>NC_090936.1:217591016-220586843 GCF_040938575.1 Ambystoma mexicanum | reverse complement strand
CTGTTCTCCCCACCCCCTGCTCATGCCCCGTGTCTTTTTCCTGTTCCTCCCACCCCCCGCTCATGCCCCGTGTCTGTTCTCCCCACCCCCCGCTCATGCCCGTGTGTTGTTCCCCCACCCCCCGCTCATGCCCCGTGTCTGTCTCCTGTTCCCCCACCACTCGCTCATGCCCGTGTCTGTCTCCTGTTGCCCCCCACCCCCTGCTCATTTCCCCCGTGTCTGTCTCCTGTTGCCCCTCACCCCCCGCTCATGCCCCGTGTCTGTCTCCTGTTCCCCCCACCCCCTGCTCATGCCCCGTGTCTCTCTCCTGTTGCCCCCCACCCCCCGCTCATGCCCCGTGTCTGTCTCTGTTGTTCCCCCCACCCCCGCTCATGCCCTGTGTCTGTCTCCCGTTCCCCCCAACCCCGCTCATGCCCCGTGTCTCTCTCCTGTTGCCCCCCACCCCCCGCTCATGCCCCGTGTCTGTCTCCTGTACCCCCCTACCCCCGCTCTTGTCCCGTGTGTCTTTCCCCCTCCCGCCCACCCCCGCTCTTGCCCCGTGTGTCTTTCCCCCTCCCGCCCACCCCAGATCTTGGCCCGTGTCTCTTTCCCCCTCCCGCCCACCCCTGATCTTGGCCCGTGTCTCTTTCCCCCTCCCGCCCACCCCTGATCTTGGCCCGTGTCTCTTTCCCCCTCCCGCCCACCCCCGCTCTTGCCCCGTGTCTCTTTCGCCCTCCCGCCCACCCCTGCTCTTGCCCTGTGTCTCTTTCCCCCTCCCGCCCATCCCCGCTCTTGCCCCGTGTCTCTTTCCCCCTCCCACCCACCCCCGCTCTTGCCCCGTGTGTCTTTCCCCCTCCCGCCCACCCCCGATCTTGGCCCGTGTCTCTTTCCCCCTCCGGCCCACCCCCG
Source organism: Ambystoma mexicanum (assembly GCF_040938575.1). Taxonomy (NCBI): domain Eukaryota; kingdom Metazoa; phylum Chordata; class Amphibia; order Caudata; family Ambystomatidae; genus Ambystoma; species Ambystoma mexicanum. Next base: position 220,585,955 of record NC_090936.1, on the reverse strand, counting down.
GTCTTGGCCCTTGTTTCTTTCCCCCTCCCGCCCACCCCCGATCTTGGCCAGTGTCTCTTTCCCCCTCCCACCCAACCCCGCTCTTGCCCCATGTCTCTTTCCCCCTCCCGCCCACCCGCGCTCTTGCCCTGTGTCTCTTTCCCCCTCCCGCCCACCCCCGCTCTTGCCCCGTGTCTTACCCCCTCCCTCCCACCCCCGCTCTTGCCCCCTGTCTTTCCCCCTCCCGCCCACCCCCGCTCTTGCCCCGTGTCTTTCCCCCTCCCGCCCACCCCTGCTCTTGCCCCGTGTCTTTCCCCCTCCCGCCCACCCCCGCTCTTGCCCCGTGTCTTTCTCCCTCCCGTCCACCCCCGCTCTTGCCCCTTGTGTCTTTCACCCTCCCACCCACCCCCGCTCATGCCCCTTGTGTCTTTCACCCTCCCGCCCCCCCGCTCTTGCCCCTTGTGTCTTTCACCCTCCCGCCCACCCCCGCTCTTGCCCCTTGTGTCTTTCACCCTCCCACCCACGGCCCGTGTGTCTCTCTCCCTCCCGCCCACCCCCTGCTCATGCCCCGTGTGTCTCTCTCCCTCCCGCCCACCCCCCGTGTGTCTCTCTCACTCCCCCCACCCCCGCTCATGCCCCGTGTGTCTCTCTCCCCTTCCCCCACCCCCCACTCATGCCCCATGTCTGTGTCCTGTTCCCCCCACCCCCCGCTCATGCCCGTGTCTATCTCCTGTTGCCCCCCACCCCTCCCGCTCATGCCCTGTGTCTGTCTCTTGTTCCCCCCACACGTTCATGCCCCGTGTCTCTCTCTTGTTGCCCCCACCCCCCCGCTCATGCCCCATGTCTTTCTCCTGTTGCCCTCCACCCCCCGCTCCTGCCCCGTGTCTGTCTATGTTGTTCCCCCCGCTCATGCCCCGTGTCTGTCTCCTGTTCCCCCCACCCGCTCATGCCCCGTGTCTGTCTCCTGTTCCCCCCACACGCTCATGCCCCATGTCTCTCTCTTGTTGCCCCCCACACCCCCGCTCATGCCCCGAGTTTGTCTCCTGTTCTCCCCACCCCCTGCTCATGCCCCGTGTCTTTTTCCTGTTCCTCCCACCCCCCGCTCATGCCCCGTGTCTGTTCTCCCCACCCCCGCTCATGCCCGTGTGTTGTTCCCCCCACCCCCCGCTCATGGCCCGTGTCTGTCTCCTGTTCCCCCACCCCTCGCTCATGCCCCGTGTCTGTCTCCTGTTGCCCCCACCCCCTGCTCATTCCCCCTGTGTCTGTCTCCTGTTGCCCCTCACCCCCCGCTCATGCCCCGTGTCTGTCTCCTGTTCCCCCCACCCCCTGCTCATGCCCCGTGTCTCTCTCCTGTTGCCCCCCACCCCCCGCTCATGCCCCATGTCTGTCTCCTGTACCCCCCACCGCCCGCTCATGCCCTGTGTCTGTCTCCTGTTGCCACCCCGCTTATGCCCCGTGTCTGTCTCTGGTTCCCTCCACCCGCTCATGCCCCGTGACTGTCTCCTGTTCCCCTCACCCCCCGCTCATGCCCCGTGTCTGTCTCCTGTTCCCCCCACCCCCTGCTCATGCCCCGTGTCTCTCTCCTGTTGCCCCCCACCCCCCGCTCATGCCCCGTGTCTGTCTCCTGTTCCCCCACCCCTCGCTCATGCCCCGTGTCTGTCTCCTGTTGCCCCCCACCCCCTGCTCATTCCCCCTGTGTCTGTCTCCTGTTGCCCCTCACCCCCGCTCATGCCCCGTGTCTGTCTCCTGTTCCCCCCACCCCCTGCTCATGCCCCGTGTCTCTCTCCTGTTGCCCCCCACCCCCCGCTCATGCCCCATGTCTGTCTCCTGTACCCCCCACCGCCCGCTCATGCCCTGTGTCTGTCTCCTGTTGCCCCCCCGCTTATGCCCCGTGTCTGTCTCTGGTTCCCCCCACCCGCTCATGCCCCGTGACTGTCTCCTGTTCCCCCCACCCCCTGCTCATGCCCCGTGTCTGTCTCCTATTGCCCTCACCCCCCGCTCATGCGCCGTGTCTCTCTCCTGTTGCCCCCCACCCCCCGCTCCTGCCCTGTGTCTCTCTCCTGTTGCCCCCCGCTCATGCCCCGTGTCTGTCTCTTTTGTTCCCCCCACCCCCCGCTCATGCCCTGTGTCTGTCTCCTGTTCCCCCCACCCCCCGCTCATGCCCCGTGTCTCTCTCCTGTTGCCCCCCACCCCCTGCTAATGCCCCGTGTCTGTCTCCTGTACCACCCCTCCCCCCGCTCATGCTCGTGTCTGTCTCCTGTACCCCCCACCCCCTGCTCATGCCCCATGTCTGTCTCCTGTTGCCCCCCTGCTCATGCCCCGTGTCTGTCTCCTGTTCCCCCCATGCGCTCATGTCCCGTGTCTCTCTCCTGTTGCCCCCCACCCCCCGCTCATGCCCCGTGTCTGTCTCCTGTACCCCCCACCCCCCGCTCATGCCCTGTGTCTCTCTTCTGTTGCCCCCCACCCCCTGCTCATGCCCCGTGTCTGTCTCCTGTACCCCCCTACCCCCCGCTCATGCCCCATGTCTCTCTCCTGTTGCCCCCCACTACCCCCGCTCATGCCCCGTGTCTGTCTCCTGTTCCCCCCAATCGCTCATGCCCCGTGTCTCTCTCTTGTTGCCCCCACCCCCCCGCTCATGCCCCGTGTCTGTCTCCTGTTGCCCTCCACCCCCCGCTCCTGCCCCGTGTCTGTCTATGTTGTTCCCCCCGCTCATGCCCCGTGTCTGTCTCCTGTTCCCCCACCCGCTCATGCCCCGTGTCTGTCTCCTGTTCCCCCCACACGCTCATGCCCCATGTCTCTCTCTTGTTGCCCCCCACCCTCCCGCTCATGCCCCGAGTTTGTCTCCTGTTCTCCCCACCCCCTGCTCATGCCCCGTGTCTTTTTCCTGTTCCTCCCACCCCCCGCTCATGCACCGTGTCTGTTCTCCCCACCCCCCGCTCATGCCCGTGTGTTGTTCCCCCACCCCCCGCTCATGCCCCGTGTCTGTCTCCTGTTCCCCCACCACTCGCTCATGCCCCGTGTCTGTCTCCTGTTGCCCCCCACCCCCTGCTCATTCCCCCCGTGTCTGTCTCCTGTTGCCCCTCACCCCCCGCTCATGCCCCGTGTCTGTCTCCTGTTCCCCCCACCCCCCTGCTCATGCCCCGTGTCTCTCTCCTGTTGCCCCCCACCCCCCGCTCATGCCCCGTGTCTGTCTCTGTTGTTCCCCCCACCCCCGCTCATGCCCTGTGTCTGTCTCCCGTTCCCCCCAACCCCCTCATGCCCTGTGTCTCTCTCCTGTTGCCCCCCACCCCCCGCTCATGCCCCGTGTCTGTCTCCTGTACCCCCCTACCCCCGCTCTTGTCCCGTGTGTCTTTCCCCCTCCCGCCCACCCCCGCTCTTGCCCCGTGTGTCTTTCCCCCTCCCGCCCACCCCAGATCTTGGCCCGTGTCTCTTTCCCCCTCCCGCCCACCCCTGATCTTGGCCCGTGTCTCTTTCCCCCTCCCGCCCACCCCTGATCTTGGCCCGTGTCTCTTTCCCCCTCCCGCCCACCCCCGCTCTTGCCCCGTGTCTCTTTCGCCCTCCCGCCCACCCCTGCTCTTGCCCTGTGTCTCTTTCCCCCTCCCGCCCATCCCCGCTCTTGCCCCGTGTCTCTTTCCCCCTCCCACCCACCCCCGCTCTTGCCCCGTGTGTCTTTCCCCCTCCCGCCCACCCCCGATCTTGGCCCGTGTCTCTTTCCCCCTCCGGCCCACCCCCGGTCTTGGCCCTTGTTTCTTTCCCCCTCCCGCCCACCCCCGATCTTGGCCAGTGTCTCTTTCCCCCTCCCACCCAACCCCGCTCTTGCCCCATGTCTCTTTCCCCCTCCCGCCCACCCGCGCTCTTGCCCTGTGTCTCTTTCCCCCTCCCGCCCACCCCCGCTCTTGCCCCGTGTCTTACCCCCTCCCTCCCACCCCCGCTCTTGCCCCCTGTCTTTCCCCCTCCCGCCCACCCCTGCTCTTGCCCCGTGTCTTTCCCCCTCCCGCCCACCCCCGCTCTTGCCCCGTGTCTTTCTCCCTCCCGTCCACCCCCGCTCTTGCCCCTTGTGTCTTTCACCCTCCCGCCCACCCCCGCTCATGCCCCTTGTGTCTTTCACCCTCCCGCCCCCCGCTCTTGCCCCTTGTGTCTTTCACCCTCCCGCCCACCCCCGCTCTTGCCCCTTGTGTCTTTCACCCTCCCGCCCACCCCCGCTCTTGCCCCTTGTGTCTTTCACCCTCCCACCCACGGCCCGTGTGTCTCTCTCCCTCCCGCCCACCCCCTGCTCATGCCCCGTGTGTCTCTCTCCCTCCCGCCCACCCCCAGTGTGTCTCTCTCACTCCCCCCACCCCCGCTCATGCCCCGTGTGTCTCTCTCCCCTTCCCCCACCCCCCACTCATGCCCCATGTCTGTGTCCTGTTCCCCCCACCCCCCGCTCATGCCCGTGTCTATCTCCTGTTGCCCCCACCCCTCCCGCTCATGCCCCGTGTCTGTCTCTTGTTCCCCTCACACGTTCATGCCCCGTGTCTCTCTCTTGTTGCCCCCACCCCCCCGCTCATGCCCCATGTCTGTCTCCTGTTGCCCTCCACCCCCCGCTCCTGCCCCGTGTCTGTCTATGTTGTTCCCCCCGCTCATGCCCCGTGTCTGTCTCCTGTTCCCCCCACCCGCTCATGCCCCGTGTCTGTCTCCTGTTCCCCCCACACGCTCATGCCCCATGTCTCTCTCTTGTTGCCCCCCACACCTCCGCTCATGCCCCGAGTTTGTCTCCTGTTCTCCCCACCCCCTGCTCATGCCCCGTGTCTTTTTCCTGTTCCTCCCACCCCCCGCTCATGCCCCGTGTCTGTTCTCCCCACCCCCGCTCATGCCCCGTGTCTGTCTCCTGTTCCCTCACCCCTCGCTCATGCCCCGTGTCTGTCTCCTGTTGCCCCCCACCCCCTGCTCATTCCCCCTGTGTCTGTCTCCTGTTGCCCCTCACCCCCCGCTCATGCCCCGTGTCTGTCTCCTGTTCCTCCCACCCCCTGCTCATGCCCCGTGTCTCTCTCCTGTTGCCCCCCACCCCCCGCTCATGCCCCATGTCTGTCTCCTGTACCCCCCACCGCCCGCTCATGCCCTGTGTCTGTCTCCTGTTGCCCCCCCGCTTATGCCCCGTGTCTGTCTCTGGTTCCCTCCACCCGCTCATGCCCCGTGACTGTCTCCTGTTCCCCTCACCCCCCGCTCATGCCCCGTGTCTGTCTCCTGTTCCCCCCACCCCCTGCTCATGCCCCGTGTCTCTCTCCTGTTGCCCCCCACCCCCCGCTCATGCCCCGTGTCTGTCTCCTGTTCCCCCACCCCTCGCTCATGCCCCGTGTCTGTCTCCTGTTGCCCCCCACCCCCTGCTCATTCCCCCTGTGTCTGTCTCCTGTTGCCCCTCACCCCCCGCTCATGCCCCGTGTCTGTCTCCTGTTCCCCCCACCCCCTGCTCATGCCCCGTGTCTCTCTCCTGTTGCCCCCCACCCCCCGCTCATGCCCCATGTCTGTCTCCTGTACCTCCCACCGCCCGCTCATGCCCTGTGTCTGTCTCCTGTTGCCCCCCCGCTTATGCCCCGTGTCTGTCTCTGGTTCCCCCCACCCGCTCATGCCCCGTGACTGTCTCCTGTTCCCCCCACCCCCTGCTCATGCCCCGTGTCTGTCTCCTATTGCCCTCACCCCCCGCTCATGCGCCGTGTCTCTCTCCTGTTGCCCCCCACCCCCCGCTCCTGCCCTGTGTCTCTCTCCTGTTGCCCCCCGCTCATGCCCCGTGTCTGTCTCTTTTGTTCCCCCCACCCCCCGCTCATGCCCTGTGTCTGTCTCCTGTTCCCCCCACCCCCCGCTCATGCCCCGTGTCTCTCTCCTGTTGCCCCCCACCCCCTGCTAATGCCCCGTGTCTGTCTCCTGTACCACCCCACCCCCCGCTCATGCTCGTGTCTGTCTCCTGTACCCCCCACCCCCTGCTCATGCCCCATGTCTGTCTCCTGTTGCCCCCCTGCTCATGCCCCGTGTCTGTCTCCTGTTCCCCCCATGCGCTCATGTCCCGTGTCTCTCTCCTGTTGCCCCCCACCCCCCGCTCATGCCCCGTGTCTGTCTCCTGTACCCCCCACCCCCCGCTCATGCCCTGTGTCTCTCTTCTGTTGCCCCCCACCCCCTGCTCATGCCCCGTGTCTGTCTCCTGTACCCCCCTACCCCCCGCTCATGCCCCATGTCTCTCTCCTGTTGCCCCCCACTACCCCGCTCATGCCCCGTGTCTGTCTTCTATACCCCCCGCGTCTGTCTCCTGTTACCCCCACCCCCCGCTCATGCCCCATGTCTGTCTCCTCTTGCTCCCACCCATGCCCCGTGTCTGTCTCCTGTTGCCCCCCACCCCCTGCTCATGCCCCGTGTCTGTCTCCTGTTGCCCCTACCCCCCGCTCATGCCCCCTGTCTGTCTCCTGTTCCCCCCACCCCCCGCTCATGCCCCGTGTCTGTCTCCTGTTGCCCCTCACCCCCCGCTCATGCCCCGTGTCTCTCCTGTTGCCCCCCACCCCCTGCTCATGCCCCGTGTCTGTCTCCTGTTGCCCCCCACCCCCGCTCATGCCCCGTGTCTGTCTCCTGTTGCCCCCCTCCCCCCGCTCATGCCCCGTGCCCGTCTCCTGTTGCCCCCCAGCCTCCGCTCATGCCCCGTGTCTGTCTCCTGTTGCCCTCCACCCCCCGCTCCTGCCCCGTGTCTGTCTCTGTTGTTCCCCCCACCCCCCGCTCATGCCCCGTGTCTGTCCCCTGTTCCCCCCACCCCCCGCTCATGCCCCATGTCTGTCTCCTGTACCCCCACCGCCCGCTCATGCCCCGTGTCAGTCTCCTGTTGCCCCCCCGCTCATGCCCCGTGTCTGTCTCCGGTTCCCCCACCCGCTCATGTCCCGTGTCTCTCTCCTGTTGCCCCCCACCCCCGCTCATGCCCCGTGTCTGTCTCCTGTTCCCCCCCACCCCCTGCTCATGCCCCGTGTCTGTCTCCTGTTGCCCTCACCCCCCGCTCATGCCCCGTGTCTGTCTCCTGTTGCCCCCCACCCCCCGCTCTTGCCCCGTGTCTCTTTCCCCCTCCCGCCCACCCCCGCTCTTGCCCCTTGTCTCTTTCCCCCTCCCGCCCACCCCTGCTCTTGCCCCGTCTTTCCCCCTCCTGCCCACCCCCGCTCTTGCCCCATCTTTCCCCCTCCCGCCCACTCCCGCTCTTGCGCCGTGTCTCTTTCCCCCTCCCGCCCACCACCGCTCTTGCCCCGTGTCTTTCCCCCTCCTGCCAACCCCCGCTCTTGCCCCGTGTCTTTCCCCCTCCCGCCCACCCCCGCTCTTGCCCTGTGTCTTTCCCCCTCCCGCCCACCCCCGCTCTTGCCCCGTGTCTTTCCCCCTCCCGCCCACCCCCGCTCTTGCCCCGTGTCTTTCCCCCTCCCGCCCACCCCCGCTCTTGCCCCATGTCTTTCCACCTCCCGCCCACCCCCGCTCTTGCCCCGTGTCTTTCCCCCTCCCGCCCACCCCAGCTCTTGCCCCTTGTCTCTTTCCCGCTCCCGCCCACCCCGCTCTTGCCCCGTGTCTTTCCCCCTCCCGCCCACCCCGCTCTTGCCCCGTGTCTTCCTCCCTCCCGTCCACCCCCGCTCTTGCCCTGTGTCTTTCACCCTCCCGCCCACCCCCGCTCTTGCCCCGCACCCCCGCTCTTGCCCCGTGTCTTTCCCCCTGCCGCCCACCCCCGCTCTTGCCCCGTGTCTTTCCCCCTGCCGCCCACCCCCGCTCTTGCCCCGTGTCTTTCTCCCTCCCACCCACCCCCGCTCATGCCTGTGTCTCTCTCCTGTTGCCCCCCACACCCCTGCTCATGCCCCGTGTCTGTCTCCTGTTGCCCCCAACCCCCTCGCTCATGCCCCGTGTCTGTCTCCTGTTCTCCCCACCCCCCGCTCATGCCCCGTGTCTGTCTCTTGTTCCTCCCACCCCCGCTCGTGCCCTGTGTCTGTCTCCTGTTGCCCCCCACCCCCCGCTCATGCCCCGTGTCTGTCTCCTGTTCTCCCCACCCCCTGCTCATGCTCCGTGTCTGTCTCCTGTTGCCCCCCATCCCCTGCTCATGCCCCGTGTCTGTCTCCTGTTGCCCCTAACCCCCCGCTCATGCCCCGTGTCTGTCTCCTGTTGCCCCCCACCCACCGCTCATGCCCTGTGTCTGTCTCCTGGTGCCCCCCACCCCCTGCTCATGCCCCGTGTCTGTCTCTGTTGTTCCCCCCACCCCCGCTCATGCCCCGTGTCTGTCTCCTGTTCCCCCCACCCCCGCTCATGCCCCGTGTCTGTCTCCTGTACCCCCCACCCCCGCTCTTGCCCCGTGTGTCTGTCTCCCTCCCCCCCACCCCCTCTCTTGCCCTGTGTGTCTTTCCCCCTCCCGCCCACCCCCGCTCTTGCCCCGTGTGTCTTTCCCCCTCCCGCCCACCCCCGAACTTGGCCCGTGTCTCTTTCCCCCTCCCGCCCACCCCTGATCTTGGCCCGTGTCTCTTTCCCCCTCCCGCCCACCCCCGATCTTGGCCCGTGTCTCTTTCCCCCTCCCGCCCACCCCCGCTCTTGCCCCGTGTCTCTTTCGCCCTCCCGCCCAACCCCGCTCTTGCCCCGTGTCTCTTTCCCCCTCCCGCCCACCCCCGCTCTTGCCCCGTGTCTCTTTCCCCCTCCCGCCCACCCCCGCTCTTGCCCCGTGTCTCTTTCCCCCTCCCGCCCACCCCCGCTCTGGCCCGCTCCCGCCCTCCCCCGCTCTTGCCCCGTGTCTCTTTCCCCCTCCCGCCCACCCCCGCTCTTGCCCCGTGTCTCTTTCCCCCTCCCGCCCACCCCCGCTCTTGCCCCTTGTCTCTTTCCCCCTCCCGCCCACCCCTGCTCTTGCCCCGTCTTTCCCCCTCCTGCCCACCCCCGCTCTTGCCCCATCTTTCCCCCTCCCGCCCACCCCCGCTCTTGCCCCGTGTCTCTTTCCCCCTCCCGCCCACCACCGCTCTTGCCCCGTGTCTTTCCCCCTCCTGCCCACCCCCGCTCTTGCCCCGTGTCTTTCCCCCTCCCGCCCACCCCCGCTCTTGCCCTGTGTCTTTCCCCCTCCCGCCCACCCCCGCTCTTGCCCCGTGTCTTTCCCCCTCCCGCCCACCCCCGCTCTTGCCCCGTGTCTTTCCCCCTCCCGCCCACCCCCGCTCTTGCCCCGTGTCTTTCCACCTCCCGCCCACCCCCGCTCTTGCCCCGTGTCTTTCCCCCTCCCGCCCACCCCCGCTCTTGCCCCTTGTCTCTTTCCCCCTCCCGCCCACCCCGCTCTTGCCCCGTGTCTTTCCCCCTCCCGCCCACCCCGCTCTTGCCCCGTGTCTTCCTCCCTCCCGTCCACCCCCGCTCTTGCCCTGTGTCTTTCACCCTCCCGCCCACCCCCGCTCTTGCCCCGCACCCCCGCTCTTGCCCCGTGTCTTTCCCCCTGCCGCCCACCCCCGCTCTTGCCCCGTGTCTTTCCCCCTGCCGCCCACCCCCGCTCTTGCCCCATGTCTTTCTCCCTCCCACCCACCCCCTTTCTTGCCCCGTGTCTTTCTCCCTCCTGCCCACCCCCGCTTTTGCCCCGTGTCTTTCTCCCTCATGCCCACCCCCGCTCTTGCCCCCTGTCTTTCTCCCTCCCGCCCACCCCCGCTCTTGCCCTGTGTCTTTCTCCCTCCCGCCCACCCCCGCTCTTGCCCCGTGTCTTTCACCCTCCCGCCCACCCCCGCTCTTGCCCCTTGTGTCTTTCACCCTCCCGCCCACCCCCGCTCTTGCCCCTTGTGTCTTTCACCCTCCTGCCCACCCCCGCTCTTGCCCATTGTGTCTTTCACCCTCCCGCCCACCTCCACTCTTGCCCCTTGTGTCTTTCAGCCTCCCGCCCACCCCCGCTCTTGCCCCTTGTGTCTCTCCCCCTCCCGCCCACCCCCGCTCATGCCCCGTGTGTCTCTCTCCCTCCCGCCCACCCCCAGCTCATGCCCTGTGTGTCTCTCTCCTTCCCGCCCACCCCCCGCTCATGCCCCGTGTGTCTCTCTCCGACCCGCCCACCCCCTGCTCATGCCCCGTGTGTCTCTATCCCTCCCGCCCACCCCCCGCTCATGCCCCGTGTGTCTCTCTCCCTCCCACCCAGCCCCCGCTCATGCCCCCTGTGTCTCTCTCCCTCCCGCCCACCCCCCGCTCATGCCCCGTGTGTCTCGCTCCCTCCCGCCCACCCCGCCCACCCCCCGTGTGTCTCTCCCCCTCCCCCCACCCCCGCTCACGCCCCGTGTGTCTCTCCCCTTCCCCCACCCCCCGCTCATGCCCCATGTCTGTCTTCTGTTCCCCCCGCTCATGCCCCGTGTCTGTCTCCTGTTCTCTCCACACCCCGCTCATGCCCCATGTCTGTGTCTTGTTCCCCCACCCCCCGCTCATGCCCCGTGTCTATCTCCTGTTGCCCCCCACCCCTCCCTCTCATGCCCCGTGTCTGTCTCCTGTTCCCTCCACCCGCTCATGCCCCGTGTCTGTCTCCTGTTCCCCCCATACGCTCATGCCCCGTGTCTCTCTCTTGTTGCCCCCCACCCTCCCGCTCATGCCCCGTGTTTGTCTCCTGTTCTCCCCTCCCCCTGCTCATGCCCCGTGTCTTTTTCCTATTCCTCCTACCCCCCGCTCATGCCCCGTGTCTGTCTCCTGTCGCCCCCCCACCGCCCCGCTCATGCCCCGTGTCTGTTCTCCCTACCCCCCGCTCATGCCCGTGTCTGTTGTTCCCCCCACCCCCCGCTCATGCCCCGTGTCTGTCTCCTGTTGCCCCTCACCCCCCGCTCATGCCCCGTGTCTCTCCTGTTGCCCCCCACCCCCCGCTCATGCCCCGTGTCTGTCTCCTGTTGCCCCCCACCCCCGCTCATGCCCCGTGTCTGTCTCCTGTTGCCCCCCTCCCCCCGGCTCATGCCCCGTGCCCGTCTCCTGTTGCCCCCCAGCCTCCGCTCATGCCCCGTGTCTGTCTCCTGTTGCCCTCCACCCCCCGCTCCTGCCCCGTGTCTGTCTCTGTTGTTCCCCCCACCCCCCGCTCATGCCCCGTGTCTGTCCCCTGTTCCTCCCACCCCCCGCTCATGCCCCATGTCTGTCTCCTGTACCCCCCACCGCCCGCTCATGCCCCGTGTCAGTCTCCTGTTGCCCCCCCGCTCATGCCCCGTGTCTGTCTCCGGTTCCCCCACCCGCTCATGTCCCGTGTCTCTCTCCTGTTGCCCCCCACCCCCGCTCATGCCCCGTGTCTGTCTCCTGTTCCCCCCCACCCCTGCTCATGCCCCGTGTCTGTCTCCTGTTGCCCTCACCCCCCGCTCATGCCCCGTGTCTGTCTCCTGTTGCCCCCCACCCCCCGCTCCTGCCCTGTGTCTCTCTCCTGTTGCCCCCATTCCCCGCTCATGCCGCTGTCTGTCTCCTGTACCCCCCCGCCCCCCGCTCATGCTCGTGTCTGTCTCCTGTACCCCCTCACCCCCCGCTCATGCCCCATGTCTGTCTCCTGTTGCCCCACCTGCTCATGCCCCGTGTCTGTCTCCTGTTCCCCCCACCCACTCATGTCCCGTGTCTCTCTCCTGTTGCCCCCAGCCCCCGCTCATGCCCCGTGTCTGTCTCCTGTACCCCCCCACCCCCCGCTCATGCCCTGTGTCTCTCTTCTGTTGCCCCCCACCCCCTGCTCATGCCCCGTGTCTGTCTCCTGTACCCCCCCACCCCCCGCTCATCCCCCATGTCTCTCTCCTGTTGCCCCCCACTACCACGCTCATGCCCCGTGTCTGTCTTCTGTACCCTCCACCCCCGCTCATGCCCTATGTCTGTCTCCTGTTCCCCCCACCCCCCGCTCATGCCCCATGTCTGTCTCCTCTTGCTCCCACCCATGCCCCGTGTCTGTCTCCTGTTGCCCCCCACCCCCTGCTCATGCCCCGTGTCTGTCTCCTGTTGCCCCTACCCCCCGCTCATGCCCCGTGTTTCCCTCGTGTTCCCCCCACCCCCGCTCATGCCCCGTGTTTCCCTCGTGTTACCCCCCGCCCCCGCTCCGTGTCTCCCTCGTGTTCCCCCACCCCTGCTCATGCCCCTTGTCTCTCTCCTTTCCTCCCCACCCCCGCTCATGTCTCGTATGTGCCCTGTATCCCCCGCTCATGCCCTGTGTCTCCCTCGTGTTCCTCCCCACCCCCTGCTCATACCCCATGTCTCCCTCATGTTCCCCCCCACCCGCTGCTCATGCCCCGTGTCTCTCTCGTGTTCCCCCCACCACCGCTCATGCCCTGTGTTTCCTTCCTTTTCCCCCCCACCCCCTGCTCATGCCCCGTTTGTACCCTGTTCCCTCTCACCCCCCGCTCATGCCCATGTGTCTCCCCTGTGCCCCCCCAACCCCGTTCATGCGCCGTTGTGTTCTTTATACACCCCGCCTTCCCTTTCCATGGTGGCCATCTTGGTAAAAGATTTTCCTTCCTACACCGTGACGCCGCAGGCGTCTCGGCGTAGGAAGGAAAATCTTTTTGGTTTTTTTACCACCTGGCATTCCCACTTTGAGGACATAAGATGTTAGTGGTCTTCATCTATTGAAAAGGATGTTATGGTCACGTTGTACTAATAAAAACCTTTAAAATTTAGTAAAAAAAAATGTTACAGGGACGTTATGGTTAAGTTGCACTAATAAAAACCTATGAAATTCAATGAAAAAACTTTGCTAAAGGGACGTTATGGTTAAGTTGCGCTACTAAAAACCTATGAAATTCAGTGAAAAAACTTTGTCAAAGGAACGTTATGGTTCCAAGTAAAACCGAAAAACCCTTGAAATTCGCCAGTTATGGTAAGCTAAGCAACCATAACTCGCGCCACCACCGTGCACTGCTAAGACTAACACCCAGGACATCAAAGATGATATCACAAATGTCATTGATGACATCACTGATGACATCACATGTCTGGCTCACTCTTTTTTCTTTTGCTGACATATCTAGGCCACATGGTTTTCTTCAGTAACAGTCAGAAACTAAACATTCTATTTTATTTGTAGACATATCCTTCAAGTAGGTTCTTACAGTAATTCTGTTAGAGTCCAGTCACATCATATGAAACATATACATACGGGAAGACACAGGCTTGAAAGACAGCAATCCTTTTTGTGCATAAAGATAATCAATAGACTTATGAGCACTTTCTGATAGTTCTGTTGTTTTTTTTTATGACTGTACTTTCCCTGTGGGTCCAATCACATCAAGTGATACATATACATAGGGTGAATAGCAGCTTTGAAACAGAGCAATCATTTATTTGCATGAAAATAATCAGTTAAGTTATGAATTGTTTCTGCTACTACTTGTGCTTTTTTGCTAACTTCACTTTCCCTGTATATACCCATATTGGTATGTGTTCTTGTGTCTTTGTTTTTTTTCTATAGTAATGTTTTATTAGCTACGTATTACATATTTCACAGTACACAAAAATCTATTAAGAAAACAATTATCATTTCCTTATTCAACATATTAACATTACGAATATTATACCTTCATCTTGTACACTGCACACCATGTTATGTTTCTGTATCAGTAGCTTAGTATACTAGATAGAGCCCCATAATAGAAAGCTATTTATATCAATGCATTGTTCAATGCACTAATTAGGGTATGATATTTATTGCAATGATCCTTGACACTTGTTTCGCAACATTATAATAAGAATCCCTTGTACACATATTTCATGAAAAGTACATACACATGTGATGTCATCAGTGATGTCATCAATGGCATTTGTGATGTCATCTTTGATGTCCTGGGTGTTAGTCTTAGCAGTGCACGGTGGTGGCGCGAGTTATGGTTGCTTAGCTTACCATAACTGGCGAATTTCAAGCGTTTTTGGGTTTTACTTGGAACCATAACGTCCCTTTAACAAAGTTTTTTCACTGAATTTCATAGGTTCTTAGTAGCGCAACTTAACCATAACGTCCCTTTAACAAAGCTTTTTTCACTGAATTTCATAGGTTTTTAGTAGCGCAACTTAACCATAACGTCCCTTTAACAAAGTTTTTTTCACTGAATTTCATAGGTTTTTAGTAGCGCAACTTAACCATAACGTCCCTTTAACAAAGTTTTTTCACGGAATTTCATAAGTTTTTAGTAGCAAAACTTAACAATAATGACTTTGACTTTATATACATGTCATATGGAACTGACTAGATCTCTTCTTATGGACTTGATGTCCGCGAAATTATTTAATGTTCGCGGACATGTTCGGAGAACAGTACCACTACCTAAAAACTTTGGGTGGCAGGGGGGGTATGTTTGATTGTTATATCATAATATAAGAACATTTAACAAATTCAAAAAGCAGCACACAAACACATTATATATAGTAATACATAAGAAATGTAACCCATATATGTAACACACTAACCATTCATTCAAATACAATATGTTCTGAAATGGAATATACCACAAGAACATAAATTGGCTTCCAACATAATTACCTCACAGACACAACAGAACTGAGAACACGACCAGACCCACTGAATACATAGGACTTATCTTACCAGAAATAGTAAGTGTACTTCATGTTACTCATATATTTATAAACTTTCTGTATTAGATTAAAAAATATATTATCTTTTCTTTTTTTTTCTCACAGAAATGTCTAGTACTCTGGAATGGCTAGAGGACAATTTCCCACATGAAGAAATGTCACAAGATAGTGAAACTAATGGTAAACACTTTATAATATTAACCATTTAAATATTATTATTTTGTATACATTTAACATATATATTATTTTTTTTATACATAGCATAACAAAATAGAAACTACCTCTGAAGAAGCTGTTATGGAAAACACGCTTGACAACATAAAAGAAAAAATTGATTTACTGTTGACCAATTTTAATAATTTGAAAACTTTTGTTGAAGATCATTTTAAAACAAAAACGTCATACCATTGCCCCACATGTACTTGTCCCTCCTCACCATATCCCAGTCAATTATCCCCAAACCCTCTCCATAATCCAAAACGTTTTGATGAGATTTCCATCCCTTCCTCACCTAATACCAATCATGTTGAAACCCCAAATTCTCCTGTTTTTGTTTCTGTTTCTGACTCACCTTCACTGTCATAAATTATTAATATATGTTAAATAAAGTTTAATTTTTATATTGTATTGTGAACAGTTTCCGTTTTTTTAAAAAAAACAATAAAAGTGTCCGCGGACAGTGCGAGTGTTCTGAAATGTTCGTACATAAACGAAAATGGAGGTGTCCTGAAGAACACCACACCTGTTTGTACTGTTCGCTAGCAAGTTGAAACTGTTCTAAGAACACACGTGGTGTCCTGAAATGTTCGTAAAGAAACAAAAATTAAAGTGTTCTAAAGAACACTATATCTGTCCTTAATGTTCGCTATCAACTTAAAACTGTCCTAAGAACACAATTGCTGTCCTGAAATGTTCCTAAATACACGAAAATGATGTGCCTGAACAACAATACAACTGTTCGTAGTGTTCGCTACCCAATTGAAAGTGTTCTAAGAACACAATTGGTGTCCTGAAATGTTACTACATAAACTAAATTACACGTGTCCTGAAGAATACTATATCTGTCCTTACTGTTCGCTACCAAGTTTAAACTGTTCTAAGAATACACGCGGTGTCCTGAAATATTTATTTCACGTGTGACGCACTTTTAATTACCTCAGAACCCGAACAGTGTCCGTAGGACATCAATGCGCATGTGCTAACCAATCTCCGTGCACTTGGTGTCCTGCGGACAGGCGCTTCCTTCGCAGACTAGTTCGCAAACAGAGCATATGACCGCGCCCACGCTCATCGTGTGTCCTGAAATGCGGACACTGTTCGTGTCCCCGAACAATTTAAAAGTACATTTTCAGTTAATCCATAATATTTTTCAATAAAATCTCACCATGCCACAAGTCCCACATAGCAATCTTGACTTTCTATATACCTTTTGAAACTTTCCGATTCTTTTTTTGTGTTCGATCTGTCCGCGCACAGTGCGCATGTCCGCGGACCGCGCACAAGCACCCTTATAAAAGACCACGCCCAAGAGCTTATTCCCATTGTGTTTCTGGCTATTCTTCAGAACACAAGAACACAATGATTTTTGCTGCCACCTACAGACTACACCATCATCGACATGGCATCCTTGGCTGCTGAACTGCCACTTGGTGCTGCAACTGCTTCAGCACCACCACCACCCCCTCCACCACCACCACCTCCCCAAGGGCCTGAAGAGGGGAACAAGAGTGAGGATGCAGAGGAGGAAGAAGAGGATGATGAGAATGAGGTAGAGGAAATCCCTACTACCTGCACTAGGCGTGAGTCTTGGATGTGGCGGTTATTTACCATTCATGGGAATGGTCCTAAGGCTCGTGCGAACCATGTTACCTGCAATGAGTGCAAAATGATACTCAGTCGCGGGATGCACGGTAACTACAGCTTTGGGACCACTACTATGAAGCGACACCTGAGGTCATTTCACTCTGGGGCTATTCGCAGGGTTGTACCTTGCGAAGAACGTAGCAGGTTGATTTCCTCTACTTCATCCTCTGTTTCTGATCCTGTCACCACAAGGACCACCTCTGTGGGACAGCGTCTTTCTCAAGCTGCCTCACAGGCCATACAGAATGCTGATGACCCTTACCTTTTGAGGGTCACAGTTGTATGTATGTACTGTGACACAGTACTCTGCAGGGGGGAGCGACTTCGGAGTGCTTTTGAGACTATCGTCTCAGAGCACGAGAAGACCTGCTCACTACCCAAATAAAACCCACTCTACATCTTCCTCTCTCAGCTCGCCCTTTCTTATCCCTGTGGTTGGTGTCCCCCCTTTACCCTCCTTTAACCTCCTCTCCTACTGTGTCGTGTCTGAAAAACCAAAAAAAATACAAAATTACAAAAATAAAAAAAAAATAAGGCTCTTTTCAGAGCCGCCTTTCCCAGTTAAAAAATAGAAGTGAAAATAAATGAAGCAGGGCTCTTTGTATTTTTTAGAAGTCCGCGAACAGTTACTACTCCATCACAAACATTGTAATTTTCTCTGGAAAGAAGTGGTGGCTCTGAAAAGAGCCTTTGGGTGGTGTTTGTAAGTCAAACATTGTAAATGCTTAACATCTACTTCAAAATCGTAGTTGTAATTCCAAAAAAGGTGGCAATGCATTTTGTACATTTCTCAGAAAAATCTGATTGCCAGCATAAGTAAGATGGACTCCATCTCTGCGAAAAATGTATGTACTACAAAACATAATATTTTCATTGTGAAAAGAAGACATGCCAAAATCTCTTAGAAAGCCACAAACAGCCTTATTAACATTGCGCCTTGCTTTTTCCATTTGTGGACCAAATGAAGAAGAAGGAAGCCACATTTGTCTCTGCGCAATCCGTGAAAATATGACTTGCGAATTAGGAAACATGTCCATAACCT
Organism: Ambystoma mexicanum; assembly: GCF_040938575.1. Classification (NCBI taxonomy): domain Eukaryota; kingdom Metazoa; phylum Chordata; class Amphibia; order Caudata; family Ambystomatidae; genus Ambystoma; species Ambystoma mexicanum. Next base: position 220,568,575 of record NC_090936.1, on the reverse strand, counting down.
TCCTCAGTCCTTCTTTCATAGCAAATTGCAAAAATATTCCAGTCACATGTCCTAAACTGTTCCCTCCACAATGAATTACAATTATGTCTGGATGTTGCTCTGTCTCCAAAGTAGCACAGAGAGGTAGCAAATCCAACCACTTCATTCCACGTACTCCATGCCAGTGTACTTCCACATGTGGGAATCCAAGATCTACAGCTACTCCACAGCTTTCTGCATGCACCTTCAACCAATGTATCCACGAATCTCCTAAAATCCAAACAATCTGTTTTCTGAAACACACAGCCATAGCTATCTTTTGTTCTCTCAGCAAAAAGAGTATCTCAAAAAATCTCTCCTGGCACAACAGACCCACCAAACTTTCCTGACCAATCCCTTTCAGTGCTTATTCTCATTTGCATGACTTCTGAACCCAAAAATCCCCGGATGTAACTCCCGATGTCCTGGAACTACCGCCATGTCCGCGGACATATCGTAACATGAACAGCCCTTCTACCATTTCCACTACACTCTCTCTGCCATTCCCTCATTGGATGTACCTCAAAAATCACATGACCATGCACCAATCACATTCAAGACCTCTACATCTAACTGCATCATCATAGATCAGCACTGCAAATGTACTCTGAATCTCTCTGAGTACAAGTGTCATATCATTGGCAAGCAGCATCTACCACAAATACTGTACAAGTCTTCAAGATTTCTACTTGCAGCTCCACGCATATCCATATGCATGAACACAAACTTCAGGTATGCATATTTTCTGTATAGTACATGACATAGCTGTCAACCATTTTTGTTTTACAGGCGGGTGAAATCACCCGATTTTGTTTTTAGCGGGTGAGACGCCCATTGGAATGAATGGGCATGCAGGAGGCTTGGCGAGTGAGTCTGCCCTTTACAAGGCGTGTGACACCCGCCAAAAGAGTGTGACTTGAGAGCTATGGTAGATGAAGACATTTTCAAACAGACTTTTACCTTGTAAAATCTGTTAAATGAATTTACTGTACTTTATTTCAATTTCCTAAAATCAACTACCACTTATACACCTTTATACTTTTTACTTTCTTTAAACACACACACTCAAAACATATTAAACTAACATTTTTTAAATGAAATATATAGACTACATATATTCAAACAAAATTGCATGCAAACACAATCTATGTTTAAACCTTTATAAAAATACTTATACAATTTCATATTTTTTGTTTTTATTTATTTATTTACTTAATTACTTTAAATTAGACATGTCATTGAGGCGCTATTACCTAGAACAGTTTACTTACAGAAATAGTGGTATTCACTAATATATTATAAATTTCACAAGACATAGTAAAGATATTTTATTTTTGCTACCGTTAGTCATTCAATACAATTTGTTCATTAAGAACATATCATATACACTGAACTGATGCAATGTATCTTATGTAAATAAATTAGTTTAATAGTTTTACAGAAGGCACTGAGGATTTCAATTAAAAAAATCAATATGTAAATTAAAAACAGTGCTATATACAAACAAAGTTACTAATTTGAAGCTTTCACAGTTGCAGTGAAGACCAGTTTCCTGAAAAGAAGCAGCCAAATTCGAAGAAGAAAGAAAAAGTAAGAAGTTACCTGTTAATTTAAAAAAAAAAAGTAAATAAAATATCACCATATTATTTATATTATTAGTCAAATATACTATAACACTAATACCAGCTATTTTGGTTTCTTAAAATAGAGATTTTGTACCATTTTGTCCAAAAATGTCCATGTCGTAAACAGCGATTTACAACCAGAATAGCCCACAAATTTCTTTTTTTGGACACACAAATTAGCCAACTGAACCACTACAATTTTCATATTATAGAACAAACAACTGTTTTAATTGTATACATTACATTTACTATTTGTACTTTTCCGCACCACTAGCTTACTTTTTTTTTGTCATCTGAACCCCAGTTTAGTCACACATAAATTCAAGAATACCTACCCCTACTAGTTTTAGTTCCCAATGCACAATCACACACCATTACATACATCTTTATCATCTTACTCAAACACTCATGCACACAGCACACATACATTCCAGAACACCCCAACCCATATCTTCTTTATTTTTTTCAACAGACCCTAAAGAATGCCTACCAAAAGACAACTCCGTAGAAAGCAACGCAAAATTAGAGCAAATGAAAATAAAGGTGTCCAACATAAGCATCCATCTCTAGCAGAATTTGTAAAAAAAGTTGAAACAAAACAGCTAATACAATCATTTAGTGAAACACAAAAAGTTTCAAGTACAACAACTTCGCTTCCTCTATCAAAATGTAAAACAAACCAAAAAACAATTAACAGAAAATCACCTATCAGTACAGATAAAACTACTTCTTCAAATTTTAATATAGTGCAAAGTAAGCATACCAAGAAAAGTATTTTAGCCAAAATATACCGTCACAAAGTCCTTCAAAATCTTATAAAAACAGGAGAGAAATCAGGTTCAAAGCTTAAAACCTATCGTAGGAAATTAATCTTAGAAGCATTGATGGACAGTGCAATTCTTCTCAAAAGAAATTTATTTATTTTACTGTTAAACAAAATGAAACCACTAACAAAACTAATAACTAAATTACAAAAAAGACTTCTCAATAAGCGAAATGTCAACAGAAAGAACTTCTTAAGTATCTGCGGAGGTGAATGGAATCACACTACGAGCACAGAACCATATTTTAATGAAGAAGCGTACAAACAAAAGCAAACGAATACAATTGCCATAAATAGCAGTGGTCGAGGTTATGAAAAAGTGAATAATACCATAATGGAACAAGAAGTGCTCCTTACAAAAATATGCCCTGAAAACTTAGAATTACCCCTCCATTCAACTGAATCAGAACGTCTAATGTACAAATGGCCATGCACGTCAATGTGTAACATTCCCAAACAATGTTTCAAATCTTTACACCAATTCCTCAATAAATATGTAAAAAGCAAAGACAAAATCAAAATTAAATTACTGCAAACCATAGATACCTGTCCAGTGCGCAAGTACACAGGACTACAAGGACATTCATTGGCCTGCATTACAGGACCTACTTGTAAAACTACTTTCCATGATATCAAAAGGATATCAACACATCATTCAACTATAAGAAATCTAGTCTATAAACTGTACTATGCTAAAAGTCCTGCTTTAGCACTAGCAAAGTTAAATAACATCCTTCTACATGGTACAGCAAAAGACCTACTTGAAGAAATTCACTATATCCAGAAAAAATATTTTGGAAGTGAAAGCCATTTACAGAATGAAATTGCTTTAAACCAATTAAGCAACAATTCAACACACGGCAACCTTTTGCTAAACACATACAAAAAAGAAATACTAAAATTTAAAAGTACATCAGCTGAAGTACCAAACCATGTATGTGTATGTTGCCGTAGAATTTTTTATAAAAGTAACACAAAAACTGTGGACCTATCATACAAAATAGAAGACAATGAAGATTCTAAATGGTTTGAATTAGCTCTCTACCTTCTAGCAGAAAACAAATATGAAATAACTGAGCCCTTAATACTTTGCAGTTATTGCACCACAAAACTTGACAACAACCAAACTCCTTCATGTTCTATCACAAATAATTTGGAATTATACCCAGTACCAAAACCTCTACAACAACTTAATTTATATGAGAGCATCATAATTCAAACAGTACACCCATTTCAAGCAATAATACGCCTTCAACCAAAAACAGCAAAATTACCTCCCTCTGAATTGGTAAAAGGCATTCATGGAAAAGTAGCTTATTTACCATTAAATCTAAAAGAAAATGTGCATACTCTAGGAGTGCAACGTCCAATGCAGCAATCTTTAATTATATTAGTAAATGGAGTACCTACAAAAGACAAAAAAATATGGAAACAGCTGGTAGATTTATATAAAGTTAGACAAGCCTTCCAATATCTTAAAGAGAATAATGAATATTACAAAGAAATTAATATTGAAGAAAACTTGAAAGATACAACTGAAATAATTCAAGAAACACAAGAAGCTGGTCAATTTGAGCTACTAGATCCTGCTACAATATCAAATACTTTAGACAATTATACAATTCATCCTTTGCACTGTAATGACACCGTACAAGATGTACTGGAAACTTACCAAATGCGTCAAACAAAAGGATCGCCAATCAGTATATGGGAAAAAAGAATAGAAGCACGTGCTTTTCCTCTACTCTTTCCTACTGGCAAAGGAGGAAGGTATGATGATAGACCTATTCAAATATCAGCTTCAGAATACTGCTCATTACGGATGTATTCTGAAGATCCCAGATTTAGACAAAATGTGGAATACATATTCCACCTACTCTTTGAAAGTGAACTAGCAACTTTATGTTACGGAGTTGCACACATATTAAAATCAGGATCACACTTTCAAAATATGACAGCTACACAATTATTAGAGAAAGTGCAACAAAAGGATGAGGTTTTACAATCAAATATTATAAATCTATTAGCAAATATGCGTGGTACTAAAGAGTACTGGTTTCGACGTCATGGAGATGTACGTTGTATGATCAGAAACCTTGGCCCACCCACTTGGTTTGTTACATTAAGTTGTGCAGAATATGCATGGGAAGATTTACATGATTTCCTACGCATATCAAATAAAAACAAAACAAACAGAGATATTCTAACACCTGGAGAACTTTGTTCTTTGGATCCTGTTAATGTTTCAAGATATTTTCACCATCGCTTCATTGCTATGCTACATTTTATTTGTAATAAAACTGTTCCTCCCCTTGGAGAAGTGCAACACTTCTTTTGGAGAAAAGAATACCAAGACAGAGGAGCACCACATATCCACATGCTTTCATGGATTAAAGATGCTACTAAATTTGGTCAAGACAGTGATGCCACTGTTTTACAGTTTATTGAAAAATATGTCACTTGTCAAATTCCATCAGAAGCCACAAATAGTGATCTTTGTGCACAAATTTTACAATTTCAAAGACACAAATGTGGAAAATATTGTCGTTGCAAATACAAAAACAAAGGCAAATACTACACCAAATGCCGATTTGGTTTCCCTAGACCAGTTACAAATACAGGTCAAGTAAACAACCTCATGTCTTCAGTTAGACATACTGTTAAAGGAAAGTCACCTAAAAATACATATTACATAAAAAGAAAAGAAGAAGAAAAATATATCACTGATTATAATGCAATCATTGCCCACTTATGGAATGCAAACATAGATGTGCAGTACATTGCAGATAATTCTACTGCAGTTGCACGATATGTCGCAGCATACTTAACTAAAGCAGAAAAGACAGAGCTCCAAGACCTCTGGAATGACCTGTCATCAGATGAAACAGTATCTCAGAAATTATACAGCTTGGGCATAAAAATGCTCACCCATAGAGAATGTGGATCTTATGAAGCAGCTGATCGTTTAACTGGTACTTCATTGTATGGTAAATCTGAAAATATAGTATGGCTAAGTCTTGGTCCAGCTAAATCTAGAAAAAGAGTTCTAAAATCATATGAAGATATAGAAACAATAGCCAAACATGATCCCAACAGCCAAGACATTTTAAAAAACAATTTATTGGACACATACTACCCAAACAGAAGTAATACTTTGGAAAACATGTGTCTATACCAAATAGCCCAAAACTACACATACAAAAATAATATGAAACCCGATGAAAAAAAAGGTAAATATAGAGTGACAGACTGTGAAGGCAGCTTAGTTAAACTCACTAAACCAAATTTAATTAATCATATCAAATTGTCATTGAAGACTCCTCAACATAAAGAAGTATATTACATGTCCCTGCTACAACTCTTCAAACCATGGAGAAAAGAAGAACAATTACTAGATAATTATGACTCATATGAGGATGCTTTCAAAGCAAATGAAAGCACTATAACTGATGTAAACTTTACACAGTACAAAACAATGTTGCACAATGAACAGCAACATGAAGAAGAACTCCAAGCTCAACTAGATAAGGATACTCCTGACAGTAGTCAACCTTCTGTAACAGGAAGCCAAGAACCACTGGGAGAACCACTAATAACAAATGAGGCAGAATTAGCTATGATAGAAGTAGAAAATACCATGTGTCAGTATGAAGATAAGGAAGACTTAACTATACTACAATCAAAACTTAACAATGAGCAAAGTAGCATTTTTCAAGAAGTAACAAAACAAATTGCACATGGTGTAAAACATGAAAATAAAGAATGTTCCTGCCATAATTATAAACCTATACTACTGTACGTCAGTGGTGAAGCTGGTTCTGGCAAACCATTCCTAATCAAAATCATTAGTAAGTTCCTTCAACAATTGACAAACAACAAACTGTCAGCTGTTGTCACTGCCCCCACAGGTTTAGCTGCCTACAACATAGGTGGTGTTACATTACACCGATTACTACTATTACCAGTAGAACACCAGAACAAATTAGACTATTACAAACTTTCTGCAGACGCTGCAATGGAATTACGCAGAGTATTGAAACAAATGAAAATGCTACTAATAGATGAAGTGAGCATGGTCTCCAACCTGATGTTAGCTTTGATTCACCTCCGATTACAAGAAGTACTCAAAACAGACTATGAAGAGCTCTTTGCAGGAAAACACATTATTGTTTTTGGAGATCTGCTTCAATGAACACCAGTAAAAGGTGAACCCATTTTTAAAACATTAGGGCACAAACTCTGCCGTAAAACTGTTGGCAGCATTGGAAATGTCAACCTTTGGCAACATTTCCAATACAGAGAATTAACAGAAAACATGCGCCAATCTGCAGATCTAACTTATGCCAACATTTTAAAAAGTTTGAGAGTTGGTATACTTTCTAAAGAAGCAGAAGCAACATTGAAAACCCGGCACATTAATGCACTTTATGGCGATAATGCATGTGCTACAGATGTTATGGAACAATTAGCCCACAAAAATGTCAATTGTATGGCCTTAATGCCAACTCTTGCAAGCTGTTTCAAATTCAATGAAATCATGCTAAGTAAAGAAATGCAACCAATAATGGAAATTAGCGCCACAGACAAACTAGATGTACATGGTATGACACTACCCATGTGTGACCAAGCCACAACAAGACTAAATAATTTTGAAAAATCAATCTCAAACACAGCAGGCTTAGAAAAGATGTTAAAATTATCCTTAAATTGCAGAGTAATGCTTAAACGTAACCTTGACGTGGACCAAGGACTAGTTAATGGAGCACTGGGTACAGCTGTTGGCTTTCAAACATACCCACGTGACAACAAAATTCAGTTTGTCAATATACTCTTTGAGAAACTTTCAGAAGTAAAATGGATAGGACGCTCAACGGCTAGATTCCTTCTCTTCAAAGATATGTATGTACGCAGAGAACAATTTTCTCTTACTCTTGCATACGCAGTAACGATTCATAAATCACAAGGTCTTACCCTAGACAAAGCAATGATAGATATTGGTAACACAGTCTTTAAAGAAGGCATGAGCTACGTAGCACTATCACGCTTACGTACACTTGACAGTCTATTTCTAATCAACTTTGATGCAAGTAAAGTAAAAGCTGATATTCCTTGCATTTTAGAATATAATAGACTTCGCTCACTATACACTCCCCATCTAAACACATATTCTGTTCCACAAAAACTAAAACGTTGTAAAAGAAAACTAAATCAAACTGAAATGCAACAGGACGTCACTGGAAATCCTCCAAAGAGAGTAAAAGAAACTAATACTTCATCAAGTACCATAAACAAAAAAGAATCAATTAGAGAAAGTAAACCAGGTACTTCTTTAAAGAAGGAAGACAAACTCCAAAAAAGCAGTTAGATACAGAACCTACCTGGACCATTTAAATTCTCAAATATAGTTGGTGTAAGTTGCTATGCAAATGTAGCAATGAATATTCTATTTCAATTACCACCAATTGTTGACAACATTTACTCACACAGTACAAACCCATTGTGTTTGCAAATGTTAGTACTTCACAGAAATGCAGTAAACAATCCTGACATCACATATACAGGGTAATTCATAGAATTTCGCCGAAAAGTGTCGCAAGCGGCTGGCGCAGAGTGTCCGCGTGCGATTGTGTGCGCCAGGAACGTGCGCTAAAACCGATTTCCGCGCACAGCGTATTCACGGATTTTAGGCTCCCAAACCAGCCGTGGCGCAGAGAATCGCAGCGACCCTGCAGCAGCGCCAGTAACGCCCCCAAGAACGCCCTTGCGCAAGGAAAAGCCATAAAAATCGCTAAATCATCGCAAAGGGCTGCGCTAACCCTGGACCAGTTCACCGGGCTGGCAAACAGCAAACGCCAAGCGGGGAACGTGTATTTCAGGGGTGCGCCGGAAGTTCCACACGCGATTGGCCCAGTGCGAGCAGGGTACGTGTATTTCAGGGGTGCGCGGGAAGTTCCACACGTGATTTCATCAGGGTACGTGTATTATAGGGGTGCGCGGGAAGTTCCACACGCGATTGGCCCAGTGCGAGCAGGGTACGTGTATTTCAGGGGTGCGCGGGAAGTTCCACACGCGATTTCAGCAGGGTACGTGTATTCTAGGGGTGCGCGGGAAGTTCCACAAGCGATTGGCCCAGTGCGAGCAGGGTACGTGTATTTCAGGGGTCCGCGGGAAGTTCCACACGCGATTTCAGCAGGGTACGTGTATTCCAGGGGTGCGCGGGAAGTTCCACACGCGATTGGCCCAGTGCAAGCAGGGTACGTGTATTTCAGGGGTGCGCGGGAAGTTCCACACGCGATTTCGGCAGGGTACGTGTATTCCAGGGGTGCGCGGGAAGTTCCACACGCGATTGGCGCAGTGCGAGCAGGGTACGTGTATTTCAGGGGGGCGCAGGAAGTTCCACACGCGATTTCAGCAGGGTACGTGTATCTCAGGGGTACGCGGGAAGTTCCACACGCAATTTCAGCAGGGTAGGGGTATTTCAGGGGTGCGCGGGAAGTTCCACACGCGATTGGCCCAGTGCGAGCAGGGTACGTGTATTCCATGGGTGCGCGGGAAGTTCCACACGCGATATCAGCAGGGTACGTGTATTTCAGGGGTGCGCGGGAAGTTCCACACGCGATTGGCCCAGTGCGAGCAGGGTACGTGTATTCCATGGGTGCGCGGGAAGTTCCACATGCGATTCCAGCAGGGTATGTGAATTCCAGGGGTTCTGGGGAGTACTACACGTGAATTGGCCGTGTGGGTCCTCCCAGGTGTACGCTCGACAACCTCCACGGCCCCTGCAGGCAGCCCACACCACGGGGGACTACCCTGCACCCCTGCTCATGTCCCGCAGGCAGCCCATCCACCATGGGCATGCCCCGCAGCCAACCCACATGTCACCTTGCACTACTGTTCAACAATGCATGTCTCGCACCACCCTCACCCCCCAGCAGTGCAGGGGCAGCCTCCACCAGGCCCCCACTCATGTCTCCCACCACCCCCACCCCCCAGCCACCAGGGGCAGCCTCCACCAGGCCCCCACTCATGTCTCCCACCACCCCCACCCCCCAGCCACAAGGGGCAGCCCCCACCAGGCCCCCACTCATGTCTCCCACCACCCCCACCCCCCAGCCACCAGGGGCAGCCCCCACCAGGCCCCCACTCATGTCTCACACCACCCCCACCACCCAGCAGTGCAGGGGCAGCCTCCACCAGGCCCCCACTCATGTCCCCCTGCACCCCCACCCCCCAGCCACCAGGGGCAGCCTCCACCAGGCCCCCACTCATGTCTCCCACCACCCCCACCCCCCAGCCACCAGGGGCAGCCTCCACCAGGCCCCCACTCATGTCTCCCACCACCCCCACCCCCCAGCCACAAGGGGCAGCCCCCACCAGGCCCCCACTCATGTCTCCCACCACCCTCACCCCCCAGCCACCAGGGGCAGCCCCCACCAGGCCCCCACTCATGTCTCCCACCACCCCCACCACCCAGCCACCAGGGGCACCCTCCACCAGGCCCCCACTCATGTCTCCCACCACCCCCACCCCCCAGCAGTGCAGGGGCAGCCTCCACCAGGCCCCCACTCATGTCCCCCTGCACCCCCACCCCCCAGCCACCAGGGGCAGCCTCCACCAGGCCCCCACTCATGTCTCCCACCACCCCCACCCCCCAGCAGTGCAGGGGCAGCCTCCACCAGGCCCCCACTCATGTCCTCCTGCACGTCCACCCCCCAGCCACCAGGGGCAGCCTCCACCATGCCCCCACTCATGTCTCCCACCACCCCCAACCCCCAGCCACCAGGGGCAGCCCCCACCAGGCCCCCACTCATGTCTCCCACCACCCCCACCACCCAGCCACCAGGGACACCCTCCACCAGGCCCCCACTCATGTCTCCCACCACTCCCACCCCCCAGCAGTGCAGGGGCAGCCTCCACCAGGCCCCCACTCATGTCCCCCTGCACCCCCAGCCACCAGGGGCAGCCTCCACCAGGCCCCCACTCATGTCTCCCACCACCCCCATCCCCCAGCCACCAGGGGCAGCCTCCACCAGGCCCCCACTCATGTCTCCCACCACCCCCACCCCCCAGCCACAAGGGGCAGCCCCCACCAGGCCCCCACTCATGTCTCCCACCACCCTCACCCCCCAGCCACCAGGGGCAGCCCCCACCAAGCCCCCACTCATGTCTCCCACCACCCCCACCACCCAGCCACCAGGGGCACCCTCCACCAGGCCCCCACTCATGTCTCCCACCACCCCCACCCCCCAGCAGTGCAGGGGCAGCTTCCACCAGGCCCCCACTCATGTCCCCCTGCATCCCCACCCCCCAGCCACCAGGGGCAGCCTCCACCAGGCCCCCACTCATGTCTCCCACCACCCCCACCCCCCAGCAGTGCAGGGGCAGCCTCCACCAGGCCCCCACTCATGTCTCACACCACCCCCACCCCCCAGCAGTGCAGGGGCAGCCTCCACCAGGCCCCCACTCATGTCTCCCACCACCCCCACCCCCCAGCCACCAGGGGCAGCCTCCACCAGGCCCCCACTCATGTCTCCCACCACCCCACCCCCCAGCAGTGCAGGGGCAGCCTCCACCAGGCCCCCACTCATGTCTCCCACCACCCCCACCCCCAGCAGTGCAGGGGCAGCCTCCACCAGGCCCCCACTCATGTCCCCATGCACCGCCACCCCCCAGCCACCAGGGGCAGCCTCCACCAGGTACCCACTCATGTCTCCCACCACCCCCACCCCCCAGCAGTGCAGGGGCAGCCTCCACCAGGCCCCCACTCATGTCTCCCACCACCCCACCCCCCAGCAGTGCAGGGGCAGCCTCCACCAGGCCCCCACTCATGTCCCCCTGCACCCCCACTCCCCAGCCACCAGGGGCAGCCTCCACCAGGCCCCCACTCATGTCTCCCACCACCCCCACCCCCCAGCAGTGCAGGGGCAGCCTCCACCAGGCCCCCACTCATGTCTCCCACCACCCCCACCCCCCAGCAGTGCAGGGGCAGCCTCCACTAGGCCCCCACTCATGTCTCCCACCACCCCCACCCCCCAGCAGTGCAGGGGCAGCCTCCACCAGGCCCCCACTCATGTCCCCCTGCACCCCCACCCCCCAGCCACCAGGGGCAGCCTCCACCAGGCCCCCACTCATGTCTCCCACCACCCCCACCCCCCAGCCACTAGGGGCAGCCCCCACCAGGCCCCCACTCATGTCTCCCACCACCCCCACCACCCAGCCACCAGGGGCACCCTCCACCAGGCCCCCACTCATGTCTCCCACCACCCCCACACCCCAGCCACCAGGGGCAGCCCCCAACAGGCCCCCACTCATGTCTCCCACCACCCCCACCACCCAGCCACCAGGGGCACCCTCCACCAGGCCCCCACTCATGTCTCCCACCACCCCCACCCCCCAGCAGTGCAGGGGCAGCCTCCACCAGGCCCCCACTCATGTCCCCCTGCACCCCCACCCCCCAGCCACCAGGGGCAGCCTCCACCAGGACCCCACTCATGTCTCCCACCACCCCCACCCCCAGCAGTGCAGGGGCAGCCTCCACCAGGCCCCCACTCATGTCTCCCACCACCCCCACCCCCCAGCAGTGCAGGGGCAGCCTCCACCAGGCCCCCACTCATGTCTCCCACCACCCCCACCCCCCAGCCACCAGGGGCAGCCTCCACCAGGCCCCCACTCATGTCTCCCACCACCCCCACCCCCCAGCAGTGCAGGGGCAGCCTCCACCAGGCCCCCACTCATGTCTCCCACCACCCCCACCCCCCAGCAGTGCAGGGGCAGCCTCCACCAGGCCCCCACTCATGTCTCCCACCACCCCCATCCCCCAGCAGTGCAGGGGCAGCCTCCACCAGGCCCCCACTCATGTCCCCCTGCACCCCCACCCCCCAGCCACCAGGGGCAGCCTCCACCAGGCCCCCACTCATGTCTCCCACCACCCCACCCCCCAGCAGTGCAGGGGCAGCCTCCACCAGGCCCCCACTCATGTCTCCCACCACCCCCACCCCCCAGCAGTGCAGGGGCAGCCTCCACCAGGCCCCCACTCATGTCTCCCTGCACCCCCACCCCCCAGCCACCAGGGGCAGCCTCCACCAGGCCCCCACTCATGTCTCCCACCACCCCCACCCCCCAGCAGTGCAGGGGCAGCCTCCACCAGGCCCCCACTCATGTCTCCCACCACCCCCACCCCCCAGCAGTGCAGGGGCAGCCTCCACCAGGCCCCCACTCATGTCTCCCACCACCCCCACCCCCCAGCAGTGCAGGGGCAGCCTCCACCAGGCCCCCACTCATGTCTCCCACCATCCCCACCCCCCAGCAGTGCAGGGGCAGCCTCCACCAGGCCCCCACTCATGTCTCCCACCACCCCCACCACCCAGCCACTAGGGGCACCCTCCACCAGGCCCCCTCTCATGTCTCCCACCACCCCCACCCCCCAGCAGTGCAGGGGCAGCACCACCAGGGCCCCACTCATGTCCCCCTGCACCCCCACCCGCCAGCATCCAGGGGCACCTTCCACCCCCACTCATTTCTCCCACCACCCTCACCCCCCAGCAGTGCAGGGGCAGCCTCCAACAGGCCCCCACTCATGTCCCCCTGCACCCCCACCCCCCAGCATCCAGGGGCACCCTCCACCAGGCCCCCACTCATGTCTCCCACCACCCCCACCCCCCAGCAGTGCAGGGGCAGCCTCCACCAGGCCCCCACTCATGTCTCCCACCACCCCCACACCCCAGCCACCAGGGGCAGCCTCCACCAGGCCCCCACTCATGTCTCCCACCCCCCCACCCCCAGCAGTGCAGGGGCACCCTCCACCAGGCCCCCACTCATGTCTCCCACCACCCCCACCCCCCAGCAGTGCAGGGGCAGCCCCCACCAGGCCCCCACTCATGTCTCCCACCACCCCCACCCCCCAGCCACCAGGGGCACCCTGCACCAGGACCCCACTCATGTCTCCCACCACCCCCACCACCCAGCCACCAGGGGCACCCTCCACCAGGCCCCCACTCATGTCTCCCACCACCCCCACCCCCCAGCAGTGCAGGGGCAGCCCTCACCAGGCCCCCACTCATGTCTCCCACCACCCCCACCACCCAGCCACCAGGGGCACCCTCCACCAGGCCCCCACTCATGTCTCCCACTACCCCCACCCCCCAGCCGTGCAGGGGCACCCTCCACCAGGCCCCCACTCATGTCTCCCACCACCCCCACCCCCCAGCAGTGCAGGGGCAGCCCCCACCAGGCCCCCACTCATGTCTCCCACCACCCCCACCACCCAGCCACCAGGGGCACCCTCCACCAGGCCCCCACTCATGTCTCCCACCACACCCACCCCCCACCATCCAGGGGCACCCTCCACCAGGCCCCCACTCATGTCTCCCACCACCCCCACCCCCCAGCAGTGCAGGGGCACCCTCCACCAGGCCCCCACTCATTTCTCCCACCACCCCCACCCCCCAGCAGTGCAGGGGCAGCCTCCACCAGGCCCCCACTCATGTCTCCCACCACCCCCACCCCCCAGCAGTGCAGGGGCAGCCCCCACCAGGCCCCCACTCATGTCTCCCACCACACCCACCCCCCACCATCCAAGGGCACCCTCCACCAGGCCCCCACTCATGTCTCCCACCACCCCCACCCCCCAGCTACCAGGGGCACCCTCCACCAGGCCCCCACTCATGTCTCCCACCACCCCCACCCCCCAGCAGTGCAGGGGCAGCCTCCACCAGGCCCCCACTCATGTCTCCCACCCCCCCACCCCCCCCACCCCCCAGCAGTGCAGGGGCACCCTCCACCAGGCCCCACTCATGTCTCCCACCACCCCCACCTCCCAGCCACCAGGGGCACCCTCCACCAGGCCCCCACTCATGTCTCCCACCACCCCCACCACCCAGCCACCAGGGGCACCCTCCACCAGGCCCCCACTCATGTCTCCCACCACCCCCACCCCCCAGCAGTGCAGGGGCAGCCTCCACCAGGCCCCCACTCATGTCTCCCACCACCCCCACCCCCCAGCCACCAGGGGCAGCCTCAACCAGGCCCCCACTCATGTCTCCCACCACCCCCACCACCCAGCCACCAGGGGCACCCTCCACCAGGCCCCCACTCATGTCTCCCACCACCCCCACCCCCCAGCAGTGCAGGGGCAGCCTCCACCAGGCCCCCACTCATGTTTCCCACCACCCCCACCCCGCAGCTACCAGGGGCAGCCTCCACCAGGCCCCCACTCATGTCTCCCACCACCCCCACCCCCCAGCAGTGCAGGGGCAGCCTCCACCAGGCCCCCACTCATGTCTCCCACCACCCCCACCCCCCAGCAGTGCAGGGGCAGCCTCCACCAGGCCCCCACTCATGTCCCCCTGCACCCCCACCCCCCAGCCACCAGGGGCAGCCTCCACCAGGCCCCCGCTCATGTCTCCCACCACCCCCACCCCCCAGCAGTGCAGGGGCAGCCTCCACCAGGCCCCCACTCATGTCTCCCAACACCCCCACCCCCCAGCAGTGCAGGGGCAGCCTCCACCAGGCCCCCACTCATGTCCCCCTGCACCCCCACCCCCCAGCCACCAGGGGCAGCCTCCACCAGGCCCCCACTCATGTCTCCCACCGCCCCCACCCCCCAGCAGTGCAGGGGCAGCCTCCACCAGGCCCCCTCTCATGTCTCCCACCACCCCCACCCCCCAGCAGTGCAGGGGCAGCCTCCACCAGGCCCCCAGTCATGTCTCCCACCACCCCCACCCCCCAGCAGTGCAGGGGCAGCCTCCACCAGGCCCCCACTCATGTCCCCCTGCACCCCCACCCCCCAGCCACCAGGGGCAGCCTCCACCAGGCCCCCACTCATGTCTCCCACCACCCCCACCCCCCAGCAGTGCAGGGGCAGCCTCCACCAGGCCCCCACTCATGTCTCCCACCACCCCCACCCCCCAGCAGTGCAGGGGCAGCCTCCACCAGGCCCCCACTCATGTCTCCCACCACCCCCACCCCCCAGCAGTGCAGGGGCAGCCTCCACCAGGCCCCCACTCATGTCTCCCACTACCCCCACCACCCAGCCACCAGGGGCACCCTCCACCAGGCCCCCACTCATGTCTCCCACCACCCCCACCCCCCAGCAGTGCAGGGGCAGCACCACCAGGCCCCCAGTCATGTCCCCCTGCACCCCCAACCCCCAGCATCCAGGGGCACCCTCCACCAGGCCCCCACTCATGTCTCCCACCACCCCCACCCCCCAGCAGTGCAGGGGCAGCCTCCACCAGGCCCCCACTCATGCCCCCCTGCACCCCCACGCCCCAGCATCCAGGGGCACCCTCCAACAGGCCCCCACTCATGTCTCTCACCACCCCCACCCCCCAGCAGTGCAGGGGCAGCCTCCACCAGGCCCCCACTCATGTCTCCCACCACCCCCACCCCCCAGCCACCAGGGGCAGCCTCCACCAGGCCCCCACTCATGTCTCCCACCCCCCCACCCCCCAGCAGTGCAGGGGCAGCCCCCACCAGGCCCCCACTCATGTCTCCCACCACCCCCACCCCCCAGCCACCAGGGGCACCCTCCACCAGGCCCCCACTCATGTCTCCCACCACCCCCACCACCCAGCCACCAGGGGCACCCTCCACCAGGCCCCCACTCATGTCTCCCACCCCCCCCACCCCCCAGCAGTGCAGGGGCAGCCCCCACCAGGCCCCCACTCATGTCTCCCACCACCCCCACCCCCCAGCAGTGCAGGGGCAGCACCACCAGGCCCCCACTCATGTCCCCCTGCACCCCCACCCCCCAGCATCCAGGGGCACCCTCCACCAGGCCCCCACTCATGTCTCCCACCACCCCCACCCCCACCCCCCAGCAGTGCAGGGGCACCCTCCACCAGGCCCCCACTCATGTCTCCCACCACCCCCACCCCCCAGCCACCAGGGGCAGCCTCCACCAGGCCCCCACTCATGTCTCCCACCACCCCCACCCCCAGCAGTGCAGGGGCAGCCCCCACCAGGCCCCCACTCATGTCTCCCACCACCCCCCAGCCACCAGGGGCACCCTCGACCAGGTCCTCACAATCCCCAATCATGTGCGTTATGGTCAGCCTCCACAGCCAAAAAGCCCTACCAAGTAACCCATTCACCCACATGGAAATGGAAATTACATGTCACACCCCCAATGTTCATGAAGCTAATGAACCCATGTCCGTCACACACAATGTTTGCAATTGAATGGGAAAACACCCAACATGACATGCATGAAACCAATGAGATGATACCACACAGTGAAGTATGAAAACAAAATTGTATTGAAAAAAAGAAAGAATGCTAAAGAAATGAAACAAACTACAATGGGAAGTAAAAAAAATCAAGCTGCATGTCCGCATAAAAATAAAGAACTGCAAATCATAATCCAAAAAAATGTCGTCCAAAGTCAAATGTAAAAAAACTATCTATCAAATCAAGAACTATGTAAAAAACTCGAAAGGGTCCATGAGCCCAACTGAACAAAGGAAACCTAAAAAAAAACCTAACTAAAAAGCAACTATATACAAAAAGTGGAGCAGTGTCCGTCGACTCCAAATCATAAGAAAAAACAAAGGAAACCTAAAACTAAAGAACTATATACAAAGGCGGCGGGCAAGTCCAGCGGCTCACTCCGTGGTGTTCCGGGCCAGGGCATCATCGAACTCCTGTTCGATGTCCCGGAGCCGGTCCAGTTCCATGGCCCCGAGGGTCCGCAGGGACGACGCCGTGTCTTCCTCCAACCCCCTGCGGATTGCCTCGAGGCACTCGGCCCGCCTCAGGGCCCTCCGCATGGAGTTCTCCGCCCTGACCATTGTGAGCCGCGCCTCTTCCGCCCGCCGCCGCTCCGCACCTATGGCGTGGCCCAACCGCTGCCACACGGAAGACACTCTCTGTCCTGGGTCCTCCTGCCCTCCGGCCGATGCCTGCCCCTCTGATGTCGAAGGCCCCGAGCCTTCATGGCTCCCACCATGTTGCTGCTGCTGCTCTGCCTCTGCCCGTGCACTGCCTCCTGCTGCCTGCACATCCTCCGCCGGCTGGGGTGCAGTTGTTGATGTGGCCACCCCTGCTGGACGTCCGACTCCCGACTGTGGCAGGGATGCCTACTCCACCAGCCTGGCCGCACCTACAGAGGCAGCTCCACAGGGCACCCAGGTGACTGATGGGTGGGAAGATGGCACAGAGGACGACTGGCGCGTAGGGGGTCCAGTTGAGGAGGGGGTCGGAGCAAGCCCCATCAGACGGAGGAATCCGGCCTAGGTGACCTGTCCCAGCAGGCTGACGTGGTCAACGAGCCATTCGAGATGACGTGCAGTCTCTCCATGAAAAGACTGCAGGTCACCTCGCATGGCCCGTTGACGCAACGCCACACCAGCCAGGACAGGCTCAACCCAGACCTGGATAGCCACGTCCGCAGGCAGAGGAAGGCCAGTTGACGTCAGCTCATCCCCTGCCTGAAAACGGGTCTGGACGTAGGCATCCCTGCTGGTGCAAGATGATGCAGGGACAGGATCGGGGACAGGATTGCACACAGGCACCTCTGCGGCGGCCTGTGCTGCCTCCTGTCCCTGGTCCTGGACTGCACCACTAGCACCAGTGGGATCCCCACCTCCAGACCCCGTCTCTGGTGCTTGCACGGCCTCCTCCTCCACCAAACCCCCCACCAACCTGGATGACTCCGTGCCATCTTCCCCTGTTGGGCCCTGTGGGGTCCCAGCTGCCCCTTCTGCTGCCGAGGAGTCCAACTCCAACCTCCGCCTCTTGGACCTCCCCCTGGCAGATGCGGCCTGGGACGCGGCACCGGACTCCTCTCTCCCCGACGAGATGACAACACGGGAGGGGAGCCGGGCCTTGCGTCTCCGGCTGGCGGTGGGATCCCCGCCGCTGTGCTCCACAGCACCTTCTCCGCCCTCTTCATCAGTTGACGCTGCAGACAGGGAGAAACAAAACACAGGCATCAGGGCACTGTACAATGGACACATACACACATGACAGTTGCACATGAGTGGCATTGGCAAACCTCAGACATGTCATCACAATCCCCAACACACATGTCATTGCAACTCGCACACATGAGCCATACCACAGCCATATCGCAACTGCCACCACCATCCATACACATACAACAGCATGAGCAGCCAAAGGTGACCCAGACATCACATGCAACACAGGAAGTGCACCACACATGTACACACACCACCACACTTGCATGCATGTGTACACCTCTGCCAAGTGTCGCACTGTTCAGACGGGCATCCATGTCACATCTGCCAATCAGGCTTCCACATACCGCAGTCACATGCATCCATGTTGCATCACTGTTGCACCCTTGTCAAATACACACACATGCACATGTACACAGTGCTCATACATGCAGCCGAAAACAACATACATGCGTGACATCACGGACATGTCTACTTAAATACACATTCATCCAAACATGTGTGCACACACAACTGCATTTGGCATGCAAACCTACACACACAAGCACCATCCATGTCTCACACATTACAGCCCTCGCATGTGTCAGCCCCACGGCCCTGGACACCCCCACCCATACTCGACACCATACAAACAGATGTGCAACCTGCACACTACCGAATAATCACCACACGCACTGCTCACAATCAGGATGCATGTACACTCACCGCTCGACTCCAGACGGGTCTGCTTCTCCAGGACCTGGACGTGGAGCGCTGGGGATATGCGTTCCAGGACCCTCATCTGTTCTTCCGACAAGTGGCCCCGGCGCCCCTTGGCATCCGCTGCCTTCAAGAGGCGCCGGGCCTTGTTCAGCGTCCTGGACATGAAGTCCTCCCAGCGCTTCCTGACATGTTGGAAGTCGCGGACTGCCACCCCCTCCGCGTTGATGGCAGTCACGATGTCAGTCCAGATCCGAGTCCGTCCTTCCTTGTCGGCGCGGGAACTTCCGAAGAGGGCATCATACTGCCCCAGGACTTGCTCCACCAGGACACCAACTTCGGTGGCACTGAAGCTGGTGCCCCTCTGCCTCTCTGGCCGGGGGTTGTCAGTGGTCAAAGATGGTGTTTGCCCCGACATGACAACCCCAGAGGCAGGAGTGGGTGGGCAACTGGGTCCTGGGGCTGGGCTGTGGAGCGATGGAATACCAGTCGGGAGTCTTCGGTTCCAGCAGGGGTGGTCACAGCAACAGCACCCCTGGCTGATGTGCAGGCAGCAAATGGCAGTGCATGTGGGCAGCAGGCAGCAGCAGATGGCAGGTGGGAGCGTGCTCGGGGCTCTGGGGGGCAGTAGTTCGGCCTTCTGGGCAGGAGCGTGGTCTTCCGTGAGCATAAGCGTGGCCAGCTTGATACGGAGTGATTTGGCACGTGAAAAGTCTGCACGTCAGCGTGAAATTCGAGGAAAGGCCCTTAGCGCGTAAGCGCGTCAGCACGCATACGCGATTCTATTGGACCAAAGGCCCTCAGCGCGTAAGCGCGTCTGTGACGTGACCCGCACGGGTGTTTCCCACACAGCACGTGATGACAGAGCACACGTGGAAAGACTGCACGTCAGAGTGTCATCGCGTGTTATTGGACAGCACGTCAGAGTGTCATCGCGTGTAATTGGTGGGAATGGGCCTAGCGCGTACACGCGGCAGTGACAAAGCGTGTAATTGGTGGAAATGGCCCTACACGCAGAAGTGACAAAGCGTGTAATTGGTGGAAATGGCCCTAGCGCGTACACGCCGCGTAAGTGACGCTGGACGTGTGGGCCTGTATGGTACATGTAGAACACCATTTCCTTGTACGTGCTTTTCGTGGAGAATGAGTGGGTGAATTCTGTACTTCTTGTCGTTTCACACGCGATTTACTTCACGGCGTTTCAAGTTCGTATTCCCTGTTACCTCTGACAGCTTTTTCTCTTTTTTCTCTTTTACTGGTTTACCTGGGCCTGTTCCCTCAAACAGTGTTCCCTTCTACTGTTGTCCTGTCTCCTCAGACAGCGTACAAATCTTCTTTTGGCGGGGGTGTTGCCAACCAAACGCGCTCCTTTTTCACGCTCTTTTACCTGGCAGACGGTGAGTCACGCACGTATCTAACATCTGTGCTTGCCCCGTGTGTAGCCTACCCCTTCAGAGGTCATTCTAGGCTGCGTGTGACACGCATACGTTCATTCTTGTGTTACTGGGTGCCACAGCGTAGTGCAGGTTTTTCTTTCTGCACACGTGGTCTAGGAGGGGTTGCGTGCACGTCATCTCCCTTTTTTGGGGCTCCTGTGCGTAGCGTGACCCGTCATCTTTCCCCAGGGGTTACATTCAGCCTTGCAAGAGCACTAGGGTACAATTACCATCTGGTACCCAACCCCTTTGACCCCCAATTTCCCAGGACAATAGTTTACAGCCACTCCCATACACACATTTACATCAGTGCCATGGCTGGGAGGCGAGGATTCCGTAAGGGTGGCAAAGGTGGAAGAGCCACAAGTGGTGGCCGTGGTGGATCCGGTAGGGGACGTGGTCATTACTTGCAGGGTGAGCCTGTCCCCCCATGTGTGGAGGACCAGTCAAGGGCACCCATAATCCCCCCCCCTCCCGTTGAGGCTGATGTGGCTGACACCATCCACGCTCAGCCCTTGTTGGACCAGCCCATTGTGGCACCAGACCTGGCTGACTCCATGGCTGACTTCCAGGTCAGCAGGCCTATGACACGTGCGCTGGTGCACGTTGATGTCACCATGCCACGTGCATCTGGGGCAGCAAGGTCATCTGCTGCCCCAAGTAGGCAGGGCGGAGAGGCTGCAGGGGCAGCTGCGGCTCCATCCACCCCAGCCCTCACACACCCAGCCAGGACAGTGTCGGTCCTAGTCCATCCTGCTGACATTCCACCTGACACCATCACACTTGAGCCAATGCCTGCACCAACTCCCATGCTGAGTGTGCAATCCCACACTCCTGATACAGAGTCCACCAGGGCTCCTGCCCCTAGTGTCCAGAGCAGCGCAGGACACTCAGGATCACCACCACCTTCCAAGCGGAAGAGGAAGAGTGCTCGTCCGGCACAGGCTGATGCCCCAGACACGGCTACACAGTCCGGCCCGTCGAGGAAGCCCAGCTTCACGGATGACGAACTGAATGCACTTGTCGAGTATGTGTCCGCACATGACAACGAGATGGTCATTGTTGCAGGATCCAAGACCACACCTGCACAACGCCAGGCACACTGGCAGACCGTTGCGGACATCGTAAGTACCCTTGGAATCGTGAGGCGCACAGCCAATGATTGCTATAAGCGCTGGAATGACCTAAAGCGCAGGGCAAAGAGTAAGCTGGCCTCAATTCATGCCGCAACTCTAGTGACTGGAGGTGGGTCTCCAGTAGTAGACAATGAACTCACTCCACATGAGTCAGTCGCTGGGACCTACTTCACGGAGGAACAAATCCAAGGCGTGGGAGATCTGCCTGATTACGAGGCATTGTGCGGTGAGTGCACATGCATGTGTGTGTCATCCATGTGCATGGTGTGTGTGAGGGCTTCTGTTTGTGTGCCAGGTGAGAGTGTGTGCGCCTGAGTCGTATGGGTCAGCCATGTGCTTCATGCAATACATCCTGCGCAGCTGCATTTGGCCATAGCAGTATCCCTTCTGCCAACAGTAGACATCTAGCCCAACTGCACGCCAGTTGCCCTTGAAGTGTCACCTTGCCACAACATTGTTGCTTATTTTTCACAGTTCATTCAGTCAGATTGTTTGCATTCCACCACTTTTACTAGGCATTTCGCAGTCCTCTAGTCACATGTCTGACATGGCTATGGTAAAGTGGAGTGACTTTGTTACCTGGATATCATTTGTTCACACATGTCCCTGTGCAATTGGACCATTTCGGACTGGCAGCTCCAGGTGGAAAATCTGACCTGTTTGAATTAGAAAAGCTATTACATGCGGGAACTGGACTGAATGAATAGGTGCTGCCCTCCTCTCCATCTTCACTCAATAGCAATGGTACATGCCATCTGTTTGATGGCATGTGTGTTTCACCTGGCAATCACAGGCCAATGTGTGATGCCACTGCCAGGCAGCATGCAGAAAATGTGGTAATCTTCCATCTTGGTGTCATCAGTGTGTGCCATTTGCCTGCCCTTCATATGCAGTGAGGGTGCATGCATGGGAGGGTTTTAGTCATGTGGGACATGTGTCAATCAAGTACTGGTTCTCTTGCTTCTCAGCCCTCATTGTGTTCCATGGTGCTAATGCCTGTTTCCATTTCTTTGTTTTTATGTCTTTGCAGGGGAAGATGCACCTGATACTGCTGGGGTTGTGGAGATGGTGCAGACCCAGGAGGGGTCCGAGGGCCGACCAACCACCAGTGAGGGACGTGGTGTGGTGGTGGGTGAGAACCCACAACTGCTGCAGGTCGTGCTCTCAAGGGGTGTCTCTGGCTGCACCTCCCCCGAGCTGTACTCAGGTGTTGATTCGGATGAGACCTACGTGCCGTCGCAGGTGAGTGTTCCAGGGAGGGATTCTGTTCTGTCCCACCCACCTGCACCAGGGTCAGAACCCTCAATGGGGATGTCAGTGTTGGCAGCTACGCCTTTGGTGGTTACGGATGCAGGGTCACACTCCGCGACATCTGATCCTGTTCCTGGGCCAGCAGATCAGAGGGGGAATGCAGTCCTGCAGCCTCAGGCAGTGCCGGCACAGCAAGGCGCAGTTCGCCTTGCCCCAGACAGGTGTGGTGCCCGCCGACGTGGTGGCCGTACGCCACCTGGCAATACCGCATGGGAGCAATCCATTTACGGTATGGCAACCCAACAGGCAGCATCATCCGAGATGATGGCTCAGGCCATGGATAGGGTGGCCACTTCCATTGTCCCCCCTGAAAGGCTGATGGAGCGACTACAGCAGGCAACCGACTCCATCTGCCAGTCACACAGGGAGGACATGTTGGCGTCCAACAGGGACAGGCGGGCGGCACTGGCGACTCTGCAGGAGGCCATCTCCATAGAGTCCCAGGGCCACAGGGAAGCCCTGAGGCAGGAGCTCCTTCACCTCAGGACGACTCTTGTTGAGCTTGAGGCTTCAACACACCAAAGGACAGAACAGCAGCTGGAGCGTCTCACCCGTACGCTCTCAGCTGAGATGCAGGCAACGAGGGCGGAGGTCCGGGCATCCCGTGAGTTGTTGCATGGGGACCTCCGCACACTCATCCTCCAGAACCAGACCTACCACACCCGCATGCTTGCAGCCATGGAGGAGCAGACTAGGGCCTTGCGTGGGCTGCCTCCCATAGTGCAACCACCTCCAGATGCAGCTGCACAGGGTGATAATAGCGACAGCAGTGATACTCCCACAATAGGGTAGCCGTGTGGGCCATGAGCCCATGGAGGTGTTTTTTTTTCCCAGGATCCACGCAGGTGGGTTCTGGTGTGCATCCTATCCTCGGACCTCCTGGGTGGCCTCCCTAACCCCCCCCCCGGGCCCATCAATGGCCATTTTTGATTTTTTTATTTTTATTTTTATTTTTATTTTTAATTATTTTTTCCCAATTTTTTTGGGACAATTTGTCTTCCGTGGTTCCTGTGGGCATACGCTGCATTGTGGCTGGGCACATGCAGGCTTGTCATGTATTTGGTTCAGATGCTTGGGTTAGAGTCACACACACCCCTCCTGCTTCCCGTTTCCATGGGCTTGCAAAGGGTGTGCCCAAGTGACATTGACGTACATGGTGACATTGGACTCCCACTACATGTGTGGGTAGTCTAGTCAATACTGTGTATACATTCCTAGTGCCTATTGCTGTTGTGTTGTACACTGCATGTTGCATTGATGTGTAACTCATCATCTGTGTCTACCTCCCAATTTGCCGGTCCCTTCCTCATGTCTACACAAGGCCCTCTAGTTTGGAGATGGGGTCCATGTTGGCAGCAGTGCACCTACAACTCTACATGGCGCCAACACTGCACAGTTGGTAGTGGTGGGAGTGCAGGCATTTCCAGGTGGTGAGACTACTAATATATAACATTTGTGATGTCATGTTGATGGTAGTACCTGCTCAAGTTTGTTGTTGGTCCTGCATTACTGTGAGCATTTCAGGTGTTGCAAGTTTCAATTAGGGACACTCTACATTGTGACACTAGTGTCATGTTGTGGGGATTAGTTTGTTTACCTGCAAATAGCATGACATGGCACGGTGTGTCGTGTGGCGGTGCTGGGGATGGGTTGGCTGACATGGCACTGTCCTCTTGTTGCATTTTGCAAGTGGGTATTCATTTTAGCTGCTTGAATGTATTACTTCACAAAACTGCATTGGTGGTGTCTGTGTGGGTAGGGATGCACACATTGTGACACTTCCAGGTGAACAATCTCAGGCTGATATGGTTTTCACGGTTCATTCTCCAGACATTCAGGATCAGTGTCAGGTTGAGTCATCATTGATTGTCAGATGGAATGTGCCAGGGCAGTGTGCACTCCACAGGGGTGTGATTTCTATGCGAAGTAATTAGCCACTAGCTGTGTACGGGCTGCCTCCCCCCGTGCCCTTTCCCCTCCATGCGCAGCGGCTGTGCATGTGGTTGGGGATGTGGGGCCACCACCATGTCCACGGCCAGGCCCCGGCGTGTTGCAACGTTGTGCAGGACACATGCTGCCACTATGATCCTGCACACTACTGAAGGAGCGTACAACAGCTGCCCGCCAGAACGGTCAAGGGAGCGAAAGCGTGACTTTAGCACTCCGAATGTGCGCTCCACTATGCCCCGGGTTGTAATGTGGGCTGTGTTATATCTTACCTGGGGTGGCGTGGTGGGGTTCCGAATTGGCGTCATCATGTGGGGGCTGAGAGGGTAGGCACTGTCCCCTGTGGAGGTGGTGATTGAATCATTGGTGGGGTTGTGACCTTGCTCAGTATCTGACATGCATGCATGTGCAGTGGCATTCATACTCACCAAGAAGCCATGTATCGCCATGCCGCCCAGCTTCTAGGTCCCGGCTTAGGGTGGACATTCGGTAAATGAAGCTGTCGTGGGTTGACCCGGGATAGTTGGCAAATACTGAGGTGATGATTCCCTTGGCATTACATACTACCTGCACGTTGATGGAATGCAAGTGCTTGCGGTTCCTATAGATGTGCTCTGATGCCCTGGGGGGACGTAGAGCCACATGGGTGCAGTCAATGGCACCTAGCACTTTGGGGAATCGTGCCACACCGTAAAAATCCAGGGCGGCAGCATGCCTTTCTGCAGGTGTTCTGGGCAGGTATATGTGCCTGCAGACTGATGGGCGTGCAGTGATGATGTTCAAGACCTGGTGTAGGCAGCGTGACTGGGTGGCCTGTGATACCCCACCCACAATGGCACTTGTCCGCTGAAATGATCCTGTGGCCAAGAAGTGCAGTACATTGAGGACCTTCTCCAGGGGGCTGAGTGCTTGGGAGCACAGGGTGGGTGATGTGAGGTCATCCTCCCACTCACTCACCAGGTCCAGTATAATGTGTGGTGGAAACCTGTACCTCCCATGCACCTGGTCATCAGGCATCCCGAAAAGGCTGGTTCTGGGTGTGAATATTCTGGCCCTGACTATCCTCCTCCTCCTCCTTTGGTAGCCCACGCCCACTGCTGCTAGGAACGGTATGTTCATCCTGGGTCTGAGCTTGTTATTTTGTTAGCGCGCAAATTAATGCGTTTCGCGTGTTGTAGGCGAGCGTGTGACCCGCGCACCCCTGAAATCCAGTACCCAGTCCAATAGCGTGTGGAAATTCCCGCGCACCCCGGGATACAGGTGCGCTGACGTACTTGCGTGTGTAAGTGCCCGCGCACCCCTGATATACACGTACATAGGCCAATCGCGTGTACGCGCACTTTTGTCCAATTACACGCGATGACACTCTGACGTGCTGTCCAATAACACGCGATGACACTCTGACGTGCAGTCTTTCCACGTGTGCTCTGTCATCACGTGCTGTGTGGGAAACACCCGTGCGTGTCACGTCACAGACGCGCTTACACGCTGAGGGCCTTTGGTCCAATAGAATCGCGTATGCGTGCTGACGCGCTTACGCGCTAAGGGCCTTTCCTCGAATTTCACGCTGACGTGCAGACTTTTCACGTGCCAAATCACTCCGTATCAAGCTGGCCACGCGTATGCACACGGAAGACCACGCTCCTGCCCAGAAGGCCGAACTACTGCCCCCCAGAGCCCCGAGCACGCTCCCACCTGCCATCTGCTGCTGCCTGACTGCCTGCTGCCCACGTGCACTGCCATTTGCTGCCTGCACATCAGCCAGGGGTGCTGTTGCTGTGACCACCCCTGCTGGAACCGAAGACTCCCAACTGGTATTCCATCGCTCCACAGCCCAGCCCCAGGACCCAGTTGCCCACCCACTCCTGCCTCTGGGGTTGTCATGTCGGGGCAAACACCATCTGTGACCACTGACAACCCCCGGCCAGAGAGGCAGAGGGGCACCAGCTTCAGTGCCACTGAAGTTGGTGTCCTGGTGGAGCAAGTCCTGGGGCAGTATGATGCCCTCTTCGGAAGTTCCCGCGCCGACAAGGAAGGACGGACTCGGATCTGGACTGACATCGTGACTGCCATCAACGCGGAGGGGGTGGCAGTCCGCGACTTCCAACATGTCAGGAAGCGCTGGGAGGACTGCAGGTCCAGGACCCTGAACAAGGCCCGGCGACTCTTGAAGGCAGCGGATGCCAAGGGGCGCCGGGGCCACTTGTCGGAAGAACAGATGAGGGTCCTGGAACGCATATCCCCAGCGCTCCACGTCCAGGTCCTGGAGAAGCAGAGCCGTCTGGAGTCGAGCGGTGAGTGTACATGCATCCTGATTGTGAGCAGTGCGTGTGGTGATTATTCGGTAGTGTGCAGGTTGCACATCTGTTTGTATGGGGTCGAGTATGGGTGGGGGTGTCCAGGGCCGTGGGGCTGACACATGCGAGGGCTGTAATGTGTGAGACATGGATGGTGCTTGTGTCTGTAGGTTTGCATGCCAAATGCAGTTGTGTGTGCACACATGTTTGGATGAATGTGTATTTAAGTAGACATGTCCGTGATGTCACGCATGTATGTTGTTTTCGGCTGCATGTATGAGCACTGTGTACATGTGCATGTGTGTGTATTTGACAAGGGTGCAACAGTGATGCAACATGGATGCATGTGACTGCGGTATGTGGAAGCCTGATTGGCAGATGTGACATGGATGCCCGTCTGAACAGTGCGACACTTGGCAGAGGTGTACACATGCATGCAAGTGTGGTGGTGTGTGTACATGTGTGGTGCACTTCCTGTGTTGCATGTGATGTCTGGGTCACCTTTGGCTGCTCATGCTGTTGTATGTGTATGGATGGTGGTGGCAGTTGCGATATGGCTGTGGTATGGCTCATGTGTGCGAGTTGCAATGACATGTGTGTTGGGGATTGTGATGACATGTCTGAGGTTTGCCAATGCCACTCATGTGCAACTGTCATGTGTGCATGTGTCCATTGTACAGTGCCCTGATGCCTGTGTTTTGTTTCTCCCTGTCTGCAGCGTCAACTGATGAAGAGGGCGGAGAAGGTGCTGTGGAGCACAGCGGCGGGGATCCCACCGCCAGCCGGAGACGCAAGGCCCGGCTCCCCTCCCGTGTTGTCATCTCGTCGGGGAGTGAGGAGTCCGGTGCTGCGTCCCAGGCCGCTACTGCCGGGGGGAGGTCCAAGAGGCGGAGGTTGGAGTTGGACTCCTCGGCAGCAGAAGGGGCAGCTGGGACCCCACAGGGCCCAACAGGGGAAGATGGCACGGAGTCATCCAGGTTGGTGGGGGGTTTGGTGGAGGAGGAGGCCGTGCAAGCACCAGAGACGGGGTCTGGAGGTGGGGATCCCACTGGTGCTAGTGGTGCAGTCCAGGACCAGGGACAGGAGGCAGCACAGGCCGCCGCGGAGGTGCCTGTGTGCAATCCTGTCCCCGATCCTGTCCCTGCATCATCTTGCACCAGCAGGGATGCCTACGTCCAGACCCGTTTTCAGGCAGGGGATGAGCTGACGTCAACTGGCCTTCCTCTGCCTGCGGACGTGGCTATCCAGGTCTGGGTTGAGCCTGTCCTGGCTGGTGTGGCGTTGCGTCAACGGGCCATGCGAGGTGACCTGCAGTCTTTTCATGGAGAGACTGCACGTCATCTCGAATGGCTCGTTGACCACGTCAGCCTGCTGGGACAGGTCACCCAGGCCGGATTCCTCCGTCTGATGGGGCTTGCTCCGACCCCCTCCTCAACTGGACCCCCTACGCGCCAGTCGTCCTCTGTGCCATCTTCCCACCCATCAGTCACCTGGGTGCCCTGTCGAGCTGCCTCTGACAGTGCGGCCAGGCTGGTGGAGGAGGCATCACTGCCACAGTCAGGAGTCGGACGTCCAGCAGGGGTGGCCACATCAACAACTGCACCCCAGCCGGCGGAGGATGTGCAGGCAGCAGGAGGCAGTGCACGGGCAGAGGCAGAGCAGCAGCAGCAACATGGTGGGAGCCATGAAGGCTCGGGGCCTTCGACATCAGAGGGGCAGGCATCGGCCGGAGGGCAGGAGGACCCAGGACAGAGAGTGTCTTCCGTGTGGCAGCGGTTGGGCCACGCCATAGGTGCGGAGCGGCGGCGGGCGGAAGAGGCGCGGCTCACAATGGTCAGGGCGGAGAACTCCATGCGGAGGGTCCTGAGGCGGGCCGAGTGCCTCGAGGCAATCCGCAGGGGGTTGGAGGAGGACACGGCGTCGTCCCTGCGGACCCTTGGGGCCATGGAACTGGACCGCCTCCGGGACATCGAACAGGAGTTCGATGATGCCCTGGCCCGGAACACCACAGAGTGAGCCGCTGGACTTGCCCGCCGCCTTTGTATATAATTCTTTAGTTTTAGGTTTCCTTTGTTTTTTCTTATGATTTGGAGTCGACGGACACTGCTCCACTTTTTGTATATAGTTGCTTTTTAGTTAGGTTTTTTTTTTAGGTTTCCTTTGTTCAGTTGGGCTCATGGACCCTTTCGAGTTTTTTACATAGTTCTTGATTTGATAGATAGTTTTTTTACATTTGACTTTGGACGACATTTTTTTGGATTATGATTTGCAGTTCTTTATTTTTATGCGGACATGCAGCTTGATTTTTTTTACTTCCCATTGTAGTTTGTTTCATTTCTTTAGCATTCTTTCTTTTTTTCAATACAATTTTGTTTTCATACTTCACTGTGTGGTATCATCTCATTGGTTTCATGCATGTCATGTTGGGTGTTTTCCCATTCAATTGCAAACATTGTGTGTGACGGACATGGGTTCATTAGCTTCATGAACATTGGGGGTGTGACATGTAATTTCCATTTCCATGTGGGTGAATGGGTTACTTGGTAGGGCTTTTTGGCTGTGGAGGCTGACCATAACGCACATGATTGGGGATTGTGAGGACCTGGTCGAGGGTGCCCCTGGTGGCTGGGGGGTGGTGGGAGACATGAGTGGGGGCCTGGTGGGGGCTGCCCCTGCACTGCTGGGGGGTGGGGGTGGTGGGAGACATGAGTGGGGGCCTGGTGGAGGCTGCCCCTGGTGGCTGGAGGGTGGGGGTGGTGGGAGACATGAGTGGGGGCCTGGTGGAGGGTGCCCCTGGATGCTGGGGGGTGGGGGTGCAGGGGGACATGAGTGGGGGCCTGGTGGTGCTGCCCCTGCACTGCTGGGGGGTGGGGGTGGTGGGAGACATGAGTGGGGGCCTGGTGGGGGCTGCCCCTGCACTGCTGGGGGGTTGGGGGGTGGGAGACATGAGTGGGGGCCTGGTGGAGGGTGTCCCTTCACTGCTGGGGGGTGGGGGTGGTGGGAGACATGAGTGGGGGCCTGGTGGAGGGTGCCCCTGGTGGCTGGGGGGTGGGGGTGGTGGGAGACATGAGTGGGGGCCTGGTGGTGGCTGCCCCTGGTGGCTGGGGGTGGGGGTGGTGGGAGACATGAGTGGGGGCCTGGTGGAGGCTGCCCCTGGTGGCTGGGGGGTGGGGGTGGTGGGAGACATGAGTGGGGGCCTGGTGGGGGCTGCCCCTGCACTGCTGGGGGGTGGGGGTGGTGGGAGACATGAGTGGGGGCCTGGTGGAGGGTGCCCCTGCACTGCTGGGGGGTGGGGGTGGTGGGAGACATGAGTGGGGGCCTGGTGGAGGCTGCCCCTGGTGGCTGGGGGGTGGGGGTGTTGGGAGACATGAGTGGGGGCCTGGTGGGGGCTGCCCCTGCACTGCTGGGGGGTGGGGGTGGTGGGAGACATGAGTGGGGGCCTGGTGGAGGGTGCCCCTGCACTGCTGGGGGGTGGGGGTGGCGGGAGACATGAGTGGGGGCCTGGTGGAGGCTGCCCCTGGTGGCTGGGGGGTGGGGGTGGTGGGAGACATGAGTGGGGGCCTGGTGGAGGGTGCCCCTGCACTGCTGGGGAGTGGGGGAGTGGGAGACATGAGTGGGGGCCTGGTGGAGGCTGCCCCTGGTGGCTGGGGGGTGGGGGTGGTGGGAGACATGAGTGGGGGCCTGGTGGAGGCTGCCCCTGCACTGCTGGTGGGTGGGGGTGGTGGGAGACATGAGTGGGGGCCTGGTGGAGGCTGCCCCTGCACTGCTGGGGTGTTGGGGTGGTGGGAGACATGAGTGGGGGCCTGGTGGAGGGTGCCCCTGGTGGCTGGGGGGTGGGGGTGGTGGGAGACATGAGTGGGGGCCTGGTGGGGGCTGCCCCTGGTGGCTGGGGGGTGAGGGTGGTGGGAGACATGAGTGGGGGCCTGGTGGAGGCTGCCCCTGGTGGCTGGGGGGTGGGGGTGGTGGGAGACATGAGTGGGGGCCTGGTGGGGCTACCCCTGCACTGCTGGGGCGTGGGGGTGGTGGGAGACATGAGTGGGGGCCTGGTGGAGGGTGCCCCTGCACTGCTGGGGGGTGTGGGTGGTGGGAGACATGAGTGGGGGCCTGGTGGAGGCTGCCCCTGGTGGCTGGGGGGTGGGGGTGGTGGGAGACATGAGTGGGGGCCTGGTGGAGGCTGCCCCTGCACTGCTGGTGGGTGGGGTTGGTGGGAGACATGAGTGGGGGCCTGGTGGAGGCTGCCCCTGCACTGCTGGGGGGTGGGGGTGGTGGGAGACATGAGTGGGGGCCTGGTGGAGGGTGCCCCTGCACTGCTGGGGCGTGGGGGTGGTGGGAGACATGAGTGGGGGCCTGGTGGAGGGTGCCCCTGCACTGCTGGGGGGTGTGGGTGGTGGGAGACATGAGTGGGGGCCTGGTGGAGGCTGCCCCTGGTGGCTGGGGGGTGGGGGTGGTGGGAGACATGAGTGGGGGCCTGGTGGAGGCTGCCCCTGCACTGCTGGTGGGTGGGGTTGGTGGGAGACATGAGTGGGGGCCTGGTGGAGGCTGCCCCTGCACTGCTGGGGGGTGGGGGTGGTGGGAGACATGAGTGGGGGCCTGGTGGAGGGTGCCCCTGCACTGCTGGGGCGTGGGGGTGGTGGGAGACATGAGTGGGGGCCTGGTGGAGGGTGCCCCTGCACTGCTGGGGGGTGGGGGTGGTGGGAGACATGAGTGGGGGCCTGGTGGAGGCTGCCCCTGCACTGCTGGTGGGTGGGGGTGGTGGGAGACATGAGTGGGGGCCTGGTGGAGGCTGCCCCTGCACTGCTGGGGGGTGGGGGTGGTGGGAGACATGAGTGCGGGCCTGGTGGAGGGTGCCCCTGGTGGCTGGGGGGTGGGGGTGGTGGGAGACATGAGTGGGGGCCTGGTGGTGGCTGCCCCTGGTGGCTGGGGGGTGGGGGTGGTGGGAGACATGAGTGGGGGCCTGGTGGAGGGTGCCCCTGCACTGCTGGGGGGTGGGGGTGATGGGAGACATGAGTAGGGGCCTGGTGGAGGGTGCCCCTGGTGGCTGGGTGGTGGGGGTGGTGGGAGACATGAGTGGGGGCCTGGTGGGGGCTGCCCCTGCAATGCTGGGGGGTGGGGGTGGTGGGAGACATAGTGGGGGCCTGGTGGAGGGTGCCCCTGGTGGCTGGGTGGTGGGGGTGGTGGGAGACATGAGTGGGGGCCTGGTGGAGGGTGCCCCTGGTGGCTGGGGGGTGGGGGTGGTGGGAGTCATGAGTGGGGGCCTGGTGGGGGCTGCCCCTGCACTGCGGGGGGTGGGGGTGGTGGGGACATGAGTGGGGGCCTGGTGGAGGGTGCCCCTGCACTGCTGGGGGGTCGGGGGGGTGGGAGACATGAGTGGGGGCCTGGTGGAGGCTGCCCCTGGTGGCTGGGGGGTGGGGGTGGTGGGAGACATGAGTGGGGGCCTGGTAGAGGGTGCCCCTGGTGGCTGGGTGGTGGGGGTGGTGGGAGACATGAGTGGGGGCCTGGTGGAGGCTGCCCCTGCACTGCTGGGGGGTGGGGGGGGTGGGAGACATGAGTGGGGGCCTGGTGGTTGCTGCCCCTGGTGGCTGGGGGGTGGGGGTGGTGGGAGACATGAGTGGGGGCCTGGTGGGGGCTGCCCCTGCACTTCTGGGGGATGGGGGTGGTGGGAGACATGAGTGGGGGCCTGGTGGAGGGTGCCCCTGGTGGCTGGGTGGTGGGGGTGGTGGGAGACATGAGTGGGGTCCTGGTGGAGGGTGCCCCTGGTGGCTGGGGGGTGGGGGTGGTGGGAGACATGAGTGGGGGCCTGGTGGGGGCTGCCCCTGCACTGCTGGGGGGTGGGGGTGGGATGGGAGACATGAGTGGGGGCCTGGTGGAGGGTGCCCCTGCACTGCTGGGGGGTGGGGGTGGTGGGAGACATGAGTGGGGGCCTGGTGGAGGCTGCCCCTGGTGGCTAGGTGGTGGGGGTGGTGGGAGACATGAGTTGGGGCCTGGTGGAGGGTGCCCCTGGTGGCTGGGGGTGGGGGTGGTGGGAGACATGAGTGGGGGCCTGGTGGAGGCTGCCCCTGCACTGCTGGGGGGTGGGAGACATGAGTGGGGGCCTGGTGGAGGGTGCCCCTGGTAGCTGGGGGGTGGGGGTGGTGGGAGACATGAGTGGGGGCCTGGTGGAGGGTGCCCCTGGATGGTGGGGGGTGGGTGTGGTGGGAGACATGAGTGGGGGCCTGGTGGGGGCTGCCCCTGCACTGCTGGGGGGTGGGGGTGGTGGGAGACATGAGTGGGGGCCTGGTGGAGGCTGCCCCTGCACTGCTGGGGGGTGGGGGTGGTGGGAGACATGAGTGGGGGCCTGGTGGGGGCTGGCCATGGTGGCTGGGGGGTGGGGGTGGTGGGAGACATGCATTGTTGATCAATAGTGGAAGGTGACATGTGGGTTGGCTGGGGGCATGCCCATGGTGGATGGGATTGCCTGCGGGACATGAGCAGGGGTGCAGGGTAGTCCCCCGTGGTGTGGGCTGCCTGCAGGGGCCGTGGAGGTTGTGGAGCGTACACCTTGGAGGACCCACACGGCCAATTCACGTGTAGTACTCCCCAGAACCCCTGAAATACACATACCCTGCTGAAATCGCGTGTGGAACTTCCCGCGCACCCCTGAAATACACGTACCCTGCTGAAATCGTGTGTGGAACTTCCCACGCACCCCTGAAATACACGTACCCTGCTGAAATCCCGTGTGGATCTTACCGCGCACCCCTGAAATACACGTGTTCTGCTGAAATCGCGTGTGGAACTTCCCGCGCACCCCTGAAATGCACGTACCCTGCTCAAATCGCGTGTGGTACTTCCCGTGCACCCCTGAAATACACGTACCCTGCTGAAATCGCGTGTGGAACTTCCCGCGCACCCCTGAAATACACGTACCCTGCTCGCACTGGGCCAATCGCGTGTGGAACTTCCCGCGCACCCCTGAAATCCACGTACCCTGCTGAAATCGCGTGTGGAACTTCCCGCGCACCCCTGGAATTCACATACCCTGCTGAAATCGCGTGTGGTACTTCCCGCGCACCCCTGAAATACACGTACTCTGCTGAAATCGCGTGTGGAACTTCCCGCGCATCCATGGAATACACGTACCCTGCTCGCACTGGGCCAATCGCGTGTGGAACTTCCCGCGCACCCATGTAATACACGTACCCTGCCGAAATCGCGTGTGAGACTTCCCGCGCACCCCGGTATACACGCACACGTACTTTTTTGTCAGCGGGTGTCCGTGTTTGTGGGTACCCCTTTGCACGTCATTTGTCCTGGAGGGCCACAGTATAGGACATTCTTCATGGCTGTATATAGGTGCTATTTGTTGGCGCACCTTTTGGCGCACATTTCTTCCAGGCGTAGAGACGCTACCGCCTGCTTTCTTGTGGCGGTCGTGTTTGTGCCTGTGCGCTGGTTTGAGCGTGCGCTTTTTTGCCCTATTCTATTCCATGAATACGTGTTGTAGGCGAGCGTGTGGGCGTTCCGCGCACTTGTACCCTGTACTTCCCCCGTGATGCCCACGTTTTGGCAAGTTGTTCCCCATTCCGAGTGTTACGCCCCGTGTTCCGCCTACTTGTGTTGCGTGCGCCGCGCTATGTGCGATTTTCGCTTTGGCCTGTGCGATTTTCGCTGTGACCTGGCGCACGCTGTTAGATGGCCTGTGCGCCAACGTGCGCCGCGCACTTTTTTTTCGCACATCCGATGGTTTTCTCGCGCACGGCCTTCCATGAATCGATGTGCGCTGCTTTTCATGCGATTTTCGCACTTGCACTGCGATTTTCGCTATTCCACTGCGATTCGCACGTTTTTGCCCACTTGCGCCGCGCTAATTATTCCATGAATCGGCCTCATAGTGTTTTTGGAATAAGACGACAATTGGACTACTGTGCTGGAATGGTGAAATTCACTATAAACTCACAGGAAGATCCACAAGAATTTCTAATGTACTTACTACAAGTACTGGAAAACAAAAACATACCTATAAATGAAATCTTTCAGATTTCATACATGTGGAAACATACATGCACTCTCTGCAACAATGTGACACAAGAAGAAATCCCCAATGAACGCTTCATATATATATCAACACCAAATTGTGAATCCATTCCTTTTCAGCAACTTGTACAAAATGCAAACCATGGTAGATTATGCTCTACCTGCAATTCAGATAATCGCTCCACGTTAGTAATACAAACACATAGTAAATACGTAATACTAATGCTTCTACGTTACAATGCAGATGGTACCAAAAACAACTGCAAGCTGACTGGATTCACACATGGTAAAATATCACTTGGTAAGAAAACCTTCACAACAATAGGTATAATCTACCACGCAGGAGCCACAACCAATTCAGGGCACTACACTGCATACATAAAAAAGAAATGTGGATGGTTTGAATGTAATGATAGAACCATTACTCTAAAGCAGAGATTACCAGCAAATCTTACAAACGCTTATTTGATGTTCTTAAAACCAAAATTTGATAAATAAACTGTATTTAAACCTTTAAGTAAATTTGTGTTACAAAAATATAAACTGTTAGAATACTCCAAAAGCTATCTAACTGCTCAAAGATTCTACAACAACTAATCAGATAAATGAATACCACTAAATTAGACCAAAAAATACACAGTTAGAATACGCCAATTGGTATCTAACTGTCCCAAAATTATAAATGTGTGTTAAAATAATATAAACTGTTAGAATACTCCAAAAGCTATCTAACAGCTCAAAGATTCTACAACAACTAATCAGATAAATGAATACCACTAAATTAGGCCAAAAAATAGACAGAATACGCAATTGGTATCTAACTGCTCCAAAATTTTATAATATCAAAACAAATGAAGAATCTGTTACTGTTCCAAAAGAAATACAACAAAGCAAAGTGTAAAGCATTAGCCAGAAACAACAAGTGAACAATGAAAACAAACAAACAAATAAACTGTAGCATAACAGAAAAAGGTTTTTTTTTAAATCCAACATGGATTTTTTTTTCTCCCACAGACCCAATGATTTTAGCAACAAATACAGAAACTGAGCAAATTGCACAGTACTCTGATTTGTACTCTACTAAATACGAGGGTCGAAAAAAAATAAAAGTATATTGCTTATACAATGTAATAAGTCATTATAAAATACTAATACTAACATGCTATTTTCTTTTATCACAGAAATGAAGAAACAAAACATGGACTCCCATTACTAGACCAAACAGTAAGTATACAATAATAAGGACAACCATAGCAGCACATCACATCCATAGTATCTAATACCTTTGTTCCTTATACATTTGTTTTTCACCCAAAGTTATAAACAAATATGAATGTGATATGCTGTGGTGGTTGTTGCCAGGGCATAGAGTCTTGGGTGCATGGCCAAATGGCCATGCACCCAAGACTCTATGCCCTGGCAACAACCACTGCAGCATATCACATCCATAGAGTCAAACATTCCAACTATGATCTATGGGAAACTTTTAATGTCCGCGAACAATGTGAGTGTTCTTAGAACACTTTGAACTTGCCAGCGAACAATACGGACACCGTTTTCAGGACACCCCCTACGAACATTTCAGAACAACGCGATAGTTCTTAGAACACTTTCAACTTAACAACGAACAATACGGACAGCGTCCTCAGGACACCCCCTACGAACATTCCAGGACACCGGGAGTATTCTCAAAAACGTCTTCAGAACACCCCCATCTTGTTTATTTGTGAACATTTCAGGACACCGCGAGTGTTCTTAGGACACATTCAACTTGACAAAGAACAATACGGACAGCGTCCTCAGGACACCCCCTACGAACACTCCCCGGATACCGGGAGTGTTCTTAGAAGCGTCTTCAGAACACCACATCTTGTTTATTTGTGAACATTTCAGGACACCGCGAGTGTTCTTAGGACACATTCAACTTGACAGAGAACAATACGGACAGCGTCCTCAGGACACCCCTACGAACACTCCCCGGACACCGCGAGTGTTCTTAGAAGCGTCTTCATAACACCCCCATTTTGTTTATTTGCAAACATTTCAGGAGACCGTGCGTGTTCTTAGAACACATTCAACTTGACAGAGAACAATACGGACGGCGTCCTCAGGACACCACCTACGAACACTCCCCGGACACCGCGAGTGTTCTTAGAACAGTTTCACTTTGATTGCGAACAAAACAGACACATTTTGACTCCTTAGAACACCCCCTAGTCAGTTTATTTAGAAAATTTCAGAACACCTGTGATGTCCGCAAACCAATCAAACACAAAAAGAACCTCTAACACATAAAAAACACAACTTTCATCCTATCTCACACACTCCCACCCTCCCCAAACACTCCTACACACCAACACACTCTACAAAATACACATTTTGAACAAAGTTTCACCGCGCTGTCCGGGGACGTCCGCGAATCCAATATGGCGGGCGCTACCGAAAAATCTGACGCACTTCACGCCATCCAATCAGCGAACACTTGGCATGTCCGCGAACATCACGCAAGACAATTGGCCAATCAGGACACTTTCCGCGGAGCGAACAGGGAAGTGTATCCGCAAACCGAACACATATATCACTAATTTTTTTTGACCTACTTTTTGGTCATTTTAAAAAAAAAATACTGGACGAATTTTCACCAAATTTGCAAAAGCACGCTTTCGGGACCAAGCCGCTGCTCCTGGTCCAAATTTGGTGGAAATCCGTCCAGCGGTTTGGGCTGTAGACGCGAACACATTTTTTTTCCCATTCACTCTATGGAGAGTGAGTATAATGTATACAAATATGAGCATATAGAGGGAAGGTAGAGTAATCAAAATAAAACTATGACAAAGTGCTGATAACCATAATGATTATCTTCATGCACAGAAAGGATTGCTCTCTTTCAAGCCTGTATCTTCCGCTATGTACATGTTTCATATATGATGTGACAGGACCCCAAGTCTACAAATATAGTACCTTTTCAATTTTTACTTCCTGACTGTTACTGTAGAAAATTATGTGGCTTCGATATGTCAGTAAAGGATAAAAAGGGAGAGCCAGCCATGTGATGTCATCAGCTATGTCATCAATGACATTTGTGATGTCATCTTTGATGTCCTGGGTGTTAGTGTTAGCAGTGCACGGTGGCGCGAGTTATGGTTGCTTATGTTACCATAACTGGCGAATTTCAAGGGTTTTTCGGTTTTACTTGGAACCATAACGTCCCTTTAACAAAGTTTTTTCACTGAATTTCATAGGTTTTTAGTAATACAACTTAACGATAATATCCCTGACATGTAACATAGAACATACTAACCCCCTCGTAGTGATTTTCATGTCCGCGGACTACCGCCATGTCCGCGGACACATCGAAAATCTGAGCGTGGTGAATGTAAATTTAAATAGTCTGCCCCATTTCCCCTTTGAAGTTGGCTCTGAAAAGAGCCGTTTTTTTTTTTTTACAGATGCTTGACAGACACCTGTTATTTTATATTTTTTTTCTTGTTTTTTTTCTTACTTTACTCCTAAAATCTTCACATAACCTTCTCCAAAGCAACCCTTACATTCCAAAATAAAAAGGCATTTCCGGTAAAAGATAAACAAATGCCATCTTCTTTAAAATTAACAGCATTACTGGCATCAATATTCTCATTGTTACAGAAGAACATACCAGCTCTAAGTATGAAGGCACACATGCCTCGGTTGATGACACACCTAGCAATGTTTTGCTGAGGACAAAAAACTGAACTATTGACCCATATTGCCCTAGGTAGTAATCCAGAAAAAATTACTTTTGCATTTGGAAGGATCTTCACTACGGCTCGAACCAAGCTTTCCAAATCAGCCAACAAAGTAGGGGCACTGACGTTTCC
The DNA here is from genome assembly GCF_040938575.1 of Ambystoma mexicanum. Taxonomy (NCBI): domain Eukaryota; kingdom Metazoa; phylum Chordata; class Amphibia; order Caudata; family Ambystomatidae; genus Ambystoma; species Ambystoma mexicanum. The sequence continues at coordinate 220,529,496 of NC_090936.1, read as the reverse complement.
CAAATGGAAAGCACCATAGTGCAAAACTACCACATGCGGACTGTTCATCGTGGCCATAGCCGCACAAACTTGTACAATTCCCTGCACATTGCAATCAGGCACAGTGCTCCACACCACCTCCACTCCTTTAACATCAAAGTTCTTTGCAACATGCCTGCATTCAGCGTACTGCTGTAAACCATGCACAAACATATCTCCGAGCACCAACACCCTGACTTTCTCCACTTCTGCCATCTTCACCACACACAGTCTCTTTCAACACAAATCCACAACCTCGACATCTGATTGGCTGATCCGTACAGTCTTCTTTCCATGTTGGATTTCCTGGAAAAACCCGGATTTACCACGCCCTGTCCACGAACAGCCGCGGTGTCCGCGGACGGCATCCACTTTACTCTCTGTACCATTCCCTCATTGCATACAGCTAAGCAATCACACAATACGAATAACGTCCTCAGAACACCCCATTTTGTGAATTTTCCAACATTTCAGGACAATTATCATTTCATTATTCTACATATTAACATTACAAATATTATACTTTTATCTTGTACTCTGCACACAATGCTATCTTTCTCCATTAGCAGCTCAGTATACTACATAGAATCCCATAATACAATGCTATTTATTGATATAAATGCATCGTTCAAAGCACTAATAACGGTATGATATTTATTGCAATATCCTTGACACTTTTTTCGGAACATTATAATGAAAATCCCTAGTACACAAATTCCATGAAAAGTACATACACATGTGATGTCATCAGTGATTTCATCAATGACATTTGCGATGTCATCTTTGATGTCCTGGGTTTTAGTCTTAGCAGTGCATGGTGTTTTGGCGCAAGTTATTTTTCATAGCTTACCATAACTTGCTATTTTCAGGGGTCTTCCGGCTGTACTTAGAACCATAACGTCGTTTAAACAAACTTTTTTTAATATCACGCAAACAATATACAAACATGGCGTGCAAAAACCAACTTCTACAGATGGCTTTACACAGAATGTTGCAAAGTAAGAATTTATGCTCGTTCACAGTGAAGGTCAGCTGCTTCATTTTTTTCTCGGGCCCTGGAGAGGCTCACAAAGCAGACTATAAGGTTGTATTGTGTTTTGACCTTGACAGACAGAGATTGTGATGAAAGACTTCTCTTGAAGGAGTGTTGCTAAAACGTAAGAGAAGATAAAGATGAAATTTCTGAAACGAAACCACTTTTACATATTATATCACTATCCGAAAGATCGTTGGCACACGCGGAGTCGTATTTTGGGACTGCACCACTCGTAGACAATGGAAATTGCAATTGTACTGTAAGTAACCCTTTACATTACTTTATACCAAATATAATTACAATAGCGTAGCATTAAAGACCGCTGAAGTTGAACTTGTTCGTTGAAAGTGACACAATGTTTTCTACCGCGCACTATCACCGCCGAATTGATCCCCTGTCCTTTAGAGGGCTCTGAAAAAGGCAGACGACACAGAGTGGGTTAATATAAATAATTTAACCGGTCTATAGGCGGTCAAGCGCTCTACTCGCTGTGCCACTTCACTGTAGCCTGTCAAGTGGCACAGCGAGTACAGCGCTCGCTTTGACATCCGTGCACAGCTTGCTAATGCAAGTTCGAATCCCGGCAAGCCCAAACTCAGCCTTTCATCCTTCCGTGGTCGATAAATGAGCACCACACACCGTGGTTAATAATAAGCACCGCTTAGATACCTCACAGTTCTTAGCGCTATATGAATGGGAAAATATTATTATTTTATTATTAACATACTCTGTTGCACTATCTTCGATAGCAAATAGTTTCACGCCCTAATAAATAAAATGATGATTTTTAATGAAGATCGGCTGGTGAGACTAATTTATGTTTTTTAAAACAGGTACGTGGCCCCGTTTTGTCTATGTCACGATTTACAGACTGTAGCGGATGGGGTCTTCAACTGCCAGGTGCATGTCCAAATATGCAACTTCATGACCCTCACCATTTTATGGGACAATCGCCAAGGACCAATATGCTCTTACGCAGTACTAGCGGCTACAAACAACATACCAACCAATACGGTGGTCTAATGGCTCGTTGTTGGAGCAACCTTCCGATTATCAGAGAGACCATTTACTGCTTTTATCATAAACCAACAGCCTATCTACCGCAAAGGAACAACGCGTGGCTCCAAATAAACTTTTGCTGATCGACAGCAGAGACAATAGCAAATCGCTGAATATTCACTAAACATTTCATGTGAAATAAATGTACTTTACCAAATGTACAATCCTGCTGTTTACTTTTAAACCACAGTTTCATATTCCGAATTGTGGCACACTGAGTTGTAACCTGATCTAACACTCTCTGTACTGCAAAGGAACATCACGTGTCTCAACATGAACTTTTGCGGATCGACAACAAAGACAAATGCAAATTGCTGAATATTCTCTAAACATTCGATGTCAAATAAATGTACTTTACAACATTTACAATCTTGCTCTTTGCTTTTAAATCACAGTTTCATATTCTGAATTGTGGCGCGCTGTGTTGTGACATAATGTGTGTTGTCTTCCGGGTTCTGTGTAAAGTCGCGTAGTACTGGAGACGACTGGGCGCGTTTCATTACGCACCCTGTAACGTCACGGAGAAAGGCGGGGAATATGAATGCTTTGATAATATCAGGCTTAGTGGCGGGAGATATGATTTAGTTTTGCAAAAGCAAGTCCGCCAGGTCAATAGCGCCAGTCATAGGATTATCACATAATGTCGATGCACACCAGCCGGATTTATCGTTTCTTTAGTGGACAAAAAGTCGGTTGACGCCCCTAGGAAATTGTACTATTAGCGAACAAAAGGAGTGCTCTTAAAACACTTTCACCCTGACAACGAACAATACAAACAACATTCTCAGAACACCCCCATTTTGTGTAATTGCAACCATTTCGGGACACTGCGAGTGTTCTTAGAACACATTCAACTAGACAGATTACAATACGGACAGCGTCCTGAGGACACCCCCAGTTTGTGTATTTACGAACAATTAAGTACACCGCGAGTGTTCATAGCTCATTTTTACCTTCCTTGCGAACAAAAATGACACATACTCCGTCCTCTAAACACCCCACCATTTAGTTTATTTACAAAATGTCAGAACAGCCTTGTTCTCCGCGGACAAATCGAACGCAACAAAAAGGTCTAGCACATAAAAAAACAAAGCATTGAACCTATCTCATACTCCCCCACCCTCCCCAAACACTCTTACACACCAACACACGGCACTAAATACAATTTTTGATCCATGTTTCACTGCGCTGTACGCGGTCGACTGCGAATACAAGATGGCGGGCGCCACAGAAAATCTGACGCGCTCCACGCCCCTCGCCGTCCAATCAGCGAACACGTCACATGTCCGCGGACATGACGCAAGCCCATGGGCCAATCGGGGTGCTGTCCGTGGAGCGTACAGGGAAGTCCGTCCGCAAAGCGAACGCAGATATCACTAATTTTTTTGCCTTACATTTTGGTCATTTTTAAAAAAACTACTGGACAGATTTACACCAAATTTACAAAAGCACACTTTTGGGACCAGGCCGCCGCTCCTGCCGCAAATTTTGTGTAAATCATTCCAGCGGTTCGGGCTGTAGCCGTGCGCAAAGTTTTTTCCCATTCAGTCTATGGGAAAAAAAAAGTTTTGGGACCCCCCTATAACTCCCCCCCCCCCTGGACGAATCCTCACCAAACTTTGCAAAAAAATTCAGAGTGACCCAACTACTTTTTTTGCAATGTTTGGTGAGGATCCGTCCAGGGAGAGCGAAGTTATAAGCCGCCCAAAAAGTGCTCTTCCTATGGAAACAGTCAACAAAAAGAGGAAAATGAACCGCACTCTCCGCAGTCAATTTGAACAATTGAATGCCCAGTTTCCAGACAAAAAAAAAAAAGCACAGCGCACAACACTAAAAAGGTCACAAAAAATTATTTAAAAATTATTTAATGTTGCACAAAGGAATTGTTTAAAATAAACAAAAAATACAACGTATGGCTGGAACAGCAGCAAAAACAGAGGCAGGCCGCCCGTCAGAACGGCCCGCACACAACGCGTTTCACACTCGACTGAGTGCTTGGTCACGTGAAAAAACAAGGGACTAAAGCATCTTAATAGTTGTTACCAGTGTAGTCCTTTAACTATGTCTATGGAACTCAAAGAAGTGCCTAGGCAGAAGGAAAGAGCAGCGGCCATGATGGAATGAAATTGCCAAAATGAAATGCCTGAAGTCAAACAGCACATATACTAATGAATGTACTGCAAGCTGGGTCATAGCAACAGCAAAATAATGGAGCTCTAATGTGCGCATTCCATGGCAGGCAACACTGCAATTCCAATGTCAATAAAAATAGTCAAGCAGTGTACATAGAGAAACGTAACACTAGGAGACAGAAAACTGGAGACGAGCTTGTCTCTGAGCGAAGGTACTCTCTTGTACGTAATGGTAGGGGGTTTAGAGAGTAAAGGGCATAAATCTTTATCTAGGATCAACACGCGCCAGTGTCGTTCAATGATCCTGCGGACACTGTGGGAAGCATTGTCAAAAGAGACAATGGCCCTCATTACGACCCTTGCGGAAATCAACCGACCGGACCGCCATAGCGTAAATAGCGTTTCCGCCATTGCACGATGGAGCAAAGTGCGGCTCATTCCGACCCATCGGGCACGAGCACCACGCCATGGCGGAAGTGCAAAGTCCGCGATGGCGGAAATGACCCCAAAACGGCCCACACCGCCGCCGTACGGCGCCCTAGGTGCAATACCGCCACCCATCTTAGCGGACACCGCAGTGAGAGCCAACCGGAAAGTACGGTGACCGTAAATATACGGAAACGGAAGTAAAAGCATGGTCCCGGAACGGGAAACATCACGCCGTACACCTATAAAACCACAAATTCCACACAACCATAAAAAATACTACCCTGAGACACATCCCAACCCGTCATCCACCCTAGTGAAACCAAGAAAAATGGGAAAAGTAGCGAAGAAAGCGTGCGACCGCAAGCGGCAGGTCCACTTCTCCCGTGAGGAACTCACGGTGCTCACGGAGACCCTCCAGGAGAATGCTGCCGTCGTCTTCTCCACGCAAATGACCAGGACGGCACTTGCGAACAAGAAGGCCATATGGGCCCTGGTGGCACAGCGTGTAAGTGCGGTGGGGACCGCACCCCGCAACCCACAGCAATGCAGAAAGTGATGGGACGACCTGCGGATACGCGTCCGTAGCATACTTTCTGCCAACCGCAACATTGCCACAGCTACCGGGGGAGGATCGGAATCACCCATCAAGTTGACCCCCTGGGAAGAAATCTGTGCCTCCACCATTGGAATGGAGAGCATAGAGGGAGTCGGAGGGATGGAGAAAGGAGTGCAGACATCCGAAGATTCAGGTAGGTGTCCCAAATAAAACAATGCCAAAACCACAATGTCCAATCATGTGAAGTACCACGTGCCCACATAGTGCAACAGGAACACATGTCCAGGAGAACGTCCACATACATAGGCCTGATAGCACACTTTAAAACTCACATCAAATACATAAATAATTAAAAATCCTAAAAACACCCTCTACACGTGCAGCAGGCACACCCTAACTGCAGGCTGCCAAACAACTGCACCCTCACTCCACACACAAATGAAACCACCTCCAAGGCCCAGACCCAAATCACCCTCAGGTACCACCCCAATGCATGTGATACATTGCCATTCCAATTCCCACAGACCCATTAATAACGCTCGCCCTCCTTTACTCCAACACAGGGTCCGATCCAAACGACGAGCTCCAGGACACCCCTACCAGCACACCTGCAAAGAGGGCCAAGACCAACGGCCAAAGACCCTCCACCTCAGCTGCACGGATCAAGACACGGCAGCAGCACAAATCAAGTGACAGCACACAGGAGGGAACTCCAACAGGCACCCCAGCAGCCAGCATGCCCACAACACCACCACCACAGGTCCCCCCAATGGATGCCACAGTAGGCACTGCTTCTGGTGGCAGCAGCACCATAGGTGATACTGCATTAATGGCAGCATGCTCCGACACAGAAAACGGGGATGTCGAAGTTAGATCCATCCATGACCTGTCTCAATCCCCCTGTCTTTTCCATCCCGTACACCATGAGGATACCACGCAGGGGCACCCACAAGACGACGACTGGCCATCCCCCACAAGCCCTGTGGCAAGGCAACATGAGGTGATCAGCCCCTCTGTGACACCACCGCAAATGGCCATGGCCCAGCAGAGGCAACAGTCCCTCGACCAGTTAATCGTGCAACAGCAGCAACTGGCCACGCTCCTCAAGGACCATGCCGATGAATGTGGGGGCACTAAGGCAGACATAGAAACATCAACTGAGACACTGAGGGCAGAAATGGAGAGAAGTACAGAGACACTAAGGGCACAAATGGAGAGTAGCACCGAGAGCCTGAGAGTACAAATGGAGAGTAGCACCGAGAGCCTGAGAGTACAAATGGAGAGTAGCACCGAGAGCCTGAGAGTACAAATGGAGAGAAGCACCGAGAGCCTGAGGGGGGAACTGCATGCGACGTCCAAAGACGTATGTGCCGAACTTGCCGCAGTGCGCTGTGTGCTCACTGAGCTCTCACAAACCCTTAGGGACATGCATGGACGTGAGCAGGCAGAGACATCATCCGTTGCAAGTTCCGTCCAGGGCAGCCCCCAACGTAGATCTGGGAGGAACCTGCGCTCCACAGGCAGGGGTGCCCCTGATACCCGCAGAGGGGGCTTGCAATAGCGACAGCCCACTGACAATGAGCATCTTTGGACACTGGTGTTCGGGGGGGAGGTAGGAGGGTGGAGGGGGTGTGTTGGGCTCACTTGGGTGGCGGGTCGATAGGGTGTTTAACATGATATCACATATGCCATAAACAATGCACGATCATGCAATGAGATGTGTGGACATTGATCTTTGTGTACGAGGCCATTATAGGCGTACAGTCCATATTGTGCATGTCCCAGACACACACAGTGCCACGAGTCCCGTGTCCATGTATCAGCCACCAGGCGTGAGTGCTAGAAGCATGCATCTATGAGATGCTGACGAATGTCACGGCCCTCCTGTGCCTCGGAGACTCCTTGAGGTGCTGCCACATCCCCACCCTCATCATGACCATCATCAGGTGCTTGCAGTTCTGCGTCAGGGGGCATGGGCACATTTCTACGTACGCACATGTTGTGGAGCATGACACATGCCATGACCATCTTTGCAACCTTCACATGGCGGTACAGGAGTGCCCCGCCAGACCTGCTGAGGCAGCGGAAACGAGTCTTCAGTAGGCCGAATGCCTGTTCTATGACTACACGGGTACGTGAGTGGGCATGGTTGTAGTCCTCCTCATGCTGGTCCCGTGGGTTCTGGACTGGTGTGAGGAGCCATCTCTTCAGTGGATACCCGGCATCACCTGTATGTGGACAGGAAAGGAATATTGAGGAATGCCATTGCTACGTACGCACCCCCCCCCCTTCCTGCCAGGTCATTGCCGCATCACATACCCCACATCATCATGCATGAAATGAGACTCACTGAGTAGCCAGGATCTGTTCCCTGCGTGTCGCTCCATGTAGCGTGGTATAGTAGAGTTCCTCAAGACCATAGAATCATGGGTTGATCCAGGGAATCTGGCACAACAATGTGTAATGATCCTGTTGGAGTCACACACCATTTGTACATTCAGGGAATGAAATTGTTTTCGGTTGCGGTACTGGGCCTCCATGACATGTGGGACGACCAATTCCACATGGGTGCAGTCGATGACACCAATGCAACCCGGTATGCCGGCAAGTGCATGGAATCCCACTTTTGTGTTCGTAATTTCCTGCTCCGAGCGTGGTAGAGAGATGTAGTCGTCTGCGTGCTTCAGGAGGGCATCGAGCACTTGCAATAGTATCCGTGAGAACAGTGGCTGTGATATGCCATGCAACTGTCCGACTGTGTGCTGGTAGGTGCCTGTGGCCAGGAAGTGTAGTACAGACACCACCTTCAGTAGGGGTGGGATGGCGGTTGGGCTATCTATCATGCTGACAAGGTCAGCCTGTGTCATGTCCACAATGGCGGTTATGGTGTCCCGGTCCAAACGGTAGAGGGTGTGGATCTGCTCATCAGTGAGGTTGAACGGATGTGCTCGGAGGCGTGGGATTGCGGGCTGCCTGCGTGGTGGTAGTGGCTGTGCTGGCGGCCCTTGCTGGCCCTGCCTTGCCCTCCTCCTCCTCCTGCGTCTCCGCCGTGCGGCCGGTAGTAGTTGGTGTTCGTCTTCTTCCTGAAGTTGGAGTACTTGCAGTGCTATCAGGTCCCCCAGGGCCAACATGGCTAGTCCTGCCGGTAGCATTTCGGAGTGGGTGTGGTTGTGGGAGGAGACTGGGTGTGCAATTTATGTGTTTTCAGGCTGTATGGCCTCCACCTGTGGTGATTCTTTCCACCTGTGCAAGCTGCACTCCCCTTTGGGCGAGCACGTCCCGCACACAACGCTGCAATTCGACGAATGGCATCTTGCTATTGCAATCATGTATTTGTACCCGATGGCAGTGTAACATTGGTTGATATGTTCATTCGGCTATGGTCCCATTGTTTCACATACAATCTTTGCAGTCGCAAACAGACTTGTGAAGGGTCAGTGGAACGTAGTACTCGAGTAACGGTGGACCCTCATGCAACACTGTACCGAGCTTCACCGACGGGCGGGGCGTTCCATTTGTGAGTGAAGGCAGTTGCCATTTTCACACACAGCCGCACTAGATGGATTAATTTGTGGTTTCAAGCGGCCACAGATGCCTTTTCGACGTGATGTTGCAAATGAGGAATTCGAAGGGCGGCGCTTTCGGTTTTCAGCTAGCGGCGAGGAGATGCCCACAGGTCTGACTGCAAATATAACGTTCTATTGTTCAATGTCCTTGGGACAGGGGCCATGGCGAGGATGCAATGATTGATATGAATAGTATGGGATGCGCAATAGCGACGTGGGCGATGAGGCCGGACGTTCCCAAATACATGTTACTTCACAACACTGGAATTATGGGCTGGGGCACAGTGGATTTTGCAGGCTGCATAACGCACAGACTCAATGGAAATTTCACATGTTATGTGAGTATGGAAACAGGCGTTTTCATTACGGGATGAGGGTATGATGTATGGATGCATGGACAGATGATTTGATACAGAGTTTGCCATGTACAGGGCTTCTTGGAATCTATCCGCCTCCCCTGCGCTATGTGATGCAGGGCTGCCATAGTGGGTCCATCGTCTATCTGGCCTTGTTGAGCCCTCCCTGTCTCGACGCGCCTTCAGACACTTGTGTCTATGCACGTTACCAATCCCATCTGATGGATTCTGTTTTAACAGACGCATGCACAGGTACACTCGTTTGTGATAGTGTTTTCACCTCGATATAGATAGTTATGATTCGCAAGTGGTTTTTGGGTGGTGATGATCCTTTGGAGTGGGCTAGCATGCATATGGCTGTGGATTTGGTGTGATCATTGAAGTGAGTAATTCAAATGTAGTTCTGATGGCCATACTATTCTTTTTCATTTCATTTGGTTGACAGGTATCTCCTCCCCTTTTGCCACTGCCATCTGTATGCCACTCCTGCAGATGGATTTTACTCCCGACACCTGCTGCTTCGTGTTAATCAGTGGAGCAGCATTACGATCTTATGGGACGATCGCCAATGGGCCACATGCCCTTACGCAGTACTAGTGGCTAGGAGCAACATTTCGGCCTTTCAGCTGGACTAGTGCCTCCCTATTGGGACGGCCCTGCGGTTCTAGGCGCTTCCATGTTGCCTTTTCGTACGGGAATGTAGCCCCTGTGTACCATGAACGAACAGGGCATCACACAAGAAGTAGCTGGTCATTTATTGCGGATGCAGCCCACGATAATGAAATATATTTTGGAGTTCATGGCCTAATGGCTGTATGGGCTTGGTGAATTTGTTGTGCATTAAATTTCTATTCTGATATGAACCGTGTAGCGTTCTTCTTTGCGAGTGATGTGGCATATTCCTATTTGGGGAGCGATGTATTGTGAGGAGATCTGCATTGGGTTCCAGCTTCGGAGTATAGTTGCGTGGTACTGTGCTGGGCGCGTTTGCCTACGGAGCCCAGTGAGGTCAGGGATAAGGGCTGCCATTATGACTGTTTTGATGATGTCATGCTCGGGGGCGGGGGATTAGCTTTTGTGTAACAGATGCCGGTCAGCCAGTTGGATTGGTGGAATGATGTGATTATCGGAATATTGCTGGTCACAGGTGCCTGTGTTTGCGTGCGTTTCTTGGTGGGAGACTGAGGTCATGTCCATTTGTATAGCTTCTGTATTCGTGCCATCTGTGCCCTGCAGCTCCCATTGGGCACTCTTGAGATTCATTTGTTCGTTGGCAGGCATGGATGACTAGTACATTTCACTGGTTGCATTGTGTGACTTCATTGCACCTACGGGGGGTTGTACAATGTGGCCAGGGAGCGGTGTACAGGCACTCAGTAGGGCCGTTTACGGTTGATTCGCGATGCCGTACTTCTCACCATGGCGGAATGGTACTTTCCGCCGTGCTTGATGGCGTTAGGTGCATGTCCGCTAGGGTCAGAATTCACGTACCGTTGCGCCATGGTGGTAATTACGGTTTGGCATGGCGCGCGCGCGCGTGCTTGGTGCAGTTAGCGTTGGCGTTCACTACGGTGTCGCTAATGGCATCGTACTTTGCGGTGACGGGTCATGATCGCACCGAGCGCTATTCGATGGCGGTATTGCATTTCCGCCATCGTTTTTCGATTTCCACCAGGGTCGTAATGAGGCCCAATGAGTCTAGGTTCATCATCTGCTGAGGTCTTATTAGTTTTGGTGCCATACAATAGTTTGTCCCTAGACAGTCTTCGGGCTTTGATATAGGCCATTTCGATGATGCGTTTGCTATAGCCTTGTTGCGAAAAATCAATAGCCATGCGAGCACAATGGTGGTCAAAGGATGCCAAATCAGTACAATTCCTACGGTAACAGATAAATTCACCGTACGGAATACTTCTTTTACATGGTACTGGGTGGCAGCTAGTAGCATGCAGTGGTAAACCGGTATTTGAGGGTTTCTTGTGTAAGACAGTGTGGAAGCCAGATGTATCTAAAGTGACTACCACATCAAGGTAAATCACCTCGGTGGTGCTGTGACATTCTGTAAAGCATAAATTGGTTACATTGGTGTTAATACTTCTCACAAACAACTGCCAATCAATTTCGCTGCCCTTCCAAATAACAAAGATATCGTCAATGTAACGCCACCATGCCACGATTTGAGTAGAGAAGCTGGATGCAAGCAAATCGCATGGAAATGTAGCCTCCCACCACCCCATTGTTAAATTTGCATATGATGGGGAAAAGGTACTACCCATAGCAGTTCCCCTAACTTGTCGGTAATAGGCACCATCGAACAAGAAGACATTGTTAGTGAGGCAAAAAAGCAACATCTCCAGGATCATCAAACTATGTTCATGATAATTCAATGAGCGTGTCTCCATAAAGAATTGACAGGCATGTATTCCTACTTGATGGTCAATAGATGTATAAAGAGAGACCACATCAAGGGTAGCCAAAAGAAGACCCTCTTCCCAGGGGGTGTCATTGATATGTTGTAAAAAGTCCCTTGTATCCTGCAAATAAGAAGGTAGAACAGAAACAAAAGAAAACAAGGTCTCATCAATAAATTGGGCCAGATGTTCAAGAAGGGAACCACATAAGGTGACAATGGGTCTCCCGGGAGGGTGGATGAGAGATTTATGTGTTTTAGGTAAGAAATAAATGGTGGGAACAGTATAGCAAGAGGGAACAAGAAATTTGACAAAGGTCTCTTCCAAGAGTCCAATATCAACCCACTTGGTACAAAGAACATTCAGTTCCAATTGAATATCAGGGAAAGGATTCTTGGCTAGTTTGGTATAGCATAGCCGGTCCCTTAGTTGACGGTTGGCTTCGGCAACATAATGGACTCGGTCTTGGATCACATTGTTCGACCCCTTATCAGCCTGCTTGATAACAATATTGGGCAGTTGTTGAAGTTCACCTATGGCCTTGAGTTGTGAAGCAGTAAGATCATATTTGTCTTTATCCGTACTGGTACGTAATTTTCTGAGGTCACTGACACAGAGATCGTAGAAAGCTTCCAGGCAGCCACCCAAGGGAAACTGGGGATTGAATTTAGATTTGTTCTTAAGTCTCGTACGTATGTCCCAGTTAGGGTCGATGTCAAAATCTGTGAAGTCAGCATTGGTGGAATCAAACTGTGAATCTTCAAGGCTAGCCAGATTCATAAGTGCTGGAATGTCTGAGATTTGAAGGTCATTACAGCCAGTCCGAGGGGCAGAGGGCTTACAGACCTTGGGATTGATACTAAAGAATTTCTTCAGTTTTATCTTGCGGAAGAATTTGTCAAGGTCCAGACGTGCTTGAACATAATCGAAGGTCTTAGTAGGACAAAAGTTAAGACCAAGTGAAAGGACAGAGGTTTGAGATTTAGTAAGTACATGAGAAGACAGATTGATGATTTGACATAGCTTCATGGTATCAGTAGTTATTTTTTGGCTTCAGAGCGCTTTGATCTGCTCTCCTGATTTGCGCCTGAGCCGTTTCCCACAACGGCCTCGGCGAGTCCTTTTCGGGATTTCTGTCCCTTGCCTCTGCCTCTTGGTTTGCTTTGACCTCTGCCACGTTTTTGATTTTTCGCGTCCTGACAAAGTGACCGCATCTCGTCTAAAAAATGTAACTTAGCCACTGGCTCATCAGTTTCAGAAGCTGAGACAACCGATTCGGATGAGATGATGCCAAGATAACCAGATGCGGTATGTACAGGTTTGATGGCGGGATTTTTCCGTAAAGAGTCAAAACGTTTGGCAAAAGTAAATATCCTTCCGGTCTCATAATCAATTTTGTCTCTTATGAATTTGCGGTGTTTGCGCTGTTTAATATCCTCTTCATATATGATCAGGGCCTCATTAATTTTTGTGCGCAGTTGTTTGCCCTCCTCTGTACTGGGAACTAGCTTAAGTTCAGTTTCCCTTTTATCCAGTTCTTTGGGAGCCGTTGCTCGATCAGATTTAGCATATTTAACCAGAATAGTGAGAAAATGGGCAGAACAGTCCTTACTCGCATCACCCCATTCTTGAAGCATGAGAGGATCTTGATCCTCGAAGGAGGGCATTGTCATAATACGCAGTCCTCAAGGTACACGCCATATGTCCAAGTAATTCTGAAGTGAATGCTCCTCCCACCATTTAGAAATCTCCTGTTTGCGCAGCTTCTCGATGTCTTTGAGCAAAGTGATTTCGATGCTATAATTAGGGTTAATCTTTTTTGCCCACTGATAGGCAGGGCAATGGGCATCTCCTGCTGCTCACAGAACAGATCCTTGGCCTGAATGAGACGAGCTGCTGCCCAGGCGTCCTGTATGTTAAGCCACTGTATCCAAGCCGTACAAAAATGGTGAAAAAATAAGAACTAATGACCTAAAATGTGTGAGTTAACATGTGCTGAATTGAAGGCAAAAAGTCAAGACTGCGGCATGCCAAACCATTACCCGTGGGCTATATAGAATGGCAACAAAAGAAGCCGGTGTAGGACAGAAGACCATACAATCCCATTCATAGTGAAAGACAAGGGAGTAAAGCAAGCACATGGGGGAAGCACCTACCTTGGGGCCGAGATCCACGCGTCCTCCGGCACGTTTCACCCTTACCAATGGACAGGGCTCCTCAGGCTCGCTTCCCTTGCGGATATGACTACGATCCAGTCAGCAGAGTAGTCTGACACCAGCGGCAACGGATCTGTGTAAAAAAACGCCCCTGAACAGAAGCGCGCCACAATTGCGAGAAGCGGTGCTGGTTCAACACGGTGCGCGCCGTGTAGAAAAATATGTCAACAAAAAGAGGAAAATGAACCGCACTCTCCGCAGTCAATTTGAACAATTGAATGCCCAGTTTCCAGACAAAAAAAGCACAGCGCACAACACTAAAAAGGTCACAACAAATTATTTAATGTTGCACAAAGGAATTGTTTAAAATAAACAAAAAATACAAAGTATGGCTGGAACAGCATCAAAAACAGAGGCAGGACGCCCGTCAGAACGGCCCGCACACAACGCGTTTCACACTCGACTGAGTGCTTGGTCACGTGAAAAAACAAGGGACTAAAGCATCTTAATAGTTGATACCAGTGTAGTCCTTTAACTATGTCTATGGAACTCAAAGAAGTGCCTAGGCAGAAGGAAAGAGCAGCGGCCATGATGGAATGAAATTGCCAAAATGAAATGCCTGAAGTCAAACAGCACATATACTAATGAATGTACTGCAAGCAGGGTCATAGCAACAGCAAAATAATGGAGCTCTAATGTGCGCATTCCATGGCAGGCAACACTGCAATTCCAATGTCAATAAAAGTAGTCAAGTAGTGTACATAGAGAAACGTAATTCAGTGATGTCATCAATGTCTTTTGTAATTTCTTCTTTGTTGTCCACCTTGTTAGTCTTAGTAGTGCATGGTGGTGGCACGAGTTATGGTTGGTTAGCTTACCATAACTTACGAATTTCAGGGGTTATTCGGTTTTACTTGGAACCACAATGTCCCTTTAACAACATTTTTACGGAATTTCATAGGTTTTTAGTAGCACAACTTAACCATAACGTCCCTTTAACAAAGTTTTTTTACTGAATTTCATAGGTTTTTAGTAGCACAACTTAACCATAATATCCCTGACTGTATATACATGTAACATAGAACATATTGAACCCCCAGCTAGTGATGTTGATGTCCGTGGACAGTGCGTATGTCCGCGGACGGACAAGGACAACAGCAACACTACCCAAGAACTCAGGGGGTATCTTGAATTATTATATTGTGCCATATGAACAGTGCACACGTTCAAAAACCAGCACACAAACACATTATATGTAGTAATAAATAAGAAATAGAACCTATATATCTAACACATCAACCATCCATTTAAATACCATATGTACTAAATGGAAGATACCAAAATTAAAAAAAAGATAGCCTTCATAATAATTACCTCACAGAAACTGCACAACTAGGAGCAACAGCAGATCTACAGACCAGTAAGAACACAACTTACCAGAAGCTAGTAAGTGTACTTTATCTGTTTTATATATTTCTAAAATTTCTGTATTAGATACAATAAAAGTAATATATATATATATATATTTCACAGAAATGTCCAGTACTTTGGAGTGGCTTGAGGAGAATTTCTCATGCGAGGAAATGTCTGAAGATAGTGATACTAATGGTAGACACTTCTCTATATAACTAAATTAATAAGCATTACTTTATGTACACTTAACATATATATATATATATATATATATATATATATTTAACAGACCATACAAACATTAAAAATAGTACACCAAAAGATACATTGGATAAGACTCTCCAGCGCATGGAAGAAAGAATTGACATGCTCATGGCAAATTTCAACCATTTGAAGAACTTTGTAGAGAACCACATAAAAGGCAAAATTAAAAATCATTGTCCCACATGTACCTGTCCCCCTTCTCCATATCCCAGTCAATTAGCCCCAAACCCTCTCCACAAACAAAAACGTTTTGATGAGACTTCCATCCCTTCATCTCCTCCTATCCATCCTCTTGAAACCCCCAATTCCCCTGTGTTTGTATCCGTTTCTGCTTCCCCTTCTCTTTCATAAATTGCATATCTATATATAATAAAACAAACATATTATGTGTCTTAATTCAGTTCTTTTTTGCATTTTTGTTTTTTAAGAGGCAGTTAGGATGTCTGCGGAAGTGCGAGTGTCCGGAATGTCCGCAATTAACCAAAATGGGGGTGTCCTAAGGACACTATGCTTGTCCGTACTGTTCGCAGGCAAGTTACAAATGTTCTAAGAACACACTCTGTGCCTGGGATGTCCGTAAAACCCAAAATGAAGGTGTCCTAAGGACACTATACCTGTCTGTACGGTTCGTAAGCAAGTTGAAACTGTTCTAAGAACACAATTGTTGTCCGGGATGTCCATAAAACCCAAAATGGAGGTGTCCTAAGGACACTATACCTGTCCGTACTGTTCGCAGGCAAGTTGAAACTGTTCTAAGAACACAATCGGTGTCCGGTATGTCCGTAAAACCCAAAATGGAGGTGTCCTAAGAACACTATACCTGCCCGTACTGTTTGCAGGCAAGTTGAAACTGTTCTAAGAGCACACGCAGTGTCTGGGATGTCCGTAATTAACCAAAATGGGGTGTCCTAAGGACACAATACCTGTCCGTATTGTTCGTAGGCAAATGGGACCTCTACTAAGAACACAATTGGTGTCCGGGTTGTACGCATATATGTGAAATGGGGGTGTTCTAACGACACTTTACCTGTCCGTATTGCCTAAAGAACATCTACGTACATGCGCACCACACCCGTATCTTTTCCGAAAATTGTGCCTGTCCGTAACTGTTTGCGTCACTTGTGTCACACTTTTAATTAATATCAGGACATGAACAATGTCTGTAGAACACCCGCGCACATGCGCACAACCATTCCCGTGCATTTGATGTCCTGCGGACGCCAACTCCCTTCGCGGACATGTTCGTGACACCATCATGTGACCGCACCCAGGCTGATCGTGTGTTCTGAATTGCGGACACTGTCCAGGTCCCCGAACATACTTAAAGTGCATTTTCAGGCTATCCACAGTATTTTATAGTAAACATTCACCATAGCACATGTCCCAGACAATCACCCTGATTCTCTACATACTTTTTGGTACTTATTGAGCCTTTTTGGGATGTTCGATCCGTCCGCGGACAGCGTGGGTAAAAGGCCACACCCCAGAGCTCATCCTCATTGTGCTTTTGGATATTTGACAAAGCATTGTCTACTTTGGCTGGCATTTTTCTGCCATTCTTCAGATTTTTCTAAAACCTGATGGCATCCATGGCTCCTCTAATGCCACCTGGTGCTACATCGGCCTCAGAACCACCCCCACCCCCTCCACCACCACCACACCTCCCCAAAGGCCTGAAGAGGGGAACAGGCGTGAGGATGCAGAGGAGGATGAAGAGAATGACAAGGATGAGGTAGTGGAAGTCCCTACTACCAGCGCTCACCGTGAGTCTTGGATGTGGCCGTTATTTACCATTCATGGTAACGTACCCAAGGCGCGTGCGAACAAAGTCACCTGCTACCAGTGCAAAATGGTGCTGAGTCACGGGAGGCTTGGTACGACTACTATGAAGCGACACCTAAGGTCGTTCCACAGTGGGGCCGTTCGCAAGGTTGAACTTTGCGAGGAGTGTAGTAGGTTGAGTTCCTCTAATTCATCCTCCGTTTCCGCTCCTCTCACCACAAGAGATACTCCTGTGGGAGAGCGCATCCCTCCAGTTGCCTCACAGGCCATTCACAATGCTGATGACCCTTACATTTCGAGGGTCACAGTTTTCTGTATGTACTGCGACGCAGTACTCTGCAGGGGGGAGAGACTTCGAAGTGCTTCCCAGACTATGGTCTCGGAGCACGAGAAGACCTGCCCACTACCTAAGTAAGGCTCACCCTACATCTTCCTCTCTCCGCCCGCCCTTTCTTATCCCTGTGGTTGGTGTCCCCCTTTCCCTCCTTTCCCCTCCTCTCCTATTGTGTCGTGTATAAAAAAACAAAAAACAAATTTAAAACAACAAAAATCCCCCAAAAAAAGGCTCGAGCTGCCTTTCACAGTCAAAAAATAGAAGTGGCAAATAAATTGAGAAGGCTCCTGTGCATTTTTTTAGAAGTCCGCGGACAGTTCGCGAACATCAAAAAATGTTGGGGTGCTGCCCTATCAAAATTATTGCACTTTTCTCTGGGAGGAAGTGGTGGCTCTGAAAAGAGCCTTTTGGTGGTGTTTTTTTTTGTATTTGAAAAACTTGAAATAATCAACACCTACTGCAAAAAAGATGGCTGTAATTCCACAAAAGGACACAATGCATTTTGTAAATTTCTCAGAAAAATCTGATTACCAGCATAAGTAAGATGGACTCCATCACTACGAAAAATGTATGTGCTACAACACATAATATTTTCATTGTGAAAAGAGGACATGCCAACATCTCTTAGAAAGGCACAAACAGCCTTATTGACATTGCGCCTTGCTTTCTCCATTTGTGGACCAAATGAAGAAGAGCACAGCCACATGTGTCTCTGCGCAATATGAGAAAATATTACTTGGGAATTTGGAAACATGTCCATGACCTTCCCAAGTCCTTCTTCCATCGCAAATTGCAAATTGCAAAGAAATTCCTGACATGTGTCCCAAACTGTTGCCTCCACAATGAATTATAATTATGTCTGGATGATGCTCTGTCTGCAAACTAGCACAGAGAGGTAGCAAGTCCAGCCACTTCATTACGCGCACTCCATGCCAGTGCACTTCCACATGAGGGAATCCAAGATCTGCAGCTACTCAAAGGTGTTGTGCACGCACCCCCAACCAATGTATCCATGAGTCTCCCAAAATCCACACAATCTGTTTACTGAAACACACAGCCATAGCTAACTGTTCTTCTCTCAGGAAAAATACTTTCTGACGAACTCTCTCCTTAGAGAACACACCCACTAAACTTTACTAACCAATCAATTACTCTTCTCACTCTCATTTACATGCCTCTCCACCCCAAAATCCCTGTATGTAATACGCGATGTCCGCGAACTACCACCATGTCCGCGGACATATCGTAACTTGGACAGTCCTTCTACCATTTCCTCTTCACTCTCTGTGCATTCCCTCATTGGACACAGCTAACCAGTCACACAACCATCCACCAATCACATCCACAAACTCTACATCTAACTCCATCATCAGAGTTCAGCACTTCAAATGTACTGTTGATTACTCTGAGTACAAGTCTCATATCATTGGAAAGCACCTACAACAAAAACTGCTCTACAAGTCTCCAAGATTTCTACTTGCAACGGCATGCATATCCACATGCATGAATCTAAACTACAGGTATGCATATTTTCTGCACAGTACATGTAGAACTCTTATAAATGCATATAAACAGAGTAACTGCCACTTAGACTATATAACCTATAAAATGAACTTACTGTCATTTTTCCCATCTGATATAATCAACTTTCACTTCGAAACCTGTCTACTATCTATTTTTTTTTACACACACACCAATCTAAACAATTATAACATACACTCACACAGATGCACACTATAATTGAAAAGCTCCCAGCTGCAGTAACTCCAATACCTTTAAATCACATCCTGCTGCTTCATTACCCACACCTTCACAAATGCATACATTCCATGCTTTTCTATACAGTTTCTGCCATTTACCTTATCAAAATTTCAAAATAAATATATCATTATTTCTTCTTTCTCCTAACATCCTATAGCACAGCTTTAAAAAAACAAGTGAGTTCCATACACTTAATATTCTACTCATTTGCAAAGCCTGTTGAACTAACATATTGTAAATGAAATATGAAGGCTGAACATACTCATCTGAAACTGCATGCATATTCTATGTTCAGATATCAATCAAGAATACTACTACAAAAACATAAATATGAATCTCTCAATTAACATCAATGCTATAAACAAACAAAATTACTAACTTCTTTCTTTTCCAATTGCAGTGAAGACCACTCTCCTGGAAAACAACAACATCTGAACTACAAAGAAACCTGTTCATTCCACAAAAAAAGAGTAAGTACAATACTACCATACTTTCTCTGCCTAGCCTTTAAATCTCTCCACAATCTTATCTCTCCTCTCTCCTCTCTTTCTACACTCCCTCCAACTCCCTTCCCTCTGCTGGCCACTTTCTACTCACTGTTCTTCCTTCCCCTTATACCACACCCCATTTCCGCTCCTTTCATCTCCTACCCCCCTGCACTGGAACTCCTTACCTCTCTCACTCCGCTCTAATTCTAGCTTTTCCTCATTCTAAACTTTACTCAAATCTCTCCTTCTACATTCTCCAACATGAAACCCCTCCCACCTTCTTCACTCTCCCCCTTGCCTTATCTCCTTAATCATGTCCCTTCCCTTCCATCCCCCCATTCTCACCTTTAACCTCATCCATTTCCCTCCTCCTCCTCTTCCCCACCCTTCCCTCTCACTTCTACTGCACTACTCACCTTCTTCCCTTCACTTCAATTGGCCTACTTGCTGTTTTCTTGGTCTGATTCTCAATTTTAAAATGTTTCCACTGTTACTGTTATGATTTAACTTGTTATATTTATCATCTTGTTATTAAAATATATTACTCAAACACACTGTGGGTAATTCATAGAATTTAGCGCACAAGTGGAGCATGCGGCTGGCGCACAGTGTGCGTGTGCGAAAATCTGTGCCAGCCGCGTGCGCTAAAATCGATTTCCGCGCACAGCGTATTCATGGATTTTCGCCTCCAAAACCAGCCGTGCCGCAGAGTGGCGCAGCGACCCTGCAGAAGCGCCATTTACGTCCCCAAGAACGCCCCTAGCGCAGGGAAAAGCCATCAAAATCCCCAATCCAGCACAAAGGGCTGGGCTAACCCTGGACCAGTTTACAGGGCTGCCAAACAGCAAACGCCAAGCGGGGAACGTGTATTACTGGGGTTCGCGGGAAGTTTCACATGCGAAAGGGCCTGTGCGAGTGGGGTACGTGTATTACTGGGGTTTGCGGGAAGTTTCACACGCGATTTCAGCAGGGTACGTGTATTACGGGGGTTCGCGGGAAGTTTCACACGCGAAAGGGCCTGTGCGAGTGGGGTACGTGTATAACTGGGGTTTGCGGGAAGTTTCACACGCGGGTTCAGCAGGGTACGTGTATTACGGGGGTTTGCGGGAAGCTTCACAGGCGAAAAAGGGACTGTGCGAGTGGGGTATGTGTATAACTGGGGTTCGCGGGAAGTTTCACACGCAATTTCAGCAGGGTATGTGTATTATGGGGGTTTGCAGGAAGTTTCACACGTGATTTTGCTGTCAGAGCGGGGTACGTGAATTTCAGGGGTGCCCGGTGAGTCCAACACGTGAATTGGCAGTGTGGGTCCTCCCAGGTGTTCCCTCTACACCCCTCTACGGCACCTGCAGGCAGCCCATACCACAGGGGACTACACACCACCCCTGGTCATGCCCCCCAGCCAAGCCACATGTCCCCCTGCACCCCCACCCCCCAGCAGTCACTGGCACCTGCCAGCAGGCCCCCACTCATGTCCCACACATGTCCCCCTGCACCCCCACCCCCTAGCAGTCAGGGGCACCTGCCAGCAGGCCCCCACACATACCCCCTGCACCCCCACCCTCCAGCAGTCAGGGGCACCTGCCAGCAGGCCCCCACTCATGTCCCACACATGTCCCCCTGCACCCCCACCCCCCAGCAGTCAGGGGCACCTGCCAGCAGGACCCCACTCATGACCCCCTGCACCCCCACCCCCCAGCAGTCAGGGGCACCTGCCAGAAGGCCCCCACACATGCCCCCTTGCATCCCCATCCCCAGCAGTGCAGGGCACCTGCCAGCAGGCCCCCACACATGTCCCTCTGCACCCCCACCCCCCAGCAGTCAGGGCACCTGCCAGCAGGTCCCCACACATGTCCCCCCCGACAGGTCATCACACTCCAAACCCATGCCCCTCATGGCCACCCAAATCCCACCCCTGTCCAAACACCCCACATTGAATTCCCAAAGTCATGATAGAAAATATATAACCAGCATGGCCATGAATCAATGTCCTTCAGACCCACGCAATGGTGACACATGACTGTGAAAAGATCAACATTGTGACATGCACAAAACAAATGATATAAGACCACATCAGTAAAGTATATAATAAATGTGTATTCAATAATTAACCAAATGAATAAAAAAAATCACACAATAATGGAAATAATGAAGAAAAAGCTGCATGTCCAAAATATTCAAATAAAATATGTGAAAGCAGAATCCAAATCAATCCAAATGTAAATGGGTCCAAAGAGTCTGTCCGTCCAACCAAATCCAAAGTGTAAAAATAAGACACATCCATTGATCCATGGTAAAAAAGAAAATTAAATGAAGTGAAATCCAGTGTATAACTATATACAAAGTACAAATCCAGGATCCATGAGCCCAACCATTGAAAGGAAACCTACAAAAACCCTACCTAATGAACAACTATATACAAAAAGGTGGGGCATTGTCCAAGCGCCCCAAATGAAATGAAAACCAAAAGGAAACCTAACACTAATTAACTATATACAATGGCAGCAGGCTAGTCCGACGGCTCACTTCCTGATTTCCTGGGCCAGGGCATCATCGAACTCCTGCTCGATGTCCCGGAGACGGTCCTCTTCTAAGGCCCTGAGGGTTCGCAGGGACGATGACATCCGGACCTCCAGGTCCCTGCGAATTGCCTCGAGGCACTCGGCCCGCCTCAGAGCCCTTTGCATGGAGTTCTCTGCCCTGACCATCGTGTGCCGTGCCTCTTCTGCCAGCTGCCGCTCCGCATCTATAGCATGGCCTAACCGCTGCCACAAGGAAGACACTTCCCGTCCTGGGTCCTCCTGCCCTCCGGCCGATGCCTGCCCCTCCGATGTCGAAGGCCCTGAGCCATCATGGCTCCCACCTTGTTGCTGCTGCTGCTGTGCCTGTGCCCTGGCTCCTGCTGCCTGCACATCCTCCTCCGGCTGGGGTGCAGTTGTTGAGGTGGCCAACCCTGCTGGACGTCCGACTCCCGACTGTGCCTGGCCACACGGTCAGAGGCAGCTCCACAGTTTACCCAGGTGATACATGGGTGGGAAGATGGCACAGAGGATAACTGGCACATAGGGGGTTCAGGTGAGGAGGGGGTCGAAGCAAGGTTCAGCAAACGGAGGAATCCGGCCTGGGTGACCTGTCCCAGTAGGCTGACGTGGTCAACGAGCCATTCGAGATGACGTGCAGTCTCCCCGTGAAAAGACTGCAGGTCACCTTGCATGTCCCGTTGACACAACACCACCCCACCCAGGACAGGCTCAACCCGGTCCCGGATAGCCACGTCTGTAGGGAGAGGAAGGCAGTTGTTGTAAGCGGATCCCCTCCCTGAAAACGGGTCTGGACGTAGGCATCCCTGCCTCCGCGGCGGCCTGTGCTGCCTCCTGTCCCTGCCCCTGCACTGCACCACTGGCACCAGTGGAATCCCCAGCTCCAGACCCCGTCTCTGTCCCTTGCGCGGCCTCCTCCTCCACCAAACCCCCCACCAACCTGGATGACTCAGTGCCATCTTCCTTCATCGGACCCTGTGGGGTCTCAGCTGCCCCTTCTGCTGCCGAGGAGTCCAACTCCGACCTCCGCCTCTTGGACCTACCCTCAGCAGCTGCGGCCTGGGACGCGGCACCAAACTACTCACTCCCTGACGAGATCACAACCTGGGAGGGGAGCCGGGCCTTGCGTCTCCGGCTGGTGGTGTGATCCCCGCCGCTGTGCTCCACAGCACCCTCACTGCCCTCTTCATCAGTTGACGCTGCAGACAGGAAGAGATAGGAGACAGGCATCAGGACACTGTACAATGGACTGATACAAACATGCCAGTTGCACAAGAGTGGCAGTGTCAAACTTCAGACATGGCATCACAATCCCCAACACACATGGCATGTCAACTCACACACATGAGCAATTCCACAGCCATATGGCAACAGCCAGCACCATCCATACACATACAACAGCATGAGCAGCCAAAGGAGAGCCAGACATCACATGAAACACAGGGAGTGCACTAGACATGCACACACGCCACCACACTTACATGCATGTGTACACCTCCACCAACTGTCGCAGTGATGAGATCAGCATCCATGTCACATCTGCCAATCAGTCTTCTACATATCAGTATCCCAAGCATCCATGTTGCATCACTGTTGCACCCTTGTGAAATACACACACATGCACATGTACACGGTGCAGATACATGCAGCTGGAACTGACATCCATGTGTGACACCACAACCATGCCAATTTACATACACAGTCATTCAAACATGTGTGCTCCCACATCTGCATTTGGCATGCAAGCTCACACACACATGCACCATCCATGTGTCTCACACATGAGAGGACTCGCATGTGTTAGCCTCACGGCCCTCTAAGTACACATCCATACATGGCCCTACAAAACCACATGTGCAACCTGCACACTACTGGCACACCACCACATGCACAGCTTACAATCAGTATGCATGTACACTTACCGCTCGACTCCAGACGGGTCTGCCTCTCAAGGACCTGGACATGGAGCGCTGGGGACATGCGTTCCAGGACCCTCATTTGATGTTCCGACAGGTGGCCCCGGCGCCCCTTAGCATCCGCTGCCTTCAAGAGGCGCCGGGCCTTGTTGAGGGTCCTGGACCTGAAGTCCTCCCAGCGCTTCGTGACATGTTGGAATTTGCGGGCTGCCACCACCTCCGCGTTGATGGCAGTCATGATGTCTGTCCAGATCCTGGTCCGTCCTTCCTTGTCGGCGCGCGAACTTCCGAAGAGGGCATCATACTGCCCCAGGACTTGCTCCACCAGGACACCAACTTCGGTGGCAGTGAAGCTGGTGGCCCTCTGCCTCTCTGGCTTGGGGTTGCCAGTGGTCTCAGATGATGGTGTGCCCGACATGGCAACCCCAGAGGCAGGTGTGGGTGGGCAACTGGGTCCTGGGGCTGGGCTGTGGAGCGAAGGTATCCCAGTCGGGAGTCTTCAGTTCCAGCAGGGGTGGTCACAGCAACTGCACCCCTGGATGATGTGCAGGCAGCAAATAGCAGGGCACGTGGGCAGCAGGCAGGCAGGCAGCAGCAGATGGCAGGTGGGAGCGTGCTCGGGGCTCTTGGGGGCAGGAAAATGGCCTTCAGGGCAGAAGCGTGGGCTCCGTGTGTTTTCGCATGGCCAGCTTGATACAGAGTGATTTGGCACGTGAAAAAATTGCATGTTAGCGTGTAATTCGAGGAAAGGCCCTTAGCATGTGAGCGCGTCAGCGCATGGACATGTTTCCATTGGACCAAAGGCCCTTAGCGCGTAAGCCCATCTGTGACGTATCGCGCACGGGCGTTGCCCTGGCAGGGCTTGAAGATTCCACGTGGATTTCCATTGCTCTGTACGTGCTTTTCGTGGGGTGCGGTGCGTGTGTTTTCCAGGCATTGGGGTTCACACGCTATTACTTCACAGCGGGTGGGTGTTGGCTACGCGTTCTTCTACATGCAAGGCAGACGATGAGTGGTAGCCCGCTCGCCCAGGCCCAATCGCGTGTAAAACTTCCTGTGCTCCCCTGAAATACACTTACCCTGCTGAAATCGCATGTAAAACTTCCCGCGCACCCCTTTATACATGTACCCCGCTCGCACAGGGCCCTTTCGCGTGTGAGACTTCCCGCGAACCCCATAATACACATACCCTGCTGAAATGGAGTGTGAGACTTCCCATGCACACCAGGAATATTGCCCCTGTGCGAGCGGGGTATGTGTATTTCAGGGGTGCGTGGGAACTTTTACATGCCATTTCAGCAGGGTATGTGTATTTCAGGGGTGCGCGGGAAGTTTTACACGCAATTTCAGCAGGGTACGTGTATGTCAGGGGTGTGCGGGAAGTTTTACACGCAATTTCAGCAGGGTACGTGTATTTCAGGGGTGCGCAGGAAGTTTTACACGTGATTTCAACAGGGTACGTTTATTTCAAGGGTGCGCGGGAAGTTTTACACTCGATTTCAGCAGGGTATGTGTATTTCAGGGGTGCGCTGGAAGTTTTACACGCAATTTCAGCAGGGTACGTGTATTTCAGGGGTGCGCAGGAAGTTTTACATGCGATTTCAGCAGGGTACGTGTATTTAAGGGGTGCGCGGGAAGTTTTACACGCGATTTCAGCAGGGTACGTGTATTTCAGGGGTGCGCAGTAAGTTTTACACGCGATTTCAGCAGGGTACGTGTATTTAAGGGGTGCGCGGGAAGTTTTACACGTGATTTCAGCAGGGTACGTGTATTTCAGGGGTGCACGGGAAGTATTACACGCAATTTCAGCAGGGTACGTGTATTTCAGGGGTGCGTGGAAAGTTTTACACGTGATTTCATCAGGGAACGTGTATTTCGGGGGTCCAGGGGAGTCCTACACGTGATTTGGCAGTGTGGGTCCTCCCAGGTGTTCCCTCTACACCCTCCATGGACCCTGCAGGAGCCCACACCACAGGGGACTACCCTGCACCCCTGGTCATGTCCCGCAGGCAGCCCATCCACCATGGGCATGCCCCCCAGCCAAGCCACATGTCACCTTGCACTACTGATCAACAGCACATGACCCCCTGCACCTCCACCCCCCAGCAGTGCAGGGCACCTGCCAGCAGGCCCCCACTCATGTTCCACTCATGACCCCCTGCACCCCCACCCCCCAGCAGTGCAGGGCACCTCCAAGCAGGCCCCCACTCATGTCCCATCCATGACCCCCTGCACCCCCACCCCCCAGCAGTGCAGGGCACCTGCCAGCAGGCCCCCACTCATGTCCCACTCATGACCCCCTGCACCCCCACCCCCCAGCAGTCAGGGGCACCTGCCAGCAGGCCCCCACTCATGACCCCCTGCACCCCACTCCCCAGCAGTGCAGGGCGGCTGCCAGCAGGCCCCCACTCATGTCTCATTCATGACCCCTGCACCCTCACCCCCCAGCAGTCAGGGGCACCTGCCAGCAGGCCCCCACTCATGGCCTCCTGCACCCCCACCCCCCAGCAGTCAGGTGCACCTGCCAGCAGGCCCCCACACATGCCCCCCTGCACCCCCACCCCCTAGCAGTGCAGAGCACCTGCCAGCAGGCCCCCACACATGTCCCCCTGCACCCCCACCCCCCAGCAGTGCAGGGCACCTGCCAGCAGGCCCCCACTCATGTCCCACTCATGTCCCCCAGCACCCCCACCCCCCATCATTGACAGGCACCTGCCAGCAGGCCCTGACACATGTCCCCCAGCCAACACGTCATCACAACCCAGATCCCTGGCTCTTATGGCCACACAAATCCCACCCCACAGCACCCCAGTTCAAACACCCAACAAAGCTTTACATCCTCTCCAAATTGAAATCCCCATTACATGATAGATCACAAATAAGCAGTATGCGCATCAGTACAAGTCTGTCCGACCCACACAATGGCAACACATGACTGAGAAAACCCACATTGTGACATGCATGAAACCAATGAGAGAAGACCACACATTGAAGTAAGAAACAAAAATGTATTCAAGTCAAAATGAAGGGAATGAAATAAAAACACACAATAATGCCAATAATAATGAAAATGCAGCATGTCCCAAAAAATGATAAATAAATAAAATGAGAATCCAAATTAATCCAAATGAAAATGTGTCCAAAGTCACCGTCCAACAAAGCAAATCCAAAGGGAAAGAAAAGCGTAATATCCATTGCTCCATGGTGAAGAAAAATAAAGATGAAGGAGAAAAATCCACTGTAAAACTATGTACAAATGGCAAATCCAGCGTCCATGAGCCCAACGACATAAATTAAACCTACAATGAAACCTACCTAATTACTAACTATATACAAAAATGTGGGGCATAGTCCATGCACCCCAAATGAAAGAAAAAATAAATGAAACTTAACACTAATGAACTATATACAATGGCGGCGGGCAAGTCCAACGGCTCACTTGTTGATGTCATGGGCCAGGGAATCATCGAACTCCTTTTCAATGTCTTGGAGGCGGGCCTGTTCTCTGGCCCCGAGGTCTCGCAGGGATAATACCATGTCCACCTCCAACTCCCTGCGAATTCCCTCGAGGCACTCAGCCCGCCTCAGCGCCCTGCCCATGGAGTTCTCCGCCCTGACCATCGTGAGCCGTGCCTCCTCTGCCCGCCGCTGCTCCGCACCTATCTGCTGGCCCAACCGCTGCCACACAGAAGACACTCCCATTCCAGGGTCCTCCTGCCCTCCGGCCGATGCCTGCCTCCCACGTTGAGCCTGCCGCTGCCTCCGACGCAACTGCCTCTGCCAGCACGACGGCATCCAGGCTGATGGAATCCACTGACGCCGTCGTGCACTTGCCCTGCTCGATGATGCCGGCACATCTTCCATCTGCTGGGGTCCAGTTGCTGTGGTGTCCACCCCTGATGGACCTCCGATGCCCAACTGTGGCAGGGATGAGATCCCCACCGAGCTGGCTGCGTTGGTCAGGGCAGGTCCACAGGGGGCCCTGGTGGCATCTGGGCCAGAAGACTGCATGGGAAACGATTGGCGCATAGTCTCCAGAGAGGAGGAGAGGGCCGCCAGAGTGGCCGACACATGTACAAAACCCCCGACCATGGACACTCCCAACTGGGCCACGTTGGCACGCTGCTCTTCGTGATGACATGGGTGCTCCCCCCG
The DNA here is from genome assembly GCF_040938575.1 of Ambystoma mexicanum. NCBI lineage: Eukaryota > Metazoa > Chordata > Amphibia > Caudata > Ambystomatidae > Ambystoma > Ambystoma mexicanum. The sequence continues at coordinate 220,501,124 of NC_090936.1, read as the reverse complement.
GGAAGCACGCACGTCATCGCGAATGTCACGCGTGCGCAACGCGACACCAATCAGGACCTTCTCCATACGCCCAGGGTTCCCCTCGTCCGCAGGTAGAGGAGTGTCAGATGACATGGACAGCCCCCCTACCTGCGGACGGGCCTGGAATGGGGCATCCCTACTGGTGCATGGTGGTGCAGTCACAGGGTCAGGGACAGTGACATGCACAGGCCCCTCCGCGGCAACCTGTGCTGCCTCCTGCCCCTGGACTGCACCACTTGCACCAGTGGTACCCCCCCACCAGGCCCCATGTGCGACTCAGTAGCGGCCTCCTCCTCCTCTGCGGAAACCACCAACATGGATGGCTCCACACCGTCTTCCGCTGTTGCAAGCCCCTGTGGGGGCTCACCCACCCCTTCTCCTGCAGCCGTAGTGGCAGACACAGCACCAGTCCACTCACTCCCGGACGATGGTAAATTCTGGGAGGGTGACTGGGCCTTGCGTCGCCGGCCGGTGGTGGCATCCCCGACGCTTTGCTCCACAGCGCCGTCTCCGCCCTTTTCATCACTTACCGCTGTGTAGAGGGAGACATAGAACACAAGCATCAGGGTACTGTACAATGGTCCCCTAGACAGGAAGCAATAGCAGATGAGTGGCACTGTCAAACATCACTTCCATCATGTCCCTCCACAACACATGGGTCAGTGCAGGCAAAACACATGCAGTAACAGGCATGGCACATGCTATGAACATTAGCATACATGTCCAAGGGACTCTTGAAACATACAATGCTGGTTTGAAACTCACATGCATCATGGGTCATGCCTATCACATGCAGACACTGCACCGTAGTTTCATCCATCTGGCCTCGTACACCCCAGACAGAGTGGATACAAGGATGAGTAGGCTGCATCAGTGAATCTGAACATTGTCACAGACATGTGTCATGCATCCATGGCATTTACAAGTCACAGACACGCAAGTCAGACACACAGACATGGACAACATACATGTCCATGACCACAGCACCCATCTCTCACACCCCATCCATGTCCAATAACAGAGACAGGCATGCATTAATGTGTGCATTCCGCATGCTGTTCCGCATGTTGCATTGTAACACATGCACCTACCATGTGGTTCACACATTACTGGTCTCACATGCATGACCATGATGACCCTGCACACACACATATGTACATGGCCTATGTCAGACATACAGGCAAGTATCAGACAACCAGCACCCTGCAACATGCCCTGTCTCACACAGCAATGCTTGGCCACTTACCGCTCAACTCCGGACGGATCTGCCACTGAACGATCTGGGCGTGGAGCGCTGGGGCTATGTGTTCCAGGACCCTCATCTGGATTGTACTCATGCTGCCCCGGCCCCCCTCCACGAGGCGCCGGGCCTTTACGAGGGTCCTGGACCTCAAGTCCTCCCAGCGCTTCTTGACTTGCTTGATGTTACGGGTTGTCAGCCCCTCCGCGATGATGGCAACCACAAAGTCGTCCAAGGTCCTATCCCGTCCTTCCTTGTGTGTGCGTAATGTTCCGAAGAGGGCATTATAATGCCCCAGGACATGCTCCACCAGGACACCATTGCCTTCTGACTGAAGCTGGTGGCCCTCTGCCCCTCTGGCTGGGGGTCGCCAGTGGTCTCAGATGGTGTTTGCCCCGACATGGCGACCCCCGAGGCAGGTGTGGGTGGGCAACTGGGTCCTGGGGCTGGGCTGTGGAGCGATGGTATCCCAGTCGGGAGTCTTCTGTTCCAGCAGGGGTGGACACAGCAACTGGACCCCTGCAGATGGCTGATGTGCAGGCACCAAATAGCAGGGCACATGGGCATCAGGCAGTTAGGCAGCAGCAGATGGCAGTTGGGAGTGTGCTCGGGGCTCTGGGGGGCAGGAAAATGGCCTTCAGGGCAGGAGCGTGGTCTTCCGTGTGTTTTCGCGTGTCCAGCTTGATACGGAGTGATTTGGCATGTGAAAAAAATGCATGTCAGTGTGTAATTCAAGGAAAGGCCCTTAGCGCATGAGCGCTTCATCGATTTCATTGGACCAAAGGCCCTTCGCGCGTAAGTGCTTCTGTGAAGAAAGGGCCTACGCGCGTAAGTGACATGACACGCGCAGGCGTTTCCCTCAGCATGGGTTAAAGTTGAGCGGGGCCAGCAGTTCGCTGTACGTGCCTTTCGTGGAGACCGATGTGTGTTGCTGCTTCGTGTTGTTTCACGCGCCATCACAACTTCACAGCTATCAAGGACGTATCTCTTCTTTTGGCAGGGGTATTGGCTACGCGTGTTTTTCTGCATCGCGCTAGTCAGACGGTGAGTCGCGCATGCTATTTTTCCCACTGCAGGTGCCCCTGTGTATCGCACAGTTTTTGATGTCATAGTAGCCTCCGTGTCCCACTCGTACGTGTTTTTCGTGTTACTGGGTGCCACCGCATACTGCGGGAGGTTGATTCCACGCACGTAGGATGAAGGGTTGCGTGCATGGTTTTCCAGCAGTTTTGGGGTGCCTGAGCATTGCATGACCCGTCACTACATCACCAGGGTCACATACAGCCTTGCAGGTGCAGGGAGGCTGTTAACATCTTGGAAGCATGTTACGGAACATGTCAGTGCATTCTGCTATGAGGTGCGCACGGCGCAAGAGTGCAAAAAGCATTGGAATGACATCAAATGCAGTGCTAAGGCTAAGTGTGCCTCAAATTACAACTTGACTCTGGTGACTGGCAGTGGGGCTGCACCAGAGGAGGAAGTCCTCACTCCGCATGAGTCACTCGTTGCGGAGTTCATACCATCTGAATCGGTCGAAGGAGTGGGAGAGATGCCGGACTTTGATGCCCAGTCCAGTGAGTGTTGATGCGTGTTTGTTGAGGACGTGTGTGTTTTACTTGTGGGATGTGTTGTGCATGATTGCCACTACATGTGACGTGTACATGTTTCGGATGTGCAAGTAATGCAATACTTCCGTGATGCATGTCTGCTCTGCTTGATGGTGGACATGTGAAGCAGACAGAGACTGTCGGCATCAATACTATTGCACCCTACTTACATGCTGGTTACCAGTATGCCCTTCCGGTCAATGTCCCAGCTCACTGGCCCTTCTGCATGTAGCGTGGGGTGACCTTCCTCTCAGCCCAGGCACGATGTCATAGCATGACTGACATGCATGTGTCCTCTGCCTGCATGCGGGTACTACATGTAGGCATGCTCCCTTGCCCCTCCACCACCCGCTCTGCACCCCAATTCCACCTTTGCACTGGTCTGCTTCAATATTGCTGTTGGGTACTTCCCTGTTAATGCATCCTGTGTACATGCTAACTTCCCGCAACCAATCTGCCAGACATATGCTGTGTGGTACAGCCTTAGTATTTGATGCAGGGTAACTCACTTGTACTGTCCAGAGGTCAGATGCCCCGCAGGCACATGAGTGCCCATTCATGCTCCATGTGCATTGCACGCATGCCCCTAAGTCTCCTTGACTGGATGATCACTGTAATACAAGTCCTGGGTGACATACATTGCATGGCATTTCATCAGCCTTCCCATGTCTACTGTGGCTGAGTACTGCGTTGTACACATGTTTAGGGTCTGACAATCTGGGTGGGTCACAGGCCTCATCCTGTTTAATGGCCAATGACTCTGTCCAACTGGTGTAGTGTCTTCTTCACACGTGGGAGGCCTCCAGACGTTTCATCATGTGTCCTGCTTACTGTCCCTTCATCATTTGCAGTGTTGTCACTTGACTCACATGAAGCTGTTGATGCTAGTCAACACTGCCTGTCAATGCACAGGTCTATGGTCAGCCTTTTGATAACATGCTAGGTATCCATGCTTTTTCACTTGGGTGGAGGGGTGCTTTGCTTGTAGATATGCTACCCATTGAATGCACATTGCATGTGATGCCTGAAGTTGACCTTGCACTGCCTTCACATTTTCTGAAACACACCATGAAGTACTTGTACATGTAGGTAGTGAGTAACATACACATTGGCTGCACTGCATAGACCCACTTCAATGCAAACTGCCACCTTTGAACAGGTCTGATCACAGAAGCAATTCCAAGTTGACCCAGTATGCATGCCAGGTTCTATTTGTGTGTCACATGTCTGCCTGATGTTGTCTGTGTGTGTGTGTGTTGTGTGCTTCTGACATGTGCAGTGACCTTTTTTCTCTCTATTTTTCAGATGATGATGCAATGGAGCCGGAGGATGGTGTTGTCATGCCAGGCACAGGGTTGGTATCACTACATCAACCCGGCACAAGTGGGGGTCATGGGGTGGCAAGCCACGAAAACCCCCAAATGCTACAGGCCATCTTGTCTCTGGCTGCCTATGAGTCCAGCCCTGATGACGACTCTGACGTCCATGTCGAGTTGGATGAGCATCAGGTCCATGTGTCAGGGGTGAGTGATTCTGATGTGGACACTCCTCTGTCCGCGACACCTGCACTGAGGGGTCAGACAGTCTTGGAACCTCCGTCCGTGGTGGATCGGGACGCAGGGTCACCCTCCACACCAGTCACTGATGTGCCTGGGACATCACGTAGATGGGGGCATGTAGTCGTGCAGCCGCGGGCGGTGGCAACACGACGAGGACACCCGGTCCTTGGGTGCCACATGGGTCAAGCCCAGCAATGCGGTCGCCGCGCGCAACCGCTGTATACTGAGTGGGAGCAAGACATAACTGCCAATTCAGAACGGCAGGGGGCAACAATGGAGAAGATCGCTGAGAGCATGGAGCGTGTGGCCCGATCCGTGCTCCCCCCTGCTAGGCAGGTGTTTCTCCAGCAGCAGGCGGCACTGTCCACGGCCCGCTCGCTCAGGCTGGGCATGGCGGCCTCAGACAGGGCACGCCAGGCTGAAATGTCGTCTCTGCATCAAGCAATTGCTGCTCACGCACAGGCACACATGGAGGCCCTGAGGGAGGAGTGTGCTTCCCTCAAATCCACTCTGGGTGTCCTTCTGATGTCCCAGAGGGAGCGGTCGGGGGAGAGGTTTGCACAGCTTGAGCGTACCATCTCGGCTGAGCTACAGGCTTGCCGGGAGGTGCAGCGGTTGTCTAGCCAGGCCTTGCAGGAGGAACTCCGTGTTACACGTGCTACCTTGCAAGAGGAAGCACGTGTATCACGGGCAGTTTTGCATGCAGACCTACAAGTCATCGCCACACAGAACCAGGCTCACCCGTCCGGCAGACTTGCTGCCGACGAGGGGCAAGCTGCGGCTAGGCGTGGCCAGGCTAATGTGCCACATCCTCCTTTCCAGGATGAGCCAGACTTGGACGACCATCTATCTCCCACATAGGTCGTGCTGTGCAGGCGTTGAGCCCATGGAGGTTTTATTTTTGGCTCAGCATCATCGCATGTGGGTGTTGAGCAGCACCCTGTACCTCCCCTCTCCTGGGTGCCCCCCCGCCCCGGGTCGTATGTGGCCATTTTTGATTTTTCTTTTAGTTTAGTTAGTTAAGTTTCTGTTTCATAGTTAGTTTAATTAGGTAAAGTAGGTTTTTCATAGTTAGTGTAATTAGTTAATATAGTTTAAAATTGCTTGTCTATTGTGCTTTCATGTGACAGTGTGGTGCTTTGTGGCTTTTGAAAGCATCCACTGTCTGTTCCAGCTGGGCCCTTCAGGCTTGTCTTGTGTATGTGTTTGCTGCTTGGGGTCCTTGACTCACATATGCCACTCCTGCTTCCCTTATCCATGGGTTCGCAAGGATGGTTCGGTGTAACAGCCTATTACACAAGGGCTTTGGACTGTCATATCTGTGGCATGTCTGCTGCTGTGGAACTTGCGTTAACACCCCTAGTGGGGATGATTGGGGGGTTATTGACCACTGTTCTGCTTTTGCTAAATGGGGCGTTTCATGATTCATGTGTACATTCATTGCTATGCATTGTGTAGTATGTTTCTTATCTTTACTGTACATGTGCTTGTTGCAATTCATGCCGTAGATAGTGTGTTCCACACTTTGGCTGTGAAAGATGACTGTCGTGTGATTTATGATGTACGTCTCTGACATGGTCCAGTGATGTGATGCCTGAAGAGACACACAAAGATGAATCTAATGCATTAATCAAGTGTTTCATGCCCTTTCTGCAGGGGGATGAGCCTCCAGACCACCTTTGCCAGCAGACATGGGCCATTGGATGTCTGGAATCTGGACACGTTTGGTGGTGCCCACATGCACATGTGTGCGCAAGCAGAGGCACAGGGATTGCAATCATACATCCGAAAACTGCTGACGTGTTTCAAGGGACTACAGGCAAGCTGAGCAGCACAGGGGGGCCACAACACAGCAAACCTTCCACCAGGCCAGTTGCACATGCATGCTTAGTAGCAGCACTGAGGGTGGGCTTGGACGAATATTGGTGTTGAAAAGCACAATACAGCTGAGATGTGTTGGTGGACTCATGGCTAGTTGATTGTAAGGTTGTCTGGGGCACCTGCAGGGGCAGTGGCACATTCCCTCCGGTCCACCATGGTCCATTGAGGCACTTGTATCACCCATGTAGCGTTCTGAGACATGGAAAGAAGCAGCTCACAGGGACAGACAGCAAGGGACAGACTCGGGTGCAGTGCATTTTATTTCAATGTAGAATTTGAAATATGCACTGTCTACTTTATTTGGGTCATGGTGGAACACGACTTGTTCGGAAGTCATACCTTGCTATATGCGTCTGTCTGCTTACCCAGGGAACATTGTATGTTGTGTGATTTGTGACACATTGGTGTTCCATTTGCCATGCACCCACCGGCGCCTAACTTACTGCATTGACTGTGTATGAACCATCACAGGGGTAATGTTACGTATGGATACGAAGCATCCACACCAGATTGTCTGTTTGTAGAGTAGTTTGTTACTTTGGGGCATATTTGGTGGTGTGTTTGTGTGTTATGGGCAAGGACAGATTTTTAACTGTGGCTCTCTTTGCAGCATTGAAATGCTCCTGTTACCGGACCTGAGAGTGCGCAGGCAGGAGGCCAGCACTCACCCCAGAGATAAGTTTCTCTTTGACTTCCATTTCAGTGAATTGTTGCTATGTGCATGATGAACAAGTTTGGTATGATTGTGTATGTGTTAATGTGAGTACTGCATTCTTGGCCATTCCCTACTTTCCTGTGTCAATTCTACTCCCCTCTCCTGCCCCTCATTCCGGTTATCCAGTATGCCAACGCCTGTCCCGACTGCATATACCTGACCCTCCTTCCCCACCAGGGTCTCAGAGACCTGTGTGAGTTTGACCTTGCAGCCACCCAGACCACGGTGGGGGTGGTTGGTTCGTGCCACTCCTGCGCCTGTACACGGGAGCAGTGACAGTACACATCTGTTTGTGGTGCATTATTCTATGTTATGTACCACACATGGTACAAGTCCTGTTGTGACATTGTTTACTGTGCTACCTTGGTTGTTACGTCATTGTGGTAGTACTTGGCCTTTGTGAGGTACTGCTACTTCAAGTCATCTACTGGAGGCTGTTCTGGTTAGTTTTTCTGCCTGCAGGCTTTTTGCTTGGCTTCTGTGTTGGCCTGCTTTGAGTTCTCTTGGATGTAGTGTTTTTGCAAATCAAGGTGGACTCTGAGGGTGCAGGCACATTTTTACACACAAGGTGGGAGATGGTGACAAAGGGGAAGGGTGATCCTGTGACCAGGTGAAATTCAAGGATGAAGGCTCCATAACCCCGGTGCAGTTTTTCAGTGGGTCATGGTGATTTGTGAGGGAGGGGTGGTGCTTGGTTGGTGATAGTTGCCTTGCCCTGCAGTGTGATGGGCACCCTGACATTGTAATTGTGGTATCCTATGTACATGATGTGTTCTGCTGATCAATGCCTGTTCATGTGTTGTGTTTACCTTTCAGGTGTGAGGGGATAGTTGTGGTTTGACATGCTGGGGTGTACACATGTTGAATGTTCACATGTGATGTGTAGAGGACACTGATGGTCACTTCATTGCACATGCATATGTTCAGTGCATGTCCCTACTGACCCACACACTTGCACTATAATGCACTACATGTACAACCACCCTTCCATGTCCACGTGTACACTCTGTTTTCCTTCTGGTGCCCACTGTGTCCCTGCAGCACATGTCCTATGACCAATTGTGGATCCTGTACATGCCTAATTTGATTTTTGATGTGGTTTGTCGCTTAGATGTGATGCTCAGGGTGTGCATCACACGCAATGGCTGTTAACTGTGCTGTGCACTGAGCAGTGTGTTGCAGGAGGTGGACACGGCACACAGAACCTGCAGTGTTGATTTTGCAATGCACAATGTGCATGTATACAGGCATTCATTGTTATTTTACAACTTCGAATTTTGGAATGCATTTGGGTATGACTTATTTTGGGTGGGAGGTTGTTGGTCAGTCATTTCATCTGATTCCATGTTAGGCATCATTGTCTGATGCCAATTTACATTTTTCACATGGCAATGTGTACCTTATTCGTACTGTGTTGGTGTATGGCTACTGCTTGCCATGTCATGTTGTGCTTTGGGAGGGTTTGAGTGACATACCAGTGATAGTCATGGCCTGTTTTGCAGGTGTGTGTGATTCACACCTTGCATGTGTGCCTTTTGGTCACACAGGATTGCTTGTGTTTAGGTAGCTAGGGATGCACACAATGTGGCACTTCCATGGCAACAACCTCAGGGTGGTAAGGTTGTGACAGTTGACTGTCTCTTTGTCATCATCGATTGTCACCTGTTATGTGCCAGGCCTGTGTGCAGTCCGCAGGGGTGGGAATTTAGGTGAAAAATGTGTCCACAAGCTGGGTCCGGGCATCCTCGCCACGTGCCCTATCCCCACCCATGCGCAGCGCCTGTGCCTGCGGTTGGGGATGTGGGGGCACCACCATGTCCACCGGTACGCCCTGCTGTGTTGCAACATTGTGCAGGACACATGCTGCCACAATGATCCTGCACACTACTGGGGGTGCATAGAGTAGCTGCCCACCAGAGCGGTCAAGGGAGCGGAAGCATGACTTGAGTACTCCGAATGTGCGCTCCACTATGGCCCTGGTTGCAATATGGGCCGTGTTGTATCTTACCTGGGTGGTGTGGTGGGGTTCCGGATTGGCGTCATCATGTGGTTGCTCAGAGGGTAGGCACTGTCCCCTGGAGAGGTGATAATGGTTGTGATTATTGGGCTTTGTGTATTTGTGTGTGTGTGTGTGTGACATGCATGCATGTGCAAGGGCATTTGTACTCACCTAGGAGCAATGTGTCGCCATGCTGCCCAGCTTCCAGGGCCCGGCTCAGGGTGGACATTCTGTATATGAAACTGTCATGGGTGGAGCCAGGGTAGTTTGCATAGAAAGGGTGATGATTCCCTTTGCATCGCATACCACCTGTACATTGATGGAATGCCAGTGCTTGCGGTTTCGGTAGATGTGCTCAGTGGCCCTAGGTGGACGTAGGGCCACATGGGTGCAATCTATGGCACTGAGCACTTTGGGGAAGTGTGCCATTCTGTAAAAGTCCAGGACAATGGCCTGTCTTTCTGCGGGTGTTCTGGGCATGTATATGTGCCTGCAGACTGAGGGGCGCGCTGTCATGACTGCCAAGACCTCTTGTAGGCAGCGTGACTGCGTGGCCTGTGAGACCCCCCCACTATGGCAGTAGTCCGCTGAAATGACCCAGTGGCCAAGAAATGCAGGTCATTGAGCACCTTATTCAAGGGACTCAATGCTTGGGAGCAAAGGGTGGGAGATCTAAGGTCACCTTCCCACTCCCTGACCAGGTCTAGGATGATATGGGGTAGAAACGTATACCTGCCGTAGACCTGGTCGTCAGGCATCCCAAAAAGTCTTGTCCGTGGTGAAAAAATGCGTGCCCTGGCTATTCTCCTCCTCCTGCGGTGTCCCACGATCAGTGCTGCGACAAATGGGGCATTCATCGTAGCTGTATATACGTGTTTGTTGTTTGCGCGCACTTTTATACTGTGCGCGGGAACGCTTCCGCCTGTCTTCGTGTGGCGGACGCATTCACGCCTGTGTGCGTCTTTTGCCGTGCGCGGGTTTCCCGTATTCGTATCCATGAATACGGGTTGTTCGCGTGCGTGTGGGCGTTCCGTGTAGTTCCCTGCAGTACTTCCCCAGCTACGCCTTCTTTTTCATGCGTTATTCCCCATTCTGCGTGTTACGCCCACTGTTCCACCTACTTTTGTTGTGTGCGCTGCGCTATGTGCACTTTTGCTGTGCGCATAGCGCACGCCGTTTGATGACGTATGTGCCCGCGTGGGACATGCACCGATTTGGCGCACAACCAGTGGGAAACAAGCACAGCGCCTTCCTTGAATCGCACGCATGCGCGTGCGCTTGCTTTCTCACACTTGCGCCGCCTTGCGCCTGCTTGCGCTGGGATTTTTGGCGCACGTTTGTTCCATGAATCGGCCCCCCAGTGCGAGTGATTCATGTAATATGTGCACCAAAATAATGAACATTTGTGTACCATTCTACCCACAAATCACCACTTAATAAACAGTGATTAGCACGCAGAATGGCACACAAATCTCAATTTTTCAGAGCACAAATAACATAAATCAGCCCCTAGAATATTACTATTACAAAAGATAGAATAGTTTTAATTTTATACCATTTGATTTACTATTAGCACCACTAGCTCACTTTTTACTATCATCTGAACCGCAGTAAAGTAACACACAAATAGAAGAGTAGCCTTCCCAACTAATTGTAGCTGGCCAATGCACAATCACACACCACCAGATACATCTTTACAATCATACTCAAACACTCATGCATACAGCACACATGCCCAACTGCTCAAACCATGCCTTCTATTTTTTTGTTTCAACAGACCCCACAGAATGGCTACCAGAAAGCAAGTTCGTAGAAAGCAACGCAAAAATAGAGCAAATGAAAATAAAAATGTCTAAAATAAGCATCCATCCCTAGCAGAGTTTGTACAAAAAGTTCAAACAAAACAGCTAATACAGTCATTTAACAAAACTAAACAATCTTCGAGTACAGAATCTTTGCCTCCTCTATCAAAATGTAAAAGAATACAGAAAATGATTAACAGAAATACAGGTACCACTACTGCTAAAACTGCTCCTATAAATCTTGATATAGCAGGAAGTAACCATACCAAAAAAAGTATATTAACAATAATGTTCCGCCACATAGTTCTTCGGAATATTTTAAAAACTATGAGACAAGTCATGCACAACCCTTAAAAACTACCATAGAAAATTAATTTTAGAAGCTTTGATAGACAGTGCAATCCTTCTCAAAAGAAAGTTATTTATTTTAGTGTTAAACAGAATGAAACCACTAACAAAACTAACTACTAAATTACAAAAAAAGTTTCTCAATAAACGGAATGCCAACAAAAATAGCTTCTTAAATATCTGTGGAGGTGAATGGAGTCACACCACTAGCACAGAAGCATATTTCAATGAAGAAGCATATAAACAAAATCAAACACACACACAATTGCCAACCATAGCAGTGGACAAGGTTATGAAATACTTAATAATACCATAATGGAACAAGAAATACTGCTTACAAAAATATCTCCAAAGAACTCTGAATCAATTCTCCATTTGACTGAACCAGAACATCCAGTATACAAATGGCAATGCACGTCAATGTGTAACATTGCCAAAAAATCTTTCAAATCTTTACGCCAGTTCCTCAATCAATATGTGAAAGGCAAAGACAAAATCAAAATAAAACACTGCAAAATATGGACACTTGTCCATTGTGCAAATACACAGGGCTGCAAGGACATTCATTGGCCTGCATTTCAGGACCTATTTGCAGAAGCAGCTTCCATCATATCAAAATGATATCAACGCATCATTCAACTATAAGAAATCTAGTCTATAAACTGTACTATGCTAAAAGACCTGCTTTAGCATTAGCCAATTTAAATAACAATCTTCTACATGGTAGTAGAGCCAAAGACCTACTCGAAGAAATCAACCATATTCAGAGTAAATATTTTGGAAGTGAAAACCACTTACAAAATGCAATAGCTTTACAACAGACTAGCAACAATTCTGCACATGGCAACCTTCTACTACACACATACAAAAAAGAAATACTAAAATTCAAAAGTACATCCACTGAAATACCAAACCATGTGTGTGTCTGTGTGTGTGTGTGTGTGTGTGTGTGTGTTGCCGCAGAACTTTTTATGAAAATAACACAACAACTATAGACATAACATACAAAATTGAAGACAATGAAGATTCCAAATGGTTTGAATTAGCTCTCTACCTTATAGCAGAAAACAAATATGAAATAACTGACCCCTTAGCAGTTTGCAGTTACTGCACTACAAAACTTGACAACAATCTAACTCCTTCACGTGCTATCACAAATAATTTGGAATTATTCCCTCTACCAAATCCCTTGCAACAACTCAATTTATATGAGAGCATCATAATTCAAACAGTACACCCATTTCAAGCAATAATACGCCTTCAGCCAAAAACAGCAAAATGATCTCCCTCTGAATTGGTGAAAGGCATTTGCAGCAAAGTAGTATATTTACCATACGATCTAAAAGAAAATGTGCACACTCTGGGAGTGCAACGTCCAAAAGAACAATCTTTAATTGTCATAGTAAATGGTGTACCTACAAAAGACCAACAAATTTGGCAACAACTGGTAGATTTACATAAAGTTGGTCAAGCCTTGCAATATCTAAAAGACAATAATGAATACTACAAAGAAATAAATATTGAAGAAAACTTAAGAGAAACAACTGAAATAATACAAGAGTCACCAGAAACTGATCAATTTGAACTTCTAGATCCTGCTACAATATCCAATATTCTAGACCATTATACAATTCATCCATTACACTCTAAACATACTATAGATGATGCACTAGAAATGTACCAAATGTGACAAACAAAAGGATCACCAATCAGCATATGGGAAAAAAGTAAAGAAGCATGTGCTTTTCCTTTACTCTTTCCTACTGGCAAAGGAGGAAGGTACGATGATAGACCCACTCAGATAACAGCATCAGAATACAGCTCATTACAAATGTATTCTGAAGATCCCAGATTTAGATAAAACGTGGAATACATATTCCACCTACTCTTTCAAAGTGAACTAGCAACTCTATGTTACAGAGTTGCACACACATTAAAATCAGGAACCCACTTTCAAAATATGTCAGCTACGCAACTACTACAAAAAGTGCAAGAAAAAGATGAAGTTTTAGAATCAAGCATTACAAATCTGTTAGCAAACATGCGTGGTACGAAAGAGTACTGGTTCCGACGTCACGGAGATGTACGTTGCATGATAAGAATTCTTGGCCCAACAACTTGGTTTGTTACATTAAGTTGTGCAGAATATGCATGGGAAGATCTACATGATTTCCTACGCATATCAAACAAAAACAAAACAATCATCGATATACTAACACCTGGAGAACTTTGCTCTCTAGATCCTGTTAATGTTTCAATATATTTCCATCACCGCTTCATTGCTATGCTACACTTTATTTGTAATAAAACTTTTCCTCGTATCAGAGAAGTGCAACACTTCTTTTGGAGAAAAGAATACCAAGCCAGAGCAGCACCAAATATCCACATGTTTTTATGGATTAAAGATGCTCCTAAATTTGGTCAAGACAGTGATGCCACTGTGTTACAGTTTATCGAAAAATATGTCACTTGTAAAATTCAATCAGAAGCAACAAATAGTGATCTTCGTGCACAAATTGTACAAATTCAAAGACACAAATGTGGCAAATATTGTCGTTGCAAATACAAAAACAAAGGGAAATACTACACCAAATGCCGTTTTGGTTTCCCTAGACCGGTTACAGAAACAGGTGAGTGAGCAACTTCATGTCTCCAGTTACACATAGTGTTAAAGGTAAATCACCTTAAAATACATATTACATAAAAAGAACAGAAGAAGCAAAATATATCAATGATTACAATGCAATCATTGCACTTTTGTGGAATGCAAACATAGATGTGCAGTGCATTGCGGACAATTCCACTGCAGTTGCACGATATGTTACAGCCTACTTAACAAAAGCAGAAAAAACAGAGCTTCAAGACCTCTGGAATGACCTGTCATAGACAAAACACTGTCTTAGAAATTGTACAGCTTGGGCATAAATATGCTCTGTAAGCAAAAAAGTGATGGATGGAAGGTTTTGAAGGAATCTGAACCACTGGCATTGCTCTGGGCAACCTTCCACACCACCGTTTTTTAGCCCGTCTGCGCCATTGCAAAAGGGGTCCAGCCATATGCAAATCAGTCAGGTACTGCCACCAATGGTAGCAGCCCAGCCCGAACTGCTAGGCCAGGTCCCCTCTGCACGGAAACACAAGCAACCCCAGACATGTTTCGGCCTTGCTGGGCCTCCTCAGTGAGGTGCAGCTTGGTTCCCTATGGCGCAGCGAGCAAGGGACCCACGTCTGGGCATACCCTCTCTCACTTAGTGAGACAAACAGTAAGCACAAAAGTGATGGATGGAAGGTTTTGAAGGAATCTGAACCACTGGCATTGCTCTGGGCAACCTTCCACACCACCGTTTTTTAGCCCGTCTGCGCCATTGCAAAAGGGGTCCAGCCATATGCAAATCAGTTAGGTACTGCCACCAATGGTAGCAGCCCAGCCCGAACTGCTAGGCCAGGTCCCCTCTGCACGGAAACACAAGCAACCCCAGACATGTTTCGGCCTTGCTGGGCCTCCTCAGTGAGGTGCAGCTTGGTTCCCTATGGCGCAGCGAGCAAGGGACCCACGTCTGGGCATACCCTCTCTCACTTAGTGAGACAAACAGTAAGCACAAAAGTGATGGATGGAAGGTTTTGAAGGAATCTGAACCACTGGCATTGCTCTGGGCAACCTTCCACACCACCGTTTTTTAGCCCGTCTGCGCCATTGCAAAAGGGGTCCAGCCATATGCAAATCAGTCAGGTACTGCCACCAATGGTAGCAGCCCAGCCCGAACTGCTAGGCCAGGTCCCCTCTGCACGGAAACACAAGCAACCCCAGACATGTTTCGACCTTGCTGGGCCTCCTCAGTGAGGTGCAGCTTGGTTCTCTATGGCGCAGCGAGCAAGGGACCCACGTCTGGGCATACCCTCTCTCACTTAGTGAGACAAACAGTAAGCACAAAAGTGATGGATGGAAGGTTTTGAAGGAATCTGAACCACTGGCATTGCTCTGGGCAACCTTCCACACCACCGTTTTTTAGCCCGTCTGCGCCATTGCAAAAGGGGTCCAGCCATATGCAAATCAGTCAGGTACTGCCACCAATGGTAGCAGCCCAGCCCGAACTGCTAGGCCAGGTCCCCTCTGCACGGAAACACAAGCAACCCCAGACATGTTTCGGCCTTGCTGGGCCTCCTCAGTGAGGTGCAGCTTGGTTCCCTATGGCGCAGCGAGCAAGGGACCCACGTCTGGGCATACCCTCTCTCACTTAGTGAGACAAACAGCAAGCACAAAAGTGATGGATGGAAGGTTTTGAAGGAATCTGAACCACTGGCATTGCTCTGGGCAACCTTCCACACCACCGTTTTTTAGCCCGTCTGCGCCATTGCAAAAGGGGTCCAGCCATATGCAAATCAGTCAGGTACTGCCACCAATGGTAGCAGCCCAGCCCGAACTGCTAGGCCAGGTCCCCTCTGCACGGAAACACAAGCAACCCCAGACATGTTTCGGCCTTGCTGGGCCTCCTCAGTGAGGTGCAGCTTGGTTCCCTATGGCGCAGCGAGCAAGGGACCCACGTCTGGGCATACCCTCTCTCACTTAGTGAGACAAACAGTAAGCACAAAAGTGATGGATGGAAGGTTTTGAAGGAATCTGAACCACTGGCATTGCTCTGGGCAACCTTCCACACCACCGTTTTTTAGCCCGTCTGCGCCATTGCAAAAGGGGTCCAGCCATATGCAAATCAGTCAGGTACTGCCACCAATGGTAGCAGCCCAGCCCGAACTGCTAGGCCAGGTCCCCTCTGCACGGAAACACAAGCAACCCCAGACATGTTTCGGCCTTGCTGGGCCTCCTCAGTGAGGTGCAGCTTGGTTCCCTATGGTGCAGCGAGCAAGGGACCCAAGTCTGGGCATACCCTCTCTCACTTAGTGAGACAAACAGTAAGCACAAAAGTGATGGATGGAAGGTTTTGAAGGAATCTGAACCACTGGCATTGCTCTGGGCAACCTTCCACACCACCGTTTTTTAGCCCGTCTGCGCCATTGCAAAAGGGGTCCAGCCATATGCAAATCAGTCAGGTACTGCCACCAATGGTAGCAGCCCAGCCCGAACTGCTAGGCCAGGTCCCCTCTGCACGGAAACACAAGCAACCCCAGACATGTTTCGGCCTTGCTGGACCTCCTCAGTGAGGTGCAGCTTGGTTCCCTATGGCGCAGCGAGCAAGGGACCCACGTCTGGGCATACCCTCTCTCACTTAGTGAGACAAACAGTAAGCACAAAAGTGATGGATGGAAGGTTTTGAAGGAATCTGAACCACTGGCATTGCTCTGGGCAACCTTCCACACCACCGTTTTTTAGCCCGTCTGCGCCATTGCAAAAGGGGTCCAGCCATATGCAAATCAGTCAGGTACTGCCACCAATGGTAGCAGCCCAGCCCGAACTGCTAGGCCAGGTCCCCTCTGCACGGAAACACAAGCAACCCCAGACATGTTTCGGCCTTGCTGGGCCTCCTCAGTGAGGTGCAGCTTGGTTCCCTATGGCGCAGCGAGCAAGGGACCCACGTCTGGGCATACCCTCTCTCACTTAGTGAGACAAACAGTAAGCACAAAAGTGATGGATGGAAGGTTTTGAAGGAATCTGAACCACTGGCATTGCTCTGGGCAACCTTCCACACCACCGTTTTTTAGCCCGTCTGCGCCATTGCAAAAGGGGTCCAGCCATATGCAAATCAGTCAGGTACTGCCACCAATGGTAACAGCCCAGCCCGAACTGCTAGGCCAGGTCCCCTCTGCACGGAAACACAAGCAACCCCAGACATGTTTCGGCCTTGCTGGGCCTCCTCAGTGAGGTGCAGCTTGGTTCCCTATGGCGCAGCGAGCAAGGGACCCACGTCTGGGCATACCCTCTCTCACTTAGTGAGACAAACAGTAAGCACAAAAGTGATGGATGGAAGGTTTTGAAGGAATCTGAACCACTGGCATTGCTCTGGGCAACCTTCCACACCACCGTTTTTTAGCCCGTCTGCGCCATTGCAAAAGGGGTTCAGCCATATGCAAATCAGTCAGGTACTGCCACCAATGGTAGCAGCCCAGCCCGAACTGCTAGGCCAGGTCCCCTCTGCACAGAAACACAAGCAACCCCAGACATGTTTCGGCCTTGCTGGGCCTCCTCAGTGAGGTGCAGCTTGGTTCCCTATGGCGCAGCGAGCAAGGGACCCACGTCTGGGCATACCCTCTCTCACTTAGTGAGACAAACAGTAAGCACAAAAGTGATGGATGGAAGGTTTTGAAGGAATCTGAACCACTGGCATTGCTCTGGGCAACCTTCCACACCACCGTTTTTTAGCCCGTCTGCGCCATTGCAAAAGGGGTCCAGCCATATGCAAATCAGTCAGGTACTGCCACCAATGGTAGCAGCCCAGCCCGAACTGCTAGGCCAGGTCCCCTCTGCACGGAAACACAAGCAACCCCAGACATGTTTCGGCCTTGCTGGGCCTCCTCAGTGAGGTGCAGCTTGGTTCCCTATGGCGCAGCGAGCAAGGGACCCACGTCTGGGCATACCCTCTCTCACTTAGTGAGACAAACAGTAAGCACAAAAGTGATGGATGGAAGGTTTTGAAGGAATCTGAACCACTGGCATTGCTCTGGGCAACCTTCCACACCACCGTTTTTTAGCCCGTCTGCGCCATTGCAAAAGGGGTCCAGCCATATGCAAATCAGTCAGGTACTGCCACCAATGGTAGCAGCCCAGCCCGAACTGCTAGGCCAGGTCCCCTCTGCACGGAAACACAAGCATCCCCAGACATGTTTCGGCCTTGCTGGACCTCCTCAGTGAGGTGCAGCTTGGTTCCCTATGGCGCAGCGAGCAAGGGACCCACGTCTGGGCATACCCTCTCTCACTTAGTGAGACAAACAGTAAGCACAAAAGTGATGGATGGAAGGTTTTGAAGGAATCTGAACCACTGGAATTGCTCTGGGCAACCTTCCACACCACCGTTTTTTAGCCCGTCTGCGCCATTGCAAAAGGGGTCCAGCCATATGCAAATCAGTCAGGTACTGCCACCAATGGTAGCAGCCCAGCCCGAACTGCTAGGCCAGGTCCCCTCTGCACGGAAACACAAGCAACCCCAGACATGTTTCGGCCTTGCTGGGCCTCCTCAGTGAGGTGCAGCTTGGTTCCCTATGGTGCAGCGAGCAAGGGACCCACGTCTGGGCATACCCTCTCTCACTTAGTGAGACAAACAGTAAGCACAAAAGTGATGGATGGAAGGTTTTGAAGGAATCTGAACCACTGGCATTGCTCTGGGCAACCTTCCACACCACCGTTTTTTAGCCCGTCTGCGCCATTGCAAAAGGGGTCCAGCCATATGCAAATCAGTCAGGTACTGCCACCAATGGTAGCAGCCCAGCCCGAACTGCTAGGCCAGGTCCCCTCTGCACGGAAACACAAGCAACCCCAGACATGTTTCGGCCTTGCTGGGCCTCCTCAGTGAGGTGCAGCTTGGTTCCCTATGGCGCAGCGAGAAAGGGACCCACGTCTGGGCATACCCTCTCTCACTTAGTGAGACAAACAGTAAGCACAAAAGTGATGGATGGAAGGTTTTGAAGGAATCTGAACCACTGGCATTGTTCTGGGCAACCTTCCACACCACCGTTTTTTAGCCCGTCTGCACCATTGCAAAAGGGGTCCAGCCATATGCAAATCAGTCAGGTACTGCCACCAATGGTAGCAGCCCAGCCCGAACTGCTAGGCCAGGTCCCCTCTGCACGGAAACACAAGCAACCCCAGACATGTTTCGGCCTTGCTGGGCCTCCTCAGTGAGGTGCAGCTTGGTTCCCTATGGCGCAGCGAGCAAGGGACCCACGTCTGGGCATACCCTCTCTCACTTAGTGAGACAAACAGTAAGCACAAAAGTGATGGATGGAAGGTTTTGAAGGAATCTGAACCACTGGCATTGCTCTGGGCAACCTTCCACACCACCGTTTTTTAGCCCGTCTGCGCCATTGCAAAAGGGGTCCAGCCATATGCAAATCAGTCAGGTACTGCCACCAATGGTAGCAGCCCAGCCCGAACTGCTAGGCCAGGTCCCCTCTGCACGGAAACACAAGCAACCCCAGACATGTTTCGGCCTTGCTGGGCCTCCTCAGTGAGGTGCAGCTTGGTTCCCTATGGCGCAGCGAGCAAGGGACCCACGTCTGGGCATACCCTCTCTCACTTAGTGAGACAAACAGTAAGCACAAAAGTGATGGATGGAAGGTTTTGAAGGAATCTGAACCACTGGCATTGCTCTGGGCAACCTTCCACACCACCGTTTTTTAGCCTGTCTGCGCCATTGCAAAAGGGGTCCAGCCATATGCAAATCAGTCAGGTACTGCCACCAATGGTAGCAGCCCAGCCCGAACTGCTAGGCCAGGTCCCCTCTGCACGGAAACACAAGCAACCCCAGACATGTTTCGGCCTTGCTGGGCCTCCTCAGTGAGGTGCAGCTTGGTTCCCTATGGCGCAGCGAGCAAGGGACCCACGTCTGGGCATACCCTCTCTCACTTAGTGAGACAAACAGTAAGCACAAAAGTGATGGATGGAAGGTTTTGAAGGAATCTGAACCACTGGCATTGCTCTGGGCAACCTTCCACACCACCGTTTTTTAGCCCGTCTGCGCCATTGCAAAAGGGGTCCAGCCATATGCAAATCAGTCAGGTACTGCCACCAATGGTAGCAGCCCAGCCCGAACTGCTAGGCCAGGTCCCCTCTGCACGGAAACACAAGCAACCCCAGACATGTTTCGGCCTTGCTGGGCCTCCTCAGTGAGGTGCAGCTTGGTTCCCTATGGCGCAGCGAGCAAGGGACCCACGTCTGGGCATACCCTCTCTCACTTATTGAGACAAACAGTAAGCACAAAAGTGATGGATGGAAGGTTTTGAAGGAATCTGAACCACTGGCATTGCTCTGGGCAACCTTCCACACCACCGTTTTTTAGCCCGTCTGCGCCATTGCAAAAGGGGTTCAGCCATATGCAAATCAGTCAGGTACTGCCACCAATGGTAGCAGCCCAGCCCGAACTGCTAGGCCAGGTCCCCTCTGCACGGAAACACAAGCAACCCCAGACATGTTTCGGCCTTGCTGGGCCTCCTCAGTGAGGTGCAGCTTGGTTCCCTATGGCGCAGCGAGCAAGGGACCCACGTCTGGGCATACCCTCTCTCACTTAGTGAGACAAACAGTAAGCACAAAAGTGATGGATGGAAGGTTTTGAAGGAATCTGAACTACTGGCATTGCTCTGGGCAACCTTCCACACCACCGTTTTTTAGCCCGTCTGCGCCATTGCAAAAGGGGTCCAGCCATATGCAAATCAGTCAGGTACTGCCACCAATGGTAGCAGCCCAGCCCGAACTGCTAGGCCAGGTCCCCTCTGCACGGAAACACAAGCAACCCCAGACATGTTTCGGCCTTGCTGGGCCTCCTCAGTGAGGTGCAGCTTGGTTCCCTATGGCGCAGCGAGCAAGGGACCCACGTCTGGGCATACCCTCTCTCACTTAGTGAGACAAACAGTAAGCACAAAAGTGATGGATGGAAGGTTTTGAAGGAATCTGAACCACTGGCATTGCTCTGGGCAACCTTCCACACCACCGTTTTTTAGCCCGTCTGCGCCATTGCAAAAGGGGTCCGGCCATATGCAAATCAGTCAGGTACTGCCACCAACGGTAGCAGCCCAGCCCGAACTGCTAGGCCAGGTCCCCTCTGCACGGAAACACAAGCAACCCCAGACATGTTTCGGCCTTGCTGGGCCTCCTCAGTGATGTGCAGCTTGGTTCCCTATGGCGCAGCGAGCAAGGGACCCACGTCTGGGCATACCCTCTCTCACTTAGTGAGACAAACAGTAAGCACAAAAGTGATGGGTGGAAGGTTTTGAAGGAATCTGAACCACTGGCATTGCTCTGGGCAACCTTCCACACCACCGTTTTTTAGCCCGTCTGCGCCATTGCAAAAGGGGTCCAGCCATATGCAAATCAGTCAGGTACTGCCACCAATGGTAGCAGCCCAGCCCGAACTGCTAGGCCGAATATGCTCTCCCATAGAGAATGTGGCTGCTATGAAGCTGCAGATCGTTTAACTGGTACTGCTTCGTATGGGAAATCTGAAAATATAGTATGGATAAGTCTTGGTCCTGCTAAATCTAGAAAAAGAGTTCTCAAATCATATGACGACATAGAAACAATAGCCAAAAATGATCCGAACAGCCAAGACATTTTAAAAAACAATTTAATAGACACATACTACCCAAACAGAAGTACCACTTTGGAAACCATGTGTCTATACCACATAGCTCAAAACTTCACATACAAAAATAATATAAAACCAATTGAAAAAAAAGGTAGATACATAGTGACAAATTGTGAAGGCAGCTTAGTAAAACTTACCAAACCAGGTTTAATTAATCATATCAAATTGTCATTAAAAACTCCTCAACATAATGAACTATATTACATGTCCCTGCTACAACTCTTTAAACCATGGAGAAAAGAAGAAGAGTTACTAGATAACTATGACTCCTATGAAGACGCTTTCAAAGCAAATATAAGCATTATCACTGATGTAAACTTTACACAGTACAAAACAATGTTGCACAATGAACAGCAACACGAAGAAGAACTCCAGGATCAACTAGATAAGGACACTCCTGACAGTAGTCAACCTTCTGTAACAGGAAGCCAAGAACCACTGGGACAGCCACTAATAGCAAATGAGGCAGAATTAGCTATGACAGAAGTAGAAAACGCTGTGTGTCAGTATGAAGATACACAAGACATAAGTACACTACAATCAAAACTAAACAATGAGCAGCGTAGCATTTTTCAAGAAGTAACAAAAGAAATTTCACATGGTGTACAACATGAAAATAAAGAATGTACCTGTCAAAATTAAAAACCTATACTATTATACGTTAGTGGTGAAGCTGGTTCAGGCAAAACATTCTAAATCAAAATCATCAGCAAGTTCCTTCAACATTTGACAAACAACAACCTGTCAGCTGTTGTAACTGCCCGCAAAGGTTTAGCTGCCTACAACATAGGGGGTGTAACTTTACATCGATTACTACTCCTAACAGTAGAACGCCAAAACAAATTAGAATATTACAAACTTTCTACAGAAGCTGTAATGGAACTTCACAGAATGTTAAAACAAATGAAAATACTACTAATAGATGAAGTGAGCATGGTCTCCAACCTAATGTTGGCTTAGATTCACCTCAGATTGCAAGAAGTACTTAAAACAAACTACGAAAAACTCTTTGGAGGAAAACACATGATTGTTTTCGGAGATATTCTTCAATTGACACCAGGGAAAGGTGAACCAATTTTTAAAACCTTAGGACACAAACTCTGCCGGAAAACTATTGGTAGCATAGGAAATGTCAACCTTTGGCAACATTTCCAATACAGAGAATGAACAGAAAACATGCAACAGTCTACAGACCTCACCTAAGCCAACATTTTAAAAAGTATTAGAGTTGGTGTACTATCTCAAGAAGCACAAGCAATATTAAAAACCCGGCACATCCATGCACTTTATGGGCATAACTCAGGTGCTACTGATGTTATGGAACAATTAGCACACAATAATATCAATTCTATGGCCTTAATGCCAACTCTTGTAAGCTTTTCCAAATTCAGTGAAACAATGTTGAATAAAGAAATGCAACCAATAATTGAAATTTCCGCAATAGACAAATTGGACGTACACGGTATGACACTACCCATGTGTGAACAAGCCACAACAAGACTAAATACCTTCGACAATTCTATCTCCAACACAGCTGCTTTGGAAAAAATATTAAAATGTTCCTTAAACTGTAGAGTAATGCTTAAACGTAACCTTGACGTGGAGCAAGGACTAGTTAATGGAGCACTGAGTACAGTTGTTGGCTTTCAAACATACCCACGTGACAATAACATTCAGTTTGTCAATATTCTCTTTGACAAACTTTCAGAAATAAAAAGGATAGGCCGCTCAACAGCTCGATTCCTTCTCTTCAAAGACATGTATGTATGCAGAGAACAATTTTCTCTAACTCTAGCATACACAGTCACCATTCATAAATCACATGGTCTTACCCTGGACAAAGCATTGATAGATATTGGTAACACAGTCTTTAAAGAAGGCATGAGCTACGTAGCACTATCACGCTTATTTACACTTGACGGTTTATTTCTAATCAACTTTGATGCAAATAAAGTAAACGCTGATATTCCTTGCATTTTAGAATACAATAGACTATGTTCTCTATACACTCCCATCTAAAAACATATCCTGTTCCACAAAAAAGAAAACGTTGTAAAAGAAAATAATTCAAACAGAAATGCAACAGGATATCACTGCAAATCCTCCAAAGAGACAAAAAGAAACAAATACTTCATCAATTACCACAACCAAAGAAGAACCTATTACTCAAAGTAACTCAGGTACTTCTTCAAAGAAGCAACAAACACTGCGAAAAAATTACTTGGACAACCAACTTGTCTGGTCCATTCAAATTTTCAAATATAACTGGTGTAAGTTGCTACGCAAATGTAGCAATGAATATTCTATTTCAATAACCACCAATTGTTGAGAACATTTACTTACACAATTACGATGGTTACGATGGCTCATGGTCCAACTCGTATATATGCTAGAAAGATTTGCAAACTGTTAAACTGTCTTGGTGAATGTAAATATCCTGAAAACTGCTGAGCGTTTGGTCCAAAATTGCATGGTATGCTTACAGCATAATGTGGGGAAGGGTACATCGACACCGAGGGGTAGTTTTGGTCCCCCCTCTGTGCCTTTTGAAATCATACATTTCGACTTCGTCGAAATGGAGCCTTGCCAGAATTACAAATATGTTCTGGTAGTCATTTTTGCCTTCAGCAAATGCGTCAAAGCTTTCCCTGTGAAAGATGCCACAGCAATAACGACGGCGAAAACCATGCTGAAGGAATATTTTCCTAGGTTTGGTTTGCCGAGGGTCATTTGGTTGGACAATGGTCCACATTTTATCGCTGCTGTTATCCTGCAAATATGCGCAGGATTACAGATCGATAAACTGTTCTATTCTGCCAGACACGCTCAGAGCGCCGGACTTGTAGAAAGCCATAATGGTATATTAAAGAACAAGATGGCGAAGATTTGCGCCAGTAGCAATTTGAAATGGCCAGATGCCTTGCGCATAGCTCTATTTTCCATGAGGACGACCCTTACACAGTACACACCAATTGTTTTTGCAAATGTTAGTACTTCATAGAAACACAACAAACAATCCTGACAACACCTATGGTGTTCATGGAATAAGACAAGAATTAGACTACTGTGCTGGAATGGTGAAATTCACTATAAACTCACAAGAAGAGCCACAAGAATTTCTAATGTACTTATTACATGAGGACGACCCTGCAAACAAAATCTGGGCTCTCTCCCTATGAGATAATCAACAAAAACATACCTATAAATGAAATCTTCCAGATTTCTTACAGGTGGAAACATACATGCACTCTCTGCAACAATGTGACACAGGAACAAATCCCTAATGAACGCTTCGTGTATGTATCAATACCCATTTCAGCAACTTGTACAAAATGAAAACCATGGTAGATTAGGTACTACCTGCAATTCAGATAATCGTTCAACCATACTAATACAAACACATAGTAAATACGTAATACTAATGCTTCTACGTTACAATGCAGATGGTACCAAAAACAACTGCAAACTGACTGGATTCACACATGGTCAAGTAAGAAAACCTTCACAACAATGGGTATAATCTACCACGCAGGAGCCACAACCCATGCAGGTCACTACACTGCATATATTAAAAAGAAATGTGGTTGGTTCGAATGTAATGACAGTACCATTACTCTAAAGCAAAGATTACCAGCAAATCTTACAAACGCGTATTTAATATTCTTAAAACCAAAATGTAATAACTAAACTGTACTTAAACATTAACAAAACTTCAATTAAAAAACTATAAACAGTTAGAATACGCCAACAGGTATCTAATTGCCCCAATATTTTGCAACAGCCAAACAAATAAATCAATACCACTAAATTATAACAAAAAATAGACAGAATACGCCAACAGGTATCTAACTGCTCCAAAAATGTGCACCAAGCCAACAGATAGAACATTAGTCAAAAACAACAAGTGAACAGTAAAAACAAACAAACAAATACACTGTAGCATAACAAAAAAAGTTTTTTTTAATGTACCACACAGGAGGCACAACCGATGCAGGTCACTACATTGCATATATTAAAAAGAAATGTGGATGGTTTGAATGTAATAACAGTACCATTATTCTAAATCAGGGATTACCAGCAAATCTTACAAACACTTATTTAATCTTCCTAAAACCAAAATATTATAACTAATCTGTACTTAAACATTAACAAAAACTTCAATTAAAAAATTATAAACTGTTAGAATACGTCAACAGATATTTAACTGCCCCAAGATTCTATAACAACCAAACAGATAAATAAATACCACTAAATTATAACAAGAAACAAACAGTTACAATACGCCAACAGGTATCTAACTGCTCCAAAAAACCAACAGATAGAACATTAGCCAGAAACAAGTGAACTCTGAAAACAAACAAACAAATAGACTGTAGCATAACAGAAAAGGGTTTTATTAATCTGACATGGATTTGTTTTTCCCACAGACCCAATGATTAGAAAAACAAACAAAGTAACTGAGCAAATAGCACAGCACACTGGTTTGTAATCTACTAAATATGATGGTCAAAATGAATAAACAATGTCTATTATCCAATGCAATAAGTCCTTATAAACTACCAATACTAACATGATCTTTTCTTTTATCACAGAAATTGACAAAGAATATATGTACTGCCGTTACCAAACCAAACAGTAAGTATACTACAATAAGTATAAATCATTAATACTGCTCCATAACACAACCACCGCAGCATATCACACCCATTAAAGTTTATAACTTTGGTACTTATAACTTTGGTCTTTCGTAGACCCTGGACACAACCACCACCTACACCCAAGACTCTAGGCCCTGACCACAACCACCACATGCACCCAAGACTCTAGTCCCTCACCACAACCACCATATGCACCCAAGACTCTAGTCCCTCACCACAACCACCAAATGCACCCAAGACTCTAGGCCTTCCCACAACCACCCCAGCATATCATACCCATAGATCACACCCATGTTTGATTCTATGGGTGTGATCTATGGGTGTGATATGCTGCAGTGGTTGTGGCCAGGGCCTAGAGTCTTGGGTGCATGGCCTTGGGTGCATGGGCAATTACCAGGGTATTCCAGCCCCCGCCAGACCCAGTAATTGCCCTTTCGTGGGTGCTGGAATCGGGTCATCCCCATTCCCATTTAAGCCCCACAGAGCTCAATGGGAATGGGGATGCCTGTATCACTGGCACGGTTCATAATGGTGCCTCTGCTACAGGCATGCTGTGCTCGTGGGTGCCTTTCATTCCACCAGGTCAGACCTGGGGAATGAAAGGCACCCGGGAGCACAACTCAGAGTTTGCCGGTCCAGATACAATGGTACCGGAAAGCTTACCGGTACCGTTGTACACACCTCACTGAACCAACAGTTGCAGCAAATATTTTTGCAGTTCACGTATCAGTGCAACAGGCACACACTGAAGTATAAATCCTGTTTATAACAACAAAGTCATGTCTTTTTTTGTAAATGTGTCACAGTAAGCTGTTAAAAACAAATCCTATGAGTGGGATGTGGCCTTTTCAGCACGGCCTGCTTTTGCCATTACCCAGGCTTGAAATGTTCTGGTATATGTAAGGATATTTGGCGTAGCAAACAGCACAGAGTACAGCACTACTGCACAAGTAGCACATTTTTTTTTGCATTACCACCACAAGGGTGCGGTGCATTGCTATATGGGTTAGCAGATTAACAAAGAAAGACAGGCTATTCAGTCAAAAACGATTTTAACATATAAGATGCAAATCTATTTTACAGTTAAAAGCACACATGCTCATTTAAAAATGCACACTATTTTTCACCTGAAATGCCTATGGTGCGAGAGACACATTTGAAAATTAACAGCTAACCTATTAACCATTAACCTGACTAATAAAACCTTATTTAATATAACCCACTAATAAAATGTGTTCTCCACTGCAGAATTAGGCATACTCTGAAAACCATTTAAATGTGTGTGCAGATTTTTTTTTTCTCTTCTCTTCTCTGCCTGATTCTCCGTGTTTTTGTGCACAGTAACTGCAGGAAGAAGGAAGTCAGATTTGCAACAATTGCAAATGTATAAGCGAAGCTATTGTTGAAGAGTAGGAGGATGAGAGATGATGGATTTCATTGGGACACGTCATACAGAGGGCTGAGAGGAAAGTTTTAGTGGGCAGTAACGGGGAAAATTCCAGCAGACATTTTTCTGCACTACTGGGGAGAAGACCTGGCTGTGGGGCTCCTGACTGAATGCAGATTCCTGTGTCCTGCTGCAGTCGAGATTGGGGAGAGCTGAAAGAAAAACCTTTCCACTGGCTGAGGCATTCCTATCTGAAAAAGCTGAGAATTCCAGGCAATGACCCCGGTTTGAGAAGGAAAGGCGATCCTTTTACTGGGGTTAATCTTCAAGGGAGCTACATTCAGAAAGAGAACAGCTGAAGAAAACTCAGATAAGGTAATTACATAAGCGTGGGAGCCGTGTGTGTGCACGAAAATATGCAGTCAGTGTAGGATTCCTGTGCGTGTCTTAATCAAATACCAATGTTGCAATTTGAGTTCTGTTCTCCGCCACGCTCTTTGCAGTATGTCATAGACAATGCTTTTACTGTACCATTTTATTTATTTCTGTAAAGAATGAGATCGTGTCTAAATGCAACTTTTATAATACAGAAAATATTTGAAAACAGACGGGTGGTTTATTTTCTATTTACCATTACAATGCCGATGATGTGGGGAGATTTTTAAACAGTGCAATGGTCATTTTAAGACAGATGTGTGCATGTCAGAATCAGTATGAATAATTGTGAGTGACTGTAGCATAGCTTGTTGGAGGTACATGAGCCAACGGGAAGAGAGACTCTCTGAACATAGCTCCCTACCGTATATAAGGTAGTGGAAATTACCACAAGACTACCACATATAGCTCTCTGTCGTAAATAAGTCAGTGAGTTCGCCCATGGTGGCACACCAACACTATCACTGGAAATGTGGTATTCCTAGAATGCAGGTCTGAGGTCTCTCTAGTGATCACACGAAAAATCTAAGCAAAGATAAGGGATTCTGGACATTGGGGCCACAAATAAAACAAGGGAATTATGCTCACCAAAAATACCACCAACCACGTATACCAAATATGCAGGTCTGGGTGCTGAAATAATGCATGTCCATTGTATTATTGTTGCACATGGCCAAATCTGAATACAAAGAGTGATTATTGCTAAGTTATTTTCGGCGGTAATAAAATACCGTCAGGCCCCAAATCTCCACAAAATACCCTACAAACATCTGCACAATCAGGAGTCTCTCGCGCTCGCTCCCGCACCTGCGCACTGTGAGTCCACCTCCCTAAGCATCGGCAAAGCTATTGCAGTGCCCCCTAATTAAGCGTATGCACTCGATGCTGCCTGGGCAGACTATTCCTCCAGATTGAAAGAAAGCCAGTGACCCTTTTTAAATTATAAAGTATTCAAATAGCCAGTGATCTGTGGCTCGATTGAAACAATTACCTTTAGTTTTCACACGTTAAATTATGTGAGGAAAATGGCATGAAAGCATTAGCACAATACTTGATATTTCAACAACACCTACAACTAAATGACATGAGCATGTCAATTTCTAACAACAAAGCAATTATGCATAACCTATGTACTATTGCCTGCATTTCTCTTCGGCAAATGTATTTGAACATATAATCAAAAGAGAAAGGCAATCAATTTTAAGTGTTTTTGTTATAATTATTATTAGTAGTAGTTTGTTATTTATGTAGAGCCTTTGTCCCATTAGTATGGCTTCAATGCACATTTGGGGGGTGAATGCCCTCCAGAGACCAGAGTCCAATGCATGTGAAGTTGTCAGAAAGAATAGAATGCGTCTGTACATTTGACCAAGATAGGGAGTTGGTGGGCTGGCCACGCTCCAGCAAGCTACCCATGATGGTCAGGCATGTGGATGGGTGCTGAGTGATGGTCAGCAGAGTGTGCAAGTGCAAGAGACTTGTTATGTGTCCAGCTCGATGGAATATTTGTCGTAGGTCGTAGCTGCATTCTGATGGCAGAGATGTTTTGCTTCATGTATTAGTCTGGTATATGGAGGCAAATGCGTGTGAGTGGGTGGCCATTATAATATACTAATAATAACAGATATACCCTTTATGTATTATCTAAGAATGCATGTACATTGTGGACTGAACAGGTATTTGCAGCCATCCTTAACCTGAGACCCATCACTCTCTCTTCTATAATTCTGCCGGCCTCACGTACCCAGTAAACGAGAAGCAGATTTCTCCCAGGACCCCAGTGGAGTAGCGGATGCCATAGGCCTTTTATTCACCCATCCAAATTGTAAGACTGTTAAAATGAGCTGTGATGAAATTCCCAGCTTGACACGTCTTGTGAGGAACCAGGTTTCAAGGGGTGGGTGGCTGCAGTTGGAGAGAAAAGACTGAAGGTTATTACGGAAAAAATAATCTTCGGTCGTTTCTCCTTCGAACATTTCTGTCACAGGCTTCCAACACCGATGCACCGCTTTCATGAAGTGGGTCTTTCAAGCATGCTCACTTGTAGTGCCATGATTCCTAGGAGAGCTCTTGCCCAGCAGCGTTCCTTATACTGGAAGTGGAGTTCCCCCGAAGCCCCCCTCCTTCTCCATCATATTTCTCATTTGAATGGGGGTCCCCCTTCACCACTTGTTGTCAATTCTTCTGCAAACCATAACTCACACTTCAAATATCCACATGCACTAGTTTCCACCCGCTGCACTCTCTGTCCCTTTCCCGCCCCCTCCATGCACCTTCTCTGCCCCTTTATATCATCCTTACCTCTCCCTTTCCATATTGAACATGGCCACGTACCCACACATCCATGAGCAGCAAGGTAAACATCCATGTTGCAAATTTGGCGCAGTTAATACCTGCACTGATAATGGCAGCACAGAAAATACAGTGCACTAAAAGGGCAATGCTCAGTCAGATTATGTGGGTCATTGGAGACAGAGGAAGGTGTAATTGGGGAAAGAAGCAATGGGCCAGTGGGAGACAATTTTACAGAACAGAGGAAAGGAAGGGAATAGTGGGGAAAGGAATCTGCAGAGGAAGGAAGGGAGTCAAATGGAAGAGGAGAGAAAAAGGAAAAGTGTAAGATCAAGGAAGACATTTTAGAGAGAGTGGAGAATCTGAATAGAGATGAGACGGTATTGGGTGATAGATAAGAGGAGTTAGGTGACCCAATTGCCATCAAGTGAAGGTAGTAGGTTTGGGAGGAGAGTGAGTTGGAGGAGGGAGAGAATAGTGGCATTTAGGTAGAGAAGTGAAGAATGAAAGTGGGAAAATGGATCTTGGATGAAGAGCTAGAGCCTGGAATATTAGCCGCGGAAAGGAGTGGCATGTTGGGCAGGAGACCTCAGTTACACCTGTAAAAGGGAGTACAGCTTTGAAAATAAGAAGGAGACCGAGAGTGATCCAGAACTGGAAGAGCTGAATAATCAGCCGGCGGAGGAGGGAGGCCTAACCAATATCTGGAAATGGAAGTGGAAAGCTGATGAAGAGAAGGAGGGGACATGAGAAGGAGGAAGCGAGGAAGAAATCCAGAAGTAGGCCTCAAAATCAACTGTAATCAAGTTAGAAGTGGCAGGGATACAAGCACACACAGGACATCAATAACCTGGAAGGGGAGAGAAAAGGTAAGGCAAGCAGGATTTGCCTGATATCCCTACAAACAAGCATATGTTAGGGCACTGAAGAGAAGGGAGATATGGGTGGCACTAAGATAAGGACCCTTAAAAAAGGAAACTGATAGACCCTGAGAGTAGGTTGGCAGAGAACCCTAAAGGTCTTTCACGTGGAGAAGTGGTGCAAAGTGGTTTGCTTTGTTGAGCGTATCTCCACAGTGTTTACTACTGGAGGCATAGACAGGTGGAGTAGACTGCTTGTACAAACCTTTATGACTGCTTTTACAGCACAGACTGCAGCACAGAGAAGTGGTACAAAGTGGTTTGATTTGATGAGAGTATCTCTACAGTGCTTACTACTGGAGGAGGAGACAAATTGAGTGGACTGCTTGAACAAACCTCTATAACTGCTTTTACAGCGCAAAGCTTGGCATGGAGAAGTGGTGAAAAGTGGTTTGCTGTGGTCTTCTGTGGGCAGTGTGTGAGCAGGGGTGTTGGGAGAAGAACATGTTGTTGATTGACTCGCGTATTACATACAAGATGGTACCAGTAACTTATGTACCATCTACGGAGTAAGCCCCAAACAGATCATCTGCGATCTGTACCACTCGCTGACAAAGATGAAGTTGGCTCTTTAACTGCAGGAAGAAATGCAGGGATAAATACATGTACTGAAATGACTGGGAAGCAGCAAGAGTCATGGGATGGGGGTGGAAGCGACTGATATCCCAAGGTCACTCAGAGGACTCGTTTCAGGACCCCTATGTGGAGGAGATCTGAGAGGAGGAGGAGGAGTGTCTGTTAAATAAGAGGAAGAGTGTTGAAAGGAAAAACCTATCCTGGGAACATTCTCCCAATAAATATCAATATAGTGAGGGAGAAGGGGTGTCTGTGAATAATAACTGTGAGGGGGCCACAAGGTAGGGGCTCCTGTCACCGATACGGCCGATTTAGTTCATGGAAGAGGCAATGAGTTTTGGCCAAGAAATAAATAAGACACAGATGGTGTGCCCAACTCAGACGGATACAATGACAGTAAGTGGAGGGGAAAAAGCCAAAGTAAAAGGTAAAGGAAATGGTAATGGGTCCTCAAAAATGACTAAATCTGGTTTTAACATTGGAACTTCTATTGCTAAACAAAAAATGCTGGAAGACTTCTTTTGTAAGGGGTGACATAATTGGCTAAGACCAGGAACCAGTACGAACATGAGACAGCAAGTGGTAAGACAACTAGTTGTGGGTCAGGACAGTAATTTTATCAATGACCAAAGTATTATGGCATTCAATTTGGCTGACAATCATGATTCTTTAAGTAGGATGTCACTGCAGACAATGGCGCAGAGTGAAATGGGAGAGGGGCCGATATGGGTGATCTTTTTACAGAATATGAAACCAGTCTGGGCAAGAGGGTGGTAGGGAGAGGTTAAATTGGTGCCAGATCTTGGCACTGAACATGCTTTTCAGTTAATTTTTGAGCATCTTTGATAATATAAAATTGAAGTTGGAATCACACACTTTGCAGTTGAGTGAAATAAAAGTGTGTTTAGAGGAGGTAAAAGGGCGTTGTAATGCTTTTGTGAGCAATAGGGATCATGTGAAGGTGGTGGGGGGAGGGTCCACTCAGCAGGTAGAAGTGGACAATTCAACCGTAGATGGGCCTCATTACGAGGTTGGAGGTAGCCATGGAGCTATTAGCTCCATGCCTGCCTCCAAAACCCTTCCGACTCGCCCTGGTGAATGGAGCAATTACCGGCCCATTCCGAGTTCGGAGGGACTGGTAATTCCGCATTCACCAGGGCCATTCCCCATTCCCATTTGAGCCCCCATAGGGCTCAATGGGAATGGGGAAGGCGCTAATAACGGTACTGCAAATTGCGGTACCGTTATTAGCTCTAGAGTCCCTCTGCGGGTCCCGTCCTTAACGCCTGAAAAAAACAGGCGTTAAGGAAGGACCCACAAAGGGAACTCGTAGTAGGGCGGTAAGGGATTACCGGCACTGGTGTCCTTACCGGTGCCGGTAATCCCTTACCACCTACCTCGTAATGAGGCCCAATGTCTACAGCAATCCTAAAATTATTCAACTTACTCAATTTGTGAGGAATTCTGTTACACTGAAGCAGGTGTTCACATTGTGTTGGGAGGTGATCTTAATGCTATCTGCTTGGATGCTGCCACGTGTGGGAGATCTACCTCATGGGTGCGAATGGAGGATAATGCATGGTTGTCCTTCTTTGACAAGTGGGGGTTAACAATAACTAATGGTAATGTTCCTGTAGACATTCCAGCAATAGATACTTGGAAAAACATTTTTGTAACATTGTGTATTGATTATATTGTGTTAACAGACAGTTTGTTTTGAGTTTGTTCTGAATTGCAAGTTGAACAGACAAAGATTAGTGATCACAACCCGTTAATACTGACATTTGAATTTGTAGCTAGATATAGTGTACAAAATGAATGTTGAAACCTGGTCCTATCAAATGGTGGGAATATATTGGTAAAGACGTTTTTAAAGGATATAGATATCAGGACCATCTTGCTTGGATGGTGAAGACAACGTCTTTACCAGTTTCAATGATGCTATGTGAGATGGATTCGGACAGAGTAGAGGCACTGATGTAGAAGAGGGCTCTGAATTTACCAGACTGCTTGCCAATTGTTGTTTTGCGACGGGAGTTGGGTTTGCAGTTGCTAAGATGTACATTGGAATGGAAGATTTTAACAATGTATCTGTGTTTGATAAATGGTCCAAAGTGAAATTTATACTATGATTTGGATATTGCCCTAAGTGAGTATTGACAAACACAGTTGCTCAACTTCTCTAATGTAGCAAATCAACTGCTCGATGAATTTAATGTCTCTAGGGAAATCCTAATTGTTAAACCTTTTCTGGTAAATAAAAAATTGAAAGATAGAGATTGGTTTTAACATTGGAAAAAGACAAATACCTACAAGTTGTATAATAATCTCTCCCCCTGTCCAAAACCAATGGGGTACAAACCAGGCACAGTCTATTATCTACAGGGGAAATTCAACAAATACGATTGGAAGACAGGAAAAATAAGATGTCAGCCGGTTGTTGTAGACTATGCAATATACAGAGTATGCTCCAAAATCGGAAACATATTCTAGTGGAATGTGAAATATTAGATGAATTACGGCAAGATCTTATGAAAAGATATAAGCAGGACATATGTTTGAGGATGAAAAGCAGGGAGGAAACTCTCTTAACAATAGTATCACTGAAATTATTAGTACAAACCAAGATGTGTTTTTCATGGTGACTTTTAAACTTTATGAATTTAGTGATTTTATTGTTGAATTAATTGATTTCTCAACATTGATTGTTTTAAAGATAATGGGTGATTAATTGATAAATTGATGTTTGTGATGTTTTGATGTTATTTTAATGTTGATTAATGTTGTTTTAATTGCATTGTAGTTTTTAAGATTGTGTAAGGTTGACTAGCTTCAGCTAAAAATCACAATAAAGAAATACATAAAGTTCTGCCACTGTTGCCTGGACGTCTAGGACATCCTCTTAAAAAACTATGAGCTCTTGGTATACTGGTGCCTTCAGAGGGGAAGAGGAGTACATACTCAATTTGCAAGAAGTTCCTCCATAGAAACCAAAGTTTCCACAGACCTTGTTTTGTAATGTTATGTAAGTGATTTATTATAGCACCTTATGTCACTATTGGTGGCTTCTCTGTGTTGGGCTCTGAAAGAGAAAAGGTGGGTTGTGGGGGATAATTAGTGGGATAGTGGGAGTTGATATGTGTATGTTCAAGTGCCTGGTTCCTGTGTGCCATTATGATTTCTTTGGGTTTGGCAGAGAAACTTGATGGTATGTTATCCAGAGGGTAAAACCCAAGGTATGATACACTGCATCACTTTGGAACTGCTTAGCCGTTGATGTGGAAGAGTGAGATAGGGTTCACTGCGGTTTGACATGGCACAGAGACTTTGGGATCAGAGTGATGAGGCAACCGTGTAGGGGGTCAATCACAATGAAAATGAGGGGTAAAAAGCAGACACATTGGAGCTGGGATTGCTCAAAATGTGCAGCCCCTTGGCATACAAATGGAGGGTGGGGCAGCATCTGTAGCATGCTGGAGATCAATTTTTTAGCAGCAGCAGGTTCTTGAGTGGAGTAATAGGATGTCTTTGTAATAGCAATGCAATCTCGAGTTTGCATTCTTTCTGGCCCTTTGCTAGGTCAGGGCCCCAGGCAAATTTTCAGCTATGTGTCACAACTAAATGTTGGAACCCGGGCAAAAACAGTCATGCTTTATTCAGTGTTGTCCTTCCAAGCGTAGGGAGGGACTGTCACCGATTAGCCTATGTACAAGGTGTGACCTGTTCCAAAAGGGCCTCTTGCAGCCTGGGAAGTGCTGCCTCAACCATTAACAGCTATTTACACTACAAAAGAAAGGGAGAGAGCAGATTCCTCTTTGAAATAAGTTGAGTGTTGATTGAATTCGTAAGTAGGAGAACATTGTGAGACATTTGTGTTAAGACTGATCTAAGGAGATGTCACCGGAACAAACTCTGCCCAGAGGGCTGAAATGGACATCACAGACGTTTGTATTTATTTGCACCTTTCATTGAGTTGCAATAGAGTTTTTGGACATTAAACGCTAGACTATCTTACCATCCTTGTTAGAATCTAGTCCAAATCAGTGTGCTTCACCTTCAGGGCAACCACCATAGGTACACCGTCCTACCTAATGCCATACTAAACATATTTTCAGCAAACATTTATCTATCAGTAAGATGATCTCCAGACTGGAAACTATACAGGCTCACAGGGTGACAACTAGGAAGCAGTCCTTCTATTGCTACTTGCTGGTCATCTGGAGCTCCATCACCGTGAAAGACCAGACTGCTCCCAGTAAACTTCAGTGAAGGAAAGAACTGAAGCCCACATCTTCCAAAAACACCTTGCTATAACCTGGATTCCGGCCATTTTATACACTTCCCAATCCTTATATTATTCAGAGATAATTCATGAATTCTCACACCCAATGTTTTTCTCGTTGACCTGTACCACACACTGTCACTCCTGAGGTAGGATATTTGCTACAATATATAATAATAATAATAATAATAATAATAATAATAATAATAATAATAATAACAATAATAATAATAATAATAATAATAATAATAATAATAATAATAATAATAATTATAATAATAATGCCAAGCTCATAGGATGTCTAAGCCAATACCCTAGGGAAGGTCACACATGATGGGAAATTTATATTTATGTTTGTTATCTTCTTCATCCTTCTCAGCTGCTTGTGTTGTCATTTCCACAATTAACCGTTTGTGAGAAGAGCTTTCTCGTTGTGTTTATCCCACAGTCACCCATGACAGAGTATGTATTATTCATGGTTAAAAACCCTTTAATGTTATAGTGAGTACTGTGAAAAATACAAATCATGCCCAATGTGCATTATGGGTCTAGTGATTCAAGCATCTAATCCCTTAATCACAGACATGTTTGTCAAATACAAATTTTGATCTTTGTTGATTATTCTGTTCTCCGAATGCTCTTTGATTGTATGCCAAGCAACCAGGAACCACTTTTTGGGCTAATTGTCCTTTCCCCATTATCCTAAAGATATTATGAAAGAGAACCATAGTAGTGTGCCAGACTGTCCAACAGGGAATGATAATCTATCATCAGAAAACCATTTATTTGGTTATTTTAGGTTTTGATAATGTGCTTTGCCGAGCAAGACACATGCAACTATCTTATTATTAATTAATCATTCATTGATAGTGAGCATTAGAAAAATAAGCATTGTATAAATGTATACAAAACCAGTTTATGATGTTAGTACTATTAAAAATATTTATTTTATTATAACTTAATTTGCAAAGAGTAGGAAAGGATAGCGCTCAGTTAAAACAACAATTCGTTGAGCAGAAAGGCCAAGTTAAGGCAAAAAAACATAGTTTTCAAATCAAATGTTCTCAATAAAAAAAGCATGGTTGGTACTATTTAAAGATTTTAGATGAGCGTCATTATACCAAGTTTCTTGACCATGATATTGAAAGGTTTCAGATTATCTGAAATAAAATAGCTCTTTATTTACATCAGAAAATTTGTGAAATGCAGCCCATGAGTCAAATTAAATGTCATATGCCAGATGATGATTATTTCATTTGAAAGTGGATACTGGGAATTATTAATCCACCTTTTACAAATGTGCTTCTCTTTCTCTGGAGAATACCTCCGTAAATGCTTAATTTGAAGCTGGATTGTGTCTTCCCAAGTATCCTTCATTTTAAGATATCTCCAAATCCAGCTTTAGATGCTTTGGGATTTTGTTCCAGCAGGGGGCTCTGCACATCGATGCCTGTCCACTCGATATCCCTTGAGGGCCTCCATTTCGGTGTCAACATCATCTATGGTATATAGCGCGCATTGGTTATCACTTCAGAATATCAGTGCACTTCAGTATCTTGTCAAGAAACCCTTAGGGGTCGATTCATGGAGCAAACGTGCACCGAAAATCCCAGCGCAAGCAGGCGCAAGGTGGCGCAAGCGTGAGAAACCCAGTGCACGCGCACACGTGCGATTCAAGGAAGACGCTGCGCGTGTTTCCCGCTGTCCGTGCGCCAAATCCTTGCATGGCGCACGCGGGCACACACTCCACCAAACGGCGTGCGCTACGCGCACAGCAAAAGGCACATAGCGCGGCACACACAACCAAATTGGGCGGAACTTGCGGAATGGGGAATAACGCGTGAAAAAGAAGGCGGAACTGGGGAAGTACTGCAGGGAACTACATGGAACGCCCACACGCACGCGAACAACCCGTATTCATGGATTCGAATACGGGAAACCCGTGCACGGCAAAAGACGCACACAGGCGTCAACGCGTCTGCCACACGAAGGCAGGCGGAAGCTTCCCCGCACACAGTATAAAAGTGCACGCAAACAACAAACACGTATATACAGCTACGATGAATGCCCCATTTGTCGCAGCACTGATCGTGGGACACCGTAGGAGGAGGAGAATAGCCAGGGCATGCATTTTCGCACCACGGACAAGCCTTTTTGGGATGCCTGATGACCAGGTCTATGGCAGGTATAGGTTTCCACCCCATATCATCCTAGACCTGCTCAGGGAGTGGGAAGATGACCTTACATCCCCCACCCTTTGCTCCCAAGCATTGAGCCCCTTGGAGGAGGTGCTCAATGTCCTGCATTTCTTGGCCACTGGGTCATTTCAGCAGACTACTGCCATAGTGGGGGGGGGTCTCACAGGCCACGCAGTCACGCTGCCTACACCATGTACTGGCAATCATGACAGCGCGCCCCTCAGTCTGCAGGCACATATACATGCCCAGAACACCCGCAGAAAGGCAGGCCGTTGTCTTGGATTTTTACAGGGTGGCACACTTCCCCAAAGTGCTCGGTGCCATAGATTGCACCCATGTGGCCCTACGTCCACCTAGGGCCACTGACCACATCTACCGAAACTGCAAGCACTGGCATTCCATCAATGTACAGGTGGAATGCGATGCAAAGGGAATCATCACCTCTGTCTATGTTAACTACCCTGGCTCCACCCATGACAGTTTCATATACAGAATGTCCGCCCTGAGCCTGGCCCTGGAAGCTGGGGAGCATGGCGACACATGGCTCCTAGGTGAGTACAAATGCCCTTGCACATGCATGCATGTCACACACACACACACACAAATACACAAACCCCAATAGTCACAACCAGTTACACCTCCCCAGCAGACAGTGCCTACCCTCTGAGCAACCACATGATGAGGCCAATCCGGAACCCCACCACACCACCCAGGTAAGATACAACGCCACCCATATTGCAGCCAGGGCCATAGTGGAGCGCACATTCGGAGTGCTCAAGTCACGTTTCCGCTCCCTTGACCGCTCTGGCGGGCACCTACTCTATGCACCCCCAGTAGTGTGCAGGATCATTGTGGCAGCATGTGTCCAGCACAATGTTGCAACATGGCAGGGCGTACCGGTGGACATGGTGGTGCCCCCACATCCCCAACCACAGGCATAGGCACTGCCCATGGGAGGGGACAGGGCACGGTGCGAGGAAGCCCGGACCCAGCTTGTGGCCACATTTTTCACCTAAACTCCCACCCCTGCGGAGTGCACACAGGCCTGGCACATACCAGGTGACAATCGATGATGACAAAGAGACAGTCAACTGTCAGAACCTTACCACTCTGAGATTGTTGCCATGGAAGTGCCACATTGTCTGCATCCCTAGCTACTTAAACACAAGCTATCCTGTGTGACCAAAAGGCACACATATGACATATGACATGACATGATATGGCATTTGTAACGTGCCTATACAGAAGTGTTTCAAGGTGAAACGAGGCAGGGAGGGGGGAACAAGGGAAGACAGACAATGATCCTACTAGGCCAGGTGTCATTTAGATTGCGCAAGTGCAGGGGTAGGGGGAAGGGAAAGTGCAAGGGGAAGGGGAGTGGGGGAGTGCAGTACAGGGTAAGTAGAATAAAAAACAAATAAATAGGCCAGCTGGTGGCAACTGCAAAGGTAAGTGCAGGCAAGTGCTGGGAAGGGGGGGCTGTAGGGATAGAGAGACAGTCCCACAGTGCAGGGGTTGCCAGGGAGGCAGTGCAAGTGGAGAGTGGCTGGGCCAGGGACCGAGGTTGGTGAGAGTGGCCCAGTTGCAGATTCAGTGCAGTTTCAGTGAAGAATTTAGCAAGGGACAGGGAGAGA
Source organism: Ambystoma mexicanum (assembly GCF_040938575.1). Classification (NCBI taxonomy): domain Eukaryota; kingdom Metazoa; phylum Chordata; class Amphibia; order Caudata; family Ambystomatidae; genus Ambystoma; species Ambystoma mexicanum. Next base: position 220,461,323 of record NC_090936.1, on the reverse strand, counting down.
GAAAGCAGAAGCAAAGAGGAAAGTTTTGAGGTGCTTCCGGAACCGGAGATGGTTCTCCTCAAGTTCCAGGGAGGCAGGAAGGCTGTTCCAGAGGGAGGCCCCTGCCGCGGAGAGAGATCTACCCCCAACTCATTGCTTCGAGAAGCAGCTGACCCTGACATGCAAGGTGTGAATCACACACACCTGCAAAACAGGCCATGACCATCACTGTTATGTCACTCAAACCCTCCCAAACCACAACATGACATGGCAAGCAATAGCCATACACCAACACAGTACCAATAAGGTACACATTTCCATGTTAAAAATGTACATTGGCATCAGACGATGATGCCTTACATGGAATCAGATGAAATGACTGACCAACAACCTCCCACCCAAAATAAGTAATTCCCAAATGCATTACAAAAGTTGTAGCCGTAACATAACAATGAATGCCTGTCTACATGCACATTGTGCATTGCAAAATCAACACTGCAGCTTCTGTGTGCTGTGTCCAACTCGTGCAACACACTGCTCAGCGCACAGCACAGTGAACAGCTATTGTGTGTGATGCACACTCTGAGCATCACATCTAAGCGACAAACCACATCAAAAAGCAAATTAGGCATATACAGGATCCATAATTGGTCACAGAACATGTGCTGCAGGGACACAGTGGGCACCAGAAGGCAAACAGAGTGTACACATGGATATACAAGGGTGGTTGTACATGTAGTGCATCATAGTGCGAGTGTGTGGGTCAGTAAGGACATGCACTCAACATATGCATGTGCAATCAAGTGACCATCAGTGTCCTCTACACATCACATGTGAACATTCACCATGTGTACACCCCAGCATGTCAAACCACAACTATCCCCTCACACCTGAAAGGTAAACACAACATATGAACAGGCATTGATCAGCAGAACACAACATGTACATAGGATACCACAATTACAATGTCAGTGTTCCCATCACACTGCAGGGCAAGGCAACTATCAACAACAAAACACCCCCTCCCTCACAAATCACCATGACCCACTGAACAACTGCACCTGGGTCATGGAGCCTTCAACCCTCAATTTCACCTGGCCACAGGATCACCCTTCCCCTTCGTCACCATCTCCCACCTTGTGTGTAAAAAGGTGCCTGCACCCTCAGAGTCCACCTTGATTTGCAAAAACACAAAATCCAAGGCAGAAAAACGAACCAGAACAGCCTCCAGTAGATGACTTGAAGAAGCAGTACCTCACAAAGGCCAAGTACTACCACAATGATGTAACAACCAAGGTAGCACAGTAAAACAATGTCACAACAGGATGTGAACCATGTGTGGTACATAACATAGAATGATGCACCACGAACGGATGTGTACTGTCACAGCTCCCGTGTACAGGCGCAGGAGTGGCACGAAACTACCACCCCCACCGTGGCCCGGGTGCCTGCAAGGTCAAACTCACACAGGCCTCTGAGACCCTGGTGGGGAAGGAGGGTCAGGGATATGCAGTCGGGACAGGCGTTGGCACACTGGATAACTGGAATGAGTGGCAGGTGAGGGGAGGAGGAATGACACGTGAAAGTAGGGAATGCATGAAAATGTACTACCTGCATGAACACATACACAATCCGAACAAACTTGTACATCATTGTCAGGACCTTCCCGAATCCAGGCTTAGGAGTGGCATGAACCAACCACCCCCTCTAGGGTTTCGGCGCCTGCAAGATTGGGGCTTACACAGGCATCCGCAACCCCAGCGGGGAAAGAGGGTTAGGGAACATTGGTTGGATAGGTACGGGAAGCAGGAACACCGGGTAGAAGGTACAGGGTTCAGAATTGGATAGGACTCCGGGTGATTAGGGGGAAAAAAACATACCAAATTGAATTACACATTCATCCATGCATCAGTGCACCCCCCAGCAAGCCTATGCAGAGCAGTTTGAAAGAGAAACAACAAGACACCTAGCTCTGGTTTTGAGTGCTGGCCTCCTGCCTGTGCACTCTCAGGTCCGGTTACAGGAGCACTTCAATGCTGCAAAGAGAGCCACAGTTAATAATCTGTGCGTGCCCATAACACAAAAACACACCACCAAATATGCCCCATAGCAACAAACTACTCTACAAACAGACAATCTGGTGTGGATGCTTCGTACCCATATGTAACATTACCCCTGTGATGGGTCATACACAGTCAATGCAGTAAGTCAGCCGCCAGTGGGTGCGTGGCAAATGGAACACCAATGTGTCACAATTCACAGAACATGCAATGTTCCCTGGGTAAGCAGACAGACCCATATAGCAAGGCATGACTTCAGAACAAGTCGTGTTCCACCATGACCGAAACAAAGTAGGCAGTGCATGTTTCAAAATGTACATGGAAATGAAATGCACTGCACCCGAGTATGTCCCTTGCTGTATGTCCCTGTGAGCTGCTACTTTCCATGTCTCGGAAGGCTACATGGGTGATACAAGTGCCTCAATGGACCTTGGTGTACCGGAGGGTATGTGCCACTGCCCCTGCAGGTGCCCCAGACAACCTTACAATCAACAGCCATCAGTCCACCAACACATCTGAGCTGTATTGTGTGCTTCAACACCAATATTCGTCCAAGCTCACCCTCAGTGCTGCTACTAAGCCTGCATGTGCAACTGGTCTGGTGGAAGCTTTGCTGTGTTGTGGCCCCCCTGTGCTGCTCACCTTGCCTGGAGTTCCTTGGAACACGTCAGCAGTTCTAGGATGTATGTCTGCAATCCCTTTGCCTCTGCTTGCGCACACATGTGCATGTGGGCACCAACAAACATGTCCAGAATCCAGACGTCCAATGGGCCATGTCTGCTGGCAAAGGTGGTCTGGAGGCTCATCCCCCTGCAGAAAGGGCATGAAACACATGATTAATGCTTTAAAGTCATCTGTGTGTGTCTCTTCAGGCATCTCATTACTGGACCATGTCAGAGACGTACATCAGAAATCACACCATCAGTCCGTCTTTCACATCCAAAGTGTGGAACACACTATCTACGGCATGAATTGCAACAAGCATGTGAACAGTAAAGATAAGAAACATACTACACAATGCATAGCAATGAATGTACACATTAATCATGAAACACCCCATCTAGCAAAAGCCGAACAGTGGTCAATAACACCGCAATCATCCCCACTAGGGGTGTTAACACAAGTTACACAGCACCAGACATGCCACAGATATGACAGTCCAAAGCCCTTGTGTAATAGGCTGTCACACCGAACCATCCTTGCGAGCCCATGGATAAGGGAGGCAGGAGTGGTATATGTGAGTCAAGGACCCCAATCAGCAAACACATACACAAGACAAGCCTGAAGGGCCCAGCAACAGAGTGGATGCTTTCAAAAGCCACAAAGCACCGCACCGTCACATGAAAGCACAATAGACTAGCAATTTTAAACTATATTAACTAATTACACTAACTATAAAAAAAACCTACATTACCTAATTAAACTAACTATCAAACAGAAACTTAACTAACTAAACTAAAAGAAAAATCAAAAATGGCCACATACGACCCAGGAGGGGGGAGGTACAGGGTGCTGCTCAATACCCACATGCGATGATGCTGAGCCAAAAATAAAGACTCCATGGGCTCAACGCCTGCACAACCCGACCTATGTGGGAGATAGATGGTCCTCCGAGTCTGGGTCATCCTGGAAAGGAGGACGTGGCACAGTAGCCTCGCCACGCCTAGCCGCAGCTTGCCCCTCGACGGCAGCAAGTCTGCCGGACGGGTGAGCCTTGTTCTGCGTGGCGATGTGACGTAGGTCTGCATGCAGAACCTCACGTGATACACGTGCTTCCTCTTGCAAGGTAGCACGTGTAACATGGAGTTCCTCCTGCAAGGCCTGGCTGGACAACCGCTGTACCTCCCGGCAAGCCTGTAGCTCAGCCAAGATGGTACGCTCAAGCTGTGCAAACCTCTCCTCTGCCCGCTGCCTCTGGGACATCATAAGGACACCCAGAGTGGATTTGAGGGAAGCATACTCCTCCCTCAGGGCATCCATGTGCGCCTCTGCAGTGAGCTGCAATTGCTTTACGCAGAGACGACATTTCAGCCTGGCGTGCCCTGTCTGAGGCCGCCATGCCCAGCCTGAGCGAGCAGGCCGTGGACCGTGCCGCCTGCTGCTGGAGAAGCACCTGCCTAGCAGGGGGAGCACAGATCGGGCCACATGCTCCATGCTCTCAGCGATGTTCTCCATTGCTGCCCCCTGCCGTTCTGAATTGGCAGTCATGTCTTGCTCCCACTCAGTATACTGCGGTTACGCGCAGCGACCGTGTTGCTGGGCTTGACCCCTGTGGGACCCAAGGACTGGATGTCCTCGCTGTGTTGGCACCGCCCGCGGCTGCATGACTACATGCCCCCGTCAACGTGACGTCCCAGGCACATCAGTGACTGGTGTGGAGGGTGATCCTGCGTCCCGATCCACCACGGGCGGAGGAACCAAGACTGTCTGATCCCTCAGTGCAGGTGTCGCGGACAGAGGAGTGTCCACATCAGAATCACTCACCCCTGACACATGGACTTGATGCTCATCAAACTCGACATGGACGTCAGAGTCGTCATTAGGGCTGGACTCATAGGCAGCCAGAGACAAGATGGACTGTAGCACTTGGGGGTTTTTGTGGCCTACCACCCTACGACCCCCACTTGTGTCGGGTTGATGTAGTGGTAACAACCCTGTGTCTGGCATGACAACACCATCCTCCGCCTCCATTGTGTCATCACCTGAAAAATATAGAGAAAAAAGGTCACTACACATGTCATAAGCACACAACACACACACACACACCGACAACAAACACATCAGGCAGACATGTGACACACAACATAGAACCTGGCATGCATGCTGGGTCAACTTTGAATTGCTTCTGTGATCAGACCTGTTGAAAGGTAGCAGTTTGCATGGAAGTGGGTCTATGCAGTGCAGAAAATGTGTATGTCACTCACTACCTACATGTACAAGGACTCCATGGTGTGTGTCAGGAAATGTGAAGGCAGTGCAAGGTAAAATTCAGGCATCACATGCACTGTGCATTCAATGGGTAGCATATCTACAAGCAAAGCACCCTTCCACCCAAGTACAAAAGCAGGGATGCCTAGCACGGTATCAAAAGGCTGACCATAGACCTGTGTATTGACAGGCAGTGTTGACTGGCATCAACAGCTTAATGTGATTCAAGTGACAACACTGCAAATGATGATGGGACAGTTAGCAAGACACATGATGAAAACTCTGTAGGCCACCCACGTGTGAAGAAGACACTACAACAGTCGGACAGAGTCATTGGATATTAAACAGGCTGAGGCCTGTGACCCACACAGATTGTCAGACCCTAAACATGTGTGCAACGCAGTACTGAGCCACAGTTGACATGGGAAGGCTGATGAGATGCCATGCAATGTATGTCACCCAGGACTTGCATTACAGTGATCATCCAGTCAAGGACACATAGGGGCATGCGTGCAATGCACATGGAGCATGAATGGGCACTCATGTCCCTGCGGGACATCTGACCTATGCACAGTACAAGTGAGATACCCTGCATCAAGTACTAAGGCTGTACCACACAGCATATGTCTGGCAGATTGTACGCTGGAAGTTAGCATGTACACAGGACGCATGAACAGGAAAGTACACAATGGCAAGATTGAAGCAGACCAGTGCAAAGGTGGAACTGGGGTGCAGAGTGGCAGAGGAGGGGCAAGGGAGCATGCCTACATGGAGTACCCGCATGCAGGCAGGGGACACATGCACGTCAGTCATGCAATGACATTGTGCCTGGGCTGAGAGGAAGGTCACCCCACGCCACATGAAGAAGGGCCAGTGAGCTGGAACATGGACCGGAGGGGCATACTTGTAACCCGCATGTGAGTAGGGTGCAATAGGGTGATGCGGACAGTCCCCGTCTGCTCCACATGTCCAGCATCCAGCAGAGCAGACATGCATCACGGAAGCATTGCATTACTTACACATCAGAACCATGTACACGTCACATGTAGTGGCAATCATGCACAACACATCCCACAAGTAAAACGCACACGTCCTCAACAATCTCGCATCAACACTCACTGGACTGGGCATCAAAGTCCAGCATCTCTCCCACTCCTTCGACCAATTCAGATGGTATGAACTCTGCAACGAGTGACTCATGCGGAGTGAGCTCTTCCTCCTCTGGTGCAGGCCCACCGCCAGTCACCAGAGTCAAGTTGTAATTTGAGGCACGCTTAGCCTTAGCGCTGCGTTTGAGGTCATTCCAATGCTTTTTGTACTCTTGCGCCGTGCGCACCTCATGGCCGAATGAACTGACATGTTCCGCAACATGCTTCCAGTGGTTGTCACGGTGGGCAGCCGTAGTCTGACTGTTGGCACCCACTACCATGTCACGGCTGTGGCCCCACACGTAGTCCACGAGGAAGTCCAGTTCCTGCTTGCAGAAAGGCTTCTTCCTCGACGTGCAGGAGGTTGTGGCTGTGTGTGGGGTCCCAGCCTGTGCTGCAGGTGCAACCTTCCTCCTCTTGGACTGTGGTGCAGACCGTGGCTGGCTAATGCCGCCCTGACCAGTATGGCCAGTGGGTTCAGTGTTTTGAGCCAAGGGAGTGGCAGGTGGAGGGACGACCAAAGGCCTGACTTGTGTCAGCGGCATCTGGGTGCCCTCTAATGGACCCTGCGCAGCAACATCCGCTGTGGCAGGGTCATTGACCGCAACGGTCCTGGTTGGCAGACTCACAACCAGGGTGTTGTTGGGTGCATCTGCCTCTCCACTTGCCAACACCCGGCTGTTCGGGGCAGCAGATGACATAACTGCCCCAGGGACACGTGTCTTGGTCAGAGCAGCTGTGCGTGCCCCTATGGTTTCCTTCCTGACCTGTTGGAAATCTACCAAGGGCTCCTCAAGTGCCAATGCAGCCTGCGCTGGCAGACCCTGAGCCTGGGTGGCGGTGTCCACAGCTGCACCTGCAGCTACCACTACTCTTGGGCCCGTGGCAGTCGATGGAACGGACTGCTGGGTCACACGGGCGCCAGTGCCAGATGCAGAAGCTGCATCCCCCGGAACCACAGGGGGTGGTGGCATGACTGCACCAACACATGGCACAACATTGTGCTCAAGTGGCGCACCCCTGCCTCTTCCCCCTTTGTGGCCGCCCTGGACACCGTGGAGTCCCCCTACTCCCTGGTCACCACGGCCACGTCCCCGACCACGCCCGCCACGAGGAGTACGCCCAGCTGAGGCGGCCCTCACATTTGGTGTCCTCCCAACCATGGCACAGATGTAGTAGTGCCGGCACAAATGGAGTAGTGCCAATGGGAGGTGTACACCACAATTGACCTGGGCAATTGGGGTGAAGGGGGTGGGAAGATGTTAAGAGCCCCCCTGCACCTGCAAGGCTGTATGTGACCCCGGTGATGTAGTGACAGGTCACGCAACGCTCAGGCACCCCAAAACTGCAGTAAAACCGTGCACGCAACCCTGCAGGCTACGTGTGTGGAATCAATCTCCCGCAGTACGCGGTGGCACCCAGTAACACGAATAATGCGTTCGCGTGGGACACGCATGCTACTATGACCTCGAAAATGGGTGCGATACACAGGGGCACCCGCATTGGGAAAAATAGCATGTGCGACTCACCGTCTGACTAGCGCGATGCAGAAAAACACGCATAGCCAATACCCCCTCCAAAAGAAGAGATACGTCCTTGATAGCTGTGAAGTTGTGATGGCGCGCGAAACAACAGGAAGCAGCAACACACGTCGGGCTCCACGAAAGGCACGTACAGCGAACTGCTGCCCCGCTCACCATTAACCAGTGCTGAGGGAAACGTCCGCGCGTGTCACGTCACTTACGCGCATGGGCCCTTTCCTCGGATTACACGCATTCCCACGCGGACGTGCAGTTTTTCACGCACGCTGAAACGCCCGTGCACGCCCGTGCGCATCACGTCACAGAGGAGCTTATGCTTGAAGGGCCTTTGGTCCAATGAAATCGCGTATGCGTGCAGACGCGATTACGCGCTAAGGGCCTTTCCTCAAATTACACACTGATGTGCAATTTTTTCACGTGCCAAATCACTCCGTATAAAGCTGGCCAAGCGAAAACACACGGAAGACCACGCTCCTGCCCAAAAGGCCGAATCACTGCCCCCCAGAGCCCCGAGCACGCTCCCACCTGCCATCTGCTGCTGCCTGACTGCCTGCTGCCCTCGTACCCTGCCATTTGGTGCCTGCACATCAGCCATCTGCAGGGGTCCAGTTGCTGTGTCCACCCCTGCTGGAACAGAACACTCCCGACTGAGATACCATCGCTCCACAGCCCAGCCCCAGGACCCAGTTGCCCACCCACGCTTGCCTCGGGGGTCGCCATGTTGGGGCAAACACCATCTGAGACCACTGGCGACCCCCAGCCAGAGGGGCAGAGGGCCACCAGCTTCAGTCAAAAGGAAGTTGGTGTCCTGTTGGAGCTTGTCCTGGGGCATTATGATGCCCTCTTCGGATCATCACGCACCGACAAGGAAGGACGGGACAGGATCTGGGACGACTTTGTGGTTGCCATCAACTTGGAGGGGGTGGCAACCCGCAACATCAAGCAAGTCAAGAAGCTCTGGGAGGACTTGAGGTCCAGAACCCTCATAAAGGCCTGGCGCCTCGTGGAAGTGGCCGGGGCAGCATGAGTACCATCCAGCTGAGGGTCCTGGAACGCGTACGCTCAGCGCTCCATGCCCAGATCCTTGAGAGGCAGACCCGTCTGGAGTTGAGCGGTAAGTGGCCAAGCATTGCTGTGTGAGACAGGGCATGTTGCAGTGTGCTGGTTGTCTGATACTTGCCTGTATGTGTAACATAGTCCATGTATGCGTGTGTTTGTGCAGCGACATCATGGTCATGCATGTGAGACCAGTAATGTGTAAAGCACACGGTTGGTGTATGTGTTTAGATGCAACATGGGGAGCCCTATGCGGAATGGACACATGAGAGCATGCCAGTCTCTGTTCCTGGACATGGGTGGGGGTGAGGGATGGGTGCTGATGCCATGTACATGTATGGTGTCCATGTCTGTGTGTCTGACCTGCGTGTCTGTGACTTGTGAATGCCATGGATGCATGACACATGTCTGTGACAATGTTCAGAATCACTGATGCAGCCTAGTTATCCTTGCATCCACTGTGTCTGGGGTGTACGAGTCCAGATGGATGAAAGTACGGTGAAGTGTGTGCATGTGATAGGCATGACCCATGATGCATGTGAGTTCAAAAACAACATTGTATGTTTCAAGAGTCCCTTGGACATGTTTGCTAATGTCCATAGCATGCGCCATGACTGTTACTGCATGTGTTTTGCCTGCACTGACCCATGTGTTGTGGAGGGACATGATGGAAGTGATCTTTGACAGTGCCACTCATCTGCTATTGCTTCCTGTCTAGGGGACAATTGTACAGTACCCTGATGCATGTGTTCTATGTCTCCCTCTACACAGCGCAAAGTGAAGAAGAGGGCGGAGATGGCGCTGTGGAGCAAAGCGGCTGGGATGCCCCCACGGCTGCAGCGGAAGGGGTGGGTGAGCCCCCACAAGGGCTTGCAACGGCGGAAGACAGGGTGGAGCCATCCAGGTTGGTGGTTTCCACAGAGGAGGAGGAGGCCGCTACTGAGCCACACATGGGGCCTGGTGGGGGCATCCCTGCTGGTGCAAGTGGTGCAGTCCAGGGGCAGGGGCAGGAGGCAGCACAGGTCGCCGTGGAGGTGCCTGTGCATGTCACTGTCCCTGACACTGTGACTGCACCACCATGCACCAGCAGGGATGCCCCATCCCAGGCCCGTCGGCAGGTAGGGGGGATGTCCATGTCATCTGACTCCCCTCCACCTGCGGACGAGGGGACTCCTGGCCGTATGGAGAAGGTCCTGATTGGTGTTGCGTTGCGCACGGGTGTCATTCGTGATGAGGTGCGTGCTTCCCGGGGGGAGCACGCACGTCATCATGAAGAGCACCGTGCCAAAGTGGCCCAGTTGGGAGCGGCCATGGTCGAGGGTTTCGTACATGTGTCGGCCACTCTGGCGACCCTCTCCTCCTCTGTGGAGGCTATGCGCAAGTCGTTCTCCATGCCGTCTTCCGGCCCAGATGCTACCAGGGCCCCCTCTGGACCTGCCCCGACCAACGCAGCCAACTCGGTGGGGATCCCATCCCTGCCACAGTCGGGAGTCGGAGGTCCAGCAGGGGTGGACACACGAGCAACTGGACCCCAGCAGATGGAGGATGTGACGGCATCATCGGGCAGGGCACGTGCACCACAGCGTCGGTGGATTCCATCAGCCTGGATGCCGTCGTGCTGGCACAGGCAGTTGCGTCGGAGGCAGCGGCAGGCTTGACGTGGGAGGCATCATGGCTCGGGGCCATCAACATCAGGGGGGCAGGCATCAGCCGGAGGGCAGGAGAACCCTGGAATGGGAGTGTCTTCCGTGTGGGAGCGGTTGGGCCAGCAGATAGGTGCGGAGCGGCAGCGGGCAGAGGAGGAACGGCTCACAATGGTCAGGGCGGAGAACTCCATGCGGAGGGCGCTGAGGCGGGCTGAGTGCCTCGAGGGTATTCGCAGGGAGTTGGAGCTGGACACTGCATTATCCCTGCGAGACCTCGGTGCCAGGGAACATGCCCGCCACCAAGCCCTTGAACAGGAGTTCGATGATGCCCTGGCCCATGACAACAACCAGTGAGCCGTCGGACTAGCCCGCTGCCCTTGTAAATAGTTATGTAGTTAGTGTTAGGTTTCCTTTGCTTTTTTATTTATTTTGGACCTTTTGGACAATTGACCACATTTTTGTATATTGTTTTTTTATTAGGTAGTATTTTTAGATAGGTTTCATTCCTTCAGTTGGGCTCATGGACCCTGGATCGTTTATCTGTATATAGTTGACAGTTGGATTATAGTTTTTTTTTTTAATTTACCCATGGAGCAATGGTTTTCGGTTTTGTTTTTCCCTTGGATTTACTTTTTTGAACTGTGACTTTGGACAGCTTTCCTTTGGATTATGATTTGTGTTTTTTCATTATTTTACGGACATGCTGCTTTTGGTTTTTAATTCCCATTGTCGTTTGTTTATTTTTAATTCCATTTATGTTGCTTTTAATACATTTTTTTCACCAAACTTCAATGTGTAGTATCATCTCTTTGGTTTCATGCATATCATGATATGGGTTTTGACATTCACTTACACCCATTGTGTATGTGAGGGACATGTGTTCATTTACATACTTGACATTGGGGTTGTAGCATGTAATTGGCATTTCTAAGTGGGTGGATGCAATACTTGGGTGGGTGTTTGGCATGTGGAGGCTGCCCATAAGGGCCAGGGATCTAGATTGTGATGACGTGTTGGCTGGGGGACATGTATCAGGGCCTGCTGGCAGGTGCCCCACAATGCTGGGGGGTGGCGGTGCAGGGGGACATGAGTGGGACATGAATGGGGGCCTGCTGGTAGGTGCCCCGCAATGCTTGGGGGTGGGGGTGCCGGTGGACATGAGTGGGACATGAGTGGGGGCCTATGGGCAGGTGCCCCGCAATGCTGGGGGATGGGGGTGCAGGGGGACATGAGTGGGACATGAGTGGGGGCCTGCTGGCAGGTGCCCCGCAATGCTGGGGGTGCAGGGGGACATGAGTGGGACATGAGTGGGGGCCTCCGGGCAGGTGCCCCGCAATGCTGGGGGGTGGAGGTGGGGGTGCAGGGAGACATGAGTGGGACATGACTGGTGGCCTGCGGGTAAGTGCCCCGCAATGCTGGGGGATGGGGGTGCAGGGGGACCTGAGTGGGACATGAGTGGGGGCCTGCGGGCAGGTGCCCCGCAATGCTGGGGGGTGCAGGGGTACATGAGTGTAACATGAGTGGGGGCCTGCTGGCAGGTGCCCCACAATGCTGGGGGGTGGGGATGCAGGGGGACATGAGTGGGACATGAGTGGGGGCCTGCTGGCAGGTGCCCCGCAATGCTGGGGGGTGGGGGTGCAGGGGGACATGAGTGGGACATGAGTGGGGGCCTGCTGGCAGGTGCCCCGCAATGCTGGGGGGTGGGGGTGCAGGGGGACATGAGTGGGGGCCTGCGGGCAGGTGCCCCGCAATGCTGGGGGGTGGGGGTGCAGGGGGACATGAGTGGGACATGAGTGGGGGCCTGCGGGCAGGTGCCCCGCAATGCTGTGGGGTGGGGGTGCAAGGGGACATGAGTTGGTGATCAGTAGTGCAAGGAGAAATGTGCCTTTGCTGGGGGGCATGCCCATGTTGGGTGGGCTGCCTGCGGGACATGACCAGGGATGCAGGGTAGTCCCCTGTGGTGTGGGCTGCCTGCAGGGGCCGTGGAGGGTGTACAGGGAACACCTGGGAGGACCCACACTGCCAAATCACATGTAGGACTCCCCGGCACCCCCGAAACTTCCCGCGCACCCCAGTAATACACGTACCCTGCTGAAATCGCATGTGAAACTTCCCGCGCACCCCAGTAATACACGTACCCTGCTGAAATCGCGTGTGAAACTTCCCGTGCACCCCAGTAATACATGTACCCTACTGAAATCGCGTGTGAAACTTCCCGCGCCCCCCAGTAATACACGTACCCCACTCGCACAGGGCCAATCGTGTGTGAAACTTACCGCGCACCCCAGTAATACACGTACCCTGCTGAAATCGCGTGTGAAACTTCCCGCGCACCCCAGTAATACACGTACCCTGCTGAAATCGCGTGTGAAACTTCCCGCGCACCCCATTAATACACGTACCCCGCTCGCACAGGGCCAATCGCGTGTGAAACTTCACGCGCACCCCAGTAATACACCTACCCTGCTGAAATCGCGTGTGAAACTTCCCGCGCACCCCAGTAATACACGTACCCTGCTGAAATTGCGTGTGAAACTTCCCGTGCACCCCAGTAATACATGTACCCTGCTGAAATTGCGTGTGAAACTTCCCGCGCCCCCCAGTAATACACGTACCCCACTCGCACAGGGCCAATCGCGTGTGAAACTTCCCGCGCACCCCAGTAATACGCGTACCCTGCTGAAATCGCGTGTGAAACTTCCCGCGCACCCCAGTAATACACGTATCCTGCTGAAATCGCATGTGAAACTTCCCGCGCACCTGAGTAATACACGTACCCCGCTCGCACAGGGCCAGTCGCGTGCGAAACTTTCTGCGATCCTCAGTGATACACGTTCCCTGCTTGGCGTGCTGGTACAGGTGCCCCGCAATGCTGTGGGGTGGGGGTGCAAGGGGACATGAGTTGGTGATCAGTAGTGCAAGGAGAAATGTGCCTTTGCTGGGGGGCATGCCCATGTTGGGTGGGCTGCCTGCGGGACATGACCAGGGATGCAGGGTAGTCCCCTGTGGTGTGGGCTGCCTGCAGGGGCCGTGGAGGGTGTACAGGGAACACCTGGGAGGACCCACACTGCCAAATCACATGTAGGACTCCCCGGCACCCCCGAAACTTCCTGCGCACCCCAGTAATACACGTACCCTGCTGAAATCACGTGTGAAATTTCCCGCGCACCCCAGTAATACACGTACCCTGCTGAAATCGCGTGTGAAACTTCCCGTGCACCCCAGTAATACATGTACCCTACTGAAATCGCGTGTGAAACTTCCCGCGCCCCCCAGTAATACACGTACCCCACTCGCACAGGGCCAATCGCGTGTGAAACTTACCGCGCACCCCAGTAATACACGTACCCTGCTGAAATCGCGTGTGAAACTTCCCGCGCACCCCAGTAATACACGTACCCTGCTGAAATCGCGTGTGAAACTTCCCGCGCACCCCATTAATACACGTACCCCGCTCGCACAGGGCCAATCGCGTGTGAAACTTCACGCACACCCCAGTAATACACCTACCCTGCTGAAATCGCGTGTGAAACTTCCCGCGCACCCCAGTAATACACGTACCCTGCTGAAATTGCGTGTGAAACTTCCCGTGCACCCCAGTAATACATGTACCCTGCTGAAATTGCGTGTGAAACTTCCCGCGCCCCCCAGTAATACACGTACCCCACTCGCACAGGGCCAATCGCGTGTGAAACTTCCCGCGCACCCCAGTAATACGCGTACCCTGCTGAAATCGCGTGTGAAACTTCCCGCGCACCCCAGTAATACACGTATCCTGATGAAATCGCATGTGAAACTTCCCGCGCACCTGAGTAATACACGTACCCTGCTGAAATCGCGTGTGAAACTTCCCACGCACCCCAGTATTACACGTACCCCACTCGCACAGGGCCAATTGCGTGTGAAACTTCCCGCGCACCCCAGTAATACACGTACCCTGCTGAAATCGTGTGTGAGACTTCCCGCGCACCCCAGTAATACACGTACCCTGCTGAAATCGCATGTGAAACTTCCCGCGCACCCCAGTAATACACGTACCGTGCTGAAATCGCGTGTGAAACTTCCCGCGCACCCCAGTAATACAAGTACCCTGCTGAAATCGCGTGTGAAATTTCCCACACACCCCAGTAATACACGTACCCCGCTCGCACAGGGCCAATCGCGTGTGAAACTTCCTGCGCACCCCAGTAATATACGTACCCTGCTGAAATCGTGTGTGAAACTTCCCGCGCACCCCAGTAATACACGTACCCTGCTGAAATCGCATGTGAAACTTCCCGCGCACCCCAGTAATACACGTACCGCGCTCTCACAGGGCCAGTCGTGTGCGAAACTTTCCGCGATCCTCAGTGATACACGTTCCCTGCTTGGCGTGCTGGTACAGGGTTAGCGCAGCACTTTGTGCTGGATTGGGGATTTTGATGGCTTTTCCCTGCGCGAGGGGCGTTCTTGGGGGCGTAACTGGCGCTGCGCCACGGCTGGTTTTGGTAGCTGGAATCCATGAATACGCTGTGCACGGAAATGTATTTTAGCGCACGCGGCTGGCGCAGGGATTCGCATGTGCACACTGTGCGCCAGCCGCATGCGCCTCTTGTGCGCTAAATTCTATGAATACCCCCTTAGTATTTTGTGAAACATTGCATTGTCGTCGGCATCATCGACTCAGAAATCAGGGTTCCAAAAATGTCACAACTGCAGGGTGAAAATGTCCCTTATGGACCCCCAGGGGGTTGTCTGTGGCACTTAGGATCCACTCTTTTAACATCAGAGTGTGGGTCCTGCCTATCGATGACAGCGAAAGCCCAGAAAGAGAGTAGAGTGAAGTTAGCCGCTGGTAGGTCTCATAAATCCGCTTCGACATCCCCATCGAAAAAGCACTCCTCGAGGTGACTCTCCTCATCGTAAGAAAGCTAACAGGTCCCGATCATGCTGTGGCTCACACCAGGCATCATCATCCTTACAGTGGTCGAAGAAAAGGAGCCATGGATCGGCGTCTTTGTCATCCAGTTCCTCCGCAAAACAGGTCTTGTGCCCGACCAAAACGGCCTTGCTGGCTGAGTGGGAGAGGTTCAGACTAAAAATGCGGCCTCAACCACTCGAAGAAAGATACCAGCCATGTCGACAAAGAAAAAGCAAAGAAGTGATGGCTCGAAGGTTTAGAATGAATCTTAACCTCTGGCATTGCTCAGGGCAACACTCCAGACCATAGTTCTTTGCACGCCAAGCCATTATAGAAGGGGAAAGGCCATATGCAAATCAGGCTTGGTCCAACCCCAAAAGGAGCAGCCCAGCCCAAACCACAAGCATCTCCAAACATGTTTCAGCCTTTTTGGGCCTCATCTGTGAGAAGTAGCTTGGGTCTCTAGGCCCAGAACGCATGGGACCCACATCTCGGCATACCCGTCCCACTCGGGGTGACAAAGCAAAAACAAAGAGGTGATGACTGGAAGCTTTAGACTTAATCTTAACCTCTGGCATTGCTCTGGGCAACACTCCCGACCATTGTTCTTCACCCGCCAAGCCATTACAGAACGGGAAAGACCATGTGCAGATCAGGCTTGGTCCCACCCCAAAAGGGGCAGTCCAGCCCGAACTGCTAGGTCACATCCCTTCTGCACAAGACCACAAGCATCCCGAAACATGTTTCAGCTTTGCTGGGCCTCATCAGTGAGGAGTAGCTTGGGTCTCTAGGCCCAGCAGGCACAGGACCCATGTCTGGGCATACCCGTCCCAGTCTGGGGTGACAAAGCAAAATCAAAGAGGTGATGGATGGCAGGTTTAGAATGAATCTTGACCTCCGGCATTGCTCTGGGCAACACTCCAGACCATAGTTCTTTGCTTGCCAAGCTATTACAGAAGGGGAAAGACCATATCCAAATCAGGCTTGGCCCCACCACAAAATGGGCAGTCCAACCCGAACTATCAGGTCACATCCCTTCTGCATAAAACCACATGCATCCCCAAACATGTTCAGCCTTGTTGGGCCTCATCAGTGAGGAGTAGCTTGGGTCTCTAGGCCCAACAGGCACGAGACCCACGTCTGGGCATACCCATCCCACTTGGGGTGACAAAGTAAAAACAAAGAGGTGATCGCTGGAAGGTTTAGAATGAATCTTAACCTCTGGCATTGCTCAGGTCGACAAACAACAAAAAGGCAAAGGACAAAACCTGTTCGCCCTAGGGCCCGGATGTCCAGGAGAAAACTCCTTGGGAGCCCAAAGAGGTTCCCTTGAGTAGAAAAAAGACCCCTTTGAAGACAAAATCATTTGCACAATTGGAGCACCAGGAGACTCCAAGTCGATGCCTAAAATAGTCTTGATGTTCAAAAAGTGGGTGCCGCTGGGCAAAGCTTTTTTATTTTTCTTCTTTTTTAATTTAGTGATATGATAGTAAATGTATGTTGATTATTTTGTCCTGTCGCAACATCCCGCCCCTTTTACACGGTGGGGTGCTCCAGAATTATGAGAAGAATGGGTCTGAGTTAGGTATTCCATACATCTGGAAGGACATGAGTGGTAAACCTCAATTTTTGCTTAATTTTGGTTGTTCAATAACAATTTTTAATTTATGTTTTTTAACTGATACATCAAAAGATTGTATACATTTTCACAAAGTTATTGTCTTTATTCAAAAGACCATTTACTTAGACAGGCATGTTGTATCATCTATTACACGTCCAATGCATTTCGGTCACGCTTGACATTCATTAACTTTTGCATCATGGTCAACTTCTTATATTCTCTGTTTTTGATGCTGACTTCAATGTTAAATTCACTTTGAGACTTATACCCTCTGTATCTGTATGACAGTAAATATATGTTTATACTTCTTGTCTTTTTGATAATCTCATCACCTTGTTATTTACATTTTTGAAATTAAAAAATAAACCTCTTCTGTATTTCAAAATATTGAATTCTGAGAACATTTCATACCTTATTATTGTGTGGTGAGATAACCTGTCTCAGATGTAGTCACATAGGCAACCTGTGTGTCAAAGCATATCATTTTTTCAAATAGGAGGATCCTATTATAATTATTCATTAACCTAAAATGTGCAGTCACAGTTTCAAAGTTTCATCTCCCATTCGGGAGAATCTTACCTGTTTCTGGCAGGATTTTGGACAGAAGGGCACCAGGCTCGTGAGGATACGCGTGGATATGCTGTCTGTCTGCCCTGTTTGATTTTCTCTGCTTAAAATGGCTCTGGCACATGACATATTGACATCATCAACGTGATGACATCATCACGTGCCGGTGGCCATCTTTGATTCTGTTTTGTTTGAATTAGAAGGTTGTAATGTGTTTCCATTCTCGGAATACTAAATTACTAAGAATTCTTATTGGCCTTTCGCTTGTATAAGTATTATAAAAATACCATTGTGCTAAATTAAATTTTCAAATTTCGACACATATTTGAGCAAATAATTCAGTAAATGAAACACAATGAATGTATCTATTACATTCAAAGGAATTGGAAAGAGAAGACAAATGGTGTGCTCACTAACAGAAGATTCACAAATTTAGTTTTCTATGCTAGATGTAGCAGTCTCTCAAGTTTTGTTCATATCAAAGTCTTTACAATTATTATTCATCTTCTTTTTCCACAAATGTCATTGGCCCTCATTACGACCCTGGCGGAAAGGGTTTTACGCCAGCGTAATGCATGGCGTACCTTTCCGCCTTACTACGAGTTCCCGTAGCGCCATGGTGGTTTTTTCGCCTGGTTTTTCCGGGCGGAAAAATCCATGGCGCTACGGGACCTGTTGTTAATTACGCCACCGTAATTTACGGTGGCGTAATTAACGCCTTCCCCACTCCCATTATACCCTATGGGGCAAAAATGGGAATGGGGAAGGGTAAATGGGGATTGGGGACTTACCGCCCCGCCAAGGTCGGAATGGGCCGGTAAGTCCGCCAACCCCCATGGCGGAGTTGGCAGCTCTGCGCCATGGACCATGGTGCAAATTGCACCATGGTCCTCCGCCAGGGTCGTAATGAGGGCCATTGTCTATGTTGTCATACATACATTACCAATACCGAGACGGCGGGCTTCAAGGGACATCGAGTCGGCAGGCATCAATGCACAGTGCCCTCTGCTGGAAAAACAATTCTGAAGCACCAAATGTTTGATATGGAGATATTGGCCCTCATTACAAGTCAGGCGGTGGACCATGGTGCTATTAGCACCATGGTCCATGCCGGATTCCGCCATGGTGGATGGCGGAATTACCGCCCCATTCCAAGGTGAGTGGGGCGGTAATTCCCCATTCACCATTTGCCCTTCCCCATTCCCATTTTTGCCCCATAGGGCATAATGGGGATGGGGAAGGCGCTAATTACGGCACCGTAAATTACGGTGCCGTAATTAGCACCAAGGTCGCTCAGCGCCTTGGACTTTAACGCCTGCAAAAAGCAGGCGTTAAAGTGTGAATTAGGTGTTAAGGGTTTAACGGCACCGACGCTCTTTACGGCGCCGTTAACCCCTTAACACCTGACTTGTAATGAGGGCCATTGTAAAATGAGGAATACGTGGGTGGAACATGCAGTCGAAAGACTGTTACCATAGGTAAGTATCTCGTTCATTTGTCTCCTTGTGATCTTTGCATGTCTAAACTAATCAAGTTAATTTCCTCCAATATGGCCTCTTCAATTGGATCTGTCATGAATGTATCTCTGTCTATTTGTTTTTTCCCTGTGGCCTTCAATTGAATGTTGTGGAATATATTTTGGGGTTATACCAAAGTTTGTGTTTTTTTTATTATGGTGGTAAAGAGTTGTGTTTTATAGTGATAGTGTCTCTGGTGGTAATTTGTTGAGGTATCTCTTTTACATTGGTGAGACTAACTTCAGAATATTGGCTAACAACTGTTTTTACCAGGGTCACTCACTCTAACAAGGTATAGGACTTGATACACTCAGAATAGATCACTTATGCCCCCTGCTTGCAGTATTTTAGATACAATACTGCAGTATGCCCCTGTGGCTGACTTGCAAAATCATAAACAACAAATAGAAGCAACGCACATTCATTCACTTTCTAGCTAGATAGTTCACAGCAGTTATTTCCCTTTGGGATATTTCTAGTTGCGCAAACATGCACCAGGACACAATTGACTTTGTAATGTGCTGATTTATCATAGCAGCTAAACACACAATTTAAACGTGGCAGCTGTTATGTGCATGTCAGGTTTAACAGTGTGAATGTATTACAATGAGCAATGGCACTTTTCAAAAATAGAACAAGCTGTGCCCAATCTTCCCACTTGTCTGTGGAAGCACAGAATTTGGCAAAAGTTACACTTTGAAAAAAATAAGAGAGCATAGCAATGGCAACAGTTAATTTCGAAATTGCATGCACTACACATGAAATGACCTATTTTCAGCTTCCCAACACATATTCAGCCTGCAACCTTTAAATTCCAATTTGAAAGAGCATCAAGCATTTTCCAAATGTGTTTTCAGTTCATTTCCACATAAACCAATTTGCACTAACTGTTATTAAGGGCATGTTACATTTTACATGTTACTGGGATTACATTAGTATGTTAATATGTTAGTATTAGTTTTAATACAAATCAGTAAATTGAAATACCATCCTGCAATCATAAACATGTTTATGCATGTGCTCTGTATTTCAGTGTTCTGCACCCTTTCCATTATGCTCTTTATGCATTGGCAATCACGTGCTTTGTGCATTTCTGCATTCCTATATGTCTGTCTTTCTGTCTAAGACCCACACCTCAGCTATATGTGCATGCTAAACTAATAAGATCCAATTATACAGAGGCCCCAGCAATTCAAGCCCCTTTGCTACACTCTATCATTTATGTATCTCTCTCTCTCTCTATTTGCTTTTTCCCTGATGAATTTAAAAATGATTCAGTAGTAACACTTATTAAAAAGAAAGGGGCTACCCTATAGACCATACAAACTTTAGTCCCATTTTCCATCTCTCTTTCTTTGAACATATTTTTGAATTGTCTGCCACTATTCAATTGATGAAACATGGAATTTAAAAATACTCGATGACCGAAAACGTTCAGGTATAGCTTTCTTGTTTCGGTATTTCAGGTATAGAGCTGTTATGGCTTAAACATGTGTCATCAGGTAGATCACAATCAGTGTTTGTGGAAGCATTTCAACAATGCCATTTTTCAGTATTTCTGTGGAATCCCTCAAGCTGCCAATAAGATAGCTCAGCGTGTTGAGTGCTCGCTGTTGCAATCTATGTTTGTCTGCAGGTCACAGGTTTGAATGCCAGCAAGGCCAACTCAGCCTTTCATCCTTCTGAGATAGGTAAATGAGTACCAACTTTGTTTGACATGACAAATGTATGTAAATATGTTCTATGTACAGTGAATAGGTTTAAGTGCTATATAAATAACAAATCATTATCATTAAGAAGCCACTATCTCTGCTCTCCTTTTCAATTGCTACCCAGAGCCATTAACACCTCTACTGCAGTGTCATCAGCATCAAGTTCATCATTTTCAATCGGTACGGATGACCTTAGCAGATGGATGGACTACAATCAGTTCAAGGTCATACCAGTAAGCAGAGTTTCACATTTGTCCCTCTCATCAACTTGGTTGAATTCCAAACGTCTGGTTTGATGTCTTTGGTACACCACCATTCCCTATTGACAAGGTGCACGATTTGGCTGTCATTATTGACAGTCAGGTCTCGCTAGCGACCAGTTAACAAGGTGGTAGGTATTTGGTTTTGCCAAATTCATCAATTAAGGAAACTTTTGTATGCATTTTCATTCACCCATCAAATATTATTAAGATATGCCGCTGTGTCATCAATGTTTGATTGCAATATTTCTTTCTACTTCAGACTTCCAAACCTCCATTTTCTAATACTTAAAGGATCTAAAACTGCCTTGCTAGAATTTGTTAGAAAATTCACAAAATGGCTCAGAAGTCAGTGGACCTAAACCACATGCTTTGACTCCCACCGACCGTGCAGTCAAATCTAAACCTTTGTGCATGATGCATTGAGTGAGAAGGGCACCAGCTTTTTGATAACACCAGTTTAATCAAATGTCCCTTCTTATGCCCTCTGCACTATGAAGTTTGAATCTCCCCTAAACCTCAGCTAATGAAATGGGGAGCAGGTCATTCTCCACCAAGGCTGTCAACCTATGGAAATTGTAGGGCCAAACAAATTCTTCTTCTTTTAGAAATAACCTAAACATGGCCCTCTTCCCTAAACCTAAGTCCTAACTTGCCTCTGTTCAGCTATTTACTATAAACATCTTAAAATATGACTAGATTTTCATGATGCTGTAGTATTAAGCACCAAGATGCCATTTGGGACATACATTGTGCCAATGAAATTAAAATAAAGTACATTAACATGAAATTAATATGCAAACTGATAATTAACAGAAAATGACAAACACAGTTGCAGACCATGAAGTCTGGATACCTGGTTCCTTACTAGATTGTACAGAACTCATGCACCCCCCACAGAGCCAAGTTGAATCCTCTCCTCTTACCCCCCTACCAATCACTGGCGCTGGATCCCCTCCAGCCTCCAAACCCTCTTTACCCGCAACACTTACTGAGAACCCACAGCATCCCAATTCCTCCCAGTGCCAGCCCTTCAACTCTCAGACCAGAGGGGCACTCTGGCACTCTGGCATGGCCAGAACCCACAACCTCCAACTTCCTCCCAGCGCCAGCCCTCCAACTCTCAGACCAGAGGGGCACTTTGGTACCCCCCGAAACAACTGACCCCTGCAGTGTTCACTTCATCCCCGGCCTATTCACTCCCTGTTCGCATCCTCCCCTCTCCAGTTCCCCAGGCAGCAGGTCTCCACCTCACAAAGCGTCTCACTGCCCACCGTCCAATTATCAGTCCAGAGGAGCTCCCTGGTGCTACCAAAAATATGGCTCCCTTGCCAGCTCAACCCTTGTGCCTTCCTTCAGAAACACACCTTGCTCCCCTCTTGCCGCCCGCATGTCTATGCCCCATCAACTACAAACACAGAGTGCACAAAACCCCAGCCTCAGCTCATCTCTCACACAAGGAGAGGCGCCCCTCAACCCTACCACCTCCCCTGTCCCCCAGCACCCTCCAAACAGACACCCTCCATCACACCAACTCTCGACTGGTGCGTCACTCTCGCCACTAACACCCCATAGGAATCATGAGGCACCGTGACAGCTTACACCCTACCCCTTCCCTGTCCAGCACTACGCCCTCCGCCCTCGCCCGACCACACCCACCTCAGCAAGCATTGCCCACCCAACTACCACCATCTCCACCTCACGAACCACTCCCAAATGGCCTCACCTGGCAAGCCCCTTCCCTTCACTGAGCATGACGCATCTTGCCCTTTCCCGAACCATCGACTCTACCTCCTTTTGCGCTGATCCCCCCACCCTCTCACGCACTCCCTCAGAACCGACACAAACAAAACTCAAATGTAGATGATGACCCTCGCCCTCTACTATTTCTCACCTGCCCTACACCTCTTGATCCACCTCCCTCTCCTACCCCCTATACCATGCCCCCTCCACCCCACCTGCCTCTCTCTCCCTCCATGTAGACAGTTTCCACCCTTCTCTCTCCCTCAACCCCCTTCCTCCTCCGTGTTCCATTTAACAATACACAGGGTTGCAACAATACCTTCCATACAGTCAATTCTTTCCATTATCATGTTACGATGGTATAGAGTGACACAAACTTTCAAAGAATATATCATACAAACATCATGGCATTACGTCATTGCCCGCTTCATCCTCCATTCTGCTAATCAAATAGTGCCTGAACCCCACCCCCCGCCCCATCTATCTTTTGGATGGTTCGTCGAGGGTAACAGGCTAGAGTAAAATCCACATTATCATTCGCCCAGGACTTATCACTCAGCCAATCCTCCATGGTGGTGGTTTCTTACTTTTCCATCTCAGAAATATAGCGCATTTGGCCAATAACAGGCCCAATTTGAGGAGCCTACGGTGGAGAGGGTTCATCTTGCACACCAAGCCTAGCAGACATGCCTCCTATGTCTATGTCTATGTGTTTATAACGCGCCGACAGCCCGCGGGCATCAGGGCTGTTGCCATCTGAAAGGTTGAGGAACCATCTTGTCTAATTCTGCACATACATTCTCCCAGTACTCTGTTAGTGTCCCGCAGGACCATAGCATGTGTAACAGTCCTGCATCATCATTCCCGTATCTCGGACACTTCCCTTCAACTGTAGCATACATTTTGGCAAGACGTGCTGGGGTGAGGTGCACTCTGTTCAGTATCCTAAACTGAATTAGTCTATATGTAGAGTTGTAGGAGATCTGCTTTGTCAACTTGCACAGTTGCGTCCAATGCTCCTCTGCAAAAGGGGTCCCCAGGTCCTTTTCCCTTTCCCCCTTAATGCCCGTTGCATG
The DNA here is from genome assembly GCF_040938575.1 of Ambystoma mexicanum. Lineage (NCBI taxonomy): Eukaryota > Metazoa > Chordata > Amphibia > Caudata > Ambystomatidae > Ambystoma > Ambystoma mexicanum. The sequence goes on along the minus strand of NC_090936.1, from coordinate 220,437,569 downwards.
CACATCCCTGACAGGTAGTGTTATTTCATACAGTGTCGATGCTGTCTTTTTGGCCGTACCTGGGGGAAAGTGCATATTTCAGGTTTGGGTGTGAAGGTGGTTCACTTGGGAAGTCATCCCAACGTGTGGACATAGCGGAGCGGTGCCTGAGATATTGTAACTTCTGTAAAGGGGTATCGTCAATAATGACCTTGATATCTTCCCAGGTTATAAACTGACCGTCGGGGAACTGGTCCTTAAAGTGTAGTATACCCCTGCCTCGCCAGTGAGCAGCTATGCTTTCATTCTGTGTTGTAAGTCAGTATGGTGCACCCCAAATGGGCATGTCCGGTGTATACATTATCAAGCCTTTAGGGTAGCCCAACAGCCATGCCCATGCACGCTGTGTGACCAGAGCGGGATCCATTTGATTGTCACTCCTGGGTTTCTCCTCGGCTAAGCCATTTAGGAGGAAGGCAGGGTCTTTCCCAAGCGTTTTAAGTGCTACATGTGACGAGCTGGGTGCCCCCTCTATCCTGTATATTGCGTAGTAAGCCTGTGCTGCCAAAAAATATAATTCAAAGACGGGGCCATCAGCCCTCCCTGTTCATATGTCATTGTGAGACACTTCCAGCTGGCATGCGCCGTCCCCTTCCACACAAACATGGCACATGCACTCTGCAGACGTGAGAAAAAGGACCTTCCTGGCCACAACAGGATTGTACTAAAGAGATAAAAGAGTTTGGGGAGTATAATCATTTTCACCAAAGATAGTCTGCCCATTAGTGATATAGGGAGTTGATTCTGACGGTCAATCTTGGTGCAGAGTGCGTTGGCCAGTTCTCCATAGTTAATGGAGTGCACCAAACAGGCTCCACAGGCTATTTCCTGTCAAGGGGAATATCTCTGATTTGTTGGAGTTCAATTTGAGCCCTGAGTGCTCTCCAAAATTCTGAACTGCCGATATAACCCTCTGTAAATATCTCACGGGATCCTTCATGTACAGCAGTATATCATCTGCATATAGCGTTATCAGTTGAGTCTTTCCTGCTATAGTGATCCCTGCTCGTATATACCATGCCCTAAGTAGGTCTGACAGCGTCTCTATTACCAGTGCGAATAGCAATGGGGGGAGGGGGCATCCCTTTCTGGTACCTCCAGCCTGAGTCAGGATCAAGGATAGCTTCCCACTCACACTCACCAGTGTATATGGCTCTGCGTACAAAATGCTTTTCTGCATTTGCAGTCTTTTGACCACCAATAAAAGTGCATGCTGGGGGAAGGGGTAGCCTGTTTCCTTTTTGGTTGTCACATTGGTCTTTATGGGGCAGAGATCTGGGGACATGAGTCTTCCTGTACATTGCAGTTAACAGAGAATACATTTACTATGTCAATCTTGACTCTTCCACAGAGTGCTCCAACTTTTGCTATACATAATGAGCTTGGGCTACCTTTTATTGAAGACTATTGCCATATACCACTGGCTGGCAACATGGGCAGATGAGGAACCCACTCTGTCTAAAGTGAAACTTGCCGACATTCTTGCCCACATTGGTGTACTAAAATTCGGATGGTATTCAAATTTAAAAGCTAGTGTTACAGCCATTAATGCTGCCCATTGATTTGAACATCCACACATAATGGATTGTCACAGTAAAGAGAAGGCCAAGGCAGTGCTCCTAAAGCTCTATCAGGTACATAGGGAACAGGTGGAAATGGGCAAATCATCAAATAGAGTTTACCAGATAATCATGCTTCAAAAGAAATTGCAGACTTACCTTGAGTGGTGTGTAGGGGTAGCTCAACCCTCATATCTGCCCCCATTGCCCTGCCCCCCCTATGCTTTAATTGTCTCCCTTTGAATTCTATAACTGGGATATGGCAGGGGTTAGAATTGGTTCTCAAATTTGCCCCATTTGTCAAACGGATATTGAAACAGTGGGTCATTTTGCATTTTTCTTCTGTCTCTACACCACAATCTGTAAAAGAACCCTGGTTCCAATTTATAAATCAAGGGGGTTTTACTAATTTAGGCTGGTCTTACAATATTGTTTATTGCTGTAGTGTCGCAGTGGTCAAGGAAGGTCCCCTTTATTGCAAGGTATTCATATTGTGCACCCCATACTGATGACAGCTGGGGGATGACAGCAAAACTAGGACTCATATGTCAAATCCATATGTGTAAAGCTGTGAACGCAGCACGAACACAAAACAATACACTGGGGTGTTTTTTTCTCCACAATTAGTTGTTACACAAGGATTCTTAAAGTAGCAGAGACATTCTTGATGGGAAAGACAATTGGTTACCTAGTAATAAGGTCATTCGAATAGGGAATGGTTCACAGTGCTTGCAAGGGAACAGATGTTATCTGGCCCTTTGTATTAAAATCTTTAGAGGCGATTAGTCATTTGTTTGGTATTAGTAAACAAGGTGCAAGGTCAGGGTCTGACGGTTAAGTATTTTTCCAGGTCATCAGAGGTTGAATGTGGCTGCATAAATTATATTAAGATGCCACAGGTCTGCGGAATGGAGATGACTTTCTATAGTTCAAGGAATATCATGTTTAAGCAGAGCTTCCTCTATTGGATCAAATTCGTCAGCAAGACCATGTGCAATCATCCGAAAGTTAAAGATCCAAGTCCAGTTATTCCTAGAAATGAATTATGTTTTCAACACTATTGTTTAAACCATGCACCAACATCACAATATACTATGACACATCCCAAGAAGAGGTGTGTTTTCAATATGATCTGATGATAATAATGAAGATAATCCTGACCAATGAAAATGAAGAATTGGGGAAAGATGGGATTTCTTTGAAGAGGTTTTGTCCAATCATATTTGGAGGGTTAAGGGTAATAAAAGTATCTGGGAGTGTTTTAAATTGTTGCCAATTGTATATAAACTGTCAACTGATGTTGTAGTGTTGAGATATGGGTTAGTTTGATCCTGAAACGCCATTTAACCGCTGCCCGGAGCTTTTGTACAATAAACTTGCTCTATGTACAACCGTGTATTCGCTTCTTAAGTGGGGGGCCTGTTTTGAGTTAAGGTGATTAAAGGTCCACCCCTACACAAGACAAATGCATAATTAGGGCACTTAACTCTTTTATTCGATAGACACTGAAGTTGAGGAAGGTGTACATCTCTGATCTTGAGGGGAATACCTTCGCATCATATAAATGCTGTTTATACACTGTTGAACCTGAACTTTTCTCTTACAATTTTATGGTCAAGGAAGTTATTTAAAGTTAAAAATTGATGTAACTTTTAAAGTTTCATTGAGTGAAGTTTTTGAATTGCACATGTGTTATTTTCAAAAGTGTGTTTAAGTGTTTTTTTATGATTTTAATGTGTTAATGATTGTTTTTAATAATCGAATAAACAAAATTTGAAATGTTTTGGCTGAGTGTTGGACTGCTAGGAAGCACTGTTGGTCTGCTCTCTGTCTTCTGCGTGTTTGATCCGGCTAGACAGGGCTCGCACTGCTCATTCAGTCTTTGTAGAAGTAGCCAAGCCTGGCTGTGGGTCCTCGAGAGGGCTCCTAAATCCACAGCTGGAGGATGCTTCATATACATCGCAGCGCATAGGAAAGCTTCACTGAGGGCCAACCTCAAGCCCTAAGAACAAGGGGAAAATGTCCAACTGCCATCTTGCAGTGGACTGAACTTGGACCGAAATTCGGCACCTGCCCAGATTCAAGTGGAAGCCTGTACGCCTCCTACTAGTTCCCAGCTAACCTGGAAAAAATACCCTGAGTGTAGTAACTTGACAACAGACGTTATCCTACCTGATGGACCATTGAACGAACTGCTGAACTCTGAGTTTTTTCCGATCTATGTAAAGGATAGCCGCAAGCAAAACAAACCCTCTATGAAGTTCAATGAAAAAAGATGCAAAGTCCTAATAAAGAAACCTGAATATGTTATGTCAGCAAAGGGACAATGTAATGTCATCAGAAACTTAAGAACAGTGGCAGTTGCCTCGCCGACCTCACAGCCTATTCCTGCACAACATAAGGCAATCCCTAGGGAATTACCCTTCCCTCAGGGCATCCAGGGTGCAACAGTAAGTATTGGCAGTTCGTCTGATGGGGAGTTGCTGGTTTCAAAACTTGAGCATGACGATCTGATGCAGCTATCTACTTATGAGGACTATGACCATGAAGAGCTGGAACCCGAACTAGGGTAATTCTCGATATTAGGAGGGGGAACTCCAGATGAAAGAGCAGTAGCTTCCCTAAGGAAACCAAATAATTTGAAACCTTGGAAGAGAAGAGAGAAAAAAACAAACAGGAAGAGGGTCCCAGTTGAGAGCCATTCCCAGGTGATGGAAAAATTATTTCAGATTCCAAGAGGGCACTTTTACCCCATTCACAGAAACTGATATCATCACCTAAGAACCGGAGGTGAGGGACCCCCCAAAGATCTCAGAGGACTCCCATTACTCAATGCTGCAAAGGGGAGCAAAGGCCCCTTACAAGTTTTTTTTGGAGGGAGTACTGAAGGCCAACGATGGACTCATATTGAATCGAGCCAACATTATCAGTCTCCTTCATAACATACATCCGAAGACATTAAGATAGTTGCCTTCCCGTGTGAAGAAAAGAATGATAGAGTCCTCTTGCACATGGCCTCCCCGGCCCTGACAGCTCTTATGTTGAAGCGACGAACTGAGGGTATTTGGTTTTCATATGAAAGAGATCGACACCTTGGCATGACATGACTCTTAGCGCGCCCTGAAGGCCTAAGGGACAACTGTCAGCAGACGATGACCAATCATCGAAACCTACTAGAGAGGTCTCCTCTGCCCTACAAGGACTGAAGGCCCCCGAGGATCACTATTAAAGGAACAATGAAAATTAGATCGCAGGAACCCCCACCCAGAAGAGAGGATCTGATCACAAACATCCCAAATGGGGAATCATGGAGCTGGTAGCAAGAGCATTAGCCAGACCCCCTTGTAACTAGAACCAGAAGGAATTCACAGCGGAAGCCTTTCAGATAGGATCATGGAACACCAGGGTTTTCACCCATTTGATGCGAGCCATAGATCCTAGGCTGAGTAAGGTTGATGTATTGTGTTTCAAGGAATCATGGATGAGAGAGACTCCATTATTGGAAGGATACACGGGATACCTGCACAGTGCGACTAAGGGCCTGAAAGGGAGACCAAGTTCAGGGTTATTAACTTTGCTGAAAAATAATTATATGGGAAGGGTATTAAGGTTTATCCGACCAAATCCGCTGACCCAAAATATTCAAATAAAACTGGTGGAATCTCCCACCCCAATGAAGGAATATGGGTTCTTTTCAACTTGTATTGGAATCCGAATGAGAAGGACTCAAATTCCTACATTGCAGTAATAATGAAATGGATCGACAAGCTAAGAACCCAACTTACAGACACATGCATAGTTCTCTGTGGGGACCTGAACATTGATTGCCTCTCAGTGGTCTTTAAAAGAATCCGGAGTGTTGGGAATCTGACCAAAAAGCTGAAAATGTCAAGAGGACAGCAATGGTTGGAGAAATCCCAGATCAGGGACCTGCACATGCTAAATGGTCAAGTAAGGGGGAAACCTAGAGTGTGCCATAACTTGGCACTTAGCCCTCTCCTGTGTGACACTTGACTATTTTTTTGTATCTGGCTGCACCTTTCCAAGGGTAATATCTCTGAAGATCTTCCATTCTGACCAAAGTGATCATAATCCAATGATCCTTACGGTGTCCAGTCATTTGGTGGACTACAAACTGGTCGACTGCAATTTGGTCGACGTCATTTGGTCGAAAACCAAATGGTCGAATTTTTTTATTTTTATTTATATATGTGTTTTGTGGGTTTTCGTGTAGAAAAAAAAAAGAAAGAAAAAAAGGGGGTTGGGGGGGGTCCCCCCCCAAAAAAAGAAAAGGGGTAAAAATAAAAAAAATAAAAAATTCGACCATTTGGTTTTCGACCAAATTGATTCGACCAGTTGTCCAGTCGACCAATTGTTTTCGACCAAATGACTGGCAACCGATCCTTACTTGCTTAAGACCTGCTGGAAGTGTGGAAAATAAGAAAAATGGGTCAACCGGAAACCACAGCGTATGATTGGACCCTGGCAGCCATAGGCTGCGAATTAAGGCAAAGCCAGTTACTGCTCTGGCAAAGACATTGAAGGGGTGGCAAGAGAACAGGGTGGAGGGGTCGACTATGAATCCTGCCTGGCTAATTTTAGGGAAGGCCCTAACCAAGGGGGGGAAAAACATCCTTCAAGAATAAACATGTTTTTTGACAGCCCCACAGCAACAAACAATGACAGCTACACCGAGACCTCAAGAGTTTAACATGTCTTCCAGGACCAGAAAGATGTCAGGATAGAAAGAAACTAAAGCAGAAATATCAAAACTGTGCCATCTCACACAGAGTCATCCTAATTCAAAAAGATGTTGAAAATATGTTGCAAGTGATAATGACCAACAACGCAAAGAATTTGTGGTCATTACGTAACGGCAAGGAAGAAAATAATGTCTCATCGCAACTCAATCATATAGATGAGTCGGGATGGGACGCTCACTTTGAAAGCCTGTTTGGCCAAAAGAAGAACACCAAGCCCCCCGGTCCATTGAAAGATCATGTCCTGTGGCACATCAAATTCGACAGAACTGAAATTAGAAGTATCATCTCGAAAGCCAGCACCTCTCGTGCTCCTGGCCGGGATGACATGACAAATGCCATGCTGAAAGAAGCACCTGACTTATGGACTGACTTTTGCATGACCCTATTCAAAAGAATCTCTCAACAAGGAATAATACCATCCTCATGCAAAAGAGTGATAATGGTTTCTATATTTAAAAAGCGGGATAGACTTACCCCAAGAATTATAGGCCCATCGCTCTCCTGCACGGTGTAGGCAAAGTCTTGTTGAAGCGTTTGAAGAAGTGGATAGTCACCTCCGAAACCTACGACCCCAGGCAAACAGGCTTTGTCACAGCACAGAGTGCGGCCTAAAGCTACTACTTACTAATCTACTGAAGGCCAAGACCCTTAAAGGAAAAGAAAGTCTCTATGTAGCATATGTAGACATGGAGACCTCTTTTGACTCTTTTGATAGAGAGCTTCTCTGGTCAAAAATGACTGAAAGAAGCTGTCCTATAGACCTTGCAGCTGTCATCAAAGATCTCTAAACCAGAACATTGCTACAGGACCGGCTGGATAAAGAGGGGAACCTTGCAAAGTAAATCCTCACCACCAGGAGACTCAAGCAGGGTTGCCCTCTGACTCCTATCACCTACAATCTATTAATTAATGATATGAAATACATTCTGGATCCTCCTAGATCTTGCCCCCCGAAGATCAACGGCATCTTGGCCGGTTTGCTCCTATTTGTGGATGACCTAGTCCTCTTGGACAGAACGCCCATAGGTCTTCAAAAAATAAATAGGATGCCTGGCATCACTACGTTGACATAAACAACCAAAAAATAAACACAGATAAAACCGAGAGTCTGCTGATTCAAACCCCAGGAGGAAGGAGAAGAAGACTCCCGCGATGGAGGCTGGGAAACAACCAAATTAGACCCATGGCTTCCATAAAATATCTTGCAATCATGATCAGCGCTAGCAGGGGTGAGACGGCCTGGATCTCCAATCTGGTTTTAAAAACTAAGCAATTGAAATCACAAGGCTTAGTGATTGGAGAAATTATGGCACGTTTTCTCTCTTACTGGTCATCCATTTTTACAACTCGAAGGTCGTTCCAGCGCTGTCTTACGCAGGAGAGGCATGCTTGGGGTTACCCTGGGAAACCTGGGAGAAGCTGGAGAGAACATTTTGGAAGCGCATCTTAAGACTCCCAAACGCGATCCCTATGGCAATAATAAGGCATTAACTGGGCCTCTCATCCTTATATGCAAAAATTGTTTGGAAAACTCTCACTGTCTACAGCAAACTTAACTCCTTGTATTGCCCTTCTCAAAAGCATATCAACAAGATGAAACAGAAAGGTATGAAGGACTGGGTCCTGAACCAATGGAGATCCAAATGCCTAGAAATCCTGGCATAATTGGGTCTCTCCGTGGAAACACTGTGCGGGAATCCCCTCTTGGTAAAAAGGGCATTGTGGGCGGCAGATTGGTCTGAAACAGAAGCTACAAGATCGGCCTCCAGGATTCACACTTTATCGAAAACCTTGACCAATCTCCATAACATCACTCGGGAATACCTAAGAAAATCCCGGAATCCAAGATCTCGAGACCTCTTCCTGAGATTTCATTTAAATGTATTACACACAAGATCTACATTATGTCGCTATGGAGGCACAGTAAAAGTCAAAAACTGCCGACGATGTAACTTCCAGGAGGAATCACTGCAGCACATAGTCCTCTTTTGTCCTGAATTAATAACAGAGAGAACTTTACTTCTGTATGAGAAGATGAAGAATGTCACAGGCACGCATGCCGATGCCTGCTGGGAGAGACTTTATGGAGGTGCTAGTCTGGCAGTTACCAGGTGCCTGGTGGCATTACTAGAGAGGGTCATTACGATCAAACTTAAGGACCCCTCTTTGGAACCGAACCTATCAATAAAGTAAGCCTGCAACAAACAGAAACCAATGGACGCCGACTTGAAGTGTGGAAACTGGAGTCTGAGCTAGAACAGACCCTAAACGGGAGTGGAGTGAGGGGAGGAGGCTTTGAATGCAGGACAATGGAGAAGCCTAAAAAGGATTGATGTGGAGGCGACCTCTGAGGGCTAAGTCCATCGTCCTAAACCCTAGGAACGATCTGGGAGGTAGTTCCACCCTTTGCGTTTGTCTGGATGATTTCCCCTTTTTCTGTTTTAATTGTGTTTTTATCATGTTTTTTTCTCCCAAACCCCTCATTCTAATTGTATCCACGTTTTACGAATGACCAGTCTGCTTTTCTTGTTTTTTTCTATGAATGTTGGTGGAAAAACAAAAGTTTTGGTGTAAAACAGAATGTTTAATAAATCAAATTTAAAAAAATAAAAATCTTCTGATTCTAAGAAGCCTATTTCATTATTGACACCCACGAGTCACCTCTAGAAGGCATCCACTAGACATGAGATTCTTAGGGAAATAAAGTGTCCTCCACATGGTTCCTGAACCCCTGACCCCTTTGACACAACACACCTATTCCCTGTGCCTGCCGAGGCAGCCAGAAGTCATCAAATATCGCAAGAAATAGAGCCTGTGGCATAGCCACACTGTGCAATCATCCATAATTGCACACTTTAATCTTGCACACCAAATATAGTAAATCTAGTCCTATGGGCACCAGACATGTGATTTCAACATGCCAAAATGAAATTTGATGTTGCCACAGGTTGAAATGTGTGCATCATTATGCCTTAACTGTATACACACAAGTACGCCATAATTTCGAGTACAGCCATACCTGTTTCTCACATAAATGCACCATCCTTATTTGTACATTATATGTATCCTAATGTATCCTAATGTATTTTTGCTCTATCTCTGTTCAATGTATAACTGCTGACCCCCGTTCCCTCTCCCTGTAACTAAGCTTCTCTCAAGTAACAGCGCCTCGATGCCTAAGGGCTCCTGTGTGCTATACAAATGTAATAAATAAATACAGAAGGATGTTGAGAGGTATGGATGTAAAGGATAGTCACTTCCACCTGCAGGCAATGGATAGGAGTTCATGAATGTGACGTTCTGGCATTGTAAACAATTGTACCATGTTGAATGTTTGCATTTCCATTCATCCTATAGCTGTGTAGTAGCTGATGAGTTGCAGAACCTATACCTATTATATGTTGCATTTAGAAGGTTGGAATTAACCTGCATTAGAGATGGCTCTGGCACTTTGTGGTGATTTGCAAGGTCATGACATTCTCTAAATGCCCAGCTCCGGAACAGGTGTGAATAATGCAGTGATGGCAGCAATGCCACAGGTATGCAGCCTTGGCCCAATGCACATCAGGGAAATTGGAAACATCAACAAAATCCTGTGCCAACTGTATTCTGTTCTGTACGTACTGTTCCATGCAGATGTATTGCTCATATACCTGATCGAAAATACAGCAACTGATGCCGGCTTGTTATTGGCTGAGATAGGCCATTTGATCTGAAAAGGCAGCGGTCTGATGGAATCACTGTGCTGCCAGGAAATACATCATTGTACACACCTTAGCATGCTCCAGCAATGCATGTGAGTGGGTTGTAGTTTAGATTAAATCGCCCTTGGCCTCATTAATCATAACCAGCATCACTGGTGGAAAGTGATACCACTACATCACCCCCTCATCCAACATCCTGAATATGGATGTTATTTGGCCTAATAGTCTCTCCCTCCTTCTCCTCTGCACCTACACAGTTTGGCTAAAGCCGCTGCAGCTGCTGAAACCATTACCCAACAGAGGCATAAGGAGGATTGCACCTTTCTCAACTTTGCAGAGAGAAGTAGTGGAGGCAGACATATCGCCCAGAAAATCAGTTCAATTCTCTTTGTGAATCAGCATTGGTCCAGTGAGATGTTCAGATTTTCATCGGCATTGCACTTTTCATGCAAGTTCCTGGTAACTCCCTAACATGCCCCTGTTGCATGTGCAGATCAATGTCCCCCACTCCCGTGGGTCTTCTTCCACTTACACAAAGGGATGTCCAACCTGCATATATGTAAAGGGGCAATATATGTATATACGTGTGTGTAGCAACCTGCAGCCTGCAAAGACAAATGCACCTGCTCTCAAATGCATCATTTTTGTCTTTTGAAGTAGGTGGACTTGGCACACAATTTGAAAGCTTGCCGACTGTAAATGTTCGCATACCGATGGCAGGAAGTGAGTTTATTTGCTCCAGGCCTTATCCCGTGCTTGTATCCCTATACATTACAAAGTGAGAAGTTATGTGGTGGTAGGTTTCATCGCGGGGTGAAAATAGATATATGTATTGATTCTCAGGGGTTGGAATGGGTTATGGGGGTCCGTTCAGGTTGTGAAGCAGAGAATGCGGGTCTGTGGGACAGGGTCAGGTACAGAAAAACTCACGATAAAGTAACTTACAATTTTCTAATGTGGACGCGTTTTAATCATTGGACAACGAATCGTCTGCGTTTTCTTGCTGTTGATCAGTCAACACAGAACCATGAGCAGTAAAGGGTTAAAAAGAATTCTGCATTCGAGACATGTGCCCCTGTGCCTCTAATTTAATTATTAAATATAAATATATATGATAAAATAAAGTTGCAAACTTTTAAAATGAGAATAATGGGAAGATAGTATATGTATATATATATATATATATATATATATATATATATATATATATATATATATTGCTATTGTCTTTCTGTTTCCCAGTTTACCCATGGCACTGCTGATCTTCTCCAGTGTAATAATTGCATACATTGATGTTTTTTTTTTTAGGATTTTCAATTCTCCCTGCATTCAAATTGCCAATACAAACAGCTGTAACAGTTTACATTTCAGCTGTCCCATTTGCTGGCATCCGATTTTGAATAATATACTCTCATTTCAAAGACGATCACATAAATAATTCTTCCAAGAGATATTTATTTGGAAATATGTTTGTGTTCTTGACATTTTGATAAATTTGAAACAGGCTTTTGTTAAATGTTGAACTTTGCAAACATAAGAATCAGACATATCAAGTGTTATGGGGAGCTCCATGCAAGATTCCTTCTGCTTCCTGTAACAATACATTTGATCATTTTCCAGTGTATTGTTTTGTGTGTTTGGTGAATGGCACAGTGGCAATATATTGTTAGGGCATGACTCAACAAAGAATCTGTTTTTTCCATTGTTTTGCTGTTCCTGATTTACATCTACAGTTAAAAGTATACTAAAATAAAATTATCTCCTTTGTTGCAGATACAGAGCATTCGAAATGTAATGCTTAAATGGTGGCAATAGGAGCAGAAGTGACATTGCAAAGAACAAGACCCGGCCAATATCAGTTCACAACCTATTTTCACCTTCAAAAAAAGCAGTAGTATTAGAGATACATGAAACATAAACTAAACATTAATGAAAAGGCACTCGAACCCCCTTCTATTACCAGGGTGTGGGGAGTGAAAGACCTAATATGACACTTTCCTTGTGGCAAGTGCATTGTGTGCAGTTAAACCATTAAAAAGAAGTGGACGGTGGTTTAGATAAATCATGGACACATTCACTAACTGTTATTCCAAAATCGTGATCTATTTGTTTTTCTGTCCTTGCGGTTTGAAGTGTGAAGGGAGATGATAGTTTATATATATAGCGCCTGTACACAATGTGTTTCAAAGCACTTCAAGGCAAGGGAGGGAACACGGGAAAATGCAATAACATTCTTACAGGCCATGAACAGTAAGGATGTGAAATTAACTATTGTACTCGGCCTGACGACATTTCAGATAGTGCAAGAGCTAAGCCATAGATAAGGAAGGGAGGAGGAGAGTGGGAAAGAAATGGAAACCGACAGGCGACTACAATATTAGGCCTGATGTCATTTCTGTCAGAGCCAGAGAAAACAAAAGGTGAGAGAGAGGGGTGCAGAAAGGGATGGGAGGAACAAAACAAGTGACTATCGTACTAGGCCTGACGACATTTCAGATCGTGCTTGTGGGGGGGGACAAGTAAAGGGTGGGGGAGGAGACAGACGAGGTTGCTATCATACTAGGTCCAGGGACAATTCTGATAGAGTAAGTGCATAGAAGTAAGTAAGGGGAGGAGGGGAGGAGGTAGGAAAAGGGAGAAAGGGAAAGGAGGAGAGAACAGAGAATAAGCAGTCAAAAAGAGTGGAGATGCAAGAGGGAAGAGCAAATACAATTGCAGCAGCCAGTGGTAACACATAATGTTGCAAGCCTGGATACAAGATGAAAATGGGAACAGCATGATTCAGGGCCACCATGAGAAAAGGTGACACACTTTGAATCAATTAAGTCCATAACAGTCAAATCCAGCATTGGCCACAAGACGGTGATGGTGAAACCAGAATGTATCAGGACAGACTCCTGCAGATGTAGGCTATGAGGATGGGGGAAAGGTGGAGCAGGGTAGAAGAATCAAGCAAAAAAGGCAACACCTGTGTGCAAGCAGGGGAGGTACAAGGGAACACCACGGGGGGAACAGAGGGGTGGGGATGGCCTGTGGGGACAGAGGGAGTAAACACATGTTGGTGCATGCTTGCCTGCTCTCTGAACAGGGATTCGGGTCCTGGATCCTCCTCGTCCGAATAGGTGCAAATAGGTATTGCCCTTTTTTTTGTCTGCCCTTCGCTTCGGACCATGGGGCGAGAGATGCCCTTGATCTAAGAGTTAAGAGCAGGAAGGAAGAGGCAGGGTTTAGAAGGTGGGTGGTGCTTAAGCCAGGTGACCAAGATCCACTTGCACCTGCTCCATATCTGCAAAGGAAAAGAGGCTGGCGGGCTCCTTAAGTAGGGAAAAAGAGCGGCAACCAGGAAGGCACCAGGTGGGCAGGCTTGCTAAGTGGGGAAAAAGAGCGGCAACCAGGAAGGCACCAGGTGGGCGGGGCTTTCTAAGTGGGTAAAACGAGCATCAAGCAGGAAAGCAAAAGGTGAGCAGGGTTTAGGCCAGGTGACCAAGATCCACTTGCACCTGCTCCCCATCTGCAAAGAAAAATAGGCTGGAGGGCTCCTTAAGTAGGGAAAAAGAGCGGCAACCAGGAAGACACCAGGTGGGCGGGGCTTAGGCCAAGTGACCAAGATCCTCTTCCACCTGCTCCCCACCTGCAAAGGAAAAGAGGCTGGAGGGCTCCTTAAGTAGGGAAAAAGAGCGGCAAGCGGGAAGGCACCAGGTGGGCGGGCCTTTGGCCAGGTCACCAAATCCACTTGCACCTGCTCCTCATCTGCAAAGGAAAAGAGGTTGGAGGGCTCCTTAAGTAGAGAAAAAGAGCGGTAACCAGGAAGACACCGAGTGGGTGGGGCTTGCTAAGTGGGGAAAAAGACCAGCAACCAAGAAGGCACCAGGTGGGCGGGGCTTAGGCCAGGTGACCAAGATCCACTTGCACCTGCTCCCCATCTCCCCAAGTATGTGTTTTACCCACACACTTCAGACCACAAGGGCAGAACATGAGACACAGAGCTTAAGAGTTCTAAGGGGTGGTGTTTCAGCAAGAGAAGGGCAATGATGCAACAAAAAAAGAAAGCATTTGATGAGATTGGAGCAAATGACGATATTCAGATTAAAGAGTGACAGTTTAGGGATTAATGATAAGATCAAATGGGAATGCCTTTAATGGAGAGCTTTATTATCAGTCCAATTCTGAAAAAGTAGCACAATGTGCACAATTTATAAGCAGGAGATTCTTCGTTATCACCCTAAAAATCGGTTGCATTGTGAGCCTGCATCATCAGGAGCATTTAATGAAATTCTATAGTTCCAAGATAATATAGGCATTGCTGTTTCACTGAGTTGTCATTGTGTTGTGTGTTAAATCACGTTCTAAATACAAACTACATCTCCCAGCATTGTGAGCCCATCATGATTAGAGTGCATTGTGCATATAAGGAGAACATTATTTTGAGTACGTTTTGGCCATCTGCATTGCTGAGAGCAAGAGCAAGGAGAGAGTATAAGGCCTAGGTAGATGCTAAAATGTCAAGTGCTAAAAGGAACCCTTTGACATTGATTACTTGTTTTCAGGCTTTGTGAAAGAGAAAGTGATACGTGTTGCCATTGAATCCAGTCATTCACCGTCGCTGAGTGTGCTTGAAAAAAGATGGGAACCCCTATAAAGTGGGGTGAGTAGCAACTCTTGTCCATCTTCGTGCTTTTTGATACTTTTATCAAAATATGGGTCACAATAGCCAATGTATTTTTCATCTGCCAGATACATTAATTAAGAGATCTTTTAATAACCTCTTCGAGATTTGGAGTCTATGATTAATACCCAGAGGTTTTTAAGCAGGAACCCGGGATCAAACCTGTGTTGTTTTGTTACCAAGGTCGAGCACACTGCCCCTGAACTATCCTCCCGAGTCAATGCTGGACTTACAGTTTAAAAGCATCAGGAACTTATCTCCTCTAGGTAGGTGACACTTCAATACCTCCATTTGAGAATTGCAAAACAATTGTCGGACCAGGCCATAAGGTTTTTTGAGTAACAAAATGTGTTTTATTTATTTTGTAGAATGTATTGGAGATAAAAAGCTTCATGTCTGCGAGTCAGGTGATGGTATGCATTAGAGACTTCATTCCCTAAAGAAAATCATAATCTAATGAACATTTCTCAATGACATACTCCGAACCATCAGTAGGGACTTTATCCCCTGAAGAATGTCGAGCATATAGGGCTATATGGACAGAAACATTAGTATGTAGGGAACATATTTATTTGGAAATATGTTTGTGTTCTTGACATTTTGATAAATTTGAAACAGGCTTTTGTTAAATGTTGAACTTTGCAAACATAAGAATCAGACATATCAAGTGTTATGGGGAGCTCCATTCCAGATTCCTTCTGCTTCCTGTGACAATACATTTGATCATTTTCCAGTGTATTGTTTTGTGTGTTTGGTGAATGGCACAGTGGCAATATATTGTTAGGGCATGACTCAACAAAGAATCTGTTTTTTCCATTGTTTTGCTGTTCCTGTTTTACATCTACAGTTAAACGTATACTAAAATAAAATTGTCTCCTTTGTTGCAGATACAGAGCATTCGAAATGTAATGCTTAAATGGTGGCAATAGGAGCAGAAGTGACATTGCAAAGAACAAGACCCGGCCAATATCAGTTCACAACCTATTTTCACCTTCAAAAAAAGCAGTAGTATTAGAGATAAATAAACTAAACATTAATGAAAAGGCACTCGAACCTCCTTCTATTACCAGGGTGTGGGGAGTGAAAGACATAATATGACACTTTCCTTGTGGCAAGTGCATTGTGTGCAGTCAAACCATCAAAAAGAAGTGGACGGTGGTTTAGATAAATCATGGACACATTTCACTAACTGTTATTCCAAAATCGTGATCTATTTGTTTTTCTGTCCTTGCGGTTTGAAGTGTCAAGGGAGATGATAGTTTATATATATAGCGCCTGTACACAATGTGTTTCAAAGCACTTCAAGGCAAGGGAGGGAACACGGGAAAATGCAATAACATTCTTACAGGCCATGAACAGTAAGGATGTGAAATTAACTATTGTACTCGGCCTGACGACATTTCAGATAGTGCAAGAGCTAAGCCATAGATAAGGAAGGGAGGAGGAGAGTGGGAAAGAAATGGAAACCGACAGGCGACTACAGTATTAGGCCTGATGACATTTCTGTCAGAGCCGGAGAAAACAAAATGTGAGAGAGAGGGGTGCAGAAAGGGATGGGAGGAACAAAACAAGTGACTATCGTACTAGGCCTGATGACATTTCAGATCGTGCTTGTGGGGGGGGGGGACAAGTAAAGGGTGGGGGAGGAGACAGACAAGGTTGCTATCATACTAGGTCCAGGGACAATTCTGATAGAGTAAGTGCATAGAAGTAAGTAAGGGGAGGAGGGGAGGAGGTAGGAAAAGGGAGAAAGGGAAAGGAGGAGAGAACAGAGAATAAGCAGTCAAAAAGAGTGGAGATGCAAGAGGGAAGAGCAAATACAATTGCAGCAGCCAGTGGTAACACATAATGTTGCAAGCCTGGATACAAGATGAAAATGGGAACAGCATGATTCAGGGCCACCATGAGAAAAGGTGACACACTTTGAATCAATGAAGTCCATAACAGTCAAATCCAGCATTGGCCACAAGACGGTGATGGTGAAACCAGAATGTATCAGGACAGACTTCTGCAGATGTAGGCTATGAGGATGGGGGAAAGGTGGAGCAGGGTAGAAGAATCAAGCAAAAAAGGCAACACCTGTGTGCAAGCAGGGGGGGCACAAGGGAACACCACGGGGGGAACAGAGGGGTGGGGATGGCCTGTGGGGACAGAGGGAGTAAACACATGTTGGTGCATGCTTGCCTGCTCTCTGAACAGGGGTTCGGGTCCTGGATCCTCCTCGTCCGAATAGGTGCAAATAGGTATTGCCCTTTTTTTTGTCTGCCCTTCGCTTCGGACCATGGGGCGAGAGATGCCCTTGATCTAAGAGTTAAGAGCAGGAAGGAAGAGGCAGGGCTTACAAGGTGGGTGGTGCTTAAGCCAGGTGACCAAGATCCACTTGCACCTGCTCCCTATCTGCAAAGGAAAAGAGGAAAAGAGGCTGGCAGGCTCCTTAAGTAGGGAAAAAGAGCGGCATCCAGGAAGGCACCAGGTGGGCAGGGCTTGCTAAGTGGGGAAAAAGAGCGGCAACCAGGAAGGCACCAGGTGGGCGGGGCTTTCTAAGTGGGTAAAACGAGCAGCAAGCAGGAAAGCAAAAGGTGAGCAGGGTTTAGGCCAGGTGACCAAGATCCACTTGCACCTGCTCCCCATCTGCAAAGAAAAAGAGGCTGGAGGGCTCCTTAAGTAGGGAAAAAGAGCGGCAGCCAGGAAGACACCAGGTGGGCGGGGCTTAGGCCAAGTGACCAAGATCCTCTTCCACCTGCTCCCCACCTGCAAAGGAAAAGAGGCTGGAGGGCTCCTTAAGTAGGGAAAAAGAGCGGCAAGCG
The DNA here is from genome assembly GCF_040938575.1 of Ambystoma mexicanum. Classification (NCBI taxonomy): domain Eukaryota; kingdom Metazoa; phylum Chordata; class Amphibia; order Caudata; family Ambystomatidae; genus Ambystoma; species Ambystoma mexicanum. Next base: position 220,420,031 of record NC_090936.1, on the reverse strand, counting down.
GGAAGGCACCAGGTGGGCGGGCCTTTGGCCAGGTCACCAAATCCACTTGCACCTGCTCCTCATCTGCAAAGGAAAAGAGGTTGGAGGGCTCCTTAAGTAGAGAAAAAGAGCGGTAACCAGGAAGGCACCGAGTGGGTGGGGCTTGCTAAGTGGGGAAAAAGACCAGCAACCAAGAAGGCACCAGGTGGGCGGGGCTTAGGCCAGGTGACCAAGATCCACTTGCACCTGCTCCCCATCTCCCCAAGTATGTGTTTTACCCACACACTTCAGACCACAAGGGCAGAACATGAGACACAGAGCTTAAGAGTTCTAAGGGGTGGTGTTTCAGCAAGAGAAGGGCAATGATGCAACAAAAAAAGAAAGCATTTGATGAGATTGGAGCAAATGACGATATTCAGATTAAAGAGTGACAGTTTAGGGATTAATGATAAGATCAAATGGGAATGCCTTTAATGGAGAGCTTTATTATCAGTCCAATTCTGAAAAAGTAGCACAATGTGCACAATTTATAAGCAGGAGATTCTTCGTTATCACCCTAAAAATCGGTTGCATTGTGAGCCTGCATCATCAGGAGCATTTAATGAAATTCTATAGTTCCAAGATAATATAGGCATTGCTGTTTCACTGAGTTGTCATTGTGTTGTGTGTTAAATCACGTTCTAAATAAAAACTACATCTCCCAGCATTCTGAGCCCAGCATGATTAGAGTGCATTCTGCATATAAGGAGAACATTATTTTGAGTACGTTTTGGCCATCTGCATTGCTGAGAGCAAGAGCAAGGAGAGAGTATAAGGCCTAGGTAGATGCTAAAATGTCAAGTGCTAAAAGGAACCCTTTGACATTGATTACTTGTTTTCAGGCTTTGTGAAAGAGAAAGTGATACGTGTTGCCATTGAATCCAGTCATTCACCGTCGCTGAGTGTGCTTGAAAAAAGATGGGAACCCCTATAAAGTGGGGTGAGTAGCAACTCTTGTCCATCTTCGTGCTTTTTGATACTTTTATCAAAATATGGGTCACAATAGCCAATGTATTTTTCATCTGCCAGATACATTAATTAAGAGATCTTTTAATAACCTCTTCGAGATTTGGAGTCTATGATTAATACCCAGAGGTTTTTAAGCAGGAACCCGGGATCAAACCTGTGTTGTTTTGTTACCAAGGTCGAGCACACTGCCCCTGAACTATCCTCCCGAGTCAATGCTGGACTTACAGTTTAAAAGCATCAGGAACTTATCTCCTCTAGGTAGGTGACACTTCAATACCTCCATTTGAGAATTGCAAAACAATTGTCGGACCAGGCCATAAGGTTTTTTGAGTAACAAAATGTGTTTTATTTATTTTGTAGAATGTATTGGAGATAAAAAGCTTTATGTCTGCGAGTCAGGTGATGGTATGCATTAGAGACTTCATTCCCTAAAGAAAATCATAATCTAATGAACATTTCTCAATGACATACTCCGAACCATCAGTAGGGACTTTATCCCCTGAAGAATGTCCAGCATATAGGGCTATATGGACAGAAACATTAGTATGTAGGGAACATCTAACAGTACAAATGGCTGTTCAGGTAGAGGATAATTTGCACAAAATATGTGGGATTCTAGCCAGACAGACTGGACACAAATGAATGCTTGCTGATCACTCTGTATTAACTCAGCAGCAAATTGAAAGAAAAGTAAAAAGATAAAAATGTGTGTTTGGTATGGTTTCTATTATACAAGAGCACTTCTACGACTATTTTCTTTCTGTAAACGTGTAAGTTATGTATGTATTGATTATGATTTATAACTACGAAATAGAATACATTTGTACTGTTTTACATGTACTGGTCTTTGCGTGTGATTTATTAAAGTAAAACACCTATAACATGTGAAACTAAATTGAAAATGACCATAAACAGCTTTGCAACTGGTTCCATGAAGGGTGAAGAAACAGGTATAGCTCATTGGCAACATGCTCCTCTTGAAAGCAGGTTTGATTCCTGGTTTCGTGTTTATAAACCTCTTCGTTATTAAGCGTGTTATAAAAAACAAATTATAATTATAATCTATTTGAAAAGAAAAGGGATACATATTTCTTGAATGCATATGACATTATTTTGTATGTGATAAAATTGACTAGTTGTATGTAAATTATTTACAGCAAAATACCTGCAAAAAGCATTTTTGCAAAATTATATAATGTATCTGAGATAGGAAATGTAAATCTTGGTGAAAGTTAAATTATGTTAAAAAGTACAAATTAACTTTGGAAGCACACACATACCTTTTAATAAATGTATGATTTAAAAGTGAAAGTGTACATCATTTACTGGCACATATTTTAAATCCAATAGATTACAAAATAGCAACCATTTTGTACACATATCTTCCAAAGAGCTGACACAGTCGACACTGTCTGCAATGCTAGCAGGCCGCCTAAAGGTAAACCTTAAGAAGACATTGCACTTGCGTATTCTCAATGTCACTTGGCCAAGTAAGATCGTTGTTTTGTTCTCCCCTGTTCCCCTTCCCCTCCCTTGCCTTGTCGCGCTCTGGAACACTTGTGTACGAGTGCGATAGAAATAAAATATCAATTCAATTCAATTCAAATGGTTGAGATGAGATTGTTGCACTGGAATTCAAAATGTAACACAGCGAGAGATGTAAGGATGCACAAAGCAGAATGTGTGGCAGCAACGGCACTTCCGCCACATATTTCTCTTTTACCTACCATTACTGGACAATGATGTGCCTAAACTCCTGAACATTTTCCCAGGAGCCCCTCTCTCTGCACCCAATACTTACTCTGCTGTTTAAAAAGGTGCTCATCCGAGTTGAGTGATACGGTATATGCAATAAGGTGGCATTTTAGACCCAAGAACAGAAGACTCTAGTCGGCTTCCAAAGTGTTCACATTATAAAACTGCATCATGAGAAAAAATTGTTTCTGGCCAGGGAAGCTTATATTGAAAAAGGATGTCCTTGACGCTGTTGTTCCTCAACCTGCAATTTGAAATGCAGTTGCTACAGGTAGTTGCTTTTATATGCGTCCAAGCATGTGTGAAGAATAAGAGTGAGAGACAGCCACAGTGGACTACAATGAACATTTGAATTCAATAGTGGCCAATTCCATGATAGGAATTATTGTAGAAAGAATCTAATTTTACAGATGTGCTCTCGCACCTTGAAGTGTCTCTTGTGCTGGATGTAATTACCAATAGAGATCTAAACCCAAATAACGAGACAGATTCAAAGAATATGACAAAGAACTACTTTATTCTCAATGTAAAAAAGCAGGGTAAACTGGCAGACATCGGACTGATGCCTGCACACTCACACATAAACTTGATTACACAGAGGTCTTATACCCCAATATGGGTCATCTATGATGTCATTCTACGTGGAAAACTGTAAAACCTGTTGACGGGATGTGTTGGTTAGGGGAAAATATCGACTTATAGAATGCATATGGGTTAGTTCACCATTGGCTGTCTCTTATCTGCCAAACACGCCTTGAACTATCCATAATAAGTATAATGCTGATTATAGCAGGCAAAATGGCAACAGATTGGTCTATGCAACATTGTGAAGCAGATTGCTCAATAGACAAACTGATTGGTTGGCATCCCACCCAACCTTGGACTTTTGGCTCGGCTACCAGCATGTAAGTGAAACAAAATCCAGGTGCTTGTGTCACGTCAGATTACTCCCCACTTTTCCCAATTAGTCCATCATCTCTCATCAGTCCGGCCATGAGCAAGAACATCAGTCTTTAGTTGTCTTTGTAGCCTGTTCTCTGTTCTGGAACATTCAAGAGAGTGCAAGCACATCACTATCTTCATCCATAGCTTACTAAATCGCCCTTGTTTTCGACCTCTGAATCACGTGTGGAGAGACCACAAATGTTTCCATTCTGACCTCTTATTTACTGCTATATAATTCAAGTATGCTAGGTGTCATTGCTACTCTTGGCCTCTGGAGACTTGCTCACTTCACCTTTTATAGTATTTATACTTTTATTATCCAATACTATATGTCTCACATCCATGCCTTAACCATCTGGCACCCTTTCTGCTGTGCAGCTATTCCTTAAAAATAGCATCCTTCATCCCAGACAAACATAGACCCCGCTTTGTTTTGCACACAAAGCAGTGTTTCAACATCTCCTCACTCTGCACCACTGGTCTGTCTTTGAAGTAACTGAAAGGGATCTTACACGAGCCAACGTCCATTTTCCTATCAAGGTTTTCTTTGTCATGTTATATTTTCCTCCATAGCAAGCTTCTATATGTCCCATCTACCTTGCGTTGCTGCATATTTGCAATAATTGATCAGCAAGTTATTTTGTCTTTTTTGTATATAATCGCTTTATCATTTCGAACATGTTTCTCTTGTCGCTTCAGTTATGCCGTCACTCTTAAGTATTTTCATTTTGTTTCAGTATGTCTTTGCACATATTCTTTATGACATCACTCTGCCCTCAACAGATATCACTCAGCACTACATGATGCCCAATGGTGCGTTCTGACATCCTTCCACTCGCTATCCTTACACTCTCTCAGTGCAAGGATACATTTGATTTGGTTGTCTGAGTGCATTATGTCTCTCATACGCTCGATGTGGTGTATGCGTAACAAATGGAGTTGCATGTAGGACCCTTCTCCTGCTGTTCCAGTATGATGGCAGTGCGGGATTCAAGAAAAGTGTGCCAAACTCATCTCTGCATTGCCATCCTCTGGTCAAGTTGAGTACTCAACCAAATTCTCCTCTTCATTCTCCTTCATCTTCTATTCATATTTTTGTTTCTTTGGAATCCAAATATATTTCACCCCCTCTCAGGTGACCTGCAATCTTTACATGTTCATCCACACTCCATTTCATGTAACAGGATTCTCCTGATGGTGGACAGAATATCCAATGTCCTACATATTTTCTATGATTTCTGGGATAGTAGAATGTTGTTCCTGGAGGTGCAAGGGTACTTCTCTTTATATTCTCATGGGTACTTTCTTAATTTTGCATCTGCTCACAGGTTCCTGCATCTATGCCAATCATTATCGTTATCCCAATGGCTTACTTGGCTGTCTTCTAGCTCTGTCCCAAGATGATTCTTATAATACAGAATCCTAGCAAAACCAACACAAGTATTGCTCTGAGTATTTTGAAAGCATTCACCAACCAGGTTGGAATCCATGATAATAGAAATAAGAACCAGTCATCTCCTACTGCCTCATCAACATCATCTTACATTTTTGTATGCAGGGTCATCAGCATAGTTATTGTTTCTGTCAGGGTCTCATTTTCTACATCATTGGATGGTATGAGTTTACAGCAAGAAGGCCCAACCTTGACACACACACCTTGTTCCATTGCTATAATTATGTCCAGGGGATACCTGTTTGGAGAGTCATCAACCTGATGACTCTGAATTCTTCTTTAATTGCATTGAATACTTTGATTGTCACATTAATTGTCTGCACCAGCTCCCATCTGGTAATCTGCAGCCACTTGGCATTCACTGCCGTCTGGATTCCTGGCATGAATATGAATGTCATTATCATTGCTGTCTTGCTGAACCATTTATGTTCATCTAGAATGTCTTCATAGGCCATGATTTTGGTGAGAAATAATTCTTCCTCTTCAGCCGGCTGAGGTTAAGTGACCCTTTCCTTCTCTGATGTTCATTCATCTTTGGAAAACCATCAATGTTGAGATCACTTTAGGGAATCACTAATGCTGCAACATGTACCATTACAATAGAGCGTATTCCTCCCAAATGTTTAGGCAACTGCATGTAAGCTCAAGACCCACAGGCCCAGTATCAATCCATCAATGTGGCAGTTCCTCCATTCATTCCTGGGAACCTGAGTATCTGTGCACAGCCTTTTTTCTCTCAAACCGGAACCGAGCCTCCATTTTTGAAGCATGTTGTTGCATTCTTCAATAATATTATAGATACTGGTCCTGCTTCATTGTTAACCCATGTTAGTAGGTTGGAATACTTGGCACATGATTCTAGACATCTGTCATTCACTATTTGCACTATGTCTACTGGTTCATTCTTTAATAAGTGTGCAGGGTAATATAAAAGTCAATCTTCCCATCTGGTACTGGTGGCAACACATCCATACACCAATAGCTGAGGTCTCTCCCAGCATCCTGGTTCTCCTGCCCTTTCAGTCATATCTTAGCAGTCCATTCTCTTCATCTCAAAAGTTTGTATGCATTCTCCAATCTAGGATGCATACATACGTTCTTTGCTTATCCACTCCTTTCCACTTTCCATCCTTTTTGTCTTCACATAAGTATCTTCATATGGAAATGTTCCTCTTGATCACCATCACATTGTTGCCCATTTTCCTTCAAAGAGCTCTCTTTTTGCAGACACTGATAGATGACGGAGACATATTGCATCATGTGCAGGCATCTCTTTGGCAATAAATGTCCTTGCTGCATTCATGGAATACAGTATTATGGAACAGACATAGCAGCTTTCATCTGACATTCTCTCTCCCACCTCCTTCATGTGCTAATACCATAGGCTATTTTTTAAATAAGCTGAATTATCAATATATGTAATTATATCTTCATGGTCTTCCCCAACATCTCTTTTAAATCGAAATAGATGCCTAATGAGATTATAAAGGATTCTGTTTGTGCTTTCATCAGGGACATCATCGTCCCCCTCCATGTATGTATTGTTTCTAATAACATGTCTAATTGCCCCAAAGATCAGGAGGAAAACACACATCATAACAAAGAATGATATAACAATTATTACTCCACAAAAGTTCTTTGATTTTCTTGATGGCCATAGCCTCTTATATTCTGAAACCACCTAATTTCTGTTTAGACTTTTCATATATGCTTCTGTAAAACTGTATGGGCCTCATCACACGGATGGCGGAGAACCATGGCGCTATTAGCGCCATGGTTCATGCCGGTAAAATACCGGCACCGCCTTGGGGGAAAGGGGAATTACCGCCCCATTCCAAGGTTGGCGGGGCGGTTATTCCCCCTTCCACCATTGCCCTTCCCCATTCCCATTTTTGCCCCATAGGGCATAATGGGAATGGGGAAGGTGCTAATTACGGTACCGCAAATTGCGGTACCGTAATTAGCACCAAGGTCCCTTTGCGGGTTGATTTTTAACGCCTGCAAAAAGCAGGCGTTAAATCCCCCAACCCGCAAAGGGACCTCGTAGTAAGGCGGTAATGATTTACCGGTACCGGTAAATCCTTACCGCCATCCGTGTAATGAGGCCCTATGAATCAAACCTTTATAGCAAGAACTGCCAGAGGATTTCAATGATTATTCTGAAAAAAATATATATTTTTAGGATTGCCAAAAAAGTCACTATATTTACATATCTTCTTACTAAAGCAGGATAAGACAGAAATAAGCATGTACAAACAGCATACAAGAATGTGTGCATTGTTATAATGGGTAGCATAAGGATGAACTGTGCTACTTTTCTTTCCAGCTCCAATAATTCAAAGCATTGTTCCTTTAGCCTATCTGAAAAAGTTCCAGGCTAACCACAAGTCAACATATTCATTATCCAATGTTGAAAGCGCCATGGTTCATGCCGGTAAAATACCGGCACCGCCTTGGGGGAAAGGGGAATTACCGCCCCATTCCAAGGTTGGCGGGGCGGTAATTCCCCCTTCCACCATTGCCCTTCCCCATTCCCATTTTTGCCCCATAGGGCATAATGGGAATGGGGAAGGTGCTAATTACGGTACCGCAAATTGCGGTACCGTAATTAGCACCAAGGTCCCTTTGCGGGTTGATTTTTAACGCCTGCAAAAAGCAGGCGTTAAATCCCCCAACCCGCAAAGGGACCTCGTAGTAAGGCGGTAATGATTTACCGGTACCGGTAAATCCTTACCGCCATCCGTGTAATGAGGCCCTATGAATCAAACCTTTATAGCAAGAACTGCCAGAGGATTTCAATGATTATTCTGAAAAAAATATATATTTTTAGGATTGCCAAAAAAGTCACTATATTTACATATCTTCTTACTAAAGCAGGATAAGACAGAAATAAGCATGTACAAACAGCATACAAGAATGTGTGCATTGTTATAATGGGTAGCATAAGGATGAACTGTGCTACTTTTCTTTCCAGCTCCAATAATTCAAAGCATTGTTCCTTTAGCCTATCTGAAAAAGTTCCAGGCTAACCACAAGTCAACATATTCATTATCCAATGTTGAAAGATATTAATCTTCAGTTCAAGGTGCTGCACTGCTCTTCATTGTCCTTGTCTTTGCTCTTGACCATTGAAAAAGTCTGCATGCATGAAACTTCTTCACTTGCTTCACCTTTGGTAGTTACAGGAGGGTCAGGCATATGGTTTGATGCCGTGCAAATTCAGCCAAGCTCTCTTTCCTTTAATATTGTCAGCTTTGGGGGTAACTTCTTCCACCTCATATGGTCCTTCAAAGCAGGGCGTACTCCAAGTGCGTACAAACATTCATTCCAGCACCCGGTCCCCTACGTACAGGCTGGGTTGTTTTAACAAATATTCTGCTTCAATGGGTTGATTGCCTTTGTCACCTCATTTTGACCCCTCCTGTCAGTTTTTGACCTGTTGAGACATGAAAGATACACTTGCAGTCATTGTTGTTAGGTAATCATGCATTTCATCACCTAGTACATTCCCTACACTATGGGCATCCATTTCTAACGTAGTTGAAGGAGCAAGGGGGTTCTCATACAGCGTCCAGTCACCAATTAGATGGTGGTCTGAGGCAGGCTGGTGTCTTAGGGTGCATAAGGCAGTGGGAAGGCTGTGCAGCCATCCCTTCTTTAAAGTCATCTTTAGCTCCACAATCCTCGTTCAGTAATCCATTTAATTGTTCACAGACGCCATTCGCCTGTGGGTTGATTTATGGAAGAAACGCATGCTTAATGCCTAATAGAAGAACTATTTGTTCTACCAGTTAATGTACAAAATGAGTTCCATTGTCAGATCGCAAAACCATGCACACACCCCATCTTGGGAACAACTCACGCACAACACAAGATACTTGGAAGCACACGTGCCATCACGGTTTGTGCATGGATTTGCCTCAACCCATCTAGAAAAAGGATATACCACAACTATTATATATCTATAGCCATTGCATGCCTGCAGCATGTCCACATAATCTATATGTAGGTGCTGAAATGAGCCAATTGGTCAAGGAATTGCTCCTCTCACTGTTTGCAAAGTATACTCTGCAGTACATTTCTGTCACACAATACAATTTACAAAAAACTGTGTTACACTTTCTAACAGATTTAGCAAGAAACTCTCTTCTGCAATTGTAGCAGCTAGACTCTCTTGAGTCACATGCTTGGGGTATTGGAGCTGTTTCACCGCTACCCTCAATAATTCTAGAGGCATAAATGGCTTTCCAATGCTATCCTTTCTCAACATTGCCTCACTGGGGGATAAAGAACACCCTGCCTTTTCCATAAATCCTGTACTTCTTGTGGAGCTCAACCTTGTATTTCAATTAACTGGACAATAGACCACACGTTAAAGCTCTCCTTTACCAACCAACATGTATCATCCTGTCATCTGTTTAACACTTTTTATTTCAGAATTAGAAATGGTTGGCAAATATGCTGCAGATTTCTTTCAGCTAAAGATTACATCTTCCCCTTTAGTATACGCTGAGCAATTTATGACTTCTAGGGTCAATGGGAATGCTAGTGCTTGAATAGGTTTATCCAGTAGGGCTGCATGTTTCACTGGAGTACCGCCTACATGGAGGAAGCCCCTCCTTTTCCAGCATGACAGACCTGAGTGTACAGTTGACGTCACATAGCTGGAGTCAGAGTACACTGTCACTTCCGCATCTTTGAATCTCTGAAGACTGGAGATGAGCGCCACTAATTCTGCAGCCTGAGCTGAGTAATGCAAAGGTGATCTTATGCTTGTCACTACCTCAAATTCAAACTCTTGGTTCAGCTTCATTACTGCTGACCAAATATGCCTTTTGTCAGTCGTTTGGCCAATTTCTGAAAACCATCAGTAAAGAGAACCTCCCCCCTCCCAATAGCATTTTCTCCGGCTTGGGGAATACCATGATAGTACTCAATATACATTGTGCAATCATGTATATAATCATCCTCCCCTACTGGTTCTGCTATGAACATTGCTGGGTTCACTGTCTTACATCTGACAATTTTAATAACAGGATTCAATATAATGACCTTGTATCCTGATGCTCTTTGTGTGGTGAATGTACTTTTAGGTTCCTCTAAAATTGCAAATAGTTAATCTTTAAGCTTTTTTGATCGTGAATGCAGCAGCAGCTAAAGAATGCTCGCAAGGATAATGCCCTTTCGTAAATGGATCTAGAATCCCACTATAATAAGCTAAAATGTTATGTCCATGTCCTAATGTTGTTTCCTGCGTAAGGATTTCTGTCATGACTTCTCAATTTGAATGAGAAAACAAAAACAATTCTTCATGATAGTCTGTATTTTCTAACACGGGGGCTGTACTGATTGGCTTTTTTAATTCTTCATATCCATCAGTAATCTCATCTGTCAAAGTTATTTTTCTCTTACCCCCCTGTGCTTCTTTAAGCCCTTTTAAAAGTGGTTGAATATATGTACTGTAATAGAAAACCCTGGCCCTTGAATAGTTACATAGGCCTAGGAATTGTTTCATTTCCCTCACTGTTTTAGGTTCTGACGTCTTCATAATGGCCTCTGCTCTCTCAGGTGTCACTTTTCTCCCCTCGTGAGAAATCACCTGTCCTGTGTACAAGACCTCTTCCTGACAGTATTGTAGCTTCTCTGTGTCTACTTAATATCCTTTCTCTGAGACTATTCTCTGAGAGTATAGTCATGAGCTTAACCAAATATTCTCTATGTATTTCTTCTGTCTCACTGCACACCAAAATGCCATCAACACATTGGACTATTGTGCTTTTGAGCTGAACATTGCCTAAGTTCATCTGAAAGACTCTGTTAAAGGTTGAAGGGAGCTCACAGTACCCCTGGGACAAACAAGTATGTTTCAGACAAATATTTCTATACAAAAGGGAAGTCAAATCCTGTGAGTTTTTAAAAAAAGGGGAATTGAAAAGTACACTTTTTTTAAATCTATAACTGTGAAATATTTAGCCTTAGATGGGATGTTGCACAATTTTGTTGCAGGATTTGGAGGTAAAGGAAACTCAACTTTGACTATATTGTTTAGAGGGAAAAGGTCCTGTATAAATATTCACAAACCCTTACAAATAATACAAATTCATCATCTGAGTACTCATCCTTAAATAATTCCTCCTCTGTCAGATCTGTCTCCCTCTATCCTTCACTAAGGGCTATCACTGTTCTTCATCCTCTCCCCTCATCATCTGTCCAATGAAGAACCACCCTTTCCTATCTGACCACTGCTGCTTCTAACTCTGGGGGAATAATCTGTTCTTCTTCATACATAGGGATTTCTGTCCCAAACACAAATGAATAAGGTATTCTTAATAGTTTATGTATCAATCTGGGCAACCATGATAATAAAACAGTCACTTCATACGAAAATACTTCTGTGTCAAAGGAACTCCTCGTAATGCTTTCTGGACTGCAAAAGCCAATATAAACTCTCTCACATTCATATAATATATCCCTGGAGTGGAACACACTATTCCTTCATCTGTAAAAAGATATTGGGCCTCATTACGACCCTGGCGGAAAGTGACTGACCGGACCGCAACAGCGTAAATAGCGTTTCCGCCATTGCACGAAGGAGCAAAGTGCGGCCAATCACGACCCATCGGGCACGAGCATTACGCCATGGCGGAATCCGAAAGGCTGCGATGGCGGAAATGACCCCAAAACGGCCCTTACCGCCGCCGTACGCTGCACCAGGTGCAATACCGCCACCCATCTTAGCGGTCACCGTAATGAGCGGTCACCGTAACGAGCGTGCACCGCAAATTACGGCCACCGTAAATATACGGAAACGGAAGTAAAAGCATGTGGCCGGAACGGGAAACAGCACGCCGCACAACTATAAAATCCGAATCCCAACACAACCATAAAAAATCCGACCCTGACACACATCCCAACCCGTTAGCAACCCCAGTTAAAAAAATAAATATGGGAAAGGTAGCCAAGAAAGCGTGTGACCGCAAGCGGCAGGTACACTTCTCCCGAGAGGAACTGACCGTGCTCACCGAGACCCTCCAGGAAAATTCCGCCGTCGTCTTCTCCAGTCAAATGACCAGGACGGCCCTTGCCAACAAGAAGGCCATATGGGCCCTGGTGGCACAGCGCGTAAGTGCGGTGGGGACAACACCCCGCACGCCACAGCAATGTCGCAAGCGGTGGGACGACCTGCGGATCCGCGTACGCAGCATACTTTCTGCGAACAGGAACATCGCCACAGCTACCGGGGGGGGTTCAGAGTCGCCCATCAAGTTGACCCCCTGGGAGGAAATCTGCGCCTCCACCATAGGAATGGAGAGCATAGAGGGAGTCGGAGGGATGGAGAAAGGAGTGCCGACATCCGGAGAATCAGGTAGGTTGGCCAAGAGAAACAATGCGAAATCCACAAACCACGAACATGTGCAGTACCATGTGACCCCATAGTGCAATACATACTTTGCCCTGACAGCGCCCTCTAAAAGTCAGAATGAACAAACAAATCAATCAAGAAGCCATAAACAACCCCTACATGTGCAGCATGCACCCCCTAACTGCAGGCAGCCAAATGAATGCATCCTCAATCCACACGAAAATGAGACCACCTCCAAGGCCCAGTCCCAAATCAGCCTCATGTACCACCCCAATGCATTTGATACGTTGCCATTCCAAATCCGACAGACCCATAACTAACGCTCGCCCCTCTTTACTCCACCACAGGGTCCGATACCAACGACGAGCTGCAGGACACCCCTACCAGCACGCCTGCAAAGAGGGCCAGGACCAACGTCCCAAGAGCCTCCACCTCAGGTGCAAGGATCAAGACACGGCACCAGCAGGAATCAAGTGGCAGCACACTGGAGGGGACTGCAACAGGCACCCCAGCAGCCAGCAAGTCCACAACCCCAGCACCACAGGTCCCCCCAAAGAACGTATCTGATGGCACTGCCTCTGGTGGTAGCAGCACCAAAGGTGACACAGCTGTCATGCCAGCATGCTCCGACACGGAAAACAGTGCTGGCGACGTAGGTACCATCCATGACCTTTCCCAATCCCCCTGCATGTTCCATCCCCTACACCATGACGAAACCACGCAGGGGCACCCTGAAGACGACGACTGGCCAACCCCCACAAGTCCTGTGCCAAGGCAACATGTGTTGAGCAGCCCCCCTGTCACACCACCGCAAATGTCCATGGCCCAGCAGAGGCAACAGTCCCTCGACCTGCTGATCGAGCAACAGCAGGAAGCGTCCACGCTACTCAAGGACCATGCAAATGAATGCGGGGGTTCCAGGGCAGCCATGGAAACATCCACCGAGACACTCAGGGCACAAATAGAGAAAAGTAGTGAGAGCCTCAGGGGAGAAATGGAGAGAAGCACCGAGAGCCTGAGAGCACAAATGGAGAAAAGCACCGAGAGCCTGAGGGGGGAACTGCATGCGACGTCCAAAGACGTTTGTGCTGAACTTGCTGCTGTGCGCCGTGTGCTCTCGGAGCTCTCACAAACCCTCAGAGACATGCATGGACGCGAGCAGGCAGAGACATCATCCGTGGCAAGTTCCGTCCAGGGCAGCCCCCAACGCAGATCTGGCAGGAACCTGCGCTCCACGGGCAGGGGTGCCCCTGATACCCGTAGAGGGGGCTTGCAATAGCGTCTACCCACGGACAGCATGCATATTTGGACACTGGTGTTGGGGGGGGAGGTAGTAGGGTGGAGGGGGTGTGTTGGGCTTCACTGGGTGGCGGGTCCATAGGGTGTATAAATCAAATCACATTAACAATACAGCACCTCATTATCATCTAATTACATGTGTGGACATTGATATTTGCGTACGAGGCCTTCATAGGCGTACAGTCCACAATGTGCCTGTACTACACACACACAGTGCCACAGGTCCCCTTTCCGTGTAATAGGCACCATGCGTGGTTGCTAGAAGCATGCATCTATGATGCTCTGTCGGATTGCACGTACATCCTGTGCCTCATGGACTCCTTGAGGTGCCTCCACATCCCCACCCTCATCATCATCATCATCTTCAGGTGCATGCAGTACAGCGTCAGGGGGCATGGGCACATTCCTACGTATGCACATGTTGTGCAGCATGACACATGCCATGACCATCTTAGAAACCTTCTCATGGCTGTACATGAGTGCCCCGCCAGACCTGCTGAGGCTGCGGAAACGAGCCTTCAGTAGGCCGAATGCCTGTTCAATGACCACACGGGTACGTGAGTGGGCATGGTTGTAGTCCTCCTCATGCTCGTTCTGTGGGTTCCGGATTGGTGTAAGGAGCCATCTCTTCAGTGGATACCCGGCATCACCTGTATGAGACGAATAAAGGGTGTCAGTGGAATGATAGTGCTAAGTAGCCCCCCCCCCCCCTGCAAGGTCATTGACGCATCAAATGGGCCACGATGTCATGCATGGAATGAGACTCACCGAGTAGCCAGGATCTGTGCCCTGCGTGTCGCTCCATGTAGCGTGGTATTCTTGTGTTCCTCAGGACCATAGAATCATGGGTAGATCCTGGAAATCTGGCACAACAATGCGTAAATATCTTGTTGGAGTCACACACCATTTGCACATTGATTGAATGAAATTGCTTCCGGTTGCGGTACTGGACCTCCATGGCATGTGGGACAACCAATTCAACATGGGTGCAGTCGATGGCACCAATGCAACCCGGGATGCCGCCAAGTGCATGGAATCCCACTTTAGCGTTGGTAATCTCCTGGTACGTGCGTGGTAGTGTGATGTGGTCGTCGGCGTGCTTCAGGAGGGCATCGTGCACTTGGAAGAGTGTCCGTGAGAACAGTGGCTGTGAAATGCCATGCAACTGTCCCACTGTGTGCTGGTAGGTGCCTGTGGCCAGGAAGTGGAGTGCAGACACCACCTTCAGTAGGGGTGGGATGGCGGTTGGGCTATCTATCATGCTCACGAGGTCAGCATGTGTCATGTCCACAATGGCGATTATGGTGTCCCGGTCCAAACGGTAGAGGGTGTGGATCTGCTCAGCAGTGAGGTTGAACGGATCGGCTCGGAGGCGTGGGATTGCGGGCCGCCTGCGTGGTGGTAGTGGCAGTGCTTGTGGGCCTTGCTGACCCTGCCTTGCCCTCCTCCTCCTCCTTCTCCTCCGTCTCCCCTGTGCGCCCGGTTGTTGTACCTGTTGTTGTTCGTCGTCTTCTTGTAGTTGTAGCACTTGCAGTGCTATCTGGTACCCCAGGCCCAACATCGCTAGTCCTGCCGGTAGCATTTTGGAGTGGGAGTGGTTGTGGGAGGGGTTTGGGTCTGCAATATATGTGCTGTCGGCCTGTATGGCCTCCACCTGTGCTGATTGAATGAATCTGTGGCAGATGCAATCCCTTCTGGCCGAGCACGTCCCGCACGTAAGGCTGCATTTGGCCGCATGGCATCTTGGGATTTGAATCATGTGTCAAATCCCGATGGCAGTGTGATGTACTTTGACTGATTTTCATGCTATGCTCCCATTGTTACACATGCTATGATTGCAGCCGCTTACATACCTGTGAAGAGTCAGTGGTATGTAGGGCTCGATCGATGGCCGACCCTCATGCAGCACAGTAACGTACTTCACCGACGGGCGTGGCGTGCCATTTGTGATTGCAGCCAGTTAGCATCATGACACACAGCCGCACTACATTGATGTAATTGTGAATGCAAGCGTTCACAGAAGCCTTTTCGACGTAATGTTGCAAGTGAGGAATTCGAAGGCCAGCATTTTGGGTTTTGAAGTAGCGGCGAGGATACGCCCACAGGTCTGGCTGGAAATGTAACGTTCTATTGTAGAATGTCCTTGGGACATGGCCCATAACGAGCAGGCAATGAATGATATGAATTGAATGGGATGCGCAACAGCGTAGTGGACGATAAGGCAGGACGTTCCCAAATCCATCTTGCTTCACAACACTACAGATCCGGCCAGGGGCACAGTGGTTTTTGCGGACTGCATTACGCACAGACGCGATGGAAGTTTCACATATTATGTGAGTGAATATTCATGCGTTTTCATTGCGGGATGAGGGAATGATGAATGGATGCATGGACTGATGATTCCGTTTAGGGTCTGCCATGTACATGGGTTTTTTGATTCACTCCCCTTCCCCAGCGTTATGTGATGCAAGGCTGCCATAGTGGGACATACGTCTATCTGCCCTTGTCGGATCCTCCCTGTCTCGACGCGCCTTCATACACTTGTGTCTAGGCACGTTACTAATCCCATGTCATGGGTTCTATCTTGACGGACGCATGCACAGTAACCGACGTTGACAATGGTGTATTTAGCTCGATTGGTTTCGTTATGATTCGATACTGATTTAGGGGTGTGTATATTCCTTTGGAGTGGGCTAGCATGCATATGGGTGTGGATTTGGTGTGTTGAATGAAGATTGTAATGCATCATGAGTCCCGTAATGCAATCGGTTAATTTGTGTTTCTTTTGGGTGACAGGTATCTCCTGCCCTATTGCAGATGCCATCTCTACGCCACTCCTCCAGATGGTTTTTACTCTCGACTCCTGCAGCTTCGGGTGAATCAGTGGAGCACCATTTCGATCTTATGGGACGATCGCCAATGGGCCACATGCCCTTACGCTGTACTGGTGGCTAGGTGCAACATTTCGGCCTTTCAGCTCGACTAGTGCCTGCCTCATGGGACGGACCTGCGGTTCTTGCCGCTTCCATGTTGCCTTTTGGAACGTTGATGTAGGCCCTGTGTGCCATGATGGTACAGGGCGTCACACAAGTGGAAGCCGGTCAATTATTGCAGATGCAGCCCTCGGTGATGATGGTTGTTTTGGTGGTATTTTGCAAATTGCTGTGGGGCCTTTGTCATTTGGATGTGCATTTAAATTGTAATCCGATATTTGTCGTGTTGCGTTGTTCTTTGCAGGTGATGTGGCGATTTTCGCTTTGTGGCGGTATGTATTGCGTGATGATCTGCATTGTGTTCCGCCTTCTGAGTTGAGTTGTGTGGTACAGTACTGGCCGCGTTTGCCTACGTAGCACAGTATGGTCACGGATAGGGGCTGCCATTGTGACTGTTTACATGATGTGCTGTTCAGGGGCGGGGGATTGGCTTTTGGCCGACTGGTGCCTGTCAGCCAGGTCGATTGGTGGAATGATGGGTTGTTCAGAATGTGGCTGGTCACAGGTGACTGTGTTTGCGTGCGTTTGTTGGAGGGGGACTGGGGTCATGTCCATTGGAATTGCTTCTGTATTGATGCCATCTGTGCCCTGCAGCTCCCATCGGCCCCTCTTGGGATGAGCCTGGCTGCTCAGTCACTCTGCCGACTTGTGTGGTACATGCTTCTGCTGATGGTTGGTTTGTTTACTGGCATGAGTACAGGGCTGGTGCAATCCCCCTCAGGATGCTGTTTTGGATGTTGCCTTGCGCTGGTGGCAAGCGATGGGGGACTACTGTTGTTTTGTGTCATGTGTTCTTGATTTTCAGTTTGATGTATTGTACCTTCACATGCCTGTGCTGCGTCAGTACGGCTATGGTGACATGCCGTACATGGATGCCCACTCACGGGGCGCTTTGAGCCCCTGCATGCTTTTCTACGTTGGCATGCATGGGTGGATTGTGGATTTCACTGGTTGCATAGTGTGAGTACATTGCGCCTGCCAGGAGTTGTGCAATGAGGCCAGGGAGTGGAGTACAGGCACTCAGTGGGCCATTTACGGTTGGTTCGCGTTGCCGTATTTCTCGCCATGGCGGAATGGTACTTTACGACGTGCTTGATGGCGTTCAGTACATGTCCGCTAGGGTCAGAATTCGCGTACCGTTGCGCCATGGCGGTGATTCCGGTTTTGCAAGGCGCGCGTGCGCGTACTTGGTGCAGTTAGCGTTGCCGTTCACTGCGGTGTCGCTAATGGCATCGTACTTTACGGTGACGGGTCATGATCGCAACGAGCGGTGTTCGATGGCGGTATTGCTTTTCCGCCATCATTTTTCCATTTCCGCAAGGGTCGTAATGAGGCCCATTGTCATGTTAAATCTGGTCATCAAATCACATCCTTATATGTTAAATGTTGTCTGTCTGCAGTATAATAATGGCATCGACGTGTCATGTTCTCCTATAGAGATTAGTAATTCATCTCTAAAAGGAACTAAACTCATTGTCCCAGAGAAACCCTGCGCATTCATTGAAATACCTGACATTGTATATTTTCCCTCACGGGTACAGGAACAAGTTGCTGCAGTGTCTACAAGAAATGAAAATGTCTTTCCTCCTATCATCACTTTAACCCTTGGTTCCTCTTGGGGGTCTGGTGTCACAGATAGTACTGAACACATCAGGTCACTCTGTGGGCTGTTCTATTGTGGATATAAATTCATCCCTGTACCTGTGAGAGGATTTCCTCCTACCACAACCACAATCCCCAATTTGGGTGCGGCTGCTTGCTGGGCTCCCATAGTCATATTCCATTGTGGTACCATGGCCTGCTGTGGCAGCGCTTGCTGAGTTTGTACCTGATGTGTTTGCATAGGCACTTGCTGTGGTTGCCCTTGTGGTGATTGCATGTGTAATGGTGCCTGCTGCATCTGCTGTGGTTGCAGCACATATGTCTGAGCCTGCGTGTGATCTTGGGCATAATACCCGGAGAAGTGAGGCATTCTCAAGGGATTCAATAGTGGAGAAAACTATGTGTAATAAGGAATGATGTTTGAGTTTGAACGTATGAGTTTGAACTGAGATCTTTACAAACACCACAAGCTGGAACTTTATTTTATATGTTGGAAGGAACTGGGACCTGGGGAATGGCGTCATTCTCTCAAGCAAAGTTCCCACTTGCAGTTGGAACTATAGTCAATGGCCAAGAAGAAGGTAGCCATTCTTCTGGACCAAGAAGGCCAACATCCTTTTCTAGTTTAGTTGAGTTTATAAGGGAGAGAAATAGGTTTCTTTTGGACATAGAATGGTGAACTATATAATTTCAACGGACATCCTGACATACTCCTAAGTGTTTAGTCGAGGTAGGTAAACCCCTGTTAGTAATAGGGCAAGATAGGCTTTTCCTTTCTTTTAATTTAAATGAAAGTCTGTAACAACAAGAATACCAACCGTGTTTCAGTCTCCTCCTTCTGATCCCTTACAACAGCCTATTCTTCCCTGGTTAAATAGATGGATGAACCCCAAGGCGGATCTAACTCAACTCGTTATTTTAGCATTGCTGTACAATAGGGATTCTGAACGCATACCATGATTAATCCATTTGAAGTGGTTCCTCAGAAACAAAGTTGGTCAGAGCATTTTATTGGCACCATGTAGTCTGAATCAAACCTTGGACATTCAAGTAAAGGCCAAGATGTTGGATTTCATGCACTGGTGCCGAGAAACTAAAGAGCTAGTTTCTCCTTTTAATAGGTGCCACACGATAATTACTTCCGTTTTTACATTTAAAGTGATCTATTATGGGCTAACAGCACTCTTAAAAGACACCCTTTAACAAGAGCCGGAATGAATTGCCTGCTGCTAAGATCAGCAATGGTAATATGGTACCGCAAAAAATAGTGGATGAGCGGGCACCGCTTGCTTTCTGTTATCTTATAAAGCTTTATGGTGTAGACTAAATAGTTAATGATTTATTTGTGGGGTGCAGCCCACTGATATGTGCCACTGTGTCGGGCACAATATGTACATGGGAGAAAAAAGACCAAGGTCAGTTAGCCTTCGGTGTGGGCCGCACACCCTTATACCCACTTGGGGTTAATTGTTTTCTTCCAGTTCTTGTGGTAAAAAAATTATATGATTCACATCTTCTGTAGTTTGAAAATGTTATCTCACAATATTTTAAAATAATTCCCCCAGAAATCTTATTAGTTTCGCTAAATGCGACTATTTGGCCAATGCATTTTGTACTGTTGGTCATTCATCAGGGCCTAGTCTGATATCCTTAGTCATCTACATATCATTTTCCAATAATGATCAAAAACAAGAATACAAATATATATTGCATTGCCATATTATTTGCCACCATCATGTATGCCATGAGTTTCAATCAAACAGGGTATCCACGTAACAAAACATATGACACATAAAGAAACAACATTTAGAGAAGAACATATTGGTTAATTCATTTTTTACACAAAAGTGCAGAGCATTGCGTGCAGCATAAATACAAGTATCTTGTTTCTGATATGCCTCTGTTTGTG
Organism: Ambystoma mexicanum; assembly: GCF_040938575.1. Classification (NCBI taxonomy): domain Eukaryota; kingdom Metazoa; phylum Chordata; class Amphibia; order Caudata; family Ambystomatidae; genus Ambystoma; species Ambystoma mexicanum. The sequence goes on along the minus strand of NC_090936.1, from coordinate 220,399,725 downwards.
TCAAGTCAGAGAATCAAATGTATTAGAGGTAAGTAAATAAATGTACGAAAAACATTCACATTTAGTGTGCACCCTGTGCATTCGTTCCAACATAAAAATGGGCATGACAGTCTACCAGTCATATAGTATTAGTGCTGTTATTATAGCTAAAATGCTTAATAGGAATGATTTTGCTTTAGAATGACTTAAGGCATTTTCCCATACATATGATATTGTCTGTTTGTTTTGGCGTGCTTTTAAGTTATCATATTGAATACCAAACCATTAGCCATGCACGTGTGCTCTATAAGAAATCTGACCTGACTTAGCAAACAGAGTTCGCCTCTCCGTATAACACTTTGCACTCATTAGACAATCATTAAAGCGTTAACATGTTAGATCTCAACCGATTCAATACAGGTCTAATCTACCATTCATGTGTACGTTTCTGCCATCCTGCTACAAACAGTGTGCAGTTTCTGAGCGCATTTGTGTTGCCAACAGACTCGACCGTCGTGCTTATTCCTAATAGTTTGTAGCTTACTGTTGTTATGGCGATGAATCCTGACAAGATGTCCGTCGCACTGGGACAGTGGCGGCCATTTTAGTGAGGTCAATATCATGATCTGTATTCTCTTACCAAAACCCATCTGAAAACCATTGCCCATTGTGTATGGCTTCAGAAAAGGAGCTGCTTAATTTCACGTGTTGATATCGCGATATGCGTGAAAAAATCTTGAAGATTCTCCTTAGGGAATCCAGTTTTACTCAGTGTTGCCTAGAACTAATGTTCGTGCTATGTGCAGAGTCCCCTAGGATTGCATGGCATGTGTTGTAATACACGAGGCAGACACTGTGTAGAAGAAATCCCCTATTAACAATATAATTTCCAAAGAATCAAGTCTATGCAAAAAAGACAAGCATACTCGTCCTTAGCACTTAAGGGGTTACAATCGCTCTATTTTACACTTAAGACTATAATAATACATGTGTAGGGTATATAACTTTTTCTGAATTATATTTTTCTGACCAACAAAATAACTTGAGGATCATTTGTGAACTAATTTTATAACCTTTGATTAATTTCTATACTTGATGGATTTTTGTTGATTGTTGAACATATGTGTTTATTAGTTATGTAATGGAAATTATTTAGGCTTAATTTGGAAAATATCCTGAAGTTTGAGTTGCTTCAGATGTGATCAATCAAGCATCCTATGTAATAGGAGGATTTCAATGTTAATACTTATTATTATCATGTATATACTGTGATTAATATATTTATTATCTGTTTGTGTTGTTCTTGCTGTCACTTTTATGGCTCAATGCTGAATAAGAGTATGAATAACAATAATGTTTGAAATGAAAAGGTCTTGAAGCAGTGAGTAGGCTTAGGGAGAGAAAAGCTTTGACAGCCGCCTTGCGGGCTGCGGGTTATGCCCCCCTTCTTTTCACATTCTGTCTGTTCTTCTTTTGTGTCCAGTCAGATGTGTTTTGTGACCTGATGTACTGTCTGAGTGATGATGTGTTGGTTAGTGGTGAGGCTCTTGTACATGTTATGCAAGGATGTCATTTGTATACAAGCTGATGCTGGCAGTTAGAAGACAGAGGCTACAGTGAGAGGTCTACAGCTTTAAATTGAACATGTTAGTACATCAAATAATATAGAAGAAGTATCAGTACATCAGAAGCTACAATCTATTGCGGTGGCATCACAATTGTATTTGGAGAGACACTGTGCAATGAGTCCTTATAAACTCATCCCATCACACCTTGATGGCTCAGTGGAACACCATGCTAAGTAAGGGAAACATATTAGGCGAAAATAGGTAGTGAATCAAATTAGATTTGTATACTAAGGAGCTGTTACCTGAGATAATTACAACTATGTCTGTATTTCCTGACACTCTTTTTCTTCATGGGTACAATCAGGATGTGTGTTCATTTAATGGGCAGGGTTTTTAAGAACCAAAAGATACAATTGAATGGGGTAATATGGATTCACTGTATGCATTAAGCTATTCCCAAAATAGGATCTTCCTCATACACGAGGATCATTTAGGGTTATGTAAACTCTCATAGTAAATACTGCAGTATAATTAAAACATAATTCCTTATTATCTGTTTAGGTTTCAGTACTGCACTTATTAGCACTATAGATTGCATATCATTACAAACATAAAATAAGGCAAATCCTACTTCATGAAGGGAATTGGGTGCTAGTGCAAGTTGTTCTTCCTTGATGAATATTAAAATTGATAACATGCGCAAACAGCAAAATAATGTGTTGTTATAGTGTGTTCCAATTACAACATAGGGCCTCATTCCGAGATTGGACGTAGTGATGGTGCTATTTGCACCATGACTGCCTCCTATAACGGTACCGGCACCGGTCTCGTTCAATGGGGACTTACCGGTGTAGTCCAACCTTTGCGGGACTGGTAGGTCCCCATTGAAAAAAACATTCCCCATTCCCATTTGAGCACCCATAGGGCTCAATGGGAATGGGGAAGTAGCTAATAACGGTACCGCAATTTGTGGTACTGTTATTAGCTCTGAAGTCCCTTAGTGGCTCCCGTCCATAACGCCTGGTAAAACCAGGCGTTGAAGGAGGGACCCACTAAGGGAACTCGTAGAAGGGCGGTAAGGGATTATCGGCACCAGTCTCCTTAACGGTGCCCAGTATCCCTTACTGCCCTACTCGTAATGAGGCCCATAGTCATATTTACATGATAAATGTGCTTTGTAGGAAAATAATATATCAAAAACATGAACGAGGATGCTATCCACCTTATCTGAACAACCACACACATTGTCATACTTACCTGGTTTTAATGAAGATTGTCCATCTTTTTTCAAAATTCAATAAGCCTCAATGTTGTGAACTTTAATTGCTTTCATTAGAGTAGTAGCCCCTTTGCCATGCATAAGGGACATTGGGCCTCATTACGAGTCCAGCAGTAACCCTGCCGGTGCTACCAGCATGTTGCCGCTGGACTTGTAACATTTTACCAACACCTAGCTTCCTGGTGCCACTGGGATATTGCAAGTCCCGGGAGACTGGGAAGCTGGGTGCCTGTAAAAGTAAGTCCAATAGGATTCCATGGGAATGGGTTCACGGAAGCATCATCACTGTTACTAACAGTGCCAATGCTTCTGTGATGAGTATGCCTACCGGGCCACTGTGCCCGGGAGGGTGAGACCTGTTGGGGGCAGCGGCTCATCATTACTTACTGATGGAGCTTTGAAACCTCTTTTAGAGAAGTCTATTTTCACATCCTTCCTACAACCTCAGTTAAAACGCATTCTACTGCAAGAGCACATTTTATGAAATGAACTTATGGGTGGAATCACAGGCACAACTATCCATTCAAGAAATTATAGCAAAAATGACATTTTTATACAATCTTGATTTTTTGGTTTTTCAATGCTGTTTTATGGCTTTTCTGTGTGATAAATAGAACCCTATGAAATGACGTATCAGCCCTATGTATGAACAGCGTGTGCAATCTTAGACAACTGATGGCGAAATGGCTGTTAGAGTGAAATTTTCACCATATGGTGAATATTTGAGAATCAAACGCAATTGCACAGAACAATCAGAATTTGAGAAACATAAAACAGCAGCAACAATCAAATTTAAACAGAGAGGCTATTCCAATAATGTACTGAATAAAGCACAAGCAGTGTTTTATATTTTGTATTTAATAAACAGTCATATAGAGACAAACAAGGAACCACCATGGGCGCCAAATTTGCCCCACCTATACTAACCTGTGTATTGTAGCCTACGAAATTCAACATGCATGGGTGCACAGCGCTCTGTTTGACAGTCATCAAATAATATATTGGGGCAGGTACAAAGACGATATTTTGGTGATCTGGAAAGGGTGCAAAAATCATTGAAAGATTTTCACAAGCATCTCAACAATAATACATTCAACTTAAAGTTGACAATGGAGGAAAGAAAGAAAAGAATTCATTTTTTGGATTTGGAACTGTACATCAAAGACAACAAAATCCATTCAACACTATATGTAAATCCATCTTCAGGAAACAGCATATTACCTGCCAAAAGCAATCATCCTTCACACATAATCAATAACATTCCATATGGTGAATATTTGAGAATCAAAACGCAATTGCACAGAACAATCAGAATTTGAGAAACATAAAACAGCAGCAACAATCAAATTTAAACAGAGAGGTTATTCTAATAAAGCACAAGCAGAAACTGATGAAAGATCAAGAACAGATCTACATAAAAATAAAATCAAGAAAACAAACAAAAATAAATATCAGAAACTAAGATTTCTAACGACTTACAGTTTGGAAGCCAAACATCTCAAATTCATATTGCAGAAACATAGGCATCTATTAAATATGGATCTGGATCTCAAACCCTTTCTGGATGATCACCCAAAAATTACCTTTCGTAATGTGAAAAACCTGAAACAAATCTTAAGCACATCACATTTTGTACATCGTCATGTATCGAAAGGCAAAACACAACTATGGAATACTTCCAAACTAATAGGACATTTGAGATGCGGTACTTGCACGTTTTGCCAATATTCTGAAAATTGATTAACTACAATAAAGATGCTGAACGGCAAAGACTTCTTCAATTGCAAATCAAAATACATTGTGTACGTGTTGAAATGTCAATGTTATAAACTACATCTAGGAAGCACAATACAGACTTTGAAAATGAGAATAGCAAAGCACATCAGAAACATTAAAAACAAAGACCTTAGATATCCTCTGGGACAACATTTCCTAACTGAACACACTGAAACATACTTCGATAAAATCAAATTCTATGGAGTGGAAAAAAATAGAGACACCTTCGAGAGGAGGAAATACTGAAAACATATTAAGACAAAAAGAAGCCTATTGGATATGCTCGTTGGACACACAGGACTCAATTCTGACATAGAACTGGGTCACTTTCTCTAATCAAATTGAGGATCACAAGATACCATTAGAAGCATGATATGGCTGGACATAATCAGGTGGTATAATGGTTTGTATGTTGATGTGTCTCAACACAGAGACATTCAAGATTGATCTTTTAAGAATGCCACAGATTAGGGCTGATGTGATTGACATTGTCATAATGTATCTATGCAAATGATTGCCATTAATGTCATACATTATAATTGATGTGTTTTCATCATACTTTTTCCTTTACCCAACTTCTCACTTAATGAAAGATCTCCCTCTGCATCCTTACACCTAGTTCACTCCTTCTCCACACCTGTCTCGTCCCTCTTTTCTACAATGACTGGATAGCTGCCACTTGAATGTTGCGCCCTAGTTCAGGTCCCATTCATCATCCTTGTAGGTGTATTGTAGGTGTATGTGTGATCTCTTCATATACAAGCATGAGGAGAGCACACAGGTCCATGGAACCACCACTCCTTGAGTCCCATAAAGGTCAAGGAGAAACTAACCGTGCAATATGATGAATCTGCCTTCCACTCGTGGCATGCTGGCTGTAGCCAAAGGATCCTTTCCATGCTGTCCTAGGCTAAGCATCACATGGCTTGTGGCAACACTGAGTGCCTTTGGCTACCCCACCATCTATGAGCGATGTCAGGCAGGAGATCAGGCCTCATCACAAGTCCTTAAATACATTAGTCAAAAGCTGATAACTTGAGACCACAATATCTTCCATGCCTCACAAGACAAATTCTTAGTGTTTATCACAATCTTTTTTTTTTCCATTCTAAGTACAGATCAACTCATCTGTGACATGTGGCCATTTCACCCTAAAACTGCCTTGCAGCATAACATTTTTTTTTCTCACTTAAAAATCTCAGGTCACTAGTGCACGCACTCAACTCTCCAAAATGTCCACTCTGTAACTCCTTACTGGAAGTAGTCAATGACATTATTTTAATTATGCTGCAAATTCACCAAACCTCATCAGACAGACTCATCTCTAATAGCATCTCTTGCGACAATGTACTACCCATACTCTAAAATCTCCACTGGCTTCCCAACAACATAGTTGATACCTTAAATCCTTAACCTTAGTCACAAAGTATTGCATGGAAATGCTCCAGACATCCTCTCTAACTGGTTTTCGTCACTTAAACCCATCTATAACTTAACATCGTCCAATAGAAATATGATCTAACTTTCCCCTATTGAATCATTTACAATGTGAGGTAGAGTGTTCACTGTACTTGATTGTCTTCTCTGGATCTCTTACCCAACATTTACCAATTCTAATGCAATGTCACTTGGACGGAGGGAACACCCAGCTCCCAATCCTCCCCACCACCCACCACCCTACTAAGCAAGGGAAGCATCCTTCACACTGCTAATCGTTTTATCAAAGTAATCTGCATATATGACCACGTAATGTTACACTCATCCAACTTCACGGGCTCCCCCTCTAAACATAAATCACTTTCATATCCAGCTGCACACTATACAAATATGCCACTGTGGCAGACAAATGCACCACCATTGACATCCAGCAGATCCCTAGAAGTCATATCATGAATAAACTAGAACAGCACAAATACATAAAAGAATGAACCAAGGAGCAAGCATTTGGCTTCTGGTACCCATACTGTGGAACGCCCTCCCTACCAACATCAAACTTGCTACAAACTTACTGCAATTCAGCGAAGAAATCCAGAGACTCCTTTTCATTTCATTTAATTTAGGCTTTATCCGACAATAGCCAGAACACATAGAACACATCACATTTCATAAAAGTGAAATCTTGAATAAATATATTAAGGAAATCATGTTTTGTAAAATCACTGAGGCCTAAATGCCTCATTCGTGTTCACCAATAAAGTACCTTTGCATAGGCTAAAACAAGCTTAAATCAATATAAGTTTTTACAGAAGGAAAACAGCCTCAGTCATATAACGATATGACTTGGCTAAAGTGCTTAGATTTATAACAACATACATCTTAACTATTGTTGTGACCCATCCATAAAACATGTTGTTATTCTGACATGCCCTAAATGATTTAACTAAGCTCCATTCTAGTTTGGCAGCACATTACAAGACCGAGTTTAATACTCCTAGGTTTTGGGAACCCCCCTTGCCTATCTCCTCCATTTTTCAGAGCCCTTGACCTTGTGCACAATGCCCAGAACAAACAGGTTGCCACAAAATATTCAGTGCTAATGTCTTGACAATGGTGAAATAGTAACAGTGCATCCCTTGTGCAATGTATGGCATAGGTGTTACAAAGTGTCTTCAAGCACTTGTTCCTCGCAGTGGCATACATCTGGCAATAGAACAGGAAATGACAAAGGGTCTCCTGGCTAGGCCACACAATCGGCAGATGTCATGTCTCCTTGTATCCCGTTTACATGTGTGGTCGGCCACGTTTAGTTGGCCCAGCCTGAATTGTGTGTACAAATGACATGCATATGGAGGGTTGACCATGTCCTAATAACTCTCAAACCCTGGGAGCAACTAACAATTCAGGTAGACATTACCCATGGCCAGTCTGCTACAAGTATTTGATCATATTTTCTTTGGTAAACTCCTGCATTGTGCTCTTTAGCCTATCAGAAAAGCCTGCTAAGATATTTACAGAGTTGTCCCAGCTACTCTAAGTGGTATTTCATCAAGCATCTTTTGACATGGCGAACCAGGGCAAAGATCTGCCACCCTTGTAAACCAGCCTCACTGTATATCCCGAGCTCTGGGATTGTCCAGACTTTGGCACAGTACAGGAGCGCACTTATTGGCCTATGACCAAGCTCGAGGTCATAATAATAATAATAATAATTTAACATTTATATATTGCTTCGAACCCTCAGGTATCTGAGCGCTGCTTATTATTGCCCACGGTGTGTGGTGCTCATTTATCGACCTCGGAAGGATGAAAGGCTGAGGTTGGCCCTGTCAGGATTCAAACCTGTGTCAACAGGCTCCGCAAGGATGTCAAAGCAAGCGCTCTACTCTCTGACTGTCTTAAAGAGTAGATCCGTATTTACAGACACGAACGTGGCAGGCCGAGCAAACATTCTTCACAGCTCATAAGATACATAGCCCTGGACTCACGCAGCATAGTATACGTTCAGATGACAACCTTTATCCCATTTTTCACTCCCACACTTTTCCCAATCACAAATTCCCCAATGACTTGTACATGTTAACTATTGCCTTGCTACCCTAAATGGTGTGCCAGTAATCGGAGCTATGATGAAAGGGTTATACCCACACATCCAATGGATGGTTGCCTCTAAACCTTACCCATTTGCAACTCTTCATTACTTTCTGAGGCTAGGTCTATGCTCAATAAATGACCAAAATAAAATTTAAAAACATAAAATACTTCTTTTGAATGCTAAACTTTGTGCAAAGTGGTGGACATTTAGGTTTTAAACTTGGTGTGCCAGTAGCTTTAAGGTCATAGCCACACGCAGCAAAATAATGTACAGCCTCTGAGCCCGCGCTATCTGCCCTCATATTCAGTCTGGGCTGATAAGTCAGGATTCAAGGCCCATATCTTTTCCTGTAGCCATGGGCATTACACTTAATAATTATAAGCTGAAAATTCCTATGATTTTCATGTTAAGACATTTGGTGGTTTTTCAATTAATCACTTAATTGTAGTTAGAATGAATTATTCCAAACATTATCACCCATTCACCATTTGTTTACATATCATTTGCCACTAAAGAACTCAAACAAACGCTGTACCACAGTCTAAACATTGTATGATACGATAATCAAAACAACATGTGCTTTCATTATGTCCAAAATTGGAGGCCCTTTACAGGGCTTGTTACTGCCGTTATTGTCACCACTTTGAATGGGTAGCGACTACCCACTTCTGGAACATGTGTCTTAATTCTTCCTCTGAAGTTTTGATTATCGCATTATACAATGTTTGGACTTAATAATTACACATGAAAGCCTGCAATAAGTAGATAATTAAAATGTGTCCATAGGTTTCTCAGTGTAGTCTAGTTGTAACACACATGCACAGATGAAAAAATGAAATAAGCTCAGTGCTCATTCCCTGATGACGTATCAGTGCCTGCAGCGTAAGACAGAGGAAAATGTCCATTTCAACTCGCACCACCAAATTTTGCAAAAGATTTTAATTACTTACGTGCGATGGGTGTGGTGTCCCGTGCAAGTAATTGTACAGGTTGTGTGGATGTGGCAGGCAGGCTGGAGCAGCAATGAGAGGCTGCAGGGGTGTGGCTAGGAGGTGTGGCACAGCCAGCGCGGAACTCACTTGAACAACCTCAAATGTAACTTCCCTCAGCCAATGAAGGGAGGGGATAAAAAGGATATCCCAGAGTGGGGAAGAAACAGGAAGAGAGCCCCAGAATAGGGAATGACCAACACTAGACCTGAGTGTTGGGTAAGGCAGAGAAAAGCCCCAGGGTGGGGAAGAACAAGAAATATCCCAGAGTGGGGAAGAAATAGGAGGAGAGCGCCAGAGTGGGGAGAACCAGAGAAGACCACAGAGTCTAGCATGAACCGAGGGAACATCCCCGGGTGTAGAGTAAGAAGACACTAGAGTTGGATGAAAGACTGAGAAACCCCCTAAAAGGGGCATGTGGGGAGAGAAAATACTGAGATGCTCCCATAGTATGAGGAGACAGAACGAGATTTGGACTGGAATTCCTGGTGGAGGTCCCAGCACCCGAAAGCTATCTTGAATGAACCGGAACTGTGGGCAAGAAAGCCTTCACTGAGAATGGACAGAAGTGGGGGTGAGAAGCCAGCAGCCAGCCCCCTGTTCTAATCCTTCTATTAATGTTTTTTTTATTGATACAGCTGAAATTAATCAACATTTAAATTCACTTTTCATTACAAAATATGTCAATTCAAACAATTGCCTTAAACATTTTCTTTCATCTATATACAAATTTAGCCTATAAAGGTTACAAAGAAATTTACATAACAAACGAAACAGAAAAACAGCAGAACAAAAAAAGAACAAAAACTTAAAAGACCATTTTTTCTTCTATACATAATCAAGAACAACAACACTCACTTTGATTCAAGTTTTAAGGACGTCAAAAAATTGATTGTTGCTATCTGTAACATTCTATAAGAGGAGCCTGCAATGTGCGCCCAACATGCTTGCTCTTCCAGCAGTGCCAAATGTTTATGAAAATTCTTAAAGTGTGTTACTCTCAACAATGTTAATTCAGGACAATTCACAATCAGATGTTCAACAGTTTCTCCTATACCACCCATCTGACAGAATCTACAGATATTTTGTTGTTTTGTTATGAGTTTCCATACTGTGGAACGCCCTCCCTACCAACATCAAACTTGCTACAAACTGAACGCAATTCAGCGAAGAAATCCAGAGACTCCTTTTCATTTCATTTAATTTAGGCTTTATCCGACAATAGCCAGAACACATAGAACACATCACATTTCATAAAAGTGAAATCTTGAATAAACATATTAAGAAAATCATGCTTTGTAAAATCACTGAGGCCTAAATGCCTCATTCGTGTTCACCAATAAAGTACCTTTGCATAGGCTAAAACAAGCTTAAATCAATATAAGTTTTTACAGAAGGAAAACAGCCTCAGTCATATAACGATATGACTTGGCTAAAGTGCTTAGATTTATAACAACATACATCTTAACTATTGTTGTGACCCATCCATAAAACATGTTGTTATTCTGACATGCCCTAAATGATTTAACTAAGCTCCATTCTAGTTTGGCAGCACATTACAAGACCGAGTTTAATACTCCTAGGTTTTGGGAACCCCCCTTGCCTATCTCCTCCATTTTTCAGAGCCCTTGACCTTGTGCACAATGCCCAGAACAAACAGGTTGCCACAAAATATTCAGTGCTAATGTCTTGACAATGGTGAAATAGTAACAGTGCATCCCTTGTGCAATGTATGGCATAGGTGTTACAAAGTGTCTTCAAGCACTTGTTCCTCGCAGTGGCATACATCTGGCAATAGAACAGGAAATGACAAAGGGTCTCCTGGCTAGGCCACACAATCGGCAGATGTCATGTCTCCTTGTATCCCGTTTACATGTGTGGTCGGCCACGTTTAGTTGGCCCAGCCTGAATTGTGTGTACAAATGACATGCATATGGAGGGTTGACCATGTCCTAATAACTCTCAAACCCTGGGAGCAACTAACATTCCAGGTAGACATTGCCCATGGCCAGTCTGCTACAAGTATTTGATCATATTTTCTTTGGTAACCTCCTGCATTGTGCTCTTTAGCCTATCAGAAAAGCCTGCTAAGATACTTACAGAGTTGTCCCAGCTACTCTAAGTGGTATTTCATCAAGCATCTTTTGACATGGCGAACCAGGGCAAAGATCTGCCACCCTTGTAAACCAGCCTCACTGTATATCCCGAGCTCTGGGATTGTCCAGACTTTGGCACAGTACAGGAGCGCACTTATCGGCCTATGACCAAGTTCGAGGTTATAATAATAATAACAATAATAATTTAACATTTATATATTGCTTTGAACCCTCAGGTATCTGAGCGCTGCTTATTATTGCCCACGGTGTGTTTCTATACCACCCATCTGACAGAATCTACAGATATTTTCTTGTTTTGTTATGAGTTTCCATTTATAAAGTAAAGCTCTTGTAGGCCATGAATTAAAACAAAACCAAAGGTTTCCAAGCCTATTAAACACAGTTGGTATTTGTTCAAGATATTTCTTGGGTATACTCATATGTTTCGGTGAAAATATTTCCAGGGAGATAGTATGATAACACAAACATAACACATGATTATCAATCCAATCAATTCTATAAAGTTGCCTTTTTGCTTTGTCTGGTTTGGCTATTAACTACTCAATAGATATATCGGCATGTATCAGGATCTGATATATTGCTAACAACCACCTTTGAACAAATCGATGAGAGCTGGAAACAATATACTCCGACAATGTTTTCAATATGCTCGGGCTAGATGTCGATATTATACATTTTCAAAATAATGCACATGTTTTCCAACAGTAGGTTGCATATAATGAGACAAGACCCAATTTATACCGTATTCAGGAAATGGGAATACAGTTTGGTAGTTGCAATATTTGTTGCCAAAAAAGTTTTTCCCATTTGTCACAAGTGTTAGATGATATCGGAATGTCTTTTTCAAGACCATATAAAATGGTTGGTACTACTTTTGCTTTCCAGTATGTTAGGGCTGGGAGCACAGTAAATTTTTGTCTGAGAAACCACAGTCACAATTTTGTGTTCAATTAATCTATGTTGGGCGTTTGCTTTTTCCAATCCCTCAAAACACATTCCAAGGTACATGTAATCAGGTACAATTTCCAGTGGCATATTATTAATAGACCATCTATTCAGTCTGCCACCACAGTTTGTTGGTTTATATATAACTATTTATGTTTTGGCTGTGTTAATACTCAATTCATTGTGGCTAATATATTGTTCGAAGGCTGTCAATAACTTTTGTAATCCTACTGGCGTCTTTGCTATGAGCACCAAATCATCTGCATACGTGATTGCTTTGGTCGAATACCCCTTCATTTTTGGTGAATCCGAGTTTATGGTCTCAAACATGTATTTCACATCCTGTATAAAATAATTAAAGATTGCAGAAGCCCGCAGACAGCCCTGCTTAAGGCCCCGGGATGTCGGTATTTCTGCTGACAATAGGCCTTGAAGATTCAACCTGATACAAATAGATGTGTTGGTATGAAATTTGTGTATCATATCACATAAAGAAGATGGGCATTGATCACGTTGTAATTTAGACATTAGCAGAACTCTCGAGACCGAATCAAACGCGGCCCGCAGATCCACGAATGCAAAAAATACTTGTTGCTTTCTTTGATGACATTGGTATTTTAACGCATTGATACATAATAAATTAATACCTGTACCTAGGCCTTTTACAAATCCTGTTTGTTGGGGATCACGTAGTTTACACGTCAACGTCCAAGCATTGAAATCTCTCAATACACACTTTGCAATAAAAATTCCCGGTATATCAAGAAGGGCTATAGGCCTATAGTTTGTTGGTTTGGAGTAGTCGCCCTTCTTGAATACCGGGACAATGATAGAAGACTTTCAAGTGCTTGGTAGCGATCTATGCTTGAGGATTTGTTGAAACATAGAGTGTAAAATCTTCGCCCAAATATGGGCATTATCTTTGAGCATTTTATTATGGAGCCCATCAGGGCCTGCTGCTCTAGAATTGCTTGCCTGCTTAATATAGTCGCAGATGGTATCTGGGGAGCACTCTAATTTCCACTGCTTGATCGTTTGCATATCATAATGAAAGTTATCAAATAATGGGTCTGAGTATAGATCTCTGAAATATGTAGACCATTGTTGCTCTGATACACCATTTGCTTGAGCTTCTATTTGGTGGGATCGACTGCACTCATTCAATAGAATCCATGTGGCAGCAGAGTTTTCTGTTGCTATGGTCTTAAAGAAAACTTCACTATTGTGATTAAATAGTTTGGCTTCATGAGCTCGAATCCAGTTGGTATATCTGCATTTTGCTTCTCTTAGCCTCTCTAACATCAGAGGTGAAGCCGCTTTCAAGATGTTCTTGTGTTCTCTCTGATATGCAGCTTTCCTTTCTCGCACTTCAGGGTTATATCTATGAATGTGTTTCACTGTTTGGTTATTTTTTATTAAGATGATATCTTTAAACCACTCTAGAATTCGAGTGTATGGGTGTACAGTATGATCATTTACATGACCCTGTATGTAAATGTTAAGCGCCTGCAATTTTGGTATTGACCAAATGAATCTTGTTCTCGCATTGTTAATTACCAGGGATTGTTGGAGATGTATCTGTTGTTCTTTCCCATTCGCTTGGTCCCACATGAATCGAGTTGTTAATAAATTGTGGTCACTTGCAGGCAACGTTGTTATATTTATAGAAATTATTCTTGAAAAATGTCTGGTGTCAACGAATATGTGATCAATTATGCTGAAACTATTATTTTTATGCCATGTCGGTTGAGCTGGAACATCACCTTTAACTGCACCATTGACCAAAGTAAAGGATCTCTCTGACATAAACGCAAACCACCTTCGAGCCTCCTTGGGTTGCTGGCCTTGTTTTTGTTATTATAATCTATATTTGAGTCACCTACTACAAAAGTGGAAATTACATCATTAGCTAGTGCAATAATTTCTACCATGTTTGATAATTTCAGATAAAATATATCGTCAGATATACCATACAGATTCCGACATATATATATCAGACCAGTTTTTCCTGCTGGACTAATCAATTTCACTAGTTGTAGGAAGCTACTGTGATATAGCCAAGGTTCTAAACTAAGGCCAGATGTTAAACGAACCGCAACAAGTAGACCCGAGGATGGTCTGCCCTTAAGTCCTCTAATTGCAAGGACTAAAGAAACAGCATAGTTATCCCATACAGGTGGCACAAGTAACCAAGTTTCTTGAAATGCTAAAATGTCAAAGCTGAAGGCAAAGTTTTTTATGGAGGATTCAAGGTGAGAATGACTTCTAGTGTTCCAATATCCCAAAGTAATTGATTGCGTCTCCTGCCCATTAATTAGTTATGTTATAAAACATTTTGAGGAATTGGATTGTAATCTTATTCTGTGTTCCGGTTTGTCTACAGTTCTGGTAGATGGATATATAGCATTTGTATTTTGATTATGTATTTGCACCGGATCTTGTGCTAGCAAAAAACCCATCTCAAAGAGTTGATGGGTGGCGGAATTTCCACATTCACCGGTGTCACATCTGAAAACTTTTTTGCTCCTTCACTTCGCAAGGCGCTCCTATTACCATTTTAAAGTGCCTGAACTAGTTCATTAAAGGGGGAGTGTTGCGTTGGGGTGTTGCTTACTTTTTGAGTTGCATCACTTAAGAGCCCACTAGAGGGTAACTGATGGTTCATAGTGCTTGTTTTTCCTTGTTTCGACTCCAAATCTACCCTCCCTACCAAATTCGATTCAAGGCACTCTTGTTTCTTATTCCCTTTTGTAGCTACCGCCAGTGTGTTGAAAAATGACGTCATTGTGTTTTTGGGCATTTTCATTGATGGCATATTCATTGATTTCTTTATCAAGGTTTATTTTGGTGCTTGTTTTTGTCATTGTTTTTGTCATTTGCTGAGATGTAGGTTTTCTTTTTTCTTTCGCCGAAGCAAATTGCAACTCGGCTATTTCAGCTTCCTGGTAGTCGTGATTGTCAATGCTCACCCATGACACCTCTACTGTAGCTATATGGGCAGCAACATCTGGTGTTTCGACAGGGCAAATGATCTCTGGAATCAAGGGTAAGCATCCTCCATTAGAGGCACTTGTCTATGCAATTTGTGTCTGTTGTTGTGTATGTTGATCAGCCTGAGTTGTAAGTTTCTGATCTAATTTCTCTATTAGCTTGAATAAAGTTATTGTGGTGGTGTTTATTGCAGATAAAGTTACTTCTAGCATCACTGATTGTGGCATGCCTGTTTGTGAGCCACTATTTAACACTGGATTCTTGGGACGTTGCCTCGGCGTGGGGTTAATATATATTAAAGACTGTCCTAACCCAGACCTCTCTGTAACATGTGAATCTGCCTCAGGTGAATGATTACTACATATGGTAATAGGCGATTCACATTGGCTAGCGTACCATGATATGTTGCCTGCTTCAAGGCTGTCAATTACTGAGCTATTCAGATTTTGATATGTGGAGCTCACAACACTGTCTGACAGACCTGCACGTCTGGGTGCCCCGGTCCTATTAGCATTGGGGTGTAGTATAGTAGCGTTGGACAGTGATTGTGGCATTGGTGATACAGCTACTGCCGCTGGACTCTTGGCAATGCCTCTTCCTACACCACGGTGTGTAAAGAAGGAGGCATGTTTTAACCGCCTCATTTATAGTACGCCCCCTCCATTGAAACGGCTTTTGGATTTTGCTAGGAACTATTGATGGTGTTATTTTGGAAGGGCCAGCTGGGGTTAAAGTAATTGCAGTGCGCAACAAGCACAACTTTGTTGACTCGGTCACCATTATGGGATTGGGAAAGTATGCCGTATTTATGGGCATACACGTTGTTAAAGTGTTGGGCTTCCTATACATAACCCGCCACCAATTTAGTGGTGGCTCACAGAAATAACACAACCTCCTGAGTTCATACTCAAAACCAGTCTTCTCTGTGAGTAACAAACAGAAAATGAAACAGAAAATGAAGCGACCAGACTGTGTTCCCCAGATAAGCACACAGCTAGTAGCTGGCAGATTAAAATAATAATAAAAACACACAAACAAAACCAAATCCCAACAACAAAAATAAAAATCAAACACGTAACCTCCTATTTCACCTGACAACCGGACATGCCGGGCAAAGCGGGCTAAGCGGTACTTCAGCAAGGTACTTCGCTTGCAAGGTGCGTGCGCGCTGGTGCGCGAGCAAGCCCACCTTATGGTGGAAGAGGAAGTTCAGCCCCATCAGTGGCGTGGCAAACAAGTTTAACACACACTGCTTTCTACGAGAGAAAAAACAAAAAGAAAAGCTATATAAATTGCTTTGTTTGTTGCGTAGCCAGGTCTCTTGTCAGGTCAGATTTAATGTCTTGGGCAAGTTCTAACCTGGAAGAAGCTAGTAGGGTTAGGCTGTTAGATACTGTCCACAAATAAAGGAGTACTGATACCTTGTCTCGTTTTACGAGTCTTGATTCTAGCTAACTGCACATTTCAGAGCCTTGAATTCAGAACAACTGTCCCATATTTCATTATTTGATAAGAAGATATGTATATTTTTAGTGCACCACTGTTGTTTAGTACTGGGAAACAGAAAGCCCTGTGCATGTTACAACTTATTTTAAATTAGTGTCACCATTTGAAGTGCTTTTATCAGACTGTTAGGACACATCACTAGACTTCAGATTGGCAAGTTTCTTTGTAGGGCTCACTTATTACATGTATCCTGTATATATTTTAATCTATTTAAAACATGTTTTTTGTATTGTACATCACAATATACTTTTCCAACAAATGCAAGAGAATGGTCCTCATTATGAGTACAACGAAAACAGCAAAAAGTGGTGCTACACAAATTATTGACAGATAATAATCTACAGGGGTAGCCCCACACTGCAGTGATATTCCCTCCTACTAAGTGAGGATATATAGAATATATTTTGACCAGAGGAAGGAACACAAACAATTATCTATATGAAACTGTAGATGTACCCTCAGATAACAATTTCTCAAAACAGCCACTTAGCAAATATGGGCTGCATTTTGTGTTCTATGCACTCAATAACACACAGTGTTATCAAAAAATATCATTTTAATATATTATTCTTGTTTGAGCACAAGTAATACAAACATTAAAAAACATATACACATCACATAGTAATATACATGTTAAAATTATTCCACCTCACACCATCGAAAATCACCAAATACTTGATCACAACAAACAATGGCAACTTAATTATTCTTATTTCCCATTGTGTTAAACAAGCCCAACTTATATAAGTTTCTGTCCTATGTGTTACAGGTAACTGGACATTCTTCAGGGGCAGAAGTAGTCCTGTGCTTCAGGTAGATCTCGCTTTTATATTCACACACCAGATTCATATATCTAAGGGTACAAAACAAGAGCAAATTACTACACAGGCATTATGGGTCCAATTACTCGGCCTAGCCAATCCCTAATCACCAACAGAAAATAATATACCTGAACTAGAAGTTAGAAGGAATAAATGTCTTCAAACTTGATAGCAAAAATATTGCTCTTCACTTGTCTAGCCGATAGGATGGATCACTCAAAGTACAAGTACCTAGAACCAATAATAAAAAGACTAACCTTTAGTCGCTAAAATATCTATAGCCATACCACTTACTCTAAAAGGGTAAAGCATACCCACTAGGATACATGCCCCCTATAGAAAAAACCAACTTACCCTAGGATGTAAGTTCAGTTCTTCTCCTAAACGTGACTCATTAAATGTAAAGTTTTCGACATTCCTGACGCTCAACCTTCAAATTCACCACCTATTGCATGAAAAAGAGATCTCAGTAAATTCCAACCTTTTGAAACAACATGGGTCTTCCCACAAAGAAACCTCAATCAAAGTCCCTTACCTTTCTCATACTGTTGTTTCCAATCAACTTCAAAAAGCGGCCACGTTGTGTGAAACAACGACCCACACCATTTTGAGAAATTGTTATCTGAGGGTACATCTACTGCTACACAAATTATTGCCAGTTTTAACACTTTACTGCATTATAGGAAGCCTAAAGTAGGCACTAATTCCCCCACTGATTATCATGGCAGCGGAATTAATACAGGAAAATAAAATGCTAATTCCAACATATTACGATGTGAAATACTTACACAATATTAACAAAAACGCCAGGTATTCAGACAAAAGGAGGGTGCAGCAACCTGCACCAAAGATTCAGAGGTGAATACATCTAGGGTATGGAAAGTAACTCAAAGGTAAACCCAACAGGTCCTGAAATAATATGTAAGTCCCACCCCTTCCCAAATAAACTGCCAAACGCTATACAGACTCTAGCAGTAGCAGGCTATGACATCCAGGACCTCCTACCGGTCATTGGAATGCAGATCCATGCACAGCATGTCATTCTCAAACATGGACAAAGAAGGGGGAGGATCCCTGCAAATAGAGCGGACATTCCCGGACAACTCCTTACCATGGCCATTCCCCAATGGGCAGCTCATTCCATTGTACACCCTGAACAATTATTCTATAGTTGAGCTACTCACTCTGATACGGGCAGATATAGAGATCAGGATCAATATAAGAATATCCACCCCACGGCTGGTGAAGCTTTTGTCAGTGCTGCCCTTTTCTGCCACACTTTCCAGCACACTGTGTACATGGTGAATGGCAAGTCATATCCCAGATATTCTATAGCGCATGGTCAGGTGCTGGATGCACTCATGCAGAATGCACCACCGCACAGTTCCCTGCGCCGCACCTCTCCAGCAGAGTTAAATGCAGCAAAAGCAATACTCTATGCACCTGCCCACTTTGCAAATGTCATTGCAGCTCTGTAGTCTACTCATGTCACATTGGTGGCTCTTCAGATGTTTGAAGAGGTGTACCAGAAGAGGACACAACAGCATTCCCTAAATGTACAGGTGACCAGCAATGCCAACCTGACCATGAATTGAGGACTTTATCAAATGACAAAGGAACCACTTTATAATGAGGCACACATCATGACCAGGCATTGTAATAAGTATACCTTTGGCCAGATGACAGGAGGTTCTAAGGCCTTCTTTAGACTGGAAGTGCCCTAATACAGAGGCCAGACAAAGTTGGGGGGAAAATGTGTGTAGTGTGTGCTGTTGAGATATCTGTTGATATGTCATACTGTTCACTAAGTGTCAATCCCCGCTTTAACACTCCCTGGTTTACAGCCCCAGCCCACAATTGTAGGATAAGAAACATGTGTGTTTACAGTTAAAACTCAAATTGGTTGCATCTCATTTTCCAGACAGAAATTACTTCGAAGTAATTCCTTCGAAAAAAAACTCATCCAAATGTCTTTCTTTTTATTTGGGGATTCCCACCCAAAATCCACCTTTCCCTATACTAGAACCCCTCCCAAGAGCCTTTCTTCACCCTTTTTTAATCCTTTATCCCCAGCCCCTACATAATTCGACAAGTTTTCTAAAAGGAATTACTTTGAAGTAAATTACTTTGAAGTAATTCCTGTTCGTAAAACAATGGGATATGCTCAAATGTTCATCGAAGGTGGTCCCCTCACTTCATGCAGGGTAAGTCACCTCAAGATATTACACATACATAAACATGAGCACCTAGTCTACAGAGAAAATCCAACTGCCTATGTTTTTCACCTTCACTTTCACGTTTACACACACACACAGTTGCTCCATATATCAATGAATTTATTACTTAATATTACTATTCAGTAATACAAAGTAATATCTAAGCAATATGATGTATTTCAATGATGCTCTGGCTGCTTATCGGCCAGTGTATTCAAATGTATTGCGCTGCTTATATATCATAATGAATCCTTATAATCAACCACGCATTTTATAGCACTTTATTTTCATACATGTCAACACTGTTATCATTCAACAGAACTTAATTCCACAACACATCTAAACATGGTGTTGTGGGATGCTAGAATGTGCATACTTAATTGCATGCTATCATGAGTTGCATCTAAATCTGCAGGTTTGGTTTAGGGAAGCAGTGCTTTGAATTTAGGATGCACAAACATTGTATATATCAACCCTAAGTAGTCACCTAAGATTATGATTTTCTGAAGGGACAAAGACTATCCTCACTAATCCTATGTGTCCTATCACCTCAACACAAGCTCATTGATGAAATTATAGTATTCATTTGGAAGTGCATCTTTTATATGGAAATATAAATGCTAATCTCCCTTCCATCAAAATCTGTCTTTTTAAATATCTGCAGCTTTCGCGGTTGTTGATTTATCAATTCTCTGTTAGGCTTTGAAGCATTGCCACCAATTGAAAGCCTAATGTATTGATTATAACTGTGAATATGGCATGATTTCATTTATTTAGCTATCATTTACAAAAATGCTGCACTCTCAGTGCTGGGAAAAGGTTCCCAGTTTTAAAATGCACGCACAGCAAACAGGTAGGCAAAATACTATTGTGTTCTTATTTCAATCTAATCTGACCCAGCTTTGAGTACAGTGAAAGCAGGGAATAACCCACACTAAAATCACTTCAATATCCTATTATTATTCTTTTAATAATAATGTATTGGCTCCTGTCCTTTGTGCACAGAAACATACTATGATTTCTGCAATAGTTCAAGTATCACATGGCTTTAAATAAAGTGAGAAGGCTCTTTTGCATTTCACGCTTAAATATCAAAATATAATCTTTTGAATGAGCTGTCAATAGTGAAAACCACCCCTATCGCCCCAATCCTGTACTTCACAAATACATGATACTAGGGGACCTATTTTCAACTAGATTGGGAGATATTGTATACTCACTTTTGAATAATTCTTTAAGGATGACCCCTCAAATGTTTTCAAAGGAACTCCCAATCAGCTTCCCCTTCCGCTTGGAAAGCCGATCTGTCACAGGAACACATTTCTTTAAGGCTCAATACTCCATATGATATCCAATCTCGTCTCTCATCGATTTGGAACAGGTGGTGTCCTTCTATGCAGCCTTTGATTCCAGAGTTCTCACCATTCCCTGTATGTTTCTAATCTTTAAATGGTCATTTTTCTATACTGTTTCATCCCTAGCTCACACTTCTTCCATGGTCAAGTCTCACTATTGCCTTGCTTAGTAGTCAGACACTTCCTGGGAGCTTCCACCCTTCTCCAACCCAGCTGTTCCTCTAGAACACTGGGACATGGAACATGAATATGTGCAATGAAATATGAATTATTTGTTCATATTTATGATTTTATCAAATATCAATAATCCTACAAATGTCATATTTAGCCCTATTGAATAGAGGAGAATCTCTCGATCATAACACACTTTTTCTTTTATTTCTACATCACATGGTTTGCAGAGTTATAGTGAAAATAGTGTTTGAATTCATGAATATTTGGCAGAAGCCACCAGACTGCTTGGCACTGCTTACCTTAATGGTTGTTATGGCAATTTTGGAGGCATCCATCCAGGGCCTCCGTTCGGGAACTTGGAGGTGCCTTCACCAAGATCGGGGACACTCAACATTCCACTGTTTTGTACCCAAAATGAACTCCACTGATCTGTGCCCATGTTTTGATTTTAGAGGTGCCAACCAGATCACTGTTCAAGACAAATATCATTTGCCTGTCATCACCAACATACTAGAGGCATCGAGGGAGTCCACCATATTTTCTAAACTAGACCTACGTGGAGCATACCACCTCATCAGGATTCGAGAGGCCGACAAATGGAAGACAGCCCTCAAAACGCCATTCAGACACTTTGAATATCTCATGATGCCCTTTAGCCTGAAGAATGCCCACCCTGTCTTCCAATGTTTGATGCACCGTATTGTTTCAGACATCTTGCTCCAGTTCATCATCGTCTATCTCAACGATATCCTGATTTATTCAGTGCATCCCAACTACATGACAACCATGTAAATGAAGTGCTTTCTCCCCTAAGGCACCACCAGCTCCTGGCAGACCTGACAAGTTCCAGTTCGACAAACATAATATAAATTACTTGGGATAAGTCATCAACAAATATGACATAGCAATTGATCGGCAGAAAGTATCTGCAATCGTGGATTGGCCCAGCTTAGTGAAAAAGATCCAATGTTTCCTGGGCCTGGCCTTTCCTTCTCTCAGATCATCTTGCCCATTACGCATCTACTAAAGAACCCTCCACCCCCTTTTATGGACATCAGAGGCAGAAGAAGCCTTCAAACTCCTTAAAACCTTGTTTACATAAGCACCTTTGTTGCACCATCCAGACATTACCAACCCATTTATTGTGGAAACAGATGCTTCCGATTCTGCAATCAAAGCGGTTCTGAAACAACAGCAGCAACACCTTCAGGATCATCCCATGGCCTATATCAAGAACACTCAATGATAGTGAGCAACACTATTCTGTCCTGGAAAAATAATTCCTGGTGATTAGCAGGCCTGTCTGGAGTGGTGTAACCTCCTCCTAGGAGCCTGTACGTCTGTGGAGATCCGTGCTGATCATAAGAACCTATATGCATTACAATCCATGAAATGTAAGAACAGACAACATGCTCGCTGGGCCTATTTCTTCCCCCAGCATCAATTCAACCTAAACTACATACATACTATGTGGAAGACAAGACAGGGATGGATTTCCCATGCAACATAAACTGATACAGAACCTTTTCTAACGGCATTGGATTAGTGACCATACACATTTGAATGTGGTCACAAAGTAATTATTTTGCACAGACTCAAAGATGACTGTGCTGACCTCATTTGATGTTCAGATGTGACTTTATTTTCCAACAATACAACACCCATGCACTCCATTGCACTCCACAAAATCCGTGCCCTCCCCCACCCTCTCCCTCATCCCAAACAAGATTGATTCTGGAAAGGGAGTCCTATTTATGTAACTACTTTCCCATGGCAATTTACTCAGCTTGTGAGTGTGTGGCTGAGCATTGGGACCAACAACAAGGGTCCCTAGACAGTGTGGGGGTGAAACAAGTGAATCATTCATAATCCATCTGCATTTTAAGAAGCAGTGTCCTCTGCATTGTCACAGTGTCTTCGAATATTGCCTCTGCCAGCTCTCAAAACATATGCACTGCTTGTCCATCACCTGAGCTATCTGCCAGTATGAGACACGCACAACATCCCTGCAGGTGTTTCAGCTGTTCAGCCTGCTCCAGATCCCTTCATGGGTGTACTGGGAAACACTGTCAAGGCTGTGGACAGGGTTCAGAGTGTCACACCAAAGTCCTCCACGGATTCAATAGCAACACCATCAATCCTGGCGCCAGTGTCCTGATGCTGGTGCCACTGAATGGGTGAAGCAGGTGAGAAGAAGGCAGGTAGTGCCTGCAGACGGGTCACATATTCAGCCAGGCTGGTAGTTTGCAGTGGGGCTGGTGGAGTTGCCAAAGACAGACTAGCCTCCTCACAGGCTCATAGGGTGGTGGTGTCAGTGTTGGCAAGGTGCGTGGCTGCATCAGGAACAGTGTTAGTGGTGTTAGCCACAATTGCTGGTCTGGAGGTAGTCTGGGTGGTGTTTTGAGCTGCTTTGCAGGTACCAGTGGCGGATGCTTCATTACAGGGGTCTTGTGGCAGTACCCTGAATGTGGGGTGAAGAGTGGTGATTTAGGTGCTGAAGGTTGGTGTGGGCATTTCAGTGTTACAAGCAGAAGGCTCAGTTGACCACGCCATGCTATAGCCTGCCTATTCTCCCTGGATAGAGTGTGAACCTGGGGATGTGTGACATGTGATCAGTCATAATGATTACTAGAATTTAGCTGAGCAAGACACTCATGCATATTGAAGGTTGCTTACCAAAGGCCAGTTGGAAAATGGTGGGTTTACATGCATGGCCAACATTAGTCAAACATTTGTACAAGCACCCTTTCACATGCAGACCCATTGGTAGATGTCACATGAGTGTTTGGTATCTCTGTGTTCTTATTGGCATGTGCACCTTGTGGTTAGCTCTGGATAGTCGGGGTGCCACTGTACTTTCATAGGCCACACACAGCAGTGGTGTGTTTGGAGGAGGGCATAAAGACATGATTACTTGGCCGGACATTTTGCTGCAAATCAATGGCAGCTTTGTGGATTTTATTTTACATCAATTCAAATTTGGCTGCTGTGCTTTCATTTTCAGTTGCATGTGGCCACAGTAGGTATCAGTTTCCCATGTGGCCATGACCCGCACTGACAAATGCATTTCTAAATTGCATGAGGTCACAAATGTATTGATGCAACGGTGCATTTCTTTCATTGCAGGCATTTTGACAATGGGTCCCGCTCTGGTTGTCACATGCATTCAGACACCCCTGGATTACTCACATGGCCAACGGCTTGGGCAGTGTGGCTATCTGACTCCACAGTCTGCCTCATGCCCTTGGTTGGTAGGCAGTTATGCAGTCACATTGAAGAGATAGCATTTCTCCCATGCTCTACTCACTAAAGCTTGGGTCGACTGCCTGATTCAACCTTTGTTCTTCCAATACACTCCAGACCAGCTATTCCTGGGATACTGCTCGCCTTGCCCTTCCATTGCATGAGGGTCGGGGCCTCAACTGTGCAGCTCTATCCCTTGGGTGGATGGAGATTAGACCATACAACCTGGCATTCATATCATTCAAGCTCTTGTTGCAGTCTTCTTTGTTGTGAGGAACAGTGCCTACAACAAGAACCATATGTTTGTGCAGGTTTTGTTTTTCATGTGTACAGATGCTTTCCTGTGCTCTGCTCCAACCAGCTCCCCTGTATGGCAGTCCCCCTCATCTGTAGCTCTACATAGCTGAATTTTCATTTCTGCAACTGCATTTTGGGCACCTTCCCTTTTCCTTTTTTAACAATGTTATATAACTTGTGGGCTAAAATGGCAACAGGAACACGGGTGATTTGATTGTATTGTGTTTTCAAGGATGGCCACTGTGTGTTTCCACTTAACATAATTATATTATTTCTGGTCAGCGGTCTTTCTTCTAGCGGAATTACCGATTGCTGTTTTGCATGCAATGCTATTTCTGTTGCTATGTGGGTGAATTACTTATTGGTATTGATTGTTGCCACTAATTGTGCAACAGAATTACAGTTACCATTGAAGGTTGGGTCACACGCCCGTGGGCTTTTAATTTGGGGCTAATTCCACTGGATGCCATGGCTCTGAGAGCAATTATGTCCCACAGAATGACTGCTGTGTTTACTCCTCGACTCATATGGGTGTGTTACTTAACCATATTTACATTGTCTGAAATCATGATCCAAAGGTGTGACCCATACTAAGACAATTCATATAGATTGTCATCTTTAAGTGACTCCTGCCAACTGGTTGTGGTCACATGGGAAAAGATTGGCATCCTTCAGGGAGCCAAGATAGGGAGAGGACAGTGAAATAATTGTTAGAATATGAGTCCTATATTTTCTCAATTGAAGCATGTCTTCCAACAGAGAAAGCATGAGATCAAGTAATAATGATGTAATGGTGTGACACTGCATTATAAGGAGAAAAAAAAGATATCATAAGTTGCCATCATTTGATCACATAACTCCTGAGTTGAATTGCAATAACCTTGTAACTTAAATTTGGATACATATGGTTTCCCTTATATAGTATTTATAGTATTTGTGTGTAAGTGTTCATAAAAAGGGGTCTTAATCTCCTCTCGCCTCCCTATCTCCCTGACTACTCCACTCTCCTGGAGTGCCCATTGCCTCCTCTCCTCTCATCTCTCACTCTCTCCCCCCCAAGCCAAACCTACCCCAACACTGCCACCTTCCTTCTCGGACATCCGCCCCATGAAGCGCATGTCAGTTGAGGTTTTCCCTGCCAGCTTCTCTCCCCCCAGGCCCCCTCTGGCTGACTCACATCCTGACACAGCCTTGTCCCTTCTCAACTCTTCTATTGCCGATACTCTTGATGCTCTTGCCGCTGTCATGAGGATCCGTTTGAAGTCCAAAGCCAAGTGCAATTCCTGGTATGACTCAGACCTAGCTACACTTAAACGCAAGTGTAGGGCAGCAGAGAGGAAATGGAGGACTTCCTGCTCATCCTCTGACAAACTGGCCTGACACCTGCTCCAAAGGCAATATCGACTCTCTGTCCTCACCAACAAGAGAGCCCACATTCAAGCCTGTGTCTCGGCGGCATCTAACAACTTGGCCGAACTCTTTACAATCTGCAAGGAGTTGGCCAACCCTTCTGCAGTCTCTACCCCTCTTGTTGCTTCCCAGGCTCTCTACAATGCCCTTGCCTCTCACTTTATCTCAAAAACTCAGGACATCCTGTCCACCCTCTCCTCCCTATTCCCTCTGCTCCCCTCACCATCTGTACTTGCTGACCCTCCTTCAGCCACCATACCACCCCCCTTCTCGTCCTTTCCTCTTTTCTCCCCTGATGAGTTCGCTAGACAAGTCCGATCTATGAAAGTCTCGTCAAAACAGGTTCATCCCTCTTCCTCTAAAACCATCAAAGACCAAATTGACACCCTCGCTCTGGCCCTTCCCAATTTCTGCAACCATTCCTTTGCCTCTGGATCCTTCCCCTCTCCTCTGAAGCACTCCCTTGTGCATCCTCTTCTCAAGAAACCCACAGCTGATCCTTTCTGTCCTGCTAATTATCAACCAATTTCCAATACTATCTTCCCGGGCAAACTCCTGGAAAATCTGGTCATCTCCCAGATTAACCTTCATTCCGATTCTGTTGGCTGTCTCCACGACAACCAGTCTGGCTTCAGAGCAGCCAGAAGCATGGAAACTGCTCTCCTGAACATCCATGAAGATCTGCTCTCCAACCTTGACTCTAACACAGGTCCAACTGGGGTCCTTCCTATCATCTTTCTTCCTCTATACTTGTGGTGTTCCCCAGTGGTCTAACCTCTCACCCTGGCTTTTCAACCAATACCTACCTGGCAACTCTCGCCCACTGCATTGCCATTTTCTGCTCAAATTTTCAGTGCTACGGTGATGACACGCAACTCATTTTCAGGCTCCCCTCAGCCACCTCCTCCCTCTTTCTCATCTCTGATTGCCTTTCTGCCATTCAAGATTGGTATTCCGCCAATGATCTTTGTCTGAATGCCAGCAAGTTAAATATAAGGGCGCCTGGCGGTGTCCTGATATACCCAGGGGGGTACATATAGAAATATCAAAAGAATCAGGATGAGAGATCCTACAAGCAGAATGTGTGGTTCTGAACATATACATTTATTTCAAGAACACATGTTTATTCTTAGTTGGTTTACACGACTTTCGATAAGCACGAAAGCAAATGACAACGGACAAGTATAATTGTATACAGTGAAAATACAAGGTAAGTATCAACCTTTATGATGTTGAGGTAAGAACTCCACCTAAGGGCAGAGACATATATGACAGTCGGAGAGATCTAAACGTAAACAAAGTGCACCCAGGACGGAAAATGGTCCGGGCCGTAGTAAACACAGGGTGTACACAACAATATCTATAGGACATATGTCTTTGCCCTTAGGTGCAGTTCTTACCTCAACATCATAGAGGTTGATAATTACCTTGTATTTCCACTGTATACAATTATACCTGTCCGTTGTCATTCACTTTTGTGCTTATCGAAAGTCGTGTAAACCAACTAAGAAAATAATGTATATGTTCAGAACCACACATTCTGCTTGTAGGATCTCTCATCCTGAATGTCAGCAAGACTGAAATCCTCATTAGTGGCACACCTTCTCCATCCTTTCCCCTCACTCTCTGGCCAGCCTTCCTTGGCCCTCCTCCTACCCCCACTTGCACTGCTAAGAATCTTGGGGTCATCTTCGATTCCAGACTTTCCTTCTCCGCCCACATAACTGATGTCTCTAAAAAGTCTAACTTCCTACTGCACCTCCCCAGAGGTACTCTCCCTTTCCTCTCCTTCCCCCAGAAGCTCATGGTCTCCCAAGCTATGGTTCTCTCTAGGTTGGACTATTGTAACAGCTTCTTTCTAAAACTACCTGCCTATACTCTCCGCCCTCTGCAACTCATCCAGAACAGGACTGTGAGACTTGTCCTTGGCCTCAAGCCCTGGGATTGTATCATTCCAGCTCTGAAATCTCTCCATTGACTCCCAGTGGATGCAAGGATTAAATTCAAAACCCTCTGCATTGTCCACAAGGCTTTCTGGTGCCTGGGTCCAAAATACCTTCAGCTATCCCTCCACAAATACCTCCCCTCTCGAGCTCTTTACTCCTCTACCTCTAACTCCCTCAGGGTCAGTTGTTTTTCAAAGAAACAAGCTGCGGGTAGAACTCTGTCTTCGACTGGGGGCTCTCTTTGGAACAGCCTCCCTACCACTCTAAAACTTGAGGATAACCATCTCTGGTTCCGGAAACACCTTTAGACTGTTCTCTTGGCTTCTGCTTTTGCCCCCCCCCTCTCCCCTGCTGATCTGGTCTCTCTTGGCACTCTGCACTTAGCCACCCTTTGTCCCCTGTTCCCAGGCTCCTGCTTACCTTGCCACCCTCCCGCACTGCCTCCAGGCCACCCCTTGCACTGGGGTCTGTATCTGTATCCATACAGTCCCCCCTCTTCCTTGCTTGCACTTATCTGACCTACCCTGTCTGCTTCCCAAAACTCAGCACTTGCCACTTGCAGGCTGCACTCCCACTTTTGTTCGATTTTATTATTTATTTATTTGTATTTATTTATGTTCTCCTTTTGCTCTGCACTTTCCACTTCTCCCCCCTTCCTTGCACTTTTCCCCTCCCCCTCTCCCATGCACTTGTGCGTTCTCAATGTCACTGGGCCTTGTAAGATCGTTGTTTTGTTTCTCTCCTGTTCCCATCCCTTGCCTTGTCGCGCTCTGAAACACATGTCTATGAGCGCAATAGAAATAAAATATCAATCAATCAATCATAAAGGTTATTCCTCAGGGTGAACCCCGGAACGTTTTGTGAAAACAGCTTAGTTTACTGGACAACCCGCTCGTTCTACTGGCCTGAGCAGTCTTTGGGTTGTTAGTGCCAGGACAGAAATTGAGCAAATGGGCTTGAAACACAAGTAAATTTGCTTCAATCCTGACCCACATTCTAAAAAAATGGTTATTTGGGGATTTTTTATAGTTGAGTGAAGGAATGTAAGATTTATCGATGACACTGGCTACCAGAATGAAAGATGCTCCACCTATTTTCCAAATTGGTTGATTATTAGAAGTAAGGATTTAGAGGAGTTGTAGAGGCAGGGCTATGGAGCTGGAATGGTGGCAGCACCCTATACGATTATGTCTGAGGTGGTGCTAGGCAACAGAGTGTCTACGTTCCTAGTTCCAGGTGGAATTTCTCTTGCAGGATTTTATTTTCCCAGTTGAAATGTTTCTTTTCTTGTCTTTTCTTGTTGTGCATTTGGTGATTGTTTTCTTTTACATCGATAAAGAATAGAAATTCTCGATAAATAAAATGTTTCGACTCTTTTATGGCATAGGGTGTGTATCATGATGATCACAATTCTATATTAGCAGTAGGGCAAACTTTGCCCAGGTGAAAAAATGCAACGAAACAATAGGGATTTGCCCAAGGGCAAACTGTGCCCTAATGCTAATACCATGCAAACTGTTGCATTTGTCATGGTACAAACGTTTCTTAATGTAGACCCAATGTTTTGTGCACTTAGGAAAAAATGCTCTAGTGCTAATACCGTGCAAATTTGCACTTGCACCAGTAAAAGGCTTCTGTAATCTGGCTCCTGACATACATCCCTATTTTATTTGGTCAACTTACATCAAGAATCGCTTGAATATAAACAGTATGTAGTCTTACTGTGGTGGTGACCCATTGGTCTCTAAGGCCAGAGGGCACCTCTTCATTTTCCCTTTTCTATGCTAATGAGATTGAAACCACAATCCTTTTTTTTTGTCCTCAGTATGTGTTTGAAAAATGTACTTGCTTTTTTATTATTTTATTTAATATGATTGGTTTATTACACACCTTTCATAATTACATTTCATTGGCTCCCATTCACCACTAAAAACATCTGACAATAACATCATCACATTTCTTCATTCCCTTTATAGCATCCATTAGAGGAAATCCCCACACAATCTCATAGTACAATTTAAAGGGCCAACACTTCCTCCAGAAACTTCATTAACGCCAAGATCATTGCATTATGTTCCACAATCATGAACATGTCCTACCACTCCTCGACTGTTAACGTCCTGCATTGAGACACCACCTCACTCATATATTTATTTCTCACTGTGACCAACTCATCGCACTCCGTTAAGAGGTGTTTTGTTGTCTGCACTCTATCTGGTCTCTTACAGAATTTACAAGACAGGATAAGAACCTCATGTTGTCCTCTCTCACAGAGGAGCTCTCTCATTGGCAGAGTGTTCAATCTTAGCCTCATAAAAAACATTTCTGTATTTATAGCTCGGATATTTTACAAGATATCTAGGCAGTTGGTTTATTGACCTTCATTCTAAGGCCAGATGGAGCGGTAGTCTATATGTGCTTCTTCGTTCAATAGTATTAATCCAGTCTGCTCGCCATATCTGGATCTTAGCCTTATCAGGGTTGTTTAGAAGTACCTCTTCAGTTAGACCAAGTGTCTCAAACCATTCTCTACATCTCATTTTCCAGGATCCCACTATCCCATCTTCTCTCCTTTCCTTAACACTTTTACCACATTTTAGTGTGTCAAAGTGGGGGCTTTACATCCTCCCTGCATTTCCTATATAGGCTCAAGGATCTCCACCTAATCACTGAGCGTAAGGATTGTAGGTCCAATTCAAACCTGATGAGGGACACACGTAGGGATTTTGGGAGGCCCAAAACCTACTTCCATAAAAGAGCCTCTAAAAAGTCCCAGAACTCTGCAGAAAGATTTAGGGCCGTTTCTGCTCCATACAAAAGAATTGGAGTTAACTTTTGTTTATAAAAGGCAACTATTGGAACCAGCATAATATTTCCAAATCTTTTCTGCAAGATGTGTGCCTGGGCGGCCAACTTTATACACTTCAACCTCAGTTCCTCTGTCCAAAGTTTCTCATTTACATTACAGTTAATTGAGCCTCCCAGGTAGGTTATCGAGTCTGCACACTCTATTTTTCCTGACCCAACTACAAGGGTGAATTTCGATTTCCTAAACTCACAAACATTGGAGAGCACCTTGATTTTGGTTTTTGGTACATTTATTCTTAGTTTGTTTAACTGGAAATAGGGATCTAGCTGGGACATCCTCCTTTATAGACCTATCAGCATTTGGTCGATAACAACCAAGTCATCTGCATACATAACCCACAGAATTATTTAGTTATACAACTTTAGTGGAAACGTCTTTACCCCGTCTTGGCACAAAGCCATATCCAACAGATTGAATATCGTGGGTGCCAGGGGACAGCCTTGCTTCAATCCCCTAATGGTATGGATCGCCTTAGTAAAGAGTCCTTTTGCAGTCATTCTAACTTGGATTGAGGTCTGTCAAACCCGATAGACCAGGGGTTGCAGCAAGTTCCAGGGGTAACCAAGGCCACCTGATCCGAACCGCATAGAGATTGGTGAAATACTTAATCCATACCTTTTCTGGTAAAGCAGGGGTCATGGTAGACAATTTAAATTTAGCATTGTTGTTAAGCAGCTTCCAGAGGTCTCAAGTGTTCATATCTGAGAGAATCTTCATTATAACCTCTGTATCTACTTGGAAGCGCTGACCTCTAGTAGCTAATAGCCAGTTTCTATATTGTTGTCCCCGTTTGTCAGCGATCTATACAATGTAGATCTGCTCTAAGGATTTCTTTCATCTCTCTCATTACATGGTTCGGGTAGTTCAGCCTCTTGAATTCTTGTTTCTTCCCAGTGTTAGATTTCTTTTGGAAATTCATCAGCACACTGCAATAGTGTACAGCCTTCAACCTAAGACATCTTGAAGCATGTTTGCTTGAATGTGTGATGATTCCTGCATTGTAGGGAGCAAGCAGGTTTATCGGGGGTCAGTTGGTTCATTAGATAGAGTGGAGCAATAGAGGACCAGCATTTATGCACCAAAGTAAAGAATTTATGGGAGACCCTGCACACCACAGGCAACCAGTGAATCTCCCTTCTGGCCTTGGAGATATGATCATGTTTTCGCAGAACAAAAACAGCGTGGACTGCTTGTTCTGGACCAATTGCAGAGACTGGATATTTTACTTCACAGTCCCTTCAGGAGACTATTACAATAATCCAGTCTAAAGTTGACAAGAGCTGAAGCCAGAGCGGAACTGTTCTCAATGGATATATAAGGGCATATCTGGTTGAGAAGTTTAATCACATATCCACAGGATGACCTAACGTGAGATACATGATATTTCATATTAAGCTCAGAATCCATATAGATGCCCAGTGTTTTACTACAAGTGGACACAGATGGTTTACTGTTGGCAATAGTAAAGTGCTCAAAAGCAGTGTCAAGCTTATTTAGCCTTATTTTAAACAGTCTTGATCTTCACAAGCAGGGTCTCACAGCCTTCAATTCCAAGATGGGGAACCATGTGACAGTCAAGCTGTTTTCTTATGAGGAGCGCAACCCCCCCAACCCCCTCCATCTCTGGTCAACACGATCAGCCCTAAAGATGTTAAAGGCATTGGGAGCAGAGTTAGGGGCTGCCATATTAGAAGAGTCGTTTAACCAGGTCTCTGTAATGCCCATTATATCAACATCAGAACTGTTAAGGTAGTCTTCCACCTCAAGCCCATGTTTGACAAGGGAACAGGTATTCAAAAGAACCATTTTCAAAGTGGCCAGGGATTGACAAATAAGAGTATCATTTTTTGATAGATTTGTATTACCCAAAGTTGGGCAATACAGGTTCTGGCACCCTCTATCAATGGCTTCCTCCCTTGCTCTATTCCTTTATTTCTGTACTTATTTATTGGTTATTTATACTGCACTTATAAAAGCTGTGTCGGGGGGAAATTCTGCCGGGGTCGGCCGGGCCGTCCGCAGACCTCCAGGCAGGGAGGCCCCAACTCCTCCCGTGTGTATCCCAGATAAGATGAGATAGAGTATGAGACGCACACAAGGAGCAAGGTGACTCTGCTGTTTATTAGACAAAACGGCAGGGATGGGTCAAGGAGCGCACGCGTTCGTCCTGACACACACACAATTGTGGGGCTCGCAGGCCCTTTTTACTGTATTATGACGCGCTACTTGCGTCACTTCAGAAAGTTAACAAAAAACCTATCGCCACTCTTAATTGGGTGTTCGAGTGGTAGGGTTAGTATAGCACACATATAGAGAAAGATATTAGTGGATAAGGTGTAGTCAGGTGGTATATCTGGGTTGTCCCTACAATTAGATACATGAAAATTGTTACATGAAGGCTCCTGAGGATTGGCTAAATGTGCTGACGTCAGTGATAAGAGCCCCAAGTTCTGATTGGTGCACCGGTGAGCTTCCCAGCCTGGGACCACCGTCGTTCCCAGCTCTCGGTGTACCTGTAAGTTGCAACAATGTTTCACTATGGGTACATGCAGACAATGTGAGGACTTATTCATAGCTAGACGGGGTACCGTTCCCACTGTTGCAGATGTCCATTGAGCCTTTCAAGTGTATCTGCCAGTGTCTCGTAGCGAGGGATCCAGACGCCTCTGTTCTCCCGGGTTTGGCATCTCGTCAGTTTCGGCTTGATCACGTGGGGAGGGACCGTGAAAGAGGCATAATTCTGTACAATTAATATTGTTTTTCTACTGTGCGTCTGGTTTAATTTGTCGGTGTGACTTTAACATTGGTGCGCGGAGTGCGAGGTTGCAACATCGTGCCTTTGATGATTTGCTCTTGGAACGTGGGTTTGCAACATTGCGACCTTGGCTGGTTGCTTCGCCAAGCTCATTCTGTAGGATCAGCAACTGACTCTTGTCTTGTTGATGTTCACGGGAGCTCTTGTTTGAGGCCTACTTTGGCCCGGTGCATAAGTTGTTCGTTTGGTGCACAGGTGCTTTAGGTTATAGGAGCATATAATTCCATAATCGGTATTGTCTTTATTATATTTCTCATCGTTGTACCTGATTTCAAAGAGAAGCGTGAGCAAGCTAGTAAAAGTTCATGACGCGTCTTGCGTTTCTGCATTCTGAAAGCCTATATAAAAATAACAAAGATGCACGTCCGTGAATATGCCTGTCGCCTACGTCATAGCACTGAGTATATTCTTCGTGTAGGTTGGTGTGGGAATGTCCAGTGTGTATATTTGTACAGATGTGCTTCCCGTTGTCTAGGTCGTCATGGCATCTCTAACGATGTGTAGATTTTAGTCTAGTTGATCCGTGCCGCAGGTGTCGGCATGGCCAGTGCGGGCTGCTGGGCAAGCAGATGGACACATCCGTATGTTCCTGTACCAGGGTATCTGGTCGTCTGGTAAATGGGCAAACTCTTCTCGTGGCGGGTGTTTGGGTCGTGACCCTCTAGGCCAAGCGCGAGAGGTGAAGGACGGGAGCCTGGTTTTCCATTCTCCCACTTCAGTCCCCCCTCTGGTCGACTTGTCGACCACAAACATATCCTTCTCGTTATCTCCTCTTACTCTCCATATCTTGGTTATTCCTCCGAGATGTCCATAGTGGTTTACATGATCTTCAAATGACCAATACATATATTCACAGGTACCCCCAGGAGTACAATATACCCATCTTCCTATGTAGCTCCTGGGGTTTCTTGGGTTCTCGGTCTTTACTGACGGTGGGTCTAGATGGTTGGTAATTATTTGGGTGCGCAGCTTCTCCCTTTCCTGTATAATTACACCTGTATGCTGGCCGTCATCTGCTGGCATCAAGGGGTGCATTCCCACCATTTCCAGCAATTCGTCAGTAGTGCGTGCCTTTCGTGCCTTCCAAAATCTAATTATGATCAGGGTAGCTCCAGCCAATATGGTACAGCCCACTATTATTTTCAGTCCATCTGACAGCCAGGATGGCATCCATGACCATAATAGTGAAAACCAGCTCTCATCCTTGTTCACACCATTGCTTTCATCCGTCATTTTGGAGTGCATCTGGGCTAATTGTGAAACTGCTTCTGTCAGTGTACCATTGTCGGCATCATTGGCAGGTATGAACGTGCAGCATGATTGTCCTATCTTTGCACAAACTCCTCCTTCCATTGCTGTGAGAAGGTCCAATACATATCTGTTCTGTAGTGCTACCATCCTTACAGCTCGCAGCTCCTCTTTTATTGCGTTGAACCCATTTACAGTAGAATTGATGGTCATCATTAGTTCCCATCTAGTTATTTGGAGCCATTTTGCGTTTGCGTAAGCCTGTAATCCCGGGTGTATTATTGAGGAGAAGAACATTGCTGCTCTGCTGAATAGTCTGTGTTCTGGCGGTATTGATGTTAGTGCCGTTTCCGACCTTCCCCATAGGTAATTTCCTGTCAGCGGCTCTCCTTGTCTTTTTCTTCTATTTAGGACAGTGTCATTGCTGTTGGTCCTGTTCCTTTGCTCCTCCTGGAGTGGTGCAGATCTCTTTCTTCTCTTATCCCCTTCATTCATTCTAGGAAATTTCGCCACATCGACGTGCTTCTTAGGTACCACTAGTGATGGTACATTGACGTGTACCATTGTGCACACACCATTCCACAGGGGAGGCAGTGTATGGTATGCCTTTTCTCCACAGGCCCAATAATGATCCATTATTACTGCTGTTCCTGCTCCCCCCTCAGGTAACTCCGTCACACTTGCGCAATTGGTGTTATATCCTACGTCCACCTCTCCTTTATGCTGGTAACATACCTTGGGCGCAGTCAACGGTAGTATCGTTATTGGGTCTTCATCTTCTTCTACCCATGTGAGCATTGGTACATACTTGATCCACGTCGTCCAACATCGGTGATTGTGTGTCTCGATGGTTGAGATAGTTTCTTTTGTTACCATGTTGCTGCCAATCACTCCTATCTCCCAGCTGTTATCCAGATACACCTTTCCTGTTATCGTCAGTAGCGGCCTCTCCCAGCATCCTTGTTTACCCGGAATTTCAGTGGCGTACCAATCACATGGTAGATACTTCAGTGTTACTTTCTGTGTTTCTCCTTTTGCAGGGCCACTTGTTATATATTTGAATGCTTCAGCATGTAAACTGGTCTTGTGATAACTCAAGTAGGTCTTGAGGAAGTTGTTTTCATATGGGTATGAGTCTCGTGTTTTCCATGTCATGTGCACTACAGTTCCTTGAAATCTTCCTTTCGTCTGGAACAGTGCCAAGTATATTATGCACTGTGCTACCTTCTCATTTATTTCTGTGGCAACAAATGTTCGTGAAGCACTCATGGCGTATGGTATTAATGAGCAGACGTAGCAGCTATCCTCAGTTGTCTGCTTACCAATGCGGGTCATGTGTTGGTACCATATATTGTTTGTGACGTGTGCTGAATCTTGTACATAATTATCAATACCTTTATTGTCTGAGTATGTGCTGCGTTTAACTCTATTTTTCTTTGGTGTAATGTTACTACTACCACCTGACATAACACCTGTTGCAGCAAGGAACGGGGGTATATTAGGTTTGGGTGCAGCAACAAAATTGATAGCACAGCTATACTGCCATACAGAAGCAGCCAAAAATCCGGTGATTATCAAAATCCCTATTATTTTTATTACAATTGCTAATCTCACCGGCATTTTGCTCTTACCTTGCTGCAGTCCTGGCAGCTTATTCTTGCGACGTTAAAGTTGCCCGCCTGAAAATTCTCAGAAATGCTCGTTTTAAATGTTAGTTTTGTTTTGTTTAAGCTCTCCCTATCAAATAGTCATTCAGTGCCCAGGCGAAGAGCTGCTCCCACGCTACTCTAAGTGATTGGTCTCTTAAGACCGGCAAGTATGGGCGGAGGTGGGGCATGTAATATTCTATGGCCAGGAGGAAGGCTGTGTAGTAAACACGTACCCTTCTTCTTTTTAGGTATGTTGGCCTTTTTATTTCGTATACAAATTGGTGTGACAATTCTTCTGGGTAGTTATCGTCTGGGAGTACCATCTACGCCTGGACAGTGGACTTTGTTAGTTAGCTTTCTACTTAACAATACAATAATACGCAGTTCCTGTATGTGCGAGAGAAAAAGAGAACATTCACGTGTTTACATGTGTATTTGTGCGACCAATTTCTTTTAGTTTATGTTACAACTGTCCTGGGGGGGGATGGCGTAATTATTTTTATTCT
This sequence comes from Ambystoma mexicanum, assembly GCF_040938575.1. Taxonomy (NCBI): domain Eukaryota; kingdom Metazoa; phylum Chordata; class Amphibia; order Caudata; family Ambystomatidae; genus Ambystoma; species Ambystoma mexicanum. The sequence goes on along the minus strand of NC_090936.1, from coordinate 220,362,494 downwards.
TTGAACGTGTGACCATGGGGTGGGCAGTGTAGTGATCACCCCTTTCTTCGTCAGTTATCGTCTCTGGGGTGTCTGGGTAGTGAGAAGGTAAGGGAACAATTGGGTCGTTGTCTGTGGTAGAACTTCCTTCCGCTGTCAGGGATGTTGTTGCTGTTGTTCCAATGGACCTGTCGTTGGCGCTGGGGCGGGTCTGCAGTTTGTATATCTTTACATCATGTAGGTGGTTCCAAGCACGCTTATCCTTTAGTTTTACTGCTCTTGTTGATACGTCTTCTACCAGATGTGGACCGGTGAACCTTTTATCGTTCCATCTTCTATTGAAATTGCGAAGTAGCACGTGGTCACCTTTGGCAATTTTGCACAAGTTCTCTTTTTCTAATTCTGTACTGGCGCCTTCTTCTTTATCTCTGGTGGACCCGCCCCGCGTGCGCTCGAGCTGTTGAGACACAAACACAACACTAGTAATCAAAGATGACACATATTGATACATTTCATCACCTAGTATACTCGCTGAACTTTCGTGGTCAGTGAATGCCCTTGACGTTGGCGTTAGAGGAAGGCGCATTTGACGTCCAGTAACCACCTCGTGTGGGGTGAGGTGGTGGTCGGACCCTGGCCTGTTCCTCAGCTCGAACAATGCTAACGGAAGGCAATACAACCAACTTTTCTTTGTTGTTTGTTGTATCTTTGCAATTGCCTCCTTCAATAAGCCATTTAGGCGTTCACATACGCCATTAGCCTGTGGGTGATATGCACATGCAAATTTGTGCTTTATGCTCAGCAGGGCTGTGATATGTTGGAACATTTCGTTTGCGAAATGTGGGCCATTATCTGATCTTAATACTTCGCACACTCCCCACCTGGGGAAGACCTCTCTTACTATGAATTTGGCTGCTCTAAATGCATCTGGGTGTGAACAGGGCCCTGCTTCAATCCACCTAGAAAATGGGCATACTACTACAATCATGTATCTATTACCTTGACATATGTTGATCATATCAACATAGTCAATGTGGAGGTGCCGAAAGGGTCCTTCTGGCCGGGGTATGGTACCTCTTATCACTTTTAGGGTATGACCGGCCGTAAACTGTTGGCATGTGAGACAATTGCTGATAAAATTTGAAACATGAGAATTTAACTCGGGACAGAACCAATCATCTCTAATTCGTGCTGCAATTATTTCCTTGCCTGTATGGGCTGGGTGATGTAATTGGCTCAGGGCGGTATCTAAAAGTGCCAATGGTATTACAACTTTCCCAGTACCACTCTGGCGCCATAGTGCGTCGGTTGGTGACATTGTACATCCTCTTTTTACCCATATTTCCTTTTCGGCCATTGGTGCTGCTGCTTGTAATTCCATAATCTGTGTGGCTGGGAGATGGGTATACCCTTCTCTTATTAACATCTCCCTAGCCATTCCCCTCCCTCTCCCTCTCTGTGAGTCTGTGGGGTCCCATATCTCACCAAAGTATGCAGCATATTTCGCATGTGCGTCTGCTGCTGCATTCCCTTTTGAGACATGGTCTTCACCATTGGTGTGTGTGGTGCATTTTACTAGGGCTAGCTCTTGGGGGTCGTTTATTACTTCAATTAATTCAGCCAACAAGAGGGCATGTTGCACTGGAGTGCCGTCAGCTCTCCTAAACCCTCTTCTCCTCCATTTTGTTAGCCCTGAGTGGACAGTGGATGTAACATATGCACTGTCCGAATATATTGTTACACGTTTGTTAAAACTTTCTTTTAATGCCAATATTAGTGCAACTAGTTCAGCGGCTTGAGCAGAGTAATGCTGTGGTAACTGTACACATTTCATAGCCACACACACCGGAGCCTCCATCATTTTTACCACTGCTGCCCCAGTTCTCCTTATCCCATCTCCTTGATCAATAGTTGATGACCCATCAATAAACAAAAGCTCACCTCCCTCTAGTGCATTCTCTTCAACTTTTCTAGTACATGAATACATTTCATTTAGTTGGGTGCAGTCGTGGGCGTAATCTCCCTCCTCAATTATTTCTGCTAGAAATCTTGCAGGGTTAACAGTGCTACATCTAACAATCGCTAGTTCAGCCCTAGACAAAATGATCTCATAACCTGATGCCCTTTGTGTCGTTAGTGTGGACTTGGGTTTATTCAATATTGCAAATAATGCATGTTCCACAAACAGTGTAGTTGGACACCCCATGGTTATTGCTGATGCCTTTTCTACTGCAAAAGCAGCTGCAGCGAGGCCTTGTTCGCAAGGGAAGTGGCCTAACATCACGGGGTCTAAGTGACCGCTATAAAATGCTACTGGTTTATAGCCCATGCTTGTTTTTTGGGCCAATACTGCTTTCATTACTGCTGAGTCGCAATGTGAAAATATAAAAAATCGTCGCTCATAGTCTGGGGATGCCAGTACTGGAGCTGTTGATATCGCGTCCTTCAATTCGTCAAATGCCTCCCTCATTTCCATAGTCCACCCCAACCTTTTCTCCCCTTTATTTGCTTCCTTCAACCCCTCAAGCAGGGGTCCTATGTATGAGCTGTAATCAAATACCCATGCTCTACAGTAATTGCATAGCCCCAAAAATTGCTGCAGTTCTCTCACAGTCTGTGGCATGGGAGTGCTTGATATGGCCTGTGCTCTTTGTGGTGCAATCTTTCTTCCATATTGGGATATCAGTTGGCCAATGTACAGTACCTGTTCCTGACAGTATTGTATTTTTTCCATGTCTACTTTATACCCTTTTTCAGCCAATATAGTCAACATTTTTAACGAGTCCTCTCTGCATTTACTTTCATTTGTACTGCAAATTATTATGTCATCCACATATTGTAACACTGTGCTTTCCACCTCAACGTTACCCAAATCCATCTGTATCACTCTATTGAAAATTGAGGGTGATTCACAATACCCTTGTGGTAACCTGGTATGTTTCCATTTAGTATTTCGGTAAGTGAAACTTGTTAGATCTTGTGAGTCGGGGTGTAGTGGTATTGAGAAAAAAGCATTTTTAAGATCTATTACTGTAAATCGTGATGCCTCTGCTGGAATGCCACACAATATTGTGGCCGGGTTTGCTGTTACTGGATATTCTGCTTCCACTATGTTGTTCAAGGGCCTTAGGTCCTGTATGAAGCGCCAAGACCCCCCTTTAGCCTTGCGCACTGGGTACACAGCCGTGTTACATGGTGATTCTGAGGGGACCAATATGCCATTGTTTATAAGGGCCGTTATAGTTTCATATATGCCCTCATCTGCCTCTTTTGACAATGGGTACTGTTTTACTCTTGGTAGTATTGCACCTTTTTTCAATTTTATCCGTACACCCCCTATGCTTTTAATGCATCCTACGTCATAAGGGCTAATGGTCCATAATGATTTGGGCACCTTTGCCATATCCTCCTTAAAGAAGGGGACTGGGGTGCATGCAGGTGCCTCAAGTGCCATAGCAATTTTCTGCGCTATATGTTTGTGAGCCACTCGTAACCATATTTCTACACTCATCATGAACACCATTTCCCCCTCCTCTTTTTCTTCTGAAAACAGTTCCTCATCTGACACCTGGGTCAACCTACATCCTTCTGCTAGTGCAATCACTGCCCTCCATGCTCTTCCTTCTTTGTCTTGGGCGTGCACAGCAATATACTCAGCTGTTGTAATAATGCTTTCAATGTCTATTGCAAACACCTTTCCTTCCTGTTCATTAACAGGTGTTTCTGGTCGGAACAGGTAAGCTGCTGGCCTCCTCCATATTTTACCTTCTATCCCTGGCATCCATGCAATTGCCATGTCTGTCCCATACTGGAATATCTCGCCATCTATTGGTTCCGCCCTAATCGCTGTCTGCCCACAGTATGCTTGCATAATCTGTCGTGCTGCTAGCATGTTAATTCCTGGAGTAGAGCAAATTATACCATCCTCTGTAAAGGAGATTGTCATATTTAACCTAATTATTATGTCCCTCCCCAGTATATTTACTGGTGAGGCACTATAATACAATAGTGGAACTGACAGATCATAATCTCCGATAGATAAGGGAACGTTATCAGTAAAAGGAACCAACCCTTTAGCCCCAGAAAATCCTTGGGTGTTCATGGCTTCGCCTGACATCTTAAATTTACCTTCCCTTATGCAAGACCGGGTTGCCCCGGTGTCAACAAGGAAAGATAATTTTTTGTCACCTATCGTTACCTCTATGCGTGGCTCCTCCGCACTATTAGGTGTTACTGACAGGATGGGACACACCAAGGCCGTCTGTGGGCTGTCCTATTGGGGGTACAATGATTGGCCATTTCCTGTGTAAGGGTTGTGTCCCAATACCGTCACCCTACCCAATTGTGTTTGTTCATTTTGGGGTTGTTGTGTTATCACTACTTGTTGTTGTGGCAGTGGCTGTTGTTGTGTTAATTGCTGTTGCTGCAGTGGGTGTTGTTGTGTTAATTGCTGTTGCTGCAGTGGCTGTTGTTGTGTTAATTGCTGTTGCTGCATGCCCTGCTGTTCTTGCGATGGCCTAGGTTGTGCCTGCTCATTCCATGCTGGTGTCCCTGGCCTGACCCTACACGTGCGTGACATGTGTCCTAGTAGTCCACAACTCCAACACACGGGTGGTTCTCTGTTTTGCCATGGAAAGCTCCCTGTGTTGTCCTGGTATACCTGTTGCCCTGTGGGGTATGAACTTCCAACTCAGCGGTATTTCAGGCCATGGTTTTACTTCCATTCCCACTACTTTCTTTAGTTGTTTCTGTACTCCTTCTGGGAGCCCTTGTACTAGTATATGATAAAATATGGCTGGTGTTTTAACCCATTGTTCTCTCGTTTCCCTGCGCCACTTTTCTTGAATATCCTGTATATAATCAACGGGATCTTCATTCTCACGCATCTTACGGGAAGTGATTGCTCCTATATCTGATGTGTCTGGGTACTGTACTCTCAGTGCCTGCCATAGCGCATGTCTGCAGTTTGCAAATGGCGCCCCATCATGCGATGTGTTCGTTATTGTTATCCCATGGAATCCCGCTCTCTTCCAGATGTCGTCCGCTCTATCCCCTAATATTGATATTAACAGGCCTTTCACATCTCCTACTGCTAGTTTCTGCCCTGCGGTATGTTTTTCCATTTCATATATCCACTTACCCGCACCTCCACTTAGTGATGGGAGCCTACATTTTATATTTTCTTTATCCGTATGCTTCCATGGTACATACTGCGGTCTAACCCCTCCTCTCTCCAACAGTGGCATTAAGTTGTGTCTTGTGTCACCCTTTATGTTCCATAATATTGAGTCCTCACACCCCTCCTCCTCCCCTATTTCCCTTACCACATCAAATTCTTCCTTGCTACCCCTCCTCCTACCTACCTCTCCTTCCCTTCCCCTTGTTTCGTCATCCTCTGTGCTTACTATGGGTATGCTTATCTGTCTGTCTTGCCTGCGGCTAGGGAGGTCTCTAAGCCGGCACGCATAGGGAGTCACTTCGTCCATGAATGGCGCAAGCTTTATTTTGCGCAGCGTGCGTGTGGTTGTTGAACATGTAGGGTGCGATGGCGGAGGGCGTGATGGAGATGGCGATGGTGTGGCTTCATGGGTTTGTTTTTCCACTAGTTGTTGCACCCTCTCCTCACTTTGTTCCAGCTCCTCCCTTCTCTTACGGATCCATGGCGAGTCTATATTGGTTATAGTGAGGTACAGCTTATCTAAGCTTTCCCTTTCACTCTTTCTTCCTACCCTTTCTACTCCTTCTTCCTCCTCACTGCAAAAATCAGTCATAGATGGTATCCCCCACTCTGTTCTTTTCCCCTTTACTGTTACTGTTTCTAAGTCTATTCGCTCCATTTCCCCTCTTCCTTTGTTATCAACTGTTCCCCCGGGTGTTGATGTTGTCGCTACTTCTCTACTTCTATATACATCCCCCCATTTTTCACTCTCCTTATTTCTCCCTCCTCTTTCCCCTTCACTCCTCTCCTCCATGTCCCTACTATTTTCCTCCCTTTTCCTTTTTAATTCCTCCATCACTTCGTTGCTCATCTGTTCCAATATTCTTTCATCTTCTTTCTTTCTTTCCCATTTCACCCTTTCTCTTTCTATTGCTTTCTCTTCTTCATATTTCTTAGCTGCCTCTGATACTACCCTCCTCCTCCATATTTCCAATTCCCTTTCCTTTTCCTCTTCTTCCTTCTTTTTTTCTCTCAATACTACTCTTGACACCCTTTCTGCTGCTGCTCTTACCCTTCCATCTTCTATCCTTTGCTCCTCATTTCGTTCCCTTAATTTGTCCAATTCGTTTTTACCCTCTTTCCTTTTCCTCACTCTCTCTTTTTCCCCCTTCTCAAGCTGTGTTAGTAATTCATTCTGCTCATCCCTTAGTTTTGCCAATTTTTCCTCCAAAATCTCTTCTCTTTGTATTAGTAGCTCCTCCCCCTTCATCTCACTCTCCCTTCTACTATCCTCGCCTGTTCTCTTTACAGCCTCCCTTTCTTCTCCCGTTAGTGAACCCCGTAATTTTAATAATATCTGTGCAGCTACCCACTCATCATGTCCTATCTCTACAATCTGTTCTTCTCCAATCCTCCCCTCCCCCACTATCTTCCTGTGAGCCACATATGGTGGAGGGCTGTAAGCCGGGTTCGAGTATCCTTCAGCCGCCCTTAACTGTCCTTCCATTTCTCCTAGTTCTCTTAAAGGGTACAACCCTTCTCTCTCAGTTTTCACTCCCGGTGTTATGGGTATCTCGTTGCTCGGTTCCTTTTTTATGTCTTCTAAAGTGTCAATCTTTTCTCTTCCCTCTCCTTCATTCTCCGCATTCTTTTTCCTTTCACACCCCTTTTCCCCATCCGTTCCCTCCTTCATAATCTCCTTTACTTCCGGTGTTTCTCCCACAGAGAACATTCCATTTGGTCCTGGTCGGGATCCCTGGAACATCCTCCATAAGTTAAACACCTCCATATGGCTCGCCAACTTCTTCCCCTTGTATGTATTATGCAGATGGTTTAGCAATGAATGTTGGGCATATGGATCGAAACTACCATTAGGCGGCCATGGTGTTAACATTTTGTTATCCGTCCCCTGGGTCCACTCTATGCTGTACTTAATTAATTTCTCCCTATGGGGTGGCAGTGTTGTGCATATGTGTTGTAGTGGGGTAGTGAGGGTGTTCCCCCACCCTCCTGACCCTGTCCCATATGACATAGTTGTGCCCTACTTGTTACTCCTCCCTTCGTTATCAGTTTACAATTTACAACCTTATATTGTTTACCTGGCCCCGTAAGTGTGGGGACTTACGACAATCCTTTACAAAGTATGCAATAATAATAAAAAAAAACAAGAAATAATAAAACACAAATATATATATATGTATAATTTTTGTATTGTATATTCCTTCCCCTACGGCCCCCTGCGGCCGAAGCGCACGCAGCCCCCTGTGACTGCGTACCCCTTACGACGATCTTATACAGTCGTCCTTATTCCTCGTTCTCCTCCCCCTTTTACATTTGCCGTTGCTGGCGTTCTCCGTGCTCAGCCACGCCCCTCTCCCCTTCTCCTCTTCCAATCCACTCGTTTATTGTTTATCTTCTTATCCGCTCCCTCATCATTTTTCTCTTCCCCACCACTTTCAAAACTCAATGTTTCTTGTGCTCGTGATATCCTATAAAATCCCTACTGGTGACGTCACCGATGTCTCTACGCTACTAGTACAGTCTCATTATTAGTTTCAAAATACACTTGCAATTTATCCCCGCTAACCCTACAGCTGTCTTCCTGTCTCTCCTGGAACAAGGTAATCTCATCAATAATATAATTGGACTGCACACGCTGCGTCGCCTCGCGTGTGATACGCCCCTCAACAGGAGGGCTTAACCAGCCAATTATCTTCCGTATTTGGCAACTATGCAACTAGCTACCCCCTACAGGGAAACGTCATCTACCTATCGAGTTTCTTGCTCGAACAATATGAAACCTCATCTACCTATCGAGTTTCTTGCTCGACCAATAGGAAACCTCATCTACCTATCGAGTTTCTTGCTCGAACAATAGGGAACCTCATCTACTCATTGATCAATAAATGCCAAATCGTAGGAAACCACACACGCCCACCCCTACACGTTAGTCGCGATTTAGGTCAATCAGTGTCTACGAGCGGCCACACGTGATGTTTCGTGCTCCGCCCCCCTCTTTCACGTCACTGCTCTCGCACTCTTTTCACTCCCTTTCATTTCATTGCCAACACTATATTGTCAAACCTTCGCCGCGCACCTGTGCAACACCTCCCTCCTCCCTTATTTAATTCCTCCCCCCTCCCTCACAATTTCGCATTGCTCGTTGTGTGTGCCATGCTCACCAAGTTCTCTCGATGCAGGGCCGCTCGACTGCGTGCACCCCTCCAAGCGGCTCGCCACCTCCCCTCGTCTGGACCACGTCTGGACACTCGCCAACCGCGGGCGGGATACTTCTCAACCGGCTCCCGAGGGCCAATATCCGGATTGCGCTGTCCGGTCTTCTCGCAGCTCCGCGATGGTCCTGTAGTCCTCAGAAGGGGGCAACGGCAGAGGGGGCCGCGCCGCCGGGCCTCCTCGCAACGGGAGTGCCTGGAAAAAGTAAAAATAAAAGTCGATCTTAAACAGATCTCAGCAGTGCCTCCAACTTGTCGGGGGGAAATTCTGCCGGGGTCGGCCGGGCCGTCCGCAGACCTCCAGGCAGGGAGGCCCCAACTCCTCCCGTGTGTATCCCAGATAAGATGAGATAGAGTATGAGACGCACACAAGGAGCAAGGTGACCCTGCTGTTTATTAGACAAAACGGCAGGGATGGGTCAAGGAGCGCACGCGTTCGTCCTGACACACACACAATTGTGGGGCTCGCAGGCCCTTTTTACTGTATTATGACGCGCTACTTGCGTCACTTCAGAAAGTTAACAAAAAACCTATCGCCACTCTTAATTGGGTGTTCGAGTGGTAGGGTTAGTATAGCACACATATAGAGAAAGATATTAGTGGATAAGGTGTAGTCAGGTGGTATATCTGGGTTGTCCCTACAATTAGATACATGAAAATTGTTACATGAAGGCTCCTGAGGATTGGCTAAATGTGCTGACGTCAGTGATAAGAGCCCCAAGTTCTGATTGGTGCACCCGTGAGCTTCCCAGCCTGGGACCACCGTCGTTCCCAGCTCTCGGTGTACCTGTAAGTTGCAACAATGTTTCACTATGGGTACATGCAGACAATGTGAGGACTTATTCATAGCTAGACGGGGTACCGTTCCCACTGTTGCAGATGTCCATTGAGCCTTTCAAGTGTATCTGCCAGTGTCTCGTAGCGAGGGATCCAGACGCCTCTGTTCTCCCGGGTTTGGCATCTCGTCAGTTTCGGCTTGATCACGTGGGGAGGGACCGTGAAAGAGGCATAATTCTGTACAATTAATATTGTTTTTCTACTGTGCGTCTGGTTTAATTTGTCGGTGTGACTTTAACGTTGGTGCGCGGAGTGCGAGGTTGCAACATTGTGCCTTTGATGATTTGCTCTTGGAACGTGGGTTTGCAACATTGCGACCTTGGCTGGTTGCTTCGCCAAGCTCATTCTGTAGGATCAGCAACTGACTCTTGTCTTGTTGATGTTCACGGGAGCTCTTGTTTGAGGCCTACTTTGGCCCGGTGCATAAGTTGTTCGTTTGGTGCACAGGTGCTTTAGGTTATAGGAGCATATAATTCCATAATCGGTATTGTCTTTATTATATTTCTCATCGTTGTACCTGATTTCAAAGAGAAGCGTGAGCAAGCTAGTAAAAGTTCATGACGCGTCTTGCGTTTCTGCATTCTGAAAGCCTATATAAAAATAACAAAGATGCACGTCCGTGAATATGCCTGTCGCCTACGTCATAGCACTGAGTATATTCTTCGTGTAGGTTGGTGTGGGAATGTCCAGTGTGTATATTTGTACAGATGTGCTTCCCGTTGTCTAGGTCGTCATGGCATCTCTAACGATGTGTAGATTTTAGTCTAGTTGATCCGTGCCGCAGGTGTCGGCATGGCCAGTGCGGGCTGCTGGGCAAGCAGATGGACACATCCGTATGTTCCTGTACCAGGGTATCTGGTCGTCTGGTAAATGGGCAAACTCTTCTCGTGGCGGGTGTTTGGGTCGTGACCCTCTAGGCCAAGCGCGAGAGGTGAAGGACGGGAGCCTGGTTTTCCATTCTCCCACTTCAGTTGTTTCTCGTTCTATGGCACACCTGCACCCGTTATCGCATGCACCTTTCAGACTTTGTACTCTCGTTGCACCTAGGTGCAGATAAATGCAAAATGCAAAGAACAACAGTTAACTCCCAAACTATTGCCATTGCCAATGCTTGTTTTGTTTTACTGCTATGGGAACCTGCTGGCACCGGTTCTTCCCCTTTATGGCCCGCACCCCGCCTCGCTCCCCCACCCTTAACGCACGCCATGCCCACAACATTTAAAACAATCAAACTGTGGTCGTTTTAACCACGACATGCCATGCAAGAAACTACTTTGCAATGCATTGTTGCACCCGAGCAACGCTTTCCTCAGTCAAAGTCTTTGCTCTGTTGCAAAAATGCTTTCAAAATATGCCTTTGTGCACGTATCCCCCAGTGTTGCTTACACCAGTGCAAAGTTTCTGTAACACCAACCTTTGCGCAACATGCAATATGATTCTTACAAAATTGCATTTGTTGTGCAAATCCTCGAAATTTGGAACTTATTTTCATATTCAATTATGACAAAATATTCATGAATCCTTGTTACATAATTCAGTGCAACAATTGCTACTAAAGTGGCAACATTATCACACATCCTCCTACATGTTCATAATGCCATATGTGATAAATGAGGTGTGTTTAACTATACCTGTTGCAGCTAGGTCGTATGTTTTTCAGGAAGACTGTTCCTGTGCATATGGGGAACGCATTGCCTGTGTAATCGCACGTCTCTGATGACTATTACATGCACACGTGGCTCTCGGGGCACACTCCATATTAGTGTAACATTATTTGCCTTACATTTTCCATAAAGTGGTCACTTTAATAGATTCGGAGCTGCGTGTGGGGGTGGGGAGAGGAAATTAGGAAGTGGCAACTTCCTCAGTTTCCAGACAATGCGCCTGCCAAATGTGTAAGGCGTAGGAAGGGAGTGCGCCAAACTGCATTAAAGAGCGCCCGGGGCCCGGCTATTGAAATATTCATCCTTCTTCTGTCCCTGTCTTTAGTCTCTGCCCTTCCAACATATGGTTTGTGGTTTTTGGTTGTGTTTTGTGATATGTAACAGAACAACTCTAAACAGCTATAGTAATATCTATACATGATGTACACAGGCCACCGTCTGAAGGGCCATAATCCACAGTAGAAGCACATTCCTATTCATTTTAAAAGAGCAATTGAAGGCCAAGTACTTTAATAAAAGGCTAGCAAAATCCTGTCTTAGCATAGCATGCACAGTGTATCGCTTAATTAAAATGTAACCTAGTTTACATTTCAATTAAGGGATACACTGTGCATGCTAAAACTGGATTTTGCTAGCCTATTATTAGCCTGTATATGTCATTTCATCGACAGTCATTTTTACGACTGCTTTTTAAACGAGTATAAAATTACGAAAAAGTTTATCGAGATTATTTTGGGGGGATGGGAAAGTGCAGATAAGGGGTTAGGGGTCGGGAATAGTTAAAAATAAGTGGGGGAGGTGCGTTGTCTGTGCTCCTTTAAAAGGCAGTCAGAAAAATGACTGACGATGAAAGAACATAGAACCGTGAAGGTGTGCATTAATGGACTGCAATGTCCAATCCTCATCGTTCCACAACATCATTATAGGCCCTCATTCCGAGTTTGGTGGTATCCCGCCGATAATGCCGGCTGGATGCCACCAAAACGGAATTAGCATTCCGTCAACTGATGTCCTGGTATTACCAGGATATAATGGGAGGCGGGAATGCCAGTAATTCCACCTTTCTAGGACTCCATGCAGGGGATTGCTGCAATTACCAGCACCGGTAGTACACCGGCGGCAGAATTACCAGCAATTTTACCTGCATTTTCTTATGGACAGGGGAAACTGTAATCAGCCCCAATGTGCTTCAATATGAGTTTGGGGTATACTGCTTGATCAAGAGTTAGGGTTACTCCCCATGCTGAAGTCTCATTACGGATTGGCAGTATTAGTGAATGTATTAATACTGCCATAAAACCACTACTGCCACCATTACCAATTTTTTGTGGAGGTAATACCCGCCATTAAATGGCAGAACATTTTCCCAGATTTTAGTTCTGTCACAGAGTGGACACCTGGAATCAAAAAGAACATACAGAGCAATTGTTCAATACTTTTATTCTGGGATGCAACAACTTCCAATGTAAAATATGGGATCTTCCCAAAGAAAATAACATAACCAAAATGACCTTCCCCAAGTATCTCTGAGTATTTGTCATTTTGAGTGCAAGTATACCTTTACCTTTTACCGGCACCCGTTCTGCCGGAATTTCCCTGCAGATTCTGAGTGCCAATAAGTGTAAATTATCCCCATTCCATGTATTCCCACATGACTCCATGGAGGGATTGCCGGTTTTACTGCCACCGGTAACACCAGTGAAGGTAATACCGGCTGTTTTTTTTCCCAGTGGGGTGCCTGATTTACCTCCTGCTCTTGGCTGGATGCAAATCAGGACACCCTACCAATGAACTTGTAGTTTGCCAGTCCAGAAATAGGCCAGTAAACTGAATTACTGGCACATTAATTCAACAGCGGCAAACATGTAATGACCCGCCTAGTCTATTCAGTCCCCTAAGGATCATATCTACATGTTCCCAAAGGGTTTTGTCACACACACCTCTCACTTTGTTGCATGCTCAAGGGGATTCCACACCCTTTTCTTCTTCTCAAGAAAGTCTAGATGTGGGCTTTTCGTTGTCTCATACCCTGCATACTCTCCGACGTTCTGTGAGGTCTTCTAGGTCTCCTGCCAGATGATGTAGGGCTCAGCCAGGAAAGAAGCAGGTGAATCACTCAGTATTGCTCCTCAGGAGCCTCTTGTTCCTTCCTGGTCTCTTGTTTAGCTACCGCTATGCTGACTAAATCCAGGAGGAACCTCTCCCCACTCACAGGGCTTTGGCCTTACCCTTCAGACTCTTCCTGCTCTATCTGACTAGCTTCTTTCCAGGTCTTCACCTCACTGAGCAGTCCTTCAATAGAGACCTGCTCTCACAAATCTAAGGGCCAATCTTTCCTCCTCACTATAATATCATCCGTCCTCACTCTGATATTCTTCATTCCCTCACTTCCCTGAGATCTCTTCTGTATCATTTACTGTATCCTCATTAACACTTTGGCCTGTCCTTCTAGCTGGTACCTCTTCTATACTGATGAGCATTTCTCTTCTCACCAACACCTCCTCTCCTTTACCTATTGCTGCTCTACTTGGTACCACTTCCTCTCGGCTGGTTTTAGTTTTCCTTGTCCTCTGTTTCCCTTTACAAAATAGTCTCTGCTCCAATTCTTCTATTACCACTTTTTTGACCACACCCACCTTAATTATCACCACTATATCCATGTCTGTCACTACCATCACCACCTTCTCCCTGGGTCTCACCACCTCAGTAACTACTTTCTCCATATCTTTTACCACATTGCTGCTCCGGTTGCTGCCACCAGTTTCTTCCTGCCTGCACTTACTACCTCCTTTCACTCTGGTCTCACCACTCCCTAATCTTCTCTGAACATCTCACCACCCACTCCCTCTCAGCTGTCACCATTTCCTTGCCCACGTTCTTCTTGTCTTCTGCCACCTCTGCCACCAATGTTACTACCACCACATTCGCCCATGCTAATATTACCACCTCATTATGCTCTGTAGCTGTCACCTCTGCCTCTCTGCTGCAACCTCTCCAGCTCTCTCTGTCTCTCCAGCCACCTCCTACTGCACTCTCCAGTCTTCATCCGTCTCTGAACATGAGCCTCTTGCAGCAGCGGGGACTGGTTGCATTTAAAGTCTATTCCCTCCTTCCACTGAGTGTGCTTTTCACTGGGGGTCTGCACCAGTGAGTGGTGGCCCAGTGAAGGGTGGCATTGCCTGGCTTTCCTAAGTGCATTTCGGTCTTGTTTGGGCTCATGGGGTAGGGCCAAGCCTATATCTGGCCTATTCAGATTTTTGGCTTTTAGCAGTTAACCCCTTGATGCTGCCTGTACTGATTGAGAACCTCTGTTTTCCCAGTACGGAATGTAAATTCAATACTGAAAAGAGACAGAGTTTAAAACAGAGTGTCTGTGGAAACTGGCTGATCCATGGAATGTCCCCTATAAAGGAAATAACAACCCTGATGTTAGGAGGTTTTCGCAATGTTTTCATTCATGCAAGCAGAAGCCTCAACCAAACTTCAAAAATAGCTGGACATCCCTTAGTCTCTGAAGCATGACCAAATACTGAATACACGCTTCAGCATCCATGGCGATCATGGTCACGTTGTGGTGGCCGTCAGTGAAACAGAAGTGTGAATCAGATGACAACAGCCAGCAGCTCAACCCTCAAAGGCAAGTGACTGTGCGTGGCAGCGACACTCCAAAGTATGTGGGCCAACATCCACATGAAGGTAACCCATAGCTAGCAGGTTTATGTTAGCAATCATAGCTGTAGGGAGCAGACAATTGCATCCAAGGTTACTATGCTCTTAGGCGACATCTTGAGCTGGTCAGATAGCACAGCGAGTAGAGCACTCGCTCTGACGCAGGTTCCAATCCCGGCAGAGCCAAACCTTGCCTTTCATCCTTCTGAAATTGATAAATGAGCACCACACACTGTGCTGTGGGAAATAAGCAGCGCTCAGACCCCTGAGGGTTTGTAGCACTACATAAATGCTAAATTTATTTATTTAAAAAAATAACACTGGCAAACAGCCAATGTAGGGCAGGAGTTAGAGGTAGTGGGGGCTCTCACACTGTACCCTATGTATCCCCAAATTGTGTCCCTTTTCCCCTCAAATATTTTCAAAAATGGGAGTAGGTCTGAGTGAACCTATAGAAATGAATGAGTAAATAGAACATATACGTTTTGTCTGGGACCCAATGAAGGCACATTGCAGGGGTGTTAGTGGTCTCTTTAATATTCAGAAATATAAAAGACATCAATATAAAAGAGAGAATTGAAACTCTTGCAATTGAACCATGCACAAACCTTAGCTCGGAATGTAACAAACAAGAAACTTAGAAAGCTACTTAGGAAAAGGTGAAATAAAATGGATCCTCTCTTCGACTGATATGCATCTCGTGGATCAGTGTTACAAACACAATGATAATATCACCAGTCTTATGGTGATGAAAGCTAAAGGTAAATGAGGCAATACAGACTATTAAAATCCCAGAAGACAATAGTACAGACACCGTGTTTATTATAGACGCATTTGTAGATTTCTGTAGAGAGCTATTTGGTTAGGATCATTTTGAGGAAGATCCTCGAATATTTTAAAAATAGCAGTGTCTCAGAATTAGGAGAACAGTCCTGGATGCTTTGGGGATTGATCATAATGACCAATATTTCCAATATCGAATGCGGATTGCAACATCTTGGCTTAAACAATTATAACTAGGATAGAGGAGTATATTCCTATCCTGGTCTCAAGAGAACAACATGTTTTTTTTTTAAGATAGTATTATGAGAGTTCATACTAATTTAATGGCCACAATAATTAGTGTTTCTTCTCCTCAGAAATCACAGTTGCCCTTAAATATTTTAGATGCTGTAAAAGAGCAATGTATTGGGTCAAGTGGCATTCCTGTTTCTGCTTATCCAGCATATGAAGGTCCCTTATATGTTTTTTTTTTGTTTGAATAATTGTATTTTATTTTAGTTATGTTTTAAATTCATGCAATAACAATCTACATTGTTTCATAGCACAGGTTTGTTAGCTACATTCACACCAGCAGAGGGGTGCTCAGCCAATCAGGTGGATGGGACAGCAGGCGAAAAAAACACAGTGTACTGCCTGCTGTTGCAGCCAGCCTAGGCCCTGCCTGGATGGCACCATCTTTTTTTTTTTGTATGTGGGGAGGCAACATGGAGCCTCTCCCCGTTGCCTCTCCACCTTTCCCCTAACCCCCAAAAGAAAACATACCCCTTCCTCACCCCCCTCCTTCCCTCCATCCCCACTTAACTGCTGGATCAGCGGTTTGTGCCCCGGTCTCGGCGCTCCTCCGCCATTGAAATGGAAACAGAACTACGTTATTTTTCCAGTGGTGATGGGCACATTAACTATTTGCACCCCGGGAAACCCTGGGGTGCGACTAGCTATCACACCCCAGCTGGGAGGAGTACAGGCTGGTAACGGGCCTGCCTATGCTCTGGTTGAGGGGCAATTACCGGCCATCTAGGCCCCCCATTTGGGGCGTGATTGCCAAAGTAATGCCCTACATCATGCACCAGTTTCCAGGATAGAGGTCAATGGTCAGCACTTGTGTGCATTTGACATGCATTATGCTGCTCATCAGGGATGCCCTTTCTCACCAGTCCCTATTGCCCTGTAGTTAGAGCTGCAATCCATGTGACTAATACAAATGATCCTTCACTTGCTCTGACCTGATATGGGTAATTAACACTTTATGCGGGTGATGCACTGATCATTACGGCTTACCCTAAATTGGCAAATCCAAATGAGAACAAACTAGCAGAGGAACTTGGCAGAGCATTGAGATATGAACTGAGCCTCAATAGCACCCAAGTCATGACTTGGAATTTCCCTGAATGCAGAGCCACTACTGCAGCTAGTATGATTTATTTGGCCATATAAATATTGAAAAACCCAAATAAAATTACCACAAGAAATATATTGCTGATCATTGCAGATATAAAGAGATAGATTCTGTCTTCAGAATGTGCCGCTGCCATTTTGTGTGATGTGCAGAGTCAGCATCATTAGGATGTTGATACTCCCTAAATTGTATTGGTCTTCAGGGCGTTGCCGTTAAATCTACATAAAGAGGAAGCCCTCACCATTAATTCCATGATTTCAAACTGTTTACAGCATAAGAGACAAGCAAAATATAACTGTAAATATCATGTTTTGAATATGATGGAAGTGGGCTTAGTTTTCCTAATGTCCAATGATGTCGTTGGGCAGCTAATTGCAACAAAATGAAATATTTGTGGGATCCTCAGCTAACAGGAAGACATACATTTGCAGACATATGGTTTTATGTAGCCAATTCAGGGGCATATTCCATAGACAATCTGCTAATTGTAGGGGCATGAGTCTCCATATTTTGACGTAATTATTGATTATATGGAAGGGCATACATGCCTTATGGAATAATTGCAATCTTGATATATATGTCAGTAGACAATATTTTAAAAGATATAGCCTGTGCTCGCCGATGTATTTTGTTGCACAGGATAAATGGATAAATGAAAGCATAAAGGGCAATTACGAGGAATACAGGAGGCTTGAAAAACAAATAGTTCCCTGTAATGTTTTATCTGTGTCTTTCGATTGCTTCTAGGTTGTTGTAGATAACTCCCTCTAGAAGCCATGTACATTTGATATAGATGTTAAACATTGCCGTGCAATGTGTTATTTAGGGGTGGATATCTATAACCTCTCTTATCCCCTGGCTTGCTAATCCTGACATCACAACTGTGAGTATGATTTGAGTTTTAAAGTGCCACAATTGCTACACACATTGCTGATTGGTTGTATGTACCTTCAACATTTTAGAAGTGAATTGGAGAGCAGGATGCTGGAAATCTAAACCACTACTTTACTCCTCATTTTGGGAAGTCTATATTGTTTGACTATTTTGTATGCTCATATATTTTCTCTACAAGAGAATACGTTTTCATGAATACAAATCTATCCACGGTAAGGAACCACCATATGTATCCTCCTCTCTCCAACTGTACAAGCCTTCTCGTTTTCTCTGCTCTGTCTCCTCGACTATGTTTTTGCCACCTAGCCCTCTCTGTGCTTCCTCTCACTTCCTCGCTTGCTCTTGTCTTGCTACACTTGCATGAAATTCTCTTCCCCGAACATCTGAGAAACAGTGCACATGGATTTGTTCTAAACCAATCTAAAAGTCTACCTCGTCACCTCCCGAGTTACCCTCTTAAAGGCATGGTCTAGTAAACATTTTTATTTAAAAAATAGATAGGCAACATAAAAAAAAATACTAGCATTCTCTTTTTTAAAACTTCCTATGTAAAATTTTGAGCTATTCAAGCTCAAAATTCACAAAAGCAAGCACATGGGCGCATCCATTTTGTGAAATGGATGCCCTCCTGTGCTGGCTTTTGCGGCACTAATGAAGGAAAAGCCAGCCAGCTGTAGTAAACAAAAGCTACCGCTGGGTGGCTTGACCTTCATTAGTTCTGTACGCGGAGGACGGGGACGGGAGACCAGAGCAGGAAAGCTGTAGCTGAATCTTGGTAAGTGCTATTTATTTTTTTTAAAAATAAGCACTAGCTGGGGGTTTTTTTCTAAGTTTTCCGGGCTGGAGGAGCCCGGAAAACTTAGAAATAAAACCGCAGCTTTAAAAACGTATTTATGTTTGCGGTCGCTTTTGAAGCGACCGCAAACATAAATACAACGTTATTGTGTTGGAAAATGCTGTGGTTTTTGTTTCCAAGTTTCTCAGGCTCCTCCGGCTCGGAGGAGCCTGAGAAACTCGGAAAGAAAAAACGCTGCGTTTTCCAACACAGCCGCGTTGTGTTTCTGCCTGAATCTGCTTTCCCATTTGGGGCCCGAGAGCCCCAAATGGGAAAGCAGATTCAGGCAGAAACAACGCATCATTGCGGAAAACAACCGCGTTGTTTCTCCCTGAATCTGCTTTCCCATTTGGGGCCCTCTGGTTACCCACGCAGAGCCCGAGAGCCCCAAATGGGAAAGCAGATTCAGGCAGAAACAATGCAGCATTTAGCATTTCCCATTTGGGAAATCAGCTCTAGGCACAAACACTACGCGGCATGTAAACACAACCGCGTTGTGTTTCTGCCTGCTGTGGCTTTCACTTTGGGTCTCCGGTGCTCCCTGGGAGCACCGGAGACCCAAAGCGATAGCCACAGCAGGCAGAAACACAATGCGGTTGTGTTGGAAAACGCTGCGGTTTTTCTTTCCGAGTTTCTCAGGCTCCTCCGAGCCGGAGGAGCCTGAGAAACTTGGAAATTAAAAACACAGCATTTTCCAACACAATAGCGTTGTATTTATGTTTGCAGTCGCTTCAAAAGCGACAGCAAACATAAGTACAACGTTTTTAAAGCTGCAGTTTTATTTCTAAGTTTTCCGGGCTCCTCCAGCCGGGAAAACTTAGAAAAAAAAACGCAGCTAGTGCTTATTTAAAAAATAAAAATAAATAGCACTTACCGAGATTCAGCTGCAGCTTTCCTGCTCTGGTGTACGGTCCCCGTCCTCCGCGTATAGCACTAATGAAGGGAAAGCCACCGAGCGGTAGCTTTTGTTTACTACAGCTGGCTGGCTTTTCCTTCATTAGTGCTGCAAAAGCAAAAGCCAGCACAGGATGGATGTGCCCATGTGCTTGCTTTTGCGAATTTTGAGCTTGAATAGCTCAAACTTTTACATAGGAAGTTTTAAAAAAGAGAATGCTAGTATTTTTTTTTTATGTTCCCTATCTATTTTTAAATAACATTTTTTACTAGACCATGAGCCTCATTACACGGAAGGCGGTAATGGTTAACGGCCACCGTTAATGGTAACGGTGACCGTTAACCATTACCGCCTTACTACGAGGTCCCTTAGCGGGTTGGTGCTTTAACGCCTGCTTTTTGCAGGCGTTAAAAACCAACCCGCTAAGGGACCTCGGAGCTAATTACGGCACCGCAAAATTGCGGTACCGTAATTAGCGCCTTCCCCATTCCCATAGAGCCCTATGGGGCAGAAATGGGAATGGGGAAGGGCAATGGCGGAAGGGGGATTTACCGCCCCTCCAACCCTGGAATGGGGCGGTAAATCCTCTTTCCGCCAAGGCGGTGCCGGTATTTTACCGGCATGAGCCATGGCGCTAATAGCGCCATGGCTCACCGCCTTCCGTGTAATGAGGCCCCATGTCTTTAACCTACCCCTCATCTGCCTTCTAAGTAACAGTTCCCCCTCACCTTTAACCTGCCTCTGCCAATCACTTTTTCTTCCTCCACTCTAGCACTTCATCCATCATGGTCACATCCAAACGCAGATGGCTGTACCGGTTTCCTATGCTTAAAAATTGTTGGTTTTCCTTAATCTATGTAGATTCACCCATTTCTTGTCTCCAGTGACTGTTATATTTACGCCCCTCCCCAAACTGGTCAGAATGTAACTCAAACTCACCCCATTGTAAGAAACTCACTACTCCCCATCAAATACGGTTTCTTATCTATTGTATGTTCTTTTATGATCAAAAGAGCATTGTACCTGCCTGTATATAAATAAATAAATACATAAATAAATAAATAAGCAAGCAATTCTTAATATGTTTATATTTCGGTGTATAAAAGATGCAAACTTGCAATTGTAAATATTTGTTGTTTTAGTGAGAAGAAAGAAATGCTTAGGGATGATATTGCTAATATCTAATGTTTATCATATACACAAGGGAAACAGAATCAGTTCCCAGATACTCTTGACTGAGGGTCTGTAACATGCTGCTCTCCATATCTTTTGGACTATGATTCCCATGATACCTCTCCATTCACTATGCTAGCTAGTGCCGATGGGAGTTGTAGTCTCATGACATGCCTGCCAACGTGGTGCCCATTGGTGGGTCCCGGTGGCTTCATAGCACATTGTCTAACTTTTTATAAGAAGCACAAAAATTTGAATCACACTGCCATACCCATCACCATGTGAACTTCGGGAACTTGTTCAGAGTGTTATCTACTACCTCTGAAACCCTGCTTTTGTGCCTTTACCCTTAGGTAACAGAAGTGCTCCAGAGACCAGTGTCTCTTTAAGGAATTCATCCACCTCAAACAACAGGTCCTGAAGAAGATGATCAAAGTTAAAGAGAATCAAAAACCGGTCCACCACACAGGGCATGAGCGACCTCATGCTAAAGACAATATTCCACGGATTTGGACACTGATGTGTCTCACAATTGAATGACATTGTTTTTTTAAATCTTGTAAACGTATTACAGCCTATTTAGGCATGCTCTCTAGCAAGGGTAGTTTTATAGCGCTGATTACTCAGGATGGGCTTACAATGGCTGTGTATGCCTCTCATCAAATGGTTAATTAAAATACAGCACAAAAATCCTGAAGCGAGGACAGCACATCACCATTTGAATAGACATATATATAATGTACATTATGGGCCTCATTACGACCCAGGCGTTAAGGGTTAACGCCGTCGTTAACCCTTAACGCCTGATTCCAATTTTAACGGCTGCTTTTAGCAGCCGTTAAAATCCATGGCGCTAACCCGCCATGATGCTAATTACGCCACCGTAATTTACGGTGGCGTAATTAGCACCTTCTCCACTCCCATTATGCCCTATGGGGCAAAAATGGGAATGGGGAAGGGAAAATGGGAAATGGGAATTTACCGCCCCACTCACCTTGGAATGGGGCGGTAAATCCGCCATCCACCATGGTGTAAACATAGTTTACACCATGGTGGTAAAGTTGGCGTAATTACCGCCTGGGTCGTAATGACCCCCTATGTCTCTAGAGTATTAGCTGACAACAGCCCATACTGGTATATCGTCTTTTAGTAGTTGAATGGTTTAGCATCTGATTTAGTGTATTGACAAGACATGGTATGAAAGTAGTTTAGATAGGGTCAGCCTCTCTCCTATCCCCTGTTAGATAGGCGTTACAACACTCGGAGCCTAGGGATAGAGGGCACTACATAGGCAGGGATAGGGTGTTCTTCCTACATGGAGAGCAGTCTAGTGTGAATGAAGAAGTGGTACCTAGATACCACATGGATACGAACTCTCTGTTCTAAAGAATCCTTCTCCAGTGACCGTTACCATTATGTGTGCCTGCAAAGAGATGGGGGCCCCAGGAGGCAGGCATGGCATATTTTACTGGACATCTATGCCTGGTAAACAATGCCATGGCTGTCACCTTGGATCCCAGCACCTCGCACACACACATAATCCCATTCATAATGAACGGGATTATGTGTAAGTGCCAGGCCTTGGAGCACCAGGGGATAGGTATGGCATTTACTGGTTATTTGTAATAAAGGAAGCATGATAAGTGATATTATGTGGCTAGACTGGCATTTTAGTGCAGCCAATGTAGCCATTTCTTTCTGTGGCATGACATTTTGTATTGGGCATCTTTTATAAAGCATGAATGATAAGTGTTATTACGTGGCTGTACTGGCATTTTGGAGCAGCCCGTCTAGTCATTCCTTACTGTGGCATGACATTTTGTATTCGGGATCTTTGATAAAGCAAGCATGATACAGTTTAATATGTAGCAAGAGTGGCATTTTAATGTAGGCAGTCTAGCCATTTCTTACTTGCATGGCATTTTGTATTGGCCATCTTGATAAAAGCAACACTGATAAGTGTTATTAGAAAGCTACACTGGCAATTTAATGCAGTCAGTCTAGCCATGTCTTATTGTGGTGTGCCATTTTGTATTGGGAATCTTTGATAAAGCAAGCATGATTAGTGTTATTACGTAGCTAGACTGGCATTTTGGTGCAGCCAGTTTGGATATAGTTTCATACTGTGGCATGCATTTTTAATGGTAAAGCCAAGAATAAAGGCATTATGTGCAAAGCAAACAGTAATATGTTCTTATATGGGAATACTGGCCTCCACCAACAAAGCAACTTATGAGCATGCCATCGTGAACATGATTTTATACCTGCAAATATTGTGGGCAAAGGCATCATCAAAATGAGTTATAGAAATGCTCCAGTGCACTCTGGTGAATTGCATCTACTGGATATTTTCATGAGTCACGCTTCAAAACCAATTGCAAACTTTTTAACCCATTATTTAAAAAAATTTCTGCCCCTCCCCCGCCGCGCACCGAATCACACTTAATTGATTTGGCCTTCCTCATTACACTCTGTCGCTAGAGCATATTTGGGACAAATATTTTATCCTCTCCATTCATCAGCTGCTACTGGAGGGGAGGAAAGAAGTTGACTCAGAGGAGTGGCGAGGATGTGACTTGGAGAGAAAGAAGAGAACATTGAATGCAGCAAGTTAAAGCAGAGGAGGAAAGTTGGGGAAAGTGTAGAAATATCAGAAGACATTCGGACATGGATATTTATCAGGACGAGATGGTGAGACATTGGGAAAAGTAGAAATATACAAGGGTGGGGTTTGGAGACCGCAAGAGCTGCGGAATGGACAGTGAGAGGAGGCATTGAGAAATCAGGATGAGGCATTGAAGTATCAGGAAGAGGAAGAAGAGAGACAGCAGGAGGTTGTAGTGAGAGATATGGAGGATGAATGACAGGTCTTGAAGGCTGCAACAGATGTCCTGGCAGAGGTGGAATGAACTGCAATGTCCCCCAGAGGTTTTGGAGTTTGTGGTCATGGAGACACAATGTGCCACAACCCTCACTGCGAAAGAGAGTAAGAATATGTTGATTGGATGGGTAGTATGTGTGTGGGAAACCAGACATAGGGTTAAGGGTAATTTCTTCTTAGGTATGCAGTGTTCAGAAAAATTGCCCTTTGCTCCAGTGTTGTATGTTCGGTGGCACACACCGTGGGTAACTGACATACACACTTAGCATACTCTTATATATCAAAGGACTCCTATATGACAGTGCACCCATGCAGATGAGATTTGAGAGAGAAAAAAAACTTGGATTAGCTTACATCAACATTGGCGAGCAATGCATTGGATGCATGCACGCATGAGCATCTCAGTTCAAGCTAATGCAGTGATCATATGAATTAGCAGCGTATTAGATTAATTTATCTATGGACATCTTGCATTGCATTAATGCAGATAGCAATATTTTGTGAAAAGACAAGAAATACAGTTCCTCTCAGCTTGCAACCAGTGTTTGAATAGTGCTGGTTGTTCACGCTGCTCTGCATTAGGTGTGTCTGCAAAACAATTGTACATATGAGGGTATATTGAACTATAGCCCACTGAGTTCTAGCATTCCCTATCAGAGGGAGTTACAGTAAATGGGTGCAGTCCAACTCCCCCTGATGCCACCATCAGATACCAAAACCATACCAATCCATCCCCCAGGCTTAGTACATTTATTATTTGATGCACTGCAGGGACTTGAATCCCTTGGTGCGGGACCAAGCATACAGGCCCAAATTGTCAAAGGTCTCTGAGGAAACCATCCGGCCAGGATGAAGTCTTGAGCTCAAGTTGAGCACATGCAACCCGTGGATGATTCTTTTGGGCAGTCCTCTTCTGGTGTCCAATCCATTGGTATAGTCCTCACCATGGGGCATGACTGAGGGATGTAGTCCCTGTTCATTGTTGTACCGTATTGACTCCTTCTGGTTCACTGTTGCTAGTTCCTGTACATTGGGCACACACAATGTCTTTCAAGCTATTTGTTTCTTCTTTGGTAGCCCTTTAGGATTACTGGGGCTGTAGTCTGCCCTGCTGTCCACTGATCCTTGTTCTGCCTTTCCGCTCCCTGATTTCCTGCCCCTGCTGCCTTTCTGCCTCCTAATCCCTAACAAGGAAGTAGCAAAGAGACAACAACTGGAAGAGGTGGTACGAGGACAGTAATATGATTTGGTGCAGATACTGGTGTAGGAGGGGTGAAGAGGAGGAATAGGCTGAGAAGGGTAAGACAGAGAGAGATCATACCTCAGGAATACAATACTCATATTGGAACACAGTGGTGGACAGGAGGATGTACAGATATATGGTGAGACAGTAAGGAGGTAAAAGGAGTTAAGTTTAAGATACTGCATAGTTGCAGAGGGAACAGGACAAAATGGTGGGTCATCAAGGAATGGGATTGTTTTGGAAGCATGAGGAGGAAGACACAAAGAGGGAATGGTCACTCAGTGAGAGATTCCTTTAGACTAGCATTGGCAGCACCTCACTCCAACCTGCCTAACCAACTGAAAACCCAGCAAGAAACCATGGGGTCTATGATTGCTGAACCCATCCTCTTGCCAGTGGTCAACAAGATCCATACAGCAACAACATGCATTCATGATCTTCCTGAGAAGGTGCTGATGGAGGATACAGATATCACTTAACAAGAGCAAGGGATATTCAGAATATCCCCAATTTAAAATGTTTCAATGACTGCTAAAATGGAGTGTGGATCGTGTAGACATTTTAAACCTCCAAGAACTTTCTTTTGGTTTGCTTGTTTTCGGATTCAAAGAGAGGCCATCCTGTTATATTTTGTTATGATGACCTTGGACTTGATTTGATTGTGAAAGATGGAATAGATTGAATGGATTCCTGTTACTCTCCTACACTATGAACAACTTGAGGATATGAGAACAGCAACTCAAGGTTATGAGCTACGCCATTGTACAAACAGAAATGTGTTTAACCTTTTAAGAAATTGAAATAATTCTGTGAGTGTTAGGTAAGATTTCCACAGAGCTGGTAAATCTTCCTTTCCTGGTGCAACCCCAGAACTTTTTGCTTTTCTAGTGGGATATTTTTCATTAATACCTCAGTGAGTGGGAACCTTTTTCCAACCTCACCTAATCTTTAACTCTTTTTATGGGTGTCATTTTTAAGATTCTCCATAGTGTCTTTTCAAAGTGATCATGTTTTAACAACTTATTGCCAATAAGTGCCTGTTGTTGCTGGGTTGCCCTAGGGGCTCCCCATTTAACTTTCTTGTGCTAACCTTGAGTGAACTACAGTTCCCCAGGATAGAAAGGATCTTTGGATCCCTTTTACATTTTATTCTGTGAAACCAGCACAGCCCACCTTATGTGGAGTGCTGGGGAGATACAATGTGTCCCCTTTCACATTAAAACTGTAACAATTCTGTTACAGTGACAAGCTTACCTTTAATGGCTAGTGGCAGTGATACCTTTTACTAATTTGGTGCATCTTTACCGCAGGCTGTGATCACAGCTGCAGTAAAGGCACCTAAGTGTGCTCATTTTACCAAAATGGCCCTGTCTTCTTTTTCTACCATTTTAGTGTTTCCTGTTGTTTCTTGTTCCTTCCCCTGACATTCAGGGTGGGAAATTCCTTTGTGTGAGTTTTGTCTTCAGCGAGTGTCCCCTGGACACCCCGCCCAGGCTCCAGTCAGTCTGTAAGCAGCGGAAGTGGGGGAAGACTCCAAAACTTCCCCTCCTTTGTCTTACGCCTTGCTTCAACTGGGACAAATCCCAGTGGGGGGCTGGCTGTCCTGTTTGGACAACCAGATGCCCCTTTCTTGTAAAATGCAGGGAGATAATGCAGAGGTTGTGCTGTAGTTCCTGATGAATACTGGAAACCTGGAAGCTGAAGTCATGTCGACCACTGAAACAGAAAACCAAAGAGGAAGATGAAGGAAAAGCGGCAGAGATGATTTCCAGCGACCGTAGAGCCTGCTGTGTAATCCCTGTACATTTCCTTGACTCCTTATTTGGACCTGCCACTTAGCAGACCAACCTCTTTTATTGAACCTTTACCAGCCCAAATACCTGAACTGGTCCAATCATACATTTGTCTTTGAGCATTGTTCTATAGCAAGGGTATACCCCTTTTGTTCTTATGCTGTGTAATCCGAGCCTACTGCAGCCCTTCCTTCCAATCGACCTGGGGACTCTGAAAACGACGACCTGAACCCAGAGCCTGCTAAGACCAACTAGACCCAGAGGACCTGCATTTTGAGCCATGCCACGGGTTGCTGCGACCTTGCATTCTTGCAATACCCAAATACCCTGGGACCTCCTGCCACTGTGCGGTACATGGCCTTCCGAATTCTGAATCTCGCTAAAACTTCATGGGCATCTTGATGTATCTCCAGAGACAAGAATTGATTCCAAAAAGTCCCCTCACAAGAGTGCTGGACCTTTAAAACAACGAGAATTCAACCGCAAATTTCTGTTTTCTTCTGTGCTCCTTGAAAAGGCACCAAATCTGCAGAACCGAATTCAGCAGTGACAGAAATCTTGCCTAGAGCCTTCTTCATCGGTCCCTGCTGCAAAGTCGATTCCGAGGTCTTGTGTTCAGTCTCCAGAACAAGGAATCCACTGACCGGGTATTCGGCTGCAGTCCATGAAGTTCTCCTGCTGCAATCTCTTCTTCATTGCTGAGGTACTGTATTGGCTTGGGTATATACTTATCTTAAGCCTTTTGGGATTTCTGTGTAGTCCTGGGGTGTTTTCTGTGAGTGGAGGTCCCTCATCCAGTGCACCCAGTCCCACTGCTAGAATCCTGCTCGGGTGTCTTCTGTGAAGCCCCTGGACCCTTTTCTAACTCTAAAAGTAAAGTACTCACCTGTTTGCCCAGTTTTCCTAAGAAAATCTGACTTTTGCTACTAAAGAGCTTATTCTAACACTGCCTGTTGGTCACTAGTCCTAGTGACCCCCCTTCTGCCACTGAGAACACTCATGCTTCAAGAATAAGGGAAAGACTTTGAAGGGATTGGGACTTCTGCCTAGAAAATAAATCGAGTGTTTTACTTACTTGTAAAGAGTTGGTTGGTAACTGTAATTCTAAGACTGAACACTTACAAACGTTCTTACTGATCTTGAATCTGTGATGCACTATTCGTAAAAGTGTGGATAACATCCTTTTCTCCCTTAGCCACTGTTTTGCCAGAGGTATTTTACTCTCCTATAATTAGGTTGTGCCTCTTTACAAAAGCAATGTGTTGGTTTCACCGATTATTCCTGTAGGGTAATTGTATTGGTGGCCTCCAATTGTTGGTATCACTAGGTTAGTCCTGTTAGGATAGCTGTATGAGTGTGCCCCAAATGGTTCTTGCTTCCCCTGACTTGCTGCTAGCCTGTCCTTAATAAGTCTGCATTAGGTTGTTGCCTACCTAGAATACCTATTCAGTAAAGTGTGACATTGGGTTTTACTTTCCCTGTCATTGTGAAGTTGAAGTATGTGGGTTTTACTTACCTTGTGTTAGCTGTGTGCCATCCAAAACAAGTTACCAGAGTTATTGCTTACCTCAATTTGGGGTTCCCTGATTTCAAAAGCATATGTAATGGTATATTACATCCTTAGGTTTTACTCACCTGGTATAACTGTGTGTTATGACAAAAGTAGTTATAGGTTTTTTACTGCACCTAGGATAAGTGTTTCACTACTCACCAAAAGTATATTGGGCATTTGACTGTTTATGTGATTTGTTCCAAGAGTCACTGTACAACTATTGCCCTTGTATTACTGAATGTAATCTGAAAGTAACCATTGGTCTTTTACTCCCAAAGAATAGGCTTGACCTATACTAAATGTGTATAACACGGTTTTGACTTCACTAGAACTACTGTTAGGTGTTCCAAATAAGGTTTATACTTGGGTCGGTGTGCCTTCAAGTATAGTGTTGTGTTTTTATACTGTGATTTCTTATAATGTTTTAGTACTTACTTACCCCTAGATTTATCTGGGCCTACATGTATTTAAATAAATCCTTTATTTTTACAATACATAGTGTTTCAGTGTTTCTTTGGATGATTTGTATTACAATTTCACTTGTACTGTGTCTACTGCCCTCTCTCCCTCCTAATATAAGCATGGCTGCTCTGTCTATGCTACCTTATACTCAGGTGGTACAGCCTTATACTAAGAGTGGAGTCTTGTACTGCTTCAGTTGAATGGTTTTACCAAGCCCTTAGTTGGACTTCAGAAAAACTGTCCTAACAGTGAGGATACAAAGTTCCAATGGAAGCAAATTCTAGAGATGAAGGCCACAAGCCTGACCCCTCTTGAAACACAACAGGAGTGAGGAATCCTCAAAAGAAGCTTATATGCCGAGCTGAGCGTTCGAATTGGGTGATAATGATTAAGCTTCTGTGCTAAAAATGAGGGGGCTAGAATCTGGATTCATTTTAAAACAAAACAAATAATTGTAAACATCATTAATGTCTTCACTGCGGAGAGATGAAGTGTGGGTAGATTTAGAGACTTTAAAAATTAAAGTAAGGGTCTGTAACACGCTGCTCTCCAGATATTTGAGACTATTTTACTGGGCATCTATCATAGATGCTCAGTAAAAATAATCATGCCTCTGCCATGGGTGTTAGGACTGATTTTGTATACTCTGTACAGGTGGCCAGATGTATAGAAGGCAAACCTATATTGTGACAGAGGCAACTTTGGGGAGCTGTAGCTAAACCAGGTAGCAGTGACAGGTGGTCTAGGCTACGTTCTTCAGAGGTGGTTAGCTTGTAAAGAGTCCACAATGAGGTCACACAATGTGAATCACAAATTTAAATCAGACAGAATGTATAAAAATACAAGTCCAGTCCTGAGAGGGGTCCGGCATTGAGTGTTGCTGCATTCTTCCATTGAGAGTCCTTGCAACAGTTAAACACACCAAATGGAGATCAGCTAGAACCTGCATCCTCTGCAAATCGAGGACTTTGACTTTCAGCAGGAAAAGTAACCTCAGACACTCTTCCTTCGTCTGGCCAAGTCTGGGGAAGAATCGGAGTACGGGGTGGTGGGAGGGGGGTTACAGAGCTTCTTACCTACCCCTATACACCCATTATAAGTCAGTGGGCATAAAATAAACCTTTATTCTAACACTTTTGGCTTTGTAATTGCTTGCCTGCGCAAGATTTCTGAAGGTTGGGGCTACTGCTGTTAGCTAGCTTTACTTATACTCTAACCAGAAGAACCCTCCACCGGACCCCACAGACCCTACCTGCATTTTTTCCTGCTTCAAAGATTCTGTGGAACTTTAACCTGAACTATTGGGCAAAAGGCCTCAGACAACTTAAGGCTGGACAATTTAAGTTAGGGATCATTCTGTGTGGACCGTGAGTGCATAATACTAATCTTACCTTTCCTTTGCAGGATTTTGTGATATGTATTATGCCCTATAATAAGTGAATGTATATATGTATCTATTTTATTCATTGTTGTGTGATAACTCTAGTTGCAAGTAGTCATTTTTCTATGGTGTGTTTTGGCCAATAAATAATAACTGTATTTTTATACATTCTGTCTAAGTGTAATTTGTGATTCCCATTGTGTGACCTCATTGTGGACCTTTTGCAAGCTCACAACACCCCTGAAGACCTTAGCCTAGACCTCCTGTCAGTGCTACCCGAATTGGTTGGCTACAGCTCCCCAGAGTCTAAGCCAGACGATGGGGGGCCCAATTCAGTGTAAGCTCTCATCTCCTGCAGCAGCAAGGCACTCGTCGGTGTGATATGGTAGTTTCTACAAAATGTTCGGCTTTGATCCCCAAATGACTCTTGCTCAAGGCTACCCATCAGTGAGTCCAATCTCATGTCTAATTTCCCAATGCAGTATTGCTTGGTTTACTGCAAAGCAAGCCATTATCTCAAGTTACTAAAATTGCCCTCTGATATGTCCATGCATTGATGTTTACAATATTCTAGTGACCCATTGCTCAGGTGCCTGTTCTGCAGACAATATCAAAAAGAGCAAATGCATTAAGGTGGAAAAAATCTTGATTATTAATAACACATTCAGTCTTTGCTACTATCAATGTATTGCATAATTTGACAGCATGTAAATGCATATTTGTATTCATATCTGTATGTGTCGTTTCCATGTCCTAAACATATGTGAACATATAATTATACCAATTACAGCCAGTGATCTTTTAAGGGATGAGAAACAGCAGGTAGGGAAAGAGACATTTAATCATTGCTGTTGTTTTACTTTATTTATTTAATATATGTTTTAGTTCGTAGAACTTTTTGTATATTTATACAAACATTGAACAGATATTACACGACATTACAAACCATTTATATACTGTAGTCCTCCACAGCATAACCAATATTCAGTACCATCACATAACAAATAATCTGCATACATAGAAAAAAATATTAAGCAAATACCTACATACCTAAAAGAAGAGAATCATATTAACAACTCAAAACGTAATATTAAGTATCTATCTTTCTATATTCATTTAGCTCAATTAATTAATCCACATCCATACATCCTAAAATTTCTAAAACCAAAGTTCATGAACCAACATAGTGAATTACTATTCCACAGAAAAACTGTAAATGGGAGAAAATTCAACTCATTCTTAGAACAATCACCAAATGTATTTATACCATTATTCATTACTCAAAGTGTGTCTTAATAATTGCCCAGATTTGATACAAAGACAATAAGTGTTGTTGTTGAATTTGTATTTAAACATGTGTCCAAGAGTCCTCGCTCAAAATCCTTTCATAATTATGTACCAAATGACCCAAGCATTGCATATTAAAATGACACAGTTTCAAACATTCGGTGAAAATATGTCTCACTTTTTCTAACTTGGATGGGTTTTTACAAATCCTACAAAAGCGTTCCTCCTGGCTCAGTTTAAGTCGCCCACCAGTGACTGACCATACCGGAAGTAGGTTAATCCTCGTGAGCAAATGCAATCTCCTTACATTGTGGTCAGGACAGATCACTAAGTATGGTTGTGGGCGAATAAAAGGATGCACTACTTTGGAAACCTGGGAGTATCCATGTAATGTTCCCAAGTGGGTGTAATTGCACAAACAATCCCACTGATTTAGCTTCCGCGAGATAACTCTTTTTAGTTTTGTGTAGTTAGTTCCTCCCGAGAAATCTGGTTGCCAGTTTATATTAACAAATATCTGGTTTACTGTTTCCAGATATTTCTCCTTTTGCCTAGTCCCAACCTGTTGATACCCCGCCATCCGTGCCATCACGGAAACTCTAGTTGCAAGTGGGGCACAAATAAATAATTCACCTTTACGTTTGAGAAGCTTTGCTTTAAGTGAAAATAGCCCAAGCTCTAGACGAAGGTATTCTATCGAGGTACTTTTGAGATACACTCAGCATACTGCACCAGAATCTACCTTCGACCTGCTTTAACCATTCTAGATTACTTAGCTCTAAACCTTCAAGCCCATATAAAATAGTCAAGCAAAACCGTTGCTTGTACAACATTAAAGTTCCATTCAATGAATACCCCGCATTTCCCTCAGAGAAACGTTTAATCAGGAAGATCAATTGCAGTTGACATTGTGCATCAGATTTAGACCCAGATATTTGTAATGGGTGACATACTGAATCTGACCCATTCTAAGTACAATTCGTACCCTACTGATTTTGTTTTGTGTGTAGCTAACATTACCTTAGTTTTGTCTAAATGTATTTCTAGCTCATTATCAGTAGCATCATCTATCAGATTTTCCAGAAGGGTTTTTATGCCAGTTACTGTATGACTCAAAAGCACCAAATCATATTATTGCCGTAAAACGATCTTGACCTATCTTGGGGGACCAGGTGCCCAAAATGCCTCCAAATGTAAAATCAGATTGGCGAGGTATAGATTAAAAATAAGGGGGCAACATGCACCCCAGCTTCACACCTCTATTTTTGCCGATCTCGTCCGATAGATAGTTTCCATTGCCTAGTCTAATCCTGTCTGTGGTTTTATCGTGCAAGGCTTTAACAATTTCGAGGGGCCAGGCTGGGCATCCCCAACTGCATTCCTGGTTTAATAAATCGAACGCATATTTGAAGTTCACGTAAGCTAAATATAGAGGTGGGCTAGCGTTCCCTTTGGTACAATGAATTAAACGTTCAAACACAGGCAGATTTAGGTAAGTACTTGCCCCTGCTCGAAACCCAGTTTGCATCGGGTGTAGAAGCTTGTTTTCGTTGACCCATGCTAGCAGATGTTTGAGCACACAGCTTGAAAGAATTTGCCAGTGGAATCCAAGAGCGATAAAAGGTGGTTTCTGGGCTCTGCTTATCGCCATCTTTGTATACTGGAATCAATATGGCACAGGTCCAAGAACGGGGAATATTCCGCTGGTAGCACACTTTATCATATATGTTGCAGATCAATGCTGCCCATTTTAATGGGTCAGCCTTCAATACCACAGACGCCAGGCCATTTGGGCCAGGAGCCTTTGAATATCTAGCCTTTTTAAACATATCCGCAATGAAATCTTGATTAAAATGTAAGGAGCAGGGGCACTCATCACCGACTAAACACTCAATCTCTTGTTGGCTGACCAGCATTTTAGTTTCAATAAACTTACGCCATGTAGATTCCGAGATAAGGTTTAGCATGCACTTTCCATCCTTTGGATCCCCAGCCAATGAGAGGGGCTGCCAGATAGTTTTTGGCTTATGGGTCATCATAACATTCAGCAGGTGCTGACAGTTTTTATTCAGACCATGGGCTTTATATCTCTTTAGCCAATGTCGGTGTGTGATTTTAATATTTCAGATATTTGCCATAGTGTCCGATATAGATAGTGCAGATCTTTGTATGATACGAACTTGCCTAAGGAGTTTGCGTTTCGCCAATTGTATTACCATGTCAAAATATGTACTTTTTATCTCACTTAATTGAGCTAACGGTTTACCTCTGATCACACCCGCCTTTTTGGTTATTTCCTTGATCCACAATTCAATACCTTCCGCATGTAATTCATATAAAAAATTCATTCTCATTGTCTAAGGCTGTAGACAGCAATTTACTGGCTCTTCCAGTGTTGCCCACCGACCACCGGATTCTATTTCCACCTGCGTCAAGCACCAGACCTCCGGGGCCAAGTTTCCTGTGTTCCATTTCCACTCCCCAAATGGACAGTTCTAATCTATGATGCTCACTATAGGAGGTTGTTCTTCTATCCAGTGCAACTGCACATTCAAGTAGCGGGCCGTTCGCACCTACATAATCAATGGTACTTTCCTTGTCACCGACCTTTAGGTCGGCTGTCCAGGAATATCATTGTGAAGACCGCCATTTAACAGAGGTCTCTCCCATCCTGCCCAAAATTTGGCCCATTCCTCGCCTTTGGAGTTCTTAGTTTTCAATAACATACTATTTCTTTTAAGTACCTGACTGGCCAGAACTTTCATTGTGAACTCCCCACATTTTGCATTCATATCACTGCATAGAAATATCATATCACACTTTGGATCTACCTCTTTTGGTGCAATTAGCGCAGTGCTAATTGCGGTGAAGCTAATAGCGCTCCCAGCCCCATTGGGTCCAACAGACCCAATGGGGAATGGGAACTTAACCCTGCACCGTTACTCGTGATCCAGTGCTAATAGCGCCAGACCGAGTAGCGGTAATGCTATTTGTGTTGCCAGTATCCCAGCGGTATTACCGCCAGGATACCGCCAAGGCTCTGATCTGTTGTACGCAGAGGACAGAATAAGTTTAGATGAACTGTCAAACTAATGGTAAGTCCTAACAGACTACACCCCTGACCACTTACCTTGCCAATTAATTCAAACATAGATTCGCACCTGCTGCTCTGTGATATCACCAACAACACAACATTAATGGGGAATAATCCTTTATGCAGAGATGAACTCAATTGAGCTGTATTCCAAAGTGTGATGAAATATGCGTGGCGGGATACAAGTTAACCAGAGCAATTCTCCTCATTGCCAAAATCAAATGCTCCTTTGTGAAATATCATTATTCCAGATCATCTAGATCCTCCACGGCCTTTCACCACTTACATCAACGGCTTTAACAATGAAAAGAAGCAATATGATTCCCAGCTCTTCCCAGGCTGCTCTTTCATCCAGAACTTCTGGAAATATAAAATGCAGAACAGAGGTGCGCTGATTGATCTCTGGCAGCACTGCAGATTCAGAGCATGGAAAATCCAAGATAGGTGCTCCATGCAGCAACGCAGCAGGATATGGCATTACCGTCGCTGCCTGATGTACAGTAGCCATGAGCAGCCTGTTTCATCTGCAGATGTACCTAACATACCAGAACCGGTGCATCCGCACTGGCCAGTGTCTAAACATTCCAAGTTGCCCACAACACTCATCGATTTCAAATCGCAATGTTTCTATTGTGTGAGGCGATGTACTCTTTTTCACTAGAGCAGTAGCTATGGCATAGGCTGGGGGGTCGTCTCTTTTCATGCTACTAATTTTGACAATCAAGATTCTGCAAAAAAGATGAGTGCGAAAACATTTGCAACATGCTGACGGAAATTGCAAGTTGCAAAATAAGGGCAAGAAAAGATGGGCGGAATTTAGAAATATTGCTGCGTGGGTAGATGATAATAATTTTAGCATTCATATAGCACTACGACCTCTCAGGCATCTGAGTGCTGCTTATAGCTACGCTGTGTGGTGCTAATTATTCGACCTCGTAAGAACAAAAGGCAGAGTTTGGTCCTGCCGGGATTCGAACCTGCATCTCCAGTCTCTGCAGTGAAGTCAAACCAAGCGCTCTACTCGCTGTGCTATTGTGACCATGATGAAACCTGTGCCTAAAAAGGCGAGGTAACATGGGGGGCGGGGTAAGCCTCTAGGTCTGCTTGCTTTCTTTGGCTGCTGCTGCCTGGATGCAAGGCCAGGCGGAAGGTCCCTATTGTATGTCCCTATTGGCCTTGCATGGCCTTCTACAGGACTGCTCATCCACACAATCAGCGTTGTCTCACTGCTTTAACTTTTAAACGCGTAAGGGTGTAAATGTAAGCAAAATAATACACATTCTCCCGCTTACGGGGCTGTAAGACTGCAGAATGCTGATTACAAGCCCCCTGCTGAGCTGATCATCCTTGATTTATCACCAGAATATGAAACAGTAGATCAGACGATCCTGCTCCATATACTTCACCAGCACATGGGAATCCCTAACATTGCTTTCTACGAATTCCATTTTCTTTTATATATATACATATATTTGGTTATTTATAACACACTCCCAGAGGCTTCTAAGCACGACCCAGGGATCGAACCTGTGTTGTTCCATGTCGTCTTGGTTTCAAGGGAAGCTTGTTGCCCCTGAGCTATCCTCCGGAGACATTGTTGCACCTGGGGCGTTTTACCCAAACGTGGTGCACCTAAACCTTGGAGTCCAACAGGACTTGCCACTCTCGCTGTGGTGGTTGTCTTTATAGACAGTTCAAGGTTTTTTTTATGTTTTTTTATTTGAGGGGCTTAGGTCTGTCCCCCTCTCTCTCGTCTTCCTTCAACCAGTCCCTCTAACCCAGGAATCTGTACCTCCAGGTTAGTGCCATCAAATTTTGAACCCTATGGTCTAAGCACTGCCTTATGCTATGAATGGCTTCTTAAATAACGGCTATCTAAGCTCCCACTGGGACTTCCTAACTTCCTGCGCTATCCAAGTGTTAGTGTTCCGAAGGGAAACTGGGAAAGTGCCTTGAATGTTCCCTGTTCTGAGACAAGCTATCCTTGCACATTCACTCTCACCTCTCCCTCTCTACGCCCATTCCTCCCTGATCACTCCTCCCTCATGTCTGATGTCCCCTCGATGCTACACTTCACCTGATCTTGCCTCCGCCCTTTAATGTTTCTCCTCCTCCCACTCCACTTCACTACTCCACTTCTCCACTGCTACTACTCTCCTCCTCCACTACTACTTTCCTCCCCACACTTCTACTCTTCTACTCCCATTACTCCAACACCCTCCTTTTACCCTGTACGATTCTCTTCACATTCACTCCTTATGCCCCCCTCAGTATTCACTCGCCACATTAACACTCACATGCACACTGCAAAACTACTCCCAC
Organism: Ambystoma mexicanum; assembly: GCF_040938575.1. Classification (NCBI taxonomy): domain Eukaryota; kingdom Metazoa; phylum Chordata; class Amphibia; order Caudata; family Ambystomatidae; genus Ambystoma; species Ambystoma mexicanum. Next base: position 220,325,963 of record NC_090936.1, on the reverse strand, counting down.
TCGCTAGCAAATCCCTCACCTGCTCCACAAATCTCTCCACAAGTCTCCACTCGCTGCTTCCACTAGCTGCTCTCTTGGTTGTGATCCACCTCAACCTCTGACGTCAAAGGAAATAACACACACTTTCGGCTTCCTGTTTCTCATATATATTGTCTCAGTCCCTAAGGAATTGGCACCTTTTCCATGACCAATCTAACCTGTTCTTTCCCCCCACATGTGCATGAGGTGCAAAGTCTTAAATAAGGAGCCAAACCCTGCTCACATTTCCAGCATTGGCTTAATGTGTACTTAGTCTGGTGGCCGAGGAAAGCTGTGCTTCTGTCTTTCATTCCCCTTGGCACCTCTCTCTACATAGCCGATCTCTATCGCAGTTCAGAGGTGAAGCTGGTTTCTCATTTGTTGTGTTATGTTTCTTGGACCTGTGCGACTGGAGCTCTACAAAAAGTCAGAAATATCCTGTCAAGTTTCTGTTTTTAGAGGCAAGGCTCATAAGGGTCTGCAAACAACCACTTTGATGCAAGCGACGGGTGGGCAAAGAAGACCTTCTCTGTTGCCCCCTCCACCTCAGCATGGGCATTGGAAGGCTCCCTGGTAGGGCTCCCAGCCCTGAATGAGAAGGGCTCTCACTCCCTCTTGACAAGCCCTGGGTACTGGCCTTGTCATATTGTGCAAAGTATACATGTGGCCTTTAGCCAACTTGTTCAAGCTCATTGCCATTCCATTAAAGCCCTATGCAGACAACACACACACATCCCGGTTCTCCTGGACCATGCAATAGTAACGGCAACTGGGATTAATAGTGTTTCAGGGAATATACACATTAGTTTAGGTCAAACAGTAAAACAGAGACTTTCATCCAGTGTCACTTAGGGAGCAGGGTAACACCGCTTTTTGAAATAAAGATCTGGTTTGAGGGTGACCTTGCATCACAATTTCTAGGAAAATGTTTTCTCTGTGAACACTCAAGCTAAGGCCCATAAGGCTATTTGGGAAATGTTTTTAACAATAGTTTAGTTGAGGATTAATTCGGACTCTATCTCTTTTAGATGGGTGGCCCGCCAGCTCCTGCTTGGGTTAGCCTCTTACAAGGGACAGGTTAGCTCTTCTAGAGGGAAAGTATTAGTGTAGCTTAGGCACATGAAATATAATGGGATCTGTTCTTCTCTTTGTGTTTGGAATATTGTTGGTTGTTGGGTGTTGTCGACATTTGTGATGATAACTACAGTCTCTAGTGTGTCTGTTTAAAATGAAAGTATTCCTTGGCAACAGCTGACAATATTATACAATCCATTGTGGTCAAGCTACGTTTCCTACATGTATCCTTCATTTCATATCAGTTCTAGTATATTTAACACCAACAATCTAATATATACCTAAATGGCGCGTATGCCGTGTTATATACTACTGGTGATTTATGGGTGTGTCTTGAGTACTCAAAAAACAAGGTAAGATGCCCCTGTGATGAGGGGTGAGACAAATGCCGATCTTTCCGTAGCCTAACAGATGTTTCCCTACCTAACAAACTAAAGATAAAGGAAAGTGACCTAATGTGCAAAGTATATGCCCCTCACACTAACACTCACAACAAATCATACAAGAAACATTTGGTGATTTAACTTCACCAAAATAACATTGAAAGTCAAATACAAAAGTACTAACCAAGAATCCTCATGACCTTTTTTGGATCACCTTCCCCTGGAAAAATTCAGGATATGTCCAATTAAAGTTCAGTTTCCGTAAAGTTCTTTTCATAAACCAAGACTCATTGCAGTTAAAATTAAAAGTTCTTTCATTAAAAATATTCTGTCCTGGACAAAACAACTTTACTTTCTCTCCACTCTTCCAGTTGAAAGTCAAAACATGTGTTCTCTATAGGTTAAATGGTCTTTCCCCCTTATAAACAGCTTCTTAGTCAGGATGGTTATGCCACTGTTCATCAAACACAATAATGGATTACCACTTCCTCTTTGTTAAAACCTTGTGCCACATTCATTAGACTGCAAGTTATCTTCTTCCTGGTCCACTCGCCTGCCAGGACTACCACTAATTGTCCCTCTGCTGGTTTACGTTCCTGCCAGGATAAACAAAACTACTACTTCTACAACTTGTGTACTGTGGTAAGACTTGTTAACACAATTGGCATGCAGTTACTGTTTCCAACAAGCTACACAAAAAGACAACAATGTTTACATGGATCTGTTTGCCATAGGCAATGCAGGTTATAATTCTCTCCCCCTTCTACCTTGTCACAGAAGGGTCTTTCTCATGCTGTATCTGTCTTTCTTTAATATAGCCTCTTGGCTATTGGTAGTATGATTTACAACTTCCTCCCTCGAGGTGTCTTGATATGGGATTATCAAATTTCACTTGCCTGGATGTCAATCTCAGCCTAATTTGGCAATGTATGTTACAATGTGCCCTTTTTACATATCCCTCTTCAGGGAAGTTGCATCTTCTTTGATTTATTATTGCCCCTTTTTTGCTTGGGCAATGCAGGTTCAGATATTCTTTTACTGGATCCCCCAGTTTGGCTTTGACACTGCGGGTTACAATAATCTCCAATCTGACATCTCATTGTAGGAAAGTTGCGCCCAATTTCCTTACATTACTTGTTCAGTGGTCTCCCTCGAAGTGCCCCAGAGTTAACTACACTAGGCAAACTCACCAGTCTTTCCTGGTGTCTCCTTCTGACATGCTGACACCATGTATTCGTTGGCTGGGACTTATGCTGTGTTCGAGAGCTCCCACCAGCATACAATGGCTCTCGCTGTCTGTCCCTAGAGTCTGCACAACCCGTAACGCTCACTCATGAACACCACCCACCGGAGTGGGTTCTCAGATACGGGGAGCTTCTCTCCCCCTCAGGGTCACCAGCACCAAAAGCACTTCCTGCTGTGCTTCCTCTGCCTTTAAGGATTCCGACCTCCTATAGGCTCTTCGTGTGGCATTCTGTTATCACTAGAGAGGCAGCCTCAGTCCATTCTTTGTTCTGGGGCATCTGCTGCTTCTCCTGCTGACTCCTCTGCAGTTTCCCCTGCTGTTTCCTCTTGGCCCACACCCAGTAGGCCTTTAAATGTTCAAAGGTCCCTCTCAGGTGTGGGTCATTACGGCAACTAGACCATACCGCACACGTTGAAAACTCTTGATCCCTCTTCCTCGTCTTGCTACTATGAGCATTATGGGACATTTAGTCCATAATGTTCCTAGGTGTTTTAACTCCCTTAAATCAACATTGCTTAGTGGATTTAAAAGAAGATTTTAAAGTGCATATAGATTTTCTCTCAGGTCTGTAACCTGAAGTAGTAAAAGTAGTAACTTTGACTTCAGTCTTTTATATGCATTGATTCCATATTTACAAAACGAGTTCTTATTCTTGATATCTTCGGAAAGTTTGAGGTCTGACTATGACAAGATGCCATTAAAGATTCAGGCACCATGGGGACCTCATCCTCAAAATAGGAGGAATAATGTGTCTCTCCTGACAGTCACCACATTTCCTTGATGGCCTTCTCCTCCATCTTAATACCACCCCAAAGGTCAGTATCAGATAGCGGCTGCCTTCCCCTAGCCACATGGAAGAAGACTGTAGGCAGGATTCATCACACAATACAACAACGGTCTCCCATGAAATCTATTGATATGGGGATGGATGAACAAGTGGGCATTCTACTATTTTTTTGTGTTTTTGTATTTATATTTTTTATTTGAAGTGGGCATTCTACTAATATTCTTTGCCCTGTTGTTTTTCCATTGGCCGTGTAGTTATGGTTAAGTTGCTGTTTCCATAGGAAGAGCACTTTTTGGGCAGTTTATAACTTCACTCCCCCGGACAAATCTTCAGAAAAAAAAGTATATGTGCCATTCTGAATTTTTTTGTAAAGTTTGGTGATATTTGGTCCAGGGGGGAAAAGTTATAGGGGGGGTCCCAAAATGTCTTTTTTTCCCATAGAGTGAATGGTGGAAAAACTTTGCGAACGCCTACAACTGAAACCGCTGGACGGATTTTCACCAAATTTGCGGCAGGAGGAGGACCTTGGTCCTGAAAGCGTTCTTTTGTAAATTCGGTGCTAATCTGTCCAGTAGTTTTTTTTAAAACTACCAAAAAGTATGTCTCAAAAAATGTGTGATATCTATGTCCGCTCCGCGGTCACACTTCCCTGTTCGCTCTGCGGACAAGATACCGATTGGCTAAGGGGCTCGCGTCATGACCGCAGACACGCAACGTGTCCTCCGATTGGCGGAAGTGAGGCGGGATGTGCGTCAGATTGTTTGGATGTGCCTGACAGGCGAAATGCTGTTTTGGGGAGTGTTTTTGATGTGTCACAGTGCTTGGGCAGGTTCAGAGAATAAGAGATGGGTGAAATACTGTATTTGTTTAGGCGGCAGGTGCTAATGATGTATTCGCCATGCCCGTGCCGTCCGGGATGTTTGTAATTACTGAAAATGAGGGGTCTGATAAGGATATTACTTCTGTCCGTGCTGTATGCAGGCAAGTTGAAACTGTTCTAAGGACACGCGTGGTGTTAGCGAATGTTAAAATTGACTACATGCCGCAGTTAACATTTTTGTTTTTATGGGTGTGGTACTGACTTATAAGCCGCCATGGGTGTGATATGCTGCGGTGGTTGTGGCCAGTGCCTAGACTCTTGGGTGCATGGCCGTAGGCCGTAGACCGTAGGCCATACTCCCAAGACTCTAGGCCCTGGCCACAACCACCGCAGCATATCACCGCAATAGATACAACTGTATTATAGAATATTGATCAGGTGGTTGTGGGGAGGGCCTAGAGTGTTGGGTGCATGGCCAAAGGCCATGCACCCAAGACCACATTTATATGTAGTAAAGTTATAAACCACAATGGGTGTAATATGCTGTGGTGGTTGTCGCCAGGACCTAGAGTCTTGGGTGTATGGCCGAAACAAACGTATAAGCACTGAACTTATAAGCCAACATGGGCTTTATATAGTGCACGTCCATAGATTCCAATATTTATGACCATACACCTAAGACTCTAGGTCCTGGCTACAACCACCGCAGCATATCACAGCAATAGATACACCTGTAGTATCGAACATCGATCAGGTAGTTGTGGGGAGGGCTTAGAGACCTGGGTGCAAATTGAGTATATGCTGCAGTTAAAATGTTTCATTCTATGGGTGTGCTAATGACTTATAAGCCACCCTGGGTGTGATATGCTATGTTGGTTGTGGCCAGGGCCTAGAGTCTTGGGTGCATGGCCGTAGGCCGTAGGCCGTAGGCCATATACCCAAGACTCTAGGCTCTGGCCACAACCACCGCAGCATATCACACCCATACATCACACCCATAGAATCGAATATCTATATGGTTGTTGTGGGCAGGGCGTAGAGTCTTGGGTGCTAATTGAGTATATGCCGCAGTTAAAATGTTTGATTGTATGGGTATGACAATGAGTTATAAGCCACCATGGTTCTGATATGCTGCAGTGGTTGTGGCCAGGGCTTAGAGACTTGGGTGTATGGCCGTAGGCAGTAGGCCATATACCCAAGACTCTAGGCCCTGGCCACAACCACCGCAGCATATCGCACTCATAGATACATCCATAGAATTGAATATCTATCAGGTGGTTGTGGCCAGGGCCTAAAGTCTTGGGTGCATGGCCAAAGGCCATGTACCCAAGACTGAATTTATAAGCACTGACGTTATAAGCCACCATGGGTTTCATATACTGCAGTGGTTGTGTCCAGGACCTACAGTCTTGGGTGCATGGTCAAAGGCCATGCACACAAGACCACAATTCTAGCTACTAAAGTTATAAACCACAATGGGTGTGATATGTTGCAGTGGTTTTGGCCAGGACCTACAGTATTCGATGCATAGCCGAAGGCCATGGCCACAAGACCAAAGTTATAAGCCCTGAAGTTATAAGCTAACATGGATTTCATATACTGCACTGGTTGTGTCCATGCACCCAAGAACTAAGTTTTAAGTACTGAAGTTATAAGGCACAATGGGTGTGATATGCTGTAGTGGTTGTGGCCAGGAGATACAGTCTTGGACCCAAGACCAAAGTTATAAGCTGTGAAGTTATAAGGCAGCATGGGTTTTATATAATGTGGTGGTTGTGGGCAGGATGTAGTATCTTGGGTGCATGTCTGAAGGGCATGCACTCAAGACCAAAGTTGTAAGTACTGAAGTTATAAGCCACAATGGGTGTGATATGCTGCGGTGGTTGTGGGTAGGAACTAGAGTCTTGGTTGCATGGTCACAGGGTGTAGGCCGTAGGTATACATCCAAGACTGTAGGCCCTGCCCACAGCCACTACACCATATTACAACCATACATCACACATATAGATTTGAATATGTATGAAATGTGTGAAATCATACGTACTGTTTAATTTGTTGAGATTCCATATATTTCTTACATGACTTTAGTACTTGGAGGAAATATTCTTTTTCAATGTCTGTGATAAAAGAAAATAGCATGTTAGTGTTTGTATTTTATAAAGACTTATTACATTGTATAATAGACATTTTAGCTTTTTTTACCCTCATATTTAGTTGACAAACCAGTGTACTGTGAATTTTGCTCAGTTTCTGTGTTTGTTTTTCAAATCATTGGGTCTGGGGGAAAGAATCCTTGTTGGATTAAAAAAACATGTCTTTGCTATGCTACAAACGATTTCTTTGTTTCCTTTGAGTGTTCACTTGTTGTTTCTGATTAAGGTTCTATATGTTCACTTCTTTTAGATTTTGTAAACAGATACCTGCTGGCGTATTCTAACTGTGTATCTTTTGTTACAAATCAGTGGTATTCATTTATCTGTGTGGTTGTTATACAATCTTGGGCAGTTAGATACCTGTTGGCGTATTCTAACCTGTTATAGTAGTTTAACTGATTTTTTGTTAATGTTGACGTACACATTAGTTATTAAATTTGCTTTTAAGAAGATTAAATAAGCGTTTGTAAGATTTGCTGGTAATCTCTGCTTTAGAATAATGCTACTATCATTACATTGGACCGATCCACATTTCTTTTTAATATATGCAGTGTAGTGACCTGCATTGGTTGTGGCTCCTGCGTGGTAGATTATACCTTTTGTTGTGAAGGTTTTCTTACCAAGTGACACTTGACCGTGTGTGAATCCAGTCAGCTTGCAGTTGTTTTTGGTACTATCTGCATTGTAACATAGAAGCATTAGTATTATGTAGTTACTATGTGTTTGCATCAGTAAGGTGGAGCGATTATCTGAATTGCAGATAGTACATAACCTGCCATGGTTTGCATTTTGTAGAAGTTGCTGAAATGGAATGGATTCGCAATTAGGTATGGATACATACACAAATCGCTCATTAGGGATTTGTTCCTGTGTCACATTGTTACAGAGAGTGCATGTATGTTTCCACATGTATGATATCTAGAAGATTTCATTTATAGGTATGTTTTTGTTTTCGAGTACTTGTAGTAAGTACATTAGAAATTCTTGTGGATCTTCTTGTGAGTTTATAGTGAACCTCACCATTCCTGCAAAGTAGTCCAATTCTTGTCTTATTCCATGAACACTATACGTGTTGTCAGGATTCTTTGTTGCGTTTCTATGTAGGACTAACATTTGCAAACACAATTGGTCTGTACGGTGTAAGTAAATGTTGTTAACAATTGGTGGCAATTGAAATAGAATATTCATTGCTGCATTTGCGTAGCAACTTACACTAGTTTCATTTGAAAATTTGAATGGACCTGATAGTTCTGTGTCCGAGTGAATTTTTCGGAGTTTGTGATCCTTTTTTGAAGTACCTGATTTACTTTCACTAATAGGTTCTTCTTGTGGTAATTGATGAAGTATTAGCTTCTTTTGCTTTCTTTGAAGGATTTGCAGTCATATCCTGTTGCATTTCTCTTTGAATTAGTTTTCTTTTACAATGTTTTCTTTTTCTGGAACAGGATATGATTTCAGATGGGGGGTGTACAGTGAACGCACTCTATTGTATTCTAAAATGCAAGGAATATCAGCGTTCACTTTACTTGCATCAAAGTTGATTAGATATAGACCGTCAAGTGTACATAAGCGTGATAGTGCTACATAGCTGATGCCTTCTTTAAAGACTGTGTTTCCAATATCTATCAATGCTTTGTCTAGTGTAAGACCTTGGGATTTATGAATGGTGACTGCATGTGCAAGAGTTAGAGAAAAATGTTCTCTACGTACATACATGTCTTTGAAGAGAAAGAATTGAGGTATTGAGCGCCCTATCCTTTTTACTTCTGAAAGATTGTCAAAGAAAATATTGACAAACTGAATGTTGTTGTCACATGGGTATGTTTGAAAGCCAACAACTGTACCCAGTGCCCCATTAACTAGTCCTTGCTCCACGTCAAGGTTACGTTTAAGCATTACTCTACAATTTAAGGACAATTTTAATATTTTTTCCACCCCAACTGTGTTGGAGATTGAATTTTCTAAGGTATTTAGTCTTGTTGTGGCTTGCTGACATATGGCTAGTGTCATATTGTGTACGTCCAGTTTGTCTGTGGAGCAAATTTCAATTATTGGTTGCATTTCTTTTTTTAACATTGTTTCATTGAATTTGAAACAGCTTGCAAGAGTTGGCATTAAGGCCATACAATTGACATTTTTGTGCGCTAATTGCTCCATAACATCTGTAGCATATGCATTATCGCTTTAAAATGCATGGATGTGCCGGTTTTTCAATATTGCTTGTGCTTCTTGAGATAGTACACCAATTCTAATACTTTTTAAAATGTTGGCGTAAGTGAGGTCTGCAGATTGACGCATGTTTTCTGTTAATTCTCTGTATTGGAAATGTTGCCAAAGGTTGACATTTCCTATGCTGCCAACAGTTTTACGGCACAGTTTGTGTCCTAAGGTTTTAAAAATAGGTTCACCTTTCACTGGTGTCAATTGTAGAAGATCTCCGAAAACAATAATGTGTTTTCCTGCAAAGAGTTCTTTGTAGTTTGTTTTAAGTACTTCTTGCAATCTGAGGTTAATCAAAGCCAACATTATGTTGGAGACCATGCTCACTTCATCTATTAGTAGCATTTTCATTTTTTTAATACCCTGCATAGTTCCATTACAGCTTCTGTAGAAAGTTTATAAAAGTCTAATTTGTTTTGGTGTTCTACTGGAAGGAGTAGAAATCAGTGTAAAATGACACCGCCTATGTTGTAGGCAGCTAAACCTCTGGGGGCAGTTACAATAGCTGACAGTTTGTTGTTTGTCAATTGTTGAAGGAACTTGCTGATGATTTTAAATTAAGAATGTTTTACTTGAACCAGCTTCCCCACTGACGTACAGCGATATAGGTTTGTAATTTTGGCAGGTACATTCATTATTTTTGTGCTGTACACCATGTGCAATTTCTTTTGTTACTTCTTCAAAAATGGTGCGCTGGTCTTTGTTAAGTTTTGATTGTAGTACAGTTAGGTCTTCTGTATCTTCTTCATAGTGATACATGGTGTTTTCCACTTCTGTCATAGCTAATTCTGCCTCATTTGCTATTAGTGGCTGTCCTAGTGGTTTCCTGTTACAGAAAGTTGACTACTGTCAGAAGTGTCCTTATCTAGTTGGGCCTGGAGTTCTTCTTCATATTGCTGTTCATTGTGTTTTGAACTGCGTAAAGTTCACATCAGTGATAGCGCTTTAATTTGCTTTGAAAGCGTCTTCATAGCAGTCATACTTATCTAGTATCTCTTCCTCTTTTCCCCATGGTTTAAAAAGTTGTAGCAGGGACATGTAATATAGTTCTTTCTGTTGAGGAGTTATTAATGACAATTTGATATGATTAATTAAGCTTTGTTTGGTAAGTTTCACTAAGCTGCCTTCACAATCTGTCACTCTATATCTAACTTTGCTTTCAACTGGTTTTATATTATTTTTGTATGTAAACTTTTGGGCTATGTGGTATAGACACATGGTTTGCAAAGTAGTACTCCTGTTCGGGTAGTATGTGTCTAGTAAATTGTTCTTTAAAATGTCTTGGCTGTTGGGATCATTTGTGGCTATTGTTTCTATCTCCTCATATGATTTGAGAACTCTTTTTCTAGATTTAGCAGAACCAAGACTTAGCCATACTATATTTTCAGATTTTCCATACAAAGCAGTACCGGTTAAATGATCTGCAGCTTCATTGGCATCACATTCTCTATGAGAGAGCATTTTAATGCCTAGGCTGTACAATTTTTGAGATAGTGTTTTGTCTGCTGATAGGTCATTCCAGAGGTTTTGCAGCTCTGTTTTTTCTGCTTTTGTTAAGTAGGCTGTAACGTATCGTGCAACTGCAGTGGAATTGCCTGCAATGTACGGCACATCTATGTTTGCATTCCATAAGAGGGCAATGATTGCATTGTAATCATTGATATATTTTGATTCTTCTGTTCTTTTTATGTAATAAGTGTTATTAGGTGATTTACATTTATCACTATGTCGAACTGAAGACATGAAGTTGTTCACTTCACCTGTTTCTGTAACTGGTCTAGGGAAACCAAAGCGGCATTTGGTGTAGTATTTCCCTTTGCTTTTATATTTGCAATGACAATATTTGCCACATTTGTATCTTTAAAATTGTACAATTTGTCCATGAAGGTCACTAAGTGTCCTTTGTGAAGGGATTTCACAAGTGACATATTTCTGAATGAACTGCAAAACAGTGGCATCACTGTCCTGACCAAATTTAAATGCACCTTTAATCCATAAAAGCATGTGGATATGTGGTGCTCTTCTGGCTTGGTATTCTTTTCTCCAAAAGAAGTGTTGCAGTTCTCTGAGGGGAGGAACAGTTTTATTACAAATAAAGTGTAGCATAGCAATGAAACGATGGTAGAAATATCTTGAAACATTAACAGGATCTAGAGAGCAAAGTTCTCCGGATGTTAGTATATCTATGTTGGTTTTGTTCTTATTTGATATGCCTAGGAAATCATGTAAATCTTCCCATGCATATTCTGCACAACTTAATTTAACAAACCAAGTGGGTGGTCCAAGGTTTCTGATCATACAACGTACATCTCCGTGACGTCGGAACCAGTATTCTTTCGTACCACGCATGTTTGCAAACAGATTTGTTATGCTTGATTGTAAAACCTCATCTTTTTCTTGCACTTTTTGTATTAATTGCATAGCTGACAAATTTTGAAAGTGGGTTCCAGATTTCAATATGTGTGCAACTCTGTAACATGGGGTTGCTAATTCACTTTCAAAGAGTAGGTGGAATATGTATTCCACATTTTGTCTAAATCTGGGATCTTCAGAATACATTCGTAATGAGCGGTATTCTGATGCTGTTATCTGAGTGGGTCTATCATCGTATCTTCCTCCTTTGCCAGTAGGAAATAGTAGTGGAAAAGCACGTGCTTCCATACTTTTTTCCCATATGCTCATTGGTGACCCTTTGGTTTGTCGCATTTGGTAAGTTTCTAGTGCATTATCTATGCTCTCATTAGAGTGCAATGGATGAATTTTATAATGGTCCAAAAGAGTGTATACTGTTGTAGGATCCAGAAGTTCAAATTGACCAGTTTCTGATGAGTCTTGAATTATTTCAGTTGTTTCCCTTAAGCTTTCTTCAATATTTATGTCTTTGTAGTATTCATTATTGTGTTTCAGATATTGCAACGCTTGTCTAACTTTATGTAAGTCCACGAGTTGTTGCCAAATTGTTTTGTCTTTTGTTGGTACACCATTTACTAAGACAATTAAAGAATGCTCTATTGGACATTGCACTCCGAGAGTGTGCACATTTTCTGTCAGATCTAATGGCAAATAAACTACTTTGCCATGAATGCCTTTCACCAATTCAGAGGGAGGTAATTTTGCTGTTTTTGGTTGAAGGCGTATTATTGCTTGAAATGGGTGTACAGTTTGAATTATGATGCTCTCATACAAATTGAGTTGTTGCAGGGGTTTTGGTAGTGGAAATAATTCCAAATTATTTGTGATAGCACGTGAAGGAGTTTGGTTGTTGACAAGTTTTGTAGTGCAGTAACTGCAACATATTAGGGGTTCACTTATTTGGTATTTGTTTTCTGCTAAAAGCTACATAGCTAATTCAATCCATTTGGAATCTTCATTGTCTTCTATTTTGCATGTTACGCCTATAGTTTTTATGTTACTTTTGTAAAAAGTTCTGCGGCTACACACACACACACATGGTTTGGTACTTCAGCGGATCGACGTTTAAATTTTAGTATTTCTTTTTTGTATGTGTGTAATAGAAGGTTGCCAGGTGCAGAATTGTTGCTAGTATGTTCTAAAACGATTGCATTTTGTATGTGGCTTTCTCTTCCAAAATATTTTCTCTGGATACGGTTGATTTCTTCTTGTAGGTATTTGGGTGTACCATGCAGAAGAGTGTTATTTAAATTGGCTATTTCTAAAGCTGGACTTTTAGCATAGTACAGTTTATACACTAGATTTCCTACATTTGAATGATGTGTTGATATCATATTGATATCTTGGAAGGTGCTTTTATAAATAGGTCCTGAAATGCAGGCTAATGAGTGCACTTGTAGTCCTGTGTATTTGCGCACTGGACAGGTATCCATATTTTGCAGCACTTTCATTTTGATTTTGTCTTTATCTTTCACGTACTGATTGAGGAACTGGCGTAAAGATTTGAAAGATTTGTTAGGAATGTTACACATTGACATGCACGGCCATTTTTATACTGGATGATCTAGTTCAGTCGAATGGAGAGGTAATTCTGTGTTTTCGGGGGGTACTTTTGTAAGCAGTGTTTCTTGTTCCATGATGGTATTATTGATTTTTTCATATCCTCGTCCTGCTATGGATGGCAATTGTGTTTGTTTGATTTTGTTTGTATGCTTCTTCATCAACATATATTTCTGTGGTTGTTGTGTGACTCCATTCACCTCCACAAATATTTATTTTTGTTGACATTCCGTTTATTGAGAAGTTTGTTTTGTAGTTTAGTACTAAGCTTTGTTAGTGGTTTCATCCTGTTTAAAACTAAAATAAGTAACTTCCTTTTGAGAAGGATTGCACTGTCTACGAGAGCTTGTAGGATTAATTTTCTATGGTACGTTTTAAGGGTTGTGGATGATTTCACTCCTCTTCTTATTAGATTCTGAAGGACTCTGTGGCAGAACATTTTTGCTAAAATACTTTTTTTACTATTGGTTCTTGCTAGTATATCAGGATTCATAGGAGCATTGTTAGCAGTAGTGGTAGCCGAATTCTTGTTAAGCATTTTCTGTTTCGTGCCACATTTTGATAAAGGAGGCAAAGTTTCTGTAGTTAATGCTTCATTTGTTTTGCTAAATGACTGCATTAGCTGTTTTGTTTCAACGTTTTGTACAAACTCTGATCGACATGGATGCTTACGTTGGACACTTTTATTTTCATTTGCTCTATTTCTGTGTTCCTTTCTACGGACTTGCTTTTTGGTAGGCATTCTTTGGGGTCTGTTGAAAAAAAAGAAGGTATGGGTTGGTCTGTTTTACAATGTATGTGTCTTGTGTGCATGCATGTATGAGTTTGATGGGGAAGATGTATGTGGTGGTGTGTGAATGTGCATTGGGCAGTTACAATGAGCTGGGAAAGCTATTCCTCTGTTTGTATGTTACTACACTGCGGTTCAGATGAGAGTACAAAGTGAGCTAGTGGTGAGGAGAAGCATTAATAGTAAACGTAATGGTATCAAATTAAAACAGTTCTTTGTTTTGTAGTACTAACATTCTAAGGGTTGAGTATGTTATTTGTGTTAAAAAAAAAAAACGGGGATTTGTGTGCCATTCTGCCTGCTAATCTCTTTTTCATAAATAGGGATTTTTGGGCAGAATGGTTCAAAAATCGATGTTTTTTTGGGTGCGTAAATTACATAAATAACCCACACAGCTTCTCTGAGGAACAGTAAGAATATAAAGGTAGTTTTGTACTTACTTTTTTTGTGCAATGACCAGGTTTCTTCAGATATGTTGTTTGTAGTGCAGTGTAGATGCTGTTGATTTTCAGGAGAGTGGTCTTCACTGCAATTGTAAAATGAAGAAGTTAGTAATTTTGTGTGTTTATAGCACTGATGTTAATGTACACGTTCATTTTTCAGCTTTCGTGGAAGTATTCTCGTTTCATATCTCAACACAGTGTATGTGTGCATTTCATTTGACTATGTGCAGCCTTGATATGTTTTTTGCAATATGTTAGTTGAACCTGCTTCGCAAATGAGTACAATTTTAAGTTCATGAAATTCCCTTGTTTTTTTGCAGCTGTGTTGTAGATAGCAGAGAGGTTTGGAAGTGATAGGTTATTGTAGAAGACGGGAAACATTTGAATACTTTCATATTATAAGTAGGAATGCGAAAAATCGGGAGCACTTGAGAGGGAGATGTCACCACAGCAATCGGGAACGTTTATTTTTCTCGTACGATCGCATTGGAAGTAGCATTAATTTAGGGGTGGAGACAGTAAAAAATTGTGATATTTTATAATGAAAAATCGAGTTTCGCGCGTAAATTCGGGAGGGTTGGCACATATGTATAGGTTATGCGGGAGACAGTAAGAAGTAGTGCGAATTTTCAATGAAAAATCGTAAGTCTCGCGCTTAAAGCGGGGGCGTTGGTATGTATGTATTGGCTATGCAGATTTAGTGGCATTAATTTGTTTAAATGGAATCATAAGAGTTGCACATGTACTCTGAATAGAATATGCATACCTGTACTTTGTAATCATGCATGTGGGTATGCATGGAGCTGTAAGTAGAAATCCTCGAGACTTGCACAGTAGTTTTTGTAGTAGGTGCTTTGCAATGATATGAGACTTGTTTTCAGAGTGATCAACAGAACTGTGATGACGGAGTTAGATGTAGAGGTCTTGGATGTGATTGGTGGATGGTTGTGTGACTGCTTAGCTGTGTCCAATGATGGAATGGATTCGCGAGTGATGTGGAAATGGTAGAAGGGCTGCCTAAGAGTTACGTGCTGCACGGACACCATGCTTGTCCGCGGGTAGGGCATGCCACATACAGTGTTTTCCAGCAAATCCAGCATGGAAAGGGCACTGTAGGGATGAGCCAATCAGATGTTCACATTGTTGATTTGTGTATGGCAGAGGTGGAGACAGTCAGAGTGTTGGTGCTCAGAGATATTTTTGTGCATGGTCTACAGCACTATTCTGAGTGTAGGCATGTGGCAAACAATTTCGATGTAAGAGGAGTGGAGGTGGTGTGGAGCGCTGCAATGGATTGCAATGTAGAGGCGATTCTCCAAGTTTGCAGAGATATGCGTAGGATGAACAGTCCCCATGTGGTAGTTTTGCACTATGGTGCTTTCCATTTGGGCTACGTGAGTTCACCTACTTTGTTGGAAGATTTGGAACAGTTGGTTCAAGCAGTCATCAACATCTTTCCAGTTGTGAAAGTAATTTTTTCTGGCTTACTCCCTGTGATGCTGGAAATGCATCAGAGGGACAGGGGCTCTGAATCCTTGTCCTTTACTGCTTTTTATCGTGTGTTCTGTCGTGTTTTCTGCCCAGGAGTCCATGTGGGACTCCTGGCAGTGCAGCTCTCTCTTTTGGTTTGGTGAACAGACCCATGGGATACCCTTTGGCACCCATGGGTAGGGGTACAACCCTGTGCCCCTAGTGTATGTTTTTGGGCACCTCTGGGTGGCCCACAGAGCAGGGTATGGGCTGGTGGCAGCTCCATGCTGAATTTGACAGGTGCTCTGGGTGTCCTCCATTTTGGGATACCCAGGCCCTGCCATTGGGATCAGTTGATTCCTGATAGGAAACAAGATGGCCCCTGTGGCCTCTTGCTTTCTATTGCCTGTTACCTTGTTTTCCCAAAGTCCTGGGAAGCCCTGACTCTGTCCCTTCCCCTGACTGGCTGTTGGGTGGAAGTTCCATATATTGTGTTGTTGTGAAGGCCCAGCTAGACTGACTGGAGCCTTCCCAGTGACTGTATGTTTTGGGTACCTCCTGTGGGTGGGACCTGGGTGAATGGAGTGTGTGA
This sequence comes from Ambystoma mexicanum, assembly GCF_040938575.1. Taxonomy (NCBI): domain Eukaryota; kingdom Metazoa; phylum Chordata; class Amphibia; order Caudata; family Ambystomatidae; genus Ambystoma; species Ambystoma mexicanum. The sequence goes on along the minus strand of NC_090936.1, from coordinate 220,309,995 downwards.
CCAATATACACTCCTTGTTGTGGTTGTCTGGTTTCTGGCATGAGAGACAAAGACTGAGACAGTCCTGCCCGAAACTGGCCTGAATGCAGTGTGTAGTGTTGAATGGCTGGGTACTTGCCCCAATCCACATTCCTTGTTGTGAGTGTCTGAAAGGGAGGAGTGTGGCCTGAATGCACTGTGTTCCTGATTGGCTGACTGGATAAAGTTGCACTTCCATCCCATTAATCCTAATGGAGCCTGCTGTGTGCGCTGCCCGCAATATGATCTCCTTTTGTGCGTAGAAGGTTCTTGCTGCCAACACATCCCTTGGCCATGCTCCTGATTCACTTCTCTTCAGTCCCACCCAATGGATCCTGTCCATTTGTACTGGTGCCTCTAGGTCGCCCTCTAGCAGGTTCGGGAAGATCTGTTGTACTGTGCTTTTCAAGTCTTTCGCCTCCACAGTCTCTGCTAGATGTTTACTGCGTATATTTAATCTCCTGGAGCGGTTCTCTAAGTCCTCACATTGCAGCTCATTATTTTGTGATAGGCGGGAGAGATCTTCCAGAGTCTCATCATTTCTCTTTGGGTCATCCGCCACCTCCTGCAGGGCTTTTTCTGTATATCTTTCCAATCCTCCAACTTAGAGACCTCTACCTTCAATTCTTGCATGGACTGTCTCAATTCTGTTTTCAACAGTGTAAACTGTGACTGGAAAGAGTGTGATTTTGTCCTGGAAATCTTGCGAGCATTGCCGCAAATCCTTTTTGCTAACCGTTAGGTCTGCCACTGCCTGGTTGCGCTGCTCCTCTGGCGCGTGGCTGACATTTTGTTACTGTATTGAGGTGTTCCTTGCACCCAAAGCATCGTAATACTGTTTTAACAGTCTTGTGTCTAGCCGCCAGAGTCCTCCTTTTGCCTTTGGACATTATGCTCGCCCCCCACGTACCCGAGGCCTCTGCATGGGGATTTTGAAAGGTGCCCCCCTTCAGGTCTGCGCCAAGCTTTTCTCCCTCTGTAGGTGCTCACCCGAGTTGCGGGCCGCTTGGGTCTGCAATAGCTGGCTTCAGCGTCCTGCACATAGGTTTGCCGCCGCTGATTAGGAAGATCTCTGTGGGGGAAGACGGGGCGATATTCACTCCCCCCCTGCCCAATTGTGCACTAAGAAGCTGCAGCCCACTTCTACAACTCTCCTGGTATCTTACTCTCTTGCATCCGCTGTCCCCCTCAAGCCACCCGCAGTGTTCACCTAGTGTGCCTCCAAGTAGATGCCCTCAATGCAAGGTCGTGTATCAGGGAGGCCACGGGAAGCTGCCACTGCGTGTCAGATAGCTGCTTGCCTGACAAACACGCGGGTGAACCGTGACGAGCTCACCTGCCACTCCACTCCTCTGCTGCTTGGACCCACCCTCGCCTCCACACAGCCGATATTTCACCAGCCTGATCCCTGGGCCCACTGCGGGTCACCCTCCTACGAGCCGTCTGCCAGGGTGAGGTCCTTGGTGTGTGCCTGTCAGCACTCACGGCTGGTGTGTGAGCCCATCCTTCTGGTCATGCTCCCGGCCAGCAATCTGCTGCAGCGCTTTCGCCTCTGCTCCGGGGCACCTCCAGTTGCCATTCCCCGCCCACGTCCAGGTACCAGCGTGGGCCCTGTTGATGCCGGGCCATCACCTGCTGCACCACACTAAGGTTTATGCGCCTTTTTGTTTGCCTGGCTGAGGGCTCTCAATAATGACCAGCGGTGGACCACTTGAAAATTAATCCGACCTTCGAGTCAGCGTTTCTCTTATTGTATATTCTTACTTGTTAGCCCTGTGGGGAAAGAGCAGCGCTGCTCATGTCCTCTCAGCCCAGGCCTCCATCTTGGAATCGACATAAAATATGTTTCGAGTTGGAAAGCTGAAACCTCAATATCTGCATCCAGTAGCAATTTATTCCTGCCTAGTATGGACTTGGCTCCAGCCCCTCGTCCCTTATCATCTTAAATTGCATTGTTTTGCATTTTCTACAACTACCCGTTTGCTTTTGCATCTGACGGCCGGAGTCGTGCATTGTTATCGTGGTGCGGTTTCCCTATCTCTACATTGTCATTAGTACCTCTTAACCTGCCTTCAGGGACGTCATTTGGGGGTCGCCAGAGGTCGCAAGTGCAACCTCCGAGGTCTCCCTTGCGACCTCTAAAAAAAATAAAAAAAATAAAAACTTTTTTTTATTTTTTTGTATGCAATGCAAGCTCCTGGGCTGTGGCCAGCACCATGTGGCTCTTTACTTCTGGTGTGGCTGGCTTTCTTGTTCAGGCCCCTTAAAAAAAGAAGAAAAATAAGAACAGGAGTGCCACAAGTCTAACACTTTCAGCACTGACCCTAAATAAGAAAGAATAGGAATACCAAATAATGTGTCTTTCCGGAATTCTATACAATAATTGCTAGACTCGTTTATTTCAGGCACACTTCAGGGGTGAGTCACTGATTAAGTCTGTTCTTAAACGCCTCAACTCAGCCTTTCATCCTTCTGATAAATCGATAAATGAGTACCAACACAGGTTGGGTGATATTGGGTGTATATTTCTTCTATGTAAAGTGCTTAAGCGTAAGTGCTATATAATATCACATCATTATCATTTGGTCATGGAAGTCTGCTTGCATTCACAGTAATTTGGTAATATGGGCCCATACACACTGATCTTAACGATACATATGGCGACCCATCTTGTATGAAATGTACATCACGTTATAGTGATATCGTAACCATATTTTTCGTAGTGTACAACGCTATGTGATGCCACTTCCTGTTTTGTCAACGGGTGAAGGGTCGTGTTCCATCGCTTCCCGCGATATCACTTCGGGATGCGGTCAAATGCCATCTCTTCCTGTGATGTCATCAGGGGTCAAGGGTCGTGTGATGTCACTTCCGCTACCCCTGGCCTTTTGGTGAAATGACGTCCCTGCCTGCCTTTCAAATAAAGGAAGCTATGTGGCGTTCCACGTGTGGTAGCTGTTATACTGCACTATGATACATTCTTTCTGCAGAAGGAGTGGCAATTTTAGAAAAGTGACAACACTAAACTGATAACCACTATATAGATGTAACAATAGTGTCAATAAAGCATCCCAATGTAAACATATCAACACAATTCCAATGTTTAAAGCAAACAATTAAACATTATCTTTTAGACGCATACTGAAAAAAATGAGTAGAAAAACAGACAAAGGCCGAGACAATAAGAAGCGTTTAGGGTTGCAATTGTCAAACTGAAAGGGCTACCTGTGAACGTTAAAGCAATTACTTTTAATGCAAGATCATATATGACCACAAGGTGGCAATAGATGCTCGTAATTGAATAGCATTCATTTTATGTGTTACAACCAAAGTTTCTGTCGCAAATGCTGACCATGAAAATGTACTATTTGAAAGTGTATACATTTTATAAGAATTATCTGGATAGTTAATCTGAGAATGGAAGTTTATATGAAGAACATTACTATTTGCTAGTTACCCCTGTGCACGTGGAAGGCATTAATAATATTCCCTTTATTATTATATTGGTGTCTAACGAAGTTTGTTGGAATTAGTTGATGCTCTTCTGCAGCTGGCAGCTATACGGATGTATATAGACAAGCACCGACAAAGCCAACCGTTTTGGCCCTTGTGTTTGGAATTTCGCTCTATCGCTATTCAATGAGCAATCACTTACTCGTCTCAAAAGGGAGAAGGAAGCAGTTGCTACATCTGCAAAAAGAGAAGGCGTGGCCGGCCTGCCACAAGGAACAGTGGCGGTGACATGCTACATGGGCAAGAGTGAGTGTCTGGTCGGGAGGGTGATTGAGAGGGCGCTCTGTCTGAACTGGGGGTGACCCGTCTGAAGAGGGCACGGGGTGACCCATCTGAAAGGAGGATGGAACAATGAGCTGCCAGAGGGGCGCACGACGAGGAAGATTGCAAACGCTAAAAGCTCACAGAAGACTCTAAAGTTCTTGCCTGAAGATGAAGCGTCAATATGCCCCGCTGACTGCATGGCATGAATTGGGCAGCTCTAGGACAACTACACCCCTGGATGTCTTTCTGGGGACACACGCAGGATTGTGCTGCGCGATGTGGTGAAGGCATGGTCCAGCTTGCAAAACAAAGTGCTACATGTGCTCACTATGACAAGCCATGCACCCGGATACAGAAGAAAGGACAATGTGCCACTATGCCCTAAGAGTAAGCCGTTTTCAGTGTATCACGTTTAATGTATAAAATATGTCTCTGCTTTTACCCTATCAATATATGTTACTGTATGTTACATAACAATCTGTCCACAGAAAAATAGCTATTATCAGAAAATGTTTTAAGCCTGTTACATGATATGATAGGGTATTTTTAACATGCTTAATCCGCTTTGGTTTCTAAGCGCGGACCCGGGGATGAAACCTGTGGTGCTGCGTTGTCGTGCTTTCCAAGGCGAGCACGTTGCCCCCGTGCTATCCTCCTATGACGTTTTACGGGTGCACTGGGCCATCTGTGGAACTTGAGCTTTCCCTCTGGTTCTCAGGGCTGTTTGAGGCTTTTGAATGCTTGTCTGACAAGTGAAAGGCACTCAATACTTTCTTGATGTGGTCCCAAGCCCGATGGCTACACTTCCGGACAGTTCATTGTGTCCTTGCAAATACAAGCATTCGCAAAACTAAGAGTTTTGGATTGTGTGTAGGCATGGTTTGGCCTTTTCCAGGAACTGCGATAATGAACCAACCTGGCTATAGGATGGCAAGAGCGGGCAAATTGTCCGATGACTGCCCAAGAGCCAAAAGGTTTGGCTTCGCCGATACCTGTTAGTTTGGGCACTTATAAGCCAAAATGATTGCATAAGAGTACAGATAGGGAGGCGTGGCATATGAGGAGTCACACAAAGCTTGTAGGTTTTGTTTGGTTATTTTCCCATCCATTGACTGCCCATGCCCATGATAATCCCTACGGCCATTCCCACCCAGTTACTGCCCCCCCCCGCCTAAAACACCTCCCCATGGGAACGCTTTGAGTTTGCCTTATTTGAGCCTTACCATCAACCTTTGCACTGGAAGTGCCTGTCAATGTTTTTCAAAGCAGTCTTCTGAGAGTTAATGACTTAATTGTAGTTGTAAACACACTACCGGTGTCATAAATGTGTCCTAACCAAGGCTGCCTTCAGCCACTTGATTTATAAACATGTTGTGTGTCTTTCACTGAAGTGCTGTAAAAAAACAAGTACTGGCAAAGCAAACAGTTTTGGCTTGTGTATAAGTACTATGCTTTTGCTAGGCACTTTTATTAGAGGCCCATGTACTCACACCCTTTGCACCAGCTACCATCAATATCCAGTTAATAAAAATACAGCAGTGCCTGGCAAGTGCCTTTCCCATGCCTACACAAAATCCCAAACTGTTGTCATTGCCAATGCTTGTTTTTATCAGGGATTTAGGGCAAGGAACAGATGAAAGGGTACACTTGCTGCTTATAAATCATACATTTGAAGGCACACTGTGTTAAGACATGTTTATTATACCAGAAATGTGTTTATAGCTGTAATCACACCATTACTTTTCAGAAGGGGAGTCAGAAAGCAGAAGCTTAGGACAAAGAAATCCCAGCGGGATGGATTTTAGGCAAGGGGGCAAATGGTGGATGAGATTAACCATAGGCACTAGCATGACAAAGGGCTGCCATTAGGTGGTTAAAAAGATGGAGAAACCTCACAGACTATGTTTCCCTCCTCACATGCTATCTATCTCCTATCTTCATTTCCCTTGACAATGGTGTACAGCACCACCTAATTGCCAAAATGAAAAAATAAAAAAACAACACACCACGCTTTTCAGATGACCTCATCACAGACAGCAGACAGTGCAGGGTGAATCCAATCAATATGGAGGAGAGGGACTGCAAACAAGGGGAGGGGGCGGTGAATGCAGAAGACAAGCTGCAAGATCAAGGTTCCTGCAGAAAGAGAGCATCCAATTACCTTTCGAAAGACTCTTGGCACAAATCCCTGATCAGTATAAACTATTCAACTCAGAAGAGATCATTTTTGCATCACTTATCCCCAGCATACAGGCACAAGCAAACGCCAAATTGTTACAAATAGTGCGCTGGGAGCTGATCCAGTTAGCCAACAACACAGAAGAAGGATTCAATATAATAAAGGTAGAATTAAGAGCACTTAGACTGATGACAATGAAGAATTGATGCATGCTCGACCTGGTCACGGGTATGGAAAAAGGTGTTTGCTGAAAAATCGGCAGTGCATGTCGCACGTGCGTGCCTTTTTCAGATGCTGAAAATGGAACACTCTCACATGTATTATCAGCAGTGCATGAACTTGGAGTGCATATGAAAGAAGAAGGTGGCATTCAATCTAGTGACTGGTTCAGCGCGGCATTTGACTGGGTACCATCATGGCTCGGAACTGCAATGAAGTTTCTGGTCCCTGTTATTGGCTTCCTCCTACTGATCTTCTGTGTGTAACAACTGGGAGTATGATGCTGTGCAAAGGCGCCTCCTAATAGTGCGATGATGATGGTGATGGCTGGCAACCCAAATAGAAATGGAAAAATGCCTCATGATACTAGGGAAGCCCAAGTACAAACAGGCAAAAGTGATGAACCCAAAAATCGCATGGTGGCCACCTACAACACTGGGGATATAGTAGATACTCTATGGCACACATCCATCAAACAGCCCCAAGATTTAGAAAACCACAAGGAAGTGTGGGTTGACCTAGCGGGGGATGGAGGGTGCATGTATATGACGTGTACTCCTTAGGAATATGCGCGGCAAGGGAAAAGTTTAAGAAGTGTATGCTGTGTATGGATGCCAATAAAGGGTACATTTAGATAGGATGAGTTAGCAAAAAGGGCAGAGGAATGTAGAGGTGCTGGAGGAGGGTATTTGTTACTTTAGGAGTAATGAAAGGAGGGAGTGTTGGGGAGAGGTGGTCTATCCTGCCACTCTCACCACTCCTGCATGCACAGATCTCACTTTTGCTGAAGGGGTTAGATGTCCTCCCTTCCCCCCAACTGTAATCTGTGTTAATCACCAACTAATTACTAACAAGGAAAGCATGTCATTAGAGAACAATAAAGAATATAGAGGCAAGTCTGAGAGGTTAGGAAAATAGCACTGAAAGGGGGACTACTTCCAGTAGTTTAAAACCAATTTAATCATAACACATGTAAACATTTATCATTGTGCAATCCATATTCTAAAATCACATAAAAAATCAAAGTCTGGATAGATCACTTATTGGTTAAACATATTGCCAAACACTGCCACTTATGTAGCCAGGGTATCGTATCAACCAAAGATTGCATGCTTTGTTAGTTCCTAGTTTTCCCTAAGTCTAAGAAAACGTAGATTTTTTTGCATAAACAATTTTGATTAGTTGCATCAGTTTTTCTCACTGTATTGACACTACACATTATATTCTCTCAACATGTTTCAGTTCTCGAGGGCAAAAATCCAGAACATTCATCAGGAGTTGAACCCTGGGCTTTTTGTGCAGGCATTTAGACTACGCTACAGTCCAATGGACGGATTTCTTAGTTTCCTTCCCCTATCAGACAAAACAGAAGCACCGACTGGTATGAGCTATAGTTTCTCAAAATACAGTCAACCTCATTTATTGAGTGATACACCTCGACAGGTTGTTAATTACCTGTACTGGTGTATGTAGAGGACAAGGCCAATCTTAAATGATGGAGGTAGGTGCAGAATGCATCATTCCTAGTCCCCTAAAGGTGGAAACGCATATATGAAGAATGCCTTTCGTATCGCTAAAAACAAAGCCGGAGGGAACATGTCCCCGTGGGCTACACAGAGCGTAGGTGAGTCGGAGTCTGAAGTGCCCTGCAGCAACAGAAGTGGTTGAAAAACTTATCTCTCTAGGGTGGAAGACTCTGCGACGACCTAGTTGTGGTAGAGCGAATGGACATCCTGCCCTAGCAGTCAGGAGCTACGCTGGACGGGTAATGCCATTTGGCATAAGGTGTCTCTGTGGGGACAAAAAGTGTATAATATAGACATCTGTCTTAAAGATGCTGGTGTGCTTAATAAACTATGGCATAGAAATATTGTAACCCTACCTTTTGCGTCCATGCAGAACAGTGCCGTATGCGTGTGTTCACTGTTAGTGTGGCAAGTTTTCTTAGACTTAGGGAAAACTAGGAACTAACAAAGTGTACACTCTTTGGTCGATACGATACCCTGGCCACAGAAGTGGCAGTGTTTGGCAATATGTTTAAACAATAAGTGATCTATCCAGACCTTGCTTTTTTATGTGATTTTAGAAAATGGATTGCGCAATGATTAATGTTTAAATGTGTTATGATTACATTGGTTTTAAACTACTGGAAGTAGTCCCCCTTTCAGTGCTCTTTTCCTAACCTCTCAGACTTGCCTCTATCTTCTTTATTTTTCTCATATGTAACCCCCACCTGGGACTAGATAGATGCAGCACTTTGATATTTGCTTAAGGAGTGGACACTCGGGTTTTCTCCTTTATTTTGAGAAGCATGTAATTAGGCCTTACTAATGTGCTGTAACGCTCACCTGATTCCCGTAGAGGCGCCGGTCTTGACTGGGCGTATACCGTATCTTCAAAGGTGATGTGTAACACACAGCTGGCTCTTTGGGCTGGACCTCTGTGCACTGTATGTCTGACTCGAAGGGTAAGATGTCTGCAGATAGAAAATATGGGATTAATGAACTGGGTTATTGAATGTCTCTCTCTTCTTCCCTTTCTCTTCTCCTGTAGAACCCCAAAGGTTAACGCTCTCACCTTAGGTAAGTGAACGCCGTGCTCTCCATCTGCCTCGGGGCAGGGTGCTGTAACCAGGTTCTTCACTGGATAAGGGGAGTAGGCCTCTTGACTTCAGAGGACTGCTGTCCGTCGTTTACTGCACGAACGGTAAGTTTCGAGTAATTCTAATGTCTTTAAAAGTCTTTAGTAATGATGTTTCTTGTTTTGCAGGGTTCCGGCGATGGCGGATGCCGGGCTGAAGTGAGTTGAAGATGGAGCCCGTGTGATGAAAAGAAGCGCCTGGAAGCACGTAAGTAAGCGCTTGTTGCCTGCTTCACGATGCGCTCTAACTGTCTTTTTATTTTGCAGGTACAAGTTCGGAGCGGCTGCAGGGTGCCGGAATACCCACTGGGTTAGTTGTGGAAAGGAGTAATGGCACGTGAGTATTAAAGTTCCCCAATGTCTTTAAACGCACCTTGTTTTGTCTTTCAGATGCGGGATGCAGCGCCGAAGGCATCCGGAGCGTGCGAAGAGTTGGTAAGCTTTTGTCTTTCAGATGCCGGAATGCAGTGCGAAGACCTCCGGAGCGCACGAAGAGTAGGTAAGCCTTTGTCTTTCAGATGCCGGAATGCAGCGCGAGGCGTTGGTGACAGCCGATGGACCAGGTAAGTGAAGCGCTGTCACTGAAGACCGTAATGCTAACCTGTTCTTTCTTGTCTTTATAGGTGTTGCTGAAGACTGGATTCAGGATGGTAAGCCTTTTTCCTTAGGCCCAGGATTAGATGCAGAAGACACGATGAGCGTTCTGCTGCAGAGGATGCAGAATAACGCAAAGCAAGATTCATCCATCGGGTGTGGTTTAAATAGCCTCCTGTAGTGCTTAGGTGCCTCCTTCCACAGCCACGCCTAGGTAAGAAAAGAGTTCCTGCTTTCCAGAAGAGTTCCAGTGTTCTGAACCTAGGGAGTGGCTCCTGCCCCACCCAACAGGAAAAGTAGTTCCAAACAGAAGAGGATCAGAGGCTCAACTGGCAGGCAAGTAAGCAGCATGGTCTGCTGCAGGTAAGTCCACCCAAGCATTATGAGCCCGGCGCTTCCAGCGCTGGGACTGGGCATATTTATGAGCCTGGTGCCACTGGCGCCAGGACTGGGTCCAAAAGGTCCCAATTGGGACTGGTTGGCCCTCGGAACCTGGGTTATGGATCTGCTTCCAAGGGAGTTGGGAAAACCCTGACCTTTTGGAAGCAGAGATCATGACAGTACCCCCCCTCAAGGCCCCTCCCAAACCGGGCTTCTTCGGGGGTTTTGGCTTGTCAGGAAATGTTCGGTGAAAACTTTTGATTAGGCGAGGAGCGTGGACATATTCAGCAGGTTCCCAGGATCTCTCTTGGGGGCTGTAGCCTTTCCAGTCAATTAGGTAAAATAGTTTAGATTTGGAGATCTTGGAGTCCAGAATGCTTTTGACTTCAAACTCGAGTTCTCCATCAACTAGGATGGGTTTTGGAGATTTAGTTAGTCGGGTTTGAGGTTGCACGGGTTTTAATAGAGAGACGTGGAAGACCGGATGTATCTTCATGTGCGGGCGCAAGTCCAACTTGACCGCTACTGGGTTTACTATGGTAGTGATGGAATAGGGACCAAGGTATCTTGGGTTGAATGTGCGTGGCCCTTTTAGAGGTAGATATTTGGTGGATAACCAGACTTGATCCCCTACTTGATATTGAGGGGCTTCCTTCCGATGTTGATCTGCTCCTTTCTTTTATTGTTCTTTAGCCCTTTGAAGGTGAGAAACAGCTTCCTTAAAGGCTTGGGTGATTGTAGAATGCAGGTAGTCTACTGCTGGTGTTTCAAGATCTTGGAGGGGATCCAACTCCGAGGTTCGAGGGTGACTGCCGTATAAAAGAAAAAACGGGGTTTTCACAGTTCCCGAATGGACAGAGTTATTGTAGGCATATTCGGCTATTCAAAGGATGTCTTTCCAAGTTTTTTCAGTTTGTTGCAGCATGCAGCGTAAATACTGTTCCAGAGTTTGATTGGTCCTTTCGGTTTGTCCATCGGTCTGAGGGTGGTGACTGGTCGATAGTCTCACATCAATTTGAGCCGACCGACAGCAACTTCGCCAAAAATGAGAAATAAATTGACTACCTCGATCCGAAATTAGAACCGAAGGAAAACCGTGCAGTCGGACGATGTTTTCGAGAAATTCTCGGGCCAGAGTTGCTGCTGTTGGCAAGCCTTTGAGCGGAATGAAATGCGCCATCTTGGAGAATAAGTCCACGATTACTAGAATCGTATTGTATCCGGAGCATGGAGGTAGATCGGTGATGAAGTCCATAGAAAGCGTATGCCAAGGGCGAGGTGGGATGTCAATAGGGCGTAAGAGGCCTGCTGGTCTTTCCTTTTGACTCTTGTTTTGGGCGCATACTCCACAGGACATTATAAAGTCTCTGATATCTTTTTTCCAAGACGGCCACCAGAAGTAGCGCTTGATCTTTTCTGAGGTCTTGGCCATACCGGGATGTCCTTCCATTAAAGAATGGTGATAACAAGAGATTACTTTTTTCTGTAAATCTGTGCTGGGCAGGTATAATCGTTCTTGGAAATACAATAAGTTGTCCTTTACTGCAAAGTCCTTTCCCTGCAGATGCCAATTCTGTATGTCTGCTGGAGTTACAAGTTGCCTGGCTTTATCCTTAACTTCCTCTATGGATTGTGTGGCGATTACACCCAGAATTCTTTGTTCGGGAATGATTGGTACATGTTTAGAGTTGATCAAGTGTTCTTCCACTCCCATCCGAGAAAGGGCATCAGCTTTACCGTTTTTTGTACCAGGTCGATAGGTAATTATGAAGTCAAACTCGGCAAAGAATAATGCCCAACGGAGTTGCCTAGAGGATTGGGCTTTTGCGGTTTTCAAATATTGCAGGTTTCGGTGATCCGTAATCACAGTAACGGTGTGTCGGGCCCCCAGCAGATAATGCCGCCAAGCCTTAAAGGCAGACTTGATAGCCAGAAGTTCCTTGTCAGTAATCGTGTAATTGATTTCAGGAGGCGAGAATTTGCGGGACCAAAATGCCACGGGATGCAACTGATTGGTTACCGGGTCCTTTTGTGATAGAACGGCCCCCATGGCAAGGCTTGAAGCATCAGTTTCCACGATGTAGGGGAGTTCGGGGCGAGGGTGTTTTAAGATTGGTGCAGAGATAAATTTAGTCTTCAAATCCTGGAAATCTTGTTCCGCCTCGGTAGACCATTCAAAACGTTTGTTTTTCTTTAACAAGGCAGTGATGGGCTGGACTATCCGAGAAAATTCGGGGATAAACCTGCGGTAAAAGTTAGCGAAGCCTAACATGCTTTGCACACCTTTTACGGAGGATGGTGATGGCCATTTGAGAACTGCATCAACCTTCTTTGAATCCATACGCACTCCGCTAGGTGATAATATGAATCCCAAGAATTCAACTTCAGTCACGTTGAAAACACATTTTTCCAATTTAGCGAAAAGTTTGTGTTGACGCAATCTTTCGAGAACCATTTTCACGTGTTTCCGATGTTCAGATTCCGATGAAGAATAAACGAGGATGTCGTCAATGTAAACAACAACACACACATCTATGAGCTCTCTGAGGACATCGTTCATAAAATATTGAAAGGCGGTCGGGGTATTGCAAAGTCCGAAGGGCATGACCTGATATTCAAATAGCCCATATTTGGTGCGGAAGGCCGTCTTCCATTCATCGCCCTCTTTTACTCGTACCAAGTGGTAGGGTCCTCTAAGATCCAGCTTTGTATATATGCATGCTTTTCTGACTTGATCCAGGAGTTCAGGGATCAAAGGTAACGGATATCTATTTTTGACGGTGATCTGGTTCAGGGAGCGATAATCTATACAAGTTCTAAGGTCTCCTTCCTTTTTTGGAACGAAGAACAAAGCTGAAGAAGCAGGGGACTTGGAAGGACGAATAAACCCATTTGCCAGGTATTGATCCAGGTATTGTCGAAGGTGAAGGTTCTCAGGCTCGGTGAGGGCATAAATTCTACTACAAGGAGGAGTAGATACAGGTATCAGGTTTATCTGGCAGTTATAAGACCTATGAGGAGGTAGAGAGTTAGCCTGATCCTTCCGGAAAACATCTTGGTATTCTAGGTATTCGGGAGGTAACTGGGGAGTCTCTGAAGAAATTGCTGCCAGTGCAACACCAGGTGGAGGGTGACAAGTAGAGACACATTCTGGAAACTGAACCGTTCTTGCTCGCCAATCGATCAGAGGATTGTGTTTCTCTAACCAAGGTATTCCTAGAATAATCTGAAACTGAGGAGCCTTGATCACATCGAACACGATCTTCTCATGGTGTCCATCTTGACTTACTAGCGTCACTTCTTGAGTGGTATGCGTTACTGGTCCGGAGGCTATCTCCGTTCCATCCACCGTAGTAATGACGTCCTTTACAGCCTTGGGACAAAGAGTTAGATTCATCCTCAAAACCATTTCATGATCCACATAATTGCCGATGGCACCGCTGTCGACGTAAGCTTCAATTGCATGTAATCGATCCGGATTATCAGGGCTAATGAGGACCATAGGTATCACGAAATGCGAGGTCACAGAACTGGTTTTCACGCTCGGCAAGAGGACCTCTATTCTTGTCGGGCGAGGTCGTTTCCCTGCTCAGAGTTTGTAACTTTGGTAACTGCAGCTCCTACTGCCTTCTTGGCAGGTTTCACCGGACAGTCTCGAAGAAAGTGCCCTGAGTTTCCGCAATAGAGGCATAATTGCAACTGTTTTCTCCTTTCCCGCTCCTTTTGTGTTAGAGGACCTTTCAGGCCCCCTATTTGCATGGGTTCCCCAGAGTCTACTCCTTTGGAAGGAGTTGGCGGTTTGGAAAATACTCGAGCATCAAACTTGGAACGATCGGCCTTCCTGTTCTGCAGTCTGTGATCTATTTGAACGACTAAGTCTATATAGTCCGAACAATCTTGTGGGGGAGTCACTACTTGGGCTAACACATCTTTGAGCTCTCCACGTAGACCTCTATAAAACAGCGTAATCCTTTTGTCCTCAGGCCATTGAGTTTCCACTATCAGTCTGTTGAAAGACGCAATATAAGCCAAAAGGTCTTGATTACCTTGTCGCAACGAAAGAAGCTCATTGTCCAAGGCCTGCCCCTGTGAATGTCTTGCGAACAGTTTTTCCATACTGAGCTGAAAAGCTTGAAAATCATGGAGGACCGGATCATCTTGATTTACTAGAGGGATCGATCAGTCTGCCGCATTGCCACTAAGGTACGAAAGCACGAAAGCTACTTTAGCTTGATCAGTTGGAAAGGCTGCTGGCCGGCATAAGAAATGCAACCGGCACTGATTGATAAATACTGCAAACCACTTTGGGTCACCAGAAAATCGTTCGGGCGGAGCCAGAGGTACATTCCCAGGTAGGTTGATCTGCACTGGATTCATAGAGGATGTAGAAGGAAGATTTCCCCCAGATGCGGGTAACGGGGTCTGTCCGGCTTGTGACTGTAGCAATTGTCTAGCGAGATCATCTGTTCGCTCCTTGGAAATAATCAGTTCCCTTCTTAGAGCGTTCGTTTCCTGACGGGCTGCATGCACTTCTGCCCTTAGCTCCCCAAGTAACTGGGCTAGCTGGTCAGTATCCGAGGTTTCCATAGCACCTGGACGGGAGTTTTGCGGTAGGCTTTGCGTTCTGTAACGCTCACCTGATTCCCGTAGAGGCGCCGGTCTTGACTGGGCGTATACCGTATCTTCAAAGGTGATGTGTAACACACGGCTGGCTCTTTGGGCTGGACCTCTGTGCACTGTATGTCTGACTCGAAGGGTAAGATGTCTGCAGATAGAAAATATGGGATTAATGAACTGGGTTATTGAATGTCTCTCTCTTCTTCCCTTTCTCTTCTCCTGTAGAACCCCAAAGGTTAACGCTCTCACCTTAGGTAAGTGAACGCCGTGCTCTCCATCTGCCTCGGGGCAGGGTGCTGTAACCAGTTTCTTCACTGGATAAGGGGAGCAGGCCTCTTGACTTCAGAGGACTGCTGTCCGTCGTTTACTGCACGAACGGTAAGTTTCGAGTAATTCTAATGTCTTTAAAAGTCTTTAGTAATGATGTTTCTTGTTTTGCAGGGTTCCGGCGATGGCGGATGACGGGCTGAAGTGAGTTGAAGATGGAGCCCGTGTGATGAATAGAAGCGCCTGGAAGCACGTAAGTAAGCGCTTGTTGCCTGCTTCACGATGCGCTCTAACTGTCTTTTTATTTTGCAGGTACAAGTTCGGAGCGGCTGCAGGGTGCCGGAATACCCACTAGGTTAGATGTGGAAAGGAGTAATGGCACGTGAGTATTAAAGTTCCCCAATGTCTTTAAACGCACCTTGTTTTGTCTTTCAGATGCGGGATGCAGCGCCGAAGGCCTCCGGAGCGTGCGAAGAGTTGGTAAGCTTTTGTCTTTCAGATGCCGGAATGCAGTGCGAAGACCTCCGGAGCGCACGAAGAGTAGGTAAGCCTTTGTCTTTCAGATGCCGTAATGCAGCGCGAGGCGTTGGTGACAGCCGATGGACCAGGTAAGTGAAGCGCTGTCACTGAAGACCGTAATGCTAACCTGTTCTTTCTTGTCTTTATAGGTGTTGCTGAAGACTGGATTCAGGATGGTAAGCCTTTTTCCTTAGGCCCAGGATCAGATGCAGAAGACACGATGAGCGTTCTGCTGCAGAGGATGCAGAATAACGCAAAGCAAGATTCATCCATCGGGTGTGGTTTAAATAGCCTCCTGTAGTGCTTAGGTCTCTCCTTCCACAACCACGCCTAGGTAAGAAAAGAGTTCCTGCTTTCCAGAAGAGTTCCAGTGTTCTTAACCTAGGGAGTGGCTCCTGCCCCACCCAACAGGAAAAGTAGTTCCAAACAGAAGAGGATCAGAGGCTCAACTGGCAGGCATGTAAGCAGCATGGTCTGCTGCAGGTAAGTCCACCCAAGCATTATGAGCCCGGCGCTTCCAGCGCTGGGACTGGGCATATTTATGAGCCTGGTGCCACTGGCGCCAGGACTGGGTCCAAAAGGTCCCAATTGGGACTGGTTGGCCCTCGGAACCTGGGTTATGGATCTGCTTCCAAGGGAGTTGGGAAAACCCTGACCTTTTGGAAGCAGAGATCATGACAGGTGCAAAGACTTCATTTGTAGGTAACCCGCCAAATGCCATCTTTTTGATAGGCCTGAAAAAGATCTCTAAAAGCTTGTCTCTCCCTCTGTCCGCGCCTCACTCCACCAGCCCAGGCCCCCGCCTCCTGCCAGCATCGCACAAACCCTGTTCTAACGGAAGTTCAGCCATTCATTGTTGCAACCTTCAGTGCCGTCCCAGAACAGATGAGCTCACTGCACCGTGAGAGACCAGACAAGCCTCCGCCTGAGTGCCCATCCATCTCCACTAACCTGCTTCTGCCCCTTCTGACCCCCACCCTGCTGAGCTGTAATCTGCCAGGCCCATGCCCCTCTGCTCTTTGATACAAAAATACATCTGACATCCTGTAGTGGCCAAACAAAGACACCCCCGTTAGCCCTGACCCCAGACACTTGTATATTCTTTCTAATCCTAACACTCTATTCGTGTCATGAGGCATTAGGTAGATAAAAACCTCCAAGGTGGGCACCTGGGTCCGGGAGTTTAGGTTTATGGGTCCCGGGGTGCAGAGGGTAAAATGCCTGCTTATAACTTGTCTATGAACTCTGGAGAGTACCCACATTCCTACCAGACTTTATGATTGTGATTCGTCCCATGCTCTCAGATCCTTTTATTGTAAGATTAGCTAGTCAGGGAAAGTGTCATTTTTGCTGGCCTGACCTTCACCTCATGGAGATGAGCCCAGCTGACCTACGTGCTGCGGGAGTGACTCCCAAGCTTCAGCCTATCCTATGTAGTGGGAGCTTATGGATACATACAGCACTGACCACTCAACCCAATTGTATCACAGAATTGTGCATTTGTAACATGAGGTCACCATTGACAATGTTCTCTTTCATAAGGTGCTGCCCATGTAATGTTTGGCAGAGCATTATCTGGGCAGCAGAGTTCTCTGTGTGCATAATTTACCTTATATAAACTTTGTTCTACTTGCAATCTATATTCTGGTCTCATTCCCTACTGGGGTGTATCCATTATTCTGATTTTTGATATTGTGTCGGGGAGTGGGCACCTTCACTTTCTCATTGCCTGAAAGCAACCAACTCCCAGTGGGGAGCTGGCCTTCCTGATTTGAGGGTAAGATTGCAGAAGTTGTGCTTTTGTTCCTGATGAGTACTCCAAACCTGGAAGCTGCTGACAAGTCGACCACTGGAGCAGAAACGTAGAGGAAGATGAAGAAAATACATCTGTAATGATTTCCAGTGACCCTAGAGCCTTCTGTGTAACCGGAACCTGATGCAACCCTTCCTTCCAATCGACCTGGGTGTTCAAAAATCAACGACTCCTACCAGGAGTCTGGTGAGACCAAGTAGTCCCAAGAAAACCTGCATTTTGAGCCATCCCATGATGTGTTGCAATACCTCAAGCCATTGTGCGGTACATGGGGCCTCATTACGACCCTGGCGGTAAGGGGTTAACGCCAGCGTTAGCTGCGCCGACCCCTTACCGCCAATTACGAGTTCCCCTAGCGCCATGGAGGTTTTAACACCCGATTTTAGCGGGTGTTAAAATCCATGGCGCTAAGGGACCATGGAGTTAATTACGCCACCGTAATTTACGGTGGCGTAATTAACGCCTTCCCCACTCCCATTATGCCCTATGGGGCAAAAATGGGAATGGGGAAGGGTAAATGGGGATTGGGGACTTACCGCCCCGCCAAGGTCGGAATGGGGCGGTAAGTCCGCCAACCACCATGGCGTAAACGTAGTTTACGCCATGGTGGTAAAGTCACGGCCAAGGCGGTAACTTACCGCCTGGGTCGTAATGAGGCCCATGGTCTTCTAAAGTCTGATCGTCACACTTTGCTGGCCACCTCCTGGATCTCCAGAGACACGATTCGAATCCCTCAAATTCCCTCACCATAGTGCAGGACCGAGAGAGTGAAGAGAATCCTACCAGTGATATTCGGTCATCTGGCTTCTGTAAAAAGGCACCAAATCCTCAGACCCATGAGAATCCATGAAGAAACCTTTTTTGGAAGCCTCCTCTACCAACTGCTGCTGCAAGTTCCTATCCAGTGTCCAATTCATTCATCTCCAGACCAAGAATCCAGGGACTGGTTCCTGTGCAGCTGCATTCTGAAGGCATCTACTCCAAAGCTCTCTTCTGCTAAGGTACGGTGTCGGCTTGGGTAATACTTTCCTTAAGTCTGGTGTGCATCCTGTGAGGCTACGTGGGTGATTTGTCTGGGTGAGAGTTTGTCCATACCACTTGCCAAGGCCTGTTTCTGGAACACATATAGGCAGCCTTTGATGAAGTCCCTGAACACTTTAACTCTGTAAGTGAATACTTGCTTGTTTAAGAAGATCTCCCATGGAACTCTGACTTTCCCTACAGCTGAACCCTATCTCACCCTGCCTACAGCTGGCACCTAGACCACTAAGGTCCCTCTTCTGCCTCTGAGAGAACTCATGCAATAGACTAGGGAAGGACTGGATAAGAAAAGGATTCTGCCTTGAAAGTATAACAAATGAAGACGTTTTTTATCTCCATATCTGCCTATTATATTGGGAAACCTACTCTATTGTGAAACCTAGGCCTCTCTCTCAATATACAGGACTCCCAAATCTAGGTGTGTTTCCCCGTATCCATATTGTATTGTGAACCGTATGCCCCTCTCCTAATATACAGGACTCTCAAATCTAGGTGTCTCCCCAATATCTGCCCATTATACTGTGAAACCTACTGTATTGTGAAACCTAGGCCTCTCTCCCACTATACAGAAGGCCCAAATCTAGGTGTGTTTCCCCGTACCCATACTGTATTGTGAAACCTAGGCCTCTCTACCACCATACAGGACTCTCAAATCTAGGTGTGTTCCCCATATCTGCCTATTATACTGTGAAACCTACTGTATTGTGAAACCTAGGCCTGTCTCCCACTATACAGGACTCCCAATTCTAGGTGTGTTCCCCAGCACCCATATTGTAAAGTGAAACCCAGGCCTCTCTCCCAATATACAGGACTCTCAAACCAAGGTATCTTTCCCCGTACCGATATTGTACTGTGAAAGCTAGGCCTCTCTCCCAATATACAAAACTCTCAAATCTAAGTGTGTTCCCCATATCTGCCTACTATACTGTCAAACCTACTGTATGGTGAAACCTAGGCCATATCTCCATATCTGCTTATTATATCAGCCTGGTCCGCAATGGAAAAAGATCGCTTCTGCCGAACAACATCAAAGCCTACAGTACGTATACATTACACCACATCTGTGGACACAGGCCACAGGCACGGGCAAACATCTATGCACCATAGAACACAGCTATAGCTATGCTCATGCAGTCTAGCAGCGCATATAGCCATTCAAACTGAAACACTGAACATACCTCAACACCTCTGCCACTAGCATACAGCAACTGAAAACAAAAAGAAATTTGGAATAGCTGGCCACACATCGACTCTTCAACGATAGCACTCTATCACAAACCTCCAACAGTGCCAACCCACATGCCTGATCTCATTGGGCTGCTTAGTGGCGCCTAGCTAGCCATCTAAGACTTAGACCGGTGAAAAATGCACACACGCATCACCTAATCTAAAACTCTTAGAACCTCCAACACATTGGGCCTCATTAAGAGGCAGCCAGGGAGCTATTAGCTCCATGGCTGCCTCCAAACCGGGCTCCATTACCGGGTTCCTGCAATGGGGACTTACCGGGTCATTCCGACATAGGAGGACCCGGTAAATCCTCCTTGCAGGAACCATTCCCCATTCCCATTTGAGCCCCCATAGGGTTCAATGGGAATGGGAAGGGAGGTAACAACGGGCACATTACAAGTGTCCCGTTGTTACCTCCCTCTTCCCCTCACGGGACTCGGAAAAGACGTCTGGTTTTACCAGACGTCTGATCCGGGTCCCGCAAAAGGAACTTCGTAATCAGCCCTGACGGAATGAAGGGGCCCGGTCCCGTACCGGCCCCCTTCATTTCGTCAGCGCAGGGTCGTAATGAGGCCCATTGACTACGGTCACTGGGGGTGTTCCAACCACAAAGCGCATTGAGGCCATACAAATGGGGAAATAGCGCTATATAAATGACCAAATACAATATAATACACCAGAATGTGCGATTGTATTGTTGCAAAACGCCTGACCCAGATATGGCTACTAATTGAGACACACAGCAATGCAGCCAATGGACTCTATATCTGTCTCCTCTATGCCAACTCTACGCTCTGCACATGTATATTATTAATTGTGGCTCACCTGTATATTGTGACAAAGCGCCACCTAGGTCAGCAGAACTAAAAACATTCACACCTTCACATTTTAGATCTTTATTTCAAAGGTTAAAAACCATCATAAAAGAGTACAGTATAATAAGGTATCGGCGTCATAGTATGGAGATAAGGAAGACATCTGCTTCCCATTATTTTGCACATGGCTGTAATGAGGTAAAAGCTTATTATGTATGCTGGTTCTTGAGCCCGCACAAGAGATGTGTGTTATTTAACTTAAGGGCTAATTACCTACCAATACCCACTGTGCTGGGCCGTCGTGCAGGCATTAATGATTATCATCTGACTGCTCTTTGTCCTTGCAACAATAAACCTCCAGGCGATCATAGGCCTTTCTTATTTTTCTGCTCATTATCACATAACCTTAGGTCAAGGCTTCTAATTCCGTTATTAAAAAGCAACAATTGTAGAACAACCAATGACGCAATAAAATATCTATGCTCAATGCCGAACAAATAAGTTGCTCAAGCTGTTTATTTATTCATTGGAGGTGCATTATTATTAAATGAAGAATGTCGTCAGAAGAACTAATTAGATTTTATAATCTCTGTATGGGATTTTTACTGTTTTAATCAGTGTGTACAATAGTTTTCTCTATTGTACTATTATCTGATATAATGGTTTTTAACCTTCGAAATAATGATTTAAAATGTGAAAACTCAACATGACAACAGAATCAGGCTGCAAGCTTATTTAATATGTCCATTTCACATATCCCCAGAGAATAGCAGGCTATAAGAGTGTCTGCTTCACATCTAGCTGTGCTTTCACGCTGTCATTACGCGCTCTCTCTGATCACTTTCCGCTAGTCTTCATTACAGTACAGGGAATACTACTCTTCCTCATCACAGTCTGATCAGTGTGAGGTCTGTCCGCTCTGAAACAAGCCCCTGCTCTAACACATTGATTTTACAAAAGTCCTTAGCTCTTCCTCAGTATGGTACCGACCAGGGAGGTTGGGGGTGCAAGGTAGCTTGTCCTTGAACAGGCTCCCTAATGGGGAAAATTAGGAGATTTTGGATCAGTATGGGACTTCAGGTGGGCTCTATGAATGGAAGACCACCACAGGCTTCCCGGGTGGCCAGTCCTATTTTCACATGTGTCTTTATTCCTAACAATGCACCTTTATTGGGCAGCAGTCTAATCAATGGGCCTCATTACGAGTAGGTCGGTAAGGGATACCGGGCACCAGTAAGGAGACCGGTGCCGGTAATCCCTTACTGCCCTACTACGAGGTCCCTTAGTGGGTCCCTTCCTTAACGCCTGGTCTGACCAGGTGTTAAGGACGGGACCCGTTAAGGGACCTGGGCGCAAATAATGGGCTTGGCATACGCCGGCCCATTATTTGCTCCCTCCCCATTCCCATTGAGCACTACGGGGGTTCAAATGGGAATGTGGAATGGTTTGGTAAATGGGGACTTACCAGTCCCTCCAAGGTTGGAATGGGCCGGTAACGCCCCATTGTACCAAACCGGAGTTGGTACCAGTATGGGAGGCAGTCATGGCGCAGATAGCGCCATGACTACCACCATACTCGGAATGAGGCCCAATGACTACAGCAAACATGAAAAACAATTTAGGGGTTGCCCTTGCCCCTCACATGTCTCAGCTCTCATAAAGTGTTAAAGCTGACTGCTTTATATGCAAATGTATACGTTATACATGGCAAGAAAATGCATATTGATAACAAACATTGACTGCAAACAAGAGTTTATCACAAAGGCTCTTCAGGGGCTGCCTAAGTATTGAACTTAGTAAGACCTGGAGGACAGTTTAAGGAGATCTGAAGTTTCCCAATGTCAGGTGTCAAATAATTAACTATGTCTGGCTTTTAGGTAATCAAATGGAAAAAAATATTTTTGAAAAGTGTGTGTGCGCATATATATCTATATGTGCAGACACGTCCCAACGTGTTGCATAGTTTCTTGAGGACGCAATAGCTACGGCCCTTGACCCTGCTCTTTGTGCATGTTGCACCAATATCTTTCTTTTGGGCCCACTAGCCATGGCCACTTGCCATGTAAACCTATTACTTTGTTACCAAACACCCATTGCCCCCTGTCCAGTTGATGTACGCACAGCAAATAGTAAACTTTTTTTTTCTAGCTCCTTATTCCTGCGAAAATTTCACAGTAATCATATCCAGTAACAGAAATTTCTGTGGTTGAGTAGCAGTTCTCCGATTGCCATGATAATGGGAAAAATAATCTCTGAATTAAAAAGTATTGCACATCCTTGCAGCCACTCCTTTTTCAGGTTCCTTCACTCCACTCAATTTCACTTTCACTCACTAACAACTTCCCATTACCCCCATCACTCATCACTTTGTGTGACACACATTTCTTTCTGAGTGCATCTTGCAGTGTTGGCAATGTAATCTCCTGAGATTCACACAGTCTTCCTCTGATAAACCAAAGATGTTCTATCCACAACTGGCTGCCCAACCTAACCCCAAATACAAACACCACATGGTGTCTTCTTCCGTACTCCCAACCTCTAGCCTGATGTGATTGCTATTGATATTTATATAGCACCTATGACCAGGTCATTTAAGTGCTAAGTGCAAAACAATCCCATAGAATTGACTAGATAAACAGAAGAGTTCAGTGTCTCTTTCTGAAGTCTAGAACATTATTAGACTCTATAAGGTAGTGGGGGAGTTTATAACAAAGTTTAATGGCATCCTTTTTCCTCTTCCAAATAGCATTTTGAGTTCTTTCATTTGCAGCTTTTCCTGGTTATATTGCACGAATAACTGGCACCGAGCAAAACAAGAAAACAGCTTTTGATTTCTGAAAAGACTCTCAGCCTCTTTGCTACTAATCACCAAGTCAGATATATATAAAGGTTTTAAGGAAGAGGGGAGGGGAGGGACTATTTTAAAAACTCCTGGGTGGATTTAACCTAAACCAGCCAAGGAAATTAAGTCAATGCTTTGTGCCCAAATAATTTCTCATTTGGTCCAAAACTGTCAAGCGGTTTTCATGCTCCAGGTGTTCAAAAACTGCACTTTTGCTCTATGGGTAAAATGATGTTAGTAGGGTGAAAACAGTGTGTTTATGTTTTCTTAATATCTATTTCATTTTGTAATAAATTGTTCCCAAAATGTCCAGTTTAGTGCGGCTCTTGAGAAACCTTTTGCTTGGGAAATGTCATCCAAATCCATCCAGCAAGTCAAATAGTAATAGCCTTGCACTGCCTCTCTGCTGTAAAAAGCACCAAGGCTGATGTGAATGTTTTCTGCAGCAGGGGGCACCCCTTTCTCTGTCGGATATTTAAAAAAACTTCTGGATGGATTCACCCCAAACCGGTCAAGTTAAGTCCATGTGTTGTGACTAAGTTGTTTTTTATTTGGCCCAGATATGCCCAGCCGTTTCCACGCGATGGCTGATAAAAAACAGCACTTTTTCTCTATGAATGAATGGGCTGTAAACTGTGGAACTGTACTGTTTTGTTATCTTAATAATGTTTTCATTTTATAATGTTTTGTTCCTATAATTTGCAGTTGAGTGGTTGGGGGTCAGAACCCTTGACAAACCTTTGTTTTCAAAATGTCATCAAAATTCATCAAGCAAGTCAAAGTTATTAGCAATAGAATTCTGAGAACAAGTGGCTGCTTTTAATTTCTGAAATGCCCCTCAGCCTCTCTGCTGCAAAACACCATGGGAGAAATAGCTATATTTGTGGGAGAAGGGAGTACTCCCTTCTATATCAAATATTTAAAATAAACTATTGGACCCAGTAACTCCAGACTACCCCCTCCCCCAACCCCCAGAAATCAAGTCCCCAAGTCGTTTCCTACCTGGTCCAATTCCGTCCAGCGGTTTTGGCTGTGCGCTTAAGCAAAAATGTGACTTTTTCTCTGTGGGAAAGGCCGGAACAGTGTGTCTTTTTTACTTGATGTGATGTGATCTGTGAATGTCATCAATGCACAACAGGGGGTGTGATGTTAGGGTGGCTTTAGCTGAATTTCAGGGGTTTTGTTGCTTTAAGTAAGTTCTCACCTTAACATCCCTGCAACTAAAGTTTGTTTGTTGATTTTCTAGTTGTTTTTTTTTTACAATATGTTACTCACGTTAACATCCTTGCAACTAAAGTTTCTTCCTTGAATTTCAAGGGTTTTGCTATTCCTTTCATAATTGACATTAATAATAGAACATTATTAAAGTGTTACAGCAACTGTGTACAAACACTACACTGAATATATCCTAAAATAAATCTTTACAAGACTACTGCCCACATATATATGTAGGTAAGTTTTTAAAAATGTTTTTAACTGTTTTACAGCCATGGCTACCAAAGATGCATGCACAGCTGAATGTGACAATGACTGGGGGGTTTACCCTTGGCTTTGAAAGGGGATAATAACAGCTATAATGAAATGCATAAGGATATGTAATTTTTTTTAACACACACTGTATTGAACGGATCAATTAAAGGTCTTTGAACCATATATGCAGTATGTGTTTTTATTGTCTATGTTTGTAACTGTAAAGTTGGCCCTGAAAAGGACAGTTTTATGGGATAAGGAAAAAAGAGGTAGGAACTCTGAAGGGAAAAACACTAAGATTCATACATATAAGAAAAGGTCAATAAAAGAACATTAATTTTTGTTCGCATTTTATATTGTGTACCTTTTTTGTGTTGTTTTCTTCTTAAGAATTGTGTAAAAAAAAGACACTTAAAAATATGCCTGGCCATTGGCAATTGGCCATATGTTCTGAAAGAGCCTTGCCCAAAGCGTCTAGGGTGCCACTTCCCACCTTGATCAAGCTGTGACAGGTTTTGCACATCACAATAAAGTTAGAAAGATCGGGTGCAAGCAGGATGGACTGAGGTTGCGTGTTAATTGGGGGAAAATTTCTCGGAATTGTAATGGAAGTCTGTGGCGCAGGTGATAAATACTGCTTTGCTGATCTTGCTCCATGCGCTTTCACCTTATGTTTCACATGAGCCTTCTTGTATGATTCATCCAGTTCATCCCAATTAATACGGACAAGGTGTTGAATTAATGTGAGTGGTTATTTTAAAGGATATTTATACTGCACACTATCACCACTGAAGTGGTCAGCTGGCGCTCTGGCAGATCTGAAACGAAAGAAGGTGGGATGGGTTAGTAGGATTGAACGAGAAGAGTGCAGGAGAGCAGTGATGTGCTGTTGGCAGCTTCAGTTCGGCTAACACTGTTTGCTGAGCTTAGGTCTGCTTTTCAGTTGGTAGTCATCATGTGCTGTTGTGCGAAGCTATGTGTAGTTGGTTTTGTTGTTGTAGTGTAGTGAAGCGCGTGCAGTTGGTAGTTCTTTAGAGGTATGGTGTGTTTGGTTAGAGTTTGAGAGGTATATGCAGAGGGGTTAGAATATTTTAGTAGGGTAGGTTAGTGCCATCACTGTCTAAATGTGACACATGATTATCTTCACAAGTCTATCTAAATCTGATTCAGTCCAGTCTCCACAGTACTATATAGATGTGGTGCATGATTATCATAACAATTCTATCTAAATGTGACGCAGGCTAATCTCAACAATTATATGTGTATGAGACACATAATTATGTTCACACTTCAACCCAGAAGTGATGCATGATTATCTCCACAGTACTATATAGATGTGGTGCATGATTATCTCCACAGTACTATATAGATGTGGTGCATGATTATCATAACAATTCTATCTAAATGTGACGCAGGCTAATCTCAACAATTATAT
Organism: Ambystoma mexicanum; assembly: GCF_040938575.1. Taxonomy (NCBI): domain Eukaryota; kingdom Metazoa; phylum Chordata; class Amphibia; order Caudata; family Ambystomatidae; genus Ambystoma; species Ambystoma mexicanum. The sequence goes on along the minus strand of NC_090936.1, from coordinate 220,284,138 downwards.
GTGTATGAGACACATAATTATGTTCACACTTCAACCCAGAAGTGATGCATGATTATCTCCACAGTACTATATAGATGTGGTGCATGATTATCTCCACAGTACTATATAGATGTGGTGCATGATTATCATAACAATTCTATCTAAATGTGACGCAGGCTAATCTCAACAATTATATGTGTATGAGACACATAATTATGTTCACACTTCAACCCAGAAGTGATGCATGATTATCTCCACAGTACTATATAGATGTGGTGCATGATTATCTCCACAGTACTATATAGATGTGGTGCATGATTATCATAACAATTCTATCTAAATGTGACGCAGGCTAATCTCAACAATTATATGTGTATGAGACACATAATTATGTTCACACTTCAATCCAGAAGTGATGCATGATTATCTCCACAGTACTATATAGATGTGGTGCATGATTATCTCCACAGTACTATATAGATGTGGTGCATGATTATCATAACAATTCTATCTAAATGTGACGCAGGCTAATCTCAACAATTATATGTGTATGAGACACATAATTATGTTCACACTTCAACCCAGAAGTGATGCATGATTATCTCCACAGTACTATATAGATGTGGTGCATGATTATCTCCACAGTACTATATAGATGTGGTGCATGATTATCATAACAATTCTATCTAAATGTGACGCAGGCTAATCTCAACAATTATATGTGTATGAGACACATAATTATGTTCACACTTCAACCCAGAAGTGATGCATGATTATCTCCACAGTACTATATAGATGTGGTGCATGATTATCTCCACAGTACTATATAGATGTGGTGCATGATTATCATAACAATTCTATCTAAATGTGACGCAGGCTAATCTCAACAATTATATGTGTATGAGACACATAATTATGTTCACACTTCAATCCAGAAGTGATGCATGATTATCTCCACAGTACTATATAGATGTGGTGCATGATTATCTCCACAGTACTATATAGATGTGGTGCATGATTATCATAACAATTCTATCTAAATGTGACGCAGGCTAATCTCAACAATTATATGTGTATGAGACACATAATTATGTTCACACTTCAACCCAGAAGTGATGCATGATTATCTCCACAGTACTATATAGATGTGGTGCATGATTATCTCCACAGTACTATATAGATGTGGTGCATGATTATCATAACAATTCTATCTAAATGTGACGCAGGCTAATCTCAACAATTATATGTGTATGAGACACATAATTATGTTCACACTTCAATCCAGAAGTGATGCATGATTATCTCCACAGTACTATATAGATGTGGTGCATGATTATCATAACAATTCTATCTAAATGTGACGCAGGCTAATCTCAACAATTATATGTGTATGAGACACATAATTATGTTCACACTTCAATCCAGAAGTGATGCATGATTATCTCCACAGTACTATATAGATGTGGTGCATGATTATCTCCACAGTACTATATAGATGTGGTGCATGATTATCATAACAATTCTATCTAAATGTGACACAGGGTAATCTTCACAATTCTATGGGCCTCATTACGACCCAGGCGGTAACCATGGCGCTAGTAGCGCCATGGTTGCTGCCGGTATTTTACCGATTGCACCACGGTGAATGGCTGAATTACCGCCCCATTCCAAGGTTGGCGGGGCGGTAATTCCCAATTCACCAATGGCCCTTCCCCATTCCCATTTTTGCCCCCATAGGGCTCAATGGAAATGGGGAAGGCAGTAGTTACGGTACAGCAAATTGCGGTACTGTAAATACCTCCAAGGTCCCTTTGCGGGTCCAATCCTTAACGGCTGGTAAAAACCAGCCGTTAAGGTTAGGACCCGCAAAGGGACCTCGTAATTAGGCGGTAAGGGGTTACCGGCGCCGCCACGTTTTACAGCACCATTAACCCCTTACCGCCTGGGTCGTAATAAGGCCCTATGTGTATGAGGCACATGATTACCTTCACACTTCTATCTAGATGTGACATATGATTATCTTCAAAAATCTGTCTAGAAGTGACACAGGCTAATCTCCACAATTCTATCTAGAAGTGACACATGATTATCTTTACAATTCTGTCTGGATGTGACGAATGATTATCTTCAAAATTCTGTCTGGATGTGACACATGCTAGTCGTCAACAGTTCCATTTAAATGTGACGTATGCTGATTCTTCACTCTAGATGCAGACCAGCTCAGAAAACTGGATGTTAGTACACATAAAACACAAGATAAACCCCACAGAATACCACAAACTAGGCAAACACGATTGCAAAAAGCAGACAAATCCCTCCGCAAAAGCAACTGAAAGTGCCAAAAAGTGGTTTGAAATCAATATAAAACGAATCACTTGGATGTCATCAATCTTTATGATGGCTTGTGAGAAGGTCTCCTCCGCAAAACCTTACCACAGAAATTACATATGAACTCCTCGATCTCCTTTTTGCAGTGTTGATCCTTTATGCAGGATTACTGCCAACTGTCAGCTATGGTTTTTGTGCACATTGCTTATTTTGTGGTCGCAAAGATGTAGCAACCCATACCCCCTCTTCATCACTACTGGTCATAGTCATTTACAAATGCAGGCCCGTGGAGGAAGAATAAAAACTGCAATAATACACAACACAAAGGACTCTGCACTTAATATCCAAACACAAAAAAAAAAACAAGTTACAATAAAAATGGACAACCTACAAAGCACAAGACAAAGGACAAAGGCATAGGAAGAAGAATGGTAAAAAATGGAAGCTATAAAAGGAGATACTGCTTTTGAAATTGTCCCAAAGGCTCACAATGAAGTTCACCCACCAATGCAATGACAGAAAACAGAAAAGAGGTGATTGGGAGATAGTATAACAGCGGTTATGCGATATAGCCAACCGGGATGTGTTTTTCGTATGCGCGGGTATGCCCTAGCGCAATGACATGACTGTGCCTAAATTATTGACCTATCACCTGATTGAACGAGAATGAGGTACCGCATCGAGGGAAGGCCCAATCACTTTGAAAGCTGTGTTGACATAGCTATCTGGCCTTGCACCTATTTTTGTCAGCCAATTGGATCACGGGGTATGATCACCCATCTAGCCGTGTCAACAAATGATCCAATCACATGCTGCATATATTGGGCCTTGTCGACGTGTCTACATATCTTTGCGCTTCATGCAGCAGCCAATAAGAATGCGCACTGCAGCTGCACATCTACACATGATTCCAATCCACATAAGCGAACAGGCCAATCACACATTGAGGTGTACTGACACGGCCATGCCTATGCCGTATGACAAAATCTGCATGTGCAAAAGTGACCAACGAGAGTGCACAGCAATGCGTAGCCACAAATAATTACCCCACCCACAAAAAATAAGTTTATATTGATCATTGTTACGAGTCCTTGTTAGTGAAAGGTTTAACAAATAACTGCAAGAACTTTTGGTGCTTTAACCCTTTAATTGTTCCTCCGTTTTACCCACTTTTCACCTAATACTCTTTTCCCTTGACTTATCATTTGTTCAGTTTGTGTATTTTTTGTTTTACATTTTTTTTTCTATTTTACTTTTTCATTTTTTCTGGCATTGTCTTTTAGTGTTGTAATTTTTGTAACTTTACATTTTCCACCCTAGTTGGACATTTCAACATGACTAACCATGAAAACAGCAGGAGCAGCGTCCCAAATCGATCACCACCCAGAAAGAAAGCCACAGGAATAAAAACCCCAGCAGACAAGAAGCTAGGATACCCATTATATCCAATTGGAGAATAACTGAGTCTCATGAACATCATCCAGGTGATAACTGGTTAGAAACACGACAGAGTGTTAAGGAAGCAAAGAATAGATTTATAATCATTAGTTGACTATTGTCATAGATAAGATGAAGTGAGAAGCATCTTGGTGAACCAAAAAGCTCCTGATGAAGGAAATAAATTCCCGAAATGCGTTGAGCAAGTTCTTAGGAGAAAACAGTACTACCGTTAACAAGATCTAATTGATGTTAATGTTAATGTTAATGTTAAAGGACATTTGTACCGCGCACTATCACCACCGGAGTGGTCCCCTGGCGCTCTGGCGGCTCTGAAAGAGGAGAGGAGGTTGAGTTAGTGGGAGGAAGCAGGAAAAGTGCAAGAGAGCAGTGATGTGCTGTTGGCGGCCTCAGCCCGGTGGGTCCGTTGGGTGGGCCTGGGGTGTTTGCGGCCGGTAGTCGTCATGTACTGTTGTGCAAGACTATGTGTGTTTTTGTTTTGTTGTTGCGATGTAGTGAAGTTTGTGCGGTTTGTTGTGCTGTAGGTTTTGGTTGCGTTTGGTTTGGAGTTTGAGAGGTGTATGCAGAAAGGGAATTTGTTAGTAGGGTTGGTTAGTTTGCGTCTCTATCCTGAATTGAGGCGCTCGACTTGCATAGTCTCCCTTGATGCGGCTCTGTCCTGATCTGGGTCCAACTAGCATATAAGGTTCCTTACTCCTCTGGCCCCCACCTCTAACATGCTCTCTCATAGCTCCCCTTATCCTCCCTTCATATTCCTGTGGCCAGTGCACCTGCCAATGTCAGCCTCTCAGGTAATGTGGTGATTGCCAATATCTCGACTATTCCACATCACTGTGGTGCCTGGCGGTAACTAAGGGGCGGGCAAAAGTGTTGGTGGGATTGTCTAGGGTAATTGACTCAGTTTCCGTGCATGCCGCCTGTGTTCCAGTCTATCCGGTGTCACCCGTCCAGGTGCCATGTGAGTTACCCTCTCGGGTCGGGGATGTCCGTGTCCTTTCCGGTTTAGTCATCCTATTTCCGGTTATGGTTTCCAGATTTAGTCTGTGGTGTTGAAGAGCCAGGTTTTTAGTGATTTCCTGAATTATAGGTGATCTTCAGTGTTTCTTATTTCTTTTGGGATGTTGTTCCAGGTTTTTGTGGCTAAGTGGTAGAAGGAGGTGCCTCCAAGTTTTTTCTTAAGGTATGGTTTGAGTTCCAGGCGGATTTCAAATGAATCAAATGAGGTAGAATTGATGATAATATACTTTGATTGTGTACTGTTGTCTGCATACTGGTGAACATTTAAGCAAAATCAATCACATGATCACAAAAGTATTGGATTTGTTTTGGTACAATGTGAAATTGTGTGAATCGGAAGGCAGTAAATGTGAATACAATTGAAACTGAATATATGATGTAATATTATTCAGATGTAATTGATCATACAAACACAGTAAATAACAGGTGTTTATTACATTTAAACCAAAGAATACCTTTTGTTGTGTATTTTTTTCCATTATAAAGAATATTCCTACGTCCTATGTAGTTGCATAACCCAAAAAGGGTGTGTGGGGTAGGAGAGAGTTCCACAAAATGGTGGACATCTGTTGTTTACTCACTGGTAGCCTAAATAATTCATGTAAAGTAATACCTCATACATTGAATGCTGCCAAACCTGGTGGAGCAGTTACAATACATGACAAAGTGCAATGAGTTACATTTTGGATCATAGCTCTTATTGCCATGAATTCAAAAATATTTACCTGTTCCTGCTTGTCTACTAGCATACATCAATAGAGGTTTGTATTGGACACAAGAACATTGATGCTTGTCATGCAGTAAACCATGTAAGAACCTTTTTTTGATTGTATTATAAACATCTTTTTGCTCTACATTACGTTTACTAACTATTTCATCATAATTTGCATCTGCAACTTTAGTTTGTTGCATAGCACTTTCTACTTCTTCCATGGCAAGCTCAGCATCAGTTTGAATAATAGGCTCACCAAGCAAATTTTGACTTTCTGGTGCAGGATCCTGACTGCCCTGAGGAGACTCTTTTGTCAATTCAGCTGCCAAACGTTCTTTTTGATGTAGTTCATTCTCCAATAACTCCAAGTTCTGCTAACATTTTGGATATGTAATTAGGCTTTTTTAGCAAAAAATTATTCTTCAGAAGTTTCAAAACTTCTCAGCAAATCACTCTCTGCCTGCCATGGGAAGAAGAATAGCAAAAGACAAAAATGTACTATTCTATTTTCTCTGCACTTTGGCAAAACAGTTTCATTTGGTTGACGAGACTTGCCTTCTCATGTCTCACTAGACTACCAGTACATCCATGAACTTTACACCATACTCTTTTACGGTTTGCTTCAATATTTTTTATATGAGCAGTGCTCTGCTACTTTATACAAACAAAGATCCTCCAACTCTGCAGATCGATTTGGATTATATGTATAAATCAAGTTGGTTTTCAGAATCTGTGTACTATCAGGTACTATTTCAGCTGACTGCTGAATTTCACTCAAAGGCTCCAGTACCTGATTTCAAGTACTAGCTGGGCCAAGACTTTATTAAAGTGCATTAATGCTATGTCCATACAACGGCAAACTCGTTAGAAAATCAGCAGCTTTGTAGCTACCATACTTTCTATGTGAGAGCATCTTCAGACCAAAGCTTAGAAGGTTCAGACTAAGACTTGTATCTGCTGATACGTCTGCCCATACTTCAGCTGCATTGCTCTTTTCAGTTTTTGTCATATATGCTGTAACATAACAAGCAATAGCTTTTGTATTACCAGCAATATACTGTACAAGCAATGACAAAGTTGTAATTACTAAACAATTGCATTGCTTATCTCTGTTTTTGTGATATATATTTCTCAGTGACTTACCAGTAACATGGTATCGAAAAGATGACATCAAACTATTCACTTGACTAACTGGTGTCACACGCCTTGGAAATCCAAATATGCACTGAGTGTAGTGCTTGTCTTTACTTTTGTATTTTCTCTGACAGTACTTACCACATGAGTGACTTTGAAAGTATTCCACCTTGTTCCGTAAATCAGCATTCACATGCTTACCAGGAATGGAACAGTAACATATTTTTCTATAAACTCTATCACACTGCCATCACATTATTTACCAAACCAAGTAGTATCTTTAATAAACAACAGCATATCTATAGGTGAAGCCCCACGTGCCTGGTACTCTTTCCTCCAAAAGAAATTTTCCACAGTTCCAAGTGAACCATTTTCTTTATTAAATATAAAGTGTAACTTGGCTAAACATCTCTGATGAAAAACTGAGATACAGTTGCAGGGTCCATGGAATACAATTCCCCTGGTGTCATGTGTTCTATGTCTACTTTCTGTGGATTACTTTCACAAATCCAGTCTGCATGATCATCCCAACCATACTCAGAAACAACTTCAAGTCACAAACCAATTTGGAGGGCCCAACTTTCTGATCATGCATCTAACTCCAGAGTGTCTCCTATACCAATGTTCCTTGGTTTGTCTCATTGTGGCAAGAATATTGGTAGGTTAATCCTCTATAACCTCATTATATACTTTCACCTGTTGCAGCATCTCACATGCAGAAAGATTTTGAAATCTAATTCTGGTTTGAAGTGTATGAGCAGCAGCATAACATAATGTTGACAATTCACTTTCATACAACAAGTGAAAAATATATTCAACATTGGTGCAGAATTGGGAATCTTCAGAATACATTCTTGTACAATGATATTCTGAAGAAGGAATTGGAACCTGCCGATCATCCAATCTGTCTCCTGTTCCAGTAGGAGAAAGCATAAGGAAGCAACAAGCTTCTAACATATTTTCCCAGACACTGATTTGAGCATCTTTCATTGCTTTCACGTGCCACAATTCTAAACTGTCAACCATGACTTCACGTGAGTGTAGAGGATAGTGTAAAGTTCATACAAACTGTTCCCTTTTGCAACAGATAGATATTGGAACTGACGGTCACTGCTTTTGTTTATTTATTAAACATCATGCATAGAAGAGTCTGATACAGTCAGACTGCCTTTGTGTAAATGATTGTGCTCCAATAGAAATGCCAATACCTTGTTCATCTTCCCAATATCTACAAGCTGTTTCCAAATGTTCTTATCTTTTGTGGCAACACCATTTACTAAAACAAAACAAGCAATGTTATGCTTCACTCCTAGATTGTTGACATTTTCTTCCAAATTGAGAGAGAAAGACACAACATTGCCTCTGACACCTTGCACTAATGATTTTTAGGCAGATTTGACATCTTTGTTTGCAATATAACAATAACCTGGAAAGGATGAAGAGTTTTCAATGCAATCACTTTAGATCTGTTACATTTTTGAAGCACAGCAGGGATATCAGGCTTCTTGTAGGAATATTTGTTTGATTATAAAGCACAACAGTGTCTACAAACATAACTTGTCTCACTTGTGTCAAATTGTTCTTCTACAAACACATACAGATAACATTCTTTCCAGACATATTCTTCAAAGTGTTTAATTTTCTCCTCAATGTGCACTAGTTGCACTTGAGACTTCTAAAAAGTGTGTTGACAAGATATGCAAACAATGTTAGTTCTTTCAGTAGAAGGCAACTCAAACATTGCAATACATTTTTATATGGTTGAAAAATCAGATCCTTTGAAAGCATAGGATCATCATTTCCACTTCCTGTAAGGTTTTTGTAATAATCCATGTCCACACTTGCTTTGGTTACTTCTTAGTAAGTTTACTTCAGTTCTTGGGTTACAAGTCACAAGTTACAGATATCAGGTATAAGACAATATAACACCGGCACCCATCACCCAGGAAGGGAGGGACCAACTGACTTAACGTAGAACACTCACCACAGCATTCTCCCACTCGTACATCAACATTCCACAGGCACTCACATGACATCATCAATCACATGACAAGGCACATCAGACTCAAACAACTACTTCACAACAGGTTTCATCTACGTACACGTAATATTTTAAATGCATGATATTTATAATTTGCACTGTAGAAACTAAACTTTCCACAGCTCCAGTCAGACATACTTTGTGTTTTGCACTCATACAGTTTAACTAGAAGGTATTGCATATTGTTATGATGTGCAGCCAGCATATGTGTATGATGAAACTGACTCAAACATATACTTTTATCAAGGCAAATTAGAGAGTGCGCTTGAAGTCCTGTTTTTTCATGAACTTCACAGACATCTATTTTAAGTAGCAACTTGATATGTCTTTGAACATTATTTTGTGCAAAACCTGTAAAAATCTCTTTAAGACTTTACTAGATAACTTATCAATATTGCACACAAAATTGCATGTGCATACCTCACCTTGCTTTTTTAGTTTTTTTTTTCTAGACTCACCTAAACTTTCCATTTCTGTATTATCAGACCTTAGGATTTATTCTTTTTTAGAACTCGGACCATGTTGGACTTTGTGCACTCTCATCACTAGCAAGGGGCACATTGTTTCCTTGAATGTAACTCTCCTCATTAAAAAATCGTTATTTATGAGAAGTGTGTTTCCACTCTCAGCCGAACACATCCAGAAAAAGGTGTCAAGTGTAAGTACATGGACTGTCTCTATATTTCTATGAAATTGTGTAGTCACCATAAGCAATTTCTTAAGTTTATTCGAAGCAAAAATGAACAAATTTCTTTTGATATAAAAAGCTTTTTGAATTATTACTTCTACTTTTTTCTTTTGCAAAAAACACTTTAAACCATATCTAGATGTTGGTTTCACACTTCTCCAAAGATTTGTTAAAATTTGAGAGTTTAACATTTTTCTTTATGTATCTTTATTCCTCTGTTCAAAATTGATAGCACATTTGCTTTCTTTTCTTATAAAATCTTTGTTATTTTACTGTCTACTAACACATGTGTTATGTTTTTTCTTCCTTTGCTTTCACTAATAATATTCTGCGATCCATCAATTTGTTCAGTTGGCACATCTGCTATCTGAAATTCTACATTTCCAAAAGTATTATTAATAACAAGTATTGCTTTATTATCTGCACTATTGACCTCATTACAAGGCAGGCGCTGACGGAATGAAGGGGGCCGGATTCAAAACCCTGCCATTGCCAACACAACCTGCCTTCCATGCTAGATTGATAAGAGTAACTATCATTACATCCAGCAGCAAACTGGAGGTAAATCTGCCACTTTTCCTCAGAAGATTGGTGGATTTAACACACAATAAACACACCAGCGGCAAGTCAGTCAAAAATCCCCATGCACTATAGAAATGGAGAATTGCCACCAGGTGTAATCCTCTGGTAAACCCTCAGGTCCAAGTGGAGGTAACAGTAATTTAGTTTGGTGGTAATTTGGTGGATTTATAAATTAAAGGCCTAGCTAGAAACCATTCTTTGTGAATGCAGTGTGGGTTGTTCAGTAATTTTTGACAACACAAGCTTAAGATTTTTTTTTTAACTTTGTCTAACTATTGGTTGCAATTTACGTGCATAATGAATGCAGCATTAGCAGTTTTCATGCTTTAGGGGACCTCTTCACTTTAATTCCTATGCACTGGTAGGGGACATTAATAAGTGTATAGCAAAATAAAAAACGGTTTACTATTGAAGCACCTACACCACTCACCTCACTTGCCATCTACAGGTTTCTCTGCCATGCACTGGTGTAGTGGGGGCCACGTCAGCCCCCACAGTGTAGGGGGGACATTTTTAAATTATAAAACAGAAAAAATGTTTATTTATGAAGGCAGAGTGACTTCAAACAGCAACTATTTCTTTATAAAGTCTGAGGGCTCCATCACCCCATGACATGGAAGCCTAGAGGGTGGACCCATGTCATGGCGGGGGGAGACTTTGACTTCAAAAAGAAATAGTTTGTTTGAAGTCACTCCGCCTTCATTAATACAAACTTTCTATTCCAGTTCTGTCCTCAGAAAGAATGTAGCTATGAAGTCAAAGTGACTTAGTAGCACATGAGTTATGGCCATCGAGTGCATGGATATGTTCTGTTTTTAATATTGATTGTACTTCTTAAGGTAGTACATCAACTCTAATAGTTTTTAAAATGTTGGCGTATGTGAGGTATGCAGACTGGCGCATGTTTTCTGTTAATTCTCTGTATTGGAAATGCTGCCAAAGGTTGACATTTCCTATGCTGCCAACAGTTTTACCGCATAGTTTGTGCCCTAAGGTTTTAAAAATAGGTTCACCTTTCACTGGTGTCAATTGAAGAAGATTTCCGAAAACAAAAATGTGTTTTCCTCCAAAGAGCTCTTCATAGTTTGTTTTGAGTACTTCTTGTAATATGAGGTGAATTAAAGCCAACATTAGGTTGGAGGCCATGCTCACTTCATCTATTAGTAGCATTTTCATTTGTTTTAAAACTCTGTGTAGTTCTATTGCAGCTTCTGTAGAAAGTTTGTAATATTCTAATTTGTTTTGGTGTTCCACTGGAAGGAGTAGTAATCGGTGTAAAGTGACACAGCCTATGTTGTAGGCAGCTAAACCTGTGGGGGCAGTTACAACAGCTGACAGTTTGTTGTTTGTCAATTTTTGAAGGAAGTTGCTGATGATTTTGATTAAGAATGTTTTGCCTGAACCAGCTTGACGACTGACGTATAGTAGTATAGGTTTGCAATTTTGGCAGGTACATTCTTTATTTTCATGTTGTACACCATGTGCAATTTCTTTTGTTACTTCTTGAACAATGCTATGCTGCTCATTGTTCAGTTTTGATTTCAGTACAGTTAAGTCTTCTGTATCTTCTTCATAGTGACACATGGTGTTTTCTACTTCTGTCATAGCTAATTCTGCCTCATGTGCTATTAGTGTCTGTCCCAGTGGTTCTTGTCTTCCTGTTACAGAAGGTTGACTACTGTCGGGAGTGTCCTTATCTAGTTGGGCCTGGAGTTCTTCTTCGTCTTGCTGTTCATTGTGCAACATCGTTTTGTACTGTGTAAAGTTTATATCTGTTATAGTGCTTTCATATGTAGTAACTCTTCTTCTTTTCTCAAGTTGTAGCAGGGACATGTAATATAGTTCTTTATGTTGAGGAGTTTTTAATGACAATTTGATATGATTAATTAAGCTTGGTTTGGTAAGTTTCACTAAGCTGCCTTCACAATTTGTCACTCTGTATCCACCTTTGTTTTCATCTGGTTTTATATTATTTTTGTATGTGAAGTTTTGGGCTATGTGGTATAGACACATGGTTTCCAAAGTGGTACTCCTGTTTGGGTAGTATGCATCTAGTAAATGGTTTTTCAAAATGTCTTTGCTGTTGGGATAATTTTTGGCTATTGTTTCTATGTCCTTGTATGATTTGAGAACTTTTTTTCTAGGTTTAGTAGGACCATACTATATTTTCAGATTTTCCATACAAAGCAGTACCGGTTAAACGGTCTGCAGCTTCATAGTAGCCAGATTCTCTATGAGAGAGCATTTTTATGCCTAAACTGTACAATTTCTGAGACAGTGTTTTGTCCGATGATAGGTCATCCAGAGGTCTTGAAGCTCTGCTTTTTCTGCTTTGGTTAATTAGGCTGTAACATATTGTGTAACTGCAGTGGAATTGTCTGCAATGTACTGCACATCTATGTTTGCATTCCAAAAGAGGGCAATGATTGCATTGTAATCATTAATATATTTTGCTTCATCTGTTCTTTTTATGTAATATGCGTTCTTAGGTGATTTACCTATAACACTATGTCTAACTGAAGCCATGAAGTTGTTTATTTGACCTGTTGCTGTAACTGGTCTAGGGAAACCAAAGCGGCATTTGGTGTAGTATTTCCCTTCGTTTTTATATTTGCGACGACAATATTTCCCACATTTGTGTCTTTTCAAATTGTAAAATGTGTGCATGAAGATCACTATTTGTTGTTTCTGAAGGAATTTCACAAGTGACATATTTTTTGATGAACTGTAAAACAGTGGCATCACTGTCTTGACAAAATTTAGGAGCATCTTTAATCCATAAAAGCATGTGGATATGTGGTGCTCCTCTGGCTTGGTATTATTTTCTCCAAAAGAAGTGTTGCACTTCTCTGAGGGGAGGAACAGTTTTATTACAAATAAAGTGTAGCATAGCAATGATGCGATGATGGAAATATCTTGAAACATTAACAGGATCTAGCGAGCAAAGTTCTCCAGGTGTTAGTATATCATTGTTTGTTTTGTTTTCGTTTGATATGCATAGGAAATCATGTAAATCTTCCCATGCATATTCTGCACAACTTAATGTAACAAACCAAGTGGTGGGCCAAGGTTTCATATCATACAACGTACATCTCCGTGATGTCGGAACCAGTACACATTAGTACCACGCATGTTTGCTAACAGATTGTAATGCTTGATTGTAAAACCTCATCTTTTTCTTGCACTTTTTGTAGTAATTGCGTAGCTGACATATTTTGAAAATGGGCACCTGATTTCAATGTGTGCGCAAATACATAGCATAGAGTTGCTATTTCACTTTCAAAAAGTTGGTGGAATATGTATTCCACATTTTGTCTAAATCTGGGATCTTCAGAATACATTCATAATGAGCGGTATTCTGATGGTGTTATCTGAATGGGTCTATCACCGTACCTTCCTCCTTTACCAGTAGGAAAGAGTTGAGGAAAAGCAGGTGCTTCTATGGCCCTCATTACGACCCTGGCGGAAAGTGACTGACCGGACCGCAACAGCGTAAATAGCGTTTCCGCCATTGCACGAAGGAGCAAAGAGCGGTCCATTCCGACCCATCGGGCACGAGCACCACGCCATGGCGGAAGTGCAAAGTCCGCGATGGCGGAAATGACCCCAAAACGGCCCACACCGCCGCCGTACGGCGCCCTAGGTGCAATACCGCCACCCATCACAGCGGAAACCGCAGAGTGCGCCTACCGGAAAGTACGGTGACCGGAAATATACGGAAACGGAAGCAAATACATGGCCCCGGAACGGGAAACATCCCGCCGTACACCTATAAAACCACTAAAACCACACAACCACTAAAAACACTACCCTGAGACACACCCCAACCCGTCATCCACCCTAGCGAAACCAAGAAAAATGGGAAAAGTAGCGAAGAAAGCGTGCGACCGCAAGCGGCAGGTCCACTTCTCCCGTGAGGAACTCACCGTGCTAACAGAGACCCTCCAGGAGAATGCTGCCGTCGTCTTCTCCACGCAAATGACCAGGACGGCACTTGCGAACAAGAAGGCCATATGGGCTCTGGTGGCACAGCGGGTAAGCGCGGTGGGGACCGCACCCCGCACCCCACAGCAATGCAGAAAGCGGTGGGACGACCTGCGGATACGCGTCCGCAGCATACTCTCTGCCAACCGCAACATTGCCACAGCCACCGGGGGAGGTCCTGAGTCACCCATCAAGTTGACCCCCTGGGAAGAAATCTGTGCCTCCACCATCGGAATGGAGAGCATTGAGGGAGTCGGAGGGATGGAGAAAGGAGTGCAGACATCAGAAGAATCAGGTAGGTGGGCCAGATAAAACAATGCTAAATCCACAATGTCCAATCATGTGAAGAACCATGTGTCCACATAGTGCAACAGAAACACATGTCCAGGAGAACGTCCACACACATCGCCCTCATAGCGCACTTTAAAACCACAATAAATACATAAATAATTAAAAACCCCTAAAACACCCACCACACGTCCAGCAGGCACACCCTAACTGCAGGCTGCCAAACAACTGCACCCTCACCCCACACACAAATGAAAGCACCTCCAAGGCCCCGACCCAAATCACCCTCATTTACCACCCCAAAGCATGTGATACAATGCCATTCCAATACCCACAGACCCAATAATAACCCTCGCCCTCCTTTACTCCACCACAGGGTCCGATCCAAACGACGAGCAACAGAACACCCCTACCAGCACACCTGCAAAGAGGGCCAAGACCAACGGCCAAAGACCCTCCACCTCAGCTGCACGCATCAAGACACGGCAGCAGCACAAATCAGGTGGCAGCACAGAGGAGGGAACATCAACAGGCACCCCAGCAGCCAGCATGCCCACAACACCACCACCACAGGTCCCCCCAACGGATGCCACAGAAGGCACTGGCTCTGGTGGCAGCAGCACCATAGGTGACACCCCATTGATGGCAGCATGCTCCGACACAGAAGACGGGGATGTCGAAGTCAGATCCATCCATGACCTGTCCCAATCCCCCTGTCTGTCCCATCCCGTACAACATGAGAATACCACGCAGGGGCACCCACAAGACGACGACTGGCCATCCCCCCCAAGCCCTGTGGCAAGGCAACATGAGGTCAACAGCCCCTCTGTGACACCCCCGCAAATGGCCATGGCCCAGCAGAGGCAACAGTCCCTCGACCAGTTAATCGGGCAACAGCAGCAACTGGCCACGCTCCTCAAGGACCATGCCGATGAATGTGGGCGCACTAAGGCAGACATAGAAACATCAACTGAGACACTCAGGGCAGAAATGGAGAGCGGTACAGAGACACTAAGGGCACAAATGGAGAGAAGCACCGAGAGCCTGAGGGGGGAACTGCATGCGACGTCCAAAGACGTATGTGCCGAACTTGCCGCAGTGCGCCGTGTGCTCACGGAGCTCTCACAAACCCTTAGGGACATGCATGGACGTGAGCAGGCAGAGACATCATCCGTTGCAAGTTCCGTCCAGGGCAGCCCCCAACGTAGATCTGGGAGGAACCTGCGCTCCACAGGCAGGGGTGCCCCTGACACCCGCAGAGGGGGCTTGCAATAGCGACAGCCCACTGACAATGAGCATCTTTGGACACTGGTGTTCGGGGGGGAGGTAGGAGGGTGGAGGGGGTGTGTTGGGCTCACTTGGGTGGCGGGTCGATAGTGTGTTCAACATGATATCACATATGCCATAAACAAGTCCGTGATCAACCAATGAGATGTGTCGACAATGATCATAATGTACTAGGCCATCCTAGGCGTATAGTGCATATTGTGCATGTACCAGACACACACAGTGCCACGAGTCCCGTGTCCATGTATCAGCCACCAGGCGTGAGTGCTAGAAGCATGCATCAATGAGATGCTGACGAATGTCACGGCCCTCCGGTGCCTCGCAGACTCCTTGAGGTGCTGCCACATCCTCACCCTCATCATGACCATCATCAGGTGCTTGCAGTTCTGCGTCAGGGGGCATGGGCACATTTCTACGTACGCACATGTTGTGGAGCATGACACATGCCATCACCATCTTTGCAACCTTCTCATGGCGGTACAGGAGTGCCCCGCCAGACCTGCTGAGGCAGCGGAAACGAGTCTTCAGTAGGCCGAATGCCTGTTCAATGACTACACGGGTACGTGAGTGGGCATGGTTGTAGTCCTGCTCTTGCTGGTTCCGTGGGTTCCGAACTGGTGTGAGGAGCCATCTCTTCAGTGGATACCCAGCATCACCTGTATGTGGACGATAAACGTATGATGTGGAATGCCATTGCTACGTACGCACACCCCCACCCCCTTCCTGCCAGGTCATTGCCGCATCACATACCCCGCATCATCATGCATGAAAAGAGACTCACCGAGTAGCCAGGATCTGTTCCCTGCGTGTCGCTCCATGTAGCGTGGTATAGTAGAGTTCCTCAAGACCATAGAATCATGGGTTGATCCAGGGAATCTGGCACAACAATGTGTAATGATCCTGTTGGAGTCACACACCATCTGTACATTCAGGGAATGATATTGTTTTCGGTTGCGGTACTGGGCCTCCATGGTATGTGGGACGACCAATTCCACATGGGTGCAGTCGATGGCACCAATGCAACCCGGTATGCCGGCAAGTGCATGGAATCCCACTTTTGTGTTGGTAATGTCCTGCTCCGAGCGTGGTAGAGAGATGTAGTCGTCTGCGTGCTTCAGGAGGGCATCGAGCACTTGCAATAGTGTCCGTGAGAACAGTGGCTGAGAAATGCCATGCAACTGTCCGACTGTGTGCTGGTAGGTCCCCGTGGCCAGGAAGTGGAGTACAGACACCACCTTCAGTAGGGGTGGGATGGCGGTTGGGCTGTCTATCATGCTGACAAGGTCAGCCTGTGTCATGTCCACTATTGCGGCTATGGTGTCCCGGTCCAAACGGTAGAGGGTGTGGATCTGCTCATCAGTGAGGTTGAACGGATGTGCTCGGAGGCGTGGGATTGCGGGCTGCCTGCGTGGTGGTAGTGGCTGTGCTGGCGGCACTTGCGGGCCCTGCCTTGGCCTCCTCCTCCTCCTGCGTCTCCTCCGTGCGGCCGGTTGTAGTTGGTGTTCGTCTTCTTCTTGGAGTTGGAGTACTTGCAGTGCTATCAGGTCCCCCAGGGCCAACATCGCGAGTCCTGCCGGTAGCATTTCGGAGTGGGTGTGGTTGTGGGAGGAGACTGGGTGTGCACTTTATGTGTTTTCAGGCTGTATGGCCTCCACCTGTGGTGATTCATTCCACCTGTGCAAGCTGCTCTCCCCTTTGGGCGAGCACGTCCCGCACACAACGCTGCTATTCGAGGAACGGCATCTTGCTATTGCAATCATGTATTTGTACCCGATGGCCGTGTAACATTTGTTGATATGTACAATCGGCTATGGTCCCATTGTTTCACATACAATCTTTGCAGTCGCGAACAGACTTGTGATGGGTTAGTGGAACGTAGTACTCGAGTGACGGTGGGCCCTCATGCATCACTGTACCGAGTTGCAACGACGGGCGGGGCGTCCCATTACTGGGTGATGGCAGTTGACATTTTCACACACAGCTGCACTAGATGGATTAATTTGTGATTTCAAACGGCCACAGATGCCTTTTCGACGTGATGTTGCAAATGAGGAATTCGAAGGCCGGCGCTTTCGGTTTTCAGCTAGCGCCGGGGAGATGCCCACAGGTCTGACTGCAGTTATAACGTTCTATTGTTCGATGTCCTTGAGACAGAGGCCATGGCGAGGAAGCAATGATTGATATGAATAGTTTGGGATGCGCAATAGTGACGTGGGCGATGAGGCCGGACGTTCCCAAATTCATGTAACTTCACATCACTGAAATTACGGGCTGGGACACTGTGGATTTTGCAGGCTGCATGACGCACAGACTCAATGGAAATTCCGAATGTTTTGTGAGTAAATATTCAGGCGTTTTTATAACAGGATGAGGGAATGATGAATGGATGCATGGGCAGGTGATTTGATACAGGGTTTGCCATGTACACGGCTTCTTGGGATCTATCCGCCTCCCCTGCGCTATGTGATGCAGGGCTGCCATAGTGGGACCATCGTCTATCTGGCCTTGTTGAGCCCTCCCTGTCTCGACGCGCCTTCAGACACTTGTGTCCATGCACGTTAACATTCCCATCTGATGGAATCTGTTTTGACAGACGCATGCACAGGTACACTCGTTTGGGATGGTGTTTACACCTCGATATAGATAGTTATGAGTCGCAAGTGGTTTTGGGGTGGTGATGATCCTTTGGAGTGGGCTAGCATGCATATGGCTGTGGATTTAGTGTGGTCATTGGAGTGAGTTGTTCGAATGTAGTTCTGATGGCCATTCTGTTCTTTTTCTTTTCTTTTGGTTGACAGGTATCTCCTCCCCTTTTGCCACTGCCATCTGTATGCCACTCCTGCAGATGGCGTTTACTCACGACACCTGCTGCTTCGTGTTCATCAGTGGAGCAGCATTACGATCTTATGGGACGATCGCCAATGGCCCACATGCCCTTACGCAGTACTAGTGGCTCGGAGCAACATTTCGGCCTTTCAGTTGGACTAGTGCCTCCCCATTGGGACGGGCCTGCGGTTCTGTGCGCTTCCATGTTGCCTTTTCGTACGTGAATGTGGCTCTGTGTACCATGATGGAACAGGGCGTCACACAAGTAGTAGCTGGTCATTCCTTGCGGATGCAGCCCACGATGGTGATATGTGTTTTGTAGTTCATGGACTAATGGCTGTATGAGCTTGGTGATTTGGTTGTGCATTAAATTTCTATTCTGATATGGGACGTGTAGCGTTCTTCTTTGCGAGTGATGTGGCATATTCCTATTTGGGGAGCCATGTGTTGTGAGGAGATCTGCATTGGGTTCCGGTTTCGGAGTATAGTCGCGTGGTACTGTGCTGGGCGCGTTTGCCTATGGAGCCCAGTGAGGTCAGGGATGGGGGCTGCCAATATGACTGTTTGAATGTTGTCATGCTCAGGGGTGGGGGATTGGGTTTTGTGTAACAGACGCCGGTCAGCCAGGTGGACTGGTGGAATGTTGTGATTTTCGGAATATTGCTGGTCACAGGTGCCTGTGTTTGCGTGCGTTTCGGGGGGGGGGAATGTGGTCATGTCCATTGGAATGGCTTCTGTATTCGTGCCATCTGTGCCCTGCAGCTCCCATTGGCCCCTCTTGTGGATCTTTTGTTCGTTGGCATGCATGGGTGACTTGTACATTTCACTGGTAGCATTGTGACTTCATTGCACCTACGAGGAGTTGTACTTTGTGGGCAGGGAGCGGTGTACAGGCACTCAGTGGGGCCGTTTACGGTTGATTCGCGATGCCGTACTTCTCACCATGGCGGAATGGTGCTTTCCGCCATGCTTGATGGCGTTAGGTACATGTCCGCTAGGGTCGGAATTCGCGTACCCTTGCGCCATGGTGGTATTTACGGTTTGGCATGGCGCGCGCGCGCGTACTTGGTGCAGTTAGCGTTGGCGTTCACTACGGTGTCGCTAATGGCTTCGTACTTTGCGGTGGCGGGTCATAGTCGCACCGAGCGCTATTCGATGGCGGTATTGCATCTCCGCCATCGTTTTCCGATTTCCGCCAGGGTCGTAATGAGGGCCTATGCCTTTTTCCCATATGCCGATTGGTGATCCTTTGGTTTGTCGCATTTGGTATGTTTCTAGTGCATCATCTATGGTGTCTTTAGAGCGCAATGGATGAATTGTATAGTGGTCTAAAATATTGGATACTGTAGCAGAATCTAGAAGTTCAAATTGACCAGTGTCTGGTGACTCTTGAATTATTTCAGTGGTTTCCCTCAGGTTTTCTTCAATATTAATTTCTATGTAGTATTCATTATTGTCTTTTAGATATTGCAAAGCTTATCTAACTTTATGTAAGTCCACGAGTTGTTGACAATTTTTTTAATATTTTGTAGGTACACCATTTACTAAGACAATTAAAGATTGCTCTATTGGACATTGCACTCGTAGAGTGTGTACATTAACTTTCAGATCTAATGGTAAATAAACTACTTTGCCACAAATGCCTTTCACTAATTCTGAGGGAGGTCATTTTGCTGTTTTTGGTTGAAGGTCTATTATTGCTTGAAATGGATGCACTGTTTGAATTATGGGGACAGTACAGACAGGTATAGGGTCCTTAGGACACCCCCATTTTGGTGAATTGCGGACATTCCGGACACCCGTACTGTCCGCAGACATCCCAACTGCCTTTTTAAAATAAATAAGACACAAAGGACTGAATTAAAGCACACATAATACTTTTTGTTATTATATACAAACATAACATTTATGAAAGAGAGGGGGGAGCAGAAACTGACACAAATACAGGGGAATTAGGGGTTTGGAAAGGATGGATGGGAGGGGATGAAGGGATGGAAGTCTCATCATAATGTTTTTCTAGGTACTGAGGGTTTGTGGATAGTTGACTGGGACATGGAGAGGGGGAACAGGTGCATGTGGGACAATGATATATATTTTTTCTTGTATGTGGTCCTCCACAAAATAATTTAAAAGATTGACATTTTCCATAAGCATATCTATTTTTTGTTCCATGCGCTGCAGAGCATGTTCTAATGTCTCTTTTGCTATATTATTTTCACTGTTTGTATGGTCTGTTAAAATAAACAATGTGTTAAGTACACATAAAGTAATGATTATTAATTTGCTTACATAGAGAAGTGTCTACCATTAGTATCACTGACTTCAGTCATTTCCTCACATGGGACATTTTCTTCAAGCCATTCCAAAGTACTGGACATTTCTGTGTAAAAAAAAATATATCCCTTTTAGTGCACCTAATACAGAAATTTTAGGAATATATACAAAAAATGAAGTTTGCTTACTAGTTTCTGGTAAGTTTTGTTGTTACTGTTGTATAGGTCTACTGTTGCTTCTTGCTGTGCAGTTTCTGTGAGGTAATTATGTTGGAGGCATATCTGTTTTATATTTGTATATTCCATTTTAGTACATGTGCTATTTAAATGGACGTTTGATGTGTTACATATATAGGTTCCACTTCTTATTTATTATTACATATAATTTGTTTATTTGCCGCTTTTTGAACTTGTTCAGTGTTTATATGGCATGATAGAACAATCTAAGATAGCCCCTGAGTTTTTGGGTAGTGTTGATGTTGTCTGCTTCCATCCGCGGACATACGCAAAGCCCGTGGACATCAAAATCACTAGCAAGGGGGTCAGTATATTCTATGTTACATGTATATAAAGTAAGGGAATCCTAGTAAACATCTATCAAATTCACACTATGTATATGTATATTCAGTAAAAAAAATGTTGATAAAGGGAGGTTATGGTTAAGTTGCGCTATTAAAAACCTATGAAATTCAGTAAAAAAACTTTGTTAGAGGGACATTATGGTTAAGTTGTGCTACTAAAAACCTATGAAATTCAGTATAAAAACTTTGTTAAACGGACGATATGGTTCCAAGTAAAACCGAAAAACCCTTGAAATTTGCCAGTTATGGTAAGCTAAGCAATCATAACTCGCACCACCACTGTGCATTGCTAAGACTAACACCTGGGACATCAAAGATGACATCACAAATGCCATCACAAATGCCATTGATGACACCACTGATGACATCACATATGCATTTACTTTTCATGAAAAGTCTGTACAAGGGATTCTTATTATAATGTTGACAAAAAATTGTCAAGGATCATTGAAATAAATATCATAAGATATGTAGTGCATTAAACAATACATTGATATACATAGCATTCTATTATGAATTTCTTTACAGTATGGTAAGCTACTCATGTATAAACATAAGCATTGTGCACAGCATAAATGATGGAGATGCAATATTCATTATCTTCCCATGTTGAATAGTGAAAGGATAAATGCTTTCTTATTAGAGTTTTGCGTACTGTGCAACATGTAATAAGTAGCTAATAAAACTCACTTACTACATAATTTCATTATTACATACAAAACACAAAGACACAACAACACATACAAGTATGAGTATATAAAGGGAAAGTGAAGTACGCAAAAAAGCAGCAGTGGAACCAGAAAGTGTCCATAACCTAACTGATTATCTTTATGCACAGAAATTATTGCTCTGCTTCAAACCTACTACTTCCCTATGTATAACTATCACATGATGTGGCTGCACCCTAAAGAAAGTAATGCAAATACAAATATGAGCATATCCAGAGAAAGTACAGTAATTAAAAAAACAGCAGAACAATAAGAAAGTGTTGATAACCTTACTGATTGTCTTCATACACAGGAAGCATTGCAGTCTTTCAAGTGTGTTTTTTCATTATGCATATGTTTCATATGCTGTGAGTGGACCCCAAGTGAATTATTGTAAGAACATATTTGAAGTATAAGTCTACAAATATAATACTTTTTGAATTGTTTGTTCCTAACTATTACTGGCCAAGATATATATATATATCTATATATAGATGCATGCTCACAATTGCATAGGCCCTTACGATTGGCTGGCATCCTCTCGCATCCTGGGCCGCTCGGCTTGTTAGCATCACGTAAGCAAAACCAAACCCAGGTGCAGAGAACAATGTCAGTCTACTGCCCACTTGTCCAATTAGTCTACCAACTCTCATCAGCCAAGCCTTCAGCCAAAGCTTCTCTTGTGTACTTGACCTTGCTGAATGTTCTCTTCCCTGGAATTTTAAGGGGAGAAAAGATACATCATTATCTTTGCCTCAAGCTTATGAATAGGCCTTATATTCTGGTCTTGCATCATGTGTGAAGAGACCTTGATTGTGTCCATCTCGCCTTCTATTTAGTGCTATTTGATTCAATTAAGTCAGGTATCATTACCCTCTTTGACCTCTGGAGACTTGGTTGCTCCGCCTCACATATGTTGTCTGCATCTTTAATTGTCAATAAATGGTGTCGGGGAGTTTCTCCCGGGGTCGGCTGGGTCTTCCGCGGACCTCCGGGCTGGGAGGCCCCAACTCCTCCCGCGTATCCCAAAAATGAGTATGAGACACACACAAGAAGCAAGGTGGTTCTGCTGTTTATTGAATAACGGCAGGGATGGGTCTAGGATCGTACGCGTCCGTCCAGACTCTCGACATTCGTGGGGCTCGCAGGCCCCTTTTTGCCTCAGTACGACGCGCTACTTGCAACACCTGGGAAAGTTAGCAAAAAACCTATCGCCACTCTGGATTGGTTCCTCGAGTGGTAGGGTTAGTATAGCATACGTATAGAGAACACTGTTAGTGGTTAAGGGTCAGTCAGGTGGTATACTTGGGTTGTCCCTTCTATTAGATACTTGAAAATTGTTACACGAAGACCCCTAATGATTGGCTAATGTTAGTGGCGTCAGTGATGAGTGCCCCATGTTCTGATTGGTCCACTTGCGAGCCCCCCAGCCTGGGACCATCGTTGTTCCCAGCTCGCGGTGTACCTGTCATTTGCAACAATATGTAACTATGTGTTCGTGCAGACAATGCGTGGATTTGCTCATATGCCTGAGAGCAGACCATTCCCATCGCTGTAGGTGTCCATTGGGTCATTTCATTGTTGCAGCCTGTGTCCCAGACGTGGGACCCAGGCGACTTCTCCCTCGTGGGTCTGGCACCCTGTCAGGTTTGGCTTGGTCACGTGAGGAGAGACCGTGGCTGAGGCAGAATTCTGCACATTTAAAGTTGTATTTGCCTCTGCGTGTCTGGCTTTGCTTACAGGTGCGACCTTGGCATCGGCTGGTAGCATACGAGTTGCAACATCGCTCCCTTGGCTATCAGTTCTCGCTGGGCTCATTCTGCAGGGTCAGCAATTGTACTCTTGCTCACCCAGTGTTAATGGAGGCTCTTGCTTGCGGCCTACTAGGGTCTGGTGCATAGGTGGGGATGTTTAATGCACGGCACTTAAGTTGCGGTGTCACATTGCTTCACAGGCAGTATCATGTCTTCGTTGTATTTTCATTACAATGCAAGGGTCGGGAGAAGCGTCAGCAAGCATGTAAACAAGTGCTTTGTGCGTCTTGCATTTCTGCATTTCGGAGAACCTATGTGGAAAATAATAAAGATGCGTGTCAGTGGGTGTGTCCGTCACCTACGTCATAGCACTGAGTATGTTCTTCGTGTGGATTGGTGTGGGGGTGTCCAGTGTGCATGGTTGTACGGGTGGTCTTGACAGTTGGCTAGGTCGTCATGGCATCTCTAACGACGTATTTCCTTATTTTTGAAGGGCTTAGTCGAGTTCATCCATGCCACAGGTGTCGGCTTGAGCAGGGCAGGCTGGCGGGCAGGCTGGTGGGCACATCCGTATGTTCCTGTACCAAGGTATTTGGTCGTCTGGTAGATAGGCAAATTCATCTCGTGGCGGGTGTCTGGGTCTCGATCCTCTAGGCCAGGGGCGCGAGGAGATTGGGGAGAGTCATTTCTCCCATTCTCCCACTTCAGTCCCCCCTCTGGTCGACTTGTCGACCACAAACAAATCCTTTTCTTTATCTCCTCTTACTCTCCATATTTTAGTTACTCCTCCCAGGTGTCCATAGTGGTTTACATGGTCCTCAAATGACCAATACATATATACACAACTTCCTCCCGGTTCGCAGTATACCCATCTCCCGATGTAGCTCCTCGGGTTTCTTGAGTTTTCGAGCTTTACGGATGGCGGGTCCAGGTGGTTGGTGATGATCTGTTTGCGCAGTTTCTCTCTTTCCTTTATTATGGTGTCTGTGTGCTGGTCATCATCAGTTGGCATCAAGGGGTGCATACCAACCATTTCGATCATTTTGTCGTAGTGCGTGCCTTCCGGGCCTTCCAGAACCTTATTATAATCAATGCAGCCCCAGCCAGTATTATACATCCAACTATAATCTTCAGCCCGTCCGACAGCCATGATGGCATCCATGACCATAACAATGAAAACCAGCTGTCATCCTTCTTCACTCCTTTACTTTCTTCCATCATTTTGGAGTGCATCTGGGCCAGTTGTGATACTGCTTCGGTGAGTGTACCATTGTCGGCATCGTTAGCAGGAATAAATGTGCAGCAAGATTGTCCTATCTTTGCGCAAACTCCTCCCTCCATCGCTGTAAGGAGATCCAATACATATCTGTTCTGTAGTGCTACCATCCTCACCGCTCGTAGTTCCTCTTTTATTGCGTTGAATCCGTTTACTGTTGAATTAATGGTCATCATCAGCTCCCATCGGGTTATCTGGAGCCATTTAGCGTTTGCATAAGCTTGTAGTCCAGGGTGTATTATTGACGAGAAGAACATTGCGGCGCTGCTAAATAACCTGTGTTCTGGTGGGATAGAAGTGAGTGCTGTTTCCGACCTTCCCCACAGGTAGTTTCCTGTCAGAGGTTCTCCTTGTCTCTTTTTCCTGTTCAGGACATTATTGTTGTTGTTGTCGTTGTCCGAACCCGTCTGTGGTTGTACCGATCTCTTCTTCCTCTTGTTCCCTTCATCCATTTTGGGGAAGTTGGCCATGTTAACATGTTTTTGGGGCACCACTAGTGATGGTACCTTAATGTGTACCATTGTGCATATACCATTCCACAACGGGGGCAGTGTGTGATATGCCTTATTTCCGCAGGCCCAGTAGTGATCCATTAACACTGCTGTTCCTGCACCCCCCTCTGGTAACTCTAACACGCTTGCACAGTTGGTGTTGTATCCCACCTCCACATCTCCTCTGTGTTGGTAGCATAACTTGGGCGCAGTCAGAGGTAGTATGCTCATTGGGTCTTCATCCTTCTCCATCCATGTCAGCATGGGTACGTACTTTCCCCATATCGTCCAACACCTGTCATTGTGTTCCTTTATGGTGGTAATATTTTCTCTTGTTACCATGTTGCTACCGACCACACCTATGTCCCATTCATTGTTCATGTATACCTTCCCTGTTATTGTTACCAGTGGTCTTTCCCAACAGCCTTGTGTACCAGGAACTTCAGTGGCGTACCAATCACATGGTAGGTATTGTAGTGTTACTTTCTTCGTTTCTCCCTTTTCAGGGCCACTTGTCATGTACCTGAACCCTTTAGCATGCAAACTGCTCTTGTGGTAACTCAAATATGACTTGAGGAAATTGTTTTCGTATGGATATGTGTCTCGCGTTTTCCACACCATTCTCACCACCGTTCCTTGAAATTGCCCTCTGGTTTGGAATAGTGCCAGATATATTATACATTGTGCCGTCTTCTCTTCTATTTCTGTGGCAACAAATGTTCGAGAAGCGCTCATAGCGTATGGGATCAATGAGCAGACATAACAGCTATCTTCTGTTGTCTGCTTACCTATTTGGGTCATGTGCTGGTACCATATGTTGTTGGAGATGTGTGCTGAATCTGTTATGTAATTATCAATACCCTTATTATCTGTATATGTGCTGCGTTTAACTCTACTTCCCTTATGTGGAGGGTTGCTACTACCACCTGACGTAACACCTGTTGCAGCCGTGGGAGGGGGTACGTTAGGTTTGGGTGCAGCCATAATATAGATTGCATAACTTTTCTGCCATACAGAGGTAGCCAATAGACTAGTGATGACTATTACTCCTATCATTTTTATTACAAAAGCTAGTCTCACCGGCATTTGCTCTTACCTTGATGCAGTCCGGCAGCTTATTCTTGCGACGTTAAAGTTGCCTGCCTGAAAATTCTCAATATGCTTGTAAATATGGTTAGTTGTCCTTATGAAGCCTTCCCTATCAAGTAGTCGTTCAGTGCCCAGGCGAAGAGCTGTTCCCACGCCAACCTAAGTGATCTATCTCTTAGAGCAGGTAAGTGCTGGTGAAGATGGGGCATTGATTGTTCTATGGCTGATTGTTCTATGGCCAAAATAAATGCGGTGTAATAAACGCGTACCCTCCTTCTTTTTAGGTACTTTGGCCTTCTTATATGATATACAAATTGGTGTGATAGGGCTTCAGGGTAGTTATCGCCTCCGGGTAGCATCTACTCCTGGGCAATGTACGCTGTTAGTTACTTATTTTCTTAACAATACAATTACACACTGTACCTTCATGTGCGAGAGAAGAAAAAGAGAAAACATACAAGTGTTTACATGTGTATGTGCGCAAAACAATGTCCTTCAACTGGGGTGACCTTGGTGGGCAGGGTGTTTGTGGCTCAATTGGCGGAAGTCTGTTTACTTTTCAATCTCGTGACCATGGGATGGGCTGTGGGCAAGTGTCCAGTGTTTATTTCAGTACTTGTCTCTGGGGACTCTGGGGTTTGATAGGGTGTAGTGACACTAACGCCGTCGGCTGTGGTCGACGTCTCCTTCTCTGTAGGTGATGCTGTCGTTGTTCTTCCAATGGCCCTGTCGGTAACGCTAGGGCGGTTCTGGAGTTTGTAGATCTTCACGTCGTGTAGGTGATTCCAAGCACGCTTATCCTGCAACTTCACCCCTCTCGTAGATACCTCCTCTACCAAGTGAGGACCAGTAAAGCGTGGGCTGTTCCACTTTCTATTGAAGTTGCGGAGTAGCACGTGGTCACCTTTAGCAATTTTGCTGAGTCCTTCCTTTTCCAATTCTTTGTCGGCGTCTTCTTGTTGATAACTCTTAGACCAGCCCCGCGTGCGCTCGAGCTGTTGCGATACAAACGCTACACTAGTAATCAAAGAAGACACATATTGGTACATTTCATCACCAAGAACAGTTGCAGTGTTTTCATAATCTGTGAATGCTCTTGATGTAGGAGTTAGAGGAAGGCGCATTTGATGTCCGGTCACCACCTCGTGAGGAGTGAGGTGGTGGTCAGACCCTGGCCTATTCCTTAGCTCAAATAGAGCTAGCGGAAGACAATACAACCAACTCTTCTTTGTTGTTTGCTGTATCTTTGCTATTTCCTCTTTCAAAAGGCCATTCAGGCGTTCACATACACCGTTGGCCTGAGGGTGCTATGCACACGCAAATTTATGCTTAATGCCCAGTAAGGACGTGATGTGCTGAAACATTTCATTAGCGAAGTGCGGGCCGTTATCTGACCGCAGTACTTCACACACTCCCCACCTGGGGAAAACCTCCCTCACTAGAAATGTAGCTGCTCTGAAAGCATCTGCATGTGAGCAGGGTCCTGCCTCAATCCACCTGGAGAATGGGCATACCACTACAATCATATACCTATTTCCTTGACATACATTGATCATATCAACGTAATCAATATGAATGTGCAGGAAGGGTCCCTCTGGCTGGGGTATAGTACCTTTTATCACTTGCAGCGTGTGACCGGCCGTAAACTGTTGGCATGTAAGGCAATTGCTGATAAAATTTGTTACATGAGAATTTAACTCGGGGCAGAACCAGTCTTCCCTGATTCGTGCTGCAATAACTTCCTTCCCTGTATGAGCTGGGTAATGGAGCTGACCCAGGGCGGTGTTCAATAGTGCCAATGGCATGACCATCTTTCCAGTGTTACCCTGACGCCATAGTGCGTCTACCATTAGTATCACTGACTTCAGTCATTTCCTCACATGGGACATTTTCTTCAAGCCATTCCAAAGTACTGGACATTTCTGTGTAAAAAAAAATATATCACTTTTAGTGTACCTAATACAGAAATTTTAGGAATATATACAAAAAATGAAGTTTACTTACTAGTTTCTGGTAAGTTTTGTTGTTACTGTTGTATAGGTCTACTTTTGGCGACATTGTACATCCTCTTTTTACCCATAGTTCCTTTTCTGCCATTGGTGCTGCCACCTGTAATTCCGTTATCTGTGTGGCTGGGAGATGGGTGTACCCTTCTTTTATCAACATCTGTTTAGCTATCCCCCTCCCTCTCCCTCTCTCTGACTCTGGGGGGTTCCATAGTTCACCAAAATACGCCGCATGTTTGGCATGTGCGTCTGCTGTTTCATTCCCTTTTGAGATATGATCTTCTCCATTAGTGTGTGCGGGGCATTTGACCAAAGCTATTTCTTGGGGATTATTGATTACTTCAATTAATTCAGCTAACCTGTCAGCTCTCCTAACCCCCCTTCTCTGCCATTTTGTCAACCCCGAGTGGACAGTTGACGTGACATATGCGCTATCAGAATATATAGTAACTCTTTTGTCAAAGCTTTCCTTCAACGCCAAGATCAGTGCAACCAATTCTGCTGCTTGAGCCGAATAATGCTGCGGTAACTGTACACATTTCACCGGGACACACACCAATTCTTCTGTCATTTTTACAACTGCTGCCCCAGTTCTCCTTATCCCATCACTCTGGTCTATTGTTGATGACCCATCAATGAACAAGAGCTCTCCTCCATTGAGCGCATCCTCTTCCACTTTTCTACTACATGAGTACATTTCAGTAGTCTGCGTACAGTCGTGAGCATAGTCACCTTCCTCAATAACTTCCGCTATAAACCTTGCAGGGTTAACTGTACTGCATCTAAAAATAGATAGTTCTGGTCTAGGTAAGATGATCTCATAACCTGACGCCCTCTGCGTGGTTAGTGTGGACTTAGGCTTGTTCAATATTGCAAATAGTGCATGCTCCACGAATAGTGTGGTTGGGCACCCCATAGTAATAGATGATGATTTCTCTACCACGAAGGCAGCTGCGGCAAGACCTTGTTCACAAGGGAAATGACCTAACATAACAGGGTCCAAGTGACCGCTGTAGAAGGCTATTGGCTTGTATCCCATGCTTGTTTTCTGAGCCAACACTGCTTTCATTACTGCTGAATCGCAATGTGAAAAGATAAGGAACTGTCGTTCATAATCTGGGGTGGCCAGTACCGGAGCAGTTGATATCGCGTTTTTCAACTCGTCAAATGCTTCCTTCATTTCCCTTGTCCACCCCAATTTTTTCTCCCCTTTGTTTGCTTCTTTCAATGCTTCAAGTAGGGGTCCTATGTATGAGCTGTAATCAAAAACCCATGCTCTAAAGTAGTTGCACAATCCCAGGAACTGCTGCAGCTCCCTCACTGTTTGTGGCAATGGCGTGTTTGATATAGCCTGTGCCCTTTGTGGTGCAATCTTTCTTCCGTGTTGGGATATTAGTTGACCAATGTATAATACCTGTTCCTGACAGTACTGTAACTTTTCTTTGTCTACCTTGTAACCTTTTTCAGCCAATATTGTCAGCCTTTTCAATGAGTCCTCCCTGCACCTTTTTTCGCTTGTGCTGCAAATTATTATGTCGTCAACATATTGCAGCACCGTACTTTCCAATTCAACGTTTCCCAAGTCCATCTGTATTACTCTGTTGAAAATTGAGGGTGACTCGCAGTACCCTTGTGGTAACCTGGTGTGTTTCCATTTTGTGTTTCTGTACGTGAAGCTTGTCAGGTCTTGTGAATCTGGGTGCAGGGGTTTTGAGAAAAAGGCATTTTTGAGGTCAATAACTGTAAACCGTGAGGCCTCTGCTGGAATTCCACATAATATTGTGGCCGGGTTTGCTGCTATGGGGTATTCTGCTTCCACAATTTTGTTCAAGGGCCTGAGGTCCTGGATGAAACGCCAAGACCCTCCTTTAGCTTTGCGCACTGGGTACACGGCCGTGTTACATGGTGATTCTGATGGTACCAGTATGCCGTTATTTATTAGGGCCGTTATTGTTTCGTATATGCCCTCATCTGCCTCTTTTGATAGTGGGTACTGCTTCACTCTAGGGAGTATTGCACCCTTTTTCAGTTTTATTCTTACTCCCCCGATACTCTTTATGCAGCCACGTCATAGGGACTAGTGGTCCACAGTGATGTTGGAACTTTTGCCATATCTTCCTCGTAAAAGGGAACTGGGGTAGATGCGGGTGCTTCAAGTGTCATGGCAATTTTCTGTGCCACTTGCTTGTATGTCACTCTTAGCCATATATCTACACTCATCATAAATACCATTTCACCCTCTTCCTTGTCTTCTGAAAAGAGCTCCTCATCGGACACCTGGGTGAGCCTGCATCCCTCAGCCAGCGCTATCACTGCCCTCCATGCTCTTCCTTCCTGGTCTTGGGCATGTACTGCGATATAATCAGCAGTCGCTATAATTCTCTCGATGCTCACTGAAATCACTTTCGTTCTGGTTCATTGGCTGGTGTCTCAGGTCTGAACAAATAGGCTGCTGGCCTCCTCCGGATCTTCCCTTCTATTCCTGGCATCCATGCGAATGCCATGTCTGTTCCGTACTGGAACAGTTCGCCATCTACTAGCTCAGCCCGAGTCACTGTCTGCCCACAGTATGCTTGCATAATTTGCCGTGCAGTGAGCATGTTTATTCCTGGGGTGGAACAAATTATGCCATCCTCCGTGAAGGAGATTGTCATATTCAACCTGCTCATTATATCTCTCCAAGTATGTTTACTGGTAATTCCCTTGAATACAGGAGCGGGACGGACATGTCATAATCCCCTATTGATAAGGAGATGTTATCAGTAAAGGGAACCAACCCCCTAGCCCCAGAGAATACTTGGGTGTTCATGGCCTCACCTGACATCTTAAATTTACCTTCCCTTATGCAAGACCGGGTTGCCCCAGTATCAACAAGGAATGATAATTTTTTGTCACCTATCGTTACCTCAATGCGTGGTTCCTCCGCACTATTAGGTGTTACCGACAGGATGAGACACACCAAGGACGTCTGTGGGCTGTCCTATTGTGGGTATAATGATTGACCACTTCCTGTGTAAGGGTTGTGTCCCAGGACAGTCATCCTTCCCAGTTGTGTTTGCTGTAGCTGTGCATTGGTTGTGGTTACCTTATGGTCCTGTATTTGAGTGGGCTGCTGTACTTGCTGCACTGGGTGTTGTTGTGATATCGCTACCTGTTGTTGCGGTAGTAAATATGTCTGTGGCTGTTGTTGTGTTACTAACTGTTGCTGCGTGCTGCCCTGTGGCAGTCCCTGCTGTTGTTGGTAACCCTGCTGTTCTCTTGTAGGCCCTTGTTGTCCCTGTTCCCCCCACGCTGGTGTGGAGGGTCTCATTCTACATGTGCGTGACATGTGTCCTAACAATCCACACATCCAACATACAGGTGGTTCCCTGGTCTGCCATGGGAAACTTCCTGAATTGTCCTGGTATACTGGTTGCCCAGTGGGGTAGAAGCTTCTGAATCCTCCCCCTTGCTGTTGTGCGTTATAGCCATATCCCCTCCCTCTCATCATTACTCCCCTTCCCCTGTTGTAATTATAATATCCCGCTCCTGAGGTCGAGTATCCTCCTCCCATATTAGCCGTGTATGGTGGGGGTGGTGGCAGCTGTTGTGCTATAATTTGTGGTGATTGTATTTGGGAGGAATCTTGTGCGGCCACTACTTGCGTGTGGTTTGGTTTCATTGTTCTAGGTGTAGTTATTAGTGCACCTTCAATCGTGTACTTAGTCAGTTTTTTCTGCACTAATTTAGCCTCTTCCGCTTTCCTATCTTCTTCCTTTTGTTTCATCTTTTCTTGCCACGTCCTACAATGATGTACTATCATCAGTTGTTTTTCCGGCCAAGCCTTTGCTTCCATCCCACTACCTTCTTCAATTGTTTCTGCACTGCCTCCGGGAGCCCTTGTATTAGTATATGATAAAATATTGCTGGTGTCTTGTCCCACTGCTCTCTAGTTTCCATACGCCATTTCCTGGATATAATCAACAGGATCTTCGTTCTCACGCATCTTGCGCGATGTAATTGCTCCTATGTCTGAGGTGTCTGGGTATTGTACCCTTAGTGCTTGCCATAATGCATGTCTGCAGTTTGCAAATGGCGCCCCGTTGTGTGATGTGTTTGTTATTGTGACCCCGGGGAAGCCCGGTCTCTTCCAGATATCATCTGCTGCATCCCCTAATATTGATATTAGTAGGCCCTTCACGTCTCCTACTGCCAGTTTCTGTCCTGCAGTGTGTTTTTCCATCTCATATATCCATTTCCCCGCTCCTCCACTTAGTGATGGGAGCCTACACTTTATATTTTCCTTGTCTGCATGCTTCCAAGGGACGTATTGTGGTCTAACCCCTCCTCTCTCCAAAAGTGGCATTAGGTTGTGTCCTATCTGACCCCCGGGGTGTCGCGGTGTTGAGTCCGTATACCCCTCCTCTTCTTCCGTGTCGTCTACATCGTCTGTTATGTCCATATTTCCCCCGCTCATAGCTGTTTCCCCTCCATCTCTTCCCCTCCGTTTATCATTTCCTTTATTTGATGTCGGCGTGTGTGTTCGTTCTTCCTGCCTGCGTCCAGGGAGATCTCTAAGCCTGCCAGCGTAGGGTGTGTGTTCGTGAGGGGCGGGTACGGGTGTAGGTGGACATGTTGGACGGGATGATGAAGGTGTAGCTGCACGTGTTTGCCTTCCCGCCATTCCTTGCTCTTCTTCCTCACTGCCCCCCAGTTCTTCCTCCCTTCTGCAGGCCCATGGTGATTCCCTGTTGGTCCGGGTGATGTATAATTTATCTAAGCTTTCCCTTTCCCGGTTTCTTACTTCACAGCCCATTCCTTCTTCTTCCTCGCTGCAAAAATCATCCAGGAGCGACAACCCCCAATCTGTCTTTTTCCCCCTAATCGTTACTGTTTTTAAATCTATTAAATCCGTTCCTCCCATTTCTTCTTTACCAATTTCTCCCCTTTGCGCTGATTTTGTTGCTACTTCTGTGTCCCTGCATACATATTTCCTTATTGCACTCTCCCCTCTCCTATCTCTTCTTTCCCCTTCTTTTTTCTCTACTATTTCTCCACCTATTTCCTCTCTTTTCTTTTTTAATTCCTCCATTACTTCACTACTCATCTTTTCCAATATCCTTTCTTCCTCTCTCCTCCTTTCCCATCTCTCTCTCTTTCCCGTTCTAATATGCTTTCTATCACCCTCCTTTCTTCGTATTTCTTTGTGGTTTCTGATAGTATTTTCCTTTTCCATGTTTCCATTTCCTTTTCTTTCTCTTCTTCCTCCCTTTTCTTGTCGCGCTGTGCTGCTCAAGATACCCTTCCTGCTGCTGCCTTCACCCTTTCAGCTTCCCTGTTTCGTTCTTCAGTTCGTTCCCTCATTTTTTCCAACTCATTCTTACTTTCTTTCTTTTCTCTTTTTCTCTCTCTTTCCTCCCTCTCAAGCTGTTTGATCAGGGCGTTTCGCTCATTCCTTAACTCCGCTAATCGTTCCTCCAAAATCTCCTCCTCTTCTCGTAACAGCTCCCCTTCCTTCCTTTTCTCCCCTTCCCCTTTTATCTCGCTCTTACTCTCATTGTCCTCGTTCATTTTTCTTACTACCTCCTTCTCTTCTCCTGTTAATGAACCTCGCAATTTTAATAACACCTGCGCAGCCACCCACTCGCGGTGTCCTATGGCTGCAATTTGTTCTTCGCTAGTCTTCCCTTCCCTTGCTGGCATCTTCGTATAAGTTGACCCTACCGTACTTGTCGCCTCCCCCCCGTGTAGCCACCTGTAGCTGTATATGGTGGCGGGCTGTATGCTGGGTTCGAATACCCCTCAGCCGCCCTTAATTGTTGTCTCACTACTTCTCGTAGTTCCGTTATGGGATATAACCCCCCTTCTTCCTTTTTCACTACTTTCGCTAAGGGCATGTCGTCGCCCTGTTCCTTTTTTATTTCTGTTTCATTTATGTTGCTAGGCTTTTCTCCTCCCTCTTGTCCTTTCTCCGTGGACTGTGTGCTTTCACTCTCTTTTTCCCCATTATCTTCTTCCTCCTTAATCTTCTTCTCCTCCTTTGTTTCCCCCACAGTGAACATTCCGGTCGGTCCTGGTCGGGACCCTTGGAACATCCTCCATAAGTTAAACACCTCCACATGGTGCGTCAACTTCTTCCCCTTGTAGGTGTTATGTAGATGGGTCAATAGTGAGTGCTGGACATATGGGTCGAAACTGCCGTTAGGCGGCCAGGGTGTCGTCATTTTGTTGTCCGTCCCCTGTGTCCATTCTATGCTGTATTTAATCAGTTTCTCCCTATGGGATGACAGTGTTTTACATATATGCTGTAGCGGGGTAGTGAGGGTGTTCCCCCACCCTCCCGATCCTATCCCGTATGACATGGTAGCACTGTGTTGTTAGCCTCCCTTGATATAGTAGTGGTTACCTGGCTAATAATGAACTCTACACAATTTCAGATGTTTTACCTGGCCCCGTAGTTTTGGGGACTTGCGACCGTCCGCTAAAAGAAAGTCATCAAATATAACATTTGCAATTATGTATTCTTTTCTGTTTTTGTTTCTCTCACCTAACACCGTTACGGCCCCCTACGGCCAAGGCGCACGTAGCCCCCTGCTGCTGCGTGCCCTGTGTGACGTGCTTATACAGCCATCCCACTTTTCTTCACCCCTCCTCCTCTTTCCTCACTCGTTGTGGCCGGCGTTCTCCGTGCGCGGTCACGTCCCCCTCTCCACCTTGCCCCGATATAATCGTTGCCATTGACCTCCGTGCCCACTCCCTTACCACTATTCGCTACCCCACCACTTCTTCAACAATGCTGTGTGCTCGAGGTATCCTATGAAAGCCCTACAGGTGACGCCACCGACCTCTTCCAAAACTACCGGTAAGCTTTTTTCACATTTCAGAAAGTTCAAAATAAGTTTTGCTAGTTATCCCCGCTTATCCCACAGCTGTCCTCTTGTCACGCCTGGAACAGGGTAACCAATAATATAATCAGACTGCGCACGCTGCGTCGCCTCGCGTGTGATACGCCCCTCAAAAGGAGGGCTTAACCAGCCAAATATCTTCCGTATTAGGCAACCAGTTAGCTACCGGCTACAGGAAAACGTCATCTATCTGTCGAGTTTCTCTGCTCGATCAATAGGGATCCTCATCTACTCATTGATCAATAATCGCCAATTCGTAGGAAACCGCACACACACACACACACACCCTTACAGGTAGTCGCGACCTAGGCCAATCAGTGTCTACGAGCGGCTGCACGTGATATTTTCGTGCTCTGCCCACTCTTCTTCGTAGCGTAGCGGACTGCTCTTGCACTTGTCCAGCTACCATTCACTTCACCGTCAACACTAATTTATCAAATCTTCGCCGCTCACCTTTGTAACACCTCCTACCTCCCTTATTCCGTTCCTCCCCCCTCCCTCACAACTTCACATTGCTTGTTGGGTGTGGCATACTCACCAAGTTCTCTTGATGCGGGGCCGCTCGATCGCGTGCACCCCTCCAAGCGGCTCGCCACCTCCCCTCGTCTGGACCATGTCTGGACACTCGCCAACCGCGGGCGGGATACTTCTCAACCGGCTCCCGAGGGCCAATATCCGGATTGCGCTGTACGGTCTTCTCGCAGTTCCGCGATGGTCCTTTAGTCCTCAAAAAAGGGGGCAGCGGCAGAGGGGGCCGCGCCGCCGGTCCTCCTCGCAACGAGAGTACTCGGAAAAATAAAATAAAAGGTAGATCTTAAACAGATCTCAGCAGTGCCTCCAACTTGTCGGGGAGTTTCTCCCGGGGTCGTCTGGGCCTTCCACGGACCTCCGGGCTGGGAGGCCCCAACTCCTCCCGCGTATCCCAAAAATGAGTATGAGACACACACAAGAAGCAAGGTGGTTCTGCTGTTTATTGAATAACGGCAGGGATGGGTCTAGGATCGTACGCGTCCGTCCAGACTCTCGAAATTCGTGGGGCTCGCAGGCCCCTTTTTGCCTCAGTATGACGCGCTACTTGCGTCACCTGGGAAAGTTAGCAAAAAAACTATCGCCACTCTGGAGTGGTTCCTCGAGTGGTAGGGTTAGTATAGCATACGTATAGAGAACGCTGTTAGTGGTTAAGGGTCAGTCAGGTGGTATACTTGGGTTGTCCTTTCTATTAGATACTTGAAAATTGTTACACGAAGACCCCTAATGATTGGCTAATGTTAGTGGCGTCAGTGATGAGTGCCCCATGTTCCACTCACGAGCCCCCCAGCCTGGGACCATCGTTGTTCCCAGCTCGCGGTGTACCTGTCATTTGCAACAATATGTAACTATTTGTTCGTGCAGACAATGCATGGATTTGCTCATCGCTGTAGGTGTCCATTGGGTCACTTCATTGTTGCAGCCTGTGTCCCAGACGTGGGACCCAGGCGACTTCTCCCTCGTGGGTCTGGCACCCTGTCAGGTTTGGCTTGGTCACGTGAGGAGAGACCGTGGCTGAGGCAGAATTCTGCGCATTTAAAGTTGTATTTGCCTCTGCGTGTCTGGCTTTGCTTACATGTGCGACCTTGGCGTCGGCTGGTAGCATACGAGTTGCAACATCGCTCCCTTGGCTATCAGTTCTCGCTGGGCTCGTTCTGCAGCGTCAGCAATTGTACTCTTGCTCACCCAGTGTTCATGGAGGCTCTTGCTTGCGGCCTACTAGGGTCTGGCGCATAGGTGGGGATGTTTAATGCACGGCACTTAAGTTGCGGTGTCACATTGCTTCACAGGCAGTATCATGTCTTCGTTGTATTTTCATTACAATGCAAGGGTCGGGAGAAGCGTCAGCAAGCATGTAAACGAGTGCTTTGTGCGTCTTGCGTTTCTGCATTTCGGAGAACCTATGTGAAAAATAATAAAGATGCGCGTCAGTGGGTGTGTCCGTCACCTACGTCATAGCACTGAGAATGTTCTTCGTTTGGATTGGTGTGGGGGTGTCCAGTGTGCATGGTTGAACGGGTGGTCTTGACAGTTGGCTAGGTTGTCATGGCATCTCTAACGATGTATTTCCTTATTGTTGAAGGGCTTAGTCGAGTTCATCCATGCCACGGGTGTCGGCTTGAGCAGGGCAGGCTGGCGGGCAGGCTGGTGGGCACATCCGTATGTTCCTGTACCAAGGTATTTGGTCGGCTGGTAGATAGGCAAATTCATCTTGTGGCGGGTGTCTGGGTCTCGATCCTCTAGGCGCGAGGAGATTGGGGGGAGTCTTTTCTCCCATTCTCCCACTTCAATGGGATTCACAAATGGTCGCTCATTTACTTAATATAAGAGAAATAAGTCCTGCATATATTGCTTATCCTTGTTGACTCACTTTGTACCTTGTGATTACCTCTTGCTGTGGCATCCTTGATCTATGGCCAACAGCTTTTTTTTTATTCATACACAAATGTGTGTTCCCTGTGTCTATCAGCTCTGCACCCCTGGTCTTTCTCCTTCAAGTGTTTCACTTTACTAGTAAACATGGCTGCTTTACCTGTTTTATGTTTTCTACTTCAGCAAGCTTCTATGTGACTCATCGTCCTTGTGTTTCTGTGCATATACACTTACTACTCATCTGGTTACTTACATCATTTGTATGTATGGTTTTGGATCTATGTGAAGTTAACAAATGAAATAGTTTTACTGAAATGTTTTTAATTACAAATGTTTTTATTTGGGGTGTCCCAACACCCCCATTTCCCTGTGCTTTTACTCCTTTACCCCACCCCCTTATACATGTTAATTAAAATGTCTGTATTTGTTTGTTGATATGGTTTCAGTAAAAAAGTAATTTTCTGTTTTCTATTTGCTAAAATGACTGGATACCATGGTTTCTTTTGACCCGTATATAAGCTTCCTCTTATTTCTTCAGTTATATCTTCATAATTTAACTTAAGTCATTTTGGTGCATCATCGTGTGTTCTCCTTATGACATCACTTTGCACATGTTAGATTTTCTTTAAAGCTCTTCGATGTTCAGTGGTGTCTGTAAATCTCCTGCTACCACCTCAGTTCGAGGGTACATTCGGTACCATTGTCTGAGTGCATATCGTCTTCCATACACCCGATGCGATAATGGAATGATATCTGGTGTCATGCACAGTGTCTTCTTGTTCTTCATCCAATATGTCAGCAGTGTGGTCGTGGGTTCTATCAATGTCATACACGTCTTCTTCACTACTACTTTATTTAATGCCTTTTTCCAAAAATAACATATTGTATACTCCCTACCAAGAAGCGATCTCCACAAATCATGCATATTGCTAATGTTCCCACATCACCATCCTCAAACCAAAAAAATTAACTTAGCCAATGCTTCTCAAAATATTCCCCAATTTCTTCCACATCACTATTTGATATTAAGTCAAAATCATGTATTCCTCCGCAATCCTCTAAAAAAGATTCAGGACCTGAAAATTCAGTGAAAGTGTTTTTAACATCTTCATCAGTATTGCTATCCATTCTCAACCTATAATAATATTTAAATATACAGTACTCCTTTCACTTCATTATGTTGTTCTTCTAAGAATTTCCATTTTAAGAACCACACTCCTTTTTGTAGTTTATTTTTAACAGTGTTCTTCCTTTTATCTCCATAGTGTCACATATAAGAAAGTCTGGAAACACACAGCCAAAATAAATTAGACTCTCAAATACCTACCGTGTCACTGATTTTTCACCCTCGACGTCACTATACCTATGAAAATAATTATTACAAATAAATAAAACACAAACACACCAAAATCTATAGCCGCGGGCACAGAACTAAACATACCCACAGCCATCTATAGTCCTGTATAGCCTCGAATATAGATGTGATTATCATAAAACAGCGAGAATTTTTTTTGGCTATTTGAGGCTATAGCCATGGCTACAGAAAGTTTGTCTTGCAAACTCAGTCCCTGGACCTCCTAGAACTTCCAAATTCCACTTGGCGTCCTCCTGTAACCTCCTCCCCCTCTAGACTAATGTCATTTGGAAATATTTTAACCTGCAAACAGCTTTTTAACTGCTTTTCTTTTCCTGTTATCCTCAGCTATAACTACGATTATCACTTGCATTGAGATAAAGACAAGATGGCAGTTGTTTCATTTCTAAAAACCCCAGTTTGGGTAATTTACCCAAATATATAGCTATCTATTTTTGAGAAGGGGACACCCCTTTCCCGTCATTTATTTAAATAACTACAGCACCGAATAACCCCACACCATGCATGAATCGCAAGTCAACACTTTGTCCCCAACTTGTTTTGAACCTGGCCCAAGTACGTTCAGCGGTTTTGGCTGTGTTCTTTGCCAAAAATTGACCTTGTTTGTCAATGGGAAAATGAATGGGAAGCAGGCCTCAACTTTTCCCCAAGTTGTTTTTAACCTGGCCCAAATCCGTGCAGCGGTTTTGCCTGTGTTTTTTGCCAAAAATGTACCTCGTTTGTCTATGGGAAAAAGAATGGGAAGCAGGCCTCAACTTTTCAAATAAAAATGTGTTATCTTCTTAATAACTTTTTCATTTGTTAATGGTTCTTTACGAACCCTTGCAGTCTGTGGGGGCGGGAGGGCACAAGTCCCTAATCACTTTTGAAATCTCAGTGAAAACCTTTACTCGAATCAAAAGTTATTAACCATATAATTTTGAAGGCTTCCTTTATATACATAGTGCTTTTATATTTTTCTACATATTATAATTGTATATTTTTCCTTACCTTTTAGGTGGTTGAATCTCCTGGAATATGTTGTGATGGAAATGAGTATATCCCACCCCATAGGCGTTTTCAGGTTAGCTGAATCCCCGATGAAAAAGTGTAGTGTACAAGCGGGTAAAGAAACCGCACTCTGAACCTTGCTACGGATATAATATAGCGTAAACAGCAGACCTATAATCTTAGAAGGCACATGCAAAGAAACGCCATTTTGCTTTCACAGGCTTGCATGGCCGCTGGACCAGTCAAGCTTCATGAAAAGATTTCACTAGGCCAGGTTCATTGGGCCAGATTGAGTCTGCATCACCAGTTCTCATGGAAGCTCACTTCCCCCTTGTCCCTTTACTGTTGAAAACACTCAGTATCATTGGAAGGAATGTCCCATGCAAGGCTGTGACGCAACTCCAGGCTCCTCACAGAGCCCATTCATAACAACCAAACTCCCAGCAGGCCTCTAACACCCACCCAGCCAACGCAGAGCCAGAGCCCACACCACTGACCCGACCCCCACTCCCATGCATTCCTTGATAGCGAGCGACTCCCCAGCCCTAGTATAAACCAAGTGACCATAAAAGATCTAAGCATGGACGACTGTTTCACCCCTCAGCATAAAACACATCCTTGGTAACACAAGGTACAGGGAGGGATACATTATAGATCAAGCAAGGGTGGAGGCCTTGAGTGCCAGAGGTGCGGTATCTTTAAATCCAAGAATGTGTGGGTCAGTGTGACTGTATTTCTTCCTCCCTTCCCCCTGGCACCAATCCCCAAGCCTCCCAGATGCATGACACAGTAATGTAGTGGTAGGCTTAGAAGTAGCATAATAATGTACGCAGTTTTTACTTATGAGAGACCTGACCTTCACTCCTCGGCAAGATGAACCCAGCTGACTCATGTAGAACCGGGCAGGCGGTGAGGAAACCAACCAATTGTAGCCTGGCATCCCATATGGAGCAGAATCATGTATGCTGTATTTTCCAATCAGCTGTGTGGTTTTAGATCCTACATTTGATGTCATATATGATGCTGTGGCATCTAAAAAGGGGCTGACCAGTATTCTGCAAGCATAATGTTCTCGAGCAGCAGAGTCCTTTGCTGATATTTTGTATTTTTTTAAACCTTGTTATCTTTGCAAGCTATCTCCTGCCTTATTTCCCTAGAGGGTTGTATTCATTCTGTAGTGTGCGTAAACAGGGACTTGACTTCAAATACGTTGAGCTTTGAGAATGTCATATAGTCGAGTTGATTCGAGGACATTGTGTATGGCTTCTGCTACACCACAAATATTCTGAAGTTATCCTAAAAAAAAGTTGAGAGTCCTGTAGGACACTTTTTGTGAAACGTTTCTCACTCCTAACTTGCCCTATGTGTTCAATAGAGCGGACGACTTACAGAGCAGCAAACCACATGATAATTCAACTGGGCTATAAACACGCATGATTCCCTGTGAAAGTTCAAAAAAGGTTGCAAAATAGATGGTATATATTCCAAATGATTGCAAGGCAATGCAAACAAGTACCTGGAGTTAAAATATATCTGTTGACCTCAGCAACTTCATGAAAAGGAAAGGGAAAATAACGGTGTTATATTCAAACTAGTGACCTAGACTGATTTATCATAAGAAGTTATACGAGAAGTCGGCAAACCTGGTGAAAAACCAACGTATAAAAACCTTTTAGCAATTGATTAGTGGTGTTTGTTCAGATATACTTAACAGCTTGTATTTTGACATGCACGACTATGATGGTCACATAGCTGGCCTGAAGTGTGTGTGTACGTACATGCGTATGTGTGTGTGCATGCATGCATGCATGTATGTGTGTGAGTGTGCGTCCTGCCTAAATCAAACTGTCATCTGCTACACCTAATCCACTTTGCTTGAAGGGAAACAAAGAACAGCAGATCCAAATCTGCAGGATGATAAACTCCTACCAGGGGCATATGCTTGGCACAAACATTACAGATGCATGTATCATGAGAGGTCCGACTAGCCATCTGGGGAAGGAGTCTAACTTGTATGTTTAGCTACCCTACAGATGCCTTCATTAACCATAACTTCTGGGTTAGAACACTTTGAAGGCCAGTAATGTTGACAAGCCAATGGTCACTTCTGTTATCTAACTTCATTCCTTCAATTTCTGAAACACCAGAGCTATTGCATTGTCCAATGGGAGATTTAAGATTTTCTGTCAGTCTTGTTTTCATTTCAGCTCATGCCATTTTGCTCCCTTAAACAATTGTGAAGTTTAATGTCCCCAATATAAATGCTGATCTACAAATACACGGCGACGCAGGCCTGCAGGTGAGCTCAGGTCTGGTGTAGTATCGAACACTTGTCATTGGGGCAGCCTGACATATACCACACCTCGCATCTCATCTGGGTTTTGTGGTTATCACCCACCCTGGACTAGGTTCACACCCATGACAATCCCCACAGTCCGCCAAAGACGTCAATGGGCTTTCGCCTGACGAAATAAAAACAATGTATGTCACTTACACTGGACTCTCAATAGTGTGTGAGCTGTACAGAGAGGAGACATGTCACCCAGCCTTGGCTGTTCTCATACTTGTCAGCACGTTCTCACCACTGCTTACTTCATATGGTTTAGCAGATCCTTATATTGTCCCACATCATATTCAGGCCGTGTTTGCTCCATTGCATGGTTTAACATATGCAGTGTGATATTCCCATTATAAGCCCAGAGCTGTAAGTACCAGACTGCAAACACAGCAAACACAACACAACATCTGGATTTAATGGACTGGTCACTAGAGACACTGCTCACATGCGACTTGTTTCACCTTTAGTATTTGCATGACAAGGTGCAGAAAGCAATTAAGCTAATGGTGTATGCAGCAGTGTTATTTATTTATGTGCATTTGTTGTGTGAGGTCGTATGTGGAAGTATTGCTCCACAGTCCCAGCAACCTAATGCAGAGATTTAACCCTCCTCCATTTTCAGTATGAGTGGTGAATCCACGGCTCAGTGTTTATCTGCATTTGTATTACTAGTAGGTGTGTTTTTTTTTTCAATTCTAAATGCTAGTATTACATAGAATGCAGGGAAGGAGATGAAATGCTACAGGTACATCTCGTTTTACACCTTTTGCCCAGCAA
Source organism: Ambystoma mexicanum (assembly GCF_040938575.1). Lineage (NCBI taxonomy): Eukaryota > Metazoa > Chordata > Amphibia > Caudata > Ambystomatidae > Ambystoma > Ambystoma mexicanum. Next base: position 220,240,873 of record NC_090936.1, on the reverse strand, counting down.
AAACCGTAAATTGCCTCAAGTGAAAAAGGAAGGGCCATTTTGCAAGAGTATGCCGAGAGCAATCCACGGTCGAGCCGAATGAGACAGGCAGAAGGCCGCCGGAGCAAGTGGAAAGCTCCGTAGGCGCATACTCGGGCCAACCAAGGCATGTCTTAGAAGTGGGCAACACTGATGTATTCTTGGTGAACGGGAGGGTAGTAACCATGAAGGTGGACATCTGTTCACTCCGGACAATCATTTCTAGAGAAACCTTTGAGAAATGTGTGAATGGGAAGATAGAAGAGCTACAGGAGCACAGGCTAGAACCGTATGCCTACGGCAATGTGAACATTGAGATGCTAGGGAAGTATGCAGCGACAATCACATGTAAAAGGAAGGCAAGGAATCATTTGACCAAAGGGGGAGAGTGAAGGATCATGTGTGGAGAGTGGGAGAATGGGTTCTCATCAAGAACCCCATGTTTACGCACAAGTGTGTTGCGAGCAAATTCATTGGTACCAGGAGGATTTGAGCGGTGAGGAATGGAGTGGTCATAGTGGAGGGTGGTGAGGTTTGGTCGATGAGTAGATTGGCAAGGATTGATAACAACAGTGATGTCCACAGTGAATGCAGGGTTTCCGTGCATTCCGGTGAGAAGCAAGGGAATCAGCCTGGCAATGAACAAGGAGTTGGTCTGCACGGAAGCAGAGTGCTGCCCAAAAGAGTTACACGCAAACCCATTTGGCTGCAAGACTAGGAGTGGACGGTGACATGCTAGCGGCGGCCATTTCTGGGTGCAGCAGGGATTCCTTGAATGCTGGGGTGTAATTTGCTTGTCTTCTTTTACTTGAGCTGACGTCTGGTGGGGTTTTGTAAAATCAGCTATACTCATTGGTTTGTCTGTTGTTGTGCTCGGGTGGGGTACACTTTTTATGTAAGTCTCTTCCAACCCTGAAAAGGCTCCCTTCGCTGAGCCGTTTCCCCTGGCTTCCGTGCGGTGGCGATGTTGCAGACCTTATCTGCTGTGCCTGTTCCTGCTTGTTTGTTGTGTTGGCGTGGCAACCTCCTGCATCGCGCTCAAGCAGCGCGTTGCGGTTGCCAAAACATGGTGCCAAGGCTGATATCGGCAGCGCTGGCCCTCTCCCGTCCCCCTCACCTGGAGCCTGTGTGTGGGGTTGGTGTGTCCCGCCGCCTCGTTCGATCTGGGCTCCGCCCTCCTGCTGCAGCGGTTTGGCGAGCCTGGGCATGAATGGATGACGTCCGCCGCAGGCCAGCTCTCACCACCTCGTCGCCATCTGCAATAACCACACTGGCGAGGTGAGTGTATTTTTAAGGCTCTTTATTGAACGGGCCCGCACAGACAGACTGACAACGCCAAACACCCCTCACAGCTCTCACAGTAGAGACCGCGTCTGGAGCTAGACACGAACGCGCATGATCGGCGTATTGAATGACGTTGGTGAGGCGGACTCAGGCAGGGCGGAGCGGTGTCTGGGTGGAGGGTGCTGGGCTCGAGGAGGCAGAGCGGACTCTCCAGGCGTTGCAGGGGGTAAGTGTGCATGGAGGAGATGGGAAGGAAATCAAAGGGGAGTGAGAAGGCTGAGAAGAAAGGGGGGTGAAGGAGGGGGAGAAGAGAGGGAAGATGCAGATTGTGAAATCTACATCTCTGGAGGGGGGAAGGAGGGAAGTGAGGGGTGAGTTCGTAGCAGGTCTCCACAGAGGAATGATGGAGGGGGGCTGGACCGGGGCAATTCTGGGTCGGGGACCCAGGAAAAGTGCACTTTGGAGGAGTAGGAAGCCTCAGGGAGCAGTGTGTCTGGGGAGGAGAAGATGCAGTGTGACAGTGTGTGGAAGGTGGTGTTGAAGCCTAATAATCGTGAGAAGACGTTTATGGGGAGAATCCAATGGAGATTGCTAGATGGGTGAAGGCGGCTGTGGGGGATGTTACTCGGGTGCCAGTGGTGGCTGGGGGCCGGTTGTTGGTGGAGGGGATGGATGCTGGTAGTAAGGCTAAGATTCTGGAGGTACGCTGTCTGGGTAGGCATGCAGTGCGAGTGTTTGACCAAAGTGGTGTGTCATGTAAGGGGGTGCTGTATGGAGTGCCGGTGTCTGTGAATATAGAGGGATACAGGAGGGAAAGCCCCAAAATTATAGCACAGGACAAAGGGCTATCAGTAGAAGAAAAACACGAGAGGGAGTCCTGTCTAAAAAAGCAAAGTTAATTGCAATTTAATTATATGCAAAAGGAATTTAAAGTGTATCTGCTCCTCTATTGTAGCATAATTTATGCATATCCAAAGGATAAGTGTACGGGCAAAGGGGAAGGTAATACACGCACTCAATAGAATAAATAGAATAGAAACTGAGAGTAGTTTTAATTTTTTCTCTTCTCAGTCATTCAACAAAAACTGGATTTATGAATTCCAGTAAGTAAGGCAGACATTGCATATAAACAGTTATACAATTATTCCGCATTTCAAAAGGAGAATGCTGCATTGAAAACTTTTGCGGCACATGTGTAACAAACTTAGGTGAGTGAATACATAAAGATACCGTGTAATGACGGTTCAAGGAGAAAGGTACATATACAGGCTCAGAATATTTACACATTTAACACAGACATATATAAACAACATGAACCATTGTTGCTCTAAGCACAGAACCTTGGATAGGTCTGACAAAAGCCAGGCTAGAGGGTGACCAAAGTGGATCGACGTCCTTGACATAAATCGAACCCAGAATTGTAAAAGGGGCGGGGGGACCTAGTAACCCAAGGTTGCAGGGTCCCTGGACGTTTCGGCTAAACAGTGGGTCACAGCCTTCTTCTTGGAGCCAAGGTATGGGAACCCCTATGGAGGATAAAAGGGGTTGATGGTTAATATACCGTATATCATGTTTGGGTGCAGTGTATAGTGCAAGGGAGTATAAAATGGTAAGATACTAAAAAACAAACAGATTAAAAAGGAAACTCTGGTAAACTCGTATAAATGGTCAAAGACTGACCTTGCTCTGGACTAAAACCTGAGTGTTTTCCGGATGACTATCTTAGTCATAGTTCCACTGAACACTTACAAAGATGTAAGTGGTTAAATTCTCACATCATGCGGCTGTGGGGGGCAGGGAAAAGAAAGGAAAAGAAAAATGCACCTGGGTGAGTGTGAACACCAGAATATGAAATAATGCAGAAATAAATGCAGGTAGCTCAACTAGGAAGCTTGTTACCTTATTGGGGATCCTGGATTACCAAGAGTGTCAACAGGACTGGAAGACCAGGCTGGGTACGACCCGGGATGAATCAAGTCTACAGAAAAAAAATATATGGAACAGAACCCCCAATGTGTAGTAGGTAAGGGCAGGAAATGCGAGCATTGGCAAGTAAGGGCAGAAAATGCGAGCGTTAGCAAGGTCTGGACTCGAAGAGAGAAAGAGTAATTACCTTGTGTTGGCTGGAAACTCCAGCCGTGTGTGTCCGAGAGGGCAGCGCAGTACCGAATGAAGCTGGAAGCACAACGCAAAACAGCGCATGTGCAGTGCTATAAGTCGCTGCTCCCCGGCACATTAACAGAGCTGCGCATATGCAAAACTAAAGAACACTAGTACCCTGCACATGCGCGGCGGAGACAGAGTGGCCGAACAGAAGCCGCTGTTCCCCGGTGCAATAGCGGTGCAAAACTGAAGAATGCTAGACCCCTGCGCATGCGCGGCGGGGGCAGGGTGATGCTGTGACAACTAAAACTGTTGTCGGAGGGGCCTGGAGATGAGAGTATAGCACGGAGCTAGGGAGCGCCGTGCCCAGCGCGAGAGCGGAGGTACCAACCTATGTAAATAAAGGAGGGGCCTAACACTGGGACTACCCCACCGCCCAAGTATACCTGGAGACAGAGGACATCAAATTAATGTCGGACCATCCTAGGTGGCGATATAACGCACTGCAAGGAGTAAAGGGGCATTAAATGACAAGAAGGAAAAAGTGGCATTACATAACAAGCAAGAAAAAAGTGCTAGAGAGTCCCGTGTGCATAATAATGCTGTGGGCTACGCTTGGGGAGAATAAAAGGAGCAATGTACATGGGAGACCTTCATGAGGGAAAAGCTAATACTGGTATGGTGGCTCAATTTCATTAAGCCCCAGAGTTGTAGATTGTAGTTTGTATATCCACCACTTCTCTTTAAAATTGAGAGAGTTGGTGATGTTGTGGGTATTGAAGACTTTGTCCGCCACCCACCATTTGAAACTGTCTGGGCCATGTTGCAGTTCAAGAAAATGAGCCACAAGAGGGGCTGTCATGGTTTTGCAGCGAATTCTGGAACGATGTTCAACAATTCTTTTATGAACTGGCCTCGATGTTTGTCCCACATAGCGTAATTTACAGGGGCATTCTATAATGTAAATTACGTTGTAGGTCTTGCAGTTAATAAAATGTTTTAATTTCCATTCCTTGTCATTAATCATGAACGAATTCATTTTTTTGGTTTGATTACATGCTGAACAGTTACCGCACGGGTGGTGGCCGTTGATCTCTCTAAGATTCCACAGTGCAGAACGAGTGTTGGTTTTCGTCATTCTGGCATGTGTAAGCATGTCTCTGAGATTCTTAGATCTTTTTAATGCCATCCTAGGTAGTGGTTCCTGTGGAAGGCTGAGCTGTATCAATGGCCAAAATTTACGTATGGCCCCTTTAAGTTTGGTAGTGTTGGGGCCAAAGGTAGTGACACATGCCATAGTGGTTTCTTGTTGGGTGTCTTGAATTTTAGGTGTCAGAAGTACTTCTCTGGGTGTAAATCTCGCTCTTTTCTGTGTATCTCTGAGGAGCTTTCTGGGATAGCCCCGAGCCTTCAAATTAGTCGCAAGGGCTGCTGCATTCACTTTGTATTCTTCTATGTCTGTACAGTTTCTCCGTACTCTAAGAAACTGGCCATAGGGGAGGTTGTTTCTTAGGTTCCTCGGATGATTGCTTTTATAATGCAGCACTGTGTTACGGTCTGTTTCTTTCTTAAACATGGTAGATTCCAAGCTGTTATTCTTAGATTTGATGGTAAGATCCAAGAAATTGATGCTGATGTTACTACTACTTATTGTGAATTTGATCTCATCTGTACGGTCGTTGATCCAACTGAAGAAGTCTGCCAGGGTGCTATTTTCGCCTTTCCAAATGAAAATAATGTCGTCAATGTATCTGTACCAAAGTATAATGTTATCAAGGTACGGATTACATAGATTAAGGACATTATTATATTCATATTCAGCCATGAAAATGACAGCCATACTCGTGTCTGTGAATATGTCTGAGGTGGAGGAGCAGCTGGCAGGTGTGGGGGTGGTGGAGGTGTGGAGGTTGGGGAGGAGAGATGCACATGGGGATGTGGTGTCTACGACTGTGGCAGTGAGGTTTGCGAGAATGGAGTGCCCGGAGGTGGTGGAGATGGGTTATCAGAGGTTCCGTGTGAAAGTTTATGTGGCGATGCCGTTGAGGTGTTATAAGTGTCAGCAGTTTGGACATATGGCGAGAGTGTGCAGAAATGAGAGGCATTGTGGGAGGTGTGGAGGAGATCACGATATTAAGGAATGCAAGGTGGAGACCCCGGAGAAGTGTATGAATTGTGGGGGAGAGCACTGGACTGCGTTTAGGGGGTGTGAGAGCCACAGGGTGGCGAGAGAGGTGGTGCAGGTGAGGGTGGCGGAAGGTTTGTCTTATGTGGAGGCTGTGGCAAAGGTGAAACCGGTACGGGTGGTGAGTGAGGTGTGTGGGAAGGAGCCGGTGGTGGATGGGACTGTGGGAAGAAAGAGTATGGTGGGTGAGGTGAAAGGCGTGAAAATGGTGGTTGTCCCGAAAACTGAGTTTATGTGCTTTATGGTGTGTGTGCTGGAGCTGGTTCAGGGGAATTTGTCTGTCAGTATGTCGGATCTTACGAAAGGAGTGGTGGAAGCAGGGAGGAGGTTTTTGAGTGTTGTGGATGTGTTGGAAAAGGATGTGTTCAGGATGGTTACTAAAGTGTGGAAGCAGAGTGGGGTGTCGGCCTGAGGATTATGCAGTGGAACGCGAGGAGTTTGTTGAGGAATGGGCAGGAGTTGAAAGCGGCACAGTGTGGGGAATTGAATGTTGATGTAGTTTTTATTCAGGAGTCATGTTTAAGGGGTGAACTGAGGTTTGTGATTCCAGGTTTTGAGTTGTTTCGTAAGGATAGGTTGGAGGGAAGAGCGGGGGTGTGGCTCTGGCAGTTCGGAAGGCGTTAGTTGCAAGAGAGATTGTGGTGGATGGAGCAGTGGAGGCTATCGGGGTGGGGATTCGGGTAGGGGGATCAGAAGTATTGGTGTTAAATTATTATAATCCGTGTGAGGTGGTGGAGGTGGGTGTGCTGTCTGGAGTGATAAAGGGACATGTGGGACCTTGTGTTTTGTGTGGCGATTTTAACAGTGCCAACATGTTGTGGGGTAGTGATCGGACAGATGCGAATGGGGATCTGTTGGAGGACATGGCGGATGAATTGTGTCTGTTTTTGATGAATGATGGTTCCGGTACGCGGTTGGATGTGAGGACTGGGAAGTTGTCGTGTTTGGATTTGACCTGGGTGTCTGCTGTGATTGGGGGGGAATGTGATTGGGAGGTGCGTGAGGATGGGGATATGGGGAGCGACCATTCTGGTATTTTGGTGACTGTGAGCGGTGAGGTAGGGATCAGGCCACGGATGTCTGGGAGCCGGTTGAATTTTAGGAAGGCTGATTGGGAGATGTATAAGGGAGTGTGTCGGGAATTGATTGTTCCTCGAAGTAGGGATGGGGGGGGTGGATGAATGGAATGAGCATCTGGTGCAGGGAATGAGAGCAGCGTCTATGGCGGCAGTTCCGGAGATTGAGAAGGGGAAGGGTGGGAAGGTCGAGGTTCCTTGGTGGTCGCTGGAATGTTCGAGGGCTGTGGCGGTGCGTAAGAAGGCTAGGGCCAGGGCAGTGAGATCAGGAATGTTGGTGGATATGGTGGCATATAAAAAGGCTAAGGCGGTGGTGCAGAGGGTAATTAGGGAAAGGAAATGTGAATATTGGAGGGGCTATTGTGGGACCCTGGGGAGTGATTCTGGTGTGGGTGAGGTTTGGAAACAGTTCAAGCGAATGTCCGGATTGATGAGGCCGCAGGGTGGTGTATCAGTGTTGTTGAAAGGGGAAGAGGTGGTCAGTGTGGATGGGGATAAGGCAAATTTGTTGGGGGAGTATTTTGCAGGGGTGCACAGTTCAGGGAACTTTCCAGAAGCAGTGAGGCTAAGTATGGGTGTGGTTAAGGAGGAGATGCGGGAGTTGTTGGTGGATGTTGGGCCTTGGGAGGAGCAGTATGAGGTTCCGTTTTCTATGGTGGAGTTGGATGGGCCAATTCAGAAGGGGAAGTGGTCTGGCCCAGGGGTGGATTGGGTCATGTATGTATTTTTGGAGAAGTTGCCAGTGGAATGTAAGGTAGAGGTATTGGCTCTGTTCAATGAGACCTGGAAGAGTGGAGGTTTGCCGAAGTTGTGGAAGAGAGCGGTTGTGGTGGCGATTCTGAAGGGTGGCAAGGTTCAGATGGAATGTAAGTCGTATAGGCCGATTGCGCTGACTGTTGTGCTGTGTAAGGTTATGGAACTGATGGTGGTTGAGCGATTGGGGTTTTATTTGGAGTCAAATGGGTGTTTGAGTGATTTTCAGAGTGGGTTCAGGAGGAATCGGTTGGTGGCTGATCCGTTAGTGAGGTTAGTGACTGGGGTGGAGGAGGCATTGTGTGATGGGGAGTTGGTGGGAGCGTTCTTTTTGGATTTGGAGAAGGCGTATGATATGGTGTGGAAGAGTGGGTTGTTGGTGAGACTGTTGGAGATGGGTGTGAAGGGGAGGATGTTTCAGTGGATTAGGGCGTTTTTGGCTGATAGGACCTTTCAGGTGAGAGTGAGGCGGGTGTTTTCTGAAGTTTGGAAGATGGAGAATGGGACGCCGCAGTCGAGTGTGATTAGTGCAATGCTGTTTAATGCGATGGTGGATGGGTTGATTCGGGCTTTGGTGGGTTTCGGGTGTCAGGTGGATTTCTTCGCAGATGATGGTGTGGTATGGGTAAGAGGGCGGAGTTTGTTGTTGGTGCAGAGTCAGCTGCAAGCTGCGATAGTGCGTATGGATGAGTGGTGTAGGAAATGGGGCTTTTCCGTGTCTGTGGATAATAGTGTGACTATGGTTTTCCCAAGAAATGGGTGCAACAGGAGTTGAACTTGGTTTTGAAAGGTGTGAGGGTGAAGAGCATAGAGGAGTTTCAGTACTTGGGGGTGATTTTGGATAGGAAGTTGAACTGGAATTTGCAGGTGGATGGTGTGGTGGATAAGTGTAAACGTAGGTTGAATTTGTTGCGGGCGGTGTCTGGGAAAGAGTGGGGTGCGCAGCAGAAGTGTTTACGAATGTTGTATAAGGGGTTGATTTTGAGTGTGATGGATTTTGGATGTCAGGTGGCAGTGGGTTTCATAGCGAGTCAGAAGCTGCGGTTGGATAGGGTGCAGGCGAGGGCATTGAGGGTGTGTTCGGGTGTGATAAGGTCCTCTCCAGTGAATGCGGTGCAGGTGTTTGTGGGGGAGATGCCGTTGGGATTGAGGAGGGATGCGTTTAATATGAGGTGGTGGGTGAAGTGCAGTGTGAAGAGTGTGGCTCATCCGGTGCGTGAATGTTTGAAGTATAATTGGAGGTTTGACTACTATGGGGACCGGTGGAGGAGGAAGGGGGGCACTTTGGGGGAGAATGGGGTGGGAGAAGGGGGTGCAGTGGGGTGTGGGTGAGTTGTTGGCTGTGACGGGTACGGATTTGGTGAGATGGCCGATGTGGACAATGGGGTCTCCAAAGGTGTGTTTAGAGTTGGCGAGTGTGGTGTCGAAGAAGCGGGGTTTGCGGGGTGAGATCAAGACTTTGGGTCAGGAGTATGTGGCAGGGAAGGAAGGATGTAAGGTGTTCACGGATGGTTTGAAAGATCCTATGTCTGGGAGAGTGGGTAGGGCGTATTATCTGGAAAGCACTCGGGAGTATAAAGTGGGGTGACTGACGAATGATGTGTCTATTTGTATGGCTGAGTTGGTGGCGATTGCATTGGCGATTGATAGGGTGTGTGAGTTGGGGTATGAGAAGATGGTGGTGTTCTCGGATTCATTGAGTGGGTTGCAGGCGATTGTGGCAGGGGATGGTGATAGGAAGGATGTGATTTTGGACATTAGGATGAAGATTGATCGGTGTGTGCGTGGGGGAATGGATTTGGAGTTGGCGTGGGTCCCGAGTCACAGTGGCATTTTGGGTAATGAGTTGGTGGATCTGGCGGCGGGTGAGGGTATGAGAAGGGGAGCGGTTGATGTGAGGTTGCCTTTGAGTGTGGATGAGGTGAAGGCTGTGGTGGTGAGACGGGTCCTGGATGAGTGGCAGGAGATGTGGGTGAGTGGGGTGAAGGGCAGGTGGATGTTTGGTGTTCGTGGGAAAGTGTAGGTGAAGGTGGATGCGGGGAGTCTGGAATGGAGGAGGGGGGAGAAGGTGATGCTGAATCGGTTGAGGATATGGCATGTGGGGCTGAATGACTGTCTGTTTCGAGTGGGGAAGCATGAGTCGAGGGACTGTGTGGTGTGTGGGGTGCCTGAGACTGTGGGACATTGTCTGCTTAGGTGTGAGAGACATGTTGAGGAGAGAGAATTGATGAGGGTTCGGTTGTCTGCGCTGGGTGTGGCTGAGCTGAGTGGGAAGGCTTCGCTGGGAGGTGACGGGTGAGAGGCAGGAGGAGGAGCAGTGTGATGTTGGATTTTGTGTGGCAGACGGGGCGGTGGGAGGAGTTGTGAGTTTATGTGAGCTAAGTATTGATTAGTGGGTCTGGTGCACATCATCCTTTAGGATGGGGAAGCGCCTCCGTGGGTCCGCCCATGCATCTGATAATTGAGAAGAAGAAGAAGCTCTCACAGCAACTGTCCACGAATGCTGTTCCGCGAGCCTTCTAGAACTGTGGGAGAGGGCTCTCAGAACAGCAAGGTCCCTACACACTGTACCACTCATGTCTGCTGGGCTGCCACAAAAATAGAAGCGGGACTCTGCTCAGAGCCCTTCTTTCATTTCCATAACAGCCATATTTCGCAAGCGTTTCTTTGAAACAATTGATTGCGTGCTTCAAAGAAATACATTGCTATTAGCACTTCAGGGTGATAACTCAGGGTGCTAATTTAGCCATAACCATGCATGCTGAGGACCGTACCAGGTATTAACATCCAGGGGCCCTGGTTATTAACTTGGCAAAAGTGACATATAATGTACCTTACTGACCTGCTCTTCCTTAAAATATCACAAATCTATATTGTCCTGCAGGATTCATTTAAGTCTCCTCGCCTCACTGTGGCGCATGGTTCACATAGAACTCCAGTAGTTTGTTGGCTGACATGTTACTACACAAAGTCCTTGCCAAACTGCAAATGTACAAACAGTGTATCAGTAATATAGGGCAGCCCCCCATAGGAAGATGCCGTGTTCATATAAGTAGCGATGTTCACAATGGTGCTCCTGAAGTAGTGCTATCATGAAATGTTAGGGCCTGATTCTGAGCTCCAGGTATAGTAAGAAAAGTGTTGTTCTGTGTAAATATAGCCACATAATAAAGAGCAAATATGAAAAGAGCCCTTCCACATACAACGATGTTTTTCTTATTTGGCGCTCACAATTGGGCCCTCAATGTATTGCAAGTCGGCTTACTTCACTTCATATTTAAGGCATACATATTTCGCTCTCAGTGTTTGAGCTATCATAGCCTGTCTGTTTCTGTTTTGCTTCTAGTGCATAACAATAAGGCAGTCACGCATAAAACAGCCCCCTTGCGTCCTTAACCTGCCTGAATTTCCAGAATTTACGTATGAAGATTTAAGAACCCAAAAGAAAAGTATTCAGATGGCATCATCTCGGTTGAAACAAATATTGTGAATTAGATATCAACCAGGAGAGGGCGCTGAAGTACACTAATTGGAAACCGAATGCACAATGTGAAGATAAGAGCTTAGTGTTTCTCCCTACCTACAGTACTGTCAACCGAATCTAGTTTCACATAAGGTGCTGTACTAAGTTAAAACGATAGTCTGTGTTAGTTTGAAACTGAGGATTAGCCGACAAGCAAAGGGGCGAAGTGATGGGTTCGGGTTACGGTACAAAACACAGATGGTCTGATTCTGTACTCTTGGGAAAAGTAGCGTAGAAAGCCTGCATTCTCCCCTCCAGATTCAAGCACCACCTTTCTAAGGTGGGTGGAAAGGGATTGTGGAGGGGAGCTGTTATGCTTTCCAGCTGTAAAAGTGATACATCTTGTTTATTCGTGTTTTCACAGACGTTGAAAATCTGCACTTGGTTTGTGAAGTTTGGGTTGACCTGAATTCGGCCATTTAATGTTGTATTTGTTTTTTAATGTTGGGCACGCGCCCCACTCGTACACAGCCCCACGTCCTACGCCTAATCCCCTATCCCCACATAAGTATAATATATATGTAATTGTCCATTTTGACCAAAAGTGCATAATAAAAGTGCAGACTTTTTTTAGCGAAGTCTTTTGAAACCCATATGATGGAAACCTTTCCTTTTTGGGAGGAGTGTGTATGATTTCTAAAACGTCTGCCAATGTTCTGATTTACTGAGCATCAGTAAATCTGAAAAATGGTGTTGCCACCCAGGGAAAAGCCCAGATTAAAGGAAAGACATGTGTAGAAATGTCAAGGACTCCTTACAGGTGCTCTATAGTAACTCTTTTTTTTTACATACAAAATTAAGGTTTTGCAGAGGAGACTGCCCTTGCGGAGACTGCCCTGCAATATTTATGGCCACTAGGGCCGTTGACAGGCCATAAATCAGCCAACGAATGCGCCATCGCCACAGTCGAGGCTTTGAAGCCAGAAGGCAACATTCGTTCTTTCACAAAATATGGTGTTTTTAAGAAAAGTGTTCTTCCTCTGCAAAAAAACACTTTTTGCGTTTTGCACACATCCCTGAAATGGGCACAGAGAAGGGCAATAGAGACAGGCAGAACGAAAGAAAAAAATAAATCGTTTACATTTGCAGTGTTCTGTTTTGAACACTTTGAACCCCTTCTGTTTTGCATATTTTGAATAACTGAAGTACAGGGTTCACTCTTTGTTGACAAGCAGAATGGGAAGAGACACACCCAACTACGCAATGGCAACAACATTTGCCAAGCTGCTGATAGTTTCCATGACGCTGCCATGCCCATCGTATGCAGATGCTGTGAAAGGGCACTTTGTATTTTTTATTTTCTTTTATTTTGCGTGTGCTTGTTGTGTCCGTAGCACTGGGCAGCTTCTGAATACTTAACATAACAAATGAAGTAAGCCTTAACATTGTTATGGATCGGAAAATTAATTTGACATAAAACTGAGGGAGCGCAAGGAGTTTGACCAAAGAAGGGAGATACTAAGTGGGTTCCTTGACGATACTCCCGGCACTTGGCAACCCACGTGCCCCACTATAAGAGCAAGCACCCTGTATGCCAACGCAACAATCCAATAACATGGTGAACTTTACAGTTCTGTAATCAAATCTTTTTATTAACAGGTTTATGAAATACCTTTTGCATTATATATCTTGCTTACAGAATGTCCAAATGCCAAAGTATAACAACAGGTAAAATATAAAGAAAATATGAACCAATTAAGAACTTAATAAAAGAACCAGAACCAAGAATCTCAACTGAAATGATCAGTGCAATGAGACAAATCCATGGAATCCATGCCCTCTCCCCAACTGGGAGCCACCGCCACTGGGACTTTGGAGGTGAGCCCGCTATGAATAACACCTCCTAGAGGACAGGGAACGTTTTCTCGGATCCCACTAGGGGTGACCACCCTTTTGATGGACAGGCAACCCTTAGTAATGTCTTACTTTGTTATTTGGAAATTGCGCCAAAGTACTGTGGGACTGTTTTACCTGATTTTCTTTGTGACCCTGTACTGTTGCCATCACAAAACCAATGGAGTGCAGTGTTCCATCTCCATCCAGAGATGGATGTAAAGACAACAAAAGACTGCCACGAAGGAGAGGACGAGAGAGAGCTGGAGTGCAGCTCTCAAGCCTGTGGAACCAAGATGCAGAGGAGGGCCCATCCCCTTTCGAGGCAGAGACAGAAAGTAGTTTCACGCGGATGGCATGCACCAAGGTAGAGCGTGGAACCAGGCAACCGGGCAGAGACCTGGAGAAGCTTGGCCTGCTGCACCGAGAAGAGATGCAGCCACCTGAACCGTGGTTGACTGGCACCGGTTGGAACCAATGCCGAAATCCTGTGCGGAACCATGCAGTAGATGAGAGAGAGGCCGGATCTGCGTTTCCTCCTCCCTCGAAGAACATCACCACAGTGGTACAGGTACGCGGTAAGTTCAAGGAACCAGGAGGAGGGAAGACCAGCCCAGGCATAACCCTAACTTTGGTGACAGAACGAAAATGCCAAGAGGGATTGAGGCATCAATTAGCCCAAGACCTGGAAAGAATCTGCATACCCAAAACTAGGGTGAGAGCACGACAGGCCCAAGTGTGGGTAACCCACCATAAAGCCCTCGATGGGGCGAGACTTCATGTACCTTCTTCTGGGGTGAGACTGCAAAGAACCCTAGAAGAGTTGAGGCAAGAAATTGCCAGAGACAGCAAATTCATCTAAATACCCCATGCCGGGGTGCAAGATTGGAAAGCTCTTGAGTGGCTGAGAGCTCGAGAGCCCAAGAGGGGCAGAGGGAGTGGATACCACATGAGGGTTTGTGAAACCTGAGACCCCAGGAACTGAAGGGGTTCTGAAGCAAGCCAAGAGAGGTCCAGCTACTCAAGGACACATGAAGACACTTTGATTTGTAGGTAACTGAGCAACAGGCACGTAGGCCTAGAGGCATTCAATTTTCCTGCATGCCGTGGGCAGGAGAACCAAACAAAACATTTATGTTAGAACTGGAAGACACGCAGAAGCCCCAGGGACATATTGGTTGGTGACACGCTTGGACAGAGCAGCAGGAGTCAGAAACCAGCCAGTTGGTCAAAAAGCTGTTAGGTATTTTTAATTTGTAGATCGTGTTACTTTATAGTGCTAGGAGTATAACAGGATTCTTACTTACCATATCATGTGGAAATGTTTATTATACCAAAAAACATGCCTGAGTGTTTGAGTGTTGGGTGTGAGTGGGAGGGGCACAAGAAGGGGCATACACAGATTTCACAGATCCTCACAGTGTTGGGTTACACTAGAGATCTGGGCCCATTGTGTTCTGTCGTGGTCTAAGGCGCCCTGGCTTTTACTCTGAATCTGAGGTCCTCCTAGTCACAGGGCTTCTCACAATCACATCGTCCTAACGGAACGGAGGATAGCTCAGGGGCAACATGCTCGCCTTGGAAGCAAGACCACACGGAGCAACACAGGTTTGATCCCCGGGTCCGAGGTTAGAAACCTCTGGGTATTAAGCATGTTATAAATAACCTATCATATCAAGGGCCTTGGAAAAAACTTAGATTTTGAACTTTTCTAATTCCGAGGCCCTACTAGTTACAAGGAGGTATGTCTACTACAAGGCCATCCAATTTTGAGAGGCTCTTCTCTTTCCCTAAATCCAAGGGAAAGCTACTCTGGGAACATTATCATTTGCTAGGCTAGTATGAGGCTTCCTGACATTGCAAACCTTAGTCTTCAGGCATTTGGAAACTTTGGATATCCAAATGTTTTGAACCACAACTTGCATCAGCCCTAGCCATCGTAGTTAGTGGGTTGGTATCATGGGAGTCACAGTCCAACACATCTGGAGAGAGGCAGATTGATTGTAAAAAGCTCCTGCTCTGAGCGGCTGACACATGCGCCTAGTTTCTGAAACCCTCCTAGGCTGTGGAGATTTTGTTCAAAGGCCCTTTGACACTTTCCTAGTCAAAGGGACATTAACTCAGGGGCCCTAGTGTTAGTAAAGGTTACGGCTCCGTCTTTGTCCAAAGAGATACGCCTCTGAGAAGGTTTGTCTGTGAGTTGCTCCGACCTTTAGATACTGCTCCTTTGTGTAGCACCGATACTGACACTCAGGGGTGTTGCTAGGTCTGGATAAGATCAGGGGCTAAGCTAATGTCGGGACGTGCGGGATACAAGGCTAGCTATAGCTTTTTGGTTGTGGTCCCTGAGCTTCTATCCGGGGCTACAATCAAAAGACCCGGGACTATAGCCTCCTCAGCCCTGCCATAGCAATGCCTCTGCTGACACTATCGAGACACGTCTAGAGTAAATACCTTGCTTCTTTTAGAGGACATATTTTTGGTTATCTGCTCACAGCATAGTTTTCATTGTGTATAAAGTAGAAATCACGCATGGTGCAGAGTGTAGAACTTGGATAAATATCAACAATGGGAGGTTCAAAGATCAGTGGGTTTTCACGTGTTCAATTTCTCCCTGACTGCAAACTATCTTTCACCAAATGGATGTTTCTATTTACAAGAAGTTAGTGCTGTATTTGCTGAACTTCACTCCAGTTGCTCACATATCCGGGCAGCAGTATCCTCTAAACAGCTAACCATCGTGCATTGTGTTTCATAATTTACCAAAGAAAGCCATAGACAGAATTAGCACCCCAAGAAGAATCCATTTGGCTATTTCGCCTCTGGTCACTGCACCCGTTGCGTGCAGCGTGTCTCTCAAACCCGGGGCCCGCGCAGCCCCCTCCCTTCCTTTTTATGCAGTGTCCCTCTCACTTGCCTTAATTGCAAGCTGCTACCTTCTTTTGGTATTCCTCCTCTTTCTCATGTCACTGGCTGCTATAAGCACAACGGCAGCACAGCGTGCATCTCCACCTACAGTGTCTATCACCTGTTTTCCAACTATTAATTATTCAGTTTGTATTTATTGATTTATTTATTTATTTATTTGTGGTTTGGTTACAGAAAGAAACCTTGACAAATTGTAGACACGAAAAACAATCAGATAAAAAGGTGAACTCATCACATAATACAAACATTAATACATTAATGATTTATATTTATTGAATGTTGTAGTGTTGTTTTGACCAGTGTGAGAAACCTGAGAGTACTCTCACATCTACAACCCAGGGATCCTCTGTTCAGGTGGCCATGGAAGGGCCATCGCTTTTTGATCCAGACCCTGGGTGCAGACAAGTGAGGGAGGATCACCTGAGTAGAGAGTCCTTGGGGATTGGTGAGAGGTTACCTGAGAGTGAGACATGGTGTGCCCCATTTCCTGATAGTAACCTACACTCCCCTCCCTTTGTTTTTATGGGCTATTGTCAGTCCTATTCCTTTATCCCTGTAACTCTCCTTGGAGTACTTGGAAGAAGAAGAGGCAACTAAGAGCAATGCAGATTACCCAATGTAAAAACCACTTTGGTACTGTGACGACAAAGAGAAGTTTAGAGGCTTGTAGTCATCAAGATCAGGCAGGTCACTCTAATAGGTGTTCGCAATGTCTGGCAATTAGGAGTGACTCAAAACACCTGCTGCCCTTTGACATTCAGAGAGTGTATAAACGGAGGAGGTGCAAAGACAGGTGTGAGCAATAGGGAGACCTGGGAGCCGAGGAGCAGCAGGTGACCCATGTATGAAGGCGGAAGTGGTGGTCTAGGAGGAGAAGCCAAGATGCCGGCAAGAGACCCAGAGGACTTGTGGGACCAGAAATAGAGGGGCAGAGGTATTCCCTTGAGCCAGGGAGCCTCCATAGTATTGAGCAGCAGGAACTGCTGGGAGATGCAGAACCCTGAAGCTGTGGTCCACGTGTGAGCATCTGCGCTGGAGATACAGGCTTAAGAAAGAGAAGCTGTGCAGAGAGAGAGAAAAAAGCTGTGTAGCGAGCAAGCGGCACTCGCACCGGTGGGTGTCCCTGCTTCCAGAGAGAAGGAAAGCTGCAGGAAACACTAGAAGAACCGATACAAGGTTGGTGAGTGTTGGGGGGAAGCTTCAGTGTCGGGAAGCTGCCAACAAACTCCTAGTGAGTAATAATGCACAATTAGGCATGTATTGAATACCAAACTAAATAGAAACATTGTATGGAATGAAGCAAAGGGATAATTGAGCATTGAACGTAACAAAGAGCCTGGGCTTATAAAAATGGAATGTTGAGCACATTACGTGAAACCAATGCATTCCTTGTTGACTTTGAGGCAAGAGTGGCTGTCGGGGCCCAAACCAATAGAAACTGCATATTGTACATTTTTCCAACGAGGCACCTCAAGATTGCTTTGAACTGTTGAACCACTGTGCATCAACTGGAGGGACCTCATGGTTGCGTGACCTATAATGGGTGGACTGTGTGGTCTGACAACTGCACGTAGACCAGTGGGTTTTCTTGTGTCAACTTTATTAACATCAAGACTCAATTTACAAGCACAACAGTTGGCCTCTAGTGGGATGACCTGTAATAGGTGGACTGTTTGGTCCGACAACTGCACCAACGAGACAACTCAAGAATGCTTTCAACTGTTGAACCATTGAACATCAGCTGGAAGGAACTCATGGTTGAGTGATCTGTGATGGGTGGACTGTATTTATTTATTTTATTTATTGGGCATTTGTATGGCGACTATACACCAAGTGTTTCCAGGTGCCACAAAACAAGATGGGGGTGGGGGAACCTGGAAATAACAAAGTAGAGCAAAAAAAAAAGAAAAAAAAACAGTTATACTGGCCTTGTACAATACTACCGTGCAAGTGCATGAACAAGGTGGTAAGTGTAGGGGGTAGAGGGAGAAGTGCTGGAGTGGGGTGACCCAAAGGATGCGGGCGGGCAAGTGCCGGCTGAGCCAATTCGGCAAGTGCCAAGGGGAGGAGGGAGGAAGGGAGGATGAGTACAGTGGACAGGGAGGACCAGGTTGGGCTGGTCCAGGAACTGGTGCCCAAGGGCAAATACTGGCAAAGGAAACTGGGGGGAGTGGTAGGAGGTGGTCTGGCCCCTCTATCACTCTGAAGGGACCAGGCTCCAGTCGCAGTGGCAGAGGGAGAGTTAGCACGGGAGGGGTAGAGGGAAAGAAGAGGAGAAAAGGAAAGTCTTGAGAGGTTTCAGAACTTAAGAAGATCTGGCTGAAGTCTGAGGGGACGAGACAGGCAGTGCAGAGGGAGGAACCAGCCAAAGAGAGGGATCTACCTCCCACTCTCTGCTTCAGGAAACTTATAAGCTGCAGAGGGCTGGAGCCAGAGGACTGAAGGAATCTGGCTGGTAGGTATTTAGGGAGGGAAAGCTGAATGTAGAGAGGTCCCAGGCAGCCCTCTGGATGAATCAAAGGGTCTTGAATTTGATCCTTGCGGACACCAGGAGCCAGCAGAGATATTTTAGGGCAGGAGAGATGCAGTCCCTGGATTTGAGGCCAAGGATAAGTCTTGAAGTCCTTTTCTGGATTAGTTTAAGGGGCGAAGGGAGGAAAGAGGCAGAATGAGGCAGAGGCTGTTGCAGTAGTGCAGCCTAGAGATAACCAGAGCTCTGGAGACATTGAGCTTCTGGGTGAAGGTGAGGAAAGGTAAAATGCCCATAAGGAGGTACAGCTGAATGTTGGATTTCTTGGCAAGGTGTGGAGAGAAGGAGAGAGATGAGTCAACGATGATCCCAAGGTTTTTTGTCTCACAAGTGGGTGAGGGGAGTGGACTCAGGGAGTCAGGCCAGAGAGTGGGTAGGGAACAAGGGGCAAGTGTCCCAATGAGAAGGATCTCTGTTTTACCAGCATTAAGCCAGATACTATTGGTATAGCACCATGCCTGAATAGCAGCCAGGCAGTCAGGAATGAGGGAGGAGGCGGAGAAGGTAGAGGATGGCCACTTGGAGGAGAGCTGTGTGTCGTCTACATAACACTGGAAGTGGAGGGAGAAGGTGGAGATCAGGTGGGCCAAGGGAGCCAGATTGACGTTGAAGAGTCATGGCAACATGATAGAAACCTGAGGGATGCCACAGGTAGAGATTGAGATGGAGGAAAGAAAAGTACCCATTTGCAGTTGAGATGTTCTGTCTGATTGGAAGGAGGTAAGCCATGCCAGTGTCCTTTCCTTGTTGCCTAGGGTATCATGGAGACGGTTTTTGAGGATGGAGTTGTTGACTGTGTCAAAGGCAGAATAAAGATCGAGGAGGATCAGAACAGAGAAGTGTTAGAGTCCGGATTAGAGAGTAGTTCTTTACAGGATTTCAGGAGAGCAGTTTCCATGACTCTGGACTCCCTGAAACCGGACTGGTGGTCATGGAGGCAGCAAGCCTTTTTGGTGTGGAGGGTCAGTTGGGGGATGACCAGCTTGTCCATGAGTTCATCCAAAAAAGGAGTGATAGAGATAGGGGAATAGAAAGCTGGGCAAGAAGGGTCAGCAGATGTTTTTTTTCTGAGAGGGTACACAAGAGAGTGCTTGAGAGGTTGGGGAAAGGAGCCAGTGGCAAATGCATACTTGCAGAGGTCAGCCCAGGCTGGCTCGAGAGTGGCAATGTTGTCCTTGATGGTTTTGGAGGAGTAGGGGAGCACCTGTTTAGATGAGATTTTAATAGAGCAGACAACAACAAAAACAAAAACAACAACAACAAACAACACAAATAACAACTTTGAGAAACCAAAGAGAATCATCTAAACGCATAGGTGACAACCGATTGAATAACACTATATCTTGCTGCTGTTGTTCTACTCAGCCATAACAATCCACAAATGACACTACTCAGCAGATCCATTTAGCAAGTTGGAACTTGTGTGGGTTTACACATTTAATAGGCAACTCTGACAATCAATTAAATACCTTTGTTATAGTTGCCCTCCAAGAAACATGGCTCTCTGAAACCCCTTTGTGTGACAATCATCAGATTGCCTTACACCCTGCTAAACATGTGACAAAAGGAAGACCTACATCGGGACTATTGGTGGCTGTGAAAGTTAGCTGTGGGTGGAAACTAGAACCATGGGCTACTCCAAACCAGTATACCCAATTGGTCAAAATAAATTTGAACACTAGAACAATTGCACTTATTAATGTGTATTGGAATTCCATGGGAATAGCTAGTGATAGATTTTTTCATCATCTCAAAACGATCTTCAATCTTATCACACAGTCGCCACATATTACACATACCATACTTGCAGGTGATTTGAATCTGCAAGGCCTCTCAGGGCCTGGGACAATTAAGAAGTAGACTTCTCAACGCTGGATGTCCTTTATGGAACAGGGAAACATTATAATAATTAATGGTTCGCTGCCAGGTAATGGTTCGCTTCCCTCAAAAAGTACATGGTGAAGAGGCTTACAAGAAACTACTATTGACTATATATATATATATATATATATATATATATATATTAGAACCTATTCGCAGAAGCATATCATTTTGAAATTGTAAAGCAAAAACATAATGATCACTGCATTCTAAGTCTAAAATGGTCATTGAGTGGTAGTCTATTTAATGGCTTGAGGAACAAAATGAAGGGCCAAATAATACTCACAGGCAGAAGAAACTGATTTAAATGGTCCACATCTATTTTAAATCATTTGAATATTTATTTTATGCAAGTGTAATATTTCCCAGACGAGCAGACCAACTATGAAGGGAAACATTATGTATCTGTACTACAACTGTTTAAAATTCAGCCATCAAATTTGGAGAAAAAGAATGATAAAAATAAACGTATAAATGATCCACAGCGAAAGGACAGAAAAACAAAATTCCGTCAAGATAAGAGACTGGTCTTACTCCTGCCCCTGAGTGAAAGATCGAGCGCTTTAAAATCCTTAAAAATCAAATTTAAAAATTGGCTCAGAGCCTGAAACATTTTATTATTTCAAAGACAGAGAAATCATGCTGAAAACCTCCAAGAATTCAGCCCATACATGGTCATTACTCAAGCAATCAATCTCGACCACACAGACCTCGATACAAATCAATGGGGTGTCAGAAATACAGTGGGTGGAATATTTTGCAGCTTTATATGCACCATGTTATCCGGTTCCTTTTGTTCATGATAAAACATTATTGAATGAATTTGATCTTCAAATGTCCAAAGAAGACATTTTATATTACATCCTTAAATCCAGCCGATCTCGAGCTCCGGGCCCAGATTGGCTGAGTAACCTGATGTTTAACGAACACCCCGAGCTCTGGGCCACGATTCTTTATAACATGTATCTACATATAATTCAAACAAATTATTTACCAAGCTCGTGGTGACAACTATAGACCTAGAGCCTTACCCGATGCGCCTGGAAAGATCTTTGCTCGCTTCATCAGAAGAGATTTTAATGATTGGCTGAATAACACACATAATCGCGACCCAATCCAAAAAAGTTTTGTTGCAGGATTGGGTGCTTCCATCAATTTAATAACGCTTTCTGCTCTAAAATCCCATTTTCTTGCCCAAAAGCAACCATTATATTTAGCATTTGTGACATTTCGATCCATATTTCACTCTATTTCGTGACCATTACTATTAATTAATCTACAAAAAGCACAATGTTCAGAATCTATTACTACCCTAGTTAAGTTACTACATTCAGACACCTCAATACAGGCGCATCTTAGTCTAGATGGGTTGCTGTCCACTCCAATTACCACCCCTAGAGGGCTAAAACAGGGGTGCATCATGTCATCTACACTCTTTAACTTCTTTAAATTAGATCTAAAAGAACAACCTATAAATATTGTAGTGGATGCACCAAAGCTAGGCACACAACAATATTGTGGCTGCTTTACGCAGACGATTTGGTGTTGTTATCGAAAACCCCCATAGGTCTACAGAAACTCCTAAATGGTCTAGCCTCATATGCAGAAGATTACCATCTAGAAATGAACCTTGATGAAACAAAGGTTATGCAGTGTGGCTTACCTTGATCGGCCAAAAAACCTTACATATGGAGGTTATATGGTAAACAACGCCAGGTAGTCAATCAATATACTTATTTGGGTACAAACGTGAATGATCAGAATGGTGACCACTTATATTTAGATGATATTAAGAATAAGTTCACTACAGCCATATCACAGGCAAAGATTATAGTTGCCAAGTATGGCAAATTCTCATGTGCCCCAGTAATAACTTACTACAACCAAAAAGTAGTGCCTGTTTTGCTGTATGGGCCAGAGACTACAAATATTTTTCGAGAAAGCTTTTGGCATAAAATTGATGGCAATTTCTAGCGACGTATTCTAAACCTTCCCCAGGATGTTCCGATATCTGTGTTCATTTAGAATTGGGGCTACATTCATTATACAGCACGTATACATGGAAGTTATGTGCCCCACTACGAAAATGTATACTAATGCCCAAATTGAACATGTTGCTAAGCATTTTAGCTTCCTATATGTTTACATCTATGGACAAGTTTATAACATTGTGGAAGACCACTATTTTAAAGACTTTAGCGGCTATTGATAAAACATTAGATATTCTGCTAAACAACCCAACATGTCCTAAACAAAAATGAGAGCAATCTGATTGGATAGAAACACAGCAATTATGGCTAAACTATAGTGATTTTAAGAATAACCCTTTTGGTAATAAAAAATATCATGTGCTGGCAAGTTATGTAGCAAAGGCGTTTCGCCCATGCATAGAAACGCTTATCTACGTTTTAGACTCAATTTGTGGCCAACCTGTGATGTGTTGTCTAGACGAGGAATTATTAATAAAGCAAAAAACATATGCCATTTTTGTAAAAGTGTGGACCAATGTGAAACCTTGAGAATTGTAATTACTGAATGTCTTATGCTGAGTGAAAAGCGCAATTTTTATTTGAAAACATATTTTAAACTGTACAGAATTGTCTTTCCAAATATACTCTGGCAGAAAACATTTTCTGCTAATTATACAAGTGTTAGAATTGCGACAGTGACATTCCTGCAAGTAGTAACCCTAAATTGAAACTGGAATGAACTAAACTACCAAATGGCTGATTGCCCTTGTTGCATTTCAGATGATGAAAATGTTTCTATTCTGATAACTTGTTTAAGAATATATACTAGAAATATGAGCACTCGCAAAATCAGAATGTAATTTCTCTATATTCATGCAGTGAGGAATGAGGCAATTGTTTTACCTGGCAGATATGTATATCTGATTTTATATGTCTTGATAATAATTTTGTCGAAATGATCTACGGACAATCGTGACATCTTAGTATTTGTATGATGATCTGTAACTGATTTAATATGTAAATTGTTGTTTTAATTTTGCTGTACGATAACATTTTATTTATTTTGTATATTTGCCGATTGAAAGGTTGAATTTGATTAGCCAAATTAATTTTAAAAAATCTCATCTGGTGCAATGGGAGAGATGGAGGAGAGTAAGGGTGGAGGAGAGGTGAGCCAAGGGAGGCAATAGAAGGGGGGAGAGATGGAGGGAGCAAATGACAGAGAGGACAGGATGTCCAGAGTTTTGTAGGAGAAGTGGGCGGCCAATGCAGAACAGAGGGCATGGGACGAAGGAGGAGAGGAGACTGCAGAAGTATTGGACAGTTCCTTGCAGAGTTCAGCCATGATATTTGTGGCTCCAGAGATGCAGATTTGGACATGAGCCCTCTTCTTGGAGGATATGGCGAGACGATATTGCCTTTGGAGTAGGTGGCATGCCAGTTTGTCAGAGGATGAGCTAGATGCCTACCACTTCTGCTCTGCAGCTTTGCACTTGTGTTTCAAAGCTGCCAAGTTGGAATCATACCAAGAGTTGCATTTGGAGACCGGCTTCATGCGGATTCTCATGACAGGGGCAAGAATGTCGAGAGTGTTAGAGATAGAGGGATTGAGGTTAGCTAGAACAGAATCAGAAGGAGAGTCTAATGAAGGTGGCGGAGAGGGATGAAGGAAGAGGCAAATGCATTGAGTGACACACACTACATTGGTTGAATGATAGAGAAGGAGACTGGCAGTGTGGTGGGTGGCATCATCAGGGGACAGGAGAGGTCAAGCTGCGAAGAGAGGAGAAAGTGGTCAGACCAGGATAGAGGGTTAGTAAGAGTTTTGGAGAGAGGGATGGCAGTGGAGATGAGTGCATCCAAGGTGTGTCTAGAAGAGTGGGTAGGGCCAGGTGGAAGGATAGCAAGGGAAAGAGCGTAGCAGAGGTCGCAAAAGAGAAAAGTAGCCACATCAGGAGAGTCGAGATGGATATTAAAAGTCCCCAAGGAAGATACGTTTTGGGAGGAGGGAAGAAGAGAGGAGGACAGGTTGGCCCATTCTGAGAGGAAGAGGGAGGTAGGTCCGGGGTGCCTGTAGATGATAGCGAGAGTAAGAGAGAAGGTAGGCGAGACAGAAAGTCTTCAGACTGGATTTCAAAGGAGGAGTAGCTTTGAGTGAGGATGATGAAGGCAGGAACCCACTCAGGGAAGATCAGAGTCAATCCACCACAAGGCTGGAACAGGATTTTGTAGCCCTCAGGGAGGAGAGTGTCAAAAGCAGTGATGGATCTGGCCTTGAGCCAAGCCTCAGTGAGAGCAAGGGTGCCACTGTCGAGGTCATCATGGAGGAGACAGATGTCAGAAGCAAAGTGAGGATTGAGGGCAGATAGAAGAAACTGGTTACCCCTTTAAAAGATTTGTAAGAGGAGTACAGGGGGGTGGGGTGAGGGATGGATGGGTGGCAATAGTGGGGGGATTGAAAAGAGATGGAAGACGCCTGTCAAGAAGGAGGGTTTTGGGCTGAGAGCCCTGGGCCATGATAGTGCAATTGGGGTAGACATTAATGGTGCATTTGGACGATGCAAAGTGAGCCAAGATCACTTCCCATCTGGTGCCAGGGGAGAGGACAGAGACCATATGGGAAGTCCATACATAGAAGAGGCAACATCAAAGAAAATGTCAGTGATAGCCTGTCTGGAGGAAACATTGATGTATGTGTCTGCAGTGGGCAGACCAGGGTTGGAACTAAGGAGTGCCTTTTAAAGTTTCTTTCTTCCAGACTTCATGAGAGAGGGAGGATAGCTGATGGAGAAGCAGTTAGAAAGGATATGTGAGACTTAGAACACCATGGGGGCTTAGATAGGTGGGGGGGTCAAAGGATTGCAAAGGAGAGGGTCAGAAGCACTATGCAACAATAGAATATCACCAAGTGGCCAGGCAGACGAAAACAACGAGTGCACTGGGAATGGCCAGATTACACATCATTAAGAAATTGGAAAGCACACCTAAATTCGAATTTTGCTAGAAAGAATGAAAAAAGTTTTAAATAATTTGTTTTATGTCATTTTTCTTTTTTTAAACAGAGTATTAAGAAAGCAGTAGAGAAGCCATCCGTATGTGGAACATTATGATGCAAAGTTTAATTTGTGTGGAGATTTGAGGCAGGTGGGAAATGGAGCAGAAGACAGTTAGAGCAGTCATTGTGTCCGGTGGGGATGGGGGGAGAAGGGTTGACAAAGTGATCGGTATTCCTTACCAGAGCAATTGAAGTCAAGGTTTTGATTGTGTTCCGAGTGAACAGGGGAACAAAGTCAGTGAGAGATTTTCAGAAGTGTTGCCGATTAGCGGCAGGGAGAGGTGCTCCCTTCAGCTCCAGAGAGGGCCAGACAGGGTAGACCATGGACCTTAGGAACAGTGCCTTAGGGAGGGGCCAGGTCACCGCCTGTCGGGCTCCCCTGGTTGAGCCAAGGGAAGCATGCCAACCAATCAGGGAAAGTGGGTGGGCTCAAGCTGCCCACAAAGAAAGAATAAAGTTACAAGAAGTGATGGTGGCCATTTTGAAAAGGTTAGCATGGCTGTACAGTTAAGGGGGCATCAGATGTTGGATATTCTTCACTCTGTAAATGTGCTTCAGCAAGCACTAAAGATGAATTAGCTTGAATGCACGGACAAAGTGGGCAATGAGGCCAATTATTAAATGCGATTTTCTGTGATGCCAGCAATATCCAATTGGAAAATCTGTGTTCTGAGCAAAAATGCACATACGTCCTGGGACTGCAAGAGCTGAGAAAAGAGGGTGCTGCATGCTCAATGCATCTCTGGTGTAAAGTATGGTCTGACAACTATGCCTAGTCCAGTGGGTTTCCCTGTGTTAGCTTTATTAACATCAAGACTTAACTTACAAACACAACAGTTGACCTCTGGTTGCATGGCCTGTAATGGGTGGACTGTGTGGTCCGAAAAATGCGCCTAAACCAGAAGCAACGAAAAAGGTTTTGACAAGTTGCAAGAATTGAAATTTAAAGGAACTATAGGTGAAACTAACCAAAGGAGGGTCGGGTGGATCCAAAGTTCTTTCATGAACTTGTGAATGAATGAGCCTGTGAAGTTGGCAGGTTTTAACTACTGTGATGTAGACTCTTAGGTAAGAGGTCCTTAAGAGGTGAAGTTGGAGAAACATTGTCTTGGGGGAGGGTGCCCCGAAATTACAGTGATGTGTGAATTGTTTGTTACATTTTGAACTTGGGGAAGGGAGACCCCTAAATCCTTGTTTTGATGTGAGTTGTGATATCAGTGAATCCACAGAAGGTGGCCTCAGAACTTCTGCGATCCTTGCTGAGAAGAGATTATATTGGAATAGTGTTGAACTTGAACCAGGAGCTTTATGGGAACGTGAAGTAACATTTGGTGAACATTTGCTTTGGAACACTGACTCAGGTTGATAGCATTCTCCCACTAGTTTTGTTGAAGTTGTGAGGAAAGCATAGTTTTTTTGACACATTCAGACTTTTGCATTTGGACATCCTGACATAGACCTCATTTAGGTTTCACTAGGCAGGGAAATCCTGCAATAGGATAGGGTTAGTTAGGCGTTACAACATCCTGATCATTAATAAAGTTATTGAAATTACATTTTCATTGTCTGTGTCATCTCTCTTGATATCACATCTGTCTCAAATCTGAAATTATTACAATGGAAGAAATACAGCTGACAGAGCCACTCTGAAATTAGGGTGACTTTACAAAAGATAGCGCATTTCAGATCAGCGGTAGTCGGTTAATGAAGAGGAAGGGTAATACTACATAAACCATGTACAGGGATTAAAGAAGAGAAATAATTAATACACACTCTACTTCCTTACTTCCACTATAAACAGTAATATATGCATGTATATACGTAGAATGCATGTCGGGCTTGGTGGGAAAAGGTTTGCTAGAGTAAGTTATTTGGAGTCCAGGGTTGTCTGAAGCCTATTTTCTCACCAGTAAGTGGGGTGAGTCTGATCGTGAAGTGATCGACATATGCGCTTGCTTTGAAGTCATCAGAGAGAAGTTCCAGCGAATAGGACAAGTAGGGAGATGGAGCAGAAGTAGGAGGAGACACGGAGTGGGAGACAGAAAGGTTAAAGAGGATGGAGGGCCATAGATTTCAAGAGGTCGTGCACAGCGAGAAGTGGATAGCAATTTGAGGGGTCAGACTATGTATAACTTTGAAATCTACAAGTAGGAATTTAAAGAGGAGCCCTTTTGGATGCAAACGAGCCATCAAGCACAGTGACAGAGTTTATAGGTGGGGACTAATCTTTTGACTGAGTGCTGGGTGAGATGGGGGGGCAGATTTTCCTAACATTGAGAAGGTTGACGGACATTGTAGTAGTTGCGATGAACTGTTGCAGTCCAAGGTCAATGTCAAGGAGGACTCTAAAGTTGTGCATTTTAGAAGAAACTGCTTGGATGCATGTGATGAAATGACTAATGCTATGTTGGAGTACAGCTATGAGTAGTGGGAAAACTGCCTACTCAGACACGTTGCCAGTAAACAGGCAGTGATCCCAATCATAAAGGTGAAACAGACACAGCACAAAAGGTGTATCTTCTTTTCTGGGTGTGGTAGCACAGCCATGTAATGACTATATGTTCAGGTGGAGGTTTGGCATTATATTTATTTATTTATTGAGCATTTGTATGGTGCCTATAAAGCAGAAAATGCTTCCAGGTGCAACAAGGCCAAGGAGGAGGGAAGGAACTGACGAGGATAAACAACAATATACAGTCCTACTAGTCATTGTGACATGTGGATCATGCAAGTACAGCAAACAGGAAGTGCAAGGGGGGAGGCGCAGGTTAGGGTAAAGGTAAGATAAGGGGAAGGGGAGAGCAGGGCAGGATGTAGGGTGGCCCAAGGTGATGGGTAAGTGCTAGGGGGAGCCCAGAGGGCAAGTGTGCAGGGAGAAGAAATAGGAGTTAACCAGTGCAAGGAGGGGGTGGACAAGATGCAGTAGTCTAGCCAAGGAAGAGTGCCAAAGGTAAGCAAAGGGAGGGACCAAACTGCCAGTAGCAGCAGCAGCAGGGTGCATTAGCAAGGAAGGAGGAGAGGGAAGAAGGAGGAGAACGGGAAGGTCTTGTAAACCTTCTGGAAATTAAGGAGATCCAGCTCAAGTCTGAGAGGGGCAGAGGGGCCATTCCAGAGGGAGGCTCCTGCCAAAGAAAGCCCCCACTCTTGGAGAAACATTGGACCTGCAGAGAGTTAGAGCTAGATGACCATAGGACATTAGCACAAAGGTGTTTAGGGAGGGTAAGTTGGATGTAGTGTGGAACCAGGCCCTAGAAGGCCCTCTGGATGAAGCCAAGGATAAGTCTTGCAGTCCTATTCTTGATTAGTTGAAGAGGGTGGAGGGAGGAAAGAGGCAGATTGAGGAAGAGGCTGTTGTAGTAGTCCAGCCTGGAGAGAACCAGAGCTCTAGAATCATTGGGAAGGTGAGGAAAGAGAGAATGCCTCTGAGGAGGTGAAGCTGAAAGTGAGCCTTCTTGGCACGGTCAGCAATATGAGGCGAGAAAGAGAGAGAGGCGTCGAAGATGAAAACCAGGTTTTTCGACTCACAAGAGTGTGAGGGGAAGGGGATGCAAGTTGGGCAGCCAGAGAGTAGGGGGAAGTAAAGGGGGTATTCCAATGAGAAGGATCTCAGTATTACTGGCGTTAAGACAGAGATCATTAGCAGCACACCATTCCTGAATAGCAATCAGACAATCAGAAATGAGAGAGGGAGGAGAGGAGGTAAAGAAGGGAATCTTAAAGAAAAGCTAATTGTCATCCACATAACACTGGTAGTGAGGAGAGAAGGTGGAGATCAAGTGGGAAAGAGGGGCAATGTAAGTGCTGAAAAATCACAGCCAGAGGCTAGAGCCTGAGGGACGCCGCAAGTAGATAGTGAGGTAGAGGAGAGAAAAGGGCCCAATTGAACCTGGGAAGGCCCATTCAAATGGAAAGAGGTCAGCCAAGAGAGTGCCGGGTCTGTGATTCCCAGGGTATCACTGAGTTGATTTAAGACTGACATGATGGACAGTGTCGAAGGCAGAGTATCGATCGAGGAGTATGAGAAAAGAAGGAGAGTTGGAGTCGTGGTTTGAGACCAAGTCATTACGGGTATTTGGGAGAGCAGTTTCCATGCCGCTGGCTGCTCTGAAGCCAGACTGGTGGTCGTGTAGGCAGTGACCAGATTTAGAGTGGTGGATGAGTTAGGGGATGACCAACTTCTCCAAACGTTTACACAAGAAGGGCGTAGTGGAGGAAGTGTCTGAAGATGGCTTTTTTTAGGAGGGGTGCACAAGGGAGTTCTTAAGAGGAAATGGGAAGGAGCCAGTGGCAAAAGAGAGGTTGCATAACTCAGCTAAAGAGGGAGCGAGGGCGGCAATATTGTCTTTGATAGTTCTAAAAGAACAGAGAAGCACCTGGTTCAACAAGACTTTCATAGAGCAAACAGTCTTGGTGACCTCATCTGGTGCTATGGGTTAGAAGAAGGAGAGTAGGAGGGGTGGAGAGAGAGAGAGAGAGAGAGAGAGAGGGGCCAAGGGATGCCTAAGTGCAGATGGAGGAGGGAGAGGAGTAGAGGATAGTGAGGACAGGAAGTCCTGAGTTTTGGTTGTGAAGTGGGACGCCAAAGCATGCTGAGGGCAGAGGAAGGAAGAGGAGTTGTAAGGACTGTTGTAGGATTGGCAAGTTCCTGATCGATTCTGAAAAGTTAATCAGTGTTGTTGGTGGCACCAGAGATGCAGGCTTCAATATGGGTCCGCTTCTTGACCCTTATTGAGAGTCTGTAATGCATTTGGAGCAGGCAACAAGCCAGTTTGTCAGAGGATGTGCACGAAGCCAACCACTTCCATTCGGCATCTCTGCACTTGCTTTTCAGCAAGGCTAGGTCAGAATCATACCAACTGTTACATTTGGAGGCAGGCTTCATGAGGATCTTCATGGCAGGAGTACATTTGTCAAGGGTGTTGAATCTGGAGAGGTGAAGGTGATAGCAGTAGCAACCCAAAGGTTTCCTAAATAAAAGAATGGACAATCAAGGTACTATAAAATGATGGACTTTTATTTAAACAATGGGAATTCTAAAAAACTAACTAAAACACTAACAGAAAACCACCCCTGTAAAGAAACACAGAAAATGCAGACTATTGTAGCGTGAGACTCTTGGTAGATGGGTAGAGGTGCTGAGGCACTTATTTGGCACATGGTCAATGTTCAAGAATGTCTTAGGAGAAATAGGTAGAGAATAGGGGCTTAAAAGTCACTTTAGTCCCAAAATTAGACCAGGGAACCAGGGGAACAGGGCCTTCTCACAGTACCCAATTTCTTTATCTTGGGCACTCGACAGTGTCAACCCAGGCTTCCATACACATTCCTGTGGACAAGCTGGTGCTGAAACTGGGCTAATCGTGTTGATCCAGCGGTGAGTTGGCATCAAGATGGGTCTCTGTGTGGATCGAATCAGCACTTCAGATGATGCACGTCAATGGTTCCAATTGGTCCCTGGAAATATCCTTTCTATTGATGGATTGAGGCTTGTTCTCTGCATTCACCAGGTTGGAAGGAAGATACCAATACTCTGGATTCCACCCAAAACAGGTATTCAGCATAAGCGATGCAAGCAGTTTAACAGCACTTCTTGCTGTCTGACCTGTGAGATTTAATATGTTTACAACCGTCCCCTGTGGGCTAGATTGTCACTAAAGAAGCCCAAGTTAACACAGATGCAAAAGCCTATAAGCAAGGGCTATGAAGCTTAATATTGGAATATTAGTAGGCAATTGGAAATAACAGGTGCAAAGAAGGACTTAATCACTGTTATAAGGTCTTATGTTGTTTCCCTCTCAACCTTCTGCATACATTCTCAATAGCTTCCCTAGCCAACAATCACGTAGTGGTTGCCTTCCCCTGGCCACATGGGAGAAGGTCACAGCTGGGAAAATAGTGATGAATCCATCAGATTCATCAAAAGGTACAGAGCGTGAATATTATGGTTCCAAAGAGCTATGCATCAGAACCGAAGGTCCAGGTTTGGATCTGCTCTGGGCCGGGGGAAGTTATGACTCCACCTCGTCTCACAAGGGGCAGTAGTGGCCACATCAATAGCAATGAAAGTGGACAGGCTGTATAAACGCCTTGCTCATGAGAACGTTTGGTTTACTGCTCTATCAGATTGTTCTAATCAACTAACCCAAATGGGTGTAAAAGTGGCAAAGTCTATCTCAAAGCAGAGGTTTAAAACATTCTGCTTTAGAAGACTGCATTCTGGAAAACAAATAATCTACTAAGTCTTGCACAAATACATTCATCTGATGTATCTCCAGGCTCAAATGTCACAGATGAGGGACTGGTGAAAGCCAAGGGACTGGTGGCAGTCTACAAGTGCTATAGCTTTGGCATCCCCAATGCACATTTACGTGATAATGAAGTGTCCTTATCAACTGTGGTATTAATGAGGCTCAGTCCAATCATGATGTTTGGACTATGGGCTGCCCTATACCCCTGCAAATGAAAAGATCTGTGACAAGGTGTCCGATAAGAGCCCTACTGCGATATCAATTAAAACCCCAAACAGATTGATTGATAGTCGTGCCTGATTGGTTTCATTTTGCAGTTATAAATAGAGCATTTCCCAGCAGCCATAGAGAAGAGTTAGCAATGGATGAGAATATTTTGCAAGCGCTTAAGTCAGATTGAGTAGGTGCCTTGCACTGAACCAGGCACCGACTCATCATCTAAACTGAAGCGAGCAGACTTAGATATGACATCAAACAGCCCATTACTAAAATAACTGGAGTCAGACAAGATGATTAATAGTGTTATACATGAAGACAAGGCTGGTTGCCAGGGCAGTGCAAAACAATTGGTGAGAGAACAGTTCCAACTAAATCCACTAATACGGCCAACTAAAACAACTGCTAAAACATTGGAAATTGATTTGTCTACCTAAAGTTTCCTTTTCATCTGGTAAAAAGCAAGCTCCCAAAAAGCCTCATGATCCAGTCGGAACTGAAATCAGAGATGAGTGGAGTGGGGAAGTTAGCACAAATGCCTCAGAACTATTGCCTGCAATTTGTGTTCCTCAAACTAAAATGAGTTGATAATTCAGCAAGAAACTAAGATGGTAATTCATAGAATTCAGCGCACAAGTGGCGCACGCGGCTGGCGCAGTGTGCGTGTGCGAATTACTGCGCCAGCCGCGTGCGCTAAAATCCATTTCCGCGCACAGCGTATTCATGGATTTTAGCTTCCAAAATCAGCCGTGGCGCAGAGTGGCGCAGCGACCCTGCAGCAGCGCCAGTTACGCCCCCAACCCCATTCCAATGCACCATGCACAGCGCACAAATCCCGTACATGGTGCACAGGCCCCCAACCACGAAAATGGCTGTAAAACTCCCCGCGCACCCCTCCGAATACACGTACCCCGCTGCACGGGGAGTGTCACACGTGATTGGAGCGGGGTATGTGTATAACAGGGGTTCGCGGGAAGTTTGACACGCGAAATGCCCTGTGCGAGTGGGGTACGTGTATTCCTGGGGTGTACGGGAAGTTTCACACGCGATAGGCCCTGTGCGAGTGGGGTCGTGTACTCCTGGGGTGCGCAGGAAGTTTCACATGCGATTGGAGAGGGGAACGTGTATTTCGGGGGTGTGCGGGAAGTTTTACACGCAAAATGCCCTGTGCAAGTGGGGTATGTGTATTCCTGAGGTGCGGGGGAAGTTTCACATGTGATAGGCCCTGTGCCAGTGGGGTACGTGTATTCCTGGGGTGCGCGGGAAGTTTCACACGGGATTGGAGAGGGGAACATGTATTTCGGGGGTGCGCGGGAAGTTTCACACACAAAATGCCCTGTGCGAGTGGGGTACGTGTATTCATTGAGGTGCGGGGGAAGTTTCACACGTGATAGGCCCAGTGCAAGTGGGGTACATGTATTCCTGGGGTGTGCAGGTAGTTTCACACGCGATTGTAGAGGGGAACGTGTATTTTGGGGGTGCGCGGGAAGCTTCACATGCAAAATTCCCTGTGCGAGTGGGGTACGTGTATTCCTGGGGTGCGCGGGAAGGTTCACACGTGATAGGCCCTCTGCGAGTGGGGTACGTGTATTCCTGGGGTGCGCGGGAAGTTTCACACGCGATTAGAGAGGGGAACGTGGATTTTGGGGGTGCGTGGGAAGTTTAACACGCAAAATGCTCTGTGCGAGTGGGGTACGTGTATTCCTGGGGTGCGCGGGAAGTATCACACGCGATAGGCCCTGTGCGAGTGGGGTACATGTATTCCTGGGGTGCGTGGGAAGTTTCACACGCGATAGGCCCTGTGCGAGTGGGGTATGTGTATTCCTGGGGTGCGCGGGAAGTTTCACACATGATTGGAGAGGGGAACATGTATTTCGGGGGTGCGCGGGAAGATTCACATGCAAAATGCTCTGTGCGAGTGGGGGACGTGTATTCCTGGGGTGCGCGGGAAGTATCACATGCGATAGGCCCTGTGCGAGTGAGGTACATGTATTCCTGGGGTGCGTGGGAAGTTTCACATGCGATAGGCCCTGTGCGAGTGGGGTATGTGTATTCCTGGGGTGCGCGGGAAGTTTCACACATGATTGGAGAGGGGAACATGTATTTCGGGGGTGCGCGGGAAGATTCACATGCAAAATGCTCTGTGCGAGTGGGGGACGTGTATTCCTGGGGTGCGCGGGAAGTATCACATGCGATAGGCCCTGTGCGAGTGAGGTACATGTATTCCTGGGGTGCGTGGGAAGTTTCACACGCGATAGGCCCTGTGCGAGTGGGGTATGTGTATTCCTGGGGTGCGCGGGAAGTTTCACACATGATTGGAGAGGGGAACATGTATTTCGGGGGTGCGCGGGAAGATTCACATGCAAAATGCTCTGTGCGAGTGGGGGACGTGTATTCCTGGGGTGCGCGGGAAGTATCACATGCGATAGGCCCTGTGCGAGTGAGGTACATGTATTCCTGGGGTGCGTGGGAAGTTTCACATGCGATAGGCCCTGTGCGAGTGGGTTACGTGTATTCCTGGGGTGCGCAGGAAGTATCACACGCGATAGGCCCTGTGCGAGTGGGGTATGTGTATTCCTGGGGTGCGTGGGAAGTTTCACACGCGATTGGAGAGGGGAACATGTATTTCAGGGGTGCGCGGGAAGTTTCACACGCGAAATGTCCTGTGCGAGTGGGGTACATGTATAACTGGGGTTCGCGGGAAGTTTCACACGCGATAGGCCCTGTGTGAGTGGGGTACGTGAATAACTGGGCTTCACGGGAAGCTTCGCATGCGATTTTGCTGTCAGAGCGGGGTACGTGAATTTCGGGGGTGCGCGGGAGTCCCACACGTGTATTGGCAGTGTGGGTCCTCGCAGGTGTTCCCTCTACACCCTCCACGGCCCCTGCAGGCGGCCCACACCACAGGGGACTACCCTGCAACCCTGGTCATGTCTCGCAGGCAGCCCATCCACCATGGGCATGCCCCCCAGCCAAGCCACATGTCACCTTGCACTAGTGATCACCAACTCATGTCCCCCAGCACCCCCACCCCCCAGCAGTGAGAGGCACCTGCCAGCAGGCCCCCATTCATGTCCCCCAGCACCCCCACCCCCCAGCAGTCAGAGGCACCTGCCAGCAGGCCCCCACTCATGTCCCACACATGTCCCCCAAGACCCCCACCCCCAGCAGTCAGGGGCACTTGCCAGCAGGCCCCCACTCATGTCCCCCAGCACCCCCACCCCCCAGCAGTCAGGGGGACCTGTCAGCAGGCCCCCATTCATGTCCCCCAGCACCCCCAGCAGTCTGGGGCACCTGCCAGTAGGCCCCCACTCATGTCCCACACATGTCCCCCAGCACCCCACCCCCCAGCAGTCAGGGGCACCTGCCAGCAGGCCCCCACTCATGTCCACCACCCCCCTCCCCCCCAACAGTGAGGGGCACCTGCCAGCAGGGCCCCACTCATGTCCCCCAGCACCCCCACACCCCAGAAGTCAGGGGCACCTGCCAGCAGGCCCCCACTCATGTCCCACACAAGTCCCCCAGCACCCTCAACCCCCAGCAGTCAGGGGCACCTGCCAGCTGGCCCCCACTCATGTCCCCAGCACCCCCAGCCCCCAGCAGTCAGGGGCACCTGCCAGCATGCCCCCACTCATGTCCCACACATGTTCCCCAGCACCCCCACACCCCAGCAGTCAGGGGCACCTGACAGCAGGCCCCTCTCATGTCCCACTCATGTCCCCCAGCACCCACGTTATGACGATCCTCAATCATGGGCCTCATGGCCACCTACATCATACCCCATGCCACCCCAGCCCAAAGACCCAAACAAGTATTGCATCCACCCACAGAGAAATGGCCATTACATGATACAACCCGAAGGCAAGTATGTACATGAACACATGTCCGTCACACACACACAATGGGTGCAAGTGAATGTGAAAACCCATATCATGACATGCATGAAACCAATGAGAGAATACCACACATCGAAGTATGAAACAAAAATGTATTGAACACAACATGAATGTAATGAAGAAAAAAAAAACTCAGTAATGAGAATAAGAAATAAAATGCAGCGTGTCCGGAAAAAAATAAAAAATATGAAATCAGAATCCAAAGAAATCCAAATGAAAATGTGTCCAAAGTCTCAGTCCAACAAAGCAAATCCAAGGGAAAAAAAATATATAAAATCCATTGCGCCATGGTGAAATTAAAATAAAAACGAGAAACATCCACTGTTCAACTATATACAAATCACCAATCCAGGGTCCATGAGCCCAACAAATGAAATGAAACCTACAAAAAACCCTACCTAAAATGAACTATATACAAAAATGTGGTGCATTGTCCAAGTGGCCCAAAATAAACAAAAACAGAAATGAAACCTAACACTATCTAACTATTTACAATGGCAGTGGGCTAGTCCGACGGCTCACTTTTTGATGTCCCGGGCCAGGGCATCATCGAACTGTTCAATGTCCTCGAGGCGGTCCTCTTCCATGGCCCCGAGTGTTCGCAGGGACGACGACATGTTCACCTCCAACTCCCTGCGAATTACCTCGAGGCACTCGGCCCGCCTCAGGGCCCTCCGGATGGAGTTCTCCGCCCTGACCATTGTGAGCCGTGCCTCTTCCGCCCGCTGCCGCTACGCATCTATGGCATGGCCCAACCGCTGCCACACGGAAGACACTTGAAATCCGGGGTCTTCCGGCCCTATGGCCGATGCCTGCCCCTCCGATGTTGAAGGCCCTGAGCCATCATTGCTCCCAACATGTTGCTGCTGCTGTGCCTGTGCCTGTCCCTGCACCCTGGCTCTTGCTGCCTCATGGCTCCTGGATAGCCACATCCGCAGGGAGAGGAAGGTCAGTTGTTGTGCGCTCATTCCCTCCCTGAAAACGGGTCTGGAAGTAGGCATCCCTGCTGGTGCCAGATAATGCAGTGACAGGATCAGGGACAGGATTACACACAGGCACCTCCGCGGCTGCCTGTGCTGCCTCCTGTCCCTGCCCCTGCACTGCACCACTAGCACCAGTGGAATCCCCATCTCCAGACCCCGTGTATGTCCCTTCCGCGGCCTCCTCCTCCACCAAACCCCCCACCAACCTGGATGAGTCTGTGCCATCTTCCTCCATTGGACCCTGTGGGGTCTCAGCTGCGCCTTATGTTGCCGAGGAGTCCACCTCCGACCTCTGCCTCTTGGACCTACCCTCGGCAGCTGCGGCCTGGGACGCGGCACCAGACTCCTCCCTCCCTGACGGGATGACAATCTGGGAGGGGAGCCGGGCCTTGCGTCTCCGGCTGGTGGTGTGATCCCTGCTGCTGTGCTCCACAGCACCCTCTCCGCCCTCTTCATCAGTTGACACTGCAGACATGGAGAGATAAAACACAGACATCAGGGCATTGTACAATGGACTGATACACACATGGCAGTTGCACATGAGTGGCAGTGTCAAACTTTAGACATGGCATCACACTCCATGACACACATGTAATTTCAACTCACATGAGCATTTCCACAGCAGTATTGCACCAGGCAGCAACATCCATACACATACAACAGCATGAACAGCTGAAGGTGAGCCTGAAATCACATGAAACACAGGGAATGCACTAGACATGCACACACGCCACCACACTTACATGCATGTCTACATCTCCTATAACTGTCGCAGTGATGCGATCGCCATACATGTCACATCTGGCTTTCAGCCTTCTACATATCAGTGACACGTGCATCCATGTTTTATCACAGTTGCACACTTGTCAAATACACACACATGCACATGTACACAATGCAGATACATGCACCAGGAACCACCATCCATGTGTGACACCACAACCATGCCAACGTACATACACAGAAATTCAAACATGTGTGCTACCACACCTGCATTTGCACAGCATGCTTACCAACACATACACCATCGATGTGTCTCACACCTAAGAGGACTCACATGTGGCAGCCTCACGGCCCTGTTCATACTCATCCCTACATTGCCCTAAGAAAACACATGTGCAACCTGCCCACTACTGGCACACGCACAATCAGTATGCATGTACACTTACCGCTCGACTCCAGACGGGTCTGCCTCTCAAGGACCTGGACGTGGAGCGCTGGGCATATGTGTTCCAGGACCCTCATCTGGTGGTCGGACAGGTGGCCCCGGCGCCCCTTGGCATCAGCTGCCTTCAAGAGGTGCCGGGCTTTGTTGAGGGTCCTGGACCTGAAGTCCTCCCAGCTCTTCTTGACATGATGTAAGTCGCGGACTGCCACCCCCTCCGCGTTGATGGAAGTCACGATGTCCATCCAGATCCTGATCCGTCCTTCATTCATGCCACCAGCCCCTGTGGTTCTGGGAGATGCAGCTTCCGCATCTGGCACTGGTGCCCGTGTGACCCAGCAGTCCGTTTCATCGACTGCCACGGGCCCAAGGGTAGTGGTAGCTGCAGGTGCAGCTGTGGACACCACCTCCCAGGCTCAGAGTCTGCCAGCGCAGGCTGCGTTGGCACTTGAAGAGCCCTTGGAAGATTTCCAACATGCCAGGAGGGAAACCGTAGGGGCACGCAGGGCTGCCTTGACCAAGACACGTGTCCCTGGGGCAGTTATGTCATCTGCTGCCCCGAACAGCCGGGTGTTGGCAAGTGCAGGGGCAGATGCACCCAACAACACCCCGGTTGTGAGTCTGCAAACCAGGACAGTTGCGGTCAATGACCCTGCCACAGTGGATCTTGCTGCGCAGGGTCCATTAGAGGGCACCCAGCTGCCACTGACACAAGTCAGGCCTTTGGTCGTCCCTCCACCTGCCACTGCCTTGGATCAATCCACCGAACCCACTGGCCATACTGATCAGGGCGGCATTAGCCAGCCAGGGTCTGCGCCACAATCCAAGAGGAGGAAGGTTGCACCTGCAGCACAGGCTGGGACCCCACACACAGCCACGACCTCCGGCACGTCGAGGAAGAAGCCTTTCTGCAAACAGGAACAGGACTTCCTCGTGGACTACGTGCGGGACCACAGCCGTGACATGCTAGTGGGTGCTAATCGTCAGACTACTGCTGCCCACCGTGATACCCACTGGAAGCAAGTTGCGGAACATGTGAGTGCATTCGGCCATGAGGTGCGCACGACGCAAGAGTTCAAAAAGCGTAGGAATGACCTAAAACGGAGCGCTAAGGCTAAGCGTGCCTCATATTACAACTTGACTCTGGTGACTGGCAGCGGGCCTGCACCAGAGGAGGAAGACCTCACTCTGCATGAGTCATTCGTTGTGGAGTTCATACCATCTGAATCGGTCGAAGGAGAGGGAGAGATGCCGGACTTTGATGCCCAGTCCAGTGAGTGTTGATGCGTGTTTGTCAAGGACATGTGTGTTTTACTTGTGTGATGTGTTGTGCATGACTTCCACTACATGTCACGTGTACATGTTTCTGATGTGCAAGTAATGCAATTTTTCCCTGATGCATGTCTACTCTGCTGGATGGTGGATATGTGGAGCAGACGTGGACTGTCTGCATCACCACTATTGCACCCTACTCAAATGCTGATTACCAATATGCCCTCCGGTCCATGTTCCAGCTCACTGGCACTTCTGCATGTAGCAAGGGGGGACCTTCCTCTCAGCCCAGGGACTATGCATAGCATGACTGACGTGCATGTTGTTGGGTGTCCTGACCCACGTTTGAGCTATCATGCTGCAATATTTGGTGCTGTGGGCTTAGAAAATCCAAGATGGCCTAAAAAGCACACATGTGCGCCAGAATCCAGGAGAACCATGCAGTTTGTGCGCACACCAAAATGGTTACCTAACTTGCCACCCACCAGTGTAAAGAAAGATCTTTGTTATCAAAATCCACTGTTACTGATGTCAAAAAGTTGCTGAAATCGTGGCTCATCGGACCACTTTAAAGATTCAACCCTTTTGTGGGGTTCCACATAACCATTTTACTGTAAGGAGCCCCATCAAAACAATGTTAAGCAAGGATTATTTACTACCATGTAAGAACCATTCCTGTTTGGAATGCATTAATCCAAGAAAGATCCCAAAAATGGATGCAGTAGCAACAAAATCCTCAAGGCGGCGCTAGCGGTCCAAACTCTGACAGGAGAACTGAGTGCAGTTGCTGACAAAGGAATTTGACTCAGCTGACTTCAAAGGCTGCATTTTAATCAAAAATTAGCCACCTGCTGTTCCCAGAGGCCAGAAGCCTGGGAAACCCTCTCACCTCAAGAGATTCACACCACAGCCCAGGATATCACATGGTCATAATAACCAAATGCAAAGTGACCCCCTGGTCTGCTGACCTAAGCCTCCTGGAGACCACACAATAGGCTCTTGCACTTGAATAGAAAATGTTGATTTTGACTGTTTCCTGTCAACAAAGGCCTGCATGCCAGCAGAGGCATGGTCACTGACCCACCCAAGTCTTGGAGGCGGACTCCAACACTCTGAGAACTGAATTGAAAGCAAAATATATATTTTACAAAAATACTGATAACTCTTTGTAATCAAATGACAGTAATGTATAACTTTGAGAGCCTTAATTTAAAAAATGTACCTTCAATTCAAGCCCAAACTCCAATTTGTGTGATGTTCAGGGGCAAAACCCTGCTATTTTTTGACACCACATACTTTGTGTTTAAGCTAGCGGCCTGGAAAGTTACTGAGATATGTGTGGGAGGGGGGTGTACATGTGTACAAATCTGAAGAGAAATCCGATGTTGCAAAACCCACTAAAAAGCACAAAATGTTGCCATTTCTGAATGCAAGCCCCCAGGAAGAGCAGAGTTTGAACAGAGTATACCTCATGTGATATGTGATGGGTGCATGTAATTTTAAACAAATGTGTACCTGTGCAAATATGTATTTGGGTAAAATATAGATTTGTGGGCAAATTGACAGGGGAGTATCCTTTCTGCAGACCATAAAACAGCATCACTCTGACTCACATTTCCTTCCCCCAATCATGGGAGAGGGGAGAATTGGGCCAATGACAAGTAGAAAGGGGCAGGCTTAGCTAGGCCCAGGCACACACCCACTTTCAAAACACATAAAAAGAGACTGCTGGGACAGGTAGAGACAGTCAATTCCATTTGCTGCGGAGCACGCTGACCGACGACTTCACATCCAGAGATCCTACACTTAGACTTCCAAGCTAAACAGAGACTACAGAACTTTGAACCAAGAAGGCCCACTGCAAGCAAAAGTATTTGTCAGCAGGCCCAAAAATCATTTGCAGACTATTCACAGCCGGACCCAGCTGTTAATTTTGGCCTGAAACCCTGTGCCAGAAAGATCCAGAAGCAGTGCTGTACCCAGAGAAAGCAGAGCAGTATCCAGAACCAGAGGCCAGAGATCCACAGTGACCCAGACCGCTGTTAGCAGAACCAGAGAGCTGACCCAGATCACTGTGAAGTGCCGAGACCAGAACCGGAGTCCAGTCCAAAACCTGACCAGATCCGTGGCGAGGCCTATTTCAAAAATATATTGTGAGTACCTAGCAGAACTGTGCAGAACCAATCTCTTAGTTAAAATAATCTAATCCAAACTATTTTAATCTAACCAGAACTGCCTCCTAACTGTCACCTGTCATTTGTAAAGCTGCACCACTGTCATTTGTCAATTCTGCAGCTGCAAAGCTGTAACCTGTCGCTTTGAACTTTTAAAATTTCAAATCCGAAAAACAACCTTCACAAAATCGTTCATAACTCCGTAACCGTTTGTGCTAGGAACTTGATTTAACTTTCCTCTGAAAGCTTGGAATCTAACCTTTTCAACAAGCGTAGATCCGACTCCTAATACTTTTTCCGCAATCACGATTCACGCATTCGCGAATTTTGCCGCGATTTGCGATTTGGCCCGATTTCTTTACTTGTAAAAAGATAGCTGATTTTGCCTGAACTGCTAAATTTCGTTTGCCTCTTAAGAACCATCCCTGAATCATTGCTAGAGTGCGCCTGAACTCATATTAACTAGATACCCCTCACCCTGAACCTCCTGAAGGGAAATAAAAGCTTTTTCAGCATATTTCTCACCGCATTGTCACCATATTCAAAGCATTTTGCCTGTGTTTCAAACTCCTATCTGTTGTATAAGCTGCTGGGGGGGAATTGAACTGAATTCTATTTGATTGGATTCCTAAGAACTGTGTGCTCTCATCTTGATCTCCTTACATTGCATAAAGGGGGGGTGAATTGTCCAAGAAAGTGATTACATTGGCCCTCATTACGACCCTGGCGGAAAGTGACTGACCGGACCGCCACAGCGTAAATAGCGTTTCCGCCATTGCACGAAGGAGCAAAGTGCGGCCCATTCCGACCCATCGGGCACGAGCACCACGCCATGGCGGAAGTGCAAAGTCCGCGATGGCGGAAATGACCCCAAAACGGCCCACACCGCCGCCGTACGGCGCCCTAGGTGCAATACCGCCACCCCTCTTAGCGGTCACCGCAGTGTGCGCCTACCGGAAAGTACGGTGACCGGAAATATACGGAAACGGAAGCAAAAACATGGGCCCGGAACGGGAAACATCCCGCCGTACACCTATAAAACCACTAAAACCACACAACCACTAAAATCACTACCCTGAAACACACCCCAACCCGTCATCCACCCTAGCGAAACCAAGAAAAATGGGAAAAGTAGCGAAGAAAGCGTGCGACCGCAAGCGGCAGGTCCACTTCTCCCGTGAGGAACTCACCGTGCTAACAGAGACCCTCCAGGAGAATGCTGCCGTCGTCTTCTCCACGCAAATGACCAGAACGGCACTTGCAAACAAGAAGGCCATATGGGCTCTGGTGGCACAGCGGGTAAGTGCGGTGGGGACCGCACCCCGCACCCCACAGCAATGCCGCAAGCGATGGGACGACCTGCGGATACGCGTCCGCAGCATACTCTCTGCCAACCGCAACATTGCCACAGCCACCGGGGGAGGTCCTGAATCACCCATCAAGTTGACCCCCTGGGAAGAAATATGTGCCTCCACCATCGGAATGGAGAGCATAGAGGGAGTCGGAGGGATGTAGAAAGGAGTGCAGACATCCGAAGAATCAGGTAGGTGGGCCAAATAATACAATGCCAAATCCACACAGTCCATCCATGTGAAGTACCATGCGTCCACATAGTGCAACAGAAACACATGTCCAGGAGAACGTCCACACACATCGGCCTGATAGCGCACGTTAAAACCCACAATAAATACATAAATAATTAAAAACCCCTAAAACACGCACTACACGTGCAGCAGGCACACCCTAACTGCAGGCTGCCAAACAACTGCACCCTCACTCCACACACAAATGAAAGCACCTCCAAGGCCCCGACCCAAATCACCCTCAGGTACCACCCCAATGCATGTGATACAATGCCATTCCAATTCCCACAGACCCATCAATAACCCTCGCCCTCCTTTACTCCACCACAGGGTCCGATCCAAACGACGAGCTACAGGACACCCCTACCAGCACACCTGCAAAGAGGGCCAAGACCAACGGCCAGAGACCCTCCACCTCAGCTGCACGCATCAAGACACGGCAGCAGCACAAATCATGTGGCAGCACAGAGGAGGGAACATCAACAGGCACCACAGCAGCCAGCATGCCCACAACACCACCACCACAGGTCCCCCCAATGGATGCCACAGAAGGCACTGCCTCTGGTGGCAGCAGCACCATAGGTGACACCCCATTGATGGCAGCATGCTCCGACACAGAAAACGGGGATGTCGAAGTCAGATCCATCCATGACCTGTCCCAATCCCCCTGTCTGTCCCATCCCGTACAACATGAGGATACCACGCAGGGGCACCCACAAGACGACGACTGGCCATCCCCCACAAGCCCTGTGGCAAGGCAACATGAGGACAACAGCCCCTCTGTGACACCCCCGCAAATGGCCATGGCCCAGCAGAGGCAACAGTCCCTCGACCAGTTAATCGTGCAACAGCAGCAACTGGCCACGCTCCTCAAGGACCATGCCGATGAATGTGGGGGCACTAAGGCAGACATAGAAACATCAACTGAGACACTTAGGGCAGAAATGGAGAGAGGTACAGAGACGCTAAGGGCACAAATGGAGAGTAGCACCAAGAGCCTGAGAGTCCAAATGGAGAGTAGCACCGAGAGCCTGAGAGTCCAAATGGAGAGAAGCACCGAGAGCCTGAGGGGGGAACTGCATGCGACGTCCAAAGACGTATGTGCCGAACTTGCCGCAGTGCGCCGTGTGCTCACTGAGCTCTCGCAAACCCTTAGGGACATGCATGGACGTGAGCAGGCAGAGACATCATCCGTTGCAAGTTCCGTCCAGGGAAGCCCCCAACGTAGATCTGGGAGGAACCTGCGCTCCACAGGCAGGGGTGCCCCTGATACCCGCAGAGGGGGCTTGCAATAGCGACAGCCCACTGACAATGAGCATCTTTGGACACTGGTGTTCGGGGGGGAGGTAGGAGGGTGGAGGGGGTGTGTTGGGCTCACTTGGGTGGCGGGTCGATAGGGTGTTTAACATGATATCACATATGCCATAAACAGTGCACGATCAACCAATGAGATGTGTGGACATTGATCTTTGTGTACTAGGCCATCATAGGCGTACAGTCCATATTGTGCATGTCCCAGACACACACAGTGCCACGAGTCCCGTGTCCATGTATCAGCCACCAGGCGTGAGTGCTAGAAGCATGCATCAATGAGATGCTGACGAATGTCACGGGCCTCCGGTGCCTCGCAGACTCCATGATGTGCTGCCACATCCCCACCCTCATCATGACCATCATCAGGTGCTTGCAGTTCTGCGTCAGGGGGCATGGGCACATTTCTACGTACGCACATGTTGTGGAGCATGACACATGCCATGACCATCTTTGCAACCTTCACATGGCGGTACAGGAGTGCCCCGCCAGACCTGCTGAGGCAGCGGAAACGACCCTTCAGTAGGCCGAATGCCTGTTCAATGACTACACGGGTACGTGAGTGGGCATGGTTGTAGTCCTCCTCATGCTGGTCCCGTGGGTTCCGGACTGGTGTGAGGAGCCATCTCTTCAGTGGATATCCAGCATCACCTGTATGTGGACGAGAAACGTATAATGTGGAATGCCATTGCTACGTACGCACACCCCCCCCCCTTCCTGCCAGGTCATTGCCAAATCACATACCCCACATAATCATGCATGTAATGAGACTCACCGAGTAGCCAGGATCTGTTCCCTGCGTGTCGCTCCATGTAGCGTGGTATTGTAGAGTTCCTCAAGACCATAGAATCA
Source organism: Ambystoma mexicanum (assembly GCF_040938575.1). NCBI lineage: Eukaryota > Metazoa > Chordata > Amphibia > Caudata > Ambystomatidae > Ambystoma > Ambystoma mexicanum. Next base: position 220,196,034 of record NC_090936.1, on the reverse strand, counting down.
TGGGTTGATCCAGGGAATCGGGCACAACAATGTGTAATGATCCTGTTGGAGTCACACACCATTTGTACATTCAGGGAATGAAATTGTTTTCGGTTGCGGTACTGGGCCTCCATGGCATGTGGGACGACCAATTCCACATGGGTGCAGTCGATGGCACCAATGCAACCCGGTATGCCGGCAAGTGCATGGAATCCCACCTTTGTGTTGGTAATTTCCTGCTCCGAGCGTGGTAGAGAGATGTAGTCGTCTGCGTGCTGCAGGAGGGCATCGAGCACTTGAAATAGTGTCCGTGAGAACAGTGGCTGAGAAATGCCATGCAACTGTCCGACTGTGTGCTGGTAGGTGCCTGTGGCCAGGAAGTGTAGTACAGACACCACCTTCAGTAGGGGTGGGATGGCGGTTGGGCTATCTATCATGCTGACAAGGTCGGCCTGTGTCATGTCCACAATGGCGGTTATGGTGTCCCGGTCCAAACGGTAGAGGGTGTGGATCTGCTCATCAGTGAGGTTGAACGGATGTGCTCGGAGGCGTGGGATTGCGGGCTGCCTGCGTGGTGGTAGTGGCTGTGCTGGCGGCCCTTGCTGGCCCTGCCTTGGCCTCCTCCTCCTCCTGCGTCTCCTCCGTGTGGCCGGTTGTAGTTGGTGTTCGTCTTCTTCTTGGAGTTGGAGTACTTGCAGTGCTATCAGGTCCCCCAGGGCCAACATCGCGAGTCCTGCCGGTAGCATTTCGGTGTGGTTGTGGGAGGAGACTGGCTGTGCAATTTATGTGTTTTCAGGCTGTATGGCCTCCACCTGTGGTGATTCATTCCACCTGTGCAAACTGCTCTCCCCTTTGGCCGGGCACGTCCCGCGCACAACGCTGCAATTCGGGGAATGGCATCTTGCTATTGCAATCATGTATTTGTACCCGATGGCCGTGTAAGATTGTTTGATATGTTCATTCTGCTGTGGTCCCATTGTTTCACATACTATCTGTGCAGTCGCGAACAGACTTGTGAAGGGTCAGTGGAACGTAGTACTCGAGTAACGGTGGGCCCTCATGCATCACTGTACCGAGTTGCAACGACGGGCGGGGCGTCCCATTTGTGGGTGAAGGCAGTTGCCATTTTCACACACAGCCGCACTCGATGGAATAATTAGTGATTTCAAACGGCCACAGATGCCTCTTCGACGTGATGTTGCAAATGAGGAATTCGAAGGGCGGCGCTTTCGGTTTTCAGCTAGCGGCGAGGAAATGCCCACAGGTCTGACTGCAAATATAACGTACTATTGTTCAATGTCCTTGAGACAGGGGCCATGGCGAGGATGCAATGATTGATATGAATAGTTTGGGATGCGCAATTGCGACGTGGGCGGTGAGGCCGGACGTTCCCAAATACATGTTACTTCACTACACTGGAATTCCGGGCTGGGGCACTGTGGATTTTGCAGGCTGCATAACGCACAGACTCAATGGATATTTCTAATGTTATGTGAGTAAATATTCAGGCGTTTTAATCCCGGGATGAGGGAATGATGAATGGATGCATGGGCAGGTGATTTGATACAGAGTTTGCCATGTACAGGGCTTCTTGGGATCTATCCGCCTCCCCTACGCTATGTGATGCAGGGCTGCCATAGTGGGACCATCGTCTATCTGGCCTTGTTGAGCCCTCCCTGTCTCGACGCGCCCTCAGACACTTGTGTCCATGCACGTTAACATTCCCATCTGATGGATTCTGTTTTGACAGACGCATGCACAGGTACACTCGTTTGTGATGGTGTTTGCACCTCGATATAGATGGTTATGAGTCGCAAGTGGTTTTGGGGTGGTGATGATCCTTTGGAGTGGGCTAGCATGCATATGGCTGTGGATTTAGTGTGATCATTGGAGTGAGTTGTTGGAATGTAGTTCTGATGGCCATTCTGTTCTTTTTCTTTTCTTTTGGTTGACAGGTATCTCCTCCCCTTTTGCCACTGCCATCTGTATGCCACTCCTGCAGATGGGTTTTACTCCCGACACCTGCTGCTTCGTGTTAATCAGTGGAGCAGCATTACGATCTTATGGGACGATCGCCAATGGGCCACATGCCCTTACGCAGTACTGGTGGCTCGGAGCAACATTTCGGCCTTTCAGCTGGACTAGTGCCTCCCCATTGGGACGGCCCTGCGGTTCTGTGCGCTTCCATGTTGCCTTTTCGTACGTGAATGTGGCTCTGTGTACCATGATGGAACAGGGCGTCACACAAGTAGTGGCTGGTCATTTCTTGCGGATGCAGCCCACAATGGTGAAAAGTGTTTTGGAGTTCATGGCCTGATGGCTGTATGGGCTTGGTGATTTTGATGTGCATTAAATTTCTATTCTGATTTGGCCCGTGTAGCGTTTTTCTTTGCAAGTGATGTGGCATGTGCCTATTTGGGGGGCGATGTATTGTGAGGAGATCTGCATTGGGTTCCAGCTTCGGAGTTTAGTTGCGTGGTACTGTACTGGGCGCGTTTGCCTACGAAGCCCGTGTGGTCAGGGATGGGGGCTGCCAATATGACAGTTTGAATGTTGTCATGCTCAGGGGCGGGGGATTGGGTTTTGTGTAACAGATGCCGGTCAGCCAGGTGGACTGGTGGAATGATGTGATTCTCGGAATATTGCTGGTCACAGGTGCCTGTGTTTGCGTGCGTTTCTTGGTGGGGGACTGTGGTCATGTCCATTGGGATGGCTTCTGTATTCGTGCCATCTGTGCCCTGCAGCTCCCATTGGCCCCTCTTGTGTTTCTTTTGTTCGTTGGCATGCATGGGTGACTTGTACATTTCACTGGTTGCATTGTGACTTCATTGCACCTACGGGGAGTTGTACTTTGTGGGCAGGGAGCGGTGTACAGGCACTCAGTGGGGCCGTTTACGGTTGATTCGCGATGCCGTACTTCTCACCATGGCGGAATGGTACATTCCGCCATGCTTGATGGCGTTAGGTACATGTCCGCTAGGGTCGGAATTGGCGTACCCTTGCGCCATGGTGGTGTTTGCGGTTTGGCATGGCGCGCGCGCGCGTGCTTGGTGCAGTTAGCGTTGGCGTTCACTACGGTGTCGCTAATGGCTTCGTACTTTGCGGTGACGGGTCATAGTCGCACCGAGCGCTATTCGATGGCGGTATTGCATTTCCGCCATCGTTTTCCGAATTCCGCCAGGGTCGTAATGAGGGCCATTGTCTTTTGCTGAAATCCTATCAAGTTATTTTCTGCACTGCATTTTCATTCCACATTGCATCTATTTGAAACCATAAAAGTATTGTTGCTATCTTATCCATCCTATACCCACTCATCATTGATTATAAAGAAGTGTGCTAGTGCCAGACTATCCATTATTGATTACTGCTCAGATTAAGTGTGATATTCAATTATTAATTTATTATAAAGTGTGATATATATATATATTGTTTACATTCTCAAATAAACCTTTTAAACTTGCAAAACAGAACTACTTCTTGGCTCAGTGGAGTGGATTCTAAGAGAGGGGTGTTATATAGGGGTAGTCATCCAGAACTCATGAACTGGACATAAAGCTATATCAATAAGGGTTTCCATTCAGTATCCCAGACTAGGCATTGACTTAGCTGTAGTGTTGAATTGAATCCTCTTACAAATTGGGGGCTCGTCCGGGATGTCTGGGTTAGATCTATCACTTGTGCAGCTTAATACAGTGTGCTAACTGACGGGATACATACATCCAGTCGGATCACCACGCTGTTTTACGCTGTAAAGCACTCTTCAAAGGGACACTCTAAGGAAAAGGTCTGTTTTGCAAAAATAAAATACTAATTTCTGTAAGTCAGGACAGAGATCAATCTCTAGAATGACGACCTTGGTAGACATGAAAATGGCGAGAGAGCACTTCTTACATAAGCTATTTGTGAGAGGTGAGTGGACTCATCAGGACCAAACGGTCTGGTTGCAGGCAATCGCGCAACAGGTCACTGAAACAGGGTCAGATAAATGGGGAGATCAGGGTCCCCTACATGTGGCCCTGAGTGAACTATATATGGCCCCTAAGGCCAAGGATGAGCACCACAAGATTGCCAGGGTAGCGGCATATTTATATTTACATATGGGAGCCATGCAGGACAAATGTGCTGAAGGCCAAGATCTGGCGAGTAGGCAACTGCTGGCATTACAGAAGGCCCAATCTGATCTGAACTCTTCTGAGCAGAGACTGCACAGAAGCCAGGAGTCTGAAAATGAGAGTAGACAGTACATCATTAAAATAAAGAAGGATATGGATATCCTGCAACAGGAAAAGGCTGACCAGGATACCAGAATTCTGGCTTTGCAGAAGGAGCACCAAGACAGTTTGGACTCCTTACTGCAGTGCCAGAAAAAGCTGGAGAAACAGATCAATTTCAACAGGGCATGCACAGAGCAGGTGCCACCCTGCAAATCCAACTAAACAGAGAAAAAGAGGAGAGCAATAAATTGATTCTGAAAGACCTGGATACCCAGGCAGAGTTTGATCAGGAGCGCCAGAAAGCTGGTGCCTTCCCAAGGCAAAGGGACGACCTGACGGCACAGAAGCAGACTCTTAGTCACGAAAGGGACACCTTAGGCCAGGAAGTCTGCCACTTGAAAAGAAAAATGGAAGAAAATCACCTGGCCCACCAGGGACTGGGTGACCACCAAAAAGAACACCAGGACTTGCTAGAGCACACCAGGAGGGTGGAGGAGGCTATGGCAAGACAGGAGCAGGCCAGTAGGGATGGGATTCAGGAGGTAACTCTCCTGCAGCAAAGACTGGCCCAGTGCTCCAGGACCAATCAGGAAACGCAGAGAGAGAATGAGGCTCTCTGCCAGCACAATGATAGGCTCCAACAACAGGTAGCGATGCAGGAAAGACTGATAGAGTCTAGTAAGGCCTTAACTGACGAACTGAAGGCGCAGGCTCTTGCATTGCAACAGGGAGCAGGGGCGGATAGAGACCAGGTTCGCTGGGAAAGGGAAACTCCTGAGCATAACCTCAGGAGCCCTAGTACCAGAGGCCTTTATCTCTCTCAGTCCCTGGACTCTGCCACCCCCATGTCCCCTGGCGCACATGAGCACCGGGCCACAGGAATGGCAGATTACTATCCAGCCAGAAGCATGGGGCTCATAGGCCAGTACCTCCCAGGAATGGATGGGCAGGCATCCGGGTATGGGCACTCAAGCACAGTGCAATTTAGTGGGGAACCCCAGGAGAATAGGCCCATTAAGGGCATCCTGAAAACTTCTGCCCAGTTAGGTCAGTGGGGGGGGGTACCCATCAAATCCTGGCAGCAAGAAGGAATCTGAAGACTCCTCTGAACGGCGCAGGACACAGGAGACCAGGTCCCCACATTCTGCCAGCCATTCCCAGGCTCGCAGAATCCGGGAAAACCTGGAAGATCAGACAGGAACCTCTGGGAGCAGTGCCTCTGAGTCAGAGGATGAATGGACCAGGGTTACCCAAACCAAAAAGGCCAATAAGGCAAAAAGGGCCTTGCTTAAGGACCCATTGAAACAGATTAAGGAAATCAGGAGTGTCATCACGCCTTATGATAAGAACGCCAAATACTCTGTTTGGGAACACTTGGAGCTCTATGAGCAAATGATGGAGACTTTCCATTTGAAGGACAGCAGTAGCTGCATCCAGTACGTCAAATGGACATTCTCCCCAGAATACTCCAGTTTCTTTGCGGGGCTGGAGGACCAAAATCATTTAAGATGGTCCACCTATAAGGCGGCCATCTTGAAACATTTTTCTGTTCACAGAAATCCTCAAGAGGCTCGCAAGGCAGCCTACAATTTGCAATGTGGGGAGGATCAGGCCCCACAAGAGTTTGTGCAAGAATGAAAGCGTGCTTTTGCGCAGACCGCCAGAAGGGTGCGCACAGACAGCAAAGAGTTTATCAATACATTTTTCCATGCTCTCCCTAAATATATAATGACCCAGCTCGTGAGAGATTTTCATGAGAAAAGATCTTTAGACTGGATCATTCAACAGGCTACCCGGATCTATGAGGTGCATAAGCCTATCGAAAATAAAAATAATGCGCCGAAAAACCCCAAAACCAACAGCTGCTGCCAATGTGGCAGAGGTAAAGGTTGCCCCCGTTTTAGATTTGGAGATGGGGGGGCCTAAAAACCTGCCTGCACCAAATAACTCACAGACCAGAAGGCCCTCGGGCCAGTCACAGACAGGGAGTCGAGGAGGGAGTCGAGGAGGTAGTCCCACAAATGGGGTCCCCCGCTCCCCTGACTATGTAAGTCCCCGCTACAAGGGAAACCGACCAATCCTGGGTTATGTGTGGACTCCTCCAGCCCAAGGGGGGGATCCAGCCAAGCACCTAACCCAGGGAACTTCCCTCCCGACTTCCCCCAGGAGGGCAGAAATTCTCCAAATCCTGGGCAGAACTTTTTCCCCAGGTATCCACCCAATTTCCAGCCCCAAAATCATCCATCCTTCTTTCCCCAATTCCCTGAGCCCAGACAACCTAATCCGGGAGAGGGGAGGCCAAGGGTGGAGGGGGTACCAAAATCTTCCCAACCAGGGGTACTACCAGAGAAGGGATAGCTACCCTTCCCGGGATCAGCCCAGGGGAGAAAATAGAGCCCCGTATCAGCCTGAGCGGGTTTCCCAGTTAGAGCGCCAGGTCCAAAATATGGCACGGGATCTGGGTCACATACTGAGGGCTCAACAGAACCCTCAGATGAGCATGCCACCGCCGAATACCCCAAACTCTGGACCTGGTGCTCCAGAACAATGACGGGGGCAGCACCCCGATAACACACCGGTTCCCAGGGAGGAGGCACAAGGGGAAGGGGGGTGTAAAGCCTTAGAGGAAGCTTCCTTCCCAACTTGTAAACAGCCCCTGGAAAACCAGGAACTGGAAACAAAATCTCCTGCCCCTGAAAGCCTGCCTCCCAAGGGGCAGAGGGGGGGTAGGAGAAACAAAGGACCCAAACAGACCCACTTTGTGGAGGAGGTACAGCTCTTCCACTTTTGAGGGAGAGGGATCCTCAGAAGATCCTGGGAAAAGGATCTTCTCCTTCAGAGATGGGGAAACTCCTCCCAAGGAAAAATGGGTCCCAAGGGATGTCAATTCAGACTGGGGAGATATGGAGACTGAGCTACCGCCGCCCATCATCTCATCCCAGAACCCACAATACCGAAATCCCCTGGTTCAAACCCATCCTGGTGACTGCCTCCAAGAAGGGGGGGCGGCCCAAAACCAGAACCAGGGGAACCCACAGTGGCTCTGATCTCCAGTTGCCAACTTTTTCTTTCAGATTCCCAAGACTCTCCACAGAATTCTACCCACATCTCTTCTCTAGCAATGTCCAAAACCAGAAAGGTAGCCCACCAGTTGTCCAAAAATGTGCATTATCTGTGCCCCCTTGATGAGAAGGAGGGAAGATACAATGCCCCGGTACAAGTACAGGGGCAGGGTACAATTTTGGCACTGGTGGACACTGGATCCCAAGCTACCCTTCTGTCCAAAAGGGCCTTTGAGGAACTAAATGCAGGAAGGGGGGAGAATTACCGAATTCCTCTCACCTCTCTTCCCGGACAACTGCAGAACTTTGACGGGAAGGAAATTCCCGTTGAGGGGACTGCAGTCTTGGACATTAAAATTGGGCGACACAAGGTGAAACACCCGATCATAGTAGTGACTCCAGAGGGCACCGCTTGTTTACTAGGGAATGACCTCCTGAGAAGGTTGTCACCCCTAATAGATTGTGTAAACAAGGTCCTCTGGACCCAGACTAGCCGACCAATAAAATTAAAACAGAGTGTCAACCATGTTAGTTTAAACGGCACCTGCCACAGGGTTGAACAAAAATCTGACCAAGTAGAATTTCACTTCCAGAACAACCAAATTCCAGACGTGACAGTAATAGCAGTAGGACAACAGACTGGTGATGGGGGGTCCTCTCTATTTCTGAAAATCAACCTTCCTTCCAGTTTAAGGTGGTATCCCACACTGGAAGGAAACACCCTGAAATTCTTTACTAATCCACAATCAGAAACTCCCACTCCTATAGTCCAGAAAGATGTGAAATCAGCTGAGAGCCTGGCTGATATTCAGCAAATTGGAGAGCAGTTGTTCATCCCTGTCCAGTTAAATGATGGGAAGGACTCTGTTCTCGCTCGAGTGTGTGTGAACAACGGTAAGAGCTTCATCAGTGAAGCCATGTTCCGCCAACTCCCAAAAGATCCAGCCATTCCCACATTCAAACTGATAGACAAATGGGAAATGGACCTGGAAGCACCTAATTCCAAACAGCTCCTGCCTAGCAGGTGTATGCTCAAAATCTCCATTGGCAACAAGAGCATAGTCCATAATTGTTGGGTCGTGCGAGACGTCACTGCCGCCTTTTACTTAGGCAGTGACATTCTCAATCGCTTTGCCATTAGTTTGGACCTAATAAACTTCAAAGCTTGGTCCCGATTAGCGGATAATCCCATGGGCTTTGATGATCCAGAAAAAGCATTTAGGTCAGCTCAATTGCTACCTTATGCAGTTGAAATTCAGATTAAAGAGGAAGTCACCATCCCAGAAAGGACCCGACAATTCTCCCTGGAAGTGAAAGTTAAAAGAGGACAACATTTGAAAAACCCTGATGCTTACATACATCTAAATGCTTCTCTCCAACAGCAAGCGTTGGGGGTAAACCCAACTCCATTAGTGAACATAGAACATGACACCATTCTAATAGAGGTGGATAACAGTGACTTAAAGAGTATTACTCTAGCCACAGGCACCATTATTGGAATTGCGGTTGATGACCGACATTTTTCCATCGATTTAGGAAATTAACTGTTAGGACCAATCCCCAAGGACTGTTTTGACAGTGACAGTGATGACAATACAACACCAGACAGGATTTTTACCCGGCATGGGGGGAACTTCCTGGTGTACACTTCCTGCCCCTATGGTAAGGAAGATGTGACTTGTGACTTCAGGAGGGATGAGGTGATTTTCCAGGTCCATGAGAGTTGCCTTTCCCACCTGAAGCCTCCAGTCCAAATCAGCACTCTGACCAGGGACTTCTCCACCCTGCTGGAGGAGGCCGCTGAGATAGCCAAACCAGAAGTCTTTCCAGGCTTCAGGCAGATGGTGGAAGAGAGAGTCAACCTAGCTGATGCCTGTGTGACTCTGGAACAGAAGCAAAAGTTGAAGCAAGTTTTCTTGGATTTCCAAGATCTCTTTGCGGTAGACTCATATGACTGTGGTCGCACCGACATCCACACAATCACAATCCCCACGGACCCTGGCATGACTCCAGTGTTTGTGAAGCAATATCGCTTGCCTCTCGCATCAATGGAGTCCCTTACTGAAATAATTAAGAACCTAGAGTGCCGGGAAATAATCCGTCCAATCCACAGCACTTTCAATAACCCGGTGCTGGGAATATTGAAGCCAAACGGCCAGTGGAATCTCTGCGCCAACCTCAGGGAGCTCAACAAACGGGTCCATACTTCCCGATGGCCTCTGCCCTACATTGACCAAGGGCTGGCCCAGATCCAGGGGTCACAGGTATTCACTGCAATAGACCTGACCAATGGATACTGGACTGTGCCTGTCAGTAGGGAGGACCAATACAAGCTGGCTTTTACCTTTGGGGGCCAGCAGTACACATGGACCCGGACTCCCTTTGGATACCTCAACTCCGGCAATGAAATCAACATTTTCTTACACAAGGCCATGCCCGACCTGGGTGCAAGGGGTAACCTGGGTTATGTAGATGATGTCCTCATCAAATGTTCATCTGTGGAGGAACACATAGCGGAGATCCGTTATGTTCTGACCCAATTGAGGGCCGCCGGAGCAAAACTTTCCTTTCAGAAAGCACAGTGGTGTAGAACCCGTGTTAATTTCTTGGGGCATGAGATTACTCCTCAGGGTCTCTGTCCCCAGGAAAAGAAAGTGGAAGCACTTCAGAAACTGAAAGACCCCACAACTCTGCGGGAACTAAGGAGCCTCCTTGGACTGACTAATTACAGCAGAAAGTTCATTGAGGGCGACGCAGAGATCACCAGACCCCTGATTCATCTCCTGAAGGGGGGGTCAAGTGGGAATGGGGTCCAGAACAAGCCAAGGCAGTAAGACGACTCAAAAGAAGCCTCTCACAAGCACCTTGCCTAGCTTACCCTGTCAGAAACAAGGAGTTTTTCCTGGAGACAGGGTTCTCTAATACGTGCTTGACGGCAGTATTATACCAAAAGCATGATAAGGTCAATAAAGTAATCTCCTATGCGAGCAAAACTTTATCCTCTGTGGAGGAAAAATTCAACGATTGTGAGAAGGCACTCCTGGCAACGGTGTGGACATTGAAGAATTACCGCCCGTTTATCCAGGGGGAACACATCATAGTGGAGACTCCACACCAGCCTCTGCAATATCTCCAAAGTGACAGAATCCGGGCCGGAAATGTGAGTAATTCCCGAATTACTTCCTGGATTCTGTCAATGCAAGGCTTTCCTGTGGAGGTCAGATATGGCCAAAACAAGAAGAGTCCCCTCGCGCAAGGTTTGGCTGACTTGCATGATTGTGTTAGAGAAAACTGTCTCGAGGACGAAATTCTAAAAATCAAGGACAACAAGGAGGCATATCTTAATTCCCCACACAAAGTCTTTGAAGAGGACAGGTGTGAGGGAATGCCCACTGTCTATGTGGATGGATGCTCTTACCATGTTGAAAACGATGGGGAGAAAGAACTGGTGGCTGGCGTAGGGAATGCATGGGTGAAGGAGTTCCCAGAACCCTCCGCCGGACACAAAATTGGTTCCCGAAGTAGTCAGGTGGCAGAATTGATGGCTGTGCATCAGGCCATCCTCACTGCTGTCCAGCATCAACTCCACGAACTGGTCATAATCACAGATTCGGATTATGTACGGAACGGGTTCGTGGAGCACCTGGTTAATTGGAAAACCAGAGAAATGTTATGTGCTAATAACAAACCCTTGAAACATGGGAAGTTAATCCAAAACATTGATGATCTGGTCACAACGAATGGGATGACCATCTACTGGAAAAAGATCAAGGGTCATTCCAAAGTAGAGGGACCAGACAAAACTGGAAATGACTTAGCTGATCAGCTGGCCAAAACCGGGGCCATCCAAGGGGATCTAATTGAGATTGAGTCCCTGTTGGGGGAAATCCAGGTCACTGCTATCACTAGGTCCCAGAAAAATGCTCACAATGATCTTTCAATTGCACAATGGAGTAAGGAGACCCCTGATGCTGATTTGATTACCGCTCAGAAGGGGGATCCAATAATTGGTAAATTTTACCAACACATTGAGGACCCTGAGAACTTTCCCCTGACGGATACCGATTACAACGGGAAAGAGGACCTTAGAGTGTTGATGAAATGTCCAAAAATGTTCCGGATCCAAGACGGTTTGTTGGTAAGGAAATCCCAAGCTGGCCATGATCAGTGGGTGGTTCCTACCTCCTTCCGAAGCCTGATGTTAAGTCACGCCCATGATGCCGCTACCACCGGTCATAGGGGGTTTCATACAACACTTGAGATCTTAAGAGAGGTTGCCTACTGGCCGCACTTGGGCCAGGACCTCAACCAATATTTGAAGGGTTGTCTTGTGTGTGCACAATTTCAGCCAACATCCCTCACACACCGGGCACCTCTCCAAAAGAGGGGAATGACACTCCCATGGTCAGATTTGCAAATCGACTTTGTGGGCCCCGTGATTCTCTCCGCTAGGGGGAATAAGTACATGTTGACTGTGACATGCTTGTTTACCAAGTGGGTGGAATGTCTCCCAGCCCCAAACTGCAAGGCAGAAACGGCAGCTGCCTTGATGATTAACCACATCTTTTCCCGTTTTGGTCTACCTCAAAGGATTGAGTCAGACAGAGGTAGCCACTTCACCAGTGAAGTGATGACAAAGATGTGGGAGATACTGGGGGTCAAGAGAAAGCTACACATTGCTTACAGGCCAGCTTCTTCTGGAGCAGTGGAACGCTACAACCGGACAATTGTGAGCATCTTAAAAAAGTCTGTGGCAGATTCTGGGCCAAGTTGGGATATCCGATTACCTCTGGTCCTGATGGCCATCAGATCTACCCCTTCATCTGCAACCAAAATGTCACCATTTGAGTTGATGACTGGACGCAAGATGGTTCTTCCCCAGCATTTACTCTACAGAACCCAAGAGCAAACGTTGATAAATGCCTCCACAACTCATGAGTATGTGGAGAATTTAAGGAAACACCTTCAACATGCTTTTGCCTATGCTCAGCGGAATCTAGAAAGATCAGCCGAGAGTATGAAGACCCACTATGACCTGAAAACTTCCAGGAAGGAATATCAGGTGGAGGACCGGGTCTATTTATTCAATTTCCAAAGGAACCAGGCCAGACAGCGCAAATTCTTGCCTACATGGAAGGGACCATTTGAAATTATAGACAAGATCTCCCCTGTGGCCTACAAGATCCGCATCCCCAAAGGCGGTTTGGCAGAGGGGGAAGACAAGTGGGTCCACATAAACCAGTTGAAGTGTTGCCATCCCAGGCACACTTTGCAGCAACTGGAGGAGTCCTCTGCAATCCCAGAGGGTACCGCTCCAGAGTAATTCAATTCCAACCCTAAAATATCCTGCATATAGCCTATCAAATTCTGTGTTTCTCAAGTTTATGTGTTCCTGTTGCTTAATTTAAAAAAATGTGCATGTTCATATCTGTTGAGTTCTAAAATATATATGCCACCCCACTATATCAATGGTGGGGGAGAAATGTCCATGAATAGGTATTGCCGCTCTTCCTTTGTCGTCCTAGGGGAAAGAAAACCTGGAGATTGGCCAAGGAGGACGATCCGGAGACCGGGAGCAGAGACCCGAGGGGCCCGGGGTGCCGCCCAATATTCCTATGAGGACTGGCGAGGAGAACCGATCGATCAGTACCGGATGGAGGAAAAGATGCTGAACTGTGCCATTTGCAGAATTGGAAGAAGATTATACGGACATACCAGTACGTGGGTCAAAACACTCTTTGCACCCGACTCCCCATCGACTCAGATTTAAAGTACAGTCGGGTGGGGGGGCCTTGTTGGGTGTCCTGACCCACGTTTGAGATATCATGCTGCAACATTTGGTGCTGTGGGCTTAGAAAATCCAAGATGGCCAAAAAGCCCACATGTGCGCCAGAATCCAGGAAAACTACGCAGTTTGTACGCACACCAAAATGGTTACCTAACTTGCCACCAACCAGTGTAAAGAAAGATCTTTGTTAACAAAATCCACAGTTACTGATGTCAAAAAGTTGCTGAAATCGTGGCTCATCGGACCACTTTAAAGATTCAACCCTTTTGTGGGGTTCCACATAACCATTTTACTGTAAGGAGCCCCATCAAAACAATGTTAAGCAAGGGTTATTTACTACCATGTAAGAACCATTCCTGTTTGGAATGCATTAATCCAAGAAAGATCCCAAAAATGGATGCAGTACCAACAAAATCCTCAAGGCGGCGCTAGCGGTCTAAACTCTGACAGGAGAACTGAGTGCAGTTGCTGACAAAGGAATTTGACTCAGCTGACTTCAAAGACTGCATTTTAAACAAAAATTAGCCAACTGCTGTTCCCAGAGGCCAGAAGCCTGGGAAACCCTCTCACCTCAAGAGATTCACACCACAGCCCAGGATATCACATGGTCATAATAACCAAATGCAAAGTGACCCCGTGGTCTGCTGACCTAAGCCTCCTGGAGACCACACAATAGGCTCTTGCACTTGAATAGAATATGTTGATTTTGACTGTTTCCTGTCAACAAACGCCTGCCTGCCAGCAGAGGCATGGTGACTGACCCGCCCAAGTCTTGGAGGCGGACTCCAACACTCTGAGAACTGAATTGAAAGCAAAATATATATTTTACAAAAATACTGATAACTCTTTGTAATCAAATGACAGTAATGTATAACTTTGAGAGCCTTCATTTAAAAAATGTACCTTCGATTCAAGCCCAAACTCCAATTTGTGTGATGTTCAGGGGCAAAACCGTGCTATTTATTGACACCACATACTCTGTGTTTAAGCTAGCAGCCTGGAAAGTTACTGAGATATGTGTGGGAGGGGGGTGTACATGTGTATAAATCTGGAGAGAAATCCGATGTTGCAAAACCCACTAAAAAGCACATAATGTTGCCATTTCTGAATGCAAGCCCACAGGAAGAGCAGAGTTTGAACAGAGTATACCTCATGTGATATGTGATGGGTGCATGTAATTTTAAACAAATGTGTACCTGTGCAAATATGTATTTGGGTCAAATATAGATTTGTGGGCAAATTGACAGGGGAGTATCCTTTCTGCAGACCATGAAACAGCATCACTCTGACTCACATTTCCTTCCCCCAATCATGGGAGAGGGGAGAATTGGGCCATTGACAAGTAGAAAGGGGCAGGTTTAGCTAGGCCCAGGCACACACCCACATTCAAAACACATAAAAAGAGACTGCTGGGACAGGTAGAGACAGTCAATTCCATTTGCTGCGGAGCATGCTGACCGACGACTTCACATCCAGAGATCCTACACTTAGACTTCCAAGCTAAACAGAGACTACAGAACTTTGAACCAAGAAGGCCCACTGCAAGCAAAAGTATTTGTCAGCAGGCCCAAAAATCATTTGCAGACTATTCACAGCCAGACCCAGCTGTTGATTTTGGCCTGAAACCCTGTGCCAGAAAGATCCAGAAGCAGTGCTGTACCCAGAGAAAGCAGAGCAGTATCCAGAACCAGAGGCCAGAGATCCAGAGTGACCCAGACCGCTGTTAGCAGAACCAGAGAGCTGACCCAGATCACTGTGAAGTGCCGAGACCAGAACCGGAGTCCAGTCCAAAACCTGACCAGATCCGTGGCGAGGCCTATTTCAAAAATATATTGTGAGTACCTAGCAGAACTGTGCAGAACCAATCTCTTAGTTAAAATAATCTAATCCAAACTATTTTAATCTACCCAGAACTGCCTCCTAACTGTCACCTGTCATTTGTAAAGCTGCACCACTGTCATTTGTCAATTCTGCAGCTGCAAAGCTGTAACCTGTCGCTTTGAACTTTTAAAATTTCAAATCCGAAAAACAACCTTCACAAAATCATTCATAACTCCGTAACCGTTTGTGCTAGGAACTTGATTTAACTTTCCTCTGAAAGCTTAGAATATAACCTTTCCAACAAGCCTAGAACCGATTTTTTCTTATACTTTTTCCGCAATCACGATTCACGCATTCGCGAATTTTGCCGCGATTTGCGATTTGGACCAATTTCTTTACTTGTAAAAAGATAGCTGCTTTTGCCTGAACTGCTAAATTTCGTTTGCCTCTTAAGAACATCCCTGAATCATTGCTAGAGTGAGCCTGAACTCATATTAACTAGATACCACTCACCCTGAACCTCCTGAAGGGAATTAAACACATTTTAAGCATATTTCTCACCGCATTGTCACCATATTCAAAGCTTTTTGCCTGTGTTTCAAAACTACTATCTGTTGTATAAGCTGCTGGGGGGGAATTGAACTGAATTCTATTTTATTGCATTCCTAAGAACTGTGTGCTCTCATCTTCATCTCCTTACATTGCATAAAGGGGGGGTGAATTGTCCAAGAAAGTGATTACATTGTCTTTTGCTGAAATCCTATCAAGTTATTTTCTGTACTGCATTTTCATTCCACATTGCATCTATTTGAAACCATAAAAGTATTGTTGCTATCTTATCCATCCTATACCCACTCATCATTGATTATAAAGAAGTGTGCTAATGCCAGACTATCCATTATTGATTACTGCTCAGATTAATTGTGATATTCAATTATTAATTTATTATAAAGTGTGATATATATATATTGTTTACATTCTCAAATAAACCTTTTAAACTTGCAAAACAGAACTACTTCTTGGCTCAGTGGGGTCAGGGGGATTCTAAGAGAGGGGTGTTATATAGGGGTAGTCATCCAGAACTCATGAACTGGACATAAAGATATATCAATAAGGGTTTCCATTCAGTATCCCAGACTAGGCATTGACTTAGCTGTAGTGTTGAATTGAATCCTCTTACAATGTGTCCTCTGCCTGAAAGCGGGTACTCAATGTAGGCATGCTCCCTTGCCCCTCAACCCCCCACTCTGCACCCCAATTCCACCTTAGCACTGGTCTGCTACAATATTGCCTTTGGGTACTTCCCTGTTCATTCCTCCTGTGTACATGCTAACATCCAGCGGCCAATCTGCCAGACATATGCTGTGTGGTACATCCTTAGTACTTGATGCAGGGTGTCTCACGTGGACTGTGCAGAGGTCAGATGCCCCGCAGGGACATGAGTGCCCATTCATGCTCATGTGCATTCCACGCATGCCCCTATGTGTCCATGACTGGATGATCACTGTAATACAAGTCCTGGATGACCTACATTGCATGGCATTTCATCTGCCTTCCCATGTCAACTGTGTTCAGTACTGCGTTGCACACATATTTAGGGTCTGACAATCTGTGTGGGTCACAGGCCTCAGCCTGTTTAATGGTCCAACTGGTGTAGTGTCTTCTTCACATGTGGGTGTACTCCAGAGGTTTCATCATGTGTCCTGCTTACTGTCCCATCATCATTTGTTGTGTTGCCACTTGAATCACAAGATGCTGTTGATGCTAGTCAACACTGTCTGTCAATACACAGGTCTATGGTCAGCCTTTTGATACCAAGCTAGGCATCCCTGCTTTTGCACTTGGGGGGAGGGGTGGTTTGCTTGTAGACATGCTACCCATTGAATGCACATTGCACGTGATGCCTGAAGTTGACCTTGCACTGCTTTCACATTTTCTGACACACACCATGAAGTCCTTGTACATGTAGATAGTGAGTAACATACATATTTGCTGCACTGCATAGACCCACTTCAGTGCAAACTGCCTCATTTCCACAGGTCTAATCACAGAAGCAATTTCAAGTTGACCCAGCATGCATGCCAGGTTCTATTTTGTGTGTCACATGTCTGCCTGATGTGTTTGGTGTCGGGGTGTGTGTGTGTTGTGTGCTTCTAACATGTGTAGTGACCTTTTTTCTTTCTATTTTTCAGGTGATGACGAAATGGAGCCGGAGGATGGTGTTGTCATGCCAGGCACAGGGTTGTTATCACTACGTCAACCCAGCACAAGTGGGGGTCGTGGGGTGGTAGGCCACGAAAACCCCCAAGTGCTACAGTCCATCTTGTCTCTGGCTGCCTATGAGTCCAGCCCTGATGAACACTCTGACGACCATGTCGAGTTGGATGAGCATCAGGTCCATATGTTAGGGGTGAGTGATTCTGATGTGGACACTCCTTTGTCCGCGACACCTGCACTGAGGAGTCAGACAGTCTTGGAACCTCCGCCCGTGGTGGAATGGGACGCAGGGTCACCCTCCACACCAGTCACAGATGTTCCTGGGACATCACGTCGATGGGGGCATGTAGTCGTGCAGCCGCAGGCGGTGCCAACACAACGAGGACACCCAGTCCTTTGGTCCCGCAGGGGTCAAGCCCAGCAACGCGGTCGCCCCGCGCAACCGCTGTATACTGAGTGGGAGCAAGACATGACTGCCAATTCTGAACACCAGGGGGCAGCAATGGAAAACATTGCTGAGAGCATGGAGCGTGTGGCCAGATCTGTGCTCCCCCCTGCTAGGCAGGTGCTTCTCCAGCAGCAGGCGGCACGGTCCACGGCCCGCTCGCTCAGGCTGGGCATGGCGGCCTCAGACAGGGCACGCCAGGCTGAAATGTTGTCTCTGCGTCAAGCAATTGCTGCTCAAGCAGAGGCACACATGGAAGGAGTATGCTTCCCTCAGATCCACTCTGGGTGTCCTTCTGATGTCCCAGAGGGAGCGGGCAGAGGAGAGGTTTGCACAGCTTGAGCGTACCATCTCGGCTGAGCTACATGTTTGCCGGGAGGTGCAGAGGTTGTCCAGCCAGGCCTTACAGGATGAACTCTGTGTTACACGTGCTACCTTGCAAGAGGAAGCACGTGTATCACGGGAGGTTCTGCATGCAGACCTACGTGTCATCGCCACACAGAACCAGGCTCAGCCGTCCGGCAGACTTGCTGCCGACGAGGGGCAAGCTGCAGCTAGGCGTGGTCATGCTCCTGTGCCACGTCCTCCTTTCCAGGAAGAGCCAGACTCGGACGACAATCTATCTCCCACATAGGTCAGGCTGTGCAGTCGTTGAGCCCATGGGTTTTTTTTTTTCCTCAGCATCATCGCATGTGGGTGTTGAGCAGCACCCTGTAGCTCCCCCCTCCTGGGTGCCCCCCCTCCCGTGTCGTATGTGGCCATTTTTGATTTTTCTTTTAGTTTAGTTAGTTAAGTTTCTGTTTGATAGTTAGTTTAAATAGGTAATGTAGGTTTTTCATAGTTAGTGTAATTAGTTAATATAGTTAAAATTGCTTGTCTATTGTGCTTTCATGTGACAGTGTGGTGCTTTGTGGCTTTTGAAAGCATCCACTGTCTGTTCCAGCTGGGCCCTTCAAGCTTGTCTTGTGTATGTGTTTGCTGCTTGGGGTCCTTGACTCACATATGCCACTCCTGCTTCCCTTATCCATGGGCTCGGAAGAATGGTTCGGTGTAACAGCCTATTACACAAGGGCTTTGGACTGTCATATATGTGGCATGTCTGCTGCTGTGGAACTTGTGTTGACACCCCTAGTGGGGATGATTGGGGTGTAATTGACCACTGTTATTCTTTTGGTAGATGGGGTGTTTCATAATTCATGTGTACATTCATTGCTATGCATTGTGTAGTATGTTTCTTATCTTTACTGTACATGTGCTTGTTGCAATTCATGCCGTAGATAGTGTGTTCCAAACTTTGGCTGTGAATGACGGACTATTGGTGTGATTTCTGATGTACGTCTCTGACATGGTCCAGTCATGAAATGCCTGAAGAGACACACACAGATGAATCTAAATCATTAATCATGTGTTTCATGACCTTTCTGCAGGGGGATGAGCCTCCAGACCACCTTTGCCAGGAGACATGGGCCATTGGACGTCTGGAATCTGGACACGTTTGGTGGTGCCGACATGCGCATGTGTGCGCAAGCAGTGGCACAGGGATTGTGATCATACATCCGAAAACTGCTGACGTGTTTTAAGGGACTCCAGGTAAGGTGAGCATCACAGGGGGGGTCACAACACAGCAAAAATTCCACCAGGCCAGTTGCACATGCATGCTTAGTAGCAGCACTGATGGTGAGCTTGGACAAATATTGGTGTTGAAGCGCACAATACAGCTTAGATGTGTTAGTGGACTGTTGGCTAGTTGATAGCTAAAGTTGTCTGGGGCACCTGCAGGGGCAGTGGCACATACCCTCCTGTCCACCATGGGCCATTGAGGCACTTGTATTAGCAATGTAGCGTTCCGAGACATGGAAAGAAGCAGCTCATAGGGACAGACAGCAAGGGAAATACTCGGGTGCAGTGCATTTCATTTCCAAGTAGAATTTGAAACATGCACTACCTACTTTATTTTGGTCATGGTGGTACATGACTTGTTCTGAAGTCATACCTTGCTATATGCGTCTGTCTGCTTACCCAGGGAACATTGCATGGTAGTCAGTCAAAATCTCGAAACCAAAATATCGAATACAAAAAGACCGGAAAAAAAAATATCGAAAAAAAAAATATCGAATTTTTTATTTATTTATTTATATATGTTTTTGGGGTCAGGTAAGTAAAAAAAAGGGGTAAAATAAAAAAAAAATGAAAAAAAGGGGGGTTGGGGGGGCAACCCCCCTATTTAAAAAAAAAACACATTGAAAAAAAAATTCGATATTTTATTTTTCGGCCTTTTGTATTCGAGATTTTGGTTTTCGAGATTTTGGTTTTCGATATTATCACTATGAACCATATTGCATGTTGTGTGAATCGTGACACATTGGTGTTCCATTTGCCATGCACCCAGCGGCGCCTGATTTACTGCATTGACTGTGTATGAACCATCACAGGGGTAATGTTACGTATGGGTACGAAGCATCCGCAGAGGATTGTCTGTTTGTAGAGTAGTTTGTTACTTTGGGGCATATTTGGTGGTGTGTTTGTGTGTTTTGGGCATGCACAGATTATTAACTGTGGCTCTCTTTGCAGCATTGAACTGCTCCTGTTACCGGCCCTGAGGGTGCGCAGGCAGGAGGCCAGCATTCACCCCAGAGATAAGTTTCTCTTGGACTTCCATTTGAGTAATTTGCTGCTATGTGCATGATGAACAAGTTTGGTCTAATTGTGTATGTGTTAATGTGAGTACTACATTTTTGTGCATTCCCTACTTTCCCGTGTCAATCCTCCTCCCCTCTCCTGCCCCTCATTCCGGTTATCCAGTATGCCAATGCCTGTCCCGACTGCATATCCCTGACCCTCCTTCCCCACCAGGGTCTGAGAGGCCTGTGTGAGTTTGACCTTGCAGGCACCCAGACCACGGTGGGGGTGGTTGGTTTGTGCCACTCCTGCGCCTGTAAACGGGAGCTGTGACAGTACACATCCGTTCGTGGTGCATCATTCTATGTTATGTACCACACATGGTACACATCTTGTTGTGACATTGTTGTACTGTGCTACCTTGGTTGTTAACATCATTGTGGTAGTACTTGGCCTTTGTGGCGTACTGCTACTTCAAGTCATCTACTGGAGACTGTTCTGGTTTGTTTTCCTGCCTGCATGCTATTTGCTTGGCTTCTGTGTTGGCCTGCTTTGAGTTCTCTTGGATTTGGTGCTTTTGCAAATCAAGGTGGACTCTCAGGGTGCTGGCAACTTTTTACACACAAGGTGGGAGATGGTGACAAAGGGGAAGGGTGATCCTGTGGCCAGGTGAAATTAAAGGATGAGGCTGAACAACCCAGGTGCAGTTGTTCAGTGGTTTGTGGTGATTTGTGAGGGGGCGGGGGAGTTTTGTTGTTGATAGTTGCCTTTCCCTGCTGTGTGATGGGCACCCTAACATTGTAATTGTGGTATCCTATGTACATGATGTATTCTGCTGATCAATGCTTGTTCATGTGTTGTGTTTACCTTTCAGGTGTGAGGGGATAGTTGTGGTTTGACATGCTAGGGTATACACATGGTGAATGTTCACATGTGATGTGTAGAGGACACTGATGGTCACTTGATTGCACATGCACATGTTGAGTGCATGTCCCTACTGACCCACACACTCGCACTATTATCCACTACATGTACAACCACCCTTCCATGTCTACGTGTACACTCTGTTTGCCTTCTGGTGCCCACTGTGTCCCTGCAACACATGTTCTATGAATTTTGTGGATCCTGTACATGCCTAATTTGCTTTTTGATGTAGTTTGTTGCTTAGATGTGATGCTCAGGGTGCGCATCACACACAATGGCTGTTCACTGTGCTGTGCACTGAGCAGTATGTGGTGCAGGAGCTGGATACGGCACCCAGAAGCAGTAGTGTTGATTTTGCAATGCACATTGTGCATGTAGACAGGCATTCATTGTTATGTTACAACCACAACTTTTGGAATGCATTTGGGTATGACTTATTTTGGGTGGGAGGTTGTTGGTCAGTCATTTCATCTGATTCCATGTCAGGCATCATTGTCTGATGCCAATTTACATTTTTCACATGGCAATATGTACCTTATTGGTACTGTGTTGGTGTATGGCTATTGCTTGCCATGTCATGTTGTGGTTTGGGAGGGTTGAGTGACATACCAGTGATAGTCATGGCCTGTTTTGCAGGTCTGTGTGATTCACACCTTGCATGTGTGCCTTTTGGTCACACAGGATTGCTTGTGTTTAAGTAGCCAGGGATGCACACAATGTGGCAATTCCATGGCAACAATCTCAGGGTGGTAAGGTTGTGACAGTTGACTGTGTCTTTGTCATCATCGATTGTCATTTGGTATGTGCCAGGCCTGTGTGCACTCCGCAGGGTTGGGAGTTTAGGTGAAAAATGTGGCCACAAGCTGGGTCTGGGCTGCCTCGCCACGTGCCCTATCCCCTCCCATGCCTCGCCACGTGTCCTATCCCCTCCCATGTGTAGTGCCTGTGCCATGTCCACCGGTACGCCCTGCCGTGTTGCAACATTGTGCAGGACACATGCTGCCACAATGATCCTGCACACTACTGGGGGTCCATAGAGTAGCTGCCTGCCAGAGCGGTCAAGGGAGCGGAAGCGTGACTTGAGCACTCCGAATGTGCACTCCACTATGGCCCTGGTTGCAATATGGGCGGCGTTGTATCTTACCTGGGGTGGTGTGGTGGGGTTCCCGATTGGCGTCATCATGTGGTTGCTCAGAGGGTAGGCACTGTCCCCTGGAGAGGTGACAATGGTTGTGATTATTGGGGTTTGTGTATTTGTGTGTGTGTGTGTGTGACATGCATATATGTGCACAGGCATTTGTACTCACCTAGGAGCCATGTGTCGCCATGCTGCCCAGCTTCCAGGGCCTGGTTCAGGGCGGACATTCTGTATATGAAACTGTCATGGGTGGAGCCAGGGTAGTTTGCATAGACCGAGATGATGATTCCCTTTGCATCGCATACCACCTGTACGTTGATGGAATGCCAGTGCTTGCGGTTTCGGTAGATGTGCTCAGTGGCCCTAGCTGGACGTAGGGCCACATGGGTGCAATCTATGGCACCGAGCACTTTGGGGATGTGTGCCACCCTCTAAAAGTCATGAACAATGGCCTGCCTTTCTGTGGGTGTTCTGGGCATGTATATTTGCCTGCGGACTGAGGGGCGCGCTGTCATAATTGTCAAGACCTGGTGTAGGCAGCGTGACTGCGTGTCCTGTGAGACCCCCCCCCGCTATGTCAGTAGTCCGCTGAAATGACCCAGTGGACAAAAAATGCAGGACATTGCGCACCTTCTCCAAGGGGCTCAATGCTTGGGAGCAGAGGGTGGGGGATGTAAGGTCATCTTCCCACTCCCTGTCCAGGTCTAGGATGATACAGGGTGGAAACCTATACCTTCCATAGATCTGGTCGTCAGGCATCCCAAAAAGGCTTGTCCGTGGTGAAAAAATGCGTGCCCTGTTGTAAGCGATATTCAATCAACACTACAGCTAAGTCAATGCCTAGTCTGGGATGCTGAGGAAACGCCTTATTGATGTATTTTTATGTCCAGTTCAGTACTCTGGGTGACAACCCTTGTATAACACCCCCCTCTTAGAATCCCCATGACCCCACTGAGCCAAGAAGTAGGTTTGTTTTGCAAATTAAAAGGTTTATTTGAAAAATTAACAAGATATATATCACACTTTTATAATAAATTAATAATTGATATCACACATATGGATATAATGTTGATCAACAATGGGTAATCTGGCACTAGCACACTTCTTTACAATCAATGAGGAGTTAGTATAGGATGGATAAGGTAGCAAAAATACTTTTATGGTTTCAAGGGAAAAGCAATGAGGAATAAAATGCAGTACAGAAATACTTGATATGATTTTAGCAAAAGATAAGATATTCACTTTTTCTCTGGCAATTCACCCCCCCCCATGCAATGTAAGAAATGGAAGGAGATGGAAAGAGGAGCACACAGTTCTAAGGAATGCAATCAAATACAATACGAAATTCAGTTCCCCCCAGCAAGCTTAGAGGAAACAGGTAGAAGTTTGAAAAACAGGCCCAAAATGCTTTGAATGTGATGACAATGAAATGAGAAATGTGCTAAAAATGCTTTTAATTCCCTCTAGAGGTTCAGGGGTATGTGATATCTAGTTTATATTAGTTCAGGCTCACTTTAGCAATGCCCTATGAGTAACTAGCAGGTTAAAATGAATTTTAGCAAAGGAAAGCAATGAGCTGCTGATTTTTAAACGTGGCTGAAATTGTGCAAAATGTCAAATCGCGTCAAATTTAATCGCGTGCGTCGAGCGTGATTGCGGAGGCACTATAAGGAGTAGGAAGTCGGTTCTAGGCTCTTTGGAAAGCTTAGAATCTTGGAATCTTAGCTTTAAGATGACAGTTAAAACTCGCTCCTAGCACAAACGGTTCCGGAGACACAGCCGATTTCGTGAAAGGTAGTTTTTCGGATTTGAAATTTAAAAGTCCAAAATGACAGGTGACAGTTTTCAGCTTTAAAAATGACAGAATGACACGATTCTAGGAGGCAGTTCAAATAGGCTAAAATAGTTTGAATTAGATTATTTTAACTAAGAGATTGGTTCTGCACAGTTCTGCTAGGTACTCACAATATAAATTTGAAATAGGCCTTGCCACGGATCTGGTCAACACGTCCAGTGGCGGTTCTCTCTGCTCGGCGGGTCAATCAGGCACCGGTTCTGCTCACAGCGATCCGGATCTCTGGTTCTGCTCAGAGCGGTCTGGGTCTGCGGTTCCGGCAAAAGTTCTTGGCAAAGAATTCAAACAGCTTGCCTGGCTGTTGAATAGTTTGGTTAGGTTTGCTGGATTCTGAAGTCCTGCTGAGAATACTTTTGCTTGCAGTGGGCCTTCTAGGTTCAAAGTTCTGTAGTCTGTGGGTCCCTGGTTCTGGTCTCTGTCTGGATGGGATGTCGGCCATCAAAATGCTCCGCAGAAATGGAAAATGAATGTCTCTACCTGTCCCAGCAGTCTCTTTTTATGTGTTTTGGAAGTGGGTGTGTGCGTGGCATAACTGAGCCTGCCCCTCCCTACTTGTCATTGGCACAGTTCTCCCCTCTCCCTTGATTGGGGAGCTGGGTTGGGTGTCATCTTTATGGCTTACAGAAAGACACTCCCCTTTTCAATGTGCACACAAATCTATTTCTGATCCAAATACATATTTCCCAGATACACAATTTGTTGGAATTACATGTACACATTATATATTCCTTATGGTCCATGCTTGTCCGCCTCTGATCTTCCTGGGGGCTTGCATTAAAAAATGACAACATTTTGCACTTTTTGGTCGGTTTACCAATATCGGACATTTACCAAAAATTACACAAGTGTGCGCAAGGAGTATGGACATTAATTGATGAAGTGTCAGATTTTTAACATGCAGACATTTGGAGTAAGACCCTATTTTCCGCTAGCAACCCCCCAGAATACACCACAGGGTCCTAACACCTCTTAAAATGTGCACGGAAAAATCCCAAGAATAATGATATTATTTATATCATTTTGACCAGTCCGCACTATGAGTTATCTATCTTTTTAAAATTATGCCCTGGTCAAAAAGGGGTGTGGCTTCCCACATCACATGGTGGAATCACTGGTTTATCCACTTCCCCCAAGCTCAGCTTGCTAGCAGAGGCACTGCCCCTCCCAGTTTCCCCCAAGAGGAAGCCATTTTACGACCCCCCAAATATAACATTTGCCTGAGCCCAGGACAGGGCTTTGTTCAACCTCCTGCAGTCTGGAGGTACCCCTCCCTTAATTCAATCAGAGAGGTGTCATCTCCTTTTGGCAGGGGCAGCAGGATGCAGCTAGGCCTGGGAAGAGTGGCTGAGCAGGTTTCTCCTGTCGGGGGTAGTTGTCAGGAAGAATTCAGCTAAATGTCACTTTAGTTCCCAGTTTAAATCAAACTTACAATTTTTACATATACATTAAATAATTACTCCCTTCAAGTCATTTCAGAATATAGTTTTACATTGTATCAACCTCTTAGCAAGTCTTTCCTTGCCTGGTTTCGGTTCCTCTGTTCAGTTTTACACAAAAGTCTGGTGGTTTTAAAACACCGTCTTTCTGATAGTGGTGAGTACCGGTATTGCATCCATTTTTGGGATCTGTCTTGAATTACTGCATTTCAATAGAGTGGTCTTTTGCTTGATAGTATAGGACCCTTGCTTAACATTGTTTTGATGGCATCCTTACAGTAGGGTGGTGATGTGGAACCCCCCACAAGAAGGTTGTATCTTTGGAGTGGTCTTGTGCCAACTGCGCAGTTCTCCTGGATTCTGGCGTGAATGTGGGTGGCGACAGCTCATCCCCACATCCACCCAGTCTATTGATTTAGTTTGTTCTGGGATAGAATAATGGGCGGCGACAGCTCATCCCCACATCTACCCAGTCTAATGATTCAACATGGGTCAAAACCCTTGACAAACCCCCCGCCCGACTGCGCTTTGATTCGAGTCGAGGGAAAGTCGGGTGCCAAGGATGTTTTGAGCCCTGTGCTGTTATGTCCGCATTATCTTCTTCCAAT
This sequence comes from Ambystoma mexicanum, assembly GCF_040938575.1. NCBI lineage: Eukaryota > Metazoa > Chordata > Amphibia > Caudata > Ambystomatidae > Ambystoma > Ambystoma mexicanum. The sequence goes on along the minus strand of NC_090936.1, from coordinate 220,169,928 downwards.
TCTGTAGATGGCACAGTTCAGCATCTTTTCCTCTACCCAGTTGGATCGATCGGTTCTCCTCGCCGGTCCTGATGGGAATATTGGGCGGTACCCCGGGCCCCTCGGGTCTCTGCTCCCGGTCCCCGGTCGTCCTCCTTGGTCAGTCTCCATGGTTTCATCTCTCCTAGGATGATAAAGCAAGAGCGGCAATACACATTCCTAGACATTTTTCCACCACTATTAATGGTGTGGCGAACATGTACATTTTATACATCCGAATGCATTTTGCAGTCTGATTTGAAAAACAATATATAACAGTGAACATTTGCATTACGTTACTATATTTTTGATATGTGGAATATTTTAGAGTTTGAACTGACTTACTCTGGAGCGGCCCCCTCTGGTATTGTAGAGGACTCCTCCAGTTGCTGCAGGGTGTGCCTGGGATGGCAACACTTTAACTGATTTATATGTACCCACTTGTCTTCCCCCTCTGCCGAACTGCCTTCGGGGATGCAGATCTTGTAAGCTACAGGGGAAATTTTGTCTATAATTTCAAAGGGTCCCGCCCATGTAGGCAAACATTTTCGCTGTTTGGCCTGGTTCCTTTGTAAATTGTATAGATAGACCCGGTCCCCCACCTCGTATACTTTCCTGGTGGATTTCAGGTCGTAGTGGGTTTTCATGCTATAAGCTGATCTTTCTAGATTCCGCTGAGCATACGCAAAAGCATGTTGGAGGTGTTTCCTCAAATTCTCCACATACTCATGAGTTGTGGAGGCATTTATCAATGTCTGCTCGTGGGTCCTGTAGAGCAAATGTTGAGGAAGCACCATCTTGCGTCCAGTCATCAACTCAAATGGTGACATTTTGGTTGCAGATGAAGGGGTAGATCTGATGGCCATTAGGACCAGAGGTATTCGGATATCCCAACTTGGCCCAGAATCTGCCATAAACATTTTTAATATGCTCACAATGGTTTGGTTGTATCTCTCCACTGCTCCAGAAGAAGCTGGCCGGTAAGCGATATGTAATTTCCTTTTAACCCCCAGTATCTCCCACATCTTTGTCATTACTTCACTGGTGAAGTGGCTTCCTCTGTCTGACTCAATCCTTTGAGGTAGACCAAAACGGGAAAAGATGTGGTTAATCATCAGGGCTGCTGCTGTTTCTGCCTTGCAGTTTGTGGCTGGGAGACATTCCACCCACTTGGTAAACAAGCATGTAACGGTGAACATGTACTTGTTTCCTCTAGACGAGCAAATTACAGGGCCTACAAAGTCGATTTGCAAATCTGACCATGGCAGTGTCATCCCCCTCTTTTGGAGAGGCGCACGGTGTGTGAGGGATGATGGCTGAAACTGTGCACACACAAGACACCCCTTCAAGTATTGGTCGAGGTCTTGCCCCATGTGTGGCCAGTATGCAACCTCTCTTAAGATTTCCAGTGTTGTGTGAAACCCCCTATGACCGGCGGTGGCCGCATCATGGGCGTGTCTTAACATCAGGCTTCGGAATGAGGTAGGGACCACCCACTGGTCATGGCCAGCTTGGGATTTCCTTACCAACAAATCGTCTTGGATTCGGAACCTTTTTGGACATTTCATCAACACTCTTAGGTCCTCCTTCTCAATGTAATCGGTATCCGTCAGGGGAAAGTTCTCAGGGTCCTCAATGTGTTGGTAAAACTTACCAATTATTGGATCCCTCTTCTGAGCTGTGATCAAATCAGCATCAGGGGTCTCCTTACTCCATTGTGCAGTTGAAAGATCATTGTGAGCATTTTTCTCGGACCTAGTGATAGCAGTGACCTGGATTTCCCCCAACAGGGACTCTATTTCGATTAGATCCCCTTGGATGACCTGGGTTTTGGCCAGCTGATCCGCTGAGTCATTTCCAGTTTTGTCTGGTCCCTCTACTTTAGAATGACCCTTGATCTTTTTCCAGTAGATGGTCATCCCATTCGATGTGACCAGATCATCAATATTTTGGATTAACTTCCCATGATTCAGGGCGTTGTTATTAGCACATAACATGCCTCTGGTTTTCCAATTGACCAGGTGCTCCACGAACCCGTTCCGTACATAATCCAAATCTGTGATTATGACCAGTTCGTGGAGTTGATTTTGGACAGCAGTGAGGATGGCCTGATGCACAGCCATCAGTTCTGCCACCTGACTTCTTTGGGGACCAATTTTGTATCCAGTGGAGGGTTCTGGAAACTCCTTCACCCATGCATTCCCTAAGCCGGCCACCAGTTCTTTTTCCCCGTTGTTGTCAACATGGTAAGAGCATCCATCCACATAGATAGTGGGCATTCCCTCACACTTGTCCTCTTCAAAGACTTTGAGGGGGGAATTAAGGTATGCCTCCATGTTGTCCTTGATTTTTAGACTTTTGTCCTCGAGACAGTTTTCTCTGGCACAATCATGCAAGTCAGACAGACCTTGCGCGAGGGAACTCTTCTTGTTTTGGCCATATCTGACCTCCACAGGAAAGCCTTGCAATGACAGAATCCAGGAAGTAATTCGGGAATTACTCACATTTCCGGCCCGGATTCTGTCACTTTGGAGATATTGCGGAGGCTGGTGTGGAGCCTCCACTATGATGTGTTCCCCCTGGATAAACGGGCAGTAATTCTTCAATGCCCACACCGTTGCCAGGAGTGCCTACTCACAATCGTTGAATTTTTCCTCCACAGAGGATAAAGTTTTGCTCGCATAGGAGATTACTTTATTGACCTTGTCATGCTTTTGGTATAATACTGCCGTCAAGCACGTATTAGAGAACCCTGTCTCCAGGAAGAACTCCTTGTTTCTGACAGGGTAAGCTAGGCAAGGCGCTTGTGAGAGGCTTCTCTTGAGTTGTCTTACTGCCTCGGATTGTTCTGGACCCCATTCCCTCTTGACCCCCCCCTTCAAGAGATGAATCAGGGGTCTGGTGATCTCTGTGTAGCCCTCAATGAACTTTCTGCTGTAATTAGTCAGTCCAAGGAGGCTTCTAAATTCCCGCAGAGTGGTGGGATCCTTCAGTTTCTGAAGTGCTTCCACTTTCTTTTCTTGGGGACAGAGACCCTGAGGAGTAATCTCATGCCCCAAGAAATTAACACGGGTTCTACACCACTGTCCTTTCTGAAAGGAAAGTTTTGCTCCGGCAGCCCTCAACTGTGTCAGAACATAACCGATCTCCGCTATGTGTTCCTCCACAGATGAACTTTTGATGAGGACATCATCTACATAAGCCAGGTTACCCCTCGCACCCAGGTCGGGCATGGCCTTATGTAGGAAAATGTTGAATTCATTGCTGGAGTTGAGGTATCCGAAAGGAGTTCGGGTCCATGTGTACTGCTGGCCCCCAAAGGTAAAAGCCAGTTTGTATTGGTCGTCCCTACTGACAGGCACGGTCCAGTATCCATTGGTCAGGTCTATTGCTGTGAATACCTGTGACCCTTGAATCTGGGCCAGCCCTTGGTCAATATAGGGCAGAGGCCATCGGGAAGTATGGACCCGTTTTTTGAGCTCCCTAAGGTCGGCACAGAGTCTCCACTGGCCGTTTGGCTTCAATATCAAGGTTCTTAATTATTTCAGTAAGGGACTCCATGGATGCTAGAGGCAAGCGATATTGCTTCACAAACACCGGAGTCATGCCAGGGTCAGTGGGAATTGTTGTTGTGTGGATGTCGGTGCGACCACAGTCATATGAGTCTACCACAAAGAGATCTTGGAAATCCAAGAAAACTTGTTTCAACTTTTGCTTCTGTTCCAGAGTCACACAGGCATCAGCTAGGTTGACTCTCTCTTCCACCATCTGCCTGAAGCCTTGAAAGACTTCTGGTTTGGCTATCTCAGCCGCCTCCTCCAGCTGGGTGGAGAAGTCCCTGGTCAGAGTGCTGATTTGGACTGGAGGCTTCAGGTGGGAAAGGCAGCCCTCATGGACCTGGAAAATCACCTCATCCCTCCTGAAGTCACAAGTCACATCTTCCTTACCATAAGGGCAAGAAGTGTACACCAGGAAGTTCCCCCCATGCCGGGTGAAAATCCTGTCTGATGTTGTGTTGTCATCACTGTCACTGTCAAAACAGTCCTTGGGGATTGGTCCTAACAGTTCATTTCCTAGATCAATGGAAAAATGTCGGTCATCAACCGCCATTCCAATAATGGTGCCTGCGGCTAGAGTAATACTCTTTAAGTCGCTGTTATCCACCTCTATTGGAATGGTGTCATGTTCTATGTTGACTAATGGAGTTGAGTTTACCCCCAACCCTTGCTGTTGGAGAGAAGCATTTAGATGTATGTAAGCATCAGGGTTTTTCAATTTTTTATCACCTTTTAACTTTCACTTCCAGGGGGAATTGTCGGGTCCTTTCTGGGATGGTGACTTCCTCTTTAATCTGAATTTCAACTGCATAAGGTAGCAATTGAGCTGGCCTAAATGCTTTTTCTGGATCATCAGAGCCCATGGGATTATCCGCTAATCGGGACCAAGCTTTGAAGTTTATTAGGTCCAAACTAATGGCAAAGCGATTGAGAATGTCACTGCCTAAGTAAAAGGCGGCAGTGACATCTCGCACGACCCAACAATTATGGACTATGCTCTTGTTGCCAATGGAGATTTTGAGCATACACCTGCTTGGCAGGAGATGTTTCGAATTGGGTGCTTCCGGGTCCATTTCCCATTTGTCTATCAGTTTGAATGTGGGAATGGCTGGATCTTTTGGGAGTTGGCGGAACATGGCTTCGCTGATGAAGCTCTTACCGTTGTTCACACACACTCGGGCGAGAACAGAGTCCTTCCCATCATTTAACTTAACAGGGATGAACAACTGCTCTCCAATTTGCTGAATATCAGCCAGGCTCTGAGCTGATTTCACCTCTTTCAGGACTATAGGAGTGGGAGTGTCTGATTGTGGATTGGTAAAGAATTTCAGAGTGTTTCCTTCCAGTGTGGAATACCACCTAAAACTGGAAGGAAGGTTGATTTTCAGAAATAGAGAGGACCCCCCATCACCAGTCTGTTGTCCGACTGCTATTACTGTCACGTGTGGAATTTGGTTGTTCTGGAAGTGAAATTCTACTTGGTCAGATTTTTGTTCAACCATGTGGCAGGTGCCGTTTAAACTAACATGGTTGACACTCTGTTTTAATTTTATTGGTCGGCTAGTCTGGGTCCAGAGGACCTTGTTTACACAATCTATTAGGGGTGACAACCTTCTCAGGCGGTCGTTCCCTAGTAAACAAGGGGTGCCCTCTGGAGTCACTACTATGACCGGGTGTTTCAACCTGTGACGCCCAAATTTAATGTCCATATCTGCCGTCCCCTCGACGGGAATTTCCTTCCCGTCAAAGTTCTGGAGTTGCCCAGGAAGAGAGGTGAGAGGAATACAGTAATTCTCCCCCTTCCTGCCTTTAGTTCATCAAAGGCCCTTTTGGACAGAAGGGTAGCTTGGGATCCAGTGTCCACCAGTGCCAAAAGTGTACCCTGCCCCTGTACTTGTACGGGGGCATAATATCTTCCTCCTTCTCCTCAAGGGGGCACAGATAATGCACATTTTTGGACAACTGGTGGGCTAATTTCCTGGTTTTGGACATTGCTAGCAAAGAGATTTGGGTAGAATTCTGTGGAGAGCCTGGGGAATCTGAAAGAAAAAGTTGGCAACTGGAAATGGTTTCGGGTTCTGGGCCCCCCTCCTCCCTTTTTGGAGGCAGTCATCAGGATGGGTTTGACCCATGGGACTTTGGTAATGTTGGTTTTGGGATAGAATGATGGGCGGCGACAGCTCAATCCCCACATCTACCCAGTCTGTTGATTCGGTTTTAGGTTCCCCTGGTTCCGGTTCTGGGCCGCCCCTGCCGTTTTGGAGGCAGTCACCAGGATGGGTTTGAACCAGGGTTTTTTGGTTTTGTTGGTTCTGGGATAGGATGATGGGCGGTGACAGCTCAATCCCCACATCTAACCAGTCTGGATTGGAATCTCTTGGGACCCATTTTTCCTTGGGATGAGTTCCCCCATCTCTGAAGGAGAAGATCCTTTTCCCAGGATCCTCTGAGGATCCCTCTCCCTCAAATTGGAAGACCAGTACCTCCTCCACAAAGTGGGTCTGTTTGGGTCCTTTGTTTCTCCTACCTCCTCTCTGCCCCTTGGGAGGCAGGCTTTCAGGGGTAGGAGATTTTGTTTCCGGTTCCTGTTTTTCCAGGGGCTGTTTACAAGCTGGGAAGGAAGCTTCCTCCAAGGCTTTACACCCCCCTTCCCCTTGTGCCTCCTCCCTGGGAAACGGTGGGTTATCGGGGTGCTGCCCCCGTCATTGTTCTGGAGCACCAGGCCCAGAGTTTGGGGCATTCTGCGGTGGCATGCTCATCTGCGGGTTCTGTTGAGCCCTCAGTATGTGACCCAGATCCCGTGCCATATTTTGGACCTGGCGCTCAAGTTGTGAAACCTGCTCAGGCTGATACGGGGCTCTATTTTTTCCCCTGGGCTGATCCCGGGAAGGGTAGCTCTCCCTTCTCTGGTAATACCCCGGATTGGGAAGATTTGGGTACCCCTCTACCCTTGGCCTCCCCTCTCCCGGATTAGGTGGTCTGGGCTCAGGGAATTGGGGAAAGAAGGATGGATGGTTTTGGGGTTGGAAATTGGGTGGGTACCTGGGAAAAAAGTTCTGCCCAGGATTTGGTGAATTTCTGCCCTCCTGGGGGAAGTTAGGAGGGAAGTTCCCTGGGTCAGGTGCTTGGCTGGATCCCCCCCTTGGGCTGGAGGAGTCCACACATAACCCAGGATGGGGCGGTTTCCCTTGTAGCGGGGACTTACATAATCAGGGGAGCGGGGGACCCCATTTGTGGGACTACCTCCTCGACTCCCTGTCTGTGACTGGCCCGAGGGCCTTCTGAGCTGTGAATTATTTGGTGCAGGCAGGTTTTTAGGCCCCCCCATCTCCAAATCTAAAACAGGGGCAACCTTTACCTCCGCCACCTTGGCAGCAGCAGGGGTGCTGTTGGTTTTGGGGTTTTTCTCCGCATTACTTTTATTTTCTTCTGCACCTCATAGATCCGGGTAGCCTGTTCAATGACCCAGTCTAGTGACCTCTTCTCGTGAAAATCTCTCACGAGCTGGGTCATGATGTATTTGGGCAAGGCATGGAAAAAAGTATTGACAAATTCTCTGCTGTCCGTGCGCACCCTTCTGGTGGTCTGCACAAAAGCACGCTTCAATTCTTGCACGAATTCTTGTGGGGCCTGATCCTCCCCACATTGCAAATTGTAAGCTGCCTTGCGAGCCTCTTGAGGATTTCTATGAACAGAAAAATGTTTTAAGATGGCCGCCCTATATGCGGACTATCTTGAATGGTTTTGGTCCTCCAGCCCTGCAAAGAAACTGGAGTATTCTGGGGAGAATGTACATTTGACGTACTGGCTGCAGCTTCTGCTGTCCTTCAAATGGAAAGTCTCCATACTTTGCTCATAGAGTTCCAAGTGTTCCCAAACAGAATACTTGGCGTTCTTATGATAAGGCGAGTTGACACTCCTTATTGCCTTTATTTGTTTCAATGGGTCCTTAAGCAAGGCCCTTTTTGCCTTATTGGCCTTTTTGGTTCGGGTCACCCTGGTCCATTCATCCTCTGACTCCGAAGCACTGCTCCCAGAGGTGCCCGTCTGATCTTCCAGGTTTTCCCGGATTCTGCGAGCCTGGGAATGGCTGGCAGAATGTGGGGACATGGTCTCCTGTATCCTGTAACGCTCAGAGGAGTCTTCAGATCCCTCCTTGCTGCCAGGATTTGATAGGTACCCCCCCCAATGACCTAATTGGCCGAGGGTTTCAGGAGCCCTTAATGGGCCTACTCTCCTGGGGTTCCCCACTAATTTGCACTGTGCTTGGGTGCCCATACCCGGATGCCCGCCCCTCCATTCCTGGGTGGTACTGGCCTATGAGCCCCATACTTTTGGCTGGATAGTAATCTGCCATCCCTGTGGCCCTGTGCTCATGTGCGCCAGGGGACATGGGGGTGGCAGAGTCCAGGGACTGAGAGAGATGACGGCCTCCGGTACTAGGGCTCCTGAGGTTATGCTCAGGCGTTTCCCTTTCCCAGCGAACTTCATCTCTGTCAGCCCCTGCTCCCTGTTGCAATGCAAGAGCCTGCGCCTTCAGTTCCTCAGTTAAGGCCTTACTAGACTCTATCAGTCTCTACTGCATCGCTACCTGTTGCTGGAGCCTATCAATGTGCTGACAGAGAGCCTCCTTTTCTCTCTGTGCCTCCTGATTGGTCCTGGAGTACTGGGCCAGTCTCTGCTGCAGGAGGGTTACCTCCTCAGTCCCATCCCTACTGGCCTGCTCCTTTTTTGCCAGAGCCTCCTCCACCCTCCTGGTGTGATCTAGCAAGCCCTGATGCTCTTTTTGGAGGTCAACCAGCCCCTGGAGGGCCAAGTGATTTCCTTCAATTTTTCTTTTTTAATGGCAGACTTCCTGGCCTAAGGTATCCCTTTCCTGACCAAGAGCCTGCATTTGTGACGCCAGGTCGTCCCTCTGCCTTTGAAAGGCACCAGCTTTCTGGCGTTCTTCATCAAACTCTGCCTGGGTATCCAGGTCTTTCAAAATCAATTTATTGCTTTCCTCTTTCTCTCTGTCTAGTTGAATTTGTAGGGTGGCTACCTGCTCTGTGCATGCCCTGTTGAAATTGATCTGTTGCTCCAGCTTTTTCTGGCTCGGCAGTAAGGAGTCCAAACTGTCTTGGTGCTCCTTCTGCAAAGCCAGAATTCTGGTATCCTGGTCTGTCTTTTCCTGTTGCAGTATATCCATGTCCTCTTTTATTTTAATGATATACTGCCTACTATCATTTTCTGACTCCTGGCTCCTGAGCAGCCTCTGCTCAGAAGAGTCCAGATCAGATTGGGCCTTCTCTAACGCCATCTGTTGCCTATTTGCCAGATCTTGGCCTTCAGCACATTTATTCTGTATGGCTCCCATATATAGGTACAAATATGCCGGTATCCTGGCAATCTTATTATGTTCATCTTTGGCCTTAGAAGCCATATATAATTCACTCAGGGCCACATGTAATGGATCCTGATCTCTCCATTTATCTGACCCTGTTTCAGTTACCTGTTGCGCGATTGCCTGCAACCAGACCGTTTGGTCCTGATGAGTCCACTCTCCTCTCACAAATAGCTTATGTAAGAAGTGCTCTCTGGCTATTTTTATGTCTACCAGTGTCGTCATTCTGGAGATTTGAGTTCCTTCCTGACTTACCGAAGTTTGTATTTTATTTTGCAAAACAGACCGTTTCCTTAGAGCGTTCCTTTGAGGGGTGCTTTCACAGTGTAAAACAGCGTGGTGATCTAACCGGATATGTGTATCCGGTCAGTTGGCACACTGTATTAAGCTGCACAAATGGTAAATCTAACCCATAATATCCCGGCTCCGAGCCCCCACTTTGTAAGCGATATTCAATCAACACTACAGCTAAGTCAATGCCTAGTCTGGGATGCTGAGGAAAACCCTTATTGATGTATTTTTATGTCCAGTTCAGTACTCTGGTTGACAACCCTTGTATAACACCCCCCTCTTAGAATCCCCCTGACCCCACTGAGCCAAGAAGTAGGTTTGTTTTGCAAATTAAAAGGTTTATTTGAAAAATTAACAAGATATATATCACACTTTTATAATAAATTAATAATTGATATCACACGTATGGATATAATGTTGATCAACAATGGGTAATCTGGCACTAGCACACTTCTTTACAATCAATGAGGAGTTAGTATAGGATGGATAAGGTAGCAAAAATACTTTTGTGGTTTCAAGGGAAAAGCAATGAGGAATAAAATGCAGTACAGAAATACTTAATATGATTTTAGCAAAAGATAAGATAATCACTTTTTCTCTGGCAATTCACCCCCCCCCTATGCAATGTAAGAAATGGAAGGAGATGGAAAGAGGAGCACACAGTTCTCATGAATGCAATCAAATACAATACGAAATTCAGTTCCCCCCGAGCAAGCTTAGAGGAAACAGGTATAAGTTTGAAACACAGGCCCAAAATGCTTTGAATGTGATGACAATGAAGTGAGAAATGTGCTAAAATGCTTTTAATTCCCTCTAGAGGTTCAGGGTTATGTGATATCTAGTTTATATTAGTTCAGGCTCACTTTAGCAATGCATTATGAGTAACTAGCAGGTTAAAACGAATTTTAGCAAAGGAAAGCAAGGAGCTGCTGATTTTTACACGTGGCTGAAATTGTGCAAAATGTGAAATCGTGGCAAATGTAATCGTGTGCGTCGAGCGTGATTGCGGAGGCACTATAAGGAGTTGGAAAGCTTAGAATCTTAGCTTTAAGATGACAGTTAAAACTCGCTCCTAGCACAAACGGTTCCGGAGATACGGCCGATTTCGTGAAGGTAGTTTTTCAGATTTGAAATTTAAAAGTCCAAAATGACAGGTGACAGTTTTCAGCTTTAAAAATGACAGAATGACATGATTCTAGGAGGCATTTCTAATAGGCTAAAATAGTTTGAATTAGATTATTTTAACTAAGAGATTGGTTCTGCACAGTTCTGCTAGGTACTCACAATATAAATTTGAAATAGGCCTTGTCACGGATCTGGTCAACACGTCCAGTGGCGGTTCTCTCTGCTCGGCGGGTCAATCAGGCACCGGTTCTGCTCACAGTGATCCGGATCTCTGGTTCTGCTCACAGCGGTCTGGGTCTGGTCTGCGGTTCCGGCAAAAGTTCTTGGCAAAGATTTCAAACACCTCGCCCGGCTGTTGAATAGTTTGGTTAGGTGTGCTGGATTCTGAAAGCCTGCTGAGAATACTTTTGCTTGCAGTGGGCTTCTAGGTTCAAAGTTCTGTAGTCTATGGGTCCCTGGTTCTGGTCTCTGTCTGGATGGGATGACAGCCGTCAAAATGCTCTGCAGAAATGGAAAATGAATGTCTCTACCTGTCCCAGCATTCTCTTTTTGTGTGTTTTGGAAGTGGGTGTGTGCGTGGCATAACTGAGCCTGCCCCTCTCTACTTGTCATTGGCCCAGTTCTCCCCTCTCCCTTGATTGGGGAGCTGGGTTGGGTGTCATCTTTATGGCTTACAGAAAGACACTCCCCTTGTCAATGTGCACACAAATCTATTTCTGATCCAAATACATATTTCCCAGATACACAATTTGTTGAAATTACATGTACACATTATATATTCCTTATGGTCCATGCTTGTCCACCTATGATCTTCCTGGGGGCTTGCATTCAAAAATGACAACATTTTGCACTTTTTGGTCGGTTTACCAATATCGGACATTTATCAAAAAGTACACAAATGTGCGCAAGGAGTATGGACATTAATTGATGAAGTGTCAGATTTTTAACATGCAGACATTTGGAGTAAGACCCTATTTTCCGCTAGCAACCCCCCAGAATACACCACATGGTCCTAACACTTCTTAAAATGTGCACGGAAAAATCCCATGAATAATTATATTATTTATATAATTTTGACCAGTCCGCACTATGAGTTATCTATCTTTTTAAAATTATGCCCTGGTCAAAAAGGGGTGTGGCTTCCCACATCTCATGGTGGAATAACTGGTTTATCCACTTCCCCCAAGCTCAGCTTGCTAGCAGAGGCACTGCCCCTCCCAGTTTCCCCCAAGAGGAAGCCATTTTACGACCCCCCCAATATAACATTTGCCTGAGCCCAGGACAGGGCTTTGTTCAACCTCCTGCAGTCTGCAGGTACCCCTCCCTTAATTCAATCAGAGAGGTGTCATCTCCTTTTGGCAGGGGCAGCAGGATGCAGCTAGGCCTGGGAAGAGTGGCTGAGCAGGTTTCTCCTGTCGGGGGTAGTTGTCCGGCAGAATTCAGCTAAATGTCACTTTAGTTCCCAGTTTAAATCAAACTTACAATTTTTACATATACATTAAATAATGACTTCCTTCAAGTCATTTCAGAATATAGTTTTACATTGTATCCACCTCTTAGCAAGTCTTTCCTTGGCCTGGTTTGGGTTCCTCTCTTCAGTTTTACACAAAAGTCTGGTGGTTTTAAAACGCCGGCTTTCAGATAGTGGTGAGTACCGGTATTGCATCCCTTTTTGGGATCTGTCTTGAATTACTGCATTTCAATAGAGTGGTCTTTTGCTTGATAGTATAGGACCCTTGCTTAACATTGTTTTGATGGCATCCTTACAGTAGAGTGGTGATGTGGAAAGGTTGTATCCTTGGAGTGGTCTTGTGCCAACTGCGCAGTTCTCCTGGATTCTGGCATGAATGTGGGTGGTGACAGCTCATCCCCACATCCACCCAGTCTATTGATTTAGTTTGTTCTGGGATAGAATAATGGGCGGCGACAGCTCATCCCCACATCTACACAGTCTAATGATTCAACATGGGTCAAAACCCTTGACACTGTCTATTCTCCTCCTCCTGCGGTGTCCCACGATCAGTGCTGCGACAAATGGGGCATTCATCGTAGCTGTATATACATGTTTGTTGTTTGCTGTTTGTGCACGGGGACGCTTCCGCCTACCTTCGTGTGGCGGACGCTTTGACGCCTGTGTGCGTCTTTTGCCATGCGCGGGTTTCACATATTCGAATCCATGAATACGGGTTGTTCGCGTGCGTGTGGGCGTTCCGTGAAGTTCCCTGCAGTACTTCCCCAGTTACGCCTTCTTTTTCACGCGTTATTCCCCATTCTGCGTGTTACACCCACTGTTCTGCCCACTTTTGTTGTGTGCGCCATGATATGTGCGCTTTTGCTGTGCGCGTAGCACACGCCGTTTGATGACGTGTGTGCCCGTGTGCGCCAAGCACGGATTTGGCGCACAACCAGTGGGAAACAAGCGCAGCACCTTCCTTGAATCGCACACGTGCGCTTGCTTTCTCACGCTTGCGCCACCTTGCGCCTGCTTGCGCTGGGATTTCCGGCGCACGTTTGTTCCATGAATCGGCCCCACTATGAGCAAAGGATTTGGAGACTTAAAATCAAGCTTTAAGGAGCAATATCACTAATCTGACAACCATGGCTACATCCCTAACTGCAAATCAAAGGGGGGGTCTGGGAGTCTCTCTACCAGCACAAACACAGCCCATTGACCTTTTCTTGGGTGGATGGCCCCTGGGAGAGTCTCAACCAAGTCTTGTAGAGAGACACCAAGACCCCCGTTTGTTTTGTACATACCTAACTGGCAGTCTCTTTGTGATAATGGATTTACAGTCAAATCCTTAAAAAGAAACATAGCTTTTATACCAAAGAGCTCTGCTTTTTTTCTTCGGTGAAAAGGGAGGATTTGACTAGAAAAGGGCTGAAAAGGAACACAGAAAATTATAGTCACAGCATTCAGTCGGGTCCTTGGTCACCTGGAACCAAGCCTAAGGAGGGACAACAAATTGAAGGAACAAGACAAAAGCAGGATTTGTCAATATTTTATTAACAGAGTTGAGTAACTTGCCTGCCCCTTACAAATTGACTCTTCTGTCATTACTGAATGGCAGCCTGCATCTTCTCGAGAAGACATAAATGAAACAAAAATATGTTTATCTGAGGAGAACATGAACATGAGGAAACCAAGAGTATGCATGGATTTCTTGCAGGACAAAAGAAACCCTGATCTTGCTTAATACGCCGAATGCAAGTGAATTTGAGAACCGTGAAAAATGGATTGACAGAACCTATAAGTGGTTGAGCATACATTTGGAGAAAGAACAATTATGAGGTCCAACTTTAAATGGATCAAGAGCTACAATATAAGGACCAAGCCCAGATTGGAAATGGTTAGGGACTTCAAACTAGATTCAATTTCTAAGAAAAATAGATTCCTTGACAAGTCCTGACAGAATTATCAGACTAAACTTCCCGAGTGGGCAGACCATCAATACGAAAGAATGCTGCACGGTTAAAGAAAAAGTAGTGAATTCAATGAGCACAAAAAACAAGGAGAGATGCATTTCAAAAAGAGGCAAAACTGCAGTGAGTGATTTTAGTGGTAAAGCATGAGTCCCCATCCAAGAGAAGTCACACAAGTCACCATGTTTAAATCTACCAATAGCATCAAAACTTAAGTCAAATAACTGCATATGAAGTCAGAACAAGGAATGTCGATTTTCCAACTTCTAAAGGTAGAAATATCAATGCTGAATTATCATGAAATAAGGTGAGTAACAATACAACCATTAACAAGAGGTGACCAGGGGACCATCACTTTACCCAGTGTGCTCTTTATCCAGAAATTTGACAAGAAGCCTCACTGATCTCTTGGTGTCGGTAAAAAACAGGGAGACACTGCCATATTGTATTTAATTAAAAAATATGATATAATTATGCTGGATGATACATGGATAACAGAAATGTGGGGTTTAGAGGGCTATCTTAATTTCCAATTTCCAGATGAAAAAGGAGCTCAAGTGAGAAACTCAGGGATCTTGAGGAGTCTTTTTTTTCTCCAGAAAGGTTTAATAAGGCCATCATTCATCTTGGAACAGAGAAAGTTGCAGGGCCCAATATGATTCCTACTGAAACTTTTTAGCATGTTCAGAACCGGTGGATTGAGGTATTCGAAATCATCTTTCCCATATCAGCAGCAATCCAAAATCTTGATTGAATTCGACCATTGTCCTATTATATAAAAAAGGTCCCACCAACATTCCATCTTCATATTGTGGAACGGAAAATTATATTGTGCCTCGTATTGTGTGAATATATGTATATTGGCCTAAGCCAAGCTGCTTATAAGTCGCTTACGGGAAAATCATGTTGCAAGGTCTTGACCTTAGATCAGTGTAAGCCGCCAATTTAGATCTATCTGCCATTTTAGGTTCTCCCTAGTCACCCTGTGTTCTAAGATGGTGGACAATGTCATTCCGAATGCAACATGGCCGTCTTGACCTCTGTGTATAAACTTATGTATAACTTGCCTGCAGGCTACATGTTAAGGTCATGAACTGAGACCTTGTCCTTCGCTGACCTATGTGTAGAGGATTACTTGCGCCAACGAAGCTAATCCATGAGCATATGTTAAACACAATGTATTCAAATACTGAAATGTGAACACTTGCTTGACTACATTGTATACGACTGTTTTAGAAGGTTTAACATGACATCCTAAGATATACTGTTGCTATTGAGGCTGGTTAGTGAATATATTAAAGGTAAACCCTAAATGTACAGATGTACGAACTCGGCACGAACCCTAGATCTGTAATGTATTAACTCATATTAACTGGGAAATGGGTTGAACATCATGATTTCGAGGGTATAAAGAGTGCGACTATTCTAATGTACAGTCCCACTCACTGAGCACACCGAACCACGCTGGAGTTCGCTGTGTTGTACTGAGTGCCGATAGCTATCTGTTGCTTTGTCCTTTGAAACTGTTCAGTATGAAATAAAGATCTTTTGTATGTTCCTTTGTAACCCGTGTTTGGTGTATTTCCTTTTGGGGTACTCAGCCTCAATATCTTCTTTTTGTTTTCACAATATAGACCCATTAGTTTAATTGATATGGACTACAAGATCATCAGCCACCTCATACTCACAGATCTAAATTGCTGGATCATTGCTAAAGGTATTCAGAATATGGCCTAGAGAGGCTTTAGACCTGGCCTCTCAAAAATGGACCAAGCATTCATTATGATGCATCTGGTCCATAAGTATTTACTCTCGTCAAAAACATGTTCTTATACATGCCCTTCTTTGACTTCTCATCCGCTTTTGACCTTCTGTAAAGAGGGAAGCTTTGGAGACAAAACTAGAGATGGGTATGGAAATGAATGTGTTAATTATAATTGTGGTTTATTCAACAACTCGCAGGCAGGTTTGCTTTGGTTGCAGTGGAAAACTTTCCAGGCTGACATCAACTTGGAGGGGAGTAAAACAGGGATGTTTACTTGCTCTCGTCCTGTTGTGTCTATACACATACTGTATGATCCCTGAAGTTCTGGCGGCATCATATGATCTGCCAAATATAGCCTGCCGACCCACCCCATGTTGCTTTATGCTGATGATTCAGCTCTCATTGCAAATGCTCCTAATACCTTAAAGGCTCAGTTGAACACAGTTTCTAGTTACTGCAAATCAAATTCTCTTGTCCTCCATAAGGCCATGTAAAACATGACAGTGTTTCAAAAACAGAGAAGGAGCAGGGATAAACATCACTTTAAGCTGGGTGATGACCCAATTGTGCTTCTTATACTTGTTGAAGTTATGTTAGCAGATATCTCTTCTTGGAAAACCCCACAACTCCATTGTACTGAGGAAGGCTGCAGCAGCAGCTAGAGCCCTAATAAAGTTTATTAGGCATCATAAAAACAATATAGCGCTGGAAGCGGGAATTATCTCCCAAGCAAAATATGGATGCTTTGTTGCTCATGGTGCTGAAATTTAGGGGCTGGACATAAACATCACTAGATCGGCACTAGCAAGAGAAATTGCTGGAAGCAGCTCCTATGTCTACCACATGCTTTATGACTTTGTCGTCAAAATCAGATGTGGGATATTTTCACAAGAAAGAAGGGTGGCAGATTGCCTGGCAAGATATGCCGTCAAAAGACTAACATAGTCTTCAACAAATCTAGTGGAAAGGGCATTGAAAGAACATTTCACCAATCTTGAATGTCCAAATACAGGAAACAATTGACAGAACAACTCGCCCTGCTCGGCTTAAACGGATTTTGGAACAAAACTCAGAAATGTTACCGAATCGCACTACATTGCTCAGGCAACTGAAAATGAAGTAAGATAAGCGGAATAATTACCTAATGGTTGGGGAGGTAGTGTGGCTGGATACTCTTGCTTGTGATGACATCTATGAGGTAACTCTTTACCAGCAAACATATTTGAGAACTCTATCACAACCAAATGATGGAGACCTCTTTGCTTTGGCAAGAGCAGCCAATCAAGCATTTGGTAACAATTTGAGGAGATGGAATAGCTCTGTCGATTCAAACTGCAAGGCATGTCATGGGGAGACTGAGGCTCTTGTGCATTTCTTGCTTCGAAGTTCAGGTTACAACTATCTGCAATTAAATAAAACCACTGCTCTTTTAGAGAGACAAGGCCTGCTGCAGGACAAACATCTGGCATTAATGCTACTCTTGAGCAGGGGTGGACAGGGAAGCAAAGGAGGCCCTGGAAATCATTTTCAAAGTGGCCATATATTACACATGTTCGGCAAGCCCAACCCTTTTCCTATGGGAACATGTGGAAATAAATCAGGTTACCATACAAGAGAGGCCCAGGGTGCAGAGATCTACTGGGAAATCTCCAGCATTCCCTGTAGGCCAGTCCATCCCTGCTCTTGAGGTCTTAGATCCAGTTTTCTTAATTTGTGCCTGGAAAAAAAGAGAACAATTTTGTAGGAGCAAGTCTGGCAGTGTAATTACCTCTCCCCTGATCCAGGCCGCCTTAACAGGAGCCTGAATTAGGTTATGGATGGTATAAATATTTAGTTTAATTGAGATATTGTGTATGTTTCATGGTGGGGTTGTATGGCACAATGTATATAGCACTAATGTATGTTTTATAAGGTCATGGACATAGACATTTTATTATCTTGTTTGTATTTGATTGTGTTACTGTTTTAATTATTGTATATTGTCACAAAACTCTCAAGTAGCTGAAATTGTACTAAATAAAATCACACTAAATCAGTATAGGAATGGTGCGACAAAGTTGTAGGGTGAGTGGTGAACATCCAGCATGCCACATGCATCCATGACCAGAATAGTGATTCATTCTCAGCAGTTCTAGATGTAGATTGGTTGACATGATTCCAAAGTTTGGCTCAAGGTGCTGCCACCTACTAAAGGTCCACCATCCTGTGGAATTAACGCCATACAGTGACCAACAATATCTGCATACTTCGGAGTAGGTTCATGAAAAAAAGTGCCCATATGATATATAGTTCATAGAAATATCACATGGCTGTTGGCCAATGCTAATATGTTGGTGTTATGCATTTAATGCACCCCCAAAGCATCAAATTGTCCATCTGTGCTAATGGCATGTCCTTCAACTGCACAGTTTGAAAGTACCCTTATCATAAGAAATGATGGTTGAAGAACTGTTCACTCAATGCAACAGGTCTCAGAGCTGAAACTGCCAGCTAGTACAGACCTATTTGTAATAAGAACATTAACCAACTGAGCAGTAATATTGTTAAACTTGATCCTATGTGAGAAACCTGAGGTAGTCCTCACATCTACTTGTTAGGGATTTTGTCAGAGGGCTATTACATAATGTGGTGGTATTTTAGTACTGTGGTAAAGATAGTTGTAAAATAGTGGTAACATGGTGGCACAGCATGTATATGGTGATGACCTATGTAACGTGACAAAGCTCCCCTCTGAACCTTGTGTTCTATTTAGAGTTAACTGTAAACACAATATAGAAGACTTAGTACCTATGGGAAATTTACTGTGCTAATTATTATTTCATTCCAGTCACTTATTTATGAAACTGCACTACTGTCTTTGACAGATCTGCTCAGCTGTCAGCATGCATAGCTGAGATATTGCACTCATACAATCTGGCTATCTATGAACCCACAGTAAACAAATGACACAACCCGGGAACCATCAATAATGTATCAAAACACGTGGTAACTTTTTAAATGTGCATTTATGATTGAACTTACTGATTGAAAAACAGCAACATTGCATAGTGACACAAAATAGACATGGGTACATAATTCAGCAAAAGAAATAAACAGCAAGTGAGAAAGTTCACAATGTAAGTTTCACCAACTTCAACCGACCTTGCGTCGTGCACATTTGGGAAGAGCTAAGTTTAGCATGAAATACAATTTCCACAAATCACATTTAAAATGTGCTGGATCATTTTACATAAAAAAATAACATCTCCCTAGCTATCTAATAACACATTTGGAAACACGCGCACCTCAATTCTAAAAATATACTCACATCAAATATGACCAAGGTTCTTTGTTGTCCTGCCAGCATGCAGCAGTATCACGACTCCTGCGCTCAGGCAACCCAAATGTAAAGCCACAAACTCCCTCTGACACAACTTCTCAGTCAGCTGCCTGGGGAATCTTGCCTCACTGCACTGCATTGCTTTGCTCTGCTGACAGCTGCACATCTGGTCTCCACTGGATAGGAAAAGACTGACACACCTCATCTGCCTTCTAAATGTATAGATTAGCTGTGTCACTCAAACTAAATCCAGCCCCTTCTCCTGATGTCTTACATCACCCCCCAACGGATTTTTCTGGAATCATAGCACTTGTTCACTCCGAACACCGCCTCCCAAATATGTTTGCATCCATTGCTTCCTGGAGCATAATAACTCCTTCTAAATGAAACCACAGCCCATGCATTCTGCTTGCATGTTTAAACTTCCACTGAAAAACCAACGGAATCTGTCATCAGGACCATTGGGCACTGCTTTGTTAAAGGGTACACTAATTACTGGGTAGTGTTATTTGCTAGGAAAGTGTTAGATGATTAATTTATGTTAACATATGTATTCAGTGCAAACTGGGTAGGTGGCCCATTCACCACAAAATTGATCAATTTAGTGTGCATGATGTGCATTTCCATTTGCTGTCTTTCATACACAGTGCCACTACAGCATTCAGTGTACTGCCTCCACTGAAAATGTAATGTTCCATACTACATTCTCCCCTTGAATCCCCTTTCCCAGGTTGCCAGGGAAAAGCCATCACTTTTGGATCCAGGCCCTGAGGTTGGAGAAGTAAGGGAGGATCAACTGGGTGGAGGGTCCTTGGGGGTTAAGGAGAGGACGTCCCTGAGGGAGACACAGTATTCTCCCTCCCCATTTCATAAAGAATCCATAATCCCAGAAGCATTTATAGGATGTTGTTACCCCTTTTCCTATGGCCAAGTTAACATCAGGAAGAATTATAAGTCCCAGAGACACAGAAAGAGAGTGAGACAAAAGAGATTGTCCGCAGGTGAAATATGACATACTTCTTTCCCTTTTCATAACCAACCTAACCTTCCCAAAAACTTTTGTAGGTTATTGCAAGACCTCGTCCCTCAATTTTCCCTATTAAAACTTTGTAAGTACTGGGACGAAGAAGAGAAGACTAAGAGGAATGAACACTACAAAATCATTTTACCACTCTGGTACTGGCAAGAGGAAGATGCCTGCAGAGTATGGTGAGAGTCAGGCATGCACCCTTTATTGTGGTCAGGCAGACCTAGTTAAGTATCCACACCTGCAACCTATTAGGGGGTTACAGGTGTACAAAAAGAGAGCCAGAGAACATTGTAGAGAGGAGAAACGGGGAGGACTGTGAGGGGAGGGCCAGCCGAGGAACTGCTTTCATAGGAGGCAGCCATGGTGGGACCTGTGGAGGAGCCAGGACGCCAGCCAGCATCCCAGAGAGGGAGCCTCCATGACACGAGAGCAGCAGCCGGAGCTGCAGAAATATATGAGAAAGCAGGATAACGTCCACGTCCGTCCAGAGGCGGCAGAGCAATCAGCATATGCAAGGCAAGTCCCAGCAAGTGAGCGGGGATTGCAGAAGCTGGTCACTGTCAGGTAATGCCAGAGAAAGGTGAGTGTCAAGGAAAGGCACGTTGTAACAAAGCGTTCAGAGCGGGCTGTAAGTGAGTTACCATTTACCAAAATAAACAAAAACATGAATTTGAGCAAAGTGAATGCATAATATTTACCGAATTAAATGAAAACCTGAAATTAAGCTTAATAAATATATATTGAATACCGAACTGAGTAGAGAGTTGATTTTCAACATATCAAGTGCGAATTAAATTCCGAACCGAGGAAATCTTGAAAGCAAGCATAACGAATATCCATTGAAAACAAACTGAATGAGATCTTGCAATCAAGCTTATTATAATGTGAAATGGAGTAAAATTTACATTGGCAAAATAAAAAACTGCCAAGGAAGAAATACCGATTTGAAAGTTACATATAGAAAAGAGTGCAAGTGTGAAAGAGTGCCATAGAAATGTGGGACATAAACAAAACCACTACAAGGTGAACGTTAAGAGTAAATGCAGTGTGGCAAGGCCAAAGACTGGCAAGTGGTGTGTGACACATTATGGCAGAGCCAAGAGGCTAACCAGGAGAAGCCAGGAAAGTGTGAAGCTGCATTTAAAGCCAAGAGGCCAAAAAAGGCAAGTTAAATGAAAGTAACTCTGCACACAGCAGCAGGTATAGAAGAACCTGTGTGGGCTGAAGAGCCTAGGGATCCTGGTTTGCACGACCTCTGATGGGTGGCTGTGTGGTCGGACGACTGCACCTAGACCAGTGAGTCCGGAACTGTGGACATTAAAGACATTGTGAAATCAATCAAGCAGATATACTACAAGTAAACAGGTGAAGCAATCCAGAAAGTGGGTCGCGCTAACCTTACATTGTGTTGAACCTTTTGAAAGACTGAAAAAATTATGTGTGATTGAGTAAAAGGCTTGGGGAAGGGAACCTCAAGACTTGAGGAACTGCAAGTATTGTCTTGAGATCAGAGTCTCAAGACCCTTTTCCTTGTGAATTGTGTTGTTTGGAACTTGAAGAAGGGAACCCCAAGTATTTTGTGGAGCTGCATTACTTTGAACGTGACAAAGGTAATTTTGAGACTTTTGTGGAACTTTCTTGAACTTGGGGAAGGGGAGCTGAAAAGCAAACTATGAGCTGGAAGAAGCTCAGAACTTTGAGTTGGTCATCATTTCTTTCAATTTTGATATCCCTACACATTGTTTAGCTTTAGTTGTGAGGGCAAGGATAGGTTTTGGACACAGCCAGACTTTTAAGTTGAACTCTTTGACACTGACATTCGTTAGTTTTGTTCAGGTAGGGAAATCCCATCTTAGTATAGGGCAAGTTAAGCCTTTTACCATCCTGACATTTAAGTTACTAAATATCTTTTGTTTGAAATTTGAATCTGTTGCCGGTGTCTTGCTTCATGATGCCTTAACACCACCCACTAGAATAATATAGCCTGAGATTGGGAAAGGTCCTTATCCTGAATGCATTTATAAACCTCCCGTGGTCTATATGCTAATAGCACAGAGCGGTAGTAATAATTTATGTATTGGAGTTTTGGTGGTGAAGTAAACAATTTTACTTTATTGGTGAGCAAAGTAAGAAGACAAACTGAGTTAGTCAATTTAATGTGCTTTTATTTCAAAGTATTTAAACAACAAGGTTGACTTAATATATCAATCATTTTAATTGCTAAGTGGGTTGAACTGAAACAGATTTACATTAGGTGTCATCTCATGTCAACCATGTCATCCTGCTCAACCGTCTTATGATAATCTGGGTATCACCGATCAGGCCCTGGCTTGATTGATTTCTTTCCTCTCCGATCGACCGTCCCAGGTCCAACTTGGGTCCTTCTTCTCCTCTCTCTCTATCTCTAGCTGTGGTGTTCCCCAGGGGTCTAACCTCTCTCCCTGGTTGTTCAGCCAATGGCTGACACTTTTGGCCTACTGCATTGCCGCTCTCTGTCCCAACATTCAGTGCTATGCAGATGACACTCAACTCATTTTCAGGCTCCCTTCCGCCACCTCTTCTCCTTCTCTCATCTCTGACTGTCTGTCTGCTATGCAGGAGTGGTGTGTCACCAATGATCTCTTCGTTAATGCTAGCAAGACAGAGATTCTCCTCATTGGCACAACTTCTCCCTCCTTTCTTGTCACTCTCTGGTCGGCCTCTCTTGGCCCATTCCCAGCTCCCTCCAGTGAGGCTAAAAGCCTTTGGGTCATCTTTGACACCCCACTCTCCTTCTCTGCACACACCTCTGACATTTGTAAGAAGTCACACTACAAGCTGCACCTGCTCAGAGGTATTTGTTCTTTCCTCTCCTTCCCCCAGAAGCTCACTGTCTCCAGAGCTTTTGTTGTCTCTTGGCTGGAATACTGCAACAGCCTCTTTCTAAATCTGCCTGCCTCTATACTCCGCCCTCTGCAACTCATCCAAAACAGGAATGCAAAACTTGTCCTTGGCCTCAAGCCCAGGGATTGTATCTCTCCAGGACTGAATTCTCTGCACTAGCTCCCAGTGGGGGCGAGGATTACGTTCAAAACCCTCTGCATTGTCCACAAGGCCTTCTGGGGGTTGGGGCCTAAATACCTTCAACTCTCTCTTCCTAAATAGATTTCTTCTCGAGCTCTTCGCTCATCCGCCTCAAACTCCCTCAGGGTCAGTTGCTTCTCCAAGCAACAAGTTGGTGGTAGATCTCTTGCTTCTGTTGGGGCCTCCCTCTGGAACAGCCTTCCTGTCTCTCTGAAACTCGAGGAGAACCATCTCCGGTTTCCGGAAGCACCTCAAGAGCTCCAGAAGCACCTCAAGAGCTTCCTCTTTGCGTCTGCTTTCTCCCCTCCTCTCCCTTGCTGACCTCCTGGCTTAACCTGAAACTGCACTGGTTAACTGGCTACCCTCTGATCTCAGTCCCAGGTCCCCTCCCCACCAGTTGCACACCTGCACTGCCCCCCTGGCAACACTTGCACTTGGGGACAGCTTCTCTATCCCTACAGCCGCTACCAGCACCTGACACTCTATGTCTGCGTTTACCCTTGCACTTGCCTCCAGCTGGCTGCACTTTTATTATTTAGTGTCTTATTTATTTTACTGTTATCTTATGCACTGCACTGCCCCTCCCCTTTTCCCCCCACACTTCTCTCCCTCCCCCCACCCCTGCACCTGCGTGATAGCAATTTTACCTGGCCTAGTAAGATCATTGTCTCTATCTTCCCTCTGTTCCCCCTCCCTTGCCTCGTCACGCCTTGAAACACTTGTGTACAGGTGTATTATAAATGCTATATCATACCATGTAAAAGTGAATGGTTTCTCCAATAGAAGGTGAAAGTGTTTTCTCTTTGTGGGTTAAATAGCATGGTGCAGCAGACAAGTTCTCCCGGCTAGGAAGTGTCTTTCTGAATGAAATCTTGGATGGGAATATCATTGTTGTTTCCCGGCCTGCTTTAGAAGACATGATGTTCAGAATGCAGTCAATACTAGTAGTTATTGACTGCACTGTAAACATTCTGATTGACTGAAATAAGGTCAATAACTGTCTCCATGTGCTAATAAATTAAACCTACTTATATGAAATTGGCACTGGTCTGGTGCTATTCTTTATAATCTGTGTTTTCCATACACCATAGTTGGGATATAATTGGCAGCCATAGCACTGTGAAATTGTTCTAAAAAGCCAATTCTCGTGTTCAAATCCAAACAAATTATTTTACAAAAAAAATAAGCAAATTCATTATATTGCAAAGAGCCCTGATTGATTGCTTTAATTTTAGCTCGCAGAATGGAAGTTGTGTCTATTATTAATCCTGATAGCATGGACATTATACTTATGATCTGCCGAGAAAGGGACCTGAATAATGACGATCCGGAAGTCAGAGGTCAGGAGGAAATGGCAGTAAAATAGGGAGGATTAGTCAAAGTGCATTTCTCATTCTCAACACAGAGAGCATATTTTAAACGTTGCTCCTTTGGGATTGCTGTCTGTTTGTCTGATATATTCATATGTTCAATTTACAGAACAGCCCAAAATACAGTTTCCCATAGTTCACCCCATCTGGAAAATAAGAATTCCTCTTAAAAATGTCAACACATGACTTGGCTGACTGCCTTCAAGTGTGTATTTTGGGGATAACAGAAACACGAACATGTGTTGTGGGTGAGTCAATTGATGGGACCTAAGGACTATTAACATTCACCCAAACATTGCTTTCTAATGGGAAACCTGAGCAGCATTGTTAACTCCGTGGGAGATACATGTATAAGTGCGGCTAAGCATGCAAAGCGTCATAATGGACATGAAATATACGTCAGGTGTGGCCCTTACTATGTATGAAATATCTGCGTTGATTAATTGCAGTTTTGCAACGATTTTCGCTCTGCCGGTTACTAAATACCTTTGCTGGTATAAATTCAGCCTGCGTAAGACATGTTTGACAGCTTTTTCAGCAGCTAATCGCACAATGTTGGGTATAAAATGTGACCCCTGTTGTTAAAAAAAAGTATAGTCACATATTGACCTTTCAGGGGGTAGGAATCAAATCTGCCTTCGCATTGCTGAAAGTAGTTGTGGGTTTTGCCCTAGTATGGACCAGGCCATAGGTTATATCATTTAAGCGAACAATGTCCAGTATTTTTGTTATTGTTTTTGTTCTATAATTCAATTATCATTAGTGCTAATACATGTTCTGCCTCCATTCATTCTACCATATGCTGTAACAAGGTGTAAGTAGTATTTTTTTACCTCTAAGTGTTATGTTTCCTTTTTGTAATGGGTGGTATTTTATCACCAGTGGTAGATACCAACATTGCCCTTTTCTGATAAGCAGCCAAAGGATGGCAATACTATCCAAGGTGGTAAGTAGGACATTCCACCAGTAGTATACGAACATTAATTACAGAGGTGCCAAATACCATCAGAGTGAACACTCTGCTGATTACTTTATCAATGAGTTAGAGGTGGTTGGAAAATTATTTGTAAATTGCGGTCAGCAGAAAAGAATGGGACCTACACCCCACCCACACTCAAAGCACTTGAGAAATTACCCAAAGAGAGTGACTCTCTATGCACCTACCCCAGTCTCAACTGAACGGGTGCACTTGATCCTCCCCTCCCTGTGACCCTGTGTGCACATGCACGATCCGTACGCAATGCGCCTGAAGATCGTCTGTCTGTTCTCCCTTGTCTTCACCACTAAATTGCAGTATTAAAATTGCAGAATCGGCCGTCAGGCCTATTTGCTGTCTCCCAAACTGTACATGTATTTTTTACGCACTTACGCTGCCTGTGCAGACTATTATGGCCTCCGAATTTTAAGGGCTCTAAGAGACTGTTTTTTTCCCCATGTTCCCACCCTGCTTGAGCACATTGGAACACTTGCCTGTGTGTAGGTGCTATATAAATAAACCATGCCATACCATACCATACCATACAAGAGACAGGGGCTGGAGCAATCCCTGACCAGCATGCATTACAAAGGGACAGATAGCTTTTTCAAGAATAGTTAGAGAAGTGTCACTGGAGAAAAACACATTGTCATCAGCTGTTCCATCACATACAAATATGTTGTCTTGAAATGGTGGAAATCCCATCTGAAATAACACCAGGGAAAAGCTCATCTAAAACAAAATAATTCTATTAAAATTTGCAATGCAAAATATGTTATGTGATGTCATATAAGACTTTTCTATTCATACATTCATGCTTTTTTTGCGGAAGAGAATCTAGTACTTCCAAATAAATGAAAACACAAGTGATGATAAACCACGCTCACAGCCACACTAATTCTCTCTTCCATGTATTTAGCATCACCAAATCCTCAGGGCATGCTGAAACTTGCCAAGAATCTTTAAAGGCAATAGAATCAGTGAAGAAGAGAGGACAAATAAAGCAATTGAAGCCATTTTCACAACATCTTCTCGTCAAGCAACCAGAAAGCCTGGAGTAAAGACATTGTGACACCTTCAGAGACCACTAACAGACTAGATGTCCATATATCTCCTAAAGTACCTACCTGAGCTAAACTATTTTGCTCAGTCCACCAAACTCCAGAAATGAACAGTATGCTGAATAACAGTTCACAACCTTATCCTAGCAACCATCGGTCAAACCCGCCCCACCAGCAAACCATACTGACACAAGGCCACAACCACAAGTTTACTAAACCCTTCATCACAAGACAACCTGAAACAATGATGATAACTAGAAAGGTGACCCTAACTCCAAGATGAATCTAATCAGTATGGTCAGAAACAATGCCTTAAAAAGGATACTCTGAAGCTGTCGGAAACATGAATATGCAGCCCAAACACACTCTGCAAACCGTCAAGACCCATAATAAAATGGCTGTCACCAGATGGTTGTTGATCACTTCTCTGCATTATCTCCACTTCTCGTGGGACCACACAGATCTACTCTTCATCACTGATAGCGGACTCTCGGATGATCAATCACCAGATACTCAAGAAAGTATCCCCATGCCATATGATTAACATGTGCACATCATGCTAATAGGAAAAGAGCACGGACAGCACTGGTCCAAAGAGATGCATTCAAAGTATCAACACCTACCATCAATGATATCCCAGACTGCCAATCACTTGCCCTTATCTGCTCAATCTCTAAGACATCATCACTAATTCTCTGCCTAGTCTACAAAACCACCATCATAGAGCCCGACCTTTGCCGACAAACTGACAAAAGTGGTCCTCAACCTATCCATGGACTACCAATACATTACATTACTTGGTGAATTCAAAATCTGTCTTGAGCAAGGGAGCACTCCTACTGCAAGGTCTCTTGCAGCAAACCTGCTGCATTATATCTCAAACAAATGGTCATGTGATTTGCCCACATCATTTTTCACACACTAGTTCCCATTTTCTGTATGGATAAAATGTTCATGGTTTGCAAATGTCACCTTACATGAGGGGGTAACTGATCAATTCTTTGTAAAAGACCTAACAATAATTAAGATGAGAGTCAGTAAACGTATATACGCAGAAATGCAAGGTAGATGAAACATATAGAAGCTTGCAATATAATGCAAGTAAAGCTGCCATGATGAAAAGATGGACGTCGGCTCTGTATAAATAATAAGCGAGAAGCCTTGAAGAGAGAGAATGTGGCTGCTGAGCTGACAGGCGCTGGAAAAACAGCTTTGTGCAAAGAACAAATAATATCTGTTGGCCTAGGATCAAGGATACCAGATCAAGAGGTAACAGCAAGGCACAAGGGGAGTCAAAGAGGATAAGCTACATACGCACAACACATTTCTCTTGGATTAAGTAAAGGAGTGAACCTTTGTCGATGTCAAGTATTGGACAATCAGAGATGTAGATAGCATATGTAAGGAGAAGCAACCGAGTCTCCTGAGCACAAGAACACTAATAACACCCAGCACAATTGAATTAAATAGCACTACATTAAAGGTTGAAATGGACAAAATTGTGGTCTCCTCACATATGGTCAAGGCTTAAAAACAAGGCCTATTCATTAAGCTCCAACTGAAGGTAGTGATGTACCTACACTCCCTTAAAAGTCCCAAGGAAGAGAAATGTCAGCACTGAGATGAATCCTTGGCTTGGGACTAACTGATGGGAGATGGTAGGGTGATTGACCAAGTCGGTATTGGGCTGATGTTATTCCCTGCACCTGCCCTTCGTTTTGCTTCTGTGCTGCTAATGAGTCGAATGTCCAAGGTTGGGAGAGAATGCCAACCAATCATGAGAGCCTATGTAGCAGTGTGCCATCAATTTTTGCAGATGCCAAATCCGCTGCTGTTATTCTGCTATTAATCTGTATTATACATAGTTAAGAGGTAGTTCATGGCATGCCTGCCAGATAAGGGGTGGCCAATTATGTTACTAACCCCTAAATAAAGGATAGGTATATATCCAATCCCTCCTTTCAATCGGTTTTTACTGTTTGCCATGTTGGATGACATCATAGGTGACGTACATCGAGGTATAAAGCTTTTGTGTAATCGAAATTTAGATGAGAGTGAGTGAGCTGCAATCTGTTTGTTTACTAGGTTTCCCTACTTCATTTGAGCTGATAATAAAGTAGTACTTTGCCATAGCCTTTCAGTCTGTCCAGTTATTTGGTTTTGAGATTGTTTATTGGTAATTCCATCTGGCACTTGGAATGCTCCAGGTGCTACTGCATATTTTGGTAGCAGAGGATTTGTCTTATCCAGTCTCCCGGGCCCAGATCCAGACTCTCAGATTGTTGACGTCTTCCACCATAAGCCAGAAGATTGCAGAGTTTCCTGTGGAGAATGGAGAAAAGAGAAATGTGTGACAACTAGACGGTCGGCAGGTGCCCCTTTAATGAAACTCTTGTCCGTTCCCGACAGGTCCCCCGTGGACTTACAGTGAAGTGGTAATTTACCGAGGGAATCGAGCTGAGCAACGGATGTAAGTAGAATATTGGAAGTGGCAAACAAAGGGGAGGGATTGCATTGTAAGTGTAAATATATATAGTAACGGGTTCTGGGTTAAGAGAGAGAGAGAGATACTTCTATTCCCGGTTGCAAGGGGACGGAAGGACATGCATTAAACTCCAAGTGGGGTATTTTGAGGGATTCCTGAGGCAAGGCTGTGCTGAAGAATGCATGCCAAACTCCAAAGTGGGGTAAACTAGAGATGAGATACATTTAGTAGAGAACGTATTATTGTGTTTAAACTCTGAGGCATAAAACAATGGTAATAATCTAGCTGGTTATTAGACTTTAAAATCAAGCAATTGACGTCAATCAGAGGATGATAAAAGTCAAGTAAAAATAATAAATGAAAGAAGATTCTTAGAGTGTCGATAATAAAACAGCAGGATAGCAAGAATCGATAGAACTATGAACGAAGGAATCAAGAGAACATTGTATAGGGTTTGAAATTGGTTCAAGAATTGTCTTTTGGTAAGGGGTGATGATTGAAGGTGCTTGCCCGAATTGATTGTTGTCGTATATTGGGTTAAAATAATAATAGAATAAAAAAGTCTGGTAAGTATTGGCAGTCATCATGTGGGACACACCCCTGCTACACTGTGTAAGACACTACTGAGATACACACCCGAGATTAGGAAGTACCACTCTGAATGGATAAAGGGCACGGGTGATAAATTGTATATGCCTTGGCCTCAAGTAGGTTCATTATCGAGAACGGTATTACAGCACATGACAACATACTTACCTGCTGCATATACAGGGAAGAAGTTACAGAAAAGGTTAGCCATTTTAGAACTATGGAAGAAAGGGAGTAAAACGAAAGAGCGCAAAGCGAGGGTGCGTGCAGTTATTGGATTGACCCACGCCTAGAAAGAGGGGTAAAATAGTCTGATTTTGAAGACCGAAAAGAAAAAACACCAGGACCAACACCAAATACTGAACAACCGCAAGCATGATCGCACAGTGCAGGGGATATATCCCCATTGTATTTAAGCAGATTAAGATAATTGCCAAGAAGAAGACAAACAGGCAAAGATGAGAAGTGTAGGTGGGTATGATTGTGGACCAGGATTTACAAAATATATACTGTGACCACAAAGTGTGGGAAAATGGATTTATGAGTTTGAAAGAATGAAAGAGGGAATGACGTTAGCAGCCATCCTAGGAGAGAGAGCTGACGCCATTTGGAGATGAGCAGGGTATGCAAGTGTAGCAGCGCAAAACATGACACACGATGGAGCGCCATTTAATAATTGCAGAGCAGACATATGAAGGGCACTCAGAGTAGAATAACCTGACACATCAGAAATTGGTGCGATTATGATAAGAAAAATGGTGGAAGATGAAGATCCTGTTGTCTTTATTCAAAAGATTCAAGAAGGTTGGCATCTCATGACAATGGACCCATGGGATAAAACGGTATGATATATGATATGATATGATAAGTCAATTATAAGGTGTGTTGGGTATTTTGTGTAGATTTGGGGCCTAGCGGTATTTTCATACCGCCAAAAATAAAAGTAATTTAGCAATAATCACTCCTTACATTTAGATTGGGTTGGTATTATGGTAGTATAGTGGTGAGCATTATTTCAGTACACAGATATATTTAGTTGGTGTGAATTTTTACTTGTGGGCATGATTTCTTTGTTTTATTTGTGGCCTCAACATCCAGATCCCCTTATTTTTGTTTAGAATGTTTGTGTGATCACTAGAGAGACCTCAGGCCTACATTTCAGAAACACCACATTTTCATATGGAGTGCCACCTTGGGCTGTTCTCACTGATTTACCTACACCAGCGAGTTAAATCATGTGGTATATCATTAATTTATTTACATTAGTGAACTATATCCAGAAGTCTCTCTTTCTGCTGACTCATTTACCTCCAGCAGACTATTCCATTATGTTGTGGGATGTTTTTACCCATGCATCCAAGCCCTACAATAAAATTGTGCAGTACTGGCATGGAAAACATCATGATGGCCAGAACTCCCCAGAGAGTGCACAGGGAAAACATTAAGAATAGGCTGCCACCCATGTTGTGAGCACAGGAGGGCACTGCCTAAAACCACCAGTGGGCTACACACACAGTAGCCTGAAACCATTGGGAATGGCAATGATGATTGCAAAAAAAGCAACTCAGAACTTTGGGGAATTCATTTTCGTAATCCCGACAGGAGTTGAAACCTGCTCAGCCACTCCCCTTGCCAAAAGGAGTTGTCACCTCTCTGATTAGATTAGGGGTGGAGCAGCTGGGGACTACAGGGATATGAACAAAGGCCTGTCCTGGACTCAGGCAAATGTTATATTGGGGGGGCGTAAAGTGGCTTCCTCTTAGGGGAAACTGGGAGGGGCAGTGCCTCTGCTAGCAGCTGAGCTTGGGGGAAGTGGATAAACCAGTTATTCCACCCTGTGATGTGGGAAGCCACACCCCTTTTTGACCAGGGCATAATTTAAAAAGATAGATAACTCATAGTGCGGACTTGTCAGAATTATATAAGTAATATCATTATTTTTGTGATTTTTCTGTGAACATTTTGAGAGGCGTTAGGACCCTGTGGTGTATTCTGGGGGGTTGCTAGCGGAAAATAGGGTCTCACTCCAAATGTCTGCATGTTAAAAATCGGACACTTCATCAATTAATGTCCATACTCCTTGCGCACATGTGTGTGATTTTGGGTAAATGTCCGATATTGCAAAACCAGTTAAAAAGCGCAAAATGTTGTCATTTTTGAATGCAAGCCCCCAGGAAGATCAGAGGCGGACAAGCATGGACCATAAGGAATATATAATGTGCACATGTAATTTCAACAAATTGTATATCTGGGAAGGATGTATTTGAATCAAATATAGATTTGTGGGCAAACTGACCAGGGGAGGATCCTCTGACCCATAAACAGACTTCATCATGCTGACAATCCATTTCCTTCCCCCAATCATGGGAGAGGGGAGAATTGGGCAAGTAGAGAGGGGCAGGTTTAGCTAGGCCCAGGCACACACCTATTTTCAAAACACATAAAAAGAGACTGCTGGGACAGGTAGAGACATTCAATTCCATTTGCTGCGGAGCATGCTGACCGACGACTTCACATCCAGAGATCCAGACTTCAAATCCATCAATCTCCAAAGACCAGAACTTAAAGCAAGGGCCTAAACCCACAAACTGAGAACTCTTCTCAGCAGGCCTCAGCATCCTTAAAATCATTTGCAACTATTCCACAGCCGGGTGAGCTGTTGAATTCTTTTGCCAAGAACAATTTCCAGAGACCAGACCAGAGATCCAGAGTGACCCAGATCACTGTGAAGTGCCGAGACCAGAACCGGAGTCCAGTCCAAAACCTGACCAGATCCATGGCGAGGCCTATTTCAAATTTATATTGTAAGTACCTAGCAGAACTGTGCAGAACCAATCTCTTAGTTAAAATCATCTAATCCAAACTATTTTAACCTAAGTAGAACAGCCTCCTAGAAATCGTGCATTTGTCATTTGTAAAGCTGCATAACTGTCACCTGTCAATTCTGAAGCTGCAAGCTGTCACCTGTCATTTTGAGTTTACTTTAAATCCGAAAAACTACCTTTATTTAATCGTCCGTATCTCTGGAACCGTTTGGGGGAGGAACGAAATTTAACTTTCCTCTGAAAACCTAGAATCTCAGCTTTCCAACGAACCTAGAACCGACTTGCTACTCCTTATACTTTTGCCATAATCACGATTCACGCACTCGCGAATTTTGCCGCGATTTGGCCTGATTTCTTTACCTGTAAAAAGATAGCAGCTTTTTGCTTTCCTCTGCTAAAAATGTGTTTGACTCTTAATAACCATCCCTGAATCATTGTTAAAGTGAGCCTGAGCTCATCCCAAGTATCTCTCACTCACCCTGAACCTCCTAAAGGGAATTAAAAGCATTTTCAGCATATTTCTCACTTCATTGCCACCACATTGTAAGCACTTCGGCCTGTGTTTTAAAACTCATACCGGTTTTCTCTAAGCTTGCTGGGGTGGGAATTGAATTTCGTATTGTATTTGATTGCATTCCTGAGAACTGTGTGTGTTACTTCCATCTCCTTCCATTTCTTACATTGCATAGGGGATGGGGGTGAATTGCCAGAGAAAAAGTGATTATCTTATCTTTTGCTAAAATCATATCAAGTATTTCTGTACTGCATTTTATTCCTCATTGCTTTTCCCTTGAAATCATAAAAGTATTTTTGCTACTTTATCCATCCTATACTAACTCCTCATTGATTATAAAGAAGTGTGCTAGTGTCAGATTACCCATTGTTGATTAACATTATATTTATAAGGGCGATATCGATTATTCATTTATTATAAAAGCGTGGTATCTATATTTTGTTTTATTTCTCAAATAAACCTTTTAAACTTGCAAAACAGAACTACTTCCTGGCTCAGTGGGGTCAGGGGGATTCTAAGAGAGAGGTGTTATATAGGGGTAGTCATCCAGAACTCATGAACTGGACATAAAGATATATCAATAAGGGTTTCCATTCAGTATCCCAGACTAGGCATTGACTTAGCTATAGTGTTGAATTGAATCCTCTTACAATGTCCCATTCAAATGTCACTGAGTGGAACCATGCACACAGCTATTTCACTGCCAAGTCTGATTTTTAGCTACCTTGTTCTTTCTGTTTTATCTACATGAAAATTGACAAATGCACTGTCTAAAATCTTCCCCATATTACCAGTGCTATAATGATAGATGCACCAAGAGAAAAAAAAATAATAAAAATAAAAACACACTACCCATCTGTTTTCAGATATTTTAGTGTATTATAAACAATTGCATTTCAACACCATCTTACCCTTTTTACAGAAATAACTGGAAGTTTCACAGCAGTAGAAATATTCACTTTTTATTTTATCTGTAACAAATGAAAAGGAATACAGCAAGAGAACAGTCAATTTGCAACATTAGACATGTTGATTAAATCCAGGAATTTCCTCTTCTACTCTGCCTGAATAGGTTTCACACACACACACACCGCCCCCCGCACTCTGCAATATATTTACCGAGCTTGTGCTGCATGCGAATTCCTCGGGCTGGTCGCCTTCTGGAAATGGCTCAGTGCCCCCTCTTAAATCACCCCAGCGAGGACGTGCATCTGCCATCACTCAAGCCAGGGCTTATTGACTGGAATTTCCCAACCTGCGTAGCAGTGCACTGGGACCTTCTTCTCAATCAGGAAACTCCTCAGCCACACCAGCCGAGTCTTTCTCCCAGCTGTGCCAAATGCCTTCTCCCTTTCTTTCTCTCCGAGATTCATCAGAAAAGCTCTGTTATATCCTACAAAACGAGTTCAACCAATAAAATTCTATCATGTCCTACCCTCCTTCTCTTGAACAATGGCTTACTTTTACAGCAAGCAACTGTAACAAAACTGATTTCCTGCTTATTCAAGTTTTTGCTTCCTGCAAATACTGTGGACAGAGCACAGAGAGAGAAAAATAAATAAATCTGCACACAGTCTAGTGTGAGTTTCAGCCTGCCTCATTTTGCACTGGAGAATATATTACAAAATTAAAAGTTAGAATTATGTTAGTACGGTTAATGGTGTTAATTCATTAATCCTCTAATGTGTCTCCTGCAACAGAGGCATTTCAGATGAGAAAAGAAAAAAAATGTGCATTTTACATGTAAAAAAAATAGTTTGCATTTTAGATGTAGAAATCGTTTTTGACTGAATAGCCTGTCTTCATATACATATCCATGTCACACTGGCAACACATGCCTTGCTGTACCACATTATAGCAATGCATTAAACCCATGCAGTGGTGCTGCGTAAAAAAAGCTAAATAAAATAATCTTACAGGTGCCTGTACACAAGTGTTTCTAGGTGCGGCAAGACAAGGAAGGGAGGACAGAGGGAGGACAAAACAATGATCATACTAGGCCTTGTGTCATTCAGATTGTGCAAGTGTGCGGGGATGTAGGGGGAGAAGTGCAGGGGTTGAGGGGGAATGGAAAGTGCAGGTAGCTCACAAGTGCTGCCGGTAAGTGGCTCATAAGTGCAGAGACTAGGGGACTGTAGGATTGCAGTGTTTGGGAGGCCCAGAGGCAGTGCAACGGCAACTGGACCTGCAGGAGCCTGGACCCGAAGTTCAGTGGTTGGCCAGGTAACCAGTGTACAGAGCAGTCAGGGACATCAGCAAGGAAGAGGGAGAGAGAAAGCGGAAGAGAAAAGGAAGGTCTTAAGTTCGGAGGTGGTCCTGCTCTAGTTTGAAAGAGGCAGAGAGGCTGTTCCAGAAGGAGGCCCCAGCAGAGGAAAGAGATCTAACCCCCACTGTCTGTCTGGAGAATCATATGACCCTCAGAGAGTTGGAGGTGGATGAGCAGAGGGCTCAAGAAGGAAGATGCTTAGGAAGAGAAAGTTGGAGTTAGTTCAGTGCCTGGCCCCAGAAAGCCTTGTGGATGATGCAAAGAGTCTTGAAGTTGATCCTTGCAGTCACAGGGAGCCAGGGGAGGGATTTCAGAGCTGGAGAGACACAGTCCCTGGGCTTGAGGCCAAGGACAATTCTCGCAGTTCTTTTCTGATTAAGTTGTAAAGGGTAAATAGTAGAGGCAGGCAGATTTACAGAGAGGATGTTGCAGTAGTCAAGCCTATCTAGGGCCAGGGCTCTGGAGACAGTGAGCTTCTGGGGGAAAGTGAGAAAAACAAGAATACCTCTGAGGAGGTGCAGCTGATAGTGTGACTTCTTAGAGATGACATAAATGTGAGGAGAGGAGAAGGTAGAGTCAAAGATGACAGCAAACTTCTTAGGCTCACAGGAAGGAGCAGGTACAGGGCCCAGGGTGAGCAGCCATAGTGAGAGTGGAAAGGAGGGAGCAGGTGTCCCATTTAGGAGGATATCAGTCTTACTAGTATTAAGGCAGAGACAGTTGGATGCACACCATCCCTGAATTGCAGACAGGCAGTCCGGTATGAGAGAAGGAGCAGAAGTGGCTGAGGGGAGTCTGACGGAGAGCTGTGTGTCATCCGCTTAACATTGGAAGTTAGTGCAGAATGCAGAGATGAGGTGGGCGAGAGGTGCCAGGTAGTGGTTGAAGAGCCAGGGAGAGAGGTTAGACCCCTGGGGAACACCACCTGTTGAAAGAGAGAGAGAAGAGAGGAAAGACCCAAGTGGACCTGGAAGGTTCTATCATTGAGAAAGGAGGTCATCCAGGCCAGGGCCTAACCAGAGATACCAAGGTTGTCGCAGAGGTGATTGAGCAGGATGGCTTGGTTGACCGTATCAAAAGAAGAGGATATATCAAGGAGAATAAGGACAGAAGGAAGGTTAGAGTCAAGATTAGAGAGCATGTCTTCACAGGAATTCAGGAGAGCAGTTTCTGTGCTTCAGGCTGCCCTAAAGCCAGACTGGTGATCGTGGAGACAACCAACAGATTAATTATGTAGATTAAGCTGGGAGATGGCCAGCTTTTCCAGGAGTTTGCCCAGCAAAGGAGTGATGGAGATCAGGCGATAGTTTGCCAGAGAGAAAGGATCAGTAGAGGGCTTCTTAAGAAGGGGTGCACAAGTGAGTGCTTAAGGGGGAAGGGAAGGTTCCAGTCGCAAAAGAGTGATTTCAGAAATCAGCCAAGGCTGGAGCAAGGGTGTTGATGTGGTCCTCGATGGTTCTGGAGCACCTGCTTTGATGAGCCTTTCATCGATCTGACTTGTCTAGAAACATTGTTTGTCGTGAACAGGGGAAAGGAGGAGAAAGTAGTAGCAGAAATGGCTGAAGAGAAGCCTGGGTGGTAGAGGCAGAGCAAGAGGAAGTAGAGGAAGAGAGTGTGGTCAGGATGTCCTGAATTTTAGTGTCAAAATGAGATTACAGAGCCATGCAAAGGGGCTGGGAGGGAACAGGGGAGGTAAAGACAGCAGCAGAATTAGCCAGCTCCTTGCAGATTTTGAAACATTCAGCCAAGTTGTTAGAGGCCGCAGAGACGCAGGTTTGGATGTAGGATCTCTACTTTGTGTGGACAGAGAGTATGTAATGCCTTTGGAAGAGGAGGCAGGCCAATTTCTCAGAGGGTGCGCTTGATGCCATCCACTTCCTCTCAGGGCCCCTACACTTGCGCTTAAGGGTAGTGAGGTTGGAATCGTACCAAGAGTTGCACTTGAATGCAGGCTTCAAATGGATCCTCATGACAGGGGCAAGGACATCAAGAGTGTCAGAGTATGAGTCGGACAAATGTGTGGGAGGAGGAGAGAAAGTAGCGGCGAATGCCTCCACTGATACACGCTTCATGGGCCAGATGACTGAGATGGTGGGTGGCAGTAGCATTATTCTATCATATTTTATGCCAGGGACTGCCCGAGCAAATGCAGTAGCAGATGAAGAGACAGGTAGAGATGGATGGAAAGCCATACAGTTGACAATTGTACATCATTTGTGAGTATTACATGAGACGAATAAGAAAAAGGCTGAGAGCAGAAAGCTAGAGGATGCAAAGCTAGTTCAGAAACAATTGTAAAGATTCGCCATAGAAGGAGCCTTAGTGACAAGCTCTGCAAGTGTGGCAACACATGATTTACAGTCAGCTCAGCCAAGCAATGCAGGGTATCATATAGATTAAAGGGGGTAACAATTTTGGCCATGAGGTAGAGGGAATATACCTAGAGGAGGATGAGGTGAATTTCAAAACCCACAAGGAGAAGGAGGATTTAATGGAGGACAGTCGCAGCAATATTTGAATTGTGGGGGATAGGCCCAAACGTGTGTAAATAGATTGGGAATGCAGCAGACCTGGCAAATTCCAAGAGGGGGATGGGCTATTCTCCACAGTATAATGCAGATCTGCAAAAATGTTATTATGCCCTCAGATCACACGCAGAATTGGATATGTACACCGCAAATACAGCAAGCGCAGCGAGTTCCATTACAAGCACAGTTGTCACAAGGACAATCACAGGAAGCGCCTATGCAAATGCAACAAGTACAGACCCAGCAAGCACAGGCACAATGAGAAATGGTTCCACAATGGAATGTGAAAACAGGAGTCCCACAAGCATCCACACCCAGGTTAGGGAGTGTGACCTTGGTAGGAGGAAATCCTTTCACAGGAACATGGATGAATTTAGATACATAATAGGAAAGCTCACAGAGCAACCTGATGTGTTCAGTACTATCAATGGCACCAGACTCCCAAGAGGAACCAAGGGTCAGTGGAATAATAGGAGGCAAGACATTCTCGTTTCTTGCAGACACTGGAGCGACTCGTTCCTGTGTTGCAGACAGGGAGTACTCAATGTCTGGCATTGCCATGAATGCGCAGGGATTCTATGGGCCTATGAGTTTAGTTCCTTTGACTGACGAGTAACCAATTTCTATAGGAGAGCATGACAAGTCTATGCCACTATTATATTCTCGGCAGACACCAGTTAACATATTAGGATGTGATTTGATGACAAAACTTTACATGACAATATCTTTTAATGACAAAGGGATAGTGTATTCTAATCCAGGGATAAATGACATGAATGAAAGAGAATTCATATTAGCATTTACAGGACAAAAAGCATTGCAAGGAGTTCCTTTAGATTCAGAAGTATTTTTGCGTGAATTAAATATTTTGTCAATGTGGCTTTGCAGACTGGGAGGTAAATTGTTGAGAATACCTGATGAAATGTTTTTTAGGTCAGAAATACCTTTGGATGATGACTAAGGATAGGTTATCTCTCTAGAACTAAACACAGCAATGGCCAGAGAGGAAAGCTTGGTTTTCCATGGGACAGATGCTGAGGGAAGAGGAAGGAGTACAGTAATAGCACTTGGTGAAGGATATAGACTAACAGATTTCACAGACAAAGAATTGTTTAGAAATTATTATTCAGATGATGAATTAGTATTTTGTATAAGTCTCACTTATTGGGTTAAAGTAGAGAAAAGAGAAATACTGCAGAGAATGGCATTGGTAAAAAGAAAAATGTAATTTTCCCATGTAGATTTAGAAAAGGTGCCAAGCATTCTATGCACTAGTAGTCCATATGACATGGGTCTATTGAGTGGAGAAGGAACAGTTAAAATTAAGCTCAATACGGGAGCAATTCTGCCAAGAGCAAAGCAGTACCCCATGTCCAGAGAATCAGATGGAGGTATATTTGAAACCATTGCTGCTTTAATACGGCAGGGAATATTGGTGCCATCAGAATCCCCATGTAACACGGATGTGTACCCAGTGAAGATATCAACAGGGTGATCATAGAGATTTATTCAGGATCTCTGACCCCTGAACAATATAGTTGAATCAGAGTTTCCTCTGGTTCCGAATCCAGCCATGATATTATGCAATATTCTGACCACAGCCAAGTATTTTACAGTGATAAACTTAAAGAACCTCTTTTTCTCAATACACCTTCATAAGGACACACGCAATTTGACTTCATTTTTGTATAGAAACCAGCACTGGAAACACACAAAACTGCCTCAGGGGTACTGTGAGTCCACCTCGATCTTTAACATGGTTGTCCAAATTGACGTGGGTGACGTACAACTCAAGAGCACAATAATTCATCACAATATCCAATATATAGATGATACATTGGTGTGTAGCAAGACAGAAGATAAGTGCAGAAAAGACTAAGTTCAACTAATGACCATACTAGCAAAGGCAGGTTACAAAGTAGATAAAGAGAAATTGCAATATTGCCAGGAAGTGGTCCTGTACATAGGACAGCTAATCTTTCAAAAAGGGAGAAAGTGACACCTGAGAGGGCAGAAGCAATCATGAAGACTCGTAAAATGGAGACAATGAGGGAAATGCACCAATTATTAGGCCTGTGTAACTATTGCAGGGGCAGGGTGCTTATTTACACCACATATATTCGATCACTTTTAAAAGGACTCAAGGAAGAACAGGTAGGCAAAAGTAATATAATATGGACAGATGAGATGACTGAAGGATTTGAAGGATTAAAAAAGGAAATCTGTACCG
This sequence comes from Ambystoma mexicanum, assembly GCF_040938575.1. NCBI lineage: Eukaryota > Metazoa > Chordata > Amphibia > Caudata > Ambystomatidae > Ambystoma > Ambystoma mexicanum. The sequence continues at coordinate 220,130,111 of NC_090936.1, read as the reverse complement.
CTCATGTGTTAGGATATACAGACTATAACGAAGAGTTTTACTTATTCTCACACTCAAATGGAGAAGTAATGACAACAGTTCTCACAAAGAAGATGACATTAGGACATGGACATAAACCATTAGTTTACTATAGTGGTATTTTAGACCCAGTAATTTAAGGACATTATCCTTGCAAACAAGTGTTGACAGCTGCTGCTTTCACGTTTAACAAAATTGAAAGTATTGCCATGAGGTGTTCAATGATGATAATTGGTGCGCATTCCTTATTTGCCATTTTAGAAAAAAAACAAAAGTACATTGACTATATAAAGAACATCAGGGTATGAGGTAATGATTTTGAATCCAGCTATCAAAATTGTTTGATGTAGAGTAGTGAATCCAGCAAAATCCATACAAGAACCAGTGGGCAAGGAGGACTATGTACATGATCGCACAACGTATTCTGAATTCTATGATGATATTCCGCATGTAAGAGAAAATGCTTTCGGTGGGGACAGAAATTCTGTTAATTGACGGTTGTTCAAAAATTGACCAAACGATGGGGGAAAGGCAGTATCAAAGCTAAACAGGAGTGGTAAATTTAAAGTAGTGACAAGTGCAAGACTACATGCACATTGTTCAGCACATGCTGCAGAATTAGTGACACTTATTACCACACTTCAGAGATATGATGATGGGAAGTGACAGTATACTCTCGCTCCGCATATGTGACGTCAACCATACATTCAGGATTGCTATGCTGGAAAAGGAGGCGTTTCCTCTGTGCAGACGGCACACCAGTGCAATACGCGTCTCTATTGCATAAGCTCATTAAGGCACTAAAGCTCCCACTGGCAATCACCGTGGTGTAGTTCGCAGCCCATACTAAGAGGGCAGACATGATTTCTCGTGGTAATGAAACTGCAGACATTGAAGCGAAAAGGGAAGTATATTTCCCAAACATTTCTGATTTTGAAGTAGAAAGTTTTAAGCAAATGTCAGGACGATGTATGATGGTAAAGGAAGGTTTAAATGTGTTATCCATTGTACAGTTGATTGAGCTACAATGTCGAGCACCACAAGGAGAGCAGGATTTATGGAAGAGACAGGGTGTTCTTGTTCCCCATTGAGGCTCAATGGAGACAAGAAAGCACTGGAAATCCTGTTATGCCTCTAGCAGAATTGAAGGTGGTGCTGGAGCAGCTTCACTACACTGCACACACAACTAGAGAGAATCTTGCTGCCATGATTGCAGAGGACTGGTTCTCACCATATGTATTAGACCATGTGGCACAGTTTATTGTGAACTGCATTGGAAGCCAGAAGTTCACAGCAAGGCACACTTTGAGAACAGTGAGAGACACAAACCCAAGACACAATGTTCCTTTTCAGCATCTACATATAGATTATGTAGATATGATGCAAACATGCAAAGTTTACAGATATATGTTAGTGGTAGTTTGCCCCTTTTCCAGATGGATTGAGGCAGGTTCATGTATGTACTCCGACGCCACATGTGCTGCCAAGTTTCTCATACGCGAGGTGTTTCCTAGATTGGGTGAGTGCGAAGTCATGCGATCTGATAATGGGCTGAATTTTGTAAATGAATTGTTTGAACAGATAACTCTCTTATTATCATAAAGCACAAGTTTTAATTGGCTTATCAGGAACAGGTGAATGGTATTTGCGAGAGATTAAATGGACTTCTTAAAGAAAGGATAGCTAAGAACAAGATAACTTTGAAGAAGGGATGACGACGTTGCCTGCCTCCTGCATTATTTGCACTTAGACATCAGCCTGGCTCAGATCACCACCTGACTCCTCATGAGTTAGTAGCTGAACACCGTATGAGAGTACCTCTTGCTCCTCCCACTCAAATAGGAACTGATGCACACAGTGTAGCAAAAACATTAGTTGATGAGATGCATGATTATTTCACAAATATGACTGCTAGTGTTTCTTTTATTTCTCAATAGATCAAAAATCGGAGCGATGGGTCAATGAAGATTGAAGAAGACAACCACACAGTTGTTCGCAGTGACTTTTTAAAACAACCTACTTTGTACTTTGTGGACCAAGTGCTTGTACAAAGTTTTGTATGCACTTAGAATAACAAAAACAAAGAGGTGATGGCTGGAAGGTTTAGAATTAATCTTAACCACTGGCAATGCTCTGGGCAACCCTCCAGACCACCGTTCTTCGCCTGCCAAGCATTACAGAAGGGAAAGACCATATGCAAATCAGGCTTGGCCCCACCCCAAAAGGGGCAGTCCAGCCCGAACTGCTAGGCCACATCCCTTCTGCACGAGACCACAAGCATCCCCAAACATGTTTCGCCCTTGTTGGGGCTCATCAGTGAGGAGTAGCTTGGGTCTCTAGGCCCAGCAGGCACGGGACCCACGTCTGGGCATACCCGTCCCACTTGGGGTGACATAGCAAAAACAAAGAGGTGATGGCTGGAAGGTTTAGAATTAATCTTAACCACTGGCAATGCTCTGGGCAACCCTCCAGACCACCGTTCTTCGCCTGCCAAGCCATTACAGAAGGGAAAGACCATATGCAAATCAGGCTTGGCCCCACCCCAAAAGGGGCAGTCCAGCCCGAACTGCTAGGCCACATCCCTTCTGCACGAAACCACAAGCATCCCCAAACATGTTTCGCCCTTGTTGGGGCTCATCAGTGAGGAGTAGCTTGGGTCTCTAGGCCCAGCAGGCACGGGACCCACGTCTGGGCATACCCGTCCCACTTGGGGTGACATAGCAAAAACAAAGAGGTGATGGCTGGAAGGTTTAGAATTAATCTTAACCACTGGCAATGCTCTGGGCAACCCTCCAGACCACCGTTCTTCGCCTGCCAAGCCATTACAGAAGGGAAAGACCATATGCAAATATGGGGATGCTTGTGGTCTCGTGCAAAAGGGATGTGACCTAGCAGTTCGGGCTGGACTACCCCTTTGGGGGTGGGACAAAGCCTGATTTGCATATGGTTTTTCCCCTTTTGTAATGGCTTGGCAGGCGAAGAACGATGGTCTGAAGGGTTGCCCAGAGCAATGCCAGAGGTTAAGATTTATTCTAAACCTTCCAGCCATCAACTCTTTTGTTTTGCTATTGTCACCCCGAGTGGGAAGGGTATGCCCAGACGTGGGTCCCTTGCCTGCTGGGCCTAGAGACCCAAGCTACTCCTCACTGATGACGCCCAACAAGGCTGAAACATGTCTGGGGATGCTTGTGGTCTCGTGCAAAAGGGATGTGACCTAGCAGTTCGGGCTGGACTACCCCTTTGGGGGTGGGACCAAGCCTGATTTGCATATGGTTTTTCCCCTTTTGTAATGGCTTGGCAGGCGAAGAACGGTGGTCTGGAGGGTTGCCCAGAGCAATGCCAGAGGTCAAGATTTATTCTAAACCTTCCAGCCATCAACTCTTTTGTTTTGCTATTGTCACCCCGAGTGGGAAGGGTATGCCCAGACGTGGGTCCCTTGCCTGCTGGGCCTAGAGACCCAAGCTACTCCTCACTGATGATGCCCAACAAGGCTGAAACATGTCTGGGGATGCTTGTGGTCTCGTGCAAAAGGGATGTGACCTAGCAGTTCGGGCTGGACTACCCCTTTGGGGGTGGGACCAAGCCTGATTTGCATATGGTTTTTCCCCTTTTGTAATGGCTTGGCAGGCGAAGAACGATGGTCTGGAGGGTTGCCCAGAGCAATGCCAGAGGTCAAGATTTATTCTAAACCTTCCAGCCATCAACTCTTTTGTTTTGCTATTGCACTTAGAATAAGTCTCGCTTTGCAGGTCCATAGCAAGCAGAGGGGGCTACTCCCACTGCAGTGAAACGCATAGGAAGAAGAGCCTGGACTCATCTGAATGAAATAAAGCCTAGAAAAGGAGAAACCCTGACCCAACCTGCACCCTTTGACAGCAAGAGTAGAAGCTCCACGGATGATGACGAGATTGGCAGCCAAGAACCAAAACAAAGACTTATTGAAATAAAGACACTTAGAACCTTTAAAATTCCTAAGTGTAATGGGAAAGGACAAATGACTTTTGCAGACATTCCAGAATGTCTGGAGACAATGTGTTTGTGATCGGATACAAAGAAGAAGCGCACACTACACTTAATGTTGCCTATAACAATAACGTTGCACACATTCTTGCATGATGTTTTCACCTACATACTGCAGTCTTACCAATCCTTAGTAAGAGGAAACACTGATGTTACATTTTTGGGAAATACTAAAACCAGTCCTATTATTTTCAGGATCATCATTATGATAATTTTGCAATTTCTATTATTAAAAAAGTTTGGTTTATAAAAGTGATACAAATGGCACGTTGAATTAAAAATAATGGGAATTTTCCAAGTTACAAGAGAATCCCTGCCATCACGAAGATTGATACGTTTCTTTGGAATACTTCTTATAACCTCATTTTGTACAACGTTTTGTCTTTTCTTGCCTATTATTAAGGCATTTGGTCAAATAATGATTAATAATGCAGATGAAGTATTAAGCAATGAGACATCTCCTTTTATCCCTAACAAAAGCACGGGTAATATTTTCCCTGATATTTCTAAACAAATGACCCGACTTAAGAGAGATCCTAAAAAAGATCATGAGGACATAAATGCATATCTTGATAATTGGGCCCATTTAAAGAATAACATGTGGTATTAGCACACGAAGGAGGTGGGGGAAGACTGTCCCATGAAAGCTGATATGTGTGTTCTCTCATCCCGTATGCCATGAGCACAGCCAGAACATCAGCGTGCACAAGGAGAGCACAATTAGAATTAAAATGGGCGACACTACGATGAAGGTTGAGGAATACATTTCCATATGAAGATGAATATATAAAAATGAAGCAAATGTAAAATACCCCATACTGGAAAAGCAGAATTATCATGTATTCCCTCAGTTGTTTGTCTGGAGACCAGAAATGGATTGTTGAACAAAAGGGACTGGGTTGTGCAGATGCCAGGATTGCCAGGATGCTGGGAAAAACCTCAATTAATAGTATATGGTCAAGTGGCAACCATTAAATGATGGGAAGATGGAATGCTAGCCTGTAGTGTACATCGATTGATGACAGCACCAGTACAGATAGTGCAAGTAGTGAATGAAGAATGTCTGAAATAATGGGCCAAGTATTTAAATTGTTAACATCAGTACAAAATGAAGCAGGACCTGTATCCATACTACCAATGAACAATGCCACAGTGTGATTCAGGGACAGGAGACTGGCTAAAGTTGGAGAAAACAAGTAAAGCCAGCAGATAATTAATGTACCAGGAATGAATGGAGAAACGTCTGCACTAATGGACCTCTATCGGGCCTGTACCAGAGCTTATATGCAGCTGCTTAAAAATTGGGGGGGAATATGCACTATAGTGGTGATACATGTTCCTGCATTGGTGATTCCCCAAAGTGATCTCCATATTGAAGACTTTCCGAAGATGGATGCACACCAATGTAAGAAGAGGGTGCGTAACCACCTCCGGCTGAAGAGAGACAACTATTTCTCAGCAAAATCACTAGAAGCTTATGATGACATTTCAGCTGAGCATAAACTGTTAAGTAAAACCGCAGTGATATTTACAGCAGTATTCATGCCAGGAAATCAGACTGCAGTGAATGCCAAATGGTTTCAAATAACCAGGTGGGCGATGTTACAAACAATAAATATGACAATCAAAGGATTTAATGTGATTCATGAACAATTGAGGACTATCAGACTCATGACGCTCGTGAACAGATAAGTGTTGGACTTGATTGCAGCAGTGGAAGGCGGCATGTGTGCCAAGATCAGACCATCCTGTTGCACATACAAACCTGCCCATGATGGAGAAAACAGAATCCTGACAGAGGCAGTAACTATGCTGTCGACAATGCATAGGAAGATGGAGGAAGAAGTAGACGAGACTGAAGAGGATGACTGCTTCTGGTCCCTGTTCTCGTGGGCTCCAACCTGGCTGTCAAATGTTTTCAAGTTGCTTGGAGCATTACTAGTGTTAGTTTTGCTAGGATTCTGTCTTTTAAGAATAATCATAGGACAGTCCAAGAAGACAGCAAAGAAATATATTGGGATGAAAGAAATACTGAGACTGCCGAGCACATAGAGACTTAGAACCCCTGAAAGGAAGTCCCCTGCAACCCCCAGGAACAATGTTTTCTTACCCTAAGGATCATAAGAATTATGTAGAATGTTAAGTATTCTGTCAGCCAACAGGAGAGTGTTTCCATATGACCTGGAGTGTGGCAGAGCACATTTAGAAGGCAGGTGACCTGAGTGGGATGACAAAGATAAGGATTCCCAAAAAACAAAAGTTTTGAGAAAAGGTTAAGAAGATTAAGGAGGTGGTCGAGGACTCAACCAGAGGAAGACACTGTGCTTGACACTGACAGACTGATTTAGAAGTCAGTGTAAAAATATTAATGTGTTGTTCCAAGCCGGAACAACACATTTCTTAACTGCACCATATGCTGACAGGGAAAGAGTGTGGTGCAGGGACATGAAAACATCAGCTTCTGCATGAGTCTGATGTATGCATTGACAACAGCCATAGCAACCATGAGGATTGCAGTGGAGCCACTTAAAGGATATTCTCCTCCAAGCACCACTGGTTGAGCACATCAATAAAAGGTGTTATGATACATCAACTTGCGGTGCCGTTAAACTCCACCTACACACTTTTCCCCTTTCTAAACATAGCATTTCTTAGACTGCATCGCTATGTTTCTAGTTTGATGAAAATTTAAGAAAACTTTCTTAAATTAGAAAAGTGGCAGGAATGCTTCCAATGCCACTGGAACAAATGTTTCCCCCACAGTGTGTGATTGAAGCAGCTTTTGCTGCTGGAAAACACAACATCTCCCGTCCAATATTTCCACACACCAAAGAATGATGGTGCTGTAAACTGAAGGGGAGAATGTCATATTTCCATGCACTTTTCATCACAAGCTCAGAATCAGATCCCTGGTATCATCCCAATACAGCATCGAGGATACGAGCAATGTTATGCATTCAGACAACCATATTGAATGTACCCTCTCACACACACATGGTGGAAGGATGTCTGCATACACCATTAGACATCGAAGAGCTATAAGTGAAATCAGACCAAAGTAAAGTGATATCATGAAGCGGAGAAACAATGGTGCACTGAAACGATATGCGAAAACCTAAAGAATGAAGATCTAACTGAATTAACAAGAGAAACATGTATGCAAATAAGAAGTATCCATATATACTAAGATAAGTAAGAAGAGAGTCAGTAAATGTATATATGCAGAAATGAAAGGTGCATGAGACATATAGAAGCTTACTGCAGGAGGGAATATAACGTGAGTAAAGGGGCCACAATGAAAAGATGGACGTCGACTCTATAAATAATAAGCAAAAAGCCTTGAAGGGAGAAGCTGTGGATTCTGAGCTGACAGGCGCTGGAAAAACAGCTTTGTGCGAAGAACAAAGAATATCTGTTTGGCCTAGGATCAAGGATGCCACATCAACAGATAACTGCAAGGCACAAGGGGAGTCAAAGAGTATAAGCTGCATACGCAAAAAAAATATTTTAGATTAAGTAAAGGAGTGAACTTTTGCAGATGCCAAGTATTGAACAATCAAAGATGCAGAAAGCATATGTAAGACGAAGCAACCAAGTCTCCAGAGGACAAGAGGAGTAATGGCACCTAGCATAATTGAATTAAATAGCACTAAATAAAAGTTGAAATGGACAAAATTGTGGCCTCCTCACACATGGTGTAAGACTCAAAAACATGGCCTATTCATTAAGCTCCAACTGAAGATACCGATGTACATACACTCCCTTATAGCAGACACCTTGGCTTAGCGACTAAATGATGAGTGATGGTAGGCTACTTGACCAAGTGGTTTTCTGACGCTATTCCCCACGCATGGGTTTAATTTTGCTTACGTGCTGCTAACGAGCCGAATGTCCAAGATTGGCAGAGAAGGCCAACCAATCATGAGGGCCTAATTAGCAGTGTGCCATACATTGTTGCAGAAGACAATCTGCTGCTGTTATTCTGCTATTAATATGTATTATACATAATTAAGAGGTAATTCAAGGCGTGCCTACCAGATAAGGGGAGGCAATTATGTTGCTAACACCTAAATAAAGTATAGGTATATATGTTCCCTTATCCAATCCCTCCTTTTGTTAGGTTTGTACTGTTTGCCACGTAGGATGCCATCACAGCTGACGTACATTGAGGTATAAAGCATTTGTGTAATCGAATTGTAGACGAGAGTGAGTGAGCTGCAATCTGTTTGTTCACCAGGTTTCCCTACATTATTTGAGTTGATAATAAAGTAGTACTTTGCCATATTCTTTGAGTCATTCTGGTTATTTGGGTCTGAGATCATTTATTGGTTATTCCATCTGACACTTGGATGGCTCCAGGTGCTACTGCACATTTTGGATGAAGGAGAAGAACCATGATAACGAGCTACGGTGAAGGAGAAAAACTGTGAGAAAGGACTTTGCCAAAGGAGAAGGACTAGGATGAAGCAATATGATAAAGGACAAAGACTATGATGAAGACTATTGGTGTGACTTACCATGTCATTAGACTGTGCCATCTGAGCATTTGCTTCCGTCTGGTCAGATTACCATTAACAGTTGCCGCTAGGTCCTCACCCCTACTCTCCACTCTTGTGAGACTGCTGAGGTCTGTGGAAGGGTATGATCATGTGACCATCAAGACTACATCAGTGAAATGCAGCATTTGGAGTACTATTTCTGTGACTTACTGTGGTGTGAGAAAGGTCCGGCAGAATGCCTGCCTCCATCTGGACAGATTACCATCATCAGTAACCTCTGAGTCCTCCACTACTCCCTCTCACCGTGTAGGACTGCTGAAATCCGCTTTCTGGAAGAGTCTTGTGACTTGATCAAGTGACCATAAAGGAAGGCTGCATCAGGAAAGGGTGCAGTTTGGTGCACCATTTCTTTGGTTTACTGTAACGTGAGGCCATGTCATCTGAGCATCTGCTTCATTAAGGTCTTCATTATGTGCAAATAACCATCATGAGCGGCCTCTGTGTCTTTTCCTCCTCCCTCCTACCCTTCAGGGACTCCAGATTGGCACAGTCACTTGAGCCAGCCATGTGAACATCAATATTCTATATACTGATAATCCTTTGGATGCCCTGGCCATGGGCATCCTTTGTAAAGGGCCTCTGTTTTAAGGGCAGCATCCTTCCATTTGTTCCTGTTTGTGCTGTTTTGACTGGATATATAGCAACTATTCTAAAGGCATGCTAGTGCAGTAATACTTTCCTTTGCCATAGTACCCTCTAGATAAACCTTTCTTCTGCTGTTGTTTCATTTTTTTCACAGTGTTTTGTGCAGTAGTTTCTGTGTCTTACCCTGTTATTGTGTGTTAGATCATTCTTATCCATTTCTTTTCTTTTTCTTATTTTTAACTGGTGTCGTGTCTTTCTTGCTGTCGTTTGTCAGCTATCTCAACCTCTATTCCAGCCAATTTTCTGCCTCAATCATTGGTGCACTCCACTCATACTGGCAACTTATCTAATATGTCTTAACTTACTAATTTCCCTCATTCCTTACAGTTTCTCCTCATCTTTTTTAGTCTTTCATTTTCATCTTAAATCTCGCCTCCTTTCTTCTTTTTCATAAGTTCTTTTTTATTGTGCTTGGAACTTTCATTGTGATATTTCATTATACTTATTCATGTTTTACGGCACTTTGGCAAAACATGATGTATACATTGAATAAAATACAAAATCAAATGCAATTAAGGAATATATTAAGAAATATGTTTATAGACCATGATGAAGGAGAAGACTATGATGAAAATCTATGACTATGGACTACGATGAAAAACTAGGATGAAAGAGAAACACTACGATTTAGGACTATGAAGTTGGAGAGGGACTATGTGGAAAGGTTTTGAAGAAAGAAGAGGACTGTAACCAAGGTTTTTTATTAAGGCAAAGGTGGATGATGACTAACTATAATGAAGGAGAAGGAGTTTGATCAATGACAAAGATGAAGGAATAGGATGAAGGACTATGATGAAGAGTATTATGATGAAGGATTATGATGACAGAATTTAATGCAGGAGAAGTCTATGATGTAATTATTTTACTGGAGACTTCGATGAAGTAGAAGGACTAGTATGAATTACTATAATGAAGGATGTGGAGTCTGTTGAAAGACTATGGTGAGGGAGAAGGACTATGTCAAATGACTATGCTGAAGAAATATGATGAAAGCGGAGAACTGGGATAAGGGGCATTGATAAAGAAGAATGACTATGACAAAGGACTAAAACAAATGACTATGGGGAAGAAAAAAGGACTATCATGAGGGAGAAGGGCCAGGGCAAAGTATAAGGACTATTGTCATGTACTAAGATAAAGGAGGAATACAACAAAGGACTAGGATCAAGAACTATGATGAACAATAATAAGTGGGATGAGTAGATTTGACAAAGAATAAGGACTTCAACAAAGGTCTACGCCAAAGGACTTTTGGAAAGAAAAATAACTATAATGTAGATGGCCAAGAACAAACGCTAAGGACTGGAATGATTTGCCATAATGAAGGAGAAGGGTTATGATGATGGATGACTATGATGAAGGGTTATGATAAATAACATATACTGTGATGTAGATGAAGGCATAGCTCTCAACTCACCCGCTTTTGGTGGGTGTCACCCGCCTTGAAAGCAGTGGAATCACCCGCCAAGTCCCTCATACGGCCATTCACTTCTATGGGCCTCTCACCCGCCAAAAAGAATATTGGGTGTTTTCACCCGCCTTGCTGACAAAAAAGGTTGAGAGCTATGCCATCTATGATGAAGGAGAATGACCTGGGTGTAGGAGAAGGTTTAGGATGTAGGTTGAGTACAAGGAGGGAGGACAATGGTGAAACAAAAGGCTAGGATGCGATGAAGGAAAAGGTCCAGGTTAAAGGTCAATGATTATGGTGAAGTACCCATGATGAAGAAGAAAGGCTATGAATAAGGACTTCAAATATGGAGTATGCCGAATGACTATGATGAAGGACATGTATTAGGCTGATGACTCTGATGAGAAGAAGGACAAGGACAATGGATTGAGACAAAGGAAAAAAACTATGAAGAAAGTCTATGAAGAAAGATACAGATCCAGTCAAAAGAGACATATTATTTATCAACGATTATGATGAAAGAGAAGGACTATGATGAAGGAAAAGGACAATGCTAAAGGACAATGAAGGGAAGCAGGCAAAGTATTTGATGAAGGAGAATGACTAGGAGTGAGGATTATGAATATGGAATACAATGAAGGATAATGAGAAAGAACAATAACAAAGATGATGAAGTAGGATGACAGATTCTGTTGAAGGAGAAGAACTAGGAAAAAAGATTATGATGAAAGAGAAGGATAGGGCCTCATTACGACCCAGGTGGTAGAGGGTTAATGGTGCCGGTAGAGCTGCCAGCACCGTTAAGCCCCTACCGCCTCATTACGAGGTCTGCTCGTGGGTCCCGCGAGCAGACCAGGATGCTAACAACAGGCCCGTCATTAACGGGCCCGTTGTTAGCATCCTCCCCATTCCCATTGAGCCCTATCAACAAACCTTAAATGAGCCCTTACATTCAATCCCAGCGAAATATCCTTTATGGTCAATGGTGACTAAAATGAAAAGAACTTCTACTAATATGCCCTTGTGTTGTGATATCTTAGTTTTCATCAGTTGAAAGACCAATCATTATACCGCAGAAGTTCCACAACAATTCTGCTATTTTGGTGAAGTTCTGTACCAATATTTTATACAAAAAAGCTTTTGTGTCAGGTTTCGTTTAATAAAATGTTGCCAGTCAAAAACGGTCGCAGCCTCTATTCCCAATTTTGTTTGATTTTCTTAACAGGGTGTCACCCTACTCTCACTCTCTCCTCACCCTCTCGCCTGATCCATACCTGCACCCTCTGTAAGGCCACAACCTGGCTATGCTGGGGGCAGCATTTTGCTAAGCCATATCATTACTGCACCTCCAACTTATTTACAGAAAGGGACTCCTTGGTTCCATGTGTAAAGAGTATGTTCTGGTTTAATTCCTAACACATCAAATGATAATCGGGCAAATACTTGTTTGCAGTGGGGGAAATATGTGTTTAATCTGAAACTGAGAAGGAAATGCAAGTAAAGTGAAGGAGGGTTAAATAATGATGTTATGGCAGAACATTTGACATCTATATCCAGTACAGATTTTTGAAGTATTGTCTCATTATTTACTTTCCATCACAACTGTGTTTGACTATATACACATACATAACCCATGCATACATAAGCAATACATTGATGGATCAAACTTATAAGTCCATTGTAGAGCAAACATTGTATTAACACTTAATGTTGGCTTTTGCTTTCCATAGCTATGATCAAAAACACTCAACGCGCCAAACCCGACTTTGAAACTCACCACTATTACCTTTGTGTGCTTGTTTTGTGTTTCCCCTCACAGCAATGGCTGCAAACCCACAACTCCTCTAAACTGAACGTTTAGCTGTTGTACTCATTTCTGCCTGCCTTCCATTCTACTCCCAACTAGCACTCACCATCCCTCCTTTTAATCAAAGGAACCCCAAGCCTTATTGTTGTTTCTCAGCTTTAACTATATATGCAATATAACACTTAATCCGCCTATTAGATATGATAGTTTATGATATGATAGTTTATTTTTATAGCGCCTACACACAATGTGTATAGTGCTTCAAGGCAAGGGAGGGAACACGGGAAAATACAATGACATTCTTGCAGGCCATGAACAGTAAGGATGTGAAATTAACTCGGCCTGACAACATTTCAGATAATGCAAGAGCTAAGGCATAGATAAGGAATGGAGGGGGAGAGGGAAATGGAAGGAAATGGAAACACACATGCGACTACCATACTAGGGCTGACGACTTTTCAGATAAGATTACTCAAGCGCCATAACAGCTTCCAGGACCTCCACCTGGATCAAGACCAGTTAATGACACAGTGACGACATGGCCAAGCAAAGATGATGTCATCAGGTGAGATCAAGAAGAGGACCCACAGATGAAGGCATAGAATGGAAGGGGGGTAGCACAACAGTCTCACACTAACATCAAACTCTCAGGTTGCTAACCTGACACCCTTGTTTCTATACATTAGCGCACAGCAACCACGCTTCTCCCCCAGCACCTTTTAAACACCTCACAGGGACCTATCCTTGAAGAATGCGAATTATCACACACCCAACACGGCCAGCCTCTCCTTGGCCTTCACACCACACACTGACAAGCATGCCAATTGCCTCTCCGTGATTATTTGCCACACATGGTGGGATGATGCCTCCAGGCACCAATTGATGTCAAACAACCCAACCCCCCAGGGATAATAGCAATAGAGCAAACCAGGTGATTATTGTGCCTCGGTGAAATCTGCCCTGGATTAAGGGAAGGGTTACTCAAAATATAGGTAATGTATTTAGTGTAGACGGACTTCTGCATTTGTGGGCATATAGGAGGTAAGCGCCAAGCCTTAAACCAATTACACAGTCTGTTGCTAAATACACCAGTCACACTGCGCATGTCCTATATAGTCTTTCAGTGTTTGTTTTTGTATTTCTCAAGGAGAGTATCTATGCTTTTTTAACAACAAGTCTTGCCTTCCCAAACAAATCATTGCCTTAGCCAACACGTGTTTCGACCCATGTTTCTGCAATCTGCTTCTAATGACTATTATACTAACAGCAACCTTGCTCTCCTCGCGCTACCCCACTATTTGCCACATCCCTCATATTTGCCAAGATGCCAGGAACCTGGCCAGAGCTGCACTATATGTGACCAACAACCCAGTGCAGCATTGCAGTACCTTTCCAGGTGACAGTGCTACTTTTTACAAGAGGAACCATCTAAGAAGGTTGGAATGTGGAAACAACTTTGCAAATTTGCAGGGATTGGTTGGTGGTGTCACTGTTCAGGATGCACTCAGTGATCATAATGTAGTGGCGCATTTTGGGATACACATTATCATGTTAGGTCTATCCCATCTCTTCATTTCCCTGCTTCCTCCAACAGGGACGAATCTAAGCCTGTGATGCACAGTGGTCCCTACTGCACATCCCTTACAAAGGCCAATGTGGCTGAAACACGCCTGGCATTGCTTACGGGCCTATGCAGAAGGGAGTGACCTATCAGTTCAGCATGGACTGCCCCCTTATGGAGCGGGGTGAATCCTGGTTTTCATATCGTCTTTCCACTTGAATGGCATGGCAGGATGGAACACGATCATCTGGGCGGTTGTGCTGAACAATGCCAGAGGTTATGATTAATTCAAAGCCTTCCGGACATCATCCTTCTGTTTTGCTATTTAGTGTCCATTTTTAATTATGTTACCCATTTTTTGTACAAGACTTAAAATGGATAATAGGCCATTTCACTCAATACTTTGAAAGTCTCAACTGCATGTTATAAAACCGTGGGCCTGTCCTCCTCACTTGATGTTCGTCCCAGTACAGGCCTTGCAGCATCACCGTGGCGCCCCTTTGCAATGCCTGACAGCATTCAGCACAGCTGGCCAGACGAAAATCCGGGGTAAACGCTGCCAACAAATGCTCCACTGTGCTTGAAATATACCTGTTTATGAAGTCTTTCAATGTGGGTTATACATTTCTTACACAAATATTGGTTCAGGCTATAAAAAGCATTTTCTTTTGTGGATCATGTATTTTGGGTGTCCGTGGTTTTAAATACACTGGTATGATTAGTCATGTTTTTTTAGAAAATGTGTTATGCCAGCGGTCATTAAAAAAAAGTATTAGCCTTCACATTGAATTACATACCTTATGCTGAAAGAAATACATGCTTTCAAATAAAATATGCTTTTTATTTCTTTTTTTTTCTGAACTGCAGATGGGAACTTAGAATGTGTAGTTTAGCGTAATACTGTTCCAAAATTGAACATGATCTGTCTCAGCTAAACAATAAACAACAGAGAATGCAGTTGTGGGGTTTGTAGGATGTCAACTGAAATTGATTCCCCTGTGACCTTCCCCCCCTCTCCTTGGTATCTCTAGCTCTGCTTCTGTGACACCTGGTCCAAAAGAGATTGTGAGTGGCACAGAGTAAACGGGGCTATTGAAGGAGCCTTTTGTTTTAACTGCATTCATTTCCCACCCCCTGTTCCTCTTCATCCCACCTATTTGCTACTGAGAGGGCGAGGGAGAAAACAGTGGTGACATCTCCTAATACCGCTCACACTGGGTCAATAGGAAGTTGTTAATATAGTGCAAGCGAAATAGGACTGCACAGTGATGCCAAGCTGAATATTGAAGATCGTGCATGACACCGCTATGGATACTGGCAGAGGTACCGGAAATACATCCAAATTCTCTCCCTGCATGGACCCCGGTCTCCCTAACTCCTTGTTCATCACATCAAGGATGTTCTGTTTAAGAGGGGGCGCTCGAGAGCAAAGCCAAAATGGCCTTGTTTGTCTGAGTTGTGCAAAACCCCCGGAAGATTCTGCTCATAAATCCTGCTGCCAGCATTGTTGGTGTAACTTCTCCATATGGGATGGATGCTGGATGCACTGTGGTGCTGATGGCATGGGTCAATCTAGTGTGTTAGCAGGTGTCAGCATAATCGGCGTGCTTCTTCCCTGAGGTGGAATGCAGCTCTGGAGGCATGGCCGCTCTCTTACATTTGGATAGAAACCTGCTCCCTCTTAGAAAACTCTCGGTTTCCGTTTTGCCATTTACTCTGGCTCTAACGGAGGGAACGCTGCACTGAACGGATTGGGACTGAAGCCCCACTCACTGGACAGCTAGCACAATTGTCTAATGGCCTGGCTGACCGCGTTGCTGGGGCTCGCATTCTCAATGGGTTGTCCAGCCACTTCATTTAGAGCAATGCAGTTCTCAGCGCTCTGTAGAGCGGCCACCACAGGGCAGTTTCCTTTCTGACGTCTAGACTGCGCTGCTGCCTGGGAGTACTGAGGGCCGCAGAGGTGGCGACTTGGAGCATAAATGCAACTCGCACTTGGAAAGAGGGACGAGTGGTGAGTGACTGTGGCGAGAAGTGCAGCGGTTCGTGCACTCAACGGCCTGGGATCAGCAGGACAGACTGAGTCATTTGGTGCTGATGAACCCTAGGCTCTCACTGCTCCTGAGACCCTGGTGAGGAACATAACATAAGAGTGGAGCATAGAAACAGGCATGTGCTGATTTCGGGGCTCCTGCCTGGTGTGTTGTGGGGTGAATGGGGGTGACCATCTTGTGAGTGTGAGACTGCTCTGTATAATTATCTGCTCGAGCCCACTCACAGGGTAGCTAAATGGACTCACTGGGGGTCAATGTGGGTGCCATGTGAAACCAAGTGGACATCAACGAGTTGGATTGACCTTTAGTCCTGTTAGGCAATGGAGTTGGCTCCCATTAGGAAGAGATTGGGGTGTCTTCACCAATGTGGCTGGATGATACACTAGGGCCGCTTGTGGGTGCCAGCCACACTCCAGAGCGTAATGAGGAAAACAGAAAGGCAACAAACCAAGCTTTCCTTCGAAGCAGGTGTCTTAGTGTAAAAAGGGAGAGCTTTGGTAAGGACCTCCAGACCCACAGGTGGGCCCTCAGAATGGAGAGATGGGAAGCATTGGGAATATTAAAGATGCGTTTGTACAACTTTAGCACAGGTTTCACACCCTGGACACCGAAATGGACACTCTCTTACCTGCAAAGTTGAGCGCATGAAAATGCAGCTGGATAAACATGGCGAACATTTGGATGAAGCAGAAAATCGGATATCGGCAGTTGAAGATGGAACAGTTGTGGAACCAGGGGAAATTGAGTGAATCAAGAAACTTTGCAAGAGCTCACAGATAAGCAGAAAGACCTAGAATCACTGTCCTGAAGAAAAAATATGATTGTGGGGATTCCCGAGGCAGTAACATCTAATCTATGGAACCATTTTTGGAAGCGCTCATTAAAAAGAGCCTGGGATTGGATGGCTTCTCCTCAGTCTTCCTGGTCGTACGTGCACATTAAGTTCTGGGCAGACGACATGCACCCGGGGGCTCTGCTATGCGAATAATAGCCCATTTGCTTAATTTCACAGAATGGGGTATGGCTCTGCAGCTTGCACGAGAGAAAGGTCAATTGGTATACTGAGGAGACCAGATCTGTATTTTTCCGGACTTCTGAAACAAATTCCAGGCTGTGAGGACATCAAGTGAGCTATGAGGTTGGGAAGCATACATTTTAATATGATGTTTCTGGCCAACCTTCAGGTGGAACACAACGGAAAGGCCCTGTTCTTCAAAAAGCTGGATGATGCCAGAGACTTCCAGGACTTGCTGCCACCACTATAGACTCAATCACCCAGCCAGGACAGAGCATGTCCATTGCTGCCTGTGAGCCGGATTGATGAAGCTCCTTGGGGTCTGCATGCTCGTTCATGGGAGTCTAATAAATATGTTCTCTTCAATGAAACTGGTTGATTATGCTTTACGGGGGGTGTTGGCCGCTTGCCCTGAGTGACCTCCCGGGTGAAATACATACATGCTGGGGATGATTAATCCTTTAGGGGTCAATTACCAGCAGTTTGAGGTCGGTATTTGGGGCAAGGGGAGGGCATAGGTGTATGGTTAGTATAGAAGTTGTTCTGAATGTTTGTGTGTTTATGACAGCAGGCACGACACATGACCTTCAGGGGAGTTGGAAGCAGAGTGACTGCATGGGGCTTGAAGGGCCTAAATCAGTGAAATTGACTTTAGAGGTGGGGTCTCTAACTGCCATCTCACTGTGGAAAGAACCATTATATAGTAATGCACAGCACTACAGGGATGCACCTCCGCACATGGAATATACACGCTCTTAACTGTTTTTCAAAGGCAAGGAAAGTGGTACTAAACCATGCCAGGCATTGCGCTGATATTGCCTTCCTGCAAGAAAAGCATTTACTCAATGACACAGAAGCACGGGTTGTAAAGCAATGGGGTTGTCATGGCTACTACTGCTCTTACTTATCATTCTCAGGGTGGATGCATTTTGATCCATAAGTCATTTGGGTTTCGTCTCATAGAGGTGGTAATTAACTCCTAGGGTAGGGTGCAGGTAGTTAGGGGTGTGATTTAGAACTTGACTTTCACACTGGTTAACTGCTATGCACTGAATACTGATAATGTGGAATGCTTGGCTTGGATTGAGCAATAGTTGTTTAGGTCTAACGATAATGTGATTAGATGGGGAGGTGATCCTAACATAGTGTTGGATCCCATGGCAAATAGATCAGTGGGTATTCCCAGGCCATTCACAAAGGCAGAGGACGAAATTCTCCAGGCAGGCAGGTTACAAGGGCTGACAGACAAATGGAGGTATAGGCACCGGATTGAGTGGGAATATACCCCTTACATCCTTCAGTGCACCAATCATCCACGTATATAGATTAAATCCTAATGTCAGACCGAGGAGCCAGATGGGTGAAAAACTGAAAACCGGGCACGTACAGTATTTTATCACTCACCTTTGGGTGTGCACTTTGAAGTTCCTGGGAGGCTGGGCGGCACAACGGGCTGGAAGTTCAAATATGAGGCTATGACTGACGGGGTGTTTTAGGCAGAGATTCATGAGGGATTTGACAATGTATTAAGGAAATATGAAGGATTGGTGCCCTCTTCTCTGGTACTGTGGGAAGCCATTAAATGTGTCATCAGGTGGGTCTGTATCGCTAAAGAATGTGGTATACTTAAGACAATTAAAGGGAGCTGAATGAGCATAAGGAAATGCGTAGGGGCTTGAAAGGGATGGGGGAAAAAAGAAAGACCCGGTTACGCAGACCAGGATACACGCTATGCTGGCTCTGTTTAGTGAAATGGCACAAAGGGAGTGTAAATAGCAAACTGCAGTCCAGCAATATGGGAAGGGACAGCGGGCAAGGGAAATGTTGGCTTTGGTAGTGAGAGTGGAAGCACCCAATCCTATGGATCTCTCACTGTATCCATACCTAAATTCCCCTCTCAGGTGTACAAGGAAAGGCAGACGCTTCCTGATCCTGACCTTAGGGGTGATATGCCACAGGAGGATCACCTGGGAGGAGACAGCGCCCAGGGAGGTGTGGGATGAGACAAAGTATTCTCATTTGAAAGGGAATAACCTTTCATACAAACTAACACATACAATGGCTTTTTACTATCATAATGTCTATGATCCCCATACTAAGTTTAGAAATATGGGATAGCGGGAAGCAACATCTTTAAATGTCCCACTTAAGGAGGAACCCATCACACCTGATGTAGTTAAACATCTCCCTTTCTCTCAACGGTATGGAGAAAGAAAATGTGTAAATGATGGCATAAGTGAACTGCCTTTCCCTACTGGGATAAAACATGATGAAGTACTTTTAAAAGTGTGTAAACAAAATAGTTCTAAAGTTATGAATAGTGAATTACTAGTTAGAACTGATTTTGTTGCTTGGGACTCCAAGTCCCATAATCCCAAGAGAACTGGGACGAAGAAGAGGGCTGAAGAGCACTGCAGGCCTGAAAGTCGATCAATTAAGCTTAATAGCCCACGACTGAGGGAGGTTAGGAGGCTTAAAAAGCTTGGAGGCTTAAAAAGCTCTCACAGGTGAAGGAAAGTCGATTCAGTTGTGGTTGGAGCAGTAGTAGCATTTGTAGCAGCAGAAGTACTTTCTGGGCCAGGAGGAGGTGGAAGAAGAAAACACTTTGCTGGCGAAAACCACAGAAGTCGGACGAAAGAAGGGACGCTGGGATTTATCATCTCTTGGTTCCAGTTTCCAATCATGACTTGGTGCTTTTTCCTCAAAGTTTGGATTGCAGAGGTTGCGCAGTGGGAAACGTTAAGTCTGAAAGCTTTCCCCCATGTGAAACTGATTGCAGAGGTTTCATAGTGAGAAGCATGCAGCAGACCGTGCCTGGAGTCTAGCATACTCCAGGGGGTCGTGGTGAGCGGAACACCATGCCTGTGGGGAGGAATCAAAGGCGGTTTGCAAAGAGAAGTGTGCCCGGTCAAGAAAACCCCTCTGATAGAAGCCTTGCAGCCTGTGACAGAAGCTGAGGAGCTGTTGAGTGTTGCCACACATTCCTAAACTCTCAGGCAGTGCAGGCGGAAAAACTGTAACCAGTTGTTGTTCACTTGTATAAGCAAATACGCTGTGGAAGGACATTTTAAACCTTGTTCTTGATACAAAACAGCTTTAACAATATTATTAGTGTGTGGGTGCACTTAAAAATGACTTTAACACAAAGGCCAAGCCTCATTGAAAGCCTGACAACATTGTATCTTGTAAAACCAAGAGCAAAATCTCAAACAAGCTGAACAGGAAAGAACAAACAAACATTACTTTAACCCAAAAGGTGAACAAGGATTGCCCTCAGCCAAAAGAGACTGAAATGGGGGAGTGGCTAAGCGCAGATTCAAGCGGCAGCCTGACTCGCTCGCTCCGGTAAATTACTTAAATCATTTATAAACATAATGAAATCCTCTGTTATGCATGACTAACCTTTAATAAGGTTCAGGATTTTATATATTAATCCTTGGTGGTCCGTGGCGTCTCTGCGAGGTGCTGCCCAACTCGCCTCGCTCTTACGAGGACTTCCATGGGTGAGGCCTATATGACGGTAGAGTCTCGTGATTTATAGAACCAACGTCTCCTGTCAGCTTGTCAGCTGCAGTATTGCGGGGAGGACGCTAACTCAATGGTAGTACGTTTTCTCCATAACACATGTCTTTTCAAGGAAAATACTGTTTAAATACATGCACATGAAACATTTACCTACTATATTAACCCTAAAGCTTATTTTTTTAAGCTTTTTGCACTGTGGCATAAATATATTCAACTTGGCTCCTCCTCCTACCAGAAGACTTTTATTTATATAATCCTCACAGAAACCAAGGAACTCTTTATATAATTATATTTCATAAGAATTATCTAATTTCCATATTACTGTGAGACCGTTTGTTACATATTGTTTGCTGGGGCTAATAGGAGTGGCTTATCTTCAATACCACTAATTACCTTTGCGACCTGTATACTTCACTTTACCGGTACTAATCATTCTACGCACCTAATTACAATGTCATCTAAAAAGGGTCTACAGAAGGAAGTACCAGCATCGCCTTCTAATAATGTCAAGAGGCAAAAAAGTGAGTCACCGCCACCCAAAGAAGAATGCTTGGACCGGGAATGCAAGCCATTCTTAGTGAAATCGGGGCATTGAAAACCTTTATGGAGGATACAAACATTAAATTGTAGCAACTCAATGATAAATTGTCCGCCTTTGACTCAAGAATCACAGAGGTTGAGAGAAGGGTTGGTAACGCGCAAGCTGTTGCTGCCCAAGTCCAAATGTTACCAAGTTCAGTCAAGTTCTTGCAAAAACAGACAGAAAATCTCGAAAAACCATAATAGGAGAAAGAATCTCTGCATTATTGGCCTTTTGGAAGGAACTGATAGAGATAACATGAGCACATTCCTTAATACAATGCTCATTAAACGCTAGGATGTACCAAATTTGACACAACTCAACATTCAAAGATCTCACCGGATTGATCCCATCAATAACATACAGCCCTCCAATAATACCCCCAGAACCCTGATTTTTGCATTACTAGACTACACACGTTACACTTATAATGGAAACTATTGAAGCAGCTCTTCTGGAATGGCAGGAAAAGATACATTTTTCAGGATGTGTCAAATGCTACAGCTGCACAGAGGAAAAAACGACTGTCTTTAGACCAGCATTAAAACATTTAAATGCCAGATATGGCATCTCACATCCACTCACTCTAAAGATTACCCTCAATGGTCGAACGTCCAGCTTTCAGGATCCAGCTGACTTAAGGATCTTTATTCAAAACTCTAAAAAGGATGAAATGGACACTTCAAGGACACCTACCTGACTATTTCAACAGATAAGGTTACTATGATCACAGCATATAACTTCTTCACTTGACCGGAGTGGGGTGCGAAGGAGGATCTCACCTCTGCAGCCTTCTAACCGCCCATCCATTTTTTCAACATTGTTTTTTGTGGCTATTTTTGGTTTGCCACACCTTTTTTCAAGGTTTCTGTCATATATTTCATATATGTCTATGTTGTTTTTGTTTGTCTCCCTACACCCCTCTTGTATCTTCACCTTCATGTTCTTACCCTATG
Organism: Ambystoma mexicanum; assembly: GCF_040938575.1. Lineage (NCBI taxonomy): Eukaryota > Metazoa > Chordata > Amphibia > Caudata > Ambystomatidae > Ambystoma > Ambystoma mexicanum. Next base: position 220,107,960 of record NC_090936.1, on the reverse strand, counting down.
CACAGTTCTATTACTTTGCCCTTACGAATGGTTCACCTATAATAATCCCAGTTGCAATTATACTGATAGCTTCCACCAATTTGACCAATTTTACTATGCTATAATATCACTGTACGTATATCACTCCGTTTTCAATAATAACTCTTAACACCTTGTAATGTCAAAGGATTACATAATCCTGTTAAGAAACAGAAAATACTGTCACATCTCGATAGAACTAAGCCGTCAATAGCTTGTATCCAAGAGACTCGTTTATCACAAACTGAAGCTGCCAAACTCAAACGATATTGAGTTGGGCAAGTTTTCTCCAGTGCAGCCGATGGTAAGGACAATGGTGTGGCAATAGTAAATAAGAGATTTAAGTGCAGCATTGTTGCTAATGAATCTGATGATCATGGATGATGGGTGCTCGTTAAATTGATTATTGAATCTGTTCAATATACTATTTGAAACGTTTATGGCCCCACATTACCACACCCCCTCTTTTGGACACACCTTAGAAAGTATATTCTCCAATCTAACCCTAACAACGTAATTATTTGTGGAGATTGTAACAAAATTGTCGACCCATTTCTGGATAGGAAATCCAACTTTTGTTTCAGGAAAAATAAATCTAAAACACAATTTACTAACTTTATACTTGAATTAGGGATTGTTGATGCCTGACGCATCACTCACCCCACAGACCTAGACAACACCTTTTTTACTAGCCCTCACAAAACTTTTCCAGACTTGATTATATATTTATACCAAAATCCATGACTACTTCCCTATTAAAAGCCAATATTGGGTGTATTATGCTCTCTGATCATGCACTAGTTAATATCCAGCTTGCTTCACTGCAGACTCCTTGTAAATCCAATAGATGGAGGTTCAACTCGTCCCTTTTATTAGATGACTTGTTCACACCTTTCGAAACCCTACAACATAATTGTCACAGCTTCGGCTTCCAGGCGCGGGAGTGGCATGAACCAACCACCCCCACTGCAGTCTTGGTGCCTGCAAGACTAAGCTTACACAGACCTCCGAGACCCCAGCGGGGAAAGAGGGTAAGGATCATGATGGTTGGACAGGTACAGAGCAGAGGATAACCGGAAAGAGGGTTAGGAGAGGGGAAGTGGGCAGGTAAGGGGATACAGGACAAACTTATCAACAATACTCTATAAAAGCACACACATAATACATTCCACAATGCTTTCACACACACTATTAGGGAAAAATAAAGGCGCTTAGCTCTGGTTGTGAATGCTGGCCTCCTGCCTGCGCACTCTCTGGTCCAGTATCAGGAGCATTTCAAATGCTGCAAAGAGAGCTTGAATTAGTGATCTGCGTGCTACTTACACATGGCTCACAAGGTACACTGTGAACATGCATGCAGACTGGTGACACCCGCAGGGCAGGTTAGTGCAGGTTCATGCAACCTAGAACAGCTGTAGTATTAGGACTGCTCATGCAGCTCAGTTTGTGCAACACGTAGTCCGCTGCACAGCTGAATGATTAAAGGAATGTGCAACTATTGTCCGCCACACGTGGATGAAGACTGGAAGTCTCAATGTGCAACCAAAGTTCACTGTACGTGGCTTCCTGTAGAAGTCTCAACGTGTAGCTAAAGTTTGCTGCACGTGGCTATATATGTGTGGTTTGATATAGGGCTGCACGTGGCTAATTTGCATGCAGCATGAGGGAGAAAACCGCTGTCTCAATAGGCGCTGTGAGTGCGTCAAATGCAGTGAAAGTTGGGTGCAGAGCACTTAGCTTTTTACTCTGGGCAGCGGACGTGTTTGGTTTGGGCCGTGCCCCCCTGCACGTGCTCTTCAATGCAAGTGCCTCCCAGGTGCTCCATTTCCCCTCCTGTCTCTGCGCTGCTTCCATGATGCTGCGTGTTAGGATTTAAGCCTTGGTATCTCCCTGCGGCTTTAGCGTTAATTATCTGGTGTAAGCGAGGGGCCTTGCAGCTTCTTCCTCGGGGCGTGGCCCCTCATGTGTATCCACTTGTCAGGAGCTCTGGCTGATGCGTCTGCTCTGGTCGGATGCTTAAGCACAAGCCTCGTGCTTTTTCTCACGTGCATGCGCGCATGTGCCTCACCCAGCGTAGTTGTAGAAAACTAGTTCCCGGCCCAGAGTCTGCTGGGTATTGTTGTTTGTAGGTCTTTTTTCCTGCAGAGAGGACAGAGAAGCCTTTGATAAGGCTGGAGCCTTTTACCTTTGTCCTGTTTTGTTCTTTTATTTGTTGTCCTGTGCTTGGGGTCTGCTGGGGAGCCCTTCCCCCTCCATTCCACACCCTGCACACACACAACCGCACCTTGTGCCCTGACAGTACTCTGCCCCGCATGGTAGGACTTGGGTTTTGGTTTTCCCAGGTGGTTGTCATGGAATGTCTTTACCAATCTTTGGGCATGAACATTGTGCACGGGTTCCCACGACTGGTCTTCAAGACCATACCCCCATCCAGTCTATCAAGTAGTAAAGCCCATCTTTGCGTTGCTGAGAGTTCAAAACAGCCCAGACCTCATACTCTGGATGACCTTATACCAATATGAGCAGTGGTTTCTCAGTACGAATGGAGGGCCAAACTGGTAATAGCAAAGATACGTGGAAGGTGGGATGAATTTTCATTTGCTGGGTAAAACCAGCCTCACTGCCACTGCATTATTCATATCTGACACTGTAAAGGACCCAAGAATCGGGGCTGCAATTTACGGGTCAGTACCATTTGATATTTCGTGTTGACAACCAGAGTCGGTTGCCTTGTTTATACAGGAGTTTTTTACATCTTTTTTTATCTGCATAGTATTTATAGGATTGTTTTGTAGTGTCCAGGTTTTTCTGAATGTCTGCCCAAACTTGTTGCGCATGAATTTGGTGTCCCAACAAAGGGGGTACATTTGTCGAATGGCTACTCGGTGTCGTGGGAACAACCTGAGGATGGAATCCATTTGCTCCAAAGAAAGGGATGTGTTTTGTAGAGCTGTGCACTGTGTTATTATAAACTATTTCAGCCGGACAGACATATTGAACCCATGATGTCTCAGTATTAGCCATGTAGCAACCTAAGAATTGCTCCAGTCCTTGATTCACTTTCTCAGTTTGCCTGTCAGTTTCTGGGTGATATCCAGATGATAGACTAACTTCCATGTCAATCAGTTGACAAAACGCCTGCCAAAAGCGAGAGGTAAACTGTGAGCCTCTGTCTGTGATGACCCGTGTGGGTAATCCATGTAGTTGTTCCACATTGTGTAGGAGGAACCAGCAGTAGGGACGCCAACACACAGAATGAAGTGACTCATTTTGGTGAGGGAATCTACGACTACTAGGATCGAGGTGTACATTTGGACAGGTGGTAGATCCACAATCAGATCCATAGTGACCTTATGCCACGGAGCAGGCAGTGTTGGCAGTGGTTGGAGTAGTCCCGCCGGATTATGATGACTAGCATTTTGCCTACCACAGGTGCTACATTCTGATACATATACCCATACATCCCGAAGCAAGGTGGGCCACCAGAAATGTCGAGCCACATTTTGCTGAGTTTTAGTCTCCCCGGGTGCCTGGCTAAAGAGGCATTGTGACACCATTGCATAACTTCCTTCCTGAGTGCAAGCATGGGTAAGTACAAGGCTTTGGCGTAGTATGGAATACTATTCACCAGAGTATCCTGAGACCCTTTGGAGCACCAATCTTGCAGGTCTTGTGTGGACATAGATTTTAACACATCTTCAAAGGTGTTAGGCCTTCCTACCACCCTGATTGTATGGCTCACCGGAACTATTGGGTGAGCTTCACTTGCAGCCTTATCCTCTGGTTCTGGATATCGCAATAGGATATCTGCGTTCTTGTTGTCCGTTCCTGGGCAATACGTGATAAGGAAGTCAAATTCCGAAAAGAATAATGCCCTGCAGAGTTTGCAAGGCCTGAGTGTCTTTGCTGCTTTGATAAACTGCCAATTTCAGTGATCAGTTATGACAGTGATCGTGTGACGAGCCTCCATGAGGTAGTGCCGCCATTCATCAAATGCTGCTTTTACCGCCAACAGCTCTCAATCAGCTATGGTGTAGTTGACTTCTGCAGGAAGCAGCTTTTGGGAATAATAAGCTACTGGATGTAGCAACCCTGTTTTAGGTTCTCGCTGGGAAACGACCTAAAGCATAGCTTGATGCATCTGTTTCTACCAAAAATGGTTGGGTTAGATCAGGGTGTCTTAGTACTGGTGCAGATGTAAATGCTGATTTTAGTTGCCAAAAACCCTGTTCCGTCGACTTCTCCCATAAGAATGCCTTTCCCTTTCTGGGTAGTGCTGTGATTGGTGTTACTAATTCTGAAAAGTTTTTAATAAAGCGCTGGTAGAAATTTGAACATCCTAAAAATGGATTGCACCTCCTTAACGGACGTGGGGGCTGGTCAGTTTAATACTGCTTGTAGTATTCTTTGATCCATCTCTACCCCAGATGGAGTCAGAAAGTTCACCAAGAACTCCACTGTGGTGCGATGAAATTCACACTTTTACAGCTTGGCAAAAAGGTTATGTTCTCAGAGTCGCTGAAGCACTGCCTTGACATATTTGAAGTGGTCTTGTATGTTTTGAGAATATATCAATATATCATCGACATAAACTACAGCAAATACATCTAAGTACTCACGCAGTACTTCATCAAGGAAGTGCTGAAAAGCCGCTGGCGCTCTGCATAATTCGAACGGCATAACTTGGTACTCATAGAGGCCGAATTTGGTTCAGAACACCGTCTTCCACTCATCTCCGGACAGCCCTGGTACCAGGTGGTAGGCCCCTCAGAGGTCGAATTCCGTGTAGATAGCTGCATCTCGCACTTGATCCAGTAATACCGGGATCAATGGTAAAGGATATCAGTTTTTAACCGTGATATGGTTACTACCACGATCATCAATACAAGTTCTCAAATCACTGGCCTTCTTTGGTATGAAGAAGAGCGGCTTTGAGACTGGCGAGTTTGAGTGCCTAATGGACCCGCTATGTAAGTTTGTTTCAATGTAGTCCTTTAAATGCACTGTTTCATCCTGTGCCAGGGAGCACAAGCTACTGCAGGGCAACACTGCACCTGGCTCTAGGTCGATGCAGCAATTAAATGGCCAATGATGTGGCAATGTCTCAGCAGCTTGTTTACTGAACACATCTATAAACTCCTTGTAATCGGATGGTAGTTCACTCAGATCTAACGTCACTACAGACTTGACGGTAGGTCCCGATATGGGCCCCTGAATCATGGACAAGGTATGTTCAGTTGAGACACAATGAGTGAGACAATGCAATGCAATTAAAGATTATATGCCCTCAGACCAGATCACATGAGAATTGTCCCTATAGAACCATGGCAGCCCCTAGGATAATGCCAAATTGCGGTGCTGCTATGAGGTCAAACTGAATTTCTTCAAGGTGGTTTTGCTGGCAACGCAACATTAGGGTTTGAGTACATTGAGTAATAGGGCCTGAACAGAATGCAGTGCCACCCACAGCTCTCACAGACTCATGATTTTTCTTTTTACACAAGGGCACCCCAAATTTAGCAGCGTTGGCAATGTTCATGAAGTTACCATGGCGCCGGAATCCAGGAGTAGGGTAACCCAAACCTCCTGACCAAGAAAACCCAATAACCCAGACAACGTGATATGTGGAGCATAATTGACAAAACCTATGGCTGGGGTAATTTCCGCTACTTGGCTTGACCGTATTACCCCTACAACCGTTGAGCCGAGGTTTTTCCCTGCACTTTGGGTATGGTGGGACATTCTTTGACGAAATGCCCTTTAGTTCCACAATACAAACACAGACCCTCCTTACGTTGACGCTCCTTCTCATCCTTCGTAAGTGGGCCCGTGTCAAACTGATCTGCATGGGTTTGTCCCCGACTGTTTTTTCAGTGGGACGAGATACCTGTGATTGGTCTAATCTGGCTATCGGGCGCAAATCCCCTCATTTTTGTCCCTGCGCCGTTCCGCCTGACAGTGGTTGAGACGTAATGCAAGATCAATCTGGGGGTCTATCTGTGCTATAAGGTCCTTAAGATCATCACATAGACCTTGATATAAGAGGAACATCTTTTTATCGCATGGCCACTCAGCATCGGCCACAGCCTGTTAAACTGAGTGACGTATGTTACCAGTTCTTTGCTGCCCTGACACAGATTCAGCAACTCCATGTCCTTACACATGGCTGCAGCTCTACGATTGAATATTTATCCGAACTCCAACAGGAATTCGTCCCAATCATATAACACCCTGTCGTCCCGTTGTACCAAAGGATTTTCCCAAGCCGCCGCATCCCCAGTTAAATATGAAATAACAAAGGCCATCCTTGCCTCGGTAGCCCTGAATGCTGGTTGGTGAGAAAATGAAGCTGACATTGAGTCAGGAAGATTGTCACCTGTACCTGAACTGGGGTGGGGGCGGAAGCGCCTCCAGGGAGACGGGCTGTCTGTGCAGTCAAACAGCGCTCTTTGGTTGTCAGGACAGCAAAGTCCTGCCTGGTGTCAGTGAGCTCGGCTTGCAGGTCCTGTAGGACTTTAGTAAGATCCTCCATGGCCTGGCCGGGTCATACCACTCAGGCGCCTGTTGCACGTGGGCTTGTGCTTCTGTCACAGCTTCGGCTTCCAGGCACATGAGTGGCACGAACCAACCACCCAACTGTGGTCTTGGTCGCTGCAAGACTAAGCTTACACAGACCTCCGAGACTCCAGCAGGGAAAGAGGGTTAGGATCACGATCGTTGGACAGGTACAGAGGAGAGGATGACCGGAAAGAGGGTTAGGAGAGGGGAAGTGGACAGGTAAGGGGACACAGGGTAAAATTATCAACAATACTGTATAAAAGCAAAACTTAACACAATGCATTCACACACATTATTAGGGAACCAGAAAAGCATGTAGCTCTCGTTGTGAGTGCTAGCCTCCTGCCTGCGCACTCGCAAGTCCGGTGTCAAGAGCAGTTCAAATGCTGCAAAGAAAGCTTGAATTAGTGATCTGCGGGCTACTTATACATGTCTCACAAGGTACACTGTGTGACAGGCATGCAGACTGGTGAAACCCCCAGGGCAGGTTAGTGCAGGTACATGCAACCAAGAACAACTGTAGTATTAGGACTGCAGCTCAGTTCGTGCAACACGTAGTTTGCTGCACAGCTGAATGATTAAAGGAATGTGCAACTATTGTCACTGCACGTGGCTGAACACTGGAAGTTTCAACGGGAAACCAAAGTTCACCGCACGAGGCTTACTGTAGAAGTCTCAACTGGTAGCTAAAGTTTGCTGCACGTGGCTGTATATGTGAGGTTTGATATAGGACTGCACGTGGCTAATTTTCATGCTGCATGCGGAAGAAAAACGATGTCTCAATGGGCACCATGAGCACGTCAAATGCAGTGTATGTTCGGCGTGGAGCACTTAGCTTTCTACTCTGAGCAGGGGACAGGGTTGGTTTGGGCTTTGCCCCCCTGTGCGTACCCTTCAATGCGAGTGCTTCCCAGGTACCCCATTTCCCCTCCTGTCTCTGTGCCGCTTCCCTGATACTGCACATTAGGATCTAAGCCTTGGTATCTCTCTGCGGCTTTAGCGATACATAACTGGTGTAACCGAGGGGCCAGGAAGCTTCTTCCTGAAGGCGTGACCCCTCGCCTGAATCCCCTTGTCCGGAGTTCTGGCCGATGCATCTGCTCTGGTCGGATGCTTAAGCACAAGCCCTGTGCTTTTGCTTGCACGCATGTACGTGCCCCACCCAGCTTGGGTGTAGAAAAGTAGTTCCCGGCCCGGAGGCTGCTGGGTAAATTTGTTTGTAGGTCTTTGTTCCTGCAGAGAGGACAGAGAATCCTTCGACAAGGCTGGAGCCTTTTACCTTTGTCCTGTTTTGCTATTTTCTTTGTTGTCCTGTGCTTAGGGTCTTCTGGGGAGCCTTGCCCCCTCGACTCCACACCCTGCACACACACACACGCATCATGTGCCCTGACAATAATCAATTCTTTGCGGAAAATAGAACCCAAGATACTTCCGTAAGAAGAATTGGGATTGCTATAAAGTCGTTCTTTGTGGCGCCATTATTTCATTCGCTGCAAGAAAGAAAAAAATACTTAAACAAGAATCGGACAATATCTTTACACAACTCAAAACTCAAGAAAAAAAAAAGAATCATTATATACTAGCACCAACTCAGGAGCTATTCTAAACAATATTATTAAACTCAGAATACAATACAATAAGCTTGTCAGAGAATACTTTTGTGCAATTCTCCGAAAATACAAGCGAAAATAAACCAATCTTCTAACAGGTCTAGCAAATATCTTGCATCATAACTCACGTTAAAAGGGAAAAGGCTACAATTGCAGTAGTTAAAGATCCAACTGGTAATAGGGTCTTCTCGGACAAAGACATTATTGAACTATTTACTGAATTCTATCAAAAGTTATATACATCAGAAACACCCCAAGAAATGCTCATATAGAAGAATTTCTTCAGCGTATACCTCACTCTACCTATCCAAAAACAGACCCACAGATGCTAAGTAATCCTATATCCCTTGATGAGATTAACAAAGCCATCAAAGTTCTCAAAAAGGGAAAAGCACCAGGGCCGGATGGATTTTCCATCGACTTTTTTGCACACTTCAAACAACTCTTAGCGACCAAACTCAATTAGCTTTTTTCACATTTCATTCTAAATAACAAACATAAGGGTCCTTTTCAGAAGCTATGCAAAATGTTTTCCCAAAACCTAATAAAGATCCAGAGCTACCCCAAAGTTATAGGCTTATATCTCTCATTAACACAGACTGCAAAATCTTTGCAAAAGTGTTGTCAAATAGACTTCTTCCCCTATTACCTAATCTGTCATACATGATCAAATGGGTTATAGTAAAGGTAGGCTCTCTTCCTCAAATAATAGACTCTTTCTGAACACACTAGATCATGTACAAATCAAATGATCCATTTGCTGCAATCTCTCTTGATACAGAAAATGCATTTCATTGAGTGAAGTGGAGGTTTATGTTTGAAGCCGAACGTGGAATGGTTTTGATTCTAGTTTTATTTCCCTTTTAAGAATACTCTATTCAAATCCTAGAACTAATATTTTCATGAATGGACAACTATCTCCTTACTTTCTTCTCCTCAGAGGTACACACCAGGGCTGTCCACTCTTCCCCACTTCTCATTTTAGCTCTAGAACCATTTCTAGAGAGTATTAGGCAAGATGAAAATATAATGGGAATAAAATGTGGCAACATACAAATTAAAACTGCAGCATACGCTGATGATATCTTATTATTATTAAAAGACCCCCATCTATCCATACCACATCTTTTGAACAATAATCAGCATTCTCCCTAGTATCAGGATATAAAGTGAATGCTGATAAATCAGAAATGTTACCCCTAAATGTACACTGCACCAAGCATCATACCCTTATATCAAGAATGAAATGGTCCCCTAATGGTTTAAAATATATAGGAATCCCTATTTCTAACTCCATCAAGGATATCATAAAACTAAATACCCAATTTATATTGTCAAAAATCAAAGAACTTACTAACTCTTGGCCCCGCCTATTTCTATCATGGTGGGGTACACTGGAGTCTATTAAAATGATGGTATCTCCTATTATTATTATGTATCTGCTGTATATGCTACCACTACCCATTCCATCCTCATTTTTCAAATCCATAGACTCATGTCTGACAACATTTCTTTGGGGTGCTAAGAAACATAGAATTTCTATATGTAAGCTCAAGTATCCACAAACATCTGGTGGTGTTGGCTTTCCGGATTTTAGGAAATATCCTATGTCCTTTGTCCTGAAACAGTAAAATGTGGTTTATGTGTGACCAATCTATTGATGTACCTCAGTGGCTATGTTTGGAGAGCTATGGCTTCCCCCATCTCTGTGGTAGATTGTTATCTAATTAAAAAAAACAACACATTTATTAAATGTACAAATACTACTTTTTCATCCCGGAACCTTCGGATGTATGTATTTCCTCATATTCCAAATCATAGTAAATTTACCTCATCATACCTTTGGTTAAATCTGCTGATAAAAATTAAAAAATGTTTCCTCTTTTGGGGACAATGGCTCCCTCTAGGCATCAAACAGCTTAATCAGATTTGTGTACAGGTGCTCCAATTACTTTTAATGAACTTGTAACAAAATTTCATATTCCTTCCTCATTTATCCGACAATACCTGTTAATAGTGGATGCAATTATGGATAATTATGATTTTCTTAAATGTAATAATGTAGCTCCTAATATTGATAGACTAAAATCAGTCCATAGTTCTCTTATGACTGCCTCCCTTTTTTATAAAATTCTTTTAGGAGCCTCCTCGATCCACACTATGCAAAACTGATTTCAACTTGGCAAGACTGTGCTCTTCCAGATAATTAACTTCAATGGTCCCCAATATGGAAACATATATCGAGAGTTACCACCTCAGCAAACCTATTAAAAACCTTATTCTTTCTTCATCACAGATCTTTCATTACTCTGCCGCTACCCTACAAATGCGGCGTCTGAATGGATGACAATTGTGGAAGTTGTCTTCAACTTGCTGGAACTTTCAAACATATGATATCTGAATGCAAATATGTTAAACCTTTCTGGCTCAATGTGTGGAATGTACTCAAGAAAATATTTAATTTGCAATGTGATTTTTGCCCTCTTGTTCTCTTTATTGATAATGCGTACTCTGTACTTACACTGAATTTGCACACAAGTAATGTGAGCTTGTTTAACCTTTCAGAGTTGATAGCTATCAAAATGATAACATCCAGACAAACTCCATCTCAAGATATGGTGGAATGCAATATGAAATAAACAAGGATTAGAGAAGTGTAATGCTTATACCCCCCATTAATACAAAAATATGAATCAAAATGGAAACCATTTATTGAATTTTTAACCATAATCACCTCTGATTAGCAAACATACATTTAGTGCAATCTTAGCGCATTTTTCGTACACATCCTTTCCTTTGCTGTTAATCCCACCCATCCTTCTTGTATATAATAGTTATGTCTTGTCTTGTTCGTGATGTATGTCCAGACCCCACCCTTCCCACATATTAAAATGCTTTGGATGTATTATCCCTTTCAGTTCTATATCCATGCACATTTTCTGCTTATCCTAACTGATAATATTACATTATTTTTCTTTCATTGATAGTTGATGTATTCTATCATCATTCTGATGTATGCCTTTGTATGGTCTTTCTTAACAATAAAATAATTAAACAAAAAGAAAAGAGACTGAAATACAGGTTCCTGTGGGAATAACAGTTCAATAGACTTTTATTCAACAAATTGTCATCCAGCCACAGTTACAAATGAAAAACACAGAGTTCACATATAAAATTACACAAGAATACAACAATCTTTAGGTTTAATCATTAATACATTAAAATATAATGGCTTAAATTCATTCTACACAAATTAAAGGTGCCACAAGTGGCATGTAAAACCATGTAAAATGCACCACCTTTTTCATTCTTGTTTAGTCAATCAGGTAATCATGGCCCCACACTACCCTCCTTTAATATTTTGGCCCTGGCCCTCCAGACTTGAGTTAGATAGGTAGCCACACAGTATACCACTTTAATTTCGTCGCATTTTTGGAAAAAGTGGAGTGCAACATCAACATTGTAAAAGCCATTTCAATTCAACATCAGGACTAAGAGCCTATGGGCATGATTACGACCCAGGCGGAATGGGTTTAATGGCGCCGGTAGAGCTGCCGGTGCCATTAAACCCATTCCGCCCTATTATGAGGTTCCCTCGCGGGACCCGCTCTGGGCATCTCGTCAGACCAGACGTCCTTTGCGGGTCCCGCAAGGGGAACAGCATGCTAACAACGGGCCCGTCATTAACGGGCCTGTTGTTAGCATGCTCCCCATTTCCATTAAGCCCTTTCTGGGCTTAATGGGAATGGGCATGGTCCGGGTACCGGTTCCCTGAATGGGGAAATACCGAGCCCCCCAAAGTCGGAATGGCCTGGTATTTCCCCATTCAGGGACCACAGACCCGGACCCGAGTTTGGAGGCAGCCATGCCCTTATTAAGTGCATGGCTGTCTCCAAACTCGTAATGAGGCCCTATGTCTGGCAACTTGATAACCATCACAGAAAAAGAGGAAATGGTACAGCGACTCCTCCGCTAGCAGGCACACTTGGCAAAGACCATTCACATCTGGGACCCACTTCTTTGTGATACCTGCCCAGTTCAAGGTAAACACTCTAACCTTATATAAAGGTTGTGGCAGAATTGATGCTTGACCATATTGAGATTTCAAACTCCAGGCATGTCTTGCTAGCAAGGTACAAGGGACCCCCTGAAAGATGCCTGCACTTGTTCGCTAATTCGGCCTCCATAGGTGACCAAGCGCTATTCTTAGCTTTTGATCAGTCTGCCTGGGTTGGTCTCTGTGGATTCTACCATAGGTGTGACAAACCCAGCTGCCCCAGTAATTTTTTGACATGCTGGATCCATGGCAGGGATCTCCCTCCTTCACCCTCCAATATATGGAGTACAGCTTCTTGGTAACTTTTCAACTCCGGGGTTGACCAAAGCCTTACCCAGAAAAATGCTGGTCTGAAGTTGGCTTCTATCTCTATGGGTCTTAGTCCCAATGTGGTACTTGGTTTGGATTTTGGGAGCCCCAAGAGTTTCTTTAAAATGGCTCTCTCCGCCATGCCCAGTTTGTTACAATCCAACTACCCCAAATGTCAGCCCCCATACATAGCTGCAGAATTGGCCTGAGTTGGCCATGTGATTAAAAAAATCTCACTATCCTCCCCATATGTTTCTAACTGCAAACATGATTTACCCACTTAAAGGGGCCAATTCCCCTCGTCATTAAACCTAAGGCCTAGGTAGTCATATTCACATTCCTGGACTTGCTCGAGGGGGTATTCTTAGTGGGCCACCCCATTTTAGTAGATTTACTGAACTTCGGGCGAAAAGCCCAAACCTTGCTTTTTGCCATGTTGATCTCCAGACACAGCTCAGACCATTTTTCCTCAAAGGCCTCCAGAGTGGTCCTGAGGCCTTTTGGTGATGCGGTTAATATGACTGCATTGTCAGCAAAAATCAGCAATGGGGGGTCCAGACATTTCCATCTAACATGCCTTATCACCTCGCTGATGTAGAACAAGAAGAGGAGAGGGGCAAGCATGCAACACTGCCTTACCCCTCTTGATCCTTTGAAGGGGTCGGTTAGTTCCCCACCCATTCCCCATTGAACAGAGGTAGTGTTACCAGAGTATAACTGTATGAATATCTGTAAGAGGGCAGGCGGAATTCCTCTCTTTACCAAGATTTTCCATAAAGCTGGTCTCGACATGGAGTCAAACACGGTCCTGAGGTCGACGAAGGCATAATATACCTTAATCTTGCTCAGGGCCTTGTACTTCTGTGTTATGACATGCAGGCAAAATGCCTGGTCTAAATTGGAATCCAGCTTGGAGGTGGTCAATGATCTCATTTTGCAAAACCCATTCCTAGAGATGCATGCATATTGCTTTCGCAAAGACTTTCCCGATCCCGTCCAAAACCGAGATGGGCCTAAATTTAAATAGGTCCTCCAACCATTCTTATAAATCGGGATTATGATGGCCGGCCACCAGCAGGGCGGGACCCTGTTTTGTCTGAGGCATGCATTAAAAAGGAGCCATAACATGGGCCCCCAGACCGTTATCTCGTCTTTGAATAAATCTGTTGGGATAAGGTCAGGGCCCGGTGCCTTACCCCACTTTTGTGTTTGGATTGCATTACAGATTTCCCTCAATTCCAATTGAATACACCTGCTGATAACCCCATCCCCCCATCATGGTGCACTTGGGGCAGTGATAGTTCTCCTAAACCTTCATTCCTATCGTAAAGCTCCCAGTAATGTTTAGTCCAGGACTTATTTCAGAGACCACCCCCCTATCACATCATCCTCCAAACCACTCACCAACCTCCAGAAAGTCTGTGAATCTCCCGTCAAACCCAACTCTTGTAAATATTCACATTTTTGCTGGACAAAAGCCTCTTTCTTGGTATTCGTCAGGGTTTTAAATGTAAACCTTAGTGCTCTAAGCTTTTGTTTGTCAATGGGTTGTTTACTGTTTTGGCAGTTTAAAATGGCACTCTTGGCAATTCTACAATCCTTGTAATGGCACACTTTATTATACTCTTACTGGGTTTCGTGACAAGGGTTGAATAGTCCCAACAACTCTATGAAATGTGGGCAACATCTCTTTCTCAGCCATTTCTACCTAGGAGCACTTTCTTATTAAGGGCAAAATAGTGTCGTAGATTTGGTGCCTCGCTTGAGTTAAGTCCAAATCTGCCCATTTTATTCACTATTTGTTGAGCCTTGTATGCAAATGGGTACACTGTTATTAGGGGGCCATTTAAGCGCTCTCTGGGGGCGCCACCCCAACAAATGAACTTTTAAAATAGCGGTTTGTGGTCGCTCGCTCCTATACCCTACAAAAGATAGCTTTGGTGGTTAATCCTTGGGGAAGTGAGCATTACATGCCCTGAGCCCTAATACCAGTAATGTTGTGGCACAACTAAGCGCCGATGGATGGGCTCTCCTCCTAGGTGGTGGGACCAAGGCTGGCATGTCCCATGCCTCATCTCGCTCATCCAATGTGCCGTTCGTGTATAAAAGGTGTTTAATTCGACTATTCAAGTCACCCACACAAATAACACAGTGGTTTCAACTGACAAGGCGAAGCCTAGTCAATTCTAGGTCTCGAGCCAAGTCGATGGCACTGATCGAGGCATTGTGATCTACTCTATTGTGCAAGTTACATATAGAAACTGGTTGGGCACTGTTGCCATTCCACATCAAGTACTGAACGTCTGGCAAGCCGGTTTCTATGAATTCTACATGGAGATCCAGGGCTGTACTGATCCATGTTGCTAGCCCTCCCTAGGGCCGTGCCCTAGATCCCTGTCTAGCCAGTACCTGGAAGGCCTTGTATCCCTGGAAACTAGCTGGTTCCAAATCCTACGTCTCCTGCATATAGATCATATCATAGCCCCTTAACAAATCGCACAACTCATTATCCACCAGATGTTAAGCCCAGCTATGTTCCAGGAAAGCAGGCTGGTGTTTTATTTCTCTTGTCAGAGCCCCTACAACTGTGGCAACATTATGTCAATCATTGCCTCAAGATCTGCATTCATCACTCTAGGGTGGACAGCTGTCTTCCTTGGATCCATTAGGCAAAAAGGGGCATTGGTAGGACATATGTAAATTAGATCGCTTGTCATTCCACTGGCTCCCATCTGTGGGTTTAATCAATATTTGGGAGCCCGTTGGAGGATATGTCCTTGCCTCTATAGACAGAAGACTGTCCCTCAACCACACATTGTTTAGGGTGACCAAAATTCTGTCATCCTCATTTGGGGACGTTTTCTGTTTTTTGCAATCCATTATATCATTTCTAATGATTGATTTACAACCTCTCTTTACCCTTAGATAATGGATAACTTTATTGCTCAGGGCCTCCGAGTTTTCATGTGCCCCTGGGCCTGTTTCCCCACGTTGCACAAGGTGATAGAAGGTCCTGCCTGGTCAGACCTTACAATACGTAGTAAAGGAGTGACTTCCCTGTAATGACTGATCTGATAGCCTCCCTCATGGATGGGCCCGAGGGGTAAGGAGTTTGGGTCAAAGAGCCCTTGTGGAGTGCCCATGGTTTAGTGGGGGGAATGGGATGTACCCATCAGCCACCCTGTCATCTCACGCCACTGTTCCCATGATCTTTGCATGGCTCTACAAATGATGTTTGTTGCACCAAACCCAGGGATGGGCCTTAAAACTCTCATACCTGGCCCCCGGTCAAACCACTCTGGTTGCTGTGTTCGCCCCTAGGTTGTGGGATGGTTTTTACATTTTGGGCTCACAGGTTTTCACTTGGTTTAACCAGAGTTAGCATTTGGGCATTCACTAGGGTCCCATTTGCGCCAGGTACTGGGATCAGCCTGGACTCGATGGACGCTAAGTCTGCAGCAACCCGGTCCAGGTGGCTCTTAGTCAGCTTTTCTACCCAGCCGCATAAGAGGTCCGTCAAAGCCGAGGATTCACCCAGTGCATCCATACAACCCATGGCCCTCCCGAATGCAAGATTGGTGGCGGTTTCTGCCCCTTCAATCTGCGTTCCCGTGTCCACACACCTGCACTCAATGTTATGTTCACACGGTCCATGGGCCGGGGAACGGGTCCCTTTATTCTGTTTGAAAGGGCAAGCAATGGGACCAGGGATAACATAATTTCCTCCCTTGGACAATTCCTCCCCAGGACCAAATCCTATTTCGTGGTGAGCACCATAACAATACATTCCCCAATAATATCATTGACTGTGGTTGCATTAACCTCTGTCCTGACCCCTCCAAGCTCAGGGGCTATACGGGTCTCTTTCGCAGGAGAAGCTAAAGGAGTCTGGAGGATCGGATATTCCACTGAGATACCATCTAGCTCTGTTACTTGTACACATTTTTCCCCTTGTTGGGCGGTGTGGAATATGTCATTCTAGACCCCTTCCTGGCCGTCAAAGGGGCCTATTTTGTATTTTCCCAAGTGGTCCGGGGGTTTCCCCAATCTCTCTGACTAATTGTTTGAACTTGAACTATGGGCTTTAGGATGGGGGCGACACTTTCAAAGAGTATTTCGGTATCTTCAGTGTCCAAGATGCAGTTGGGAGCAGCAGCTGCCTTTTTATTATGGCAGGGCTTTCAGTTTCTTAACCATGGGACCTTCTATATTGTATAAAAGGCCCTTGATTTCTGTAATGAGAACATTAACATCATTAATTGGTTCAAGCATTTTGCGCGCCCTTTTACTACACCCCATCAGTGAGTGGATTGTGCTGCATAATGGGGGGTATGAAATAGGTTTGTTTAGGGGGATTGGGAGCAATGCTAAATATAATTACCGCAAATGAATTAAAACGGTGAAGAAACAAGGTTGTATGCTATTAAGAACACTGTTGTCCTACAAAAACGACCTTTTAAAATGTTTTGAAACATGTAGTTCAGTAAAATGTATGATTAAGTGCTAGTGCTTTTGCAGCTAGTAGCTCACAGTCTAACACAGTCTCTGCTACCACTACCGAAGACCATAGCAAAGTCTGTTGCAGTAGCAAGGAAATGTTAACCCTGGCACATGAATCCAAGCAGCCCAGACGGACAGGCCATGAGGAGGAGTACTCACTCCAAAGGTAGGGGCGGGCAGGACACGCTTTGACAGCTTAAGGAGCTGGCTGAGTCTGACTGCCCCCCTTGACCTGGCCTGGCCTTCCTTCTCACACACACTCTCCACCGGCGACAATGTTAGTTTCCATGCAAGTATTTTCAGAGACGGTGGGGCTACCACTCAACAGCCTCC
Organism: Ambystoma mexicanum; assembly: GCF_040938575.1. NCBI lineage: Eukaryota > Metazoa > Chordata > Amphibia > Caudata > Ambystomatidae > Ambystoma > Ambystoma mexicanum. The sequence goes on along the minus strand of NC_090936.1, from coordinate 220,090,575 downwards.
AGAGGAATAACAACGAGTCAATGCAAAGGAGCATGAGGGTATAATTAGTCATATCCCTTACTTGGACGTGCCTCCAAGGTATACAGTGGAGTATGTTGGAGATGATTAGCCCAACAGCAGCCTATAGTGGTGGAGAAGCAAAGTTAGGTTTAGGCACTCGACTGACTGTAATATGCTGGTGGCAATGAAGGGACTCGTTGGGCCGTAGAAGCCAACGGTTCAACAGGTGATGTCATGAGCATGCAGCTCTCACAGGCACTCCACGGACAGCCACAGACAGGGTCGCCCTTATGCCGACAGGCTTACGCCGCAAGAGTCTTGTGTTAGGGGTTTTAACTCCTCCTCTTCCTCTCCTTGGTGTTGGTGGGCAGGGTAGCCACAATCAGCAGGATGAGCAGCAGACACATTCCGGGACACCCACAGTCACAGGCAGCGTTGCCTTTATGCCGGCGGGCTTACGCCACAAGGGTGCTGTGGTAGGAATGTTATCCCCTCCTCTTCCTCGCTTCGGTGTTGGAGGGTGGGGCAGCCACAATCAGCAGGATGAGCAGATGACAGATCCCAGGACACCCACAGCCACGGACAGCGTCACCCTTATGCCGGCAGCTTACCGTTACTACCAAAGGAAACAGGGCTGATATAACATCTTTAAAGGTAGGTCGTGTACATGAATGCCTATGGTGTGGAGGAAGCAGCTATTGGTCATGAACTCACAGCGTCAAAGCCAATAGAGGTTGAGTTGAAAGTACTTGGTTGGTGACTCAACAAAAGACAAGCATGGTTTCAAGGCGGCCCTAGAAGGAAGGCAGTTTTAAAAGGAGACAAATACATTTTTTGTCTAGCAGAGCAAAAAGGGCATTGGTGAAAATCTTGTCTTTGTAATAAAATTGCACAGAAATGTGGAAAGCTGTTTGAAGTTGAAGAAGTTGTTGTATTTAAAAGCAGAAAAGTGAAAACCTTATGGTATGCACTTGAAGAAGTTTAGTCTGGCAGGAGAGTCAACCAGACAGACAAGCAGAGGTAGAAGACTGGGAGTGGATCACCCCGGTGGAAGTTGAAGTTGTTGTGTTTCATAGTGCCAAGGGAAGAGCACTGTGAGGCGAGAAGGTGAAGTTGTTGTGTGTCATGGTGCCAAGAGAAAGGCACTGTGAGTAGAATCCTATGTTTCATGGTACCAAGAGAAAAGTCCTGTGAAAATAGTTTTGTGTTTCATTATGCCAAGTGAAAATCACTGTGAGGAGAGTCTTGTGTTTCATGGTGCCAAGAGAAAAGTACTGTGAAACGAATCTTGTATTGCATGGTGCCAAGGAGGAAGCACTGTGAAATGTTCTCAGTAGGCAGGAGTGTTTCAGTGTGTCAAGGAGTAAGCCCTGCGATATTTCTGAGTCAGGAAGTTGTTGTGGTACCTGGCACTGCAAGAGAAGCAGTACATTTACTTCCTGGAGGAGAAGGATCTTCTCTGGTTTGAACTGTGAAGTGTTGGATGTTTAATTAAATTCAAATAGATTTGATCAAGAACTGTGTTGGAACTCTGTTTCAACCTTGGATTTTCTTGTTGTTTTGTGCTGGACCTGACTATGAGGCTGGGGAAGGGACATTCACTCAGATCTTTGACATCAACTTTAAAGGTGTTACACATACAAGTGTTTATCTTACAAATTGCCATATACTTTCTTGTTTATGTTACTGTATAGGTGTGAGGGACAGAATTGTTAAGTTAGAGTGTTTTTTCTTAGTTTATTTGGGCAGGGAAGTCCCCATTAGAGTAGAGCTAGAGAGGTGTTGAATTTACAATTTTGGTGTAATAAAGGAGCATTGTTTGAAAAAAACCTATAAAAGGGGGCTGCCTCACATTTCTGACCCTTCACACTACACATATACGCTGTGAAAGACTGTTATCTGTAACTACAGATCACAGATGCAAGTATCATTAAAGTGATTACTGACTACAATGCCGAGTTAGTTACCCACCTCCGTACTGGAGCCTGCTCCGCAGCAAATCGAGGGATATTTGGATACGTGGATATGTTGGTGCAGTATTGGTTCTCCCCTACAGATAGGAAGGCACTCAATGCCCCCATTACGATATAGGAGGTTCAACTTGCAATGCAAGCACTTTCAGTGTGGGAGGGAAGATACTGGGGCCGGACTGGCTGTCGGCAGACTTTTATAAAGTGTATGCCATGAGGATAGCTCCATATCTTCAGGTTTATCAACCTGCCGGAGGGGGCTCACTTCCAGCGTCAAAGAGGGAGGCAATGGTGACTATACTAGTTAAGCCAGCAAAGGACCCGTTGAACTGCTCAGCTTATCAGCAGATATCCATCACAAACACTGAAAATACAATTCCTGCCAGGGTGCTGGCTAATAGAGGGGCACCTTTGATGTCCAGGTGTGTGAAGGCAGACATCAGGCAGTTCCACTTCGTATGAGCTCCGCCAAGTCTTTGGTTTGATTGATGTGGCAGACCCGGAGGTACCAGTGGTGCTGGCCCTCCTTGACGTGGGTAAGGGCTTTTATTTCCATTGAAAAGCCTTTTATGTTTGCTGTGATCAGAAGGATGGGGGCAGGTGCTCTATTTATCTCTCTGGTTTCACTAATGTCTAATCAACCCACTGCTAGGCTGCTTGTTAATGGCCATATACCCGATACAATCCTAATGGTTAGGGGCAAGTGACGGGGTGTCCCCTCTCGCCTTTTCTTTTTGAGCTATTTATAGAGCTGTTAGCAGAGCTGCTTAGGGACCACCATCTGCATAGAGGTGTGCAATTTAACAGACGCAAACTAATTGTTTCATTATATGCAGATGACATGGCTCTCTACATTAAACAATCCTCTGACTAATCTGACAACGGTTATGCCAGACGTTCTGGACTTTGGTCGTTATTAAAGGCCAGGAAGTATGTTCTCTTTCCCCACAAAGAGCGAGTGATGAAATTTCCGGATGGGTTGGAATGTCAGTGGCATATTGAGAGTATGCAATACTTGGGGGTGGAATTGGCTAATAACCCACAAATACTCTGGAGGGATAATTAGGGTAAGGTGCTGGTCAACACGGAAAGAAGAGTCAGTCGGCGGATGAACATGCTGCTATCACTATATGGTAGAATATCCCTCCTTAAAATGATTCTGCTTTCTCAGTTTCTCTGCCTATTCCTCAATGTTAACCTAACGGTTCCAGGGACCCTTTTCAAGAAATTGAAATGTACAACTACAGGCTTTATTTGGGCTGGTAAACATGGGCAGGTTAGCTGCGAGAAGTTGGGTGCCTCGCTTAACAGAGGGGGGGTTATCCCTCTGGTCTTCGAAAAACTATTACCTGGCTCTTCAGGTGCAATTATTAAATCATTGGTATTTCCCAAACCCAGACAGACCTCACGTTCGAATCAAGAGGTCGTTGGCAGCCCTGGCCCTCCTGAGGTGGCAATTCTTAAGGCTCCAGCTAGTGCAACAAGGGGGTGATCGTAGTTGACTGAACCTGTCCAAAATAGCACATAAAACGAGTAAGGTCCCAGGTTTTTTCAACCCTGCTGCCCATTGCCAACATACCAGAGGATCCCCTCACCAGTGAAAGGACCTACGTGCAATGTGTGAAAAAAATGGTCTTATCCAGAATTCAGGACAAATTCCTTAGGGTTCCATTTTTATCTCTTGAGGAGTTTAAAAGGTTGGGGACCATCACAGTGCTGGATATATTTCTTTATTTTAGGACACGTAATGTGGTAAAGTTTTGCTTCTACATTTCCGGCTCAGCCAGACACCATGCATCTATTTCATTATGCTATAGCGGCAACGGGGGAGGGCAGATTGACGTCATACCTATATGCTAAAATAACACAGTAGACAACAGGGTGTTCTGGGTATGTGCAGCATAGGTAGGAGGAATCTCTAGGACCATTCAATCCCAGATAAGGTATGAAGATATTTTTGCATGCAAGCTAGGCAGGTCTCTCACAGCAGTCGGTTCAAATGACAACGCTGTAAATTGAACCAGACATAATATACACCAGCGAGTCTTTGCAAATGTTGTCCGGATGCAACAAATGAATGTGAGCATTGTGCACATGCACTGGACACTTTCTTACATTTAGCTTGGGGATGTAATTCAGTCGCAAGCTACTGGGCTGATGTCTTCCACCCAATTCCGGAAATGGTGGGTGAGACGGTCAGGTTCTCCCCTAGGGTGGCACTGCAGGGTAAACAAAGGAAATCCAAGGGCACCAGAGATTCCTTGTGGGGCTGCTACAAGTTCTAGCTCAGCAACTTGTTGCAATGGAATGGGGGAGGGGTCCCCCACCATAAATGTGCAGGATTTTGTGTACTGTTATGACATGGAAACTGTGATAACTCTGTCGCTTCTCCCATGGTGAGTGCCCCTTCCCATTGGGCCAGCGTGGTGAGGCAGCTAACTAGCAATCCCCCTCGGGATGGTTCTCAGCAGGAAGATCACGTTGGGAGGGAATTCCACCATGGGATTTGGGACAAACTAAAGAGAACGTGGTATCCCTTTAGTATACCTGTCCCTGACCTACCTTCCCAAACCCTTCCCATGGATACCTTTCCTCGTGTTCCTATGTGCTTCTATGAACCCACCAACAGAGGAAGTACTGGGAATAGTCCAGGCAGCTCAAGGAACTCCTATGTATTAAATACTGAGGCGAGGGAGAGCCCATCTGACTCAATAAGAATATTTAAAGTCATTACTGCAACGAAGAAGAGTTGCAAAGGCATGAAGATTACCTTTACAAACAAAAGTGAGCATTTTAGTCATTTACGATCTTCTGTTGGCTATGATCTGATTGAAATAGAATAGGGAAATTCAAAGAAAGAGTTCGACCCTCTCTCAAGGAACCGAAGTGCAGTTTGTGACACAGAAGTGATAAGCTGGACAAAACACTAAAGGTAACAAGCCGTCATTCCAGAGATGAACTTTGAAGAGGAATAGAGGCAGACCAATGCACCCCATGGTCCAGCCAATGCAGATAAGCAGGATGGACTGACTGTGCCACCTCTTAAGTCAACTAGGACTTTGAATCCCCAGAAGCGAGTGGAAGCCATCCACTGTTGGGAGGGACCCGAACATGACCGTAGAAACCCTGACAAGAACTGACCCAGCGTGCACCATACTACAAGGAATGCGGGTTGTAGTCAGAAGGATTGGGAGAGGAAGATAAAATACAAGACGCCATAGAGTGGGGTCTGGGACCCAAGAGAACAGAAAGCACACAAGCGGGTATGGGTCCCGAAGAAAGAATATTGTCTAATGTGGGTCTGGCACACAAAATAAGCTCTTCATATGATACGGGTCGGGAACCTGAGAAATTGAATACTTGGAAAAAGACCCATCAGGAGGGATACCTGACACAATCCTAAACCAGGAAGTAACAGAGAAGCAGTGACATTGGGAACGGGATAACAAATGAACTGTAGAAGCTGGAGCAAACATTAAACAGTAGCTGGCAGGAGAGTACAACAGGTCTGTTTAGTTGGGCATTGATTGAAGCAGAAGTAGAGAACCTGAAAAACCAGCACACCAGGGTTTAGGGCCGATATGAATAGACAGAAAGGGATAATGGGTGCATTGTAAAGACTGGTACAAACTTTACAAAGCATCCTATGTTGAACAGTACACTCTCCTGCTAGGTACTCACACCAGGTCTGTTCAGTTGGACATTGAGTGAAGCAGGGGTAGAGAACCACACAAGCCACACACAGGGGTCTGGTCCCCATATGAAGTTGGGCAAGGCCTAGAAAGAAAAAGCACACAGGTAAAGGACCCATACAAGAGCAAAGAAATGCACAGTCATGGGGGTGATACCCAAAGCAAATCGGGGAAAGCCAGAGAGAATAGAAAAGGTTCTGGGACACACACAAAAGAGAAAGAAGCTATTTTCTGGAATGTTAAGTTATGTAGTCAAGTCTGGCATATTAGTGCACCAGACTTAAAGCTGTGATTTTGAGTTGGAGAAAGAGCATGGGGAAGAGGCCTCCCCCTACCCCCTGAAACAAGAAAAATATGGTGTTGTGATAAGAAGATTAACAGTTGAGTCTGGCAGGATAGTAAACCAAACTTGACACTACATTTGTGAACTAAAGAGACAAACAAGGGGAAGGGTCTCCCCCTCGATACTTGGGAACTGTGTTGAAAGCGTCATTCATCGTGTTTTCTCGTCAAGAACTGTACATTAAAAGTTTGTATCCAGAACGAGAGAAGGCTCCTTCTGGATCAAGAAGACACCTAGTTTTTTTTAGTTTAGAGTAATGGATGGAAATAGCTTTGGATACAGGACGGTGGACACTTTACTTTACATGACACCCTGACAGAGCCATTAGTGTTTTTGTTGAGGTAGGGCAACCCCTCATAGGAATAGGGCAAGATAGCTTTTTCCTATTCTTCACTTTTATAATAAAAGATTGTGCCAACAAGCATGCTACCACTGTGTCAGACTTGTGCTTCTGTACCCTTACAAAACAGAATACACGGCAGGGATACACTTCCAGCAACTTCTAGGCCCAGCGATATCTGGGGCCCATACAATAAAATCTAACAACCATACTGGTTGTACTCAATGTTCTCATTTATGGTATACAATTATACAGTTTTATCAGTAGACATATCATTAAAAAAGAAAAAGGTTCTAGCAACTCACAGTACAGGGAAGTAGAAAGTACAGCCAATATCTAGTATATACAACTTAAACGCCAATGCAACACTCAAGGAAATTGAAGTTGAACTTTCCACAATCTACATAGAGTAAAAATTGCTTTCAATCAAAGGTAACTCATTTATTATACATTCAATATTTCAATGGAATCCTAGTTTATAGGATCTGTAACAACAGGTAATACATTACATAAATCAATTACATTAGGAAACAAATAGAGAGTCAAGCAATACATGCAAGTGTATTCTTCATACAAAGTTTCATTTATGTGGCTTCAAACAACGCACATTTTCTGTAGTTGCTAATTCGAAGGAAAACTTAAAACATACATGTGCTTTATGCAAATCTACGCGTTAAATTTCACCAATTTGAAGTAGTTATGGATTTCATGTCCAACGCATTGTGAAATTACTTTCTTCATTAGGGACAGCCATCACTAATCATTTCTACGAGTAATGAGAACTTGGTTCCTATTAATAGTTAAATGTACACACTTTGAAGGCTCCTAAGAAAAGCCAGGACACTCACCAACAAAATACTAACATTATTGTTTCCTTCACTAACACCTGCAGTGTCACAAATCACAGTCAATGGGGCAGAAACTGTAAAAAAAAAAGAACGAAATCTGTAAGAATATTGTTGTATTCTAGTTAGACTCACACCCCAAATTTTCAAAAAAACATACTTATGGGAAGGAATTATTGGACTTCAATAATCCGCTGTGTCAAAGAAGCATCTTAGCAAAGGACGCAAACACAATCTTCAGGGTCAATGTAGTTGGGCAGATCTACCGAGAGGTAGTAAAATTTGTGCTATTAAACAATGTACAATGTAAGAATTCCAAGAGAACATCAATAATTATCCTCATAGTTACTCCTCTACCAGTAGCGCTGTAGAAAAAGTCCAAACAATACAGTCAAAACCCCACTCCTATTGTTTCTAAAAGAATCCAAATAAAGAATCTAAACCTCAAGCAGCATAAGAGTATTAATTCTATACAAGTACCACAATTCAACTCTAAATTCCAACTGTAGCTTACGTCATTCAAGTCCTAAAACAGGCTCACATGGATCAGCGCTATACACTGATAGGCATCCAAGGTTAGAGGTTTATACCTTGTAGGTCACCAGAGGCTGGAGCACCAGCCATCATGTGACCAAGGGTATAAATGTTGGTATATGTGTATGCAGCACGCCATCTTGGAAGGGAGTTTGCAAACCCAATTTCTATGCAAAACAACAGAACATTAGTTCCTATCATTATTGAAGAAACGTTGTGCAGTCAATAAAGGAATTCAGTTCAATTCTACTTAGATTATTTGTAAGAAAATCAAAATAAAGAGTTTAAGTATTATGACAACATAAACAAATTCATTCAAAACACATACCAACATTTCACCCTAATAACCAACAGTAACTTTCTTCCTAAAAGTCCTACAAATGGATCCCCGGAGCAGCACTATCAACTAATAAATGCCCAAGCTTAAAGTTGTATAGGTCAGATGAAGATGGGGCACCAGACATCATGTGACTATAGGTGTAGGTGTGGGTATAGGTGTAAGCAGCACCCCATTTTGGAATGGAGTTCATAAACCCACATTCTGTCCAAAACAGGTATCAGAACATTAGCTCCTATCGATATTGAGAGCCTTGTGTGGTCAATAAAGAAATTTAATAGAAACCAATTTGTAAAGAGGTAAATAAGTCTGATAATGTGTGTAATTGTAAAGGCTTGCAGAAATGCAAGCAGTAAAACATTTTAATGGATCAACTACACGTCAATACACTATTAGATGCAAAGGTACAAAATTGGACTGTAAGATTGATATCAAGAGCAATACCCTACATTAGATGTTCATACATAGTTGAATGATCACAAAACGTATAACCACCAATATTGGTGGAACCTCTGACATCAAAGTAGATACATTATTCAAAGCATTACAAATCAGAGTTACAGCTTTCACAAGAAACATGTTAAATCACATTCTTGGTTGAGGCCCTTGGGAGAGAGATAATCAAGTCTCTTAATCTCATAAACGTACCTGCATGGTAACAATTGTGCCATATTTCCCCTCTTTTAGAGGTCTTCAAAGATTCCAGAATTACAATTCTTAATTCCGATATAGTATGTCTCCATTCCTTAAAATGCAACGCTATTGGAGATGTCATATTACCAATCCTGATATTAGACTTGTGTTCATCCCATCGCCCCTTAACTCGACGTGTAGTCAAATCTACACAATGGAGCCCAGAGGGGCTTTTGATATCATCATAAATCACACATGGAGGTATGACAATACAATTTGTAGTCCTGTATGTGGATGTACTATGGTCGAACCTGTTATTATATTGTTGCAACTGTTGCAATTAATGCACTGTAAAGTGCCTTTGTAATTGCTCTGTGGGTGTACAGGTTCAGAAAGAATAGCATTTACCAGTCTATCTTTCAGGGAATTGCTTTTTTTATATAAGCAAAAGTTGGTAAATTGGTAAAAAGCTGTTGCACTTCAGGATCAGCTAACAAGATTTTAAAATTTGATTCAATGCAATATCTGACATTTTTACTCTGTTGAGAAAAGGCTATTACAAAGATCAAATTAGGTGGTGACTTCTTTGTTTTCTCCCTCATAGCTTCTGTCCGTGTTATATTCTGAATCTTCTGAGCTTATTCTAAACATTGTTCTGAATGCCCAGGTTCTCTAAATGTGTTTGCATCAGTGGCAATACTAGACAATAGTATACAAAATGGCACTTGAAACAATGCACTTTGTTTTTAAGATAGCCCCTGGTTTCATTCTACCATGCCAATTCAAGAATACCAAGATAAGAGGTAGATCAAATCTAAATAATGGAAGAAACAATAGACATTTAGATAAGGTAAACGGAAGATGCCATGCCAGGCTAATTCAGTTTTTCTCCAATAAGACACATTTCAGTACTTGTTTTGGTTATGTGTTGCTTTATATAGTCTTCTGTAATGAAAAGTCTAAAAATGTGGATTTTGAAATGTTTTAAAGTCATGGCGCCCCGAACCAGGACCTCTCCTAAGAGACATTCGAACAAGGGCTTCATGAGGTTGTATAATTAGGTCTCAGTCTTCCATAAGATGAACACATCTCTAAATATGGCCTGGTAAACCGTGCTTCCATGATGTTGGATATCTAGATACCTGGTCTTCCATAACATGAACAAAAATTCTAAGTCCCAACATGGAGACTTTGAAATTGTTTCAAGTTATGGAGAACTGGTCCAGTAGCTAGCTGCAGAAATATCTGACCGAAGACTCCATCAGGCCAAATAAATGTACTCGTAAGTCCCAGTCTTCCGAGGGCTGCATAAGGCCAAATACATCTGCTAGTAGGCCCCATTCTTCCATGACATAAAAACGCCTTCGTCCATTCACATTTTTTAAAGTTACGAGGGCAATGATATCTGACCTTAAGGAACACTAGCCCATCCACAGAAATATCGTAGTCCGGGTCACTTGCAATACCGCCAATGGTTGTTGTGGTTTTTTATGATTTGAAATTTCGTTTGGACCTTGGGTCCAGTGGCTACTTTGAATGGCAATGGCAATCTTTCTCAACTCTCATGCTGGACTTCCTTTACATCTTGTATTCATGGTGGCCCTGAATCATGCTGTTCCCATCTTCATCTTGTATCCTGGCTTGCAACATAGGGCCTCATTCCGAGTATGGAAGTAATCATGGTGCTATTAGTCCGCCCTTGTTCAATATCAATGGGGACTTACCGGTCTATTACGACCTTTGCGGGACCGGTAAGTCCCCATTGAAAAAGCTATTCCCCATTCCCATTTGAGCCCCCGAAGGGCTCAATGGGAAGGGGGAAGGGGCTAATAACGGTACCACAAATTGCCGTACCGTTATTAGCTCTAAAGTCCCTTGACGGATCCCGTCCATAACGCCTGGTAAAACCAGCCGTTAAGGGAGGGACCTGCTAAGGGAACTCAGAATAGGGCACAAAGGGATTACCGGCACTGCTGTCCTTACCGGTGCCCGGTATCCCTTTGCGCCCAACTCGTAATGAGGCCCCATGTGTTACTACTGACTTCTGCAATTGTATTCACTCTCCCCTCTCCACTCTTTTGACTGCTAACTCTCTGTTCTCTCCTCCTTTCACTTCTCCCTTTTCCTATCTCCTCCCCTTACTTTCTTCTGTGCACTTACTCTTTCAGAATTGTCCCTGGACCTTGTATGATAGCAACCTCGTCTGTCTCCTCCCCTTTCCCCTTACTGGTTTTTTTCCTCCCCACCTCCCCTCCAGCACTATCTGAAATTTCATCAGGCATAGTATGATAGTCACTTGTTTTGTTCCTCCACTACCTTTCTACACCCCTCTTCCTCAACTCTTGTTTTTCTCCGGCTCTACCAGAAATTTCGTCAGGCCTAGTACCATAGTCGCCTATCTGTTTACATTTCCTCTGCACTAGATCCCTCCCTTATCTATGTCTTAGCTCTTGCACTATCTGAAATGTCATCAGGCTGAGCATGATAGTTAATTTCACATCCTCACTGTTCATGGCCTGTAAGAATGTCATTGCATTTTCCCTTCTTCCCTCCCTTGCCTTGAAGCACTTTGAAACACATTGTTTATAGGTGCTATAAAAATAAAACTATCAAATCATATTCATCTATATTGACATCTATATCTATACCTATATATCTATATATGAAATAGTCAGGTGAAAACTGTTTTTTAAAGGGACATTATGAATAGGTTGCCTTTATAAAAAACTAAAATTCTGCAATTTCATTGAAAAATCTTTATTAAAGGGATGTTATCCTTGAAGAGCAAACTGTACAAACCAAAGGAATGTGTCAGATGTGGTAAGCTATGCAACCACCACTCAAACCCCCTCGATGCACTGCTCATACGAACCCACATGACATTACAAATGTCTTCATCAATGACTTAATTGTCACATATCCTGGATAGTTCCTTTTGTTTAATAGCAGTAAGCAGAGGCCTTGACATGAAGGTACTGAATAGAAAACATGCCACGGATTGCTGCAAATTGTGACTGGGTGAGGGATCTGACTCTGTCAAGAGGGGTGGGGACACCTTTCAATCGAGGGAATTAGGCTTACCAGTTTTGGTTTCCAGAGTCAGTCTTGCCCTGAGGCGGGGTGTGGGAATCGGAAGGGCCCCAGTCTCTGTTACTTCTACTTGTGCCTGGTGACAAATGTCAAGTTTCACTTGTTATTACCCCATACCTAGCATAGAAAATGCTTGTCAATGTCTTTTCTTTTCTCTTCTAAGTCCGCAAAATCCAGATGTGCTCATGGCAGAAAAGGGTGTACATGATTCACCAGTGAGAGAGCCACCAGAGAGCAACACGACAGCAGAGAAATACATCCTGTCAACTGGCAACCCATAGGCTCTAAACCATGCACCAATACCTTTTTTTTTTTTTTGAAAACCTTTATTTCTGGTCTTTTCAAACAAAGAAGAACAAAGTTACAATACTCAACTGTGCCACATCTATCCTCTCCCCCCCACCTGTTGCACTTGAGAATATCTTTGGCATGTAGTACATATATAAAGGTTGCTATGTGGGAACAGTAAGGCACTGTGGTTGTAAGTCCTGAAATCGTAGTTTTGTGACGGTGGGTCGCAGCTTAGTCTGCTGTTGTAAAAAAATCATTGATGTAGGGTCCCCATATATCCGGTGGTCTTGTGTGCAAGGGCACGGTTTTGATTAATCTTTTTTCCATATTGTGGCAGTATGCAACGTCTTGTAACCAGCGTTGTGTTGTGGTGGGTGGTCCCTTCACCCACGTCTTGGCTACATCCCTTTGTGCCAATAACAGCAGTAAACCTGCTAATCTTCTCGCTGAGGGTTGTAGTTTCCTGGTGCACCCCAGTACGGTTACTATGGGACCCTGTGTGAGCTGTTCCCCATATCATCGCTGAGGTCTTGACCATCACCTCTTCCCAGAATTGGCTGATAGCCGGGAACTCCAAGGCCAGGTGCAGGAAACCCGCCGGGGTCACACAGCACCTTGCGCAAGCTGCTGTTATGGTTGAGTGTTGTCTATGCAGCCTGGCTGGTGTGTGGTACACCTGGTGGATGAAGTTGAAGTGGATAAGCTTGTATTTCGAGTTCAGAGACACTTTTTGTGTCTGGTGTAAAGCATATGCCCAATCTTCCTCGTCTATAGTGTCCTCCAGTGTTCTTTCCCATCTCTGTTTTGGAGCTAACCGCTGGCTCGTGGCAGAGGAAAGCAAGTCTTTGTAAATGTTGGACACGATCCTCCCCTTGCCTTGTGTTTGGGTCAGACCATGTAAGAGTTGCCAAGTGGGGGGCTGAGCGGGGAACAAAGGGAACGGAGTTCTAAGAGCATGTCAGAGCCCAAAATAGTCAAAGATATCTAAGAGGGAATTTGCACCTCGCTCTCGTGTCTGTAGAACTGTTAGGACGTGCCCATCTACGAACCAGTCATTCAGTGTGATGATCTGTAATTTGTCTGCCCACTGGAGGAATATCTTCTCGGACGTGAGATGAAATCCTGGTATGAACCTTGCCGGGAGAATGGGGGAGAATCTGACAGCTATGTCACTTGCACATGCTATCCGTATCCGTATCTCGTACGTGGTATGTACCACGTCCAGAATTTTTGGTGAAACCTGGCAGTCACCTATGATAGCTGCCTGAAGGAGCTAGGGGGTTATTAGGGCCCTTTCAATCTGGAGGTGTGGGCGGATGTGCTGTGTGGCATACCAATGGCTCAGGAATTGTGCCTGTGCTGCCCATAAGTAGTATTCTAGGTTGGGAAGCGCTAAACCGCCTTTTGAGATTGGTTGAACTAGGGTCGCGTAGGCTACTCTTGCCGGTTTGCCTGCCCATATCAGATCGTGGATTAGGCCACGTAGGCCTTGGAAAAAAGCCCTGTGACAGTAGTAGTGGCAGGTTTAAAAACAAATATAGGAGTTTGGGCAATATGACAATTTTAACGATGGACACTCGCCCCCATAGTGTGAGTGGGAGGTGTCTCCATCTCGATATTTTGTCACTGAACTATTCTATTGCCCTTACGTAGTTGTCTCGGAACAGGTCTTCATGATTTCTGGACATCAACAGCCCCAGGTACCGGACTCTTAGGGACTCCCACCAGAACTCAAAAACGTCTCTAAATTGAGTCGTTTCCTGGGTCAGTTGGAACACGACTGATTTACTGTGGTTTATTTTTAGTCCAGAGAAGGTGCCGAATTTGACCACCTCTCGCCTTAACGGATTTAGGTTTGCCACCGGGTCACTTACGAAACCATGCACCAAGACCTTGAAAAGTGACTGTGTTTATCGCAAGCCACCATTGCAGACCTACGTCGGCCCCATGTTCATAGAGCTTGTGCATATGAACTTTAAGACTGATTATGTGCTTTACTGTCTGCCAATTTAAAACTCAGACAAGCCTATGTTAAAAGGCTATGCACATAAAAACTCTGAAATAGATTGTGTCGTTCATGGACCGCAATTGCCGAACTCCGGCAGACCCACATTGGAGGAGAGGACACGTCTTCTGAGGCATTTTAAAGCCTCAAATGTGAACGCCATGATTCCAGGGGAAAGGGGGGAAAGGATAGCAATTGGTCGGGGGAACCAGCTGGGCTCCAAGACCAAAGGGAGGAGTCAGGGGGGTAAAGGGGGACACAGGGAATAGGAGAGTGTGCGTTGCTCAGGTCAACGAAAGTAGGGGCAGGCAGAGAGACCAAGAAGAGGAAGTACAGTTTAGCAGAGGATATCAGAAGATTGTAACAAATGCCTGCAAGGGGAGGTATTGGTTGGTAAGCTAAAGTGGTACTTGTGTGTGATAGTGTGTGTATGGGGAGTCAACAGAGTGGCTGAGATTTAGAGTAAGAGGAGGGGCTATGTGGGAGAGTGAGTGTACCAAGTAAATGGCAGAGTGAAAGAAGGGTGACTGCAGGAGAAGGAGGGGCAGTGGAGATGGGAGAGGAGTGGAGTAGCGAAAGTAGTAGAGAAGTGGGAGATGGAAGAACATAAGAGGGACCGAGAGAGGGACAGAAGGGGGGCCCGAGGGGAACGCAAAGCGTTTCCCCCCGGGGTGTATTTCGGCGCTGCACATGGCCAGCGAGATGGCCTGTGGGGAGATTGCCTACGGGGGTATTTAAGGGGTCAGGGAAGGTTCGGGAAGCAGGCGAAGGTTGGACATGAGATTGATCAGGCATGGTCCCCTGCTCCTGAGCCTTCCCTGAAGTAGCTGGGCCTAGTGTGTGTGCGAGGTTAGATCAGGTGAGGTAGGGTATGTGTTAGTTATATTGGGTGGTTAGGCATTTAGTAGGTATTTGAATAATATATTGTCAATGTTCATATAGTTAGGAGTGCCGTAGATAAGACACCCCTCTCTGCTTGCCAGAGTGTTCCGGTGGGTCGCATATTTAGCAGCTGTTGTTCTTTGGAGTGGGGCGGGCATCACAGCTCGGTGTTGTGTTGGGGGAAGGTAATTAACTGTCTCCTCCATCGGGCATCCGGTGCCGGGGGAGTGGGGTTTTTTGTTTCTGAGGAGGCGGTTCTGTACGGCAGGAATCTTTGTGCCCCTCGTGTGCGGCTGTATCTCATTCAGCCTTTGTATCTGGCTACTCCGCGTGTGTGCGCGGTAGCATTCACCTTTGTAAGGGGGCACTGCAGTTCCCTTAAAGGGACCGCTTTATTTTTCTGTGCTAGTGCGGTGCGGCCTGCAAGCCTCTAGGGGGCAGTGTAATAAATTTGTTTTTTGCCCCATTTGATCGTGGGCATCTGCTTTTTGGGTGTTTTCTTCACTGGGGCATGTTAGGAGCTAGGGTGGGAGCTTTTAGGGCAGTGGTATTATTGAAAGGGGGGTATAAATAAAAAAAAATAAAAAATTCTGTTAGGTTCATAATTATTTAATCTATTTTATATCTTGGAATTATAGAGTTTAATTGACTTTTCAAGGATATTATCTTTTATAGCCCAATGCTCTTTACTGGGTTTCCCATTCCTAGGGGTATTGTCCATGGGTAGGTGCTGGCTCGGGGGCTTAGTTAGCTAGTGGAGTTGCAAGGGGCATTTTTTTAGTGCACATTCAGAGTATTGGTGCACAATGGTGGGTCAGGGAGCCAGTAAGAAGGTTCTGGTGGATGCTAGAGCTCTGAGGGAGACCCTGGATTTTATTAGCAGGGCATCTAAGGCCCAGTTGGAAGGGGCAGTAGTGGAAGTAATGGGACAGGGGGAGGTAGGTGGGTGTAGGCCGCAGCGTAGAGCAGCAGGGGATTGGCCTCTCGCGGCAGTGGTGGCTTGCACCCCCGCGGCAGGGAGAGGGGAAGTTTGGGAATCCAGGGGCAGGAAAATGAGGAGGGAGACTGACAGGAGAGTGTCCAGGGAGAAATAATTTCAGGTGGGGAGCCAGAGAGGGAGGGAGTTAATAATGACTAGGGGGAATTAGGGGATGTGAGGAGTGTTCAAAAAGGGTAGGTCAAGGGAGCCACAGAGGGGGGGATGATGGGGCGCAGAAGGGGGCGAAAGGGCAGAGGGAAAAAGGGCGTAAATACCTGCGGAAGAGAAGGAGAGAGAGGTCCCCATCAATTGATGAGGTTAGGGAGGGGCGCGGAACGGCCCCCCGGTTAGGAGGAGTTCGGGCGGAGGGCGCTGCGCAGCCCCCGCTGTACCAGAGGATGAATATGGAGAGGGTTTAGGAACGGCCCCTCCTTGGTCAGTGTGAGGAGAGTCTAGAGGGCGCAGCACGGCCCCTATCATTGAGAATCACAGGGTGGAGGAGTGCACACCTCGCCTGAGAGAAGAGGACCAGAAAGGGGTTTCTGTGGCCTCGCCAAGAAGATGTCAAAGGAGTGGCGGGACGGACGCCCCTGGCTCGCAAGAAGAGGATTGACTCAACCCGAGCATGAGCTTGCATCAACAATGGTATTTAAGGGGTGATGAAGCTGGGTTGGAGGATTATGTGGAGCAGTGGGAGGAAGAAGGTTATAGGGCCATAAGGAGGAGGGGGGAGGACAGAAGGATTTTGAGATGGGATTGGGAAAGGCACTAGCAGGGCGGTCGGGGGCCAAGAGGTCAGGGGAACAATTGGCTGGGTGAGACTGCTGACATGTTTTGTCCCCGCGTAGGTGCCTGTTAAGAAAAGAGATGAGGAGCATCGGAGGGGAGGCCAGACCGCAGACAGGCAGTATGGAAAGAGGTGAGCGGGAAAGGGAATGGTTAATTGCATGGCAGAGGGGGGATACAAGAACGGGGCAGGGAATGAAGGGTCTGGGTTGCAAGGGGTAAGGAGAGAGGTTAGCTTACAGGCTATTGGAGCTTTGGTGGATGAAAAGGGCAATTGCTCGGTGGAGGTTCAAACGGACAAGGTGGTGGAGCCATTGGCAGTCGAGGTACAGGTTTCAAAAGAAAAGGAGGTTGAAGGGAAGGGCAAGGAGAAAAAACTACCGTACATGGGTATCACGAAACCTTTGGGGTGCACTTGATGGCAGTGACCAGGGATAAGATTGAGGCGGGGGAATTTGTGGATGTTTTCAAGCTGCTCCATAGAAAAGTGAGAGCAAAGGAGGGGTCTAAGGAAGAAGAGAGAGAACTGGCTTCGCGCCCAAGGGTCCCAGTGACAATTGAGAATTGGACGTCAGCATTTATTATTTACGCCAGTGTCTATTGTGAGAAATTTCCGGAGCGATGCGTGGCTCTGCTAAAATATATGGATGTAATTAGGAAGGCATTTACGATGTTTGGGGGCTTTGCGTGGGTGCGTTACGATGAGGATTTCAGAGCAAGAATGGCTGAGGACAGTCAGGCTGTCTGGGGGGAAATAGACATGGATCTATGGCTGCAATGGATGGCTCCAACGAGGCCTGCACTGACATTGCGCACAGGAAGTGGTCTGCCTGTGCCTTTCCGGCCCTTTCTTGGTCGCTCCGCCCATGAGGGGGTGGGGGGAGAAGGCAGAGGGCAGTCCTCAGAAGCCTGTTGGGCATTTAATAAGGACGGCTGCACAAGGAATTTATTTAGGTTCAGGCATGAGTGTAGCAAATGTGCAGGGAAACACCCTCTCACTCAGTGTTTCCAACAGGGAGACAGGGGGAGGGGGAGAGGATCAGGCAGAGGGCTTGTGTGGACAAGCTTTTACTCCAATTAACTTGGATGTGCTGGAGAAGTGGTTACAATTTTATCCGGACAGGGAAAGGGCTAAGATTTTGAGTGAGGGGTTTTGGCAGGGTTTCATGCTGGGTTATCAAGCCCCAAGGGTGCGTCGCTGGGCGGAAAACTTGAAGTCAGCCAAGGAAAATGTTGAGATGGTAAGACAAAAATTGGGTAAAGAAATATCGGCAGGGAGGATAGTAGCGCCATTTGATGATCAGCCTGGTGGTTTAGTTATTTCCCCACTGGGGTAGGTGCCCAAGAAAGCCCCGGGGGAGTTCAGATTGATTCACCACTTGTCATGGCCCGAGGGCATGTCGGTCAAGGATTTCATTGCCCCAAAACAATGTGGGGTTGTATATGCAAGTGTGGACCAGGCAGTGGATTTGGTGAGGAAAGAAGGGTGCAGGGCCTTCATGGCCAAGTGTGACATCAGGGGCGTTGCTAGGGGGTGGCTAAGGGGGCTATAGCGCCTGATCTTTTGGTTGTAGCCCCGGATAGAATCTCAGGAGCTATAGCCAAAAGACTAGCTAGCCCCCAGTCCCAACAGTTCCGACATCAGCCTAGCCCCTGGGCTTTTCCAGACCTAGCAACTCCCCTGTGTGACATTAAGGCGGCGTTCAGGTTGTTGCCGGTGCACCCGGAGGATTTTTGGCTGTTAGGTTTGCAATTTGAGGACCGCATATACAAAGACAAAGCTTTGCCAATGGGGTGCGAAATTTCCTGCGCTTTGTTTGAGCGTTTCAGTTCCTTCTTACAGTGGTTTTCTTTCATACAGCTCGGGTTGGGAAAGTGTTCTGCATTACCTGGATGATTTTCTGTTCATTAGCGGGGCAGAAAGAGAGAGAGAGAGAGAGAGTGCAAGGAGATGCTAAAGTTGTTTCAGGAGTTGATGGGAGAGTTGGGGGTGCCTCTAGCGGAAGACAAAACAGAAGGGCCGGCAGTGGTGTTGACACTTCTAGGAATTGAACTGGATTCAGTGGCCATGACGTCACGCTTGCCGCACGACAAGGTGAGCGAATTGGTTGGACTGCTGGAGAAAGCGGTGGGGGTCAAGAGAATGATGCTAGTGGAAATGCAGAGATTGGTGGGGCATTTGAATTTTGGATGCAAGGTGGTGGCCCCAGGGTGGACTTTTTGAAGAAACATGGCATGGTCTATGGCGGGAGCTAAGTGCCCACATCATTGGATAAGAGTATCAGGTGCAGTGCGGGAAGATTGTAGAATTTGGCTGCATTATTTTGAGAGATTTAACGGAGTGTCCATGTGGTTGCAGGGAGATCCGTTGTCATGGGAGGTGCAGATATTTTCGGATGCAGCAGGAGCAAGAGGTTTTCAGAGTTTTCTGGGGAGGAAAGTGGTGTGCGGAGAAGTGGCCATCGCTTTGGTTGAAAGAAGGAAGGAGTATAGCATTCCTTGAATTTTTGCCTTTGCTGGTGGCATCAAAGTTGTGGGGGAAGGATTTGCAAAATAAGAAAGTGAATTTCAACATTGACAACGAATGCATGGTTCATGTAGTGAACAAGCAGTCAGCAAGAGATCAGAGGGTGGCGAGACTGATGAGAGAGTTTGTTCTGCGTTGCATGGAATGGAATGTAGTGTTTAAGGCAACACATGTGCCAGGGAAGGATAATGGCATCACTGATGCGTTATCTCATTTTCAATGGCAGAGATTCCGTGGATTGGCTCCAGATGCGGATCAGGAGGGGCAGTAGATTCCAGAGGAGCTGTGGAAAATAGGAAGCTGAGAGTGCTTGCATTGGTGGAGGGTTTGCTTGCCCCGGCATCTAGAGAGGCGTACAGGAGCGATTGAGAGGATTTTATAGTGGGGTGAGCTTGTAGTTGGAAGGGTAGGTGGGGTGCAGAAGAGCAGAGAAGGGATGATGTCACTAACTTCCTCTTGAGGTGCCTGGATAGGGGCTGGTCTAGGGCAACTATATCGGGGAAAGTGCCACGGATTGTTTTCTATGCGAAATGGTTTTGGGGTTGTCAGCCGAGCGGTGGAGAAATGGCAAACAGGATGTTGGAAGGATGGGCAAGGGAAAGTAAGAGGGATAAGGATAAGAGGAGACCGGTATCAGGAAAATTGCTAAGGAGGTTGTGTCAGGCTGTGGGGGGAGGTTTTGCTGGTCGGCAAGGGAAAGGGAGCTGATTGTGACTTGTTTTACTTGGCTATTCTTTAGGGCTATTAGGGTTTCTGAGCTGGTGGGGGGGAAAAAGTGGGATAGGGGACTGCAATGGGAAGATGTTCAATTTACAGAGTTAGGTTTGGACATCAAGATCAAGAGGTCTAAGACAGATCAAAATGGAAAAGGCTCTTGGGTTTTGCTGGGTCGAGGGAGCAAAGATTTATGCCCGGTTCAGTCAGGTTTGGTGTGGAAGGAGCGTTGTGGGGGGAGGAAAGGTTTGGTTTTTCAGCATGAGGATGGTGCGCCGGTATCAGCGGCACGAGTTCTGGGGGTATTGCGAAAGGTGCTCGTAGCTGTAGGGGAAAAGGCGGAGGAGTTTAGAACACATTCCTTTAGGATGGGTGCAGCATCTGAGGGTAGTAGGCTAGGCTTTTTGGAGGATGAGGTGAAATGTTTGGGGCGTTGGAGGTCTGGGAGATACAAAGGGTATGTCAGGGGTTTGGTTAAAGGGGAGGTTTGAAGGAAGGCTTCAAGGGACCTAAGTAGACTGGTATGTGGTAGGATGGTTTAATGTGTAAGTGATTTTGTGATTTATTTTTCAGATGCTGCTTGAAAGTCGGGGGAGATGGCGCAAATCTGGATTGTCGGTCATTCAATTGTTAAGTGGGCGGGGAAGGAAGCAGAGAAAAGGGTTTTTGGCAGGCAAGTGGGTTGCAGCTATAAAGATGTTTTGGTAAAATGGTCCGGTTTAGGGGGGCTTCGCTGGGATCAGTTACTTCCTATGTTGGCTGGGTTGAGGGAACGCTATGGGTCTCCAGATGGGGTGATTATTCATGCTGGGGAAAATGACCTGGTAAGGGTTACGGGTATGGCTCTTCTTAAGAAAATGAAAAGGGATTTGTTATGGGTCCGAGAAATGTGGCCTCAAGCATGTGTAGTTTGGACTAAGTTGTTGCCTCGGAGAGTTTGGAGGGGAGCGAGAAGTGAGGGAGCGATTGAGCGGGCGAGAAAGGGGATAAACAGAGAGATGGTGACATTTTTTGCCTCGGCGGCAGTGCAGGTTTTGGACCACATAGACATAGTTTATGAAGGATTCATGATATTTAGAGAGGATGGTGTCCAATTGTCAGTTATTGGAAATACTTATTATCTGTCGGAATTGATCTGGTTGGTGAGAGATATGTTAAAGAGTTGGAAGTAGGAAGGAATGGGGGGGTGGGGCAGAAAGAACAACATGGCCCTTTAGATGTGGGGGGAGGGAAGCACAATGGGGGAATGGTGCGGGAAAGGATGGGGGTGGGGCTGTTTGCACAAGCGGGCTACCGCGGGGGAACAGGTATTGAACCTGGAGGGGCATGGCCCCGGGGAGAAAGCGGGACCACTTCTCCAGGGACATCTGGAGAAGTGGTAAGGAGACGGTAAGGTGCAAGGGATAGTTAGGGAGGAAGTGGAATTATTTAATTATTTAATTGTGGGGGAAAATGAAAATGCTGAATTATTAATTGGTTGTTTAAAATATTTTGTTAGTCTGTAAGGCTATGGAGCCAGGTAAGTGTTTAATTGTATGCTTTGGCCTGTCACAATAAAGCAACCTTTTTCAGTTTAAATGAGTCTGGGTTTTTGTGCAGTAAACCAAAAGGAGAAGAATGGGAGGAAGGCAAGGGAGGAACGTAGATGGAACGAGATGGTAACCTACTGAGCGAAATGTGCTGCATCCAAAATGATGGCTGTTTCCAAATCCAGCACAGCAAACTAGACAAAGGACTGCAAGGGTGCTGCTGCTAATTAGCCAACTGTACATCGTGAGGACAAGCTCCTTTCATTCTAGTATGATACCATCCTGACAGATAAGGTTGCAAAGTTAACTTTGAAATGTTATGGCACTGTCATACATGTGCATGTGTGAACACTTTGCCATGCATAATTATAACAATGTTAGGGTTTCAGTATTTGTGTCAGCTTCATGTCATTGAGTGATCCAATCAGGAATCTATCAGCACTGCTTGGACCTGTCTTTTCCATAAACAAATCCATGCACGAGCTGCCAGTCTTGGGGACTAGTCACATTGTATGGGGCCAGGGAATTTGGAAGGGCTCAGTCATTCCAAGATTCAACGTTTTTGCTACTTCACCTTTGAATCTGCCCCCTATAAATATTAAGATTTATGGGAATGCAGTCTCCCAATGTGAACGCATACACAGCCTTTAGACCTGATCACAGTTAGAACATTAAAGAGAACTCATTTTTGTAACTCCCAAAAGTCTTTCTGCTTTTCTGGTGCCCCTGTGTGACTGTTAGATGATGGATCCCCCGTCTTTTCAGTTATGTAACGTTCCTTCATTAATTTATCAAGATGGAAAGGGATCCCCATTTTTTCTCATTGGCTGTTACTTGATCGAAAAATGTGTCATTACAGTAGTAGCAGGTTTTTACCATATTTATGTGAAAGGCCATATATACATTAGGGTCTTACGATAGCTTTCACGCCCTGACGGGCGTTGGAAATGGGCTTCAACGGCCCACCAGCCTGAGTTATGGTAGGGCCGAGTGAAGCTCGGGCCTCAGCTCAGGCTGCATGTCATTAAAGCCCATGTTCGCCCCCTGCCAGGGGGTGGAATCTATCCGCACCCCGAGATTTAAAGGGTTGCGGATACTTTTCTTTCTTTTTTCCTTCCGACGGGAGATCAGCTCAGCGTGAGCCCAGCTCCTGTCAGAGAATTGTTTTTTTTTGTATAAATATCTGCCACCATTGAAATGGGAAAGGAACTAGGTCCCTTTACAGACGACGGCGGCCATGGAAAACATGATCCAAAATGGCTGCCCTCATCCGAAAAGGGACCTTGTCCCTTTTCAATTTCAATGGCGGCGGTCAGATGGGTGAAGCTCAGGGACCACAGCTCAAGGCTCTGGTCCTGCAATTAAGCGTGGGGGTGTGAAGTGGAATGGGGTGATTTGAGGGGCTGCAGAGGTAACAGTGAGAGGCTCCTTGTTGCCTCCTCACATACAACAACAAAAAACGAAAACTATAAGCACCACCCAGGGAAGGTTTTCGGGTTGGTGGAACAGTGGGCAGGGATTGTTGATTTACACCCGGTGTTCCGGCCACCTGATTGGTTGGCTCACCCTCTACGGGTGTGGGTAACAGTGATGTCATTATCATTGGTGGTGTTCTGAAGAATTGCATCAGAGCCTCTCAAAAGCCGTTCACCTTAGTAGACTCCACAACACAAATAACTTTGTTTGTTTAGTTCTCAACCATGTGACCCTTCTGATCTGTTTTCACCTGTCTACCTCTGTCCAGTGATTCTTTAGTCAAAATATGTTAGTTGAGTATGTATTTTATATGTGCTCAAATATGCGATATGTTGGAGACTGAATCATACTATGTGAGGTTTGCGTGTGTGCAATGATAGAAGTATTGATGTTTGTAGGTCACAGATAAAACAATCAATGGGACTCAGTTGAAGTGTCACCTGGGTAAGAGATGGGGGAAAGGATGCATCGCTACTGTCTCGCTTTAAACACAAGTCACAAATATATGGTAAGGAGTTCAGGCATTCTTTATCTGTCCCTGCTGACCAATGGGGTTGATTTGAACGTGGCACACATAGCACCTACCTTTAATTTTCAAGTAAAATGGCCACTTTTTTGCTTTTAGATTGTCAGGGCTACAAAGTACTTATCTCTTGCATTTGACAACAACAATTCTAACGCAGGGCATGCACATCTTGTATTAGCATCAGCACTTTTTGACTAATGCAGTTACATTCATTTGATATGTTGAATCCGGGTGGTTTGAGGCATTACCTTTGATGAGCTAATCAAAACTGAGCAGTGTCTAAAGTTGATGGAATGCAATGTTACCACAATTGTATCACTATAGGGCCATGTACTTATTGATGGTAAAGTAAGTACGGTGTTTGCCTTTTGTTGTTGTGGTATCTGTCGGATCATGTTGCGTTTTTCTATGCAGCACTTAGCTCCTAGGAGTCACCAGTGGTCAATTGTTGTGGGTTGATGTTTACAGCCAATAGGGATATGACAACTGAAATCTTGTTTTTTACAAACCTGATTTTGAGGCTTTTATTGTACAAATGAGGTGGATACTGACATCAATGTTAACTTATGACTAAGTTCTCAAAGTTTTGCAAACATTTTAGAACTTGGTAGTAATTCATGTTTGCGCATCGCGCTCTGAAACACTTGTGTACGAGCGCGATATAAATAAATGATCATATCGTATCACAGGGAGATTTGGAGAACCAGGAAGGGATTTCCAAACTAGAATATTAAATTAGGCATATTTCCAGATTGCCGGTAATATCTTGTATTTCCCTTTCTCCTTTCCTTTCAGAGAGCAGTGGAGATGAAATCATGATATGACATTCTGTGTCTTTTTCAAGATGGCTGTCTAGTTTTAAACTATGATATTTCCTTACGAAAAGGGCAAGTTGCAACGTTTCTATATAATCTAAAATGGCAGGTATATTGTTTTAGTGTTCAAATAATATAGCCACATCTTTGAAAAAAGTCTTGTTTTTTTCCTAATAGATGGCACCATTCAGACATGGGTCACATTCCCCTTTTGACACGCATATCCAATTGGTGTTGCCTCTCCAGTATGTGTGGCTCACTTCGGCCCCTACATTGAAGATGCAGTTGACGTCCGGGATTCAGATGATATCTGGGGAGTTAAGGGGCATCTGGCACAATTAATATATGTTGTTCTTCCTTATTATGACATAATTTCGGATTCAATCCTTCTCCACCACTCTGATCTTTAAGTTTCATCTGTCTACACACCCCATGGACCATTTTCTATATTCCTAAAAGTGAAACTGTGTGGGTGTATTTGTGGCTCGGCGTAGTGTAGTTCCTTATATAATTCCATATTGTTTCACCATTCTGCACCAACGTTTGAATGGTTACCTGTTAGGACCCTCTGGACAATACTGGCTACATAACATTTGGACACCCCACCCCTATCCCCGTATTCCACAAAACTCTAAATTTGTTTATTGGTTTGGGGTTTGGCAAAGCGTTGTTCCTTCTGCAATTCCACACCGTTTCACCAAACTGCACCAAATTTTGCATACAAACCTGTTAAGGCCCTCTGGACATTACTGGCTCCATAACATTTGGACATCCTGCCCTGTTCCCTGGATTTCAGCACATTCACACATAAGACAGTTGCCTGAAATTTGCGAAACACCAATGTGGTAGTAGAAGGATCAGTCCCAACTCCAGAATGTATAGTTTCTAGGACATTTGCACCGCAATGCACCACAACAAACTGCACCATACCAGGGTGAGGCAAGTGTGGGGAGGAAGCACAGCAAGTCCAAGTATGGAAGAGCACATCAACACTCGCCCCCCCAAAAATCTGCTCCGGGGTATGGCAGCCAGCCAGCCACACATGCCCATTCTCACTGCAGTTTACTTCAGAATGCAAAGCACATCAAGTGATAAACAAATTGGAACAGCGACCTACACGATCATTGATTTTCAACAATTGATAAGAGTGTTGTCATGTCTGTCCACCGAACCCGTTAGTAAAATGCATACTTTTTGCTAGTCTCTTTACATAGAGAAGTGAAACTTGTGGATATTGTTTGTGCGTTTTTTTCAAAATGTTCAGCATACTTCACAATATGCTTCAAACCTGAAATCGAGCAGGTGGGTAGGGTCCATGGTGTAGACAATGTAAAAAGTATACAAATAAATGTGTCTAATTTATTTTTTAAGGGGCCTGCAATGCTCGGATATGTGTGTGTGTGTGTGTGTGTGTCTGTTCGAAATGTTCAGAATACCTCCCAACATGCTACAAACCTGAGATTTGGCCTGTGGGTAGGTTCCATGGAGCAGACAGTGGAAAAAGTATAACATATAAATGTTTCTAATTTTTGCGGTCTGCAATGCCTGGATACGTGTGTGTGTCTGTTTGAAATGTTCAGCATACTTCCTGACATGGTACACACCTGAGATTTTGCCTGTGGGTAGGTTCCACTTTGCGCCATAGTACTGCTGTAGTTCTACGTTCATTGTTCCTAAAGTTCAGCAGTTCATTAAAACATCACCAGTTCATTGTTCTTTTTTTTTTAAACTTTCCACACTATACGCATTCTAGCTCACATTAGTGACACAATACAGTGCATTTTTAGTAATGCGGGTGACAGGAAACAATGCATGCCACTTTAATTGTGCCAGCAATGACATTGTCCATCACATCATGGCAAATCTCTCATGTTAATGGCAGAAACTTAATTTCCATGGGAAGTTGATGAATCTATGCCATCTCAACAGTATTAAGCTTACATTCTTCAGCCGTACACGTACGGGTATGGCATTTCAAGCTTAAACACTTCAGCCCTTCACGGAGAGCACTTACGTTGAGGTTGCTTCTGCCTCGACTGTAGATTGGGACATCATTATTGTAGCTGCACAATCTCAACGCCCCAACTCAAAGTCGCTGGAACCAAATTATGGGATTCATGCTTTTCTCATGGTCAGCTCCATGTGGCTTGCTCCAGAGTTGGAAACAAAGACAATTTGTTTCCACTAGCTCCTACAGGAAAGACGAGAAATATTGTGTACAAAAAAGCATTGGTTCAGTTCATTAACTTCAAACTAGGACTGAATCAGGAATTACTGTGCGAAGCACGGATACACCTACTAGTATTACATACATGTAGAGTTAAAGAATGCTGAGGTCCTTGAATAGGCATCCATCATGCCAGTTACAAGCCATGTCCCACAAAATCATCCTTCTTCGTGACAAACATGTAACTCTTTTTCACACTGTTCACACCCATTTGCACGGTCATTGCCTTTTTATGGAAAGCTTAATTTCACCACATCTAAGCTAGAACTTTGCTACCGTCTTTCACAATAGTGATGAGGTTGAATCGGTCATTGGCAAAACACAAAGAGGAACATATAGATAAAATGAAACAAATATCAGCTCACTCAACTTGTGATTGGCATGTCACCCAGCCGACACTTATACATATATATGCCCCTAGATGGATTGCTTTTAAATGAACCCTTGCTGTTCAAAGGTACTTTTAATGCTGCTTACTGCTCCTGGTTGAACATAGTTAAGATAGCACTTTTGCTGTTCAACCACATAACAGTTGATGTACATGTGCATTGTGTTGGGGATCTGGAAGCTTTATGTTACATCAATAGACATTTACGTTGGGTCACCCAGGCTGGACATTGAAACAATACATATATGTGGTGTGTGTGGACCTTATGGAAGACATAGTAAAATGTTATTGTTTGGGAAAGTCCACCTGTACTTAAGAGAAAGAAAAACATCTTGGGCAATCATCTTAAACACACAACATGTGCCTCTGAGTATAGCTACTATTAACTATCTTCTAAAACTATGAGTATGATGAACACTAAAAATTAAGGAAATCATCCGAACATAATAATCAAAAATGTACTGCGCTGTGTCGCTCACACAGGCTCAAATGTGTACGTCCCTCCGGTTAAAATATTCCACAGCCGCCACTGGCATCAGACCTTATTTATAACTGAGCACTTTTTATATCATTAAACACTTCTCCCATACCTATTTAAATATTGCAGCGGCCTCCCCACTAATTTCACTGCAGACATGTTACAGTTCTTGCATGGGAGGCTACAGAATTCATCACAGCATGCATGTGCCTTATCCAAAGGCACATTTTGCCATTCATTTGGCCCTGTCCCAAAGAAGCCTCATGAAATGCCTACCTATAGGAAAATACAGTAATCTCAAATTTAACATAACAAGCATATTTGTGAAGCGCACGTTCACCTCTTGGCGCCAATAACACATGTTTATTGTTACCCAACTTAATGGTACTCATTTTATCGACCTTGGAAGAAAGAAGGATTTGAACCCGTGACAATGAGGTCCAACACAGGCCCCCTGTAGTAGATGCATTAGTCAACTGAGCCACAAACCCGGCTAAAATATACATAAGTAAGATGAAAACGTTACCTGGAAGTTGTTCATAAAGTAAGGAATGGCTTACACTTTCATATTTAATTTCAAATACCATGTGGGAAACATGTTATGTTATCCACAATTATAAAGCACATCGGTCGCCCAGAGGCATCATGGCTCTACCAAAAGGTACATGTGCAGACTGCCTCTTCTTTAGTTATCCCAGGCCTGCTTAATTCCAGTGATGCCAGCAGATGAATACAGTATCCAGCGGCAAGACATCTAATCCCCACACAAGCTTTGCAGTATCATTTTACAAATTCTGCAGACACTTCAAGGAAACTGTTGTTGATATATTCTTGTTTGCTTTGCTCTCGCATATGCCTATTATTCATATGCATATGAATAAAATATGAATGTGTGCAGAGCATGAAAAGCCAATATTATATTATGCTTATTTTCAGAAATGTAATCCTGTGTGTAAATTAACTTCTGCCGAGCCATACGAAACAAGGGGCTTCTCCAATTTGCAACACAAGGTGGGGTGATTGCTGCTTTGTCATTTCCACTTAGTCTTTGCTAAGGCTCGTTAACCAGACCCAAATATATTTAAAAAAAAAAACATTATAAATGCTTTGCGCGTGCAATTAATCAAGGATGGTTGAAAAAAGACTCTTAGTACTAAGTTGGGGTGCTGAAGCAACACTGTATGCATGCATCGAATTGCAACACGCCCAAACAAATAACTTTACAGCACATTTAAAACATATATGATTAGGTAGGAAAGGATGGCAATGATTCCAAAGAAACATCACTTTCATCAAAGATATGTCCCACGCAATATAAAAATGAATAAAGAAACTGAAAACTATGATTCCTTAAACACAAGATGACACTATAACTAAAGGGGCACATTAATGGAATAATATGCAACTGTACGCCTCTTTTGGTCGGAGGGGAAGCAATAAAAAATGTTTTAACTAATACATTTGTGATCGAAAGTCCCCAACTGAGCCTCTGGCAAAAGGCTCATATGTTTTTGCTCATTTCTCAGATTGATTTAGTTACTTTTTTCCTCGATGAGTCATCCTCCAAGTCGTGTCCAGTGAAGCAAACCTACAATGCTCCCCTAAGAAACACTCCGTCTTTGAGTCTTAGAGGGCCTCATTATGAGAATCGCGTTAAAAACACAGCCATTACCGGCATGGTGGTATTAGCGTATCCATGCACCCTCAACACTGCTAATAGCGGCTGATTACGAGAGCGCAAGCACGCGCAAACCCCCATGCCAGTAATGGCTGCACCGCCATGTCGCTAAAGGCCCCCTAACCCCCGGATAGCGGCATCATGGAACCCGCTGATACCGCCTCTGCCCAGGAGCAACCCCTTAATAACGGACACAGAAATACCATCATGCAAATACCGGGTTCGTAATACCAGACCCGGAAGGAACGTCATTGCGCCGGAACGGGAAATGCGGTGGCGGCCATCTTCAAAAACACAATCCATTACAATCCTCCGAACACAGCACTGGTACAGAGTGAGCAGGCCCAATCAATCAATAATGTCCAAGGCTACTCAGAAGTCCACCCCCCCCGCATGCGCAAGAAGTGCTTCGCGGACGAGGAGCTGAATATGCTAGCGGACACGCTGGTAGCCCATGCCGATGAGGTCTTTGTAAATTACCTAAAGTGTGCAGCCCAACTGCGCAAAAAAGAAATATAGGAGGAGGTGGCAAGGAAGGTGACTGCAGTTGGCACTACCAATGGCATGGTGAAGGATTGCAAAAAAAGGTGGGACGATCTATGTCTCCGGGTTCGCAACATACTGTCTGCCATCCGCAGGGAGGCCATGGCAACAGGCGGCAGAGACCACTCACCCAACAAACTGTCACGATGGTAGGAGACATGTAGCACCACGATCAATATGGAATCTATCGAGGGCTTTGGAGACATGGAGACGGGTGTGCCGTCATCGGCAGATGGAGGTGAGTGTCCCCACAAACCACAGAGAACCAAAGCATGATGTAGCACAACAGATGTGAAAGTGAACCAAGTCAATGCATGGCCCATCATACACACATATACGGATCCATGTCTAGATGGTGGCCCAAACCCTGTCACAATGATATGCATGCTACGTGCCAGTCCCATTACCAACAGACACCCAACACACAGGAAGAAATCACATGTCTCACATCACGCAAATCGCAATACAAAGGTATGCCACATAGTACACATCAGTCCAGAAAGGAGAGTCCATGACGTAAGCCAAAATGTCCCCCCCATTGCAAGTACCCTGTGTGTCACACCTACAAGAAAGCAATGCATGAAACGTGAACTACTGAACAGCACCAAATCATGCATCTGGCAGGTACCACCATCACTAATGCCCTGCATCTCTTCTTCCCCCACAGTCACAGATGCAGAAAGTGAACGCCAGGAGCCTGACCCAAAGGCCACAACATCCTCAAAGGGATCCAGGGCCAGTCAAGAAGGCACTGGACCTTCCACCTCCAGGGCAACGCCCAGACTGCAACACAGGCCAGACCCAGCTGTACAGGGCAGGCCAGCAGAGAAGGAAACAACCTGTGAGACACCAGCCAACGACACAGCCACAACAGAGTTGTCAACTGTTACAGAGGCAGAGGGTGATGGCACGCAGTCTGCTGCCACCAGTTCCATAGGGGAGGTAGCTGCCACTGCCCCCCTCAGCGATGTGGAGGTCCACGCTGAGGAATTTTTTGACATGGACAACAACCTCCATGTGGTATGTCCTCATACCCCGAGCCCCCAGCCCACCCCCCTGCACTCCACACAGGGCACACCAGTCAGCCCCATGCAAGAACATGGCGTAGTACTGGGGAGTCCACATCTGTCGTCCCCATCAGAGGGCAGTCCAGCATTGGCCCACCCTGCCACTGCACCGTCCACCTCCACAGCCACCACTAACATGGAGGCCCTTTTGACGAGGGTTGAGGCCCACCAGGACAGCATGATCAAGCTGATCTGGCAGTATGTGGCGGAGGGGGAACTGATCCGCCGTGAGATATGTGAAGCAAATGTGGCTACCATCATAGCCATGAACACCAACACCATGGTCAACCGAGACAGTTTAGCTGCAGTAACACAGGTCCTTGACAGGATTGTTGAACATTTGCAGCAACAGCAACCTGCACCGACGGTCGCACAGGCATCCACCTCTACCCCATCCACCACACCTTCCAGCTCGACTCCCGCAAGCCCTGTGCACATGACCAGGCGCAGTGCATGCCACACAGACATGCTGCCCCCAGACCCAAACAGAGGCCACAAACAGCAGGTCCACCCTGCATGTGCTAACTGCCACCTGTGCAAAATCATGATTGGCACATCACGTGTGGAATGACAATGGGTGAGGGGGGAGGTGGTGTTGGGGGTCTTGGGGGGAGGGGGATGGAGATTTTGGGGGGATGGGGGAGATGGTGTTGGGGTGTTGGGGGGAGGGGCAGGTGGTGTTGGGGGTGTTCGTGGGAGTGGGAGGTGGTGTTGGGGGTGTTGGGGGGTGGGGGGAATGGGAGGGTGTGTGTGAGGTCAAGGGTTCAAGCACAATAATGTTGAATATCAAATACACCCGTTGTGTCCAAAATCATATCATGACTGGACATTGTACATTTCGTGTGTGTTTATTCAATTCATGACAGCGCACAGTGCCCAACTCCCCACACACCCTGTGTCCATATGCACACGATCCCAGTGCCCAGTGTAGTACTAACACAGAACGATCAGCATCCCTGTGGATCCGAAGAAATCATCAATCAGTTATTGGCACGCAGCACGGCCATCTTGTGCATTGCGAACTGGCAGGGGTGCTGCATCTCCTCTATCATCATCATCATCCTCACCCGGTGCATGCAGGTTAATGTCAGGTGGCAGTGGTACATTTCGCCGGATGCACATGTTGTGCAGCATGGCACAGACCATGGTGATGTTTCCCACCTTCTCAGGCCCGTAATGGAGTGCTCCACCAGACCTACTGAGGCAGTGGAACCGCGCCTTCAACAGGCCAAAGGTCTGCTCAATCACAACACGGGTACGGGTATGAACCCGATTGTACTCCTCTTCGTGCATGTTTTGCCGTTCCGTACAGAGATAAGTAGCCACGGGATAGCCACCATCACCTGCATGGGAGCACAATGAGGTATGTGTAAGTCAATATCTGACCAAACACCTTTAGAAATCACTGCCATGGCTGCAGCTATTTGTGTTGACATGCACAGGTCCCTGGATGTATGCACACAGGTTCATTTGACGAAATGTGTGTTGTACTATGGTCTGCTGGTGTGCATTGCGTTGTCCAGATGATGCAGGGTGTTCAATTGCATGCTGACGCAGATGTACTGTTGATGCGAAACAATGTTTATCCACCCATATTTGCAAAGTATAGTACTCTGTATGTATTCCCACTAGCAGCATTCAGGTTGGGATGTTCAGGGCAACAGTGTTAGCTGTATGGGCATTGTCCACTCACCACCCAATCTCACCTAGCTGGAGTATGCATCCCCCTCAATCTTACCCCCCCACTGCACTGCCATGGGCCTGTCGGGCAACTTACAGAGCAGCCAGGCACGTCGTCCAGCAAGTCGCACCATGTAGCGGGGTAGCGAGGAGTTACGCAGCACCATGGCATCATGTGTGGATCCGGGATATCAGGCACAACAATGTGTGATGATCTTGCTGAAGTCACATACCATCTGCACATTGATGGAGTGGTATTGCTTACTATTGCGGTACACCGTCTCTATGGCATGAGGGACCACCAATTCTACATGGGTGCAGTTGAGGGCACCGACACAATTGGGAATGCCTGCCAGTGGATGGAAGACAACTTTAGTGGCCAGTCCGTGGTAGGGATATGTGGATGCTTGCGTGCTTCAGGAGGGCATCCAACACTTGGGTCAGCATGCGTGAAAAGAGAGGTTGTGATATGCCATGCAGTTCGGATTTGGAGCACAGACACGACTTTCAGTGGAGGGGGGATTTTTATCACACTGACAATGTCGTCGTGTATTATGTCCACTATGGTGGTGATGGTGTCCTGGTCCAACCGGTACAGTGTGTGGATCTGCACAGGGGTTAGGTCGAATGGACTGGCTCTGATGCGAGGGATTGGTGGCTGCCTACGTGGTACCACTGGCTGCACTGGTGGGACTTGCTGGGCCTGTCTCCACCCTCCTTCTCCTCCTGTATCACCTCTGTGCTGCCTGTTGTTGTTGTTGCTGTTGTTGTTGTTGTTGCTGGTGTAGCAGTACAGGCATGTCCTCCAGCCCCAGGATTACAACAGCAAGTGGGATCATTTTTGATGTAGGAAGGGGTGTGGTGTGTGGGTGTGCTCCTTTTGAGCTGGGACAGGCTCCATTGCCTCCACTTGCGGTGATTGTGTGCACCTGTGTCCAGTTGGCTACACTGCAGGTTGCTATTTACGGGTGATCCGTGATGCCTGTAATACCGCCATTGTGCAGGCCCTATTTACCGCCTTCGGGATGCCGGTAAGTGCATGACCGCGTGACTTGTGATGTCCTCCTGTAAGTGGCATCCCGGTATTGCTGCCACGATGGGGCGCATGTACGCGCGCATACCGGTAAGAAAGGGCACAGTACAGGCGGTGGCGGTATTTCCGCATTGTCGGCTCGTAATGGCCTGCACCAGTAATCGATGCTGGTATTACCATTCCGCCTTCCTCTTTTCCTTACCTCCATGCTCGTAATGAGGCCCAGAGTATCTGCAGGGCACTCTATGCCCTGTCCAAGCCTCATTGTAAAGCTGACTGTTTGCCCTTGATTCGTGGGTTGGAGTCTTTCGTGCATGATTTTAGTGGTGTTTAGCCTGATCGGCTGTGGACATGTTCGTACTACCAGGAACTCTTGTGTAAATCCAGTACAGAGACCAAACAGCGCATGGATCTCTCCTGCAAGGGCATGAGTGGGATTCAGAGGTTGCCAAATATGGCAAAGACTTCCGCCTGCATCAGAGACCAAGAGATCAGTTGCCAGGACTGATAGGCTTGGTTGTTTAATCGTTGTCTGGATTCAACCCTTCATTCTTACTTGGAGTTAAAGCTCAAGAAAAGGATGGGTGTTGAATGTTGCATCCCCCAGCAACCGGAAGGCTGCTGAAAATTTGAATGGAAATGTCTCTGCAACTGGGAGAACACATTCGGCTCCAGGTACCTAGCTTTGTTGGACAAATGGACAAGTCTGTTAGAAATGAAGAAGCCAACTTGTAGAACGAATGTTTTTATTATGTTTTTTATTTTTTATTGGGCTCTTCATCCTTCTAAGATTGTTCTGGTCGCGAAGGTCTGTCAGTTTCTGCAGCATCACTTCTTACTTCCACATATCTTGCTCGTATAGCCAGGTTATAAGCCCATGTGTCTCCTACCACGGTGTGCCTAGCTATTTATTTATTTATTATATTTATTTATTTGTATCTATTTTATTTATTTATCTATTAATCATGCGCCGTAGCCCGCAGGCATCAGGGCGCGCAAAGAACACAGATATCAGCCTATTAAAGAACAGGGAATCAAATTAGCCACTAACAATTAAACAATAATGTTTTTTAAACGCTTACGGAATGCTGTCAGGTTCTCTTCTTTCTGCAGTTCCATTGGAAACTCATTCCAGGCCAAGGCTTCCTGGACCGGGAAAGAGCAGTCATAACCTCTTGCACGCTTGAACCGTGGACAACTCAAACGCATGGTGTTACTTAACCTTGTAGTTCCTGCAGGTTGATGATGAAGAAAATGCTCAGGTAGATATGAAAGAGCCAGCCTGAACAAACATTAGTGATAAACTTGAAGCGAATCCGGTCTGCAACCGGCAGCCAATCTGGTTCTCTTCAGTAATTTGAAATAGGTTGTTTCTTAGAGATGTTTTTAATGTTGCAAACCACATCGTTCTGCAGAATTTGAAGTTTTTGGGTACAGGTTTTACTGGCGCCACTCAGTAGTGCATTACAGTAGTCAATCCTCAGCATTATATTCGCCCTTACCAAGGTCCCACAGTTTTTATTAGAGACATCGGGCCTGACTAATTATAACAATCTTAGATGATATTGAGATTTCTTTACCAAGTTGTCCACTTGGGCATCCGCCCCAAGAGAGGAATCAAAAACAACCACCAGAGTTTTAACCTTGTCAGACACTTCAATGTAGTAGCCATGAATAGAAAAACCTGCATACAGGGCGTGGCCAGGCGACAACAGATGAAGATGTGACTGCTGTAGTTTCCGTCTTGAGGCACCCAGAAACCCTCTAATGTTGCCTTCTTTGGGATGATTTTAAGCAACTCCTTCCTGACTGTGTGATCCCGGCTGCAGCCCACCCTCCTCCTTTCTGAGGCTCTGAAGATCTGAGGCATTGATGACCGCATGAGCCCTCTGCCTGACAAGATGGTGGCATCTGTCCTCCTGGGCGAAATCAGTGGCTGGTGAGGTGCTCCTATGGGCTTGTGCTGCCCTGCGCTGACCCTCCACCCTCTGGGTTTGAATGCAAAGGTAACCGGCTGCCTGCGTGCAGTGCCAACTGAGGATAGAGGTCTATGGTTGCTGGGCCGTAGCGTCCCTCAAGGAGACCAGGCGGCTCCTGCGCACCCCAGCCCATCTGCAACTGAGATTGTGGTGGACTACAGAGGAGGTCCGCTCACCAACCCTGCAAGCGGTGGTGTGCAAGTCTAACCAACTGAGGAGCTGTTGTGCTCCCTCCTGACATCTGTCGGCCCCCACTGAGAGCCCAATGTGTGGACCCGACTGTCTCCCAGCTGCAGGGACACAGAGGCTGCACCATGCTCTCCCAACTTGGAACCTGAGAAGAGCTGGTTGCGACCTGGGTGGCCAGGCCTTGAGTGTGAGAACTGAGAGGAGATCGCCATACCCCACTGTGAAGGATAGCCAGAGGAGCTTATTTAAAGGAAAAGGGCAGTCTGTGAACTCCTGGTGCAGATTGGAGCTCCGGGTGAGATGCTTGGAAAACCCCTCAGTCCCTGCTCTGTCCCTATCAGAATAACACACGTGGTGCCCTTGAGGCTCAACATTAACCCAGGTGTCTTTGCTCAGGAGTAGGGCTGTCACAAGCTGAGGACTTGTTTCCCCGTGTGCAAATAGAAACTGTGCCGGAGCTGCCACCTCCCCTGAGGAGACCAATTTCTATCCTACTAATCCTGTGGGATGAGCTGTGTGCCCCATCCGCAGCCATCTCTGTCCTGGCTTGAGGTCCCTACATGCTACCCATGAACCATCAAGGACCTCCTGGTAATGTGGGGCTCAGCTGCTACCTCCTGCAGTGAACCTGCACGCCTGCTGAAGTTTGGGGAGTGGAGATTAGGAATCTGGGCGGGTGACCCTGAAACCGCTGCTGCACTGAGAGTGGGTGTAGTCGTGCTCCCTGGAATCTAGTGGTGGTCTTTGCAGCAGGCCTGATATCTAGACCGTACTGATCTGATCCGTCATTCCCTTCAAACCCTGATGGCAAAGGGGAGCCTGCTGAAGCATAGGCTTACCTGTGATGACCAAAGTCAGAGCGAAGGCCAAGGTGGGGGACATCAAGGCTCTCCTGATCATGCAGGAATGTAAAGGGAAGTAAGTGCAGAGTTCAAAGCATGGATCCACTCTCCTCTCCTCGGAATGGCCCCTGAGGATCCCTCCTTCAAAAAGCAAGACCTCAAGGACATGTTCTCTACCTTGAGGTAAGATGTCATGCCCAAAATTAAATCCACCAAGCAAGCGGTGACAAGGTCGATTGCAGAGCTTTATTCCCACATATATGGACTGGACTCCCGGGTCGGAGAGGTAGAGGCTAAAGTATGTGACCAAT
Organism: Ambystoma mexicanum; assembly: GCF_040938575.1. NCBI lineage: Eukaryota > Metazoa > Chordata > Amphibia > Caudata > Ambystomatidae > Ambystoma > Ambystoma mexicanum. The sequence goes on along the minus strand of NC_090936.1, from coordinate 220,053,846 downwards.
CCCATCACCATGCTGATCAGGCTAAAAGATGGTGGGAATAGAAGAACAGCTGAAGTTAATTTGGGCTAAGCAGGAAGACCTAGAAAATCAAACATGAAGGAATAATATTCTGCTCTTTGGTGTCCCGCATCACATACCTGATCACGAGTTGGCAGATTATGTCCAGAAATTGTTTTGTACCCTACTAGATCGCCCAGAGTCTGCATGCGTCACATTGGATAGAACACACCATGTCTTGTCTTCGTCCCAGCAACGCCACAATCTGGTTCCATATGTATTTTCGAGGCTGCACTATTTTCAACAGAAGCAGGAGATTATGGCAGCGGCCAGAAAGAAAGAGCCGGTGCAATTTCAGGGATACTAGCTTTTGTCATTTAACGATATCTCTCCACTCACTCCAGCCAGCAGGAGGAGTCATTGTGGCTGTGTTTGCAACAGATCCGCTATAGATGGGGGTTCCTATGTAAACTGCTGTTTGAATTCTAAAACTGACACTATAATGATAATGATGTGTTATTTATATAGTGCCTTAATCAAAAGCGCTTTAAAGAGCACATATTTACATACAATATCACCAAACCGAAATTGGTACTCATTTATCGACCTCAGAAGTATGAAAGGCTGATTTGGCCTTGCCAGGGTTTGAACCTGCGACCTGCGGATTATGCTCAGATCTCAGCAGCAAGCACTCAACCCACTGAGCTATCTTACTGGCAATCAGCTCAGAAGACGTGGTGTCAAATTTTATGGAATCCCTGCCAACATCTCGGGAGAAGGGTGGCAAAACTGTGGAGGCGGTCAACCCATCACCTGCTGTTCAGAGCAAGTCCAGAAAGCCCAGGAGGATGTTGAAGATTTTTTGAGGTTATATCAAGTATTTCGTGGTATTTTGTGGTATTTTGCTATGGTGGTATTTTTGTAGTTATGAGACTAATTTCAGAATACTGCCTAATAATTATTTCACCAGGGTCACTAATGGTAAACAAATACTGAATTTAGCACACTCTCAATAAATGGCTCATGCTCTCCTGTGATGTTTTATCTACAACATCAATTTCATGCCTTTTTGGCTGTGTTTTGCAATATATATATAAAATCATGCAAATAAAATACAACATATTCATTCAGCCTCTAAAACGTACTATGACTAACTTTACTTTCACAATTCTTACAACACGGTCTATCTCCCTATGCATGCCAAACCAACGAGACTGAATGCAAAAAAATACAATGAGACTAAATTACTTTTTTGAATTAATATTTTTATTATAAAATAGAAATATGCAAGTTACACAGATTGACACCTGCGCCCACGTTGTCATTCACAACATAGCAAGGTTTTTCATGCAAAGGATTTCAATGCTCGATATGAGATAATGTGTAGATCCCTGCCGGTTATCAGCCTTTACTTCGTAACAAAAGTTGGCATGATCAATACACTTTGACTTGCAGCAAAACTTAGAGAAATACAAACACAGTTTTACATGCCTGTTTGCTAATGCAGCGCCTAAAAATGAATGGAATTATTTAATCTATGCTACGTAGTATCAACATGCACTTCACACGCCCCATACTTAACAACATAATTACCTAGGTTAAGCTGGAGATATTCACTGACTCACCTTGTTAGTGACCCAGGGTCATTCACAGAGAAGGTCGCTCGAGACTGCAGCTTTTCTAAGGATTGACAACCCAGGAGAGAGACAGCCACAGCCCACCAGACAGTCAGCTTAAAAGTACCAGAGAAACAGTCTGCCCAGAAATCAGCACTGCTGCCTCCTTCATCAGTGAGTGGAAGAATTAATATCAGCCCTCTCCCTTCAAACCCTTTTCACAAAACTACCTGTCACTCACAAGCACCTCCCTTTGACAAGATCATCCAACTTAAACAGCACGTGATTTCCTATGTGCCTTTCTGCATTTCTGAATAGAACTTGTTTCATCTCGCCTGCGTTACCTGCCTAGAACAATGTGATGTCTTTAGAAAAATGGATCTTCACATTGCTTATTTTACAACACAGCACAGATCCTGCCAGAACGTTTAAAGTTTATTTTTCTTTCCAGACCACCATGCATTATCTGCTTATATAACAGATTAATTTGCACTAGATGTTATTATGGGAGTCTGTTAAATGTGAACGGGTAAATTATTATATTAGTTTTATGTTAGTATTTTTTTTAATTATTTTTTCAGGCCCTAGTTAAAATTAAAACCCTTGCCTTAAAAGTGATTGATGAAATGCGGAGTCTGGGTGTTGAAATGCAGAGCCTACATTCTTCCTTCAACCCATCCTTTTTTTCTGCTGGGACATCACTGAAATCACTGCAGGAAAAACAAACATTCAATAATTTCAGTAAACCACATCTCTATTCCTGAGCAAAAGATAGAAAAACAATATTTTATTTCTCTTTTTTAGAAGTGTTTTTTAAATCGTATCTCTTGATCACCTTTATCTTGGATCTTCTTTTAATTGGTGATCTATTTATTTATTGTGTTTGGTATTATTTGGAAATGTATTTTTATATCTTTTTGCCTTATAAAATATTAAGGAAAAACATTGTCACTTTCAGAAAACATAAGTCCATAAAATTGTGCCATTGGCCTCAGTCTGATGTAATCAGTTTGTAAACAGAATAAAAATAGTCTTTTTTGTCAATTTAAAAAATCACTCAGGAAACCGTTCTTGGTTAAATGAACCTCCATCCTCTGTAGATGGGACTTCTTTCGGGGTCATCATCTTCTCATCTTTAAGGGTCATCATCTTCACCCCCTTCTTTGGTCCAAAGGAATCCATTCCAGTGGTATCCTCGAGGGATCCGGCACTCCAAGGATCCGGTGCACTGACAGGGAAAACAATTATTTTTATAGAGTAAAAAGAAAAGACAATTTATGAATCAAGTACACCAATCCCTTTACTTTTCCATTTTTAACTCAATATCTGAAATCAAATTCAGTTATGCACACAAATGCAAATTATACCAAATAACATATCACACAGCCAAGTCATCCCCTTAGGACCATCTGAAAATAATACAAATTAAGCAAACTAATACCACCTGGAATTTTCAGGCAACAGTCTCAAACAAAACACTCCTTTCTCTTAGTTACTTATTTACAATTGTGTTCACTAATTTGACATATCGCTCCCATTTTATCTCTTCAAATCCCGTTTTTATACCTTCACACTATTTACATATATTCACCTGCAATGGTAATTCTATGTAATAGTTAAGCGCTTTACTTTTTCACTCTCTGCTTCTCAATTTGCTCTAGTCTTTTCACTTCATGTTTCGGGTGAAAGGACTTAATTTGTTTAACATGGACAAACTGTTGCACTGTTAATTCTCCCTCCTTTTTAGCAATTCTGTAGACCACAGGTGAAATCGTATCTAGAATTCTATATGGCCCTTGCCATGCTGCAGGAAATTTAGAGTGTTAATGCTTACTTTTCCAAAGTTAAACTTATACACCTGGTCTCCTATTTCATATTCTTTCACAGATGTCTTCCTATCGTGATATGCCTTTGTACTGTCAGCAGCGTTTTCCAAATTGTGCTGTGCATATACAAACGAATATTACAAGTACTTTCCCAGTTCTTCCACATATTCATGAATCGTGGATGCATTTACAAGAACCTAATCATACGTTCTGTAAAGTAAGTGTTGTGGCAAAACCATTTTTCATCCTGTCAATGAGATTTGTTGATTTAGGGGGCGTCAACCTGAGAGCCATTAGTACCAATGGAAGCTGAAATACCAACACTGTTCCACTCCGCCTCAAGAGGAGGGCTGGTAAGAAATGTGTAACTTCCTCTTCACACCCAAGATTTGCCACATTTTTGTCATCAATGCGCTAGTGAAATGACTTCCACGGTCTGATTCTATTCTTTGAGGTAAATTAAATCTTGAAAAAATAGGATTTACAAGTAAAGTGGCTGCCGTTTTGCACACTGCAGTCTGGAGCTAGAATGCACACCACCCATTTAAAAATTAGACAAACGACTGTCTGCATGTAACTATTTCCCCTTGCTGATCTCCTCACGGGCACTGCATAATCGACTTGTAAATCAGACCATGGGAGTGTCAACCCTCTTTTCATTAATGGTGCTCGATGAGCTGGTGATGCAGGCTTAATCTATGCACACACTAAACACCCTCAGGTGTATAGCTCAACATCTTGAGGCATGTGCACCGATAGTTGTAATCTTTTTAGATTTCCAAACATTTCCATGCACATCTGTGTCCTTGAGTTATGGCATTGTGGGCATGATGTAGCATCAATTCCTGGAAATGGAAAAGCTACTACCCATTGGATTTGCCCTGTCACAGATTCTCTAATTATCAGTCCGTTTTGTAACCAAATTCTCTTTTTGTTATTTAATAGCACCCTCAAATCCTCTTTCCCTTTGCATTCCTCTTCAGTCAGAGAATCTTGTTCTGCATCTAGAAAATGGTTGTAAAATAAACCTAGAATAAGTTTGTCCTTTTGCGCTTTGATCAAGTCTTGATATGGAGTATCAAAACTCCATTGTGCTATAGGCTGTTCCACTGCTTTTGGAGTTTTCAACGTGTTATCACATCTACCTCTATTTTACCAAGCAGGTGTTCAATAGGAAATAACCCCCCAATACAGCTCCAATTTTGGCTAATTGATCTGCCTTATGATTCCCTTCCTTATCCTCATTTAGTGTTTTCAAATGACCATGTATTTTCCTCCAATAGATAATCAGGTCATATTCTGACACAAGTATTACAGCCTGAATCACCTTGCCATGTATAAGGGGCTTCTTGTTATAGGTGAGCATGCCTTTCAACTTCCAGCCAGGTAATTACTCCACAAAACTATTTCATGTATAATCAGGATCAGTCACTAGAACTATTTCTTTGAGTCTATTTTCTACTGCTGTAGATATTGCCTTATAAATAGCAGCCAGTTCTGCCACCTGACTGCTCTTGGGGCCTATCCTCATGCTCACTCTTGGAATGTTGTCAAATTTAATCCAAACATTTCCTAATCCTGCTACAAGCTCTTTAACAGTATCTTTTTCTACATGGCATGCACATCCATCTACATACACAGTTGGTAATTCCTTACATGTTTCTTTGTTGAAAGCTTTGTGTGGGGATTGCTCAAATTCATTCAAACTTGTCTCTAGCTCTGTGTCATCAGGCGTACAGGCAGCTGCACAATCATGCAACTCTGCTAGTTCTTGAGCAACTGGGCTCATTTTATTTTGTCCATATCTCACTTCTACTGGAAATGTCTGAAGTATTAATGTCCATGAGGTAATTCTTGACTGGGCCAAATTCCCTGATCTGATTCTCTTACTTTGCAAAAATTGCAGAGGCTGGTGATTTGTTTCGCAATCACCCGCTCCACTCGATTTATGGGATGGAAATATAGTAATGCCTAGACTGTGTCAGAAGCGCTTTTTCACATTCGCTAAATGTGGTCTCTACAGTTGAAAATGTTTTGCTAGATATGTAATGGTTGTGTTATTTGCGTCATGTTTTTGATATAACACAGCCGACATACATTGATCTGTAAACCCTATTTCTACAAAGAAAGCCTGGTTTTTCATTGGATTTGCCAAACATGGTTCTTTCATTAGACACTCTTTTAGCATGGCCACTGCCTCACTTTGTTCGTTTTCCCATTAACAGGGTACACCGTGCTTCAGTAATCTTGACAAGGCTTGTGTAACCTCTGCAAAATTTTAAATAGATTTTCTGTTGTAACTTGTCATTCCCAACAAACGCTTTAAAATGTTCAAATTAGTAGGACCCTTTAGTTTATGAATCACTTCCACTTTCGTCCTTTGTGGGTTTAACCAATGCTCTGTCACTTTATGACCTAGGACGTTTACCCATTTTATGTACCACTGTGCTTTCTGTAAAGATACTTTTGTCCCAGCATTCTGTAGCTGACTGAGCACATGTCTAATCTCATTGAAGTGGCTTTTTAGATCTTCATTTTTGATTAGCACATCATCCACATAGACTATTGTTCCCCTTTCAGCTGCATCCAGAAGTGCCTTGCTCAGGAATATCCCAAACTCACTCCCACTATGGACATACCCAAAAGGGTTACGGGACCATGCATATTGTGATTTGTCAAAAGAAAATGCAAATACATTTTGAATATCTTCATCTAGTGGCACACACCAGTATCCAGCTGTATGGTCTAATGTGGTGAACACATTTGACCCGTGAACTTGTGCAAGACCCTGATCAATAAATGAAAGAGGCCACCTTGAAATAGATACCTTTTTGTGTAATTCTCGTAGATCTGCACACAAGCTCCAGTGGCCATTGGGTTTTAGCACACCTAATATTGTTAAACGGTAATTATATAGTGCCTCCTTAGTATTTATATTGGCCTAAGCCTATTCGCGCTACACGGAAAACCGCGTTGCAAAGTTCCGATTTTTGGGTTAACTTCGCCGCCAGTTAATATTCATCCATCATTTTGATTTCCAATTGTGTGTTCTACATTCTAAAATGGTGGACTGTGTTTTTGACTTGCAACCAAGCCTTCCGACCTTTGGGTTCAGTTAATGTTTAGGTTGTCCAAGAGCTGACTGTTTAGACTGAGCAAAGAGACCTTGTGCTTCATATGAACTGTAACCCAAGTGTGGTCTGTGCTCACAAGCCTCATCCTTGTATAAACTTTGGGACAATAAAGAACAAGCTTTGAGCGTATACTTTGGCTGAACTACATTGTGAAGGAACTTAGTACAAGGCTTACCACGGGATCCGAGAACATAGCTCACCATTGTGTGTTCATGGAAATGCAAACCGTTCGCATAATATTGTATAATCTGTATGTGAACTAGGCACGAACTCTAGACCACGAATTATTAACTTGAAGAGAGGGTTGACAATATTGCACGAATTGTATAAAAGCACACATGTTTCGATGTTCATTTCTCTCTCACCTCCCCTTGTCGGCTGGTACACACTGCGAGGTGTTGGGAGCCAGATAACTATCTGTTTTGCTTTGTAAACTGTACAGTAATAAAAGATCTGTGAATCTTTTTAGCCTGTGATTGGTGTATTTCCTTTGTGGTACTCAGCCTCAATATTTCTTTGTTCTTTCAGATGGCGCCTAAAAAGGGACCCTCAAGATTGATGCCACCTCGTTGAAGAGTAGACGTGGCTTTTGGACCGGGATCGGACAGTGAGAAAAGGGGGCCTCTTTTGGATGAGATGCAACACCTCAACAGTACTGCACGATCCGATCGCTGGACGGTGAGCATACGGTCTGAGACGGCATCTTGACAAGGGTCCATATATCGAGGCGGGCAGTTCTAATATGCCTGGGAAATTGTCTGCCTATTTCAGGGAGTTATTCCGCAGAGACAGACAATCGTTGGAATTTGGGTGTCTGTCACCACAGGAGGGGTCAACGGCATGGACTATTTACTGTAAGTATGGCATTGGTAGTATAGTATTCAACGATATTTGGCACAGACAAATTAGACATGCTCCCGAAATTCCGTGGCCAGTCAATGGTGGTTTTGAGATTGCGCGAATAGAGTATTTAGAATCCATATTGTTAAAGAAAAAAGCTAGACCTGCAGCATTGGATGTAATACAAAATTGGAAAACGGAAGCTATGCAGCAGCTTAAGAGTAAAGAGAAGCATGCACATCGTCACATGTCAAATTCCGAAAAGGCATTATTGTATGATCAACAAAAACAGTCAGAGTCTGTTAGAAACATGGATAGAGTTTTTCAACTTGGTATACAGAAAATATATCCGTCTAAAGATTTTCATGCCTCCGATGAGCTAATTGATAAACTCTTAAATGAACGTAGACCTGGTGCCACTGCACCACCTCCTTATGTACCTCTTCCTGCCGTCTTACCTCTTCCTGCTGTCGTTCCTCCTCACATAGCAATTCCTGTTCTTCCTGTTGCTCCCCCGCCGCCAGTTATTGCTCCTCTTCCTGTTGTTCCTCCGACTGTACCTCCACCTTTACCGACTATTACTGTTCCAGTAGATCCGTATTTGTTGCCAGTGGTAGTGTCTCCACTACCTGTTGTACAGGATTTGTCTACTTTCTCTTTTCTGAACGGTTCTGCTCCGCTCGTAGCTGATAAAGGGGCAATTGCTGAATCACAAATTGTAACGCGAAACACAGTTTCCAAAGAGACGGGGAGAAATTTGAATGCATGGGCTAAGCAATGTATAGGGAAAGGTGAACAATCTACTGTCTTAGCTACACTCCTTAATCTAGAAAGTATTCCTGATCAGAATGTCTTTATTGATGAGATGGGGATACATTTGGCTGTAATGTGGAATAGATTCACAGACACAGATGTCCCACAAGGGTTGAGAGATTTGAATGTTTTAGCTTATTCAAGGGATACTGCGGAGAAAATACATGAGCATGTCGAGAGGGTTTTTGAGTTTAGAAGGGAGTTAGAACAGTTACAGAATGATGAAGTAGATGGTGATAGTTTGGATGCTTTTTACATGCAGAAACGATTCCTTCCTCCTTTTAAGTAAATGAGTGAAGAAACGCGAATTTGCGCAAGGGATGCGCTTAGATGGATTTCAGATATGTCGATATCTCCCGTAGAAGTATATGATAAGTATAGTCAGTATACTCAAGAAATACAGAGGAAAGTGTTACAGGTATTGGTAGAATACCTGCAGGATGAATGTATAAAGAAAAAGCTTTGTTGTCCCACAGAATTATTGAATATTTATAAGAGAGCTTTTGCGTCTGATACTGCTTGCACCACTTTAGTGCTCTATTTGGCTCTGTTGCTTAGTAAAAACGTTCAGAGTTGCCTACTTCTCAGTTGCCTATGAGAGAGGTTCCTCTGACATTTGTTCCCAAAGTTGAAATTCCGGCTGATGCTTCAACGGGTGCAGCAGCCATCAATATTGAAGCTCATTTTGTATCACAGTTTGTCCACATCCCGTTTGCAAGACAGGAAGTGAATACTATTAGACAGTGGATTCCAGACATTAGTCAAAATCCAACAGGGTTTTACAAAGAAATAGAATCTGTCTTGCATTCGTCAGTTTTCACTTTGGGTGATATAGGGCCTCATTACGAGTGCTGCGATAAGGGGTTAACAGTGCCGGTAAGGATGCCGGTGCCGGGGGCGTGGCTACGAGGGCCATGTAAGAGGACGCAATCTGGAGGAGCTCCAGAGATCCTGCAACGATCCGGGCAAAAAAGTGCGTGATGACGGGCCGTTGACCGCTGAAAATACACATGCCGGTGTGTGAATGATTGGGCTACGCGAGGTGAACTTCTGGATGGTACAGGAGGAACGGCGGCAGAGATCGGTGCGGAAGAGATAAGGAGCACCGGAGACGAAAGACAACACAAAATGGCCGACCAATGCCCGGAACAAAAGAAGAAGCAGGCCGCACGGTGACCTAGCAAAAGGGGCGTACTAAGTGCACCTTTGTCACTTGTACTCAACACAGGTCCTCTGGGTCATGTCGAATAGGACGGTGAGGCCGAAGGTGAAACAGGCCACCTTAGACGACTTCGCTAAGACGTCCCCTGGTCAAGACATTACCAAGAGCAGGGACAAGCTGCCTGCAAGCGACATGACGACTTCGGGCGCTAACCAAGAAGTCCTGGCTGCGATTGCGGACCTAAGGGCGGCCTGGGAATCTAAACTCGAACTAGCCGTCACTGAACTAAAAACGGCACTGGACCTCAAGGTCGGAGAGGTGCAGGAGGACGTTAATCTACTCCGACAGGATGTCAGGGCCTTGGCGGAGCGCACGGAGTCCATTGAGAAGGAAGTTAGCCCGAATACTGCGGATTGCGCCTCCCATAAAGCCGAATTGCACGCCCTGATACAAAGAGTGGGCAACTTGGAGAGCAGAGCGGAGGAGGCGGAAGGACGAGCCAGACGAAACAACAAACGCATCGTGGGCCTGCCGGAGGGATTGGAGGGCCACGATCCCACGGAATTCATTGAATCCATGCTACTGCAAGAGATACCCGGAGGAGCCCTATCCCAAGGATTTGCAGTGGAAAGGGCACATAGAGCCCTAACAAGGAGGCCGCCGCCGGGGAACCCGCCTAGGCCGGTGATAGCCAAAATTCTTAATTACCGTGACCGGGAGAGGATATTGGAACACTTTCGTAAGGGAGGAACGATCACACGAGGAGCGGCAAACATCACGGCTTACCCGGACTACACCCTGTCTGTGCAGCGTAGTTGCATGAACTTTGGGACGTCAAAGCAGAGATTGAGAGAGGCGGGCCACAAATATATGTTATTGTATCCGGCAAAATTGAAAGTCATTCATAAACATAAAACTTTGTTTTTTGAGACCCCGGAGGATGCCATGGGATGGCTCGATGCGCAAGGATGTCCCCAGGAGTCAGAAGTTCGGACGGAGAAAGAGCTTGGAAGAGATAAGTGATGCACGAAGAAGGTGCCGCAAGATGGCGCGGCACGTGGGACTTGAATATAGTCGCTTGCGCAGCCTTCAGTAGAGAAGGTCAGACTATTGCACTATATGTCATAAGCACTGTGGTTAATGTTGAATTAGCGGGAGCCTTACGGAGCGATTCTCTCTACCCCATAACAGTTTCAGTTAAGTGGCCATTAGGGCGACTTCACCCTACTGAGCTATGTGCATCGTTTAGTGCTTGCAGGGCTAGATGTGGGGGTGCCTGAGCTCCGAGAAGAGAGCTGGGCAGCAGTTGGGGTGTGTGATGTTGGGGAAGGGACGGGTGGGGGGAGGGGAGGGAAGTTGGGGATTTATCGTGTACATAGTTATGGGGAGTTTGAGCTGGTACGAGAAGCTACAAGCAAAAATGGAGGGCTGTATCTGTATCACGTGGGCAAAGGGGAGTCGCTACATGGGAGGCAAGAAGACACTCACAAGCCATGGGAGACCTTAAGATCGTAACATGGAATGTCAGGGGACTTTACAGCTACTTAAAAAGAAACAAAGTCATGATGTACTTAAAAAGACAGAGGATTGATATTGCGCTGTTGCAGGAAACACATCTGACGCAGCAAAAATTGGAACTGGTGGGGAAGAAGTGGAGAGGTACTGTAGTGGGCTCTCCGTACTCTGCCTATGCTAGGGGAGTGCTGGTCTGGGTGGCACCGCATGTTCCGCTCCAACTTACGCAAGAGGTGGTGGACACGGAGGGTAGGTTGGTCATATTAAAGGCCTTTTGTAGAGAATAAAGAGGTGTGCATTATAAATACATATGCCCCCAACCAAAACACTGCTACGTATTTTAGAACCCTATGTACTCATCTGGGCGCCTGTGTGGGGGGAGCGGTTATCTGGGGAGGGGACTTCAACTGTGTTCTCGACCCAAAGGCAGACAGATCTGATGGGAAGATTGATATGCCCACCCCGGCGGCCAGGGTATTGCAGACATTACTAGATGACTTTGGGCTGGCGGATGTTTCGAGACTGAAACACCCTAATGCAACACAGTACTCGCACTACTCAGCTCCGCAGCACCTGCACACGAGGCTGGATTATTTTTTTGCCACACCAGATGTGATGATAAAGACCACCCAAATAGAATATAGAGCGAGGGTCCTGTCGGACCACTCGCCTCTGGTGCTGACCTGGCAGCACTACCGCCCCAGATCGCGGATACCGACGTGGCGCCTCCGGGCGGAGGCGCTCAGAGACCCAGTCTTCAGGGAAGATATCAGGGATGCGATCTCACAGTACTTTGAGGTAAACACAGGCAGCGTAGATTCGGCGTGCACACTCTGGGAGGCCTTTAAGGTGGTGTTGCGGGGTGCCGCTATTGCTAAGTTAAAAGGCCTACAGGGTGGGGTCCTAACAGAACTAGAGAAAGCGGAAGAGAAACTGGAGCGCGAAAGCAATAGGGCAGGAGGGGACGCGGAACTTGTACTCGAGTTGCAGCAGAGGTGTGCGGAGCTTTGGGAAAGGCTCTGCAACCTTAACTACAAAACGTATGTTGAGAGGCAACATGCAGGTGGGGATAAAACTGGCCGCTTGTTGGCGTGGTTATACAAGAGCGAAACCCCCAGGCCCCTGATTAGGATAATAACCAGAGAAGACGGGGAGGTGGTTGACACCCAGGAAGGAGTCAACGAGGCATTCTTGGACTATTATAGAACATTATATGAGGACAGAGGAGGGGACAATCAGGAGGAGATTAGAGAAACACTAAAAGACATGGAATTACCTAAGATTAGTGATGAAGAAAGGGAGGAACTAGACGCACCGATTACCCTGGAGGAATTAGAGGAGGTGGTGAAACAGCTGCCCACCTGCAAGACCCTGGATACGGACGGATTCCCGGCTGAGTTTTACAAAACATATAAAGCAGAAGTACTCCCCCTATGCTAGAGATGCTCAATGAGTCTTTTGAGAAGGGTCGGCTACCAGACACGCTCAGAGAAGCACTAATCGTGCCGCTCCCCAAGCCCAACAAGCCAGGGCATTTCTGCGGCTCCTGTAAGCCGTTGTCAATGTTGAACCAGGACAGCAAGATCTTGACGGCGGTCCTGGCTAATAGGCTGAGAAGGGTCATCAGTAAACTGATACACCCGGATCAGACAGGTTATGTCCCCAACAGAAATATAACCCACAACCACAGGCGACTCCACCGGGTGATTGAAGAGGGAAACAGGAGCGATGGGGAAATGGCGGTGGTGTCCCTAGATGCAGTCAAAGCTTTTGATTCAGTGAGGTGGCCATGGTTGCTGGCGGCCCTGGAAGAATACGGGATGGGGCCGCGTTATGTTATGTGGGCGAAATTGTTGTATAGTGAACCACTGGCCAGAGTACGCACAGGATCGGTGATATCTGAGAGGTGGCAACTCAGTAGAGGCACCAGACAAGGGTGCCCCTGGTCCCCGATGTTATACATTCTGGCCCTAGAGCCCCTGGCAGTGTACCTCAGACAACAATATGACATGGTCGGTATTGAAGCAGGGGGAGAGAAGCACCTAATATCCTTATATGCTGACGATTTGCTACTTTATTTGAAATATCCGGAAGAAAATCTTCAGTATAGTCTAGAGGTCATGGAAAAGTATGCTGAATTGTCCGGCATAGTGGTGAACCCCCAAAAATCGAGCATATTCCCATTGGGGAGCTACATAGGAGCCCCTCTGGAACGGTTGCCAGTGTTGTCCGTACCTTGGGTGGCTGATTCCTTCCGCTACCTCGGAATAGATGTATATCATACTGTGGAGGAGGAACACTTGCATAACACTGAGGTGGCTGTGAAAAAAATCCGCACAAATATGAAGTTTTGGGAGAAGCTGCCGCTGGCGATGATGGGACGGGGGGCGATGCTCAAAATGGTGGTCCTGCCTAGGCTGTTACATTTCTTCAGTAATATACCATACTTGATACCCAAAAAGTGTTTTGTCAAACTGAACAGCATGTGTAGGGACTTCCTGTGGCACGGCACTCGCAATAGAGTGGCGCTATGGAAGCTACAGAACTTCCATGATAGAGGGGGCATCAAGCTGCCGAACTTTGAGGCCTATTATGTAGCCCGTCAGTTGCAATATGTAACCAAATGGCTCTCTGATGAAGAAACTCCTGAATCTAGGCTGTTTGGGCAGGACTGCACCCCGTTTGACCTAAATGAGATTATCTGGGTGACTAGACTTGAAATGAAAGAACGCCCGGGTATGCTGTTGCTTGGGTGGAAGATGTGGCACAGAGTATGCCAACTGATGGAGAACCCATGCCCGTGTTCCCCACAGGTGCCACTAGTTGCCTTAGCTAGGGGAGACAACCAGCTCAGGATGATAATCAGGACCTATTGGGAATCGGTTGGGCTGGTCACATTGGGAGACATATGGCAAGAAGGGGCTATTAAAGAGTTCGAAGAACTGGGAGAAGAGACAGGCTTGCATGGAGGCCAATATGTAACGTATCGTAGGCTAGTGCAGACTATTCGCAAAACCTGGCCAGAGATTGCACTGGCGGAAGAGCCAGACGTTCTAATGGGAACAATATATGATATATCAGAAGGAGGGCACGAGATCTCTAGACTATATGAGATGTTGATGACCCGGGTGGGGAAGGATTTAACTCACCTGAGGCTAGACTGGGAAGCGGAGGTGGGGGCACAGATGACCGATGGAATGTGGGAACGTGCTATAGGATACCACAAGAAAGTGTCCAGAAATGCTAGATTGCACCAGATACAGTTCTACATAACGCATAGAGCCTATATGACCCCGAAGAGAATATCTAAGTTTGCAAACGCAGGAAGACAAGCATGCCCAAAATGCGATGAGGAAGACACAGATATGACACACATGTTCTGGTCTTGCCCAGTGATTGAAGCTTTTTGGGGGGAAGTGGCACGGAAACTAGCGGATAAAGGGGTCTCGCTCAACATAGATACAGCCTGGGCCTGCCTGTTGGGAGGGTTTCCCAGACCACGGAACACTAAACACCTTGGGAAACTGAGGGACCTGGCATATGTGCTTGCTAAAAGAAGGATAGCTATGGGCTGGAAGCAATGCCACAAGCCACGGGTAGAGGTATGGTGGCGGGACTTGCAAAAATGGGCGGAGGCTGAAACGGTGGTGTGGCAGGAGGCATGTAGCAAGTGCGGGGAAGAAGATGTGGGTAACCTGATGGTTTGGAGAATGTTAATAACAGGACTGTTTGGCACAGTAGTGGATCCTGCAGCTTCGGAAGGAAGCGATACCCAGCCACACGCAGCGGATACAGAACCAGAAATGCAAATAAGCTCTTGGGGGGGGGGGATTTGGGGAGCAGTAATGAGCGTTAATTGATGTTCACGAGTTTATTATAAATAACGCTGCAAGTTTGGTTTGTATTGTTTATTTGTTTTCAAAATAAAAATCTTTTTTTTAAAAAAAAGGATGCCGGTGCCGTTAACCCCTTACCGCCGCATTCCAAGGTCCCTTAGCGGGTCCCGCTAAGGACGGCTGGTTTTAACAGCCGCCCTTGGAGGGAGCTGGTAAGGGACCAGGGAGCTAATAACGGGCCCGTTATTAACGGGCCCGTTATTAGCTCCCTCCCCATTCCCATTGATCCCTATGGGGGTTCGAATGGGAATGGGGATGGGTATTTTGAATGGGGTCTTACTGGGTCCTCCAAGGTTGGAATTACCCGGTAAATCCACATTCAAGGAATCCAGACCTGGACACGAGTTTGGAGGCAGCCCTGGCGCTAATAGCACCATGGCTGCCTCCAAACTCGCAATGACAGCCATAGACTTGCTCCTATCTGCTGACCTATGGAAACAAATTAGGATTGTAGATGATCCCGCAAGATTAGGCGACACAATGGTTAACTTGGTTAGGTTAGATGGGGAAAGGACAGCTGGTAAAAAAAGACCACCGCAGGTGATACTGACTTTGCCAGATAGAATAGTAATGAAATTAAAGACTTTAATTCCTGAGAGAAGGATTGTTAGGGACAAACTCACTGCATGTACCCAAGGAAAATCTGGAGGTGCTACCGAATTCTTTAATCGGTTCGAACAAGTATTCTCTGATTTTAGCAGACAGGATTTAAGCACCGAGTCAGGGAAAAGATTGTTTGTGGATAAGTTTGTGCGTGGATTGTTGCCTGATATTCAGTCAAAAATGATGACTTCTGAGAGTGCTTGGCAAGCTAAATCACAGTCCGAAGTATTGCACATGGCTCAGTATTACGAGAATAGAGTCAATAATGCAAAAGAAAGGATCAAAAAGAAAAGGGGAGATTTAAATACCAAAGTATTATTGCAACAGATGGTCAGAAAGCCTAGAGGTGGAACTACACAGTTTAGAGGTCAATTTGTTCCACAAAGTAATGCGCCGTTGGGTCCTGTACACGCAAACCAATGTGCTTATTGCAGACAAGAGGGTCATTGGCGAGCACAATGCCCGATCCTCCTGAAAAGGTTGAATAACACATATGGTGTCTTGGGTAGACGATCCAGAGGCCGCACTGGACTAGGGGGTCCTGGTAGAAGCCAGTTCGCTCAAAATTCTCAGTCTTTTTTGCAAGATAAGCAGCAACCAAGTGTAGATAGCAGAAATATTTTTGATAATCCTTCAACTTCCTATTTTTCTGAAGATCTTGACTTCAATGATATATTGTTTTGTTAGGACAGCCCGAAGCAGTGTCTGGAACCGAGGCCTATTCCCATTAATCAGAAAGGTCCCTACATTGAGATGATGGTGGGGAATAGGAAGCATCTATTTTTGATAGACACAGGAGCACAGAAGTGCTCCATTGATCATTCACAGGTTCCAGACATTTCAGTTGATGGTGAGAAAGCTTTGAAGTGTATAGTCTCCGACTTTGTGTACATTGTGGAGTAATTGAAGAAATTGCAGGAAGTATATGCAGTAGCCCGATTTTACCGGTGTATAAGAAAGGGGATAATGCGATCCCATTCCGTTTCATTATCGATTTACGCGCTATCAATAAGATTGTTGCTCCACAATTTCCAATTGTGCCTGATGTAACGAAGATACTAACAATGATTCCAGCTTCTGCTACTCATTTCAGGGTGGTGGATCTTAAGAATGCTTTCTTTAGCATTCCCATACATGTGGATAGTAGGTATTTGTTCGCGTTCACCCTAGGGGGATGCTCGTTTACATTCACCCGTGCACCACAAGGGTACACGGAGAGTCCGAGCATTTATAGTAGGGCTTTGAAAGAGAAGCTCGATACACTTGAGTTGCATTCTACTTGTACATTACAACAGTATGTTGACAACCTTCTATTAACTTCAAACTCAGAAAGTGCTTGCAAGGAAGGCACTGTGTTATTGCTTATTCATCTAGCAAAGCATGGGCACAAAGCTTAATTGAAAAAGTTTCAGTATTGTCGACAGGAGGTCGCCTATTTAGGCTATCTCCTGTCAAAGGAGGGAAGAAGATTGACACCTGAATGAATTAAGAGCATTTCTCGCATGTCTGTCCCAAATACACAGGAGGAAGTCAGAGCCTTTATAGGAATGGCTTCTTACTGTAGACAGTGGATTCCTAACGTCTCACTAGTGATCAAACCAATGTTGGCATTGACAAAGAAGGGCATTTCTTTGCCACCACCGTGGAACTTGGAACAACAGAAAGCTTTTGATCTGCTCAGGACTGCACTGTGTTCAGCACCAGTTTTGGGCACACCAAATTATGATAAGGCCGTTGTGTTGTATGTGCATGAACGTGATGGATGTGCTTTGGCTGTGTTAACGCAGGGACATGGGGGAAGAATAGACAGTGCGGTTATTTTTCCTCCACACTTGATCCTGTTGCATGCGCTTTGCCGAGCTGTTTGAGAGCTGTCACTGCTCCTGCTGTGTCTGTAAAGCAGAGTGAGGGCATGGTTTTAGGCCATACCTTAACCGTGTTAGTACCTCACTCTGTAGACATTCTATTAAATAGAACGCAAACACAACACCTTACTTCTGCATGATTAACAAGATATGAACTGATCCTATTTGTACCCCATATCCAAATTAAAAGGTGTTGCGTATTGAATCCAGCTGAATTGTTACCTCTTCCACAAGATATTGCTTGCAATGACGAAATGACACATGACTGCCTTTTTACTACAGAGCAAGAAACTAAAGGCAGGATTGTTTTGAAAGATACACCTCTGAATGATCCACAAGGGGAGCTGTTTTGAGATGGCTCCTGCTTCAAACTTCTGGATGGTACATCCACTGCTGTTTACGCCATCACTACACTAAGCACGATCATGGAAACCAAGAGAATTTTGCATAACTCCGCACAGGCCGCAGAGATTATTGCACTGACTCCAGCTTGTGAACTTTCCGAAGGGCTTAGGGTGAATATATATACTGACAGCCAGTATGCCTTTGGGGTGGTTCACAACTTTGGTAGATTATGGGCAGAACAAGGTTTCTTGATCTCACACGGAACGAAAATCCAACATGGCACCTTGATAGTTAAGCTACTCTGAGCACTTGCGCTTCCTACTCAACTAGCAATCATGAAGTGTGCGGCACATCAGAAAGTAGTAGATAATGTAGGGAAAGGGAACGGCTTTGCTGACAGGATAGCTGAAAAGACTGCTACTGATTTCTACTCAGAAATGTATGTTACAAAGGAAGCCAAAAACATTTGTACAGTAGATGAAGGGATTGATTCGATAAAGAATATTCAAGCTGATGCCATTCAAAAAGAACTTAAACACTGGGTTAAGGGTTTGGCAAGGTTGGATGAGCAAGGGTGTTGGGTAGACAGTTGAAAAGGAAGATGGATGCTACCCGATGCATATGTGACTGCTATGATCAAGATGGCTCATGGTCCCACTCACATATGTGCTAGGAAAATCTGTAAAATGCTAGAATCTGTCTGGGTGAATATCAACATCTAAAAACTGCTGAACGTTTTGCCCAAAATTGTATGGTTTGCTTACAGCATAATGCGGGGAAGGGTATGATGACACCGAGGGGGAGTTTTGGTCCCCCCACTGTGCCTTTTGAAGTGATTCATTTCAAGATGGAGCGCTATAATAACTACAAATATGTCTTGGTAGTCATTTGTGCCTTTAGCAAGTGGGTTGAAGCCTTCCCTGTGAAAGATGCTACAGCAATGACAACAGCGAAAATCAAGCTTAAGGAATATTTTCCTAGGTTTGGTTTGCTGAGAGTCATCTGGTCAGATAATGGTCCACATTTTATCGCTGCTGTTATTCTGCAAGTATGCGCGGAATTACAGATCGATAAACGGTTCCATTCGGCTAGACAAGCTCAGGGTGCTGGAATTGTAGAACGCCATAATGGTATCTTGAAGAATAAAATTGCCAAGGTTTGTGCAGCAATAATTTGAAATGTCCAGACGCCTTTCCTATAGCGCTGCTTTCCATGCGGAAAACCCCACAGACTAGAACTGGACTCTACCCCTATGAAATCATAATGGGAAGGCCAGCTAACATTTGGAGCCTGCCAAAACCTAAGAAATTAAAGGATGTAGAGCATTTGCTTCTTTCTGAATACTGTGACCAGTTAACTCAAAACTTGTATTTGATTTATCAACAGGTGCGAGAAGCCCTCCCAGTTAAATACGAGGGGCCAGGTCAAAGAATTCGACCCAGTGACTGGGTGCTCACAAAGTCATTTGAGAGAGCATCCAGCCTCGCACTGTGCTGGAGAGGACCGTTTCAGGTCCTGTTAGCTACACAGACTGCTGTACGAGTAGCTGGTCGACGACATTGGATACACCCTACACACATCAAGAGGATGCCTTTCCCTTTGCCACACGACGGAGAAGAAAAGAAGGAAACTACTTGCTCTGCTTCTGGTGATCAATCGGTCTTGAACAACATCAAGGGTATTTCAGAGACTCTTACTGAGCCTGTGGGGTCTGGGGAGACTGCTGCTTTGTCTCTGAATTATTCTTTGGATCTTTTTGCACCCTTGAGCGACCTTGCCTCTGTTTCACCACTTCCATCAGGAAGCAACAACACACTGTTCGCAGATCAGGCAGTGCCTGGAGTCTTAAGGTACGATCTGCGTCCTCAGCACTAAACTTACAGCACAGCATGGCTGTGCCCACAGGAAACAACTGTTGAGCTTGTCCCTTGCCACTTTTGCACTGAAACATAAGTAAGTGTCTGAGAACAGTAAAAGCTATCTTCAATCAAGATCACGTGGTCGGGAGATCACCAGCAAACGAACTACAGTGTTTATCGCAGAAACTTTTCAGAAAAGAGCTTCGAGGAACAATGCTTGTCGCTATCTCTACTCGTATGGAGCAACCGATCGATTGTGTGGCTAACAAAGACATTGGACAGAAAATTACATGGTCCTTGAGGATGTATTGTTTCCTTGTAATTATGTTAATCGGTGTAACAGTAGTAATTGCTCTTGGGTTTTGGTACATTGAAGGGGGGGCGTCCACTTGAAACTTTTATACCTACTGAGAGTGTCCCCACTATGTCTTCTCCTTTCATGCATCTGCACACTCTATCTCCTAGGGATTCCCAACATAAACAGAGTTATCACAACAATACGCTTTTGTTAATCATGAATGCGACTCACGCGATCTTGAATAGAACTAATTGCTGGATCTGTTTGCATTTGCCACAACACGGGGAAAAAGGGTTGGGCTCATTCATATCCTCTAACTACTGCATGCTATGCCTCTCTAGGGGCATTATTCTTTGGCCGTTGGAATGATAGCATCTCGGAAAACCTTGATGGGACTAATTTAAATGAATTTGAAAGGCGAGTCCTGACGCCTCTGGGATGCTCCCTTTTTGCAAATAGGAGCAAGCTTAATGTTGCTTCTATTAGGCCTTCTGATAGACTTTCCAGGCCTTTCCAATCGCTTATTTCTTTCAAGAATGCTCCCGTAGGCAACCGGGATGCTACACCTCCTTCCTATACTATCAATCACTGCCCCAACTCTGTCTCCTTCTGCATACAAAGGAATGGTTCTCAGTCAAGGGGTACTTTTGAGGGTTGTACCAATATTGCGAACTTGACTAGTGAGGACACACCTTTGTATGTAGGCAATCCTGTTTATTTCATTTGTGGAGATGAAGCTTATCCTTGGTTACCCAAGGATTGGCACGGTACTTGTTATTTGGGTATCTTGCTACCAGCGGTATATGTAGCTAGCACCTCTGAGGTCTCTATGGCTCGTCCAAGGTGGGACGAGAACGGTGATACTCCTTCACAAGTCATGGGTGATGTAGCAAAATCCTTTGTGTCATTTTGGGGACAGATCATGAATTCCAAGTATATTAGGAGACTAGCAAGAGTATTGGAGAGAACCATCAACCGGACCACTGATATACTATACAACATGACGTTAGAACAGAAAGCGATTAGATTAGTGGCTCTACAGAACCGGATGGTGTTAGACGTCATCCTGGCCGAGCGTGGTGCAGTATGTAAATTGAGGGATCTGCTTGTTGTGTTTTCGTACCTGACTCCTCCCTGACCATATTCAAGGCAATACAAAATCTGCATGTCCTAAGTACAGAAGTACATTTTCCCAAGGGAAACTGGGATCTTAGTACTTGGTTCTGGGGCTTTTACGGTCTTGGGGATGGAAACTCTTTTCAGTCCTAATGGTAATCCTTGGCATTCTGCTGTTCTTTTGTTGTTGCATACAATGTCTTTCAGTCATATGTTCGATGTTAGCGGGATGTTGTGCGCAAACTGTAGGAACATTAGGACTGAAAATACACGCACGTGAAAAGATGACTAATGATTTTGTAATGAAGGATATTACTGTCAAAGATCTGATGGCAATTGATACATCTGGTGAATGTGATTCAGGATGTACAGACATTGAAACGTGGAGTTACGAGTAAAGCAAATATTTTTAGTAAGGCCCTTGGCCAAAAGGAGGGTTTGTTAAATGGTAATTATATAGTGCCTCCTTAGTATTTCTATTGGCATAAGCCTATTCGCGCTACACGGAAAACCGCGTTGCAAAGTTCCTATTTTTGGGTTAACTTCACCGCCATTTTAAGATTCATCCACCATTTTGATTTCCACTCGTGTGTTATACGTTCTAAAATGAAAATGGTGGACTATGTTTTCGACTTGCAACCAAGCCTTCCGACCTTTGAGTTCTGTTAATGTTTTGGTTGTCCGAGAGCCAACTGTTTAGACTGAGCAAAGCGACCTTGTGCTTCATATGAACTGTAACCCAAGAGTTGTCTGTGCTCACAAGCATCATCCTTGTATAAACATTGGGACAATGCAGAACAAGCTTCCAGCGTATACTTTGGCTGAACTACATTGTGAAGGAACTTAGTACAAGGCTTACCACGGGATCTGAGAACATATATCATCATTGTGTCTTCATGGAAATGCAAACCTATGTAATCCTTCGCATAATATTGTCTAATCTGTATGTGAACTAGGCACGAACCCTAGACCACAAATTATTAACGTGAAGAGAGGCTGGACAATATTGCACAAATTGTATAAAAGCACAAATGTTTAGATGTCCATCTCTCTCTCACCTTTCCTTGTCACCTGGTGCACACTGCGAGGTGTTTGGAGCCAGTTAGCTATCTGTTTTGCTTTGTAAACTGTACAGTAATAAACGATCTGTGAATCTTTTTAGCCCGTGATTGGTGTATTTCCTTTGTGGTACTTAGCCTCGTTATTTCTTTGTTCTTTCAATATAGGTGCATTTGATGTACTATGAATGGGCCTAATGATTCCTCTACAATCAACATTTTAGATTATTTCAGCTAGTGTTTCCAAGCATGCCAGGGTAACCTATGTTTTCACTCAAATACTGGATCCCCTGCTCCTCTACAATTTTACAAAACTCTGGAAAGCCCTCCAAAGGGGAACCTCTGTACTTTCCTCTAATCGTGTGGCAGTATCTCTCTTGAGAGTTGCTACACTCAAATAATTAGGAACATTGACCTCCTTTTCAATATGCTGTTTTTCTCTTCTAGATTCACCTAATTCAAATAGGATACATGCGTCTGATGAAGGCATGCCATTTCAATTTCACTTGGCTCATAAAACATAGACTGAACTTTAAAGATTTCTTTGGGCTTCGACTCCAATGATTCTTTTAACTCACCCTGTGCAGTCACATAGCTTTCAGGGATGTTCCCGATCACTGGGTTACTGAAATCAGCAGTGTAGTAAAACTTCTGTATTGCCATTCCTATTGCTGAAGTCTCTTCCAAATGAATGTCTTGATACCGTTTATTGTCCACCAGGATTTGAATGGGTCCATCCCCAATCTCTATCAGTGGTGTATATTTGTATTCTAACCCTTGCTGCCTTATGGATTCATTTAGGCATACAAAAGCATCAGAACCTTTCATCTGTTGTCCCTTCCTGTATTTTTATGCTAATGTAAATTGTCTGGTAAATGCAGGAATGGTAACATCCCTTTTCACATGGAGCTCAACTGCATATGGCGCCATTTTGGCACAATGGGAAGCTTGTCTTTTGCCTTCATATTCA
Source organism: Ambystoma mexicanum (assembly GCF_040938575.1). NCBI lineage: Eukaryota > Metazoa > Chordata > Amphibia > Caudata > Ambystomatidae > Ambystoma > Ambystoma mexicanum. The sequence continues at coordinate 220,030,933 of NC_090936.1, read as the reverse complement.
GGTGCTGTTCCACACAACCTGCACCAAACCTTTTGAATTAGAATGTTTAATACCATGCACATCATGTGCATGATATCATTTCCCAAATAAAATGTGTTTTGTGTCCGCTCATGATCCACACATTGTGATGAGCCAACTGTAATATTTAGCATGCATCTTCCTACAATTCTTTGTCCCAACTCAGTGTCATCTAGTCCAAAAAATGTGTTGATTCTTTATTCTGAACTTTGGATCGCCTCCTTGTCAATTATTTGGCATTATATATTTTCACAAATCAAACTCCTTTCATGTTCAAGCGCTAACATGGCTTCAATCATTTCGAGATGCCCATTCAGATAGATAGGGATCCATGGCTACCCTTCCCCCATGTGTATCTCTGAGATTGTTGAAATGTGTTTTTCTTTACTTAACTCTGGAGTAATGGCTGGTTTGCATTTTTCTTCATTTAGATAAAAATGCAACGTGTTTTCATCTATTTATGGTTCCTAGTTTGTCTTGGAGTCCAAATAAATCGCCAAAGACTGCTTCCCTTTTTCTCCTTGCATTTTATCCTGACACATGAGAATGACAGTGACATTAGGCACACAGCCATTCTGAAAATATACTTCCACTGAACTTGTTATTTTCTTGTACCTCAATGGGTTTTGGGCTAAGGACCACAATACTCCATTTACCTCATCAATGGGGGGCAATAACCTCTTCAGGCAATTCGACCCTATTAGAAAGGGTATTTCATTAATGGATGTGACCTATACTTCCTGTCTCATCGGATGCTTCTCTATCTTTATGTCAACCTCAGTGACACCTTCGATAGGTATTTCTTCCCCAATGAAATTGTGCATGGGGCATTCATTTCACCTCACCTTTGTTGTGGGGATCTCCCTTCATTGATATTTTTCAACAGTTCTTTTGATATTATGGTTGCTTGGGTGCCTGTGTCAATCACTGCAAATGCATTACATTTTTTTCAATGGTGATAGGAGCATAGTACCTATCTTCAACCTCTTCTAGTACACATACAAAATGAGAATTTTTGCTAATTTCAGGACTTAATTTTCTTAGCTCTTTTTTTACTCTTTGCTAGGCAAATGGGCACATGAAATGATATTTTACCCTCCTTTTTGCCCACTTCATTTCCAATTTCTTTGTCTATTCTCCTGGGCTCAGAACCCATTCAGAGTGTAGCCACTGACTGCCCCTCTGACTTGGGACCACTAGTATTCACATCCCAATTTCTCATTGTGCCTTTCCCATTACCCGGGTCCTCTCTACATACTTCCACAATGCACCCTATTAGCTGGGTATTTTCACAAGTGTCACATGACAGCATGTCAGCTTCTGGAGTATGTCACATGACGCTCATCTGCATTTTGCATGGAGCCTGTCATTTCTGTCCCTTGGAATATCCGTGGTTCAAAATACTCCTCAGGTGACTGACCAGCACTTGCCTTTTGGGCAATTGTTTCCTCTGTGTGGGTATCAACAGTATTTTGATTATCAAGTAAGGATGAGCTATCTGTTGATCCTAATTCTTCATTTTGTCAAAGATCACAAAGCTCCTCTATGTGGACGACATAATTCTCCTGGACCAGACAGCAATCGGATTAAAGTGTCAGTTAAACAGCCTTCTATCATATGTTTAAAAAAAAATTACCTGGACATGAACACCAACAAAACCAAGGTCATGATCATAAAGAAAGCAGCAAAAAAGACAGAAAACCTACGCTGGTTCATTGACTCTGAGAGACTGGAAACAGTAACCAACTTTACCTACGTGGGAGTCAAAATTAACCAAAGCAGAATTGAAATGACAAATGCAGGAGGTTCTTCATGCGAGAACCATTCCCTAGTAGCGCAAGCATCGATCCACGATAGAATATTTGGTAAATTTTCTTTATTGACAGTGATCCATTTTTACAAAGCCAAGGTCACACCTGAAATCACCTATGGTGTAGAGGCGATGCCACAACTTCCAGCTACACTTTGGAACAAACTGGAAGGCCTATTCTGGTGCAAGGTCTTAAAATTGCCATCTTTAACTCCTGCAGCAATAATTAGAAGGGAACTCAGCTTTTCTTCATTGAAATTCGTGACAGACAGAAACAGCTTGCTTTTCCTCAGAAAAATCCAAAGAAAGCCTCGCCATAAAATTCTGGAAATTATCCATAGCGAAATGATGAGCAGGAAAAGCTGGATGCTGATAGCCTGGTTTAAAGAAATGTGGACCTACTTGCGACAATTGGAAGCTCACATGAGGAATTACAATGCATACCGGACAAAGTGAAAGCAAAATAAAAAATCTGGGATTGGATTGAGACACTGGCCAAACCGAACGAATACAAATTGACCGCCCACTTGCCTATGGACATGCAAAAACTGGACGAGGTTCCAAAATACCTAAAATAATTCTCTGACAAAGCATTGCACGCAATATATTTAAGGGCACGACTGAACGTCCTAAAACCTAACGAGGTGTTAGCTATCAGAAACCAATCCTCCAGCAACACGTGCCACTATTGTAAGGACGCAAATCAAGTCGAGAACGTGTGACACTTCCTTCTGTTATGCCCAGGGACAGCAAATTTGAGAACTACTTACCTGAAACATCACTGGCAAGAGTTACACATATCCGAGGAAGAGACCTGGTGGAACAGGATGATTAGTTGAGAGAATACATCTCTGATCATTGCAACTGCAAAGATCCTACAGAGTCTGGACTTAGAGGGCAAAGCACAAACTTAACAGATCATATCCTGAAAACTTAACAGATCATACCCAAGAGAACTAGCTAGACATTGCACAAACAAAAAGAAAACATAAAAACAGACTGAGAGGAAACGGACATTAAGGGCTAATTCCTAACCTCACAAGTACAAGTTTATGATGCACTCATTTTGTAAAAATTGTCAATGTTACAATTATACACAAATAGAAAAAAAAATCTTAATTTTTATCCACATCTGAGGCTCTTTTAAAATCTGCGTCTCTACGCTTTGGGTTTTTCTTGTTAATTTTCCCCCTTTTTTTCTTTATCTTCACACACCTGAATAGTCTGATTCAACTCTAAATTGAACCACACTCCCTTTTTGTGTGTGTTGAATTTCCCTGTCTCACTTTCATTCATTTGTTTTCTCATTTTTAAATCAGCAAGCAATTCAGTAGTTTAATTTAATGTCAATTCATGGGCATCTGCGTTTTCATCAGTGCAGCGGTGATTAGCTGGTCACTTGTTGCTATGCACATGTTCATTGCTATGTCCTTCTGCACCTTCACTTGGCTGTTGCTTTTGGGCTGCTCATAATTTTCCCATCAGTTCAGACAACATTTTGACTTGGGCCTCTAAGCATTGAAACCTGTCCATGTCTCTGAGTTCCTCTCCTTGTGGTAAGGACCGATAATGATTAAACTCACTCTGATTAGGCCTGTTCTGATATCTCTCAGGAGATTGATTTCTATTTCTGTTACCTCTGAATTCACGTGGCACAGGAAGTGAAGAATGTGGAGTGACCATCCTTTGACCGTGGTCGACCAGTGGTCGTGACTGATTATATTGGCTAAGGACATCATTCATATTTTGTCTTTCATTTGGTGGGAATTTTTCCCAATGCTAGTTTCCATTTTCAGTGAATCCATCCACATTTCTTGGTCTTTGTATCGTGGCAAAATCCTACTCTGGGTGAACTACCAAGATATCTAGGACTAATATAAGAAGTCCAATTGCTGGGATCAATAGATTGGAACATGGGAGTTTGGGGGTGATGTCCTCTATGGAGGCATGCACTTTGATTAGGTGTTATGTCATTCTTTGCCTGAGTTTGGGCTGATCCTAGCAGCATCTTTAAAGATTTTACCTCCAAAAATGCTGGTGTGGATTCCTTACACTTTGGTTTTGTCTCTTTACTCTTAGACCCTCCTCTCTCTGATCAAATCTAACTTAATACCGTTTAGTCCCCTGTTTTATTATCCAGCCTAGGGACTTTTCCCTGTCAAATACACAAATTAACTTGGAGACAATTTATTTTTGGAGCCCATAAAAGTATGCAGTCTTAAATTCTAAAGTGTTAAGGTGAAAGGTCATATCAAAGCGTGAAATTGCTCTTTTTTAAGTTTTGAAAGAACTGGAGAGGTGACATATCTTGCTTTGTTGTCATAGTGTAGTTTGCGTTTTTGGTGTCCTCTATAGGTGAGAATTGATATCTAACCTCCTTCTCAAAGTCTGCCAATGAACAATGTTCCTGTTCATTGAGACCACAAATGATACTAGCAGATGCTGCATCTATAGTGAGGTGAAAGTACTGTCTTTATTGTTCCCTATGCATCTGGAGGGCTTTGAATACATCATTAATGGTCTCTAAATGGTCTTCCATGCAACAATCACCTTCCCTTTTGAATGGTTTAATTAAAGTTTTGATGGGTTTCATAATTTTAATAGAACTACTTGGTGCATTCTGGTGTGTGTCATTTTGTCGTTCATTCCTGTTCTCTTGTGGGCAAGAATGTGTGTGAATATTTGTAGGTGATTCGGACCCCACCATTATATAACTAGATTGGACCAAGGGAACAGCTGTTGGTACTTTGTATCCTTGCCTAGGGCTTTGATTGAATTTAGCTTCAGTGAGCGTAGCACCCTGTTGCTTTTCCTGAGATCTGAGATTTGAGATTAAACATTTGCTGTTCCAGATTCTTGCACTGCCCATGAACCTGTTCTGCCTCATGACAGGGATCAGAATTCTTATCCATGACCTTATTGATTATTGCTTGCAATTCATTGACTTGTGTCTGAGAACGATTAAGTGCTTTGGCCTTTTTGTCATGTTCTTCCAGTAATTTAAATATCTCCTGTTCCATAGCATGACGTTATTTATCTTCCTCCCTGCCATCGTCTCTAAGGACTTGCATTTCTCAAACAGCAACATCCTTAACTTGTCTTATATCATCCAATATTGCTTTTAGATGGGTTAATTCTTGCTCACTCTCATTAAGTTGTTTCTCTCTCTGAGCCAATTGAGTAGCAATATGGCTGGATTTGGCTTGCAATTCCGTGTCTACCTGCTTTAATTCTGCTTTTAATTGCTGCACCTGATCACATCAATTGTATAAACTGCACTGTAATTTGCTCATGACTTCACTGTCTTTCTCTTGCATCTTTATTGATCTGTGTAGCTGAAACCAAAGCTTTACGCACAGTCTGATGATGCAGTTTTTCTCAACTGTACGTTCTGTCACTCGGAACAACCTAAGGAGAGACACCTGCACAATGCTTCCTTCAAAAATATTTTTTTCAAATGTCTCCTTTTTTACCTCTGTGGTAATTCTGTTTTTCCATGTTGTCACATTTTCTGAGGACTAAACTGCATGGGCATAAAGCTTTGCCTCGAGGTATTCTGACAATTCAGAAAACTCAGCCTGAATCTGGGACATGGCGGCACTATTGCCAATGGTACTATGACAAGAGTCAACAGAGCACATAGTGCTGCACTACATCACTGCACTACTTAAAGTTATGAGTGGACAATATAGACATGCTTTAGGATGCAAGGCCAAACGCAGTAATTATTTTAAAGTTTCTGGGCCATCGCACACATCTGTTGGAGATTTTTTGGGGTTATATCTGGTATTTTGTGATGTTTTGCTAAGGTACTATGTTAATAGTGATGAGACATTTTCAGTACACTTTGAATGAATGGCTCATGCTCTCCTGCGATGTTTTATCTACAACATCAGTTTTATGCACTTTTGGCTGTGTAGAAAACATTCATTCAGCCTCTCCAATTTATTATGACTAACTTTGCGTTGAGATTTCTTACCACACTTTCTATCTCCCTGTGCATGCCAAACCAATGAAACTGAATGCAGAAAAATACAAAGAGACTAAATTACCTTTTTGAATTAATATTTTTATCATAAAATAGAAATATGCAAGTTACACAGATTGACACCTGCACCCACGTTGTAATTCACAACATAAACAAGGTTTTTCCTGCAATGGATTTCAACACTCTATATGCGATAATGTGCAGAGCCCTGTCTGTTATCAGCCCTTACTTCACTAAAACGGTGGCACAATATATACACTTTGAACTGAGAAATACAAACAGAGTTGTACATGCACGTTTAACTTCTTATTGCTAATGCAGCGCCTAAAAATGAACTGAATTATTTTATCTATTCTACATAGCATCAACATGCACTTCACACGCCCCTCACTTAAAAGCATAATTAGCTAGGTTAAGCTGACGATATTCGCTGACTCTGCTTGGCAGTGACCCATGGTCATTCACAGATAAGGTCGCTCGAGACTGCAGCTTTTCTAAGGATTGCCAACCCATGAGAGAGACAGCCACAGCCCACCAGACAGTCAGCTTGCAAGCACTGGAGACTCAGTCTGCCAGAAACCAGCACTGCTGCCTCCTTTGTCTGTGAGTGGAAGAATGAATTCCCAGCCCTCTTTCTTCAAACCTTTTTCACAAAACCCCCTGTCACTCAAAAGCACCTCCCTTTTACAAGATCATCCCAATAAAACAGCACGTGATTTCGTCTATGCCTTTTGCCGAAACACAAACTGCATTGCTGAATAGAACTTGCTACATCTCTCCTGTGCTTCCTGCCCTGGCACAATGTGATGTCTTTATAAGTATGGATCTTCACATGCCTAATTTTACGACACAGTGCAGTTTCAGCCTGAATGTATAAAGTTTATTTTCTTTCCAGACCATCATGCATTACCTGCTTATATAATGGACTCATTTGCACTAAATGTTATTATGGGAGTCTGTCCAATGGGCAGGGTCAAATTATAATATTAGTTTCATGTCAGTATTATTTTTTTAGTACAACTCAGCCCGTTAAAATAGCATCGTGGAGCAAAGTGTGTTCTGTGCAGTGGCATCTATTTAGATTCAGCCTGAGACTCATACTCTTAAGTCCATCACTGAGTCTGGCACCCTTGGCCCTAGTTAAAATTCAAACCCTCGCCTTAAATGTGTATGATGAAATGTGGAGCATGGATGTTGAAATGCAGAGCCTACATTAGGTGAGGTGTTGAAGACATGTTTGGGTTCAGAAATTGAGGACTTGCCTATTGACCTTGATTGAAATACCTGAGCTAGCTGCTCGGTCGGAACTTAGCTAACTCTTTAAAAGTAATAGCCTCGATTGCTGGGGTATAAAGGAGTTGGGTTTACTGGTTAAAAGTTGCTGTTATGTGATCACTTTACTACTGCAGTCTGGAAGCAGGAATGCAGGGAATCTGTTGCTGGGTGCCCAGGGGTATTGATGCCCATCTATTCCCTACTTGTGAGTTTCAAAATTAGCTTTTTAGCTTATATTGTTTTATATTTGTTGTTCGGGAACTATGTTTTACTTTTAACCACACAACAACGTTCTCTTATGGCTTCACAGTGTTAGCTGCCCAATTGCTTCTCTGCAGGTGCCTCTGGTGGGCTTGGGATCTCAGGATGTGCCTGAAAGAAGGAATGATGAGGACTAACAACTTTTCCTCTGTGACCCTAAGCATGCAGGGGTCTAAATCCCTGATTAAGTGCAGGGTCCTTCTTCACAGACTAGCTGCCCTGGATGCAGCCCTCGTCTTTCTCCAGAAGACCCACCTCTTGCCTACACATGAAGGTCAACTCAGTAATAAAATATATCCCAAAGCCTATTTTGCCTCTAGTGGCCTTAAAAAGCACATAGTCACCATCATGGTTCATAAGGGCACATCCCTGAAGGTGTTGAGGGTGATGAGTGGCGTAGACGGGAGACACATAAACATCACTGTGATCTTGTGAGGAAGTAAAATCACATTGGCCTCCCTCTCTGGCCCTAACGACAAACAAGAGGGGTTCATGGCCTTGTTATCAAAGGTACTGGCTAATTTTGCCCTTGGGGAGGTGATCATAGGTGAGTATTTCAATTGTGTGGTCTATCCGACAATAGACGTATTTCTAGCTCCCAACCCTAATGACAAAAATCATGTTTTAGCCATGACTACTCTCTTCAGGAAAGACTCACTGCTAGGAGCATGGCAGTTTTGCCACCGTGTGGAGAGGGAGTAAACCTTTTTTTGATGGTACACAAGGGGCTCTTGAGGTTAGACATGTTCTTTATAACTTATACATTTGTTCCCGCAATGGTTGTCATAGACATACACCAGAAGGCGTTCTCTGATCACGTGCCCCTTACTCTTGAACTGGCCTTACCATCTCCTCAAAGAAAACCATGCTGGAGGATTAATCACATCCTGGTAAGGGATGTGGCGGCAAAAGCGCACATATCAGAAGCAATATCTAATGATCTCAAAGAGAATGACACAGTGCTCTTGAGTTCCAAACGGTTTGGGACGCAGGTAAAGCAGTGATCCAAGGAGTTATAATTGTGCAGTCTGTACTTTGGGGGTGGGCCAAGAAACTGATTCCATCTCAATTGGAGAACGTCATCCGCTGTAGAGAACAGGAGCAAGCTCACATGTGCTCACACCGCACCCTTTGGGATGTTCAGGATTTTCCAGTGGCCAAGCAAGACTTGGAATCTCATCTTATGGGGAAGGCGGCTCACTATATCCTGCTTACTAAGCAACACTATTACACTAAAGGAAACAAGGACAGCAAACTACTAGTTGCTAAGCTAAAAAAGATAACCACGTATAATATCATTGGAGCCCTGACGGATAGCTTTGGGAGGAAGGAGGTGACAGAATCCGGAAAGATGGGCATAATGGAAGAGTTCTTCTGTTCAGTTACAGCGGAGCACCAAGGGAATCACATCCTCACACAAGACTTTATTACCTGTTCTCTGTTGCCTCGAATCCCACGTGAGTTGCAAGACTTTCTCGAAGCTGACATAACGGCACAAGAAATAGCCTGGCCAATTAAAGCCCTCCCAGTGGACAAAGCTCCGGACCCTGACATGTTTTCCAATACATTTTATACAGTGTTTATGGCTGTCCTGTTCCCACATTTAACCAAGCTTTTGAAATCATACTTAACCTCTGGTAAAGTTACTGACTCCATGGTGAAATCAGTCACTACTCTCATACTTAAGCCAGGGAAGGACCCTGAAAGCGGCTCCTCCTACTCGCCCATTGCGCTCCTAAACACGGATGCTAAGCTGTATAGCAAGATACTAGCTTGTCGCTTGAATGTAGTTCTCCCACACATAATAGAAAGCGATCAGAACGGGTTTATTCAAAATAAGGGAACTTACAATAATATTAGGGGGGTCGTGGACCTTTGGCTCCTCCTATACCAGGGGGTTTGTCCCTGCTCTCATTGGACGCACACCATGCATTCGATAGCATGTCCTGGGAATACTTAAAATTGCTATTGCTGGCTTATGGCTTTGGTACAGTTTTCTAAATTGGTCATGGCAAACTTTCAAATCCCGGCCACATGTATCAAAGTGAATGCCCAGTGGCCCCTGCTGCTTCCATTAGACAGGGGCACCAGACAGTGCTGCCCCATATACCCCCCGGTATTTGTGCTGGTGATAGAGCCACTAGCCCAGAGGATCCGTCTCCATCCTGATATAATTGGGCTGGTTTGTGGGGGATCCACCCATAAGGTGGCATTATACACAAACAATGTCTTAGCACATGTCTTTCCAACCACAACTCATGAAGCACCTCTCTGTGTACTGACATTGGGGATGTGAAATCGACTTTGGCTGGTCATTTTGCACCTCTACCGCTGTACATGGACTGGATTGTCATACCCTCATGAATCGACGTCCAAGGGGTCTTGTCTGTGCTGCAGGATCGTTGAACTGTTTTTTGTTTTTTGTTTCTTTTTCTTTTTCTTTCTTTCTCTCTCCTTCTCTCTTTTTTTGTATTCTATGGGGGGTTTGTTGTTAATTTAAAAATGAGATTTTCAAGTTGTATTAGTGTTGCTTATCCAAATAACTATTTGATGTATTTGGTCCATCATGATTTTAATCAAATATAACTTGAAAAGAAAATCCTGTATATTTTCAGTAGAAATGGATCGTTTGTTAATGGCCTTAGATGACTATAGACATTGGGATCTTAATCAAGCTTTTTAATTAAGGGAGTCACAACCAAATCTTTGTATACTATCTGAGACAATGTTGTGGCAAAAAGTCGCATCAGAGAAACGTGTGAGATATGGACTAAACCACTCATTATTATTTAGTATGCTGTTTGAGGGGATAGGGTAACCCAAACAGATGGGCGGCGCATCTTCCTAAGGGCAAGCGGCATCATGCTCACGGCAATACGTTTAAAAGTAAAAACTGGCCTGGTAGTTTGTAACAGGGGCTTTAAAACTTGTGGCGGATCAAGATTCCCGGTCTGGATCATATTCCTATTGATTTTGAGATGAGCTGACTTAACTTTCTCTGCAAAGGCCCGTTGGACCTCAATGCAGTTGTGGTAGAAATAAATGAATCCAGCTGCTCGCGAGGCTTTTCTAATTTCCTCAAGATATCGAAATGTTTATTTGTTTTATTTCCGAATTCTCCATCTGTGCATTAACATTTTTTTCTTATCCTCATCTATCTCATTTCACCATAACTTACCCAGTGTTTTCTAGATAGCCCCATTTTCTTCAGTCTTGTCTGTTTTCTAAACACATACAGCTCTTCTTTTTTCCTGTTTCCTAACAGATAGTGCAGATGTAAACTAATCCTGGTCGTTAGTTCTTTCTCTTATTTTCTTCAGCTTCATAGGGATTACTTGCTCCTGTAGATTGTACAGCAGTTTATCATATCTAGTTGCAAGGATGTGTGGGGCATCATTGTCTGAAGTAGTATCCATAAGCTTAGTCATGCAAGGTACTACATTTTTGGCCTCATTAGGAGATTGCCCGTCTGGTAGTAACGGCACCGGTAAGCTACCGGACTGGCAAACTACGAGTTCTGCTTGCAGGTGCCTTTCTGCCTGCCAGGTCTGACCTGGAGGGCGTACCGTTACCCACGAGCAGAGCATGTCAGATGCACCGGCACCATTCACGAATGTAATTATTACCGGCACCCGGCAATGGGGATGTACCGGGTCGGCCCGGGCAGGGACGGCTACCTCCAACATCGTAATGAGGCCCATTGAGTGCCAAGTTTGTTTTTATCCTACTGATGATTTGTTTAACACAGTCCTTCTCTCGGTTAACTTAATGGGCAATGTAAGAACACAATCAACACAATAATGATCTGACCATACACATGGTTTAACCACCGGAGAGCTGGGGTGCAGGTTCCTGGTTTCCACCCAGTCCAGTACATTACCTTTATGATGGGTAGGTTCATTGTTGTGAATTATAAATTTAAGGTTTTGAAGTGCTTTTTCTAGTGACTTTTCCTCGGAATCCAATTTATTAGCCAACCATCTATTAAAGTAACCTAAAGAATAGTAGATGTGTTTGGTATGTTCAAGGGAGTTAGAATGTTAGCTACTTCCTCATTAAAAGTAGGTATATCACGTACAGGGCGATAAACCAAGATAAGATTAATGCAATGATTAGGAGTGGGAGTGGTTTTAAGAATCAAGATTTCACATCCCTCAGAAGTAACTTGGACCTGGAAGAGACAAAGCGCTTGTCTAGCTAGAATGGCAACTCCTCCGCCTTTATGATGTTCTCGGTTTTGTCCAAAAAACGTATAACTTTCTGGAGTGGTTAAATCAATATTTGGCCCACTAGAACTTTTCAGCCTCTTTTTGGTGATACCTATAGTGTCAATTTGATAGTCCTGAATGTAGTCACAAATTTTAACAGCATGTTTCTCCAGGGAACGAGCATTAAGTAGAGAGATATTTAAAGTCTGACCTCTTCTGCCGTATTTTTCAAAATTATTCCAGATATGTTATATAACACTGCAATATAATCATGTGATTCAACTGGTAACATGGTATCAGCCATACCAACCTGAGGGTTGTCCAAACTGAAATTCACAGGTATGTCTTTTTTCAGTGCATCTAAGATAGAAGTTGTTTCCACATTCATTTCCTCATCTTTATTCGTCTTTGTCAACAGCCCATTATCACAAAGGCCACCAGAAACACATACCTCCTCTGAGCATGGCAATTCCACTATTCCTGATCGGTTTATAATATCATTTGTATAATAATACAAAATGTGTCTGTGATAGCTTGGTGTGCTAATCTCTGTAATGCAAGTAAAGTATCAAGTCTGGAATTCATGCTCCTGAAGATGGCGAAACTATAATAATAGAAAAAGAACCTACCGGAGCACCGAGGTTGTGGATAGCAGACAATTGGCAGTCAGCGCTGGCGCATCATGCGATAACTTGTGCAGACTTTTTGGACCCTGACGCGCTGGCACTGACACGCCTGGCAATAAATTAATATGTGCCTGGAACTACAATGCTGATGGGTACTGTAGTTCATAGCACACAGTGGGTTCTACAATACCAACAGGGGTTACTATTACTACGATGCACACAAGGACCCTACTTCAATGATGAATACAATTCTCAATTAAAATGCAGCATTACACAAACTCCTATAACATGCCTAAGAAATGCCTAAGAAATGCTAAGAAGTGCAAGTGCAATTAAAATCGAATCTGTCTGGATTTTCAAAAGTAATTTTGCCTGACAGTTTACTGCGACCTAATTTCAGTGTGCTAACGTTCTGTATGGATATTAATTCGTAAAGGGCGGACAACCTGCAAATATGAATACTGGTTAAACCTTCAACAAAGACATGCTTCTACTTTGGAGTATGTGAAGTTGACTGATGTCCGTACAACAAAGGAGACTAGAGAGTGAGAGCCCACATTGTAGCAACGTGTAGGCCCCATCAAAGGGCTTATAGTTAGAGTTCTGGAATGTAGGGACTTTTGGGAACCATGAAGTCAACATGAAGTCAGTTTGTACCAACAAAATCGCCTGCCTTTAATTCATCCAATCCAAAAGTCTGCATATGAGAATAGTGGATTCCTACAGATGACCTCTAACCCCCTGTTTGTCGTGTACCTGTCTAATGTATAATGAATTAGAGATGGCCCTGGTGTATCTTTTGGTATTTCTACCATTGAGTTTTCCTGCTAATGTATACTTATCCTGTATTTACCTATTTACCAATAACAACCCCTGGTGGCATTTCTTTAATGACTCAATATGTGTTTGCCAATGGAGTATTTTATCACCGGCAGTATTTACCAAGGACAGCAGCAATACTGCCAATGACAATGTCCATTTCCAATATGAATGTGATTGATTGCCACTATGTGACTTGGTAGTTTGAGCAGATCTGCTATTTACCACTAGCAGTATTTTTTCGTAATAAGCCCTTGCGAGTCAAAGCAGTGCTGCATATTGATGTGGTAGATGTGGTAGAAGCAGCAGTGGTATTGAATTGTCAGAGGAGCAAATCTGGTTTTGAACTTAGTGTTGTACCTGGAAACTGAAGTAGTGGTAGAGCAGGAGATAGAACTGACTGGGTCACCATTTTGGGGCAACACGGTATTTGTGAAATTCCACACAGCATCTTGCTAGCTGTCCTGTCTGCCTGTTCATCTTCCCTATTCTCTATCACCTGCCATTTCTTCTGTGACCTTGCCCGAGCTGGTTGTAGAGGATGTCTCTAAAGTAAACAGAACATCCTCAAATGTGGGTGCACAGAAGAGAAAAAAAAAACAATTGGAGCAAGGAAGTAGCTGCCTGCTCACCACTGACAATGTCTCAAGGTGCATTGCACTGGATTGTCCAGAGCCCAAGAGAATCCTGGCAGACATGTGGGGACTCAACTTTTCCAAGGACCTGGACAGGCATGTAGGGATGTATTCTGAGATATCATTTTCAAGCAATCTTTTGCTCGTGCCCTTCTTGAGGCAGGAAATAGTCAGCAGTGAGTGCTGGCCAGTACAGCCAAAGTAGCCAGTGTGGCTGCAGGTGTTTGCTACCCTCTGATTTGCTAAATCTCTTGCAAAGTACACTACCGTACCTGAGAGTAACATGTTGACATATCCCTATTTTTCATCACTAGAAAAAGTCACACCATGTTGACACTGCAAGAGAAATGCTTGATTGAATTTATTTTAGTTCATTCAGTTAAGGAAATATACAATAAGGGATCCATTACAGTGCATGCTGTTTTATGGAGTGTAAAGACTACACTGTAGGTACTGGGAGAAAGTCCTCTGTCTTGTTTTAGGGACATCCAGGGAGGTGACTCAGAGAGGGTGCAACCTCCCTAAACGAATGGATGATCAGCTTGGTGGTGATATGGAAAAAATCCCATAGTCAACCCAACATGACTTACGCAGAGTAATAATGACCATTACATCGAGAGTTCTGCAGGAATGTTTAGAAATCTCTTCCACTATGATTCACTGCATTCCCTTGAAGAATTCCCTTGCAGCATTCCCTTGCAGCAACTGCCTTGTTGGCACGAATACAACATTTATAATGACATTACTTTCACAGACCATTCACTCAGCAGAGAGACGCGGCGTGATAGATACAATTCGGGAACCAGTTATAGTAGCCGTGGTCCACTGTCTAATCCAGAAAATTGTTGCAAGTCTAAAATGAGTAGTCTATTATGCAAAAACCAATCAGTTAATAAAGTTCAAACTACCACATGCAGAAACCCTAGAATAAAGACAACCATGAGGGGGATGCAGGGGAGAATCAGCATGTAGCCCTGCGAGGCAGAACATAGAGTTTGGGTGCTTGAAGTAAGGTTGGAGCAGGGTTTAAATCAGGTTGGAGATTTAAGATTGAGCTGGGAGAAGGCGAATGGGGAAGGAGAGGAGGCAATGGAGGAGACAAGTAGTCAGAAGGTAAGAAGGTAGAACAATATATGGTGGCAACAGAAAACATTCAGGTGGTGGTGGGTAGAAAACAACACAATGGGAGAACATCAAGAAGTGGCAAGGAACACAGCAAGAGTTGACAGGAGGACATAATATATTGGTGACCAGAAGGATCTAGCAGGACTAGAGAGTATGGTAAGTAATCTTTCCCAGTGAAGGTAGCAACATGTTGGAACAAATTGCCACTAAATCTACGACTAGTAGAAAACTACCAGAGTTTCAGGAAATTGTTGAAAACCCACCTCTTCCAATGATAATCTTATTATCTTTCCGCAGACCGCCCTCTACAGCATATGATATTATGCGCACTGAATTAGCCCGGACACTCCTGCGCCCTGATGCCTGCAGGCTATTGGTGCGTTATAAACAAACACATAACACATAAGAATATCAATGAACTGGAAGGTTCAGAAACAAAGATGGTTTAATAAAGTGTTAAAAAGAGATGAGACCATGACCTCTCGATAGAGAATTGAGAAAGCCTTGTCATGAATCTAAGGAATTCGTCCTTTCTCCCCAAGTGGGAGCCACCCCTTCTGAGACTTGGGAGGTGAGCCCCTTGTCCAATATACTCCCTAGGGGACAGGGACAGGCCAATCAGGATCCATCCTTATGGGGACAAGACTTTCAAAAGGAAAGATATTTTTATACCTCCCTATTTTGATGAATGGTCATATCTTTGCCTGCCTGCTTGCACGCAGTCCCATCCCTGTCCCTGAGGATTGTGTGCATGCGTTGGCTGCTCACCCCCTTATGGAAACCTTATTATTGCTTC
This sequence comes from Ambystoma mexicanum, assembly GCF_040938575.1. Classification (NCBI taxonomy): domain Eukaryota; kingdom Metazoa; phylum Chordata; class Amphibia; order Caudata; family Ambystomatidae; genus Ambystoma; species Ambystoma mexicanum. The sequence goes on along the minus strand of NC_090936.1, from coordinate 220,015,372 downwards.
ACCCCCTGCTGTAACCCTGCCTGCGACTACTGATTTGGACTTTTCAAAGCCTTGCACTGTCTAGCTTTTCATCTGCCTGTAACTTCTGATTATGACTCTTCACCCTGCCCCCTGCTTATCTTATTGCATCCTCTCCTACCTGCTTCACTGGCCATCTAAATGCTTGATGTAGCCCCATGTGCCATGAGGGATGGCTTTTCCAGACTGCATTCTTGTTTGTCTCTTCTGATTGTCTGCCTTTCCAGAGTGTACTGTACCTACCTGTACCTGCATATTACCTTTACCACCTGATCGTCATTTGCAGCCCTGCACCCTACTTTGCATTGACCTACCTGTGTTCCACTGGACTGATACTCGCAGCCCTGTGCTGCTTTTTTTATTGACCTACATGTTACCACCCTTGTTTTCAGCATGCCATTGCCGCACTTTATCTTTACTGGCACACTCAAGCAGCCCCCTGCACTTATAGGGCGAGCCTTCCCTTGTTGCATTTTACCTGCTTGTACAATACAAGCAGGTAAAATTCAAGGGACCTGGCGTACATGCATAGGTGTTGTTGCCCCTGGGACCCCAGGGTGAGGCATTGCTTGTTACATTGTACCTGCTTGTACATGCATACTTGTTGTTGCCCGCTGCACCTGAGGGTGAGACTTTCAATATTGTATTTGACCTACTTTTCATTCATTGTCGCACCCTGCACAGGGTGATTCTCTCCTTGTTGCATTTTACCTGTGTGTACATGATTACTTGTTGTTGCCCCCTGCACCTTAGGGTGAGACTTTGCTTATTGCATTTTCTCTACTTTTCATTCATACTGGTTGTTGCCCCTGCACCTGAGGGTGAGGCTTCCCAACGTGTGCACCCACTCCAATGTCGTCGTTCAGTTCCAGCCTGTGCCGAGTGTGAACCTGCTTACTTGCACTTAATGTACCCCCACCACTCTCCTGAGCATTAATCCTTCCTCCCCTTCCTGCACTCCCCCCTCTCATTTCTGTTACTGCATTTGCACGATCCAAATCATCGCAGGACTTAGTAGGAAGGTTTTTGTTTGCCTTCCTGCCTGTCCCCCGAACCACTCTTACTGGTTCCCCCTGTCTCCTCAATTCTGTTACTGCACGTGGATGTTCCGAATTGTCTCACAACCTGGTCGGATCGTTATTGTTTGTCTTCTTCCCTGTTTCCCCAACCCATCTCCCCACCACCCCTCATTTTGTTAATGCACTTGCACAATCCGAATTGTCTCTTGACCTACTAGGAACATTACTGTTGGTCCTTCTTTCCCTGTTTTCCCTCCAACTTACACGTCCCCCTCTGCCCCGACCCCCATTCATTTTTGTTACAGCACTTGCACGATCTGAATGTCTGAAGTCCTAGTCAGAACGTTATTCTTTGTGTTTTTTTCTACCATATACCTCCCCCTCCCTTGTCTTGATGCGCCTTGAAACGTTATTATGCTGTATAGGCGCATTACAAATACCCAATGAATAAAATAAATAGATACATCGCAGAAGAACTTTGTAAAAATATACAGGACACGCGTTTGGCTTGGTTTCTGAGCCCAGTACCAATACAGTTCTCTCTCTCTCATAGTAATAGACCAGAGTTGCCAGGAGGACCCAAGGGAGAAGCCGCCACACACGTGGCACTCTTGTGTACGGGGAAGCAGATGCAAAAGAACAGCATCTGACTGGCCAGAGGAACCCCAATCAGAAACCGACAGCAACAATGTCAGACTCGCAGTTCCGCTACCAGAAGATAGGTTGCCTTCCATACGAAGCCTTGCCGCAAGCAGACAGGTATGCAGCTGGAAACTAGGAGTGGGTGGAGGGCCGAAAGAGCCTGCAAGTGCCTAATATGGTGGACTGCCTTGAAGATGCTGAAGCTGCTAAAAACCCACGAGGGATTACAAGTGTGAGTGTCCTGGAAACGGAAGAACCCAGTGGAACAAAAGACCCATGAGTAGGCCAGAATGAGAAGACTACTATGAGTAATGATAGATTACATTGACATTTTATTTCAGTTGTATACACACAGCAGGGCCATGGATCTTCTCAAGGCTGCCATCTTGTCTGTTGGTATTTCAATAATATTCAACATGTCCATGGTTCAAAAAGAGAACACTTCTTTGTCTCAGGGCATTTAATAAAATGGGTTCTTATTACAAAACGCAATGGTACTCAACTCAGCAACCTCTGAAGGATGCTGAGGTGAGTCGGTCCCACGGGATTTAAATCTGTCACTGCAGGTTGCAAATAAATCACTGCGGCAAGCTCTTAACTCACTGAGCTATATAACTGGACGTTTACGACATGTGATTAGTTTTTTTTATTTATTTGTTCTTCTTCTGTTCTGAACATTTAAATTGGAAGCAAAAGGTAGGATGAGTGAGGCTGGCCATGGCTCTGCGTTGAATAAAAGGAAGCTAGGCTGAGTGGTGTCCCTGGCTGCTCTTTACCCAATTTGAATGCAGTTTATGAAACGTGAGGAACACAGATTGGCAATGCCTCAGAGGTGAGTTCAGTCCCGCAGAGCATCTTTTCTTTCAACTGTATTTTTTGAAGTTTGTTAGCTATACACATGGTCTCACTCACTCACTCACTCACTCACTCACTCACTCACTCACTCACTCACTCACTCACTCACTCACTCACTCACTCACTTAGCTCAGCTGGAAGAAATAAGATGTAATCTGAAAGAGTTTGTGTAATTCCAGATTTCTCATGGCTTCCTAACATCCCTTTGCATCATGTGAAATCTATAAAATAGCTTACTTCTGATGTACTCTATGGGAGTTGAACATAATATTGAATTTTAAGAGCATTTCTACATCTTTCTTATTTAATATGACTCCTAAATTGCAGCATGCCCTACAGATATGGTGGATTCGTGCCCTTTAGTGCCCAACAAGCTGACTAAACATGCCAATAAAAATAAGTCATCTAAATGCATCTGCTTTGCTATAGTCTGATCTCCTATCTCTGAGGGCACAGCACTCATGACAGGGCATTGCCATCACTCGGAGGGTGATCTCGAAAGCTCCCTCCCTGTACCACCTCCAGATAGCTCATGGCTTTGTTGATATTGCTCTGGAAGGACTGCTTTCCTGGGCTGCAAAGTCTCCTTAATGCCCTGGGATGGAGTCAGGGATCTGACTTCATCAGATCCACTTCCCCTTTTTATGACATCTAAACATCAGGGTGGATCCTCAAGCCAGTTTCGTGAAAAAGTCCAACATTGGCGTGGTGCTTACACTCAAAAGGTTGGATTGAGTGGATCCGTTGTTGTACAAACTCAGCAGCCACTTTTTAATTCAAGCATGTAGGTCTTTATGTCCAAATAGCCATGTGAGGGGTGCCTGGTGTGATGAAGTCTCCAGCCTGGCTCTTGGGGTAGAGAGTGGGGTGGTTACTGGGCACAGTCCTAACACCTGCTACCTGGTTCATGGCCTTCAGGTAGTGCAGGGAAGGATTCCATTGCAAAACCCCTTTGGCCCAGCCCTTTGGCAAGGCTTATCACCTTTAGCAGGATCATCATGCTGAGTGGCTTTACGAGGAGCGCCAAGCATGGGCAAATCAAGTAAAATGCAAACAATCCTCTGGTAGCATCATGTCCCAAGATTGCTAACTACAGCAGGTGTGGGATCTCCATCTCCTGCAAGGTGCTGGTTTTGGATACAATTCTCAAACTCTGCCAGGATAGCTATGGGGCCACTGGAGTTGAAATGTTTGCCAAGTCTTGTCTGCAAAGATAATAGTGCATCATATATGTTAGCATCTAGCACACATATGGGCCACTGTAAAAAAAATAAAAAAATACTGCTCTCTACAGGCAAACAATGTGCATGGACAACAACACACCACGAGACTGTTCTATTGTTGATTTGCATATGCAGTCTGTGAAAGTGGGACACATAGCTCCTCTGCAGCAACCCTGCACTCAGTGTTCATAACGTGTAATTCCAAGATGGCGGGAGCCTTAACATATGCTCTCTGCAGAGTTCAGTGCAGAGAGGGGCAGGGTCCCGGTGGCAGCTAGGAAGAAACTGCAACCAATTTCCACTTACCCAATCCAGTCATATACCTGAACAAGTGAAATACCTGAATGTGGCTAAGTGAGGGGGCTTGCTGATAGTAATGTTGGTGTTTGGAGGCAGAAGAGGAACTTCAGAGCGCAAGTTGGAGAGGAACAGAAGATTAAGGTGGAGCAGCAGGAAGGAGGCTGAGAGAGGTGGCTGCAGGGCAGGAGAACATGTGGTGAAGAATAAGGAACTGTGAGGATGAACATCAGAAGGATGAGGGGGATTGAAGGACACCTCAGCGAGGAAAGGAAGGTGGAAGGGGCAATAAGGAGGTTGAGTTGGAGGGTGACATCAAGGGAGAGGAGGAGAATTGTATTCAGCAGGAGATAGGAGAAGGCACCCAGGGAAAAAAGGAGGCATGTAATCAGTATAATGTTGCAGGCGGCATCCAGAGAAGGGAGGTGCAGAGAGTAAGGAGGGGGTTCAGAAAAATATATGGAGGAAGAAGTTGGGGAACACAGACGAGGTTGTTTTAGAAAACAACAGGAAGGGTGAGAGGCATATTGCAGAAGACATTTTAGAATAGGCAGATGCAAAGAAAGGGAGGAGGAGTAGAGGCGTATCATTGGAGAGGAGTCTGAAGGGGTTGAGAAGGAGCAGACGGAGCTGAGAAGGGGTGCAAACATGGGCATGTGGCAGATCACGTAGAGTTAAAGGGCGGGGTCATTTGGGAGGAGAGGACAGGGGAAGTAGAAGAGGTCACCATAGGCAATAGGCACAAGTCAGTTGTGACATGTCATGAAGGTAGTCAAGGTGGTGCCCGGTCATCATTTTGAATGCAAAAGGATCGAATGCAATACATTTGAATCAAATGGACCGGAAAAAAAGACTGAATGCCTTTTTTTTATGTATTTTTTTTGTTTTGGTTTTGGTATAGGTAAAATGTGTGGTTTTTGGCCAAAAAACGGGTGTTTGGGAGGGGGGGGAGGGGTCCGGGCTCGGTCCTTTTGTTTCAAAAGTATTGCATTTCGAAACTTTGTATTCAAATCTTTAACTATAAACCAGTCAAGGCTAGATTGTGGGGAAATGAGAGAGGATCCTGAGACAGGCAGGTGGCAAGAGTCTCTCCATAAAGGCTGTGAAGATACTGAATGTGCCTACCTCTTGGTACATACCTGCGATGGGGTTCATTTTGTCATTGTTTTGTCCTGGAGCTGCTTGTCTTGCCTACCATGTATGAGACGTTTGGGGACTAGACAACCGGGTGAGGGATCTCCCTCGAATTGAGGATGGGAAGCAGAATACCTGAATCTACAGAACAAAGAAGCAAAAATGAAGTGTGTGTGGGTACTGAAGCCCCAAAGAGTGTGAATTGATGAGAAGGGAGATTGCCTCCCAGGTAGGTGTCACCAGATTGAGGGTTATAAAAAACAGAGAATTTGTTTTGTTTCACCCAGGGAGAAATCATCCTGATTTCTGTTATAGAGATTATGTTGCAGAGAGACCATTGTGTTGATCTCAGTGTTGATTACATGAGGGCAGACCTCTGGGGGGAAGGGAAGGGTTGCAAGGCATTTATTGATTTTGGACCAATGTTGTAACTATGCTTCTCACATGCTTGTCTATTGTTGCTGCAACTCATTTATTTATGTATGTATTGTTTGTTTGCTAGGCACTTATACAGAAAGTAAATACTGTTTCCAACAGCAAACAGAGAATAGGGAGAAGACAAGGGGATATAAAAATGATCAAAATAAATAACAATATTAATACAGTGGGAGGGGGAGACAAAACTACTATGCCTTGTGTGTGTTTAGAACATGCAATTGCAGAATGGAGAGGGAATGGAATAGGTGCTGTGGTGCTCATGGGTTAGCAACAAAACAAGTGCAATGTAGGGAAAATGTGAGCCTCCAAGGTGGAGGGAAAGCTGTGGCAAGTGCTGAAGATAGACAGAAGTTGGGGGAATTCAGTGTGGGAGGTCAGGGCCACAGGGATGCATAAGGGCCCTGATTACCAAACAAGCAACCGTGAGATTAGCAGAGGAGAGGGGAGGGAAGGAGGAGGTAAAGAGGAAGGTCTTGAGAATTATCCGGAATTTAAGAACATCCTGCTCAAGATGAAGAGGGAGTGGGAGGCTGTTCCAAAGAAGGGAGCCAGCTGAGGAAAGAGAGTGACCTTCTGCCCTCTGTTTAGCAAAACACTTTACACATGAAGATTTGGTGCCAGAGGATTGCAGGGGTCTATTGGGGGAATATGTATTAAAAGAGTTGCAGATAGTCTGGACCCCAGCCACAGAACAGAGGGATCTGAATCTAATCTGTGAAGCAACCAGGAGCCAGCAAACACTTTTCAGAGCAGGAGAGATGCTGACCCTGTGCTTGAGGCCAAGGTAAGTCTTGCTGCCCTGTTCTGGATTAGCTGGAGACGATGCAGAGAGGAAGAAAGAAGATTAAGGAGAATTCTATTGCAATAGTCAAGCCTAGAGAGAACCAGTCGAAGATAACTCCAAGGTTTCTGGCCTCAGAGGAGGGAGCAGGGGGAGAGCCCATTGAGTGAAGGAAAGACATTGGGAGCAGGGGTCCCAATGTGAATGATCTCTATTTTGCTGGCATTGAGGCAGTGATCATTGGAAGTTCACTAGGCATGGATGGCAGAAAGGCAGTCAGGGATGAAGGAAGGAGGGTCAGCAGGAAGTTTGAAGAAGAGTTGTGTGTCATCTGCATAACAGTGGATGTTGGGGAGAAAGAAGAGGTGAGGAATGCCAGCTGAGAAAGGTTAATGTTAAAGAGCCAGAGCGAGAGGATAAAGCTCTCGGGGACACCACAAGAGGAAAAGGAAGTAGGAGAGGAAAAGGTGCCAAGGATGACTTGAGAGGAGCGGTCAGTAAGGAAGGAGGTCAGTTCACGCCCGCTCCGAGATACCAAGGATGTCATGGAGCCTTTGTATAAGGATGGAGTAGTTGACCATATCAAATGCAGAGGAGAGATCAAGAAGGATGAGGGCAGCTTGGGAATTGGAATCCATGGATGCAAGCAGTTCTTCATGGGTGTTCAGAAGAGCATTTTCCATGCCTCTGGATGCTTGGAATCGAGATTCATGGTCGTGGAGACCACCAACAAGTTCAGTGTGAGAGTTGAGTTGGGACAGGGCCAACATCTCCAGCAGTTTCCCCAGGAAGGGGGTGATGGAGATAGGGTGGTAGTTGACTGGACAGCTAGGGTCTGCTGACAGATTTTTGGGAAGAGGGTGCACAAGGGGTGCTTGAGGGAGGAAGGGAAAGAACCAGTAGCAAAGGAGTGGTGACAGAGATCAGCAAGGACAGTGGTAAGAGAGCCAAAGTTGATGGTTCTCGAAGAGCAAGGGGAACCCTGTTTGGAAGAAACCTTCATGGAGCGGAAAACTCTGGTGACTTCATCAGGTGAGACAAGAGTGAAGGAGGAGAAGGAGGAGAGGGGGAGAAGTGTGTGGCAAGTGCATTGCAGAGGGCCTGAGAGAGAGTTTGGGAAGGATGATACTGCAGAAGGGATGGCTAGTTCCCAGCAGATTTTGAAAAGTTCAGCGTGTTATTGGATGCACCAGATACCCGTGCCTGAATGTGAGCCCTCTTCTTGGCAGGCATATTGAGTCTGCATTGCCTTTGAAGCAGGTGGCAGGCCAGTTTGTCAGAGGGTGCGTCTGAGGCTTGCCACTTCTGTCCCTACATTTCAGGGCTGCAAGTTTGGAGTTATACCAGGTGTTGCACTTAGAGGTGGGTTTCAAGCGGATCCTCATGACAGGGGCAAGAATATCAAGGGTGTTGGTGATGGAACTGTGGAAGTTTCTGAGGGAAGTGTCAGTGGTAGACTCTGATTTGGGGCAAAGGGGATAAAGGTGGAAGTAAAGGCAGCAGCTGCCACTGTTTCATTGGGCGTCTGATCGTGATGGAGGCTGGCAGGGATTTGGAGGTGAGATCACAGGGCCATAGGGATCCAGGTGGGAGGAGAGAAGTGAGTGGTCTGACCAAGAGTGAGGGGTGGCCATGGGAGAGCGTAAGGTCAGAGTGTATGGGGGCGTCCAGAGTGTGTCCAGTAGAGTGGTTTGACCAGAAGGGAGAATGGAGAGGAATAATGTGGTGCAGTGGTCAATGAAAAGAGAGCACGCTGTGCCAGGAGAGTCCAATTGGATGTCAAAGTCCCCCAGAAGGAGCAGGTTGGAGGAGGTAGCAAGTAAGGAAGAACAGAAACCAGCCCATTCAGAGAGGAACTGGGAGGTAGCACCTGGAGGTCGATAAATGGTAGCAATTGTCAGGGTGGAGGAGGGAGAAATTACCAACCTACATACAAGGCTTTCAAAGGAAGAGTAGAGCTGAGTGGTTAAGATGGAAGAGGGTATCCACTCAGGGAAGATCAAGGCAACCCCACAGGCAGTACGGTGCAGCTTTGGCTTGCAAATATTTTAAAGCTATCAGGTAGGAGGGAGTCAAAATCAGTGACTGAGCTGGTAGTGAACCTTGTATCAATAAGAGCGAGAATGTCAAGATCTGTGTCTTCAAGAAGGAGACAGACATGAGCAGTGTGTTTGTTGGCTAAATGGGCATTCAGAGTCACAAGGTGGAGGCAATCACTGCTTTTGAAGTTTTTCTGAGGTAAAGTACAGGGGTGTGGTACTTCAGTCAGAGAGAGCGGGACAGAAGATGAAGAGAGGCAGAGAAAGGAGAAAATAATAAAGTTAATGAAGGATGGTAGGATCCTGTCAAAGAGAAGGAGTTTGGCTTGCAGACCCTGAACCAGAATAGTGCCAGTGTGATAGATATTATTGATGCAGCTTGAGGGGAAGATGCTCGCCAAGGGGACTTCCCACTTGGTGCCACCATTAATGGGAGAGGATGAGAAAGGGGAGAGAGTAGAGATGAGAAGAGGCATACAAAGTTCTGGAAAGGGGACAGAGAAGATGACATCCATGAAGATCTGTCTGAAACATGCACTGACATCGGTGTCAGTGATGGGAAGGTCCGGATTTGCACTTAGGATGCCTTGTTGGTGCTTTTTCTGTCCAGATTTCATGATAGTGGGAGGATAGGTGATACTGAGGCAATTAGAAAAGATTGGAGAGGTGGTGAGGGCCATATTGGTGGCAGAGGATAGATTTGGGAAGGAGGAAGGAGGGGTGCTGCACTGCACAGTCCTGGGCAATTACTCACAGGTGGTAAGGACGGCACAATTACAATACAAAGAAAAAGATGAGGTGCAAAAGGAATACAATGCAGTACACAACAAGAATGCAAGATATAAAGCCAAAGTACAGTGAGGTGCACAAAAAATTGATGCAATATGAAACGCACACCCACCTAGATTTGATTTTAAAATGGATTACAGGAAGTGCACAAAATAGGAAGCAAGATGAAAAGCACACCTACAAAGATTCAATGTTAACATGGATTACAGGCAGTGCACAAAAAAGGATGTGAGATGAAAAGCACAACCACCGGTTTTCCATTGTCTGTGTTCCCTTTTAGTTTGATGAGTTAAAGAGCAATGTTTTTAGAAGTTTCCAGAATTTTAGGTGATCTTCTGTTGTTCTTATTTCCCTTGAGAGCGAGTTCCAAAGTCTCAAGGCTGAGCAGGAGAATGCTTGTCCTCTGATTTTGTGTTTTGCGTATTGTTTCTGTTCGAGGTGAATGTCCTTGCTGGACCTGTTTGTGTTGGTTGGTAGATGGAGATTTTTCCTGTATGAATTCCACTCCTGGGCCATGGATTGCTCTGTGCGTTATGCAAAGTGTTTTGAAAAAGATTTGTTTTTGGACTGATAACCAATGTAGTATTTTCAGTGCTGGTGTGTTGTGTTCTCTCTTAGTGAGTCTGAGGAGTAGTCTTGCTGCTGCACTCTGTATTTGTTGTAGTTTTCTCATATGGTATTCTGACTTTCCGTGTTAGATGCGGTTGCCATAGTCTATTCTTTGCAACATTTTCAAGCAGCACTATTGGATGATGCATTGTTGTTATATGTGTTCAAAGCTTCCCAGATGTTTTATTTCAAAATCAACTAGTACTGATTGAGTATGTTGTATTTGGAAAAATATATGTGTGGTCTTGGAAGTGGGGATTAATCTTCAGCATCATCAAGATAGTCACATATTTGGCAGACAGATCTGTTCTTTGCTCTCTGATGACTGCCCACACTTTACTAAACACTTTAGAGTTGATGCTATCATAAGGGCACAATTGATATTTGATTGCCAGCCTGCTACATTTTGATGTGCTAATCAACTGCACATTATCTTCAAAATATAGCTTGAGCATTTTGTCCTTCTGCTTGCTATGGACATTTGTTTGGTTTGTGATTTTCTGAATTGAAATTTGACTATTCCTTTCCAAATTTAGTTCTGTGCTATTGATTGAAGCATCTGTAGATGAAGATATACTTGAACATGTGCTGCTGTACAGAACTGGTAACAGAATAAGGCATTGAAGAGGCTATTATTTTCCACTGTCCTGGGGGTGTAGTGGCAATGAAGGGGGTGGCTGCTGTGCCGCTTGCATGTCTCCATATGGTTATTGAATAGGAGGCCATCTGTTCTGTTACTTTCCTTGGAGGTTACAAGTGAGACCACTCCCTCTCTAGGGATCTGCAATCAATCCAGGATCCACCTTCTATATTTTCCGTATCACCTCTAAAAATAAGCAAGAAGGCATACAATCATGTTCTATCTATATAATCGATTTACAATTGTGACACAGAGGATCTCCTCACATCCAACTATGTGCTAATCCAGTCTTTTATTTCTAATTGATGGTATATTTTGTTGGCCAGAACCAAAGCTTCACAGTCACTTTGTTCTCTAATTGCCTGTCCTGTTGTCACTCACTGGTCTATGTGCACACAAATTAGATAATATTGTTATCATTGCAGACACGCTCTGCATCATATTCACCAGACAATTGAAGGTTAGCAAGCCATTTCATGAATCCCGACTACCTAGGATCCAAAACCTGACATGGATGCACTTGCTTCCACTCTGAGATGGATCACATACTCAATAGCTTTCAGATGTTTTACAAGGAACTAAAACATATATAATGTAAAATTCCCCTATGTGGAAAACTCTTGTATGAGGGTCAGCTGGAGAAGGCCATTTTGAATGTTCAATCTTCAAAGCCTTTTTCATGGCTTTGACAGAAAGGCTGAAATAGTGACACTTAGGAAAACATGGGATTTGGCCCTTTAAAGAAAAATGATTAAAGCCAAAGTAAATGTACACAAGTAGGAAAAAATAAATCCTCCTCTAATAAATAAACATTTTTTAGGTCCTTGGGATTCATTGACCATGAACTTTATCCACAAATCCTAGCTAGTCCTGAAGACCAGATTCTGTAGACCCACAAAAATACAAAACATCGGAGAATTCACTGCACACCTCATATCATCTGCCCCATGCCATCAGGTGAGGTTTAAGGAAAGAACGCAACAATAGCACAGGAGGGGAAGCAGGAGTCCCAAATTCAACCCATACACCTCAGAAAAGGCCCCCAATTTCCAAAATAGAAAAGCAGAAAGCAGGCAATGGACTATGATTCAAGATGGATGTCCTTCTGATATAGCCTTGCCAGGTCAAGGAAGTAACAGGGAGTAGGCAGTCAGCTGAATAACCAACACCCACCCCACAGCAGCAGTTGGTTTCATAGGGAACCTTCTCAGGGGAGGTTTCAATAGAGTATTGAAGGACCTCACCACTCAAACAGTGTGTGAGTCATTGGAGTCTGAGAAGCATGTCAAGTGGAGAGAGCTAGAGCATGACTGATGGAATGGGAGCTATGGCTGGAGGAGGAGACCGGAGGAACGAGTGTGGTAGAGAAGAAATTATAATGAATCGATGAGCAGACGTCAGTGGAGTTTGGAGGAGAATGGAAGGAGTAGTTTAGAAGATCATTAGTGAAGGTTGAAAACAAAGAGTTGGGAAAGGTTTGAGGTGGGATGAAGGGAGCATTGGTGAGAGCAAAAGTGAAGTTTCCAAACAGGGAAAGCCTGGAGGAGAGAGGAAGGAGTTTTTGATATCTTTCATGATGATTGAAACAGAGTGTTAAGAAAGGTTAGACGTGACAGGTAGGGGGAGGGGAAGGACTCATCATTGGAGGTGGAGGAGCAAGAAGCAGGAGGATTTACCAAACCAAGCTGCACACTCAAAGGATGCGTTTGGAAGAGTCTGGGAGAAAGCCATGTGGTTGTGACGTGCCTGCAGGTGGAAGAGAGCTGACGTTAAGATGGGGGGGCATTTCACCTCAGACGAGTATAGGTGAACAGACAGAACAGACAGAATTGAAGGAAACTGCTAAAGGTGTAAGAGAAGGATAGAGCTATGGCCGAGTTTCTGATTGAAAAGTAGAAGATCCCTGCACGGTGGTGACAAATACACAAAGCAGGGCCAGAAAGGAGGTCAGGACAAGTTCAAGTGATCCTACATCAGAACCTGTTATTCAGGCATATATAGTATAGGAGTACTCCATGATCCAGAGACCTCACATAAACCAATCTTGTGGACAGAACAACAATTAGCTCAGGAAAAGGTCTAACCTGATATGTTTGGGCAATCCTGAAACCAGATACCTCCTTTGAATAATCCTATGGATACCTCACAGTAACCCTGCCGAAAGTCTCCTCCCAGGTGGACAGGGGAAGGTAGACACTACCTGTTCACAACCCTGTGGGTGGTGTACTGTGGGAGGATCATCTGAGAGGAGACAAGGCCCATGGTGGTGAGAAGATTATGTGGGGTAAGGCAAAGTATGTTTCCTCTGATAGGAAGGCTCTTCCAAAGGTACCTAAAGAGGTAATAGTTCATTGTGATTGTAATGTCCCTGACTTTTATATTAAAACTATAAACGTGGAAGCAAGTCTTATAAGAATCGCACAAGCCTTACGAAAGGAAAGATCTTTTGGGGTATCCCAAATAAAAACCCTGGTCACTCCCAAGTACACAATGTACAGGAATCTTGAAAGGTTGTCTTTAATAAATGAGATTCCTCTATAACAACTAATTCTAATAGTCATTCTATTAATGAGTTCAGGGAAATTAAATCTACCCATAAAAAGAACTGAAATGTCAGAAGAACTAATTTTGTTGAAAGGAACTACAAGTCCCACAATCCCAGAACTACTGGGATGAGGAAGAGGGCTGAAGATGCAGATGTAGCAGCCAGGCAATTATACCGACTGGCCGTTTCAATAGTTCAATTGAGATTAAAAGTCCTCACCTGAAAATTGTTAATGAACCTGGGAGGCATAAAAGGCCCCTTCAGGAAAGGAGGAGAAGAAGGAGCTGGAATGAGAGATGGAAGGCAGGTTGCAGTAGTAGAAGTAGAGAAGAAGCATTAGACTGGCAAACCACAAAGGAGTGGGTGCAAAGACAGGACACCATAATGTGGAGACAGCAGATTTCACCTTCAAGTTCTGAGAGAGTCATGTTTACCCAAAATCTGAAGTGCAGAGGCTGCACAGGGGAAGCCCCTGATATCAACCTCATTGCATACAGACAGGTACCTATCAAAGTTTTGAGACATGAGTGGGCTTGAATAGAATTCAAAGGATGCAGTACTTAGGGGCATGTATATGTAGCGCACACGGGTGAGAGCATCCTTGAATGGAACCAGCAAGCTGCTTTGGAAATAGAAATATGCCTTGGTAAGCCTGTTCCTGCACTATGTGTGGAGGATTGGGAGCAAATGAGGCTGGAGGGAAGCGCATCTGAGGATTACTTGAGGAACAGATACCCTACCATATTTTTGGACAAGTTGGTTATGTTGCGTGGTTTTTCCCATAACATTGTACTGAAGAGAGGGGCAGTGCCTAAAGCCCAGAAGGTCAGAAAGGTACCGGTGTTGGCTGAAATGTGAACTTACAAAACTTAAGGAGGTGGGGATAATAGAGGCGATTGAGTCCTGGGAATGGTTGCCACATGTGGTTTTAGTGTGAAAACAGGATGGCGGGCTCACGATGTGTGTCGACTTCAGGGAGCTCAATGAGACCATCTGGGTGGATTGGTATACTTTGCTGTTGTTGTGAGTGGGACAGGAAGAGTGCAGTAGTTGTGGAGTTGGCATGGATTAAGGATGGTTTGCGGATCAGCTGGGCGAACATACATGTAAATGAAGACAGTACGGCCTATATGCATATTATCATTGATTTGACTTAGGGTCCATGGTGCATCATGAGAGGTGATAGGTTATTTCTGCCTCTCACTTTGAGGCCCAGGCTTGTTGAGTTGTCACACAATAGTCATGTGGGTAGGTCATTGCCTAAAAGGAGATTGCGAGAATCATACTGGTGGCCAGGAATGGATTAAAAGGTGGAGGTGGCTTTAAAAGAGTGTGTGGCTTGTGCAGCAAGTGATAAAAGCAGGGTGCGATATTCACAGCTGATTTATCCAGTAGAGGTTCCGGGTGAAGTATGATCAAAATTGGTGTTGGACATCATGGGCCCCATGGATGGTCTCGGTGGAGAGTTAAGGATTGCAGTGGTTTTGGTGGATGACACATCATGGTGGGTGGAGACTGCTGCATTGCAAACGGTGACAACTGGGAAGATTATAGAGTTTTTTTTAGCAGGGTGTTTGACAGGGAAAGTGTTCCAACTAGCAATGTAACAGACAACTGAGTTCCGTACATTTCTCTCCACACGCAATTGAATTTGAGCAATCTGGGTATCAGGTATCACATGACCTCGTTGTATAATCCTTCTGCAACTAGATTGGTTGAGAGGATGAATTGATTTGTAAATGGGGCTATTCAACTGGCCATTGCAAATGGTTTTTGTTTGAAGTGGAGTAGTGTTGGAAGCGCTGGTGGCTTATAGATGTACAGTGTTATCCTTTACCGTATGCTCACCGTTTGAACTCATGAGGGGTAGGAAAGCAGGTTGACAATTGAGGATCCCTGCCCTTTGGGGTGCTGGTTTCACTGAAGTCAGTATGTCAGAAGTGTTGGACATAGTATGTGCTCGACAGGAGAGAGCAAGGTTGTAACAAGTAGATAAAAAAACAATACAGTGAAGGTTGGTGTTTGCATGCATGTGAAAAAAAAGAGATTATTACCCCAGGGTGGGAGTGTGTATATGTCCCTGTGGATGATAGTGAAGGTGGGTGCAGACTACGTGCTTCTGGATGACGGGTCGCCAAGAAGCAAGAGGAAGACATTAGTCGAGAGAGGAGCACCTGTTGAGCTGGTTTCGATGGACACATCACTTTTCACATTGGGGCCTACTATGGGTCCTAATTTGAGTAGTTTGATCATTGAGGTGCATGAGGTTCTGCATGAAGAGGGAGTTGTGAGTAGATAGGAAGCTGCATTGCCTGTGGCAGAATGCGTGGACCAAGGGGACAATGTAGTGGATTCTCCGGCTAGTGCGGTTGTAGAACCTGTTAGTAGTGGCCGTATTCCTAGGATCAGGTTTCCTCCAGTCAAATTGAGAGACTATGGCCTCATTACGAGTTTGCCGGTCCGGATACAACGGTACCAGTAAGCTTACTGGTACCGTTGTATCCGGACCGGCAAACTCTGAGTTGTGCTCGTGGGTGCCTTTCATTCCACCAGGTCTGACCTGACAGAATGAAAGGCACCCGCGGGCACACCAGGCCTGTAGCACCGGCATGGTAATCAACCATGCCGGTGCTACAAGAATCCCCATTCCCATTTAGCTCTATGGGGCTCAATGGGAATGGGGACCTACTGGCTCCGGGACCCGCGAAAGGGCAATGACCGGGTCTAGTGGGGCCGGAATACCCCAGTAATTACCCATTCGCGGGTGCCGGACTCTGATGCAAGTTTGGAGGTAGCCTTGCCGGTTTTACTGGCAATGCTACCTTCAACCTTGTAGTGAGGCCCTATGTCTGGTGGGTATAGGAAAGTGAGCATGGCAGGAAAGTGGGCATGACACTGCAGTGGGGCAAGTTGTTGTGGATATTGTCAACCACTGAAATGTATCTGTTTATTGTGCTAACTATGTATCTGTTTATTTTTTCAACTATTTTTCCAACTATTTTCCCTCCCCTCTTTCTTTAAGGTTTTTTGCAATTCTCTTGCTCTTATTTCCTTTAGTGGCATCATTAAGAGGGGTAGAAGTGTTCTTCAAGGGGTGAAAGGTTGTGTTCCATTGCTTCTTGTGATGTCACTTCGGGGTGGGGTCAAATGACATTACTTCCTGTGATGTCATCAGAGGTCGAGGGTCGTCACTCCCGCTCCCCCTGGCATTTTGGTGAAATGACTTCCCTGCAATATAGCAAAGTAAAGTGGGCTAAGATTTGTATCTGCGTATGTTTGTGGAAGGGCATGAACATGGGATTTTGTAGAAGGAAAGAGGATTCTTTGCAGCTGCAGGCAGACCGATGGAAAACACACATTATGCGAATGCCCTCCTTGAATCTATAATGTTACCAAAGGAATGAGCAAAAGTAAAGTGCATAGTGCTCCAGGCCCTATGAGATAAACTCAGCTGAGGTGATTCCATTATAGACTAGGCAGCGAGGGAGGCTGCCCTTTTCTGTGGGTACCTCACATACAAAGTGAAGTCCATTGGTCCGCCTAATTCCGCACTAGATGGATTTACCGAAATTCAGGAATCTGCTCAAGAACATTAAAAATAATTGTGTGGCATAACAGGATGTACCTTTGACTGCAAGGTGATCGCACATAGGTCATTTAGTTGTTCTCAAGGCCCTGTTACATTATTGTTCCTGTGTGCTGCATAGGGTCGCACATATTGCCAAAGGGAATATGGTGATCATATACGAAAAGAATGGGCTGACCAAGGTTTTTCACAGGTGGCAGAACATGTATGCCAGCAGCATTGTGTCGGCCAACAGGGAATGTGGGGAAAAATGTACAACTTTAGCCGGGAGCACATCCAACCTTTGGGCTCCCTTTGGCCAGAAACGATTATATTCTATATACCTGCCAAGAGCAGCAGGTATGCAGTTTTTCCTTGTGCCTTTGACTATATTTATAAAATAGATAGAGACGTATCCGACCCACAGGCTGTGGTGAAGGGTTTGATATGTGATTATATGCCAAACTTGGTAGTGACAGTGAGTATTAACAGGGACTGAGGGATGCACTTCACAGGGAAAGTGATAAAGAAGCTCCGTAAGGCTCTTGATAATAAGCAAAAGATCCACTGCCACTATCATCCACAATAAGCAGGAGTAATGAAAAGACGAAAAGGAATCCTGAAAAATAAGATTTCCTACAGGTCCCTGCCCACCCAGTTGCACACCCACACTGCTTCCCGGCAACCCTTGCACTTGGGTCTGTATCTGTAACCCTACAGTCCCCCCACCTGCACCTTTGAACACCTGCTGTCTGCACTTACTCTTGCACCTGCCACCTTCCGGACGCACTTCTTGTTATTGTTTGGATCCCATACAGCACTCCCCCTCCCCTTTTCTCTGGCACTTTTCCCCTCCCCACTCCCCTGCACTTGCACAATCTCAATGTCACTTGGCCTAGTAAGATTGTTGTCTCTGTCCTCCCTCTGTTCCCCCATCCTTGCATCGTCGCGCCTTGAAACACTTGTCTATAGGCGCGTTACAAATGCCATATCATATTAGCACAGAAACTGAGAATGCAAAACATTGGAGAACCATACTTGCTTTTTGTGGGTGGATGAGTATTCAAAGGCATTTTTAGGCACAGGTGCATTTTGTAAGTAAGAGAGAATAATAAAGCATGAATAAATATACATGTAGAGAGACCAACAACTGTATTCTGTAGGTGGAGAACACCAAGTCAGTGTTAAGCACACATGCATTTTCTAAGCAGGGATAATGCCAAAGCTCTTGGAACACCACATGTATTTTGAAGGCCGAGGAGAATGCCAAAGCAGTGTATATGTGCTTTAAAGGCTCAGAGAATTTCATAACATTGAGAAATACATGTGAGTTCTGTAAGCAAAGGCGAACAATAAGCTTTGTTAGGCAACATTAACACTGTAGGGGGAAAAAGAAGGCCGAAACAGAGTTAGGTGTACATGTATGCAGTAGGTGAGGTAAAATTCCAAAGAAGGGAGAACACAATATGTGTTTTGTAGATGAAGGAGAAGGCCAAAGTCATGTTCAAGTCATGTGTATTTTGTAGGTGGGAGAGAATGCCAAAGTGGAGAGAAGCCCACATACATTTTGTAGGTGAAGGAGAATGCAGGAGTCACTGAAGGGCAGTGGTTAACAAAATTAAAATATACAAATGTATGAAACATGGGGGATTGGCAAGGGGCTGGATGGAATGTATTGCTGGACTCTTATTGACATGCTACAAAAGTAGCTGTATGCATTGGAGAAGTGAAGACAGTATGTGGTTCTGTGCTCCCTCCACACTAATCAATGAATAGATGTAGATGCCTTCTGCTATCTGGTGAACTGGGAATACATGTAATCTTGCATGTACCACTGTCACACTTTCTTTTGAGACAGAGGATGAAGTTCAGGCACCAGCATCTAAGACAAAAGAGGAAAAGATTACATCAGTGCAGGAAAACAAAGATACCAATTACACCAATGGTGAACAAAAGGTGTTTCCTTAAAATTCCTCAGCTCTGATTTCCTTGGAAAAAGACCACAATGAAGAACATAACTGGAATGATGGTCCATTCCCTGAATTAAGACTGCATCTCAGACACATCTTCTTTGTAGATATCACTGTGAGGCAGAGATAATGGGAAAGACAAAGAGTATTCAGACATTGAAGAAACCATGCAATTGTCAAGCACGTTGCACAGGAAGTAAGTTTCAGACTCTCTCCATGTGTCAGTGCACAACATTTTCAAAATTAAAAACAGTTTCAAAAACATGCTAGCTGTAGTACAACATCACAGCTATTTATAGTAACACCACTGTCTCCTCAGTCAACAACATTGACTGCACAGTACTCATAGGAGAGCCCAAGAAGGTGGAAATGTTAGGGCCTTTCTCAGCCCTCAAAATAAATATAACCTGTTAAGTTATTTGACATCAGACAAGCAAAACATGTATCTCCCACGCCCCCCCTCCCCCGAACTCCTCTTTATATATGCAAAACACACCATCCTGTTTCAGGTATTCAGGTAAGCCACAAACCAATTTCAGCACCTCTTTTATGTTGGCTCAAATGAGATGGCATCATCAACATGCTTGGTAAAAGGAACAATTAAGTGCAGGTAATGGACACATTTGCTCCACCATCCCACACCATTACATTAGAGCATCTTGCTGCTTCAGAGTTTAACAAGCCCTGTTTGGACAAGTTGTCTGCCTGCAGATCCATGCTTACAATGTATTTCCCCCTCAATATACCAGCCCTCCATTATTGAGGCTTTTGAGGACACTGTAAAATATCAAAAAAGAAATGAAAAGCTCTGTCTGTTCAATAACAACATTGGTGTAATGGTACCTAGAGATGAATTGCCCTACCATTAATTTGTTCAAAAGCATGGCTTCCGATGTCCCCTTGCTCTCATTGATCCTCACTTCGAGGGTCTGGGTCCAGACTATATCATGTAAGTGACTTCAATCCAGCACTCCAACCAAGTCAATGCTTAGTATGGGATGCCCAATGGAAGCCCTTATTTATATATTTTTATGTCAAAGTTCTTTAAATCTGGATGATGAACCCTCATATAACGCCCCTCTCTTTGAATCCCCCTGACCTCACTGAGCCAAGAAGTAGGTTTGTTTTGCAAATAAAAATGTTTATTTGAAGAATTAAACAATATATATATATATATATCACACTTTTATGAATAAATAATATCGGTATAGGACACTTATGAATATGAACGGTAATCGCCAATGGATAATATTACAGTCTCAACATCTCTTTAATCAGTAAGGAGTAGGAATAGGAAGGATACTGTATCAGAGAATACTGTATATGGATTCAAGGAAATGCAGTAATGGGAAAAATGCAACACAGAAATAAACTTCATATGGTTTCAATCAAAAGACACGATAACCACTTTTTCCCCTGTCACTACTCACTCCCCCCAGTATGCAATATGAAGAGATGGAAATGAGGGCACACAGGTTTCAGGATTACAATCAATAATGCAGCTCAATCCCAGTTCCCCCAGCAAGCTTAGAGAGACACAGGAATGATTTTAAAACAGGCAAATTACTTTTGAATGTGATTGTCATGAAAGGGAAAATATGCTAAACTGATTTTAATTCACTAAAGGATATTCAGAACTAGTGAGAGTTACTTTGGTATGGTTCAGGACAACACTAGCAATGATTCATGAATGATTATCAGATTGAAAACGAAATTCAGCAGTTGGAAACAAGAAACAGCTAATTTGGCATGTGTTGAAATGGAGCTAAATTGCAATTCGCTGCAATTTTTCAGTGTGCGTGAAACGCGATTACGGAAACACTATAATGAATTGGAATGTCGTCTTAGGTTCCTTGGAAAGCCTATGATCTTAGCTTTAAATGACAGTTAAATTCCGGTTCTAGGACGTGTGGTTCATAAGTTACAGAGGTTTTTGTGGAGGTAGATTTTCAGAAATAAAGTCAAGATTTCAAAATGACAGATCGCGCTTTACAGATTTGGAATCAACCGGATGGACACTAGATACTATAATGCAGTTCTGGACAGTTTAAAAGGGATGGAAGAGGATTACTTTAAACTAAGAGATTGGTTATGGACGGTTCTAGACTAGATACTCACTCCTAGGCTTTAGAATGGAGTGGGCCTCGTCAAAGATCTGGTCAAGGGTTTGGCTTCACTCGCCACGGGACAGGTCTCAGGCACTCTGGTCTGCTTTCAGCACTGCACTGCTGTCTGCAGCCTCTTGAACTGGATCTGATTGGTCTGGATTACAGCTCTGCTTTCTGGGTCTGGATCGGGGTTAAAGCACAGGGTTCTTAGCCAGACGCAAACAGCTCAGCCAGGCTGTTGGATTTTGAGATGCCCCTGGGAAGTTTAGGGGTTAGAATCAGGTTGCAAAAGATTCTGAGGCCTGCTGAAAAGAGTTCAGTTGTTGGGATTGGGCCTTTCTGCTTCAAAGTTCTGGAGTCTGGATTCTAAGTTCTGGTCACTGTATCTACTCTGGATCTGGTCTGGCAAGGTGCTTTGCAGGAATCAGTTGAAGAGTGGAAAGGATGTGTCCCTCATCTGTCCTAGCAGTCCTTATTTATGTGTTTCCAAAGTGGGTGGGTAGGCTGATTCTCTATGCCCAACCCTCTAAGGATTTGATAGGTTAGAGAATTCCCTGTGCCCTGACTGGAGAAAGGGTCAGCGTGTCAGAATGAGTCAGAGTGATGCTGTGTTTATGGCTTAACTGAAATCCCTCTCCTTTGCTTTTTCATCGAAACTCTATTTTTCCCAAAAAACATATTTCCCAGATACACAAGTTGTTCATAATACATATACACATCACAGATTAATTAAGGCATGTCTCTGTTCAAGTGCCATGTTCCTACCAGCTTGGGTTCAGAAATGACAACATTTTCCACTTTTGGTGGGTTTCCCAATATTCATTCTGCTCCAAATTTGATACATGCATGCATATCCTCTCTGAGCATATTACTGTAATTTCATATGTTCATAGCAAAAACACTGCAGCTGCAATATTAATAATTCTAGGGTTTGGTCTCATAACATCACACAGTGTCCAGTTCAGTCTTAAATCGTGAGGGAATTTTTCATTTTAAGAACCTCAAAATGTCATATTTTTGTCAGCTTGGTACACTTTGTTATAAGCATTTTTATAAAACATACATTTGTTTTCAATTCAATTCACACAATGGTTTCTCTCCGCCCCCGGAGCTGGCTGTCACATGTCCTGTCTCTCCCAGAGCAGTTGTTGACCAGTTACACCCAAATCAGCATATTCATATTCATCCCAAAGCCTCCATTGTTCCTTCCTCCGGGCTGCAGAGAACATCTCCTCCTCTCCTGATTTACATGTCAATGCAATATCCTCTCCTGTTGGTGGGAAGGCCCAAGGTGTGAAGGGTTCTCAGGAAAAGAAGCCTCTTTAAAGTTGTAAATAAATCAGATTACCTTCTGGTCAATTGCAACATAGTTCCTTGTAAAAAAAAAAATCATACATTTAAAATAAGCAACTTATCTTTAAATCCAGTCTTTTTCCACATTAAATCAATGTGTGGCACTCTATATGGCATTTTGATGGAATTCTCTTCTTTGGCATATTTAACTTCTGAAACACCAGTTCTCCTGTTAGAATTATAAATCGCCAGCACCTGACAGAGGTGAGTAACGGTACTACACCCATTTTGACAGTGTCTTTCCATCAGTTTCTTTAAAAGGGGATTTTGCTCTGAAAGCATATGATTCCTGCTGATATTGTATTGATGTGGATTCTTGCAGTAGAGTAATGTGGAACACCCAACAAGAAGGTTGGATCTTTTCGGTGGTTTTGTGAGCCATGATTTTAGCACATTTTGACACTCAAGAAACAGATTCCCAAACAGCTCTTTATTTCTTTTGGCAATCAGCATTGCTATTTCCAAGTGGTTTCAGGCTGCTTGGTGGATAGCTCAATGGTGGTTTTGGTCAGTGATCTCCTGTGCTCACTAAGATAGGCAAAGGTGGATGGCGGCCTATCTTTCAGATTTTTACTGCGCATTTTCTGGTGATTTCTGGCAAGCAGCATGCTTTCCGGCGGCCATTATGATGTTTCTGCTGCCAGCAAGGCACAGTGATGTTGCAGGGCTTGGATGAGTGGGTTGATACATCCTACAATCATGAGATCGTCAGCCATGGCTACAGACATGTTCTGGAAGCAATGGAAAGAGCACTGGCCACTCTATGTATAGAAATCTCCATGTGACAATACATACATCGACCATTGCTGAAGGTACAGATTTTCTGTCCATCATCAGACCTTGGGGCACCTTTCCCTGTAGCTGTTGCCAGCAACCTGGAATGCCTATCACCAGCAAGCCTCATTGTGTATTGAAGGTTTTGACAGCCAGTCCACATTGGAGCTGATGCCTATGAGAAGGCATGGGGGCTGTGGCCCATTTGGATATTCCCTTTGGTTTACCAGTAGGCTTTAACAGTTGAAAATGGGTCTAGTGTTATAGCTGCCCTTAGAATAGCTAAAACCAGGGTTGTGCTAGGAAAGCTACTAATGCCACATCCTCTCTTACAACTATCTAAAAGTTGCAATGCCAACCCAGTGGAATTCAACACTTCATATACAGAAGCATCAGCTTGAAACGTGCATGTCTGAATACTGAATGGCCAGATCCAGAAACAGGAGGGGGCCTAGATAACATCCACACAGTGGCACATGCTAGACAACGTTTGTTCTTTAACGCAGTATTTTAATGAATGAGTCCTGAGACTGTGTTAATCTTTATGCTACATCACTCAGAAGGTGCTACCAAAGGGGTCTTTGCTTGAATTAGAACTATCCAACATAAAATATGAACATGATATGTCTGGTGAAGCAGAAACAGGGCACCTGACCTCAGCCTTCTGGCAGGAACCATGTATTACCGTGATGAAGAGACACACGTCAACCTTTCTTGACCCACAGTTTGAAGTTAGGGTGGCAACTTTTGAACAATATGTGTGTGAGATTGAAAAAAAAAGCAGGGAATTTTAATGTGCAAGAGGATGTGCTACCCATGTGCAAGGGTGCACTAAACTAATTTTAAAAGCTTGATTGAAAAAGAAGAGAGAATAAAATGGACAATACCAAAACAAGTACATTTTGCAGAGTCTTCTTGGTTCCATAATGAGTGCCACAGGGAAGAGAAAGTTAAAAAAGTATCCCTACATTATAGCGAAGATGGACTATTAGTTACAATTTTAAGAAAATGATAAGGAATTGATAAGTGAAAAAAAGCAAGTTATCTGACAATCACTCAAGGAATTTGGATTCATCATTTTAAACATATAAACCAGCAAGAACATTAACATAAACATTTAGACATTTCAGAAATAATATAACACGAGAGACATACTCGACATTCAGTTAGTCAGAAACCAGCAACCACACTGGCAGTACACCACTGCAAAGAGGTTTATCTCACCGTGCAGACTCATTCTCCTCAATTTCTCACACTAGTTCTGTGGGCACAAGGTCAATAAGGCGTACAGTAGAAAAACAAAAGAATCTCTGGGGCAGACACCTCCCCGAGTTCTCAACATATGTGTGGCCTCCTGTACGTATTCAATTATACATGGATTCCATAAGCTTGCACCCACTAATGTGCCATATGAACGGGTATTTAACACTGCTGGGGCTATTTCTCCTGACCACAACTTACTTTCTTAAAAATGTATGTGCATTGTATTGCTGAAGACTATGTTGGGAGGTAACACAAGACCCATTACTTGGAAGACTGCACAGTATATTCTTTAGATAGCAATGGTCTGTGTGCAAGCAAACTACAGTCACAAAGATGGAGTGCATGGGGGATGGTTGTGATGACTTTTACTCTGAGAATGGAGCTTGATGCAGGTTTATTAATCTCTATATACAGAAATCCAGACCCAAAAGATCTTACTGAACACTATCTTCCAAACCGCTTGAACAGGTGTCATCGTACAAATACTTGGGACTCACGTTTGATGATAAAATGAAATGGGACCTACACTGGTCCGACCTGAAACAGAAATGTATGACATCAGTCAATGCTTTAAGTGCATTTATTGGTCGCAACAATGGCTATTGTGCATTGGCTGTTCTGTCCATCTATAATGCAAATATTGCAGCTATGCTGTCCTACGCAATAGCGATCTGGGGCCATACATTTAAGAAACAGATTATTACCTTTGAAGCAAAACTATTGAGGAAGATATTCCGCCTTCCACAATGTGTAAGCATCAAACACCTTTATCTTGAATTTAATATAAAAGGCGTTTGGAACATCTACACAGCCCAATGCGTATTGTTCTTTGAACGTCTACTCACCGTGCAAACCGACACCATCATGGTTCCGTATATGAAGGCTTTTTTAGGGCTTGTTGATAAAAGTCTGATAGGTACAATCAGTCTCTTAAAACTCACATGTTGCAACATCATGTCCCTGCACACACACATCCAAACATGACCCATTTCACACATGCAGCCAAGTAGCTAACTACCAAGACCCTACGACATGCCCTTTTTTAAACGTGAGTGCATGGCCACTTACCGCTCGACTCCAGACGTGGCTGCATCCTGAGGATCTGGCGGTGAAGCACTGGGCGAATGCACTCCAGGACCCTCATCTGCTGGGTGGTCCTGGACTTGTAGTCCTCCCAGCGCTTCTGGACGTGGTTGATGTCACGGGATGCCACCCCCTCCGCATTGATGGCACCCACTATGTCCTTACAGATGCACTTCCGTCCTTCCTTGTCGGCGCGCGATGGTGTGAAGAGGGCATCATAATGCCCCAGAACTTGCTCCATCAGGATACCAACTTCTTTTACACTGAAGCTGGTAGCCCTCTGCCTCTCTGGCTGGGGGTTGCCACTGGTGCCGCAAGGTGTTGTTTTGGACATGGCAACCCCCGAGGCAGGTGTGCATGGGTAACTGGGTTCTGGGGCTGGGCTGTGGAGTGATGGTACTTCAGTTGGGAGTCTTCTGTTCCAGCAGGGTGGTCACTGCAACTGGACCCCTGCAGATGGCAGATGTGCAGGCACCAAATGGCAGGGCATGGTGGCAGCAGGCAGGCAGGCAACAGCAGATGGCTTGTGGGAGGATGCGTGGGGCACTGGGGGGCAGTCATTCGGCCTTCTGGGCAGGAGCGTGGTCTTCCGTGTGTAGTCACGTGGCCAACTTGATACGGAGTGATTTGGCACGTGAAAAAAAAGCACATCAGCGTGTAATTCAAGGAAAGGCCCTTAGCGCGTAAGCGCATCTGTGACGTAACATGCACGGCCATTTCCCTCGCCACGGGTTGAAGGTCCCATGTGGGTTTCCATCGCTCTGTACGTGTCTTCATGGGATGCGGTACGTGAATTCCGAGGGTGCGTGTGGACTTTTCCACGAATTTTCGCTGGCACGAGCAAGGTATGTGTATTCTGAGGGGTGCGCAGTGAGTTTTAGACGCGTTTTCGCTGGCGCGAGCGGGGTACATGTATGCCGAGGGGTGCGTGTGGACTTATACACGCGTTTTCATGCTTGGGGGGGCTGTATGCTGGTCCCCTAGCCTTTGCGCCATGTAGGAGATTTGTGCGATGTTTTTGGCGCACGGAGTGGGATTGGGGCCGTTAATGGCTCTGCTGCAGGGTCGCTGCACCGCTCTGCGCCACGGCTGGTCATGGATGTTGAAATCCATCAATACGCTGTGCGTTGAAATGGGTTTTGGCACACGCGGCTGGCGCAGACTGCTGCACGCGCACTCTGTGCACCAGCCGCGTGTGCTACTTGTGCGCCGAATTCTATGAATTACCCGCTTTGTTTTAAAAGGAAATACAATGGATTTGAATCCACCAGATTTTAGTATATGAGAATCGAGCTGGGATTTACATTTCATCAACTTGGATTCTGGGCACAACGGCAACTTAATGAAAAGGGTAGTTTTACTAGTTTATTAGGCATTACCCCCTGTCATGCTATACTAATATTGATGTAATTGACGCATTAAAGCCTCAAAAATTAGATAAAGCACCACATTCTCAGGGATTTTTAAAAACATTTCTGAGCTATCTTCCTAAAAACTTGTATTACTGTTTAAATTCTTCTTATACGTTTGCAAAAAGTTAAAGAGGAGGAGACGTGTCCCCCTTTTTTGAAAAGGAAAATAGAGGTGACTCTTAACTCTATAACCTAATTTTATTATTAGATGCCCTGTACAAAGTAAACAGGAATGCTCTATTGTGGGATGATTGGAATCTGGTGTGAACATTTTGACATCTTGACATGTGGGTTTCCATTGGGGAATATCAATCACATACCAGGTGTTTAGACTCAAAATGCTCATGGGAAAGTATCTGGTCTTCGCACGCAAGCACTTTATATGGTCTTTGTTGACCTCAGGGCAGATGTTGACTCCGTAACCCGCAAATAACTTATGGAGAACTCCAAGACCAATTGCTCCATTTGATTTTTTGAAGCATATTGGACCTCATTACATGGTAGGCGGTAGCCATGGCGCTATTAGCGCCATGGCTACCCCTTTGCCGCATCCTGGGTCCGTGTTCCCGGAATGGGGACTTACCAGGTCATTCCGACCCTGGCGGGACCAGTAAGTCCCCATTCCGGGAACCGTTCCCCATTCCCATTTGAGCCCCCATAGGGCTCAATGGGAATGGGGAAGGAGCTAATAACGGGCCCGCTATCAGTGGGCCCGTTATTAGCTCTGAAGTCCCTCAACGGGTCCCTTCCTTAACGCCTGGTAAAACCAGGCGTTAAGGAAGGGACCCGCTAAGGGACCTCGTAGTAGGGTGGTAAGGGATTACCGGCACTGGTGCCCTTACCGGTGCCGGTAATACCTTACCGCATACCGTTAATTAGGCCCATTGTGTATATAATAGCAACTTTGTGGTGGTGTGGTGCTACCCTGAGGGAAAAATAACCCCATTGTTTCCAGTTTGAGCAGGCATCAGGCCGAGCTGCATCTTACCACCATTGCTTTCCTCCCGTGCATTAATCATATGGCCAGTATTGATGCCTGCCTAAAGGCTAGTGCTCCCTCGCTTGGTAGAGAAATGCTTTGAGAGCTTGTATTCATCGAAAACACTGCTTTATTACTAAGGAACCCAGTGGCTTACAATAAAAGGTGGAGCTTTGCTTCAAGTCTGTGTTCAGAGAGTTGTTGGCGGTAAATGCTTATAAGACTAAACGGGCCTCATTACGAACCAGGCGTTAACCATGACGCTATTAGCGCCATGGTTGATGCCGGTATTTTACCGATTGCGCCATGGTGGATGGCGGAATTACCGCCCCATTCCAAGTTTGGCGGGGCGGTAATTCCCCATTCACCATTGGCTCTTCCCCATTCCCATTTTTGCCCCCATTGGGCTCAATGGGAATGGGGAAGGTGGTAAATACGGTACCGCAAAGGGCAGTACCGTAATTACCTCGAAAGTCCCTTTGCGGGTTCCTTCCTTAACGGCTGGTAAAACCAGCCATTAAGGTGGGGACCCGCAAAGGGACCTCGTAATCAGGCGGTAAGGGGTTAACGGGGCCGCCACCTTTTACGGCGCCGTTAACCCCTTACCGCCTGGGTCGTAATGTGGCCCAATGAGTGTTGCATAATGCTAAACACCCACATCGACTCCTCATTACGCTGAATGGTCTTTTCCTTGAAGAAGTAGAATTCTTTGATTGCCTAGGTGTTAGACTAATCAGCAATGTGAAGTGGGGGTGCAAGAGTTTTGTAATGCTTTACGGTGGAAAGGCAATCAGACCTATCCTTGACCTAGCCCTGAGGTTTAAAAATCCAGGCAATGTTGACGGACCTTTAAGGCATGCAGATGTGGGTTTATGGTGATTTATCATCTCTTAAACGGTCCAAAAACAAGTTCCTTAAGAAGTATCTGAGGTTAGATGTTGCAGGTGGGGAGGAGGAGCTTGAGGAGGGAGAGGAGGCATTGGCTGTGCATGAAGAGAGACCGATAGTTCTTACGAAGGCACCAACAGAGCTGAAAGCTGTGCGCACATAGCCTGAAGTGGTGCAGCTGGAAGAGGCTGGTCCTTTGCAGGGGGCAATGTCAGGACACGGAGACCCTGAGCCACATTCAGAGATGTAATGACTCTTAAAAGGTCCATACCTATCAGGAGGAGTTTGTGCTAGCTGCGGGAATATTCCAAGACTTCCTGCAAAACATGGACGATTATATGGACCCTGATGTTTTTGGGGAGGTGACTGAGGTCACTGCACAATTGTCTGGCCATGCAGAGAGCGTATACTTGAACATGTTTGCTCAGGCTTTCCTTAAGAAGGTTACCTCATGCAAGAAGTCTTTCCCACCCAACTGGTCATGGGGTTTGCACTATTACAGATGTAATAGGCTAAGACTTTCAAGGGGAAGAATGAATTGTCATTTGAAACCTATGCCAGAAGACAGTTAAGCATTGTAAAACAAACAGGAATGTCTTGGGTACATCATTGAAGCACAAGCACTGTGTTGTCTGGCACAAGTATGTGTGCAGGATAAGAACATCAGCTACCACTGACGCGCTACTGCAGCACTCTCCTCCAGTAGTGATGGCAAAGAATTGTCAGATGACCTGCCGTTTCATCACTGGTCATGCTATAGCATGCAACTCTCACTCTGCACCAGTCCTAACATCGTTCTAGCATCCTGTGCCTTGCCCAGCAAAACATGACCAACTGGCACCATCCAAACTTCAATGCCACTTTAGCTCTAGACACACTGCAGCATCATGTTGGTGTATGTAGCGTTACTGGTGTGGCACCATTTGTGGATAGGTGGCGAGACAGAGTGATGAGGAATTCATGTTCACACTAACTGCACTGCCTATCACCTGTAAGTCAGGGGGAGCTGGATCTCATAGCAGTAGTGGAAGACATGGACAAGCACATGCTTTGGCACCACCATACAGTATTGGAGGTTACTAGTCAAGAAGGTGGAAAAAGTGGTGGGATGGGCAACAATAAGAGCCAAAACAGTTGAGCTAGACCCTCTTGTTTGTGAGTATCGTACCCAGAGTTGAAAAGTGTCTACATTCGTTGGTAGAGGCTAGCAAATTGAGACACCACAAGCAGGTTGTGAGGGCAATGCTAGGAATTAAGCAGAGCCACTTCTGGTTGATGGAGTTAAGTAAATTGAGGCATAACCTCCCGTTTGTGAATATTTTACTAGGACTTGGAGAGTTCTGATACTTGACATCAATGGAGATGATCTTTCTACTACGAAAGAGTACCTGTACCCTGTACGGGTTCTATAGACAGACATATCAGCATTCTCATCAATTGTTGAAAATCAATGATCCTGTAGGTCGCTGTTCTGAGTCACTTACCACTTGATGTTCTTTGCACTCTGAAGTAAACTGCACTGAGAATGGGTGGATGTTGGCGGACAACCCTGGATCAGACATGGTGGGGATGGGAGAGTTGACATGCTGCAGCATTTTTTGACTTTCAGGGTGCTCTTGTCGCTTGTCGCCTGACCCTGGCACAGTTCAGTGCATTGCAGTGCATTGCGGTTCAAATATCTTTGAAATGGTGCATCCTAGCGCCTTGAAACGTGGTGTTCAAGCCTTTGAGGTTTATTCCTCTCGTTGTGATGCTTAAAATTAGCATTGTCGGGTCCTTCTACGACTGCAGTGATGTTTCACCAATTTCAGGCATCCATCTCATGTGTGAAGGGGCTGAAATCCAGGGAATTCTGTGGGGTGTCCAAATGTCATGTGGCCAGTAATGTCTGGAGGTTCATACAAGGTAACTTGCAATATTTGGTGAAGATTGGTGGAACAGTGTGCAATTGTATAAGGAACACGTTAACATATTTTCTGCTTAATATATATATATAGTTTAGTTTAGTTTAGTTTATTAGATATACATACAGCAACAGCGCTTTGTATTACACATGACATACAATACATCTACAAAAATATTTATATAATTTATAAAAATATCAGAGGGGCATCTCAAAACTTATTGAACACACTTGAAAATTTCAACTAAGTACATATAAAAGTGAACAATTAAATGTATTAAATTTATGTCATTTCCTTGCATAAAAGCTAACCATAAGGAAGGTATTTCATTTGCAGTAGTTGCATTGTTATAGGCTTTAAAAAACTTAATTTGTAAATAATCTAGACATTCACATTCTGTGATCAAATGATAGACTGTTTCATGCACCAGATTGCCGCATAATCGACAACATGTTTTTCCATAACACAATTTATTACTCCAACGCTTAAGTGATAATACTACTGTGACATTATATTCGATTAGTAAATAAGTGCAGAAAATGTGCATGCTGGGATAAGCAGTGATATATGCAGGTTGGGTGGCTGGGGGACATGAGTCGGGGCCTGCCGGCAGGTGCCCGTCAATAGTGGGTGGGTGGGGGTGCAGGGGGACATGAGTCTGGGCCTGCTGGCAGGTGCCATCATTGCTTTTGGGTGGCTGGGGGACATGAGGCTGGGCCTGCTGGCAGGTGCCCGTCACTGCTGAGTGGGTGGGTGGTTGGATGGCTGGGGGACATGAGTCTGGCCTGATGGCAAATGCCCGTCACTGCTGGGTGGGTGGGGACATGTGTTGGGGCCATGTGGGCTGCCTGCGGGACATGGTCAGGGGTGTAGGGTAGTCCCCTGTGGTGTGGGATGCCTGCAGGGCATGGTTAGGGGTGTAGGGTAGTTCCCTGTGGTGTGGGAGGCCTGCAGGGCATGGGGAGGGGGGAAAGGGCACACCCGAGGGCCCACACTGCCAATTTATGTGTAAAAGTCCACGCGCACCCCTCGGAATACACATACCCCGCTCGCATCAGGTAAAATGCGTGTAGAAATCCATGCAAACCCCTCGGAATATGCTACCCCGACCGCACTAGCAAAAATGCATGTAAAACTCCACGCGCACCCCCAGGAATACGCACAGGCAGCCCATCCTCCCTCCACATGCCCCACAGGCAGCCCGTCCACCCTCCCCATGCCCCACAGGCAGCCCAAACCACAGGGGGGAATTTTTCCATGCATTTTACCTAATGCAAGCGAGGTATGCGTATTCCGAGGGGTGCGTGGGGAGTTTTACACACGTTTTCAGTAGCCGGGCGGGGTACGCATATTCTGAGAGGTGCGCATGGACTTTTACACACGATTTGGCAGTGTGGGCCCTCAGGTGTACACCTTTCCCCCCTCCCCATGCCCCACAGGCAGCACATCCACCCTGATCATGCCCTGCAGGCAGCCCACACCACAGGGGACTACCCTACACCCCTGGGCATGCCCCTCAGACAGCCCACATGGCACTATGCACTCGAGAGCACAGACTCATGTCCCACCCTCCCAGCAGTGACAGGCACCTGCCAGCAGGCCCCAACTCATGTCCCCCAACCACCCACCCACCCAGCAGTGACAGGCACCTGCCAGCAGGCCCCAACTCATGCCCCCAACCACCCACCCACCCAGCAGTGACAGGCACCTGGCAGCAGGCCCCAGACTCATGTCCCCCAACCACCCACCCACCCAGCTGTGACTGGCACCTGCCAGCAGGCCTTAACTCATGTCCCCAACCACCTACCCACCCAGAGTGATGGGCACCTGCCAGCAGGCCCCGACTCATGTCCCCCAAAAGCAGCGACGGGCACCTGCCAGCAGGCCCCAACACATGTCCCACCAAACAACATGTCCTAACAAAACTGACCCATGCCCCTAATGCCAACCCTATTACCCCTTGCCCCCTAGTACAAGCATGAAACCACCCACTGCACCCACTGCCAAATTACCCATGCCATGAGAGTCTAAAAAAAACACCATGGCCATGCATAAATGTACAACAGAGACACACAGTGGCAACACATGACTGAATCAATGCTCATAAAGACATGCACAAAACCAATGAGAGTAGACCACACCAATAATGAAGATATATGAAATGCATTAAAAATCGTATTGAAAAAAAAACATATTATGAATGCAAACTTGTAAATAAAGAGAAATCCAATGATAAACAACAGGCAGCCCATCCACCCTCCCTGTGCCCCACAGGCAGCCCAAACCACAGGGGGGACTTTTTCCATGCATTTTACCTAATTCGAGCGGGGTACGCGTATTCCCAGGGGTGCGTGGGGAGTTTTACATGCGTTTTTGGTAGCCGGGCTGGGCACGTGTATTCCGAGGGGTGCACGTGGACTTTTACACGTGATTTGGCAGTGTGGGCCCTCGGGTGTGCCATTTCCCCCCTCCCCATGCCCTGCAGGCAGCACATCCACCCTTACCATGCCCTGCAGACAGCCCACACCACAGGGGACTACCCTACACCCCTGGGCATGCCCCGCAGCCAGCACACTTGGCATCATGCACTCGGGAGCACAGACTCATGTCCCCCAACCACCCACCCACCCAGCAGTGACGGGCACCTGCCAGCAGGCCCCGACTCTTTCCCCCAACCACCCACCCACCCAGCAGTGAGGGGCACCTGCCAGCAGGCCCGACTCATGTCCCCCAACCACCCACCCACCCAGAAGTGACGGGCACCTGCCAGCAGGCCCCAACACATGTCCGACCAAACAACATGTCCTAACAAAACTGTCCCATGTCCCTAATGCCAACCCTATTCCCCCTTGCCCCCCAGTACAAGCACACAATCATCCACTGCACCCACTCCCAAATTACCCATGCCATGAGAGTCTCAAAAGAACCACCATGGCCATGCATAAATGTACCACAGAGCCACACAGTGGCAACACATGACTGAGTCAATGCTCATAGAGACATGCACAAAACCAATGAGAGTAGACCGCACCAATAATGAAGATATATGAAATGTATTAAAAATTTGGATTGAAAAAACATATTATAAATTCAAACTTGTAAATTAAGAGACAATGGGGGTCATTCTGAGGTTGGAGGTAAGGTAAAAACGATGCTGGTGGAGGCAATGGAGTCTGGCACAGCATAAAAGGAGCACACTGACACACCACACCCCCTCCCACACCAAGATGATACCAATAGTAGTAGCATTACTGGAGCTGGAGGCCCTGCTTGTAAGGCAGCAACAACAACAACAGCAACAACAACAACCACAGCCCCCACCACAGAGGATACACAGGAGGAGAAGGAGGGTGAGACAGGCCCAGCATGCCCCACCAGTGCAGCCACCGTTACCACGCCGGCAGCCCCCAATCCCTTGCATCAGAGCCACCCCCTTCAACCTAACACCAGAGCAGATCCACACCCTGTAACGGCCTGACCGTGACACCATCACCACCATAGTGGACTTGATACATGACGACATAGTGAGCCTCATACAAATACGCACCGCCATCCCCCCTCTACTGAAGGTAGTGCCTGTGCTCCACTTCCTTGCCACAGGCACCTACCAGCACACAGTGGGGCACATGCATGGCATTTCACAACCCTTATTTTTCTGGATACTGACCCAAGTGTTGGATGCGCTCCTCAAGCACACAAGGGACTACATATCCCTACCACAGACTCCCGAAGAGATATTTGATACAAAAGTTGCCTTCCATGCACTGGTAGGCATGCCAAATTGTATAGGTGCCCTCGACTGCACCTACGTGGAGTTGGTGCTCCTGCATGCCGTGGAGGTGGCGTATCGCAACCGCAAGCAATACCACTCCATCAACGTGCAGATGGTATGTAATGCCAGCAAGATCATTACACATTGCTGTGCCCGATATCCAGGATCAACTCATGACTCTTTGGTCCTGCAGAACTCCACGCTACCACGCTATATGGAGCGACATGCTGGACGACGTGCCTCGCTGCCTCCAGGTGAGTTGCCTGACTGGGCCATGGCAGTGCATCGGGGTTGTGAGGTGGGTGGCTGCATAGTCCACCTGGGTGGGAAGGGGGGTGCATACTCCACCTGGGTGGGAAGGGGGGGAGATGCATACTCCACCTGGGTGGGAAGATGCATTCTCCACCTGGGTGGGAAGGGGGGGGACGTATTCTCAAAATTGGTGGGAAGGGGGGGAGATGCATAATCCACCTTGGTGGAAATGTTGACGCCAGTGCACGATGTGCACCTCACCGAACACTGTGCCCCAAAGCACATGACTACCAAATCAAACAGTGATGAAATAAGGACGACACCTAACACTACATGATTAACAGGTAACCAGGCCACATCCCACAACACATGCACCACTCATTGGTGGCCCTCACACACCGTAAGGGCATCCTGCACTATGCACTGCATATGCATTATGTCGCTGCCTCCAGCATATAACCACACAGGACAGTCATCCCTGGGAGTGCATTGAAGTGAGCCTAACAGGGATACCACAGCGTGTCACTGGTGCCGCACACCCATAGGAGTGCTGCAAATCACCATGGTACTGATCAGTGCAGAATGACGAATATGCTACTGACTACAGCCAACACTCCCTGCTAAAAAATCTCACAGAACACAACACATCAATGATTTTTTTACAACACTGCTGCATGCATATACGATGCACGTGCAACAAGATGTGAGTGCACACCATAACCCATCTTGAAGATGCTACCCCCTCCATCATTCCATTGCACAGGACACACAGCGGGGCCAGAAATGGGGTCAATGCATCCAGGGACATGTGTGTATGGGCAGAAATCACCTGCTGCCATGTAAGACTAGTACAGTTGTCCACCATGAATGTACGAACACTTACCTTCATTCCCCTCTCATGCAGGTGATGGTGGCTATCCCTTTAAGGAGTCAGTTGCTCTCACTGCGCTTGCAAATCGTCTCTGGTGCACTGTGTAGTGCTAAAAAACACGTGCTAGACCATCTTGGTCGGTGCATGTGTTGGCTGCCGTGCAGATGAAGGGTATATCTAGTTTGAATTGGTCTTCTCTGTATTGGCAGGTGCAGGTTTAAAAACAAGAAAGAGATTTCTTCAATGGGTTTCTCTCTGGAGATTGTTCACCTAAAAGATGAAAGGGACCCCTAGGTATGTGGTCTAGGGGTCCTTTATCGGAACGAGTTGGACCTGTGCAGCTGGTGCTGTGCACTAGGTCTAGTCGTTCTGTAGCCAACCGGTTTCTGTGGAGCACTGCGGGTGTGCCACATTCATCAGGGCTAGGTAGGGGGCAGCTACATGTGTGCCCACTGTGATTCGTCTACATCAGCATGGTCTGCAATACTTGTAGATCTCTCCCTTTAGGGATGACAGGAGGGAGGGGAGAGAGATAAAGCACAGATAAATATCCAATTCTACACCTCAACTGTAGCTAGTTACCAGCTGAGATAATGATAATGATGTGTTATTTATATAGCGTCTTAATCCAATGAGATAGGATGAGGATGAGGCCTGCGTAAGCCAGGGCAACACCAGGACGACGTTGCGATTACCCGCACCTTCCATTTCTTGGGTCCAGGTTGGGAAAACTAGGAGATCAAGTGGACTTGCATCAAAAGAAAGGAAAGGAAGCAAGCATCAAGTCAAGTCAGACAAGTTTATTCGGATAAAAAAATCCATGAAACGACAGAGCAAAAGACACAATGTTACACACAATCAAAGGAACACATAAATCATAAGTGATACCTTAAATCCAATGCAAACGACAATTATGAACATTCTTAAAAAAGAGGCTCAGCAGGATAAAAAAGATACAAATTTCATATTCCCTTGTCCATAAAATCCAATGTTTGTGTGAGCAATAACTACAAAACATGTTAAAAAAAGTAATTCCTCCAGTTTTACATTTCTCATTATTGGCTGCCGTCACCCTGGAGCCTCAACAAACTTTTCCTAAAATACACTGCAGGAAGCAAACATCTAGAATGCCAACCAGGGAGGATCCTGAATCGCAAGATTGAGAGACCCATTTGAAGCAGTGCCAGACCGATTAAGTGCAAATGGAGAGTTGCTTGTTGACTGTATAAAAGAATGGGTGGGGGCTGCTGCCTCCAGACCTCATCCCTTTCCAAGTCTGGAAGCCTTATTATATAATGCAGTAGTAAGAGTGGGTTCTAGAAATTGAACGCTCATGTGCTGAGCTCTATGTGGTCGTAGTTTTTTCTCTGGTGTTTCTTTGTAAGGTCAAAGGGAGGAAGGGCCAAACCCAATGTCCCTTGTGGGAATTTCGTACAAAGGAGTCCTGGTTACCTTGCAGTAAGTTATTAAGGTTTTTTTACTCTTATAAATAAGAAGTATCTCACACAGGTTGCTGTGTCTTCACATGTGGTTTTTATTGTCCAAAATGTGGACTATGGTAACAGGAAGGTGGTCATCCGACACGTGTTTCAACCCATAAGGGTCTTTATCAAGGCAATAGTAGTATATCTGTGGAAATTGTAACCCATCTTGTTATAGCTGCCGGTTCGCACTGTTCCTTATCAAGCTTATAGAGTCCCTAAGGCTGTTGCCATATTGGTGGGGAAAGCTCTTCTGCAGAGTGTTGGCTGACCACCTTCCTGTTACCATATGTCCACATTTTGGAAAATAAAAACCACATATGAAGACACAGCAGCCTGCGTGAGATCCTTCTTATTTATAAGGGTCAAAAAAACGTATTATATAATGCATCTTGCATGTTCAAGGATACAGGTTTAAAAAGTTGCGGACATGGACAAAGAGGGGAGGAGGGAAAGGAAGGTTTACGTTTGTTTTAGAAAAGTTACTGCAATTAAGTGGAAGCCACAGTGCACATATGGGAAAGGAAATCTTATGGTGGAAAGTACTATTCTCTTGAAATTGCATTTACACATATGAATGATGTCAAATTCACCTAGTGGTGAAAGGATTGACTCAATCCGCAATGTTACGTGACATGTGCATGGTTTTAACTCCACTCTGCGAAGGTGGTCAGTCCTACAGAAATTGTCAGACCTATCAGCGGCAGTCATATGCTTACAAGAAGGACACCTGCTAAAGTCGAGTCCCATAATCAACATTTGTGCTAATTCTTTACCAATGGGGGAAGGAAAAGAGGGGTCACTATACTATTGGCTAGTGACATACCTTTCACTAACATCAGAGTCTTAGGAGACCCACAAGGGAGGTACACTTGCATGAAATGATATTTGTATGGTCACAAGATTACTATGGTTTCACTATATACAACTAACAGCAGAAAGGATCAGTGTGTAAGCACCTTCATTACTCAAGCAGTAGTTTTTGCAGAAGGACAAAAAATTTTAGGTGGCGACTTTAACCTATTCCCTAATAGAGATACTGATAAGATAGGTCAACCTACTAGACTAGACTACAAACATGTGATTTCATTTGCTAGGCTGCTAACGGAAGCTGGGGCTGATTGACATTTGGAGACTGTCCAATGGAGATGCCTGGGACTTTTCATTGTTCTTGCATGTCCATGGGGGATATTTTAGGATTGATATCTTATTAACAGCTGCTTTACTAGGCCTTTGCATTCAAAAGGCACATATGGAACCCAGGATAGTCTCAGATTATGCGACCGTCATTGCAACCATGTCAGTCGCTCAATGATCATCAGCCAACCTGTACCCTTGGAGGCTATATGATCCCATACAGAAGGATAGGGCCCTATATCAGGATATATCTGATGCTATCACTAATTAGTTTAGTGATAATCAAGTGATGGACCATCCAATGGCAATCATTTAGGAAGCTCTGAAGGCAGACGTGAGAGGGGAAATAATAATTCACACAGCAGCATATACAAGATCCCATAGGATAATTCAGACCCAATTAGAGGTGGAAGTTAAGTAGACTGTGGAGGAACACAAAAAGACAGCATCTCGGAAGTTCTGCGCAGAATTAACTAATTTGGAGCTGACATCACGAGCTGATCGGTCACTGGGCATTAGTTAATCTCCATTGATGTCAAGGTAATAACCCTCAAATGCATTGATCATCAATCCCTTTAACGGTCGAGAGGTAAAGGGGAGAGAGAGGCGGGACAGATGACCAATTTCTAAAATGCCTTCCCCCTAATGTCTACATAGTCAAACTGAACAACCACCATTAGAATTTGAAGGTGAGCACACTCTCATAAAAAAGTGTTTAGAGGGTCGAGACTAAATCACTTTGATGACTAATATGATGTAGAGTTGTGGGCTGCAGAACATGGAGTATATTTTGGCTACATCACTACAACCAGGCGAGTGGACTATGTATGGCTCTGCTCCTCTGTGGCTTGTTTCACTGTGGGGCCAGGTTTGTTTGCCTATAGTTCACTTGCCTTGTCCGCTTTCTGTGCTGCAGTGAGGCTGTGGCCTGCGAGGAGAGAGTGCAGCACTCTACCTCTGATTGCTCCTCTTTACCATTGAGAGGAGGAGCCATGCTGTAGCAATGGTGCAAATTTTCGCAGTCACACAGGTCTCCCTGCAACCAATTGCAGAGGGGCTAGATAGGTAATTAGGCATAGGGAGCAGGGAAATGCATTCAATATTGCCTTTAATGCTATTCCCTGGTTGGGAAATACAGGTGCAGCTGGGAAGAGCTGGTGGGAAAGCACCTGGGTAGTTGCTGACAATCCTAAGCAATGGGTAAAACACCAGGTAAGAGCATGGCAATCCTTTGAAACGTGCCAGATACCTGGGCAGTTAATGCTATCCCTTAGCAATAGAGCATGATTGAGTGCTTGATGGCAACACTTGGAAATTGAGCATGCACCCGAGCATGCGATTGTATTCATTGGCCACGTTCATTC
The DNA here is from genome assembly GCF_040938575.1 of Ambystoma mexicanum. Classification (NCBI taxonomy): domain Eukaryota; kingdom Metazoa; phylum Chordata; class Amphibia; order Caudata; family Ambystomatidae; genus Ambystoma; species Ambystoma mexicanum. Next base: position 219,976,167 of record NC_090936.1, on the reverse strand, counting down.
TATTGGAATGGCTGGTTAACTGGCAATTTGATGAGTATCTTGGCATGTAAGGCAATCCCTGACCATAAGTGAATTCCTGAGTTTAAGCAACATGAAAGGTACTAGTACATGTCTTAGCAATCTCTGGCAATTACACATGTACATGTGCATTTGATGGAGCTCTCTGGCGCGAGTGCCTGGGCATTTTCATGGAAATCCTGGGCAATGTGGCAATACCCGGTCCTTTCTGTCCGGTGACAATGGCCCTGCTTGGGCATTCATGATCACCTTTACTGGTGTTAATCCTTGTCAGTAAGGTATGCATCTCTGGATATGATGGCAATCTATTGGAAAGGGCGAATACCTCTTCATTCAATGGGAATCCCTGGCAATGAAAAGTGCATGTGGATTTAACGGCAACCGCTGGGAGTTCTCTGGCTACCCGAGCTTGCAACGGCAATAACTTGCAAAGGATGCAAGTCATGGATATTTGATAACCATATCTGACACAGCAAGTGGTCCCTTGTTATATTGGAAACAGTATAGTGAGCAGTCTTGTGTAGTACAACTTTAAAACATGAGGCGGTCCCTTAGCACTAATGCTGGCATATCAAGCGAGCACCTGGCATTTTGTGGCAATACACAGCATATTATGTCATCACTTGTATTTGATGGGAGTAAACAACTTGTGATTTGAAAACCTGCCTATTCGATGGTAATACTTTATATGATGTGAGAACCTGGGTATATGGTGTAATCACTGCCAAGACATGAACAATGCAAGAAACGAATTAGGCTTTTCTCTTGCGTGTTCCCCTTGTACACTAACTGCACACTTCTGCAGATAACAGCAACATCCTAAACAGTGCTTTTTATGGTGTAACATAATCAATTATTTGTTAACATGGGACTAAAAACTGATTAGTATTTTATATCAACTGTACGTTTTCTCTGAACTACAATTAAAATATGGATACATCCTAGAAATATTTAAAGTTTTGAAATGTTCTGTCTTGCTTCATATGAATTTATGTTTTCAATCTGTTTCTATTTTGTTATTCGAATGCTCATTGCTACCTAGCCAACATCATCTCTGGTCCCACAACGTTCAATAGGAAGCAAGGAACTAGTCAGATTAGAGCTGCAGAAGTGCAAAAAAGAAAATAAGGCATTTTCAACCTATGTCTCCTGGTTATAGAACCTTATATCCATCAATATTGGACTCACAAACACCCTGATGCTTTCCAGAAAGTAGCTCAACGTCTTCCTTGTCAAGGAGCGCCTTCTTCATATACTGGCCGGCCCCCAGCTCATCTCTATTTACTGCTCCAATTGCTTTATTGTACCCTACTGTAACTTGTGCCCCCCTACCTGTATTCCTAATGACCCATTTTGATAAAGTGGCCCACTCCTTCACACAGCTAGGTCTGTGCTCAATAAATACTCAAAATAAAATGTAAAAACATGAAATAAATCACATTTGATGGATGGGAATTAAAGTTGCGTAAGTTGAATGCTCAGTAAATCAAACAGCTGATTGCCTCAAAATTATTATGGCAATGTCTGTCCTCTTAAATGCATCTACCAGTAAAAAGTTACAGTATTTAAATGACAATTGAGACTCATTTGTGAAAACCCTTCTTTATTTTGAGAGTGACATAGCAAAGGAATGATCTAACGCAAAATAAACCAACCAAAAGGAAATAGGCCATTGGTATTTTATACAATTATCAACAAATGTCTGTCATAAATAAATAATTACATACAAGGAACGTTGTGATAGTACCATCATCATATATTAAATTTCCAGAAATATATCTTTCACATCAAAAGAAGAATGCTTAAAAAATGAAGTTAATGCTTCCTTGCAATTAAATAGCTTAAGAATTCGGAGTCACTGATAAGGCCAGTCGGACATGTCGGAAGGGCAACAATAGGTTCTCAGTGGACCGGACCTACTCCAAGAGCCATGTTTCTACCTCCGCAAGATGGTAGAACATACAAAGTGCTTAGCGCATGTTCCCTGTATGGGAATTAAAGTTTTATACGTGCCTCTGTTCAACAGCTTCAATATTTCACCAGTTGTCCTTGTTTGACATTAACAAATGAAACATTGTGTTTATAAAATCAATGTTGAACTATGTAACAGATAGTTGTGTTACAAAATGGGGTCCTGACTCCTCAAGTAGGTTCTAACATTTACAAACCACATCAAAAGTCATTGTGTCAAACAAGGAGTGAATACAATAAGACAAAATGAGCAGGACACAATTCAAGAAGGAGAAAGAAGTCCCACCCATAAAGAAAAGAAATAGGAGAGTGTGAGGAATGTTGCTGTCCATGGAAGAATTCATAACAACTGATATTGTTGAGGCAGGTACGCAATCACCCCTTCGCATCGTAGAGGCAGAACGGATGCCCATCCTCATATCATATTTGGGAGTTTGGAGAATCTGCTACCTGAAAAACACCAAATCATAAAAAGGAAATTACTTTTTTTTTTAACCAAATATCACAACAATAAAGCATAATTTCAGTGGTGCATATATCAGCAACATGCAATGTCACATCAATCCATTCTTTATCCAATGCCAGAGGTCTGCATCCTGTGGCTCACCAGATGTGTTGGACTATGCCTCTCATGATCCCATACCATTAACTATGCTGGCTATGGGCTGATGGGAGTTGTAGTCGAAAATATCACATCATTACCTTCAATGGGAGTCTCAGGAGGATTCGGATAGGCCACGGAAAATACTTCATTACAAGAAAACAAGCCCTCATTGGGACCACAGTTCCCTATTGCTTAAACGTGTTGTCCCACCTCCAATGTCCTTTGTGTAAAGTTGTATGCAATTGTAATGTCCCTTAGAGTAGAGCACATGCTTTATTTTACAGCAGCAATTTCGAATTTAGCTTTTATTTCTAGGTCTAGATAAACCAGTTTCTGAAATAATTCTACTTTCAAGTTTAGGAGATTTTAAAGAGGGTCCAGTAAAAGGGTCTACTGCACTTGGGCTTTATGTTTATGTTGGAGCCCAGAAGTGACTTTTGCACTAACATTCCAGACTCTCTTGTGCAAACGTCTATTGCAGGGGGGCCCATGTGCATTATTTTATGTAGCATCTTCGGTTTTCAGACCTAATGGTAACTATGGATGAAGCAAAGTTCATTTGCAAGGGCATTGATGCTTGCTTGGAGGATTGCTATCAGTGTTTTGTAGTTTTCTCTAGTTTTGGAGGCCAGAAAGTGCCAAGCAGGATACATTAATGATCACAATCAAAATGAAGCGAGCCGATGCATTTGTAGGCGCTAGGCAGTCACCTATCAATCGTATTCCCATCTGAGGCCTAGCTGAGCAAGGATTCATAGTGCAGTACAATTACACAAGCCCCCCTTCTGAATCAGGGACTTGGATGTACTAATGGCCGATTCACAAAGAATTTACCAGGATTAATGAACAAATCAATTCACAACAAATGTTACTTATAGTAACTCTGACCTACTGCTGCTTAGTCTTCTCTATCCAGTAGGTAGCTAGGGCTCCTCCATATAGCAATATATGTACTCCTTACCGCTGCACATTTATGACTGAGAACAACTGGTCAACCATCCAGATGGATCTATCTTCTAGATGGAATGTAAAGTGGTCTTAACAAAGAGCATGAAGTAGGGCATCTTGTGTGTCTGAAATGAAAATGTGATTTATAACAGCAAAGCAATTGGTTTGTTGAGGAATGCCTTTATTGTGCAAACCTTCGCCATGTACTTTCATGTCTTTTATTGCCAAATATACACATGTATATGAAAGCTGATAACTATATCATACTTTTCCAATTCCATCTGAAATCTCAATGGTATCAATATGGTTTCACCTAGTTTTTTAATCTTAGCTAATCTCATCTTTGCTGCCACTCATTTTTCCAAACATGGTCTACATTTACATTTGAAAAGTAACATACATGCATACCTTTTTTTGCCTTTAACTTTCTCTGACATGGCATGCATTGTCAAAGATCATGAATTGGATTGTTTCTTTCTGACCCTGTGTGTGAACTTCGCTCATCCTGGTAGTTCTTTCTCACCATGTCACACCGGACCCAGAAATGATCAGTAAGCCACCATTCTCTTCAGATTTCTCATAATATGTGTATTCTCTGACCATTTTACTTGCTTCCTGAGCTTATCTTTCTTCTTTGTACATATTTGCCAGTGACATGTATGTACTTGTTGCCGTTTGACATTAATTTGGTAAGATTTCTGAAATCTGTGTATGCTTTTCTTTATTGTTGCATGTTTTCACACTGTGTGTGCCCAATAATTCAATATTAACTTGCCTCACACACACATTCATTTTTCTATTTATACCAATCGAATGTTTAAAATGACATTTAAAGATGTTTGTGAACTATTTTGGAGCTGAAGCATTTATTTTTCTTTACTTATCCATGTGAATAGTACATTGGTTCTTATAAGTGGGAGTAGGCAGGCTTTGCAACAATTTCTGTTGTAATTTAGGAAGAACATATTCACCCACAGAGCTTAAAGTGTTGGGCAATAATGAAGTTAACCTGCACTTCAAATACTAGTTTTTCCAAATACTGGGACCAGACTGACCTTCTAGTCAATGGCCCTCATTACGACCCTGGCGGAAAGGGGTTCACGCCGGCGTAAACCATGGCGCCCCTTTCCGCCTGAGTACGAGTTCCCGTAGCGCCATGGTGATTTTTACGCCTGCTTTTTGCAGGCGGAAAAATCCATGGCGCTACGGGACTTGTTGTTAATTACGCCACCGTAATTTACGGTGGCGTAATTAACGCCTTCCCCACTCCCATTATACCCTATGGGGCAAAAATGGGAATGGGGAAGGGTAAATGGGGATTGGGGACTTACCGCCCCGCCAAGGTCGGAATGGGGCGGTAAGTCCGCCAACCACCATGGCGGAGTTGGCAGCTTAGCGCCATGGACCATGGTGCAAATTGCACCATGGTTCTCCGCCAGGGTCGTAATGAGGGCCAATATCATCGAATGGCACACTCCAAATTATTTGTGATGGCTCTAACCCGCAGGGATTGCTATTTGCAAAGGCTCTATCTTACTTTTCTTACCACTCAGTAAATCATTGCTGATATGGTTTTCCATTTGAATGCAGATATTAGCCTTACAACCTAAAGGAAACATAGCAGAAATATGTATAGAATGTAAATGTGTAACTACCATAAATGGGCGAACATTGCAATGACAGAAAACAAATGCAAAGTTCGTATTGCTCTGATCTCTCTGTTGAAATGCACCAGCTGTTGATTAGTGCCTGTGTATAATCTGATCTTGTATATGACAGATCAACCCACGTGTCTCTTTCCCACCTGTGCCTGTGTCCATGAATCACCAATCCAGTGAGTAGATAGGCAAGGCAAGAAGGAAGCAAACCTACTCTGGGCCAAGATAACAATACCTGCCATCCTGCCTGCAACCTCTTCATATCCCTTGCTGTTAGCATCCAAAAGCATCTGTTCTACTGCCACTCTCTCTCACCTCCTTCGTTACCCTACCCCCCGAAAACAGAAAATGCAGGTCAGGCTGTAAAAGCCTCCTCTGGGCAGGTTGCCATGAAGAACACCTCTAGACTACAACACAATAATGCCTTGTCGCTTTCCAGTGAACCTTTTCAAGGAAGTCCATCAATTATGACAAAACAGTTCCTTGAAGGTGGGAATCTTCAAAGTCTATAATGTAAATATGTTAGTTTGCCTGTCTGCAGACCTGATGTAGCCCCCTGTACCATGAGGTGAGGCTTTACCAGACTGTGCACACCCACTGATGTTGTCCTTTGCTTGTCTGCACAAATGATGTAGCCCCCTGTACCATGAGGTGAGGCTTTACCAGACTGTGCACACCCGCTGATGTTGTTCTTTGCTTTTCTGCACACCTGATGTAGCCCCCATACCATGAGGTGAGGCTTTACCAGATTGTGCACACCCAGTGATTGTGTCCTTTGCTTGCCTGCACAACTGATGCAGCCCCCGTACCATGAGGCGAGGCTTTACCAGACTGTGCACACCCACTGATCTTTTCCTTTGCTTGTCTGCACACCTGATGTAGCCCTCATACCATGAGGTGTGGATATACTAGACTGTGCACACCCACTGAGGTTGTCCTTTGCTTGTCTGCACAACTGATGTAGCCCTCGTACCATGAGGTGAGGCTTTACCAGACTGTGCACACCCACTGATCTTTTCCTTTGCTTGTCTGCACACCTGATGTATCCCTCATACCATGAAGTGCGGCTATACTAGAACGTGAACACCCACTGATGTTGTTCTTTGTTTGTCTGCACAACTGATGCAGCCCCCGTACTGTGAGGCGAGGCTTTACCAGACAGTGCACACCCACTGAGGTTGTCCTTTGCTTGTCTGCACAACTGATGCAGCCCTTATACCATGAGGTGAGGCTTTACCAGACTGTGCACACCCACTGATGTTGTCCTTTGCTTGTCTGCACACCTGATGTAGCTCCCTGTACCACGAGGTGAGGCTTTACCAGACTGTGCACACCCACTGATGTGTTCCTTTGCTTGTCCGCACACCTGATGCAGCTCCGTTACCATGAGGCGAGGCATTACTGGACTGTGCACACCCACTGATTTTTTCCTTTGCTTGTCTGCACACCTAATATAGCCCCCATACCATGGGGTGAGACTTTACCAGGCTGTGCACACCCACTGATTTGTCCTTTTCTTGTCTGCACACCTGATGTAGCCCCCTGTACCATGAGGTGAGGCTTTACCAGACTGTGCACACCCACTGATGTTGTCCTTTGCTTTTCTGCACACTTGATGTAGCCCCGGTACCATGAGGTGAGGCGTCACCATGCTGTGTATTCATTCTGTAACTCTTAAGCGTGTTTTATGCACTTTGGAACTGTACATTGCACTTTCTGTAACTAGTGCGTAGATGCCTGTGGGTTTTGTGTGCTGAAATAAATGCAAAATAAATAAATAAAGGTAGTTCCGTGTGGATTAGTAAGTCTGGACTTCAAGGACTTCAACTCAAGAAGAAAACACTATACAGCTCTGCAGTTAGTTAGGGAACACGCACTGTGTTAGCTCATTGTTTTTCAATGCCTATAGTGGAACACATTACCCATTTGGGTGTCTAGAATTCTTTATAAGATGTACCTACCATGCTGTTGGGAAACCGAGTACATTGAGTGCATCAGCAATACAGAAAAATACTTTGAAATGTACACCCTGGCCAAGGTAAGCAACACTTTGACTGCCAAAAATGCACATCTGCACAATAATAGCTTTAAAGCAGCATTTTACTACAGCAAAAACAAATTCTTTCACTGTGTTTTTGCATCAAGGCCAAGTTTGCCCTAATGTTGAAATGGAATTCTATAATAACTAGCACAAACTTGAACCTGGTGTAAGAGCATTGATCTCATCATGTGTGCTTGCACCAAGGCAGGGATGCACACTTGCTTTAGCTGAGGGGGCTGAATGGGCCGCACATGTATCACCTGGTTGGCTGGAGTATGCACGAGATTGAGCCAATGGTTGTGAATCAGTGCACACATTTGAAAAGGAAAAGAAAAAACATGTTGAGGGGCACAGATGAATTGCTCTGTTTTATTAACTGCAAAACATTAATTATGTATTTAACGTGTTTAACATTTTCTGACAATAATTATTAATATTTCTTCTTCTAATAATAACGAATGAGAAACAAACCAGTAGGACTTAAAAGAATTCAGTGTCATAAACAATTGCAATGTAAACGGCTGTGGGAGTGGGAAGCAGGTAGGTGGAAAATCATGAGCATGTGTCTGATATCAACATAAACACCTGCACATTGCTGCAATTTCCCAACAGTATCAGCACTTCCCATGGGGGATATCCAATATTGATCAGAGTAGTGTTAGTACATCTAACGAAAGATACAACAAACCTCGAGTTTACTTTGAATGTACTGTAATATTTTGCAACGGATTATTTATAACGTGCTTAATACCCAGAGGTTTCTAACCGCAGACAGGGGGATCGAACTTCTCTTGCTCCGCTTCGTCTTGCTTCTAAGATCAGCGTGTTGCCCCTGAGCTATCCTCCCGAGACAAATCTGTGATGTGATGAATCTGGCAATGTCCTCACTTCTTTCCCTGTGGAGACCTCCTGCTATATGGTCAGGGGACGGCAGCTGCTGTCTGACCCCGGGGGCGGCTATATGAAGGAGGACCATCTGGGGTCAGGTACACCTCAGAGAAAGAAGAAGGCGCTGTTGGAGGAAACCACATACCCCCTTTTCATTTCAGGGATGTTCCCTCTGTCCTCCATAAATTAATGGCATACTGTCAAGTCTCCTCCCCAACCTCTATGTCAGTGGTCTTCAAACTTTTTTGGCCTGGGGCCCCCCTGAGCAAAATGTGGGCAGGCCAGCCCCCACCCCAAAAAATGCCAAATGGACAGTATCTATTGCATGCTGTCACGTACCCTACTCCCAGTATAGTCCCCCGGGTCCCCCACCTACTCTCATCACAGTCGCTGGGCTCCCTCATCCCACTCCTACCGAGTCCCTGGTCTCTCCCCACCCTGCTCCCACCACTATCCCATGGTTCCCGTCCATCCTGCTCCCACCACAGTCCCTGGGCTCCCCCAACCCGTTCCCTACACAGTCAAACGGCCAGTGGCGGCTGGTGAATTTTTTAAGTGTAGGGGCAAAACTATTTCCCCCAAATATGCCATAGAGACCGAGCGCAGCGAGGGAGCCCGAACCAATCAAGGGAAGTTTGGAGGGTTTTCCCCCATGACTTTTTTGTAAAATAATGGGTTCAAATGTTGCATTGTAGAGCATACTTTAAAAAGAAAAATGGGTAAATAGCCAAACAGTTCGCAAATGGTGCTGGGAGGTCCAGGGGGCAGGCATGACATTTTTTTTACTGGACATCTATGTTAGATGTCCAGTAAAAAGATATCATCCTTGTCCCCTAGGACACACTGGGCCTAACAAAATCAACATGATTATGTGTTTCATGCAAGGCGCTCGGGTGCCAAGAGGGAAAGCATGGTATTTTTGGCTGAACATCTATGATAGAAAACCAGTTAAAAAATACCATCCCTGGCCTCTGGGCTCCACAGTGCCTCAGAAGAAGAGCTGATTTTGGTAGGTGGGTAGGGGTATTGTGCACCAAAGGTATTTAGGCATTTTTGTTTTTTAAACTTTATTTATTGGCGCACACAATTTTTAAAATGCCTTTGTGTACAACCCTCCTTGCCCCTCAAAATCGGCTCAACGGACCAAAACAAACTAACACACACACACACACATTCATACAGCAATCACTCTATCATTCACACGAGCATCCATCACCAGACACTCACTCATAAGACAAGCATACACGCATCCATACACATGTTTAAATAAAAGAAATAAAAAATGAACATAATTGTACCTTCTGCATTGGCCTGCGTGTGGGTGCTGAAATGCCCTGCTCCAGGCTGCTCTGTCCGTATGTTCGAGGAGGGGCAGGAGCTCAGCCTCACACATACAGGCATTCAGTGCCCCAGCCAGCATTTCCAATGAGCTATGCAATGCTGGCGGAACAAAACGCCCCAGCCTTGCATGGCTCAGTGAGCATATGCGGCTGGGGACCTGAACTGAAGAAGGGAAATGGGGTTTCCCTTTGACAGACAGTTCAGCCAGCCCAGGAGCACTCCCTCAGCTGGAAAAAGCAGCTGATCGAGGGCTCATTGTTTCACTGGATTGGTTCCTTAGCTACTCCATAATGGTTAGGGGGCCACTGGGTGGGTGCCCCCTCACCATTATGAATGAGATGCCAGGTTCACTCTGGCCTACAGGGCAATAGGGCAATGCCTCTACCAAAAATGCAAAATGCTAGTGTGGACCAGTCAAAATGGGCCACATTTCTGGCCAATGTGGGCCAGTTTAATGAGTTACTTCACTATGCAGTTAATAATTTTGACCATTGTTGCTCAATAAATATTCTTTAATTATCACAATTTACTTACATGTTAGCACCCCCTTAGGTACTATTCAAACAGTCTGTGGCTAAAGGAATGAATATCCATTTACCACTATGAGCCACTTTTTCATTGGTACCTGAGACAGTTTCATGCTTTAGCCCGACCATGTGAGCTGCCCCAGCCCATTTCTTCCAATATAAAAAAAAAAAGTTTTTTTACACACTTCATGCTGGGCTCTCACGGCCACACAGGAATGTGGCCGTGGACCTCTGCGGACCACTATGGGGGCACGCCCCACAATTAGAATACTGCAGCTCAATGTAGATCTACTTTTGTTACTCCCAAAACTCCCATGAGGGATAGCATATGGACAACTGGGATGAGGAAGAAGCAGAGAGTAGCGAGGATTACTTCCAAAAAAGTTCAGTATCCACTTCCTCAAAGCCATTTAAGAAATGGCCCCATGACCACTGACTTAAGAAAGAATCATAGAGTAATGAAGATTATGAGACCCGGAAGACCAACGCATCGTCTAGTTGTTGGAAGATGAATAATCAAGCCGGGAAGTTTTAATATGGCCAGCTACACCTGACAGAAAGAAGAAGGAGGGGAAGAAGAGACGAGAGATGCAGAAGCTGAACCGCAGCACAAACTGCAGTAACAATGAATATCATGCTGGGAGAGAACAGGCCACGGCAGGCGAAGTAAAGGCAAATCTGAATGAGGAAAGGTGAAGCCATGATGTGGACAGCTCACTGCCAAAGGAGAGAGTGGTGGGAACTGCGGAACCACTGAAAGAGAGACACAAAGGGTACAGCACTTAACCAGGCACACACAAAGCCAGTACACTGCAGCAGTCAGGAGCAAAGGAGTGCTGGAGGGAACCGGAAAGCACACATGTGTATCTCTCCATAGGAATAACACAGATTGAAGGGAACCAAAGAGAGGGGGGGGCAGAAGTTACCGGTGAACCCTGAGCACACAGGTGGGTTACCGGATAGCCTAATAAAGCTAGACGCTTCTTGAAAACACGAGAGGCCAAAAGCAAAAACACTAAAGAATAAAAAGGATTTGTAAAACAAGTCACAAGTGGGTTATTGAACCCAAGCATTAAAGGGAAGGTATGTGTGTGATAAAGTCCTGGCAATAAAGTATACCAGGTGAAGTTATGTATTTGCAAGACAAAGTCCTGGCAAGAAAGTAAACCAGGTGAAGTTAAGTATTTATGTAATAAAGTCCTTGCAAGAAATTAAACCAGGCGAAGATAAGTGTGTAAAAGGTTCCAGATGGGAAGGTGTATCCAGGTGAAAGTAAAATTAAGTGTTGGTGTAACAAGTCCTGGCAGGAGAGTATACCAGGTGAAGATAAATTACAAAAAATCTGAAGGAAGGTAATACCCTTAGGATTATGAACTATACAGAATCTCAAGGAAGATAATGCACTTGTGATTATGAACTGTTGTGGAAAGATATAAAGGAAGGGAAAGTCCTTAAGAAGAGACATACCCTCAAGATTTGCAATGTGTTAAACGGTCAAGAGAAAGCCTGGGGAAGGGATGTGTTCCCCCAAAAAAGCAAAGATAGCAAGGGGGGAGAGAAATCCTCTTGGAACCTGAATATTCTTTTTGAACTTGTGATATTGGAACAAGTAATCTGGGGAAGGAAGTTATTCTATGGAACTTTGAAAATTGTTAATTGAAACGCTTTTCATTGAATTTGAACTTTTGTGTTGCACTTGTGTATGAGTGCGATACAAATAAAATATCAATATCAATAACTTGAACATTTGGTAACTTTTGAAAAACAAGAGACAATATCCTTCACACCTTAGAGTTTATTTAGAATGTGAGAGCCAGAAGAGGATTCGAGAAGATGGTGCTGTCTTGGGTGTACTACGTCGATGACACTATCTTGCTGGATCGTACCCCAATTGGGTTACAACGATCAATAAATGCCCTGGCAATCTATGCGGGGAAAAATAATGTAATTGTTAACTCATACAAAAATAAAACTTGCAGCCATTAGGGCGTGATCCAGAAGGGTATAGTTTAGATGGTTCATGAATGGGAAGGGCCTGGAAGTTGTTGATGAATATACATATCTTGGGTTCTATATATCTGTGGTTCTCCTACCTCCACATTTTTTAACGATTTTATATGTACACAGATCTTGAAGAAATGGTTCCTTTTTAATAAATTCATCCGTCTAAAGGGAGGAAATAATGTAGAAGGGCAAAAAGCTGCGTACTGGAAGAGTATTATCCCAGGAATCTTATATGGTTTGGCTGCTATTCCTGAACATCTGATGGGTTGGGTGGACGGTCTTGAAGGGAAGATATTGATATCTAATCTGGGGGTCCCAGAGTAGGGGCCTCATTACGACCCAGGCGCTAATGGGTTAACGGCGCTGTAAAAGGCTGCGGCGCTGTTAACCTATTAGCGCCTAATTACGAGGTCCCTTTGCGGGACCCGACCTTAACGGCTGGTTTTACCAGCCGTTAAAGTAGGGTGCCGCAAAGGGACCTTGGTGCTAAGTACAGTGCCGCAATTTGCGGCACCGTACTTAGCGCCTTCCCCATTCCCATTGAGCCCTATGTGGCAAAAATGGGAATGGGGAAGGGCCCATGGTGAATGGGGAATTACCGCCCCGCCAACCTTGGAATGGGGCGGTAATTCCGCTATTCACCATAGCGGACCCCGGCATGGACCATGGTGCTAATAGCACCATGGTTTAGCGCCGGGGTCGTAATGAGGCCCTATGTGTTTGACTTGTGTATATCAATAAAAATCATATATTTTTTTAGTCTGTTGACACTGCCTGTTAATTTAATGAAATAAGGGGCAGACTATCATCCAATAACATTGTTAGTCCTGAGGTTACCTGTGTGAAATGGAATCGAGATGCCCGTTTGACCCTAATGTCGTTTACTAAAGGTTGTTAACGTGTTGAGGGTTGGTTTCCCTTCTACCTCCTTTTTGTGTTGTTGGTCCCAGAGTCTGTGCCAGTGGAGGCCCTTCAATGCAAACTTGAATTGCAATCTGTCAGATCTCGCTGGGCTCACGCCATTTAATAACCTATATATTACGAACTTACTCTCTGCGAACATACCAAATACCCTTCAGTATTATCTAGCGGCCATAAATACACAAGTCTGCAAAAATGAGTTTTTATTGTAACTAGGCAAGACTTCAATGGGCCAGTTTGATGATTTCATTATTTTGTTTGGATGACCTACTGATTCTTCCAAATTGGACCTCTAGCTTAAAAAAGAAGTCTAGAACTTTTATCTTTGCAAAAATGCAGATTGTCTACAATGAGGTTGTATGTGGAAGATAGCACTCACGGTTTCTCTAGGCAGTTGCCCCGTTCGTATTTAAGCAAACTCTGTTCTACTCCTATACGTAGATAAATTATTTATTTGCACCTAGGCATCCTGCCAACTCATGAGCATACAGGGAGATTGAAGAAATTACCCAGAGACAGGGGGAAATGTTGCCTCTGTAATACGGATATTGCGTCAGCGCGACATATTTTGACACAATGCTCAGAAATGCACACTTACTCAATTTTTGTTACCAGCCAGCTAAGTAGAGAAGGCAAACAGTTTTGGAGCAGATTATTAGGAGCCGAATCTGTGTTAATCACGGCCGCTGTTTTTACATATGGAAGATTGCATCTGATCTAATTAAGAGTTTATTTAATGAAAAAAAAGTTACTTTTAAACTTACTTTTAATATTGCTATTTATATCTGTATCAATTATGTTACTATTTACTCCAATTGTTCCTATGAGATTAGCAGTGCTACTATACTGTATGTGACTACAATCTTTATGTTTGATGGATTGTTTTATATGCTTCATGTTGGATTTTAACTTTAGGACTATCGTGAATGTCTGTTGAACTGGGTATAAGGTTTTAAAACCAATGAACGCCACAAGATTATCACAGACACAGGACATACTTTTTGTTGGGCATCTTGACACCTGACAGACCCATTAGTTTTGGTTGAGGTAGGGAAATTCCTCCTAGATTAGGGATAGAGAGTTTTTTATTCAAACCCCCATTTAACGTATTAAATGTTTGTAGCAACAAACATGACTCCTCTGTGCTCATGCCTCACTCCTGGCTCCTCACAGCTGGCACATGTAAGCAGAGCGAAAGTACATGCAACTGTACATTACTATCCCAACTAGCAATTAATACAGAATACAAATTCAGCAACACGTGTGAGGCGTTGTAATGGCATTGCCACTTGTATGCGACTGAAATCATGTTTTTAAATAGTAGTTAAACACTGAAGGATGAGATTTGCCATTTTCCAGCTGAAGCAGATCAGTAAAAGTAGTGGATAACACTGTTTGTGCCAAAGAGAAAGAGAAAGAGAGAGCGAGAGCGTGAGGGAGAGAGAGTGCCCATCCTGTGTTGGAGACAGAGGACCCCAGCACATGACCTATGAACACTTTACACATTATGTTTCTGTCAGCAGTCTACAGCAGGACCCAGCACTGTATGGACAAGGAGAAAGTAAAGCACAAAGAACACCTGAAGGCTTTAGCCTATGACAGATGGGGGTGCAGTACATTATAAAACACATGTGACCTGGAGGGCAGCAAAGTATACCCTGCCACCTGGCCCGCAAGACATATGTTGTGCACCCCTCAACATGGTCATTACTATGCAAACATTGCCCTTACAACAGTGCAAAGGTTCATTAGCATGGCTCCATATATATGATTTAAAATCACGGTTCTATGTTCATTCATCCCTGTTTTTTGTTTTTTTTCTGGCAGAGATTTTTGCAGAAACCTTTTGGCTAAAGAAAATCATCTAATTTTTCATTTTTTTTTTATTTGGAGGGATTTTCCCCCAAACTCCGCTTCCCCTTTTATTTATTCCCAATCCGCCCACTCCCCATTCCCCTTATTTGCCCTTACCCCCGCCGCCATATTTTTCAATTCGTTTTTTTTGGGCAAAATATTTCGGCAATAAACTCTGCAAAATAAAATGGGCAATGAATGAAAGTTGTACCAAAATTGCATATCAATGCAGGATTATCCAGGTAAATTCAATTATAAAGCCTGGCTTCCCATTGTTATGCACTTACTGCGCACAAATCTACGCTCCACATACAAATCTACGATTAATACATTTTATCAAACTATTCAACAACTTTCTGTAAATGTTTACAATGGTGTGTTACTTGTTAAAGATTTCAATGTCTTACTTTATTCCAAATGTGTGCTTTGTTCCTGCCCTGATCACCTTCCTTGCATTATGACTCAAGCACCTAGGACGAAAAGATAGCTCAGCGAGTTAAACTCCTATTGGCAACCCGCAGTCAAGGTTTACATTCTGCCCAGGTTGACTCAGCCTTTCGTCTTTCTGTGGTAGATTAATGGAGTACCACAGGAGTGAGGTATTAATATCATTTGTTTTTGCAGCACCTCAAAAAGTTTGGAATCTGTTCGGAGGTGATCTGTAAAGATGAAAACCTGAGCAAAGGTTTCATAAGAACTGTTTTTGAAACCATTCTTCAGATGTCACGTGTAGGCCCAAATGGGAGCACCCTGAAGTGTACTCAGAATTGCATATTTCAGGCACACTTTTTTCATAAAGGAAAGTTGTGAAATCCCATAACATTTTTAAAAAAATAAAGGAATGCACAATTATCATTTGGCGGGAATCATACAATGAGATTTGAGTTAATATGTGATGAGTGGTTTCAGAAGTATAATTACTTTATTTAACACATAGTATTGCTATTCTTATGATTGAGGAAATGCATGTCTGTCTAGAAGATACCCATGTAAGAAGATTAGCATTAAACCGTGGGATACACAAAGCAGGATTCAAGGAATGGTTTTACATTCTGTAAAGCTATTTCAGTTTGACACATTAAAGATTCAGCTTAGGTTAAAATTGAATATTACAGAGAAGGAGAAAAAGAATTGAAGCGCCAACTCACATTACTTTTTTTGAGATGAAATTAGAATAATTCTATGCTAATAGATTCTCTGCAGAAGGAGAACTGGCAGAAGCGACAACTTTCAATTTGGTGCCATAGTAAATATTGTAAAGTGTTGTTGATATGAGGATGTCGCCACAGACAGAATGCAACGATGCCTCATGAAGATGTGTTGACACAAGTCTATGATGCAAAAGAAGGATATAACGTTAATGTTGTCTACAGTCTTGCACCCTAAGTTGCTATCGCTGGCTATTTTGGTTCTACGTCATTTCGCCTTCACTACCACCCCCGCCCCAAACCCTTCCCCAACCCCCTTTTGCCCCTTATCCCACGAATACCTAATTGCAATTCGAAGTAATATACACAAAGTAAATTACAATGAAGTCATTTATTTCGTGAAAACAACGGGAGACCGTTCTTTTATTTTATTTATTTATTTGAATGCTTATAAAGCGCCGGAAGCCAGCAGGCATCAGGGCGCTAACATAAAACATACATACAACAATGCAAAGTACAAACATGAAATAAACACGGAACCTAAACAATACAGTAACTTAACAATTGTAACACTGGTTACATTGAGAGAACATCTGGGCTAACATAAGAACCAGTGAGCAACATCAGCACCTAAAGAGTGCAAGAGGCTATAATGAGAGACTTCAACATTAGCATGTCAGTGCAATAGAATTCCCAGTTTGGTGGAGGAGGACACATGCTGTGAGAATGAGATTATATTCAAGTACTGAGGAAGGCAACTAGACCACAGCCCACAATACATCAAATGTATACATAAAATAATGGTGCATCATATAGCATTCCAAAAATATGTAATCACGGTAGTGTAATATATGTTCAGTTACAGTAAGCAAGATTGCAATTTACAATAAGGTAGTGTTAAGCTCACTTCTCAACAGAACTGCAAACCCAAAAAGCATGCTTGAATATTCATTGGGGTGCAAGGCTTCAGCATCTGGAATTGTCATAGCCGCCCTTCTTCAAAAAGTACATAAATACCTGCATCTTGAAGGACGCCTTCGAGATAAATACTGCCTCCACCAGGTTCCATGTCTTCAAATCGTGGCAAAAATGGCCGTGAATACAAAATATCACGACAAAAATGCCATGATTTTGCCGCCACAATCATGTATAGGATGCGGGGGACACCCTTGCAGCCCCTGGACCCATTATACCATTTACGGGAAGTGGGGGACACCCCCACAACCCGCGATACCCTTGAATGGTATAATGGGGTACACCTTTACCGTGTCAAACCACTGCATTTGTGCCGTGATTTTTTTTACCGGCGACATTTTTGCCATGATTTTATTACCTGATACCCTCCACCATGAGCATGCTCTTGCCCAGACGTTAGCTGCCTCCACCTCCCCCCCCCAACCGTTCTACTGGTACCAGCTAGAAAATACCCACTCAGAATGGTCACACCATTCTCCTGATGCAATAAAGCACTCCGGCCCATTGCTGGCCTCCCTATCATCAGACACAGAGTGCTACACCGAGGCCGCAAGATAACAAACAAGTACTTTTCAAGACACTTGAATACATAGATATACATAGCAATAGCTTCTCCATTCCTACAGCAATTGCCCCTGATTTATCCATTACCAGACTGAGGCAAATGCCTATGACCTCATGAGTGATGCCAAATGCCTTCATCAGAATCCTGTAACATTAAGAAGGAGGCGTCTAATAGATATCCCTTATTGGTTAGCAAGGCCGAAAGGAAGAAACTAAAGTCTCAGATTTCCAGGGCCCGGTAGCTTTCCATAGAAGCGGTAAAATGCTGCAAGTGTAAAAGATGGGGAAATAGTTCTATAGATTAGAGAATTAGCTTAAAAAGTCCCATATAGCCCTTACTCTAACCCTTCATTGTGTACTTCGACATTTTGCAGATATGGCCATTAAAGAGGAGTTTTTAATAGCCCTACTGTAAAGAGTACATCTGCATCATCCGAAATGGATCTATGTTTACTATGTCCTAAACTTGTTTGGGTGGTTTAAAACGTAGAGTTGCAACCATGACCATTCAGGTATCTCTCTCTTTAAATTATCAGACACTCATCTTGTTCACCTGGACAGGTTGCTTCTTTTAAATCATTGTTAGTATTTTGGGCTGATGCCATTGCTCCCTCATCGGTCAAAGCGCTCACAGCACCCCTGGAACATGCCCTGGAGGGTCAGGGTCATACACAGTCCTCTATTTGAACCTCTGACTATAGTCAACCTGAACTTCCTTACTATTGAAATAAATTATTTGCCTTGTAGCTGTTCCGTAGGCCAGGAGGATCTGTCAGCATCTTGTGATCTCCCCATATTGCACCTCTTATTTCCATCCAGAGGTTCTTATGACGTCCACATGTGCCCGGATATCATCCTCCCTTCCCTAACCTGGGATCTACATGTGGAGGTGGAAATTATCTAGCCTCTTTGTATGTCATGACTGTCATCTTGTCCTTTGTGGACAGTATAGGTGTCTTTCGCTCCAACAACAGTCTCTGCATCACCTTTGGCGCCTTGAATAATGGCCATAAGTCCCCCTGTCTCTCTACTAGTAGATAGATAAAGGACACTATTTCCCTGGCATTCCTGTTGTCTGCACCACACTGACTGGAGAGATTATTGGCTTTACCATAAGGGATATGGCCCACTATTGGGCAGAAACTTGGGGTGCCTCCCTGATTTACACCTGCAGGGCAGCTGTCTGGGCCGCCCACAGCTTGTATATGCACCATTATTAGCGCCATCTCCTAGGCAACACCAATCATTTTTTGATGGTGCAGTCCTTCTGGTTGCTCTCCTGTGAGGGTCAATTCTGGTTGAAGCATATGGTAACAAAGTGCAATGGGTTTCGCGGAATCTACGGAGCAGTCGCTCATTAATAGATTTAGTGGAATGATTTCAGATATCGGCTACACTTTATGAGAGTAAGTACTGGGACGAGTATGGGGGAGCATGGGTAAATGCGCTGATTACTCACCAGTGTTTGTTATTACACCTAGACCTTCTCTTAGTCACAGTCCTGATACCTGCTTCCTTCCATGGAGTGACTGATCGTCCGGATCCATTTGCTATGGGAACAGGAAGATCATCAAAGGATATTGCCTCTTAGATGCAAGCTGGCTGCTAGGGGAGGGGGCGGGATTTTAAAATAAATGAGTCATAAGAATGACTAGGGGCAGTGAAACTACTTTCATGTGAGTAACGACTCTGACGAGGAAAGGAAGGTCTAGTTATGATCAAGATCACCAGTTATTTATTTATTTATTTATTTTTACATTTATTTCAGCGCGCCAAACCCTGGGGCATCTGGGCGCTAGTTACAGAAGTGCAAAGTACATGGGTTGCAGGTTAGTCAATCACAAGATATGTTTGGGTGCATCATTTGGAAAGCCTCACCTCATGGCACAGGGTGCTACATCAAAACATGCAGTTACAGGAAGGTAAAGAGCGACATAGGTTTGGGTGCAGAATTTAGAAAGCCTCACTTCATGGTACGGGGTGCACAATGGGGTGCTACATCAAAACATGCCGTTGCAGGTGGGTGGGAAGCAATCTCAAGCCAATGGCAAGCTAATAGGAAGCATTCTTAACTATCAGGCTCTAATTGTATGTTTGCAGGTTCCAATCAATTCCCTGGATTTTCCAAATCACGTATCATGCCTAAAGCCACAGCTGTGTGAATCTGCTGTAGCTAGTCTCCTTACGCATGCCCTACCCATGCCCTATCATGTACTCCCCATCCAAAGGTCGCCTTTGAGGGGAGTACATGATAAACATAGACTACTTTTATGGTGTCCTAGAATTTACAAATGTACACTAAAGAGAAGATTGGCTTTTCACATGTTCCAAGCATTAGAAAACACTCCTAAGTGGACCCAATGGTGGAGTAAGCTAATTGCCAAGTGTGCCTGCCTGGCAAAAATAAATGCAAAGGAAGGGTTGCCCTGCTTAGTGTGCTAGCACATTTTCAGTTAATATCATCCTCTGGAGCACATTTTATATTGAGGCGTAATGTGAAAGAATGGCGTAAAAACCTTGTTTAAGACCCCCTTCCTTTATCTCCACTGAACAAATTATCCAGCATTTGCGTCGGCATGGATTTTTATGCCTGCACAAATGCTAGAGATCTTTGCCATGCTCAAATGACCAGTAGTATTCAACTGCAACTGTGCATGCTGCCTGCCATGCGAGTACTTCAGGAGGTGTGTATAATTAAAAGTAAATGGTGCTTGGCACGCAAGCATGCCAGGTAACATATTCTCACTTTTCACGCCGGAATGCAAAGGTTCAAGGCAAATGGCAACGTACACGCAATGCATTTACGCCCTCTTTTGACCTGTACATTTGCACTCTGCCGTATAAATGATGAAAATTTGGCGATGGGCTCCTGTCTGCGCCTGAGTGCAAACATACCAGGTCCCCGCCGTCAAATTACAGACAGGAGCAACATGAGATCCTCTGAGTTTATTACCTTTTTCACACCGACTGTTTGATAAATTGAGCAAAATAATTGCATTGAAATATTATGTACTGCAGGGGAATACACCCCACTTTTAAGAATCCAGAGCATGTTTAAAAAAAAAGTGTGCAGAGCACTTAAAACCCCAGAGACTGTGTGTGGCTGCTTTACTGCTGAGAGGGCAGATGTTTTCAGGTGAAAGGGGAAAGTGAGTGCCACAATCCTGAAGGAAAGCTTCTTATTTTTGTGTGCTCTCATTCTCCAATCCGTTGAGTCCCTTCCCTTCACTTTTCTGTTTTTTTAATTTAGATATAAATGAAGATCTTGGCTTTGAGTTGCCTGTTGATCCCTCTGACCTGACACTCTACAATAATGTGAGGCATGGCTACAGAACTCTGGGCCTCATTACAAGTATGGCGGAGCAGCCAAAAATTGGTGGTAATGGAATTACTGCCACTTTTCCCGCTCTGCCATATTGCAGGTATGGTCCTGGAGATCAGGATGTACCACCAACAAAATGCTGGAGGTAAATCCTTCAACTCTCTGGCGAGAAATCAGCAAAATCAGCAGAATTACCATGGCATAATTACTGGCACTGTAATTCCGCCAAAAAAGCCTCATTCCAACTCTGGAGGTCTGGTAAAAAAAAGTGCCAGTATTCATAGATACTGGCACTTTACAAGACTGCCCGACTACAGGTTTGCTGGTGTGGCACCTGGGCTAACTCCAGCGAAAAGCTCGAGTTAAACAAGGCACCCTACTGGCAAAAAAGCCTTGTTACCGACACCAGCATGGCCAGTGCCGGTAATGATGGGAAATCCCCTAATGGAGCCCTATAGGACTCCATGAATGGAGATTTACACCGTCATTCCGCCACTCTTCATCCGGCAGCAATGCTGCCGGACCGAGTGCTGGAAACGGTAACAGCCTTTGCCGGTATACTGGCAGGTTTACAGTCAGGATACCGGCAAGGTTGGAATGAGGCCCAGAGTTCATTGACTCGGAAAAAATGGGAACTTACACCACCACTTGTAATTTGGTTGTAATTCCGCTGGACCAAGTGGCAGCAATGGCAATTCAGTTTGGTGGTATCTGGGTGGATTTACTGCAACCAGTAATTATAGACAGCAGCATACATAGTTTATCTGGAGTGCCCATATATTGTCCAGAGGATGTTTTGCATGTGAGCCAGTGTGCATCACTGCTAAGAATTAATCACATCCTGATGTACTCAACCAGCAGTTTACAATGTCCCAACTCCCATGCTTGTTTAAGGATAAAAAGAAGAGACTTTCAACATGCAATTTATGTGTAGCATTAAAAAGGTTATCTTCATTTTAGACACTGTGACCAAAGACATCAGTGATAATTTGCCCATGATGAGTTGGTGCCATCGGGCAAGCACAAAGTGGGTTCCAGATCCGGACCTCTAATTTATTTAACCAAACATCCAAAGGGGTCAGTCTTAATTCTGTGCCTTATAACAATAGAATTTGCTTGTAGGCATTGATCAAAGGGGTGAGAGAATAACCTCCGTATTCCCTATCAAAATGCCGTATGACTTTAAAGGCAGAATATTATTTTTCTTTTCTCTTTTGCATGTTTCCCACTGGTGGATTTCGTCAGTTTAAACTCTAAATTAAGAAATTCCTTGACTTCCTCTATTGCTTGCTGCTCCAACTTCCAAACAAAATGTGCTCGTTATTTCTATAGTTGTTAATCACATTATTTTAGTTGTATCTGTATTGCTCTCCAGTGAATGTGCCTTTAAGTAAGATTAAATAACATCAAAACTCCTTTTAAAACCACTCCATGTTATGTCCAGCAATACCATATCCTCCACATTGGTGATCCAATGTATATGCTGCTTCCAAATCGTAGGAGGAGGACATTTCCTATTTGCCTTCAGCAACTCGGTTGTTGGGCTTTTCATTTCCCAGCTGTCCAGTGATTTCATATTGAGCTATTTTGGGCGATTGTGCTGATAATTGGGCAATTTTGGGCAACAATGTGTGCCAGCTTTTTGTTATCCTGCGGCTGCCTCTCTACCCCACCCACTTCACTCCCATTCTTTCTACCCCTACCCCCTCTCTCTACCACCACCCAACTCCCACTCTCTGAACCCCAACCCATCTACCCCTCTCCCATGATGTGTTCTGGTTGGGTTGTATATGGCTATTGTGTGCTACTTTTGAAAAGTGCTCTCGATGCTGCTTTGTTCTTCATGTTTTTGGCTCACAACCAACTACTAACCACCCTCCAACCCTACCCACACCCTCTCTACCCTAACCACCCTCTCTATCCCCACCCACTTCACTCCCATTCTTTCTACGCCTATCCCCACTCTCTCTACACCCACGATCTCTACATACCCCACCCTCCCTACCCACACCCACCCAATCCCCATTCTCTCTAGCCTCAACTACCCAATCCTCACTAACTCTACATACCCAAACTCTCTGTTACTCCACTGTATCTCTGTTCTTTCTATCCCCAGCCACCCCCTCTACCCCTACCCAGCATACCCCCACACATGCCCTGCCCCCACTCTCTCTACACCCATCCATCATACCCACACCCATCCACCATAGCCCCACCCGTGCAATCTACCTGCACTCTCTCTAGCCCCACCCACCGTACCCCCACTTCTTCTACACCCACCCTACCCCAACTCTCTCTCCAACCACCCACCGTACCCCTACTCACCCACCCTACCCCCACCCACACTTACCCCACTCTCTCTAACCCCAGCCACCGACCCTACCCCCATACTCTCTTCTGCGACTCAGCCACCTAGCCTTCCCTCACTCTCTACCCACACCCACCCACTCTTCCCTCACTTTCTCTACCCCATCCACCCACTCTTCCCCCACTATCTCTACTGCCCCCCACCAACTCGTCCCCCACTCTCTCTATCTTTACCCACGCTACGCTCACTCTCTCTACCTCTACCCACCCACACTACCCCTCTCTCTCGACCCCCACTCATCCACCCTACCATCAATCTCTCTTCTCCCTTCTACCGACCTTAACTCCTCCCTACCCCACTCTCACTATTGCAAGCCACCGATCCTACCCTCATCCCTAGCCACTGACCCTACCCATAATCTCTCTACCCCTACCCTACCCTCATGCTCCCTACCACCAGCTACTGACCCTAACACAATGCTCGCTACCCTCACCCAATCCCCATACTCTCTACCCCCATACCTGCACCACTGATCGCATCCTCTTTTGAAACTTTGCATTCTCCTCATTGCAGCCTGGTGCCTATAAATGCAAAATGCAAAGGACAGTAGTAAATGCCAACACTATTGGCTTTGCCAATGCTTGTCTACATTATACACATGCCTTTATAGCATGAACTCCTTTCATGACTCCTATGTCCTTTAAGTTACTGAAGCAATCTGAAATTCAAGATCCCTGTTCTCCCATCATTGCATACTTGTTTTGCAGAGAGACACACAGCCATCCCAGTGCTCTCTGCGGTATCTTTCAGGAACATCGTAAAATAATTCATGGCTTTTTGCATTAAAAATTAAGCACATTTTAAACAGACACCACCATGTGGAAAACACTGCACTCATGCAAGCATGTGAAAGTTAAAGCTCGTATTTGTTTAAATATAAATGACTGAATTCTTAATTAATGTGTCCATGCAACCTTTTCCCGAAATGGGTTCAGATAAGATAAGCAGAGAAATCTGTCATATAACTGTAGATATTTGAAATGTTGGACCCTATTTCTTTTCCACAACAACCAATGTCTCGGGGTTGTCTGCAGGAGGTTGATAACTGCTATGAGTTTGTTCAAAGAGCACAGAGCCATTGAGATTTAAAATCACTCAACAGTAAAAATAAAAATAAACCTTCTTCTAAGTGCTTGTTATTCAGAAGGGAAGTGGTAGAATTCACTAAAAATGCAAAGAGATCCTACTAGGAGATGCATCTCATATTTATTATATGGATTTATGTTACTGCAATGTGAAAGGTTATCTTGTTACACCTATACACAATAAAAAAAGATCAACTTGAATCCAATTTAAACTTGAATTTGTATCGCATCTTTTCATACCATGCAACTTTGATTCAACTATTTGCCCATCAATACTATGGCCGGGTCATGCCATGGCTTTGATTTCTCTGATGGTCGTTGCACTTTGTGCCCAAAATGTTAGAAATAATAATCCACTCTCTCACACGAATTGAGACATTGAAGGTATGGAGCACCAGCTGCACCCAGTGGAAATGCACAGTCCTTGATTCCTTCCAAGGCCTGTCACAGATGCCAGGAATGACATCCCCACCTTCTTCCTCCTACTGCTGCAGGTTTGCCATCAAATCTCTACATTCACACTGACTCCCTAGTCGCCAAAAGCTGGCTTCCCAGCAGGGGTGTTGCTAGGTCTGGAAAAGATCAGGGGCTACGCTAATGTCAGAACTGTCGGGACTGGGAACTAGTTAGCCTTCTGGTTGTAGCTCCTGAGATTCTATCCGGGGCTACAACCAAAAGACCAGGGGCTACAGCCCCTTTAGCCCCCCCTAGCAACGCCTCTCCTTCCCAGATTCTCAGTCCGACACTTCCACACTGAATAAAGATGCAATAAACGGCATTGTTTCTTTGCTGATGCCACCCTGACTCCATGCCCCTTTGTGGACCTTCTTCCTAGCAGCCCTTCCTAGTTCCTCTTCTGGTGCTAAACTGGACCCCCTGCCCAATCACCTGTCCATGCTCCATCCCAGCCATACGTGCACTATCTGTTGGGGCCATGTGCGTTTGTCTTCCAACTTCTGAGCCCATAGTTCCACCAAACAGCTCAACTGCCCTTCTGCTTCCAGCCCCGCCAAGACCACTGCACAGTGGATCTGGGCACATCATCACAATAACACAGCCCCTTATGGCTCCACTTGCTTTCAGCATGCACTATTGTGCTGCCAAATACAGACATCTCCAGCCTTGCACCCCGGCCCACAACCGGGGCATTAGCAGGGGCCAAGACAGTCCTTCTGCGCACTCCGGCACTTCTGGGCAAGAGTGTGCTCCCAACTTACCCCTCACATACTCAAACAATAATTACATTTTCCAATAACTCCCCTTCTTTAGGTTACAATTTTATGAATAATATTGTGAAAAGGCAGTTCTGCCCCACATTAGTACAAGGATATGTAATGGCTTAACCCCCTACTCAATCCTCACACTGTTACAAAACTAGCATGATACCAATCAAAAAGGTAACGTAGGCACAGTTGGAAGATATACCTCTTAGCCCTATATATTTAATTAAACATACCATATGCAAACATAACTTGATAGAACAACATTACACAAAGCCATCGCTGAGAAAAGAACACAGATTATGCAAGAAATAGAAAGATTCACTCTGACTAATTAAACATGGATGAAAGGCAATCAATAACCACAATGTTAATGGAAGGCTATATTTGTTATGCTATGTTACTTTGCATTTATATAGCGCCTTATGTACCATTGGTATGGTCTCAAGGCGCTGGTAAATTGAACGCCCTCGGGAACCAAAGTTCGAGTCAGTAGGGAGAGTAGAGAGAGTCAACAAGGTGCTTTTGAGCACCGGATATGTGTGCAGCTGGCGTGGCATTCGTGTGATAGCTGCTTCTTAGCGGTAGGTGTGATGGTTGAGAAATCAAAAGTATGTGTTCGTTCTGGGAGGTTTTTATCCAGACCGATTCTGGCTGCGTTATGCCTGAGGTGAATGCCTAGGATGGAGGGTGGGTAACCAGCAGTGTTTAGTTAGAGTGATGGGGAGTATGAGGCAGATGCTGGTATGAGAACAGCTATACCGAATGGTGTCATAGTAACGCTGTGTTCTAGTTGAGCGGTGGTGTAAAGAAGAGAGTAAGCGTGGAGATGTCATATGGTGGTTTTCTGTAGGTGTTTGACCCCATTCCAACTACATTTTCATTTGATCGATCCACTTTGCCCGTTCTATCCACATACTTCAATCGTTCTATTCAACATATTGACCCATTTAGTGCAAATAAAAGGTGCAAAAGAGGCTTAGCCAGCTTCTAGAGTCCCAACAATTGGACCAGGGGTCGCCGAGCCCTCTTTAGAGTACCATAATCAATTCTTGGCATTTTTATGGCATTGAACCAGGTTTTGTTGTGCTGTGCCAGTGGTCCAAACAGTTTGGATGCAATGAGTCGCAGTGATCCAGATAGGTATCAGGCGTCGAGTCAGGTTTGAAGAGAGGTTCACAGCGGATCAAATTCTACTGCAGTGCCGAGCTTCTGGTTTGGGCTAAGGTGACAACATGCTCAGCTTGC
The DNA here is from genome assembly GCF_040938575.1 of Ambystoma mexicanum. Taxonomy (NCBI): domain Eukaryota; kingdom Metazoa; phylum Chordata; class Amphibia; order Caudata; family Ambystomatidae; genus Ambystoma; species Ambystoma mexicanum. The sequence continues at coordinate 219,949,462 of NC_090936.1, read as the reverse complement.
ACAGTGCAGAGGCAAACTAATTCAAGGATACAGCAGCAGTGGTCCCTGGAGTTTGAAGAAGTGCCAAAGGCAGAACCACAGCTCCTGTTAGTTTGAATGCATTTGAACTAAGTCAAAATGCAGGAGACAAACTGCTTGACTTTTTCTGTCGCTTTGTATCCCAATCTAGGCGCTGACAGACAAGGTAGGACCTTTTCCCAAACACAGGGGATGATGGCAAACCCCTGCTTGGGTAATTCGCCACCACTGAGGTCCTGGGTACTGGTTTAGTTGGCAGATAGTGCAGGAATTATACAACAGCATTCTGCCCTCAATGTTTCCCATTGTCAATTGTAGCAGAGGGCTTTAAAAAGGATTTCTCTATCAAAAGGAGCCAAATTAATTCTAATGTCCTTAAGAGAGGCAGGTATTGGTCCAGCAGCAGGTCATCTCCGGTGTACCCTCAGGATGGTTAGTGAGCAGAGCTTGCCACTGCCTTGGTCACCTTCTTTCACCTCATAACTAGAGGACTTTTGAAAGAACTGTTGTCCCAGCAGCTTCCAATTAATTCTTCTTGAAGAGTTGCAGTCCAGAGATGAATCAAAGGAGTGGGAGACTGACTCTTTTAGAAGAAAAGGTCAACAGCTAATTGGACAAAATCAACCCTGCTTTATGGGTTCCTATCCCTGTCCTTGAGTCAAGTGGTCTTTGCTTTCTGAAATCCCCAAAGTGTATTCTGCTAACAAAAGCCGAAGGGACAGGAAAGAAAGAGGGGTACAGAGAGAAACAAGATAGTGGAACCCACATCCAAATATCTGGAACTCCCTCTGTCTACAATAACCTTGCCTCTTCTCAGACCCATAGAATCAAAGGCCTTTTGGTATGCAACACCCTCATGTGAGGCTAGTCCTTTTTTATAGGGTGATCCCTTTGATGTTAGTTTCCCAGGGCAACCCGTGCTGAGGGTCTGTCTCCCTGTAGAGATGTGTTGCCCAACCTCATAAAGGATCACAGGAGAGGCACAGTCATTGCATTCGGTTTCTTGCCCTGCTACTGGCAGAGTTAGGCTGTCTGATCACAATATGCACCATCCTTCCGTAGCTGTTCTGGTTCACAATGCTCACCCATGTACGTTATATATCAGATGTTGCTTTAATAATTATGAGAAATACTAGTAGCCATACCCTAAACTCAGGTATGGCTTATATTGAAATTGTACAACTGCTCGAAGTTTAGTAACTCATCATTATGTTGTTTAGGAACAGAGGTTAAATGTAACCTCTCTACTGAAGCAACTTGGCTGTCACGGCAATAGTTAAAAGGGCACCTGTGGCCTCTGAGCCTGCCCTGGGTCACTGGAGAGGAGGTGCTGCAAATCAGGTGACTGGTGCAGCCGGGCACCTGACACTATGTTTCGCATGGGGCGTATGAAAGGGGGATATGGTTAGCATATTGCCCTCTCTGAGAAGGAATTACCAACGAAAATTGTATTCATTAATACAAATGAAAAAGCCAGGACTTCTACAACATTGCCAGATGGCAATTCCTCACAACTATAGAAATAAAATGTAAATAATCAGAGAAAGAGGAAATAAAAGGAATTAATGTACAGCAAACTACACAACAATACATACATCTAGTAAATTGTGTAGTGTAAAACAACAATGAAAAGGCTACGAACAGAGACCAGAGGAAGAGTGACTTCCAACATGTAGTCCACACCAATCAATCAGTACAAATAAATAAATCACACTGTTACAAATCGTCCTAGTGTGGAATAGGAAGAAAGAAACACAGAAGAGGACATGCCCATTTACAAAGGTTTGGAACACAGTAAATAAAGGTAGAGCACAGTTTAACACACTTCTGCAAGATATGCAGACAAGCGGTAACACAAAAAAACATGATCACCACTGAGTACCACAGACAAACCGCTGCTGCACGAATAGTAGAGGAACAAGAGGATTCTTCTAGCATTATCAAAGAAGTGGGGGTCTCTATCAAGCATTGTCGGGCCATTAAAGTGGATACATAGCAATGCATGGTTTGGCAAATAAATTCCATCAGGAAGTTTCTATTGCCTTTTATTGTGTGTGTATATTTCTAGGACTAGACTTGAAATGTAAGTGTTTCTGCTTCGTAGCACCTACACATCTAGCAACTCTGAAACATTTAGCAATCACTTCCTGCGTGCAAGATCATTGGAGCTAGGCCCTTTCCTGGAAGACAAATTATAAATCACTGAGTCCACAGATCAGTAGGGCGGTTTTACACTATAGGGATTGCCTGCAACTACAGGCCATTGCTGCAAGAGAATAGTTTGGCAATAACTATGTGTCCCAAAGAGTACATCATGTCATTGTATGACAATAAAAAAAAATACTAAAATGAGGGCCTGATTTACAAACATGTTTTCAATTGGACTTTCCCATGTTAAAACATTTTAGTAAATCAGGCCCTAAGTATCTTCACAGGCTTCATGTTCGTCTTATATGTCTATCCTGGAGAGGCTGTACTGGGTCTGGGGTTTCAGATAAATGTGTAGAAACAATGACTGGACTCCCAAAGTAACTGACACATACAAATACTGATGCTGATGTTATGTAATGCACACTGGTATAAACAAAAGAAATGTGTAGAGTTGTTGTTTGTGGTGCCCACTACAGAACCATCACAAGCATACATGTCTGTGTAAACAAATGTTTACCATGAAATCAGATAAACCTACAGTATTTTGGCACATTGCCGCGCTCATATAAGCACATACATGACTGTATCGGATGGAAAACACTAGTTTGCATGCATGTGCATATGGAAGATTTTGCAACTGATGCTGCAGGAAACATGATGTTTTGTTATGGCTTATAGGATGCAGAAAATTATGCTAGCACCACAAAAGTCCATTCTTAGCGGGAAGTGTAATGCACAAAGGGGGAAGGAAGACACCTAGCCGAAAAAGCTTGTTGTCCAATCGAGAAATGATTTCTCAAGCCTAGCAATTTCGTCATCTCAATTGTCTTGTGTCCTATCATTTTCATATCTCCATCCACATGTTAGTTTTTATATTTTGTTTCATATACATAAACAAGCTGTTCCCGGCATAACATGCACCGTTGTAGCAAAACTTTGTGGGATGTATTGACCCACTTTGCTGTGCTATGCGGTATCACTCTAATACAGATGGTGCAAGGTACTGCAACAATGGCGGCAAAACCCTTGTGCGTGCCTAAAACCTACAAAAAACCTACAAAGTCCACTCTCAAGCACACAAAAAGATGGATGCAAAACCTGCCCCCCCATGGTGCATGTGTGGTGGAATAGAGCACACACTGCAGAATATGTGCCAGTGGGTTCCATGACCAGCAAACAGAGTGCTGAGAGAGAAGCAGCACTTTGTAAATAAAACTCCAAAATGTACCAACAAATGACATTTACTTTGGTGCTAAAAACTCCAAAATGCTTATAATACAATAATTCTTAACATCCAAAATCTTGCCTGGCGCTAAAGTTCATGTAATCTAATGAAGAATTGCAAACATACAAAGTCCTAATGTGAAGAGCGAAACTTTCTTCAGAAAAACTGGATTGTATGTAAACTGACAGCCCCTGTCAAAATCTGGGTGCAGTACCCTGGGCTACCTGAATGCCAGCTGTCAGATGAGATACTGATGAAACTTTAAAGTGATCTAAACTAAAAAGTCCGACGGATCAGCAAACATACAAAGGATTGTGGCTAGAAAAAAGAATACAGATCTCAGATGCTTTTTATCCCACAGAGTTAAAGCTGAGAAAATAATGTATTCATGTTTGATGCAACAAATGTGGTTTTTCCTGGTATTAATTAAGAATAAATTAGCTTGTCTGTGCTGCAACCCTTTAAAAGTGGACAAACAGGTTTCTCCCAAGAGGAGGGCCTTCCTCTCAGCAGAAACTCACGGGGAGGTTCTAATTGTGGGTTAACCCAGACTCTTGTCTACAAAAAGAGAATGAAAAATAACAGGCCCTTCAGCCCAGGAAACAGAGGTGTGAGAGGGTCGTAAATGGCTCCTGGAAGGAACAAACAAGGAGGGGGATGTTCCTAGACTCCAGGGAGAGAAAAAGGGGCATACCATTTGCTGTTAAGCATGAACAAAGAACAATTTTAATTTATGATTCAAAATGGTGAAAAATATACCATGGACATATCTGTAAGTCTAATTTTTGGCTGCACGTTTTAAGAGGCGGCAGAACCGTGTAACATGTTCAGGACAGGAATGGCAATATATGTGGTTTTATGTGAAATGTATGAATCCTAGAATTGTGAAAATGTAAACACACATTCCTATGTTAAACACAGACATTTGTGGAAATTTGCATAAAGTTTGGAAAGTCTGTTCATAGCAAAAAAGGACAACATTATGTAGAAAATTGAAACAAGACCCCACAGCTGCAGGATTTTCAGGAACAGATGCTACATAAAATATGGCATCTTTGTGTGTGATTTGTGTAAAAGTGACCAATGTAGAAATGTGTATTTAGTATAAAATCTGATTTTGAGACCAGTAGCAAAAGGGAGGTTTCTAAGACCTGTAAAGCAAACCATAAAATGTGACATCATCCGGCCTTGAGCCAATCACTCAAATGCAAGGCGGAGATAAAGTTTTGACCCAATCCCACCTCACAGGGGTAAGCTTAAGTAAACTGGCCCATACACCCATTTTGTGATGTCATTTTAAAGGATAAATTGAGACAGCTGACAACACATAGGGACTGAGCGATTCACTCAATTTCCTGATTCCGGCAAAGCACTCTGATCGAGCATTCTACATCCAGCATTAACAACTTTCCAGATCCAGATGCCAAGACTTTTGCAAGCAGTAGAGAACTATTGACTTTCTGAAAGGTCTAATCCTCAAACTTATTCCCAACCCCCCAGTGAAGCGCTGTGGGATGAGAAGACCTTTTGAACTAGTATCCTGAAATTCTCTGGCTTGTTACCACTAGGCTTGCCTGAGGAACTAGCTCTCCAGCTGATTGAAATATCCAAAGACTAGGAGTGCTGATTCTGTGCAAATCCGGTGACTGGCTTAGCTGACCCGATCCCGTGCCTGATGTGCTGTTCTTCCTAGAATCCAATTCAATCCAATCCTAGATCCAATCCATGACCAGAACTGATGGTCCAATTTAATAACTTATCTTGTGAGTATTAATAGAAAGAACTGTGTCCCATAGTGTATTTTCATTGTCTAATCCCAATCTCAACCCCATCCTATCTTTCATTCAGAACCATAGTGTTGCTAGAACTATCTTTGCACTGACTCTTTTCTCATCTGAAGAAGTAGAGTATCCACAAAAGGCAGGTTAAGCTGATCATGTGACTGTAAGATCCATCTGCGGAATTCACTTTTTCAGAGTCATAATCTATTGTACTCAACCAATCTGTCATTTTCAAAGTGCATTTCTGTTTTACCTTCTCGTGCCTATTTTACAAAAACAACCTTTAACTCCCTCAGTTTTTGTGATAGAAATGCAATTTCAACTCCTACTAGTACCTAACATCCATAGCTATCCATAGAAACAGTGTGATTCTCCCGTTATAGCAATATCGCGTAAGGAAAACTTTGCCGTAATTTTACATTCTGAAATAGCTTTAAATTGTTTCTGACTTGGACTTTGAGATTTCCATTGTTTTCTTTTGACTAAACCATTGCTTGTGATTGTGTGCAACTGTTCAAAGTGGTTCCCATAGGAATTTTTAACAATTTCAGTATTTTCGACCACATTTGGTCTTTTTTGCTAAGTCAATTTCAAAAGACAATTTCAAAGCCATCCTGACAGCTGAAATGTCAATTCCGTTTTTCTCTTGTGTTTGAAGGGGGAAGGTGGGACTGATATTCTGTTTGAGTTGTGCTATTCCTGAATACCTTCTCTCTCCTCCCATCTCTTTACATTGCCCATTGGGGGGTTGAGGGGTTTTGCAGGGGAACTCCTAACCATAGTACCATCTGTCCCACACCAATTCAAAAGTATTTGTTTCTGCGCTGCATTTGTTTTAGTGCTCATCACTTGATTCCTAGTGTATTAAAGATATCATTCAGTGTTCTGTCACCCCATTGGTGATTGTTGTTTACCTATTAAAATATATTGTGATTATATTTTAAATACATAAATAAATATTTACCTTTGCAAACTAGCCTGATTCCTAGAGATCCTTAGATATGGAGGTGGAGATGGGGGGCCTAAAAACATTCCTGCGCAAAATCCCACCAACCAAAGACCCAGAAGGCCCTCCGGTTAAACCCCAAACAGGGAGTCACAGAGGTAACCCCTCAAATGGGTCCACTAACTCCCCTGACTATATCAGCCCCCGTTACGAGGGCAATGGACCCATCCTGGGCTACGTGTGGACTCCCCCAGCCCAGTGGGGGATCCAACCAGGCAAATGCCAACCCAGGAAACTTCCCTTCTCACTTTCCCCAGGAGGGCAGTAATCCCCCAAATGCCAGGTTGAATTTCTTTCCCCGGTACCCGCCAAACCTCAACCCCCAAAACAACCCTTCTTTCTTTCCCCACTTTCCTGAGCCCAGACAGCCCAATCCGGGAGAGGGGAGGCCAAGGGTGAAGGGGTACCAAAACTATCCCAACAAAGGGTTTATGGAAGAAGGGATAGTTGCCCTTACTGTGATCAACCAAGGGTAAACCAGAGGACCCCGTACCAGCCGGAGCGGGTGTCCTAACTGGAGCACCAGGTCCAGAACTTGGCACAGAATATGGTTTGCATGCTGAAGGCTCAACAGAACCCTCAGATGAGCATGGCGACTCAGAACTCAAGGGTCTGGTGCTCCAGAGCAATGACGTGGAGAGAACCCAGACAACCCACTGGTTCCCAGGGAGGAGGCACAAGGGGAAGGGGGGTGTAAATCCTTAGAGGAGGCTTCCTTCCCCACTTGTGAAAAGCTCCTGGAAACCCAGGAACCGGAACCAGAATCTCCTGCCCCCGAAAATCTGCAAACTAGGGAACAGATGGCAGGTAGGAGAAATAAAGAGCATAAAAAGACTTATTTTGTGGAGGAGGTCAGAATCCTGAAGGAGGGGGGTACTCAGAGGGGGGTACTCAGAGGATTCTGGGAAAAGGATCTTCTCCTTGAGGGATGGGGTATCTCCTCCCAAAGAAAAATGGGTCCCAAGAAATTCTGATCAAGACTGGGTAGATGTGGGGACTGAGTTTAAACTGCCCAATATTGAACCCCAGAATGACCAGCAAGAAAGTCACCTTGTTCAAACCAATTCTGGAGACTGCCTCCAAAAAGGGGGGCAGCCCAGAATCAGAACCAGGGGAGCCCAAAACTCCCCCCATCTCCAACTGTCACCTTTTTCTTACAGGTTCCCAAGATCCCAAACAAAATCCTGTCCAAACCACCTCTCTGTCAGAATCCAAAGCAAAGAAATTAACCCACCAATTGGCCAAAAATACACATTATCTTTGCCCCCTTGAGGAGAAGGAGGGAAGATTTTATGGCCCGCTCCAAATACATGGGCAATGTACATTTTTGGCACTGGTGGACACTGGATCCCAAGCCACCCTTCTGTCAATAAGGGCCTTTGATCAGCTGAATTCGGGAAGGGGGGAGAAAAAACATATCCCTCTCACCCCTCTTCCTGGACAACTTCAGAACTTCAATGGGAATGACATTACTGTCGAGGGGACTGCAGATTTAGACATTAAAATCAGGCGACACAAGGTGAACCACCCGGTAATAGTTATGACTCCAGAGGGCACACCATGTTTTCTAGGGAATGACATCCTGCATAGATTGCGTAAACAAGGTCCTCTGGACCCAGACTAATCGACCAATAAAATTAAAACATAGTGTCAACCATGTTAGTTTAAATGGCACATGCCACATGGTTGAACAAAAACCTGACCAAATCGAATTCCATTTCCAAAATAACCAAATCCCTGACATGACAGTAATTGCAGGAGGACAACAAACTGATGATGGGAAGTCCTCTCTATTTCTGAAAATCAACCTTCCTTCCATTCTCAAGTGGATTCCACAATGGAAGGGAATGCTCTGAAATTCTATACAAATTCACAATCAGAAAAACCCACTCCTATAGTCCCAAATGATGAGAAATCAGCTCAAAGCTTGGCTGATATTCAGAAAATTGGAGAGCAGTTGCTCATCCCTATTCAGTTAAATGAGGGGAAGTACTCTGTTCTCGCCCGAGTGTGCGTGAACAATGGCAAGAACTTCATCAACGAGGCCATGTTCCAAAAACTCACAAAGGATCCAGCCATTCCCACATTTAAATTGATAGCAAATGGGAAATGGACCTGGAAACACTCAATTCCAAACATCTCCTGCTTAGCAGGTGTATGCTCAAAATTTCCATATGCAGCAAGCGCATAGTCCATAGTTGTTGGGTCGTGCAAGATGTCCCTTCTGCATTTTATTTAGGCAGTGACATTCTCAATTACTTTGCCATTAATTTGGACCTAATAATCTTGAAAGCCTGGTCCCGATTAGCGGGTAATCCCATGGACTTTGATGATCTAGAGAAAGCATTTCAGGCAGCTCAACTGCTGCCATATGCAGTTGAAATTCAGATGATTGGAAAGGAAGTCACCATACCAGAACAGACCCGACTATTCCCACTTAAAGTAAAAATTAAAAGAGGACAAAAACTGAAAAATCCTGACTCCTATGTTCACCTCAATGCCCATTTTCAACAGCAAGAGTTGGGGTTAAATCCAACAACACTAGTCAATACAGAACACAAAACCATTCCAATAGAGGTGGATAACAGCGACCTAAAGAGTATCACTGTGGGCACAGGCACCATTATTGGAATGGTGGTTGATGACTGACATTATTCCATAGATTTAGGTAACAAACTGATAGGACCGATCCCCAATGACTGTTTGGAGTGTGATAATGACAATGACACAACACCAGACAGGATCTTCACCCAGCATGGGGGGAATTTCCTGGTGTACTTTTCCTGCCCTTATGGTAAGGAAGATGTGACCTGTGACTTCAGGAGGGATGAGGTGAGCTTTCAAGTCCACCAGGACTTCCGTCCCCACCTGAAGCTATCAGTCCAAGTCAGTACTGTGACCAGGGACTTCTCCACTCAGCTGGAGGAGGCCACTGAGATAGCTAAACCAGAAGTCTTTCCGGGCTTCAGGGAGATGGTTGAAGAGAGAGTCAACCTAGCTGATGCCTGTGAGACTCTGAAGCAAAAGCAAAAATTGAAACAAGTTTTCTTAGATTTTCAAGATCTCTTTGCGGTGGACTCATCCACACAACAAAAATTCCCATGGACCCTCGCATGATTCCAGTGTTTGTGAAGCAATATTGCTTGCCTCTTGCATCAGTGGAGTCCCTTACTGAAATATTGAAGAACCTTGAGCCCCGTGGGATAATTCGTCCAGCCCACAACACCTTCAATAATGCGGTGCTGTGGATTTTGAAACCAAACGGCCAGTGGAGACTCTATGCTGACCTAAAGGAGCTCAATAAACAGGTCCATACTTCCCGATGGCCTATTCACTACATTGACCAAGGGTTGTCCCAGATCCAGGAGTCAAAGGTATACACTGCCTTTGACCTGACCAATGGGTACTGGACAGTACCTGTCAGTAGTGAGGACCAATACAAGCTGGCCTTTACCTGCGGTGGGCAGCAGTACACTTGGACCCGGACATCAATTCCAGCAATGAATTTAACATCTTTCTGCATAATGCCATGCCCGACTTGGGGACGGCTGCCAGAGCAAAACACTCTTTCCAAAAGGCACAGTGGTGCAAGACCCGTGTCAATTTCTTGGGGCATGAGATAACTCCTGAGGGTCTCTGTCCCCAGGAAAAGAAAGTAGAAGCACTCCAGAAAATAAAATACCCCACAACTCTGCCGAAACTATGGAGCCTCCTTGGACTAACTAATTACAGCAGAAAGTTGATTGAGGATTACGCAGAGATCACAAGACCCCTGATCCATCTGTTGAAGGGGGCATAAATGGGATTGGGGTCCAGAACAAGCAGAGGCAGCAAGACAACTCAAAAGAAGCCTCTCACAAGTGCCTTGCCTAGCTTAACCTGTCAAAAACAAGGAGTTCTTCTTGGAGACAGGGTTCTCAAATACATGCTTGACTGCAGAATTATATCAAAAGCATGACAAGGTCAATAAAGTAATCTCCTATGCGAGTAAGACTTTATCCTCTGTGGAGGAAAAATTCAACGATTGTGAGAAGGCACTCCTGGCAACAGTGTGGGCATTGCAGAATTACCGCCTGCTTATCCAGGAAGAACACATCATAGTGGAGACTCCACACCAACCTTTGCAATATCTTCAAAGTGACAGAATCCGGGCCGGAAATGTGAGTAATTCCTGAATTATTTCCTGGATTCTGTCAATACAAGGCTTTCATGTGGAGGTCAGATATGGCCAAAACAAGAAGAGTCCCCTCGCGCAAGGTCTGGCTGACTTGCATGATTGTGCCAGAGAAAACTGTCTCGAGGACAAAAGTTTTAAAATCAAGGACAACATGGAGGCATACCTTAATTCCCCACACAAAGTCTATGAGAAGGCAAGTGTGAGGGAATGCCCACTGTCTATGTGGATGGGTGCTCCTACCATGTTGACAAAAATGGGGAAAAGAAACTTGGGGCCGGCGTAGGGAATGCATGGGTGAATGATGCGCCAGAACCTCCGCTGGGTACAAAATCGGTCCCCGAAGTAGTCAAGTGGCAGAGCTGATCGTTGTGCATCAAGCCATCCTCACTGCTGTCCAACACCAACTCCACCTGGTTAACTGGAAAACCAGAGGCATACTATGTGCTAATAACAAACCTTTAAAACACGGAAAATTAATACAAAATATTGATGATCTGGTCACCTCGAATGGGATGACCATCTACTGGAAAAAGATGAAGGGTCATTCTAAACTATAGGGACCAGAAAAAAATGGAAATGACCTAGCTGATTAGCTGGCCAAAACCGGAGCCATCCAAGGGGATCTACTTGAGATCGAGTCCCTGTTGGGGGAAATCCAGGTCACTGCTATCACTAGATCCCAGACAAAGGCTCACAATGAACTCTCAACTGCACAATGGAGTAAGGAGACCCCAGATGCTGATTTGATCACAGCTCAAAAAGGGGATCCAATAATTGGTACGTTTTATCAACACATTGAGGACCCTGAGAACTTTCCCCTGATGGATACCGATTACATTGGGAAAGAGGACCTCAGAGTGTTGATGAAATGTCCAAAAATGTTCTGAATCCCAGATGGTTTACTGGTGAGGAGATCCATATCTGGCCATGACCAGTGGGAGGTCCCTACCTCCTTCCTAAGCCTGATGCCAAGTCACGCCCATGATGTGGCCACAGCCGGTCATAGAGGGTTTCATACAACATAAGAAATCTTACAAGAGGTTGGATACTGGCAACACATCGGGCAGGACCTCGACCAATACTTGAAGGGGTGTCTTTTTTGTGCAAAATTTCAGCCAACGTCACTCACACACCGTGCTCCCCTCCAAAAGAAGGTATGACACTGCTTGGTCAGATTTGCATGTCGATTTTATTGGGCCCGTGATTCACTCCTCTACAGTACATATTGACCGTAACATGCTTGTTCACTAAACGGGTGGAATGTCTCCCGGACCCAAATTACAAGGCAGAAACAGCAGCTGCGCTGATGATCAATCACATATTCTCACATTTTGTACTACCCCAAAGGATTGAGTCAGACCGAGGTAGCCACTTCACCAGTGAAGTGATGACAAAAATGTGGGAGATTCTTGGGGTCAAAAGGAAACTACACATTGCCGACCGCAGTCCTATAGTGGTCGAGTTGAGAGGTACAATAAAACTATTGTGAGCATATTAAAAAAGTTTGTGGCAGATTATGGGCCAAGTTGGGACAATGATTACCCCTTGTCCTGATGCCCATCAGATCTACCCCTTCTTCTGCAACAAAACATTCTCCATTTGAGCTGATGACTGGATGGAGGATGGTGCTTCATCAGCATCTGCTATAGAACCCAAGAGCAGACCTTGATAAATGCCTCCACAGCCCATGAGTATGTTGAGAATCTGAGAAAACACCTTCAACATGCTTTTGCCTATGCTCAGCAGAATCTAGAAAGATCTGCAGACAGTATGAAGACCCACTATGATCTTAAGACAACTAAAAAAGAATATCAAGTAGGAGACCGGGTCTACTTGTACAATTTCCAAAGGAACCAAGCAAAATTCTCCCAAGTTGGCGGGGACCTTTTGAAATTTTGACAGAATCTCACCAGTCGTATACAGAATCCGCATCACCAAGGGCAGTTTGAAAGAAGGGGAAGACAAGTGGGTCCACATAAACCAGCTGAAGAGTTGCCATCCCAGGCAACCTTCGTGGCAAATAGAGGAGCTGACCGGAAACCCAGAGGGGGAAAATCCAGAGAAATAAAAGAATTACTAAATGTTCACTGTGTATGTGCGAAAAGAGTGTTAAGACCATTAGTAAACATAGATGGGGAATATCGTGGACACAGTAGTGGGAACATTTCCATAACCATGATATGTTCTATCCTCTAGCATCTGGACTAAGAATCATCCCAAGAATTACCCAGGAGGACCACTCGGGGCCCGGGAGGAAAGACCCAAGGCTCCGACAGTGCCACTCCATACTATCAACCAGAACCAGCAATACTCCTGACCAGAACCGGCGAGGAGAGCGTGTCGCTCCAGCATTGATGGGAGAAGTGACTGAAATTCTCCAAACGGACAGAAAAAGAACATCCTAATCTCCCGACAACCCCTTGACAGGCGGTCAAAACCAAGTCGGGAGCGGGTGCTCTGTGGGATGTATTGACCCACTTTGCTGTGCTATGCGGTATCACTCTAATACTTGTGGTGCAAGGAACTGGAACAATGGCGGCAAAACTCTTGTGCGCACCTAAAACCTACAAAAAACCTACAAAAAACACATTCAAAAGCGCACAAAAAGATGGATGCACAACCTGCCCCCCATGGTGCATGTGTAGTGGAATAGAGCACACACTGCAGAATATGGGCCAGTGGGCTCCATGACCAGCAAACAAAGTGCTGAGAGAGAAGCAGCGCTTTCTAAATAAATCTCCAAAATGTGCCTACAAATGACATTTGCTTTGATGCTAAAAACTCCAAAATGCCTATATTACAACACTTCTTAACATCCAAAATCTTGCCTGGCGCTAAAGTTCATGTAATCTAATGAAGCTTTGCAAACATACAAAGTCCTAATGTGAAGAGCAAAACTTTCTTCAGAAAAACTGGATTGTATGTAAACTGACAGCCTCTGTCGGAATCTGGGTGCAGAACCCTGGGCTACCTGATTGCCAGCTGTCAGATGAGTTACTGATGAAACTTTAAAGTGATCTAAACTAAAAAGTCTGCCAGATCAGCAAACATAAAAAGGATTGTGGCTAAAAAGAATACAGATCTCAGTTACTTTTTATCCCACAGAGTTAAAGCTGAGAAAATAATGTATTTATGTTTGATGCAACAAATGTGGTTTTCCTGGTTTTAATTAAGAACAAATTAGCTTGGCTGAGCTGCAACAATTTGGAAGTGGACAAACAGGCTTCTCCCAAGAGGAGGGCCTTCCTCTAAGCCAAAACTCATGGGGAGGTTCTAATTGTGGGTTAACCCAGACTCTTGTCTACAGAAAGAGAATGAACAATAGCAGGCCCTTCAGCCCAGGAAACAGAGGTGTGAGAGGGTTGTAAATGGCTCCTGGAGGGAACAAACAAGGAGGGGGATGTTCCCAGACTCTAGGGAGAGGAAAGGGGCATACCATTTGCTGTTAAGCATGAACAAAGAACAATTTTTAAAGACTCATAACTTATGAATGAAAATGGTGAAAAATATACCAAGGACATATCTGTTAGTCTAATTTTTGGCTGAACATTTTAAGAGGAGGCAGAACCGTGTAACATGTTCAGGACAGGTATGGCAATATATGAACACACACATTAGTGGAAATTTGCATAATGTTTGAAAGTGTGTTCAGAGCAAAAAGGACAAAATTCTGTAGAAAGTTGAAACAAGACCCCACAGCTGCAGGATTTTGAGGAACAGATGCTACATAAAATATGGCATCTTTGTGTGTGGTTTGTGTAAAAGTGACCAATGTAGACATGTGTATTTAGTATAAAATCCGATTTTGAGACCAGGAGCTAAAGGGAGGTTTCTAAGAACTGTAAAGCAAACCATAAAATGTGACATCATCCGGCCTTGATCTAATCACTCAAATGCAAGGCAGAGATGAAATTCTGACCCAATCCCACCTCACAGGGGCAAGATTAGCTAAGCCGGCCCATACACCCATTTTGTGATGTCATTTTAAAGGATAAATAGAGACAGCTGACAACACATAGGGACTGATCGATTCACTCACTTTCCTGATTCCGGCGAAGCACTCTGATCCAGCATTCTACAACCAGCTTTAACATCTTTCCAGATCCAGATGCTAAGACTCTTGCAAGCAGTAGAGAACTGTTGACTTTCTGCAAGGCCTAATCCTCAAACTTATTCCCAACCCCCCAGTGAAGCGCTGTGGGATGAGAAGGCCTTTTGAAATAGTATCCTGAAATTCTCTGGCTTGCTACCACTAGGCTTGCCTGAGGAACTCGTAATCCAGCTGTTTGAAATATCCACAGACTAGGAAGGCTGATCCTGTGCAAATCCGTTGACTGGCCTAGCTGACTCAATCCCATGCCTGATGTGCTGTTCTTCCTAGAACAGATCCAATCCATGACCAGAACTGACAGTCCAATTTAATAACTTTTCCTGTGAGTATTAATAGGAAGAACTGTGACCCATAGTATATTTGCATTGTTTCATCCCAATCTCAAACCCATCCTATCTTTCATTCAGAACCATAGTATTGCTAGAACTATCTTTGCGCTGTCTCTTTTCTCATCTGAAGAAGTAGAGTATCCACAACAGGCGGGTTACACTGATCTCATGACTATAAGATCCATCTGTGGCATTCGCTTTTTCATTGTCATAATCTATTGTACTGAACCCATCTGTCATTTTCAAAGTGCATTTCTGTTTTCCATTTTCGCGCCTATTTTACAAAAAAACGACCTTTACTAAAACCTCTATAACTCCCTCAGTTTTGTGATAGAAATGAAATTTCAACACCTATTTGTACCTAATATCCGCAGCTATCCATTGAACCCAAAACCGCATTGCGATTCTCCCGTTATAGCAAATATCGCATAAGGAACCGTTTGCCGCGATTTTATATTCTATGAAATTTTACACGTGTGAAATAGCTTTAAATTGTTTCCAACTTGGACTTTAAGATTTCCATTGTTTTCTTTTGACTAAACCATTGCTTGTGATTGTGTGCAACTGTTCAAAGTGGCTCCCATAGGAATTTGTAATAATTTAAGTATGTTTGACCACAATTGGTGTTTTTTGCTCAGTCAATTCCAAAGACAATTTCAAAGCCATCCTGACATCTGAAAAGTCAATATCGTCTTTGTCTTGTGTTTGAGGGGGGAAAGTGGGACTGATATTCTGTTTGAGTTGTGCTATTCCTGAATACCTGTTCTCTCTTCCCATCTCTTTACATCTCTTTACATTGCCTATTGGGGGTTTAGGGCTGTTGCAGGGGGGATTCCTAACCATAGTGCCATCTGTTCAACACCAATTCACAAGTATTTTTTTCTGTGCTGCATTTGTTTTTGTGCTCATCACTTGGTTCCTAGTGTATTAAAGATATCATTCAGTGCTCTGTCACCCCATTGGTGTTTGTTGTTTACTTATTAAAATATATTGTGATTAAATTTTAAATACATAAATAAATATTTACCTTTGCACACTAGCCTGATTCCTGGTTCAGTGTGAGCGGGGGGGAGGGGTGGCGAAGAAGGGTATGATACGATTGGTATATCGTTCAGATTATTGAACTTATAGATAAAAATAAATAAGGGTTTCAATTGCGCACTACATGCTGGGCTTGACTTGGGTGTGTGCCGGATTGAAATCAGTTCCAGCTTAAATGTCAATAGTGGTCGGTAATTCATAGGGTCACTTCTGTCCCCCTTATTAAATATCAGAATTACCACTGATGCCTTCCAGGAAGGGGGGCATAGGTCCCGATGACTGATTAATGGTCATTGTGTATGGTAGTATAGCTCAGTGGCAGCATCTGGTGTGTTGCTAGGTCTGGAAAAGATCCGGGGCTAAGCTAATGTCGGGGCTGTCGGGACTTGGGGCTAGCTATCCTTTTGGTTGTAGTCCTTGAGCTTTTTTCCGGGGCTGCAACCAAAAGACCCGGGGGCTATAGCCCCCTGACACCCCCCCCCCCCTAGCAACGCCTCTGCCACAACATGCTTGTCTTGGAAGCAAGATGATGCAGAGCAACACAAGTTCGAATCCCGGGTATGTGTTTAAAAACCTCTTTGGAACTAAGCACGTTATAAAAAAAGATTTATAAATAAAATGGCTAAATGTATAGGAGGCTGTCTTCTTTTGAATTAAAAGGCATAAGAATCGAAGATGCTGTGCAGGTTCTTTCCCCATCATACAGTAAATGATGTTTTCCCCTGTATATTGTTAATCATATCAGTGAAGTTGTCACTGTACATGGGCATAAGAACACAGATTAGATCATACAGTGGAGGTTGTGTTACCTTGTATTTGTTTAGCCATGGCACTGCAGATTCTTCTGTGCATAGGCATGTAACCACAGAATTGAATATACAGTTGAGGTTGTTTTCCCCTGTATATAATCACATTATTGAAGTTGCCTGTCTATATAAACACAGAACAGAACAAACAGTGGAGGTTGGTTTCCCATTTCTTTAATCAACCATTCTGTTGAAGTTGCATCTGTACGTGGGCATATAAAAACAAAATAGAAATACACTTTTAGAAAGCATTTTTAGAATGCTATGAATAAGACAAAGAAAGAAGTTCATAAAATGGGCATTCCGAAAAATGAAAATTTAGCAGAGGTGCACTTTGCTATTTGGATAGCAGAGGGCAGCCTAACAACTTACCTGAGCGTTATATATATATATATATATATATATATATATATATATATATATATATGATAGATGGGTTCCATTCCACTATATGCTAAGTGCATGTTTTGTTCTGCATTTAGCTGTTATTTGCTAATAATAAGTTGCACAAATATTGAACATTTTCCTCAAATATAATACGTGTAATGCAAATTGTCATGTTTTATGGAGATGCTCAGTTGCAAAAAACAATGAGTTAAATGATCCTCGAGAAACGAAAGCTAGAGCATATGATACATTTTGGTGTGTGCATTTTTGAAGAACATAGAACAGAACATGAGGATAAACTGTGTATAGCTTAGGCATTGCCGTACAATGGGCCTCGTTATGAATTTAGTGGTATTTAGAAAGGAAATACTGTCAAAGGTGTTTAGTGATATGGCCACTCAATTTTTATGGTAAATCTGCTAGATTATGATTGGCAAAAAGGCTGTGTGGGTCCCCACTCATGGAGTCCATAGGCTTTCAGTAGGGATTCTTTTAGGATTTAACACAAGCACTAGCTCCACCCATGGGAAATCCTCCATTTTCTGAAGGATAAGAGGTGTATTATGATATGATATGATAGGTTATTTATAACGCGCTTAATACCCTGAGGTTTCTAAGCACGGACCCGGGGACTGAACCTGTGTTGCTGCGTGTTATCTTGCTTCCAAGGCGAGCATGTTGCCACTGAGCTATCCTCCCGAGCTAAACTGGAGGTTATTACCTTCGGAGCTGGAGGTGTTTCTGTCATTTGTCGTGTGTGTGTGCCTGTTTATGTGTGTGACACACCTTCTGGACTTCAAGTCTTGCCAGGGCAGTAGTCCAAATGATGCAGAAACATATTTTCAAAAAAATGTCAGGCATGTTCATGGTCTTCAATGTAAACTAGTAGCTGGTACCTTTTCAATGTATTATGCCATTGAAGGGGGAACAGATACATTTCCCTTAGGGTTATGCTGTTGTGCTATTTTCTTTCACTCATCGTCATTCTACATGCAAGACAGCATTCTGTGGTGGAAGTGAATTTACCCGTCTTGACCAAGAGTGGTGAAACCTATGAGTAGCTTCCTTGGAACAACAAAAAAGAATACATCCTATTTTTTTTACTAACCAAAACGATTTACTTCTGTGAAAGTACATTTATCATTACAATAACAATGAAAAGAAATGCTCACCCGCGAAAGCCCTCTCCAGATAAATAGGATCAGCAAGTATTTTGAGTCAGCCATCCTGACCAGCTGTCAATTAACTTGTAGCGCAAGAACTCGCCGGCTCAGAGACCCTTCCTGAAAGCTGCTGAATTTGGCGGAATGTTAATGCAATTCATGAAACTGCTTTGTAAAATGTCCTCTTTCCTAATATACAATCCAGTATTCTTTAATGAATGTTGCTAAAAATAACAAATTCTCCATGATCTAGGATAATAGTGGTATACAGAAAGCTTCTTGAATGGAAGCTCCTGTGCGGCCCACCTTGGGAGTACAGTATGCCTGGAGAGCGTGTTGCACCTCCTGCCTCAAAGCATCTGAACGGCATGTTCTTGACAGGCCCAGTCAAGTAAGACCCTACTATATTTAGCCGATGACACGTATTCTGTACCAAAGTCATTTGTTAACTACAGTTCACAATTAGGAAGAGCGCTCTGGACACACTGTCAAGAACACATTAGCCATTTTGACTATGTGCCCTTGAAGTAGATATGTTTTCAATACCAATTGGACTCTTCACAAAAACAGCAGCAACGCCTGCAGTAATAATCAGTTCAGTTCATAACACTTTATTTCGACAGAAAAAGTCATAAAAGCAAACATCCATTGTAACAATTCATTAAAATAATTCATAATAAGAGGAAAATATGCATCACAAGGAACTAAATAAAACAATCCAATAAAACATTATCAATAAAATAAGATATCCCAAGATCATTCTCACCGGTCCGGCGGTAACCGTGCTGGTGATACCGGTGGGTTACCGGCAGACCGTACATATTTACTGGCACCTGACTTCCCAGTAACACCAGGGGATTACACCCCAGCGGCCCGGAAAGTCAGGCGCCGGTAAAATTTTGTTCCCCATTCCCATAGAGTCCTATTGGAGTGGGGACCAGGGAAGCACCGACACCGTTAATAATGGGGCTGGTGCTTCCGTGAAGGTCTGCCTACCATGGCCGCTGTGCCTGTCAGGGTCAGGCCTGTGGTATGCGGCTCCGGCATGCAGACCTGTAGTATGTCGGTCCGGAAACAACGGTGCCGGTAAGTTTACTGGCACCGTTTTTTCCATACAGGCATGCTTTTAATGAGCCCCATTGCCTTCTTGGATCTTACTCTCCAGACCCACACAAGATATTTACCTGTAGCATAAACTGCAAGCGTATCACTAGGATTCAAACTAACTAACATTGCCTCATCGATTATCTGGCAGCCTCTAGCCAGAAAGAGTGGCCTCAAGTATTGTTTCCTCAGTGGGAGTGTAGCTGGACATATCATTAGGAAGTGAGTCATGTTTTCCTCCATACTACCACACAACAGGTACATAGAAGATACATTATTATTCCATGTAAGGCGCAGGCTTGAAGTGATAATCCCCATCGCATATATTGCAGTGGATGACCATATAATGCCGTTGGTGTCCCAAGGACTTAGCCAAAGTGACCTCAGTAGTTCCCCTCGCTACTTGGTATGCTCAGAGCCTCGCACACTTTGTCTGGATGTTGCCCAGTCTACGTGCAAAGCCATACACATGTCCGCACTCATCCACAGGCGCCATTCGTCGATTCAAGGGCATAGCAACCTTTCTGTAATATGAGGGTTTCACACTCTATCTTTATTATCCAGCTCATCAGCAAAGTGGGACGAACTGTTCTTCATATTCATTGTTAAATAATTTAACAAATTCTTTAAAAAGCAGTGGGCCTAATTACGTACACTGAGGAAATAACTGTGCCGCTCAGTTCGTGTACAAGTTGTGCCATACATTTCTACATTGAAGGCCTGATTCACAGAGTGTTTTCCTATGGGATTGTGCCATTATACAACGCTTCTGTGAAGCAGGCCCCGGGATTTTCGCCTTCAGCCATTTATTTAGTGTATTTGCATATTTGAGCCATGGCTCCCATACTCTGGTGGTATTACAAGACCTCTGCATGGGTGCAATCATTGTCTAAAACCACACAGAGTCGCCTAGAATGTGTTTTCCTTATTGGTATAAAGGTTTGCTGCATAAAGACACAATGCTGGTACAGTGCATTTACCTTCGTGTATTTACAGTAACATTTAACATTGATAGCAATTCCACAATAAGGCTAAGTACATGATAAAAGAACATATCAAAAACATCAGTTAATTATTATGTGACATAACAATGATCTGTAAAAAAACGTAGAAGCGTGACAACAAATAAAACAAGTCGATACTGCTTTCACTGGAAAAGTCTGATATCAGATTAGGCCTATAGATGATAATGTCTATGATACAACTCCTGGTGTGGTGATCCAAAGTTTGATCATTCACAAATTGAGAGCTAATGCTGGAATGTGGCCACTCTCACATCATAATGTATCACCTCAGAGTGTGGCTAAAAACCCAGAATCTGACATGTTTCGTTCCATTAGGACTTTAGAGGAACTTCGCCAACGGGCAGGTGATGTAGTGGACGGACTGTAAGGGATTGATAGCCGAGCATTATGTAGACTAGGTAGGGGCATATGATCAGGTGAAAGCAAGTAGGGAAAAGGTTATGTCCTACCTATTAGGCAAACAATCCTGAATAAAGGTTCAGGCATAGTTAATTTGTTCCCTTTTTGAATCAGGTAAAGATGGGTCGCTGTTTGGAGACATTAATACTTGTATTGATGCAGAGCACACCTAAATAAACCAATGGATGGCAACATTGAAATATAGAGGTATGTATACTAAAAAAGCAAAACATGCAAAGAAGTAACAATATATTTAAATTAATAAAATATTAGAGACGCTCAGAAGTCCCACGGGGCTTTAGTGTTTAAAGGTGTTCACAAAGTGGGGTAGAATTGCCTAAGGGGCGCTGAATGTATTCCCTGAGGAGGAGAACACAGAAATAACTCTTAATGAAATGCATCATGTGATGAGCCATCAATAAGACTGTGATGAGTCATGAATAATAGGACCCAGCGCCATTTCGTCCTACCTTATTGTTATTGTAGTTGCGATCCGTATGTATCTGAATACAAGTAGGAAGTGGAAGTAGGCACTGATGCAATGCGTATATGCACTGGTAAATCTTGCGAAAGAGTGGCAGGATTTGGTTATGACATCATCAAGTGGTGATGACGTCATGATGCCGCATTCAGGTCGCTGCGGACAAGGTAAACAAAGAGATGACATCCCGGCGGACGAGCCATAGACCTGTGGAAGTACACTAAGAATTAATAAATAAAATGTGGAAATAAACCAGGAGGATTATTAAGCGGTAATAATAGTCATTTATGTACAAGATGGTACAAAATGGAGGCCAAAAGATGGAAGAATTGCAAAATGGTCCTAGCGGGTGGGGGCACACAGCAAAAGTGGCCCCAGTGTCTAGAGGAAAATAATATGGAAGAAAGGCTGCTATTCAAACCCTCATAATAATCCTTTCTTCAAAGTTATTAACGTTTATCTCAGGCCTGGCTTTGTCCGGCCATGGGATTTTCTTGAAGACGGTTCATTGAATGTCGTCCTCTCTGTGGTTCGTACTGGTAAAATGGCAAACCAAGGGTGCTGTGGTGGCCGAGTTGCAATCATGGTCTATGCTTGTGCAGTCACATTAGCAGCAGTGCAAACGCATAATAACATTTGCGCATACCCAAAGACGCGGTAATCCCACCAATGGAGTTATTGGAAGAGTTAATTGCAAATTTTAGCAATTCACACTGAGGAGCAGCTGTCAGGAATATAAGATGTCAGTCAGTCTCTAAAGGCAGTGCTTTCCATTTGCCTGATTCGAAATGTGTATTGAAAGCGTTAAGGCGGTATTACAGAACCTCTGCACTGGTGTAAGTGCAAATAGCACTAAGGCTAAAACTGCTGAAGTGCTAAAAAAGTATTATATTAATGCATTGCTGTATTAGCACAATATTTGCTCTATTCTGAGTTCTTTGACCTGCTGCAAAGATGGAGTGAAAGAATGTGTTTTCTTGCACCACAGTACTTTTAGCCCTAGTGCTTACGGCACATTTACTGGCGCAAGGTTTCTGTCACCTGGTGTCATGCACTTGTACAGGGCTTCTCAATGGCTGCCCCTGTTGAAATTGGCCACATTATAAACATGGGTGTGGCTGAGGAAAACACGGGTTGCTCTCGTTTCAGATTACACAAACAAAACTCGCAATGCGCTCTCTCAAAGTACAATATATCCTGCTTGGGCCTAAGGGGAATTCTGCAATGCAAAACATGCGTTGACAGGATTTCCAAAGAAAGGTTACAGTGCCAAATAGCACTACCAGTATTTAAAAATACCCGCAGTCGGAAGCTGGCAGTCGACCAGGCATCTTTCGGAGGTCCACCTTCTGAGGGCAGGAATTATTTCTCAAATGCGGTCATGGTGTGAGGTGAGGTCTGCTGCCTGCAAGCGGATACTCGAGTCCACGGTGTCACGCAGCAGCCTGGTCCAGTATTGCGGTCCCAGTGTCGAATGCTGCAGTGACTGTTCCGCAGGAGGAAGCCGGTAGTCGGCACGTGCAGTGCCCATTAAGAATGTCCGGAGAGGATTAGGACTTATAGTGCGCATGCGCGACGACATTTGTTTATAGTGCATCACGAGATGCGCTGGTGAGGCAAAATCACGCCTCTACATGAAATACGTATGTTAGTTTCCTAATTATAGCACATCTCCCCACTTGTGCCAAAAAGGTGTATCCTCTCCCCAAAAGAAATATGAATGTGCATGTCATAGATGCAAACATTCACATATTCTGCACATTTGCAAAAACAAGGGGGCATTTCTGTGCATTTTAAAGCACATCCCAAATTCACAAATGCATTCCCCTGCTCCAGACTGGAGGGTATGCAACACACGATAGGTTCATTTATTTACGCATTTATATATGTTTTTATTATTTATTTTTAGGGTCATTTCTGACACTCGTGCATTTTAAGTTTGACAGCAGTGGTATGAAACACTACTATCACCTGAGTATTTCCATCCCTCAGAGATAGAAATTATTTTTTTGGGCGTGGGGAGGATTTCCCAATGAAGGACCCTTCAAGGGCCTGTTACTATGAAATACATCCCAAGCGCCCATGTGGGTTCTGGGCACCACATTGTGAATTTCTCAAATTGAAAAATGTTTCTCAAATTGACACAAGTCATAAAGATAGCGAGCATCCTCGTGTTTATTTATGTATGTTTTTGAGACTTTGGCTCATCAGAAATTCTGCTCTACAGTAAAGTGAGGTTTTACTGCTATGAGGACACCAGCATTTAACTTAAAACCTCAGATGTGTAAGGCTGTTATATTTCTGCTGACTATATTGCCCTGTGGGGGCAGAGGCAAAATAGACTGTCTCGCCTTTTGCCTGTCAGGAAATAGTATGGGGATGTGTGTCTAAAGGAGACACGGCTCAAATGTGCATACGTTCCCAACAACAGATCTGCAGGCTTTAGTCAAAGACAAGAACTCGGTTCTAATGAGCTCGCATCTAGGCTCCGCCATCGTTCCTACCCAGCCACTGAGCAGGGATTACACAAACAGCAGGAGAGTCTGCTCCACCAGGCACCATGGCACCGAGGAGTCACCACTACAACCAGTACATGGCAAGGTGCTGCATTCACTCCCTCTGCACTGCTTGCCTTTGCAAAAGGCTTTTCCCATACAGGGTAGGACTGGGCCATGAAATTGTCTCACTATTTGAATAGTACCCATGGAGGAGTTTTTTTGTTGATAAAATTCGATGCAAATTGTGCATTTTAAAGAATATTGATTCAGCAACACTGGGCAAAACTATTAGCCGCATGGTGAAGTAACTCATCAAAATGGCCCACATTGGCCAAAAAAATGGCCCAATTTGACCCAAAAACTGGGTCACAACAGCATTTTGCATTTTTGGTTCGACCATGGGCCTCTTGCCCTATAGGCCAGTCAGACCCTGTTCCCATGTGATGAAAAGGCATGAGAGAATGTTCTACCAAAATTGTCAAGCTTAGTGAAAAGCAGAAATCACTTGACTTCCTTCCACTATCTGCTCTTTTCCAGTGATGCAATTATCCCTCAGCCTTATTGCCGTAGAAACGGGGAAACCCTGAGGCTGTGCAAGTGTTTACCCTGCTCACTGGGGCATTTTAGATACCTCCCTGCCATATTTGTAGCCATAATCTTTCACCAGATATGGACAGACTTGACATTCTTGCCTTGGGGTGAGCACATCTAGCCCTTGTTTGCAATGACACCCTTCCTCCTAGTGCCTTTTGCCATGATCCAGTGTTTAGCTCCTGTGCAGAGATTTCCAACACGATCTGTCAGATATCAGTACTACTAATGGGCCTATGATACGGCGAATTCAAGATTGCAGCATTGAGTGACTGCCATACTAGGCCTGCACCAGCCCCCAAAGCAACTAACAGCCTTTCTTTCACGGTAAGCATGCACCACCCCGGCGTACTGCAGCCGCGAACCCCTCTTTAGGTAATGGTATGTTGCGCCCAATCCACAAACCACCTTTTATCTTGCCAGCTCCTCATCGAGCACCCCATATAAAGACTCTGATGCAGGGTTTATGCATCATTGCCAAACTGAGGTTATGGAGCCACCTCAACAGCAGGTGAGAGTGGGGGGGTGGGGTCATTCATATTTGGCCTTTGCTGCGTGCACTGTTAAAGAGGGGCGTGAAGTATTTTGCAGGAATGGGGGCAGATGCCTCAGAAAAAAAGCAAGGTATTATGGGCCCTTCCCCAATCGTCTGATACACATCTGACAAATACTCTTATTGTCCTGACTAACAACACTTTCTACAGGGTCCACCGAGCCTTGCACAGGATCAGGATAGGGTGAGGTGTGCGGTAACAGCCTGCCTGCCGAGCAGTACACTAAAGACAGTGAAGGGAGTGCCCGGGATTTCGATTTCTCAGGCAGCCCTTTCTCTGAACCTACCCTTCTTGCCTTCCATAACTCTTAGGTTTATTATAAAGAGTGGAGCTTGCAGACTGCAAGCCCCCCACCCCCACCCTCCATATCTGCCACTTTTCAAATTCTTGCTGCGCACAGTGGGCAACATTCCTTTTGGAGAACTGCAGGAGGCAATAAGAGGGAGAGAGAGATGTTGATAGTGGCAAAGTGAGAAAGGGAAATGGCAGCTGTCTGCAAAGGCCATCCTTGCTAGTACATGTTATGCCTTTCTATGTGTGGCTTTATTACACCCTTTGCTAACCTGATCCCCATTCTACTTCTACCTTATACTTCTCCCAGGTGACCCACTGTGCTTCTGCCCAAAAGGATTTGCCCCCGAGTGCCCTGCTGTCCTCCTGGTCCTGTGTGCCTTTCTGTAACTCTGTCCCTAGTGTGCCACTATGATTTCCCCGCCTGGTACAGACTGCAATTACTATCCTAGCATATACTGCTCTCTGATGCCCAATGTAATCCATGTCTGTTAAGATGGATTTCTGAACTCTGACCTGGAGGGGCAGAGGTTCAGAAGGCCAGCCTAGTTTCTTGGAACAGGGTAACCTCTGGACAAGCCAGACCAATCAGGGTAGCGATGGCGGCGGTCAAGACTAAGTCTCAAGAGGGGTGAGAGTGACGGAAAGACCTCAATGAGCACACAAAGCAAGGACACCTACAAATTACTCCAGACAGGTGTTATATTAAAAATATAGACACATTTATTACAAGGCCTTTGTAACATCGACCATAGCAAAGAATCACAATAATCCTAAAGTAAACCAACACATCACAATCAATACAATATATATATATACAAGACCGCGGGGTCTAAGGAGTTAGGAGCACGTAATATGTAGACCACCTAGATGGGGAGGAAAACAGGCAGTGCAAGTAATCATTAGACCCAGTTCGACATCAGAAATACCCCTAACTAGGAGGAAGTCCGAGCCCTACGAAGAGAGGAGCCTTATGCTCAAAAGTACGTGCACGCGCTGGTGCCAATGGACAAAGGAGGGCCTCTTCAAGGATATCAGGCAGTGCAGGAAGGTGAATGACGCAATGCAGAACAAGTCCCCACTACTCAAGCAAGGCCTCCACTGGTGGGCAGAGGCAGGGTAAGAGTGCGGGATAGAGTCGCTATATCGCAACAGCGGTAGTAGAGAAACGGGCTCCTGCGCGAGGGTCCACCGGTTGGGGCATGGACTACTCACCGGTCCCCGACGCAGGCAGACCCAGACTTCTCCAGTTCAGTTCACGTTGCTGGCAGGTTCAGCTGCGATGATCAGGATGTCTTGACACCGTGTAGATTCTGCATAGCAGGATGCAGGGTAGAGGGTGTCCCAAATGCAGCGGACGTGTACAGGTTGTTAACACAGCAGGGCAACACGGCAACCGCGTTTACACTGGTCCGGGCGCACTCGTCTCACTTCAGACCTGGGAATGCCAAGTGTACAAATTCGGTGTGAGGGTGCCGTGGACGCAGAGCAAGCAGTAGACCAAGTTTCGAGGGCTTCCCCAAAATGGCGGCGGTGACAGAGCAAAGCATCCTGCGTAAGCTGGTCAGCCCACTGGTTGGCCCAGGGACACTTCCGAAGAGGCTTACTTGCAGGGTTTGATGAAGGTGCCGGGAATAGTTGATCCCACTATTCCAATGGGTCGAATCGCCTTTGCAGACCTTCTAGGATGATCAGATGCAGAGGGGTCTCGCAGGACGACAGCAGCTCAGGGTGCCAAACCTTCAGTGGGTCACCAGCGGTTCCTCGACTCAGCTTCTTGTTGCAGGATACTTGGCTCCTTATCCCTTGTTCGGTGTGAACTCAGGAGATCGACATGGTAGTGGTGTGTTCAGCCTCCTCTTATCCAAAGTTCCCTTTGCGACAAAACGGAGAGGGCCCAATGGGGGATCTGCTCACAAACACTCACTCCATACGTGGACCTTTCATGGACCACGGTGGTCCCAGGTATTCAGGACACTCTAGGCTCTCTGGCACCCAGGATGTGTATTGGGAACAGACATCCCAGCCCACATCCTGGAGGCATACACAAGGCATGCAGAAGCCCGCGAAAGCGTTGTGTTTCGCGGGAAATAAGGACTGCCCCGGGTCGGCTCGACCTGGGTGAAGGTGACGGGGCAAGACTGTCAGCGGACAGAACAAAGAACCTCGTGGGATGGCCATTTTGGAGCCAGGCCAGTCATTTGTGGCAAACGCGGTAAGCGTGGATAACATGCCAAAAAAC
Organism: Ambystoma mexicanum; assembly: GCF_040938575.1. NCBI lineage: Eukaryota > Metazoa > Chordata > Amphibia > Caudata > Ambystomatidae > Ambystoma > Ambystoma mexicanum. The sequence continues at coordinate 219,922,082 of NC_090936.1, read as the reverse complement.
GGTTCAAAACACAAGAGAAACGATAGCTGCCACCAGTCCCATCCGTGACACACGTGCACATTTCATAATAAGTCCAGCAAGAGTTTCTAGGGCCTTTGGAATGACTAGAGTCCCAAGAGCGCGGTAATGTAAGTTACGGTGCACTCTTGTTTCATGTTGCTCAAAAGCTGCAACATGAGGAAAGGACTAAGGGAAACAAAGTCTCCCAGTACTGACTGTCTTAAGGGCATGTCAGTTTCCTCAGAAGAATTGAGCGAAAGCCCAGAAGAGTGCGGCAGAAGGCTGCGCTTCTCTGGCAAAGTCTAGATCAGGGTGTAAAACAACAGCAAAAAGTTTGGAGGTTGCCACATGGAGGGAAAATTACATACAATTATGAAATCTTTCCTAACAATGTCAATGGCTGCTAGTTATTTCACCCTGATGCTGTAGCATGCTCGGCCGTTCCTTCGGATCCCAACGGGACTCTGACCTCTTTAGAATCCCTACAGTGTACACAACTAGTGGAACTATTCTCAGGCACTGGCTACTTAGTACCCACTGCTGCATGCTCCTTAGGTTTTGTAAGAGTAAAGCAATCCTCCCTGTGTTCCCTAATTCTCACAAAAGGACAGGTCCCTGCATGCGGTACACTGCCGCAGATACTAAGCCACTCCAGCGTGCTTCAAAGCAGCTCTTCACTACCGAGACGTCCATCATCATGACAACCTCAAATGGATGCTCCAAATTGCTGACCAGGCACTCCACAAACCCCTATGCACTAACTGTCTCAACCTCCCTGCTCACACTCACTGTACACCTACCAAGCATGCCACTCATTTATGTCAATTTAATAACACTCACAACCGACATTCAACAACAGAATCCAACAACTCTACAATCAACTTTCATTTGACTTTACCAGCCAATGCATCCGAGCACCAGAGTGCCCAAGACTCCGGTCTCTAGAGAAATGCTTGTGTGCTCATGAGGCAGGGCACCTAGAAAACAGAACTTCATCTAAAGTTCCGTGTACTTCTGGTCTGCACCCATCAATACAATAGAAAAGTTATCTTACAGTTTCCCTCTTTCTTGACTAACCTATCCCCCTCGCTTTTAGATTACGTACACTATGATTGGCCCATAATTCTATATGTTATGATGAATATACACAATGCAATGGAGGCATTTTACAACAATATGAAATGTGTGTACAGTGAATTAATATCACACAAAGATGAAATTGATAAACTGTTGCTTCGACAAAACTGCCAATAAGCTCTTTGGAATAGAAAGCATAACGTAATCTTTATAGATATAAAGCTGAATGTATGTATGTGTGTATGTTTGTCCGGCTATACACGTCCACAACGTTGAGCCCAGGTCTACCAAATTTTGCATGGGTTCTTCTTTTGTCTGGGGCAAGATTGTAGGCTATGTTTGGATGCAAAAATCGTATATGCAAAAAAATGTTTGGATGTGTGCGTGTATGTTTGTCTGGCCATACAAATCCACACCGTTGAACCCACCTCTCCCAAATTTTGCATGGATTTCTCATTTGTCTGGGCAAGATTGTAGTCTATGTCTGGATGCAAAGAATGTGCTCCGTTGACACCCTCATTTACTGATGCTCACGCTGATTCACTGCAATAGGTACTAGAAGGAGGCAACAAACATTTCAATGTGTTGGTTATTCCTTTGAAATGTATTACTTCTGTATACAGTTTGAAAGTGTTTATTAAAGCATTTTTAAAGGGAATTAAAGGAAAATGTATTTTCTTTTTATCACGCCACTCCAAATATGGGAAATGGCAAGGTTACAGTTTGCTTAAATTCATTCACGGGAAGAGAGCACAATCAGTCAACATTTCTTGGACATTTTCTCAAATGTGCTGAAGTGGGAGAATGGAAAACCAGGCTCCCGTCCTTCACCTCTCGCGCTTGGCCTAGAGGGTCACGACCCAAACACCCGCCACGAGAAGAGTTTGCCCATTTACCAGACGACCAGATACCCTGGTACAGGAACATACGGATGTGTCCATCTGCTTGCCCAGCAGCCCGCACTGGCCATGCCGACACCTGCGGCACGGATCAACTAGACTAAAATTTACACGTCGTTAGAGATGCCATGACGACCTAGACAACGGGAAGCACATCTGTACAAATATACACACTGGACATTCCCACACCAACCTACACGAAGAATATACTCAGTGCTATGACGTAGGCGACAGGCATATTCACGGACGTGCATCTTTATTATTTTTATATAGGCTTTCAGAATGCAGAAACGCAAGACGCGTCATGAACTTTTACTAGCTTGCTCACGCTTCTCTTTGAAATCAGGTACAACGATGAGAAATATAATAAAGACAATACCGATTATGGAATTATATTCTCCTATAACCTAAAGCACCTGTGCACCAAACGAACAACTTATGCACCTGGCCAAAGTAGGCCTCAAACAAGAGCTCCCGTGGACATCAACAAGACAAGAGTCAGTTGCTGATCCTACAGAATGAGCTTGGCGAAGCAACCAGCCAAGGTCGCAATGTTGCAAACCCACGTTCCAAGAGCAAATCATCAAAGGCACGATGTTGCAATCTCGCACTCCGCGCACCAACGTTAAAGTCACACCGACAAATTAAACCAGACGCACAGTAGAAAAACAATATTAATTGTGCAGAATTATGCCTCTTTCACGGTCCCTCCCCACGTGATCAAGCCGAACCTGACGAGATGCCAAACCCGGGAGAACAGAGGCGTCTGGATCCCTCGCTACGAGACACTGGCAGATACACTTGAAAGGCTCAATGGACATCTGCAACAGTGGGAACGGTACCCCGTCTAGCTATGAATAAGTCCTCACATTGTCTGCATGTACCCATAGTGAAACATTGTTGCAACTTACAGGTACACCGAGAGCTGGGAACGACGGTGGTCCCAGGCTGGGAAGCTCACGGGTGCACCAATCAGAACTTGGGGCTCTTATCACTGACGCCAGCACATTTAGCCAATCCTCAGGAGCCTTCATGTAACAATTTTCATGTATCTAATTGTAGGGACAACCCAGATATACCACCTGACTACACCTTATCCACTAATATCTTTCTCTATATGTGTGCTATACTAACCCTACCACTCGAACATCCAATTAAGAGTGGCGATAGGTTTTTTGTTAACTTTCTGAAGTGACGCAAGTAGCGCGTCATAATACAGTAAAAAGGGCCTGCGAGCCCCACAATTGTGTGTGTCAGGACGAACGCGTGTGCTCCTTGACCCATCCCTGCCGTTTTGTCTAATAAACAGCAGAGTCACCTTGCTCCTTGTGTGCGTCTCATACTCTATCTCATCTTATCTGGGATACACACGGGAGGAGTTGGGGCCTCCCTGCCTGGAGGTCTGCGGACGGCCCGGCCGACCCCGGCAGAATTTCCCCCCGACAAGTTGGAGGCACCGCTGAGATCTGTTTAAGATCGACTTTTATTTTTACTTTTTCCAGGCACTCCCGTTGCGAGGAGGCCCGGCGGCGCGGCCCCCTCTGCCGTTGCCCCCTTCTGAGGACTACAGGACCATCGCGGAGCTGCGAGAAGACCGGACAGCGCAATCCGGATATTGGCCCTCGGGAGCCGGTTGAGAAGTATCCCGCCCGCGGTTGGCGAGTGTCCAGACGTGGTCCAGACGAGGGGAGGTGGCGAGCCGCTTGGAGGGGTGCACGCAGTCGAGCGGCCCTGCATCGAGAGAACTTGGTGAGCATGGCACACACAACGAGCAATGCGAAATTGTGAGGGAGGGGGGAGGAATTAAATAAGGGAGGAGGGAGGTGTTGCACAGGTGCGCGGCGAAGGTTTGACAATATAGTGTTGGCAATGGAATGAAAGGGAGTGAAAAGAGTGCGAGAGCAGTGACGTGAAAGAGGGGGGGCGGAGCACGAAACATCACGTGTGGTCGCTCGTAGACACTGATTGGCCTAAATCGCGACTAACGTGTAGGGGTGGGCGTGTGTGGTTTCCTACGATTTGGCATTCATTGATCAATGAGTAGATGAGGTTCCCTATTGTTCGAGCAAGAAACTCGATAGGTAGATGAGGTTTCCTATTGGTCGAGCAAGAAACTCGATAGGTAGATGAGGTTTCCTATTGTTCGAGCAAGAAACTCGATAGGTAGATGACGTTTCCCTGTAGGGGGTAGCTAGTTGCATAGTTGCCAAATACGGAAGATAATTGGCTGGTTAAGCCCTCCTGTTGAGGGGCGTATCACACGCGAGGCGACGCAGCGTGTGCAGTCCAATTATATTATTGATGAGATTACCTTGTTCCAGGAGAGACAGGAAGACAGCTGTAGGGTTAGCGGGGATAAGTTGCAAGTGTATTTTGAAACTAATAATGAGACTGTACTAGTAGCGTAGAGACATCGGTGACGTCACCAGTAGGGATTTTATAGGATATCACGAGCACAAGGAACATTGAGTTTTGAAAGTGGTGGGGAAGAGAAAAAAGATGAGGGAGCGGATAAGAAGATAAACAATAAACAAGTGGATTGGAAAAGGAGAAGGGGAGAGGGGCGTGGCTGAGCACGGAGAACGCCAGCCACGGCAAATGTAAAAGGGGGAGGAGAATGAGGAATAAGGACGACTGTATAAGATCGTCGTAAGGGGTACGCAGTCACAGGGGGCTGCGTGCGCTTCGGCCGCAGGGGGCCATAGGGGAAGGAATATACAATACAAAATTATACATATATATATATATTTGTGTTTTATTATTTCTTGTTTTTTTTATTATTATTGCATACTTTGTAAAGGATTGTCGTAAGTCCCCACACTTACGGGGCCAGGTAAACAATATAAGGTTGTAAATTGTAAACTGATAACGAAGGGAGGAGTAACAAGTAGGGCACAACTATGTCATATGGGACAGGGTCAGGAGGGTGGGGGAACACCCTCACTACCCCACTACAACACATATGCACAACACTGCCACCCCATAGGGAGAAATTAATTAAGTACAGCATAGAGTGGACCCAGGGGACGGATAACAAAATGTTAACACCATGGCCGCCTAATGGTAGTTTCGATCCATATGCCCAACATTCATTGCTAAACCATCTGCATAATACATACAAGGGGAAGAAGTTGGCGAGCCATATGGAGGTGTTTAACTTATGGAGGATGTTCCAGGGATCCCGACCAGGACCAAATGGAATGTTCTCTGTGGGAGAAACACCGGAAGTAAAGGAGATTATGAAGGAGGGAACGGATGGGGAAAAGGGGTGTGAAAGGAAAAAGAATGCGGAGAATAAAGGAGAGGGAAGAGAAAAGATTGACACTTTAGAAGACATAAAAAAGGAACCGAGCAACGAGATACCCATAACACCGGGAGTGAAAACTGAGAGAGAAGGGTTGTACCCTTTAAGAGAACTAGGAGAAATGGAAGGACAGTTAAGGGCGGCTGAAGGATACTCGAACCCGGCTTACAGCCCTCCACCATATGTGGCTCACAGGAAGATAGTGGGGGAGGGGAGGATTGGAGAAGAACAGATTGTAGAGATAGGACATGATGAGTGGGTAGCTGCACAGATATTATTAAAATTACGGGGTTCACTAACGGGAGAAGAAAGGGAGGCTGTAAAGAGAACAGGCGAGGATAGTAGAAGGGAGAGTGAGATGAAGGGGGAGGAGCTACTAATACAAAGAGAAGAGATTTTGGAGGAAAAATTGGCAAAACTAAGGGATGAGCAGAATGAATTACTAACACAGCTTGAGAAGGGGGAAAAAGAGAGAGTGAGGAAAAGGAAAGAGGGTAAAAACGAATTGGACAAATTAAGGGAACGAAATGAGGAGCAAAGGATAGAAGATGGAAGGGTAAGAGCAGCAGCAGAAAGGGTGTCAAGAGTAGTATTGAGAGAAAAAAAGAAGGAAGAAGAGGAAAAGGAAAGGGAATTGGAAATATGGAGGAGGAGGGTAGTATCAGAGGCAGCTAAGAAATATGAAGAAGAGAAAGCAATAGAAAGAGAAAGGGTGAAATGGGAAAGAAAGAAAGAAGATGAAAGAATATTGGAACAGATGAGCAACGAAATGATGGAGGAATTAAAAAGGAAAAGGGAGGAAAATAGTAGGGAAATGGAGGAGAGGAGTGAAGGGGAAAGAGGAGGGAGAAATAAGGAGAGTGAAAAATGGGGGGATGTATATAGAAGTAGAGAAGTAGCGACAACATCAACACCCGGGGGAACAGTTGATAACAAAGGAAGAGGAGAAATGGAGCGAATAGACTTAGAAACAGTAACAGTAAAGGGGAAAAGAACAGAGTGGGGGATACCATCTATGAATGATTTTTGCAGTGAGGAGGAAGAAGGAGTAGAAGGGGTAGGAAGAAAGAGTGAAAGGGAAAGCTTAGATAAGCTGTACCTCACTAGAACCAATATAGACTCGCCATGGATCCGTAAGAGAAGGGAGGAGCTGGAACAAAGTGAGGAGAGGGTGCAACAACTAGTGGAAAAACAAACCCATGAAGCCACACCATCGCCATCTCCATCACGCCCTCCCCCATCGCACCCTACATGTTCAACAACCACACGCACGCTGCGCAAAATAAAGCTTGCGCCATTCATGGACGAAGTGACTCCCTATGCGTGCTGGCTTAGAGACCTCCCTAGCCGCAGGCAAGACAGACAGATAAGCATACCCATATTAAGCACAGAGGATGACGAAACAAGGGGAAGGGAAGGAGAGATAGGTAGGAGGAGGGGTAGCAAGGAAGAATTTGATGTGGTAAGGGAAATAGGGGAGGAGGAGGGGTGTGAGGACTCAATATTATGGAACATAAAGGGTGACACAAGACACAACTTAATGCCACTGTTGGAGAGAGGAGGGGTTAGACCACAGTATGTACCATGGAAGCATACGGATAAAGAAAATATAAAATGTAGGCTCCCATCACTAAGTGGAGGTGCGGGTAAGTGGATATATGAAATGGAAAAACACACCGCAGGGCAAAAACTAGCAGTAGGAGATGTGAAAGGCCTGTTAATATCAATATTAGGGGATAGAGCGGACGACATTTGGAAGAGAGCGGGATTCCATGGGATAACAATAACAAACACATCGCATGATGGGGCGCCATTTGCAAACTGCAGACATGCGCTATGGCAGGCACTGAGAGTACAGTACCCAGACACATCAGATATAGGAGCAATCACTTCCCGTAAGATGCGTGAGAATGAAGATCCCGTTGATTATATACAGGATATTCAAGAAAAGTGGCGCATGGAAACGAGAGAACAATGGGATAAAACACCAGCCATATTTTATCATATACTAGTACAAGGGCTCCCAGAAGGAGTACAGAAACAACTAAAGAAAGTAGTGGGAATGGAAGTAAAACCATGGCCTGAAATACAGCTGACAATAGTACATCACTGCAGGATATGGCAAGGAAAAATGAAACAAAAGGAAGAGGACAGGAAAACGGAAGAGGCCAAACTAGTACAGAAAAAATTAACTAAATATACAATGGAGGGGGCACTAATAACTGCGCCCACAACAATGGCCCAAAGCCCCACGCAAATAGTGGCTGCACAAGACCCAGCTCTAATACCACCTCGACAAAGTATAATACAGCAAATGCCGCCACTACAATTACACGCACAAAACGTGGGAGGAGGGTACCAGATGCAAGGAGCTGGGTATTGTGGGTATAACAGAGGGAGAGGAGGATTTATGAGAGGGAGAGGATACGGATATAATACCCAACAGCAGGTGGGGGGAGTTGGAAGTTCATACCCCACAGGGCAACAGGTATACCAGGACAACACAGGGAGCTTTCCATGGCAAAACAGAGAACCACCAGTGTGTTGGAGTTGTGGACTACTAGGACACATGTCACGCACGTGTAGGGTCAGGCCAGGGACACCAGCATGGAATGAGCAGGCACAACCTAGGCCATCGCAAGAACAGCAGGGCATGCAGCAACAGCAATTAACACAACAACAGCCACTGCAGCAACAGCAATTAACACAACAACAGCCACTGCAGCAACAGCAATTAACACAACAACAGCCACTGCCACAACAGCAAGTAGTGATAACACAACAACCCCAAAATGAACAAACACAATTGGGTAGGGTGACGGTATTGGGACACAACCCTTACACAGGAAATGGCCAATCATTATACCCCCAATAGGACAGCCCACAGACGGCCTTGGTGTGTCCCATCCTGTCAGTAACACCTAATAGTGCGGAGGAGCCACGCATAGAGGTAACGATAGGTGACAAAAAATTATCTTTCCTTGTTGACACCGGGGCAACCCGGTCTTGCATAAGGGAAGGTAAATTTAAGATGTCAGGCGAAGCCATGAACACCCAAGGATTTTCTGGGGCTAAAGGATTGGTTCCTTTTACTGATAACGTTCCCTTATCTATCGGAGATTACGATCTGTCAGTTCCACTATTGTATTATAGTGCCTCACCAGTAAATATACTGGGGAGGGACATAATGAATAGGTTAAATATGACAATCTCCTTTACAGAGGATGGTATAATTTGCTCTACTCCAGGGATTAACATGTTAGCAGCACGACAGATTATGCAAGCATACTGTGGGCAGACAGCGATTAGGGCGGAACCAATAGATGGCGAGATATTCCAGTATGGGACAGACATGGCAATTGCATGGATGCCAGGGATAGAAGGTAAAATATGGAGGAGGCCAGCAGCTTACCTGTTCCGACCAGAAACACCTGTTAATGAACAGGAAGGAAAGGTGTTTGCAATAGACATTGAAAGCATTATTACAACAGCTGAGTATATTGCTGTGCACGCCCAAGACAAAGAAGGAAGAGCATGGAGGGCAGTGATTGCACTAGCAGAAGGATGTAGGTTGACCCAGGTGTCAGATGAGGAACTGTTTTCAGAAGAAAAAGAGGAGGGGGAAATGGTGTTCATGATGAGTGTAGAAATATGGTTACGAGTGGCTCACAAACATATAGCACAGAAAATTGCTATGGCACTTGAGGCACCTGCATGCACCCCAGTCCCCTTCTTTAAGGAGGATATGGCAAAGGTGCCCAAATCATTATGGACCATTAGCCCTTATGACGTAGGATGCATTAAAAGCATAGGGGGTGTACGGATAAAATTGAAAAAAGGTGCAATACTACCAAGAGTAAAACAGTACCCATTGTCAAAAGAGGCAGATGAGGGCATATATGAAACTATAACGGCCCTTATAAACAATGGCATATTGGTCCCCTCAGAATCACCATGTAACACGTCTGTGTACCCAGTGCGCAAGGCTAAAGGGGGGTCTTGGCGCTTCATACAGGACCTAAGGCCCTTGAACAACATAGTGGAAGCAGAATATCCAGTAACAGCAAACCCGGCCACAATATTGTGTGGCATTCCAGCAGAGGCATCACGATTTACAGTAATAGATCTTAAAAATGCTTTTTTCTCAATACCACTACACCCCGACTCACAAGATCTAACAAGTTTCACTTACCGAAATACTAAATGGAAACATACCAGGTTACCACAAGGGTATTGTGAATCACCCTCAATTTTCAATAGAGTTATACAGATGGATTTGGGTAACGTTGAGGTGGAAAGCACAGTGTTACAATATGTGGATGACATAATAATTTGCAGTACAAATGAAAGTAAATGCAGAGAGGACTCGTTAAAAATGTTGACTATATTGGCTGAAAAAGGGTATAAAGTAGACATGGAAAAAATACAATACTGTCAGGAACAGGTACTGTACATTGGCCAACTGATATCCCAATATGGAAGAAAGATTGCACCACAAAGAGCACAGGCCATATCAAGCACTCCCATGCCACAGACTGTGAGAGAACTGCAGCAATTTTTGGGGCTATGCAATTACTGTAGAGCATGGGTATTTGATTACAGCTCATACATAGGACCCCTGCTTGAGGGGTTGAAGGAAGCAAATAAAGGGGAGAAAAGGTTGGGGTGGACTATGGAAATGAGGGAGGCATTTGACGAATTGAAGGACGCGATATCAACAGCTCCAGTACTGGCATCCCCAGACTATGAGCGACGATTTTTTATATTTTCACATTGCGACTCAGCAGTAATGAAAGCAGTATTGGCCCAAAAAACAAGCATGGGCTATAAACCAGTAGCATTTTATAGCGGTCACTTAGACCCCGTGATGTTAGGCCACTTCCCTTGCGAACAAGGCCTCGCTGCAGCTGCTTTTGCAGTAGAAAAGGCATCAGCAATAACCATGGGGTGTCCAACTACACTGTTTGTGGAACATGCATTATTTGCAATATTGAATAAACCCAAGTCCACACTAACGACACAAAGGGCATCAGGTTATGAGATCATTTTGTCTAGGGCTGAACTAGCGATTGTTAGATGTAGCACTGTTAACCCTGCAAGATTTTTAGCAGAAATAATTGAGGAGGGAGATTACGCCCACGACTGCACCCAACTAAATGAAATGTATTCATGTACTAGAAAAGTTGAAGAGAATGCACTAGAGGGAGGTGAGCTTTTGTTTATTGATGGGTCATCAACTATTGATCAAGGAGATGGGATAAGGAGAACTGGGGCAGCAGTGGTAAAAATGATGGAGGCTCCGGTGTGTGTGGCTATGAAATGTGTACAGTTACCACAGCATTACTCTGCTCAAGCCGCTGAACTAGTTGCACTAATATTGGCATTAAAAGAAAGTTTTAACAAACGTGTAACAATATATTCGGACAGTGCATATGTTACATCCACTGTCCACTCAGGGCTAACAAAATGGAGGAGAAGAGGGTTTAGGAGAGCTGACGGCACTCCAGTGCAACATGCCCTCTTGTTGGCTGAATTAATTGAAGTAATAAACGACCCCCAAGAGCTAGCCCTAGTAAAATGCACCGCACACACCAATGGTGAAGACCATGTCTCAAAAGGGAATGCAGCAGCAGACGCACATGCGAAATATGCTGCATACTTTGGTGAGATATGGGACCCCACAGACTCACATAGAGGGAGAGGGAGGGGAATGGCTAGGGAGATGTTAATAAGAGAAGGATATACCCATCTCCCAGCCACACAGATTATGGAATTACAAGCAGCAGCACCAATGGCCGAAAAGGAAATATGGGTAAAAAGAGGATGTACAATGTCACCAACCGACGCACTATGGCGCCAGAGTGGTACTGGGAAAGTTGTAATACCATTGGCACTTTTAAATACCGCCCTGAGCCAATTACATCACCCAGCCCATACAGGCAAGGAAATAATTGCAGCACGAATTAGAGATGATTGGTTCTGTCCCGAGTTAAATTCTCATGTTTCAAATTTTATCAGCAATTGTCTCACATGCCAACAGTTTACGGCCGGTCATACCCTAAAAGTGATAAGAGGTACCATACCCCGGCCAGAAGGACCCTTTCGGCACCTCCACATTGACTATGTTGATATGATCAACATATGTCAAGGTAATAGATACATGATTGTAGTAGTATGCCCATTTTCTAGGTGGATTGAAGCAGGGCCCTGTTCACACCCAGATGCATTTAGAGCAGCCAAATTCGTAGTAAGAGAGGTCTTCCCCAGGTGGGGAGTGTGCGAAGTATTAAGATCAGAAAATAGCCCACATTTCGCAAACGAAATGTTCCAACATATCACAGCCCTGCTGAGCATAAAGCACAAATTTGCATGTGCATATCACCCACAGGCTAATGGCGTATGTGAACGCCTAAATGGCTTATTGAAGGAGGCAATTGCAAAGATACAACAAACAACAAAGAAAAGTTGGTTGTATTGCCTTCCGTTAGCATTGTTCGAGCTGAGGAACAGGCCAGGGTCCGACCACCACCTCACCCCACACGAGGTGGTTACTGGACGTCAAATGCGCCTTCCTCTAACGCCAACGTCAAGGGCATTCACTGACCACGAAAGTTCAGCGAGTATACTAGGTGATGAAATGTATCAATATGTGTCATCTTTGATTACTAGTGTTGTGTTTGTGTCTCAACAGCTCGAGCGCACGCGGGGCGGGTCCACCAGAGATAAAGAAGAAGGCGCCAGTACAGAATTAGAAAAAGAGAACTTGTGCAAAATTGCCAAAGGTGACCACGTGCTACTTCGCAATTTCAATAGAAGATGGAACGATAAAAGGTTCACCGGTCCACATCTGGTAGAAGACGTATCAACAAGAGCAGTAAAACTAAAGGATAAGCGTGCTTGGAACCACCTACATGATGTAAAGATATACAAACTGCAGACCCGCCCCAGCGCCAACGATAGGTCCATTGGAACAACAGCAACAACATCCCTGACAGCGGAAGGAAGTTCTACCACAGACAAAGACCAAATTGTTCCCTTACCTTCTCACTACCCAGACACCCCAGAGACGATAACTGACAAAGAAAGGGGTGATCACTACACTGCCCACCCCATGGTCACACGTTCAAAGAGTAAAAATAATTACGCCATCCCCCCCCCAGGACAGTTGTAAAATAAACTAAAAGAACTTGGTCGCACAAATACACATGTAAACACGTGAATGCTCTCTTTTTCTCTCGCACATACAGGAACTGCGTATTATTGTATTGTTAAGTAGAAAGCTAACTAACAAAGTCCACTGTCCAGGCGTAGATGGTACTCCCAGACGATAACTACCCAGAAGAATTGTCACACCAATTTGTATACGAAATAAAAAGGCCAACATACCTAAAAAGAAGAAGGGTACGTGTTTACTACACAGCCTTCCTCCTGGCCATAGAATATTACATGCCCCACCTCCGCCCATACTTGCCGGTCTTAAGAGACCAATCACTTAGAGTAGCGTGGGAGCAGCTCTTCGCCTGGGCACTGAATGACTATTTGATAGGGAGAGCTTAAACAAAACAAAACTAACATTTAAAACGAGCATTTCTGAGAATTTTTAGGCGGGCAACTTTAACGTCGCAAGAATAAGCTGCCAGGACTGCAGCAAGGTAAGAGCAAAATGCCGGTGAGATTAGCAATTGTAATAAAAATAATAGGGATTTTGATAATCACCGGATTTTTGGCTGCTTCTGTATGGCAGTATAGCTGTGCTATCAATTTTGTTGCTGCACCCAAACCTAATATACCCCCGTTCCTTGCTGCAACAGGTGTTACGTCAGGTGGTAGTAGTAACATTACACCAAAGAAAAATAGAGTTAAACGCAGCACATACTCAGACAATAAAGGTATTGATAATTATGTACAAGATTCAGCACACGTCACAAACAATATATGGTACCAACACATGACCCGCATTGGTAAGCAGACAACTGAGGATAGCTGCTACGTCTGCTCATTAATACCATACGCCATGAGTGCTTCACGAACATTTGTTGCTACAGAAATAAATGAGAAGGTAGCACAGTGCATAATATACTTGGCACTGTTCCAGACGAAAGGAAGATTTCAAGGAACTGTAGTGCACATGACATGGAAAACACGAGACTCATACCCATATGAAAACAACTTCCTCAAGACCTACTTGAGTTATCACAAGACCAGTTTACATGCTGAAGCATTCAAATATATAACAAGTGGCCCTGCAAAAGGAGAAACACAGAAAGTAACACTGAAGTATCTACCATGTGATTGGTACGCCACTGAAATTCCGGGTAAACAAGGATGCTGGGAGAGGCCGCTACTGACGATAACAGGAAAGGTGTATCTGGATAACAGCTGGGAGATAGGAGTGATTGGCAGCAACATGGTAACAAAAGAAACTATCTCAACCATCGAGACACACAATCACCGATGTTGGACGACGTGGATCAAGTATGTACCAATGCTCACATGGGTAGAAGAAGATGAAGACCCAATAACGATACTACCGTTGACTGCGCCCAAGGTATGTTACCAGCATAAAGGAGAGGTGGACGTAGGATATAACACCAATTGCGCAAGTGTGACGGAGTTACCTGAGGGGGGAGCAGGAACAGCAGTAATAATGGATCATTATTGGGCCTGTGGAGAAAAGGCATACCATACACTGCCTCCCCTGTGGAATGGTGTGTGCACAATGGTACACGTCAATGTACCATCACTAGTGGTACCTAAGAAGCACGTCGATGTGGCGAAATTTCCTAGAATGAATGAAGGGGATAAGAGAAGAAAGAGATCTGCACCACTCCAGGAGGAGCAAGGGAACAGGACCAACAGCAATGACACTGTCTTAAATAGAAGAAAAAGACAAGGAGAGCCGCTGACAGGAAATTACCTATGGGGAAGGTCGGAAACGGCACTAACATCAATACCGCCAGAACACAGACTATTCAGCAGAGCAGCAATGTTCTTCTCCTCAATAATACACCCGGGATTACAGGCCTACGCAAACGCAAAATGGCTCCAAATAACTAGATGGGAACTAATGATGACCATCAATTCTACTGTAAATGGGTTCAACGCAATAAAAGAAGAGCTGCGAGCTGTAAGGATGGTAGCACTACAGAACAGATATGTATTGGACCTTCTCACAGCAATGGAAGGAGGAGTTTGTGCAAAGATAGGACAATCATGCTGCACGTTCATACCTGCCAATGATGCTGACAATGGTACACTGACAGAAGCAGTTTCACAATTAGCCCAGATGCACTCCAAAATGACGGATGAAAGCAATGGTGTGAACAAAGATGAGAGCTGGTTTTCACTATTATGGTCATGGATGCCATCCTGGCTGTCAGATGGACTGAAAATAATAGTGGGCTGCACCATATTGGCTGGAGCTACCCTGATCATAATTAGATTTTGGAAGGCACGAAAGGCACGCACTACTGACGAATTGCTGGAAATGGTGGGAATGCACCCCTTGATGCCAGCAGATGACGGCCAGCATACAGGTGTAATTATACAGGAAAGGGAGAAGCTGCGCACCCAAATAATTACCAACCATCTAGACCCACCGTCAGTAAAGACCGAGAACCCAAGAAACCCCAGGAGCTACATAGGAAGATGGGTATATTGTACTCCTGGGGGTACCTGTGAATATATGTATTGGTCATTTGAAGATCATGTAAACCACTATGGACATCTCGGAGGAATAACCAAGATATGGCGAGTAAGAGGAGATAACGAGAAGGATATGTTTGTGGTCGACAAGTCGACCAGAGGGGGGACTGAAGTGGGAGAATGGAAAACCAGGCTCCCGTCCTTCACCTCTCGTGCTTGGCCTAGAGGGTCACGACCCAAACACCCGCCAGGAGAAGAGTTTGCCCATTTACCAGACGACCAGATACCCTGGTACAGGAACATACGGATGTGTCCATCTGCTTGCCCAGCAGCCCGCACTGGCCATGCCGACACCTGCGGCACGGATCAACTAGACTAAAATTTACACGTCGTTAGAGATGCCATGACGACCTAGACAACGGGAAGCACATCTGTACAAATATACACACTGGACATTCCCACACCAACCTACACGAAGAATATACTCAGTGCTATGACGTAGGCGACAGGCATATTCACGGACGTGCATCTTTATTATTTTTATATAGGCTTTCAGAATGCAGAAACGCAAGACGCGTCATGAACTTTTACTAGCTTGCTCACGCTTCTCTTTGAAATCAGGTACAACAATGAGAAATATAATAAAGACAATACCGATTATGGAATTATATGCTCCTATAACCTAAAGCACCTGTGCACCAAACGAACAACTTATGCACCGGGCCAAAGTAGGCCTCAATCAAGAGCTCCCGTGGACATCAACAAGACAAGAGTCAGTTGCTGATCCTACAGAATGAGCTTGGCGAAGCAACCAGCCAAGGTCGCAATGTTGCAAACCCACGTTCCAAGAGCAAATCATCAAAGGCACGATGTTGCAATCTCGCACTCCGCGCACCAACGTTAAAGTCACACCGACAAATTAAACCAGACGCACAGTAGAAAAACAATATTAATTGTGCAGAATTATGCCTCTTTCACGGTCCCTCCCCACGTGATCAAGCCGAACCTGACGAGATGCCAAACCCGGGAGAACAGAGGCGTCTGGATCCCTCGCTACGAGACACTGGCAGATACACTTGAAAGGCTCAATGGACATCTGCAACAGTGGGAACGGTACCCCGTCTAGCTATGAATAAGTCCTCACATTGTCTGCATGTACCCATAGTGAAACATTGTTGCAACTTACAGGTACACCGAGAGCTGGGAACGACGGTGGTCCCAGGCTGGGAAGCTCACGGGTGCACCAATCAGAACTTGGGGCTCTTATCACTGACGCCAGCACATTTAGCCAATCCTCAGGAGCCTTCATGTAACAATTTTCATGTATCTAATTGTAGGGACAACCCAGATATACCACCTGACTACACCTTATCCACTAATATCTTTCTCTATATGTGTGCTATACTAACCCTACCACTCGAACATCCAATTAAGAGTGGCGATAGGTTTTTTGTTAACTTTCTGAAGTGACGCAAGTAGCGCGTCATAATACAGTAAAAAGGGCCTGCGAGCCCCACAATTGTGTGTGTCAGGACGAACGCGTGCGCTCCTTGACCCATCCCTGCCGTTTTGTCTAATAAACAGCAGAGTCACCTTGCTCCTTGTGTGCGTCTCATACTCTATCTCATCTTATCTGGGATACACACGGGAGGAGTTGGGGCCTCCCTGCCTGGAGGTCTGCGGACGGCCCGGCCGACCCCGGCAGAATTTCCCCCCGACAGTGCTGAAGCCATTGAGTGACTGAAAAATGCCGCACAAAAATTAACATCACTTGGAAAAGCTCCATCTGATGCAAAGTGAAAATCAATATCAAGAGCTTCTGAAAAACAACAACTTTCTCCAGGGCAAATGAGATGCCAGAGCATGCTGACATAAGGACAAGAGTAACATCCTCCAGGGCACATAAGACACCAGAGCAAACTGAAGCAAGACTTGCCGACAAGAGGACAAGAGCAACAACCTCCAGGGCACATTAGACACCTCTCGATCAGGACACGGCAACGCCGGGTACCCCAGCTATTTTAAATGATAATAGTCAGATCACACAAACACACACACACACTTTAGTAGGAACGGCAGTGGCCAATAAGTAAAACTGTTTGTTTCTCTGGCTTACCGGGAGAAAACATATTCATTTATGAAAATTGAACATCTATGAACAGTGCATATCTTCATAGGTTGTAGTGAAGATACTGTCAGGGAAAAATGCAAAAGTTTACCTCCCGAGAAAAGGGCATGCATGTGACTCACAACCTACTGAAGGATTCTCTGCTTGACTACACTTGTATGTTATTATTATTTTGCTAGTTTTAGTGTAATAAGGAGGTGATATTAACCAAGGTGGTGTGCAGACCCTGTGGCCCGCCTTCCAAGTAAGGGGTCCAAGCAAAGCGAGAGTCCCGTAACAAGGGCAGCGGTGCCGTTACCGACAGGGTCAGCCCGCTGTCTCAGTTAATATCCCTAATATCAGACAATCCTGTGCAATTATGTGCAGACAATCCATTCCATGCTAATTTCATTCTCTGCATTACAAATTGTAAACAATGCATGGAAATCCAGGTGGACACAGATTTCAATGCATTGTTTTTATGCATTGTAGCACAAACCATCATACATGCCTCCCTTCATGTAGATGCATGACAGCAGGTGTTTAAACAGATTCCTATGTAATCCACCAGTTTCTATCATGTGCTCAACACTGGAGGATTCCATAGGACTTTAATACATATTCTGGCTGCAGAGTTTTTGGTTGGGGAAACTGCCAGACGATAAAACATTAATAGTTACCATGAACATATTTGATGTTTGCAAAAATGCAATTGCTGTCGCAAATCCCAGGTATCTCAGTTAACATTTTGATTGGTAAGGTGTGTTTCAACTTAAAGTACTCCCCTCCTCATAATGAGAATGGGATGTTGTAATTCTATCTCAGGCTGAATTCTACTAAACCTAGATGCCTCATATCTCCTTCAAGACAATAGTCTCTGCTGGATCAGTACAAGTTTACTCACCTTGTTTGTAGGAGCGGGCACACTAGACTCATCCGATAGACAAGTTTGATATTTATAATTTAATAAACTGACAGATTACTTATCACTATAATTTGACAAAAAGTGTTGCCTTCTCCAGGAATCCACTGCTCAACAATTTACTCATTTGCTATTACAAGTATTTAAACAATAATTCCCAATTTGATCTGTTGCAAAATAGAGAAGTTCATTAGAGTTGTTTTCAACCCGGAAGACTATACACAAACAGAAAAATATAAATAACCCAGCCTTATTTTCTAGTTTTAGGATCATACACATGCTGACTACTTAAGTAAAACAGCTGTAGGGTATATTATATCTCAGTATTTCTAAGCATGCTCACTTTGCCAAAAGAATCTAATGTGACACATAATGTGAGTCAATGGTTCAGGTACTTATCCTTCCACATTTTCATGATGTGATGACCTTTTACCCGCCCATCTCAAACTGGGCTTCCCACCTGAGCTTGAGTATTTCATATGTAGAGCATATTCTTCATTCCGTTCCTTTGCCAGATGTTATTTTCTGCTCAGCCCATCTGTCTAACTAATCAGCTTATTTTCCATAAATGCAAACCAACTCAGTTTAGCAGATACCTGTATGAATTGTTATAGTGTTTGCTCTAACATGGAAAGTGCTATACTTTACTACCTTGCATCTTATATGGAAAGTAATCTCTTTTCTGGTCAAACATTCTTCATGCCATAGGAAACTGTGCACTCAGTTATGGTTTCTTAAATATGTGTTAACTTTAAATATTATTGACTCTTCGAAATTACATTTGAACATTATATGAGGACAAAAGTAAGACATTCTGACTAAGAGGAATACATCTTCATAGTGTATTATCCAAGTTTCATACTCCTCAAAACACCAATAATGTTTTAGGTTGAACTGTAAATAACAAGGGGGGTCCTGGAAGGCCCTCTGCCAGACATTAGTCCTGGTTACGAGAGCCTTACCCAGAATGCATATCTATCAATGTCAAATACAATTAAAAAATGTGTTTTGTTTACAGTTCAACCTAAATAAACAAGTGAAAGATCTGTGAAAGATAGTGGGCTAAAGACTCTGGGAAAGTCTCTCGTAACCAGGCCTAGGGCCTCATTACACGGAAGGCGGTAAGGGTTAACGGTCACCGGTACCATTACCGGTGACCGTTAACCCTTACCGCCTTACTACGAGGTCCCTTTGCGGGTTGGTACTTTAACGCCTGCTTTTTAGCAGGTGTTAAAAACCAACCCGCAAAGGGACCAGGGTGCTAATTACGGTACTGCAATTTGCGGTACCGTAATTAGCACCTTCACCATTCCCATTATGCCCTATGGGGCAAAAATGGGAATGGGGAAGGGCAATGGGGGAAGGGAGAATTACCGCCCCGCCAACCTTGGAATAGGGCGGTAATTCCCCTTTCCTCCAAGGCGATGCCGGTATTTTACCGGCATGGACCAAGGTGCTAATAGCACCTTGGTCCTCCGCCTACCGTGTAATGAGGCCGATAGTGTCTGGCAGATAGACTCCCAGTACCGCCCTTGTTTATTTAGGTTGAACTGTAAATAAAACACATTTTTTAATTGTATTTGACATTGATAGATATGCATTTTTGCATTTGAATGGGCACTTCTCAAAGCATATCCAAGGTGAATAGCCGTTCAACACATGGCTAATAACATGTGCTTTCTGAGATTCCGCTGAATGATTAAAGATGTCCAATATTTTCAATTGACAGCTGGGGCTTGAAACCTGCAGCTTACTCAGCCTGCTACATAGACACTTAGCATGCTTTTGAACTCGGGAGCAACCAGCATTGCCTCAATATGGTTAAAATACACCTTCAAGCCATAACTATCCAGGACAATAAATAATGTACAAAAGAATAGTGTACATCCCAACAATGTATTATTTTATTTTTGATGTGGTTTAGTTCTAAAATAACTCTTCACATAATAAATAACATTAACAAAAAGTGGAAAACAGCACAGAAACCAATAGGACATGCAAAGAAAAATCCAACAATTAAAATGAATCAAATACTATTTAAAAATGTCATAATGATATGAGTTTCTGAGCAACAAGCTGCCATACCCTATAAAGTGGCACTTGCAATGGTCTATTTTTAGAGTTAAGACATGTCCAAAAAGATGACTCCTTAATAATGGTAAACCCATGGACAAGCCGCCCCAACAGACACAAATAAGGGGATCCAAAACTCATACATTCTGTCAGCACATGTTTAACAGTTTCTGTAATCGTGTGATCTCCACGGATTCTGCAATATTGTTTATCTGGGAAATTTAAACGCAGGCCCATCAACGGACCATACAGGCAATCGATTTATGCACATTCATAATAGAAACCTTCACAGAAGTGTGGATGGGCAGGGCAATACATAGGGTTGTACATTTTTAAAACTATGTTTTCGTCACACAAGTATAGGTTTTTAGTTTCAATAAATGTTCAAAATAGTGAAGCTAATCCCATCTCTCGGCTTTCTTAATAAATGCTTTTTTCAATGAATACAGATCTTCTACCCAATTGGGATACCAATCGATCTTGTTAAATAATTCAGCAATCATTACTGAATATTCATCAGTCTGGTTCAATCTGATAGCAGCTTCAAGTGTAGACAACAGGGGGCAGCTAGGATCTGTCATATCTTTAATAAAAAAGAACGCCCTGTTTAATATAGCCATTGGTCTCTAAATAGATTAATCTGAGTTCTATTCTCAAGATTGCCATTGGTACACATATTGGCAATCCCAATATTGTCTTCCAATGGTTTCCTTCAATCACCTGATGCCATACACAGGGCATAATCAGTAGTTGTGCACTAGCCCTCAAATGTGGCGGTAACGCTATTATTTAAGAACTGGCCTTATCATAAGTCTGGTGGAAAATGGGAGTTTTACCTCCAGCTCTTTGCTGGAGGTAGACATCTCCATGTTCTGGCTGTTTTCAGAGCTATTAGCACAGCTCTATTTGTGCCAGTGCTAATAGCGCCAACCTGGCCCCATTGGGTCCAATGGGCCCAATGGTGAATGGGGATTTACCGTCTTACCGTTAGTCGTGATCTGGCGCTAATTGCGCCAGACCAAGTAGCGGTAATGCTATTTACGTTGCTGCCATCCTAGTGCAATTAGTGCCAGGATACCACCAATCTCGTGATGGGGCCCACAGTCTCTTAAAATAAGAGCCGGAGTCAAGCCATAGAGAAGCCATAGAGAACATCAGTACAAAAACTTTGTGTATATAACCGAAGAACTCCATCTAAGCCAAAACCAGCCGTTAGCTTAGCAAATGTTTATCTTTTTAGCAGTGATACAATCAAAATTATTATGTCAAATATCTAAATCAACTTCGAAGTATTTGTAGCAATCGATATAATCTATTTTTCCCACAGGAAGCGTGAGCCTCAGTCTTTTAACCGTTTTCCCGGAAAATAGCATAATGTTCGTCTTCTCCCTGTTAATAACCTAATGATTCTCCTCAGCGTATCTCCACAATTCACTAGTGGTTCTGACCAATCAAGTAGTAGTAATAATTTTTATTCAGATATAAAATCCATTAAAACACATTGGGCCTCATTATGAGTGTTGCGGTAAGGCAACAACGGCGCTGGTAGTGTACTGGTGCCTTTGTTACCTCGCTGCACATTCCGAGTTCTGCTCGCGGGTCCGCTCTGTACGTCTGCTCAGACCAGACGCGCAGAGCGGCTCCCGCTAGCAGAACAGGATGGTAGCAATGGTCCCAGTTATTAACGCTACCATTGTTACCATCCTCCCCATTCCCATTGAGCCCTACGGGGGCTCAAATGGGAATGGGGAGTACCAGGTCCGGGTCCCACAAATGGGAATTACCGGGCCAGCAAAGGTCAGAATGGCCCGGTAATTCCCATTTTTTTGGGACCTGAGTTTGGGGGTAGCCATGCTGGTAAAAACAGCATGGCTACCTCCAAACTCGTAATGAGGCCCATTGGCATATACAATTACAACAATAAAAAAGAAATACAAAATTACATCCTAAAATCCTTTAAAAATAAAGAGAAACATTCTTACAAATTCATCATGCCTAAGACCAAAACCGGTTGCCTGCATCCAGGGCTGCCTTAATAAAGTGTTCTAGGTCATAAAAAAACTTCACATCGTCACAGTGCATTACAAAAAACATGCTTTCCTGCTGTGCTCGGATGTTACTCTTAATTAGGTGTGGCCTTTTCTGCTGCCTCCTCAAATTATTCGAGAATCTACAATTCAATAGAAAGTGCACTATGTCTTCTCCACAACCCAGACGGCAGGGACAGAACTCCTCCAGGCCAAACCATGGTGGCCTACCATGGTGGCCTTGTTCTAAATGGCAACACATGTAGCTTGGCCCGTGAGATGTCCGTTCGGCATTCAGAAGTCCTTATTTTGGTGACAGTCAGTGTGTAGCCTGCTTGAATTGGCTTTGGATTATAGTATTTTAAGGAGGATATGTTCCCACATCTCATGAGAAGGGCCTCTAATTCAAGCTCTACAGATCTTTCTTTTAGAAGTGTACTGTTCAGTCTACATGTTTAATATCTCTGAGCTACTGCTTCTTTCAACCCCATTCTTTTCAGGAGACAAACTGCACTATTATACCAGCGCCTTGCGTCGTTACCAGTGTTTTTCATGTAATTTTAATTGTAATTGTTTATTTATACAGTGATTATACACAGGTGGAGTGCTTCAAAGCACTTCGAGGTGGGAAGGGATCAAGGGAGTACAGTAATCATTCTTAGGCCTTGAAGTATCCAAATGATCTTACAGAAAAACTAGCCTACTAGGCCTGATGGCATTTCTCCTAGTGCAAGTTCAAGAAGTATTACAGTTGTGAACCAAGCTAGGGAGGGGGACAAAAAAGGGTACAGGGGTGGGGTGGGGACAGGACAGACACACGTACTAATCCTAGTACATTTAGTTCATGCATGCGTACAAACAGAGGTGCGAGGAAAGGGAGGGTAGGGGGAACAAACACTTTCAGTCCAGCAGGGCCCTGGTTTAAGTGCAGAAATATTGCCCCGCTCATGGAGTATATGCTGAAAGTGCAGTAATGCTGAAACATAGTGCAGCGGCCCGGAGGCAAGTGCAAAAAGGCTGGCGGGAAGCCTGGGACCTGTAAGGCTCTGGAGGTGAACCAGTCAGCAAAAACTGAATAGAGTTAGGGAGGAGAAGGAGGAAGGTGGAGAGAAAAAGAACAGAGGTTATCAGAGGAGATTGAGAGAGAAGGAGGAAGAGAAGAGGAAGGTCTTGAGGAGTTTCCGGAACCTAAGTCGTTTTGGCTGTAGACAGAGAGAGAGGCAGGAGGCTTTTCCAGAGGGAGGCACCTGCAGAGGATGAAGATCTATGCCCAAAGTTTGTGAAAGTGGCTCACCCACAGAAAGTTGGAGGTGGAAGTGGATGAGCGGAGGACTCTAGAGGGACAGTATTTAGCAAGAAGGCATTGTAAATAATGCAGACCCCGGCCCCAGAAAGCCTTATGGATTATGCAGAGGGTCTTGAACTTGATCCTTGCAGCCAGGGGAGCCAGTGGAGGGATTTCAGCATCGTAGAGATGCGGTCCCTGGGCTTGAGGCCAAGGATAAGTCTTACGGTTCTGTTCTGGATGAGTTGTAGAGGACGAAAGTAGAAGTAGGAAGATTGAGAAAGATGTTGTTGCAATTGTCCAGCCTAGAAAGAACCAGGGCTCTCGAGGTGGTGAGACTCTTAGGGAAAGTGAGAGGAGATGCAGTTGGTAGTAGGACTTTTTGGAGATGTCTGAGATGCGAGAAGAGAAAGAGAGAGTGGAGTCGGAGAAGACCCCTGGGAAGATGATCCCATGGTCTCGCGCAAGGCAATCCCAATATTTGGTTTCCCAGAGGTACCCAGTTCTACATAAAGATACAATTCTAAAAACCTCAGCTGGGCTTCCAATGATATACTGACAATCCCCAATCCAAAGAAAGTGTGACATCACAAGATCGTCTACATAAGACAGACAAAATACAGGAGATGAAGCAATCTTCGGGGGACAGTGTGCTAGATAAAAATTAAAAAGGAGTGGTGCCAAGAGATACCCCTGCTTCACTTCCTTACTAGTCCGTACAGGGGCAGCAATATCACCTCTACTATCCAATATAATTTGAACACTGGTTTCATTGTGAAAGATATGCCCCGGACAACAATATTGCATTCGGTTTTGGCAAGGTTTTGCTCTTTCCACATAATCAAAAGTATTTCAAAAGTCAAAGAAAAGGGCATATAGTACTGGAGAATCTTTAATTCTAGCCTTTCCCATCAGCATAATGATTAATCTTACTTTATGAGTGGTAGCCAACGCAACTCTGACACCCATCCAGAATATTAACTAATTCTGACCATCTGTGTAATTTGTCCAAAATGAACTAAACGAAAATCCTACCTGTGACATCTAGCTTTGATAATAATCTATAGTCTGACGGCTCAGATTGCATACCCTTTTTATAAATAGGAACTAAGATGACTTTCTCCATGTCATGGGGATGTTTCAGGCAGTGAAAACATTCCCAATTAAGATTCCCAAGATCTTGGTCCAGACCATGGAGATCTCTTTTAAGAACCACATTTTCAAGGACATTAGGACCTGGCGCTTTGGAAGATTTGAACCTTTCAATATTTAACAACATGTAATCTCTCTGAATCAATAATTCTGGCCAAGATTCATCATTCTCTAGCTCAATATCATTTTTCCCCCTGCTGGTAATTCTGTGCAATATGAGCACTCCACCAGACTTTGTTTATAGAATTTATCACCAGCTCACTTTTAGTTTCATTTGCAGTCCAAATCCCTCTCACATTAAACCCTCTGGTATCCCAACAATCAATTTACTGGAAGGGCAGAAGTAGGGCTGTGCTACACTGAAATATAATACACACATTTTACATATGAAAAGAGGCATAGGAAGTCATGAAGTGTTGATTTTTATAACTTGAGGCTAGATGAGAGTGTTGTTTTGTACCAGGTCCCAGCACCAGTTTAACATCCATACAAAGAGGGCATCAACATTCAAGTAAACATGGTAGTTATAACTGATGCATGGAAGATCTGATATTGTGAAGGTCACATGACCATTTCTGGATGATAAACATTTGAGCAGCTTCCCTGCCTTATTATTTAAATCCAGTACAAATGAAGCAGCTGCTCAATCAGTTATGCTTAAAAAACAACTTGAGTTCTATACATTCATCAAATCCTCCCACCAAAGAGGAACTTCAGCTGCAAAATGTAAAAATGCCTTATGCAGATCAATATGCATGCTTAAGGGGTAGTTGTTTCTACATAACTGATCAAAATTCTCATAGGTCAAATCACATTTATTTGCTTTCAGAGTTTTTAGTATTTCCAGTCAGTCAGAATAAAGTTTATTTGGATATCCATCAAATACAAACAACATTTACAAACTCAAAACCTTAGACAAACAAGTTAAAACCATATGTCTCAAAACAATAAAAAGCGTTTTGAAATCCCCTTTCTCAGGTACTTTGCACTTTACAAATAAAACAAAAGGGCACAGGCAGTCAGGTCTGATTCAGCCATCAAAATGCAGGTATTAGTTATCTTGACCACCTGCAAGACAGTAATTCTTCTAATGTTCCCTTATTCAAGGCAAATAATATAAAGTGCTTTAGGTCTTCCCTTGCTGCCCCACAAACTGGGCAGTTAGGACCAGCCTAGCCACTTTTCCATATTGCCCCTTAACATTAGGCAGTCAAACCTAGCCCTTGTTATAAGCCATCTGTCATTCTTTTTTGTGGCCCATACAAGATACGGCTGAATCTCAGATATCCTGCTGATCAACATGTGTTGGCTTTCACAATAGGTTGCCTGTACTGAGTTGGGCGCTATTCAGCTATCCCCTGATGCACAGCCTGCTTGTACACTCGCAATTGCATGAGGGACAACCCAGCAGTTGGAGGAAAATGAACCTGACTGTTGCTAATACACAAGGACTCCCTTACAAATGCCAACCATGGTATTTTACACCAACTATCCCTGCTCAAGGTACACCTAATGATGAAATGGCATAATGGCATAATGTTGCATTCTTGTTTACCCATAGTCATAGACAAAAGCAGCTAGGGGTGGCTGCCCATTCATACTCTCAGTATTCCATCCCAAGTCCCTGTGATCAGAAGCATAAGAGGGTGAGCCTGGGAGACCCAGAAGCTGTTTGAGGAACTTATTTTATATTCCCTGGAGTTCCATGGCCTTTGTGTGTCCCCACAAAAGGGCCCCATACAGAGTAACCACCTTCTTTTGAGTAACATCGACCTTCAGGACTGGTTTCAGGGGCTGGCCCTTCCACCTTGTTAAAAATGCGATATGCCAGCCGTTTGCGGTCTCATTTTCAAAGATTGTTTTCTGAAACCGCTAGGTAATCAAATTCTTTTACACTCGGGATAGTTTCCCCACTACAAACCATAGGGGGCATCTTGGCAGGCCTCTTCCTTCCTACGCCCCCCATCACTGCAGATTTGGTGGAGTTGATTTTTAACACCAAAGCATTCATGGAGGTTGCGTAGGTGTCGATTAAGACATGCAGGGTCTTTGGTGTTCTGGCCATAAGAACTGGGTCATTGGCATAAGCCAGAACCGGAAAGGCCCTACCGTGCAGACTTAGGTAGGTGATACAAGTTCCCACCAGAGCCTTCGATAGCCCATTAATGTATAGTGTAAACAGTATTGGGATGGGTACACACCGCTGCCGGACCCCCCACCCAACATTGAAACACTCTGTACACCAACCCTCACTATAGCTTGAAGTTTGCCCTAAGGTATATCAAATGGTTTACTACAGAGTAAAAATGTTAACAATAGAGTTATTAGAATTACACTAAAATCAGGGACTAAACATAGTCAACATCAGCATCCATAAACTGCATGCAGCATTTTTACAAAATCTTCATACAGCCTTTAAACATTTCTTAATCTTCTTCTTTTAGGCCCTTTGTACTGAGGGTAGCACCTCACTCTGAGGAGTGATAGAAAGAGAACGAGAAAGCATGCACAAGAGAAAGAGAGAGAGAAAGAGAGAGAGAGAGAGAGAGAGAGAGATAGAGAGAGCAAGAGATAAAGAAAGAATATGGTGCGGGAACATTATAATAAAGATATGTTTTCTTCTGTTTATCACCCGCAAGTAAATGGGATATGTGAGAGACAAAACTGCCTCCTTAAAGAAAGGATTGCCAAGATTAAAATGACTTTGAAGAAGGGATGGCTATATTACCTACTTCTAGCCTTATATGCCCTTCAGAACCAGCCAGGATCAGACCATCATCTCACTCCTCATGAACTAGTGAAAGGGCGGCGTATGAGAACACCGTTGACTCCTCCATTGAGGAGTAGAAGTCATGCCCAGAGTGTAGCTAAAACTTTAGGTGATGAAATACATGATTATTTGACATGTATGACCTCTAGCATCTCTCTCATTTCAGATCAAGTCAAGTGCAAGGGGGGTTGGTCTCAGAATACAGAGGAAGACAATTATCAACTGTTCTCACCAAGAAGAGAGCCCTTATCCAAGCCTGCATCTCTGCTGCATCTAACAATTCGGCCGAACTCTTTAAAATCTGCAAGGAGCTGGCCAACCCTGCTGCAGTCTCTACCTCTCCTGTCCCCTCCCAGGCCCTCTGCACGGCACTGGCCTCTCACTTCATTTCAAAAACTCAGGACATTGTGTCCTCACTCTCCTCCTATCACCTCTCCCCCCTCTATTCCCTGGTCTTCCTCTGGCCCATCTGCAGCCTCCCCTCTTCCCTCCTTCTCTGCCTTTCCCCTTTTTTCTGCTGACAAGGTTTCCAGACAAGTTTGATCTATGAAAGTCTTGTCAAAACAGGTCCACCCCTGTTCCTCCGATCAAGGACCACATTGACTCCCTGGTTCCTGCCCTGGCTGATTTCTGCAATCACTCCTTCACCTCCGGAGTCTTCCCATCTCCCCTTAAGCACTCCCTTGTGCACCCTCTTCTTAAGAAACCCTCTTCCGACCCCTCCTGCCCGGCTAACTATCGCCCAATCTCCATCACTCCCTTCCTGGGCAAGCTCCTGGAGAAACTGGCCATCTCCCACCTTAATCTCCATGCTGAATCTGTTGGTAGTCTTCATGACCATTAGTCTGGATTCAGAGCTGCCAGAAGCATGGAAACTGCTCTCCTGAACATCCGTGAGGACCTGCTCTCGAACCTCGACTCTAACACCCCGTGTGTTCTCATTTTGCTCGATCTCTCTTCTGCCTTTGATACTGTCAACCATGCCATCCTGCTCAACCGTCTCTGTGATAACCTGGGTATCACTGGTCAGGATCTGGCATGGCTGACCTCTTTCCTCTCCAATCGACCCTCCCAGGTCCAACTGGGGTCCTTCCTCTCTGACATCTTTTTCTCTACCTGTGGTGTCCCCCAGGGATCTAACCTATCTCCCTGGCTTTTCAACCAGTATCTGGCACTCCTTGCCCACCGCATCGCCGCTCTCTGCCCCAACTTTCAGTGCTATGCGGATGATACCCAGCTCATTTTCAGGCTGCCCTCGGCCTCCTCTTCTCCTTCCCTCATCTCTGACTGTCTCTCTGCTATCCAGGAATGGTGTGCCACCAATGACCTCTGCCTTAATGCCAGTAAGACTGAGATTCTACTCATCAGCACACCCACTCGCTCCTTCCCTGCAGCTCTCTGGCCGGCCTATCTTGGCCCTCTTCCTGCTCCTACCTGCAAGGCAAAAAACCTTGGGGTCATCTTCGACTCCACACTCTCCTTCTCTCCTCACATATCAGACGTCTCAAAGAAGTCACACTACCAGCTGCACCTCCTCAGAGGTATACTTCCTTTCCTCTCCTTCCCCCAGAAGCTCACTGTCTCCAGAGCCCTGGTTCTCTCAAAGCTTGACTACTGTAACAGCCTTAAGTAGATGTAAATGGCATAGCTCTCTTTACTGCTCCTCTTGCGCTGCCTGCTTCTACTCTCCGCCCTCTGCAACTCATCCAGAACAGGACTGCGAGACTTGTCCTTGGCCTCAAGCCCAGGGACCGTATCTCTCCAGGACTGAAATCGCTACACTGGCTCTCTGTGGCTGCGAGGATTAAGTTCAAAACCCTCTGCATTGTCCACAAGGCCTTCTGGGGCCTGGGGCCAAAATACCTTCAACTCTCTCTTCCTAAATATCTTCCTTCTCGAACACTTCGCTCATCCGCCTCCAACTCCCTCAGGGTCAGCCTCTTCTCCAAGCAACGAGTTGGGGGTAGATCTCTCTCCGCAGCAGGGGCCTCCCTCCGGAACAGCCTTCCTGCCTCCCTGAAACTTGAGGAGAGCCATCTCCGGTTCAGGAACACCTCAAAACCTGCCTCTTGGCTTCTGCTTTCTCTCCGCCTCCCCCCTGGTAATTACTGAAACTGCACTGAATCTGCAACTGGGTTACTCACCGTCTCTGTCCTTGGCCCGGCCACTCTCCCCTGTATGCCTCCCTGGCAACCCCTGCACTGCGGGACTGTCTCTGTATCCCTACAGCCCCCCTTCCCAGCACCTGTCTGCACTTACCTTGCACTTGCCACCAGCGGGCCCTTCTATTTTTTATCTTGCATTCTTCCAACCCTGTACTGCACTTCCCCTCTCCCTTCCCCCTTGCACTTTTCCCTTCCCCTCCACCCTTGCACTTGCGCGATCTGAATGACACCTGGCCTAGTAGGATCGTTGTCTGGCTCCCCTTGTTCCCTCCCCCCCTGCCTCGTCACGCCTTGAAACACTTGTGTATAGGCGCGTTACAAATGCCATATCATATCATAACCCAATTCAATCACTATTGGCACCTAAGTTATATGTTGGAGACCTAGTCCTAATCAAGAATGTTACTAAAAGGTGGCATGAGCAATGTTTTAATGGTCCCTTTTGTATTGAGAATATAACTCCTTCATCAGTAAAAGTCCAAGGGAGACAAGCTTGGATTTACCTAGGGGATGTAAAGGCCGACAAAGGTGAGACCCGACCTCCCACCATTGCCAACCAGAAGCAAGACAAGAAGAAGAATTTCTTCATGTGCAAAGTTGATCAATGACGAAGAAGATGTACGATAAAGCAACCAGCAGGTAATACAGATTTATCTTGGACTGAAATTCAAATGGACACTCCTTATAGATATTTTATCAGTGAGTGAAAAGACTTGCAGCAAATTACAGTAGGCTGAAAATGAACTTTAGAAATATACATTGAAGTATCAGAGTCATGCCTAAACGTCAGTTCTTGATTAGAAATTGGAAACAAGATCAGTATGCAGAATTGTTTAGCGGAGAATACTGGTTCTAAGCAGTTAATCATATGCTGCTCACCGACAGTGACATTCATCGACTTTTGCTTGCTGTCTTTGTGTTTATACTTCAAGCTTACTCTGCTCTTGTAAGAAGAAATGTTGATATTTGTACTTTCTTACAGGATCCTAAAAATGGCCCAGTGATAAGGATGTTCCTTATTGCCATTATCAAGCCGATTTTGCAGTTAAAAGTATAAAATAATTTTGATGAATTGTATTAAAAAATGATTAAAGAAGAAAGTGGCATGTTCAAGGTGAAGAACAAGTGCAACGACTAGTAGGATGGCACAAAAGACGGATGCCTATGTTCTTATGCATAATATATGCTTGTATGATTGTTCTCTTTGTATTTCTCTTCCTCATCTTTCACACTCTCGATAAGGTTGGTACTTCTGCTGAGGGAGAGGTCCCTATGGCTCTCCCCACTATGAGACCTACTTCTGATTTGCTTCATGGGTATTAAACAACCTCTGGGAGACACAGGAGAAATGCAGAGGAAGATAGTGAGGGGATTAATACCTATTTAGTTAATGCAGCAAATTTAGGGAATAACGTGGTATCAGCACATAAGAAAGTTGGGAGAAAGAACATCTAAGGAGAGTTGCTACGTCTGCTCTCTCATACCTGTTGGGTGTTTTGTGTAGATTTGGGGCCTGGCGGTATTTTCTTACCGCCAAAAATAATTTAGCAACAATCACTCCTTGTATTCAGATTGGGTTATGTATAATAATAATACAGTGGATATGCATTATTTCAGTACACAGACATGTGTGGTTGGTATGCGTGGTTGGTATGCGTGGTTGGTGGTATTTTGGTGAGCATAGTTTCCTCGTTTTATTTGTGGCCCCAATATCCAGCACCCCTTATTTTTGTTTAGATTGTTCGTGTAATCACCATAGAGACCTCAGGATTGCATTTCAGGAACACCACATTTTCACTTTTAGTGTGCCACCATTGGCAATTTCTCGCTGTCTTATCTACGGCATCAAGCTATCATGTGGTATTTTTCACTAACTTATATACGGTAGTGAACTATGTCCCGGGTCTCTATTTTTTCTGACTCATGTACCTTCGGCAAAAAGGCTATAACACACACAGTTATTTATAATTGCTCATACTGAATGACATTTGCTCATACTGAATGG
Organism: Ambystoma mexicanum; assembly: GCF_040938575.1. NCBI lineage: Eukaryota > Metazoa > Chordata > Amphibia > Caudata > Ambystomatidae > Ambystoma > Ambystoma mexicanum. Next base: position 219,890,651 of record NC_090936.1, on the reverse strand, counting down.
CTGCAGCCAAATCTTATTTTTAGCTACCTTGAAAATGACAATTGCACTGTCTAAACATCTCCCCACATCATCAGCACTGTATTGGTAAATATAAAACACACCACCCGTCTGCTTTCAGATATTTTTGTGTATTATAAAGGTTGCATTTAAACACGATCTCACTCTTTACAGAAATAAATGAAATAGCACAGTAACAGCATTATTTGTGATACACTGAAAAGAGAGTGGCGGAGACAAGAATTCAATTTGTAACATTAAACACGTGGGTAAAGCACAGGAATCTCCTTTCCTACACTGACTGAATATTTTCGTACACACTCAGCCCCCACACCTCAGCGAGATAATTACCAGGCTTATTCAGTATGTAACGTCTTTGGCTAGTCGCCTTCTGGAGGGATTCACCTAGCAAGGACAAGCATCTGCTGTCACTCAAACTGGGACTTGTTGACTGGAAAAGCCAGTCTCTGTAACCAAGTTGAATCTGCTTTAGGAATCAGGCATCCCCAGCTGTCAACCTCGTCCTTCTTCGAGCTGTGTCCAGATAGTCTGCCCTCTCCCCCTTTTCAAGATTCTACAGAAAAACTTGGTTACCGAATGCTTGTCCAATAAGATTCTATCATGTCATCTCCTCCCTCACTACACAATGGCTTATTTTTCTTACAGTTGCAACTGTAACAAACTGGTTTCCTGCTTATTCGAAGTCTTTGCTTCCTGCAGTTACTGTGGACAGAGCACAGAAAGGCAAAAGAAAAAAAAAAACTTGAATGTGTGTTTAAAACTGATTTTCAGAGTAGGCCTCATTTTGCAGTGAAGACACATTCTTTTATTAATGAGTTATAATTATTAGTCTTGTTAGTGAGATTAGTTTGTTAATTACCAAATGTGTCTCTTGCAACATAGGCATTTCAGGTGAGAAATGGTGGCCATTTTGAAGGTACAGATGTGTGCTTTTAACTGTGAAAAATGTATTTGCATTTTATATGTAAAAATCGTTTTTGACTGAATAACCTGCCCTTACTTATATGTCCATGTTACACTGGCAACAAATAGCTTGAAACAACTGCATCATAGCAATGCACCAAACCCATGCAGTGGCGCTGCATAAAAATGCTCAATAACACATGTCTTGCTGTACCACATTATATCAATGCACCAAACCCATGCAGTGGCGCTGCAATTCAAAAAAAAAAAAACATGCTATACATTGATCCTGTGCAGTGGTGCTGTACTCTGTGCTCCCAAAACACGCTAAACAATCCTACATATTCTATGCAATGAATACAGTGCCAACTTTAATTGCCAGAGAAGTTGCAGAACACAATGCTAGGTGTGTCAGCCATCTTGCAGCATGAATGACCAGAGGAAAATTTCAAGGAAGTTGTGCCACTTTGCTAAGGGGATCAAAATGGTGGTTTCCATAACGGGATGACTATATTAAGACTACACAGATGGAAAAGGAACCTGGATGGAATAGCAAGATGTTTGTGTATCATGCAACAGGACAGGATGAGGTGGCCATTGAAGAAGAAGAATATTAATTGTTTTTATGTAACAGAAATAGCTGGATCATCTTAGTCTACGGACAAGTGAAATCCAAGAAGGGATGGGAAGAAGGGCTGATGTCTTGTGCAGCTCATCTACTGAAGCCAGAGTATGTACAAGAGGTATAGAGAGTAAATGATGAGTGTTTGAAGTTGTGGGCTAAGCATGCCAAACTGCTGATGGTAGAAGATGAATCAGGTCCCATGACTGTAATCCCTTTGACTAATGTGACTTTAGTCAACCGTTGATAACATTAGTCAAACAGTTGTTGTTTCCAGAATGGGAGCAGGGAAAGCTGTCCTGATTGATCGATATTGGGCTTGTGGGTCTAGAGACTACATGAAGTTGGCCAAGGATTGGAGAAGAACACGCTCCTTTGTGTTCATTCATGTTCCAGAATTAGTGATTCCTCAGAGTGACCTCAACATTAGAGAATATCCAAAAGCAGATGTCCATTTGAGAAGAAGAAGATCGCTTGAGTTTCTCAATTGGACCAGAAGAGAGAATTATCTCTGAGCTAAATCAAAAGAAGCATATGATGCCATGCCGTATGAACACAGGTTGTTCAGCAAGACTGCTTCAATCTTCACAACTATCTTCATGCCTGGGATCCAAACGATGGCCAATGCCGAGTGGCTACAGATCACAAGATGCAGATGATCAATACCACCATAAAGGGATTCAATGCTATCAAAGAAAGGGATTCAATGCTATCAAAGAAGAGCTGAGGGCCATACAACTGATGACCCTGCAAAATAGATATGTCCTTGACATGATCACAGTGATGCAAGGAGGAATTTGCACCAAAATCGGGCCTTCATTTTTCACATTCATACCTTCACATGATGACGATAATACGACCCTGACAGAGGCCATGACGTTGTTAACAAACCTGCATAACAAGAGGGAAGAGGAGACCTAGGACATTACGGATGACAGTTGGTTTCTGTAGGTGTGTTTAGCGTGTTTTGGGAGCACAGAGTACAGCACCACTGCACAGGATCAATGTATAGCATGTTTTTTTTTAAGTGCAGCGCCACTGCATGGGTTTGGTGCATTGATATAATGTGGTACAGCAAGACATGTGTTATTGAGCATTTTTATGTGGCGCCACTGCATGGGTTTGGTGCATTGCTATGATGCAGTTGTTTCAAGCTATGTGTTGCCAGTATAACATGGACATATAAGTAAGGGCAGGTTATTCAGTCAAAAACGATTTTTACATATAAAATGCAAATACATTTTTCACAGTTAAAAGCACACATCTGTACCTTCAAAATGCACACCATTTCTCACCTGAAATGCCTATGTTGCAAGAGACACATTTGGTAATTAACAAACTAATCTCACTAACAAGACTAATAATTATGACTCATTAATAAAAGAATGTGTCTTCACTGCAAAAAGAGGAAGACTCTGAAAATCAGTTTTAAACACACATTCAAGTTTTTTTTTTTCTTTGCCTTCCTGTGCTCTGTCCACAGTAACTGCAGGAAGCAAAGACTTCGAATAAGCAGGAAATCAACTTGTTACAGTTGCAACTGTACAAGAAAAAACATTGTTAAAAGTAGGAGGATAGAACATGATTGATTCTGATTGGAGCACGTCACATCAAGCATCATGTTAGAGGCTGTTACTAGTGCTTTGCTGCAGAATCTGGGGGCAGAAGTCAGAGACATCTTGACACAGCTCGAGGAAGGACGAGGTTGACAGCTGGGGATGCCTGATTCCTAAAGCAGATTCAACTTGGTTGCAGAGACTGGCTTTTCCAGTCAACAAGTCCCAGTTCGAGTGACAGCAGATGCTTGTCCTTGCTGGGTGAACCTCTCCAGAAGGTGAACAGCCAAAGAAGTTACATGCTGAATAAGCCTGGTAATTATCTCGCTGAGGTGTGGGGGCTGAGTGTGTGCGAGAATATTCAGTCAGTGTAGGAAAGGAGATTCCTGTGCTTTACTCACGTGTTTAATGTTGCAAATTGAGTTCTTGTCTCCGCCACTCTCTTTTCAGTGTATCACAGATAATGCTGTTACTGTGCTATTTCATTTATTTCTGTAAAGAGTGAGATTGTGTTTAAATGCAACTTTTATAATACACAAAAATATTTGAAAGCAGACGGGTGGTGTGTTTTATATTTACCAATACAGTGTTGATGATGTGGGGAGATGTTTAGACAGTGCAATTGTCATTTTCAAGGTAGCTAAACATAAGATTCGGCTGCAGCTGTGTGCACAATGTCATTCCGTATGAGCAATTATAACTAACTGTGTGTGTTGTAGTCTGCCGGAGGTCTATGAGTCGGCAGAAAGGGAGTCCCGGGACATAGTTCACTACCGTATATAAGATAGTGAAAAATACCACATGATAGCTCGCTGCTGTAGATAAGACAGAGAGAAATTGCCCATGGTGGCACACTAAAAATGAAAATGTGGTGTTCCTGAAATGCAAGCCTGAGGTCTCTCTAGTGATTACACGAAAAATCTAAACAGAAATAAGGGGTTCTGGATATTGGGGCCACAAATAAAACAAAGGAATTATGCTCACCAAAATACCACCAATCACGCATACCAACCACGCATACCAACCACGCATGTCTGTGTGCTGAAATAATGCATGTCCACTGTATTATTGTTGTACATGGCCCAATCTGAATACAAGGAGTGATTGTTGCTAAATTATTTTTCGGCGGTAAGAAAATACCATCAGGCCCCAAATCTCCACAAAATACCCAACATATTTATGGTGCATTGCTGGCCAGGAAAGTGATCACAGAGCACCTACTGGGCGTGGCAAGTGTGTCTCACACTGCCATCGGTACATTAAAGGGGAACCCATTTCATAATAGCAGTGTGTTACTAAAAACGAATTTCAGAATGTCACAAAGGGAAACCACATTTTCAGACCTAGTGCAATATTTAGAGGCAAAGTTGTTTGCACATGGGACGTGGTCGTCGAACAGTACCTTAGAATGGCATGACCGCATTCAGGGTGAGGTGCAGAAAGAAAAACTAGACAATATTTTTGCAGAAGGCAGCATAATTCAGGTCTGCCTTACAAGATTATTGAATGCAGCCGATAAAAGTGCAGAGAAAGACTGTTTAATACGGCTATGCGGCAAAATATGTTTTTTTTTTAATAGGTCCCTGCGAATGCAGGAAAATGATACCCAGCTAATTAACAGGTTAAAGACTGAATTAGATGGGGCAAGTAAAAATCAGGAAATGTTAAGAGCAGAATTGGATGTATGCCAAAAAGACATGCAATTAAAATGCAGAGACTTTGATGCTCAGTTATCCAAAAGCAAGAAACAATTTGAGGATAGTGAGCAAGAATTGGTACACTTAAAAGCCTTAGTGGACCACATTAGATAGGATAAAGATGAGGTTGTTTCAGAAATGCAGATTTTACAAAAAGAACATTGTGAAAAAGAATGTGATCTCCAGAGTGCAGAACAAGAAATGATTAAAATGACTCAAGAAAGAGACAAGAGAAATAAAGGGTTCAATGAATGCCAAATGCAAATGTGCGACATGCAGGAGGTGATTAATAAGATGAGTGATGAAAACAACTATTTGCAAAATGAAGCAAACAGACTCCTTAAAAAGTGTAAGGACTTAGAACAGCAAATGTGCATTCCCAGGTCCCAGGAGAGGTGGCAGGGTACCACATTCAATGGAGTGGAGGTGAATTCTAGTTCTGGCCAAAGAGCTAGTGCTCCAGTGACTGGGCCGGTGACTGAACTTGATTGCAGCGTCGTTGGGGGATTTGATACTCCCATTGGGGGCAGCCACCAATCTCATACACCTGAAAACAGGATTGAATCACAAAGTAGTGCAATTCCATGCATTGCAACAAGTAGCCCCATAAAAATAATGAAATCTATTAAAGCCCTGATCAAACCATTTAAAAAGGGAGGTGAATGCTGCATTGAGGATCACTTAGAAGCGGTGCATGACATTTTTAAAGCACTCCAGATACCTAAGGAATAGTACAGACAATATTTTCATTTAACTTTAGATGCCCCCACGGCCAGCATCATAAGGGGATTAAATGAACAGCAGAATATGACCTGGGTGGAGTTTGAAAAAGAAATTAGGCGTCATTTTTCTCCTTTTCAGTCATTGCAGGAGGCAAAGAAAGTCGCTTACACAATCACTGCTGGGCCTAATACATCCCCTCGCCAATTTTTACAAGACTTAAAAAGAGCATTTTCTCGCTTTGATGTATCTTTTGACCCAAATTCCAATGAGTTTAAAACTGCATAGTTCTATGGGCTACAGAAAGACATCATATCCCAATTGGTCCGTGAATTTGACCGTGACAAGTCCCTTGAATGGATTGTACACCAAAGCACAAAACTATATGAGGTACTCTATTGTCAGGGTAGAGAAAGTGATAAAATGAAAGATACTAGACCTAAATCTAAAGAACCCTCAGCCACAGTAATGGAAATCAGGTCAGCCAAAATGTCCCTTGAGTCTGCTCAAAGCCAAGGTAAAAATAATGTGACACCTGAACAAAGGGGTAATCCACAAAGATCCCTCTTTCCTGTACCAATGTTCCAATCACATGATCCTAGTAATAGGGAGAGCTACATCAGCCCTAGGTATTTAGGGGACACACCCCGGGTAGGATATCGGCCTGATATGGCAGGTATGAACAATAACCAGAGACAAAATCAAGATCAAAGAAATGATGGTCCCTACCAGTCATTGGGGACACAGAGCAGATTTGATCCCAACACCATGATATATGGTAATCAGGATAGACCCTGATATGTGGATCGATTTACTGATAATGGAAATCAACATAGGGGCCAGTACCCACAATCTGAGAGACAGGACATAAGGCAAAACATGAACTACAATGAATCAAGAGTTCAGAAACCATCCCAACAGACATCAATCACCTGAGAGGTATCAGAATAGATCCAATCAGGGGGAAAACAACCAATATCGACCTAGGACACAGAAAGAGGATTCAAGAGAGATGGAAAGGTTCCAGTGCCTTGAGGCCAAAGTGAAAATGTTAGCTGAGCAAATAGGAAAGCTCTATACAGCACAAAAACAACCATCTAAAGAGGGGGCTGATGGCCCTAGCAATGACCGGGGGCTTCTGAGAAGTGACTAAGTACTTATGACACCTGCAGTACCAAAATGACAGATTGCCCTGATGTAATTTTGCATAATGACTCTGAGATGCCTAATGATTTAAAAGTGAAAGCACCAATAAATGAACATGTAACAGAAAATGCAAATACTTCTAAAAAAGAGGTACGGTTTAACCTAGAACTAAATCAAACATTGAAGATTTGTGCAAATAAAAAAGAAACACCTGGAATTCCAAAAGAACAAAGAGACAGATTTAAGAAAAATGACTCATGCATGAGGAATACCAGTGAACAGGGAGTAAGTGTGGATGCTATAGCTCCTTCACTGGGCAAGCAAAACAATGACCAAACACAGGTAGAAAAAGTAAATACTCAAAAGGAGGGTACGGGTCAATCACCTGAAGAATTCTTTGAGCCACATATTTTTGAAGAGGCTGAAAGGGCTGGTATCACACTACATGATCACAAATGCACAGAATTAAACAATGACAAATTGCTGAATGATGTTGTTACACATGTTCAGTTGGAAGGTTGTAATGTGGTCTCTGATGTTACCCAGATGGATGGGCGAACAGTGGCCACACTCCAAAAAACCTCTGATCATGGAGAAATGAATAAAGTCTCTCGCGCAGAAATGGGTAAAAAGGAGGGAAAAATGTCTTTCCATTTACCAATGTGCTTAGCCAAAAGTGAAAAAGGCCTGAGAAAAGTGAGCCCTGAAATCAGTAAGAATTCACACTTCTTATGTGTATTAGAGGAAGTTGAGGACATATATTATGCACCCATCACTGTAGAAGAAAAATGCCACACATTTGCTATGATTGACACTGGCGCACAGGCCACAATTATGTCCAAGGAGCTGGTAAAGAGTATCAATGAAGGGAGACCCCCACAGAGTCAGATCACGGTGAAGGAAAATCAAGGTCCAGTGCATAACTTTAATGGGGAGGAGGTGCCCATCATAGGTGTAACTGAGGTTGACATAAAAATAGGAAAGCACAGAATGAAACAAGAGGTATTGATCACATCTATTTGTGAAATTCCATTTTTGATGGGGACAGATTGCCTGAAAAGATTGTCTCCTCTCATAGATGGGGTGAATGGAGTGCTGTGGTCCTTAACCAAAAAAACATTGAGGCCTAAGAAACTAAAATCACAAAACAGCAACATAAATGAATGTCACACCGTTGCCAAAACAAATGATGCTTTGGAGGTATATCTCCAGAATAGTTGCATACCTAGTGTCACTCTTATATTAATGTGTCAAGACAAAATGCAGAGCGACAATGAAGGACTACCTGTACAAATCTACTTGGACCCAAGGAAAAATTGGCAGACTGCCATAGATGAGCACACATTACGTTTTTATTTAAAAGAGAAAACAATCAAGCAGAATATTGCTCCTAAAACAGATTCAGAGAAACACATTACCACTCTTGCTGAAATACACATGGAGCATGAGCAAACATGGGTTCATGTTGGTATAAATGACTGTTTGAAAACAGTAAAAGCCACTTTAGCGCTTGAACAGGAAAGGAGTTTCATTAATGAGAAATTATTGCAAAAAATGATGGAGAGGGAGGAGATCCCGAAATTTAGAATTAAGTACCAATATGTCTCTGGTTTGGACAGTCCAAACTTTGAAAACCGAATTGCAGGCAGATGCATGCTGAAAATTAACATTGGACAAAAAACAATTCACCATAATGTGTGGATAGTGAGTGGAGCACAAAATGACTTTTACATGGGCAACGACATCATGCATAGGATGCACATCCTATGCATGATGTTGTTGCCCATGTAAAAGTCATTTTAGATTTCCTTAATCAAAGGATATGGTCACGCCTAGGTGGGCCTCCACCTGAATTTGAAGACAAAAGAAGAGCTTTTCATTGCGCTCAGCTGGTCCCATATGCAGTTGAATTACAGATGAGGAAGGATACTATTATTCCTGCATTCACCAAACAGGTTGCAATAAAACTGAAGTGCAGAAATGGACAGCAGATGAAAGGCTCTGATGCATTTGTATGCCTGAATGAATCCATAAAACAGCAGGGCCTGGATTATGAATACACTCCATTGGTAGATATTGGTGAAGGATCTGTAAAAATTATGGTTAATAATAAAGGTTGTCAGGATATTCATTTAGAGGAAAACCCCCCATTAGGAATGGCCATACAAAAATCACATTATACGGCAGATTTAAATAACATGTTGATTGGAAATATCCCTGAAAAGTATGTAGATGCCAAGGGTGAGTTGCCAGAACACCTGAACTCTCAGCCCAAAGGAATTTTTAAAATTCATTCTGTATATCCTTATGATTCAAATGAGACAGTGTGCTGCCATCAAGAGGATTGCATAATATTTAATTTAAATGAAAATGAAGCAGAAAATCAGCCCATTGAAGTGGAAGCTGATATGCCAAAATATTTAAAAGTGGCAGCTCTACAAAAAGACACAGCCACACAGTTAGAGGAAAGTGCCGAGATTCCCTTACCAGAAGATTTTCCAGAATTTTCCAAAATGGTAGAAGAGCAGATCTCCTTAGCAGATGCGTGTGACAGCAATGGGGATAGAAACAATCTGAGGGAGATATTTATGGAGTTTAAGGATGTATTTGCAAAAGATGCTTATGATTGTGGTTTAACTTATTTACATGTGGCCACACTACCAGAAGGGTGTAGCAGAGGTCCAGTGTTTGGACGCCAGTATAGACTACCGCTGGCATGTTTAGAATCATTGGCAGTGATTATTAAAAATTTGAAATCGCGGGGAATCATCAGGCCCATTCATTGCACATCCAATACACCTATTTTAGGTGTGTTAAAGCCAAATGGTCAATGGCGGCTATGTGCAGACTTGAGAGAGTTAAATAAAAGAGTACCAGTGTCCATATGGCCATTGCCATTCATTGATCAGGGCTTAGCTCAGGTACATGGTTCAAAAGTGTTTACCACATTAGATCTCACCTCTGGATATTGGTGCGTGCCATTGGCAGAGGAGATACAGAATTTATTTTCCTTTACATTTGACAGGACTCAATACGCCTGGCTTACAACGCCGTTCGGGTACATCAATAGTGGGAGTGAATTTGGCATATTTTTGAGAAAGGCCATGCCTGATGCAGCGGAAAGAGGAACCATAGTTCACGTGGATGATGTCCTGATAAAAAATGAAGGCCTGAAAAGCCATTTTGATGAAATAAGACATGTGCTTGGCCAATTGCAGAAAGCAGGCGCCAAAGTATCTTTGCAAAAAGCACAATGGTGCAAGAAAAAAGTGAACTTTCTAGGCCATGAAGTGACTGAACATGGGCTAAATCCACAAAAGAAGAAGATAGAGGCCATACAAAGATTAAAAGATCCTAAGAATGTGAAAGGAGTAAAAAGTTTGTTAGGAATGACAGGGTATCACAGAAAATTCATTGAAAATTATGTTGAAATCACTCAACCATTGACTAAACTGCTTAAACTGAATACTCCCTGGAAATGGGAAAAAGAGAAGTCTGAGGCAGTGGCTAAACTGAAGGAATGTCTGGTAAAGGCACCATGTTTAGCATATCCCATAAAAGGTAGGGATTTCTTTATAGAAATAGTTTTTTCTGAACATTGTATGTCAGCAGTGTTATCACAAAACCATTATTTGAATTACAATACAATTGCCTATGCAAGTAAGGCATTTTCCCAAGTTGAAATGAAATTTAATGAATGTGAAAAGGCCCTATTAAACACTGTGTGGGCGCTACAACATTTCCGCCCCATTGTTCAGGGAGAAAAGGTGATTATTGAAACAAATCATCAACCTTTGCAGTTTTTAGAGAGTAAAAGAATTAGGTCAGGTAATCTAGCGCAGTCCAGAATCACTTCATGGACGCTGGCATTACAAGATTTTCCTGTAGAAGTGAGATATGGACAAAATAAAAAGAGCCCAATTGCTCAAGGGTTAGCTGACTTACATATGTGGATGGTTGTGCTTTTCACATTGAAAATGACAGTAATAAACAATTAGTGTCAGGAATAGGAAATGTCTGGTTGAAATGTGAAGGAGTCCCTAGTATAGGGATGAGGATTGGAGATAGGAGCAGTCAAGTGGCGGAATTGGCAGCCATTTATAAAGCAATTACTACTGCAGTTGATAGAAAGTTCAGTGAAATTGTCCTGGTGACTGATTCTGACTATGCACGGAATAGTTTTGTGGAATATTTACCTGGCTGGAAAGCAAGAGGAATGATTACATACAACAAAAAGCCACTTAAACATGGAAAAATGATACAAGCCATAGACAAATTGGTGTCAGTGAATGATCTAACAATATACTGGAGAAAAGTGTGTGGGCATTTAAAAACACCAGGAGAGGATAAGGAGGGAAATGATAAGGCAGACCACCTGGCTAAAATTGGGGCTGTGATGGGAGAATTGCTACCTGTTGATGATTTACTGGGTGAAATACAGATTGATGCAGTAACACGTTCTAAAGCACCAAAGGAGGTAGATCAACCAGTGGTGCAATGGGGCCATGACACGCCAGACCAAGATTTGATTGAGGCAAAAAAGAATGATCGAATTTTGGGAATCTATTATAATCATTTGATAGATCCTGAACAAAACCCTTTAACAGAAAATGATTGTATGGGAAAAGAAGAGTTGAGGGTACTATTAAAGAATAAAAAACTAATTAGATTACAAGATGGACTCATGATTAGAGAGTCCATAACAGGACAGATACAGTGGGTGGTACCCCTTTCATTCAGAGGGCTAATGCTACAACATGCACATGATGCAATAACTGCAGGCCACAGAGGTTCACAAAAAACATTGGAAATACTGAAAGATTATGCTTACTGGCCACATATGTCCCAAGATGTGGAATTATATGCTAGAGGGTAACTAGTATGCGCCCAATTTAAACCTGCTTCACCAATGTATAGAGCCCCATTGATGAAAAGAGGCCTAACTCTCCCATGGTCAGATTTGCAAATAGACTATGTAGGCCCTTTAAAAAGGTCGAGCAGAGGACACCGTTACATTTTAAGTGTGATATGTTTGATGTCGAAGTGGATTGAATGTATTCCTGCACCAGATTGTAGTGCGCAAACAGCAGCCACATTGCTGGTGAATCATGTGTTCTCAAGGTTTGGGTTGCCACAAAGAATTGAGTCAGACAGAGGAAGTCATTTCACAAGTACCCTAATGAGTAAGGTATGGCAAATACTGGGTGTGAAAAGGAAACTACATATCGCATATCGGGCAGCCTCTTCAGGTGGAGTTGAACGGAGCAATAGGTCTGTTGTGGATATTTTAAAGAAGTTCATGGCAGAAGCAGGTTCCAGCTGGGATTTACGTTTACCGTTGGTTTTGATGCCAATCAGATCAACTCCTGCCAAAGCAACAGGTGTTAGCCCCCATGAGGTCTTGACGGGTAGGAAAATGGTGTTACCACAACACCTACTAAACAGAACACATGAGCAGACACTTGTGTGTGCATCCACAGTTCATGAGTACATTGATGAACTGAGGAAGCATTTGCAACATGCATTTGCTTTTGTGCAGAGAAATCTGAAAAGGGCTGCTGACAGTGCAAAGTCATACTACGATAAAAGAACATCAGTGAGAGAATACAGTGTTGGGGATCAGGTGTACAAGTTTCATTTTGGAAAAAGTAAACAGAAAAATTCTAAATTTCTAGCAGCCTGTCAGTGGCCTTTTCGAATTATAGATAAGGTCTCTCCTGTGGTTTATAAAATTTTGAAAAATGAAGGTGAAACGGCGATAGAGCAGTTTGTCCACGTAAATCAGATCAAGCCATGCCATCCCAGACATGAGATCAGGCAGCTTGAGCATGTAGAAACAGATAAAGTCCCTTAAACACAAAAATGTAAAATAAATGGGTACAGTCAGGAGGCAGTGACAGAGAAGTTAAAAAGTTGATTGTTATAATGGCACATAAACACTGCAATATATGTATATATGTATATAAAATATAGATAATGCAAACACACATTATATTAAAAAATAAATAAATAAATAAATAAATGAATAATGAAAAAAAAGGAGTTAATGGGATTAGTATGCAGAATGAAAATGGATTGAATGTTAAATGTTGTTTTATGTATGCTTGTTTTTTTTTTAACTTGTGTTTAATTTCAGAAGGAAAAAAAAAAAGCGAAATGTTTTTACCAAGCATGTTTTATTTTTGGCAAACGGGTGAAGTTGGCATTGTGCTATGTATTTAATTTGATTCTTTTCTATTTTGATTTAGAAAATTAACATTATTTGATCGGAGGTTCCGGGATCAGAGGCCATGGGAGACGATGGAGTCCTGGAGCCCACGTGGACGGATTCCGGGAAAGCCAGAAGGGGGGTGAAGACCAAGGCTGCAAAGCGATCAGCATTAAAGATGACACCAACAATATGTTTAATGATGATGATATTCAGAGGGATCTTCAAGAATTCAGAAGCACAGGTGGTCATTGAACCTGGACCAGCATCTGGTATCGCGGTGGAAGAGGCACCAGGATTCATCATGAGTGATAGAAGGATGATTTTCCAAAATATCTACATACCATTGAATCCTGAGATTTTTATTGAAAAACATTTGAACAATACCGGAATTAAAATTGAACAGACTAAAGAGTAGCTGGAAATAAGAAAAGAGGACGCTAAGCAGTCGATAAGAGATATATTGATGCAATTGGAGAAAACATTTGTGAATTCAGCAGACATTAAGAAGAGGAGAGGAAAGAGAGGTGCAGTGATGCTCGCGATATCATTGGTAATGTCTATAGTTGGAGCCATAATAGGTACCACAATATCAACAGCCAATGCTATTTCGGTAGGAACACTGAGTACTAAAGCGCAACAACTGAGTATTGACCTAGAAATAATACAAAAAACATTAGATGGGATTAGAGGGGGACTGGATGAACAAGTAAGATTCATAAATGAAACTGCAATCATTCTTAATGAACAAGCGGATGTGATGCAACGGGCAACAAAGCTAATTATTAAGCATGACAGAACTTTAAATGAAATATTGAACATAATGGGCCTCATTACGACCCAGGCGGTAAATTACCGCCTGGGTCGTACCCTTACCACCATGGTGTAAACTATGTCTACACCATGGTGGATGGCGGATTTACCACCCCATTCCAAGGTGAGTGGGGCGGTAAATCCCCATTTCCCATTTATCCTTCCCCATTCCCATTTTTGCCCCATAGGGCATAATGGGAGTGAGGAAGGCGCTAATTACGCCACCGTAAATTAGCACCATGGTCCCTTGGCGCCATGGATTTTAACGCCTGCAAAAAGCAGGCGTTAAACTCACCATGGCGCAAAGGGACCTCGGAATCAGGCGTTAAGTTAACCCATTAAAGCCTGACTCGTAATGAGGCCCAATGAGTCCTGTTGATAGACTATTAACGAATTATATGAGAGAAGTTCAAACTGCAGTTTCACAAATGATTCAAGGACATATCCCCTTGTATTTTGTTTCGCAGGGTATTATTCGTCAAATGATAGAAAGATTGACCAGGAGGGAAATTGATGTGGTACAGGTAAAAATTGCATTTGAAATGGGTAATGCAATGCCATTATATGTGGACTTGGAAAGACAAGAAATTGGATTTTTGCTATGCATCCCATATGTAGCTCCTGAACTTATTCATCAAACGAAGTGGATACACAACGTGGGATTTTGGCAAGAGGACAAATTTATTAAGATTAAGACTCCAGAAGTGGTGGCATTTCAGTCATGGGAACCTGAAGTTTACTTAATACCAAACCTGGAAACATGTGTCAAATTTAAATAACAAAATTATGTGTGTCCAGGTAAACCGTTTGTTCCTGATGCCACAGATGCTATTTGTGGTTTGAAATCTGACCCAAGTATATCAGAGGGATGTGAAGTGATTATTAGCAATATGGGGAGTGAAGAACTGGCACAGGCTAAGATGCTCAGAGGTAAATGGTTGGTCAGCACCTGCTTAAATAACATGACAGTAGTACATTTGAACCATGGAACATACGTGGTTAAATAGGTGAAATATAATGTTTTTATTTACAGGTTCCAAAGGATACAATTGTGTCAATTGGAGGTTTAACATCGTTTCATGTAACAAACGATATTTGGGAAAGCCAAGTGGAAAATATCGATTTTTTTCAAAGGGACACTTTTCCAATAGATCCGGATGTGGAATATTTATTGAATCACAAAGAAAGACATGTTATAAAAATGAATTTGAGAAAAAACAATATTACAGTTAGTAATCTGGGGATAATAGAAGTGGAAAGATTTAATTGAGGAACCTGGGGGGAACGCTCAATAGTGGGTTTGGCTGTCCTGGTGCTAATCATGGGTGGATGGTTGATTGTGCTATCAGTAAAAATAAAAATGTTGCTGATTCTGGTAGCTACGTCAGGAAGAGAAAGATATCCGAATACACATGCATTTTAAAAGAAGGATGGGGGGCAAACTTGTTTTTAGAAATTGGCTTGGATCGTAGCCAAGTTCTAAAAAAAAGGAGGGTATATGTAGGAGTGTTTAACGTGTTTTGTGAGCACAGCGTACAGCACCACTGCACAGGATCAATGTATAGCATGTTTTTTTTTTTAAGTGCAGCGCCACTGCATGGATTTGGTGCGTTGATATAATGTGGTACAGCAAGACATGTGTGTTAAGACGGATTTCTGAACTCTGTCCTGGTGGCGCAGAAGTTCAGAAGGCCAACCTAATTACTTGGAACAGGGTAACCTCTGGACAAGCCAGACCAATCAAGGTAGCGATCGCGGCGGTCAAGACTAGGTCTCAAGAGGGGTGAGGGTGACTGAAAGCCCGCAGTGAGCACACAAAGCAAGAGCGCTTACAAACTACTCCAAACAGTTGTTATATCAAAAATAGATACACATTTATTTTAAGGCCTTTAAAACAATGACCGTAGCGAGAAAATCACAATAACACAGTATTAAGCCAACACATACCAAATCAACACAATATATATACAAATACACAGTCGCAAGCGTTTAAAGCACGAAATATGTAGTCCACCTGAAAGGAAAGGAAAACAGGCAGTGCGATAACGCTTTTGACTCAGTTCGCCTTTAGAGGCACCTAACTAGATGGAAGTCCGAGCCCTGCGAAGAGTGGAGCCTTGTGCTCAAAGTACCTGCCACGCCGGTGCCAACGGGCAAAAGGGGAAGCTCTTCGGAGGAAGTCAGGCAGTTCGGGTTAGTGCACAGCAGAAGGAGAACAGGTTCCGAAACTCAAGCGCAGCCTCCACAGCGAGCAGAAGCAGATCGCGAGTACGGCCAAAAGGGTGCTGTTTTTACACAGCAGGGAAAAGCAATGGGATACTGCAGGAGGGCGACCAGATCCTAGCTAAGCTACTCACCGGTCCCCGAAGCAAGCAGGCCCAGGCTTCTCCACGTTAGTTTCAGCAGCTGGCAGGTTCAGAAGAGCAGGGAACGCCTCGTAGTCGGGTAGAGCAAAAAGAAGTCCCAATCGACGAAACCAGCACAGTTTTGTTGCCGCAGCAGGACAACGGAGCGGCCGTGTGTATTCAAGCCAAATGTACACTCCTCCCTTCAGACTTGGGAACGCCAAGTGTACGAAGCGTGGGAGAGTGACAAGGACTCGAAATACAACACAACCTGGCGGCAGTTACAGAGCAGGACTCCCTTGTAAGCTGGTCAGTCAACTGGATGGCCCAGAGACACTTCCGAAGGCTTACTTGGCAGGAGATGATGAAGTCGCCGGGAATAGCTGTTCCTGCTATTCCAAAGGTCGAAGCACCAGTACAGGCCTTCTGGTTCGATCCAAGGAGGAAAGGGTTTCACAGGACGACAGCAGTGCAAAGGAGGATTCCTTCAGCGGGTCACCAGCGATTCCTCGGTCCAGCCTCTGGGTTGCAGGATACTTGGCTCCTGTATTCCTTCGTTCGTGAGAACTCAGGAGATCGACATGGCAGTGGTGTTTCCAGCTCCCTCTTATCCACGGTTCCCTTCGCGCCAAAACGGAGGGGAGCCAATGGGAGATCCGCTCATCAACACACATACCATACGTGGACCAATCACGGACCACGGTGGTCCCAGGCATTCACACCACCCCAGACTCTCTGGCACCCAGGATGTGTATTGGGACCAGACATCCCAGCCCACACCCTGGAGGCACATAAACGACATGTAGAAGCCCGCGAAAGCAACCACGTTTCGCGGGAAAGTACATGCCCAAATAAGGAAGGCCCCGGGTCGTCTGACCTGGGGAAGGTGAAGGGAGCAAGACGGTCAGTGGACAAGACAAAGGAGCCTCGCGGCCTGGCCATTTTGGGAGCCAGGCCACCATTTTGGGTTCAGTGCAAAAACGTGCTCAGAACGCCAAAAGGAGCTCAAAATAAACAAAACGATCGCTGCCACCATTCGAGTCCCTGAATGACTTGCACCGATCAAATACCATCCTAAAAGAGTATCTAGGGCCTGTAGAAGGCTAGAGACCCAAGAGAGCTGTAACTTAGCTTACAGTGCCCTCTTGTGTCGTGTTGCACTAAAGCTGCGACACGATAAAAGAAACTACGGGAAACCACGTTCCCCGGTACTGACTGTCTTAAGGGCATGTCAGTTTCCCCGTAAGAAAGGAGCGAAAGCCCAGAGAAGTGCGGCAGAAGGCTGTACTTCTCTGGCAAAGTCAACAACAAGGTTAAAAACAATAGCAAAAAGTTTAGGGGTTGCCACATGGAAGGAAAATTCCCTACAATTACGAAATCTTTCCTAACACTCGCCCCTCCCAGACTATGGACAGGGGGAACTAATCCACCCCTGGATGAGTCTCTTGTTCAGGTCGGTTAAACATTCTGGACAACCCATCAGCATTGCTATGTTGGACACCTGGCCTATGCTCAATAGTGAAGTCGAAGCCTTGTAGACTTATGGACCACCTAAGCAACTTTGGATTCTCCCCCTTCATGTTCATTAGCCACTTTAACGGCTTATGGTCAGTCTGCACAGTGAAGTGGGTCCCATAGAGGTAGGGCCTCAGCTTCCTTAGGGCCCACACAACAGAGAAACATTCTTTCTCTACCGTGGACCATCTGAGCTCTCTGTCCTTAAGCTGGCGACTAATAAAACCGATAGGGTGTTCCTTACCCTTCTCATCTACTTGTGATAGTACAGCTCCTATCCCAGTGTCAGAGGCATCCGTCTGCACGATAAAAGGTCTTTGATAATCAGGGGCCCTGAGCACAGGGGCCTGGCACAAGGAGTCTTTTAAGCCATTGAAGGCCTTCTCACACTCGTCGGTCCAAGTTACCTTCTTGGGTTTCTTCGGAGTTGTGAGGGCAGTCAGAGGAGCAGCTATGGTACCATAGTCTGCCACAAAATTGCGATAATACCCCGTGAGTCCTAAGAAGGCTCTCACTTGGGTTTGCGTAGTGGGGGTAGGCCAGTCTTGTACTGCTTGTACTTTACTGGATAGAGGCTGTCTCCTCCCTCCACCTACTTCATGTCCAAGGTAAACCACTGAGCCTTGTCCATTTTGGTGAGGGGCCACTCGGACACCCTCAAAAGAGCTTTCTGAAGGACTGCTTTTGAACAGGTCGGGGAGAGGTTCAGACTCCTCTTCCTCAACGTCTGAAGCCAATAGCAGTGCTGCGATTTCGCCGCTTGGGACGAAAGCCTTCAGCCTATTCACGTGAAACACTTTTGGAGCCTGTCCAGGCCTTCCAAGGTCCACTGAATAGTTAACCTCACCCAGGGGCTCCACCACTGGGCAAGGGCCTGA
This sequence comes from Ambystoma mexicanum, assembly GCF_040938575.1. NCBI lineage: Eukaryota > Metazoa > Chordata > Amphibia > Caudata > Ambystomatidae > Ambystoma > Ambystoma mexicanum. Next base: position 219,872,230 of record NC_090936.1, on the reverse strand, counting down.
CCATTTGTCCTGTAAAGCTCGAGGCCTTATGAGATTCATGATCAGGACTTGCTGACCAAGTGTAAAGTTGATGAGGGAAGCTTTCTGGTCGTACCGATGTTTCACCAGCGCTTGCCCTGCCTTCAATTTATCACTAGCCAAGCCCACCAGAAGTACCATCCGTTTTCTGAGCCCTAGCACATAATCAACTACCTTGGTAGCAACAGGGGGAGTGGGCATCTCCCATCCCTCTTTGACGATGGCTAAGGGTCCCCGTACGGGATGACCGAACAGAAGTTCGAAGGGGCTGAAGCCAACACCCTCCTGTGGTACCTCTCGGTAGGCAAACAGTAAGCATGAAACAAGAAGATCCCATTTCCTTCTCTGAGGCTCCTCCAGAGCCCCAATCATGCTCGTTAACGTCCGGCTGAAACGCCCCCCCAGACCATTGGTCTGGGGGCGGTATGCAGAAGAGAACCTGTAGGTGTCCCCACATTCTTTCCACATAGCCTGCCTATACTTCGACATAAAGTTGCTGCCATGATCCGACACAACTTCTTTAGGGAAGCCAACCCTAGTAAACATGCCGAGTAAAGCTTCTGCAACTGGCTTGGCAGTTACAGTTGTAAATGGGACGGCCTCAGGATACCTGGTTGCATGGTCGACCAGCACCAGGATAAACCTATTGCCTGAGGATGTTTGCGGGTCAAGGGGACCAACCATGTCGATCCCTACCCTTTCAAATGGTACCCCCACAACTGGGAGCGGTACCAGCGGAGCTTGGATTGTCGCGCCAACCTTACCAGACAACTGGCAGGCGGCACAACTCCTGCAGTGACTTTCTACTTGCTCCCCCATCTTGGGCCAGTAGAAGTGCATGGATAACCTTTGCTTGGTCCTCCTCATACCAAGGTGACCAGCAAGGGGAACTTCATGCGCCAACTGCAGGAGGAAGGGCCTAACAGCAAGGGGAACCACCAACCTCCTATGGTCTCCTTCTGTAGACTCTGTGGGCTCACTATACAGGAGTCCACCTTCCCAATAAATCCTATGCTTCCCAGGAGGTTCACCCTCAAGCTGGGAGCAGGCCTGTCTCCTTAGGCCTTCCAGAGATGGGCACTCACGTTGGCCTTTACTGAATTCGTCCCTATCAGGACCTCCTTCAACTAACAAGTCTTTTAGTTCAGGATGATCGTTGGGGTCGAATACTTCAGGCATCGCCACCTCCTCGTCAGGCCCGGGCGATTGACCAACTTCCTCCACCGCAGTGGTAGGCGAGCTCGGGGGAATATTCTCTTTCCCTCGTCTTGACTTGTAGACTCCTTTCGCCTTGGGTTTCCCCTTCGGCTGGGGCGGCGTATTGGACTTGGCCAATGCTGCCCGTGCTTGAGACCGTGTGTAGGGTCTTTCGGCAGTGTCTCCTACGAGCCCTAAAGCTCTGAGATCATTGCCCAATAAGACCTTTCCCGGGACGTTTCTCTGAATGCTCACTGGAATCCTGACTGCTGTACCATTTAAAGTAAGATTTACAGGGATCACGGGAAACATACGGAGGGGGCCGTCAGCCAACTTAGTGGGCATCAGAGTAGCTCTGGCAACTTCCTCTGAGTCTACCAAGGTAGAATCCACTACAGTTCGACTGCACCCCACTATCCCTAAGAGCTGGAGTATCCACTCCATTGATCAGCACACTGTCTTTAAAGTAGTGCTTGGTATTATCCGGAATCCTAGCATACGCCTCTGCGACTTTAGGCTCCCAGGAACCCAGGGACACTAAAACTACCTCAGCCTCTATTCCGCTGGGAAACGAGTCTGAGGAGAAGGATGCTCCTGTAATCTCTTCTTCCTCGTAGGAGGAGAAGGCCAGATTAGCGGAGTGGACCCCCAAAGGTCTAACCTTACAACGGGGATCCCCCTTCACATGGTCAGTTGCTCCACAAGAAAAACAAGCCCCAGTGGGTCTGTTTACGTAGGGAGGCTTATTGTAACCAGAGTTCTGTTTCGGAGGCGGACCTCCACTACCCTGTGAGTTCTCTTGTGTCTTACCCTTGTTTTTCTTTTTGTGGCCCTTATGGGAAGAAGATTTAGCAGATTCCCCACCCTCCATATCTTTGGACTTTTTCCCTTCCTCCTGCTTACCAGGATGAGTTTTGTCCTTATGGGACACTCGATGTGACACCCATAAGTCTGCTGCAATGGCCAGCTTCTTAGGATCTATCTCCTTCGAATCGGCCAAATGCTGCTTAAGCTCCGGGGAAGAAGAAGCAAAAATGTGTTCCAGCATGACCAGATTGATCATGCCTTCGAAGGTAGAAACCTTATAACCTTCGACCCAGCCAGTTAAGTTTTTCAAAGATTCAGCGACATAAGATACCCAAGTACCACCTTCCTTTTTCTTATACTCTCGAAAACGCTTTAAATATTGGGCCGGAGTCTTCCCAAACTTTAAAATGAGAGTCTGCTTTAACATTGCGAAATCAGCCCGCTCAGCCTTCGACATTTCCATAATGGCACTACAGCCAGAATGGGGCAGTCTACTGAGCAACCACGCAATCTTATCAGCATTGTCAACTTCCTGGACCTCGCATGCATACTCAAACGCATTCAGCCAGTCCATAATGTCATTCCTCTCTTCATACACACTGAGCAGATCTTTTGGAAACCGTGGATGAGAGGAGGCCCCAGACCCATGTCCAGGACCCTTGGATCCATTTGCAACCTGAAGCTTGGCCAGTTCCAACTGGTGATCCCTGTCTTTTTGTTTTTCTGCCTGTTCGATTTTTAGTTTGGCTATGCTGAATTCAAGCTCCTGCTGCCTAAACCGCAGCTCTTGCTTCTTGAATTCAAGCATAGCCTCCCCATCAACACTGGCAGAGGAAACATTAGACATCACATCCTCCCTATCCTCGTGGTCGCGATGGATCAGTGCAGCGGCAGAACCGTCGGTTCTGCCAGTGAGAGCAGCCCCACCACCTTCTGCACTGTCCTCGGAAGTTATAGCATCAAGCTGCGCTTCTTGCCACGCCACGATTCTCTGGATCATTTCCAATTTTGTGCCTTGAGAGGAAACACCTCTCTCCGCACACATCTTTTTCAGCGTTTCTGATTTGGAAGCATTTAAAGTTAACAAGGTATTTGCTTCCATACTGTTTGATAGGACTATGGCCTTTTTAAAGTTATATTACAACAATTCACTACGTGTACTGTTTGGAATAACCTGAAATGCCTTAGTTCGAGCGCAACACTGGATACCTTCAGTCGTATCCCACCGCTGTACACCAATTTGTTAAGACGGATTTCTGAACTCTGTCCTGGTGGCGCAGAAGTTCAGAAGGCCAACCTAATTACTTGGAACAGGGTAACCTCTGGACAAGCCAGACCAATCAAGGTAGCGATCGCGGCGGTCAAGACTAGGTCTCAAGAGGGGTGAGGGTGACTGAAAGCCCGCAGTGAGCACACAAAGCAAGAGCGCTTACAAACTACTCCAAACAGTTGTTATATCAAAAATAGATACACATTTATTTTAAGGCCTTTAAAACAATGACCGTAGCGAGAAAATCACAATAACACAGTATTAAGCCAACACATACCAAATCAACACAATATATATACAAATACACAGTCGCAAGCGTTTAAAGCACGAAATATGTAGTCCACCTGAAAGGAAAGGAAAACAGGCAGTGCGATAACGCTTTTGACTCAGTTCGCCTTTAGAGGCACCTAACTAGATGGAAGTCCGAGCCCTGCGAAGAGTGGAGCCTTGTGCTCAAAGTACCTGCCACGCCGGTGCCAACGGGCAAAAGGGGAAGCTCTTCGGAGGAAGTCAGGCAGTTCGGGTTAGTGCACAGCAGAAGGAGAACAGGTTCCGAAACTCAAGCGCAGCCTCCACAGCGAGCAGAAGCAGAGCGCGAGTACGGCCAAAAGGGTGCTGTTTTTACACAGCAGGGAAAAGCAATGGGATACTGCAGGAGGGCGACCAGATCCTAGCTAAGCTACTCACCGGTCCCCGAAGCAAGCAGGCCCAGGCTTCTCCACGTTAGTTTCAGCAGCTGGCAGGTTCAGAAGAGCAGGGAACGCCTCGTAGTCGGGTAGAGCAAAAAGAAGTCCCAATCGACGAAACCAGCACAGTTTTGTTGCCGCAGCAGGACAACGGAGCGGCCGTGTGTATTCAAGCCAAATGTACACTCCTCCCTTCAGACTTGGGAACGCCAAGTGTACGAAGCGTGGGAGAGTGACAAGGACTCGAAATACAACACAACCTGGCGGCAGTTACAGAGCAGGACTCCCTTGTAAGCTGGTCAGTCAACTGGATGGCCCAGAGACACTTCCGAAGGCTTACTTGGCAGGAGATGATGAAGTCGCCGGGAATAGCTGTTCCTGCTATTCCAAAGGTCGAAGCACCAGTACAGGCCTTCTGGTTCGATCCAAGGAGGAAAGGGTTTCACAGGACGACAGCAGTGCAAAGGAGGATTCCTTCAGCGGGTCACCAGCGATTCCTCGGTCCAGCCTCTGGGTTGCAGGATACTTGGCTCCTGTATTCCTTCGTTCGTGAGAACTCAGGAGATCGACATGGCAGTGGTGTTTCCAGCTCCCTCTTATCCACGATTCCCTTCGCGCCAAAACGGAGGGGAGCCAATGGGAGATCTGCTCATCAACACACATACCATACGTGGACCAATCACGGACCACGGTGGTCCCAGGCATTCACACCACCCCAGACTCTCTGGCACCCAGGATGTGTATTGGGACCAGACATCCCAGCCCACACCCTGGAGGCACACAAACGACATGTAGAAGCCCGCGAAAGCAACCACGTTTCGCGGGAAAGTACATGCCCAAATAAGGAAGGCCCCGGGTCGTCTGACCTGGGGAAGGTGAAGGGAGCAAGACGGTCAGTGGACAAGACAAAGGAGCCTCGCGGCCTGGCCATTTTGGGAGCCAGGCCACCATTTTGGGTTCAGTGCAAAAACGTGCTCAGAACGCCAAAAGGAGCTCAAAATAAACAAAACGATCGCTGCCACCATTCGAGTCCCTGAATGACTTGCACCGATCAAATACCATCCTAAAAGAGTATCTAGGGCCTGTAGAAGGCTAGAGACCCAAGAGAGCTGTAACTTAGCTTACAGTGCCCTCTTGTGTCGTGTTGCACTAAAGCTGCGACACGATAAAAGAAACTACGGGAAACCACGTTCCCCGGTACTGACTGTCTTAAGGGCATGTCAGTTTCCCCGTAAGAAAGGAGCGAAAGCCCAGAGAAGTGCGGCAGAAGGCTGTACTTCTCTGGCAAAGTCAACAACAAGGTTAAAAACAATAGCAAAAAGTTTAGGGGTTGCCACATGGAAGGAAAATTCCCTACAATTACGAAATCTTTCCTAACAATGTGTTATTGAGCATTTTTATGGGGTGCCACTGCATGGGTTTGGTGCATTGCTATGATGCAGTTGTTTCAAGCTATGTGTTGCCAGTGTAACATGGACATATAAGTAAGGGCAGGTTATTCAGTCAAAAACGATTTTTACATATAAAATGCAAATACATTTTTCACACATCTGTACCTGCAAAATGCACACCATTTCTCACCTGAAATGCCTATGTTGCAAGAGACACCTTTGGTAATTAACAAACTAATCTCACTAACAAGACTAATAATTATAACTCATTAATAAAAGAATGTGTCTTCACTGCAAAAAGAAGCAGACTCTGAAAATCAGTTTTAAACACACATTCAAGTTTTTTTTTTCTTTGCCTTCCTGTGCTCTGTCCACAGTAACTGCAGGAAGCAAAGACTTTGAATAAGCAGGAAATCAACTTGTTACAGTTGCAACTGTACAAGAAAAACCATTGTTAAAAGTAGGAGGATAGAACATGATTGATTCTGATTAGAGCATGTCACATCAAGCATCATGTTAGAGGCTGTGACTAGTGCTTTGCTGCAGAATCTGGGGGCAGAAGGGAGAGACATCTTGACACAGCTCGAGGAAGGATGGGGTTGACAGCTGGGGATGCCTGATTCCTAAAGCAGATTCAACTTGGTTGCAGAGACTGGCTTTTCCAGTCAACAAGTCCCAGTTCGAGTGACAGCAGATGCTTGTCCTTGCTGGGTGAACCCCTCCAGAAGGCGAACAGCCAAAGAAGTTACATGCTGAATAAGCCTGGTAATTATCTCGCTGAGGTGTGGGGGCTGAGTGTGTGAGAGAATATTCAGTCAGTGTAGGAAAGGAGATTCCTGTGCTTTACTCACGTGTTTAATGTTTCAAATTGAGTTCTTGTCTCCGCCACTCTCTTTTCAGTGTATCACAGATAATGCTGTTACTGTGCTGTTTCATTGGCTTCTGTAAAGAGTGAGATCGTGTTTAAATGCAACTTTTATAATATGCAAAAATATCTGAAAGCAGACGGGTGGTGTGTTTTATATTTACCAATACAGTGCTGATGATGTGGGGAGATGTTTAGACAGTGCAATTGTCATTTTCAAGGTAGCTAACCATAAGATTCGGCTGCAGCTGTGTGCACAATGTCATTTCGTATGAGCAATTATAACTAACTGTGTGTGTTGTAGTCTGCCGGAGGTCTATGAGTCGGCAGAAAGGGAGGCCCGGAACATAATTCACTACCGTATATAAGATAGTGAAAAATACCACATGATAGCTCGCTGCCGTAGATAAGACAGAGAGAAATTGCCCATGGTGGCACACTAAAAATGAAAATGTGGTGTTCCTGAAATGCAAGCCTGAGGTCTCTCTAGTGATTACACGAAAAATCTAAACAAAAATAAGGGGTTCTGGATATTGGGGCCAGAAATAAACCAAATGAATTATGCTCACCAAAATACCACCAATCACGCATACCAACCACGCATACCAACCACGCATGTCTGTGTGCTGAAATAATGCATGTCCACTGTATTATTGTTGTACATGGCCCAATCTAAATACAAGGAGTGATTGTTGCTAAATTATTTTTCGGTGGTAAGAAAATACCGTCAGGCCCCAAATCTCCACAAAATACCCAACATTTCCCTCCATATGCTCATGGACTATGCAGTGGTTGGCAAACATATTTAAGATCCTTGGAGCGATATTGGTCATGGTGATGTTTGGATTCAGTATGAACAGGATAATAATTGCACACTGTAAGAAAGCAGCAAAGAAGGCAGTAGGAATTAAGATCATGATCGATGTCAAATCAGGATTTGGACCCAAGGAATTGACAGATAAAGATGTCAGAGGCCAGCATTGTAGCACTTGAAGGAACAAAGTTCCTGTATACCCAAGAATCACAAAATGGAACAATGGGTTTATTGTAATCCGAATGGACAGTGCAACTACATGACTTGGAGTATAGAAGAAATTGTTAAATCATCCAGCACCATAGGGGGGTGATGAAGATTTAGACTCCAAAGAAGCACTACTTCAAAAGAAAATACCAAGATGTGGAAACCATTGAAGAGGTGGTCGAGGACTCAACCAGAGGGGGCAATGTGGAAGAGCAGCTGCATGCCTCTGTAGGAAACTACGCCCCCTGCCTCCTATATGTTGGAAGTCGGAGACTGCGCCGTGTTTGACACCAGCAGTTGTGCCAATTCTACAGCGAGTATTTGAGAAAAGGTATCCACTGAGAAAACTCTATCGAATGTATTCCCGAAGAGATGACTATCTGAGGGAGGAAATCCCTGAAGGAATATGAAAAAGAGTGAAAGAGAAGCTAGTGACATCACAAGAGATGAGCGTGATGCTCGGAGAATACTGGTTAAAGAGAATGCATAGATCTTACATAACTGATGACAAAGTAAAGGATCAAGTAAACTTTCATATGCAGAAAAGAAGATTGCACGCATGGAAATGTCCATAGAAATGTAACTGTTCAATGATTGTAAAGAAGCTGAAACGCAAATGTATTATGTGATCATAGAAGCTGGCTATAAATAGTGAATAGACTGCAGGCGAAGCCGCCATTTTATAGAAGTTGGACATCAGTGTTTTCAATTTTAGTAAGCTGAAATCCATGGAGAGGAAAGTCTGAGAATTGTTTCACAGCAACAATAAACTGAGATTGTGGAAGGGCCTGGCAAGGCTGTCTGGCCTGGCATCAAAACAGAAGTAGCCAAGGCTGGTTATCTATTCTTGAAAGAAATAAACGTTAGAAGGATGAATCATCCCTTATCGATGGGCAAAGAAAAAACACCAAGAGTGACATGTTTTATTCATTTAAGACATATAAATGGTGCAGAATAGACCAGAATCATGGTCTCCTGTCATGTGAGCTGAGGATGGAAATAGAGTTGAGCTTGGAGTCCTAGAACAATGATAGTGAAAGCCTGTATTCCCATAGATTCCCACAGACAAGGATACTTTGCAAGGCCAAGTTCAAAAACAATCTGCATGGCAGAAGGCATGAGATGTTGGGCTAATTGTATGGGGAGGTAAAGTCAAGTCCACCTCCTGACACCTGGGTATGAGCTTATGTGCTGCTACGGAAACCGAATGTTCCAGACATGGCACGAGCAAGCCAACCACTTGTAGAGGGCCATATAACTAAGGGCCTTATAGTTTGAGAGCCAATGATATGCCGTGTACTTAACAGTGCTGAAGATGACATGTTGTAGAGGCAGAGATAAGTTTTACACCTGACAGTAGACAGCCAATCACAATCCCAGTCCTTATAGAAAGTATACCTAGATGTTACCCTTGAATGTATCACAATCCCTCGTATGTTTTTCTTATTTGCCACGTAGTATGACATCACTGCTGGTGTATTTTTCGTATATAAGGATGTTTTATAGGACATTTGTTGAGAATTGGGTGAGCATTCGTTTATGTCTGTTGTAACCTCCCTGTTTTAGATAATTGTTAATACAACAGCAAACTTTGCCATCTTCCTGAGTTGGTTTGATTATTTGGACTCAGAGTCATTCTGCGAATCCCATCCATTGCATGCACGATACCAAAGAACCATAAGTTCAACTACTTTGAGGCTACATTTTGCTCAGTGTTTATATCTGTGGCATTTCCATGTTTTATGTGAGACACCTTGACTGACATTTCAGAAGGCGTGGAGTATGAACTGGCCTCAATACTGCCTTTGGTTTTTAGTCACCTTTTTTCAAAGTTGACTATTTCTCTATTTAAACTGACCTTAAATGTAGGAATACAGATGCATATGTTATGATCATGTCCATAACTGCCACCTCATTTCCAGACCAGTGTACTAATTCCACCATCTGCTCTTGAAGCCTGGAATTGGACGAAAATGTCACTTTATATAGCACTTTACAGGAACAGGATATTGTAAATTGTGACTTCTGCCACTTCTCTGCCCGCTCGGTACTTAATTCCCCCGAAAGAGAGTCTCAGAGTTACAGGCGAGAGATGGAGAGGCAATAGTCACCATGAGCATTTGTTACCTGGATATTATAGCAGCTGCAATCGCTAAGGTGGTGCAATTTTAGGAGCATTGGGATAGGGAGACTGGGGGTTGTTGCCGTAAGGGAGCCGCAGGTATGGACTAACTAGTATGGGTTTTTGTGGAGCAGCGGTACTGCTGTATTGAGATGGTTGGCAAAAGTGAAGGGTGAAGAGTGTGTGACTGACAGATTCTTATAGCGGTCAGGCTGCTGCTCTGCAAGGCCATCCCTTTTGCTGGTTGGTCATTATTTACCATTTTGGTAGAGCAGTCCTTTCTCCTGATGTTTTTTGTGGTTATGAAAGATTGATTGTGGTGATGCTGATGCTAGAGGATTACCGTGAAATGATAGAAAAATAAAATACTGACTGCAACATGACCAAATCTTTTCTTAATATTGCGCAATCCCACCCACTTCCCAGTACCTTAACCTATACCCTTACCCCATCGCCATCTAATTTTTATTAAAAATGTACAAAAATTCCTATCAAACTCAACCTAAAAAATTGGTCATCTTGCAGTCGGTATTTTCGAATTTGATCATTTCTGCAGATACCGATGCAAAGAACACAGACTACATAATAAGCCACCACATTCCTAGTTTAAGAAGCACATGAGGCACTCTCTGCTTATTTTGTGATGATGAGGAATCTTATATAACACTGGTCCCACAAAGATCATTTATCTGAGATTTTGGAGACTATCTTGTGCAGGTGCATTGCTGTGATGTCTGAGTTGAGTAATGTTATTCTAACTTTGAGTTAATACGTGTTTTTGATGACCCATTTAAAAAGCTTTACCACAAAGGCATTCTTGCTTATTTCCTGATGTTTTAAGAGTCTGATTCTGATTGCACTGGAACTGCATTGGAAACTCGCACATATCCTGTTGCTTGGCAGTCCGGCTTGAAGGAAATTATCCTCTGCAATAATGTTTGCTGTCAGAACAATTCAATATGCAGTACAACAAATGTGTTCTTCTGATTGTACTGGGATCAGATGGTCAGTCTGGTATGTGACATGCCACTGGATTTCCCACGATGTGAGATGTTACCCTGGGTATGTGGTGATGTTTATTGTTTCTGGTTTGTTATGCAGGGTTATGGTTGTGATTGATCTTTGAAGGAGTTTGGCCTAACATGTGCGTCGCCCTGTGTTCTTTTTTGTTCTAACAACCTAGTATAGAGCCATGGGTTCGGAGGAAAGTTTAAGTGGTATACCAGTATGCAAAGTTGCACTGGCATGTTAATCCAGAAGCTATTGACCATAACAGCAAAAGTGGTCCTCCTTGCAATGTTTTATTGTACCATGACATTATCACTTAAAGTATCTTGCTGGCTCATAGAATCTTGCCTGGGACATATGGGGGAGGGGGGGGGCTTCGTCAAGTTTGTTTAGGAGTGTCTACATTGGAAGGCTCTGCAGGTGATGTAGAGTGTTTGACTTGATTGCATAACTGAATCCTGTATTTGACTGGAAGGACGTGAGTGGTATGGAGTGTCAGGCTCCCATTTTTTCAATATCAGCTGGTGTCTGGATTCAGCATTCTATAACCTTTAAAGACAGGGCAGATACCCTGGAAGGCAGACATAGAGTATGTTATATAGTCCAAACTTTATATTAAAACATGAGCATAAAGGTTTCATGTGGGAATGATAAATATGGCATGATATCTTGCATCGAACATCTGTGGAAGTAAAGGTTTCTGGAAACTATTTTGATCTGTGATTTCAGGTTAAGGGAGTTGGACTTGATGATCCCAATATGTTCGACCATCTTGTTGGGAAGGGACTCCTATTTCCTCCCCCAATGGCTTGATGTGGAGTGTACTGTCCTTGTCAGGCAGATCCTTCTTTCTGTGCTGTCTGGGTTGAGGATATATCTGTTTTTTGTTGTCCAGAAATACATTAGAGATACGCATGTGACAAGGTATAGTTATTGCGTTTCTGACTCTGTGTTTAGTTTAAGGACTATTTGGGTGCTGTCTACATTTTTATATGGCGTTAAGACACGATCTGGCAGGCCAGATCGGGTCTTATTGGCCCAGAGCCTGAGTTAAAGGCCTGAGCAAAGACTATTAGCACCCCAGGTTATCCAAGCAGTAACCACTGTTGCTAAAAAAAGGAACTTTCATTCATTTAACGGGACGCCATTCACGTCCCTTTGTATGAATGAAAATACTGTCTAAATATAGCAGCCATGGAAATGGAAGTCCTGGCTCCATACAAAGCCCCTCTTGAAATGTCCACATAGGAAAGGGAGCGACTGCAGAAACATGGCGGCGGCCACCACTGTTGAAAACTGGTAAGTAGGGCCGGGGGTGGAGGGAAACATTAAAAGGGGTGATGGGGTAAAATGGTGCAGTGGGTGGGGGAGGAAGCCAGTAGGCTGCTCGGACTGCAGGCTGAGATTAGCTGTTTCAGCCCGCGTTTCAAGAAACCTGATTGGTTGGCTCCCCGCCTCGGGTGCTAATATTTTATGAGTCATTGTTTGCTGCTGATGTCCATCAGAAGATTCAAACACATGTTGGATACTCCATGTGATGCTATGAAGGTTAAACTGAATGGTGGAATATCAGTAGTTTTCATCATGTTAGAAACACATTAGTTTATTATGTCCAATACGCTTCGCTCCAGTCCAACTTCAGACTAACCCACATTTTAGGGATAATCACTTCAAAAGAGGCTCGGATTCCCAGGAAGAGGAGGCAGCTTGGAACATTGGAATGGGCATTGTTCTTCAAACTGCCCTATGTCGCCAAGAATGTATATTTGGTTTACCTTAAACCTAGCTTGGTATGATGAAGGATGTTGTTAGAGTCCATGTGGAACAATGGATGTTGCTAGATTCATTTTCACAGGAGTTTTGCTGGTGACCATTCATGATCAGACAATGGTTAACATGGGCGGTGGGGTTAGATTATGCTTCTTTAAAATATGTTGTCATTTAGATGCAATTAATCTCCAACCCTACATAAACGGCCCGACTCACTACAAAGGACACACTCTTGATGCCATCTTTAGCTCCAACTCACTGATTCATTTAAAGCCCCCCACCCCAATCATCTGGTCCGATCACTTCATTCTCTCGTTCGCCATCCACTCACCCGACCCCCCTCCCGTACTTGCATCTGAACCCCCGAATTTACGCAAATGCTGGAAAAAACTAACGATCACCCCGGACCTAGCTGAGGCACTCCTCCAATCTCCACCACCCACCTGCCTTCCCAACAACCAACTAACCCCTGAAGCCTTTGATTCATGGCTCAACGCATCTCTCCTGCGACTCACCCCCCCATGCAAACCATCAACCCGCCGTGGCCCTTTCCCCAGATTGTTCACTCCTGAGTTGAAGACCACTAAACGACTTTACAAATACCTAGAACGCAAATGGCAGAAAGAGAAAACCCATGAGAGCAGAACCACCTTGGCCCGACACGTATATCAATACAAGGCCGAAATCCGGAAAGCAAAAAAAGCCCACTACAACACCCGAATCCTAAACTGCAAAAACCCAAGCAAAGAACTCCACAATATCATCTCAGAATTCACCAATCCATCTTGTAATACAACCGTCCCGACTGCCTCACAATCACTGTGCGACTCGCTCTCCCTCCACTTCCACAACACGGCCATCGAAAGAACAAAAACTCTAAACACCAAACTGGCTCAACTACAGCCACCGGGCAATCCTCTACCCGTACCGGCCAGCCCTTCAGCCGCAACCTCTACACAACCAACATTTGAATCCTTTAGTCCAAAATCACCAGAACAGTTTCTCAAACTTCTATCTGCCTGCAAACCTTCTGGTTCACCACTGGACCCCTGCCCAGCCACAACCCTTAAAGAAATTTTTGCTTCCACCTGCGCAGGAGAACACGCAAGATCTATCATAAATTCCTCCCTCTCCTCCGGTATTTTTCCCGACGCATTCAAAACGGTGCACGTCAAACCTCTAATAAAAAAACCTTTGCTCGACCCTCTCGAGCCCAAAAACTACCGCCCAATCTCAAACACCAGGTTCCTTACCAAACTCATTGACCGAACCGCCTACTCCCAACTAAATGCCTTTATCGAAACCAACAACCTCCTAGACCCCGCCCAATCAGGCTTCAGATCACGTCACGGAACGGAAACCACCCTAACCTCGATCTGGGATGACCTTAAAATGACAGCAGACTCTGCGGGATGCGCCGCACTAATCCTCCTCGACCTATCGACCGACTTTAACACGATCAATCACTCAATCTTCCTAGACCGACTCCACTCCCTAGGAATCCGTGGAACCGCCCTTAAATGGATAGCTTCATTCCTCAAAGACAGGCACCAAATAACGACACTCTCCAGTTTTTACCTCACAAGCCGCACCAGTCGACACGGGAGTCCCTCAGGGAGCATGTCTATCCGCCCTCCTGTTCAATCTCTACCTGATCACCCTCCCACCAATAATTTGTTCACACAACATCCTGTGTTACAACTATGCCAACGACACTCAACTAATTCTAAAATTCCTGAATTAGAAACCCGACTCCCGACCTGACCTGGCATTCTGCCTCCTTAACATAGAACTCTGGATGACCCAAAGCCACCTCCTGTTAAACCCCTCCAAAACTGAAATCATGATCTGCGGCAACCCGGATCTTCTTCCGCACCCCCTACCCTGGCCACCCCCCATGGGCAACTCACCGACACCCTCCAACACAGTGAAAAATCTTGGATGCACCTTGGACTCCGACCTAACACTCTCGCGCCAAGTCAACAATGTCTCAAAATCCGGCCACTACCACCTCAAAAACCTTAGACGCATCCTTCCATACTTCCCATTTCCCAACAGAGTCTCTGCGGTCCAATCAATCGTCATATCAAGACTAGACTACGGAAACCCCCTATACCTCGGAATTCATGCATACCAACTAAACAAACTCCAAAGAGCACAAAACGCGACAGCCAAAATGCTACTTGCGCTCAGTCCAAGAGACCACGTATCCCCAGCCCTTAAGACACTGCACTGGCTTCCAGTAGCCCGTAGGGTGGCTTTCAAAACCTTATGCCTCTCCCATCGAGCACTGCATAAAACTGGACCGCAATATCTTCAAGATAAGCTAATACCTTATCACCCCACTCGCACCCTAAGATCAAGCTCACCCATCCTCCTAGTAATTCCTAAGACAAACTCAGCCAGGTTAGGCGGATCATCATTCTCAGCCCTAGCCCAACCCTATGGAACTCGCTCCCACCCCACATCCGCCTAACTGAAGACTTAACGGCCTTCCGCAAACTACTGAAAACCTGGCTCTTCCCCTAAAACTAACCAGTTCCAAACTAGCTTGATCACAATAACACCGACCCGGCAATTGACCTGAAGCAAGAAATTTACAACTAAATAAAATTGAATGTAAGCCATAAAGACAAACAGTACTAAACGAGCAATGTAGATCAAAACAGTGAAGTGGATAATAGGATTAAATCATCGGAAAACTAGGAGATCTGAATCGATGAAATGATCATAATGAATGAGGAGGGAACGTAATGATTGACATAGATGAAATATCTAGAATGGATGTAGCGTATAGAACAGATGAACACACTGAATGGAAGGGTGTGAGAGTGGTAGAATAGACGACTAGAAAGATCAAATGAATATAGAGATCAGAGGAAATAAACATATTAATACCAATGAGTATACAGAGTGGTTGTGTGTGGAGAATGGACGAGCGTGTAGAGCTGATGAGTATGTGTAGAGTTGACGAAAACGCGAAAACAGAAAAGCAAACAGAACATAGGAGAGCGTAGAACAATCGACTAATCCAAACAGACGGACGTATAGACTGGATGGACGTTTGACCAGACGAATGTGTAAGAGTGAACGAACATGCAGAGAGGACGAGCGAGGAGGGCGGATGAGCGTGGAGAGCGGATGAGCGTGGAGAGCGGATGAGCGTGGAAATCAGACGATTATGGAGAGCAGGTGGGTGTGGAGCATGGAGAGCGAATAAGCATGGAGAGTGGATGAGTATGGGGAGCGGATGGGTAGGGAGAGCGGATGAGTGTGGAGCGCGGATGAGTGTGGAGCGCGGATGAGTGTGGAGAACGGATGAGTGTGGAGAGCGGATGAGTGTGGAGAGCAGATGAGTGTGGAGTGCGGATGAGTGTGGAGAGCGGATGAGCATGAAGAGCATGGAGAGCAGACGAGCATAGAGGGCGGAAGAGCATGGAGAGCGGTTGAGGGTGGAGAGCGACTGAATGTGGAAAAGCACAGAGCGTGTGTGGAGAGCGACTGAGTGCGGAGAGTGCAGAAGCGTAGGATGCAGTTGAGTGTGGAGAGCGGATGAGTGTGAGAGCGGATGAGTGTAGAGAGCGGATGAGTGTGGAGAGCGGATGAGTGCGGAAAGCGGATGAGTGTGGAGAGCGGATGAGTGTGGAGAGCAGATGAGTGTGGAGAGCGGATGAGTGTGGAGAGCGGATGAGTGTCCTGGAACGGACGAACAGGTGTGACGTGGATGAGCTGATGGAGCGGATGATCGTTCGAAAAGGTGAATGTGTGGTGTGGGTGAGTGTGTGGAGCGGATGTTGTGTGTGGAGCAGATGAGTGTTTGGTGCGGAAGAATATGTGGAGCGGACGAGTGTGTGAAGCGGATGAATGTGTGGTGCGGATCAGTGTGTGGAACAGATGAATGTGTGGAGCGGACAAATACACAGTGTGGATGAGTGTCTGGAATGGATGGACACGCAGAGCAGACGAGTAGTATTGTCAAGCCGACGAGTAGTATGTTGCGCTGATGTGTGAGTGGACCGGGTGAGTGCTGTGGACTGAACGAGTGTCTAGACTGAACGAGTGTCTAGACTGGACGAGTGTGTAGACTGGACGATTGTGTAAACTGGACGAGTGTGTAGACTGGACGAGTGTGTAGACGGGACGAATGTGTTGGCCGGACAAATGTGTGGACTGGACGAATGTGTGTAGTGGACGAATGTGTGGAGCGGACGAATGTGTGGAGTGGACGAATGTGTGAAACGGACGAGTGTATGTAGAACGGACGAGTATATGTGGAATGGACGAGTGTTTGTGGAACGGACGAGTATGTGGAACGAACGAGTGTATGTGGAGCGAATGAGTGTATATGGAGCGTAAGAATGTATGTGGAGCCAATGAGTCTGTGCAGCGGACGAGTGTACGGAGCTGATGAGTGTGGGGAGCGGACGAACGCACAGAGCGGATGGATTTGTAGAGCGAACGAGTATGCTGAATGGAGCAGTATGCTGAATGGATGTGTACGTGGAGCTGATGAATAGTATGTTGAGTGTATCAGCGTGTAGTCCGGATGAGTGTGTAGATCATATGAGTGTGTAGATCAAATGAGCATACCAAACAGATGTGTAAAGAGAGCGGTTGAGTATACAGAACGGATGAGTGCGTAGGCAGACAGGAGTACATGCAGTGGGTAGACTGAAGTGCGTGCGCAAGAAGGACAGGAGTGCACACGTATGGAACACATGAGAGCATGCGTGAGACACACCAGAGAATGAAGGACAGTCTTGAGCATGCAAGGTGAACCAGAGTACATGAATATGTCGAGCAGGGATGAATGTGTAGGACAATCTTGAATGCCTGAAATGAACAAAAATGCATAGAACGGACCCACCCGCACGGAACTGCGTGACATACATAATATGTTTTGGAATACAGGGAATACAGGGAACATTCGAAAGAGCATACATCATATCACACCCCACCCTTACTCTCTCCATTACACCACCACTCAACTGGAACACAGTGATACTATGACACCATTCGGTATAACTGTTCTCATATCTACATCTCCCGCTTACTCCACAGCACTCTAAGTAAACATTGCTGGTTTCACACCCCCCAGCCAGGCGTTCTCCTCAGGCCTAACGCAACCACACTTGTCCTGGATAAAGCCGGCCAGAGCGAACAGATACTCCTGATCTCTCAACCACCACACCTACCGCTAAGAAGCAGCTACCACTTGAATTCCGCACCAGCTGCACGCATACCTGGTGCGCACACGCACTTTTTGACTCTCTCTTCTCTCTCTACTGACCGAACTTCGGTTCTCAAGGGCGTTCAACCTACCAGCGCCTTCAGACCATACCAATGGTATATAAGGCGCTATATAAATGCAAAATAACATAACATAACATAACATTAGTGCTAATGAGATGAAGATTTGGGAAACCTCTTGTTGTTTCTCGATAGTTGTTTAGATCCCTCTGCTGCATGGATTCTCATGAAATCCTGCTGCATGTCTGCCTCTGAATAGTGTGAAGTATTCCTGTTTGGTGAATGGATAAAGCAATGGGAAATCTTGGTGGTACAAAAGGTTTGGATGGGCTTGGGTCTGCTCTCATGGTCCCATTTAGTCTGCTTGTGATCGAAGCGCTCGCTCATCCATGTAACCCTTTTGATAAAGGGGGAGAAGATGGTGTTGAACAGATGTTCTGATGGAACTGGTTTGTTACTACAGATGACCAGCTCCTTAAAATCTGCTATCATTTTGAACATTTCCTTTTGTGGACATTGTGTTTGCTCTATTTGGTTCACCGAGATAGCTTTCTTGCTTTCAAGGGTTGAGTCTTATAGATCTCTAGTTTATAATAAGTAATAGTTGGGTTTGTCAGATTTTTTTAATCCTTTTTTCCCCCTTTTTCCAGTTTGTGAAGATTATTTGTGTGCCATCTCGTTTCTTGTTTTTACTCTTCTCTGCCCTTTGAACGGTGCAGGTTATCCACTCATATGGCATATGGATTCTGAAATAACGTGGTACCAGAAACCAACACCCGGACCAGCAGGTAAGTTACTTGTAGGTTTATTGGAAGATATATGCCAGGAAGACACTGCACGTCCCTCCATGCCAGCTTACACTCTCCAACTGTAACTGTTGGAAACCCTGTTCAGAACATAACACATAAGCACTCTACACTCACTGACATCACAGCATTTCAGGGTCAGTGATGTCACCAGCACTCAGAGATACATTACAACACTTCTCCCTCCTTACATTTTGGAAACAAGAAGGATCTCACAACTCTTTTATACTTCCACCCAGAACAATCCCCCATATGTACGTGTGGCCAGCACGTAAATGCACCAACACACCAGACCCCAAATGGACACCACTAATGTACCTAGAAGACACTGTCCACCTGGAGCTCGCTCACAACGCCAACACCAACACAGCATAATACTAAAAGTTTGGATGCCAATCAACCTAAAACAACACTAAAGACAACAAAAACATAACATCCAAAAACATAGACATCCATACTGGCCCGTAACACAGACACACGGGTGCAAACATATATATATAGGCCACAACACACATAACGAGACACCACAAAGACCGGATTACACGATTTGCTCACTATTGTTCCACAAAGTACCAAGTTCTCCTCTTGACGTGGAGCTGCTCCCAGGATTTCACTGACCGATCCAGGACTCCAAAAATGAACACCACAGCTCCAAATAATGTCTGGACGGAGACGCATGTCCACATTCCAACAGAATAACATTGTCCTGAATGCCTTCCGCATCACGTGCCCTGTACGGCAAACACGGCTGGTCACTCGTCCACTGCTTAATGGCATTCCCACGCCTCCACAACATGCCTCTGTCGAAATCAACGTCCCCCCAGTCCAGTTGCTTTCAACAGGCAGGGAGCTCAGCCCACCGGCACAACCCAAAAGCGTGCCGCTCCTCACCAGACACAGGAAGTCATTGCGTCCTTATCCATCACGCACCACACATGTCGTGCAATAAAAATCCCCATGGCCCATCTTGTTGAGTGTACAGGTTATCCACTCATGTGGCATATGGATTCCTTGGTCTGTGTCTGTAGGGCAGCATCTGAACCTCTCTGACTTTGAGACATCTAACGTTCTGAGTAGGGCCTCCGACTGGAGCCTTTTACAATCTCTTCAAGGCATCGATGATGCTTTGACATGTTTAGTAAAATGTAAAGAGAGATGAGGACTGTAAATGGTATTGCATGGCAGCCTCCTGAAGGAGAAAACGAGGGAGGGTAAGATATCCTGGTGAGCTGCTCATTGCAGAAAACTCCATCTAGTGTGTGAGTAGTTCCTTTCATTGGTTCAGGACTGATAGGTTTTCAGAGATGTCTTGGGCTGTGATACTGGATGTCCTCCGCAGCCATTGAATTGAAATCGCCTAACATGGACAGATAATCCAAGTCAACAGAGAGGCTTTTAACTGAACTAAAGAATTTGCCTCTTGTATGGATTTTAAGACACGGGATGATAGATCTGCAGAAGGTTGAGTGTTGCTTCTCTGAGGGCTGTTGCAATGCAACAATAGGTAGTTTCAGCCTGGTGTATCTTTCATTTTTCATTTCCTTGTGGGGATGTATTCCTTGATATTTGGCAATATCCCATCACATCCTCTGTGTTTGATCAACAATAACCATTCTGATAGATTGCTGAGTCACCTCTTGGAGAACAGCGCATAGTCATCCATGAGCTGAGCCTCAGTGGTGAAGTTATGGTCAGTGTTACCCTCCATGAGAAGGTCCTAGATGTCCGAGCTGCATTTGGATATGAATCAGTCATTTATGATTAGGTGGTTGATGTCACTATAGTTGAATCATCTCTCTGATAACCCTGAGATGTGTACTGCAATGGGGAAGTAGCTGGGTACATGTTTGCACTATGTCTGAGTAATCTTCATCTCGGGTTCTGCCTTGATCCTCTTTGGTGTGTACTTCTTCAGCACATGCAAGGACAGCTTTTGGTAAGTATTGGTTCTGCATCAAGAAGGCTTATGGTGTTCTTCATTAGATTGTGAATGCAATGGTGTAATTAGGTGCATGCAGTGCTGCAGTTCAGATATTACAAGTATACAGGCAAGGGCAAGTATTACATGTGTGCACTCATGATAAATATCACAATGATGCAATCAAGAGCAAACATCACTGCGTTGTAATCAGAAGCAAATATCACAATGATGCTGCCAAGGTGGAAATATCTCAAGGCTGCAATCAGCGTCAAGTATCACAATAGTGCACATTTCACAAGTGAGCAGGAAAGGATTAATATCACGAGGGTGCAATCAGAATAAAATATCGCAAGGGCACAATCATGAGCAACTATCACAGGGGCACAGTCACGGAGCAGATAACGTGGTGTGCGATCACGAGCAAATATCACAAGTCCTTTCTAGTGAACTAATTTTACAAAGGACGAGCAAGTAGGAAATATCACAATGATGCAGCATTTACAGCGGCTTGATCAGTAGCAAATATCCCCAGTTGCAGTCAATGTATCAGAATTATAAGGGTATAATCAGAGAAAATATCACACTGGAATTGATCGCATGATGTTGGTCATTTGGCTATTGGACATTGTGGTGGCCCAAGGCCTAAGAGGGGTGGAAGGTGGGCTGCACCTGTGATAAGGCAATCATGCATCATCCTGAGTTACTGCCGGCTCACTCGGCAAGGCTACACTGAGGATCCTAAGAGGGTCTAGGAGGGTAGAGTTCATGTGCTCCTCGACGGTGAGTCAAGCCAGAGGAGAACGAGGGAGCATTGGAAAGAATGGGTGATTAGGTGAAGGGCAAAGAGCCTGGGAATGGTACACTTGATCTTGATATAGGTATGTACATAACTAAATACATGATATAAAAGTACACATTGGGGCTATGCCTTGTTGACCTCGCCTGTTTTTGGAATCTCTCACAATGCAGGCAGGAGGGCCAATGGGGAGCCTTGGTGGCCACAGTCACATGGACATCAACAACCAATAAGGCCTGTGGTATTGATATTGATATTTTATTTCTACCGCGCTCATACACAAGTGTTTCAGAGCGTGACAAGGCAAGGGAAGGGGAACAGGGGAGAAACAAAAATAACCATCTTACTAGGCCCAGTGACATTGAGAACGCGCAAGTGCATGGTAGAGGGGGAAAGGGAGAAGTGCATGGAAGGGGGAACAAAAGGAGAGTGCGGAGCAAAGAGGGAAAATAACATGAATAATAATAAATGAATAAATAAAAAGGCAACAAACAGATGGAGTGCAGCCAGCAAGTGGCAAGTTCTGTGTTTAAGGCAGCAGGCTGGGTAGGTCTGATAAGTGCAGGAAGAAAAACAAAGGGGTGGGGGCTGTATGGGTACAGATACGGATCCCAGTGCAAGGAGTGGCCCAGAGGCAGTGCGTGCGGGTGGCAAGAGAAGCAGGTACCTGGGCCCGGTGGAAAGAGGGTGGCCATGTGCATGGTGCCGAGGGAGAGTAGAATCAGCAGGGGAGTGGGGGGGCAAAGGCAGAAGCAAAGAGGAAGGTCTTGAGGTGCTTCTGGTACTGGAGATGGTTCTCCTCAAGTTTTAGAGTGGCAGGGAGGCTTTTCCAGAGGGAAGCCCCAGCAGAAGACAGAGATCTACCCCCAGCTTATTTCTTTGAGAAACGACTGACCCTGAGGGAGTTAGAGGTAGAGGAGCGGAGTGCTCAAGATGGGAGGTATTTGCAGAGGGATAGGTGAAGGTATGTTGGACCAGGCCCCAGAAAGCCTTGTGGACAATGCAGAGGGTTTTGAATTTAATCCTTGCATCCACAGGGAGCCAATGGAGAGATTACAGAGCTGGAGAGATATGATCCCAGGGCTTGAGGCCAAGGACAAGTCTTGCAGTCCTGTTCTGGAAAAGTTGCAAAGGGCGGAGAGTAGAGGTAGGTAGGTTAAGAAAGAGGTGTTGCAATAGTACAACTTAGAGAGAACCAGAGCTTGGGAGACAGTGAGTTTCTGGGGGAATGAGAGGAAAGGAAGAGTACCTCTGAGGATGTGCAGTAGGAAGTTTGACTTTTTTGATACATCAGCGATGTGGGTGGAGACGGAGAGTGTGGAATCAAAGGTGACACCAAGGTTCTTGTCCTCGCAGGTGGGGATAGGAGGAGGATCAAGGGAGGCCGGCCAGAGAGTGAGGGGAAAGGAAGGTGATGGTATGCCGATGAGGAGGATCTCAGTCTTGCTGGCATTCAGACAAAAATCGTTGGTGGCACACCAATCTTGAATGGCAGTTAGGCAATCAGTGATGAGAGAGGTGGCAGAGGTGGCCGAGGGCAGCCTGAAAATTAGTTGAGTGTCATCCGCGTAGCACTGGAAGTGTGAGCAGAAAATGGCAATACAGCGTGCGAGAGTTGCTAGGTATTGGTTGAAAAGCCACGGCGGGAGGTTAGACCCCTGGAGAACACCACAGGTGGAGAGGAAGATAGATGATAGAATGTTCAGGAGAGCAGTTTCCGTGCTTCTGCCGGATCTAAAGACAGACTGATGGTCATGGAGACAACCAACAGAGTCAGATTGAAGGATTAGCTAAGAGATGGCCAGCTTTTCAAGGAGTTTGCCTAAGAAGGGGGTAATGGAAATTGGGCGATAGTTGGCCGGACAAGAGGGATCCGCTGTGGGTTTCTTGAGGAGAGGATGCACAAGGGAGTGCTTAAGAGGGGAGGGGAAGGATCCCGAGAGCCGGAGCGAGGGTATCAATGTGGTCCTTGATAGTTTTAGAGGAACAGGGATGAATCTGTTTTGACGAGGCTTTCATAGATCAGACTTGTCTAGTGACCTCATCAGGGAAGAAAAGAGGAAAGGAAGAGAAGGAGGGAGGGGGGATGGCTGGAGGAGGGTCAGTGGGTACAGACGGAGAGCGGAGAGGTGAGGGAGTGGAGGAGAGGGTGGACAAGATGTCCTGGGTTTTTGAGATAAAGTGAGAGGTCAGGGCATTGCAAAGAGCCTGAGAGGCAAGAAGAAGGGTAGAGACTGCAGCGGGATTGGCCAGCTCCTTGCAGATTTTAAAGAGTTCGGCTGAGCTGTTAGATGCCGCAGAGACACGGGCTTGAATGTGTACTCTCTTCTTGGTACGGACAGAGAGACGGTATTGCCTTTGGAGTAGGCGACAGGCCAGTTTGTCAGAGGATGAACAGGAATCCCTCCATTTTCTCTCAGCCGCACTACACTTAACGGTTAAGTGTAGCTAGGTCGGAGTCATACCAGGAATTGCACTTGGCTTTGGACTTCAGGCGGATCCTCATGAAAGGGGCATGAACATCAAGAGTATCAGAAATAGAAGAATACAGAAAAGACAGAGCTGTGTCAGGGTGTGAGTCAGCCAGAGGATGTGAGGGGGGAGAGAAGGTGGCAGCAAAAGCCTCGACTGATACACGCTTCATGGGCCGGATATCCTGGAAGGTAGGTGGCAGTGCTGGGATAGGCTTGGCTTGTGGGGAAGAGAGAGAGAGATAAGAGGAGAGGAGGTAGTGGTCACTCCAAGAGAGGGGGAGTGGAGAGAGGGATAGAGAGGGGGGGCTAGTGGAGATCAAGACATCAAGTGTGTGCCCTGCAGAGTGTGTTGGGCCAGAGAGGAGGATAGAGTGGGGAGGGAATCGCAGAGGTCGCGAAAGAGCAAAGTTGAGGGACAGGGAGAATCAAGGTGAATGTTGAGGTCGCCAGGGAGGAGGAGTTGAGTGGTTGAGGCCAGGAGAGAGGAGGAGAGGTCAGCCCACTCAGAGATAAAGAGGTGATCTGATCAGGGGACCAGTAGAGAGTGGTTAGGATAGATTGAGAGCCTGCAGACGAGGCATTCGAAAGAGGAGTAGATCTGAGTGGGAATGATAGTGGCAGGAATCCACTCTGGAAAGATCAAGGATACACCCCCTCCAGGCCGAGTGGACCTAGGTGCGGATAGGATCTTGTAGCCATCAGGGAGGAGAGTGTCAAAGCTTGTGACAGAGCTGGCCGTGAACCATGTCTCTGTGAGAGCAAGGACATCAAGGTCAAGTTCTTCAAGGAGGTTGTAGATGTCAGAGGAGTGTTTGACAGCAGAGCGAGAGTTAAGAGTAGCAAGATGGAGAAGGTTGCCGGCCTTACAGACCTCCCGGGGAGGGGTATAAATCAGAGGTACTCCCTGCAGAGTTATGGAGGTAGCCAGAAGAGGGGCAGAGGAGGGAAGAGTGGGCAAGGTAGCCAAGGAATGAGAGGAGGGGCAGCTGGAGAAAAAAGGAAGTTGATGAGGCGAGGTAACCGCCTATCAAAGAGTAGGAGATTGACCTGGGGACCTTGGACCATGACAGTGCCATTTACATAGACGTTAAGGATGACTATAGAGGAGTCGAAAGAAGCCATGAGGACTTCCCAGCACGAGCAGGAGAGCCTGGGAAAAGAATTGATCAGGTGAATTAAGTGATAGGCGAGGGTTTAGGTATGACATAATTCGTTTAAATATACAAACACTTAAAGGAAGTAATTGCAAAGGAAAATGGAAGCGCTGCTTCATTCCTATCGTCTGTTTCTGGAATCTGGCATATTGCAGACACGTGGGCCACAGTCACATGGCCATCAACAGCCAATAAGGACTGAGGTGAACAGGGGAGCATGGGAAAGAATTGATAAGGTGGGTTAAGTAATGGGTGAGGGTTCCAGTATGACTTAATTAGTTAAAATATACAAATACTTAAAGGAAGTAACTACAAAGTAAAATCGGATCTCTAGTCCACTCACCCCATATTCCGCTGGAGCCTTAACCTAAATCGGTGGGTTACTCGTGCCTAAGTGTTCACAGAAAAACATGTTAATTTCATTATTTCCAAATCATGTGAGAAATGGGGCTGGGAATTGGAGTTAAGTACTGAAGAATTAATTGTTAGCTGTAACTTAATATGGCCTGATTTATCAAGGGAAATCTCAATTACGTACTGGACATGTCTTCATCATGTATGTGCACATGTCGGCCATTTTAGAGGATGCATTGCATTGTCAGTGCCCTGGAGTGGATGAAGGACGCCATAGTTTGTAATTCGTTACATGTAAAACAGCATTTTATTTTAGTATTTAGTACTAGTTGTAATCTGAACTACTTTTCAATTTCTTTGTTTGGAGTAGAGTTTTTACATGCTTAAACTACTTTTGATTTTTCAACAAAATAAATGGCGGCAGCTGCGGACTTGTTAACCATCTGTTAATGAGAGCAATACATTATTACACTCTCTATTTTTGTTTGGCTCAGAGCCACCTATAAGCCCACACTACTGCATTAGAATACAGGTAGGATGGAGATGAAATGTGAGGGACGCACAGCTTGGGGGTGTTATTTGGATATGTACCCCCCTTTTCCCTACGGTCATCCCCACCCACTACCTGTCCCTCTCTGCCCAAAACATATCCCCTTGGGGTCTCTTTGAGAAATATCAAGCAGTGACGTGGCGCTTTAACCCTCTCTTATTTCTAAACAGACTGCTGGGCAGTAATGTCTTCATTGCAGAAGTTAATGGCTGCTGGTGTAATAAAAATGTCTTAATCAAGTGTGTCTTCAGACGCTTCATTTCAATATCTCTCGTGCACTGAAGTACTGTTAAAACATGCACAGACAAGGCAAAGTAAAATTGCCTTCAGGTATTAGATAAGCATTTGCCCGGTATTGCCATAATATGCCAAGGTAACCACTTCATTTTCCAGCAGTTGCAATCCAATGACAAAGGAAAGCCATTATGCCAGTGCCTAGCAAATGTCCATGCCATACCTACCCACAAAAGCCCAAACTGTTGGCTTTGCCTTTGCTTCTTAAGAGTGGAATGGGGTTCACAGCCCAGTCCTGCCGAAAGAGTTGATTGATCGGAAACTTGTCTAGCTGGATTTAATCTGAGTGGGGCCACTGGCAAGGACAGTGACTTGTCATGAGTACCGTTTTAAATTGGGCAACTATGCCAGCCTGTGTGACAATGTGATCAGTCACATTTGCCTTAGAGCTGGTAGTGAAGTGTGACACTTGTGTTGGTTGTGCATGACACGTGAGGCGTGGCATGTCACGCTAAAGAAATATAATGACACGGACGGTGTTTCTAGCAGCCATTCTTTACACGCTGTATCTCGGGCATTTGTTTAATTGCTTAATTAACGCGTGGGAACATTTTGCAAACGTGCTCTGTCCAGTGGGAAAATGAACCTATTACCGTACAGCATGTGCCATTGCATTTATAACGTGTGATTTAAGGTCAAATGCTTACACATGCTGAGTGGAAGTCACAGATTACATTGGTCCCTCCTTAGATGAACGCCAATCCACTGGTAGCTTGACATATTGCCCAATACCCCCCCTTCCCCCCCTTTCCTTGGGCTTGTCATCTAAAAATAGCCCTGGGCTGTCCCAGACATTCCTGTGTAAATACGGCCTCTGAGCAAAAGCAACAATGTTCTTGAAGGTCAGCAATGCTGAAATGTAATGAATGCGGTAATGTCTCCTTTGCTGTCAGTTGTGCTGTACGTCTTGGACTAGAATACAGAAGTGCAGAATATTTCCACAAGTTGGATTGGCATTATGTTTTATGTTTCACATTTAACATACACACATATCATTTTAAAAAGATTAAATAATCTGTATTTCGGTCTGATTACCGTATGTGTAATGTGTTGAATTTACAGAATATGTTGACACGTAGAAATTGTACGCACTGAAGCCTTGATTCGAATTATGCCAGCACTCTTTATAGGCACATGGAGGAGAGGTGGCAGCCAATCAGGTGGCTGGGAATCTGCAGTGCATGCGCGCCAACGGCTCCTCTTCCCCAGGCTGCCATGATTTCCAATCTCTGCTAGCACGCCCGAGCACAGACCCCTGCTGCCCATCTGACCCACCCACTCACACACATGCCTCCTCACTCATGAAACCTCAAGGCCCATCCACCCACATTTTGTGTCCTCTTGTCGCTCACCGTGGCATGCCATTATAGCTGCTAGTGCCAAGGCCAAGGATTTAGAAAAGGAGCCCGTTTACTATGTCATGGTGGCCACCTTAGTTTGTAATTGCTTTAAGTGAATTCAGTTCACACGAGACACGCAATGCCAAATTCCTTTAAAAGAAATAGCTATTAGCACCCTGGCTCACTTTTCCAAGGTGCTAGCAGCAATATATGGTTCTATGTCAGGGACATCACCACTATTTTATTTCATAATTTGGGGGGGTTTCACCCCCCCGCCCCAAGCCACCCCTTTGCTCCCTGCTGCCCCCACACCACCCTCTGCATACACACACATTTTGTCACACTCACGCGCACACACAGACACATACACACACTCTAACCTCTGACTCCTGCAGCTTGTCCTCTCGTCTTGCCGTACCTGTCAGCACCCTCTCAGCGGCTGACAGTTTGATTTAGAAAGAACGCTCGGTGCGGTCACAAAGCAGTCTTTCTAAATTGATATTTTTTCCTTTCAGAAAAAAGAAAAAGGTAATTTGGCCTAATACCCATGATACACCTTGGAAGGAGGGTATTGACAGACGGTAAAATCCCATGGCCTGTGTTAATTTCCTTGCCTTGCTCGGGCCTCTAACTAGGGCACAAGTGCCTTTATAAGCCAATATATACACCCCCCACCTAAGCTGTTTCAGATGAGGAGGCTGCAATCTGCCTATATTGACTAGCTCCCTTACCTAAAGCAGCTAACTTAGCTGCTGCAATCTGTGTACGATCTGCAGGTTCGAATCCTGGCAAGGCCAATTCAGCTTTTCACCCTTCTGAGTCGATAAATGAATACCACATTCGGTTGGGTTATATTTAATGTAAATATGTTCTATGTAAGGCGCTTTGGTGAAAGCGCTACATAAATAACATATCATTATCCTTATACTTCATATTGACAGTATTGAAATTGTTGGATGCCCAGAACCTTAAGTTGTTTTAAATGAAATCTCTGGATTGCAGGTGTCACACCCATTTTATATAACACTTGTAAAAATTACCCATTCTCTGAATAGGTTCTGTGGACAGATATGACAATACTCTCAGAAATTGTTGACAATCAATGATCCTGTATGCTGCTGTTCTGATTTGCTTATCGCTTGCTGTGTGTTGCACTCTGAAGTAAACTGCACTGAGAATGGGCATCTGGCTGGCTTACATACCCCAGCTAAATATCACAAAAAGAAGAAACAGATTACCCCTCTCTCCGCCTATATGTGTAGGGTTGTGTGAGAAATTCACTTATACACTACAAGACATCATACTTTCTTCAAAGCACTGGACTGTATCATAAAAATCACAAACCTTCCCAGGCCATGGTAGAAACACCCGATAGACTACTCTCCACAATTTACTTTATCACAAAATACTTTTTAATCAATCTTTACAAAATATCTTAATACATAAAAACAGAATAATTATTCCTGACAGGTACAGTTAAACATAGTTAAAAACACAGTTAGATCTGTGATGTTTTTTTTTTGTCACAAATACAACACACCACATGTAATTGTAGCAGTTTAGATATAAGACTCAGATTGTTTTTTGGTCTTCTACAATAGTCGACATGTTTCGGCCTTTGGGTAGAGTTGGGCACTATCCCTAGTGCTTGTCGAACCCTTGGTCTTATGGCCTTCTTCAGGACTGGTATATTTCTTCCAAATGTGCTAATTGCTTTTTGTGTCTGCATATATTAGAATAGCATCTATATTCACATATAAGCGTGAGCGCACAGCAGCTTTATTCTCGCTTGTGCTTCTTTCTTAATTTGCAGAAAAAATGGTTCTTCAGTAACCACCACTTCCTGAACTTCGATAAATGTATGAGTCCTCCCGCACTCGAATTTCTTAGGGCATCTGTGTCTAGTACAGATCTTTATGAGTTTAAAACGCAAAAGTTGAGTCCCAGCTCCTATCTAGGGATGGTCTCTTAGTGCCCCACCGGGATGTGCACTGCATCGGTCCCAAAATCAGACTCGATATACTCTCCTTTTGGACGCGGGCTGGAAGATACTGCCGCAGTGTTTTCCGGCGATGAAACAACCGGCTGTGAAAGACCGCAGAGCGTTCTGAATAGGGAGTCTTTTTCGTCCTATGCGTCCTGCGTTTACCGTGGCTGTATCAGGTCCAGAAGAACTCGACTGACATACCCCAGAGCAGACATTGGGGGAGGTGAGAGTTGGTGTGCTACTGCATACTGGGACTTACTGTGCTCCCTCCGCACCTGTTGGCTCACCCTAGCGTGGTGCAGTTTGTTGCAGTCAATTGCAGTGCAGATGTCCCACAAACCATTCATTCTAGGGTTGAGTACCTGTCCTTCTACGACCACATTGATGTTTTTGCAATTTCAGCCAACCGTCTCATGTGTGAAGGTGCTTAAATCCAGGGAAAGGGGTGGGGTGTCCAAATGTTATGTAGCCAATAATATCCTGAGGTTCCTAACAAATGACTATGCAAGATATGGTGCAGATTGGTGAGATGGTTAGGAATTATATACAGAACAACACTTCGCCAAGCCAGACAAGCACAAACAAATTTTGACTTTTGTGATGTCATCTTTGATGTCGTGGGTGTTAGTCTTAGCAGTGCACGGTGGTGGAGCTAGTTATGGTTGCATAGCTTACCATAAATGGCGAATTTCAAGGGTTTTTCGGTTTTACTTGGAACCATAACGTCCCTTTAACAAAGTTTTTTCACTGAATTTCATAGGTTTTTATTAGTGCAACTTAACCATAACGTCCCTTTAGTAGCAAAGTTTTTTCATTAAATTTCATAGGTTTTTATTAGTGCAACTGAACCATAACGTCCCTGTAACACATTCTTTTTTTTTTTTTTTTTTACTGAATTTCATAGGTTTTTATTAGTGCAACGTCACCATAACATGCTTTTCAATAGATGAAGACCACTAGCATCTTAGGTCCTCAAAGTGGGAACCCCGGGTGGTAAAAAAAAGATTTTTCTTCCCAAAACGGGACGCCTGCGGCGTCACGGTGTAGGAAGGAAAATCTTTTACCAAGATGGCCACCATGGAAAGGGAAGGCGGAGTGTATGAAGAGAACACAACAGGGCATCAGCGGCGGGTGGGCGGGAAAAGGAGGGAGACACGGGGCATGAGCGGGGGGTGGGGGAACAGTAGGGAGACAAGGGGCATGAGCGGGGGGTGGGGGGAAAAGTTGGGAGACACAGGGCATGAGCGGTGGGTGGGGGGAACAGGGCACACATAGGGCATGAGCAGGGGGTGGGGGTAACAGGGGAGACAAGGGGCCATGAACAGGGGGTGGGGGGAAAAGTTGAGAGACACAGGGCATGAGCGGGGGTGGAGGGAACAGGGGAGACACATAGGCATGAGCGGGGGGGAACAGGTCACACAAGGGGCATGAGCAGGGGTTGGGGGAAAAGGGGAGACAAGGGGCATGAGCGGGGGTGGGGGGGAAAAGGAGAGACAAGGGGCATGAGCGGGGGTGGGGGGGAAAGGAGGGAGACAGGGCATGAGCAGGGGGTGGGGGGAACAAGAAAGAGACACGGGCCATGAGCGGGGGTGGGGGGAACAGTAGGGAGACACAGGCATGAGCAGGGGGTGTAGGGGAACAGGGGAGACACGTGGGCATGAGTGGGGGGGGAACAGGGGAGACACGTGGGCATGAGCGGGGGTGGGGAGGAACAGGGGAGACACGTGGGCATGAGCGGGGGGTGCGGGGGAACAGGGGAGACACGTGGGCATGAGCGGGGGTTGGAGGGGAAAAGGAGGGAGACACGGGGCATGAGCGGGGGTGGGGGGGAACAGGGGAGACAGTTGGGCATGAGCGGGGGGTGGGGGGGAACTGTGGTAGACACGGGGCATGAGCGGGGAGTGGGGGGTTAAAGGGAGGAAACACGGGGCATGAGTGGGGGGGTGGGGGCAACATGGGAGACACGGGGCATGAGCGGGGGGTGGGGGGAAAGGAGGGAGACATGGGGCATGAGCAGGGGTGGGGTGGAACAAGGGAGACACGGGGCATGAGGGGGGGCGGGGGGAACAGGGAAAACACAGGGCACACACGGGTCATGAGCAGGGGGTGGGGGGAAAAGGATGGAGACACGGGGCATGAGCAGGGGGTGGGGTGAAACAGGGGAGACACAGGGCGTGAGCAGGGGGTGGGGGGAACAGGGAAAACACGGGGCATGAGCAGGGGGTGGGGGGAACGGGAGGGAGACACGGGGCATCAGCAGGGGGTGGGGAGGAGCAGGGCACACACGGGGCATGAGCGGGGGGTGGGGGGAACAGGGCACACACGAGGCAGGGGGTGGGGGGAACAGGGGAGGCACGGGCATGAACGGGGGGTGGGGGTAACACAAGGGAGACACGGGGCATGAGCAGGGGGTGGGGGGTAAAACAAGGGAGACACGAAGCATGAGCGGCGGCGGGGGGAACAGGGGAGACACGGGGTATGAGTGGAGGGTGGGGGAAACAGGGAAGACAAGGGGCATGAGCAGGGGTGGGGGGAAAATGCGGGAGACACAGGGCATGAGCGGGTGTAGGGGGTACAGGAGGGAGACACGGGGCATGAGCGGGCGGTGGGGGGAAAAAGAGAGAGACACGGGGCATGAGTGGGGGGTGGGGTGAATGGGAGGGAGACACGGGGCATGAGCTGGGGTGGGGGGGACAGGGCACACACGGGGCATGAGCGGGAGTGGGGGGAACAGGGCACGCACAGGGCATGAGCAGGGGGTGGGGGGGCCACAGGGCACACACGGGGCATGAGCAGGGGATGGGGGGGACAGGGCTCACACGGGGCATGAGCAGGGGGTGGAGGGGAACAGGGAACACATGGGGCATGAGCGGGGGGTGGGGGGTAACACGAGGGAGACACGGGGCATGAGCGGGGGTTGGATAGAACAGGGGAGACACAGGGCATGAACGGGGGTGGGGGGAACAGGGAAAACACGGGGCATGAGCAGGGGGTGGGGGGGAACGGGAGGGAGACACGGGGCATGAGCAGGGGGTGGGGGCGAACGGGAGGGAGATACGGTGCATGAGCGGGTGGTGGGGGCAACAGGGCACACACGGGGCATGAGTGGGGGATGGGGGGAACAGGGCACACATGGGGCATGAGCAGAGGGTGGGGGGTAACAGGGGACACACGGGGCAGGGGGTGGGGGAACAGGGGAGAAACAGAGCATGAGCGGGGGCGTGGGGGAGGAAAGGAAGGAGACACGGGGCTTGAGCGGGGGTGGGGGAACAGGGGAGACACGGGGCATGAGCTGGGGGTGGGGGGTACAGGAGGGAGACATGGGGCATAAGCGGGGGTTGGGGGGAACGGAAGGGAAACACGAGGCATGAGCGGGGGGTGGGGGGAACAGGGGAGACATGGGGCATGAGCGGGGGTGGGGGGAACATGAGGGAGACACGGGCTTGAGCGGGGGGTGGGGGGAACAGGGCAGACACGGGGCATGAGCGGGGGGTGGGGGGTACAGGAGGGAGACACGGGGCACGAGCGGAGGTTGGGGGAACAAGAGAGAGACACGGACCATGAGCGGGGGGTGGGGGGTAACATGAGGGAAACACGGGCCATGAGCAGGGGTGGGGGGAACAGTGGAGACACGGGGCATGAGCGGGGGGTGGGGGAACAGGAGGGAGACACGGGGCATGATCAGGGGGTGGGGGTAAAGGAGGGAGACACGGGGCAGGAGCGGGGGGTGGGGGGAACAAGAGAGAGACACGGGGCATGAGCAGGGGGTGGGGGGTAACACGAGGGAAACACGAGGCATGAGCAGGGGGTGGGGGAAAACAGGAGGGAGACACGGGGCATGAGTGGGGGGTGGGAGGCAACAGGAGACACACGGGGCATGAGCGGGGGATGGGGGGTGCATGAGGAAGACATGGGGCATGAGCTTGGGGTGGGGAGAACACAAAGGAGACATGGGGCATGAGCGGGGTGTGGGGGGAACACGAGGGAGACAAGGGGTATGAGTGGGCAGTGGGGGGTAACACGAGGGAGACACGGGGCATGAGCGGGGGGTGGGGGGAACAACAGGGGAGACACATGGGCATGAGCGGGGGGTGGGGGGAATGGAGGTAGACACGGGGCATGAGCGAGGGGATGGGGTTAAAGGAAAGAAAAACGGGGCATAAGCGGGGGGTGGGGGCAACAGGGGAGACACGGGGCATGAGCGGGGGTGGGGGAAAAGGAGGGAGACACAGGGCATGAGAGGGGGTGGGGGGAACGGGAGGGAGAAACGGGGCATGAGCAGGATATGGGGTGGAACAGGGGAGACACGGGGCATGAGCGGGGGGGTGGGGGGAACAGGGCAAACACGGGCATGAACGGGGGGTGGGGGTAACACAAGGGAGACACGGGGCATGAGCAGGGGGTGGGGGTAAAACAAGGGAGACACGAAGCATGAGCGGCGGCGGGGGGGAACAGGGGAGACACGGGGCATGAGTGGAGGGTGGGGGGAACAGGGAAGACAAGGGGCATGAGCAGGGGTGGGGGGAAAATGCGGGAGACACAGGGCATGAGCGGGGGGGAGGGGGTACAGGAGGGAGACACGGGGCATGAGCGGGCGGTGGGGGGAAAAAGAGAGAGACACGGGGCATGAGTGGGGGGTGGGGTGAATGGGAGGGAGACACGGGGCATGAGCGGGGGGTGGGGGGAACAGGGCACACACGGGGCATGAGCGGGAGTGGGGGGAACAGGGCACGCACAGGGCATGAGCAGGGGGTGGGGGGCCACAGGGCACACACGGGGCATGAGCAGGGGATGGGGGGGACAGGGCTCACATGGGGCATGAGCAGGGGGTGGAGGGGAACAGGGAACACATGGGGCATTAGCGGGGGGTGGGGGGTAACACGAGGGAGACATGGGGCATGAGCGGGGGTTGGATAGAACAGGGGAGACACAGGGCATGAACGGGGGGTGGGGGGAACAGGGAAAACACGGGGCCTGAGCAGGGGGTGGGGGGGAACGGGAGGGAGACACGGGGCCTGAGCGGGGGGTGGGGGCGAACGGGAGGGAGATACAGTGCATGAGCGGGTGGTGGGGGCAACAGGGCACACACAGGGCATGAGCGGGGGATGGGGGGGAACAGGGAACACATGGGGCATGAGCAGAGGGTGGGGGTAACAGGGGACACACGGGGCAGGGGGTGGGGAACAGGGGAGAAACAGAGCATGAGCGGGGGCGTGGGGGGAGGAAAGGAAGGAGACACGGGGCATGAGCGGGGGTGGGGGAACAGGGGAGACACGGGGCATGAGCTGGGGGTGGGGGGTACAGGAGGGAGACATGGGGCATAAGCGGGGGTTGGGGGGAACGGAAGGGAAACACGAGGCATGAGCGGGGGGTGGGGGGAACAGGGGAGACACGGGGCATGAGCGGGGGTGGGGGGAACATGAGGGAGACACGGGCTTGAGCGGGGGGTGGGGGGACCAGGGCAGACACGGGGCATGAGCGGGGGGTGGGGGGGTACAGGAGGGAGACACGGGGCACGAGCGGAGGGTGGGGGGACAAGAGAGAGACACGGACCATGAGCGGGGGGTGGGGGGTAACATGAGGGAAACACGGGCCATGAGCGGGGGTGGGGGGAACAATGGAGACACGGGGCATGAGCGGGGGGTGGGGGAACAGGAGGGAGACACGGGGCATGATCAGGGGGTGGGGGTAAAGGAGGGAGACACGGGGCAGGGCGGGGGGTGGGGGGAACAAGAGAGAGACACGGGGCATGAGCAGGGGGTGGGGGGTAACACGAGGGAAACACGGGGCATGAGCAGGGGGTGGGGAAAACCAGGAGGGAGACACGGGGCATGAGTGGGGGGTGGGAGGCAACAGGAGACACACGGGGCATGAGCGGGGGATGGGGGGTGCATGAGGAAGACATGGGGCATGAGCGTGGGGTGGGGAGGAACACAAGGGAGACATGGGGCATGAGCAGGGTGTGGGGGAACACGAGGGAGACACGGGGCATGAGTGGGCAGTGGGGGGTAACACGAGGGAGACACGGGGCATGAGCGGGGGGTGGGGGGAACAGGGGAGACACATGGGCATGAGGGGGGGTGGGGGGGAATGGAGGTAGACACGGGGCATGAGCGAGGGGATGGGGTTAAAGGAAAGAAAAACGGGGCATAAGCGGGGGGTGGGGGCAACAGGGGAGACACGGGGCATGAGCGGGGGTGGGGGAAAAGGAGGGAGACACAGGGGCATGAGAGGGGGTGGGGGGAACGGGAGGGAGAAACGGGGGCATGAGCAGGATATGGGGTGGAACAGGGGAGACACGGGGCATGAGCGGGGGGTGGGGGGAACAGGGCAAACACGGGGCATGAGCAGGGGGTGGGGGTACAGGAGGGAGACACGGGGCACGAGCGGAGGGTGGGGGGAACAAGAGAGAAACACGGACCATGTGCGGGGGGTGGGGGGTAACATGAGGGAAACACGGGCCATGAGCGGGGGGTGGGGGGAACAGTGGAGACACGGGGCATGAGCGGGGGGTGGGGGACCAGGAGGGAGACACGGGGCATGATCAGGGGGTGGGGGGTACAGGAGGGAGACACGGGGCAGGAGCGGGGGGTGGGGGGAACAAGAGAGAGACACGGGACATGAGCAGGGGTGGGGGGTAACACGAGGGAAACACGGGGCATGAGCGGGGGCTGGGGGGAAACAGGAGGGAGACACGGGGCCTGAGTGGGGGGTGGGAGGCAACAGGAGACACACGGGGCAGGCGGGGGATGGGGGACCAGGGCCCCACGGGGCATGAGCGGGGGATGGGGGAAACCAGGGTAAACACGGGGCATGAGCGGGGGGTGGGGACCGGGCACACCTGGGGCATGCGCGGGGGATGGGAGGAACAGGGCAAACACGGGGCATGAGCGGGGGTGGGGGGTAACAGGGGACACACGGGGCAGGGGGTGGGGGAACAGGGGAGAAACAGAGCATGAGCGGGGGCGTAGGGGAGGAAAGGAAGGAGACACGGGGCATAAGCGGGGGGTGGGGAACAGGGGAGACACGGGGCATGAGCTGGGGATGGGGTACAGGAGGGAGACATGGGGCATAAGCGGGGGTTGGGGGAACGGAAGGAAACACGAGGCATGAGCGGGGGGTGGGGGGAACAGGGGAGACACGTGGCATGAGCGGAGGGTGGGGGGAACAAGAGAGAAACACGGACCATGTGCGGGGGGTATGGGGTAACATGAGGGAAACACGGGCCCTGAGCGGGGGTGGGGGGAACCGTGGAGACACGGGGCATGAGCGGGGGGTGGGGGAACAGGAGGGAGACACGGGGCATGATCAGGGGGTGGGGGGTACAGGAGGGAGTCCCGGGGCAGGAGCGGGGGGTGGGGGGAACAAGAGAGAGACACGGGACCTGCGCGGGGGGTGGGGGGTAACACGAGGGAACCACGGGGCATGAGCGGGGGCTGGGGGAAACAGGAGGGAGACACGGGGCATGAGTGGGGGGTGGGAGGCAACAGGAGACACACGGGGCATGAGCGGGGGTTGGGGGACCCAGGGCACACACCGGGGGCATGAGCGGGGGGATGGGGGAACAGGGCAACCACGGGGCATGAGCGGGGGGTGGGGGGAACAGGGCACACATGGGGCATGAGCGGGGGATGGGGGGAACAGGGCAAACACGGGGCATGAGCGGGGGGTGGGGGTAACAGGGGACCCACGGGGCAGGGGGTGGGGGAACAGGGGAGAAACAGAGCATGAGCGGGGGCGTAGGGGAGGAAAGGAAGGAGACACGGGGCATAAGCGGGGGGTGGGGGAACAGGGGAGACACGGGGCATGAGCTGGGGATGGGGGTACAGGAGGGAGACATGGGGCATAAGCGGGGGTTTGGGGGAACGGAAGGGAAACACGAGGCATGAGCGGGGGGTGGGCCGAACAGGGGGAGACACGTGGCATGAGCGGACGGTGGGGGGAACAAGAGAGAAACACGGACCATGTGCGGGGGGTGGGGGGTAACATGAGGGAAACACGGGGCATGAGCGGGGGGTGGGGGAAAGGAGGGAGACACGGGGCATGATCAGGGGGTGGGGGGTACAGGAGGGAGACACGGGGCAGGAGCGGGGGGTGGGGGGAACAAGAGAGAGACACGGGACATGAGCGGGGGGTGGGGGGTAACACGAGGGAAACACGGGGCATGAGCAGGGGCTGGGGGGAAACAGGAGGGAGACACGGGGCATGAGTGGGGGGTGGGAGGCAACAGGGCACACACGGGGCATGAGTGGGGGATGGGGGGAACAGGGCACACATGGGGCATGAGCAGAGGGTGGGGGGTAACAGGGGACACACGGGGCAGGGGGTGGGGAACAGGGGAGAAACAGAGCATGAGCGGGGGCGTGGGGGAGGAAAGGAAGGAGACACGGGGCTTGAGCGGGGGTGGGGGAACAGGGGAGACACGGGGCATGAGCTGGGGGTGGGGGGTACAGGAGGGAGACATGGGGCATAAGCGGGGGTTGGGGGGAACGGAAGGGAAACACGAGGCATGAGCGGGGGGTGGGGGGAACAGGGGAGACACGGGGCATGAGCGGGGGTGGGGGGAACATGAGGGAGACACGGGCTTGAGCGGGGGGTGGGGGGAACAGGGCAGACACGGGGCATGAGCGGGGGGTGGGGGGTACAGGAGGGAGACACGGGGCACGAGCGGAGGGTGGGGGAACAAGAGAGAGACACGGACCATGAGCGGGGGGTGGGGGGTAACATGAGGGAAACACGGGCCATGAGCAGGGGTGGGGGGAACAGTGGAGACACGGGGCATGAGCGGGGGGTGGGGGAACAGGAGGGAGACACGGGGCATGATCAGGGGGTGGGGGTAAAGGAGGGAGACACGGGGCAGGAGCGGGGGGTGGGGGGAACAAGAGAGAGACACGGGGCATGAGCAGGGGGTGGGGGGTAACACGAGGGAAACACGAGGCATGAGCAGGGGGTGGGGGAAAACAGGAGGGAGACACGGGGCATGAGTGGGGGGTGGGAGGCAACAGGAGACACACGGGGCATGAGCGGGGGATGGGGGGTGCATGAGGAAGACATGGGGCATGAGCGTGGGGTGGGGAGAACACAAGGGAGACATGGGGCATGAGCGGGGTGTGGGGGGAACACGAGGGAGACAAGGGGCATGAGTGGGCAGTGGGGGGTAACACGAGGGAGACACGGGGCATGAGCGGGGGGTGGGGGGAACAACAGGGGAGACACATGGGCATGAGCGGGGGGTGGGGGGAATGGAGGTAGACACGGGGCATGAGCGAGGGGATGGGGTTAAAGGAAAGAAAAACGGGGCATAAGCGGGGGGTGGGGGCAACAGGGGAGACACGGGGCATGAGCGGGGGTGGGGGAAAAGGAGGGAGACACAGGGCATGAGAGGGGGTGGGGGGAACGGGAGGGAGAAACGGGGCATGAGCAGGATATGGGGTGGAACAGGGGAGACACGGGGCATGAGCGGGGGGTGGGGGGAACAGGGCAAACACGGGCATGAACGGGGGGTGGGGGTAACACAAGGGAGACACGGGGCATGAGCAGGGGGTGGGGGTAAAACAAGGGAGACACGAAGCATGAGCGGCGGCGGGGGGGAACAGGGGAGACACGGGGCATGAGTGGAGGGTGGGGGGAACAGGGAAGACAAGGGGCATGAGCAGGGGTGGGGGGAAAATGCGGGAGACACAGGGCATGAGCGGGGGGAGGGGGTACAGGAGGGAGACACGGGGCATGAGTGGGGGGTGGGGTGAATGGGAGGGAGACACGGGGCATGAGCGGGGGGTGGGGGGAACAGGGCACACACGGGGCATGAGCGGGAGTGGGGGAACAGGGCACGCACAGGGCATGAGCAGGGGGTGGGGGACCACAGGGCACACACGGGGCATGAGCAGGGGATGGGGGGGACAGGGCTCACACGGGGCATGAGCAGGGGGTGGAGGGGAACAGGGAACACATGGGGCATTAGCGGGGGGTGGGGGGTAACACGAGGGAGACACGGGGCATGAGCGGGGGTTGGATAGAACAGGGGAGACACAGGGCATGAACGGGGGGTGGGGGGAACAGGGAAAACACGGGGCATGAGCAGGGGGTGGGGGGGAACGGGAGGGAGACACGGGGCATGAGCGGGGGGTGGGGGCGAACGGGAGGGAGATACAGTGCATGAGCGGGTGGTGGGGGCAACAGGGCACACACAGGGCATGAGCGGGGGATGGGGGGAACAGGGAACACATGGGGCATGAGCAGAGGGTGGGGGGTAACAGGGGACACACGGGGCAGGGGGTGGGGGAACAGGGGAGAAACAGAGCATGAGCGGGGGCGTGGGGGAGGAAAGGAAGGAGACACGGGGCATGAGCGGGGGTGGGGGAACAGGGGAGACACGGGGCATGAGCTGGGGGTGGGGGGTACAGGAGGGAGACATGGGGCATAAGCGGGGGTTGGGGGGAACGGAAGGGAAACACGAGGCATGAGCGGGGGGTGGGGGGAACAGGGGAGACACGGGGCATGAGCGGGGGTGGGGGGAACATGAGGGAGACACGGGCTTGAGCGGGGGGTGGGGGGAACAGGGCAGACACGGGGCATGAGCGGGGGGTGGGGGGTACAGGAGGGAGACACGGGGCACGAGCGGAGGGTGGGGGGAACAAGAGAGAGACACGGACCATGAGCGGGGGGGTGGGGGGTAACATGAG
This sequence comes from Ambystoma mexicanum, assembly GCF_040938575.1. Lineage (NCBI taxonomy): Eukaryota > Metazoa > Chordata > Amphibia > Caudata > Ambystomatidae > Ambystoma > Ambystoma mexicanum. The sequence goes on along the minus strand of NC_090936.1, from coordinate 219,832,467 downwards.
GGAAACACGGGCCATGAGCGGGGGTGGGGGGAACAGTGGAGACACGGGGCATGAGCGGGGGGTGGAGGAACAGGAGGGAGACACGGGGCATGATCAGGGGGTGGGGGTAAAGGAGGGAGACACGGGGCAGGAGCGGGGGGTGGGGGGAACAAGAGAGAGACACGGGGCATGAGCAGGGGGTGGGGGGTAACACGAGGGAAACACGGGGCATGAGCAGGGGGTGGGGGAAAACAGGAGGGAGACACGGGGCATGAGTGGGGGGTGGGAGGCAACAGGAGACACACGGGGCATGAGCGGGGGATGGGGGGTGCATGAGGAAGACATGGGGCATGAGCGTGGGGTGGGGAGAACACAAGGGAGACATGGGGCATGAGCGGGGTGTGGGGGGAACACGAGGGAGACACGGGGCATGAGTGGGCAGTGGGGGGTAACACGAGGGAGACACGGGGCATGAGCGGGGGGTGGGGGGAACAGGGGAGACACATGGGCATGAGGGGGGTGGGGGGGAATGGAGGTAGACACGGGGCATGAGCGAGGGGATGGGGTTAAAGGAAAGAAAAACAGGGCATAAGCGGGGGGTGGGGGCAACAGGGGAGACACGGGGCATGAGCGGGGGTGGGGGAAAAGGAGGGAGACACAGGGCATGAGAGGGGGTGGGGGGAACGGGAGGGAGAAACGGGGCATGAGCAGGATATGGGGTGGAACAGGGGAGACACGGGGCATGAGCGGGGGGTGGGGGGAACAGGGCAAACACGGGGCATGAGCAGGGGGTGGGGGGTACAGGAGGGAGACACGGGGCACGAGCGGAGGGTGGGGGGAACAAGAGAGAAACACGGACCATGTGCGGGGGTGGGGGGTAACATGAGGGAAACACGGGCCATGAGCGGGGGGTGGGGGGAACAGTGGAGACACGGGGCATGAGCGGGGGGTGGGGGAACAGGAGGGAGACACGGGGCATGATCAGGGGGTGGGGGGTGCAGGAGGGAGTCACGGGGCAGGAGCGGGGGGTGGGGGGAACAAGAGAGAGACACGGGACATGAGCGGGGGGTGGGGGGTAACACGAGGGAAACACGGGGCATGAGCGGGGGCTGGGGGAAACAGGAGGGAGACACGGGGCATGAGTGGGGGGTGGGAGGCAACAGGAGACACACGGGGCATGAGCGGGGGATGGGGGAACAGGGCACACACGGGGCATGAGCGGGGGATGGGGGAACAGGGCAAACACGGGGCATGAGCGGGGGGTGGGGGGAACAGGGCACACATGGGGCATGAGCGGGGGATGGGGGGAACAGGGCAAACACGGGGCATGAGCGGGGGGTGGGGGGTAACAGGGGACACACGGGGCAGGGGGTGGGGGAACAGGGGAGAAACAGAGCATGAGCGGGGGCGTAGGGGAGGAAAGGAAGGAGACACAGGGCATAAGCGGGGGGTGGGGGAACAGGGGAGACACGGGGCATGAGCTGGGGATGGGGGTACAGGAGGGAGACATGGGGCATAAGCGGGGGTTTGGGGGAACGGAAGGGAAACACGAGGCATGAGCGGGGGGTGGGCAGAACAGGAGAGACACGTGGCATGAGCGGACGGTGGGGGGAACAAGAGAGAAACACGGACCATGTGCGGGGGTTGGGGGGTAACATGAGGGAAACACGGGCCATGAGCGGGGGGTGGGGGGAACCGTGGAGACACGGGGCATGAGCGGGGGGTGGGGGAACAGGAGGGAGACACGGGGCATGATCAGGGGGTGGGGGGTACAGGAGGGAGACACGGGGCAGGAGCGGGGGGTGGGGGGAACAAGAGAGAGACACGGGACATGAGCGGGGGGTGGGGGGTAACACGAGGGAAACACGGGGCATGAGCAGGGGCTGGGGGGAAACAGGAGGGAGACACGGGGCATGAGTGGGGGGTGGGAGGAAACAGGAGACACACGGGGCATGAGCGGGGGATGGGGGAACAGGGCACACACGGGGCATGAGCGGGGGATGGGGGAACAGGGCAAACACGGGGCATGAGCGGGGGGTGGGGGGAACAGGGCACACATGGGGCATGAGCGGGGGATGGGGGAACAGGGCAAACACGGGGCATGAGCGGGGGGTGGGGGGTAACAGGGGACACACGGGGCAGGGGGTGGGGGAACAGGGGAGAAACAGAGCATGAGCGGGGGCGTAGGGGAGGAAAGGAAGGAGACACAGGGCATAAGCGGGGGGTGGGGGAACAGGGGAGACACGGGGCATGAGCTGGGGGTGGGGGTACAGGAGGGAGACATGGGGCATAAGCGGGGGTTGGGGGGAACGGAAGGGAAACACGAAGCATGAGCGGGGGGTGGGGGGAACAGGGGAGACACGGGGCATGAGCGGGGGGTGGGGGGGAACATGAGGGAGACACGGGCATGAGCGTGGGGTGGGGGGAACAGGGCAGACACGGGGCATGAGCAGGGGGTGGGGGGTACAGGAGGGAGACACGGGGCACAAGCGGAGGGTGGGGGGAACAAGAGAGAGACACGGACCATGAGCGGGGGGTGGGGGGTAACACGAGGGAAACACGGGCCATGAGCGGGGGGTGGGGGGAACAGTGGAGACACGGGGCATGAGCGGGGGGTGGGGGAACAGGAGGGAGACACGGGGCATGATCAGGGGGTGGGGGGTACAGGAGGGAGACATGGGGCAGGAGCGTGGGGTGGGGGGAACAAGAGAGAGACACAGGGCATGAGTGAGGGGTTGGGGGTAACACGAGGGAAACACGGGGCATGAGCGGGGGGTGGGGGGAAACAGGAGGGAGACACGGGGCATGAGTGGGGGGTGGGAGGCAACAGGAGACACACGGGGCATGAGCGGGGGATGGGGGGGTACATGAGGAAGACATGGGGCATGAGCGTGGGGTGGGGAGAACACAAGGGAGACATGGGGCATGAGCGGGGGGTGGGGGGAACATGAGGGAGACACGGGGCATGAGTGGGCAGTGGGGGGTAACACGAGGGAGACACGGGGCATGAGCGGGGGTGGGGGGAACAGGGGAGACACGTGGGCATGAGCGGGGGGTGGGGGGGAATGGAGGGAGACACGGGGCATGAGTGGGGGGTGGGAGGCAACAGGAGACACACGGGGCATGAGCAGGGGATGGGGGGGTACATGAGGAAGACATGGGGCATGAGCGTGGGGTGGGGAGAACACAAGGGAGACATGGGGCATGAGCATGGGGTGGAGGGAACATGAGGGAGACACGGGGCATGAGTGGGCAGTGGGGGGTAACACGAGGGAGACACGGGGCATGAGCGGGGGGTGGGGGGAACAGGGGAGACACGGGGCATGAGCGAGGGGATGGGGTTAAAGGAAAGAAAAACGGGGCATAAGCGGGGGTGGGGGCAACAGGGGAGACACGGGGCATGAGCGGGGGTGGGGTGGAAAAGGAGCGAGACACAGGGCATGAGCGGGGGTGGGGGGAACGGGAGGGAGAAACGGGGCATGTACAGGATATGGGGTGGAACAGGGGAGACACGGGGCATGAGCGGGGGGTGGGGGTAACAGGGCAGACACAGGGCATGAGCAGGGGGTGGGGGGTACAGGAAAGAGACACGGGGCCCCAGCGGAGGGTGGGGGGTAACAAGAGAGAGACACGGACCATGAGCGGGGGTGGGGGGTAACACGAGGGAAACACGGGCCATGAGCGGGGGGTGGGGGGAACAGTGGAGACACGGGGCATGAGCGGGGGGTGGGGGAACAGGAGGGAGACACGGGGCATGATCAGGGGGTGGGGGGTACAGGAGGGAGACACGGGGCAGGAGCGGGGGGTGGGGGGAACAAGAGAGAGACACGGGGCATGAGCGGGGGGTGGGGGGTAACACGAGGGAAACACGGGGCATGAGCGGGGGGTGGGGGGAAACAGGAGGGAGACACGGGGCATGAGTGGGGGGTGGGAGGCAACAGGAGACACACGGGGCATGAGCAGGGGATGGGGGTACATGAGGAAGACATGGGGCATGATCGTGGGGTGGGGATAACACAAGGGAGACATGGGGCATGAGCAGGGGGTGGGGGGAACATGAGGGAGACACGGGGCATGAGTGGGCAGTGGGGGGTAACACGAGGGAGACACGGGGCATGAGCGGGTGGTGGGGGGGAACAGGGGAGACACGTGGGCATGAGCGGGGGGTGGGGGGGAATGGAGGTAGACACGGGGCATGAGCGAGGGGATGGGGTTAAAGGAAAGAAAAATGGGGCATAAGCGGGGGATGGGGGCAACAGGGGAGACACGGGGCATGAGCAGGGGGTGAGGGGAAAAGGAGGGAGACACGGGGCATGAGCGGGGGTGGGGGGAACGGAAGGGAGAAATGGGGCATGAGCAGGATATGGGGTGGAACAGGGGAGACACAGGGCATGAGCGGGGGGTGGGGGGAACAGGGAAAACACGGGGCATGAGCGGGGGGTGGGGGGGAATGGGAGGGAGACACGGGGCATGAGCAGGGATGAGGGGGAACAGGGCACACACGGGGCATCAGCGTGGGTGGGGGGAACGGGAGGGAGACACGGGGCATGAGCGGGGGGTGGGGGGAACAGGGCACACACAGGGCATGAGCAGGGGTGGGGGGAACAGGGCACACATGGGGCATGAGAAGGGGGTGGGGGGAACTGGGGAGACACGGGGGGTGGGGGGTAACATGAGGGAGACAAGGGGCATGAGCGGGGGTTGGGGGGTAACACAAGGGAGACACCAAGCATGAGCGGGGGGTGGGGGGGAACAGGGGAGACACAGGGCATGAGCGGTGGGTGGGGGGAACAGGGGAGACAAGGGGCATGAGCGGGGGTGGGGGGGGAAAGGAGGGAGACACAGGGCATGAGCAGGGGGTGGGGGGAACGGGAGGGAGACACAGGGCATGAGCGGGGGGTTGGGGGAACAGGGCACACACAGGGCATGAGTGGGGGCTGGGCATTAACAGGGCACACACGGGGCATGAGCAGGGGGTGGGGGGAACAGAGCACACACGGGGCATGAGCGGGTGTGTGGGGGGTAACACGAGGGAGACACGGGGCATGAGCTTGGGGTTGGGGGAAAAGGGAAAACACGGGGCATGAGCGGGGGTGGGGGAGAACGGGAGAGAGACACTGGGCATGAGCGGGGGATGGAGGGAACAGGGCACACACGGGGCATGAGCGGGGGGTGGGGGGAAGAGGGCACACACGCGGCATGAGAGGGGGTTGGGGGGAACAGGGCAAATACAGGGCATGAGCAATGAGCAGGGGGTTGGGGGAACAGGGGAGAAACGGACCATGAGCGCGGGGTCGGGGGAAAAGGAGGGAGACACGGGGCATGAGCTGGGGGTGGGGGAACAGGGGAGACACAGGGCATGAGCGGGGGGTGGGGAGTAACATGAGGGAAACACGGGGCATGAGCGGGGGGTGGGGTGTTACACGAGGGAAACACGGGGCATGAGCAGGGGGTGGGGCGAACATGAGGGAGACACGGGGCATGAGTGGGGAGTGGGGGGCAACAGGAGACATGGGGCATGAGCGGGGGTGGGGGGGTATACGAGCAAGACATGGGGCATGAGCGGGGGTGGGGGGAACACAAGGGAGAAACGGAGCATGAGCGAGGGGTCGGGGGTAAAGGAGGGAGACACGGGGCATGAGCGGGGGCTGGGGGGAACAGGGGAGACACGGGGCAAGAGCGGGGGGTGGGAGGTACAGGAGGGAGACACAGGGCATGAGCGGGGGGTGAGGGGTAACACAAGGGAGACACGAAGCATGAGCGGGGGGTGGGGGAACAGAGGAGACACGGGGCATGAGCGGTGGGTGGGGGGATCAGGGGAGACAAGGGGGCATGAGCGGGGGGTGGAGGGGGAAAGGATGGAAACACAGGGCGTGAGCAGGGGCTGGGGGGAACGGAAGGGAGACATGGGGCATTAGCAGGGGGTGGGGGGAACAGGGCGCACACTGGGCATGAGCGGGGGTGGGGGGAACAGGGCACACACGGGGGGTGGGGGGAACAGGGGAGACACGGGGCATGAGCGGGGGTGGGGGGAACACGAGGGAGACACGGGGCATGAGCGGGGGTGACGGGAACAGGGCAGACACGGGGCATGAGCGGGGGTGGGGGTACAGGAGGGAGACACGAGGCATGAGCGGGGGGTTCGGGGAACAAGAGAGAGACACGGACCATGAACGGGGGTGGAGGGAACAGTAGGGAGACACGGGGCATGAGCAGGGGGTGGGGGAACAGTGGAGACACGGGGCATGAGAGTGGGGTGGGGGGAACAGTGGAGACACGGGGCATGAGCGGGCGGTGGGGGGAACAGTGGAGACACGGGGCATGAGAGGGGGTGGGGGGAACAGGGGAGACACAGGGTATGAGCGGGGGGTGGGGGGCAACAGAAGACACGGGGCATGTGCGGGGGTGGGGGGTACATGAGGAAGACACGGGGCATGAGCGGGGGGTGGGGGGAACACAAGGGAGACATGGGGCATGAGCCAGGGGTAGGGGGGTAACATGAGGGAGACACGGGGCATGAGCACGGGGTGGGGTGGAACAGGGGAGACACGGGGCATGAGTGGGGGATGGGGGGAACACGAGGGAGACACAGGGCATGAGCGGGGGGTGGGGGGCAACAGAAGACACGGGGCATGTGCGGGGGTACGGGGTACATGAGGAAGACACGGGGCATGAGCGGGGGGTGGGGGGAACACAAGGGAGACATGGGGCATGAGCCGGGGGTGGGGGGGAAAAGGAGGTTGACACAGAGCATGAGCAGGTGGTGGGGTGGAACAGGGGAAACACGAGGCATGAACGGGGGGTGGGGGGAACAGGGCACACACGGGGCATGAGCGGGAGGTGGGGGGTACACGAGGAAGAACGGGGCATGAGCCTGGGTGGGGGGAACACGAGGGAGACACGGGGCATGAGCGGGGGGTGGGGGGAACACAAGGGAGACATGGGGCATGAGCGGGGAGAGGGGGGGTAACACGAGGGAGACACGGGCATGAGCGGGGGGTGGGGTGGAACAGGGGAGACACGGGGCATGAGCGGGGAGTGGGGGGAACATGGGAAACACAGGGCATGAGCGGGGGATAGGGGGACAAAGGAGGGAGACATGGGGCATGAACAGGGGATGGGGTGGAACAGGGGAGACACGGGGCATGAGCGGGGGGCGGGGGGTGGGGGGGGAATGGGAGGGAGACACGGGGCATGAGCGGGGGGTGAGGGGGAACAGGGCACACACGGGGCATGAGCGGGGGTGGGGGGGAACAGGGCACACATGGGGCTTGAGCGGGGGGTGGGGGGCAACAGGGCACACACGGGGCATGAGCAGGGGGTGGTGGGAACAGGGGAGACATGGGGCATGAGCGTGGGGTGTGGGGTAAAAAGAGGGAGACACGGGGCATGACCAGTGGGTGGGGGGATCAGGGGAGACAAGGGGCATGAGCGGGGGGTTGGGAGGGAACAGGGGAAACACGAGGCATGAACGGGGGGTGGGGGGAACAGGGCACACACGGGGCATGAGCGGGAGGTGGGGGGTACACGAGGAAGAACGGGGCATGAGCCTGGGTGGGGGGAACACGAGGGAGACACGGGGCATGAGCGGGGGGTGGGGGGAACACAAGGGAGACATGGGGCATGAGCGGGGAGAGGGGGGGTAACACGAGGGAGACACGGGCATGAGCGGGGGGTGGGGTGGAACAGGGGAGACACGGGGCATGAGCGGGGAGTGGGGGGAACATGGGAAACACAGGGCATGAGCGGGGGATAGGGGGACAAAGGAGGGAGACAAGGGGCATGAACAGGGGATGGGGTGGAACAGGGGAGACACGGGGCATGAGCGGGGGGCGGGGGGTGGGGGGGGAATGGGAGGGAGACACGGGGCATGAGCGGGGGGTGAGGGGGAACAGGGCACACACGGGGCATGAGCGGGGGTGGGGGGGAACAGGGCACACATGGGGCTTGAGCGGGGGGGTGGGGGGCAACAGGGCACACACGGGGCATGAGCAGGGGGTGGTGGGAACAGGGGAGACATGGGGCATGAGCGTGGGGTGTGGGGTAAAAAGAGGGAGACACGGGGCATGACCAGTGGGTGGGGGGATCAGGGGAGACAAGGGGCATGAGCGGGGGGTTGGGAGGGAAAGGATGGAGACACAGGGCATGAGCAGGGGGTGGGGGGAATGGGAGGGAGACACGGGGCATTAGCGGGGGGTGGGGGGAACAGGGCTCACACGGGGCATGAGCGGGGGTGGGGGGGAACAGGGCACACACGGGGGTGGGGGGAACAGGGGAGACACGGGGCATGAGCGGCGGGTGGGGAGGGAAAGGATGGAGACACAGGGCATGAGCAGGGGGTGGGGGGAATGGGAGGGAGACACGGAGCATTAGCGGGGGGTGGGGGGGAACAGGGCACACACGGGGCATGAGCGGGGGTGGGGGGAACAGGGGAGACACGGGGCATGAGCGGGGGGTGGGGAGGGAAAGGATGGAGACACAGGGCATGAGCAGGGGGTGGGGGGAATGGGAGGGAGACACGGGGCATTAGCGGGGGGTGGGGGGAACAGGGCACACATGGGGCATGAGCGGGGGTGGGGGGGAACGGGGCACACACGGGGGGTGGGGGGAACAGGGGAGACACGGGACATGAGCGGGGGGTGGGGGGTAACACAAGGGAGACATGGGACATGAGTGGGGGGTGGGGGGTACAGGGCAGATACTGGGCATGGGCGGGGTGGGGGGTACAGGAGGGAGACACGGGGCATTAGCGGGGGGTGGGGGGGAACAGGGCCTACACGGGGCATGAGCGGGGGTGGGGGGGAACAGGGCACACACAGGGGGTGGGGGGAACAGGGGAGACACGGGGCATGAGTGGAGGGTGGGGGGAACAGGGAAGACAAGGGGCATGAGCAGGGGTGGGGGGAAAATGCGGGAGACACAGGGCATGAGCGGGGGTAGGGGGTACAGGAGGGAGACACGGGGCATGAGCGGGCGGTGGGGGGAAAAAGAGAGAGACACGGGGCATGAGTGGGGGGTGGGGTGAATGGGAGGGAGACACGGAGCATGAGCGGGGGGTGGGGGGAACAGGGCACACACGGGGCATGAGCGGGAGTGGGGGGGAACAGGGCACGCACGGGGCATGAGCAGGGGGTGGGGGGCCACAGGGCACACACTGCGCATGAGCGGGGGATGGGGGGGGACAGGGCTCACACGGGGCATGAGCAGGGGGTGGAGGGGAACAGGGAACACATGGGGCATGAGCGGGGGGTGGGGGGTAACACGAGGGAGACACAGGGCATGAGCGGGGGGTGGGGGAACAGGGAAAACACGGGGCATGAGCAGGGGGTGGGGGGGAACGGGAGGGAGACACGGGGCATGAGCGGGGGGTGGGGGCGAACGGGAGGGAGATACGGTGCATGAGCGGGTGGTGGGGGGAACAGGGCACACACGGGGCATGAGCGGGGGATGGGGGGAACAGGGCAAACACGGGACATGAGCGGGGGGTGGGGGGAACAGGGCACACATGGGGCATGAGCAGGGGGTGGGGGGTAACAGGGGACACACGGGGCAGGGGGTGGGGGAACAGGGGAGAAACAGAGCATGAGCGGGGGCGTGGGGGAGGAAAGGAAGGAGACACGGGGCATGAGCGGGGGGTGGGGGAACAGGGGAGACACGGGGCATGAGCTGGGGGTGGGGGGTACAGGAGGGAGACACGGGGCATAAGCGGGGGTTGGGGGGAACGGAAGGGAAACACGAGGCATGAGCGGGGGGTGGGGGGAACAGGAGAGACACGGGGCATGAGCGGAGGGTGGGGGGAACATGAGGGAGACACGGGCATGAGCGGGGGGTGGGGGGAACAGGGCAGACACGGGGCATGAGCGGGGGGTGGGGGGTACAGGAGGGAGACACGGGGCACGAGTGGAGGGTGAGGGGAACAAGAGAGAGACACGGACCATGAGCGGGGGGTGGGGGGTAACACGAGGGAAACACGGGCCATGAGAGGGGGGTGGGGGGAACAGTGGAGACACGGGGCATGAGCGGGGGGTGGGGGAACAGGAGGGAGACACGGGGCATGATCAGGGGGTGGGGGGTACAGGAGGGAGACATGGGGCAGGAGCAGGGGGTGGGGGGAACAAGAGAGAGACACGGGGCATGAGCGGGGGGTGGGGGGTAACACGAGGGAAACACGGGGCATGAGCCGGGGGTGGGGGGAAACAGGAGGGAGACACGGGGCATGAGTGGGGGGTGGGAGGCAACAGGAGACACACGGGGCATGAGCGGGGGATGGGGGAACAGGGCACACACGGGGCATGAGCAGGGGATGGGGGAAAAGGGCAAACACGGGGCATGAGCGGGGGGTGGGGGAACAGGGCACACATGGGGCATGAGCAGGGGGTGGGGGGTAACAGGGGACACACGGGGCAGGGGGTGGGGGAACAGGGGAGAAACAGAGCATGAGCGGGGGCATGGGGGCAGAAAGGAAGGAGACACGGGGCATGAGCTGGGGGTGGGGGTACAGGAGGGAGACACGGGGCATAAGCGGGGGTTGGGGGGAATGGAAGGGAAACACGAGGCATGAGCAGGGGGTGGGGGGAACAGGGGAGACACGGGGCATGAGCGGGGGGTGGGGGGAACATGAGGGAGACATGGGCATGAGCGGGGGGTGGGGGGAACAGGGCAGACACGGGGCATGAGCGGGGGGTGGGGGGTACAGGAGGGAGACACGTTGCATGAGCGGAGGGTGGGGGGAACAAGAGAGAGACACGGACCATGAGCGGGGGGTGGGGGGTAACACGAGGGAAACACGGGCCATGAGCGGGGGGTGGGGGGAACAGTGGAGACACGGGGCATGAGCGGGGGGTGGGGGGTGGGGGAACAGGAGGGAGACACGGGGCATGATCAGGGGGTGGGGGGTACAGGAGGGAGACACGGGGCAGGAGCGGGGGGTGGGGGGAGCAAGAGAGAGACACGGGGCATGAGCGGGGGGTGGGGGGTAACACGAGGGAAACACGGGGCATGAGCGGGGGGTGGGGGGAAACAGGAGGGAGACACGGGGCATGAGTGGGGGGTGGGAGGCAACAGGAGACACACGGGGCATGAGCGGGGGATGGGGGGTACATGAGGAAGACATGGGGCATGAGCGTGGGGTGGGGAGAACACAAGGGAAACATGGGGCATGAGCGGGGGGTGGGGGGAACACGAGGGAGACACGGGGCATGAGTGGGCAGTGGGGGTAACACGAGGGAGACACGGGGCATGAGCGGGGGGTGGGGGGAACAGGTGAGACACGTGGGCGTGAGCGGGGGGTGGGGGGAGTGGAGGTAGACACGGGGCATGAGCGAGGGGATGGGGTTAAAGGAAAGAAAAACGGGGCATAAGCGGGGGGTGGGGGCAACAGGGGAGACACGGGGCATGAGCGGGGGGTGGGGGGAAAAGGAGGGAGACACGGGGCATGAGCGGGGGTGGGGGGAACGGGAGGGAGAAACGGGGCATGAGCAGGATATGGGGTGGAACAGGGGAGACACGGGGCATGAGCGGGGGGTGGGGGGAACAGGGAAAACACGGGGCATGAGCGGGGGGTGGGGGGGAATGGGAGGGAGACACGGGGCATGAGCAGGGATGAGGGGGAACAGGGCACACACGGGGCATCAGCGGGGGTGGGGGGAACGGGAGGGAGACACGGGGCATGAGATGAGCGGGGGGTGGGGGGAACAGGGCACACACGGGGCATGAGCGGGGGTGGGGGGAACAGGGCACACATGGGGCATGAGAAGGGGGTGGGGGGAACTGGGGAGACACGGGGGGTAGGGGTAACATGAGGGAGACAAGGGGCATGAGCGGGGGTTAGGGGGTAACACAAGGGAGACACCAAGCATGAGCGGGGGGTGGGGGGGAACAGGGGAGACACAGGGCATGAGCGGTGGGTGGGGGGAACAGGGGAGACAAGGGGCATGAGCGGGGGTGGGGGGGGAAAGGAGGGAGACACAGGGCATGAGCAGGGGGTGGGGGGAACGGGAGGGAGACACAGGGCATGAGCGGGGGGTTGGGGGAACAGGGCACACACAGGGCATGAGTGGGGGCTGGGCATTAACAGGGCACACACGGGGCATGAGCAGGGGGTGGGGGGGAACAGAGCACACACGGGGCATGAGCGGGTGTGTGGGGGGTAACACGAGGGAGACACGGGGCATGAGCTTGGGGTTGGGGGAAAAGGGAAAACACGGGGCATGAGCGGGGGTGGGGGAGAACGGGAGAGAGACACTGGGCATGAGCGGGGGATGGAGGGAACAGGGCACACACGGGGCATGAGCGGGGGGTGGGGGGAAGAGGGCACACACGCGGCATGAGAGGGGGTTGGGGGGAACAGGGCAAATACAGGGCATGAGCAATGAGCAGGGGGTTGGGGGAACAGGGGAGAAACGGACCATGAGCGCGGGGTCGGGGGAAAAGGAGGGAGACACGGGGCATGAGCGGGGGGTGGGGGAACAGGGGAGACACAGGACATGAGCGGGGGGTGGGGAGTAACATGAGGGAAACACGGGGCATGAGCGGGGGGTGGGGTGTTACACGAGGGAAACACGGGGCATGAGCAGGGGGTGGGGCGAACACGAGGGAGACACGGGGCATGAGCGGGGAGTGGGGGGCAACAGGAGACATGGGGCATGAGCGGGGGTGGGGGGGTATACGAGCAAGACATGGGGCATGAGCGGGGGGTGGGGGAACACAAGGGAGAAACGGAGCACGAGCGAGGGGTCGGGGGTAAAGGAGGGAGACATGGGGCATGAGCGGGGGCTGGGGGGAACAGGGGAGACACGGGGCAAGAGCGGGGGGTGGGGGGTACAGGAGGGAGACACAGGGCATGAGCGGGGGGTGAGGGGTAACACAAGGGAGACACGAAGCATGAGCGGGGGTGGGGGAACAGAGGAGACACGGGGCATGAGCGGTGGGTGGGGGGATCAGGGGAGACAAGGGGGCATGAGCGGGGGGTGGAGGGGGAAAGGATGGAAACACAGGGCATGAGCAGGGGCTGGGGGGAACGGAAGGGAGACATGGGGCATTAGCAGGGGGTGGGGGGAACAGGGCGCACACTGGGCATGAGCGGGGGTGGGGGGAACAGGGCACACACGGGGGGTGGGGGGAACAGGGGAGACACGGGGCATGAGCGGGGGTGGGGGGAACACGAGGGAGACACGGGGCATGAGCGGGGGTGACGGGAACAGGGCAGACACGGGGCATGAGCGGGGGTGGGGGTACAGGAGGGAGACACGAGGCATGAGCGGGGGGTTCGGGGAACAAGAGAGAGACACGGACCATGAACGGGGGTGGAGGGAACAGTAGGGAGACACGGGGCATGAGCAGGGGGTGGGGGAACAGTGGAGACACGGGGCATGAGAGTGGGGTGGGGGAACAGTGGAGACACGGGGCATGAGCGGGCGGTGGGGGGAACAGTGGAGACACGGGGCATGAGAGGGGGTGGGGGAACAGGGGAGACACAGGGCATGAGCGGGGGGTGGGGGTAACACAAGGGAGACACGGGGCATGAGTGGGGAGTGGGGGAACACGAGGGAGACACGGGGCATGAGCGGGGGGTGGGGGGTAACACAAGGGAAACACGGGGCATGAGCGGGCGGTGGGGAGTAACACGAGGGAAACATGGGGCATGAGCAGGGCATGGGGGAACACAAGGGAGACACAGGGCATGAGCGGGGGGTGGGGGGCAACAGAAGACACGGGGCATGTGCGGGGGTGGGGGGTACATGAGGAAGACACGGGGCATGAGCGGGGGGTGGGGGGAACACAAGGGAGACATGGGGCATGAGCCAGGGGTAGGGGGGTAACATGAGGGAGACACGGGGCATGAGCACGGGGTGGGGTGGAACAGGGGAGACACAGGGCATGAGTGGGGGATGGGGGGACCACGAGGGAGACACAGGGCATGAGCGGGGGGCAACAGAAGACACGGGGCATGTGCGGGGGTACGGGGTACATGAGGAAGACACGGGGCATGAGCGGGGGGTGGGGGGAACACAAGGGAGACATGGGGCATGAGCCGGGGGTGGGGGGGAAAAGGAGGTTGACACAGGGCATGAGCAGGTGGTGGGGTGGAACAGGGGAAACACGAGGCATGAACGGGGGGTGGGGGGGAACAGGGCACACACGGGGCATGAGCGGGAGGTGGGGGGTACACGAGGAAGAACGGGGCATGAGCCTGGGTGGGGGGAACACGAGGGAGACACGGGGCATGAGCGGGGGGTGGGGGGAACACAAGGGAGACACGGGGCATGAGCGGGGAGAGGGGGGGTAACACGAGGGAGACACGGGCATGAGCGGGGGGTGGGGTGGAACAGGGGAGACACGGGGCATGAGCGGGGAGTGGGGGGAACATGGGAAACACAGGGCATGAGCGGGGGATAGGGGGACAAAGGAGGGAGACATGGGGCATGAACAGGGGATGGGGTGGAACAGGGGAGACACGGGGCATGAGCGGGGGGCGGGGGGTGGGGGGAATGGGAGGGAGACACGGGGCATGAGCGGGGGGTGAGGGGGAACAGGGCACACACGGGGCATGAGCGGGGGTGGGGGGGAACAGGGCACACATGGGGCTTGAGCGGGGGGTGGGGGGCAACAGGGCACACACGGGGCATGAGCAGGGGGTGGTGGGGACAGGGGAGACATGGGGCATGAGCGTGGGGTGTGGGGTAAAAAGAGGGAGACACGGGGCATGACCAGTGGGTGGGGGGATCAGGGGAGACAAGGGGCATGAGCGGGGGGTTGGGAGGGAAAGGATGGAGACACAGGGCATGAGCAGGGGGTGGGGGGAATGGGAGGGAGACACGGGGCATTAGCGGGGGGTGGGGGGGAACAGGGCTCACACGGGGCATGAGCGGGGGTGGGGGGGAACAGGGCACACACGGGGGTGGGGGGAACAGGGGAGACACGGGGCATGAGCGGCGGGTGGGGAGGGAAAGGATGGAGACACAGGGCATGAGCAGGGGGTGGGGGGAATGGGAGGGAGACACGGAGCATTAGCGGGGGGGTGGGGGGGAACAGGGCACACACGGGGCATGAGCGGGGGTGGGGGGAACAGGGGAGACACGGGGCATGAGCGGGGGGTGGGGAGGGAAAGGATGGAGACACAGGGCATGAGCAGGGGTGGGGGGAATGGGAGGGAGACACGGGGCATTAGCGGGGGGTGGGGGGAACAGGGCACACATGGGGCATGAGCGGGGGTGGGGGGGAACGGGGCACACACGGGGGGTGGGGGGAACAGGGGAGACACGGGACATGAGCGGGGGGTGGGGGGTAACACAAGGGAGACATGGGACATGAGTGGGGGGTGGGGGGTACAGGGCAGATACTGGGCATGGGCGGGGTGGGGGGTACAGGAGGGAGACACGGGGCATTAGCGGGGGGTGGGGGGGAACAGGGCCTACACGGGGCATGAGCGGGGGTGGGGGGGAACAGGGCACACACAGGGGGTGGGGGGAACAGGGGAGATACGGGGCATGAGTGGAGGGTGGGGGGAACAGGGAAGACAAGGGGCATGAGCAGGGGTGGGGGGAAAATGCGGGAGACACAGGGCATGAGCGGGGGGTAGGGGGTACAGGAGGGAGACACGGGGCATGAGCGGGCGGTGGGGGGAAAAAGAGAGAGACATGGGGCATGAGTGGGGGGTGGGGTGAATGGGATGGAGACACGGAGCATGAGCGGGGGGTGGGGGGAACAGGGCACACACGGGGCATGAGCGGGAGTGGGGGGGAACAGGGCACGCACGGGGCATGAGCAGGGGGTGGGGGGCCACAGGGCACACACTGCGCATGAGCGGGGGATGGGGGGGGACAGGGCTCACACGGGGCATGAGCAGGGGGTGGAGGGGAACAGGGAACACATGGGGCATGAGCGGGGGGTGGGGGGTAACACGAGGGAGACACAGGGCATGAGCGGGGGTTGGATAGAACAGGGGAGACACAGGGCATGAGCGGGGGGTGGGGGAACAGGGAAAACACGGGGCATGAGCAGGGGGTGGGGGGGAACGGGAGGGAGACACGGGGCATGAGCGGGGGGTGGGGGCGAACGGGAGGGAGATACGGTGCATGAGCGGGTGGTGGGGGGAACAGGGCAAACACGGGACATGAGCGGGGGGTGGGGGGAACAGGGCACACATGGGGCATGAGCAGGGGGTGGGGGGTAACAGGGGACACACGGGGCAGGGGGTGGGGGAACAGGGGAGAAACAGAGCATGAGCGGGGGCGTGGGGGAGGAAAGGAAGGAGACACGGGGCATGAGCGGGGGGTGGGGGAACAGGGGAGACACGGGGCATGAGCTGGGGGTGGGGGGTACAGGAGGGAGACACGGGGCATAAGCGGGGGTTGGGGGGAACGGAAGGGAAACACGAGGCATGAACGGGGGGTGGGGGGAACAGGAGAGACACGGGGCATGAGCGGAGGGTGGGGGGAACATGAGGGAGACACAGGCATGAGCGGGGGGTGGGGGGAACAGGGCAGACACGGGGCATGAGCGGGGTTTGGGGGGTACAGGAGGGAGACACGGGGCACGAGTGGAGGGTGAGGGGAACAAGAGAGAGACACGGACCATGAGCGGGGGGTGGGGGGTAACACTAGGGAAACACGGGCCATGAGCGGGGGGTGGGGGGAACAGTGGAGACACGGGGCATGAGCGGGGGGTGGGGGAACAGGAGGGAGACACGGGGCATGATCAGGGGGTGGGGGGTACAGGAGGGAGACACGGGGCAGGAGCGGGGGGTGGGGGGAACAAGAGAGAGACACGGGGCATGAGCGGGGGGTGGGGGGTAACACGAGGGAAACACGGGGCATGAGCCGGGGGTGGGGGAAACAGGAGGGAGACACGGGGCATGAGTGGGGGGTGGGAGGCAACAGGAGACACACGGGGCATGAGCGGGGGATGGGGGAACAGGGCACACACGGGGCATGAGCAGGGGATGGGGGAAAAGGGCAAACACGGGGCATGAGCGGGGGGTGGGGGAACAAGGCACACATGGGGCATGAGCAGGGGGTGGGGGGTAACAGGGGACACACGGGGCAGGGGGTGGGGGAACAGGGGAGAAACAGACCATGAGCGGGGGCATGGGGGCAGAAAGGAAGGAGACACGGGGCATGAGCTGGGGGTGGGGGTACAGGAGGGAGACACGGGGCATAAGCGGGGGTTGGGGGGAATGGAAGGGAAACACGAGGCATGAGCAGGGGGTGGGGGGAACAGGGGAGACACGGGGCATGAGCGGGGGCGTGGGGGGAACATGAGGGAGACACGGGCATGAGCGGGGGGTGGGGGGAACAGGGCAGACACGGGGCATGAGCGGGGGGTGGGGGGTACAGGAGGGAGACACGTTGCATGAGCGGAGGGTGGGGGGAACAAGAGAGAGACACGGACCATGAGCGGGGGGTGGGGGGTCACACGAGGGAAACACGGGCCATGAGCGGGGGGTGGGGGGAACAGTGGAGACACGGGGCATGAGCGGGGGGTGGAGGGTGGGGGAACAGGAGGGAGACACGGGGCATGATCAGGGGGTGGGGGGTACAGGAGGGAGACACGGGGCAGGAGCGGGGGGTGGGGGGAGCAAGAGAGAGACACGGGGCATGAGCGGGGGGTGGGGGGTAACACGAGGGAAACACGGGGCATGAGCGGGGGGTGGGGGGAAACAGGAGGGAGACACGGGGCATGAGTGGGGGGTGGGAGGCAACAGGAGACACACGGGGCATGAGCGGGGGATGGGGGGTACATGAGGAAGACATGGGGCATGAGCGTGGGGTGGGGAGAACACAAGGGAAACATGGGGCATGAGCGGGGGGTGGGGGGAACACGAGGGAGACACGGGGCATGAGTGGGCAGTGGGGGTAACACGAGGGAGACACGGGGCATGAGCGGGGGGTGGGGGGAACAGGTGAGACACGTGGGCGTGAGCGGGGGGTGGGGGGAGTGGAGGTAGACACGGGGCATGAGCGAGGGGATGGGGTTAAAGGAAAGAAAAACGGGGCATAAGCGGGGGTGGGGGCAACAGGGGAGACACGGGGCATGAGCGGGGGGTGGGGGGAAAAGGAGGGAGACACGGGGCATGAGCGGGGGTGGGGGGAACGGGAGGGAGAAACGGGGCATGAGCAGGATATGGGGTGGAACAGGGGAGACACGGGGCATGAGCGGGGGGTGGGGGGAACAGGGAAAACACGGGGCATGAGCGGGGGGTGGGGGGGAATGGGAGGGAGACACGGGGCATGAGCAGGGATGAGGGGGAACAGGGCACACACGGGGCATCAGCGGGGGTGGGGGGAACGGGAGGGAGACACGGGGCATGAGATGAGCGGGGGGTGGGGGGAACAGGGCACACACGGGGCATGAGCGGGGGTGGGGGGAACAGGGCACACATGGGGCATGAGAAGGGGGTGGGGGGAACTGGGGAGACACGGGGGGTAGGGGTAACATGAGGGAGACAAGGGGCATGAGTGGGGGTTGGGGGGTAACACAAGGGAGACACCAAGCATGAGCGGGGGGTGGGGGGGAACAGGGGAGACACAGGGCATGAGCGGGGGTGGGGGGGAAAAGGAGGGAGACACAGGGCATGAGCAGGGGGTGGGGGGAACGGGAGGGAGACACAGGGCATGAGCGGGGGGTGTGGGGAACAGGGCACACACAGGGCATGAGTGGGGGCTGGGCGTTAACAGGGCACACACAGGGCATGAGCAGGGGGTGGGGGAACAGAGCACACACGGGGCATGAGCGGGTGTGGGGGGTAACACGAGGGAGACACGGGGCATGAGCGGGGGGTGGGATGGAACAGGGGAGACACGGGGCATGAGCCGGGGGTTGGGGGAACAGGGAAAACACGGGGCATGAGCGGGGGATGGAGGGAACAGGGCACACACGGGGCATGAGCGGGGGGTGGGGGGAACAGGGCACACACGGGGCATGAGAGGGGTTTGGGGGTTAACAGGGCAAATACAGGGCATGAGCAATGAGCAGGGGGTTGGGGGAACAGGGGAGAAACGGAGCATGAGCGGGGGGTGGGGGAACAGGGGAGACACGGGGCATGAGCGGGGGGTGGGGGAACAGGGGAGACACGGGGCATGAGCGGGGGGTGGGGTGTTACACGAGGGAAACATGGGGCATGAGCAGGGGGTGGGGCGAACACGAGAGAGAAACGGAGCATGAGCGAGGGGTCAGGGGAAAAGGAGGGAGACACGGGGCATGAGCGGGGGTTGGGGGGAACAGGGGAGACACGGGGCAAGAGCGGGGGGTGGGGGGTACAGGAGGGAGACACAGGGCATGAGCGGGGGGTGAGGGGTGACACAAGGGAGACACGAAGCATGAGCGGGGGGTGGGGGAACAGGGGAGACACGGGGCATGAGCGCTGGGTGGGGGGATCAGGGGAGACAAGGGGGCATGAGCGGGGGGTGGAGGGGGAAAGGATGGAGACACAGGGCATGAGCAGGGGCTGGGGGGAACGGGAGGGAGACATGGGGCATTAGCAGGGGTGGGGGGAACAGGGCGCACACTGGGCATGAGCGGGGGGTGGGGGGAACAGGGCACACACGGGGGTGGGGGGAACAGGGGAGACACGGGGCATGAGCGGGGGTGGCGGGAACACGAGGGAGACACGAGGCATGAGCGGGGGGTTCGGGGAACAAGAGAGAGACACGGACGATGAACGGGGGTAGAGGGAACAGTAGGGAGACACGGGGCATGAGCAGGGGGTGGGGGAAACAGTGGAGACACGGGGCATGAGCGGAGGGTGGGGGGAACAGGGGAGACACAGGGCATGAGTGGGAAGTGGGGGGTACATGAGGAAGACACGGGGCATGAGAGGGGGGTGGGAGAACACGAGGGAGACAAGGGGCATGAGTGGGGAGTGGGGGGAACATGAGGGAGACACGGGGCATGAGCGGGGGGTGGGGGGTAACACAAGGGAAACACGGGGCATGAGCGGGCGGTGGGGAGTAACACGAGGGAAACACGGGGCATGAGCAGGGCATGGGGGGAACACGAGGGAGACACAGGGCATGAGCGGGGGGCAACAGAAGACACGGGGCATGTGCCGGGGTGGGGGGTACATGAGGAAGACACGGGGCATGAGCGGGGGTGGGGGGAACACAAGGGAGACATGGGGCATGAGCCGGGGGTAGGGGGGTAACACGAGGGAGACACGGGGCATGAGCACGGGGTGGGGTGGAACAGGGGAGACACGGGGCATGAGTGGGGGATGGGGGAACAGGGGAAACAATGGGCATGAGCGGGGGGTGGGGGGGAACAGGAGGCAGACACGGGGCATGAGCGGGGGGTGGGGGGGAAAGGAGGTTGACACAGGGCATGAGCACGGGGTGGGGTGGAACAGGGGAGACACGGGGCATGAGTGGGGGATGGGGGAACAGGGGAAACACGAGGCATGAGCGGGGGGTGGGGGGGAACAGGGCACACACGGGACATGAGAGGGGGGTGGGGGGTACACGAGGAAGACACGGGGCATGAGCAGGGTGGGGGGAACACGAGGGAGACACGGGGCATGAGCGGGGGGTGGGGGAACACAAGGGAGACACGGGGCATGAGCGGGGAGAGGGGGGTAACACGAGGGAGACACGGGCATGAGCGGGGGGTGGGGTGGAACAGGGGAGACAGGGGGCATGAGCGGGAGTGGGGGGAACATGGGAAACACAGGGCATGAGCGGGGGTTGGGGGGGCAAAGGAGGGAGACATGGGGCATGAACAGGGGATGGGGTGGAACAGGGGAGACACGGGGCATGAGCGGGGGGTGGGAGGAACAGGGAAAACACGGGGCATGAGCGGGGGGTGGGGGGAATGGGAGGGAGACACGGGGCATGAGCGGGGGTGGGGGGGATCAGGGCACACATGGGGCTTGAGCAGGGGGTGGGGGGGAACAGGGCACACACGGGGCATGAGCAGGGGGTGGTGGGAACAGGGGAGACATGGGGCATGAGCATGGGGTGTGGGGTAAAAAGAGGGAGACATGGGGCATGAGCAGTGGGTGGGGGGATCAGGGGAGACAAGGGGCATGAGCGGGGGGTGGGGAGGGAAAGGATGGAGACACAGGGCATGAGCAGGGGGTGGGGGGAATGGGAGGGAGACACGGGGCATTAGCGGGGGGTGGGGGGGAACAGGGCACACACGGGGCATGAGCAGGGGTTGGGGGGAACAAGGCACACACGGGGGGTGGGGGAACAGGGGAGACACGGGGCATGAGCGGGGGGTGGGGAGGGAAAGGATGGAGACACAGGGCATGAGCAGGGGGTGAGGGGAATGGGAGGGAGACACGGGGCATTAGCGGGGGGTGGGGGGAACTGGGCACACACGGGGCATGAGCGGGGGTGGGGGGGAACAGGGCACACACGGGGGGTGGGGGGAACAGGGGAGACACTGGGCATGAGCGGGGGGTGGGGGGTAACACAAGGGAGACACGGGACATGAGTGGGGGGTGGGGGGTACAGGGCAGATACTGGGCATGAGCGGGGGTGGGGGGTACAGGAGGGAGACACGGGGCATTAGCGGGGGGTGGGGGGAACAGGGCACACACGGGGCATGAGCGGGGGTGGGGGGAACAGGGCACACAATGGGGGTGGGGGGAACAGGGGAGGCACGGGGCATGAGCGGGGGCGGGGGGAACACAAGGGAGACACGGGGCATGAGCAGGGGGTGGGTGGAACAGGGCAGACACGGGGCATGAGCGGGGGGTGGGGGGTACAGGAGGGAGACACGAGGCATGAGCGGGGGGTGGGGGGAACAAGAGAGAGACACAGACCATGAACGGGGGTGGGGGGAACAGTAGGGAGACACGGGGCATGAGCGGGGGTGGGGGGAACAGTGGAGACACGGGGCATGAGAGTGGGGTGGGGGAACAGTGGAGACACGGGGCATGAGCGGGGGGTGGGGGGAACAGGGGAGACACAGGGCATGAGCGGGGGGTGGGGGGTAACACAAGGGAGACACGGGGCATGAGTGGGGGGTGGGGGGTACAGGACAGATACTGGGCATGAGCGGGGGTGGGGGCTACAGGTGGGAGACATGGGGCATGAGCGGGGGTGGGGGGTACAGGATGGAGACACGGGCCATGAGCGGGGTGTGGGGGGAAACACGAGGGAAACACGGGGCATGAGTGGGGGGTGGGGGGAAACACGAGGGAGACACGGGGCATGAGCGGGGTGTGGGGGGCAACAGGAGACACACGGGGCATGAGTGGGAGATGGGAAGACACGGGGCATGAGCAGGGGGTGGGGAGAACACGAGGGAGACACGGGGTATGAGCGAGGGTGGGGGAACACGAGGGAGACACGGGGCATGAGCGGGGGGTGGAGGCAACAGGAGACACATGGGGCATGAGTGGGGAGTGGGAGGGTACACGAGGAAGACACAGGATATGAGCGGGGGGTGGGGGGAACACGAGAGAGACACAGGGCATGAGCGGGGGGTGAGGGGTAACACGAGGGAGACATGGGGCATGAGCGGGGGTTGGGGTGGGACAGGGGAGACACGGGGCATGAGCGGGGGGTGGGGGAACAGGGGAGACACGGGCCATGAGCGGGGGTGGGGGGAATGGGAGGGAGACACGAGGCATTAGCAGGGGGTGGGGGGGACAGGGGAGACACGAGGCATGACCAGGGGGTGGAGGGGAACGGGAGGGAGACACGGGCCATGAGCGGGGGGTGGGGGGAACAGGGGCAACACGAGGCATGAGCGGGGGGTGGGGGGAACGGGAGAGAGAGATGGGCCATGAGCGAGGGGTGGGGGGAAGGGGAGAGAGACACGGAGCATGAGCGGGGGGTGGGGGGAACAGGAGGAACACACAGAGCTTACTGTGCAACGCTCTGATGAACCGATGAACAAACATGGCGGGCGTCTCTCACAATACAACGCACTGCACGCTTCACGGCAGCCAATAGCAAAGCACGTCAGATGTCCGCAGACATCACCCAAGTGCTTGCCCAATTCCCGTCCTGTCCGCGGAGCGAACAGGGAAGTGTGTCCGCGAAGCGGACACAGATATCACTAATTTGTTTCACTTACATTTTTGTCATTTTTAAAAAAATCTACTGAATGGATTTACACCAAATAAAAAAAGTAAGCTTTTGGGACCAAGCCGCCGCTCCCGCCGCAAATTTGGTTTAAATCCGTCCAGCGGTTTGGGCTGTAGGCGTGAGCAAAGTTTTTTCCCATTTTGTCTATGGGAAAAAAAGAAGTTTTGGGACCCCCCTATAACTTTGCCCCCCGTTTACCAAACCTCACCAAACTTTGCAAAAAAATTCAGAGTGGGCCATACACTTTTCTTTGCAAAGTTTGGTGAGGATTCGTCCAGGGGGAGCGAAGTTATAAGCCGCCCAAAAAGTGCTCTTCCTATGGAAACAGCAACTTGACCATAACTACATGGCCACGGTATATCTCAAACACTAGCAAAGTTATGCCAGAAATGTGAAAGCAGAATCAGCAATTTAAGCCAAGGCACACAGAGCACAGCGCCACACAGTAGTCATCACCTCCAGTGCAGAGCCAAGTGGACAATGCATTATGGGTGTGCAAATTAGTCAGATGTCAAGCATTGCTCCTGGAAAATGCACATGTCCATAGGGCAATGCTACTGTATATCTAGCATTTCTCAACCCAACACAGATAGCTATCAAGTATCATTAAATTGGGCACTATGATTAAAGTGGCAAAACTCCATCATACAACACTACATAAAAGGGAGCTTTATGTTTAATAAGGTTTAATAAGGTTATCTTGATGGAGCCATTTGGCTGAGAAAACCTACACGTACAGCCCTTCTGAATCCACTGGCATTGGGGCACAACTCTTAATATAAGCGGGGCTATAAGGGTCAATCAGGGTTTTCTTGTGCAAAAGAAGCACGTTTCACATATGGTGAAGTTCCTTGGAATGGGAATCTTTACCTTGCAAATGTTGACAATATAACTCGCATGGCACACTACAGTTGACTTCAGATATCAGTACCTATCTGAGTATGGAGTGGCATTTGGAGGCAGTGCCCCCAATTTATGATGTTTCTAATGGGAATGTTGCTGGCATAGTATGACTGCATCCATTGCATATCAAGGCAATACCATAGTCAGGAGCTGAAATATATGTTTGTCGTTTTATTAATTTATTTGTATTGTATTTTTTTTGTTTACATCGTGATACCACTACTTGTAAGCAGGTGTTGATACATACCAAGTACAAGGCACTTTTAGAAAAGACCCTGTGGGTTTGCCATCAGTCATATGAATTTTATCACTGACATTCAATTAAAGATATTGGGAACGCTGAGTGTGTGTGTGATGTGGAGTATTAAAAATGGGACATTATATAATTAGAACTTGCTCAAAAAGCACTAGTTACATCAGTGACAACTATTGAATTTAAGTCTTTACTAAAGTTAGGGTCAGCTATACAGCTCTGCCGCCCTCGAACCATGCCCTATAGGCTAAGGGCCTGATTCATGGAATTATTTGCATGGAAAAAATGGTACTTGCGTGCCAAACTGTGCGCAAATTTGCGTTCATCGATTCATTGAATAGAATGCACAGTACTTTTCCTGGACTTGCGTGGAGTTTGCGCAGGCTCGGCATGTCTCTGTGAGCCGTCGAGGGCCTTGAGCAAGACTCCACGCAAAGCATCGGCGTGACTTGTACAGAGGGCTGGGAATGGGGCGAAACACCAGAAATGGGGAAGAACTTGTGAAAAAAGAAGGCGTCCCGAGGGTCGCACAGCCAAATTTGCACGTCACAAGACGTATTCATGGATTCGATTATGCAACCTCTCGGCTGGGAAATTTCCACGCAAGTCTTTCATACTATCCGCCACCCAAAGGCAGGCGTAACTACACTCGTACATAGGAATAGCAGCGTGGCGGTAGGTTTGAATGTTGGATTTCGGGTGCGATAATGCAACCAGGGTTCCGATCCAACTTAGGGGTGCGCGTTCGCAGTGTAGCGGGATGCAGGGATGGTTTACGGGGGTTCACACGCAGATTTCCTGAGATTTCAACCGAGTTACGATTATTCATACACATGTTATCGGGGTGCCAGATACAGTTACGGGGGACCCTGCACAGGGTCCCCGAAATGCATGCCTGCTTGCCGGAGACCCCACGCACTGTTTGGAGGGTGTGTGTATTCACGCTCGGGGGAGCATAAAAAGGTAGCTATTTTTGCTTGGTGGCGGGCTGTGTTGGGGGCGTTCTGGGCGTGACTTGCAAATACGGTTACTTTGCGCAGTAAGTTCCATGAACTTGCACTTTTTTATCTGTGCGCAGGCTCGCGCAGTGTCCTTCTCGGTGCGCGGCCTATGCAGTATTTATGCATATATTTGCATGAATCAGGCCCTAAGAATTTACATAGCAACGGGTAACTTTGCTCTCAAACAAACTTTGTACAGCAAAGACGAACAAGAGCACTCACTGGCCAGCTGAGGATATGATTGTGCTTGATTGACACCCAATTCCCTCATTTGAGTGATTTGATTATGATGCAAACAAACCTCGAGGTAAAGATGACTTTTCTGAGGCTGGGAAAAGTAGTTTGGCAATATTGCCATGGAACAACGTTGGTCAGGCTAGCAACATTGCAGATGAGTAACTGCATTAGCGCCTTCCCTGTGCCAAAATATCTGTTTTCCAGAATCTTGGATTGTTGATTCCATATATAAATCTGAGTATGTGACCTTTGCTAAACAAGCTATTGGAAATCTGAGAGGGAGTTCAACTGGGGGATTGGTGTGTTTGATTTTGGCTGATCCTTCTTCTGAAGCATTAGTGATTCCAATTGATTTGAGAACTATTATGGGAGTAAAACGTACCTTATACTGTACTATTGTTATATTGGTGTTTAAATTGTACATCTGAACTGGAGAAGAGCAACATGTTTATTTTAAAATCTTCCAGGATGATTTAACAGAAATATCCTCAGCTTCTTGTGAAATTAAATTGCTTCATGCAGTAATTTCAATGCTCAATCAGACCTGCTGAAAGAGAGATATATACAAGGAAAAAAAAGAAGCATGGATCAAAACAGATATGCAATAAGTTGATTAGTTGTTGGGTTTACTTGCTCCATGGGGTGTGCCCACACGATGCGCGACATCCTGGTGATGTTTCTGGAAAGACTACTTTTAAAGTGTCAGCAAAAGCAATACATATTGATACTATAATGGCTAATCTTCCCAGCTGGTAATTGATGGATAATCTGCACATGATGAGACATGGCGAGAGTGATCAGGAGCTTCTGCTCTAACCACAAACATTACAACAATGACCTAGCGTAAGCAGGATCAGCACCATAGCATGCAGGGTATATATATATATTTATTTAGGCATTTGTTAAGCGTACCGAACACGGGGGCATCTGACCGATAATAGTACCGGTGCCAATAGCAGCATCTTCTACCAAACACTGCATTCTGTGGTCCAACATGGACAACGTGGTTGCTATTGTTTTGCCTTATAAAGATCTCTTTCCATTGTTTTAGGAATTCTCGCAGTCACGGGGTTACGATTATTTTCTAATTGATTCTTCTAGGTTTGCACAAAAACTAATGAACATCTAGCAAACGTGTTTAAGGCAAATAGCCTAAACGCTCTCATTTTAAATAACTGGTCGAGCAAAGATTGGAAGACTGCCAACATAGAAATAATTGAAACCATTACGAATTGTCCCATTGAGAACTCCAATGAGATAACATGTGTTATAAAGTGGTAGAAGGGTTAGGTTTATGATGAATGTGGGAATAAGGAATGTCCTTTAACTGAGAATGAACATGGTTAAAATCTTTTTTTTTTCTTTGAGATGTTTCCCACTCGGGGGGGGGGGGGGTTCTAGATTCACGTTAGCTCAGTGTACTGTTCACAAAGACGACATATCCATTTGTTGATCAGTCTAGTCCGAACCACAAGGGCACCAAAATGCTCGGCAATTCATCTTTGAAAGTGTACCTACCATCAGCAACCCCAGACAGTTATCTCAGCCTTCATGGGCATCATCAGTGAGGTAGAGATGAGTCTTGCTAAACATAGAGACCAGGGAGTCCCTGTCTGGGTCACCCTTAGTAACCTAGTGTTAAACCCCAAGTTTTACAAAATGTACAAGGTATTAGATCACAAGTAAGAAATGTGAATTCAGACATACTGACTGGGGACTTGATGGACGCACAATTTACCAAGAAGCAGGGAGTTCGTTCTCAGCTAGTGAGTAAGGGTTCCATAACTGATACCAACCCTCACAGTTCAAAATATATCTGAGGAGAGTTGGTTAAACCATTATTAAAGCTGTGGAAATACTGCTTGCATCTGAATCAGAAGTATGAGATGCAAGGCAAATAATGATGACTCGACTTACAATTAATATGGCAAAGAGTACTCATGCTCTAGAAGTGCCAAAATGGAGCAAAGCCATAGGCCTTAATGTTATTATTAGGCAGTCCTTTTTAAATCTAAGGGTGCACTATGGATACCTTTTATTGCCAAACTCTCCAACATTAGAAGTCAAAAGGTAGTCCTTGGCTCTTAGTGGAGGGGGGCTCAGACTGCTCCTATTTAAAAGAAGGGCTGATAATGGTGCACCTTACAAATATTTCACTATAACACTTGTTGACTCATTGTGAAACAAATATATGGTAAAGGCTTACTGTCCCTTCCAGAGTGATAGTGCAGCAACTGTGATGTTCTAATGTGTTGTTTGTCGACATTTTATATCCATGCTCTGCCACATCTTCCACCTTTTATTAGAGAAATATGTTATTATGAGGAGGCATGCAATATATTTGACGTTTGTGGCCTTGAAGTGTTCCTTTCATACAGTACCTTGAGATAAATGGTGGGCTTTCCCCGAGGAGATAACAGTCCCACTTCCTTTCCATGAGGCTGTTCACGAACTGTATTCTGATAACTTTGCAGTAGTGTGCTGGAGTTTAGTGGGTGAGAGGTTCCTCCCTTGCCTGTAAATAATTGAGTGTGGCAGTTGTGCGTGCTGGCCTCACATTTATTTCTCTGTATATTAATGATTCCATTATTTCTTTGGCAAATGTTGTGGTTTTCCCAATGAAGCTGGTATGGAGTGGACCAATTATTTGAAGAGTGCTATTCAAAGTAGAGAGTCCGTGTTCCAGGTTTGGTGAGGGAGAAGTAGTGGGAGAGGAGGGCAAAGTCTTCTCAGAGATGGGGAGGTGCTGAAGAAATGATCAGTGGTAGATGGTTCAATGCAAGTACCGGGTGTTTATGGTAAGAATGGAGAATGATCAGGTGAACGAGAGTCTAACATCTGGAGTAATCCATTTTTCTGCGATTGACTATGTGGATTGATCATCTGTCCCTCACAAGCCTTCCGCTCATCTACCTCCAACCTTCTGCGAGTGAGCCGGTACTCAAAGCAGAAATTTGGAGCGAGATCCTTATCCTCAGCAGGTGCCTCCCGCTGTAGTAGCCGCCCTGCCACCCTCTGTCTTGAGCCTGACCTTATTATGTTCCGGAAACTCCTCAAGACCTTCCTCTTCTCCTCTACCTTCCCTCTACCTCCACCCTGCTAACCTAGCGTGCTGCTCCCTCCGTCTCTCCCTCCCCATCCTTACAGCTTGCTGACTGGCCAACGGGTGTACCTCAGAGTCTTACCGGTCTCGGGCACCCCACCAGTCATCTGTCGCACCTGCCTCAGGGCCCTACTCCCACCCACTTTCACTGCACTTAGAATAACCCAAGAGAGTGGCTCACTCTGCACTCCATCCACCGACTGGGTGCACTTGGACCTCCCCTTCCATGTGACCTTCTATGCACTTGCACAACCCAAATGCAACGTGCCTGATGATCATCTGTCTGTTCTCCCTTATCCTATCCCCCTAATTGCACTCGTAAACTGCAGAATCACTGTCAGGATTATTTGCTGTGTTCCAACTGTTAAATGTATTTTACGCACTTACTCTGCCTGTGCAGACTATTATCATCTCAGAATTTCAAGGGCTCTGAGCAACTGTTGTTTTTCCCCCTTGTTCCCACCCTCCTTGAGCGCTTTCAAACACTTTCATGTATATAGGTGTTTAATAAAAATGACCAATACAAGGCAATTCTATCTGAGGTGTGGGAATCAAACTATTTAGTCAGGAAGCAGATTTACTTAGACAGATTGATCATTCCACAGCCTACACATGAAGCTGATGTATAGGTGGAAGGATTTCCCGAGAGGGAGGAGTGAGGGTTGGATGAGTTAGGAGCAGGTGTGGTGTTGAGGACCAGAATGCGTTTTATGGGAGGTAAAATCGGCAGGGAGGTGACAAGAGCATGGGCGAAACTGTTGAGGGGCATGAAGTGGACGAAGCACCACATGAAGGGTTGCATGAATAAGGGTAGGGTTAGGAACAGGGTGAAGAAGTGGATTGATGGCTGGTAGAAGTTAGGTAAGGTTGGTGGTGGAGTAAAATACAGTGGTGGAAAACAGATAATTGCAATTAAGGACAGTGGCAGGCAATACAAATATAGCATATATTGATTAAAACCAAATAAAGTACAATGCAGACTGAGAGTGACTCAATGATTAGAATTACGGCTGATAGTGACTAAATAAAGTTAGAATCAAGGCCAGTAAATACCAGTGCAATGACAATCAATGCTAAGAATGAGCTAAACCTGCAGCCGAAGGCTGAAGGTGACCAAAACTTAAAATCAAGACCAACAGACCTCAAAAATAAAACACCACCTCAACAAAGCTGGCATTAATCAACATATTACATCAGTAACACATATATAGCCGTCACAAGTGGTAATAGCCAACAAAAAAGCTAAGCTTGTAGTAAACGAAAATTAATAATCAAGTAGTAACCAAAAAGCAACAATTAATGCTGGA
Organism: Ambystoma mexicanum; assembly: GCF_040938575.1. Classification (NCBI taxonomy): domain Eukaryota; kingdom Metazoa; phylum Chordata; class Amphibia; order Caudata; family Ambystomatidae; genus Ambystoma; species Ambystoma mexicanum. Next base: position 219,802,648 of record NC_090936.1, on the reverse strand, counting down.
CAAGTCACACAATTATAATAATTGTTTGTCACACCCAACTAGCTCCAAACAGGCCAGGTAGTTAGCAAATAGTAAAAAACATTGCTGCTAATGACCAACACATTATAAACAAGGCTGGTGATTACCATAATATTACCATCAAGGCCAGTGGGGTGTAGGCAGAATAGATAAAGGGTCAATGGCAGATGGAGTTTAGGGTGAGAAAGATGGGTAGTGGTAGCCTAGTGTGGTGGTTACTGGAGGTCATCTCTGAATACTTTAAAACGGTGATAGCAGCCATTTTGTAGTAATTCCAATGCAGGAGTCCAAAGCAAATAGGCAAACTGGTGCAACACTTATCCAATTCCCCTATGCCTAGCCGCATGATAGCTGCACACCATGGGTAGATTCATTTGAAGTGGGCTCTGTGCCATGTTACTGGTGGGGACCCAATCTGATGCATGGCAGCAGTGCAAAATGTGCACTTGCTCTAATGTGTCACCACAAAGAAAATAGCACTGCCAACAATAATGCATATGGTTTATGTGATGCAGCCCTTGGTGAACAGCAGTCTGTGTGTATGTGTGTGTGTGTGTGTGTGTGTGTGTGTGTGTGCTCGCGCGCGCGCGCGAAAGTGTGTGTGTGATGAACACTAAGTATTGTGTGAACAACAGAAAGATACATGGAGCACCACCACAACATATATGTATGGGTTAAGTAGCTTCCCTTACGTTGACATGTTGGCTTGTGAGTAAAGTTATCATTTGTGACGCTCCCATGATATCATGTATGAGGTCAGGCACGGTACATTGTAAGGGCCGAGTTGTGCTTGCGCGACTCCATTGAACTGTTTTCTGCTTGGCACAAGAATATATAATCCCTCTTATGCGCAAAGTTCTGCCGTTTTACTGCGTTGGCTTTATCTCCTGCAACCAGATGGCAGGAATGAGGCTGAAAACTCAGTCTATGTTTAGAATTATTTTGAACATAACAAGAAATCGTGCTGCTATGTGTGAAGGCATGCAACAAAACATGACACCATTGAAATACATTCCACAGACATTGGCAGCCTGTTTTTTGCAGATTCGCTGTCACTGTCTTACAAGGGAAAATCGGGTAAACCAGCAACGTCAGTTTAAAGTGCAACCCATGCTTTTTAGGAAAATAATTGTACACTATGTTTAATGATTTAATACAATGCTAAAAAAAACTATCAGACATAAAGAGGATGTCATATTGTGTGTGTCTACATGCACTGAAAAGCTACCATTCAAGGTTCACGCCTGGGTTGTTTCATACATGTAATCCTTGTCTACTACTAAAGCATTAGGGCCTGTTTCAGAGCGCTTTATTGTGTTGGTGCAGAGCGCCATCTACATTAGCAGTCCTATGATGAAGGCCAGGGCATCTAAAACGCGTAAAGGACTCCTACAACACCATAGATCCAGGTGGCACCTACGAGGGCTTGTGTGGGGATAACGAGGAAAGTCTTTCCTGGGGTTTCCTGTGGCAGCTTGGCCATGTGTCCTTGCCCAGTGTGTAGACATGGCAAAAGGAAGCTTGCAATGTAGCCTTCCTATTGTCCCCATTCCAAGCTTGCTGATTGGCCAGGGGACTGCAAATGAACTGGAGACGGACAAAGAAGCATCGTGAAATACAGGTTTATGTTAGTGCTGAAAGCCTGTGTTCCACACTTTCTGAAGACATCACAGGGACCTGCAACGTACTGTACTAACAACGAGTGTAACCTTGTTGTATCCCATGTACTACACATGCCAATAACTTCTCAGAACCTTATCTGTATCTCTTGGACTATCTATGATTGTTATGGCTGGCGACTGTAACCTTGCTGAAACTTACAGGCCGATTCATGGAATCAACGTTCGCCGAAAAAACGGCGCACGTGTGCGAAAACGTGCGATTCGCAGTGAAATAGCGAAAATCGCAGTGCAAGTGCGATTATCGCAGTGCAAGTGCTATTATCGCACAGAAAACATTGCACATCAATTCATGGAAGTCCGTGCACGTGCAAAATTTGGGATGTGCGCTGAAAAAGTGCGAGGCGCACTCTGGCGCACGCTGGCGCACAGGTCATTCAACGCCGTGCGATAAGGCCACAGCGAATTCGCACATAGCGCGGCGCACATAACAAAAGTAGGCGTAACACGGGGCGTCACACGCAGAATGGGGAACAACTCGTGAAAATGTGGGCGTCACGGGGGAAGTACAGGAGGCAAGTGCGCAGAACGCCCACACGCTCGCCTACAACACGTATTCATGGAATCGAATAGGGAAAAACAGCGCATGGCCAAAGACGCGCACAGGCCCATACATGTCTGCCACATGAAAGCAGCCGGTAGCGTCCCTGTGCAGGTAAAAAATGTGCGCCAAAGTCCTACACGAGCAAGAAGGCCCACTCGCGATCGTGCCTGGGGGAGCGTGTGCGTGTATTACAGAGGTGCGCGAGAAGTTTCACACGCGATCGGGCCAAGGGGAGCGTGTGCATGTATTCCAGAGGCGCGCGAGAAGTTCCACACGCGATTGGCCTGGGCACGTGTATTCCAGAGGTGCGTGAGAAGTGTCACACGCAATTGGCCTGTGCACGTGTATTTCAGGGGTGCGCGAGAAGTTCCACACGCGATTGGCCTGGGGGAGCGTGTGCGTGTATTTCAGAGGTGCGCGAGAAGTTCCACACGCGATTGGCCTGGGCGCGTGTATTTCAGGGGTGCGCGAGAAGTTCCACACGCGATTGGCCTGGGCACGTGTATTCCAGAGGTGTGCGAGAAGTTTCACACGTGATTGGCCTGTGCGCGTGTATTTCAGGGGTGCGCGAGAAGTTCCACACGCGATCGGGCCTGGGGGAGTGTGTGCGTGTATTTCAGAGGTGCGCGAGAAGTTCCACACGCGATTGCCCTGGGCGCGTGTATCTCAAGGGTGCGCGAGAAGTCCCACACGCGATTTGCCTGGGCGCGTGTATTTCAGGGGTGCGCGGGAAGTTCCACACGCGATTGCCCTGGGCGCGTGTATTTCAGGGGTGCGCGGGAAGTTCCACACGCGATTGGCCTGGGCGCATGTATTTCAGAGGTGCGCGAGAGAATTTCCATACGCGATTGGCCTGGGCGCGTGTATTTCAGGGGTGCGCGAGAAGTTTCACACGCGATTGGCCTGGGCGCATGTATTTCAGGGGCTCGCGGGTGGTTTTACACGCGATCGGGCCTGGTGGAGCGGGGTACGTGTATTTCAGGGGCTCACGGGTGTTTTCACACGCGATCGGGCCTGGGGGAGCGGGGTCTGTGTATTTCAGGGGCTCGCGGGTGGTTTTACACGCGATCGGGCCTGGGGGAGCAGGGTACCACTCACCGTCTGCCTTGCGTGTAGAATAACGCGTAGCCAACACCCACCCGCTGTGAAGTAATAGCGTATGAACGCCCATGCGCGATACGTCACAGACACGCATACGCGCTAAGGGCCTTTGGTCCAATGGAATCGCGTATGCGTGCTGACGCGCTTACGCGCTAAGGGCCTTTCCTCGATTCACACGCTGACGTGCAGAATTTTCATGTGCCAAATCACTCCGTATCAAGCTGGCCACGCGTAAGCACATGGAAGACCACGCTCCTGCCCAAAAGGCCGAATTACTGCCCCCCAGAGCCCCCAGCAGCCTCCCACGAGCCATCTGCTGCTGCCTGCCTGCCTGCTGCCACCGTGCCCTACCATTTGGTGCCTGCACATCAGCCATCTGCAGGGGTCCAGTTGCTGTGTCCACCCCTGCTGGAACAGAACACTCCCGACTGGGATACCATTGCTCCACAGCCCAGCCCCAGGACCCAGTTGCCCACCCACGCCTGCCTCGGGGGTCGCCATGTCGGGGCAAACACCATCCGAGACCACTGGCGACCCCCAGCCAGAGGGGCAGAGGGCCACCAGCTTCAGTCAGAAGGAAGTTGGTGTCCTGGTGGAGCTTGCCCTGGGGCATTATGATGCCCTCTTCGGATCACCACGCGCCGACAAGGAAGGACGGGACAGGATCTGGGACGACTTTGTGGTTGCCGTTAACGCGGAGGGGGTGGTAACACGCAACATCAAGCAAGTCAAGAAGCGCTGGGAGGACTTCAGGTCCAGGACCCTCATAAAGGCCCGGCGCCTCGTGGAGGGGGCCGGGGCAGCATGAGGGTCCTGTAACGCTTACGCCCAGCACTCCATGCCTAGATCCTTGAGAGGCAGACCCGTCTGGAGTCGAGCGGTAAGTGGCCAAGCATTGCTGTGTGAGACAGGGCATGTTGCAGCGTGCTGGTTGTCTGATACTTGCCTGTATGTGTGACATAGGCCATGTACACGGGTGTGGGTGCAGGGACATCATGGTCATGCATGTGAGACCAGTAAGGTGTGAAGCACACGGTTGGTGTATGTGTTGAAATGTAACATGGGGAGCCCTATGCGGAATGGACACATGAGAGCATGTCAGTCTCTGTTCCTGGACATGGGTGTGGGTGAGGGATGGGTGTTGATGCCATGTACATGTATGGTGTCCATGTCTGTGTTTCTGACCTGCGTGTCTGTGACTTGTGCATGCCATGGATGCATGACACATGTCTGTGACAATGTTCAGATTCACTGATGCAGCCTAGTTATCCTTGCATCCACTGTGTCTGGGGTGTACGAGTCCAGATGGATGAAAGTACGTTGAAGTGTGTGCATGTGATAGGCATGACCCATGATGCATGTGAGTCCAAAAACAACATTGTATGATTCAAGAGTCCCTTGGACATGTTTGCTTATGTCCATAGCATGCACCATGCCTGTTACTGCATGTGTTTTGCCTGCACTGACCCATGTGTTGTGGAGGGACATGATGGAAGTGATCTTTGACAGTGCCACTCATCTGCTATTGCTTCCTGTCTAGGGGACCATTGTACAGTACCCTGATGCTTGTGTTCTATGTCTCCCTCTACAGAGCGCAAAGTGAAGAAGAGGGCGGAGACGGCGCTGTGGAGCTAAGCGGCGGGGATGCCCCCACGGCTGCAGCGGAAGGGGTGGGTGAGCCCCCCACAGGGGCTTGCAACGGCGGAAGACGGTGTGGAGCCATCCAGGTTGGTGGTTTCCACAGAGGAGGAGGAGGCCGCTACTGAGCCGCACATGGGGCCTGGTGGGGGCATCCCTGCTGGTGCAAGAGGTGCAGTCCAGGGGCAGGGGCAGGAGGCAGCACAGGTCGCCGTGGAGGTGCCTGAGCATGTCACTGGCCCTGACACTGTGACTGCACCACCATGCACCAGCTGGGATGCCCCATCCCAGGCCCGTCCGCAGGTAGGGGGGATGTCCATGTCATCTGACTCCCCTCCACCTGCGGACGAGGGGACCCGTGGCCATATAGAGAAGGTCCTGATTGGTGTCGCGTTGCGCACGGCTGTCATTTGTGATGAGGTGCGTGCTTCCCAGGGGGAGCACGCACGTCTTCACGAAGAGCACCATGCCAACGTGGCCCAGTTGGAAGCGGTCATGGTCGGGGGTCTCGTACATGTGTCGGGCACTCTGGTGACCCTCTCCTCCTCTGTGGAGGCTATGCGCCAGTCGTACTCCATGTCGTCTTCCAGCCCAGATGCCACCAGGGCCCCCTGTGGACCTACCCCGACCAATGCAGCCAGCTCGGTGGGGATCCCATCCCTGCCACAGTCGGGAGTCGGAGGTCCAGCAGGGGTGGACACACCAGCAAATGGACCTCAGCAGATGGAGGATGTGACGGCATCATCGGGCAGGGCACGTGCACGACGGCATCTGTGGTTTCCATCAGCCTGGATGCCGTCGTGCTGGCACAGGCAGTTGCGTCGGAGGCAGCGGCAGGCTCGACGTGGGAGGCATCATGGCTCGGGGCCATCAACATCAGGGGTGCAGGCATCTGCCGGAAGGCAGGAGAACCCTGGAATGGGAGTGGCTTCCGTGTGGGAGCGGTTGGGCCAGCAGATAGGTGCGGAGCGGCAGCGGGCAGCGGAGGAACGGCTCACAATGGTCAGGGCGGAGAACTCCATGCGGAGGGCCCTGAGGCGCGCCGAGTGCCTCGAGGCAATCCGCAGGGGGTTGGAGGTGGACATGTCGACGGCCCTGCAGACCCTCGGGGCCATGGATGAGGACCGCCTCCGGGACATTGAGCAGGAGTTTGATGATGCCCTGGCCCGGGACATCCAAAAGTGAGCCGTCAGACTAGCCCGCTGCCCTTGTACATAGTTATGTAGGGAGTGTTAGGTTTCCTTTTTTTTTAATTTATTTTGGACCTTTTGGACATTGGCCACATTTTTGTATATAGTTTATTTTATTAGTTAGTGGTGTTAGATAGGTTTCATTTCTTTTGTTGGGATAATGGACCCTGGCTTGTTCGTCTGTACATAGTTCACTGTTGGATTTAATTTTTCTTTCACAATTTACCCATGGAGCAATGGCTTTCAATTATTATTTCCCATTGGATTTACTTTTGTGGACAGTGACTTTGGACACCATTACTTTGGATTATGATTTTTGGTTTTGCTTTTTTTCACAGACATGCTTCTTTTCATTTTTGTACATTCCCATTTCAGTTTCTTTATTTTTGAATCTATTTATGTTTCCTTTAATACATATTTTTTTATCTAACTTCAATGTGTAGTATCATCTCATTGGTTTCATGCATATCATGATATGGGTTTTGAGATTCACTGACACCCATTGGGTGTATGTGAGGGACATGTGTTTGTTTCGAAACTTGCAATTGGTGTTCTGTCATGTAATTGCCATTTCTGAGTGGGTGGATGCAATACTCGGGTGGGTGTTTTGCATTTGGAGGCTGACCATAGGGACCAGGGATCTAGATTGTGATGACATGTTGGCTGGGGAACATGAGTTGGACATGGGTGGGGGCCTGCTGGCAGGTCCCCAAAGTGCTGGGGGGTGGGGGTGGTGGGGACATGAGTGGGACATGAGTGGGGGCCTGCTGGCAGGTTCCCCGCAATGCTGGGTGTGGGGGTGCAAGGGGACATGAGTGGGGGCCTGCTTGCAGGTGCCCCGCAATGCTGGGGGTGGGGGTGCAAGGGGACATGAGTGGGACATGAGTGGGACATGAGTGGGGGCCTGCTGGCAGGTGCCCTGCAATGCTGGGGGTGGGGGTGCAAGGGGACATGAGTGGGACATGAGTGGGGGCCTGCTGGCAGGTGCCCCGCAATTCTGGGGGTGGGGGTGCAAGGGGACATGAGTTGGTGATCATTAGTGCCTTTGCTGGGGGGCATGCCCATGTTGGGTGGGCTGCCTGCGGGACATGACCAGGGATGCAGGGTAGTCCCCTGTGGTGTGGGCTGCCTGCAGGGGCCGTGGAGGGTGTACAGGGAACACCTGGGAGGACCCACTCTGCCAAATCACATGTAGGACTCCCCGGCACCCCTGAAATACACGTACCCTGCTGAAATCGCGTGTAAAACTTTCCGTGCACCCCTGGAATACACGCACATGCTCCCCCAGGCCAGATCGCGTGTGTAACTTCACGCGCACCTCTGATATACACGCACACGCTCCCCCAGGCCAGATCGCGTGTAAAACTTCGCGCGCACCCCTGAAATACAGGTGCCCAGGCCAATCGCGTGTGGAACTTCTCACGCACCTCTGAAATACACGCGCCCAGGCCAATCGCGTGTGGAACTTCTCGCGCACCCCTGAAATACACGCGCCCAGGCCAATCGCGTGTGGAACTTCTCGCGCACCTCTGAAATACACGCGCCCAGGCCAATCGCGTGCGGAACTTCTCGCACACCTCTGAAATACACGCGCCCAGGGCAATCGCGTACGGAACTTCCCACGCACCCCTGAAATACACGCGCCCAGGCCAATCGCGTGCGGAACTTCCCGCGCACCCCTGAAATACACGCGCCCAGGCCAATCGCGTGCGGAACTTCCCGCGCACCCCTGAAATACACGCGCCCAGGGCAATCGCGTGCGAAACTTCCCGCGCACCCCTGAAATACACGCGCCCAGGGCAATCGCGTGTGGAACTTCCCGCGCACCCCTGAAATACACGCGCCCAGGCCAATCGCGTGTGGAACTTCCCACGCACCCCTGAAATACACGCGCCCAGGGCAATCGCTTGTGGAACTTCCCGCGCACCCCTGAAATACACGCGCCCAGGGCAATCGCGTGTGGAACTTCCCGCGCACTCCTGAAATACACGCTCCCAGGCCATTCGTGTGTGGAACTTCTTGCGCACCCTGAAATACACGCACCCAGGCCATTCGCGTGTAATACTTCTCGCGCACCCCTGAAATACACCACACGCTCCCCCAGGCCAGATCGCGTGTGAAACTTCTCGCGCACGCGTGTTCCCGACACCCGTAATATGCGTTCCCCGCTTTGCGTTTGCTGTTTGCCAGTCCGGTAAACTGGTACAGGGTTCGCATAGCCCTTTGCGATGGTTTTGCGATCTTGATGGCTTTTCCTTGCGCGAGGGCGTTCTTGGGGGCGTAACTGCCGCTGCTGCAGGGTCGCTGCGCCACTCTGCGCCACATCTGCTTTTGGAGGTGAGAATCCATGGATACGCTGTGCGCGGAAATTGATTTTATCGCACGCGGCTGGCGCAGACGATCGCATGGGCACGCTGTGCGCCAGTTGCGTGTGACACTTTTGAGAGGAATTACATGAATCGGCCTCTAAGTTTTCTTGTAACCAGCGCCCAGATGGCCCCGGGTTCGGCGTGTTTTATAAATAAATCATATCCTATCTTTTATAACCCCCTCTATAAATCAGGCATGTGCATTTCAGAGCAATTCAAAATGTAAGCTTATTTTTCTAACATATCCATTTCAGTGCACAACATGTGTTTGTATGCAGGCAATATGTCCGTTTCATGACACCATCATTCTTTTGTGTCATTAAATACATCTTTCCAAACTTTCCTCATTATTGCTTCATACCAGGGGGTGTGAAGCTCAATTGGATAACATCCAGTCTGGAATCAAAAGCACTGCTTGTGGGCCACACACTTGGATCCAAGAAAATGAAAAGCATAATGATACACAGTGGTGGCGAGTGGATTTTCAAAGTGATTACTGCAAGCAAAGTGAGCCAATCTGAAACCACTCTAGAAGGTTTCGACCATATTTGCTTCCAGAGAATAAAAACTAAAATAATAATTGGTCGAAAGGGTGCAGCATTCAGCAAAAATTCAGGAGAAATCGGATTTCATTTTTAAAACATGTTTGGAGTGCAACACATGAAATATTGAAATACTATTTGTGCCAGATCGGAGTATACCCCGTTCACCGAATCCAATTTCACCTAATCAGAAATCCTTGCATTTCTTTTTCTTCGAATTGGTTAGTTAAGTAGGTGAATTATAAAACATAGATGGGGATGTGGATAGGGGATAGCATAAGGTAAACAGAAGGGGAAGGGTGAGGAGGGTCTCCCCTGCATAATATAAAATAAATTCTGGAGAAACAAACATTCCAAGATTTCATCTTTAGGTGTAGTGGATTCGGTGAAATCACAGAGATCCGTGCCAGATTACCAAACGTGCACCACGGCATTCCATTGCAGCAAATCAGGTCTGCGACCATCAAACATCGTGGGCTCCATATAAACAATGGATGCAAAGTAGATACATCTATATCTGAGCCATGTAATCACTGAAGTAGGGCCCGATATAGTTACCACTACCACACTTGGGAAACTATTGGTCGAAAATACACCATCTTAAAATAATGAAGGGTTTGGAAGAGCTGTAGCTCAAGCTGCAGCATTCATTACATTTTGTGGAGCAGGGTTATGATTTGAGTTGTTCAAGCAAAGTTACCTTATTAAGCACTTTTTAGAACTAAGGGTTCAACATGTCACTGCACTGGCAATGTTGCATTGGATTCACTAAAGAGCATGAGCTAGCGTTTGAACACTGATTGTGGCTTTACCCTTGTTTCAGACATTTAACATATTTCAGGACTAGTTTTCTTATAAGTGCTGGTCCCGGACACCAGTGATCTTTATACAGAATTATTGTGGGTCTATTTGAGCTCAGAATAATGGCATTCACTATAATTGGTGCCAAATGTGCATGGGGTGGCTACAGAAACAAATAACACTTGGCTATGTCTTGAAAAGAAAACAGCTGCTTATTGGTAGTGTGACTATTTCTTTTTTTGAAAATATATTTTATTATCATAGCATATGACATTTTCCATAGCATCAGTTCAGAAGTACAACATGCAGAGTCAGTCAGATACAGGAGGGATATTATAACAGACTCTTGAGGAGTCACGATCAACATACAGGGTTATCATCATACAACCAATCTGGAGGCAAGAGCCTAGAGTCATTCTCTTTATATCTAGACTTACTCTTGAGATAAAATCTGACTAAATAAAAATTGCTTAAAATCTGCCCAGATATCCCTGGAGAGACGTGTAACAGGGGTTGTTGCTATCAACGTCACTTCCACATTGTGTGGCCACATCATATGCGACAGCCATTGTTGCTTATCTAGGCCCTTGTGTTGCGTCCACCCGTGCAGCACACATCTCTTAGCTAATAGAAAGATGAGGCTTAAGAATGCATACATGAGTTTAGAGACCTTGCCAAATTGACTAAATAAACCAACACTCGGCATCACCTGGAGATGAATGCCGGTGACAGTTTCCAATGTAATATACACATCCCTCCCGAAAGACTTAATTGGCTTCATTCGACATACACCTGGCCAAGTGCCCTCAGAATCTCACCCATAGAGCCATAGCCTGGCGGGAGTATATTGCCATCTATTTAGTATTTTCAGTTGGATCATTCGGAACTTCGAGTTGAAAGAAGCCTATCGGGTCAACTTTCACATTTCCTGCCACATGCCATCCGTAATATCAGTGTTTGGACCTCTGGCCCATTTCTCTCACGGTTTGGATGTCGCCAGCGGAATGTGCTCCGAGAGCATTTTATATAACATGGACTTATCTTTTTACAACCTTCTACACCGGTTCATCAGGGAACGTCGCCACTGTGACTGGAACGCTGGTCGAAGTCTATAATATTGCAATCTTTACACAGGCACCATGCATGTACCCCTTCCAAATTCATAGTCATCCACGAACATCCCATCATTATGCATGTGGCCAAGTGTCATGACGTGCAATCCGGACCAGGTTCTACTGATCCATAAATCAGGTGTAGGGCGGAGGGCTGAGCACCCCTGAATGGGAAGGTTTGCACCGTATGGGCGTTCATCCTGCATCCATTAGAACATTTTCTTACCAGCCAAGTTTGCCGCCCTGACCGGGTCATACAAGCAATCATTGGCGATCGTCAAGGTCAGTAGAGATTACTTTATATCTCCATCACCAGCAGCTCAACGTTCTAGTTTCCTTTCTCATATCTTATAGTAAGAGCTTGCCATTTCATTCGAACAGCCCCGCAGTGTCACGTACATTTTAATATTACTGAATCCCCACCTTGAAGAAGGGTCTCCCTGGCCATATGTGTATATTTTGGAAGATATAATACAATTTTGGGAGTATTACTTCTTCGGTAAAGGGATCTTCCCCACCACCGTGATTGGTAACCGCTCCCATCTGTCCAGTTTAGTGGTAAGGAGTCAGAGGAAGGTGTCATCATTTTCACTGTATAGCGAGTCCCAAGACCTGGAAATCTTATCCTCCAGGTACACTAGCCATGCAAATTACCCTGCATTTGGTGGTCGAGGCGAGGCCTCTGTGTGGGGGAACAGTTTTGATTTGGCTTTATTAATATGCAATCCAGAGTATATCCCACATTTAGCATTTCATGCATTACCAGTTCCAGATTCACATGTGGGTCCCTAATAAATGAAAAGACAGCATAAAGTGATATTTAATCCGGAGGGCCATTATCCTGATTCCCTTGCATTTGTGTTTAAGGCTTATCAGATCTGCAAGTGGTCCCGTTGCTATCGCAAATAGAAGGGGTGATAACGGACATCCTTGTCTGGTGCCCCTCTCTATTATTATTGGGTCATCCATTTTCCCATTAGTTCATACCCTGGCCTGTGGAGATGTACACAGTAAGCGTATGTATCCTACAAATTGAGAGCCAAATCCGCATTGCTCAAGCACGGCATATAGGTACCTCCAGGATAATTGCCGTCTGGGTATTCAATGTGGCGGCAACTGCCTGTACCTCTGGGTCTATTTGTGCCATAATGTCGAGCAACCTGCAGATGTTTAGAATGGTGGAGCAGCCCGGAATGAACGCTGATTGGTCGGTGTGAATTATGTACTGCATAAAGGGAATTAGCCTCATAGCCAGAATTTTGAAAAAGACTTTCATGTCCACATTGATTAGTGAAAGGGGTCAGTAGGAGCCGCATTCGTCTTGGGGTTTACCAGGTTTCGGCAGAACTGTAATAACGGCCACATGTAATGATAACGGAAGTATCTGCTTGTCTAATGATTCTTCCCACATTTTCAATTTTGGGCTTATACTGCTTGTACAACTCAGAATTAATCCCATTCGGTCCCGGGGCTTTCCCCGATGGTATGGTGTTGATTGCACTTAATATCTCTTCTAAGGATATGGGCTGATCTAGCTGGGTGCGGGTATCAATAGATATTTGAGTCAAGGGCAATTCATCAAGGAATTCATGAATGTCTACCTATGCACATGATTCACTTTGTGCAAACAGCCTGGAATAAAAGGTTTCAAACATTGTATTTATCTCTTTGCTGGTAAAACTGTCAGGCCCACCTCATTCTGTATGTGTGAAATACTGTGTCCTCCTCTTTCTTGCATTGCTAAACGATCCAAAGTTTTACCTGGCTTTTCTCTTTCCCCATATCGCCAGACAGCTGCCAGACTCCCCAAGAATGTCAGCTCTGTATCAGCATTGGCTTGAAACTCCCCTATTGCATCTTTAATTTTATCCAGCTATGCTGTGATTGTGTTAGCTGGGAATGTCAGCTCCAGCCTCTGCAATCCCTCCACACTTTTATGGATGTCTCTACTAATAGTGGGAAGAACCCCAAATTCAGTTGATATGGCCACCCCTCTGACATATGATTTCAATTCTTGCCATTGAGAGGCAGTTTCTTTCACTGTGCACATGACTTATTATTTCTTTTTTTTAAAAACTTTTGTTTATTGGCAGAAAGTTAAGACAGGTATAGCACCGTTTTTTTACAGAGATAAACAGAAATCCCCATAGCCCAGTTGGGCATTATAACATACATTTTAAGATAGGTCCCAAATGGGGGGGGACATTGACAACCCCAGGGTAGGCAAGGTGTCCAGTATTTATGGCAATGCGTCGGGCGGACCCGACAGGGGGGGGGTGCGTCTCCACTCCACCACATCTCTATTGTTCAGATAAGTGCAGAATTCCGTCCATACATTCTTTGGACGTGATGGCGTGGGCAGGGATCCGATGTACTCCTCCTCACAGGTTTGCACCCAGGTGATGGCCTTCAACCACATATCAAAGGTGGGGGGAGAGCAACGTTTCCATCTTTGCAAAATACATCTTTTAGCAACAATAGCACATACATTCAGAAATTTTGAATTTTTTTTTGCATTATCTCCGGACCAAATTCCAAACAATAGGGCCAGCGGGACGAGGTCTATTGGGGACCCCACTATCTATGTGAGCGCTCTCGCCACCTCCAGCCAGAACTCCCCGAGCGCAGAGCAGGACCAAAACATGTGCATATGATCAGCCTCTTCAGAGTTGCATTTAGGGCACTTGCGGGTGGGGGAGCGTGTGAAGTTCACTACCCTATACGGTGTGTAATAAAGTCTGTTGAGTAATTTATATTGTATACAGCGGAATCTAGCGCTAAGTGAAACTTTACGCGTATGTGCACACATTTTGCCCCACATGCTATCAGTGATTTCCATCTCCAGCTCTCTGGCCCAAGCTTCCTGTGGTTTGAGGGACGTGTTCTCTCGTTTTGTTAGTTGCATTTTATACAAGGAGGACACTATGCCCCAGCTGCCATTGGAGTTTGTTATGTATTGGAGTTCGGGCGAGTCTGGGGGCTCGTTTGGGTAGGACGGCCATATTGTGTGAACCGCCGCTCTAAGCCTAAAGTATTGCAGTAGCTCAAGCGCAGAGTTGTAATGCTCGGGCCACCATGTTTGGGGGGTGATGAATTTACCATCTGGGAATAGGTCTGTCAGTGCACGATATCCCAAGGCCTCCCAGCGTTGGATAAACAGATGATCGTGTGTGGGGGAGAGTCCTGGCAACTGTCGTAAGGGTAGCCATTTATAGTATAGGTGATGGCCTTGTGTCGGATTCAAGATCATATTCCATGCTCTGATTGTTGTGGCCACAGGGTCTGCAGGGGCGTCTGTCTGGAACGTATGATGTAGTAGCAGAGTCATAATGTTAGTCCCGTCCCCCGCCAGTCTCTCCAATTTGACGTGTGGAGGTGAGTTTAGGTGTGTATACCAGTGTCTGGCGTGTAGGGCCTGTGCCGCAACCCAGTACAGGGTTAGATTAGGGGCTGAGAAACCCCCTTTCTCATAGGAAGGGGTCATATGTAGCCAGTTTTTGCGGACTGCCCCGGAATTCCAGAGGAATTGGGTGAACATCACGTGGATTCTCCTAAAATATTGCTTCCCGGCCACACTGGAACATTAGCAAAGATGTATAGGAGCTTAGGGACCGCAATCATTTTGACTAGTGATAGCCTACCTGCCATGGACAGAGTGAGGTTGCGCCATTTGAGCATCTTGGATTCAATATGCTGTGCCGTTGTATCATAATTATTCGCCAGAAAGGAGGTTTTGGTTAGTGAAACTTGTACCCCTAAGTACTTGATACCTCCTGGGGACCAACGCAGGGGAAATTCACACGTAGGTTGTTGGGTTGCCACAGTGAGAGGGAATATCTCAGATTTAGAGTAGTTAATGGTAAAGCCAGAGAACGTTCCTATTTTGGTTATGTCTCGGATGATCGGGTCAAGATGTGTGGAAGGGTCCCTGACATATAGGAGTATGTCATCAGCATATAATGAGATAATTTCCGGCGTGTCCTTTAGGCGAATACCTTTGCAGGTATGTCGGTCTCTAATGTGGTCTGCCATGGGCTCGATGGCGAGCGCAAAGAGGATGGGGGAGAACGGGCATCCCTGACGGGTGCCCCTGTATAGCGCAAAAGGGGAGGAGACGATGGAATTGACAAGCACCCTGGCCCTTGGATCAGCATATAGCAATTTTATGTAGGAAATCATGTTCAGACCTATTCCCATTTTTCCCAGCACGGCCCATAAGTAATTCCAGGAGACCATGTCAAACGCCTTCTGGGCGTCTAGTGTGACCGCCACTGCATCCGCCTTCGGGTCGATTCTGGACATTACATTGAATAATCGGCGGATATTAAGTGCAGTAGAGCGGCCTGGAACAAATCCACTTTAGTCAGCATGAACCAGATGGGGCATAAATGGGAGGAATCTATTCGCAATTATTTTGGCAAAGATTTTCATGTCTGTGTTAATGAGCGATACGGGCCTATAAGAACCACATTCAACTGGGGGCTTCCCGGTTTGGGGAGAACAGTGATTAGGGCTTCTCCTGGCCCTCCATAGGTGTCATGGTGCTCGCAGCCCGTACGGGGGGAGGGCCGGAGTGACCCCCGTGTCCAGTGGCCCAGGCCACCCCCGATGGCGTCGGGCACCGCCGCCTCCAAGCGAGCAGAGCGGAGAATGGCAAGCGCCGCCAGGGCCAAAGACCCGGGTCAGAGCACAGAACACTGCAGACCGCCGCCGCGCCCAGGAAGAACCAGCAGGTAGTGTTGGGGCGGAGGGCGGGAGTGAGCAGTAGCAGCCTCAGAGGTGAAGCCGGGCCCACAGGCGCCCAGCGAGGCAGCAGAGGGCCGGGGGCACGCTACCCCACCCCCCGGGCACTCACCGTGTCCGCCCGCGACCGGCAGGGCTCGTGGCAGTAGATCAGCGGCATCCACACTGGCGCTTCAGGCCCGCAGCAGGGTCCCCGTCCCACGGAGGCTGCACACCAGGAGGCCCGGCGCAGATCAGGCCTCCGGCCGGGTGTGACGCACCCCGGCCGCCAATGCATGCCTGCCCTCAGAGGTCTAGGAGTAGGGCCCAGCGAGCGCACAGGGCCGGCGAGCGAAGTAGCGCATATGTCGGCCGCCGCTGAGTCTTGGGTGGCGGTTTTGGCACTGTATACGTCCCGCAGCTAGGAGAATCCGTTGATGTGGTTCTCAAGGGTAAAGATGAGCGGATTCTGCCGTTACTCGCAGGTGAAGCTCTGTGGGTAGCGGAGCTCTGTAGCTAGGCGGTCATCTTGTCGGCTGCTCAACAGCGCCCCCCATGACTGATTATTTCTATGTATATTTTCAGTTAGTTACATTTGTGCATGTCATTGCATTATTTACTTTGCATACATATCCCATTCATTTAAGCAACTTTGCTTTTAGTGATGTGGTGCCCTCAGACAATTGACAGGGAATTGGCTATTGGTTACAGTGCCTCTCTCTCTCTTTAGGGAAACATTGTTCAGAAGAATGTTTACTGACACGGGAGAGCAATGAGCACTGTCCATATGGAGGGCTTGTCAAAGGGTCTTGCGGGACCATATCTGGCCTACAGGCCTTATGTTTGAGACCTTTGCTTTAACCACTAAAACAGCACTAGCAACCGATTATTTGTGAATCAATACCACAGCCTTATATGCCAAACATCTCTTGCTTTTATTTTTTATTTTATTACTGTATTGTACAGTTAGCGAATGTCAACCTTTAATACAACTCAGGGCCAATCATAAAAAAATCAAATTCCACTAAAAAAAAACACAATATGCGCAGCAATAAAATAGAGGGTAATAAACAGCATATACAATTGCCTAAATCACTGTACATATGCAGAAAATATAACTGGTAACTATATCACAGTCTCCTCATGGCAATATTTCCAATATAATTGCTATCTTCCGCGAGAAGATGGTGAAAAATATAATGGACGCTTCCTGGTTTCCCCTCATAAACATGCCCCACAGGCCTTCTGCCGAGGCCATCCCCATTAGACCTGCTGCTTTTAAGGCACTCAACCGAAGATTCTGTTTTTCTAAAAGGTATTTTTAATGTTCTCAACTATCATTCTCCATTCATTTATTTTTAATGTCAGTGCTCCTTTTCATTTGTATTAATATCATATCAAATTTTTGTGCATGTTTAATCACTGCATAGTTGTTTTTAAATCCATGTGTGTAATTAAAAAGCCCACGCAAATGTATTCAGAGAAATTCCAGATCTCATACCTTTGAGGTGATTTGGCAGAAATAAAATGTGCACTTGTGTATAGGTGTGTTATAGACGCCATATCATATCATATCATATCATACTAATCTACTTTTTACATTTGGGTAAAGAGATTTTGGTGAATTTGGACTAGAGCTGTGGCGAGGGAGGTAGGATTCAGTTGAGGGAGGGGTAGACAAGTGAAATAGAATACGCCATCTTTTTAAGACTAATAAGGTGAAGAAAATCCAAGTGAAAACATTGCATGAAATATACACACTTCTCATTTCGTTTCAATGATCAGTGAGGAGGATTATCTCCCTGAACTGGTTGTAGGCAAGCAGGAGATTACATCCATTGACTGCAAATACGTGTTATGTTTTTTTGTGATGCAACGCATATACAAATTGCATACAGAAAATCCTAGAATAATTTGGAGACACAGAATTACTCTCAGTGGCTGGCTGTAACTCAGTGTGAAAAACAAAAGAGGTGATGGCTGCAAGGTTTGTAATTAATCCTAACCTCTGCTGTTGCTCTGGGCAACCCTCCAGACCATCATTCTTCACGTGCCAAGCTATTACAAATGGGGAAAGGCCATATGTAAATCCGTCTTGGCTCCACCCCAAAAGGGGAAGTCTAGCCCAAACTACTTCATCACATCTCTTCTGCTTGAGACTACAAGCATCCACAAACATGTTTCAGCCTTGTTGGGGATCATCAGTTAGGAGTAGCTTGGGTCTCTACTCCCAGCAGGCAGAGGACCCACGTCTGGGCATATCATTCCCATTCGAGGTGACTTACGCAAAAGAAACCAGGTGATGGCTGGAATGTTTGGAATTAATCCTAACCTGTAGCATTGTTCTGGGCAACCCTCCAGACCATATTTCTTCAACTGCCAAGCCATTACAAAAGGGGAAAGACCATATGCAAATCAGGCTTTGTCCCACCCCAATTGGGGCAGTCCAGTCTGAACTGTTTGATCATATTTCTTCTGCTTGAGACTACAAGCATCCCCAAGCACTCAGGGTGATTTACGCAAAACAAAAAAGGTGATGACTGGAAGGTTTGGAATTAATCCTAACCTCTGGAAACACATGTGCCATCATTTGTTCTTCTATTACTTGAGAGGAAAACATCCCAGTGTCATCTTATATGACAGACACATGTTACATTTCCTGTCAGAGACTAGCAAGGAGATGAAATTCAAATTCAAAGAATTCAAAGAAGGCTCAAAGGATAGTAAATTAACTGATTGTAATTGAGTGTGGCATCTTTTTGTAATGAGACAAAATACTAGCAAAGAGAATATTGTCGAATTGTTTCAAGGCAGGTAATTAATATTTAGTTATTTTAAATGAGTGTGCAATCTGTGCAATCTGTATGTAACAAGACAGAAGAGCAGCAAAGATAAATTAATACCATTGTTTGGAGGCAGGCGATTACATTCAGTGGCTATAATGTATTGTTTCACACACATGCCAACTACTTGTGGCTACAAGTATGAGGTGTGAGAGAGGCAAAATGACCCCTTGTATGACATACAACATGCAAGAGGAGGCAGACAGCGGACAAACATCAGTGAGGGAATGGCAAGAATACCAGTACCACAACACCTAACAGTGTTTTAACAAGATTTACATGGGGATTTCAAATGAATGTGGCAAAAGGATTACAATAGTATCACGGGACATCTCCTGTCAAGAAAAGGATGAATACTTGGTCTTAGATCAGTCGCTACTGACGCTTATTGTGCTTCCCAGGCCACTAAGAGTCTCTGAGGTTTCCACCTCTGGTAGTTCTCTGCAGTTTTTTGTGGAGTTCTTGTGGCTTGAGCATGAAGTGAGTGTAGGCTCCTACAGGCTCAAACTGGCACCAGTCCCCCACCAGCTTGTACATCTTTGCCAAGAGGAACAGAGCTTTGAACATGTGAGAACCACATTAGTAATCATGTTCACTGATGTTTTAAAGCACTGATCACCTCCCTATCTTAGGGTCCTGGCACTTAATTGCAGCATTCCACTCCTTACTGCCCTGCAATGTGCTACTTCTATAAGGGACCTAATATCGCCTCTTTTCTACTGCCTCCTTCTAACAAGTCTCTCCCTGCACCTACTTGACTCCTCTCCATGAGCTTGTACCTCAATCCATCTCATATTTACATTTCCTGTACTCAATGTTCACCTCTCATCTCCCCATGTATTATCCAAGTCTCAACATGATCCCCTCACCTACCTACGGTCCTTGCTTGCTGATGTTCCTCTGTCTAGCCTTACTTGCTCCACCAACCTCCTCCTTGACTTTCCTCCTTCACCTCTCTACTGTTGTTCCACCTCTCATTCTGTCCAGGTTTTCCACCTCTTACTTGCTCTCCTGCCTGCTTTCACTTCTTTCCAAATTGCCCCAAATGCTATATTGCTCTAACATGAAACAGATGCACCAATTGCCTTCGTGGGCCACCTTCTATATCCCACTGAACCAGGTGCAGACCAATCAGAATGGTTTGATAATTGTGGATGATGTATAAGTGTTTGTTTAAATCAGGTGTTGTTGTTCTTAGTTCAGGTTTCCACCTGCTAATGGACCAAGCCTCTAAATTGGTCCCTGTGTCCCACGTATGTGCACTAAACACGAGTGGAAGGCTCTATAGAGAGAGCTGATGCAGCGTCTGTTGCTGTGGGATCAGCAATCACCCTCCACACTGCCATGCGCCATTGTTTCTTTAATAATAATGTAAACTTCTCATGTGATTTGTGAAGGATTCGGTAACCATAGGCCTTGTATTGAAGGATTTTCGGTACATTGTGCAATAATATGTCTTTCATTTAAATGGCTATCTAGAATGGTGGCACACATGTGGGGATCCTCTGGGCTTTTCCCAGGGATGCCAGAATTTTTTGTGGTAAACTGAACTGATCAATATTGCATTGAGCAGCACCTTCTGACAAAAATACCTCAGGGGTGCAAATTAAAATATGTTCAGGTATTGCCATTGGAAGGGATTTAGTCCACTTTCTCTGTGACACTGTGCAGTGCTTCTTTTGTGCTTTTGATGTGTGTAGTATGGGCTGTGGCAATTGCACACCACGAGAACTACCATCACAAACAGACACACACATTGATCTACAGAATAAGGATTACTTTTCACTTTTATTCCAATAATCCTATTTAACAAGGATTAACATAAGCAAGGTGTTTTCAGTCCAAAATAACAAACTGGACCAAGAACAATTAAAAGAAGAAATAGGTATTGAGAGATATGGACAAGAGAAATTGTGGCAGAATATCAAGGAGAACAGGTGACTGCAAGCTCTTAGGCTAGAGACAAGATCAAGTGTCAGGCCAAGAGGCAAAAGATAGCATCAACCCGGTGAGGAGGAGAGAAAATGGGTATGGGAAATCATATGTTCAGGAGCCCAAGAGTTCAAAATAAATTAATCACATAGACACTGTCTTGGCCAACCACACCTTGTAGAGAAGCTGTGACCTAATAAAACATTTGATTATGATATCGAGCTATTGTCAACCTGGGAAAGACCACTCACCCACCAAGGCATTGTTCAAAAAGCAAGTATTATAATGGAGATGAGAGTTGCACCAGTTCTGGCCAAAGCCCCATTCACTCCTCAGCATGCACAAAAGATAAAGCTGAGAACCAGTCAGTAAAACATCAGAGCCATGTAGTTACCATTGAGAGTAGAAAAGATTGTGTGATACAAGTACTATGATAAGTAGTGTCATTCAAATGAGTAGTAGGTTGCTGAATACACAGGCAGGGAATAATCAAATGATGACACATGTAGACACGAAGAACACATGCATTCAGAAACGAAGAACACTAACATGGTGGAGAATGGACCAGAGTACTGCCATTGCTTGGACCAAACTCTGCTAGACCTCAATTTTGAAATACTGCGGCCTGACATAAAATCACTTAAAACAAGTGGCCAGGCGTCACAATGCTCATATAAGCTCCAGACACCAAGGTTAGTGAATTGAGGGGAGTTCTGCTCAGCAAAGCTGAAACAATACCAGATAACCTTTCCCAGGGCGCACAGCAAACAATTATTAAAGTGAATGAGTTGCTGTTGGTAGCAGTGAGAAATAAACATATCCTTGAATACCAGGTGCTAGTAACGACCATGCCAAGTGATCCTATAACAAATGAATACACAGCACCCTCAGTGGCCACTGAAGGGAAGCACACACACACACAATAGGATAGCTGAAAATTCAACAAATATATGAAGTTGAGCTCTGAACAGTGGTCTTCTACCACATGATCCCAACAATAAACATTAATTGATAAAGCACCTGCCATTTCCATAGCACATCCCGACACACAGGCAATAGCCAAGGCCACAAACAAAGGCTGACAGATTAAATCTTAGGCCTGGGAACAGAGGGGAGTAACTTCTTCAAAACAGGATCATAGCGGTTTGCTCATCTATCCTTGCCATCACATAACTTGGCATGGTGCAAGGTGTTCAAGGTGGGGTGAACAAACAGCCAACCAATGAAATCAATTTCCTCTTATCGACTAGTGTAGCAGAATGTCAACCAATAGCATTTTAGATTTAAATATATTATCTGTAGCAGGTTGACTCTAAGAGGGGGTATTAGTTGTAAAAGGACCAATTTCTAAAAGGGTTCACTTATATATAATGATATGTCCTATACTCTACCAACAAATCAAGTAAGAGAATAGAAGTGTGTTGTGAGAATACTAACGATGACGTCGATATAATGATTTCTTCCTCTAAAGGTTGTTCCTAATGCCATTTTAAGATTGTCCTGTGTAGGATGTCCCAACGGCTGTCTGTATTGGAATAAAGCTAAGATTTCTCATGCACCTGGAGTTCTTGGTTTATTGATTTTTTTTTCCTTTCTATTGGTATATTTGGGTCTATCTTAACACAGCACTGTACACAAGGATATTGTGTATGACATTGGGCAGGGAAGTGGAGAACCCCTTTTCACTTAAGAAGACCTCTTGCTATAGTGACTCATTTAGAGATTCCCAGCATTGTACATAGTCCCAAATAAGCCTTGTGAAATTAATCCTTCTGTTCCTTCCTTTGTGAAATGAAAGGGATGGTCTAGTAAACATTTTTATTTAAAAAATAGATAGGCAACATAAAAAAAAATACTAGCATTCTCCGTTTTAAAACTTCCTATGTAAAATTTTGAGCTATTCAAGCTCAAAATTCGCAAAAGCTAGCACATGGGCGCCTCCATTTTGTGAAAAGGAGGCCCTCCTGTGCTGGCTTTTGCTTTTGCGGCACTAATGAAGGAAAAGCCAGCCGCTGTAGTAAACAAAGGCTACCGCTGGGTGGCTTTCCCTTCATTAGTGCTGTAGGCGGAGGACGGGGACCGGAGACCAGAGCAGGAAAGCTGCAGCTGAATCTCGGTAAGTGCTATTTATTTATTTTTTTAAAATAGGCACTAGCTGCGTTTTTTTTTCTAAGTTTTCCGGGCTGGAGGAGCCCAGAAAACTTAGAAATAAAACCGCAGCTTTAAAAACGTTTTGATGTTTGCGGTCGCTTTTGAAGCGACCGCAAACATAAATACAACGTTGTGTTGGAAAACGCTGTGGTTTTTCTTTCCAAGTTTCTCAGGATCCTCGGGCTCGGAGGAGCCTGAGAAACTCGTAAAGAAAAACCGCAGCGTTTTCCAACACAACCGCGTTGTTTCTGCCTGAATCTGCTTTACCATTTGGGGCTCTCGGGCTCCCGCCTTTGGCCTTTGGTGGGGGCCAGCCAGCATTATTCTTTACTGAAGGGGGGCCTTGACATAAAAAGTTTGGAAGCCACTACCCTAAGTAAACTGAGAGTTAAAAATGTCACTGGGTCAGTCACATACACAAATAATAGTGTGATGCATGCCATACAATGCAAACAAAGCCATGTAGATGGTTTGGGATCAAAAGTGAGTCAAACAATCAGGCTGAAGGTCTGAGACCGTCAAGCTATGTTGAA
This sequence comes from Ambystoma mexicanum, assembly GCF_040938575.1. Classification (NCBI taxonomy): domain Eukaryota; kingdom Metazoa; phylum Chordata; class Amphibia; order Caudata; family Ambystomatidae; genus Ambystoma; species Ambystoma mexicanum. The sequence goes on along the minus strand of NC_090936.1, from coordinate 219,779,473 downwards.
CCCTTGTACATTATGTAAGAATAATTGGGCAGTATGCAATAAATAAATGCAGCCATTTCAAAATAGGTGCAAAATAGGTGCACAATAGGTGAAAAGCAGTTTTCAGTAACAGCCAGCAGGCAATTTTTCAGAGCATTTAGTAAAACGTTTTAGCACATTGTGCTGTCATTTTAAAAATGTGCATATTTTACAATTGGGATGTCTTCATCTGTGTGGAAGTGTATTAGAAATATATAATTAAATAACCCTGTAATAACCGCATTACTAATATATTAACCCTAATCCCTCTAACATTATTAATGCAGTTCCTGTACACAATGAAATGCATTCTATATTTTTTCGATGAAGAGATGGACACTCTGAAATTCATACCATATTAGTGTTTTCCTTGGAAAGCGGAAATATGCCACTGGCAGGAAGGCAAACAGAAACAGTTGCTTTGCAGGGCTGAAATCTTCATTGCCTTGAAAAACAAGGGCTGGTACAGGACACATTCTTTTATTCTGATTGGGTGGAATTGGAGGTGGATGGGCCATGTCAATAGAGGGCTGACCTAGTGGTGATAGACAGGAGGAGTTTTCTTGATGAATAAGGCAGTGGGAAGAGTTCAGTTCAAGCTGAGACGGAGGTACAGACGGTGCTTCGAAGGAAATGTTGCCGGACTGCATGTGGGTGTGAGCACTGGCTACAAACTTAAACAGCTGGGAGCTCCCCACACAAGGAGGTCGAGTTGCAGGCTTGTCTCTCTCTCTCTCGATGTTTAAAAGTGCTGAACACCAAATTCATTTTTTTTACAATGTGCCTGTTTTCTGTTCTCTTTTTTATTTTGTAGGCCCGATGCTGTGACATCATGTGGTAAGATGTAACTATCTTTATAATGGTTGTTTAATACATAGTCTACAAAAAACAAAGGCTGGGGTTTTGGTGTCATTTTAAGCATCTGTGAATCATTTCTACACAAGGGAGGCACAAAGGTTTGATGTTCATACCAGAGCGGTAAAGCATTTGCTATTTGTCCACTGTAGCTAAAGTAGCAAGCAAAGAAGAGTGAATAAATACCTGCAAGGTTGGAAGGTGTGTGTATGTGTTGTGAACGAGTCCTTCTTTGTATGCGGAAAAGAAGGCAGTGTCAGATGAGACACATAGATTAGTTGATGTAAATAAGCCAGTAATACAAGCACCATACGATAGATGGGTTTTCTAAAAGTGTGATAGGTCTAGGGGGTTCTCTACAGGCGACCGAGAGACATTCTAATAGAGAGGAAAGGTTTGTTTTATGATGGGGCTGTGGTATAAAAAACTATGCTCACTACTATACCACAAAAAATAAGATAATTCTGAAAATACCACAAGGTAAGATACCATTAAAATTACCACCACCACAAGCTAACACTATATTATCACCAAAATAGGGTAATACTGAACTATCTCTAAGAGTAAGGCCAGTTTACCACCAAAATATCATGGTAAGAAAATACCGCCAAATCCCAAATTTGCCCCAATAAGACAAAACCTTCAACAAAATGGTGCGATGGGCCTGTGGGAACAGACTGTAGAGCAACTACTGGGCGTGGCAAGTGTGTTCCACACCGCCATATGTGCATTAAAGGGAACTCATTTTGTGAGAGCAGTGTGACACTGAAAGTGAATCTCAGAATGTCTCAACTTGATGCCACATTCACAGAATTGGTGAAATATTTGAAGGCAAAATGATATGCACATGGAACATGGTCATCAAATGATGGCACAGAATGGCATGACCGTATCTATGGGGAAATTCAGAAAGAACCACTGGACAACATTTTTCAAAGAGGTAGCATAATTCAGGTATGTCTTCTGAGATTATTTAATGCTGCTGACAAACATTCAGAGAAAGACTGTTTGATACGACTCTGTGGCAAAACATGGTTCATTTTAAATAGGTCTCTGTGAATGCAATAACATTATCCCAATCTAATTAGCAGACTAAAAATCGAATTAGATGGAACTAATGAACAGGAGAAAAGGTTAAGAGCGGAACTGGAGGTATGTCAAAAAGACATGCAATCAAAGCGTAAAGAATTTAACACTCAGTTGTCTCAAAGGAGAAAACAGTTTGAGGACAGTGAACAAGAATTAAAACGTCTGAAAGGGTTTGTAGGTCATATTAGACAAGATAAAGAGGAGGCTGTTTTAGAAATACAAGTTCTACGAAGAGAGAATCTAGAGAAAGAAAGTGAGCTCCAGACTGTTGAACAAGAAATATCTAAAATGTTTCAAGAAAGGGACAAGCAGGACAAAGAGTTTAATAAATTCAAAAATGCAGTTGACCCATATGCAAAATGTGATTAATAAAATGGGTGATGAAAACACTTCCCTACGTAAGGAGGCAGAACAACTCCTTAAAAAGTGCAAAGATTTGGAACAACAGATATGCGATTTCCAATCTCAGGACAAGCAACAGGGCACCACATTCAATGGGATTAAGTTGAACTCCATCTCTACATGGGGAAATAGCATCCCGGTGGCTGTACCGGTGTCTGGATTTGGTTGCAGCGCCTATGGGTGGTTTTACTCACGCATTGGGAGTTACCACCAATCCCTTACACCTGAGAGAAGGGTTGATCCACAAAGTGATGCAATTCCAAATATAGCGCCAAGTAGCCCTATCAAGATAATGAAGTCAATCAAGGCCCTGATCAAACCGTTCAAAAAAGGAGAGGAGTGCTGTATAGAGGACCACTTAGAAGCAGGGCATGATATATTTAAAGCCCTAAATATACCCAAGGAACAATACAGACAACTCTTTCACTTAACTCTGAATGCTCCCACAGCGAGTATCATCAGAGGATTGAATGAACAGGAAACATGTCATGGGAAGAATTTGAAAAGGAGGTTAGGTGTATTTTTTCTCCATTCCAGTCATTACAGGAGGCAAAGAAAGTTGCATACATGATCACAGTTGGGCCAAATACATCACCTCGCCAATTTCTTCAAGACTTAAAAAGGGCCTTTTCTCGTTTGATGTATCTTTTAATCCCAATTCAATGAGTTTAAAACTGCCTATTTTTATAGTTTGCAGAAAGACATTGGGTCTCATTCCGGGTTTGGAGCTAACCATGGAGTAATTACCGGTCCATTCCAGGGTTGGAGGGACCGGTAATTCCCCATTCACCTTTTGCCCTTCCCCATTCCCATTTCTGCCCCATAGGGCTCAATGGGAATGGGGAAGGAGGTAATTACGGCACCGTAAATTACGGTACCGTAATTACCTCAGAGGTACCTTTGCGGGTCCCGTACTTAAAGCAGGAGGTAAGGAAGGACCCGCAAAGGGAACTCGGAATACGGAGGTAAGGGATTACCGGCATCGGCACACTTACCGGTGCTGGTAATCCCTTACCTCCAACCTCGTAATGACCCCCATTATATCACAGTTAGTCTGCGAGTTTGATCTTGAGAAGTCCCTTGAATGGATTGTGAACCAAAGTACCAAACTGTATGAATTGCTCTACTGTCAGGGTAGAGAGGGTGATAAAATGAAAGAAACCAAATCAAAATCTAAAGAATCCTCGGCAACAGTAATGGAGATCAGGTCGGCTAAAATGTCACTTGAATCCACTCAAAGTCCAGGCAAAAATAATATGACACCCGAACAGAGGGGTACTCCACAGAGGTTTCTGCCCTCGGCACCGATGTTGCAGTCACATGATACTAGTAATAGAGAGAGTTTGTCATGCCTGCGCCGCTGGCGCACGCATTGGCAACCATCATGGACTACTTGGTACTCATTTATCCGCCTAATACTCCTTGAACAACTCCTTTTCACGCCTTGGTCTTTTATTTCCATTTGCTCAACTTTGGTTCTTTCTTATTTTATTCAATTAACTACATTTGCCATAATGCACCTGGCTGCAGTCCTCAATTCCCGGCTATTCTCATTCATCGTTATTGGGACCACAATCCCCAGAAGCCCTAGCGGCCAGTGCTGCTTCCACCTGCTCAGGACCAGAGAGGGAGGAGGCAGATTGTCTTCAGGTGTGCTGCTACAGGTGCTGTCTATTAGCCTGCCTCAGAACAGGGCAGCGATGTATATAAGCAGCTGCCTGCAGGAGCACAGTGTCTTGCATCTTGAGATCTCCCCACTCCTGTTTGCCTTGACCCGCTACTTTGTATGCTGTTCCTGTTGCTGCATTATCCTGTTTTGATCCAGTGCTCTTTCCGGGCTCCCTGCCCTGCAGCCTGCCTCACTCCGGCTGCCTACGGTCCTTGTCCTCTGGGCTCCCCACCCTGCAGCCTGCCTCACTCCGGCTGCCTACAGTCCTTGTCCTCTGAGCTCCCTGCCTACCGCCTGCCTTACTCCGGCTGCCTACAGCCCTTGTCCTCTGGGCTCCCTACCTTGCAGCTTGCAACCTCTGCTGTCTCCAAGCCCTTGTCCTCTGGGCTCCCTACCTTGCAGCCTGCACCTCTTCGCTGCCTACAGCCCTTGTCCTCTGGGCTCCTTTCTTGCAGCCTGCTCCCTCCGCTGCCTACAGCCCTTGTCCTCTGGGCTCCTTTCTTGCAGCCTGCTACCTCCGCTGCCTACAGCCCTTGTCCTCTGGGCTCCCTGCCTTGTGGCTTGCTACGCTCCTCTGCCTTACAGCCTGTACTACACTTAGCTACCTACGGCCCTGCTCCTCTGGGCTCCCTACCTCGCGGCCCTTTTCTTTTGGGGCTCTCTGTCTGTCGCCTACTACTTTCTCTCTGTCCTGTTCTTCTGGACTTCCTGCCTTGCAGCCTACTACAGTCCTCTGCAGTCCACTACAGTTTGCCTGCACCTAGTGCCACTCTTGACTGCAGACCTGCTTCCTACTTTGCAGCCCTTCTGTTTTCCTGACTGCTGCTCCCTTGTTCTCTTCCTTGAGTCCTCTGTACCTTAGGTTATCTACTTCAGTCTAACTGCCTTTCCTTCATTTCCTTCTGCTAGATTGCTCATTGTCTTCCTTTTCGCTGGATATATCTGTTCTTGTCTTCTCATGTGTCTTATGTAATCCCTTTGTACAGAGCTTGCCTGTTGGTTTCCGGCAGGCAACCTCTGCCCCTTCCCTTGTCCCGTTTTCAGTGTTACAGACACCCACTGCTGTTGTTCCCAGCCATGAGCATGCAGCGTGGGCCTCTGTTATAGCAATCTGTGCAGAAGGCTGGAGTTTCCTAAGGTTCGTGGAACACTCTTTCCCATTTCAGCCTACACCCCAAGAGGGAATCCAATTTGTTTGTACCTTTTGTATCTTTTGCCCCTTTTGGCTCACAGCTACAGTTTCCTACTCTTCTTTCTTGTTGAACTTCCTGCTGTGTGTGCTTATCTGCTACCTTACTTTAGCACAGCCACCCAAAACCTACCTGGGTACCCTGTGCCACTCTTGACAGTGTGCCATTCTTGACAGAATGCAAGACCAAAAAGATTCTTGTTCCATAGGCAGGAAGGACACACACAGACCAAAGATGCTTTCTTTTCGGTTCAAGAAACCTCTGTAAAAATCTAAAGTTTTCTTAAGGACTACAAACAAAAACCATAGTTTAAAAGACAGACTCGCCCTAGTAAACAAAGGTTTACAAGCACAGTACTACACTCACTGGCTCGCTGACCCTTCCATGTGTAACTACTATGACATTTGCAACTATGATCCGCAGTCTCTATCTATAGAAGAGCTACAACAAGAAAATGAATTCCTGCAGATTTTGTTAGCCCAACCAGTGGAAAACACTCATGCGGTTTCTGGCATTTTTTCTGACACTACATTTGACATTCAGCCGGTACACAAACCTTGTATTCCTTTATCCCAGGCTACCCTGTCTCAGGACCAATGTCGTAATACTGCTACAGCCAAGGATATTGCACTCATTGTGGCAGACTCTCAACCAGAGTACGCTGTTGCCAAAGTGATATGCTCAAGATCAGCTTGGCAAGCTACACAACCTCCCCTGACTGCTGTAAACACTCATTTAACCGGACAAGGCATTCAGTATCCTGAGGTTAGTGCAGCTGGTCCTGGGTACAAAAGACCAATACTGACCATCAGTTGTCTTAATGCTTCCCCAGTAACTACTAACCATGATAACTCTAAGGTCAGTCTTCCTATTGCAACACCCACATTTTCTGCTGCACCAGATTCTGAAGCTGTAGAACAGGCTTATGGAACATACCTGTTACAAGAACAACTCTTAAGCCTTAAAAGACAAACCAAAGACCTCTATGATGAATTTGTCTATCTGCATTATAAGAATCTAGCTAAGGGACACAATTTACCAGACCATCTGAAACTATGTCCAACACCCGACATTCTGTCTTTAGAGTTTAACAGATTAAGGCTTGTACTGGTAACACAGAAGAGGATGCAGACTTATACAGAGCAGTTGGAAGACCTGAACTTGGCATATACATACCAGTTAAAGCTTGACACCACTCATTCACTTGCTAGCCACAGTAACACAGGCTGTCGTTCAGATAGTGAAGAATGGACTCCTCCAGTGGGCCAGATCGCTCACACGGCCATTACACCAAAGATCAAGTGTAATCATCTGACTGGACATTCTGCTGAGTCAAAGGATTGTTCCATTCTTGCCCTTGATGTCAGTCCTTTACTCCCACTTACAGCCTCTACTGAAGTGACCAGATCTGAGATGTATTCTGCTTCTATGAACATTGGCACTCCTGACGATGAGTCAGATCCTGAAACATACCCAGTACCTGTCTGGAATCCAACTTTGCCTACTGTCAATACCCCAGATCCATGTATCATCTTGGGCACACAAGACTTTGCAGGCCAGCCTTCGGAAGGCTTACCCTTTCCTGGTCCTACATCCACCATGCTACTTGTTACAAGATCTGGTACCCCAATTTCTGCTGTTCCCCCTGCTAGTACTCCTGAATTTGCTACTGATGCCTCATCTCAGATCACTCCTACTGCAGTCGAAGCACCCCCGTCCTCTCTGCCTGCAAGGACAGTACATGTTGCAAAGCCAGTTAAAAGTTCTCCTATTAAGGCTACAGCTCCGGTAGATCCTGTTGGTGCCTCTGCAGCACCTAAACTACCAGTCACAACGCCATCAGTCTCAGTTGCGTCCCTGTCGGCTGGTGCTCCTGTGACACCTATACTTCCAGCTGTTACAGCATCTGAACTTCCTACTGCCATTCCTGATCTTCCTGCAACTCATGGTGTTCCTGCAACATTTGTTACTCCTGAAGTCTCTGTCGCAAATCTTCATGTTGCCATTGCTGCTTCTGACTATTTGGACGACCGTCCTAGTGCAACCAATTCAGCTGAATCTCTGGTTCCACCTTTCAGCACCGCACCATTGCCAGTCCTAAGGAAGACCACTTCTTTCAAAGCAATATATGCCATGGAGTCTGCAGCACATCTCCACAGTTCCTCAGTTCATGAACGCACTGTTGGGTTTTTGGTCCCTGAGAAGTTGTCTTTTCTGAATTATACCTCAAAGGTTCGAAACATTGGTAATGTCTCCTCCCTTCAAGACTCTCACCTTGCAGCATTAAACAGTTTTTGGTGCTTCATGATGTGCCTTTTTGGTATAAGACTCTCTTGCGGTGTGACAGGCCTTGGACGTGCTCTTCTTGTTGGTCAGTCTTCAGGGGTCCTGGAGAGGGGCATGGAGAGGGGCATACTGTCATGCCCGCGCCGCTGGCGCACGCATTGGCAACCATCATGGACTACTTGGTACTCATTTATCCTCCTAATACTCCTTGAACAACTCCTTTTCACGCCTTGGTCTTTTATTTCCATTTGCTCACCTTTTGTTCTTTCTTATTTTATTCAATTAACTACATTTACCATCATGCACCTGGCTGCAGTCCTCAATTCCCGGCTATTCTCATTCATCGTTATTGGGACCACAATCCCCAGAAGCCCTAGCGGCCAGTGCTGCTTCCACCTGCTCAGGACCAGAGAGGGAGGAGGCAGATTGTCTTCAGGTGTGCTGCTACAGGTGCTGTCAATTAGCCTGCCTCAGAACAGGGCAGGGCTGTATATAAGCAGCTGCCTGCAGAAGAACAGTGTCTTGCATTTTGAGATCTCCCCGTTCCTGTTTGCCTTGACCCGCTACTTTGTATGCTGTTCCTGTTGCTGCATTATCCTGTTTTGATCCAGTGCCCTTTCCGGGCTCCCTGCCCTGCAGCCTGCCTCACTCGGGCTGCCTACGGTCCTTGTCCTCTGGGCTCCCTGCCCTGCAGCCTGCCTCACTCTGGCTGCCTACGGTCCTTGTCCTCTGGGCTCCCTGCCCTGCAGCCTGCCTCACTCCGGCTGCCTACAGCCCTTGTCCTTCGGGCTCCCTACCTTGCAGCTTGCAACCCTCTGCTGTCTCCAAGCCCTTGTCCTCTGGGCTCCCTACCTTGCAGCTTGCAATGCTCTGCTGTCTCCAAGCCCTTGTCCTCTGGGCTCCCTACCTAGCAGCCTGCACCTCTTCGCTGCCTACAGCCCTTGTCCTCTGGGCTTCTTTCTTGCAGCCTGCTCCGTCCACTGCCTACAGCCCTTGTCCTCTGGGCTCCCTGCCCTGCGGCTTGCTACACTCCTCTGTCTTACAGCCTGTATTACACTTAGCTACCTACGGCCCTGCTCCTCTGGTCTCCCTACCTCGCAGCCCTTTTCTTTTGGGGCTCTCTGTCTGTCACCTACTACTTTCTCTCTGTCCTGTTCTTCTGGACTCCCTGCCTCGCAGCCTACTACAGTCCTCCGCAGTCCACTACAGTTTGCCTGCACCTAGTGCCACTCTTGACTGCAGACCGGCTTCCTACTTTGCAGCCCTTCTGTTTTCCTGACTGCTGCTCCCTTGTTCTCTTCCTTGAGTCCTCTGTACTCCACCTTAGGTTATCTACTTCAGTCTAACTGTCTTTCCTTCATTTCCTTCTGCTAGATTACTAATTGTCTTCCTTTTCGCTGGATATATCTGTTCTTGTCTTCTCATGTGTCTTATGTAATCCCTTTCTACAGAGCTTGCCTGTTGGTTTCCGGCAGGCAACCTCTGCCCCTTCCCTTGTCCCGTTTTCAGTGTTACAGACACCCACTGCTGTTGTTCCCAGCCATGAGCATACAGCGTGGGCCTTTGTTATAGCAATCTGTGCAGAAGGCTGGAGTTTCCTAAGGTTCATGGAACACTCTTTCCCATTTCAGCATACACCCCAAGAGGGAATCCAGTTTGTTTGTACCTTTTGTATCTTTTGCCCCTTTTGGCTCACAGCTACAGTTTCCTACTCTTCTTTCTTGTTGAACTTCCTGCTGTGTGTGCTTATCTGCTACCTTACTTCAGCACAGCCACCCAAAACCTACCTGGGTACCCTGTGCCACTCTTGACAGAGTGCCATTCTTGACAGAGTTACATTAGTCCTAGGTACTTAGGAGACAGACCCCGGGTGGGATATCGGCCGATATGTCAGGCATGAACAACAATCAGAGACAAAATCAAGATCAAAGAGGTAATAGTCCCTACCAGACATTGGGGACTCAGAGCAGATTAGACCCCAACACCATGATATATGTTAACCAGAACAGACCACGGTATGTGAATCGATTTATTGAAAATGGGAATCAGCATAAGGAACAGTACTCACAAAATGAGAGACAGAACATGAGGCAGAATATGAACTATGCTCCACGTCAAAACAATCGATCACCGCCAACAGCGGATTATAACCAAAGAATAGGTACACCCCGCTTCCCACCTCACATGAATCAAGAGTTCAGAAACAATTTGAATTGGAATCACTCTCCTGAGAGATATCAGAATATATTTAACCAGGGGAAAACAACAAAATACTGGCCTAGGCCGCAAAGAGAAGATTCTAGAGAAATGGAAAGGTTTCAGTGTCTCGAGGCCCAAGTAGAAATGTTGGCTGACCAGATAGGAAAACCCTGTGCAGTTCAAACACAGTCATCAAATGAAGTGGCAGAAGGTCATACAAGTGACCTGGTGGCTTCTGATAATAAGTGACTAAATATTCATAACACCTGCAATGATAAAAAGACAGATTCCCCTGAGACGGTTTTGCATAATGACCCTGAGCTGATTGATGATTTAAAAACGAAAATACCTGCAAATGAACATGAGAAAGGGATTGCAAACACATCTAAAAAAGAGGTTTGGTTTAACCTAGTGTTGAGTCAAACATTGGACATTTGTACAAATAAAAAAGGAAAAGGAGAAAAACATGAAGTTCCAAAGGAACAAAGAGACAGATTTAAGAAAGACAACATATGCACTGATAAAATAATTGATGAGGGAGAAGATGTGAATGTTAGAACACCATCCATAGACAATCAAGATGCTAATAAAATGCAGCCAGGAAGAATAAGTACTCAAAGGAGGGTACAGATCAGTCACCTGAAGAGTTCTATGAGCCACATATTTCTGAAGAAATTAAAAAGACTGATATCATGCCAAATACCAACAAATGTCCAGAATTAGAAAATGACGACCTATCAGATGATGTGTATACGCATATTCAGTTGGAGAATTGCAGTGTGAACTCTGATGATCTCCGGACCGAAGGGCGAACAGTGGCCACACTCCAAATGACCTCTGAACATGGGGAGATGGGCAAGGTTTCTCAAATTCAAATGGAAAGAAAGGAGGGAAAAATGTCCTTTCATTTACCAATGTGCTTAGCCAAGAGTGGGAAGGGTCTGAGAAAAGTGAGTGCTGAAATTAGTAAAAATGCACACTTTTTGTGTGTATTAGAGGAAGTTGAGGACAGATATTATGCCCCCATTACTGTGGAAGAGAAGTGCAACACATTTGCGATTATTGACACAGGTGCACAGGCCACACTTATGTCTGAAGAATTGGTAAAAAGTATCAATGAAGGGAGATCCCCACAGAATCAGATCAAAGTGAGACAAAGTGAAGGCCCAGTACATAACTTTAATGGTGAGGAGGTGCCTATTGAAGGAGTCACTGAAGTTGACATAAATATATTTGTGAAATCCAATTCTTGATGGGAACAGATTGCCTGAAAAGATTGTCTCCTCTCATTGATGGGGTAATTGGGGTTAACCAAAAAACCATTAAGATAGAAAATAAAGTCACAAAGCAACAGTGTAAATGAATGCCATACTGTTGCCAGATCAAATGATGCAGTGGACGTGTATCTCCAAATTAGTTGTGTGCCTAATGTCATCGTTATTTTAATGTGTCAGGACAAAATGCAAAGTGAAAAAGAAAAACAATCCATGCAGATTTATTTGGATCCTAGGAAGAAATGGCAAACTGAAATAGATGAACACACATTGTGCTAGCATTTAAAACAAAAGAAGTACAAACAGAACACCATCCCTAAAGCATCGATTCATATTGGTATAAATAGCCATTCTGAAGTGATAAAAGCCACTTTGGCACTTGAACAGGAAAGGAGTTGTGTTAATGAGAAATTACTTCAGAGGATGATGGAAAGTGAGGAGATCCCGAAATTTAGAATTAAAAACCAATACATCTCTGGATTGGACAATCCAGATTTTGAAAACAGAATTGCCGAAAGGTGCATGCTAAAGATTACTGTTGGACAAAATACCATGTACCACAATGTGTGGATAGTGAGTGGAACACAAAATTGCTTTTACCTGGGCAATGATATCATGCACAGGATGTGTATGGTGTTAGATTTCCTTAACGAAAAAGTATGGTCCCGGCTTATCATTGTGTACAATTGGTGATATTTGCAATTGAACTACAGGTGAAGAAGGATATTACTATTCCTGCATTCACCAGGCAGGTTGCTATAACAATAAAGCACACAAATGGACAGCAAATGAAGGATTCTGATGCATTTGTGTGCTTGAATGAGTCCATGGAACAACAAGGGTTGGACTATGAATATACCCATTGGTAGATATTGGGGAGGGGTCCGTCAAAATGATGGTATATAATAAAGGATATCAAGATGTTCATCTAGAAGAGAATTCTGTGCTAGGAATGGCAATACAAAAATCACATTATACTGCAGATTTCAACAATATGGTGATTGGAAATATCCCTGAGAGATCTGTAGATGCACAGGGTGTGTTGCCAAAGTACCTGGATTCTCAACCCAAAGGGATGTTCAAAATTCATTATGTGTACCCTTATGATTCCAATGAGACAGTGTTCGATCACCAGGAAAATTGGATATTATTTGATTTAAATGAAAATGAAACAGGAAACCAGCACATTGAAAAGGAGGCTGATATGCCAAAATATTTAAAAGTGGCAACTCTGCAGAGAGATACAGCCACAAAGTTGGAAGAAAACACAGGTTCCTCCATTGGAGGATTTCCCAGAATTTTCAAAAATGGTAGAGGAGCAGATTCTGTTAGCAGATGCCTGTGATAGTGAAAAGGATGAATTGAGAAAAATATTTATGGAATTTAAGAAAGGTTTTGCCAAAGATGCATATGATTGAGGCCTAACTGATTTACATGTTGCCACTTTACGAGATGGGTAAGGTAGAAATCCATTATTTGTGCGACAATATCGATTACCACTGGCATCCTTAGAGTCATTGGCAGAGATAATGAAAAACTTGGAGTCTAGGGGAATTATCAGACCCATTCATAGTACCTCCAAAACTCCCATTGTGGGAGTATTAAAGCCAAATGGTCAATGGCGTCTGTGTGCAGAACTGAGGGAATTAAATAAAAGAGAGCCAGTGTCTAGATGGCCGCTGCCATTCATTGATCAAGGCCTTGCTCAGCTGCATGGGTCAAAGGTGTGTGCCATTGGAAAAGACATTCAGAATCTATTTGCATTTGCATTTTATAAAACACAATACACTTGGTCCAGAACACCATTTGGGTATGTCAATAGTGGGAGAAAATGTGGCATATTTTTGAGAAAAGCTATGCCAGATGCAGCGGAAAGAGGGACCATAGTTTATGCAGATGACATCCCGATAAAAAATGAAACCTTAAAAAGTCATTTTGATGAAATTAGACATGTACTTGACCAATTTCAGAAGGCGGGTCCAAAGTATCTTTACAGAATGCCCAATGGTGCAAGAAAAAGGTGAATTTTCTAGGCCATGAAGTAATTGAACATGGGTTAAATCCACAAAAGTAAAAGGTGGAGGCCATACAGAAGTTGAAAGATCCTAGAGACATGAAAGCTTTAAAAAGTTTATTAGGAATGATGGAATATAACAGGAAATGTATTGAAAATTATGCTGAAATCACTCAACCATTGACTAAACTATTGAAGCTGAATACGACCTGGAAATGGGAAAAAGGAGCAATCTGAGGCAGTTGCTAAATTGAAGGAATGTCTCATAAAGGAACCATGCTTGGCCTATCCCATAAAGAATAAAGACTTCTTTGTAGAAATAGGATTCACTGAGCAGCGTATGTCAGCAGTATTATTTCAAAAACATGATTTGAACCATAAAACTATTGCTTATGCAAGTAAGGCATTTTCTCAAGTTGAAACTAAATTCAATGAATGTGAAAAGGCTCTTCTGACCACTGTATGGGCATTGCAACATTTTTGCCCCATTTTTCAAGGGGAAAAGGTGATAATTGAGACAAATCATCAACCATTGCAGTTTTTACAGAGTAAAAGGATTAGATTGGGCAATCTAGCACAGTCCAGAATAACTTCATGGACATTGGCATTGCATGGTTTTCCTGTAGAAGTGAGATATGGCCAGAATAAAAAGAGCCCAATTGCTCAAGGGTTAGCAGATATACATGACTGTGCAGCTGAGTGCGTATCAGATGAGGTAGAGGTGGAGTCCAGTGTACAAGAGTGTGAAGGGTGTTCTTTTCACATTGAAAATGACAGCAATAAACAGTTGGTGTCAGGGATAGGAAATGCCTGGTTGAGATGTGAGGACATTCCTAGTATAGGAATGAGAATTGGGGCTAGGAGCAGCCAGATAGCAGAGTTAGCAGCTATTTATAAAGCAATTACTACTGTGGTTGATAACAAATTCAGAAAAAGTGTCCTGGTGACTGATTCTGATTATGCATGAAATAGCTTTGTAGAATATTTGCCTTTCTGGAAGGCAAGAGGCATGCTCACATATAACAAAAAGCACCTCAAACATGGGAACATGATTCAAGCTATAGACAAATTGTTGTCAGAGAATGATTTAACAATATACTGGAGAAAAATTCATGGACATTTGAAAACACCAGGAGAGGATAAGGAGGGAAATTATAGAGCAGATCCATTAGCCAAGATTGGGGCTATTATGGGAGAATTGTTGCCCATAGAACACTTAATTGGTGAAATAGAAATAGATGCAGTTACACGCTCTAAATCTCCAAAAGAAGTTGAACAACCTGTAGTGCAATGGCGTTATGATACACCAGATCAGGATCTCATTAAGGCACAAAATGAAGATCCAGTATTGGGGATCTATTATAATCATTTAATTGACCCTGAAAAAAAGCCTTTAACTGAAAATGATTGTACAGGAAAATAAGAGTTGAGAGTGTTATTAAAGAACAAAAAACTAATTAAACTACAGGATGGTCTGATGATCCGGGAATCCATAACAGGGCAGGTACCCCTTTCATTTAGAGAGCTACTGTTATACCATGCACATGATGCGATAACTGCAGGACACAGAGGTTCACAAAAAAAGTTGGAGATACTGAAAGATTATGCTTACTGGCCACACATGTCCCAAGATGTGGAATATATATACTAGAGGGTGTCTGGTATGTGCAAAATTTAAACCTGCTTCACCAATGCATAGAGCTCCATTAATGAAAAGAGGTTAACCCTTCCATGGTCGGATTTACAAATCGACTATATAGGGCCTATAAAGAGATCGAGTAGGGGAAACTGATATCTTTAGACAGTGGTGTGTTTAATTTTGAAATGGATAGAATGTATTACTGCACCAGATTGTAGTGCACAAAAAACAGCTACATTTGCTGACATATTTTCAAGATTTGGATTACCACAAAGGAAAGAGTCAGACAGAGGAAGTCATATCACGAGTGCCTTAATGAGCAAGGTGTGGCAGATATTGGGGGTAAAAAGGAAGTTGCACATAGCATATGGGCCCACCTCTTCTGGGAATGTTGAATGTGCAATATATCTGTAGTGGAAATAATAAAGAAGTTTGTAGGGGAGGCAGGTTCTAGTTGGGATTTGTGATTACATTTAGTGGTGATGGCTATTAGGTCAACTCCTGCTAAAGCAACAGGTATCAGTCCTCATGAGGTGTTGACAGGAAGGAAAATGGTACTGCCACAACATTTATTATACAGGACACATGAACAAACACTTGTAAGTGCATCAACAGTTCACAAGTATGTGGAAAAATTGAGAAAGAATTTACAACATGCATTTGCATTTGCACAGCAAAATCTGGAGAGAACTGTTGATAGTGCAAAGTCCTACTATGATAAAAAGACATCTGTGAAAGAGTATGAAATAGGTGATCGGGTATATAAGTTTCATTTCGGGAAAGGTAAACATAAAAACTCAAAATTTCTTGCGGCATGGCAAGGTCCCTTCGAAATAATAGATAAAGTGTGCCCGGTAGTGTACAAAATCTTGAAGACAGAGGGTGAAATAGCTACAGAGATATTTTTTCACGTCAATCAAATTAAGTCATGTCATCCCAAGCCTGATATAAAGAGGCTTGAGCAGGCAGAGACGGGTTAGGTGTAATAACTGCATGGGAAAGAAAGCTAGCAGTAAGGTAACTGATGAAAACACAGTAAGTTTGTATGTTAATGAATGAGTGAAGAACTGTTGACCATATTATGCATGCATAATGAAAATGACAAGTTGGTGTTTTTTCCATGAGAAACTAAAAATATACTAGTATAGTAGTATAGTAGTAAATAGAAAGAAAAATCAATGTTAAAAAAATAAAAATAAAAAAAGAGTGGAACACAGTGGGCCTCATTACGACCCAGGCGGTAAGTTACCGCCTGGGCCGTGACTTTACCACCATGGCGTAAACTACGTTTACGCCATGGTGGTAGGCGGACTTACCGCCCCATTCCAACCTTGGCGGGCCGGTAAATGCCCATTTTCCCATTTTCCCTTCCCCATTCCCATTTTGCCCCATAGGGCATAATGGGAGTGGGGAAGGCGTTAATTACGCCACCGTAAATTACGGTGGCGTAATTAACTCCATGGTCCCTTAGCGCCATGGATTTTAACACCTGCTAAAAGCAGGTGTTAAGTCCACCATGGCGCTAAGGGACCTCGTACTCAGGCGGTAAGGGTCGGCGCTGTTTACGCCGCCGTAAAACCCTTACCGCCTGAGTTGTAATGAGGCCCAGTGTGTTTATGAAAAGTGCTGAGTCAAATCAATCTATTCTAGCACAATGTGATAAAGTTATTATAAATGCAGATCTTTGGAAATGTGTAATAAGGTGGGATATTTATGTTGCTTGTTTCTCTATAACATGTGCTTAATTGCAGGTATTCGAAAGTAAAAAAACATAAACATGCTAAATCTATGGTTTACCATTAATTTAGCTGGTACTGCACACAATCTCATCACTAATTCTGGTAGGTTACTTTGTGGGTCATTATGTGTTTCCCAGTATCCCGCCGGTAATTTTGTCGGGATACTGGTAAACTGACCCTACTTTTTCCTCCAACTGATATCCTGGTATTACAGGGATATTCCAGGTGGCGGACACCTTGATGAATCCCCATTCCACTGAGTCAATAGGATGCCACAGAGGGGATTGCCACAATTTATTACTGGTGCCGGCAACAGCATAATTTTTTGCCCGCGGGGGCCTGATTTGCCGGCAAGTCAGGCCTGGAGTTAGATCTGTGGCCCCCACTTACAAACTGTATTTTCCCGGTTTGGACAAAATGCTGGTGCCGGAATAACTGACAATTATACTAGCATTTTTCCAATCTCGGGGAAATGCATAATGCGGCCCAGATATTAAATAGGTCACTATTAAGTTGTTCGTGAGAACATGATGTTAGAGTTGATATGTGCCTGAAGTAACCAGCGACCAAAATCCACAATTCTACCTCTTGACTTAAGTTTGGTGAAGCCATAGTTATTATTATTATTACTGTTATTAATATTAAGATTATTATTATAATATTATTATTTAGTTCTTGTAGAGCGCAACTCGACCAGGAGCCTCACTGCGCTAAACATATATAACAACAAACAAAATCATATAAACAAGACAGCAATGAATAACTACACAAAAATATAAGTGTCAAATAAATAGGTTTTTACAGCTGCCTTGAAACGGACCAGACGAGGAATGCACCGCATCTGCAGAGCAGAGAATTCCACAGACCTGGAGAAGCATGATCAAAGCATGATCAAACTGGGTGTTAGGGGTAAGTGCAGTCTGAAGTGATTCATCTCAAGACGGTCATTGCCATTTATTTATTTATGTATTTTTTTGACATTTGACGAGCATGCCGAGCCATGGGGAAAATCATGAACCCTGATCTAGACAGATTCATGTTGCTGATCAAATGAGTTCTACATTTGTTAGTGAGAGGTAATGTATTCGATTGTGCTTCAGCCGGGGCAGTTTAAATTGAGCCAGAAACCAAAAAAAATAAATATATGATGGTTAAAAACCAGGGGCCTGATTTATAAAAGTGTTTTACAATGGCGAAATCCCATTGAAAAATACTTTGTTAATCGGGCCCTGTATCTGTTAAGTTAGAAAAACGCTGTTGTCAATTTGTCTGTATTGATTGCCAACAATGCTTCATTGGATCATATAAGCATCATATAAGCAACTGGGTAAAGTAGTCACATTTCAATTCAAATAGGTTGAATCCTTTAATGAAAATTCAATAATATAAAATGAGCATATAATTGAGAACAAAAGCCCCTAGAAAGGGCTTAGGTAATAAAACACAATCATTGAAAATGTGGCAACCTTGTACCTATCAGTTTGCAAAGAATACTGATGTGTTAGCATTATGGTGTATGCATTCTTATGGAGGCTGTTTTGTTGTGATTCTAAGTAATAATTTAGTACATGTTCAAATAAATAAACACATTGTTTGCATGTTGCAGTCTGTGCACAGACGAATCCAGCATTTGAGTGAATCAATACTTTTAACATATTTATTTCAGAGCTTTTTGACCTGTAAACAACTTCAGATAGATTTCGTAATTATGTGATCCCCTCTGTTGCAAATGAAAAAGACCAAATAACCTGTTGTAACAATTGCAGCCACAGCACAATACTAACTATCCTCAACAAGGCAGAAAGAAATTCCATATCTGGTTGTTGTAGTTGGTATTAGTTTTCAGAAGAGAATGTCTTGGTATTTTGAGGATGGACTATCCTAGTTTGGGCTCATCTCTCCTCTAGTAAAGCACAATGAGCTGAAACATGATTGTAGGCTTTATTGAGTAGGCACATCCAACATAACAGGGTGTTTGGCATTGTTCATTATCTGTAGATGGGATCTGACATGTATGGCACTGTGTACATGTATGATTCTTTGCGATACATTATAAGGAATTCTCGAAAGGTTTTCGAATGCACTACAAGGGATGTAGGTTTAATGTTCTTACTCAACCCCTTACCGTGGTCTTACCACAAGATGCACAGCTTTTGTCAAGTTAGCAAATGGCAGACTTAATTGCCTTTGATAATCATACAGCACAACACAATGGCCCTCATTACGACCCTGGCGGATTTTTTCCGCCAGCGACGGACTTTCCGGCCATGGCGCAAAGTCCCTTTACGCCATGGCGGATGGCGGACTTACCGCCCCATTCCGAGGTCGGCGGGGCGGTAAGTCCCCATTGACCCATTTACCCTTCCCCATTCCCATTTCGGCCCCATAGGGCTCAATGGGAGTGGGGAAGGAGTTAATTACGCCACCGTAAAATACGGTGGCGTAATTAACACCAAGGTCCCAGAGCGCCATGGATTTTTCCGCCCGCAAAAAGCGGGCGGAAAAATGACCATGGCGCTCCAGGAACTCGTAGTTGGCGGTAAGGGGTCCGCGCAGCTAACGCTGGCGCAGACCCCTTAGCGCCAGGGTCGTAATGAGGCCCAATGGGTTTTCGATACCGCGCTTATACAAACAATGTTTTCAAAAAGCCCTCACAATATATTTCTTCACAACTTCACAAGACTGTCTTTTATCATCTGTTACAGGTCATTGCATCTGTAGCTCGAATTTTGATGACCATTTCTAGATTAAAACAAGTGTTGGCAAATCTAAAAGGTCTGGCTTTTTAGATGCGCTGTTTAACCTACAGTGATGTAGGTTACTGTGGGTTAAACAAGCTTACATTCTGCATTGATTTTAATCAGAGGTAAGCACAGTAAAAAAATAACTTGACATACATAACTCTTTTTCTTGATTATTTTATTGGCGGCAGACAGAGGTGTTGCAAACAAACTCTGCATAGGGAAACGCATAGCAGCAGCAACACCAGTACTTCATACGGGAGGGAGGAACAATTTACATAAACCATCGTCAGGGGCAGCTCATAGAGAATGGGAAGATGGCTGCTACCCTGCTACCCATC
Organism: Ambystoma mexicanum; assembly: GCF_040938575.1. Classification (NCBI taxonomy): domain Eukaryota; kingdom Metazoa; phylum Chordata; class Amphibia; order Caudata; family Ambystomatidae; genus Ambystoma; species Ambystoma mexicanum. Next base: position 219,760,017 of record NC_090936.1, on the reverse strand, counting down.
TCCTCATTATGTAGGAGCCTGCTAACCATCTCTTCATTATGTAGGAGCCAATGGCCCTCATTACAACTGAGGTGCTAAGTGCACCAACTTTACCACCATGGTGTAAACTACGTTTACACCATGGTGGATGGCGGATTTACCGCCCCATTACAAGGTGAGTGGGGCGGTAAATCCCCATTTCCCATTTTCCCTTCCCCATTCCCATTTTTGCCCCATAGGGCATAATGGGAGTGGGGAAGGCGCTAATTACGGCACCGTAAATTATGGTGCCGTAATTAGCACCAAGGTGCCTTAGCACCATGGAACTTAACGCCTGCAAAAAGCAGGCGTTAAGGTGGGAATCAGGCGTTAAGGGTTAACGGTGGCGTTAACCCTTAACGCCTGAGTTGTAATGAGGGTGAATGAGTCAAAAGAAAATCAGACATAAAGAAGTACACAGGAGAGCACCATCTCTCCATTCAGGAACTCTGGTATGTTGCACATGCTCAATGGGCCAGGCCTGGTTGAAACACACGGCTTTCCCAGTCAGGTATGGCACATTGGACATGTTGGCTAACATATTGCATGGAGAGGGGTGCTCGCGTGCCTCCTACTTGTCGCCTGGCAGACTGTGGCATTGGGGATCTTAAGTTTTCAGAGCCCCAGATATGCACAATGTTTCAAATAGAAATGATGCACAAAGGAATCAATATATTTGAATATTTTACCGTCATCCCTTCGGTTGGCTGCCTCTAAAATACAGGGTGGATGTCTGAAGGTGAGTAAAGATCTACTCTTTCTCTGTGGGCAGATACTGAGGATCAGACATAAAGTATATTAACAATATGGGCCTACTTTCAAAGCATATGTTTATTGCACATATTTTCATTTGGTACAGAAATGTGTGACATTTCAGTATGGGGGGTTCAGTGGTCAGTTGATGAGGGTAGTGAGAGAGTAGTAGTTGCCCCATTCGTGGCTATTAAGTGGAGCTAAAGTCTAATGTTAAACAATCATACTGATGGGCTGTAGTTAATATCAGGTGAGAAAGTATTCAAGTAGAGGGAAGGAGTGCGGATGATGGAAGGTTTGAGGAGAGAGTATGATTGCAGAGTTGGTGAGGCATGACAAAGAGATGCAGTTAGCAAGGTAGAGGGGGCAAGGACATGGAATTAGTTGTCAACACGCAATAGGAGTGTAAAGAGAATGCAACTAGCATAGTTTCAGTGTGGAGCAGTGGGAGTTAATCTAGGTATATTGCACGAATATTGTGCAGCTAAGTGGAGAACTTTGTTTAGGCAAGGAAGGAGTGTAGGGGAAGGACTGGGAGCAGGGGCAAAGAATAACCAAGTTTACTAAACACAAAGGCAGACAGAGGACCTCATTACGAGGTTGCCAGTCCAGAAACAACGGTACCAATAAGATTGCTGGTACTGTTGTTACTGGACCGGCAAACTCTGAGTTGTGCTCGTGGGTGCCTTTTATTCCGCCAGGCCTGGCCTGGCGCAATGAAAGGCACCCGCGCGCAAAGCAAGCCTGTAGCACCAGCACGGTAATGAACCGTGCCGGTGCTACAGGCATCCCCATTTCCATTGAGCCCTATGGGGCTAAATGGGAATGGGGATCTACAGGCACCTGCAAAAGGGCAATTACCGGGTCCGGTACCAAATACCCCCGTAATTGCCCATTCATGAATGCCGGATTTTCATGCCGGTTTGGAGGTAGCCTTGCTAGTTACCTCCAACCTCGTAATGAGGCCCAGAGTGTTTAATATGTTTTGGGTTAGGTGGGAGCAGATTTTAGGTATATTGACATGTTTAATCCAGGCAGCAGTGGCAGCTATGCTAATGAACTTCCAGAATGTAGGTAGCTGTCAAAGAGGACCCCAAGGCTGTGAGCCTTTCATAATGGAGTGAAACGCGCCACATGCAAGGAGACTGGTCAATGGGGTTAGCATTGGCACCGGGGAGTAACATTAAGTCCATCCTTCAGGAGTTTAGCATCAGGCAGCAAAGCAGCATGGATGAGAGAGAGAGACAGAGAGAGACAGAGAGAGAGAGATAGAGAGAGAGAATTCATGCATGCATGTGTGTGTGTGTTGAAAATATTGCCTGATGAGGGTACTGTGAGAGTACATTGGTGCCTAGGAGCTGAATGTGATGGAGTGTCCGGTGGGTGTTATCTTCTCTGTATTCCAGAGCTTAAGGTGCATGTAATTAGAGGAATACATGAAACTGAAAATTTACTTAAGGCTCCACAGTTATCCATTAAACCTGCCAAAACATTTTCCATGATTTTGCCGAGCAGCGCCCAAGCATCACCACATGGGCAGTAGGGATACATGGGTTGATGATCTGTGAAGACTTTTCTGGAAATCAGAATTTACAGAAGTTGCCTTTGCAGAGTTAGGTTAGAAGCTGATCAATTCACCATGAACTTATCAGCAGAGGCCACCTGCACTAATCCAATTAAGCCACCAGACCTAGCTACCTGTCCTAATTGGCAATGCTGTTCTGTCTCAATTCCCACTCCCAGAACAACATGGGTACTCTAATAAACGAAACTTGCTCTGCCCTAGGAGACTGCAGTGAAGCATGTAATAGTGGATCGACATTAGATGTTTCTGTACCATTAGCAGTCCATCCCTCTCCAGAGGATTTCTTGCTAGCTGCACTCACATTAGTGAGTCTAACTGAAGGACCACTTTTCAATTTTTGCTTTCCATACAACCTGTCCATACATTATTGTGATATCATATGCACTGAAGTTGCTGAGGTGCAGGAAGAGGAAGATAGATACTCAGACTGCACAATTATACATTGACTCCATCTAAATTACTGATGCGGAAACCAGTGTTGTTTGGGTGACTGACTTGATCTGCTCTTTAATAATTGAGTATATATATATATGCCTAAACCAATACCGAAATATATGTGTATGACCTTTGTGTGCCACCCTAATCCCTGGCACAAGTTTGGGAATGTCCAATTGAAAGATAGCACTTGTTTTATTTTCTGTTTGTTTATGATATGATGTGATAAGTCATTTCCCTCAAAGGATCAGAGATTGTGGCAATGTGGCTGTATTGCAACCCAGACTACTCATCAGTAGCTCTCATCCATCCTTAATTTCTTTCAAAACAGCGAGTTTCTATTCAAGTCACTAGCTCTTACTTGCTGTTTCTCAATTAGGTTTATGGTACCTTGAGTCTCACCTTGGATGCCTATGTTAGGGTGTGTTGTCCTGTCTTGTATGTTGGTATGCATAAAACCAATGAGGTTTAAGATATTGGTACCAAGTTCATTGCATTTACAGGTAAGGCTGTCTAATATAAAATTCTTTCATAAAATCAGACTCTTTAAATACATCATTTCCTCCCTTAATTCCTGTATTCATCTCCCCCAGATCAGATGAAGTATACCCTCCTGTCATTTCTGTCAATAAGTTTTCAGATCAAGCATCAACTGAAATTGTAAGATTTGGCTTAGCTGATTTTGTGTAGTTTTCATCAGAGATCTTGGGGCCAGAGGGGATAAAAGGGCACATTGAAGTAAATCTGGCCTTACATTCACCACTGGCGTTTCGTTATTCAAGGAATGGCTCGTCCTTAACAACAAGGTCCACACACCCCACTCCCCTCATACACTGAGACTGGGTGATCTGCTGCCCCTGTTTTCTCTCCTAGTTGCTTGTAGATCCATTGATTGCAAGCTGCCTGCCCCCCATCCCCAGTTGTTAGCTCCCCCCTCCTTTGTATCGCTTCTTCCCTCATCGTGTCCTTTCCCGGATAACCTGTAACGTGCTCTGTTGCTTGTGTTGCTTGCAGAAGCTAGGTCTGGGTTCAATAAATACCATAATAATAATAATAATAATAATAATAATAATAATAATAATAATAATAATAATAATAATAATATTATTAACTCAAATACTCAAATCTATTGAACAGCTAAAAATGTATCATAAAATAATCACATACACATTCAACACTTACTTCCCTATCTCCATGAACTCTACTAGAATCCATGTTTTAGCCATTTGAACAGGTGCCTTGCTTTTTACATTACATGTTTCCTTGATCTTTCTTTTGATAAGTGTCAGATTTCTTCAAAATGTTAAAAGTGGAGTGAGTTTTATTAGTGAAAGGTGCTCTTTCTAATTATTTACATGTTTTTCTTAGGCCAATATCCAAATAGAGGTTTAAGTCAGCAATAAAATAATCGATAGTACCAACTGTGTCATCTAAATCAGTTGTAACAAAACAGTTTCGCAGCTGTGGATTATGGGGAATGTTGGCTTTTCTTTTTGACTTATTCTATAATTCTACCAAGAGCAGCAACCCTGAATTTCAATTGTACTAAGAAAACAAAAAGTTAAATAACAATAAAACAAACCTAAAACAAATGATACGACCTACAAAATACACAGTTTAAAAATCACCAATTGATATGTAAAATAAAAAAGTAAGAAATGTCAAGGAAGAGAGAAGGCAAAAATTAGTGGATCATACTCTCGGCCTCATCTTACTAGGGTTACATCATGTCAAAGTAGACCCATCCAATCACTGACTTGGGAGGCTGATCAATACAGGCACTAATTGAAGACAATTGGCACACGGACAGAAGACTCCTGGCTACATATTCTCTTGAGCTCCCTCAGCTAAAACAGCAGCAGTCTCATTTAATCCATTGGCCCTGGACAGCCATTCGACTCAGCAATGTTTAGGTAAAACAACAGTGATGGGCCACAATAACATAGAAGGTAGAAAAGTAATTAAAACTGCCTCATTAATGTTGTCCTCTGCTAAACAGCAGCCACCCAAATGCAAGTCTCCAAAATCATATATTTCAAGAGTGTGTTGTGAAGTTGTGGTGCAGTATGAGTTAAGTTAAATAAGGTATCTGACAGTGTCAGTGTCGAACTACTCTATGTCAATGGCAGACTTCATGTTGAACTTATCCCACTCAGTTAAAATTTTAAGCCAACCAATCACTTCCAGTTTAATTGAGAGTGATGAAACCAATGTGGTCAGTCAACCAAAGTACTGACTTACTGATGCCCAGCATTTATGCTCTTAGTAAATTATGTTATGTTATGTTAGGTTATGCTATGTTGATTTACGTGGGAGTTAAAGTAGAAATATTCTTTAAGGTGACCACTTCTGATCAAAATGTAGATGAATATGAAGAGCATTTGTAAAATTAAGGGCAACGTTTTATAATTTAGTGCAAAATATAACAGCGATGTATGTTTTCAAAAGCATGCTAACAGGACAGCAGATCTTCCTATAATTCCCAAACATTGCATGTTGAAAAAAAATGTTTTCACAAATGTTTTTGTTGTATTAGTATTAATGGTTTACAATGTAAACCTTTATACTACAATTCATTCAGCTATATCAATACCAACACACATACACATTGACAACAATTTACAAAATACAGAATACTGTAAAATTCATTAAACCATTCCTTAGTCAGTTATAATTACTAATAAACATAAGCCGAGTAACATGTGTGCACCTTTTCACCTAATAGCTCACAGATGATTTGTATAAATGGAAAAGTTGATATCATGACTATTTTGTTACAGTACCATAATATATCCGAAAACACATCCTGTACATTGTGCATACATTTCCTAAGTATATTCAGTTGAATCACAGCTGTTCTTGAACATTCCATAGTAAGATGTTTGAAAGTCTCTGGAATATCTGTTTTCTTGCACAAACAACAACATCTATTCTCCCATTAGCTAGCTCTTCAAATAAGCAAAGAAGTGTAAAGCGAAAACACATGAACATAGTACTGTATTGTCTATCTGGAAAATTAAGATTATATTTTGGAACTGTGCCATATTTTATAAAAACATATAAATATTCCTTACATAATTCATATTTTCTCTATGCACTATTGGGTTTCATATAGTCATATTCCCTTAATTGTTTAAAGGTTATAAAGGTTAACTGATTACTGCTAGAATCAATTTCCTCCAATACAATATTACATTCTCTTACAAATTTCTTAGTGCAGATGATGTTCCCTTCATTAGAATATCATAAAAAAACACATGTAGAGCCCCTTTAAAAGGGTTGACATATTTAGAATCATCCATGTTCTTAAAATAACCATACAATAAATAGGTTGTAAACATAATTCCAATCAAATTAGGGCAACAGGCAAACATAAGGGTGAATGTAAAAATGTGTTCCGAATGCATCAATCTAACATGTTTAGGGCTTTTTTCTTGGGAGAATCTACAACTTCTCCATGAATCATTATTGGAATTCTTTTAGACTCATAGAAATTCAATAGTGGTATCAGTGAAAAAGTAAAATACTGAGATTTTGTTTTTTGCATTTCAGCCAGTAACAGAGGTAATTTAATGGACGAGTATTCAATGTTGTGCTTAATTTCAATAAAGTTGAAATTAAACGTAGAAATGAGGGCTAATAAAGAGTTGATGTCATCATTCACAGGGGTTAGTGTGACTAATTGGCGAGAATGCTTACTATTGCAGAAAAGCCCATGCATCATTTCCTGCACACCAATGTGTGTGGGGATCACAGAACACCCAAAACAGTCTGCCAGAGGCACCAATGTTCTTTTAACACTTAATGGTGGGAGTAGGCCTATCATGATTTCCTATGAAAATTAAAAGTGAACATACTCACCCTTGGCACTTAAGGCATTAAAATCACCCTTTCATTCCATTCTTTCGCCTTATTCTGTAAGTAGTTTCTTATGCTAAAATCTGTCTCTTTCCTGGTCATACAGTGTTGAGTACATCCATGAGTTGCAGTATTTGTAGAATTTGGAAGGTACCATTATTTCTTAAGAGTCAAGGCCAGATATTGAAGCATTTTGGCTTTCGTTTTAACATTTCAACATCTGATATGTCAATTTTATCATATCGAGTTCTGGGTAATATATCATCCACAAACATTGCATTTTATTTTCAGGTTTATAGTTGCTTTGTAAATAACACTTAGTCAATAATTGAAGTATTGAGTGTAGGAGAACCACTGACACAAGGGCAGACTCTACGAAAGGAAAAGACCCATAAACTGAACACAAATGGCATATGCTCATGACTGTGAGGTACTGATGCAGAGACTACTGACAGGCATAAGCTTTTGCCCCACATGGGAAAGGCTCACTCTTACTGTCCTGTAAGCATACATATCCAGAACTGTGATGAAGCCATCACTGCCCCTAATGGGGTGAAAGAAATGTGTGTGACATGCATTAAATATGAAATTTCAGTTTTGAAGTGGTCTTATTATGATAAAATATAGTGGAGCTCACCCTCCAAGGTCCCACTCCACACTACAGTAATTAATGATTCTACTTCATAATATAATAGTGCCTGCGAAGGAGTAGGGAAAGATTCTGCCTCCTCACTACAAGGAGTGACGTCTAACTAAGAACAAGGTCAGTAGTTAGAAAGGCATTATTTTACCCATCCATAAAAATGTCTTTAAAGGAGGTCTAGCAAATTATAGACCTATTGCCTTGTTGGATTTAGTCAAAAGAATACATAACTGGGCACTTTTGATGCACCTACAAGACCCTGTAGCCAGACTAATGCGATCCCTAAAAAACAAACCAGATTAAGTACGAACCAATCTACTATAGATAAATGTATGGCTTAGCAAATATTTTGTGAAAAAAAAAACATAAGCCAAATATCACGTCTACATGCAATATTTGTTGATCTTTCTAATGCCTTTGACTCTTGTGTTCAAGAGTGTCTCTGGTACACATTGACAAGCTCGGGTGTTCCGGGAGCATTGCAAAATTTGAAATTTGAGTTTCCTACTGAGGATTAACATTAAAATGGCCTGCACCAGAGGATTATCATCCACAATCTCAGCTTTTAACTGTGTGAGGCATGGTTGTATCCTAGCTCATTCGCAATTCTCTCTTTATATGTCCAATCAGCATACCGTCTCAAACAAATTTCTCACTTTCTCGCCCAGACTGAGAAAATCACAATTTCACAATTCACAAAAAAGTTAGTTGCTGATGACAGCATACTTCTGAACCAAACTCTTATTGCCCTACAATGCTCTTATAACTGTTTTCAGTCATAGTGTAAAGATAATTATTTGAAAATAGACAAGTTCAAGACAAAAGTAAAACATTTTTATAAGTACCAGTCCATCTGTAGATTGACACAGCATAATCAATCTGTAGAACACAATCTAGTAAAATCCTATCAATATCTACGGCAGAGATTTAATCAAACAATAAGTCAGAGGGAACCTGTAGATAATGTATAAGGTCATGCAAAATAATTAGATGGGAGCTATTACAATTTTACGATGTTTGGTAGAAAGCAAGTTTATTAATGTAAGTTCCTGCCAATGGTATTGTATAGAATAATGTTCCTGAAGAAGAAGGATATTTTTACTATGGACAATGTTGAACCCAGGTTATGGCCTTGGCTACTGCAGGTGAGTAAATCAACTCTGATTGTAGTGATTCAACAAGAATCATGTATTGCCCAGACTTGAATTTAAAGCTTTTGCAGGAGTAATTGAGAGGGACTCCTGTGATACAGTCTTCTATTTCATAAAAACATAATAAGCTGCCCCTCAAGTGTATAAACTTTGTATTTTAGCATTGTTAGAGCAGGCCACCTCAGCCCTGAGTTTGAATGTTGATACCCTCAAATCTTTAGGCTGTTGAATTATGAACTATAACTTAAAAATAGAGCTGAGATGGCAAGCTCCAAAGCGGGTTATCTATGTTTTTCGAAAGGAGATAACCGCCTTAAATAACCTATGTAGAGAGGCATTCAAGTTGTTGTTATTGTTTTATTTGCTTGTTCAAGTGTGTTTGAAAATAGAATTACATAATATCTTAGTCATGGAGGAAATGTTTTTCTGCAATTATATTGTATACATGTTAATTAAATGTGTATGCTTGTATAAAATGTACAGACCGTATAAGCAAAATATTACATTTTAAAAAAACTCTACATAAACTGCAAAAATGTCCTTGTTTATTTGACCTGTGACAGGAAACTCTAGGAGCCTTACCGAGACTTTAGCATTTTGGATACAGCCTCAGTCTTTTTTGGAATGAAGCCAATTTCTTGGTAGCAATGTCTCTTACACCTGGCTTTGCAGCTCATGAAGCTTTACAGTGCATCTGTCACATGCTGCTCTATTTTCCCACTTTCAGTTATTACATGGTTCTCCTGCCTCTCCCTTGGTGAGCGGATTATCCACAATCATATGTGGCTGGTAGAATGTGGCCTTATTGTAAAGGAACACACTTAAAAGGCAATGCTTTAATGGCACAATTTACAAAACTGCATATAAAAAGTACATTTGTATATTATTGTCATGTCTAATGAAATGTAAGTCAAAACAAGAAGCAATCAATTAATTGGTAAACAGGATCAGCACGTTTGCACATCTGTAAAACCATAATAAGACAGCTGTAACGATTCAATGAATCAATCATTAAGATGTATTTTAGATAATATCCTTAAAGCATAACAAACACAATTTTCAGAAGCACAACTCCAGCTATTCACTTTATCAAAAACTGCACTTTCACTTTGATGCGGACCAGTGGTGGCTAAGACTGATTGGAGGGGATCGAACAACGTGGCAAATCGCCTTGGTAAAGATCATCCAAGAAACATTGAAAATCCTGGGCATGGGCCCCTGAGGACTTGCGGATATAAAGGAACAAACATTTTGTAAAATTCCATTTTGGAACAAACACAAATAAAAAAAATAATAATAAAAAAAAAACTGCATTCAACATGGCCTTACCATCTAAACTGTCTTTTCAAATAAGGCTTCCATAAAGTGTTCAATATTTACATGTGTTCAGTTGACCTTCACACTCAATTGGATCATCTTCCAGGAACCTGATCTAATAAACATGTATATATATTAATAATAGCTAATGCTATTTTAGTTTGCACCATGACCTATGTTAAAGAGATTGGTGCCTTATTCGTATTAACATTACATGTTACATGCCATTATTAATGTTAGGAACAGCTCCCCCCAATAAATGGGTACGGTCTCCCTAAGCATAAACTCAATTGAGAAGATGTGAATCAAGCAAAAAAGTGACATTTCATCATAAACAGACTGAAAAAATAAGAGAAATAAGTTCTCATGAAGTCATACAAAATGGAAGAGAAATAAGGAAACATATTCAAGAACTAACGCAGTAAAGTCAGACTCCGATTCAGATTAGCCATTTCATTCCATAAAGTAATTCTAGATCTGCATACATTTTCTTTCCTAGCCCTACATTTTATAGGACACTTTTGCAATTGGGAAATTCTGCAACACTCCTTCAATTTAGGATTCTACCTACAATGCTTCCAGTGAATTCCACTTTAGTATCATCAGGTTTCTAAGCCTCATTGTACTCCACAGCACCCAACGAATGGTGTGCATATCCAAATTCCACATATGAGCTAATAGTCCTGACTATTGTTTATTAAAAACGTAATTTTACATCTTTGCACAAATATGTGTGGCTCATAAGATCCACATACATGGGTGTGTAATCTTCATTAGGGTGTCGAAATCTCCAACAGTACCTCAAATCTGGGAAACCTTTCCTTTGAGGTCAATAGGTCAATGACTCGAGAGGAGAAGCTTTAGTCACAAGTTAACAGCATGCATTTTGGGATTTTGAACATCACCTAGTAGCCTTGGCATTGGCCATTGATGATTTGAAATAGCTTCCTGGTATTATTATTCACAATCTTTGATTTTAAATGTGTTTATGAAATGAAGGATTGCCAATATTCAAGTGTTAAAATCAATTGCAGGATCACTTGGGGAACAAACACAATACAGGTTGTATCTTTTTCTTGGACAATCTTTAATTGCAAGTATATAAGTATTTTGCTATTCTTAACACCACCTGTCAGCCTTATCCAAGGATGACTAGAAATAAATTCCAGCTACTATTGTTCCCAATCTATTGGCAGAGGTTGTCAAAATTAAGGATTTGTATGTTAACGCGGGCACGGGATAACATTTATTGAAGGTAGTTTTGTCACAATCCGTTTTCCAAAAATATGTCCTTAGTTGCAAGAATGTAGCATTCATGATGTATTTCTAAACACCACTCAGTAGCCTGATCCATGGGAAATTGGAAATAAGTTCCTGCTATTTATTTTCCTAATCTATGTTACATCTGCTTATGATATGGAGGTTGTCAAAATCAAGTTTTCATATGCAAAGGTAGATGGGGGACAACATTGTAAGGAAGCTACTTTTTCCCATAACCATATTTAGTTGCACATAATTAGCTTGCATGTTGGCTTTCTAAACACCTCACAGAGAGTTCAAAGGGACACTCAACACATAGGGGCCGATTCATAGAATTCGGCGCACAAGTGGCGCACGCGGCTGGCGCACAGTGTGCGCGTGCGGTAGTCTGCGCCAGCCGCGTGCGCCGAAACACATTTCCGCGCACAGCGTATTCATGGATTCCAGCCACCAAAACCAGCCGTGGCGCACAGTGGCGCAGCGACCTTGCAGCAGCGCCAGTTACGCCCCCAAGAACGCCTTCCGCGCAGGGAAAAGCCATTAAAATCCCCAATCCAGCGCAAAGGGCTGCGCTAACCCTGTACCAGCACGGCAAGCGGGCTACGTGTATTACAGGGGTTCACGTGAAGTTTCACACGCGATTCCAGCAGGGTACGTGTATTTCAGGGGTGCGCGGGAAGTTCCACACGCGAATAGCCTGCGCGCGTGTATTGCAGGGGTGCGCGGCAAGTTCCACACGCGAATAGCCTGGGCGCGTGTATTTCAGGGGTTCGCGGGAAGTTTCACACGCGATTTCAGCAGGGTACGTGTATTTCAGGGGTGCGCGGGAAGTTCCACACGCGAATAGCCTGGGCGCGTGTATTTCAGGGGTGCGCGGGAAGTTCCACACGCGAATAGCCTGGGCGCGTGTATTTCAGGGGTGCGCGGGAAGTTCCACACGCGAATAGCCTGGGCGCGTGTATTTCAGGGGTGCGCGGGAAGTTCCACACGCGAATAGCCTGGGCGCGTGTATTTCAGGGGTGCGCGGGAAGTTCCACACGCGAATAGCCTGGGCGCGTGTATTTCAGGGGTGCGCGGGAAGTTCCACACGCGAATAGCCTGGGCGCGTGTATTTCAGGGGTGCGCGGCAAGTTCCACACGCGAATAGCCTGCGCGCGTGTATTTCAGGGGTGCGCGGCAAGTTCCACACGCGAATAGCCTGGGCGCGTGTATTTCAGGGGTTCGCGGGAAGTTTCACACGCGATTTCAGCAGGGTACGTGTATTTCAGGGGTGCGCGGCAAGTTCCACACGCGAATAGCCTGCGCGCGTGTATTTCAGGGGTGCGCGGCAAGTTCCACACGCGAATAGCCTGGGCGCGTGTATTTCAGGGGTTCGCGGGAAGTTTCACACGCGATTTAAGCAGGGTACGTGTATTTCAGGGGTGCGCGAGAAAGTCTACACGCGATTGGCCTGGGTACGTGGATTTCAGGGGTGCGAGAGAAAGTCTACACGCGATTGGCCTGGGTACGTGTGTTTCGGGGTGCGCGGGTAGTTCCACACGCGATTGGCCTGGGTACGTGTGTTTCGGGGTGTGCGGGTAGTTCCACACGCGATTGGCCTGGGTACGTGTGTTTCGGGGTGCGCGGGTAGTTCCACACGCGATTGGCCGGGGTACGTGTGTTCCGGGGTCCCGTGAACTTTCACACGCGATTGGTTGGGATCCACGTGTGTACTGTCATCACGTGCAATGAGGGATACTCCCTCGCACGTCACGTCACAGACGCGCTCACGCGCTGAGGGCCTTTGGTCCAATGAAAATGCATATGCGTGCAGACGCGCTTACGCGCTAAGGGCCTTTCCTCGAATTACACGCTGACGTGCAGAATTTTCACGTGCCAAATCACTCCGTATCAAGCTGGCCACGCGTAAGCACACGGAAGACCACGCTCCTGCCCAGAAGGCCGAACTACTGCCCCCCAGAGCCCCGAGCACGCTCCCACCTGCCATCTGCTGCTGCCTGACTGCCTGCTGCCCACGTGCCCTGCCATTTGCTGCCTGCACATCAGCCAGGGGTGCTGTTGGTGTGACCACCCCTGCTGGAACCAAAGACTCCCGACTGGGATTCCATCGCTCCACAGCCCAGCCCCAGGACCCAGTTGCCCACCCACTCCTGCCTCTGGGGTTGTCATGTCGGGGCAAACTCCATCTGTGACCACTGACAACCCCCGGCCAGAGAGGCAGAGGGGCACCAGCTTCAGTGCCACCGAAGTTGGTGTCCTGGTGGAGCAAGTCCTGGGGCAGTATGATGCCCTCTTCGGAAGTTGCCGCGCCGACAAGGAAGGACGGACTCGGATCTGGACTGACATCGTGACTGCCATCAACGCGGAGGGGGTGGCAGTCCGCGACTTCCAACATGTCAAGAAGCGCTGGGAGGACTTCAGGTCCAGGACCCTGACCAAGGCCCGGCGCCTCTTGAAGGCAGCGGATGCCAAGGGGCGCCGGGGCCACTTGTCGGAAGAACAGATGAGGGTCCTGGACCACATATCCCCAGCGCTCCACGTCCAGGTCCTTGAGAGGCAGACCCGTCTGGAGTCGAGCGGTGAGTGTACATGCATCCTGATTGTGAGCAGTGCGTGTGGTGATTGTTCAGTAGTGTGCAGGTTGCACATCTGTTTGTATGGGGTCGAGTATGGGTGCGGGTGTACAGGGCCGTGGGGCTGACACATGCGAGGGCTGTAATGTGTGAGACATGGATGGTGCCTGTGTGTGTGGGCTTGCATGCCAAATGCAGTTGTGTGGGCACACAAGTTTGTATGAATGTGTATGTGAGTAGACATGTCCGTGATGTCACGCATGTATGTTGTTTTCAGCTGATTGTATCAGCGCTGTGTACATGTGCATGTGTGTGTATTTGACAAGGGTGCAACAGTGATGCAACATGGATGCATGTGACAGCGGTATGTGGAAGCCTGATTGGCAGATGTGACATAGATGCCCGTCTGATCACTGCGACACTTAGCAGAGGTGTACACATGCATGCAAGTGTGGTGGTTGGTGTGTACATGTGTGGTGCACTTCCTGTGTTGCATGTGATGTCTGGCTCACCTTTGGCTGCTGATGCTGTTGTATGTGTATGGATGGTGTTGGCAGTTGCAACATGGCTGTGGTATGGCTCGTGTGTGCAAGTTGTAATGACATGTGTGTTGGGGATTGTGATGACATGTCTGAGGTTTGCCAATGCCACTCATGTACAACTGTCATGTGTGTATGTGTCCATTGTACAGTGCCCTGATGCCTGTGTTTTTTTTCTCCCTGTCTGCAGCGTCAACTGATGAAGAGGGCGGAGAAGGTGCTGTGGAGCACAGCGGCGGGGATCCCACCGCCAGCCGGAGACGCAAGGCCCGGCTCCCCTCCCAGGTTGTCATCTCGTCGGGGAGTGAGGAGTCCGGTGCCGCGTCCCAGGCCGCAGCTGCCGGGGGGAGGTCCAAGAGGCGGAGGTTGCAGTTGGACTCCTCGGCAGCAGAAGGGGCAGCTGGGACCCCACAGGGCCCAACGGGGGAAGATGGCACAGAGTCATCCAGGTTGGTGGGGGGTTTGGTGGAGGAGGAGGCCGTGCAAGCACCGGAGACGGGGTCTGGGGGTGGGGATCCCACTGGTGCTAGTGGTGCAGTGCAGGACCAGGGACAGGAGGCAGCACAGGCCGCCGCGGAGGTGCCTGTGTGCAATCCTGTCCCTGATCCTGTCCCTGCATCATCTTGCACCAGCAGGGATGCCCATGTCCAGACCAGTTTTCAGGCAGGGGATGAGCTGACGTCAACTGGCCTTCCTCTGCCTGCGGACGTGGCTATCCAGGCCCGGGTTGAGCCTGTCCTGGCTGGAGTGGCGTTGCGTCAACGGGCCATGCGAGGTGACCTGCAGTCTTTTCATGAAGAGACTGCACATCATCTCGAATGGCTCGTTGACCACGTCAGCCTGCTGGGACAGGTCACCCAGGCCGGATTCCTCCGTCTGATGGGGCTTGCCACGACCCCCTCCTCAGCTGGACCCCCTACGCGCCAGTCGTCCTCTGTGCCATCTTCCCACCCATCAGTCACCTGGGTGCCCTGTGGAGCTGCCTCTGACGGTGCGGCCAGGCTGGTGGAGGAGGCATCCCTGCCGCAGTCGGGAGTCGGACGTCCAGCAGGGGTGGCCACGTCAACGACTGCACCCCAGCCGGCGGAGGATGTGCAGGCAGCAGGAGGCAGTGCAGGGGCAGAGGCACAGCAGCAGCAGCACCATGGTGGGAGCCATGAAGGCTCGGGGCCTTCGACATCGGAGGGGCAGGCATCGGCCGGAGGGCAGGAGGACCCAGGACAAAAAGTGTCTTCCGTGTGGCAGCGGTTGGGCCACGCCATAGATGCGGAGCGGCAGCGGGCGGAAGAGGCACGGCTCTCAATGGTCAGGGCGGAGAACTCCATGCAGAGGGCCCTGAGGCGGGTCGAGTGCCTCGAGGCAATCCGCAGGGCTTTGGAGGTGGACACGTCGACGGCCCTGCGGACCCTCGGGGCCATGGAGGAGGACCGCCTCCGGGACATTGAGGAGGAGTTCGATGATGCCCTGGCCCGGCACATCCAGAAGTGAGCCGTGGAACTAGCCCGCTGCCCTTGTACATAGTTATGTAGGTAGTGTTAAGTTTCATTTTTGTTTTTATTTCATTTGGACCTTTTGGACATTGGCCACATTTTTGTATATAGTTTTTTCATTAGTTAGTGTAGTTAGTTAGGTTTCCTTTATTTTGTTGGGATGATGGACCCTGGCTTCTTGCATTGTACATAGTTGTGGACTTGTACATACTTTCTTTTTTGACATTATCCATGGATCAATGGCTTATAATTTTTTTTTCACATTGGATTTTGTTTGGTGGACATTGACTTTGTACTACATTACTTTGGATTTCTATATTCTTTAATTTTTTTTTTATTTTGAACGGACATGCTTCTTTTCATTTTTTTCCATTCACATTTCTGTTTCTTCATTTTTGTTTCTATTCATCTTTCCTTTAATACATTATTTATTTGTTGCACTTCAATGTGTGGTGTCTCATTGTTTTCATGCATTTCATGTTATGTGTTTAGAGAATCACTGACACCCATTGGGTGTATGTGAGGGACATGTGTTTGTTTTGGAACTTGCAATTGGTGTTCTGTGATGTAATTGCAGAATATGAGTGGGTGGATGCAATACTCGGGTGGGTGTTTTGCATTTGGGGGCTGACCATAGAGACCAGGGATCTGGACTGTGATGACATGTTGGGTGGGGAACATGAGTTGGACATGGGTGGGGGCCTGCTGGAGGCTGCCCCTGGTGGCTGGGGGTTGGGGGTGGTGGGAGACATGGGTGGGGGCCTGGTGGAGGGTTCCCCTGGATGCTGGGGGGTGGGGGTGCAGGGGGACATGTGTGGGGGCCTGGTGGAGGGTGCCCCTGCACTGCTGGGGGGTGGGGGTGGTGGGAGACATGTGTGGGGGCCTGGTGGAGGGTGCCCTGCACTGCTGGTGGGTGGGGGTGATGGGTGACATGAGTGGGGGTCTGGTGGAGGGTGCCCCTGGATGCTGGGGGGTGAGGGTGCAGGGGGACATGTGTGGGGGCCTGGTGGAGGGTGCCCCTGCACTGCTGGGGGGTGGGGGGGTGGGAGACATGTGTGGGTGCCAGGTGGAGGGTGCCCCTGCACTGCTGGGGGGTGGGGGTGGTGGGAGACATGTGTGGGTGCCAGGTGGAGGGTGCCCCTGCACTGCTGGGGGGTGGGGGTGGTGGGAGACATGTGTGGGGGCCTGGTGGAGGGTGCCCTGCACTGCTGGGGGGTGGGGGTGGTGGGAGACATGTGTGGGGGCCTGGTGGAGGGTGCCCTGCACTGCTGGTGGGTGGGGGTGATGGGTGACATGAGTGGGGGTCTGGTGGAGGGTGCCCCTGGATGCTGGGGGGTGAGGGTGCAGGGGGACATGTGTGGGGGCCTGGTGGAGGGTGCCCCTGCACTGCTGGGGGGTGGGGGTGGTGGGAGACATGTGTGGGTGCCAGGTGGAGGGTGCCCCTGCACTGCTGGGGGGTGGGGGTGGTGGGAGACATGTGTGGGGGCCTGGTGGAGGGTGCCCTGCACTGCTGGTGGGTGGGGGTGATGGGTGACATGAGTGGGGGTCTGGTGGAGGGTGCCCCTGGATGCTGGGGGGTGAGGGTGCAGGGGGACATGTGTGGGGGCCTGGTGGAGGGTGCCCCTGCACTGCTGGGGGGTGGGGGTGGTGGGAGACATGTGTGGGTGCCAGGTGGAGGGTGCCCCTGGATGCTAGGGGGTGGGGGTGCAGGGGGACATGAGTGGGGGCCTGGTGGAGGGTGCCCCTGGATGCTGGGGGGTGGGGGTGGTGGGAGACATGAGTGGGGGCCAGGTGGAGGGTGCCCCTGGATGCTAGGGGGTGGGGGTGCAGGGGGACATGAGTGGGGGCCTGTTTGAGGCTGCCCCTGCACTGGTGGGGGGTGGGGGTGGGGGGAGACATGGGTGGGGGCCTGGTGGAGGGTGCCCCTGGATGCTGGGGGGTGGGGGTGGTGGGAGACATGAGTGGGGGCCAGGTGGAGGGTGCCCCTGGATGCTAGGGGGTGGGGGTGCAGGGGGACATGAGTGGGGGCCTGGTGGAGGGTGCCCCTGGATGCTGGGGGGTGGGGGTGGTGGGAGACATGAGTGGGGGCCTGGTGGAGGGTGCCCCTGGATGCTAGGGGGTGGGGGTGCAGGGGGACATGAGTGGGGGCCTGGTGGAGGGTGCCCCTGGATGCTGGGGGGTGGGGGTGGTGGGAGACATGAGTGGGGGCCTGGTGGAGGGTGCCCCTGGATGCTAGGGGGTGGGGGTGCAGGGGGACATGAGTGGGGGCCTGTTTGAGGCTGCCCCTGCACTGGTGGGGGGTGGGGGTGGGGGGAGACATGGGTGGGGGCCTGCTGGAGGCTGCCCCTGGTGGCTGGGGGTGCAGGGGGACATGCGTTGGTGGGCAGTAGTGCTAGTTGATATGTGGGTTGGCTGGTGGGCATGGCCATGGTGGATGGGGTGCCTGCAGGACATGTGCTGGGTAGGCCCCTGTGGTGTGAGCCACCTGCAGGGGCCGTGGAGGGTGTAGAGGGTACACCTGGGAGGACCCACACGTGCAATTCACGTGTGCTGCTCCCCGCGCACCCCCGGAATACACGTACCCCGCTCAATCGCATGTGGAACTTCCCGCGCACCCCTGAAATACACGTACCCCGCTCAATCGCGTGTGGAACTTCCCGCGCACCCCCGAAATACACGTACCCCGCTCAATCGCGTGTGGAACTTCCCGCGCACCCCTGAAATCCACGTACCCGGCCAACTCGCGTGTGGAACTTCCCGCGCACCCCTGAAATCCACGTACCCGGCCAAATCGCGTGTGGAACTTCCCGCGCACCCCTGGAATCCACGTACCCGGCCAAATCGCGTGTGGAACTTCCCGCGCACCCCCGAAATCCACATACCCGGCCAAATCGCGTGTGGAACTTCCCGCGCACCCCTGGAATCCACGTACCCGGCCAAATCGCGTGTGGAACTTCCCGCGCACCCCTGGAATCCACGTACCCGGCCAAATCGCGTGTGGAACTTCCCGCGCACCCCCGAAATACACGTACCCGCCCAAATCGCGTGTGGAACTTCCCGCGCACCCCTGGAATCCACGTACCCGGCCAAATCGCGTGTGGAACTTCCCGCGCACCCCCGAAATACACGTACCCCGCTCAATCGCGTGTGGAACTTCCCGCGCACCCCCGAAATACACGTACCCCGCTCAATCGCGTGTGGAACTTCCCGCGCACCCCTGAAATCCACGTACCCGGCCAACTCGCGTGTGGAACTTCCCGCGCACCCCTGAAATCCACGTACCCGGCCAAATCGCGTGTGGAACTTCCCGCACACCCCTGGAATCCACGTACCCGGCCAAATCGCGTGTGGAACTTCCCGCGCACCCCCGAAATCCACGTACCCGGCCAAATCGCGTGTGGAACTTCCCGCGCACCCCTGGAATCCACGTACCCGGCCAAATCGCGTGTGGAACTTCCCGCGCACCCCCGGAATACACGTACCCCGCTCAATCGCGTGTGTCACTTCCCGCACACACCCGGAATACACGTACCCCGCTCAATCGCGTATTTTACTTCCCGCGGCGCCACTTTTTTGATGCACTGGGACTCTACCGCCTGCCTTCGTGTGGCGGACGTGTTTCAGCTTGTGCGCGGCTTTGGCTGTGCGTGGGTTTGCCCTATTCCATTCCATGAATACGTGTGGTTCGTGTGCGTGTGGGCGTTACCTCTGCTTCCGTGCAGTGCATCCCCAGTTACGCCCTTATTTTCGCGTGTTGTTCCCCATTCCGCGCGTTACGCCCCATGTCCCGCCCACTTTCTGCTGTGTGCGCTGAGGTTGTGCGCTTTCACTGTGCGCGTCGCGCACCGTCGCGCACGCCTTTCGCGATGTTGCAGTGACTTGTGCGCCATGCACGGGTTTGGCGCACATCCCGCGGTGAACACGCGCAGGGACTTCCATGAATCGCACGCGTGCGCGTGCGCCTGTTTTTTTCCGCTTGCGCATGCTTGCGCCTAGATTTTCGGCTCACGTTGGTTCCATGAATCGGCCCCATAGGCTCTTGGATTTGAAAATACACCCCTCAGTAAGCCTGCTACTGAAACCGGTCATGAAGGACAAGACCGCCCCTCTGTTACCACCAGTATGTGAGGGATTTCTCAGAACCTTGAGCTCTCTCATGATCCGAGACGGATATCAGCTGGACTTCATGGAACCACCACCGGGCACAGGGGTCTGACCAACTCTCTACCATGAGGCTCAGGGAAACAAGCAGCTCTCATGGAGGAACTGAGGATTATGTGTCTGAAGAGTGCCATTTGAGATGTTCAGCCACTGGAAGAGTGAACTGGACGTTACTCAATTGTATTTCTTGTCCCCAAGCCCTTGGGAAATGTTCATCTACTGATCGACTTGAAGGGGCCAATACTTTTGTGAAGCAGATCCCTTTCAAAATGAAGACAGTCCAATGCATAATTCTGTTCTTCGCTGCTCTCCTCCTTATTTGTTGGTCTTTCCAGAAGCAATTATGTTCTGTGTGACCCTTCATTTAGATCGAACCAGGTAGCCTTGGGCTGACCTTCATACCCTCAGAGCCATACCCAGGACCAGGGCACCGGCAGCCCAGCGTGCTCCGCCATGGCAGGCTGGTGAGAGGGAGAGGCTGGACCCAGCTTAAAGTAGGAGGGATTTTCCACATGCAACCACTGGTGGGGAGACAAGGGGCTGGCACCCCATGGAATGGTCATTCCGACCTGCTGGAGAAACCTGCTCAGTGGAGATGGGGCAAAGGCTTGGCACCGCTGTCCAGGGGGTGGTCAACCCTCATGTGAGGCAGGCACCCAAGGGAGGGAAAGCACCCCTGGCCATCCTGGAGCTGTGGCCAGTGAGCGATAGAATGTTTCTGTCTAGGGAGCTAAGGGGACCCCACTGGTTGTGCCCAGGGACCATTGCTGGGCAGGAGGACGGTCAACCCACATGCGAGGCAGGCACCCAAGGGAGGAGGCAGCACCCCAGGCTCTCCTGGAGCTCTTGCAGCGGCACGTTAGAGTGTTTGCCTCCAGGGAGGGACAGCAATGCTGCTGGTCTGCGACTGGGCAAGGGACAGTCATCCCACATGTGAGGCAGGTGCCCAAGGGAGAAGGCAGCACCTCTGGCCATCTTGCAGCTCTGGCGGATGCTTTAGAGCTTTTCCCTTCAGGGAGGGACAGCAAACCTGGGGGTGCCCTAGAACCACTGCTGGGCATGGGTACAGTTGACTCACATATGAAGCAGGTGCACGATGGAGGGGGCAGCACCCCCAACCATCCTGGAGCTCTAACCATGGAGGGATAGAGCTTTTTCCTCCAGGAAGGGACAGGGACCTTGCTGGGTCACCCCGGGTCGAACACTGAGCAGGGGGATGGTTGATCCAAGTACCAAGCAGGCACCCAAAGGCAGGTGAAAGTACCCTTGGCCATCCTGGAGATCTGGCCGGGGAGTGATAGAGATTTCCCTTCCATGGAGGGACAGGGACCCTGCCGGGGCACTGTGGGACCGCTGCTGGGCCGGGGAACGGTGGACCCACATATGCGGCAGGCACTCAAGGGAGGGGGCAGGACCCTCAGCCATCCTGGAGCTCTGGCCATGGTGAGTTTCAGCTTTTCCCTCCAGGTAGAGATCAGGACCCGGCCGGGTGCTGCGGGATGAGTAGGGAAAGGTCGACCCACATGCAAGACACACGCCCAAGGTAGAGGGCAGCTCCTCCATTCGACCTGGAATTCTGACCGGGGCGCATTATAGCTTTTCCGCCGAGAAAGGGACATGGACCCCATTGGGAACCCTGGGTCTTCTGCTGGACAGAAGGACAATCAAACTGAAAACTAGGCAGGAGCTCATATCTCTCGTCTCTGTTCTCTCGGGTTGGTCTCAGAAGATGATAATGAAAATGCAATGCAGTGACTGGATGAATGCATCTGTAGAGCCAATCAACTTTATGAAATATTCATTCAACACCATTGACCAAATGACAATTGGCCACTACAAATTATCAAACTGGATAGTATGGCCCAAGCTAAACCATCATTCGCCCAGTGCTCAATATAATAAATATTTTATCTATAATCCAACACCGCAGAATACAGCTCAAATATATCAGAATGACAAAAATACTGCCTATAGCTGAAGGAAGATGAATGATGAACCTTCTATGGATCACAGAGTCCCCAACCAAATTCAGTATCAAGTGGAAGAAGCTCGTATGTCTTGCATGAAGTAGTGGTGTGCATGACCTAAAAAGAGGAGACTGGAGGCAAAATTCAATGGTAACTGTATTTCCCCTCTGAAGGATTGACATTGACTTCGGAAAATAATTGTAGAACAACAGAAATCATAATATGGCACATATGGATGTAGTCAATGGACTTTGTGTTGGCCTATCCAAGGAGCCAATGAGCACACTTTATATTCATTCAATGTGCTTGTCTCACGTTTATTTTGCTCAGCATCATTTCCAAAGGCCAAGGATGGCTACTAAGTGTGTGCTACACCCAGGGGTGGATTTATCGGTCGACAGGCAGACGGGGCCCAGCCCCTCCCCTCCCCTTCCCTTCCCTTCCTTCCTTCCCAGTCGCTGGATGTACACAGCAGGCTGGCAGCAGCAGCAGCGCTCATGGGGCCTTCTCGTGGGCCATGCCTGCGAGCCCATTCTACCTGGCTGCCTGTACTGTAAACGGGTGAGTGTGTAGACGTGCGAGTGGATGGATGGCTGAGGCATGTTGTGTGAATGTCTGCCAAGAGTGTCAAGCAAAGATGTTTGACAGGGTGTTTTCGAGGGATGATGTTTCGAGTGGATGTGATGAATGTTGGATGCTGAGCTGTGGGTATGTAAGTGATGGAAGTGAAGGGTGGATGGACAGGTGTTCATAAGGAGTGATATGAGTTCATCAGGTTGTGCAAACTCTCGGTTTTCTCATGGCAATGCATAAGGCCATCCAGTCCTGTTTTTGTCTCCCCTTTGGATTCTGGGAATTGTGTTTTTCTTTCCCATTTGAAATGTAGGAAAACTACAAGTCCCAGAAGTCCAATCAAAAAACAGGAGCAGAGTGCCCTCTCACGCATGGCTACGGGAGAGGTGTGCATGTGTGAGCAGGGTTGCCAGACTGAGTATTTCCCGCAGTTTGGTTACTCAAAATCCATTTGTGTGCAAAATTACAGGGAGTGTGCCGGTTGGGGAATTCTGGGCTAGTTTGAACGGCAATCCTTTGATAATTAAATGTTTGTTTATAATGTTTGCTCCTATACTCACTGCAGAGGTGAAAGTGCAACACAAACCATTAGTACTGTAGCACAAGTTCATTTTCATTTTAAAGAGCGTACCTTTACTTTAAAATGTTACGAAAAACAAGGTGAATTTAGAATGAGCACAGGTCCATGCAACAAGCACTTGTGCGTAGCATGGGCTTGCAGTCGGCACCCCTTAATAATAATAATCATTTAGCCTTTATATAGCGCTATGAACCTTCGGGTATCTGAGCGCTGCTTATTATTACCCACGGTGTGTGGTTCTCATTTATCGACCTCGGAAGGATGAAAGGCTGAGTTTGGCCCTGCCCTACGTCTACACCGATGTCAAAGCAAGCGCTCTACTCACTGTGCTATCGAACCGGCTATCGAACCGGCTTAATGACCTTGCAAACCCATTTCCTTTGCCATCAGTAAACCCTTTCTTATGCGTGATGCACATGACGTTTCCAATGGAAATAGCCAACCCGGCAACAATTAACTAGAAAACATGTGCCAATTTCAACATTAGTTCACATGAATAGAATAAAGTCCCCTTACTTAAAGATGTGTTATATCCATGATGTCTACTAGCATGGTTGGGGAGGGTGGTTTGCTTTATGTCGATGGTTAAATGTTCTTTCAGGATGTGAAAAATTAAATTGCAGTATTCTTGTAGCTTAACATGTTTATATAAGGATTTACATGATTTCGGGTTTCTACAATTTGTGTTTTTATTTATTTATTTGAATTTTTATATACCGCGCCACACGCCCGAAGGCCTCAAGGCACACACAAAACAAACGGCAGGTATAAGGGAAGATGGCCAGGAAAGTATGCAAAAGAGAAGGGCATCATAGCACAAAAATCAATCAGGAGAGTCAGGGGGGAGGTTGAAGAGAAATGTCTTCAACCTTTTTTTGAACTCAGTGGTCATTGTGACAGCTCTAAGGGAATTCGGAAGTACGTTCCAGGCAGACGAACTCAAGACATCAAAGGGACGGCTGCCCACCTTAGCCAACCTAAAGCGAGGCAGCACAATTCTTAGTTGGTTCTGAGATCAGAGGGTACGAGATGGAGCATAGTGTAGGAGGCGGTCAGTGAGATATTTAGGGGCGGTGTTGAGAACACACTTATGGGTCAGAGTAAGAAGCTTGTGGGTAACTCTGTGCTTCACTGGAACCCAATGAATTTCCCTCATGGAAGTGGTGATGTGCATTCATCTAGAAAGAACCATAATGCCACAAACTGCACTGTTTTGGGATCTCTGAAGATGGGCTCGATTAGTCTGAGAACAACCACTCAGGAGACTATTACAATAATCCAAACGAGAGCTAATGAGAGCGGAGGCTAGGGTGGGTGCATTCTCATGTGACACAAAGGGCTGTATGTTACTGAGAAGTTTATTGACAAAACCACAGGTACTCTGAATCTGGGAAACCTGTTGGTTCATAGTTAGCTCCGCGTCCAGAATGACTCGGAGAGTATTCACTTTTTTGGCTACCGGAATAACGGCATTAAGAATTGTGAAGCTAGCGTATTCCTGAGGTAAGGATTTAAGTTTGGGACAGGAAGCCACAATCAGAGATTGGGTCTTTTGGTGTTGCATTATGAATGTTGTTGAGGTCAGCGAGATCCTGTACATACCGGCCTGTGAGTTTCATGACGACCTGAGTGTCATCTGCATAATTTGTAAATTGGACACCCAGGCCCTCTAACAGTCTCAAATGTGGGATGATATAAACATTAAATATGGAGGGTGAAATGCAAGACCCCTCAAGGATGCCACAAGTAATAGGAGCAGGCCTAGAACAAGCCTCCACTGTACAGACTCTGGTGTTACGAGGGCCGAGAAAAGAGGCAATCCAGAGAGAGGCCAGACTGGAGCAGCCAATTATAGATTGCAATCTATCCACCAAAATACTATGGTCCTCAAGATCCAATGCAGAGGAAATGTCCAATAGAATGAGAAGTGCTGGTTGACCCTGAATGAGCTTAGCTGTATTGCATTCTGATGAGAGGAAACCTTATCTGCACAGATGTTGTGGATAGATTGACACCAGTTACTGTTCTTTACTGCGCCAGCGGTGGATGAATGTTTGCGCTTGAGTTCTTTTAAGATGGCAAATAGCTCTTTAGAGCTATATTTCATTTGTAGAATCCTGGTATCATATGCCGCAGATTTTGCTTTTATAATGGCTTCCTTAACCTGTTTGACCAAATGTTTGTAAGTACTCGGAGTAGACGTAGTGGGGTTATTAAGCCAATGGCGTTCAGAAGCCCATTGCAGGTGTCTAAGATGAAGGATGCTGTCGCTAAACCAGCATTTTTCATGTGTTTCACTTTTTACACAACAACTTTTTACAGGGGCTGTAGAGTTAAAAGCTCCTTCCAGTGTGGCTGTAAGATAACAGTCTAGATCATCTGCATTCAGAAACCTATCAATAGCACCCAGCTGAACACTTAGATTGGAAGATAGTTTATCGGAAGAGACTCTTTTCCAGTTTCTGGTTCATATAATTGGTCTGGGGTTTGTATCAAGTCTAACCGGGGGCCGTGGGATATCAACACATAGAGTGAGAAGATGGTGATACGACCACATACAGGGGGAAATGATAAGATTGGAGACCATTACATGATGGGAAAGGACCCAATCAAGGGTATGCCCATTTATGTGAGGAGGTCAGATGCCCACTGCATAACTCCATTGGCCCCAATGGCGCCCAATAGGGAGGTAGTGTCAGTGTCAGATGGGGAGTCAGCCCAATAATTAAAATCACCCAGCACCAAAACCAGGGAGTTGGTCTTGGTGATTTTATTCAAGAGGCTGATAAGTTGTTCTTCAAAGAGTGGCATAAGTCTAGGAGGCCTGTAGATAATAACAATAGAGACTGAAATATTCTCTGAGATCTTTAATTTCATTATAAGGCTTTCACAGTCATCAGGAGCCTCAGGAGGACCAGGGGACAGTGTAATTATTTATTATAGAGTAGGTCTACCCTACCCCCATGACTATCTTTGTGATCATCCTAAAAATTACAGCCATTGGGGGTGGCAAGTAGGGCTTCAGGGGTGCCTTCATTGAGCCAGGGCTCAGTAATAGCCATAAGGTCAGGGCTTGTGACTGTAAGGAGATCCTCAATCTAAGCTGCGTGGGATCGAAGGGAGCGAGTGTTAAGTAGAGCAATTTGAAGCGAAGAACCAGCAGTAGGTATACAAACACTGTGAGACCCAACAGAAGCTGGTTGTGCGGGTTCAATCACTGCATTGGTAGTATGGGAAGTACAGGTATCAGAGTGTATGGCACAGGGCATGTGGGAGAAATCAACAGAATCAGTAAGCGTCATATTCAGAGCATTTACACCCAAAAGGGTGATGGCTAAAGAATTGGTTGTGTGGTCAAAAGCAGGTATTATTAAGTGGGGCAACATGGAAGAAAATCGTTATGGAGAGGGCCATGGGAAGGAAGCTCTAATGGAGAGGCCACATACAAATCGTCATTTTGTGGAGTTACGAGCCTATCTCTGAATACATGAGATTAGATCCATATGTGACATAGTGGATGGGTGCCTTGAAAGCAGATGTCAGGAGGATACTTACAGGGCAGGGGGAAATGAGCCCCAGAGACCGGCAGCACGTCCAGGCACCAGACACAAACCAGCACTAACCGGCTAGTTGCGAACGCACCGGCGTGGACGCACGAGGGGGTTGTAAAAATGCATTCTGGCACTACAAGAATCTTGGGAAATGTAGTTCCACGCCACAACCAGCAAAACGATTTCCTAAATCAAATGAATTCCAAATCTAGATGATGCAATGCAGTTAAAGATGTAAAGCAGTGCTAAGAACCATTAACTCGATTATAAGTTTAAAAACAGCTAATAAATGAATATTTGAAATCATGAACTATAGCTACACAATAAAATAGATAGATCAGGGACTAGCAGCAATGAGAGAGACTAAGTGTGGAGAAGCTTAAATACCAGCACTAACTGGCTAGTCGCGAACGCGCCGGCGCGAACGCGCCTTGGGGCTGTAGAAATGCGTGCTGGGATTACAAGAATCTTGGGAAATGTAGTTACATGCCACAACCAGCAAAAAGATTGACTAAGTAGAAGAGTTTACACAGGTCAAATTAATTCCAAATCTAGATGATGCAATGCAGTTAAAGAAGTAAGTAAAGCAGTGCTAAGAATGATCAACTTGATTATAAATTGAAAAACAGCTAATAAATAAATCTATAAAATCATGAAGTATAGGTACACAAAATAGATAGGAGCAGGGACTAGCAGCAATTTTTTTAAGTAAACTCTATAAAACAGAATTATGTGCTTTGAAATTCTAACCTTACACATTTGTACGAAGTGAAACCTGGAATGTGTGTGGTCCAGTGCTTATATTGCTTAGTGGGTTAAAATCTCTGCTTCACTGTTTAGATCAAGTGTGTGATCCAGGGCAAATACTGTAATCTCGCTCTGATTTGATCACACAAATTGGAATCCTTAAGTGAATAAATGTACTCTGTATGAAACAAGATGACCTAACAATGGAGAAGATGTAAATATGTTGTACGCTCATGCTGCTTTGTTAGAATTTGGGGCTTACAAAGTCCTTTTTAGGCAGCAACAGCACACAGTAAAAGATAGTGTTGATAGCAAAGTCTGCAGTGCTGACGAGGCCCAGCTGTTTCCAGTTAGTCAGACCCCTAGGTAACTGTAATAAAGACAACTTTATAAAAAAAAATAGCTTTTGTCCCTAAAGTTTGCCCTTGTGCACTCGTGACCACAATTACCCCAGCCCATCCTAAGCTCAGCCTCCATGACCTGCCCACCTCAGGCCTTTTGTCAGGTGCTGCCCACTGAGCCCTTTGCCTTAAATCTGTCACTGGTTACACCATGTCTAAAACCAAACACCAGCTTCCACTGAAACCAAAGGCATACTTTGCGACACGTGTTGAGCTCCAGGAGTAAAAGACCTTCATATCCAGAATATCTAGTCCTTTGTGGGAACAGAAATTAAGCTCCATACCTGAAATGACAAGAAACCAAACCATCAGATGCTCAGGTAACACTGAAGACCGACTTCTTCAATGCTTTGCTAGACCGACCGACCCAAAATGTAGCTGAGCACTCTTGCAAATTAAAAGGGTACCAAAATAACAATGTGCATATTGATAACCGAACACCGGGTCATCTAGCTTCCAGCTGACATGGCTCCTTTCTGCATCCCCGGAACCCCTTACTCGCGCGCACAGCAAAAATGCCACAATACTTACAATGCGGCATACCACTCTCCACTCTTCCCTTGCTGCTTGCAGGGTATATGCCGAAATGGCTTGTAGTGGCCTCCTGTTGTCGTTACTTTTAACTGTATAAAATTACTTAAATGAACTAAATAAATACATACTTATGACGAGTGAACTGGTGACAACATTGTTGCTGTATATGTGTCACCATTTAGGAAGCTTGTAGACAACAGGCCTACACTTTCTATATGTCACTTTTTCTTTTTTCCGGCATTTTATTTCATCTAAAATATACTGTTTTTGTTGTTATTCATTGAGCCTTACCTGTTTATTGTGACAAAAGGACTTTGGTTTATTCTAATATGATTCTACATTGTTAGGCTTTTGAAAGGAGCGATTGCCTAACACAAAGTGTATGTTATGCGTCTTACTTAACGACTCTGGGACTGATTCATGGAATTATTTGCACCGGAAAAAGGGAACGTGTGCGCCAAATTGCATTCAAATTGCATTCAAAATCCCATTCATCGATTTGTGGAGTTCACGCAGGCTTGGCACGTCTCTGTGAGCCGTCGACCTCCTTGCGCAAGATACCACACAGAGCATGGGCGTGGCTTGAGCAGTGGGCTGGGAAGGGGCGGAAAAAAGACAATGGGGAAGAGCATGCGAAAAAGTGGGTGTTATGAGGGACAGCCTGCAGGCAGTCCCTCGCACGCCCACAATTGTGTCAAGCAACACGTAGTAATGGAACCACCTGCTCAACCTCTCGGCATAGAAATATTCATGCAAATTCCTAGATCTCTACATCACCCAAAGGCAGGCGTTAAGACACTTGTGCATAGGAATCGCAGCGCAGAGGTGGGTGTTCATGTTGTATGTAGGGGTGCATTTAGGCAACCAGTTCTCTGATCTAACTTAGGGTTGTGCATACGCAGTGTAGCAGAGTGCAAGAATGGTTTACATGCACATTTTCTGAGATTAACCCGAGTTACGAAGTATGATGCGCATGCGTTCAGGGTGCCGGCAACAGTTATGGGGGACCCTATACTGGGTCCCTGAGATGCAGGCCTGCATGCGGGCAACCCCACACACTATTTGAAGGGTGCTTGTATTTGCATCTGGGTGAGCATGCAAAGGTAGCTGTTCTGGCTGTTTATGCTTTGTGTGGGAGCGTGTTGGGGAATTCCCGGCGTGACTTGCGAATACGGTTACTTTGCGCAAGAAAATTCCATGAATAAGCGGGGCGTGCATTTTTTCCTGCGTGCTGGCTTGCGCAGCTTTGTTTTTGGCACGCAGCGATTGCATAAGAAATGCGCACTTTTCCATGAATCAGGCCCTCTATGTTGTGAGGTTTGAAATGATATACAGTTAACATATTGAAGATCGCAAATATAATTAAAGATCATATAATGCCTGTGACACAGAAAGTTATACCAGCCAAACTTCTGTTCATGGGCGCCTACTACTTCGACACAATGGGCCCGATGTATGGAATTATTTGCAGGGTTCAACGTGAATTTGCACTGCTGAAAAGTGACTTTGCACTGTGCAAATAGTTCCGTAAATTGGGCCCAATGTGAGCAAACAGGCTGCTGAAGCTAGCTGGGCTGAATGATCGAGTGTGCCATACTGAAGTGAAAATAGGCGATAACATTTCTCTAAAATTACCTTTTTCCCCGCTATGTTTCGCTTTTCCAAATCTTTAGAGCATGTCCCTCCTCTCTCTTTCAGGGATGCTGTTTAACACCAGTCTTCTTTTTTCACTTAAGCCGCTGATCCTTTGGTAGAACTGCAAACAAATGATATGATATATTAATAACATTATTTATGCAATGATATTGAAATGTATGCATCACTTGATGCGTATACATCTATTTAAAGCAATTGTATGTAACAATATATTGATCACTTATCAGATATCTAGTTGCTACAGATAGTGTATTTCAAATAGCGTAGTCTCTCTTCTCGGGCACAACAAAAATCACATCTATTTTGTATCTGTAAAACGTTCAAGACAGAGCATTTGTCAATTTCACTGGTGGTGTGGGCCTTTCTAGTTTGATGGTAATAGAAATATGCTGGGCCCACAAAGAACAGAAGAACTTATTTTTAATGGCACCCTTTGGGAATCAAGGATGCCAGATAAGAAAATGTGCCAGATATTAGAATATCGTCATGGTGCCTGGAAACAGAGCAGAACGAGTGGGTAACAAGGCCGTCTGGTCTTCTGCTCCACTGGCCATGTGGAATGCTCAGGTATCCAAACTTTGCTATCCTTCGCCCTCTCCATCTCAATACTTCCTCCAGAAGCAAAGCAGGCTTGCGGCGAGCACACCTAACGCAACCTCTGGCCACATACCCCCACCACTCAGCCATCTCCTCCTCCCCTAATAACGTGCCACTGCTAAGAGCCTCATCAGAAGTTGGGCGGTGCAGTAAAGAAGTAGCGGTAGTAGCGTTACTGCTGCATAACCGCTGTGCCCAATCACGAGTATGGGAGAAAGTCGGAGTATTCACCCCCAGCTCTGAGCTGGCAGTGAATGTGCCGACTTTGTTACCATTTTCGGGGCAATTGCTGCAGAGCAATTACCGCCGCAATAACTGCACCGTAAAACCCCAATACAAGCCCATGGCCCAAAAAAAAAAATGAGCCCTTCACTGCCGACCGCCACTTGTGATCTGGCGGGAATACCACAGTAACTAATATTATGTTGGTTGTTACACAGCAGAATTACCGCCAGGATACCGTCCAACTTCTGATGAGGCCCTACGTCTTTCAACATTTTGCACTACATACACATCCCATCCGACAACCCACACAGTCTCTCATTCTAAATGGTGAGTCCCATTTTACTCCTGTCCATAGACACCCCACAAGTCTATCATAGGCTGCCACTCTACGCCTGACCATCAACACCTCACTCCATTCCACCAAGGCTACCCGTGTAACCTTGAGACCGCCCTTATGAATAACATGCCCGGGAATCCTCAACCCCACCCGTACGACCACAGGAGAACCCATAAAAGCACACAGGCAATGGTTTCTGCTTCTTCCTTCCCCGCTATGAACTAACACTCAACACAAGCAGTTTTTAAATGCAGAATCACAGGCAGCAAAGCCACCATCTTTTGGCAGAAGGATGCCATTCAAGAATTGTGACCAACACTTAATCAGACATTTTGTATTAACGGGTGAAATTGCAATTCAGCATAACAATCCTTTGAAAGAAGTGTCACTTTCTTTGCTGGCATGAAACATTACCCTCCCTTCTGCTCGGGACTAGTAGAAAGGGACGTACCATTTCCTTACCCGACAATAGGTCCAGGATCTTATCACTGCTCCAGTAGCAAGCCCAGTTCCCATATGCAATGGCTACATTGCTTTAACAGGTTATTGAGCTGTCTTAGTGAATGGAGACATACCTGCAGCTGAAGCAAGCCTTGGTAAGGCCAACAGTGTTAGCTTTTGTATGGGTATAAATGCTCATTACGTGGTAACATTAGATGGTAACCGTTGCAAACAGTTAAGGTACCAGGCCACATGAAAGCAGTAATTATGAGTGACAAGAACCTGTTCCCTTAGTTCTGTCTCCCATTTATAAATTGCTACTGATCCACCTGGATCTAGACTGAACAGACTCTGCCAACTGGTTGTTAGACAGTTGTCTACCGGGTTTCCTCCTATATACTATGGCACATGAAAGCAGTGCCTGGGAAATGCATGTTTAATACCTGTACACAAAGTAAAACTGTTGGCTTTGGCAATGGTTGTATTTAGCATGATTTCATTCAAGGACCTGAGTACTGTTTATACACCAAGTGGTTGAATGCAATTCACTAACAGGTTTTGTATTACACCAGTAGTGGGTTTATAGCTGCAATTAAGCTAATATCTCACTGAAGACTGCTGTGTAATAGCACTGGAATCGACTTGCAAGACTAAATTTGATCTTACAGCTTGATAAGGCTAGCTCAAAGAGATCCCCAGAGGATGTGTTTTGGCTGGAGAGGTAGTGGTTAGAAATTACCATAAGAAGCCGCATGCCAATAATCAGTGAATGGCTTGGTAAATATCCAAACAACACCCACAGGCTGTGTGTCCCTACTCATATCCACCCCCCACCTCACTGTACTCCAATGCAATAGTTTCAGATATAGATGGCACTTTAGCACACCTACTAGACACAACTAAAAAAGGGGCAATGTATGATTGGTTTGCAGCGTGGCATTAAAATTGCAAAAGAGTCTCACTGAGGCTCTGTTACATTTAAAATAAGGTAAAAACCTGAATTTTATAATTGAACGGTGCACGTGGGTCACAGCCAGTTTAATTTCTAATCTCTTTATAACGTTCAAGTCCTACGTGTGCTGTTCTTTCCCTATCGACAGAGGCCTCCGGGTGTTTTCTAGTTTCTATCAGCATTTAGTCGACACTACACACAACTATTTAAAAAGGATAGTCGGGCTGGGTGTGATTGTCTCCCTCCCTAATATTGTTATGAGATTTGGTGACGCCTTTGGATGTTCAGGATTCACCAAACGCTCTGCAAGAGTTTCCTAGCAACCACACGACAGGTAACAGATGGTCTTACAAGGTTCAGCAGTTCCTTTTCATATAATAACTAAGTGTAACTCAGAGCACAGGACCTGCGACTGAATAAAATGGCGTCTGCCCCAGAGTGAAGCATGTCTGTATTATGACAGACTGGGCTTGTGTGTGCAGTGTGGTTGAAATTGCAGCAGGTGGTAGGCAATTCACACAAGCAGCCAGAAAGGGCGGGGGGGGGGCTGTTGTCATGGAAACAGCTACGGGCAGGATGCAGACATATATTTGGGTACAGCTGGCAGGAGAGAGATGGTTGAATTCCAGACAGAGTTTGAGGCAGTCGGTGATGTGGGATGTCTGAAAGCAGGTAACGGAGCATAACAGCCAAAACCCAGACTTGCCTCCTTTGTTAGGTGTTGGAGGGGTTCAAATGGACTTCCCCCTCTGCAACCAAGGGCCTTGCCCCCACAAATACCCGTTTAGGTAGCAGACCAAGTGGCATGGCACTGGCTATTTCAGATTCAAATATGCGCTGAGTAGGAGGCAAAGGAGTCACTAGGATTCTATGAGACACTCAAAGTCGTCAGGTCCTTTAGGAACACAGGAGAAGGTAAAACAAGCATTGGCAATGCCAACAGTTTGGGCTTTTGTTTAGGCATGGGAAAGGCTCTTGCCAGGCACTTCCATAGTGGTATTAACTGCCCATGCACGGTAGCAGGTGCACAATGGTGCAAATACCTCAGCTTGAGTGAAGGCCATGCATAATGCTTATACATCGAGTGGTTCAAGGCAGAAATGGTTAGCACATTTTTATTACACCAGTAGCACATGTACTGCTTTAATGCTCCATTTAAGTCATTGTGCCTCATTATGACCTTGCCGGTATGGTAAAAAGGTGCTGTTAATTCCATTTACCGGCATGTTATCAAACCGGCATAGTACATTTTTGTCGGTGGGGAAGGCGGAATCACATTCGGCCAAGAGCTGGAGGTAATTCTGCCACCCCACTGGCATAAATAGCCAGTAATACCGGCAAATCGTGGAAGGGGGATTTACAGCCCTTACCGGCACTCATAATCCGGTGGTAATTATGCTGGACTGAGTGCCGGTAACAGTGTGACAGGTTGCCGGTATGCTGGCAGTACCGCCAGGATCCCGGCAACCTTGTAATGAGGACCATTAACTCTCAGAAGAGTGATTTGAAAAAACACAGGCAGGCACTTCAAGTGAAAGGTTTGGTGGTAAGGCGTGATTAAAGCAAGCTCAAAGAGTTCCCATGAGGAGGTATTTTGGGCGGGGAGGGGCAGGAACTGGGTGGAAATGGCCATAGGTATCAGCAAGGCCATGGACAGTGAATGGGTGGACAAATAACCCAACAATACCTACAGGCTTTGTGTCCATCCTCATATGCCATTTTTCCCTATCTGTACTCAAATACAATCGTTTGCTCATAAGCACCATCTAATAGCCCCAAATAAACAGGAAACATCCTGTGTGATATGACTCAAGGGCTTAGCCTCCTGAACATGCCATTATAATTGAATCCCTACATTTTCATTGATGGAAATACAGCTTGTAGGAGGTTCCAATGGCTAGAAACACCCCATATACTCATGTGATATCATACACATGTGTATCATTCTTGTTTGAGGATTTGCAGGTGAGAACACTAGTCTCTTGTCAAATCGGTCTAAATAAACAGGCAGGTGTATACACTCTTGGCACTGGAGAAAGATGACATCAGAAACATGTGGTGAATGGATAGAAATGCACAGTCTATATGTGCTGCTGAGCAGTTCTAATGCAGCTATCTTCATCCACTGGACCATTTTGCTGATTTGGCATTTAGGAGCCAGAAAAAGCCTAGGGAAATCTGCTCAGTTCTACAAGAGGTTTTGCAGCGGCTGAGTTCTACACAGGTCGGGAGGTTCTCTGAGGAACCCTCCTACACCGTTTGCAGGGGCTACTGGCTGGGTCCCTCACCGGAGGGCAACACAGCAGACTCCTCCTGTGCCCCGCAGAAACCTTTTCACCTGGTTAGCAGCATGGAGGACAATACACATGAATGGCCCTCTTCCCTGGTGTTCATGGATGGCCTCACTCCCACCCACCCTGGCAGAATGGGATTCATTGTTGCTATGCATCACCACCCTGACTCTTCCGCACGGTGGGTACAGTTGCCAATGGCGTGTGAAATTGTCATATGAATTGTGCTTTAGCTGAGTGTCCAACTCCAGACCACGAGGGCTGCAAACCTGGCGGCTTTGCAAGATGTGCCTCATTAATATTCATGAAATAAATGTGCATACATTCAGAATCTGTATATTCAAATGTATCTCATGAATATTAATGAGGGTGCTCCCGCCCGTGGGTCAAACATGTTAAACAGCAGCTCAGTGCTCTGGACATGAGCAGTTTGTGGTTAAACCTGATGAGCTTTACTAAAAATAGTAAGAATGAGGTGAAATTGGCAGCCAATTGGGTTATGTGAGAACATCTGGTAAACTCTACGACTAAAAGTAGGGCTGAACTATTTTGGTTTGAAAAGTGATCAGGGATTTGAGCAATACCTTCATTTTATATCCCCAGCATAGGCAAGAACCCTCTTTATGGAAATCAGGGCTGGCACCCTCAAGGTCTTTGAAATATGCCTGCTATGTGACACCGGTGCTGAAACCATTTAGCATTTTTTGCTATTCTGTGATTTATTTGAAAACGTAAGGAGACTGTTTCCTGCACCGCTCCTAACGAAGGCTCGTGTGCATCGAGCAGCGGAAGCTTTGTTGGTGTGCCAAACAACTGAGAATTCTAAAGATGTATATTTGTGGCAAGGTTTATTCACCGGGCATTGGGCCTCATTACGAGGTTGGAGGTAGCCATGCCCTTAATAAGGGCATGGCTACCTCCAAACTCGGGTCCGGCTCCGGGTCCCGCGAATGGGCAATCACATGCCATTCCGACCTGGTCTGGCCAGGCGTGCGGAGCGGCACCCGTGGCAGAACTCGTAATGTGGCGGCCCGGTATGAACGGTGCCGGTGCCTTACCGGCACTGTTCATACCGTGGCCACCACATTCGTAATGAGGCCCATTGTCTCGTAGGAACCATTTGATCCGACGACTGACCAGTGGTTCTTAATTGTACCGATCTCTTTTTATTATTTTTCATTTTAATGCACTTTTCATTAGTTACTTTTGTATTGTGTCTTCTTTACAATACTTTCTAGTACATGATGAATGCAGTGGTCGGAGTGCACGAAAAGAAGCAGTGGTGCTATGTTCTCTGCTGGTCTGCCCCGCTCCCCACAAACCACATCCCTGTGCCCCCATCCCACACACAATCCAAACCCCTCAAAGAAACACACCTGCTATATATGGGAATGTTTAATGGGACCTGAAATGCTTTTTCTTTATATTCTTTTCATCTTCTGGTCATGTATTATATGTATTTCTAGTGTGCTGTATTATTAAGTGTATTCTAAGGACATTTGTGCTGAATGAAGCATTTATGAACTCAAGTGAATTAATGTGGACGCCCTGAACATCTAAAGTGTTTCCCTACTCGAGGCTTAGAGCTGGACAACCCTGCTGGCAGATCCTCTACAATAGCAAACAGCCTCTGATTAGAGTTCTACCAGTAGCTGCTTGCTTGCTCTATTATGATCCTGGGGCCAGTCTGCACATGTTGTCTTTCGTATTTGGTCAGGCAATTCATTTAGATTCTAAGACAAAGGCAAGTTAAGGAAAGAGGTTTCCATCTACACTTGTCTTACATTATAAATGCGCTGGCATGGCCCGAGAAATGATTCGCTCTATGAATTAAAATAATAAACAAATAGCATTGCGCCTTGAAACTCCTGTGTATAGGCGCGTTATGAATGTCAAATCATATCTAATCATGTGTCATTGTTTTTGTTGCAAACTCTGTCTTCAGTCCGTTTTCTATCACTTTCTAAGATACTCAGAATAAAAAAAAAATATCTATTATAATTCAAAGGTTCTCCCACTGAATAGACCAATACATGTTTTTGAATACCCCTCTGCACGCAGCTGAAGACACGTGACAGGCGTGTTCCGAGGGGAGCAGCTGTCGGTGACAGGTTTAGTCTTTTTTCGGATGCACTGTCCTGGTTGGTCAGGAGCAGCTCTGCTGCAGAGTTATACAACCTATTGCTCGCTCTGTAGAGAGTTTTTAAGTGTTCTAGTTCTCTCCGTGCCAAGGAACCATGTAAGATTAATGAGCTTATTCTGTCAGTGGGCGTTTGACATGCAAAAGACAGTTTTTAACTGCTGGATTATCTTTTTTCACAGTTATTTTGTGACCATAATAAACAGAACCAAGTTGTGTCAGCACAGCGCCACAGTGTCATTTAGCGATTATAAACCTTTACTGGAATTTTAAGAGTATTTATTCCTGTAAACAATTTGTTGTAATCCCTACTTCTTACTACTTTCTCTAGTAAGTCTCTTCAGAATTTGACTGGCCGAAGACTGAAACATTCAGTGGAAATACAGCTGGCAGGTCACCCTGACAGTGAGAGTGTGACGCAGCTAGATGTCACTTCCCTTGTGAAAAGAAATCCACTTACGTCACCCCTCTCTCTCTTGGTATAATGGGCAAAACATAGCTCCAATCCGCAGTCTTACTTAGTAAGGAGCGAAGGGCGAGGGAAGGCATCATTCTGTCATGTTCCCAACAAGCAATGAAGTGAGCCATCTACGAAGACAAACACTCTCTTCCTTCCTAAATATCTTCCTTCTCGAGCTCTTCGCTCATCCGCCTCTAACTCCCTCAGGGTCAGTCGCTTCGCCAAGCAACAAGTTGGTGGTAGATCTCTTTCTTCGGCTGGTGCCTCCCTCTGGAACATCCTCCCTGCCTGCCTCAAACTTGAGGAGAACCATCTCCGGTTCCGAAAGCACCTCAAAACCTTTCTCTTTGCTTCTGCTTTTTCTCCTCCTCTGCTGATCTCCTGGCTGTAACCTGAACTGCACTGGCTACCTGAACACCCTCCGATCTCAGGCCCAGGTCCTTCTCTCGCCAGCGCAACACACCTGCACTGCCCACCTGGCAACCCCTGCACTTGGGGACTGTTTCTGTATCCCTGCAGTCTCCCTACCAGCCCTTGACACCTGGTGCCTGCACCTACCGTTGCACTTGCTACTTGCTGGCCATTTACTTATTGTTATCATATTTCCCATCACAACACTGTCCCTGCTCTTTTCCCACGCACTTGCACGATCTGAATGACACCTGGCCTAGTAGGATCGTTGTCCGTCCTCCCTTTGTTCCCCTCCCTTGCCTCGTCGCGCCTCAAAACACTTGTGTATAGGTGCAATTTAAATGCCATATCATATCAGTTGGAAAGTGACAACGTATTTAGAATTTTACATAGAAATGTACTTTAGTTAAAAAAGTGAGGATTATTTGATTTATGACAACAAAACCAGAAAGATCCAGCAGGTGTGGGAAGCGACAAGCATCTTAATTCTGAGCAACCCCTGTTGCTTAGCCCATGATCACATGCATGAGATCACAGACGGGGTCAACAATGAGATACAAAATAACAACTTGATTGACACCTACAAGGGGTGGACCCTGAGGATGTCGTCAGTTTCCACACCCACTGGATGTTCTGCTTTATCCTGGAATAGATTGGATTAACTCTGTTTTTCACTGATTTCAAGGGGTTTGTTAGGCTATATCTTCTCCTCGTCTATGCCCATGGTCCATATCCACTGCCGAGTAGCTTACTAGCCTTCAGACATGCCCACTGTCCACGTTGAAACAATCGGTTCACTGAGCATTGAGCGAGTCCCTCATTTTTTCCCCTCTTCCTCTATTTCCACTGCATTTTTCCCTGGGAAATGCTGGTGTTAACAAACAGCGATCATATCAGTGTCACTTGCTAATACTGTGGTAATCATTCCTGTGGTGGTGGATCAATTGCTGATTGCTATGGCAATGCCAAAATGATAAACAATATAAACGTCTTCCCCATGCTCAACACCACTCTTACTTTCTCCCCCACTGCTTTCTAGGTCCCTCATTAGGCCCAATGTTGTGTGAATCTGCCCTAACCTTCTCCTACTATCCTGTTTTACTTGCCATTTCCAATCAACCATTTTTTTCCGAGCACATCTTGAGATGTTTCCAGAGCAATCCGAGAGATTCCCGCAGCAAGTCAAAAATGTTCTCTCACAAACCGGGCTCCCCAACCGATCCAAAACTCGCCCACTACACATGTGGTCATCTTTCCCCCTCCCTACCTCTACCATATTGGGCAGCCATCCCATTCCCCTTCCAAATCTCATTTTGTGCACTTTGCTTTTTCTGTTTCCCCTGGCATTCCCACGGAAAACACTTGCTTCAAGCCAAAATCAAATAGCTGTGTTCACTTCTGAAATGATCCACTGCAGCAATGCACAACCAAAAAAGTGATGGGTGGAAGGTTTTGAACAAATCTGAACCAAAGGCACTGCTCTGGGCAACCTTCCACACCACTGTTTTTTATCCCATCTGCGCCATTGCAAAAGGGTCCAGCCATATGCAAACCAGTCATGTACTGCCACCAACGGCAGCAGCCCAGCCCGAACTGTTAGGCCAGGTCCCCTATACACCGATCCACACACAGCCCAAGACATGTTTTGGCCTTGCTGGGCCTCCTCGGTGAGGTGCAGCTTGGTTCCCTATGGCGCAGCAAGCAAGGGACTCACGTCCGGGCATACCCTCTCTCTTGGGTTATAGTTTCACTGCTGCAATGCACCATAGGATATATATACAACATTCTTTGACCCAGGGCACTCCCTTCCCCATCAAATTGGTTAAAAACTATTGGACAGATGTATACCAAACCAAAAATAAGCAATATCTGTGACGCTTTATGCCCAGGTGTTTAATGGAAGCACCCTTTCCTCTACGAGAAAATAAATGAGAGCAGTTGGCAATTTATTTTTTAAATTTCTCTTAATTCTTTTAAACCATTTAATACATTTTCCCACAAATGCCATACATTTATTTTGGAACATGTCATCCAAATGTTATATTAGCCTATGCCACACTAAGATAGAACTGTGAAAATTAGCCTGTGCCACACTGATACAGAACTTTGAATATTAGCCTGTGCCACAGAGACAGAACTGTGAATATTAACCGGTGCCACACTAAGATATAACTGTGAATATTAGCCTGCGTCACATCCAGAGAGGATTGTGTATATTACCTTGAGTCACACCAAGAGAGTACACACAAAATGCGTGTGCGTCTCTTCTGACAACAATGCAAATAACCAACCCTACTAAAACCTCACCTCTCGGCATACACCTCTCAAACTCTAACTAAACACAACCATACCTCTAATGCCACAGCAAACCACATGCACTTCACTACACTGCATCAACAAATAAACCATACATAGCCTTACACAACAGCACACAATGGATACTGACCGGATACCACACCAAAAAAGCTCAGCAAAATGTGTTAACTGAACTGAAGCTACCAACAGCACATCACAGCTCCCTTGCTCTTTTGACAAACTTTGTCCTACTAACGTACCCAACAGATCCCCCTTTTTTCCAGATCCACTCGAGCACTAGGGGACCCCTCCGAAGGAGATAGTGCATCGTGTAAATATGCTTTAACATTAACAAATCCATCAGACGAGTCAAAGGATATTAGCAATAGAATGTTGGGAAAAGTTAATGCAAAACAGGCTTTATGTTAAAGCAAATGCTGCCCTATCTTTTGTGCCAGCATATCTTTCACTGTATTGCCCCATATTTGCATGACGTATCCCAACGTTATAACCACATCCTGTTGTGCCTCCTAGCCAGTATTCACCATGGCACTCTCCAACACTGCTAAACATTGAAGTAGAATGTATTGCACTTATCAACAAGGAGGGAAGCATCGGTCAATATTTCAGTTGCCGTTGGCGTGAGAATAGATCATTGCGAAGGAGGTGTTGTATTCGCAATGTAAAAGGTTGGTATTATTTTAATACTTGGGGTAGCATAATAACATATAATTTACAGTTCACAAAAAGCTGGTTCTGGCATCACAACTATTTCAAACAAATATCATTAATAACTGTGATATATTCAAATTGTGAATGAGAAATGCAATTTCACTGTTCTCCCCAGCCAAAGTTTTTGTTGTAAACTGAATCTTCAATTGTTTTCTATTACGGTCTACTGTCTTATGAGTTTAAAAATACATGCTATAATTCAAACTTTCTGTCATTGAATCTATCGATATATGTTTTTATATCTCTCTTTGGAACTTTGCGAGTTTTAATGGCAGTCCATCCCATGCTAAATCCTATCCCAGTCCTGAGTCCATCAATGGCCTGAGGTCTATCCATGCACTGAGGTGTATCCCTAATTTGAGGACTATGTCTGTTATAAGGCTCATAATTGTAACAAAAACCCATCTCTGGTCCTAGGCGCATCTGCTGGGAGGATCATTACTGAACCCCTCACCAGGGTAAATGTTTGCCCCAAGGTCCAATCTCACTCTGAGTTCCTTCTCCTCCCTACTCAATGGCCCATGGCATTCCAAGTCCATCCTTACACCCTAAGGTAATACGTCATTTGCTGCAAAAATTCTGTAATAAAATGCAATCCCACCGTATTGTTATTTTGCATAATTGTCACAGGAGGTGTGTAGCATTTGCATTCACTTTGTTTTGATATAATTAAGAATAACAAAGCCTCACAATATGCATTTGTAGGATATTAAAGGTCACTTTCTCTAACGTTATAAAAATGTTCCTGTAATGTATCTAGAACAGAGCTCATTGTTAACCATAAATATCTTTATGTTGTGCAGATGGGGGTATTCTGTAACAATCGCTCCTGTGTGGTAGGCGTACATGGCCGGTAACAGTCCACCAACCTGAGCCCTGACAAGAGGGTGATAGCTTTTCACATCACAGGGTTAACCCTGGGTGCAAATAGTTATTTTCTTTTTTAAGGGAGATGGGCACTGCGCGTATTGCACATGCCCAATCTCCTGTAAAAAATAAAATGGCTGCCGTCATAGGAAAAGGGAGAAGTGCCGGGGACTGGAGCACAAAGCTACAGTTTGGCAGGTAACTGGGGCTGGAGGGCAGAGGCTGGGAAAAGGGTGTTGACTGCCTTTGGGGGTAGAGGGGTGGGGACGTGGGGAGCCAACAGGGAGAGGATCCCTGTTGGCACCCCAAAATAAAGAGGGTGCAACCTGGGGATGGGCCTCTGGTGGGTCGAACAAGTGGGGGGTACAAAGTGTCTTCTAGCCTGCTTTTACAGCCACCGGATTGACTGAGCGCCCTTCCCCGGGTGTGAATGTAAATTATTTAATAACTTGATGGTAGTATATTCAACATGTTTATCTTGGTATGTAGTGAATTCTTGCATGACTGTCATTTCAGAGACCCCAAACTGTGTCAAATAAGATAAATAGGGCACAGTGATGTAAACCGATTTGCTTTGGCCACATGGTGAACCTGGGATTTCAGCAGAGGTTTCCTGGTTCCATAGTTTCCATGCCAAGCATTAGTGCATTTGTACTCCCTTCCCCTCTTTATTTTTACATCAATGCACACAGATTTCTACATAATGGTCTTTAAACAGCTAAACTAGTAGTCTTTGTTCGATGAAGCTGAATTACAGTGCACCAAACCATATGGCATCTCACCCTGACA
Source organism: Ambystoma mexicanum (assembly GCF_040938575.1). Taxonomy (NCBI): domain Eukaryota; kingdom Metazoa; phylum Chordata; class Amphibia; order Caudata; family Ambystomatidae; genus Ambystoma; species Ambystoma mexicanum. The sequence continues at coordinate 219,717,688 of NC_090936.1, read as the reverse complement.
ATATGTATGAAATATTTAAAGGATCAAGCTTGGCAAAATAAGCAACATCTGCCCTGTTAAGCTGACTGGTTGTTTTAGCCAGGTTAGCTAAGATCATGACTGGAGTATGAAGAGCACCAGAGGCTCAGCCAAAACTAAGCATATGTCATGATGCCTACCCCCGGGGACCCAGACCAAGTCTAGCAACCCCAGAAGCAGGCATCAAGTTACCCCAAGCAAGCCCAACAGCCCCTGCTAGGGGCTATTTGGGTGCAGTCCTGGCGCCTATGGCGGCAGGCTCATATGGAGAGTCAGTCCTGGCGCCATAGGCGTCAGGCTCATAGATTAAAACTTACATGCTGCAAACTTACCTGATGCAGACCATGCTGCAATAGCTCCAAGCCAAGAGAGGCTTGGAAGGGACTATTTTACCTATGGACTATTTATTTACTCGGGTGGGGCTGGGGAGGAATACTTACCTGGGACTACTTTGGAGGCTATTTAAACCATGCCCAAAGAGCAGCACACGCTTTGCGTGATTCTGCATCCAGCAGCGTAACGCTCACCGTGCCTGCTAGTCTGCATCCAGTCTTCTGCCACGCCCGCCTCGAGTTTGGAGCTCCTAGAAAAAGTGAGAAAGAAGGAGAAAAGGTTAGAACAAGAGCAATACCTTTGATCCTTAACTGAAGTCCCGATCCATCGCGCCTTCGAGCTGGAAGAAAGAAATTATTTTATGCGCGTCGCCTGGTCTGCTGCAGCGCCGCGCTGAACTCACCGGCCTTTGCAGCATCTTCACATTCCACCGCATCCTCCTGCATGTTCCTGCCGCACTCCGGCACCTAAGGAGAAGACAGGAACAGCAAGGTGAGCCAAGGGAGTACAAAGAGGAATACCCCCCTTAGACTTACCTGATTTTACCACCGGGGGTACTATTCCTCTTCACGGGTCTGCGCAGCTTCCACTGCATCCTAGCCGAACCCCGGATCCTAAGGGGAAACAAAAGGACAGCAAGGTGAAACAAAGGGACTAACAAGGGGAACCCTCCTCACCACAAAAGACTTACCTGATTTTACCGCCGGAGGCATTATTCCCCGAGACTTCATACTTTCTCTCAGCGCCTGAACAAGGGAGAAAGCAACAGGTTACATATGGACATTATTTTATCAAACTGTGTTGGATAGTACAAATCCTTACCAGAATATTACCGGTTGCCACAAGGAACTCTTCAGTAGGGTCAAGCTGCAACCTGCAAGGAATCGGACAAGAGTGAAAGTCAGGCATTTGAACTCTTGCGAACTACATACTTTCGGGGTCTTGCCGGGAATATCGGAGTCAATATTGTTCTGGAACTCACCAATTCCTTCGAGCCAGTGAAGCAACTGGTTATCTACGCACCCCTGCGCTCAATGCAGAATGGAGAGCTCATCTTTTCAAACCATCAGGTGAGACTATAAGAGGGGACATCAAAGGTGATCAGTGGGCAGAACAGTGGGGTGGGGGGATTTACGCTCAACTCCAAGGGTGGTTAATTCCCTTTCTCCATTTGCAGAAGAATATTCCTAGGGGCCAAGCAAACGAAGCTAGGTGGTCCAGTCCAGTCCGTCATCTCGGCCCTACGCGTCACATTGGTGGAGACCGCAGCTGTCCAGTCCAGATCGATGCCTCTGTGGGAGCCAGGTGAGCGTAACAGCATAGCTGCCTCGTGGTTCCCTCTGCACCGCAAGACAGTTATTAGAGAGCGCTGTCCATTTCATATTAAACATTCCCCCTTCCAAACCCTTGGCACCACAACAGCTGATTGGACCTCATACCTTGTGCTGCAGTCAATAGAGTGCTTGCTGAGCTTCAGTTTCCACATTCACCCTTGCAGACCTTCACCAGCATCCTCAGTGTTGTAGGTTGCTGATGCTTAAAGAGCTCACTGGCATCTTCGACCACAGAGTGAAGGATTGGCAAACCTAGGTGTGTGTGGGGGGGGAGCAATGTTAGGCATTATCTTCACAGATGGTTCATGTTTATGTCCCTGAGCGACATGGAGGGCTAATGGCACCTAATTCCAGGCATTGCCCCACTCCTACGGTGCTAAGGAATTGAGCACCTGCCTCCAGCCTGGGGAAAATCTGAAAGAGGGGCTAAGCAGCAAAGGCATAGAACATCCAAAGAGGAAATGCTGGGTTACCATCGAAATGTGGCACCATGCTGAGAGGAAGCAGAGGTAAAAGGCCGATGCTGGAGTTGTTGCATGGAGAAAAATGGGAGCACAGTCCACCGGTGTGAGCAGTATGAGAAATTCTGAGGGTCTTAGGTGGAGTGCTGAGTCCATGCAGAGGATGAGAGCGAGGTGAAGGCAACCAGTGATACACAGGAAAGCCTGGACATCCTTTTTGGGACACAGGGGACACAAGGTGAGGGCACCCTCCAAGAGATTGAATTTGTGGACACTATCAGATATAAGTGTTCAGAATTCCATCTGTCGGATTGGCTGAGCTATACCCAACATTCTATAAAGGATGCTAAACTGTGGTAATAACCTGAGAGTGTTATCATCATCATCATCATCATCATCATCATCATCATCATCATCATCATCATCTGTCATTTGTATAGTGCCTTTCCCCATTGTTATGGTCCAACATGTGTGGGAAAATCATCAGAGGAGTTTAGAATGCATGTGTGCATTTTAGCCAAAGCGAAGTTGGGTAGGGGTGGCAATGTCATATTGAGCTGGCAAGTGGGTGAGTGCTTTGAAGTTGACAAGCGAGAGTGCAAGGTCAGTAGATTTATTATGTGTCCAGCTAGACCCTGAATTCTTGACGTGTGGGATAGCTGCATTCTAATGGCAGCAGTGATGTGTGATATATCATTGGGAATGGAGTATGATTGCAGATGCATGCGGGTGATTGGTCTTGCCTTAGGCTATCTTCCAAAAGCATGGAGTGTGATACGTACCTGTCTGCAGTTGCTTGTTTCATGGTTTCGTAGTTGTGGCCTGGACTTTCTACTTTCTTCTGCTGGAGATTAGTAGTTTATTAGCTTATTCTTAACATCAATAGGAGAATGTATGGACAATGCTTGACACTCTGGCCTGTCTGGAGTCATTGGCTGGTTCAAGAGGGCTGGGTGAGTCAGGATGCAAGGAAGAATAGCCATGTCCTGAGGGCGCTCTGGAATGCCAAGTGTTTCTCAATGCGGTGGATGTTAAGCCATATTAAGTTCCAAATAGTAGGGCCTTGGACGGAGAAGGTGCAGTCTCCTAGACTAGTTGATTTGAAAGAGGGAATCACAAGGAGGAATGCAGTGCCAGACTGCAGGTTTCTGTTAGGAAGGCAGTGGGTGATTTTCAATTGAAGGTATTCTGGGCTTGTCTTGTGTAGGGCATGGTGAGAGATGCACATGGCTTTGAAAGCTGCCCATCGCCTGACCGGAAGCCAGTGGAGCACCCGGGGGTGGGGGTGATGCGCCGTCTGGGTCCAAGGGCAAAGAGGATCCTAGCTGCAGAGTTCTGGACATGTTGGAGTTTTCTGAGTTCATAGGCGAGGAGCCTAGCTATAGGGAATTGGTGTAGTTTAGGTGTGAGAGGACAATGGACAAGATTGCTGCGACTCTGGGGGGGTAGGGAATACGGCCAGGGAGTGGGTTAAGGAAGGCGTGCTCTCTTTTTCCACAGATTATGATTTCTGTTTTTCTGGGGTTGAGGAGCTGGTGGTTGTCTGTTATCCAATGGTCAATTTAAGTGATTCTTAAAGATGATTTGTGTGTCATCTGCATAGTTTTGGCATGCAAGGGTGTGAGTGGATAAGTGTGAGGAGAGGGCTCATGTAGAGGTTGAATAGAAGTGGTAAGAGGCAGGCACCTTATGGGACTCTGTTATTGACGGGGCAGGCAGATGAGGTGAAGGGAGGGAGTTGGGTTTTTTGGTGTCTGTTGGCAAGGAACGAGGAGATAGTTGAGTCTGTCAATGAGGATGCAGTGCTTGATGGTATCAAGGTCGTAGAGAGATGGAGGAATGGAGTACGCCACGGCTATCAGTGTCTGCAGTGTTTTGAAGTCATCCCATATCAAAGTTAGGGATGATTCTATTCCATGATGGAGTCCGAAGCAGGACTGGGTGGGTTCAAGCTGGTGGTTGGCTTCCGTCAAGGCGCAGAGCTTCGATTAGGCCCTTTTGTCAATGAGTTTGACTAGGATGCGGATGTTAGAGATTGGTTGGTAGTTGGCGGGAGGAGGGCGGTCAAGTATGTTTTTTTAGGAGGGCCTTGACCTGTGATGTTTTGAAAATTGTTGGGAGGATGCCTGAGGTGAGGGAAGTGTTGAGGATGGTTCTTAAGCTACAGCCAACACAGGTTGAGGTGATTTCTTTGAGGCGTGTATGATGGAATGGGTCTCTAGGGGATCTGGACGGGCAGCTGATGGCCAGTAGCTTAAGCAAATTGACTCTGGAAATGGGAGAGAAGTGGTGAAGATAGGGGGTAGGGGCAGATTAGAGGGTTCCCCTGGGGGGGTCAGAGAGGGGTGTGGGAGTGCTGCTAGTGTCTTGCTGATAGGCATATTTCAAGTGCTGTGTTGTAGAAATGATCTGGGAGGGCATTACAGAGGGATTGGGAGATGTGTAAGGGTGTGGAGGAGCATAAAGGGAGCCTGAATTCTGCAAATATGTTGCTACTATTATGGGTGTTGAAGATTATGTTCCTGTAAAAAGAGTTTTTTGGCCTTCTGGATTTTGGCCTTGTACATATGGGGTGCATGGGCGTAGGCTTTTCTTTTTTGGTGCGAGGGGTCATCTCGCCATCTAAATTCCATGGAATGGATAAGTGTTTTAAGGGTTTTGAGAAGGGGCAGAACTGCTTGGCTGATTGGCCTTGTCTGTTGGGATTTGGTCTTGAGGGGTTTAGTGGAAGGAGATCATTGGAGAGCCATTTCTCAAAGTGACTGATAGAAGGCAATCCTTCTTCAACTAGTAATGTCAAGGGTAGCAAGGAGAGCAGGGAGTTGGCCATGTCTGAGTTTATGACTACCTTGTTCCAGAGCAGAATGTGGGTGGATGGTTGGGTGTTCGCCAAACATGGAGGAGGGGTGGGTGACTGGAGTGAGAAAGGGATGGCTCCACGGTCCATTCATATGAGCGGTCATGGCTGAGCAAGGAAATAAGGTCGGTGGAGCTGGAGATTGCATCAAGGAATATCCTGCTGCCTGAGTGTCACTGCTGAATCATGATGGGGGCTTCCAGGTTGTCAAGGATTGGCCATGTCATTGGGTTGTCTGGTGAATCAAAACAAATATTGAGGTCTCTTAGAAGGGTGAGAGCGGGGTGGGAGGTCAGGATGGCCACTAGGGAGTCACTTACGGTGTTAGAGAAGTGTCTGTTGTAGCTGGGGCTCTTGTAGGAAGAGAGGACTCCACATTTTAGCCAACGCTCTGCATTTTAACTAAGGCTCCAAATTTCAATATTCAAGGCAGATCAGTCCATAGCCCTCTAGTGCAGAATATTGGTGCAAAATATTGATGACAACCCGATTCATTTTAAAAGAGAATACCTGTGCAGGATGGAAGCTGTGGTTTCAAGGAAGATTTGAGCTAAGAGAGGTGGAAAGTTACGCTGGTCAAAGAAACTCCATTGTGGTTCTGCGAAATACCAGCGCAGACATGTAACTTTTGCTTCCGTTTTTCTTCTTGCTGCATTGCAGTCAGACAAGCAGGGCTGATCAAGTGTTTTTTAGAACACTCTAGTGAGTTGGTTTGTCAGTTAGAGGTGGTTCTGATTAGCACATGACATCACTTCCAGGGTGGTATTTTCATACATTTTATGTAGGCAAACATACATTCATGGGAGGTCTGAGACAGAGGATTTCAAAAGAGCTGTCTCTCGGCCTTGGGCGCTGTCTGGCTGTGGGTCAATGTGCTGAGTTTGCTGACAGTGTCAAGGCTGACATCTTCTCTTGACCATTCAGAGAAAACCAGATAAACAAATTCTTCAGTGCAGCCTCCATCCAGACAGACAGAAGGGGTCCTGGCTTTGCTGGGCACACACGACCCAATTGTGTTTTTGGTGGGTTTCAGTAAAGTGAGGACTGGAAGATGAATCAATGAATGAATATCTTTATAAGAGTAATTAACAGGCATTTACAGTGTGAAGAATTTTTGATACATTTAACAAACTTTGGTAGTTCATTTCAAGGTAACTGTTACATTTCAAGGGTTTTTGATATTTGCATGTCACAAACAGTGGCTGCTTAGAAATACGCATTCACGTTCTTGATTATAGAGAGCTGTTTTCTATGTGTTTTTGACCTCCGATGTAATGAGCTTCTCATGTAACAGAAGCTTAAAAAGCTGCCAAGGTAAGTACCAAATTCCAAGGTCAGTTTGAGCAGAGCACTTGACATCTTCCACAAGAGAGTGTGTTGAAGCCTATTATGAGAAAAAGCTATTTACTGTGAGGAAAGTTTTCCAATTAAATGTGTGTTTTTGTTTATTTTCATTTTGAATTGCAAGGGGAGGTAATGAGAACAACCTATTGCATTAAATGTTTTATTGTATATTCCATGAATTATAATCTTTTAAAAAGCAAAGAAAAAGCAAAGTGAATCAGTCTCAGACTACTTAATATGTGTCCTGGTCTCTTGTGGTAAAACACGGACAGCAGTGAACCAAGCGGTAGTTGCATATTACTGCAAGTGGTAATTGTGTTTTACCGCTTGTGGTAAAATTCATAACAAAATTGGTCACTGTGAATTTGGTCTATTTCGGTTGCTGTTAATATGAACAACTGCATTCAGGTATCCTGGTAAGTGTATGCTGGTTTACTGCCAAAGTGGTATTGCAGATAAAATACCACAGGATGATGAAATTATGATTTAGAGCGTACCTGGTCCGGTTTTGGCTGACTGTTTATGGTCCCAGTATAAGAACAATATCAGGCAGTCCTGTGTATTTAGGGCTCACCAATATACCAAAAAGCTCACCAAAAATACCACAAACTACCTCCAACATTCTGTAGATATGCAAGAAGCTTTGGGTGTATGAGTGGTTAATTAGACATTTCCATAGGAGTGATTCACTCTTTGCATTGCAGGCCTGTGCCTCCAGTGTGCAATTGTTAGGTGAGGTTTGTAGAGGATGGCAATCCCGCCTGCTCTGCTAGCTCTGTTGTAATTGATGAGTGTGTAGTCAGGGGGAAATATTTGTCCACCATTGTCGGAAATCATCCACAAACCAGGTTTCCAGGATGAACAGGATGTCTAGGCTTTCAGTGGAAATGAACTCGTAAATGTTGTGTCTGTTTTTGGTGACAGATCTGGTGTTAATGGGAATGTATGAGAGTGGGACGGGAGGGTGGGAATGGTTGATCCCTTGGGCAGCAAACAGGGAGGACTGGGGACTCGGAATGGCAGGGTAGAGAAGGCAATCCCCCAATGGAGGTCATACAAGTGGGTGTACAGTGTATAGATAAGAGGGTGCGGATGTAGGGAGGCTGTGGTGTCAGCGAAAGTGACAGTGTGGTGAGTAGGAGTCAGGGAGTTGGGGGAGAGGGGATGTGTGTTAGAGGAAGTGTGGGTATTTCTGTTGTTGTGCTGTGGGGTGGAGACTATGATCGTTATTAGGGTCTGTGGAAAGAAAGTTTGTGATGTTTGGGACTTTGGGGGAAAATCAGGTGTGGTGGGTGCATGAGGGGGAGAGTGTGATAGGGAGTTGCAGGTGGGTGTCCAGATGTGTGTGGGCATGTTGGTGAGTGTGCAGGGTGGTGAATGTTGACCATGGGTGCAGGAGCAGAGAATGGTGTTGGAGTGAGTGATGGGAGTGTGAGGTTTGGACCGATGGCAAGTTTTACATTTCCTTGGGGGTGTTGAGGTTGCTGAGGGGTGTTTGTGCCAGGGAATTATTGAAGAGGGATTTCACGGGATTGAGAGGGTGGTGGATGATGGAGTTGTGAGGGTAAGGGAAGTGGGTCATGAAGAAGGGGGCATGCCAACCCTCTGGCTCTTTCTACACTTCTGCAGGGAGTACTTCTGATTTGTACCCCTCCCCGGAAGTCTTTCAAGAATGGCAACCTTCTCCACCTCAGCACTCTTTCACGAGCTTTGACATCCTCCTACCCGATGGCACAAGATCCTCTGCGTGCCCAGATACCACTATTCTGGTAGGGGTGTAGCCCTAATCTTCCTGGAGTGGATTCCTGCCTCTATCATTCCAATGTAGTCCTACTCCTCGTTCAAATGCCTGGTCTGTAGGCTTCCCCTCTCTCCTATCCACTCTCTCACAGTTGGTACTATCAACCGGCCACCTAGTCAGATCACTTCCTTCCTCTTCGAGTGTGCGGACCTCTCTTCCTCCCTCCTGTCCTGAACCACTCAACTCCTCCTCCTACTTGGAGACTTCAACATTCAACTGGATGCTTCCTGTCCCGCCAAGGGACTCTTTTGCGACCTTTGTGACTCTCGCTCTCTCTCTATTCTACACTGTGGCCTGACTCACTCTGCAGGGCGCACTCTTGATGCTCTGATCTCCTCTAACCTCCCCCTCTCTAACTAGCTTTTGGAATCTCAGAACAGCTATGAAGTATCAGTGTCTGACTAGTGAATGATATTCAAATTTTCAATCTGAGTGATCGACTTCGATTAGGAAAATGTGTGTAGTGCTCTTGGAATCGAGTACCACAAAGTGCAATCAAAAAAGAGAAATTGGCACCAAGTGGGCAAATCCAATGTTAGACTATGGCCCTCATTACGACCTCGGCGGTAGCCATACCGCTATTGGCGGCATGGCTGCCGCTGAAATCGCATCCGGGTCCACAGAATGAGGAATTACCGGGCCATTCCGAGTTCGGAAGGCCCGGTAATTCCTCCCGCAAAGGACCCGGACCCAGTCGTTCCCCATTCCCATTTCAGCCCCCATAGGGCTGAATGGGAATGGGAGAGGGAGCAAACAACGGGCCATTACGAGTTGGCCTGTTGTTTTCTCCCTCTTCCCCTCGCGGAACCCGATAAGCATGCCTGGTTTGACCACGCATTACTTACCGGGTCCCGCGAGGGGACCTCGTAATGAGACGGTACGGGGTTAACGGCGCCGGCACCTTTTACGGTGGTGTTAACCACCTACTGCCAGGGTCGTAATGAGGCCCTATGTCATTTGCTGGCAATGGCCTGGCCACATTACAGATCCCGTGCTGAGTTGGTAACAGTGGTGAATGCACAGCAATTCGTCCTCATAACATTGTCCCAAGCTGCCCATCACTGCACCTATTAGGGGGGTAGGCCCAAATGTTCTTTACAAACCTCCTTTCCGTCTCCATTGGGAGTCGAAAACAGGCTGGAACATATTTCATGCCGCATTTGTGTAGCATTGTGTCACATCAAATGAAAACAGGAAGAGGACCCTCCAAGAAATCCCTACAATGCATTGGGCACACTTCACCACACAAAGTTGACTTTTCTTTATTTTGAATGTGTGTCTTCCGTAACAGTAGCCACATTCTCGTTCAGTCTGTAATACCAAATAGTGCCAACAGTACAGCATATGACACTGATTACTATTTGAAAGTTAGGCTTAATCTGTGCAAGGATTTTTAATTCTAAATGATATATAGGCTAATCCTGGGCTCCAAACTGTACTGATCTAATATGAATACACCCTGTTATTTTGTCCCAGTGTCTTGGAAAATCTTATCAAGAAGAACTCTGAAAATGAGGAGCCTGATTACTAGTTTGGCAGTGGTGATAAAACATCTGTTATTTACCACTACCAGCTATTTAACCACTCTGCCAAACTACGAGTTTTGTTACCATAACTCTTTTTAATGCATACCTTTGTGTGGAGGTAATTATGTCCACACAAAATCATTACAGCATGAGGTGGTTAACACAGGCAGTAAATACTGGACCCCATGGAGTCCTATGGAACGCAAAAATAGAGAACAACGGAGAGGTCCACATGAGACTTTTCCGTGTACACATTATTTACAGCAGACAGTAACAGTAAATGAGCTTGTCTGTATTACCAAGGGTAATACTGCCAAGCTCATAATCAGGGATTAAGTCTTAGAAATCACAAAGGAACTGTAAAATTGGTGCTTGTTAAACTAATTGTGCTCCACCAGGGGTGAATTTGGTGGCCACTCCCTGCACCAGTGACCAACAGGAGATGACCGACAACTCATAAAACATCAAACGGTGCAGATCCCCCACCTAGATGGAAAGACTTCCCATAGTGCTTGATACTCTTGCAGTGCTCTCTTTTCCCTAGATCGTTTACCACACTGCTAAAAACCTCAATAAAAGGAATCCCCCACTATGTTTCCACGTATACCTCTCCACGCCATAACATTTATACTGAATATTGGTCATACTTTACCTCCACCAGAACTTTGATTGATCGGATTTATATTTCAGCAGAGCTTTTTTTGCCGAATGGTAACCTTCCCAAATGTACTTTCTTTCGATTATTTTTTTAAATTTAGTTTTTACCACAGTTGGTAAGAATGGGTAATGTATAGTATAGGTGAAGGTGGTGGGTGTAAGGGGAGGTTGCGGGGGGTCTCCTGCCACTTTCTGTGGTAAAATAGTGGCAGAAATGGTGAAACAAAAACGGCAAAGTCGCATTCAGCAAAAGAAAATTGGCAAACCCTAACAGATCCTTTCAGCATAACACATTTTGGTCAGTTTTGGATGCTCAAGAAATGATGAGGTAAATAATGTTTCTACAATATTCTGTTTGCATTTATTTCTGATAGGCTTTATCCTATATGTTTCCATTTCTGTCTTAAAATTGTCTATTAATGTTCACTCTCGTCAAAATTCCCAAGACCATTCATTTTATATTTGGTGTGTCTATTCATGCATTATTTTCCTTTCATCTATAATACCAGATGAATACCTTTTCTGCATCATAGTTGTATCAAAACTACTTGAAAAAAACATTGAGCCAATTTTCTATATTAATAAATATCAGAACAAAACCTTCAACATATGTGTCCCACATTTTGACGAGCCGTCAGCTCTACAATAGCAAATTTGCAGTCCTTTAACATCCATCAATAATTCTATTGGAGTATTAAAGAATCACAGAAGCCAATACACGTCTTGCTTATCAGGATAATTCCCTGTGCAGACACCAACTTAGTTCTTGTTACCACTTGGAATGACGTCAGATGCCAGGCTATCGGTCATAAAGTGACAGAGATCATCCTTTTTGACCATTCTGATTCCTTTGACAGAGAAGATCATCCACTCCTATCCAAGTAACAGTCTAAAGGACTGAGCAATGGGTCAGATGCACTCCTTGGTGTCAGACTACCTACAAGGTTTCTTTTGCCCCCTACTCCTCGGACCGCCCTGACCAACTACTTCCAAGGGTCTCAACCCTTTCCCCTTCTGTTCCACCTTTAAATTCAACGTATTTCGTGCTCATTGAAATCATCGAGCCAAACATTGCACAGCTATGGAGACTATTCACAAATTATCTTTCAAATCTTCAACTCCTTGGACTCCACCATCAGGGGTTTCTGCCTGCTCCTACTTAAAAAAAAACCTGACTGCAGCATTGCCCACCAGCACCTCCCATGGCTTGTGGAGCTCTAAGCCTGTGTCTCAGAAGAGGGGTGGGCATAGCATGAGGGATGGGTTTTTGGCTCTGGGGCAGAAATAGGTCTCAAAGCAGTGATGGGTCTCAGGCCAAAGATGGGCCTCCGTTAGGAATGTACTTCAGGGTATGAATGGGCATGTCACCTAGTGGAATGATTTGCTCCAGGCCTGTAAAATACTAAATGATGCGGTACTAAGATTTGGTGCAAGTACCCGTCAATACACACATGCAGATGAGGTGCTCCCAGGTGGTGCAGGTTGTTAGGTTATTTCAACACATCCTCCGCCAATCCTGAGCCCTGAAGCCACAGCCGATTCCTGGTGGCTTGAGCGCCCTTGTCAAATGGAGTATGAGCTAAGAAAGATTCTGATTCATTGCTGTTTAAGTTCCCATTTTCTTCTTATAGCACCTATTCAGCACAAACTGCACTCGAGTGAAGATGAAGGCATGCACAATTGCAGAAGTGCAGAGGCAAAAAGCACTGAAGCTTACTGGCTATTTGATGAAGGCCAGTAAGAGGGTGAAAAGGCAAAAGAGAAAGGAGGGCTTTGGAGCCACACGGGTCTTCAGTGAGGCTAATCCTCCTGTGTTTCTATTTCATAATTTAATTCCAAAGCCTTAGCCCTACCACCATATTTCTTTTGCCACCCTCTAAGCAAATGCTAACTTTGAAAGGTAGGGTCAGGGGGCAGATGCAGAAGCACATGCTGTGTCATTGCAGTGGTGTGACTGGAAACTGGAATATGAGATGTCCTGTGATTTCTGCAATTCAGATCTGCGTGAAGTGACCGTGCCTGCATTTCCCGCGACAGAAATGTTCGCATGGGAAATGCATGAACACAAAATGTTCGTACATTTCCCATGCGAACATGCAGAGGTTTCCCACGCAACCCCCACTCACTATACTGTGAAGTATAGTGAGTTGGATGTTGCGGGGGACCCCACCGCAGCCCGCCTTTTTTTTTTACCCCTGTTCTGCTGGGAGAGGTCAGGGGTGTCCCCTGCAACCCCCGCTCACTGTAGTGAGCGGGGTGGTGCAGGGGACACCTCCCCACAGCCCTTAAAAAAAAAAGTTCATACCGACCCCACCAAAACACCTAAACACATACCACGAAAAGTTCAAACTTTTGGTAGTTAGAACTTTTCGTGGTGTGTGTTTTAGGTCTTTTGGTGGGGTCTTTAATTTTTTTCTGGATATTTCGGCCTATTCCTGCAATTCACATGCATCTTCCTACCACTGCCCTTTCTTCAACCTTCTGATTTGGGTTCCTAGTTATGTGCTAGAAAGATCAGTGTCTTGTTTGAGAATAACTGACAATGGATTGTCTAGAGGACATCTTTGTGGTGTAAAGAACAAACTCCTATAAGCAGGACATCATACGTGTCCTTCTCCTCAGGATCAAACATTTGTGAACACCTTCTCCCCAACTCCACAAATGATGAGTGTCCATTCTCATCCACATATGGTGTCCCACAGGAGGCAAAGAAACTAAAGTAAAAAACTATGATGAGTGCCCAAGTAAAGTTGGGGAAAAAGCCGCAGTGACAGGTAATTTGGGCAAAAATCATGCTGTAGTAGGATCTATGGAGGAAGATTCTACCTGCTTTACCCTTCCCAGCTCTCTCATTGTAGAGCCTAACTTCCGAAACCCTACTGAACAACTGGAAAATAAGACTGTAACCCATGTCAACCTGTGACTACATTAGTACTAGGGAAAAATGAGTGCTTCCAGCAAACTTGCTCTATGCATGTTCAAGGGAGACTGCAGCAACAGACATCGCTACTGAAAACAAGAAAGCACAAGGAGAATCAGCATGGGTGATAGCCACAGACAATGCCTATAATTCATATATTAAAACAATGTAATGGTCTAGGTGCCACTATGAACTGTATGACATGTGCGCTGATGGGAGGCACTACAGAACATCCAGCAAAACACTCGTACCTCAACACGGCCCCGCAATTTAAATGTCCACAATCAACAAAAGAAGATCCAAAAAAAAGTCTGATCCAGTCCCAGCCAGGGGTAGGGCAGAAGAAGGAGAAAGCAGGCCTAGGTATCCCAAAAACTGCACAGAACTTGATGATGCCCAAAGAACACCATAGGGGACATGGGAAAATACAAGTCATACAACGGAGCAAATTAAAGATGAAAAGTTAAAAGGCCTAATAGCTGACAAAAGAAACTTTCTAATAAAAAATGGGAATCTTCCTACACAAAGAGAATCCACAGATTACCTAAAAGGAGAGAGGTATCGAATTGGTTTGGATTAACTCACCTTTGTAAAAATGACCAGGTCTGTTGTCAAATCAGTCTTTCACCTTTTAAAGCTCTTGTGAGACACCTTTCCCTTCTTTCTTGAATCCTAACATCTCCAGACTACCATGCCTCTGTTCATCTCCCTTATTGACAATGGTCCACATGTCGACCCCTAGGAAATTATATAAGTAGCAGAAAAGAAGCAGTAATTGTCAGGGTGCTGATTCCACTGGAGGAGGGACCTGTGGTAATTCTTCCAGCACTACTTCCTCTGTCAAAATTAGCCCCAAAAAAGAAAATTTGAAGTCTACATTATTACAAGGTGAAATGGTGCCTAAATACTGCCAAAAACAGGTGGTTAATTCTTCAACATGAGCAATAGACCAGCAGAGAGCCGCAGTGGGGTTCTGTTCAGTGCCTATCAGAAGAGCAGCACCTATTGAAATACCTGTACCTAAGAAACCATGGACAGTAAAGTGCCCATTGAGAAAACCATATCAACAAATGGAACGAAACGAAGATTGTCTGACTACAATCCCTGAAGAAACCAAAAAGGTCTTAATGGAAGACGAATGGTGACGACACAAGAACCCGGACTGACTCACATATAGAAGAGATGATGACCAGAGACTGACGTAAAGAGACGAAACACCATGGACAAGGGACATCAGGGACCGAAAGTGAAAGGACGATGTCAAATGTAAGAAGCTTAAGTTGCAAGCATGATTAATTCTTCAACATCAACAGCTACCTCAACCTGAGAGGTGGTGGGAAATCCAGGTGATGAAAACAAGCCTCTGGTGCATCCTAATGGTAAGGAAGAGGTATTTGGGGCTCACAACTACTCCAAACACACTTCCAAACAACATTATACCCTTGCAGACATGAACAATATCATTCACAACATGTTAAAGTTCTTCGACATGCAGAGGGTGACTAGGCCACTGCAGGCAAGGATGCAGGCACCATGAAGGTAGAGGTGATGGCTGTTGCATAGGACTTCAATACGTCATGTCAATTCTTCCCCTTGGCTACAGATTGATGAAAATATATATTACCTAAACCACGAAACCATTGCAGACCTCCGTACCCTGATTCAGAGAGACCCCCAGAGAGATCAATATCAGCACTCAGGGCCAATGCAAGCACTAGGCAAGGTTAGGCGCTTGCCTTTATGAGAATCTTAGAAAGTGAAAAATGTTTTATACTTTATTCCCAATCCAATCCCTCTCGGCGCTGTGCACTCAGCAATGTCTGCAGCAGGCACCACGAGGTTCGGGTGTGGTGTGTGGGTATGGTGACGCTGTGCCATAACCTGCGCATTGCAAGCCCAGCACTGCGCGCGCCCCCAGCTTGTGCAAATGTTCTTCTTGTTTTGGTCTTGACCATGTACGGGGCCCTGTCTGGCAGCCTGCCTGCAGACTACCAGCACTACCACCCTCAGACAGTTCAGTCAGTCAATACGCTCAGACTGACAGAACGAGGGCACAGGCCAGTGGCGAGGATGGAGGACCAAGGAGTGGACACAGGTGGTGCTGTGTGCCCAGCCCAGATAGTAGTAGCATGTACCAGCAGGACAGTGAATCAGTTTGCGCCTTTCCACTAGGCCTTCAACTAAGAGTTAAAACGAATATCTTCTTGACATGTCAGTCTGCGACTGCCACACTGGACGGTGTGTGGTGGGTACGTGTAGGCCACTGCATGCCCCATTGAATCCCTCAACCCCCTTTGCTGCCTGAGATTGTTGTGCGCACTCTGTCCCACGCTAGGCAGCCGTCCTCTTGCTGAGGGGAGACAGGCACGAATTTTGTATTGCAGGCCCTGATGGGGGTGGTCAGACTGGCCTACAGGGAATTCTAGAGATTTCCCGGGAGCCCGCATCATGGACCTGTTTTCCGTGGTTATGTCTGAACTAGAAGCACTTTTATTTCTGAACTAGAAACACTTTAATGTCTGAACTAGAAGCACTTTTATTTCTGAACTAGAAACACTTTAATGTCTGAACTAGAAACACTTTTAGCTTACATTTATTTTTGAAAGCGCTGTGCGCATTGTCTTGTGTTAAGTCGAGTGTAAACATGCAGCAGTACAATTAGAGGGATTCGAAACTTTGTGTGTGCGCACAAGTCACTAAGTACTGGTTTTAGAATGCAGGGGTTGAGAACTTTGGCTACAAAGATATCTTTATGTATTTAGGTTTGTTTGCCGGTGCAAGTGTTATTTTGGCTATAAAGTGTTGCTAAAGTGGAGAAATATAAGGTTTAATGTATGTAAAATATTTTAAAGGTTTGTATTAAACCAATAAAATAAAAATAATAAATAAATAAAATAAAGTGTTTCTTACTGACTATAACAGTATTTCTTGGGGGAATGAGAAGGGGATGTATGTAGTGAATGGGGCATAATGGGAGAAGGCGTGCCAACAACGTCCAATAGTGTCCAGGGCGAACTGATCAGCAAAATACAGCAGTATCACCAGGGCAGTGTGGTGCATACTGGTACTCGTAGGCTTGCAGGGCTGTCACAACTAAGATTAATGTGTTACTTTTAAACCTGCTGCCGCCTGATTTCCTAACTCTTTTTTGCATCATGATGTGTACAGGGTATCACCACACAAGATTATTGAGTGAGTCGAGATTAGGACTACACCACACCCACCACTTTTCACTAATTCACTGGAGTACAGGGCATACTAGAATCTGGAATGTACAAAAGAAATCCTCTCAAGAGTTCATGGAGTGGGCCCAGGGCAGATGTACTCCGTATGGTGCCTTTGCAAATGCTAGTGGACGTGCTAACACAGGTCTGATCTGGATGCAGAGCAGCATTTACTGACTGGAGACCGAGGTCACACTCTTCACCAGCATTCTAAGGAATACAGACTTTTCACACATGCTCAAACATCACTGCATGGGGCGGCGTGCCTATAACCACATTAACCGGAGTAGTGGAAGATGTGTATATGCAAAAGGAGAGTGGCAAGACAATGGGCCTCATTACGACCTCGGCGGTAGCCATGCCGCTATTGGCGGGATGGCTCCCGCCGAAATCGCGTCCGGGTCCACTGAATGAGGAATTACCGGGCCATTCCGAGTTCGGAAGGCCCAGTAATTCCTCCCTCCATGGACCCGGACCCGGTCCTTCCCCATTCCCATTTCAGCCCCCATAGGGCTGAATGGGAATGGGAGAGGGAGCAAACAACGGGCCATTACGAGTTGGCCCGTTGTTTGCTCCCTCTTCCCCTCGCGGGACCCGGTAAGCACGCCTGGTTTGACCAGGCGTTACTTCCTGGGTCCCGCGAGGGGACCTCGTAATGAGGCCGTATGGGGTAAACGACGCCGGCACCTTTTACAGCGCCGTTAACCCCGTACCGCCAGGGTCGTAATGATGCCCAATATATTCGTTTTTTTGGATACAAGCATTTTCAAGTGGTGTAGTTTAGTATTCCTGGTTCATGGGAAAACTTATTGGAATATTGTGTTTTTTTTCTATACTTTACAACATTTTTAACATTCTCGTTGAGGAATTGCACTTCACCTAGGTCAAGAGGCTCTGTTTGCTTGCCAATGTGATTGTGTGACTATATATTGAGTCTGATGCACTTCACCCCTTTCTCTTCATTGGGGTTCTGATCCCGAGGCTCTGCTCGTATGAGGTGCTGACTAAAAACAGCTTAGTCTGGAGGGTTCACCTAGGCTGATCCGAGTGGAGCTTGCCTTCCCCTTGTCTGAGGGGACCTTACCCTCTTCTGTTCCGATGAAGCTTGGACACCTTCTTATCCGAGAGGTGCTGACACCCTTATAGTACTGGCGGGCTGTGAGCATGATACGCTCCTAGTTCTATGGATACTGACATTTCCCTAGTTTGTGACCCTTGGAATGTAGAAAACACTGGCCCACCCCTCATTATTGATTCTACAGTGTCCGTATCTTCTGCCCAAGTATGAGCTAATACACTGCACCCTAACTACATTTTGGCCCTCATTACGAGGTTGGTGGCAGTCATGGCGCTATTTGGGCCATGACTACAACCAATAACGGTACCGTATCCGGTTTGGTGATATGGGGACTTACCGGTCCAGTCCGACCTTACCGGGACCGGTAAATCCCCATTCACCAAACCATTCCCCATTCCCATTGAGACTCTTTAGGGCTCAATGGGAATGGGAGGGTGCAAATAATGAGCCGGCGTATGTCAAGCCCGTTATTTGTGCCAAGGTCCCTTTAGGGGTCCCGTCCTTAACACCAGGTCAGACCTGGCGTTAAGGAAGGGACCGCTAAGGGACCTCGTAGTAGGGCAGTAAGGGATTACTGGCACCGGTGTCCTTACCGGTGCCCGGTATACCTTACCGCCCGACTCGGAATGAGGGCCATTGACGTTTCATTGTTTTCTTATCCACTGAGGATTTATTTGTAACCATTATCCAGCTCTACCCTTTCCATCAGAAAAATAAGAAATACAGCACCTAAATACTTTCAATTATCAGAAAATATTATTAGTTTCAATTAAGGAGCCCAGATAAAGGAACAGCTATACCTCTGTTGGATTCCGTTTTCCAATTCCACAACATATGGACACCCTGACCTTGAAGAAATGTATTGAACTGGTTCTGTGGCCGATGAAACGCACATGTTCTTGGGCACTGCCCGAGCAGAAGATCTGCGCATTGTAGAATCCGAACACAGGTTTGCTTAGGACGATTGTTATCAAATCTACAGTGCTTTCCAAATGTATATTGACTTCAATGATGAAATTAACATGTTTGGATTCCATGGAGAAATGATTTGACTTCTTTTATTGCAAATTATACTGTGATAGGAGTCTGCTAAAACACTTGCAAATGTGCGCCTGCGTTTGCCAGCTACCTTTTCTGACACCGCTATTGACGAAAGGACGGTTGCAGGCTGGCTAGTAAAAAAACAGGCAGCAGATTCTAAAACAAAAAGCATGAACTATTTTGCAATAAAAAATGGTTGCATCACAAAAAGGCCAGGGTAGTATGTGGTAGAACAGGGATATGTGTAGCCCTTGATATGTTTGTTGCAATATTAGCATGCTGACAGCCTGGGAGCATTTGATAATAAATGTATGTTTTGATGGGGTGCAACCATGAGAGGGATTAGGTATATTTTGAAGGCAGGATAGATGATGAACTGATCAGGGGGTTGTCAGCGATGGCACCAATTTCATGCTTATAGATGTTTCAGCCGAGTATGAATTGATGTACTGTCCTCTTTTTCGTAAAGTTTGGGTTTTGTGTTTTTTGGGTCGGACCTGTTTTGCATGACTGGGGGTCATAGACGCCTAAAGATCCTCTTGACATAGCTGCTACACCAGTGTGTGGTGAGTCTCCATTTCTGTCAAGGATCTGGTCCTTTGCCAGAGCAGGACTTGTGTATAGGGCGTTTCGGACATATTAGGCCCATTTTGCAAACCTGACTCTGTGATCTTTGTGATTTGTTTAGTAATCAGTTTGTCAGTCCCATGTGTTGTGCAGTGCAATAGCCTGACATACCAAGACTAACGCTCTTGTCAGTTGCACCTAATGGCTATGTTGCATGGACACACCCCGGAGTTGGGGGCGCCAATCTGACATTTTGCCTAGGGTAGCAAAATGTCTTGCATCGGCCCTGTCAGCACTGCAACCCCTCCCCTGCTGAAGCTAGTGGCTAATCTGAACCTCTGCCACTGGCACATTTCAGCACACCTTTGGGACGCTGTATGGCATGTCCCAGCCAACCTCCTCCAAACTACTGGTTCCATTGTTGGATGCGCTCATGACAAATATGCACCACGAGTATACCCTAAGTATTGCACATAGGATGTTTGCACATAAACCAGTGCAAAATATCTGGTCTCCAATAGATGGGACTAAAAATGGACAGGACAGCCTGTGCAAGTGTAGTGGAGGAAGAGTAATGGGGATTAGGGAGGTGTGGGTCAGAGGGGAGACGTGCAGAATCACGAGTGGAGGGTGGATGGGGAGTAGGGAAGGAGAAGTGGAGAGGGTTCAGGGGGTGTCCCCCAGGAAAGGACACTAGGGAGATTGGGTGTGATCGGGATGGACAGGGGCACCAGGGATGTCCTCCAGAGAGACAATGGCAAAGGGTTGTGGATGGGGCATAGGAAGCAAAAATGAATTCTTTTTGCAACTCCCATTGCATGAAAGTCTCAGCGCAATAAACGTTGTGAAAATTATATATTTTGCAATAATCTCTTATAACCATGCAAGCATATCCCCTGTACTCCAACCCAGCCCAGGTGCATGCAGCAAAGGCACAGTTCTACATGACAGCACACTTCTACAACATGATAAAAGCATTGGATTGCACAGATGTGGCAATGGTGCCCACAGGCAGTTAAGCAGGTATGCCACAACAGTAAACAGTTATGTTTCATGAAAATACAGACGAATTGCAATGCTGATCTGACCCTCAGCCAATGTTTTGCCCATTTCCTAGGTACCACCCATGACTGGGTTCCTACATAACAGCACCTTGACAGCATACATGCATGCACAGAGGACAGCACACACTGAGCTCGAGTAAGTAGCCAAACTGGCAAAGGAATGGACACATGGAGAAAAGAAGGAAGAAAGGATAAGAGAGGAGGGGTAGGACTGGAGCACTGCAATACCCATGTCATGCATGTATACTCACACCCATCCTTCAGCATGACACACATGGATGCAATAACTCCACTTTATGTGTCCCATATCTTTAACCAACTTGAGTGTTGGCATACCTTCAAATGCCCACAAATACAAAATAACTGATTAAATTACGTGTCCCTCAATCCCTAGTGCAAGATGTTTGAAATAGGCCATGCCCAAATATCACTACCAACTATTAGGTACACGGCAATCTGGCTTCAGACCACTGCACGGCACTGAAACAGCCCTCATTGACCTTAAGACACAAATTGACGAGCTTAAGGACAAAGGTAATACAGCTATGCTCCTCCTCCTTGACCTGTCAGCGGCCTTTGACCTGGTGGATCACGCAGTATTATGCAACCATCTAGCGTCTGCCGCTCACTTCTCAAGTGAAGCTATAGCATGGGTACAATCCTTCCTAGCCAACCGTTCAATGAGAGTGTTCTCCCCTGTAGCAGCAGCGGACCCAATCCAAATCACTTGTGGTGTCCCACAAGGCTCATGTGTCTCACCGACTATGTACAATATCTTCACTAAGCCTCTCTTCGACAAACTTGACAAACTAGGGGTAACCTACACGAATTATGCAGACGATACGCAGATTCTCATACCTCTATCAGGCAACTTTGTCGAAGATACAGCCCTAGTAAACAAAATCTACCTCCTCATTCAGGCATGGATGGCCTCCCACGGCCTCTGCCTAAATGACGACAAAACTGAGATACTAATACTGGGTTCCGACTCCAACCTAAAAAAACTGAGCCCCAACTATCGTAACTTTAACATAGATGGCAATACAATTAAGGTGGCTACCGAGGTAAAAACCTTGGGCTTCTACCTCGACTCCACTCTATCCCTTAAAAAACAAGTCAACACCCTGGCATCCTCTACAGCGTACACCTGCAAACTAATCAGGACCTGCAGACCTTACCTCTCTAAAACCAACTGCATCATGCTTGCCAATGCGTTAGTCATGTCCAAACTGGACTATTGCAATGCCCTCTATGCAGGGGCCAACAAATCCATCATAAATAAAATGCAAATCCTTCAAAATAACGCTCTTAGAGCAGCCCTTGACATACCCCGCAAAGCACATATCTCAAACGTTAGGAAATACCACCACTGGCTCAAAATCAGCGACAGAGTCCTGCTCAAGACACTATCGCTTACCCATAAAGGGCTCAACAACACTGCTCCCCCCTACATCTCAGCCAGACTAACTAGAAAATAATCTAGGCACCATACCAGGGCTACTAACCACTACCTGCTCGAAACCCCTAGATTCAGGCGCTCCAAAACGGGCGGAGCAAGTTTCCCTGTCAAAGCTGGCCAGGCCTGGAACGCATTACCCACTGCACTAAGAGCCAACTTACCCTACTCCAATTTTAGACGCAAGGTAAAAAACTGGCTCTGGACAAATGACAACTAACCCCTGAGGCACCCATGATACCGTTGTCCATAATGACTTCTGTTCTCAGACCTGCACACTCCCTCAAAACTACAATATGCTAGTTTTCTTTTTCTTCTGCCACACGGCAAGTATTGATCTGTCTTACGGTACTGTTATGTTGTTTCTCGCCTATACTCTGTATGTAACCCAAGTTTAAGTAACCTTGTACCTACTGCGCCCGGCTACCCCTGGGTTTTGTGCGCATTATCAAATAAACAATACAATACAATACACTCTTTCCCGGGCACTGAACATCATAGTTGGCCCCCCATTTCTGCATGATTGTCAACACCCCTTACCTTGCATTTTGCAAGCCCTCTGTCACATCCTCTAAGGCATTCAAAGCCAACAATGCACAACACAAGTAGCACAGATTATCAGGGATAGGTTAGCCAATGATGGATTACTATGCAGGATGTGGTACCGGGGCTTAGGCCTGCGAACAGGGATCAACTCCTTAACCATGGAGCAGGATGAAGTGTTTTCTTTTGCAAGGACACAGGTTTTGTAGGATGAGAGCATCCATATGTATAGGAAACATCACAGTATCAGAAAGCCCACTTTTGAACTCCTTAAAAGAAGGTTCCAGATCCTTACACAAACATATGGAGCAGCAGACATGTACAACCTGAAGATTTTGAAGATTGTTTTTGTCTGTATTGCTGCACAACATGGGTGTAAAGAAGAATGCTCCCATGACACAAGATGAGGATACCACACTCACCACTGGATGATGAAGAAGATGTAGGTGACTCACAGGCCACCTTGGGTGGATGTGATGATGGAAAGGAAATCAGAAACGTATTAATAACTAATGTTCTTAATGCACACAGATGCACCTGTCTTTGTACTTTTACACTTTAGTAAAATCGAATCTACTATGACAGACACTAAACGACCACCGGATTAATTGGCTGAAATGTCAATGGGCCTCATTATGAGGCTGGCGGCCGCGGAATGAATGGTGCTGGTAAGGGACCGGTCATTCCGGGCCGCCACATTACGAGGTTTGCAGCGGGTCCCACTCTGGACGCCTGGCCAGACCAGACATGCAGAGCGGGACCCGCTAGCAGTCCAGGATGCTAAGAAAGCATCCTCCCCATTCCCATTGAGCCCTATGGGGGCTCAAGTGGGAATGGGGATGTACCGGGTCTGGGTCCCGAGAATGGAATTACCGGGCCCGCTAAAGTCGGCATGGCCTGGTAATTCCCTATTTTTGGAACCCGGACCCAGTACTCGGTTTGGGGCTACCTCCAAACTCCTAATGAGGCCCAATGTCTTTATTATACAGGCATAGACGCGCAACCTCCCATTATCTCCAAAACCAATGCCTTCCCAGCACCAATGCATTTCCACCACCCTTAACTCCAACACCCACGCCCTCTCGCCACCATCAATCTCAATACCCTTGCCCTACCACCATGCTCAACCCCCAAACCCCATGCCCTCTCACAGCCCTCATGCTCAAAACACTGTAATTTGGAAGCTTCTCCATTCGTCTGCACTTGCTACGTTCCTGTGGTGGAGGAGCAAAGTGCATGCAATACCAATAAGAGCAACTTGGTAGAGTGCTGGCTGTGGAGCCCTGCATGGGGTGGCAGATATTGAGCTGCCAATTAACTCCCCATATATGGCAGAAGATGAGGGTTATTGTCCACATAACGTTTTCCTAGCTAGTGGGCATGCACTTTGCCAACTCCTTACCCCTCTGGCTACCTGCTGCTATCCGCATAATGCCAACACAACTTGTCCAAGGCAGCTTCCACCCACCTGAAGACATCTGCAGTGTCATACTCATCAGGACGTGTGGCAGTGTCCTGTGATGGCGTCACTGCATTGCATGACCAGAGGATAAAGGAGAAAGCTGGTGGGCAGGGGGGAAAGGCTAGGAGTGTAAGAAGAGTCCATCTGTAAGGGACTCACCCTAGACTCTTCAGGAGTGTGTTTGATAGTGCGTATCACAGTTGCAGGGATCGGACAGGTGAAGCAGTGCTCAGCAGTGGATGGGAAAGCAGGCACCCTTGAGCTAGAGGTGCTGTCGGTTGTGGTTACCATAGACTCACAGGACACATAGATGGGCAGTGCCTCACTGGTTGCTGATGCTGCAGTCTCCCAAGAACAAGCAGTAGGGTTCCATGTGTTAATATCCCAGCCAAAATATCACAATACAAAAATACTGCCATATTTTTGCAGCGATATTGAGGCATGGATCATGCAGGTGACACCACTGCAACCGTTGCATTATTTTTCAGTATGCGGTGGACACCCCCACTCCCACAAATTATCCCCCAAAAATATTGCCTATGGTGTTCCTGACGACCATATATACTGCAATATTTTTGGTGGGCATACTATGTAGGGATACCAGCAGTAGTTGCCTCAATATTAGTCAACATAGCTTCAATGGGGACCGGGGTGGTGCATGCTGGCTAGGAGGTTCCAGATGGTGCCTTAAATGTATCCCAAGAATACTTACCGTTCACTATCCTACACCACTGAATAATCCAGTTGTGTCTGGTTCTGTGGTGGTACTCGAAGCTGTGCCAGTCTAATTGTGGCCTCCCTTCCCTTCCTGGCTACTTTGTGGGCCTGTTTGGGGTGATGGGATATGTTGTAATCTGCTTTTTTGGAACGTTGCTTGGCAGCATAACCTTTATGTATTTTTTAACCATCCACATGCAACTGATGGAGAGAAGGGTTGGGACGTTACACGTGGTGAGTCTTGGAATGGTATCAGTGACACATGTGCTAGGTGACAAGTTGGATAATTATTTGTTAGGGCAGGAATTGGGAATCTGCTGAGTGGTTTTATGAAGCTTGGAGCTTAGTCCTGCTCATGGTTGGCCAAAAGCCATCTCTTGACACCTCTTTTCCATTTAGCTTCCTTCAAATGTCTCTCCTGCCTTTCCTTTCTAAAATCTTAGAATGTGCAGTCTATAGCCAAGTATAGACTATTTTATCTTGACCACCAGTCCCTTCTCCCACATACAGTATCTGGCTATTGCCCAGTTCATTCCACCTAAACGGCCAAGCTCTCTTCTTCCAACTCAATTCTGTCCAGTCGCCTCTCAAAGTTTTCTGCGATTCCTATCCGGCTTGAACTTTCAGCTGATTTTGATATAGCTGGTTACTCTACTCTTTCGTCTACTGTACGCTCCATGGGCTTTTCAGGTCCTGTTCGTCAGTACTTTGGGTCTTCTCTGTCTGATCATTCCTTTTCTGTTTCCTGGGGTAGTACAAAGTCCCCTATGTTTCCTCTGGCACACGGTGTTCCCCAGGCCTCTGTCTTGGTCCTTCTCCTTTTTTATCTTTATACGTCCCCCAATATTCTATAATTTTGTTTATTGCTACATGGATGATTCTCAGTTCTGTGTTTCTTTCTCCGCCTTTTCCGATACCCTTCAAACTAATATGTTTGACTGTCTTCTTGATATCCAATCCTGGAGGAACTCACACTTTTTCACATCTTGAAACACTTGTGTATAGGCGCGTTATAAATGCTATATCATATCATATCTTAGTGGTTTGAAAACTGAAATATTTGTCTTTCCTGCTTCTACTATCCCACCTCATATTCTGCCTCCTTCTATTCTTTCCCACCTACTAATTTCCCGTTCTCAACATCTGCTTGTAATGTGGGGATCCTCTCTGATTCTTCTCTTTACACATTTCGAATAATGTCCCTTCATGACGTTCCAACTCTACACCATCCGTAAAGCCCTCCCGTTCCACATTTTTCAAGCCACTACATTGTGTATTACTACATATTTCTTTTTTTCTCGTCTGGACTAGTATTCCTCTCTCCTTTTTGGTCTTCCTGCCTCTCATCCTGCCAACCATCGTTCTGTCTTTAATTCTGTCATTCATGCAATCTGTGGACCTTATCCTTGTGCTTCAATGACTCCTTCCCTCCACTCCCTCTGCTGTCTATCCTTTGATTCTTGTCTACTGCTTCGTTTTCTTTACATGTCTTTCAATTGTCTTCTTGGGCTTTCTCCACCCTATCTTACCTCTTTCCTTTCTTTATATGACTCCTCCCGTTCTTTTCTGTCTCCGTTTTCTATAACTGTGCCCAATCTCATTTTCTTTCTTTCTCTCTCTTAGCCCCAAAACCTTGGAATTGTTTGCCTGATCACATCTGTTTCACTCACATCTGAAAAATAACGTGCTTTCTAAAATGTGCTAAATGTCCTTGCTTTTGGTTTCATATCAAGAATGCAATCATTGTGTAATGATGTCTTTTGTTCGGCACGATGGTGACAGCCATCTACCACATCCCTGCAATTCTGTGACCAATGCCGGGGGGACATTTACCCTGTCTGAATCAAATGTATAATTGTATATGTCTAACCTGTACCTGCACTACTCCTCTAACTAAGTTCTTCAAAAGTAACAACGCCTCGATGCCCAAGGGCTGTTTGTGCGCTATACAAATGTAAAAATAAATAATAATAATAAAAAACAGCGCTCTTTAATTGAATAAATACAAATACAAAATACACACGGTCATCCAGCATGTTGTCAGTGACCTGGGGTGTTGTCACACCTTTGAGAAATTGTTGGACCAGTCGTGGATTGGTCCCTTATTAATGTGGATCACTTCATGCACAGGGATTGCTGCTACTGCTCTTTGTTACATGGATTAAACATGTGTCACACCCACGTGGGTGGGTGGGCATGGCCAGCTGACATATGCAGATCACATGGATCTTTGTCGTAATTAATGTACGAATGGAGTCTCATTGGCCAGCATTCGTTTAGGCTAGATGAGCACGCGGGTTAATGACAATTGTGTCTGGTGATGGCTTGGGAACCAGGGAGCTGCATGTTGCAGAAACATGTTCTGCATTGATGGCATCCTATATTTCATTACTGGGCATCGTTGCAGGGAATCGACAGCCTTGGGTTCTCACTAATGGTCCCACAGTGTGTGTTGGCTTAATTGTGCATTCGCTTTTATTGCCCGCACCGGAGTCTGCAAGCCAAGTGTGCGGTTTGGTATAACATTAGGATGTGGGCTTTTCCTAGGGGCTCTGTGGGCCACTAATCTACTCAAAAGGGATTTCCTGGTTGGCTGCTCACACCTCTAGCACTGCTACACCCTCGAGGCCTGCCATCTGGAGTATGCTGCTTCCTGCTTCCTCCCATTGTGTTGGCTGCAGGGGCTCCACTGCCCCTCCTCAGGTGGCAGCAGTTTCTTTACAATGGTGGGCTATTAGGGTATGGACCCTGGCCTTGAGGTAATTCCACCTTTTGTGTAAGTACTCTTGGTTCCGAGGCACTGCCCACATAGCCCCGCAACCTTTTCGAGTATTTACCTTTAAATGACAGTCCACCACTGGTAGGAGATCTTCTTATTCCAGGCCCCAGAAATTGCATCTGCCTGGGCCATGACCTGCTCAGCAAGCACAGTGAGCTCTTACTCTGTGAATTGGGGCTTTCCCGGCCATATATCAGGCAGCTTGCCTTTGTTTTTTTCTCCTGGCATTATGGGACCTCTTTCAGCTTTGGATGGTACAACTAATTTAATTTTGCAATATGGCCACCGCATAGTTTCCTGTTTTGATGGTGATGCTACTTCAGCTTTTTGCTAATTCTTCCAATATTTAAAGGAACTACCATTTGGTTATTCAGCCACAACCAGCATACAGAAATGGTAATGCCAACGCAAACTACGGATTCAAACCTCTGCTGGATATTTTGGCAGTATGACTTCTAGGCGGAATTACTATTACGCCAGTCTGATTGAGGAGCAATTGTACTAATTCCACCAAACATGCAGGTGGTAATGATAATTCCTTCGGGCAGAATTACAATGCATTTTAGCAACGGACCCGAAACTTGCCATATGACTGGTATGCATGAAGGTGGTGATCAATTGGCAGGAGGATCTCTGCTTACAAGCAACACTTCCAAGGCTCCTTCGCCAAGTACAATATAGTACCAAACCCACGTAGGACACACTCTTCTGCCCATGCACTGTACACCAGAGGTCGTAGTGGGCGGGATCGTTTGGGAGCGATGTTCCTGAACTTTTTAAAATGAACTTTAACCATTCCTATACTTTAATTTATTTTTAAAACCGTCCTGGAAGTATTTCTTTTTAAAATAAAAGTATAGGAAGAAGTTGAATGTTGCACTTGAGTGCACTGCACTCAACGTTCCCTTAAATAGAAAGGATGTTTGTTTTGAGGTTTGTGTTGCACGTGGGAGGGGGCGTGGCAATGGGTTTCGAGGGAAGCGGGGACAGAGGTGCACGGAACATAGTAACACTACTTCTTTTTGTACACTTGGAACACTGCTGTTCACACCAACATCTATGTGTGTGTGTGTGTGCATGCACGAGCAACCCCAGGCACATTCTGGCTAAACCTGGCCTCATAAGATTTAGTAGAGTATTATGTTTTGCAAATTCAAATAGACCTGTAATTATACTGATAATGCTGGTCATGCCCCTTCACACTCAACGCCAACTTGGCAAAATGTCTATTACCTAGAGCCCATTGGCATAGTCAGTTCATCAACAACCTTGCTGGATATTCTAGCTGTAAACAACCGTTGCTTGCTCTGAGAGTCCCCGCTAGCAACAGCGCACCTGTGGCCCTGAGTAAAAGTTCACCTTTGCCTACGACAGTGTTTAGCTTGTGTGCAGAGGTAGAGTGGAAAGATTACTAAGCAATACCCAAAGGTTGGGAAGTCTTTTAAAGACACAGAGTAGTCTGAACAATGCAACTGTGCGGAGAATGAACACCTGGTTGATTAATTCATCATTACTGTTGACAAAACACATATTGCAGGTAAAGCTTGGTGCATAGATAAAAGGACTCCGGCAAGGGCAATGGGCCTCATTACAATAGTGCCGTTCCGGAAACAACGGTGTCGGTAGGCCTAACAGCACTGTTGTTTCCGGACCGGCACACTACAACTCCACGGGCTGTGCCATCCAATCCGCCAGGGTTAGACCTGCGGGCGGGACGGCATCCGCTCGCAGAGTTCTCACGGAAGCACTGGCATTGGTGTTAACAGTGCCGTTGCTCCTGTGTCCCCATTCCCATATAAATGGGGACTAGCAAAATTACCGGCGCCTGACTTCCTGGTCACCGGACTCAGAATAGCCCGGTGGCAACGCAAAGTCGGGCGCCGGTAATTTCTTCCGTGTCCGGTGGTAACTGCCAGACCCATAATGATACCCAATGAGTTTTAAGACGTTGTTATGACCTTAAACCGCCTCAACTCCAGGAAATCCTTTGACATGTGATTGCAGTGTCTATGAACCACCAATTCATTGCTCGAACAAAAATCCCAAACTGTTAACCTCGCCAGTTCTTGCTCCGGAAGCCAAGCATTCAGAGGCAAACCCGATTCTATCTTTGCAAAGCTAACCCTATTAAGAATTGGGGTTATGTCAATACAATGCCCCTCTGACACTAGGATTTGCCCAAGTGAGGCAGATTACTGAAGCTCTGCATGAGGCCTAGCCCAGTGGCCAGCTATCATAGCCAGGGCAGTTTCATGTTTCACCTGAGAGCTTCACTATCCAGCCACTCCTTAAAGGAGCACACCATACATTTTGAAGGATGAGTCTGGATGTGTGAGTGTGTTGGTGTACACACACACATACACAAACGGACACACTATCACGTGTCATGCAATTACATACACTTCACATTCCTTCCAGTGATCCAAAATGCATTAAAAGAACATCTACACATGTTATAGGGCTTGCTGCATGTTCAACACGTTTGCAAAGTTCACCATATATTTGTCCAAGACTTGAATGTGTTTGCATGCCTTCTTTTAAAGAGACATAGAACTGAAAAGATGTTGGTTCTCTCGTACGTGGATACTACCCTTGTATCTTGATGTAATGTTTTAAGGCCCTTAATTCTTTAGATTACATTATACTATACATAGTAAGATTATATGAGCAGCCCTGCTCTCAGCCAACACAAATATCCATTGAATGAACTTAGTTTCCACATTTATTTAGAAATCCCCAGCCAATATAGATAAGGAAACTGCTGGTAAATATAATGACCAAATATGGGTCATAGATTCTGTCTGAATTTCTCATTCACATTCTCCTGAAATAGAATGAGGAAACTATCTATATATACATTATCTGCATTTTATGAAATGCACAAAATGTATGTAGGAAAATGAAAACACTGGCACTCTGGGCCTCATTACGACCCAGGCGGAAAACCATGGTGCTAATAGCACCATGGTCCATGCCGGTAACTTACCGACTCTGCCATGGAGAAAGGGGGTATTACAACCCCATTACAAGGTTGTCGGGGTGGTAATTCCCCCTTTCTCCATGGCCCTTCCCCATTCCCATTTTTGCCCCATAGGGCATAATGGGAATGGGTAAGGCGGTAATTACGGTACCGCAAATTGCGATACCGTAATTAGCACCAAGGTCCTTTTGCGGGTCCATTCCTTAACAGCTGGTAAAACCGGCCGTTAAGATGGGAACCCGCAAAGGCACCTCGTAATCAGGCGCTAAGGGATTACTGGTATGGGTACCCTTACCGGTACCGGTAATCCCTTAGCGCCAGGGTCGTAATGAGGCCCTCTGTCTGCGTCTCGGCGCCTCAAATTCTCATTCCCTCTGCACGGCTCAATTCACGTTCTCCACACCTGTCTGCTTCCTTGTGAGAACGCCATGTTTTTATATGTTCCTTGATTGTCAAGGGATTTCAGGTGGACCCAATAATTCTCAATTGCTTGACTTTGCAATACTTATAAGTGGGACATGCCTGATCCTCATTCCTACATGCCTCTACATCGTTCTACTTCATCCCAGTACCAAAGTGGTTTTTACCATAGTAATCTGCATTGCTCCTAGTCGTCTCTTCTTCTTCACAGTATTCCCAGGGGGGTCTCAGGGGTTAAGGGAATAGGACTGACAATAGCCTATAAAATATATGGAAGGGCAGGGTAGATCACTGTCAGGAAGGGGGGATACCATGTCTCACCCTCAGAGACCCTCTTTGCAATCCCTAAGGACCCTCCACTCAGGTGGTTGTCCCTTGCTTGTCCGCCCCCGGGGTCGAGATCCAAAGCGATGGCCCTTCCCTGGCCACCTGAACAGAGGATCCCGGGGAGTAGATGTGAGCATACCCTCAGGTTCCTCATACTGCATGCCTCAGAAAGTGCATTCAGATGGCACTGTGCACTGCCCAGCAGTATTGCTAGAAAAGAAAAATGAGGGAACACTGCATTGCATGCGTTGCCTCAAAGAATGAATTAATAGGCCCATTCATGGCCATACATGTATCCCCACCAAAACTCACACAGCAAACACTTGCAATGCCCTAAATACTGAGGAGGGTATATACTTATGTGCTCCATGTCGTGACTGACATCTGTGAACATGCATGCAATCATGCCTGTACACCACATCCAATAAGGCAAGTTGAATCATGAGGCGAGGCCTTATCTGCTTTTGTGGTTAATAGCTGTTCTATAGAACACATGGGATAACAACTTTTCAAGGGTATCTCAGGAGATCCCATTGAAGAAGCACATGTTTTCCTACAAATGTGTTGACTTGCACCTGATGGCTACATGTGCTACATGAGTACACCTCTTGACATTCCATATGGTCTACACCACACAGATATAGCTGCCCAGGGAGACAAAGCTGCAGCAGATGAGCCAGGCATGACTCCAATGGAGGGTGCTCACAAAGTTGTGAAGGTGGGCGCAGAACCATCACTCACCCAACGTGCAGGGGCAGCCCATGGCACAGGTGAGGCAGAAACTTAACCCCTACCACAGATCATCAGTACCCATGACAACATAGAACCCCAACTCCAGAACCCACCACATATTGCTGACATACCCCGCAGTAAGGGAAGGATAGCTTCACAAACCATTAGCGCACATGTCCACGCTCATCATGGGAATGTATCAGCGGCCTGCCTGTGCACAGCTGACACTCATCCATAGCACTCCAGGCGTGCCACGAAGCAGGAGGTCAGCGATACCAGGGAGGAACACAGAGCAGCTAAGACTAGGAAAGAGTAAAGATCCATCAGAGAGGAGGTCAGGGCAAACATAAGAGAGTTTCCCAAAATGTGCAATTGCATTCAGTGCACAGCCCATTGGCACATCCACCTCCAAATGCGTCAACATTCTGAGAGCATGGGTATGACAAATCAAAGAGAGATATGTTGCAATGATGCTGACAGGCTGCGGTCAGAGCCCAGCATCCAGCATGTCATCACTTGAGTTCAGGGATGGGTAGCTCTGGAGATTTCCCGGTAGGCCTCTACACCCTGGGCTTCTTTAGTGAGGTAAACTATTTTATTTCCAAATTCCCTTAAGGGAAATAAAATTGGGCTCGGTGAAAATGTGTAATTTGGGACCACGTTGAACATTATTTCCAAGGCCTCTTTAGGTTCCCAGTGCACCCCTGCTTGAGTTGCTCACCCCCTCCTCTGCAGCGCTGCTCAGTACTCCGCCAGCTAAGCAGGCACTTGGAGGCCTGGCAGCCAGCATGGGCACATCCGTAAGACAAAGCAAGTGCCTTGCCGCAAATGACTTCATGTTGTTTTGTGCACATTTCAGTTCTGTGTTAGCTATTTTGTTGCCCATTGCCATGTTTTTCTTTATGTTCCTTTTTCTATGTCAAATACATCTTTGGTTGTTGCAGATGCGGGTTGTGATTCACTTGTAAGCTGGTTATAGAGGATACCGTTGTAATCTATTCATGTAAAAGGTTGTTTATTGGCTAATACATTCTGACGTTCTTTGTAAAGTGAAGTGCATGTTGATGTTGGGGTACAGTGAACATCCTGTGTTCCATCGTGACCTGAGTTGTCCCTACGAAATTTACTTTCAGGTGTCAGACTGGCAGTCAGGGACTGGGATGTGCACTGGCGCAATTCATGTGTCAGTCATCCCTGAGGAAATGTGCACCTCAGAGAAAGTCACTGTCTGTTGGTCTGACCATCTTTTAATGATTCATAGTGAATGTGCTCTGTTGGAGGGCCTGTGCATGATTAGGTGAAGAATCTTGCAACCAGCTGATCTTGCCAGGCTACCGCGTGCCCATCTGTCCGCCAACTGCATCATCTGGGACAACTAGTGGTGGCCACACAACCAACAGATCTCGGTTTGCAATGTCTCAGGGCTAAATTATGTAGAACACCACAGGCAAGCATGTCTTACATGCAGTCAGGGTGGTCATACATTAGCAGATCCCCATAGTGGTCCAGGCACCTGAAGGATGACGTGAGAATGCCAAACGCATACTGAATGAGATCTCTGATGCATATGCATGCAGCATTGTCACTAGCCTTCTGTAAGGGGTGGCAGGATGTGTTCTATGGGGGTACCCCCTGTCAGCTGTGGTTATGACCAGAATCATGAGATGTGTTATTTCATATGTTCAAATGGATATGTGGTATAGCTGAGCAAGGAAGTAGGTTTTCCTGTAATTTCCAGCTTCAAATGATCATGCGATGGCTGGGTGATGGCAAATGTAGCAGTCATTGATTGCTTATGGAAAGTTGCCATTGGCTTTCAAGATGATGTTAGCAGTGTCACACACCATCTGTCTTTTGTCCCTGATCAAGTGTGTTTTGTGAATCTTTGCAACGAGTGCCACATGGGTTTAATTCATTGCATCAGCACCCCCCCCCACACACACCGCCCTGGATACACAGCAATGTCACAAAATGCCCTTGCTATGCCTAACCTTGTGCAGGCATCATGGGTCATGGGTCTCTGTTGCCTGGTATATGAAAGGATCATGGTGAAAATGTGGTATTGTGGCGACTGCTAAATAAATGATGTAATTCCATTGGCCCTCTGAAATGAGCCTGCAGCATAGACTAGCTTCACTATCTGCATTGTAGGTGTGGGCAGACCTCCCTGCCACTGGTTAAACATCTCAAGTGTTAACTGGAATGGGAACTGGTACCTCTGAGGGACCACTTAATCTGCCAGGTGGATTACAGATGATCTCCTCCTATATAGTGTCTCCTTCCTCCTACACAGCAGGCATGGTAGCAGCGTAATGTTCAGGGAGTCAGCAATTTTGGTGATGTGTACATGGATCATTCTGATGGCCACTGTGGGCTCTGATTAGAGTGGCCGATGTCACTTGTTCTCCGGTAGGCAAATCAGTTGCACTCCTTTGCGGGACACTCGATCCGCTCTATGATTGGAGCAATTATTGAAGCCCATTGTTTGGGGCAAATAATGTGCTCAATTTTTGAGAATCACGATTTTGGAGCCTTTTGGAGACGTTATGGTAGGCACTACACTCTTGCATGCTTAAATTGCTTGAAGTGCATGCTTTCTGCAATCTGGACATGTGTGGGACCAATGTTTGCCTCGTTCTTTCCGCGGGCACATCTGTGAGATGCGCATGTCTGTGAATCAGGCGCATCTGTCTGTGGCACATTCCTTGCACATTTCAAGCATATCTCAGGCAAGCACTAAAAAAGGTTGTGATAATCTGGCCCATAGAATTTAGTTTCAGGCATTCTCTCTTCAGATGCCATCATGGATTCATGAAGTTCTATTCTATTATAGATTGGATCTGAACACTGAGGATGCAGGGAATGAACATGTATATTAACAGGTGTGTAACATTACTTGTTAGGCAAGATTGTGTGCGGTATCCTTCGGAAGAATACAGCAACCTTGACCTCCTGGCAATAGGAACCCAACCTTTGGTATAAGTCTGTACTTCACAAGTTGGTAGTGTGGCTGAGCAGTCAGGCTTATCTCAAGAGTGGTCATTGTGAGCAGTAGGGTTGTAACACAGAGTTTCACAGTGACAGTTATTCAAATAAATACTTACACTCAAGGTTACTTGATTAAACAGTTATTAATTTATTTAACAGTCAGTTATGTAAGCCTTCTTCAGAAGGGAGTAAAACATGTAGCAATTATAATAGATCACTGGTTGACCACAAACCACCTCTTGCTAAACCCATCCCAAACTGAAATCATGATATGTGGCAACACCAAACCTCTTCCGCACCCGCTACCATGGCCATCTGCCATGGGCAATTCCCTCGACACCCTCAAATTCAGTAAAAAACCTTGGATTCCCCCTGACTCAGACCTAACCCTCTCGCTCCAAGTCAACAACGTCTCCAAGTCCTGCCACTAACACCTTAAAACTCTTAAGTGCATCTTTCCATACCTCTCCTTTCCCAACAGATTCTCTGCGGTCCAATCAATTGTTATGTCAAGACTGGACTATGCTAACCCCCTCTACCTCGGAATCCAAACATACCAACTAACTAAACTACAAAGAGCACAAAATGCTGCAGCCAAACTGCTACTAGCACTTTGCCCAAGAGATCACATCTTCCCAGCCCTCTAAACTCTGCACTGGCTTCTGGTTGCCCAAAGGGTGACCTTCAAAACCTTATGCATCTCCCAACAAGCAATGCATAAAACCGGACCTCAATATCTTCAAGATAAACTAAAACCCTCCACGCACTCTAAGATCAAGCTCTGCCAGCCTCCTAATCATACCAAAAACCAACTCAGTCAGGGTAGGTGGATCATCATTCTCAGCCCTGGCCCCTAATCTGTGGAACGCACTTCCACCCCACATCCGACTCACTGAGGACCTCATGTCTTTCCACAAATTACTGAAAACATGGCTATTCCCCTAAAATCGACTCTTAACTCAAACTGGATAAGAGCAATCATTGACCTTAGCCCAGAGTTTCTTTATCTTAAATAACAATCCAGCATCATGATCCGAGAAATTGAAAACTAATAACAGCCAATGTAAATTAAAACAGATAATCTGAATAGAACGAGTGAAGTGGATGAAAGGAATAAACTGGACCAAAGCAGTGAAGTGGATAAAACTAAGGAAAGGGATGATATCAATTATATCAATGAAATGGAAGAGAGGAACGAAGTGGACGAGAGGAATAAAGTGGACAAGAGGGTGGAAAGCATGAGTACATGATACGGATGGAGCGGATGAAGTGGGTGGAGCGGATGAAGTGGGTGGAGTGGATGAAGTGGGTGGAGCGGATGAAGTGGGTGGAGTGGATGAAACTGAGGGAGTACATAGAACTGAGGGAGTGCATGCGACAAATGGAATGCATAAGCACCTTCTGAAAACCACCATATCACATCACCACGCTTACTCTCTTCTATACACCACCACTCAACTAGAACACAGCGACTATGACACATTCGGTATAGCTGTTCTCGTACCAACATCTGCCACATACTCCCCATCATCCTAACTAAACACAGCTGGCTACACACCTGCCAGCCTAGGCGTTCTCCTCAGGCCTAAGGCAGCCAGAATCAGTCTGGTATCACCCTGCCAGAACGAACACATATTCCTGATCTCCCAACCACCACACCTACTGCTAAGAAGCATCTATCATACGAGTGCCACACCTGCTGCACACATATCCGGTGCACACACGCACCTTATGACTCTCTCTCTCTACTGACTTGAACTAGGGTTCCCGAGGGCGTTCAACCTATCAGCGCCTTCAGATCATACCAATGGTACATAAGGCGCTATATAAATGCAAAGTAACATAACATAACATATACTTCAAAACACACTCTTAGTTTCTCTAAATCAGATAATACCCATTGGGGATGGCACACAGACACTTCCTACACCCCCAGGTGACTTCAATAGCTAGGACACTGTGGACATTGATTTATCACTGGTACATTTAGAGCAAAACTGAGTTTGTTGCAAAGGTTAGATATGGGAATAAAACAAAGATTAACAAACAATTCCTCAACATGTAAGTACTTTTTAAGCCTTCCAATGTCAAGTAAATTTAACCCTTTCCTGGGGGAAAGGTAAAGGCACAGAGTCAGAGGTACAAAGAGTCTTCAGGGAGCCAGGACAGTCAATGTTAGTTGAGCAAAGTCTAGGGGAGCTGAAGATCTTCTTTGCAGGTAAGTAAAAGTCTCGCACAGTGTTTTTGGAAATGTTTGTAGAAATAAGATTTACTTGAAGGGCCACAAGCTGGGAGACTTGTGAGGGGCAAAGCTGTAAGCAACTCTGTGAGGGCAACCAAGACAAGTCTCAACTGAGAACAAGTAAGTCTACACAACAAAACTTTACAGTACCTTTCGTTAGAAGAAATGGTTCCAGCTGGCTTCTGTTCCTGTACAGCTCTGCAGATCCTGGTCAAGGGGGCAAGAGGATGGACGTCTGGGGACTCCTGCACTGCAATGGAAAGATCAGCGGCAGCTATGGGCAAAATTCAATTCAGCGTTACTTCACAGTTTCAGCTCCTCGAGTCTGACAGCAAATAGCAACAGTGCGGTTCTCAGATACCACTTCAGACTTTCCTTGCATCTGTGGTCCAGCACTCTGTTGAGGTGGCTCAGGCTTGGTCAGTCGTGCTTCAGGGAAGTCTAATGGGACTTCCTGGTGCTCGGGTCTGACTTAAAAGCGATCCACTCAATTTGGTGTTCCTCTCCCTGGCACTTTGGTTGCAGCAGCAGCAGCAGAAGTACAGCCAGCTCTGAGAAGATGTCCAAAGGAGTTCACTTTGGGGTTGATTGGTCCCACCAACCCAAGGGGAGAAGTCATCCTTGCAGGGCTTCTCTAGTCAAAATGAATTCGGAGCTTCAGCCAAGCAGCAGGGCTTCACCGGGCAAACCAACGGTCCAGGAGTTGCAGCAGGCACCTCTTCCAAGTTCTTCTACAGATTCCTTCATCCAGTGGTTGACTGCCTTCCAAGCCAAAAGCCTCGCCTTTTATACAGGTTTCTCCCATTCATGTGCAGCCTAGCTGTCAATCACACAGCAGGGTGGCTGTCCTCCAAGGATAGCCAGCCCTCCAGCCAGTCACCCTTGGGTGCATTCCTGAAACCAAGGAGACTAAGCACAGGGAGCTTCGGCCACCTCCCTCACTTCCTGCTGCCAGACATGCTGGAGCCAGAGGCAGGATTCACTCGTGAATCCTGCTAAAGACAAAGCGAACAAAGGGACCAAACCTGGTTTGGCACGCAGAGTACATCGCAAGAAGGACCTTTCCAACAAGAAATGGTTAAAAACAAAGACCTGGCCATTTGAACAAAATGGGCACCAATGGGTGTCTTACTGCAGCTGCAAACGCAGCCCACGGTAAAAAACACACAATGGTAGTAAAAAGTAAACCACTGCCACCAGCCATACATTGTAGAAAGGGTTACATAAAATCGTTACATGAGAAACTAGACAAAGGGGATACTAAGTAACCCCTCCAGCACCATATTGTAAGACAGTGTGTGCTGGGTCTGGAAAGTTACAACATGTAAGTAAAGTACATTTCACTTCACTGCTCTTGGAAGAAGTTTCACCCAGAGAAGGTATTTAAACCTTTGGGAAATCTAAGAGACTTCCCTGGGCCACTGCACTGAAGGTGCTGTGTGTCACAATGCAAAGATGATGCCTATGGAGTTTGTCAGGCTCCAAAGTCAAAAGAAACATGGAAAACACATAGAATTAAAAGAACAAAGTCCCAAAGTTCAGCAAAACAGCTGGGGGTCTCTAAGGTGGGAGGAATTTAGCACTAAACTGAAAATTCTCCGTAACACTAGTTTTTTTTTTCTAAAACTATTTTTCACAGCTACAATCTTTTTCCATAGAAGGCATGACCAGATGTAGAACACCGAAACCCTAGGTTTCACAAAGCTGCTTGCCTTTTAGACAAATACAGTAGCTAAGGTGGAACCCCAAGGTGTATTAGGTGCAACTGCCGAAACAGGACAAACAACAAATCATTCCAAAAAGGAACTTCAGAACCAGAACAATGCGTGCAACACACACGCACAATGCTACCACATAACTGCATTGTGTTTGCTCATTCAAGTTCTGCTGCTTGATCACCATTTGCCAAAGACTGTTTCAATCAATCTGTCTGCACAGCTGGAAGAGTTAATCTCAGGATTCATTTGCTGATTCTAGAAAGGACAGACATCTTGAGGCCTTCCTAAGATTGATCAATGGCTGCCACCAGCAACAGGTGGACTAAAGAGAGAGAACAACAGTGGGGGTTAACATCTGGTGTCAGCTTTGTGAGTAAAATGTATGCCAGAAAACAACTGGCTGCAAAAGCGGATTCGCTGTTTACCCTATAAACTCATTTTCATTCAGGAAATTAATGAGGTTCTCCAAGGACTTGATCTTCACGTAAGAGAACTGTAGACAGGCAGTGAAGCTGCTCCGGCTGATACAGGGAACCCATTTTTAGAGGCGCTTGGCCTTCTCCAACTGCAGTTATAGATATGTTTTCAGCCGCTGTGCCAGGTCATTTATTGCCAGGGTATTCTTAGTGCCACCGGAAATATTATCTTACTGTCCGGGACATGACTCGGTGAAAAAAATTGTGAGGCAGCCTTTTTATTATAGACACAATTAGACATGTGTCAGCTATCAATTTCAGCTGCCCCGTAAAGCATCAATCATAGGGAAGAGCAGCATCTCTTTGGGATTGCTGCTTTGGAGGTGTTACAATTTAATAACACTTTGGACAGGTTGAAGCTAAACAGACATTCATGAAGGAGGAAATAAAGTAGCCCTGCATTCATGAAATAAAATTAAAAGAGGTCCAACAGTCATGAAAGAGCAACAGAATTATGTTAAATGTGGCCTGGACTCCTTACATTCGGCACAGCACCAGCATGTCATGTAATGTGGCATTAAGCACCCGTTCCTGTGGCTGGAACGGGTGTTAACGGCCTGGCGGCCCAAGTTAAAAGCCAGAGCGAAGCGGGTTCTTGTCACACGGGACCCGGCATTTCACCGGCGGTTCAAGCTTGCGTTCCTAGCCACCTGATTGTTTGCCCCCCACCCCAGGGTGCCAATGTAATGTAAAGTGGTCAAGTATGGTACACCTACGTCCTTTGGTAACGTTGTTCCATTGGGCACTTTAGGGAAAGGTCGGGGTGAATGGAAATCCAGAGGTGTTGATGCATGCAAGCTGGACTTACCCAAGTCCTGAGTGCCAGTATGATTTCATCTGTTCAGTGGCACAGACAGTCGAGTGTGTGTTTTGTGCAGCACGGTGGGCTATAGGTGTATTGATTGGAAGTCAGTGATATGAGTTCTGCGTGGCATGGGTCGGTGTGATAGGTCTCGAGGGCTAGAGAACTGAGTGGTGACATTGCCCCGTTTATGTAGCATTTGTGTGGAAAGTTCCCTGCCGTGTGAGAGAGTTGATTCCGTGGGGAGTGTGAGATGGCAAGAGATGGAGAGGAGAGTCCGTTCGTTGGTGTAGGGCAGGGGTTGGTTGGGCTAGCGGCAAAGTAACTTTAGGTTTAAGACTGTTTAAGGGACATGGAAGACCTTTTGGGTTGCTGTCGCTCAAGATGAATGTGGGAAATCAAATGAGAGGAATACAACAGACCCTGAAACACTCATGATTGTGTTTAGTTGTTCAGCGTCATTTCCGATGGATATGTTTGAGGAGACCGCACCTTCAGAGTGAAGTGCAGTCAACACACCATCTTTCCATTGCCTTTCTTAGTTACTTTTATAAGAGTTGAAATGAAGCAATCATAGAAATCTGAGGTCTTTTCACTGTGAAATCAAGAAGCGTACGTTTGTGTATAGCCCATTTAAAGCTGTATGTGGTCTAGTGAACTGTGGATGCAGGTTGTGAATGATGACTGCTTTAAGCTTCCACATGCCTCTTATTGTCTCAGATAGGAAATGACCTATCCTTTCCCCCTTGAACTGTTCATCCAGAATACAATTCATCCATGTCTCCCTGCAGAATTGCCCCTGGTCCATGTGAGCTGGATCCACAACAGATGCCTTTAAAGACTGAGAGAACAAATCATTCCACTGCGTTCATATCTGTAAGGATTTTTACTGTGAGGATATTATCTACACACTGCTTGGGATTGAGTAGATTTGAAAAGTCCAAGAACCTTCCCGAGTGATCCCTGATGGACTGGTCAGATGCTGTTCTTGGGCAAAGGTAACCGAGAAATCCAAAGTCAAGCTGCAATGCCTCAGTGACGAAGGACTTTGATGCTCTGCTACATGCAGGAAGAAATGTGAGCTCCCCCTGGAAGAAGACCTATGATAATGTTGTGGCGAAGGGAATTACGAGTAATAGAATGGAGGATAGAACAGGGGCAACGCGCTGGACTTGGAAAGAAGACCATTTAGAGCCACAGAGATTCGAATCCCAGATCTGTGCTTAGAAGCCAAACTCAGGTATGGTGTTCGGTGTGTTATAAAAAACAATTAAATAAATAAAACGTCTATTTTTCGTTCCAAAACACATAAAGAATAATAGCACAAGATGCTTTATAGAAAAACCTGGATAGTAAAAAATCAAATTAATTTCCATTAATTCTTGTGTCTGTTGTAACCTGCATACGTGGATCTCATAAACATGGCATCGTTACACCTGCTAGAGTCACCTTCACCTCATTACCCATCTTCTCTCCACTTTGAGCACGCCAAATGCCTGCAACATCTTTAGGTCTTTTACATCCCCCTTCAGTCTTCCAGACCTGCAGCTCACTTGGTGTCCCAATAACAACATCTATTATATCTTGGGTTCTCCGCTGCAGAACGATATACCTACAGGTCTCACATACACAAATTGTGTATGATCATACCTACATAAAGGACTCAGGAACTTTCATCTTGCTCCCACCATCAACTCAGGATTTGGAGCTGTCTGTCTATCCCACTCTTTCTCCCTCAATCCTTTTTTTACATAACCATGTGTGAAGAAGTTGCCAAAACAGCAAAAGTGTGCTATATGATATGCAGTAATGCCCCCCCAAAGAAATGAAAGTGAATTGTTACATTCTCTCTCTCTCTCTCTCTCTCTCTCTCTCTCTCTCTCTCTCTCTTTCTCTCTCTCTCTCTCTCTCTCTCTCTATCTCTCTCTCTCTCTCTCTCTCTTTCTCTCTCTCTATCTCTCTCTCTCTCTCTCTATATATATATATATATATATAAATTAAACAAAGAACACTTCTGTTCTTCAGCGGGGAAGGCGTACACGGAGAGAGAAGAAAACTCCAAGAAGTTCATTCCATAAATAAAGTTGCCAGACTACAGAACCATCCATAGAATCTTCAGATTTCATCAGACATGCAGTCAAATAAAGAAAAGAAATACGGTACAACGCGTTTCGTAGCGCACTCGCTACTTGATCACGAACATTTAGCAGTTCACACAATAACGTTTAAAATACTTCTGGGTCGTCTCTATGGTTTATATGATATGATACGGCATTTATAACGCGCCTAAACACACGTGTTTCTTTCCCATTGTCCTTTTTTCCTTTCTTGGCTTTAGTGTTTTAGATGTTTAAGTCCTTCTTTGTTGTTTTTTGCAGAAAGCCACTTAAAAGAGAGCCATATATTCAATTGTGCATGCAGTCAAATGCAACCAACATTTTGAAGATGTTTCCATGGCAGGAAAAGAATGCAGAAATAGAATGAGGCATTACTAACGATTGAGCTGTGGCAATAATATAGATAAGGTATTACGTGACATGATTAGGTTTGTAATTGCGTCCATATTGTGTGGCGTTTAGGGCAAAAAATGACTTTTTTACAAAATGGCAACCACAATGAAATCCAAATCACTGAAATTGAAATGTTTAATACACATCTTTAAAACAACGGTAATCGAATGTCGATGTAGAGAAGTACCATATATAGAAAAAAAGGTTCCAGTGATATATGCCAGTCACAGCTTATTTCAAAAATGCCTGGTGCTCAGGAAAGTGCACAGTGCATACTCACTCTAGTTCATTGTATGTATTATATATAAACATGTAACTGTAAATTTCCACCATAAGGACTTCAATCTTTGAGAACATGCATTGCAGGACATTATGAGCAAAATGCGGTGTATGCCAAAACTGACATATAAAAAGGATCGAGTGAAGATTGGCATCCAGTTAAGATAACAGAACGTGCTAGAGTAAAGTGCATAATGTAATTCCCTAAAATTAAACAATCATTGTTAGACAATATATAAGATTTTAGATGTTAGACAATATATGAAAGATAAAACCATCCATTTTGAACAATCACATCTTGTTCCAAGTGACTAATGCTTGCAATAAAGGGCATAGTGCATTGTTACCAAGCATGCAATAATAGTTTATCAACTTGAGAACATCATATGATAAGGTTTCCATTGTATTGCATTGAGCTATGTAGCTTGAGCTAAAGAAAGACATGTCATAAAGTGACCTGTGCTCTGGAATAAAGTGCAGAGTGCAATGCCTTAAGCTAGACATGTAGTCAAATATTCAGCATTAGACAAATTAGAGGTGCGGCTAGTAACATGAAGCGGAAATCAACGGAGTTGGCACCTCCAATGTTTTCAAAGCCGCCATCCCCCTGGATGCATGACACAAACTCAACGGATTAGGGACCTAGCTGATGACCATACACTTACTCTCAAGCCGGCGGACAAAGGTGGCGCAATAGTCATTATGGGTACAATTTTATACAAAATAGAATATTTGGCATTACTTAATGACATCAACACCTATGTGTCCATAGATGGAGATCCTACTGCAATGATCATGACTCGGATCCAAAGTACTCTTGAGAAAGATTTCGAGAATGGCTGGATTAACCAAAAAACACAGAGATTTCTGACCAAAACAAATGCCATCACTCAAGTCTTCTATGGACTTCCAAAAATGCATACAAATCTCAATAATCCCCCTCAGACCGATAGTAGCTAGAACTGACAGCATCTTCAACCAATAGTGCAAAAGATGGATACTTATTTCAGAGATGCTACACATTTTTGCAACTCCATTGATGGGCTACATGACCTCAGACATGAAGACCTATTAGCAACCTGTGAGGTGCAGAGTCTCTATAACTCTATCCCCAATGAGGGTCGACTGGAAGCACTTGAATGGTTGCTCTTGAGGGAAGAA
This sequence comes from Ambystoma mexicanum, assembly GCF_040938575.1. Lineage (NCBI taxonomy): Eukaryota > Metazoa > Chordata > Amphibia > Caudata > Ambystomatidae > Ambystoma > Ambystoma mexicanum. Next base: position 219,673,871 of record NC_090936.1, on the reverse strand, counting down.
CATTGCAAAGCATCCAAGGTATTCACGCTCAAACTTTCTAAAATAATTCTATGCAATCATTTCTTTAGAATTCATAAACAGTTTTGTCCACAGGCAGCAGGTTTATCCATGGGCTCAGCCATGGCCCCAGCCCTTCGCAAATCTTTACATGTACTACCTTGAGACCCAATCAATACTTAATCATCCACATTGGGAACACAAACTGATTACTTGGAAAATATACATCAATGATGTCTTTGTTGTCTGAAGAGGGGACAGAAATGAACTTAATGAGTTCCTAATAAACCTGAACTCTGTCAATGACCGCATAAAATTCATGATGAAGGTAGGAATACCTAAATTGTATTACCTTGATGTGAAACTCGAACTCAAGGAAGGCAAAATCATAAATATTCTGTTCCACAAACCGACAGTCAGCATCCAAAACATTTGAGAGACAATCTCCCATAAAGTCAATTCGTTCGGGCTAAACATATTTTACATTGGAATTAGAGAATGAGAAAATGACATCCAAATATACAGAAAGAGGCTATCCGGAACATGTAATCAAAGCAGCCAAAGACAGAGCAAGTCAAATCACACAAGGGCGTGATCTCCTAAAGCGTAAACCCAAAAATCAGGAAATCCCTTTTCTCTACACATTGAAGTACTCAAGCCAAAGCCATCAAATAACCAGGTCCATCAAGAAAAACTGGAGGCTTATTCAATTGGACCCTCAACTCCAAAAACTATTTTCTAAACCTCCCTTTATTGCATGCACGAGAGGGAAAAACTTTAGGGACCTATTGGTAAAAACAGAGAGAGTGACAACCACGAAACAGACCACATTGAAAACAATAAAAACAGACACCTTTGCATGCTTACATTGTAGTAACTGCAACAACATAATGAAAGGCAGTTACGTTAGACATCCTCGCACAGGAGCTAAAATCAAATGAAGAGACTTTGCAACATGTGATACAATATCAGTCATCTATAGATTAAGTCTATAGATTAAGCTGTTCCTGCAGAATATATTATCTAGGACAAACAATGAGAAAGATGAAAGAATGTTGTAACGAGCACAAAAGCAACATTAGGATGAATAATATCCACTCACAAGTGTCTAGGCATTTCATTGAGAAGAGGCATACAGTGGCTCAACTACGATTCATTGTACTTGAAATAGTTCACAAATCACCAAGAGGAGGAGATCATCCGAAGAAGCTGGACCAAAGATAACTATATTGGATCGATAAGCTTGACAGTCTGAACCCCTATGGAATGAATGAAGACTTTCATCTTGAGGCTTTTTTGTAACATCCTCTAAGCACTAAATAAAAAAGGAAAGGGTAGGCATCACCCCCAGCTTGCCTGCCAGTAGAGATTGTATCAAAATACACTCTCCCTTTAAAAATTGTTTTGAACCCCTTGCTCGGTTCTTAAGATAAATGTAATCATTGCTTATGTATTTGCATGCAGTTAAAGTATTCTACAATATCTGATTTCCATACCACTTGTTGTGTACTTAGGATACATTCAGCCATTGCATGTGTATTTACTTACAGTTAGAGTATTCTATAATTTGAGTTTGAGGATTAATTTTGTGAAGAATCCATTGCAGACATTTTACCGCAGAATAGATAGTGACTATATGTGCCTCTTCCAACACTCCCCTGTATAAATATCACTTTGCTTAATCTATTGAACTGATGCATTTGCATACTTATTTATTTTTCCATCATGAGCACACTCTGGAGGCATTCATGTTATTACACTTCTTTTTAGATGGTTTTATATATATATATATGACTACCCATTTCCTCTGCAACACCCAGTTACTACGGGGTCCGCTAAAAATTCCATCATGTGTTGTGTCTCAGCACAGTAACTTGTCACTTGTAAAATGGAATGATCATTAGCATTCAAACACTAATTGTGGCTGACGATCCTACGCGCTTTTCTCACTACCCTGGTTGTGAGTTCTTATTATATTGAAGTGAGCATTTAGATGAAGCCATGGACTGTATAAACCCTAGATTATGTTGGTGTATGTCATGCCTATATCTATTGTTGCTTGGTTTTCCATAGAATATGCAGCCTTATTCAGACATATTATAACTCTGCTCTGGATAATACTTTGCTGCCTGACTCCACGCCATGACGAAACAGAGATGAAAGGATATTACCCCCAATTAGGGAGCTCTCATTTACAGCCGATATCCCTCTATAATTGTATGTAGTATATCTAATTTGATTTCTATATTCTCGCCCTAGGTTTCATCACTTAAGGAAGACGCAGACTTCTACTTAGACATACAGCCACACTCACCCTGTTTACTTTCTACAGGTGAATATTTAAGAGATACGAATGACAGTTAATAGTTCATACAATTTTTTTATTATCTGCAAATAGGCAATATCAGTAATAGTCAGAGACTAGTTAAAACCTTGTTATCTTTGTTATTTTGTCCACTTCTTAATACAGAGCAAGAATAGACTGAAATTTGATGAAAGAAAAACAAATGAAATTATGCTACTGACGAAGGGACCAAAGTCCCGAAATGCATATAGCTCACTGTGACAAAAGTTCTGCATTGTATACTACAATATATGTTTATCAATTGAATTAATGTACCATATGTCATGATTCTGAACATATGTATGATCCATTTCATGTTATGCTATTTTTTTAAATAACATTATTTTGAATTCCAAAAATCTATTCTTGAATTATTAATCTTGTAACTTGATCTCTTTAATTTACCTTAATATACCCTAACTATTATGTGTTGTCACACACATTTCTGGGTGTGCAGGGGACACAAGTGTTCCACAGCTTGTGGGCTCTAGTTTTATTTGTCTTTTGTACCTACAGCCTAGTGCCAGGGCTTCCCAATTCTCCCCGCACGAGCCAGAAATAGATCGAACTAAGTATTCACATCTTGGAGTACACTTAATCCTGTACCAATTTATCACATCAGTCACAAAGGGACCAGTCAGAAAACAAGGGCCTTGGAGCACAGGACATTTCAGCGTGGCCAGTTAGGCACACACCATTATGGCTTGACCGTTTCACCACAGGTCTAGTTTGGGCGCACCAGTTAGATGCAGCCAGTTGGGCGCAGGGACCTCTCGGTTCAAGGATGTTTTGGCCCGAGAGACCACAATTAGCACGACATGAACCTGCAGGCACTTTGCATTTTGCACCTCTCAGCGCAAGGATGTTTTGGCACGAGAGGTCGCAAGTGGCATGAAACTGCAGCCACTTTGCATTTTTTAATATGGATTAAATGTGAAAACATTTATTTACTGTACCATTATAAAACAGGGTGGGACATGTATTACACCGTCTCTCGGCAGCATTATAAAACTGCAAAAAAGGAAATAAAAGTGCTTTTTTGCTGAATGCTGCCTTCGCGAACCCTGGCTTGGAGACATTTGAGACGCAACACTTAAAGATTATGCTACCATGATATCATTGTTTGGATTCTCACAAGTTTCATACTTAGCCTTTTACAACTGGGCATATTAAATTGTACGCTAAGTATAAAATGTATGCACCATGAAGCTCTAAGCAATTGTGGTGTAGTGGTTGACTGCTGGTCCTTGACCTCTGGCAGACAAGGGTTCAAGCCTTTTTTTTCCCTCTCCTCTGATTCTACAATACGTACCTCCTCTTTCAACAACTTACAGATCCTGCACTGTCATTCAACCCAAACAAATAGAGGTGCAGGAGAAATCATAAATATATCCAAGTTACATGTGTTGTACATATTATTATATGCCACATGTCCCTTGTTATTTGGAAGATGATCATTCCAATGTCATTTTTACTTTGCATATTGGGACGTGTAGTACAGGACACTGAATGGACAAAACAAAAAATACAAGTCAAAAAATGCACACAAACAAATAAGAACTGGATGGTCAACTGCCAAATTACATTTAGACATGCACACACACACACACACACACACACACACACACACACACACACACACACACACACACACACAAAGACAGTGACACTGAAAACTCACACTCAACTTGTCACAATGCTCACATATACACATGGGCGCACACGCATGCGCACACACTAACACATGCCATCTCAGAGCCAATGCACACTGCACACACACTCCATCACACACACCTTCAAAAGATGTACATACACACACTCACATACACATGCGCACATCAGACACACACACATTGCATGCACACCCTCTCAGGTGAAATGCACACCGTCACACCACACATCCCCCCTTGCACTGCACATATATTCAAAAAGAAGACTACACCTTCTCTAGGCAACAAAATAAAACAGAACAATTATAATTTAATAAAAATCACATTCATGCTGAACACAGCCATTGGAGAATCCTGGCCTGCAGGATTTTGAGATGCAGTACTTAGCTATTATTCTACAACAATGTTATTGTGTAGATTCTCACAAGTTTCATACTTTGCCTTTTATCCATGAACATATTTAATTATAGTCTACATCTGAAATTTATGCCCTATGAAGCAGGAAGCCATTGTGGGCCAGTGGTTAAATGCTGAGCCTTAAACTCTGGCAGACCAGGGATCAGGGCTGAATATCTTTTCTTATTTAATTTAATGAAAAGAAAAGCAACGCAACTGGGAGGTGGCTAGGTTTTTTGAAGTGCATTTTTCTGACCTTATTTGGCATAAGGGCATTTAGACGTGGCTGCAATGTCAGCTACATCCAAACATCCCTCACACCAACCTGACAGCGCTGGAATGGCTTTTACGCTTAAAAGGGTACACCGAAATGGGTGCTGCAGCAGATGGACGCTGTACTGGAATGGCTGTGCCAAATTGACATGCAGCAAAATGATGGTACCAAAAAGGGGTGCACCGCTTGGAGTACGCTGCTTAACCAAAGTGTGTGGACCATGTCAAATAATTTAGTCTCACTGCACACTGCTAAAAAACATTGTGAGTTCTCAAAGCCTGCAATTCGAAGGTCATGGCTAGTGGTCTGGTAGCATGTTGGTAGCCATGGCTGAAGACCATGCTAGTGGTCTGGATGCATTCTAAAATTCTATGGAATAACCAGACCCTTGACATTCAAGGAAACAACTTTAGTTGTAGGGTCATTAAAGTGAGAATTTAATGTATCCACTGGTAAAGGCCAAAATGTATGGTTGGTAGCCTATTAGTGTTTTAAAATATTTATTGCACATGGATGAAGGCTGTGACCACTGTCCATAACTGAAGCCCATGACTAGTACCCAGCCATATGTTAAAATATATTTGGCCATGCACCCTGACCATGGCTGAAGGCCATGATTAATGCCAGTTACTGTTGTAATCTAATTTGTGATGTCTTCAGTGATGTGGTCTGTGATGTCATCATTGTGGTCATAGGCTGCGCAGCAGGGGGCATGAACTTAAGGTGGCGTTAGCTGAATTTCAAGGGTTTTGTTACGTTAAGTTCTCACCTTAACGTCCCTGCTAATAAAGATTTTTCCTTGAATATATATAGTTCAGTTCTGTTGTACTGTGCTAGCGAAGGGTTGAATAGAATGTTGATCCAGAAGAAAATAATGAGTCGATGCCTAGGCTAACAAAGTCCTTTATTTTGCATATTTGCAAGCTTTCATGGAATGGATCCTCTTCCTCAGGCAGAGATGAAATTAAGCATTTGAAAAACATCACAGCATTACAGCTTACATAGCCCCTCCCGTAGATACCCCCTTATCTTTGACGGTCTGTACCTGATTTGTAGTTTTGCTCAGAAACGCATGTGGATGTTCAACGCGCCCACACATGCAATCTTCAAGGCCTAAATGGTACACTGTGTTAAATAGGGCAAGGTTCAGTGAAAGTGGAGAGCAGGGAAAAGACATGAAAAACAGCCCACCCTGTTAGTATGTTCTCAGGAAGGCAGGAGGGGTTGGTTAGATGTCACTTATTGTATGTGCAGTCTAGTTGAAGTACCATATGTCAGGCCAGACTCTTTACAAGATCAGTGGTAGCACAAACATTAACATATCAGGCTTGTGCCTCTAGCAGTCTGAAAGAGGAGATATACAGCCAGTTTATGTGTTATGCATGTGACCCGTGGAACCAGTGTGGTAACTTTGTGTCAAATACCATATTGGTACTGTGTTAGGAAAGGTTGGGATTTGACTAGGGCAAGGGCCATGACAAGTTTCTGGGAAGCTTTTCGCCTATGCGGCTGGGTTGATGGAGTTTGACAACAATTCATTGCCTTAGAGACGCTAGTGGGGCTGGTGCAGTGCCAGTTGAATGTCTGTGAATGGCTTTGGAAAACATGATGTAAAGTGTCAAGTTGGGATGTTGTGATCCCTGTATCTCTAAGAGTGGTAAAAGTGAAAGTCTGTTAGTTGGAATAGTGACTCATGAAACCACTATGTCTCTTCAAGCCCCCTGCCAGTGTATTGAAATTGTGCATGAATTTGAATTCATACGTCTTTCTTTCTTTTTCAGTCCTGAAATTACCCGGGAGTACAGCAATCTTGAGATCATCAAGGGTATGATTAGCTTCTGAAAATCACTCACCCACTGGACTCTTGTTAGTGCATTGCTTCACACTTTGACGATAGTTTCATGCGTTTATGTAGAGGTTGACTAGTTTCCCCAAAATAGTAGCCATGTTTTGGACATTTCATGCACAAAATCAAGTAAACAATATTACTGGATGCACTTATAAACCATCTCTTAATTTTGTAGTCCTGAACCATGTGGGGTATCTTGATTTTGTCTGAAATGTTTATATGTGGGCAGGATAGGCATCCTTTGTTTCTGCAAGGTACAGTTCCATAATCTGTGCTTTTTGTGTGTAGTTTGCTTCTGACCATCATTCCCTTCAGAATGGCTGGTTGTCTGAAAGCGAGGAGGGGAATCTCCAGAAAAACATCGCTCATACGTTCATATTGTTGCAGGATGGGTTGGAATTCCTTGGCAATCTTGTGGAGGGCTTCGGGCTCTGGATTGTATGTGATGACCAGTGGCACCCATGTTTGTGTTTCTTTCACTCTGTATTCTAAGAGGTTGGTCCGGGGGTATCCGTGTTGCCCCAGATCTGGCTGTCCACAATTATGTGGTTGTATCCATGGTCTATGAAGTCTGATTTCAAACATTAAAAAAATACAAAGGCCCTCATTACGACCCTGGCGGAGTGGGTTTATGCCAGCGGTATTCGCGGCGGACCCGTCCGCCCTACTACGAGATTCCGTAGCGCCATGGTGAGTTTTACGCCCGGTTTTTCCGGGCGGAAAAATCCATAGCGCTACGGGACCTTGTTGTTAATTACGCCACCGTATTTTACGGTGGCGTAATTAACGCCTTCCCCACTCCCATTATACCCTATGGGGCAAAAATGGGAATGGGGGAGGGTAAAATGGGGAATGGGGATTTACTGCCCCGCCAAGGTCGGAATGGGGCGGTAAATCCGCCAACCCCCATGGCGGTATCGGCAGCTTTCCGCCGTGCTCCATGGTGCATATTGCACCACGATTTCCGCCAGGGTCGTAATGAGGGCCAAAGTCTGATTCAAACTTTGTATTTTTTTCATCCCAGTCCCTTGTTCTTGAGCATATTGGATTGCATCTCAATGCTTGGCTGAATATTGTAGCATGTTTTGTGTGCACTGGGTGGAAGCTGTCACTCTTCAAGTAGCTGGCAAAGTCACTTGGTTTGCTATATAGTGTGGTCTGTAGCTGGCCATCTTTTAGTGTTATGGCGGTGTCGAGAAAATGTACTTTTTAAGGAGAGTAGGAAAGTTTGAGATTGATTGTTGAGTGTAATTCATTAAATCTTCTGTGGTGGTTTAGGAGGTCCTGTTCACCAGCAGTCCAGATCAGGAGGCTGTCATTGATGTACCGCAGGTATTTCAAAAGTCTGCAGTCAAAGTTGCCAAGGAAATCCATCTCTAATATTGCCATGAATAAATGTGCATACTGCGGCACCATCCAAGTGCCCATGGCCGTCCCCATCATTTGGAGATAAGTAGCAGAACCAAATGTGAAATAGTTGTGGGTCAGGATACATTCTATGCACTTGCCTATAGTGTCAGCAAGTGGGTTTTGATCACCTAGAGCATTTGTACATGCCTCAGTGCCATTGATATGGGGAATGGTGGTGTAGAGTTACTCAACATCCATGGTTGCCAGGAATGTGCCCCTTGGGAGGGGGCCTAAATCATCCAGTTTGTTGAGTACATCACTGGTGTCCTGGATGTAGCTCGGTGTCACTCGTACCAGTGGTTTCAAGTTGTGCTCGACCCAGCCAGAGATATTCTCAGTCAGACTGCCTGACCCAGAGATGATTGGGCGTCCAGGCTTGTTTCCTTTTTGCATTTTGACGAGCATCTAGAAAACACTGGTTATTGAGTTATCTGGTATGAGGCTCTGAATGTGTTGCTGGAAGTCATTCAGAAGTTTCCTGATGATCTTGTTGAGTTTTTTTTTGTTTGCATTATTTCGTTGGGTATTCCTACAGCTTGTTGCAATATCTTGTGTCAGAGAGTTGCCTGTGAGCCACCTGAACATAGTCACAGGTGTTCATTATGACACCTGCTCCTCCTCTGTCTGCTGGTTTCATTGTAATACTCTTGTTACTGTTTAGAGATTGTATAGCCCCCCCTTTCTGGAGGTGCCAAGTTATACAAATGTTTAATGCGTTTTTCCATTATGGCTGATGTTGCTCTATGCTTCAAGCTTTGAATGTATCGATCCAGTTTTGGGTTGCGTCCGATGTCTAGAGTCCAATTGAAATTTAGTTTTCTGGCTTTGTTTGTGTCCTAGTTGTTGACAATTTCATTGCTGTCCTAGCTGTCATCTTGTTTGTCATGAAATTATTCCTTTAATCTGAGTCGTCTGAAGAAGGCCTCAAGATCAATGCCTAGTTCTATTTTGTCAATGGGTTTAGAGGGGCAGAATGTGAGCCCCCTGGACAGCACTGAGCTTTCTGCCTTTGTTGAGGTATAATCTGAGAGGTTGACAACACAGTCATCTAATTGGAGAATGTCACCTTTCTCTGTCCACACATTGCCAGGAGCTGCTGCAGTGTTTCTCGCTCTCTGTCTCAAAGCTTCAAGATTCTTCCTCTTGTTGTTTAGAAGAGATTATTGAAGCCTTTTTGTAGATACTTGGCGTTCGTTCCATATATGTGTTTGCAGTGTCTCTTTGTCAAGGATAGTTTTTATCTGTTCTTTTGTTGTCCTTCTGGGGTTGTAGCAGCATCTAATAGCCATGTTTGTTGTGAGAATCATGTGCTGTAAGTTCAAACCAGAGGGTTTTTGATGGTCAGTCCCTTTGGTATCAGAATTTGTCTTCTTGCATTTGCTTAAAAAGAAGAGGTTGCTGGCCAACTGTGCTTGTTTTTCCAACAGTCTCTAGAAGTGCGGAATGTATTATATAAAATGTATTGTATTCATTATGTTAATTGCTACAGTGTAAAAGGTAGACAAAGCTCTTCCAGATGCACTTAATAACAAAATAAAAAATAAATAGTTTCTTAAACTCATTTTGGTGCAGTACAATGTGGTATCTTCCATATTTGGAAGGTTTAAATAGATTGTTGATCCAGAAGAAAACAACAAATCGATAATAATGCGGTTAACAAAGTCATTTCTTTTGCATATTTCAAAGCTTTCGTGGAATGTCTCCACTTCCTCAGGCAGAGATTAAATGAAGCATTTGAAAAACCTTAGCACCATTACAGCTTTCATAGCCCCTCCCGCAGATACCCTGTTATCTGTGCCTGTCTGTACCTGATATGTAGTTTTGCTCAGAAAGGCATGTGGATGTTCAACTCCCCACACACTGCAATCTTCAAGGCCTAAATGATATACTGTGTCCTTGATGATCTCAAGATTGCTTACTCCGGGGTAATTCCAGGACTGACAAAGCCAGAAAGACCTATGAATTCAAATGCATGCACAGTTTCACTACACCTACAGGGAGCTTGAACAGACTTCTATGTTTCATGAGTCACTATTCTCACTAACAGACTTTCACTTTGTCCACTCATAGAAATACAGGGATCAAACATCCAGACCTGACACTTTCCATAATTTTCTCCTAGGCCATTCACAGACATTCAACTGGCACTGCACCAGCCACACTAGCCTTTCTAAGGCAATTTGTTGTTGTCAAACTCGCTCCAACCGAGCCACATCTGCAAAAAGCTTTCCAGAAACGTGTCATGGCCCTTGTCCCTAGTCAAACAACACGCTTTCCTCTTGATTGTGATGTAACACGATCCCAATATGGTATTTGACACAAAGTTATCACCCTGGGCTCCACGGCTCACAGGCCTAGCACATGAACTGCATGTATATCTCCTCTTTCAGACATGTGACAAGCCAATGGGTGTCTCACCCGCCAAATCCAGGGGATCTCTCTCTCAGGTGTCCAGGAAACAGCCATCGCCTGAGAATCCAGACTCTGGGGGTGGACCAGTGTGGGAGGATCACCTGGATCAGGGATCTTTGGGGACTGGGGAGAGACAGCCGATCACGAGACATAGTACTCCCCCCTATTTTGTTTATCTAAACCATCCATTATTTTAGGATGCACAAGGTCCCAACCCCTGTGAACGCTTCACATGTGCAAATGAGACATGAGGAAAGGAAGACCAGTGAATGAACTTTGAAGCAAACGGTAACTGCGAGTTCAGTGATACTAAGTAACTGAGTGGTCTGGCGAAAGGAAGTAGACCACTCAAAATTCTCAGTGAAAGGTAAATTGTTCCAAGCAAGAAAGCGAATATACAGAAAAAGTGACCTGGAAAGATTTAACTCCTAGAAAGGGGAAAGTAAAATTTGAACTATATATTTTGTGTCAAAGTGGTCTTGCAGTGGTCTGAAAATGTAGCCACGCACATTCGAAAGGCTTCAATATCCAAAAGTGGTCCGAGCCCGACAGAAAGAGACCTGAAGTGAAGTAAGCTTGGGGAAGGGAGCCCCCCTTGCAAGATTGTGTTGACATTTATGGTGAGAGGTCTGAGCACGGCAGAGGGGGACCTGTGAGAAATGTGTGGTGAAAGGTCTTTGCCCGCCAGAAGGGGGCCTTTGTGAACTTTCTGGTTGAAACTTTATGTTTGGAAGTCTAGACAGCCTTACTCTGTGACGTCTAACGTGGGGAGGAGAGCTAGCCATTTTGATTTGACAGACTCCACCAGGACTGCATTATTTATTGTTTGATGGTCGAGACTACTGCCATCTTAGTTATAGGGTATTTCAATAAAGGTTTTACAAATTGTACCCATTGTGTCAGTGTCATACTTGTGATACCATGCCTCCCCTACAGACGTCTAGAGGCACAAGGGTGATATGTTGAGTATTGTGCTACCACTGATCTTGTAAAGGGACTGGCCTGGCATACCGAGCTTCATCTAGACTGCACATACAATGACTGACACCTAACCAACCCCTCCTGCCTTCCTGAGAGCACACTAACAGAGTGGGCTGCTTTTTCCTGTCTTTTTTGTGCTCTCCACTTTCACTGAGCCTTGCCCTATTTAACAAAGTGTGCCATTTAGGCTTTGAAGATTGCAGTATGTGGGGGAGTTGAACATCCACATGCCTTTCTGAGCAAAACTACAAATCACGTGCAGACAGGCACAGATAACGGGGTATCTGCAGGAGGGACTACGTAAGCTGTAATGCTGTCATGTTTTTTCAAATTTTTAATTTCATCTCTGCCTGAGGAAGTGGAGACATGTGTTGTGGAGGGAGCGAAAGAGGGCATTGCAGGTGAGGAGGCCATCTAGGGAGTGGGAGAGCTGGCCGTTTTTCCGATATTCATGGCTATAGAAATTACAGATAGCAACAGCTATCTATAGTTCATACATAAAATGAGTACAGATTGCCAAGGTTATCTGTAGTTCTGTACCCATAGCGATAGAAACAAAGTAAAAAAAAAAAAAAAAAAATATATATATATATTTGATGTGATGTCGGGGTGAAAAATCAGTGGCCAAAATTGAGATTTTATTTTGTAGGGAATATATCATGACCGATTGCTGGGTTGAAAGGTTGAGCTCCTTTAATACTTTGCCAGCATATTTATTGGAACATATCCCCTCACAGGTTATTTTTGGGGTGTTCATTACTTTTTTGAAAAGTCCAATGCTATTGTTTTGCACACTTTCTTCTAAGAGGAAGGTCAATTGAACTACATTTGTATACTTCACTTTAAGATATATGTTCACTTACTGTGCAAATAGTCATGGGTGCCACTATTGATTTTTGCTATGGAGGCAAAAGTACCTGGACATATGTTATTCTTGCAGGGGATCATTTTTTTCCCTTTTCTGTGCTGCTTAAATGCGGTTAGTTGCGGTTGTGCGATGTATCAGAACAAGAGACCCACCATAAAAGAAGGGGCTTGTAGAACGGTGCTTAACCAAAGTGTGTGTTCCTTTGTAAATAATGTAATCTCACGGCACAGTGCCTAAAAGAATTGCCAGGTCCCAAAGCGTGCCGTATTTTAGACATAACAATGCCGCTTTCAAAACAGGTCAAAATAAATCTGTGATTGAAGAACGTCTTTGAGCGATGGGTTGTAAGTGTTTTAAAATATAGAGAGGGCACAGGCAAAGGTGTTGCCCACTGTCCATGGCCAAAGGTCATGGCTAATGGTCTGGTAGTGTTTTAAAATGCACAGTGGGCACAGTCGAAGGACATGGCTAATGTTCTGATAGTGTTTTTAAAATGGACAATGGGTATGGTTGAAGACCATGGCTAGTGGTCTGTTAGTGTTCTAAAATATACTGTCAGCTTAGCCAAAGCAGAAGGCCTTGGCTAGTGGTCTGTTAGTATTTTAAAATGGACAGTTCAGCCGTGCCCACTGGACATGGCCAGCGGCCATGCCTAGTGGCCTAGTAGAGTTCCACAATAGGCCATGCCCACTGGCCAGTGATGCAGAAAAAATCTAGGGAATAATAAAATCCTCGTAATTCAAGGAAAATTAAGTTGCAGGGACATTAAGGAGTTAATGCAACAAAACCCCTGAAATTCAGCTAAAGCCACCTTAACTTCATGCCCCCTATAGTGCAGCCTATGACCACAATGATGACATCGCCTATGACATCCCTGATGACACCACTAATTACATCATCTATTACATCACTGATGGCAGCACTGATGGAATCACTGATGACATCACCTTTCACACAATAAATAACACCACTGATAATGATCTGTCATGGCACCAGACATAATATCATTTATGACTTAGCTAATAAAAGCTTTGATTAACTAAATAAAAATGTAGGCTGCAGCCTTTGCCATGGCCAAGGCTGTGGACGTAGTGCATGGCTGAAGGCCATGGCAAGTGGCTAGTTAGTGTTTTACAATACAGAATTGGCATGGCCGAAGGCCATAGATAGTGGCCCTTTAATGTGTTACAATATACAGTGGCCATGGCCGAAGGCTGGCACCACTTCCTATGGCAAATGCCATTTCTTGCGGCTGATGAGTGTTGTAAAATATACAATGATCATGGCCGAAGGGCATGGTTAGTGTCCGGTTATGTTTGTGAAATATACGGTGGGAACAGGTGAAAGTAGTGCCCTTTAATGTGTTAACATATGCAGTGAGCACAGTCAAAGGCCTTGGCCATTGACCATAACCAAAGGCCATGGCTAGTGGTCGCTTAATGTGTTAAACTATACAGTGGGCACTGGCCATAGCCGGTTAGTGTAATCTAATCAGATACTCCATCAGTAATGTCATAGATTATGTAATTAGTAATGTCACCAGTGATGCCATCAGTAATGTCATCAGTGATGTAATCTCGGAATGTCATCATTGTGGTAATACGCTGCACAACACGGAGTGAGTATTTACGGTGGCTTGCCTGCATTGTCTGCCAGATTTCAAGGGTTTGGCTAAGTTACATTTTCACCTTAATGTCTCTTTAACTGAGGTGTTTTTCTGTGAATATATTATATATATATATATTTACATAGAGGTATCTAGGGGTGAGACATGGACAGAAGGGGCTAGGCAGTATGGGGAAGAAGAGTGTCATGGGGTGCCTCCCCATTATAGGAATGAAGAAACATATTATATGGTAAAAGTGAAATTCCAGCAGACGAAAAAGTGTACTTTAAAAATTGTGGGGAAGAAACTACATAAAACTGTGCTATACAACACCACTTACATTTCTTAACATCTTTAAAGATGTGTCTGAAGCTTGTCAGGTTCTATAATAATAATAATAATGATAATAATAATAATAATGTATGTCTTATATATCACTAGGCACCCATAGGTCTCGGAGTGCTGAAATGACACAAGGCACTATTATACCACAGAGCAGCCTTCTGGGACATGGGATGGCGTACCAGGAAACCATTCTAAATATTCAACATCTCAATGGATTTGCTACCCTTACGTGGTGTTTGTTACATAGTTTTCTAAGAGAAAAGTCCTCAGCATCTAAGTTCAAAATGTGTGCCAAATTTCAAAGGGCATGCTTAAACTGACCCGCTGGTGGTGGCACCCAAACATTCCTGGTTGTTGCATTTCAAACAGATTGCACACAGGTGTCACCTTACTCCCTTTTTCACTAATGCATTCTTGAGACTGAGCCAAAATGTAGCATTCCATTATCTAACCAGTCCACCAGCATCAGAACTCTGTGAGTGGGATTCTATTGGGAGATCAGAATGCACCATGCCTATTTGACTTGCTCCAGCAACTACAACTCAACGTAGCCATGTTCAGCGAAAGAACTCACCTGCCAACTCTCCCTTCTCTGACATCCTTGCCTCTAGACTCCCTCTCACTCACTCACACAAGGTCTGCATCCTTGGTATTATCATTGACAGCAACCACAAACACCAACAACACATGCCTGCCACATCTGCTAGATTCTGCCTTCTCAATAACTAGAAAACCCACACCTCATCCAACACCCTAATCACCAGCACACTCGACCATTGTTCAAGCATATTGCTAGGACTACCCCTCTATTTGTTCTCTCCCCTTAGAACAGTCCTGAACGTCACGTCTTGCACTCTATCATCTGCCTCCATCTTCCTCCACCTCTCAATAATGCCAACATGCTGGCTCCCTTTCCATGTAATCAATTTCTCGTAAAAAATCGAATTCTCATATTCAAAGCCAACCATGGGGGCACCCTCCCAACCTTGCTGATTGCTGCATTGTATACACACCTTCTCAGACACTACACACCTCCACTTTACTCAAACGCTGTGTCCCATTCCACTTGTGGCCCTTTCCTCTTCTGCTCCTTCTCCCTACTGGCCCCTCTAGACTGGAATACCCTGTGCCTGATATGAAAGCCATTCCTTCAATTGAACAGCTTGAAATGAAGTTCAAACTCTATTTTTGACCAAACAAGCAGTTTCTCCCTTCCTTCCCTCAAAATGCCACCTGTCTACCTCTCCCTTCAGCTCATATGATCCACTTGCAAATAGGTCAGTACATTTAGTAGTGTTTCTGCACTACCTGGCCCATAGTATTTGTTAAATGTACGTCTAATCAATTTGCAAGTCTATGGTTTATGTCTCATCATCCCACCTCCTCAACCAATGGCTACTCAAACTCAAATATATGGATCCTCTTGTTATGGCACCCTTCCCAGGCACTGCCTCATTTTGCCGTAAAGCTCCTTTTGTACTGTATTTCTGTTTCAAATGATACACTTTACTCAATAAATGCAAACAAAAATACACAGCACATCAAGATAGTGATTACACAGTATGAACACTATGGACTTGTCCTAGTCAGCCTTGCATGTTTAACATATTCATATGAATGCCTGTATCATGTCACTGTTCTCTTTATTCCAGCATCCTGATTATTTAACTCTACATTTCGTTAAATGTCTTTTTGGTTTCCAGGTAAGTATTTGAGGCATTGTTGTTATCATGAAATGTTCTCTTCATCATTGTTTTACTCTAACTTGGAATTGATATGTACTTGGCAGCTTAATGAAAAATAGCACAGGACTTCCTTCATTTTGAGGAACTCAGATTGGTTTTCTGGTTTTAATGGGTTTCCAGACCCTCTCGTCCTATAGAACATTGAGATGGCGGTAAACTCCACACCGCAGAATTAATGTTTTTCACAGCAGTTTGCAGAGTCTTCAAAATTCAAGCTTTATGAACCACAATTAAAACAAAAAGTAGATTAAGACATGGCATTTATAAAGGATAAAAAAAAGACGTAAAACATAAGGAAGCAGATTTAAAGAACATTTCATCACAGGATATAGGCCAACAATATGAGCAAAATGTGCAAACCGTAGTTAATCGTCATTGTAGAGACGGTAAGTCCTACATTGATGTGCAGAATACAAAGTCCTTAAATGGAGGTCATTCAAAACAATTGCTTGTCCGTTCTAGGATACCGGCAAAGCTTCTACATCCAAAATGTAAAAAGCCAGCCCATGACCAAAATTCAATATACATCACATTCCGAATGTACCTATACATATATAATCATAACACTTTGTTGTTCTAAGCTCGGAGTTAAAGAGCTGTATAACATTTCCTTACATTCAAAGCTCCCTTTAAAAAAGAAAGCAATGCCCAAGCCACATGCCTTCCAAAGAAAAAATAGGGCGGGTTGACATTGCACGGAATTCAGCTGTCGTAGAACTGGCAAAATTGTCCACTGACTGATGGGCACATAACAAGGACAGAACATTACAAAATGTAAAATGTCCTCTAATTGATAACCACAAAGAGGACAGTAAGAAATGTCTGCATACACCTTCCAGTTTGCAGTAACTGCATTCAACAGCAACAGATTGAAACTGACCCGGTTATTGCCAGCAATCATGTTGGTAGACACCAAATGTAAGATAAAGCTGGATACTATCTACCAAACTAATCACGGCTAGTCTCCTATTAGCGGGAATAAGGAATGCTCTTGCTTTGCGGCATTCCTTAACTTTATTTGTGAAAAACTTTTTTAAACTACAAAACATGAGGAATGGGTTTAGAGTACGTTGCTATTGGCTGCTAGGGAAAATATCAATTAATTTGGGGTATTTTCGATGACTTATAAGCTTACAATTTTACTATTATGGAATTGTATTTGTGTATGTTTAATGATCTGCTGGTTTGGCTCACAATTGTCCCTTTTTGCACCTAGCATTTGCTCATTTTGTTTGTACTGTCTTTTCTTGCATTGTATGTTGTGTATTGTTGGGTTTGGGACCAGTGTGTAAAGTTGGGTTGGGATATACTGTATTATTACACCAATATGAGATGTTTTGATTGCAATGTTCTGCTTTTGCAAGATCCCTCATTGGTTTACTTATGTTACCCTTTCTTTGTTTTTTACTTGTATACAGGACTCTCAGACTTAAGTGTGATTTTTCTCTCCGTTATTTAATTGCATTTTGAAAGTCTTTAATTGCATTGTGAAACCTAAGCCTTTTCCCCACTATACAGGACTCTCAGACTTAGGTGTGTTTTTTCTCTCTGTTATTTAATTGCACTGTGAAGTAGTGCCGTTATATGGTATAGCCTCCTAGCAAAGCATACATCTAGAAACTTTCTACCATCATCTAAGCTCCTGTTGTCTTGTCCAATTGTCTACTATTGTCTCGTCTCTCTCTGTCTCGTCTGCTTCCGTCCTTCCGTAGTGTTCTCGCTGCCTCCTCCCCGACTCCCTTCCCACACCCTTCCTCTTCTCTCCTCTCCCTACCTACTCTATGGTGCTCTATGTCTCTCCTATCTTTTCTAACTGCTTCTCTATCGACTATCCTGCTCTCCTCACTAAATCTGGTAGGAAGAAGTTTAAAAAGAGCGTCCTGGTCTCCAACTCAGGCTCCCCCATCACTGATACATATACCAGTGCTTCCTCCAGGCAAACCCTCATGAAAATCCTCTTTGTAGTTCCCTCGCCAGACCTATGGACTCTACATATGGTCTCTGTGCTCTCTCCTTTCTCTTCTTCGCCCATTAATGGCACCCGGTGGGAGGACCTCCTTCCACTCTTCTAAGGTCATCATTAATGTGTACTTGAATGGTACCATCTTGGTCCAAGGCTCTCAAGCCAACCTTCTCCTCTTTGATAGACGCTTCCCGCGCCTCATCAATTTCCTTTCTTCTCTTGCTGTCCCTTCTTTTCCCTCCACGGCTTCCTTGGTTCCCCCTGCTGTTGCCCACTTGGCTACCTTGCCCTCTCCTCCTTCCTCTTCTACCCCCCCTAAGGCTTCCTCTACACCTCTGCAGGGAGTACCTCTGATTCCCTCCCCGGAAGTCTTTCAAGGACAGCAAACTTCTCCATATTGCCACTCTAAACTCTCGCTCAGCTGTCAAACACTTCTCTGACATCTACCGCCTCCTGGAGGTACTTGACCTCAATGTCTTCAGTGTCACTGTAGCCAGTGACCGCGACCGCTGACAGCTTGCTCTGCAGCGCTCATCCTTCCTTCAACCCTAGCCCCGCACGCTTGCGGTTGACTTAGCGTATTCATCACGCCAGCCTGTTACACCCATAATTTGGCGCGGTAACAGGCCTCCTCAAGGAACAGCCACTTATAGGACCTCGAAAATCATTCAGTGTACTTCTGACACTGCTACTCCCTGAGCCACTGCGCTCCCAAGTTCCGACCTCACAAGATAATTCCTGCTTTGGAATATCTCATCCTGATGAAGGCCACACCATCAGAGCTCATCCAAGCTCACCTTCTGGCCGAAACACTGTTGTGTTGACTGTTATATTGTCTGTGTTGTCCTTGTTCAACCCCACATTGTTTTGATGTATATGTGCTGATTATTACATGCTATCACCTCATCAAATCCACTGGTCTCCTTCCCAAGGACCCCTCAGTGGATGTGTAAGCATTGGAAAGACGTTATAAATATTTGAAATTTGTCACTTACAAACCGGTTACTATACCTGAAAAATGTGTAAATACTGTTGTATCTTGTGTAACTCCCAGTTAAGTGTATCTACAAACACGTAAACTGCAGTTTTATTAAAAATCTGACTGCAGTACTCACAATTGTCCTGATACATTTTTGTCAGAATTCATTTACAGTAACGTGTACACACTTACCAAGGTGTAACCCCCATAGGTGTGTGTTCACCCTTCGTTCATCAGTCAGGAATCCCATGACCTTGCTCATTTTTGCTCTTTAATACGTAACTCTGTGTCACTGAGACATGGTTCATGGCCAGCTCTGTCACGAGCTTTGACACTATCCTCCCTGATGGCTACAAGATCCTCTCCGCACTCAGATCTAACCGTTCTGGGGGGGGTGTAGCCCTGATCTTACCTGAGTGGATTCCTGCCTCTGCCATCCCTATGCAGGCCTACAACTCTTTTGAATGCCTCTATTGTAGACTCTTTCTCTCTCCTAGCCATTCCCTTACTGTGGCTACCATCTATTGGCCACCTGGTCAGATCTCCTCCTGCCTCTCTGAGTGGGTGGACCTCTGCTCTTCCCTCCTGGTCTTGAGCACTCAACTCCTCCTTTTTGGAGACTTTAACATCCACCTGGATGCTTCCTGTCCTTCCTCTGGACTCTTTTGTGACCCCTGTGACTCTCTTTCACTCTCTATTCTCCCCTCTGACCCGGCTCACTCTTCAGAGCACACACTGGATGTTCTGATCTCTACAGACCTAACCCATTCTTGCAAGCTCACCTCTAATCTCTCCTGGAGTGATCAACTTCTCCTTTCCTCCCAGCCCACTCCCTCTACCCCTCAGGCCAAGCCGACTCCAGAACTGCCACCAACCTTCTCGGTTATTTGACCCATTAAGCGTGTGTCAGCTGAGGCTTTCAATGCCACTTTCTCTCCCCCATCCCCCTTCAGCTGACTCACACCCGGACACATCCCTTTCCATGCTCCACTCTTCTATATCTGACACTCTTGATGTTCTTGCCCCTGTCATGAGGATCCGCTTGAAGCCCAAAGTCAAGAGCAACTCCTGGTATGACTCAGACCTCCTCACCCTTAAATGCAAGTTCAGGGTGGCTGAGAGGAAATGGCATGCTTCCTGTGCATCCTTTGACAAACTGCCCAGCCGCCTTCTCCAAAGGCAATACTAGCTCTCTGTCCACACCAAGAAGAAAGCCCTTATCTGAGCCAGTGTCTCTGTGCATCCAACAACTCGTCCAAACTCTTTAAAATCTGCAAAGAGCTGGCCAATCCTGCTGCAGTCTCTACCTCTCCTGTCCCCTCCTATGCCCTTTGTAAGGTCCTGGCTTCTCATTTCATCTCTAAAACTCAGGACATCCTGTCCTCTCTCTTCCACTGCCCCTCCTCCTCCCTCTTCTCCTTGCTCTTCCTCTGATCCTTCTTTGGCCACCTCTCCTCCCTCCTTCTCTTCCTTTCCCCTGTTCTCCCCAGACAAGGTCTCTAGACAAGTCCGATCTATGAAAGTCTCATCAAAACAGGTTCACCTCTGTTCCTCCAAAACCATCAAGGATCACATTGATACCCTGGCTCCTGCTCTGGTTGCCTTCTGCAACCAATCGTTCACCACTGGAGTCTTCCCTTCCCCCCTGAAGCACTCCCTTGTGCACCTTCTTCTGAAGAAACCCTCTGCCGACACTTCCTGCACAGCTAACTATGGCCCAATCTCCATCACTCCTTTCCTGGGAAAACCCCTGGAAAAGCTGGCCATCTCCAGCTTAATCTTCACACTGAATCTATTGGTTGTCTCCATGACCATCAGTCTGGCTTCAGAGCTGCCAGAGTACAGAAACTGCTCTCCTGAAGATCCCTGAAGACCTGCTCTCCAACCTTGACTCGAACACCCCTTGTGTCCTCATCTTACTTAATCTCTCTTCAGCCTTGGACACGGTCAATCATTCCATCCTGCTCAACCGTCTCTGTGATAACATTTGTATCACTGATCAGGTCCTGGCTTGGCTGACTTCTTTCCTCACTGATCGACCCTCCCAGGTCCAACTTGGGTCCTTCCTCTCCTCTATCTCTATTGCCACGTGTGGTGTTCCCAACGGGACTAACCTCTCTCCCTGGCTGTTCAACCAATACCTTGCACTTCTTGCCCACTGCATTGCCACTCTCTGCCCCACCTTTCGGTACTATGCGGACGACACTCAACTCATTTTCAGGCTCCCTTCTGCCACCTCTTCTCCTTCACTCATCTCTAACTGTCTGCCATCCAGGATTGGTGTACCCCCAATGATCTCTGCCTTAATGCCAGTAAGACCATGATTCTCCTCATCGGCACACCTGCTCCCTCCTTCCCTGTCACACTCTGGCAGGCCTCTCTTGGCCCTCTTCCTGCTCCCACCTGTGAGGCTAAAAACCTCAGGGTTATTTTTGGCTCCGCACTCTTCTTCTCTCCTCACATTCCTGACGTCTTTAAGAAGTCACACTACCATCTGCAACTCCTCAGAGGTATTCTTCCTTTCCTCTCCTTCCCCCAGAAGCTCACTGTCGTCAGAGCTCTGGTTCTCTCTAAGCCGGACTACTGCAGCAGCCTCTTTCTAAATCTGCCTGCCTCTACTCTCCGCCCTCTGCAACTCATCCAAAATAGGACTTTGAGAATTGCCCTTGGCCTCAAGCCCAGGGATCGCATCTCTCCAGGACTGAAATCTCTGCACTGGCTCCCAATGGCAGTGAGGATTAAGTTCGAAACCCTCGACATTGTCCACAAGGCCTTCTGGGGCCTGGGGCCTCAATACCTTCAACTCTCTCTTCCTAAATATCTTCCTTCTCAAGCTCTCAGCTCATCCGCCTCCAACTCCCTCAGGTTCAGTCGCTTCTCTAAGCAACAAGTTGGTTGTAGATCTCTCTCTTCTCCTGGGGCCTCCCTCAGGAACAGCTTCCCTGCCTCTCTGAAACTTGAGCAGAACCATCTCTGGTTCCAGAAGCACCTCAAGACCTTCATCTTTGCTTCTGCTTTCTCTCTCCCTCTCCCCTGCTGATCTCCTGGCTGAAACTGACACTGCACTGGTTACCTGGCTACTCTCTGATCTTGGGCCCAGGTCCCCTCCCCGCCAATTGCACACCTGCATTGCCCCCCTGGCAACCCTACCATTTGGGGACTGTTCTGCATCCTTACAGCACCCTTTCAGCACTTGCCACCAGCTGGCCGCACTTTTATTTATTGTCTTATTTATTACTGTCTATCCTATGCACTGCACTACCCATTCTGATCCCCCCTGCACTTTTCACCCTCCCGCCTCCGCTGCACTTGCGCGATCTCAATGTCACCTGGCCTAGTAAGAGTGTTGTCTCTGCCTTCCCTCTGTTCCCCCTCCCTTGCCTCGTCGCGCCTTGAAACACTTGTTTATAGGCCCGTTATAAATGCCATATCATATCATATTATATCATATCATATCACATCATATTATATGTTGTCAACACTGTTGTATACTGGTTTTATTTGATGGATTGAAAATGATAAATTATTAATAAAACTCCACACAAAAAAAATAAAACACACATATTGGACACTTAACAGATTATTTGGCAGAAATAGAGTGGGAAAATTGGACCGAAGCAGAAAGCGTTAATGTACTTAAGCCAAGGAATCCTATTCCAGCCTTCAGCCCCAATATTGGGCATAAAAATATGGTGTGTCAGGGCCGCCATTGGATTAGACCATATCCTTTGCCAAAAAAGAACAGGGGCCAAGAGCCAGTCATCCTCCAGAAACCCAAGGCCTAGTTCTGCGTGTCTAGAATAAATATGGGCTGAACTAGGCATCCTAACAGCTATCTCAGAAATGTATTCTCTCTTGTCTGAAAAGCAGTAACCCCTTCAAAGCCTCACAAGAACACTTCATAATTGGTAGCAGCCTTGGTCTGGGCCATATATACTTTCAAAATCATGGGCAAATGTTGACCAGTGTACATGGTCCTAAAACGAGACACCGCTACCAGTGATTGGCCCATACAAATCTCTTACCTATTATCATTGGAATTGCCTGTAACCGAATGAGAGAACTGAACGCCCAAGTAATAAAATGTGTGCGTCCTAGGAATTGCCTCACCATTACTCAACATTGGGCTCGCCTTCATGGAATTGCCGAATGGGCCACATATCATAACTGCAGAATTACCTTTGTTTATCTTTAGGTCAAGAAAATTAATAAATGCAGTATATTATAAAATCAACCTCTGAAGTGCATTTGGGGTGCGGGCCATCAGAACTGTGTCATCTGTGTGAGGTAATACAGGCAAAGCCCTATTACCCACTGTTAGATAGTCTGCACCCGTTGCCACTATAGCAGCATGGAGTCTGTTGATATACAATGTAAATAGAATGGGGGACAGTACACAACCCTGGTGGCCCAACCACATTTACTTAAAAAAAGGGAGTGCACTGGTCTTACTGTCCATAACGAACACATGCTATATTAACCGTGTGTTTAAGAATGTCAACAATCTCCAAAGGATAGTTCATGGACCCGAGCACCACCCATAACTTTGCTCTAGTGACCTTGCCAAAGGCAGTACTCAGGTCCATAACAGTCAAAATGACTGTTTACCCTCTCACAAAAACTGACCTGGCCAAAAGAAAATACAAATCTGCTGCCTGTCCCGCTGTCTCACTCCAGGCCTAAAGCCCAACTGGATATCAGACAAGATATTATTTGATAAAAATCCGCTGCTCCAGATGACCTAGCAAAACTCACCCAAAAATCTTAAAAGACGTGTCTAACAGATATATCGGTCTGTATGCAGTTGCGGACGCCCGATTGCCCTTTTAAAAAATTGCAGACTAACCAAAATAAGGAAAGCTCACAAATTAGAGACTACCTATCGCATGAAGACTATTTTTACATAGGTTTGATATGCACAGGTCCAAAACACAAACAGAAAGCTATAAAGGGTTTAAAATTGTTATTAAGCACTCCAACAGTGACCCATAGACTATTTTGATCCCAGCATGCTTTAATGTGTGCACTGTTAGTAAAGGAAGTTGTGTATGAACTGGGATGCGTTTGCATTCACTCAGACATTTTTGTGGACGTTTGTTCCATAGGATGTTAAAAAACATGCATCTATCTCTAATCTTTGCTCTCACTAATTAAAGTCCTCTGCTTCACTACCCACACCTGCCCTGATCCTTCCCTACTTCTCCCTACCAACACCAGGCTGGTTAGCTCTCCATGCACAGCAATTCATTATCCTAGTCTACACAACTAGCAATTGTCTTTCTCCTAATTATCTGGCTAACTGTATCTATGGCTAATCACCATCTCACTCCATGCACTCCTCCTCTGAAGTCAAACTCACTGTTCAAAGTTTCATGTGCCTACTCTCACTTTTGCTCTTTTTCTCTACTCACCCAGCTCCACTGAAACGTTGGTCCATCAAAGTCTAAGCCTGCCCAACTGTGTATCTCTCCAGAACACAGCTTAAACTTCCCTGGCTGGCCAAAGACCTCATCACTCCCTCCAGTGCAGCATGATAGTGCAATTGTGTATGTCTGTACAGTACTCCCCTTTAGTTTACAGCAATCCCCCACCCTAGGTTAATGTTACCTTTGTAAGTCACCTGTTGTTTTTGATTTTATCCCTGGCCTCTGACACACTCAGTCCACACCCTCATGCACACAGCCTTCCATGAAATGTCTCAGTCATCAATCAACGTGTTATAGTTATTCTAATACAAATCTAAATACAACACAAAATATTCAATCCTTGACATCTAAAGTTATGGGTCATTTTCCAGCTGCACTACCTTTACATGATGTATGCATTCCAATTGATATTAGATTATAAAACCAGGTTAAATAAACAAGTTGCCGGCTCATACGTTGAATAAGACTGCTAAAATGATAAGAAGTACCTTATAAGAAGAGAATGTGGCAACAGGAGCCAGATAACTTTTCAATTTGTCCATAGAGTGATTTAGGAGATATGCCTATTCTTTAATATGAACAGGACAGCAGGGACATTTCATTCATTATGCATTACAATGATGTTGGTTTTAATAGAGGAACACGGTTAGGGCACTATACCTGTGAAGGCTGGACTTTTTCATGTTTTCTCCTAGTACTACTCACATGAGATTGTCTTTTGTGGCCTCCTATCTACTGGCGATGTGTGTTTGACTCTCTTATGTGGCTTTCATATTGGATTATGTAGTGCCATACATGTTGAAGGATTGTTAGACTAGGTTGAGGGTTTTACTTTTTATGGGTATACTGTTTATGCAGGCAGGCTGTCCACTATTTCTTCTGCCCTATCTCTTATTGCTGTGGCTACCTTGCATACATCTTCTTCTTGAAAAACCATTAATTAGCAGCTAATGGTGTTAATTTCATGTTTAAACAGATTGGTGGCAGTGCTTCAACCTATTCAAACCTATTCTAGAAAATTGTGTAATTAGTGATCTCGGAGTTCCACACACAAACACCAGTGTGCAAGTTATTTTCATTACCTCTATCCAATAATGCACCATCTCTATAATGTTAGTACATTTGCCAATGTTGATCAACAGTCTGCAGAATATAAAATGCGTTGTTGTCATAAATGCAACTTTATAAAGGTGTCTATGATATTTCTGGAAGTCTAGAATCAAAACACTTCCATTTTTGCCCTAAATAAAGGTTGCCCTTGTGTGGCTTTCAATAGATTGCCTTTAGTGGTGATGTAATAATTGTACAGGTAGTGCATGCTAAATGGCTACATTTTGTTGTGTAGGTAGTTGACCCACAGGTGTCAGTGTGACTTGAAAAATAATTTTACCTCCCCAGCCTCCTACATCAAGGCTACGGATTGATGGAATAATACCAATTAGCTTAAACTCAATCTTCGCTAACAACCAACATCCTTTCTGTGAGACACAGGATGAGTTGCCCTTGCTGGATTGAAGTGGTGTATACAGACCCCACAGCACCAAGTTTAACTCCTGATGTGCAAGTTAGGGATCTTTGTCCAAATTTGGATATAGAATTCTAGTAAGTTCCTCGGGTCAGTGCAGTGGTGACTAGCTGTGTCTCACAAAATATGGATTTTATTTTAGGGAGATTTACGACACCCATCAACAACGCCGCTAGTTGCTTGTGAAACGGTTGACATTTTGGACAAAGAACACAGGAAAAATAGGTGAAGACTATCAAACATTCATGTTTTCTTTTATTTATCAGCAAAACTGTGAGGGGAGTCTGACCTTCTGGGGCAAACAGTTCCACAGAATCCTTTCTCAGGTGTTGTAAGCATCTGCCGTGAGCCTCTCAGCAAATCAGCAAATTAAGAATGCAAGCTGTATCTGCTGATGAATGCTCAAATGCTGAATTTCACTCTCCCCTTACATGCTTTGTCCTCCCCTGTCTTCTCCTCCTCCACAAGAACAACGTTCTCTTTTATGACATGTGCCTCTCTTAGACTAGGCCTCTGAATTAAGATTGACTTGGCAGTCCCAGAAATACCATCTGGGAAATATTGTCATGGATTCAGTTGGATGCAGCAGACATATTAATCTGACATTTCTACCAGGATTACCTGAGCACGTCTCGAGCCCATGTCATGTCTTTCATTCCTAGCAGTCCAAAACTGCATTGGAACCAAATTACATATGCTACCTCAACATACATCTATCATTTATCTTGGTTTCTCCAGAAGACAATCAAGTGAAGATGGCCTGACACACATCCATCCTTGCATAAAGCACTTCCAATTGCCCAAATTGCATTCTTCTCTTCCCACCCTCACTCTTGCATTCCTCATTTTGCTCACTATTCCTCAAGAGGATTCATGTCTACAGCACGAGGGTGGTGTAGCAATATGTCACAGACAAAGATCGGCCATTTTGAAACTACTACAGTGATGATTTGGCAGAGTTTAAAAGCAGATTAACAGCAGTGACCTCCTCTAACAGGCCCTTGAACAATGAAGTCATTTTCCTTTCACTGGAAGCCCTTAGTGGTTGTGTACCTGCGGAGCCTCATTTGAGACATTTCTCCTCCTCTCTGGCACATTGGTCCAAATGCCTTGTCATCGTTGCCCATCCCAGGAGGAGCTAGTGGGTGCTTGCAGGTACAACTGCAACACAACATTCATGGAAGGTAATTCAACCGTGGCTGCTCTTCATTTCCACACTGAGCTTGGCTGAGGTATAGCTTGAGGCAGTGGTCGAATCAAGGATTGTACGGGCGTTAAGTCCATTGTATGTTATTCTTTTCATTGCCAGCCCTACTTGATTCCCCTTAACACTCTTGGTGTTAAGGATAAGTGCGTTTGGTTTTCTTTTAGAAAACCTCAGCATGCATGAGGGTGGAAATGTAACTAACACCTTCAACATCATCAGGCTGTTTTAGATGGTAGTGGCACTGGAGGCCATATTAAAGGTCAGGGCAAACCCTATGAACACATTTGTTAATGCGCTGTTACTATCTAATACACCCAATTACTTTTGTTTTATTGCACAACTCAGCTAATGATTTTTGCTACCACAGAGTTGGCATGGTCAAAACTATGATTACTTTTTTGGGGGTATGCAAACAACCTGTACCCTTGACAAACAACTAAGAGCCGTACTGGGCATTATCACACCTAAAGACCAAGATAAAGCCTCAAGTGCATTGAAGGCATTTAACGAGCTTTACAGGCTGATAAGGCCTGGTACAGCCAGAGGTCTGTGTCTATAAAGCTGGTAAATCTAAATGTGTTATTAAAATTAACATGGATATTCATGGATCTGTGCATAGTTTACTAATTGGCCTGTGCGATCAGAGGGAATTGTCGCTGGGTATGCTCCTTGTTGCCGCTGATAGAATTGGAATTGGCATGCTGGACAATCTTCAAGCTATATGAATCTGTGAGCCATACCAACTCACATTGCCCACAAAGTTTCCAATGACAAGACTGAACAAACCTTTTAGGGTTTAAAATGTGCATTACCATGACAAATTATCTCTCTCTAACAAACACAAAAATGCTTACTTTCACTCAGCATGCAAAATTCAGTAGGAGGCGGCTGAGATATATGTTATGTAAGTTATGATAGATACATTACAGCTGCATCTTCTCGAGTGCTGGAAATACCCTCATGGCTAAACTAAGAAATTGACTGCAAATACAAAGGAACTCGTTCTCAGTTATACCTGTCTGGGTAAAAGACAGGCTGGGTTGTGTGGGACGCGAACCTATTACCTCAAACTAGCAAATATTGTGGAAACATGGTCAATAAGCAGAGCTTCATTTGTGGGGGTGTTTGCCAGGGCTGGGCATCAGCACTTATTTCCGAGCACCAGCACTTATTGTCTCAGACTCAGATCAATTATGATGTTATGTTTTGTCAACTGTACTTATTCACCTGTCATTCGGTCTTAGTTGCACAACAAGCAACTGCAGTGCAAGCCACACCAGTTTCATGTATATCAATGAGCTGGTAGGTGACAGCTCTGGCTCCTCTTGCCAGAATACTACTCCAGCCAGCCTCACCAGCAGGCAGCACAGAGAGTGGCTTGGGCTAGGTGTGTGAGCAGAAGCCTGGCAGCCACGGTACTAGGTGAAGCTTACTAGTTCAGTGGGTATGGTAGCACACTTAAATGTGCCAATGTCAGTATGACTCTGGGTTTGCGGCACTTCTGCAGTCAGGGGAACTAAGAGGGCATATTCAGGGTCTGGAAAATATTTGGGCCCTGACACTTATTTATTTACAAATTAAGCACTGTCAATAAGTCAATATTTGAAATTGCACAGTCGCTCTCCAGCACATCAGCCTTCAAACTACACTGTTAAGAAGTAAAGGCACCCACACTTTTCACCAGTGCACATGGGCATGGTATCAGCACTAGGGAAAAGTGTGCCCTATTTTTAAAATACCAATCTGTATTAGCATCAGGGCAAACGTTGCCCTAGCACAAAAATGCATTGACAATGCATCTTTTTTGCACTGGGCAATTTTTGGTGCTTATACCATGCCAAACTGCACTTGTCATGGTGCAAAGGTTTCCTAATATGTCCTGGGGCTTCATTAAAAGTTTGGTGGTCCGGAAATTAGGGTGCCGTTAGCAATTTTCTTGCACCCTTTCCAGACCACGAAGCTAAGAGTCTGCTGGTAGGGGCATGGAACCCCCGACAGGGCTGACCTGTCAGGAGTTCAGGCCAATACCAGAAGGCTTTTCACTGAAGCAGCAGCACCGTTACTAACAGTGCCGGTGCCTCAGGGTTCTCATTCCCATGGAGTCCTATGGGACACCGTGGGAATGGGAAAAAACCGTTCCGCCGATCCCTATGATATCCCGGTCGCAACGGGATGTCAGGCGGCAGAAAAGGTGCTACAGGGTCGGCGGTAGCCAACCACCTACTGACGGGTTTTACTTCCAACCCCGTAATGCGTCCCCTAGTGTTTTTAGAAATAGGGCAAACTTTGACCTAGTGCTAATACCGTGCAAACCTGCACTTGAACTGGTGCAAACTTTCTGTAATCTAACCCCAGTTCTACCTCATCCATTCAGTCTTTTGTCATTTGGTGACTAGGCGTGTCAAAGTATGGATAACTACACAACCAAATAAAATATAGAATTAAAGAAGGAAATGTAAGGTCTGTTGACCATCATGAGATGGTATGGCTTACAGTAGTTCAAACGTTGATAAAGGAGCGGAAGGGTTAACTACCGTAAAAACATACTGTAAACTACTCTGCCTTATGAAAAGTGCACATTTCTGTTCAAAAACAATTTGTATTCCAACAGTGAATACTAAGTTTAAAATGAAAATCCATCCGAATGTATTCATTCTATATAAAAACAGGGGGGAGGCTAGATCCAAACGCTACTGGGAAAACAGCCAGCTTAAAATAAAGAAGAGCTCATTGGTGTTGAGAGCAAGCTCTTTGGAATCCAACCTTTCTGGTTTAAATACACGATTCAGTGTAGTCTCTTGGAGAACAGCCGACGATTGGTTTTCTTGTGTTTGTTT
Organism: Ambystoma mexicanum; assembly: GCF_040938575.1. Classification (NCBI taxonomy): domain Eukaryota; kingdom Metazoa; phylum Chordata; class Amphibia; order Caudata; family Ambystomatidae; genus Ambystoma; species Ambystoma mexicanum. Next base: position 219,644,037 of record NC_090936.1, on the reverse strand, counting down.
GTTTTCATCCCAGGGAGGTGTAGGCCAGTTTCATTTGATTTATGATGAACTGGTTTACGAATAAACCCGTATTTATTTTCCTGTAAGGAATGGACTTGGTAGAAGAAAGGGCACCCTTATGCATTATAATGCCACTGAAATAACTCTATGAGTTAGTGTCGCGCTGGAACGCTGTAGAGAAAGACTACAGTCTGAGAACATTGAACAAGGGTCAGACTGTGGAAAGGAAGTCAGGGGTGCTTTCATCGACTTTAAGAAGAGAGGGCATCAACGGTGCTGGTCAAATTATCTGACCATTAGATAGGGGCCCCTGTCACATAGACAACAGTGGCCATATTACAGAACAGTTGCGTTGGTTCAAAGGTAATTTAGCACTGTATTAGCACTTGGGGAAATATTGGGCTAAACATTAAGACTCCTAACCGTAAAGATTTGTCTTAATAAGTAGGAGCGGATCATGCGATTTGCAAAATCCACCCATAAGAACAGAAAAGGGGGCAATTCAGCAGGAATTTGTATTAGGGTCATGGTTGCTCTTTGTACACCTATAAGAGATTATGGGCCTCACTCCAAGTTGGGCGGTAAGGGATATCCCGGGCACCGGCAAGGAGACCGGTGCCGGTAATCCCTTACTGCCCTACTACAAGGTCCCTTACCGGGTCCCTCCTTTAACGCCTGGTCTGACCTGGCATTATGGACGTGACCCGTTAAGGGACCAGGGCGCAAATAACGGCCTTGACATATGCCAGCCCGTTATTTGCGCCCTCCCCATTCCCATTGAGGCGTATGGGGGCTCAAATGGGAATGGGGAATGGCATTTTCAATGGGGACTTACCGGTCCTGCAAAGGTTGGACTACACCGGTAAGTCCCCATTGAACTAGACTGGTCCCGGACCCATTATTGGTGACAATCATGGTGCAAATAGCGCCATGACTACCACCAACCTCACAACGAGGCCCTATATTTGTACTTCTATTTATTTGAAAAACAGGGATGCCAATTTCGATCATTAACGACTTACAATAACGTATTTACAAATGGTGGAGGACTTCCCATGAAAGGTGCCTGTACAATAGCACAAAGATGAGAATAAGCAGTGAGACAGTTTACGGTGGTGTAGAAATGTAGGACTTATGTATTGTGGGACTCATGCTGAACTCTTCAAAAACAGAATTCGTCTTTCTTCACGCTTGTAACGCCATCCCTCCCCTACCTCCTTCCCTCCGGACCTTCTTGGTCCCTCACCCGAGGCTTGCAAAATGTCATCTGTACCACCACATCTGCTGCTTGTATTTGTTTGTTGGTGTCTCAGTTTTATTGCCTAATACGGGCACTTCTGGACAACTCAGGATAGACTGTTCATTAGTATCCCCTGAGCACCCTTCAGGAAATAAGGTTTTAATCGCTTTCAATACTTTAGTTGTAATCCCATCTACTTTGTTTATTTTATTTTTTGTTTCTTCACCTTCTTATTATTGGTTGGCACTACCCAATCATCTAGTGTGGGGTTGGTGGGCTTGAGAGGGGTTTCTATAACAAGGGCCGGCTTATGCAATTTCTCCATTTTCTTGGTTGGTCTTTTAGGAGTCGAATTCTCAGCAGGAGCATGGATGGCTACTGTATGTATGGCAAGGAAATTGGGTTCCTTTGTAAGGTGGGTGGGTTTGGGTCTGCCAAGCTCCAGTCTGGAAATTGTTATTAGTGGGGGGACCGGTTCTTCGACAATGTTGGAATTGGCAGCTTCTCTTACAATACAGCCATTCTTACCACTCCCCCCTTGTCTATTAATGTACATTGCTGCTTGTATCAATTTCTTGTTCCGATGTTTCCTAATCTTTTTCCCCTTTCTGTGCCTTCCCCAGATCCCCTCTGCCACAGCATCGCTAGCTATATTATAGCCCACACAGATATCAATTTGCGGGTTCCCAACAGTCGGTGATGACACCCCAGATACGGGCTCCAGTGAGTCAACCACCGGATTAGCTACCTCTGTATTATTTCCTATTTCTCTGCAAGTCTTACATCCTTTTTTAACACTCTTGTATAATAGAACAGAATAGACATCCAACTTCAATTCTATGGTTTCAGATCTATCAACCAACTAAGTGAGCACTCTTTTTAAAGCTTCCCACAGGTCCTCGTTTTTTAAAGGGGCAAAGTTCTTGTTAATACGAGGTTGGGTGCTATTGACTGTGGTGCTGCTAATGTTCATACATGAACACTTTTAGGGTGGTCCACCTTATTTCAGTGTGGAAGCTGATTCTTGCTCTAGTGCCGATTAGTGGATGACCTCAAAGAGCAATATTCACAGAAGGTTCCTCATATTATATGGGGGCTTCTTTCCTTAGGCATGGGGTGTGTGGGGCTTCTGCCCATTTCTGGGGTGACTGTTTTGTTTCAGAGGAATTTGGGGGCAGAGAGGAACTGTTTTATCTTCTTTTAATGACCTTCATAGGAAGTGTGTGGTCCCCGAGTTACAAATTACTCGTTGATGGTTCTGGAAACAAACAAATTGTTCGTAAAAAGTGGTTAAAAACAAGGAACTTCATCCATAGTACAGTGTTTTTATGGTCTAGTTCACAGGGTATCCCTGGTTAATTTCTGAGATATCCTAGGTTAAAAGGTGGTCGACTGGTTTCGATGATGGCTATTTATCATCTTCTTCAGGACCATAATTTTCTTATGTCTCGAGGAGATCAAGGGCAGGTGAGGGGCACATGGTCCGTTGGGACATTCACTTAGGGGAAACAAAAACCAGAGTGGGTTTTGGGTCTTGAGGTCATTATAATTTCTTTTTCATCATCTGAATAAAGGAGTGCTTAAGTTATTTAGAACAAATTAATAGAAATTAGGATTTTCTGAACAGTCTGATCATTCTGGCTATTTTGGACTCTTTTGTTGACACTTTTTTGACATTAATTGTTGGTGGTTACCTTCCAAAAGCTCCGGCGTGTGCAAGCTGTTGTGCCGTCAAAATGGCAGACCGAAGCACACGTTCGAGGATGCTTATTGTCACTTAGGGAGCTACGTGCCCTTTTGGATTGGCTTAAATCATCTTAGTGCTTGCGCTCGCTTGGGGAGCTGCACAAATTTCAAACATGGGAGCCATTGCAAAACATAGCTTGCGTTCGTGTGCGGGCCATATGCATTGGGAGAATCTCTTTTAGTTGACACGTGAGAAATCGCATAGGCGCCACTCACTGTGCTTTCTCGAGCGGCTACTTGTATCTGGCCTCGGGACGCTGCAGTTCTGTTTAGACAACAGTTGCCCGGCAACGGGGACACACATAAGCAGTCCGTTGTTGATGTTGTTGGACATCATTGCCGTCGGCCATTTTGAAGTGGCCTGGGGCTAGCGGTTTTCTCATGCGATAGTATTAATTACCATAGGATTTTCCGGGATGCAGCATCACTCTGTCCCTAGATTTTACAGTACAGATGCAGGTTGGTATTCCAAAACAGAGTCAATCATCGTATCTCATACACATGTATCCGCCCACTTTTTTCGTCAATGGTGCTGTGTTAAAAGGCGAACTACATGTTTTGGTGTTTCTAATTGGGATATAATTTCAGGACCGTGAGTCTAAATATGATACTGGTACATGATCTGATTGTTTTATATTAATGGGGGCACTAACACCATTTGACTGCGGAAAGTTGGTTCCACATGTGCAGGAGATACACTGTTGTCAGGCTGCGGTACAAGCAGTGCTTCTTGGCAGACACATTATATTCATCTCATTAAGGCCAAATTGTTCCACTGGATTTCTTCATTCAATCCAGTTTGTACTGTGTCAAGTCTAAAAATCCAAAATTGTTCTCGTCTGAGAATTGAGGTTTCAGCTAGCTCAGGACTCAGGATTTCCAACTCTTCTGACCTGGAAAGTGCAAGTAGAGACTGCAAATCAGAAACAAGCAACATCAGGGAAGGCTATCATAAATCTATTCCGCAAATACCGGGACAGGTTTCGATCTGAAATTGCAACAGTTTTCAGAGGGACATTTGGCGGAATAGGATGCATATGCGAAGGTCCATTCTGACTTTATCGTCTCTACTTACCACACAGCTTTCCAACTGCGCTTCTCCATGCTGAGGTGGGCTCCCAAAGCTAGCAACGAACAGCAAGGAATTCACTAGCAAAGTATGCTGTGAAAATAGCATCAGCACAGACACATGGCCTGGTAGGCAGGGACTGGGGTGAATGTGTCTCCCAGTCCTTTGTCTCTAACTATAGGATGCAGCTGTGTCAAGGTCTCACATCTCTGGTCCTAGAGCGCATACTAGACACTGAAACATAACACTGGCCTCCTCTAGGTCGATTTTGAACAAGTTAAAAAGAAAGCCATTAAAAAATGCAAAATCGACTGTTGCTGAAGAGTTAGCTGTTCTATCCCAATCAAAGTGGATAGACATGTATTCGCTGTATGGCAGGCACCAACCATACCTGGAATCTTATTAACCCCCAAATAAGACACCTCTTCATTCTCGCCAGGGTAGATGCGTTACCATTAGAAGGTGACAGGAAAAGATGGAACATGGCAGTGAATGCAAAATGTAAAATCTGCGGGGCAGAGGAGGAGAATCAATCCAATGTTCTCCTCCTCTGCCCAGACTGTTAACCCTTGAGGTTAAGCTCAATCTCTCCCGTAACTATGAAGCAAGGTTTCTTGGTCAACGAGGAAGCAGTATTCTCACTGATCATAGAGGACTTTGAGGAGACCATTAAAAATTCAACTGCTGGGCAAGGCAATTGAGTGCAATCTCTATGGGAAAATGGCTGCTATTCATGAAGTTGAAATGTTCACATTTCTACCTCTCCCCTGGAGCAGCATTTCCCAATTAAACTAGTCTTCTTGTTCTTTTGACAGGTTAAGGACAGATTGCAATTAAAATGGTTTAAATACTTACAATGAAATCTGTTTTTTAGCTTCCGTTTTTTAAAGCTGTTGATATTTTATCGTTGGCAAACTATTTGTAGTGTTTAAATCTCTGTCCTGTTTTGTATTCCTTCAGGAAAGGCCTGATTTAGCCGAAAGATCAGTATGCATTTCTCTGGCAGCAGCATGGCCATTCGAGAGGCTTTGAGATTCAGAGGGCTGGTAACTTAATGAATCACTCTGAAATGTGTGTATGTATTGTCTGCTTGTGTTATGGCATTTATAGACTTGTACACTCAGTGTTTTAAACTCAATGTTGAATTATGAGAGTGTATCCGACAGTTTTACTTTTCATGATTATGACTAGGTTTTAATATTGGAATTGCTGTGCAATTTATGTTGTTCTTATATTTTGTGGCTTTGCCGAAAATAAAGTTATGAGTGAACAGAAAAAGTACACGCATTCTGAAAAATACATCATCATGAACGGCTTTGGCGTTTTCCTTATATGAAATTAAATCATTTCTTTGTCAGACCAGCTACTGTAAAATGAAAGAAGAAGATACAAGGCGGGTATCAGCTAACGATCCAAGGAATAATGGGCAAAGTCTCAAAAGCAGAAACTGCACTTCCACATCTGCCACTGTCTTACATCACAAGTCCTGACCACAATAGCTCCCTCTAAAGCTCTCAGCCAGAAGTGAATTGTGGGTTGATTGTGGGTTGGGCACTGAGGCTGTATGACAGAAAATGTGTTTTGGTACATATACAATTTGCATGGTATTATAGCTAGTGCAATATTTGCCCATGTTTGCACCAGGGCAATGATTACCCTTTTGTGACTACAGAATGTTATCAGCAATAGAACAAACCTTGCTCTAGTTGGAGAAACCTATGATTGAAAGAATATGGGCGGTGAAGTGGTGTAACTGAAATTAGCTGCAGGGCAAGCACATTCTTTCATTGCATGCTCGCACCCGGGCAATGATTTCCCTAGTCATAGTACGTTTCCCTGGTGCAAAGATGCATTGAAAGAATATTGTTCTTACTAGGTCAATCTGTGCCCTAGTGATAACTAGGGAATGTTTGCACTGGTTATAATTATGCGTGTTATTGCACTTGCACGGTGCATTGTTTCTCTAAGCAACTGGGAAGGATTGCTGGCAATTCATATATTATAAAGAAGTGGATGGGAAGAGCAAATAGAAGGCAAAATGTGAAGAACTCTACAGTAAACATGAAATTCAAAGCTAAACCTTAGGAGTATTTAGAGGTTTTAATAGACAACAGAAATATCCTCCTGTGAAGAAACAATCATTAAAGGATGACACGCAAATTCGTGAAGCGTTCCATATATATATTCTTTTTTAAATCAATCATTAAAAATTGCTGGGATGATACTGTCAGCCTGGGGGAGAATGGGGGGGGTGTACATGTACATCTGGTAACAGCATTCTGGGATATATTATGGAATTATTAGCACCAACGCAAGATTCAGATATATCAACATTCTCTTAATACTAACAACTGTTCTACGAAGAGGCTGGGAAGCATGAGTCTGGTAGGAAGAAGGTGGGAGTGGATTAAGTTGGGTGAAGCAGTTATTAAGCGTACATATATACAAATAGTCACTTTGCCAGGGCCTATTTGCTTTTGCAACGTCCCAGTATAGTTTTTTCCCATTTCACACAGGTCTTCCTCATTTGCAAGATTCTGCAAAACGCATGCCCCTTTTCTTTCACTTTAAGTCTACATGCCGCTCTTTGCAATGAGGCTTGCATAATCTCCATCACCCATTTGGCCAGTAATATCCAGTTGTTTTCCATTGTTGCAGGATCATTTTCTTGCTGGCCACAATGTCTCTCATTGTCCAGTCTTTGTCACTAGCGGTCACCATTTCTAATGTAGTCATATTATTAAATCAAACCACCCATTTAGTCAAGTGTATAGTTTTTTCTAATATCTCATAAATATAATCACTGAAGCGTTCTCACCAATCTATGATCCTTCTTCATCCCTGTAGCATTTGCGTTAGGTCTCCTTTTTGGGCCACACAATGCCAGCATTTGCTTATTGGTGATAATGCAAGGCTGTGGAATTTAACTGCCATCCAATACAATCTCAACATGTCATTTTGAGTGGCTGGCAATAGCCAAATTTAGACTTACTCCCACAACCTTTATTGTCCTTAATATACTCAGACACCTGATAGAAACTCATGTAACTATTTTTCCCACTCTGTTCAAGTTGTGTGTTCAAGTTGTGTCTAAATTTGCAATACCCACTTCTAAAATAGTATTTTTGATCAGTGGGGTAGATATTCCTACCTCTGGATATCTGATTATCCCCTTCAACAATTGTCCGTTTGTAGGTCAAAGGATCGACAACCAAAGGGTCGAATGGTCAAAGGATCGACACCAAAGGACCGAAAACCAAAGGATCAAATTTTTTTTTTTAACAAGTTTTTTTTTGGGGGGGGGCACCCCTGTTTTTGTGGTAAAAACCACTTTTTGCACTAAACGAAAAGCCCCAAAAAATATATAATTAAAAAAAAAATTCGATCCTTTGGTTTTCGATCCTTTGGTGTCTATCCTTTGACCATTCAACCCTTTGGATTCGATCCTTTGACCAGACACCCAATTCACCAAGTGCAAAGTAGTGACATTTGGTGATTGTTAGGCTTTCCTTGGCAGGGCCTCCCAACGTTGTCAGTTGTCTATTCCCTTTGTGTCCTCAAGATTGGTATGGAGTGCTGCTTACCACAGAGGAAGGCTCACAACCTGGACCTTATTGAATAGTATTAGGAAACGTTCCCCTGTAAACAGCACAACTCCCCAAGTACGCCACGTAATGTATTTTTATACTGTTCAAATATTCATAAGAATTCTTTATTAAAACACAAATAGCAGTGGGTTAGTGACTTGGTGAATTGCTATCCTGACATGTTAGTCTAGTGTGCCGCCAACTCTTATGGCGAAATAGTTTCGCCCATTGGGCTTTCTCAAGGCAGTGAGCAAATAATCCCCAAGGTTACAGGTGGGGAGAGTCAGAGCAGTTGTAGGAATCAGTAGTTTTATACAGTGTTACTTATTAGTCAATTATACAAGTTATGCACATCAGAATTGTTTTTCGATTGGATGAAAAGGGGTCCAAGTTTGGCCAGTTTGAATCAACAAATGGTGAATAAAAACAATAATAAAAGTAATAAACAAACACTAATAAAAAATAATAAAAAAGACAAACGATAAAGACAGATATCATAGTTCAGGTTAGTAAACTGTGTTTACAGTTAAGGATCCTTTGTGAACATCCTTTTGTGAGCATTGCAGTAGGTGGATCGGCCTAGGGCATCGCGAACAGATTTGCATAACTTTGCAGGTGGAGTGTGAACTATGTGAGAAATGTATATAGTTTCATTTTAGGTGATTGGTTTATTCTAGGTGTGGTACCTGGTCTAGATGTACAGTGTCAATATATTGATTTGATATTGATATTGATTTGTTGCTCCCATGCAGTCTGATTATGTTCATTAATTGAATTGTGCTTAAGCAACTGGTGATGTAACATAACAGAATTCTTATAAATATTTGAATAGTACAAAAAACGCATTAAGTGGCTTGTTTGGGGCTTTCCGCTGTTATCAGGGGAACCAGTTCTAACACTAGTGCAAAGTAATCTGACGAAAGATGCAGTATATGTGGGAATAAGGCTCTTTTCAATTGTAAGTATTTTCCTTTTTAATCTGCCAGCAATTCATGTTTGAAGTGCTGGGTTTGGAAAGACAGCAACCATTCATTTTCCATGACTTGGTTTCATACGGTTAGTTGCCTTTTACTCTGGTTGAGCATTTTATCCGGCAGGCCTTCATCATTTAGCAAGAAGATTGACATTATTGGTGAGCATGGTATCAATAGACTGATCACCGTACTACGGAAGAGACACTCCAGAGGCACTATGCCTTTCAGAAGCAGCAATCAGTGCTCACAACCACTCAGGTCCTTACGCCCCACCAATTCAATGTCCAGGACTTTTCACACTTGTCTTGATAAAAACCTCTGATGGTCGAAACACGTGTCTGCACCCACAGTTATAATAAAGAATGAATGACACAAATCAATAACTAGTGGAGTACATTTCTCTACGAACTTTTTGAACCAACACTAGATGAGAATCTTCTACTATAAATCTATCAACTGTGTAGAAAGCGCCAACATCGTAGTAATCCAACATTTTATCTACTGGTAGCAATAGAGGGTGTCGACCAAGCTTCAGAAATATATGTCTATACCACATTCTTAGACACACTATTGGATCAGACAGTGTTTCCCCTGTGGTTTCCCTGAAGAATTGTAAGGCTTTCAGCTGAAATGTATCTTTCTCATAATGTCTCTCTATCATCACCCACATTGTTTCACTGGCTGAAATCTCTCTGGGTCAATGTGTGTGCTGCAAAAGGTGTAGGCCTAATGATATTCTTTGATTTGTGGGAAACAAAATCCTAATTTTCTACACTCAATTGCATCTTGTCTAATGATAAGAGCACTTTGTTCCTTCCTACCCAAACAAAATTAATCAGTATGTTTTCATTTTCTATTTAAGCACAGGGCTTTAGCTCCATACTCAGTGAGCCAAACAAATATAATATCTTTGTGTGAGGATGTATGTATATATTCACCATGTTTACTTTGGCCCATAAACTAATGTTTAATGTGAGCCACTTGTCAATGTTTGTTTGACTTTTCTCCATCGGTCAGTCTAGGTTGAAAGATAAGATATTGTTTTCCTTTCACAGCAGCCGGATTTTCAAGATTGTCACTTATATTGTCTCCCATTTCAATGGAAGCATAGCCTATTCCTCTTCTTTACTCATCATAGAGTTTGCCATCATGCTTGATTTGGACCATTTTATATTAGTACTCGGCGAGGAACAATGAGATTGTAACATGTAATCTCATTGGCCCTCGCCGGGGCTTTACCCGACCGGGAATCCCTCTCCCCCAAAATGTTCCCCCATCTGAGCCACCAGATGGCTGGAGGCTGTGGCTGCCATATGCAATAGCCCCTTTGCAGGGAGGGCTTTACCACTTCAGGCAATGCTCTGGGGCCTTCATTAAGGCCCTCATGTGTAACTATAGGCCCCGGGCATTACCTGAAGTGGTAATGCCCCCCCTGCTCAGGGCCTATTGCTTAATTGAAGCCTAAGAGGAAGCTGAATGTTGCACCACATGTAAGAAGCATCCAAGACAATACAGTCTTGATATAGTGAGTAACATGTCATCTGCATACAAAAGTGATTTACTTACAGCTCTTCCTTGTTTCGATTTCATGAATATAGTTGTCTTCTCTTGTGGTTTCTGCTAGCAGTACTAAGGCACTAGCAAACAGAGTGGGTGGCAAAGGACATCACTGTTTTGTTTGCTTTCTCAGAGCAATTCTGTCTGGTGTGCACCCTTCTGCAAGCCTCTTCATACATCTTAAACAGAAAATCACAGAATTTCTCACCCAAACTGAAATGTCTCAGGTTTTCAAATAGTGATTTCCATCTCACATTGCCAAATGTCTTTTCAGCATCCAAATGCACAAACACGTTTGGACAGTGCTTTTTCATGTCTGATGGATACTTTTGAGGATCTGGCTGATATTGGTGCTCCCATTTCTATCTTTGAGAAAATCCACAGGGTTGAGATGGACTATCTTCCTCCACAAAGTCTCCAAACCTAATTATTGATATATTAGCCCATTTTCTAACAGAACGTTATAAAGTCCATAAAAAAGCAAGAAGTGAAACTCTTTGGGATAGGTATTTTCCTGCTTCTAAGAGCTGTATTACGTTTTTGGACGTTGTCTAATTACACTTTGCTCCACAGATGTTCTCTATCCATGCCTCCTTCCTTTCTTAGGTCAATACCCCCAAAAAGTTTCAATAGCCTCTGTTGATGAAATTTCTTCATTGTAATAGTCTTGAATCGGCAGTTTTATTTCTCTGTTTTTCTTCTGGACAACATTTGCTCAGTCTCTAATACCCAGGATTTTCTCTGCAGAGTCTTTCATTTTCCATTAATTAGTCCGCACATTGTCTGATTTATCGCCACTATCCCAATATATTTGTTATGAATAAGACACACTCTGTTTTTTTAAGAATATTTTATTTAGTTCCTATTTCACTTTCTCATGAAGGGTTTTGTAAACCCTTCTGGTTTTTCTCTTATCTCTAGCGATTTCATTTGCAGTAACAGTTTTCCAATTTCCAACTGTTCCCCTACGGACTTTTTTGGGAGATTCTTTCATCATCTTTCCAGGACAGAAGCAGTTGGAGAGTATGGCTTTGTTTGTCACTCACTTCATGTTTGTTTCCAAGACAAATTGTGTGTTGATCCTAATTATGTTACCTGTTTGTTTTGTCTCACAGAAGACAATCAGCCACAAGACTGGTCCCTTTCATTCCCTAAAGTCTAATTCCATGCACATTTTCACCGATTCATGGTCAGAAAGTAGGACATTTCCTATTTCACTTTAAAGGATTGTTCTTGCAACTTCCCTTTGTGGAAAAAGAAACTTTATTCTCAAATGTGAATGACGTAGAGCTGACCAGTAATTGGTATCCATGTATCTGAAATAGCAAGTCGATCTTTAAAGCTAGCCAGATGTTTTTATCATTGAAGTCACTACCTAAACTTCTACAATGTGCTACAGTCAGGTATTCTATCTTGACATACATTAAAGTCTCTGTTAGGAGTGCTCAGGTTTTGTTTTCAATGCTTATTCTTCTTGTGCTTTGTTCTGTATTCATTGCTTGTATCTATTGCTTATTGCCTTTGTTCCTATGACCACTACATGGAACTTGGTACTAGATGATTCAGGTACAGTAGAGGTTCCAGTTTCCATGGAGTGTCAGTAGGTGTGTATGCAGCTGGAGGTCGCTGCTCGTTTGGACATGGCTCCCTCTACACAAATAAAGCCTTGTCACAAGTCATGCTGCATGCAGACTGTTCATTCAGAAATCTCCCATCAGCAGTTATCTAACAGTCTCCTTCTATAATGACATTGTGAGGAGGTGAGCATTTTTTCTACGTCTCGAAGTGTTTGCTGGTCTCCCACTGGCTGAAGAAACACTTATTAGGATTAAAAATACCTCATTTAATTCCAGGGAAGCTGCCTGGGTCATTTCTAATCAGCACTGCCCATGTAGTGTGTATTTACTAAATGAGGATGCTAGCAGCTCTACTGTGCAATATGTGCACTGTGGTATTCAGCTACAACTTGTTTGTGGCAAGGTTTGCTAGCCTCTACCTGAATCAGATACGTTTTTAATTGGGGCACAACCTCCAGTACGGTAATGTTCTAAGAATCACCTGACTATCTCAGACTTGAGGTGACTGCACCCTACCATATTCTAAATGCCCATTAGTCTTCACAAAAACAAAATCACTTTCAAATGTGATGTTATTAATTTAAGAAATGGTACACTTCCAGGCAGGTTTTCAATGGGCTTGATCCAATCCTATATCCAATCATGAACCAATACCACAAAGAATGTAATTGACATTGTCTTGCTTATGAACCAGGGGCTGCAGGGGTATCAAGAGAGAGGAACAGTTGATCCCCAGCCAATTAATGAGGACTTGAATTACTTGGGTAAGTACATGCATACACTTCGCATGATGCCTGTTAGATCTAATATTTGGATTCTTATTAATAGGACGTACGCACTGCTGTCTAGCTGTGCTGTCTTTTCCCCAGGGACAATAGGATTCTGGCAAAGAAAATCAATGCCCAGGATGAAAATCCGTCAAATTTAGCTAGCGAACCAATTAGGCCGACAGGGGCCTTTGCCTCCAGGACTGTATTTCTGCATGGCGTACCCAAATTGGTCACAAAACGGCTTGAAGTAAGGGAAGCAATACGGAACACATGTTTCCATTGGCTCCACTCAGTAAGGGGCTGTCACTTTTTAAACCGGGAGCAGATTGTACACTTTTTTAAGACTTTAAACCCACGGACGATATATTTGCTCTATTGCGGTAAGGCTTTGTGACACTAATTTGACTAGGGGCATTTTGAATACTGTTAATATGGTTAACCCCCATGTAAGCAGTGCACTGACAGTGAGCCCATCCTCCTGGGGTACAAAGCCACCTGGGAGTTTCACTGGAGCAAATGCAGCCCGACTGGGACAGGGTCTGCTGGGCCTTTTCCATCCATGGCCTATAGCGGTGGACAGGGCTCCATTTAGTCTAAGAATTCACCACATTGTATAAAGAAGTTATTCAACTGCTACAGGCATCTTGCTCCATGTCATCTTACTGTGCCCATGTCTGTAAGGGTTCGGCTAAATATTATTTAAAATGTATGCTGTGTTGTGAATCATTTATTGCGTTAAACCGAAACAAAGTTATGATATCGCTGTCTATGCTGATCATAACTGGGATAGAAAAGTATGAAAGTACAAACTTCTCTACCATGCCATACTACATGGACTTTGGTCCGACAACATGTCATGACCTTCCCAACAGGACATTTGTTCACAGTAAATGGTAGTCATTTAACCTCAGCATAGCTATATGATCTAGTATAACTTCCCATATGATATGGCATTTAAAACGTGCCTGTACACACGTGTCCCTAGGCACGACAAGACAAGGTGGGGGAAACATAGGGAGACAAAACAACGATTTTACCAGGCCCTGTGTCATTCAGATCATGCAAGTGCAGGGAAGTGGAAAGGGAGAAGTGCAGAGGGGGTGGAGGGTGCAGAGAGAAGTGCAGGTAACTCAAAAGTGCAGCCAATAAGGTTCCATACTCAAACATATCACATTTCTATAATGGATCAAAAAGGGTTTACATCTATAAGTGTGCCAATATTCATCAAAATTATTAGGAATAACTGTTGCTTTAATGACTTGAGAAACCGGTTTTACCTTCAAATCTCCTGTAACATTCTTCTCATTTGTGTTAACCATACAATCCTACTTGTGGTATGGAATTGAGACAGTCTTCCAACAGTTCCCCAAAGCTTTATACAAAGATCCAGCTGAGATGAATAAAACAAACACAGATAAAGTGTATAAATGGTTGTCTACACTTTAAGGTGATCTGCACAAAACATCATGCGAATGGGCAACAACCAATTAAAACCCCAGTAAGGGGTTTGAAAACGAAAATCTTGGAAACAATGGGAATTCAAAAAAAGAGGAGGGGAGCACTGTAGCAATTCAGTGATAGGAACTCTAAAACCAGACTTATCCCACTCCAGTAGGAGAGAATCATATGACTCTCACAAGACAGAGAATGTCTGGTAAGCTTTGTGTAGAGAACAAACCACTGATACTGGTGGATAAAAGTAGAAGCAAAATAATTGATGCCGGGTGAAAGACCTCAACATTCCATGGTGCTTTTAAAACACCTGTAAATCCTGACAACTTCAAAAGGCAGGAAACAAGGTAGGAAACCTTTGTCATTCCTTACAACTTCAGGAGGTGGGAGAAGCCTCTTTGAAAAGTGTGTATATCCTGACAAAGCCAAGAGGCAGGAGAAGACTTTGAGAAACCTTTGTTTTTCCTGACAAGGCATAGTCTGGAGAAATCCATATGAAAACAAAGTGTGTCTTGACAAAGCAAAGACAAAGGAGAAGCCTCTGTGAAACCTCTGTGCATCCTGACATAACCTAGAGGGAAGAAGAGCATCTGTCAAATCTTCATATATCTTGACCAGGCAATTAGACAGGAGAAGCCTCTTGTAAGAGTGTAGGGGAGCTGAGGGCTTGGAAAATGGCTCTACCACAACCCACTTACTTTAAAAAACAAATGAGCAAGTACTTGTCAATGCGTCCACAATTCATGGATATGTGGAAGAGCTGAGGAAGCACTTACAACATGTATTTGCATTTGTGCAGTGGAATTTGGAAACGGCAGCTGATGGTGCAACAACATATTATGATAGGAAGGTCGCCTGTGAAAGAATATGAAAGTATGCATTTAATTTTGGGAAGGGGATAGACAAAAACTCTACATGTCTTGCAGCATGGCAAGAGCCATATACAATTATGGATAAGGTTTCTCCTGTGATCTACAGAATTGCTAAAAAGGTGGGTGAATTTACAATCAAACAGTTTGTCCATGTTACTCAGATCAAGCCTTTTCACCCGGAACAAGATGTGGAGATGGCACTGATGGTGAACCGGTAGGAGTTCCCATGGAGTCCTGGAAGGAAGGAGTTCTGCCAACAACGATTTTCAGTGTGTTGGTACCACAAACTCTTATTGACAGAGTCTACTTGGATTACAGACTATTTTCCTACAGGAGGTATTTATTTACAAAAACTCTTATTTCATCACAAACTGATTTTTATTTTTATTTTTACTGGTTTTTGCATTGATTGAATGAAACCGATGTATTGGCTGTATGTGCTCTTAACATGTTAATGATTACATTTTTGCTTAAAACAAATTAGATCACCAATTAAAAAGATCAAAAGACTCAAAAGATAAAAAAGATAAGATCTCATTAAAAAAATGAAAACTCCCAAAATAATAAAAAATAAATTTAAAAAAGTTAAGAACAACAGATCACTAATAAAAAAAAAGATAAGTGATCAAGATAAGGGTGAACAAAATAAGAAGATAAAACTAAAAACAACATTTTTTTTGTTTTATTCCTTTTCGAAGATAGTGTTCTTTATTCTTCTGATTAAGAGTCGTAATTATTTTTTTCAAGTCTGGAAATGTGTACGTAATGTTTATCAAACCTGGATTTCCATTTACGTGCCATTTATTTTCACATGCCTTTTAGAATATTTGTTTTCATTTTTCCTGCAGTGATTTCGGGTGGGATTCCAGAGGTAAAAAAGGAGGTAGTGTTGGAGTGTAGGAGAGCTGGGGACTCTGAATTGCTGGGGGCCCTATATAATTGGAGCTTATTAGTTATGCATGCACATATAGCTTTGGTGTGGGTCTTAGACAGGAAGAAATAAATATAGAAATGCAGAAATGCACAAGGCACATGATTGCCAATGCATAAAGCGCATAATGGAAAGGGCACAGAACACTGATATGCAGAGCACATGCTTAAAGGTGTTTATTATTCCAGGATGGTATTTCAATTGAGTGATTTGCATTTAAACTAATACTAACATTTTAACGTACTAATTCAATCCCATAACATTCAGTACATATCCCATATCCCTAACATTTAGTGTAAGTTAGCCTATATGGAAATAACCTGAATCCAAATTTGTAATGCATGATGTTCTGTTTCAATGGAAAAGTAAACGTGCAAGCTATGTTTGAGCTTGGTGATGAAAATGCGAAGTACGTTCTGCTAAAGAATGTCATTGTGTGAGCAGGAAATACAGGAAGATATGTATCACTTGCTCTCTAACAATGCAACCATGTGCTCAGTGGTATGATCTGGTTGAGGGGAAAGATTTCTTTTGACTGACAGGGACAACTTATTAAAAGGGCTGTGAGTGGGTGTAGTCAGGCCAGACATTCTGGAACACTGCACTGAGAGGGACGTCTGAATTGCAGTGGGCTGACTGGAGGACAGAGTATAGTGCTGGCAAGTTGCTTCGTGCCATGGCAGATCTTATCTGAAGTGGCCAACCCTGAGGGGATTTCCACATTCGGTTGAGCCAAAAATATTGCCAACTTCTAGGCAAATATAAGTAAAGTGAGGGCGTTAGATTGCCTGTCGGTCAGTCACTCAGAGAAATAGTTAATTTCATGTTTAGTCTTGTCAATGTTAAAAGTGCAAGCAATTTCGAAATTAACTGTTGCCCTTGCTGTGTTCTGTTATTTTTCTTCAAAGTGTAACTCTTGACAAATTCCGTGCTTCCATGGACAAGTGGTAAGATTAGTCCCAGCTTATTCTATTTTGAAATGTGCCATTTCTCATTGTAGTACATTCACACTGTTAAACCTGGCATGCACATAACTGTTGCATGTGTAAATTGTGCAGGTATCTGCTATGATAAACCAACACATTACAAAATCACTTGGTGTTCTGGTGCATTTTTGCACGACTAGAAATATCTCAAAATGAAATAACTGCTGAGAACTATCTTGCTAGAAAGTGAATTAATGTGCAGTGCTTCAATTTGTTGTTTATGATTTTGCAATTCAGCCACAAGGGCATACTGCAGTATTGTACATAAAATACTACGAGCAGTGGACATAAGTGATTTATCCTGGGTGTATCAAGTCCAATACCTTGTTACATTTAGTGACCCTAGTAAAAATAATTGTTCGGCAATATTCTGAAAAAAGAACTACCCAAGCAAACTATCACCAGAGATACAACCACTATAAAATACCACTTTCTACTACCATAATAGAAATACCACAAAGTTAGGTATAACCCGAAAGTAAATCCCACACTCTGCAACACATCTTTAATCACGATAAAGCCAAGAGACAGGTACAGCCTCTGTGAAAACTTTGTGTATCCTGGCAAAGCTAACTGGCAGTACAAGCCACTGTGAATGTTTTGGGTATCTTGACAAAGCCAAGCAATAGGAGAATCCTCTCGGAAATCATTGTGTTTCCAAACAAAGCCAAGACACAGGGGCAGTCTTTGTAAAATGTTTGATATTCTAAACAACCCAAGAATCTGGCATAGGCTTTGTGGAATTCAGCAGATGTGGGAACTCATAACCAGCTTCACTTTGCATGCTCTCTTTGATGTCCCCCATAATGGTATGTCCACCATAATGCCATTTTCTATGTCAGTGTGCATCCCTTCTCTTATAATGTGTATGTGCTCATGGGCTTTTCAACAGGAATATGCCGAGTTAAGCTGGCAATGACTTCCCACTTAAGCTGATTTTCAAGGGTAACTCTGCACAAGTTAACTCTGCCTTAACTAACGTTTTGTTCGTGAATTTCAAGAGTTTTGTTGTAGCATAGCTTTGTTTTTAAGCCACTAACCATGGCCTCTGACCGTGTTCACTGTACATGCTCCTCCAATCAGTTTCTTTTGGAACCACTAGGTGTGGCCATGGCCTTCGGCTGTGTTTACTGTACATGTATTTTGGGCCCACTAGCCAGCGCCTTTGGCCCTGGCCAGTGAGCACAGCATTTGGCCATACCCACTGCATATTTTAAAACACTACTGAGCCAGGTGCTATGGTCTTCAGCCATGTCCACTGTACATGTTCACCCAATATGGATCTTTTGGTCCTACTAGGTAGCCACAGCCTTTGGTGTCTTTCGGGCCCACTATACATGTCTTTCGGCCCTGGACGATAAGCATGGCCTTCGGTCATGCCCATTTTATGTTTTAAAACACTATCGGGTCACTAGTCATGGCCTTACGCCATGCCAATTGTACATGTTCACCCAATATGTTACTTTTGGACCCACAAGATGGCCAACACCTTCAGACCAAGGCACTATACATGTCTTTCAGGCCCACTGTATATTTCAAAATGCTACTGGGCCACTAGCCAGTGGCCATGACCAGTGGCCACGGTCTTCGGCCATGTCCATATTCCTCCAATATGTTTATTTTGGACCCACTAGGTGGCTACAGCACTATACAAGTCTTTTGGGACCACTAGCCAGAGAACATGGCCTTCAACAGTGTTTACTGTATATTTTAAAACACTTCATTTCTTTCTTACTCATTAGCCATGACCATCGCCCATGATCATTGGCCCCAGCCTTCGGCCAAGGCCCCTTTACCACAATAGCTTTCTTCTGGTTCCACTAGCCATGGCCTAGGGTCTGACAAACATTTTATTTGCAAAGTATCAGCCAAATCCGTTTTACAAGTCAAATGTTCTTAGTAATTCCATTTTTCAGTTTCCTATGGAACTAGATACTCAAGCTAGCTATTGTGCGGTGACCGTCACACTGTAATATTGTCTGCTGGTCAGACCATTGTGAATGCTGTTCACACAAATAGTGTGAAAGCCCTTTTTGTGGCTCTTTGTGATGTAACTAAATTCGGTGCACCAATTGTGTACCCATCATACAGACTGATAATAATGTATATACATCTATTCTCCATCTGAATAAAAGCCCATCAATGTTAGAAATATGTCAGAAATGATGTGCATATGCGTGTATTTGCTTCCTAGTTCTAATAATCTTACCTGTCTGTGATAAATGATGTTAATGTGACTTTCCTTAGACCCATTCTGCTATCATGACCTTCTTGAGAAATATGTCACTAAAAGACAGTGGGCCTCATTAGGACCCTGGAGTTAACCATGGCGCTATTAGCGCCATGGTTGCCTCCAAAACTTTACCGATTCCGCCATGGTGAATGGAGCAATTACCGCTCCATTCCAAGGTTGGCGGGGGCGGTAATTACCCATTACCCCTGGCCCTTCCCCATTCCCATTTTAGCCCCCATAGGGCTCAATGGGAATGGGGAAGGTGGTAATAATGGTACCGCAAATTGCAATACCGTTATTACTTCTAAAGTCCCTTTGCGGGTCCCGTCCTTAATGGCTGGTTTTACCAGCCGTTAAGGGAGGACCCGCAAAGGGACCTCGGAATAGGGCCGTAAGGGATTACCAGCACCGGTGCCTTTACCGGTAATCCCTTACCGCCCGGGTCGTAATGAGGCCCAGTGAGGTAAAAAAGCATGGATAAAGCATATATCATTATTGTCCTATTACAATTGGTTCTCGAGAAAAAAAAAATCAGACTAGGGGGTCATTACGAGTTGGGCGGCAAGTACCGGTCATTACCAGCACGGAGCAACTACCGTGTCCATGCTGGCAATAGACCATTAAAAGCGGCCTATTACGAGTACGCGGGCACGAGCTTTGCGCCATGCTGGTAATGACCCCACCGCCATGCCGTAAATCTCCCTTTCCGGCATAGTACGAAGTGCAAATAGCTCCACCGGCATCCAAGCCATCAGCAATAGCTAATAAGCGGAACCGGAAGTAGCGTCATCGCACAGGAACGGGAAAGAGCACAGCGGCCATCTTTAAAAACACAATCCATTGCCATCCACCACAACCAGGAGCCATCTGACCCCCAGAACTCTACCACACCTCCACCACTACCTGCTGCATCTTACCATGCCGAAAGCAGTTAAAAAAAGCACAGATCGCCTGCGCAAGGAGCGCTTCTCCCGAGAGGAGTTGACCATGCTGGCGGAGACACTGCAAGAACATGCAGATGTGGTGTTCTCCACCAACATGTCCCGACCTGCACTGCAGCGCAAGAAGCAGATTTGGGCGGAGGGTGCGCAGAAAGTAAGTGCCGTTGTCACCACACCCCACACTCCTAAAGATGTCCGTAAGCGCTGGGACGATCTGCGTTTACTCGTGTGGAGGATCCTCTCTGCCAACCGCAACCTGGGGATGGCGACAGGTGGAGGTGCGGACTACCCCATCAAGTTGCAACCATGGGAGGAGACCTGTGCCAGCACCATAGGGACGGAGGCAATTGAGCGATTGGGGGACATGGAGCGAGGAGCCCCGTCATCGGCTGATGCAGGTAAGTGTCCCAAATGAAACAATGCTAATACCAACACGATGATGTCCACCTGAACTGACAGTGCAATGATGTAGAGCAGGGTCCACCAGGCACATATGTACATGACTGCCTACAGGCAGTGCACAGCATCATCTTGTCCACATGCATAATGCACGCATAAGTGTTTCAACCCAGACGCTTCCATGCATCACCCACCCAAAAGCCAAGCAACCCGTATGTCACTCCCCCAATGTCAATCAACTGCCATTCCATATGAATGCAGCCACCCCAATGCATGCCTGATGCCTGTAGACCCATCACTAACCCTCTCCCTCTATTGGTCCCCCACAGGCACGCATTCAGACAGTGGTGACGATGACACTAGGGAGGATGATGCCACACCACAATAGAAGGCCAGGGGCAAGGAGGGAGAACACCACCCCTCGACTTCAAGGAGTAGAGGCCAACCTGCACCACTGCAGAAGGGCAAGAAAACCCCAAAGGCCACAGCACCAATGTGCACTACGGCCCCCACAACAGCACCCACACCAGCCACCAGCACCCAGCAGCCAGTGGCAGAAGGCACTGCATCGGCTGCCAGCAGCACAGTGGCGGAGACAGCTGCCACAGCAGCCGTGTCAGACAATGAGGCAGATGTTCAGCCGCATGGCGCAACTACTGCCACAGGCCCCCTGCATTCACCACAACTCTCCCCATGCAGTTTGCACAACAGCAGCATGCACGGGCTGTCTCCTCGGAATTCATGGCCCGGCAGTTTCAGCCCCACGCCATGTGTGCATGAGCAACAAACCATGTTGGAAACCCCTCACACATCCACCACTGTTCCAACCAGCCAAGAGGAGATCAGGGCTATTCAGAAGGAGGAGCTCACAGGGCTGTTGACACAGCATATCAGGTAATGTGGCCGGGCAAGGGATGACATTAGGGGATGTGCTGCATCCCTCAAAACAGCAATTGAGACCACCTCGAAGGACATTTGCGGCAAATTGGCAGCAGTGCGGCAGGTCCTCTCTGAAATGGTGGCAGCAATTCAGGCCATGCATCCGCCACAGTTGCCAGAACAACCTGGGACATCTTCCAATGCAAGCTCAACTAGGACCAGCCCCGTGCGTAGGTCTGGCCTGAACCTGCATAGATCGGATGAGGGTGCACCTGGTGCTGGAAGGGGGGGAGGGCTGTAGGTACAGCCAGGCATACTGGTCCCATGTGGACTAATGGTGCACGCCAGTGCACACCATGTGTGGGGAAGTCAAGGGGGAAGTGGGAGGGGAGAGAGGGTGTGTGCGGGAGTTGAGGTGGGAGGGGGGAGAGGGCGTGTGAGGGAGTTGAGGGGGAAGGGGGGAGTGGGTGTGTGGGGTGGAGGGCTTGTGCGCTTTGTTATATTTCTTTAATACACCTGTTGGGAAATCATAGTTCACATGTGCGGACATTGCTTATTGTGTATGTGTGCTTTATTGGTGAACAGTCTACAGTGTCCATGTCCCTGACACACCCAGTGCCCTGCGTGCCACCTCCATGTCACACTCCCCGTCCATGTGTGCTAGAAACGGTTGATCAGAGTCTGACGCATGGCACGTCCCTCCTGTGCATTCCTGCCTCCCTGAAGTGCAGCCCCATCTCCACCCTCCTCATCCTCATCGTCAGGTGGGTGCAGTTCAGCGTCAGGGGGCAGAGGCACATTCCTTCTGATGCACATATTGTGTAGCATGACACATTCCATGACGATCTTGGCCACCTTCTCATGGCCGTACGGGAGTGCCCCACCAGACCTGCTGAGGCAGCGAAACCGTGCCTTCAAGAGGCCAAATGTCTGCGCAATCACCACACGGGTACGTGTATGCACATGATTGTAGTACTCCTCGTGCCTGTTCTGTGGGTTCCGGGCTGGGGTAAGGAGCCACCTCTTCAAGGGATAGCCTGCATCACCTGCATGTGGGCAACAATGTATGTGTGTAAGTCATCACATCATATGGGACCTGTATCAACGAGACCATAGCATGCATTTATTTCCTGATTGCAACCACATGTCCATGCATGAATGGAGACACACGATGTGACTGCTATGTGTGTATTCCTCTTATGGACAGGTGTGCGTGCCATCGTCTAGTGGGCGCAGGGGGGTCCTATTCCTTGTGAGTGCTCATGCACTGTGTTAGTCCACGCCGGTTGTTCCCATGATCTGGCTGATGTGCAGTCATTTGTATGCTTTCATCCTGTCACCATTGATGGCAGCCTCATGATGATCTCACTATGCACAACAAATGGTGAGATGCAGTTTTGTTGGACCTCTGTGTCAGTGTAGTGATGTATTAATGTATGTGGCCCTGATGTGACTCCTTTGTACGCAGTAATGGAGGACTGTCCTTTCTGTTGATGGTATTTGGTGCTGTGTATTGGCCATACTAATTGCTTGTAGCTGCATTGTGTTGCAGGCGATACGGTCTGATTGAGTACAGTGCACATGTTGATGGCTATGGAATGGTTGTAACACTGCATCATTTACATGGTAGGGCAGCTTACATCTTGCATTATTTGGTCAGGTGTCAGGTTTGGTCTGGCCTGCTTTGGGGTATGAGCATGGTCCATTCTCTCAGGCACTCACAGCCAGGTGAAGTATGCACCCCCCCCCCATCTCAGCCAGGTTAAGTATGCATCTCCCCCCCATCTCAGCCAGGTGAAGTATGCATCTCTCCCCCCCATCTCAGCCAGGTGAAGTATGCATCCCCCCCATCTCAGCCAGGTGAAGTATGCATCTCTCCCCCAATCACCTACCCACATCGCATTTCCATGAGCCTAACATGCAATTCACAGAGAAGGCAGGATCTCTGCCTTGCATGTCGCTCCATGTAGTGTGGTATCGTGGAGTCCGCATAACCATTGAATTATGGGTTGATCCGGGTAACCGGGCACAACAATGTGTGATGATCTTGTTTGAGTCACATACCATTTGCATGTTAATGGAGTGGTATAACTTACGGTTGCGGTACGCCACCTCCATGGCATGTGGGACCACCAATTCCACATGGGTGCAGTCGATGGCACCAATGCAATCAGGGATGCCGGCCAGTGAATGGAAACCAACTTTGGTGTTTGAGATCTCCTGGGCTGTCCGTGGTAAGAAAATGTGGTCGCCTGTGCACTTCAGGAGGGCATCAAGCACTTGGTTCAGCGTACGTGAGAATAATGGTTGTGATATGCCATGCATGTGCCCCACTGTGTGCTGGTAGGTGCCTGTGGCCAGGAAGTGGAGCACAGACACTACCTTCAGTAGGGGTGGGATGGCGGTGCATATTTCAATCAGGCTGACAATGTCGTCATGTATCATGTCCGCAATGGTGGTGATGGTGTCCCGGTCCAGACGGTACAGGGTGTGGATCTGCTCAGGGGTTAGGTTGTATGGACTCGCTCTGATGCGAGGGATTGGGGGCTGCCTGCGTGGTACCACTGGCTGCACTGGTGGGGCATGCTGGGCCTGCCTAACCCTCATTCTCCTCCTGAGTCTCCTCTGTGCTGCCTGTTGTTGTTGTTGTCGTTGTTGTTGTTGTTGTTGTTGTAGCTAGTGTTCCACTGCAATCATGTCCTCCAGCCCCAACATTGCTAGTAATATGGGAATCATTTTGGTGTGTGACTGGATGTGGGAAGGGGTGGGGTGTGCTCCTTTTGTGCTGGCCCAGTCTATATTTCCTCCACCTGTGCTGATTGTGTGCACCTGTGGCAGTTGGGAACACTGCACATGGCCGTTTACAGATGGTCCGCGATGCCGGTATGTGCTCCATGACGGTAAGGTACTTTTCTGCCTTCAGTAGGCCGTTATTTGCATGGCCGCCTGACTTGAGATGTCCTCTTGTTTACGCCATGCCGGTATTGCCGACATGAAGGGTCGCGTGCCTGCACCCATGCCGCTATTAGAGGCACCGTTAATTACGGTGCCGCTAATAGCTAATAGCGGATTGGCGGGTTATGATCGTCCGGAGCGGTAAGCGATGCCGGTAACCCTTTTCCGGCATCGTTATTCACTTACCGCCCGGGTCGTAAATGAGGCCCAAAATCTACTGGCCTCAATGGGGAATGGGGAATTCCAAATCCGCCAAACCCGTGATCCAGCGCTAATAGCGCCGGTGGGTTTGGCGGTAGAGCAGATAGCACCAGCTCTATTAGCGCCGGCGTTACCGCCCAACTCGTGATGAGGCCCATATTGTTAGCCTATCACCTGTCAATACACCAGAATAATGCAGTTGTACTAACGCAGCCATTTCTGCTGGATTGAAGCACTTATTGTTAGAAGATTCATCCTTAGTGTAGCATTGGTTGTGGAGAACACAATGTTCATATTGCTCCCCTTTACAGTTGAGCTTATATCTAACTAGATAAGGGCTTTGGTGTCTCGTTGCCGTGGTAACTACTGAAGCCCTCAAGGAATAACGCTATCTGCATGCCAACGAATGTGACATTTGAATAGTTCTTCTATTTATGAATACAAAGAACATGGATACATTTGATATAAATGCCAACTTATTATTTCACGCTCTGCCTAGTGAAATGGAAATGGTGGAAGCAACGTGTACTTCCACTTCATTTAAAGCACCTTGTGCAGTCAACCCATCACGGGTGCAGCTCACGCTTGCCACAGTGTCCCCACGCTGATGGAGGCAGTATTCAGAAATCATTTCCTATCTCTTTACACATCCATCACGTGCCGGGCAACGCCTTTCCTTTTCATTAGAACACAGCTTTCACGCAGTTTTCCAATCTGTATTTAAGGTCCGATTCAAACGGGCCGCAAACCATGCTTTTTCTGAAATACTTTTTTAACATATTGACAATATATCACCCCATACATTAACCATGATTCGGAATTAGTTAACGTTTGACATTCTATGGCCTGTAGAAATGGCACTGATGCGACGCAAGTCAGAACATTCAACATTTCTTCTCAAGTCTCCTGACAGACGTCATGAAGTGGAGGGCCACAGAAAACACACACAAGACATTGGATGTTCTCTTACTGCTACTCAGACCTTTCGTAGTTATCATTCTCAGTGCTGTATAACTGACTTTAAGTGATCTGATGTCAATGAGTCACATTTGTAGGTCAAATGCAATTTTACCTACAAAATCAGGGTAGATATAGGCTATAACAGTTGTATACAGGCGACACATTTCTCTCTTCTGTCTAGAGATGTGCAAAAGAGACTCACACCATATTGAAGCTGATAAATGATAGCCTTTTGAAACCTTAAAGGATCCAGGAAGACAGCAAACCTTTTCGCATGCTTGTCATTCAGTATAGTATTTGAATATTTCCAACTTCATGGCAACCAATCTGTTAATACACAGCAGACATGTCAATACTCCCCATCTTTCTATATTTCACCACTGTATGTAGTAGCTAGGTGAAACTTGGTTTGATATTGGGGAAGGAAGTACATTGGAAGAAAATCCCTTTCTCCATCAGATTTTAAGGCATTACTAGAAGTAAGATTCAAGTTAAAAAAACCTAACTGGACATTGAACTAACATGTTATTTATTAATTTCATTTGTTATATACGCCCAGGACCCAGAGGTATCACAGAGCTAGATTACATACATAGTAAAGCATAGTTAACAACAGTGCAGAGAATAGGTATTTGACGTTCACAGTGGTTTCAGAAGGAATCATGCATATTTGTTAAATAGAGAGGTTTTGATTTGTTTGCGGAACGCAAGGTAGGAAGGTTTGTTCCTGATTGAGGGGGGAAGCGTGTTCCATGATGTGGGAGCGATGACGTGATGCAGGAGCCACCTGATCGTTTTCTAGTGAATCTAGGGGTAGTACGTGAAATGGAGGTGGTGGAGCGCATGTTAACCCCATGTTAACAATATGTGGCGGTGTGGGTTGTTTACACAAATCCTATTAAGACCAGCAGGCTTCAAGTTAGATCTAATACTATGGGAGAAACTACCAAATATTCAAATCCCCTTTCCATATATTAATTAGAACATACATTTGGAAAGTTATTTACAGATATGCCACTGTTTGTGGATCTGAGAACCAGCCTGTCCTTAAGTAATTGGAAAATGCGAAATGAGAGCCATTCTCAAGGTTTTACATTTTGAGAGGAAAATAAGGAATACAAAACAACGTTAACAATGTTAATCTGGTGCCCAGGTTATTATAAAATGCACTTAGGTATTCAAAACTTAAATCTCGGTTGCTATGTACAGAGCTGAACTTTGAGGACACTCGGGTCCAGGAACCCTAAAAATGATTCAAAATCACTTCTTAAGATCCATTTTGGGTCTTCCGTACTGTACTCCTGCGTGTGCAATTTGGCTGGACCTTTGTATGCCTCCTCAGGCCTCTCACTGCGCTGCCGCTCCACTCAGGTATCTTAAGAAATCGGCTGCTGGGTTCCCAAAATGTAATGTTAAAAATGCAGAAAACTAATTTACCCAAGGGGAGTCCATAAATTCCTCTGGTTGGTGGTCACATATCTTAACATTCTGTGTGAGATGGGACATTCAAAATCCGAAGAACCAACCAAATGAAGAGTTACTACAGGATGCACTGGGAAGAATACAAATCGAAGCAGAAGAAGATTGGCGTTAAAAATAGACCTCTTCCTTAAAACGTTTGATTCCAATAAAAGACCCCCTGGTCTCTGAAAATTATTTAAGCTCAATACTCCCCCCAAGTTTTAGGTCTCTTCTAACCTGTGCGCGACTGAATGTACTTCCAACTGGTGACAAATCCTGGACCAACAAGACTAGCCCAGTGGCTGACAAGTGCTGAAACTGTGAAATTGGAGGAAGAGAGGATCTACCTTCTCTTTTACTGTTATTACAAAATGTTTGCTACTAAGAAAAATACTAATTTGTCCACATCTTCTTAGACTGGGAAAAAACACAATAGGGGAACTTTAAATATGATTTTATCAGCCCGTATGATATTAC
This sequence comes from Ambystoma mexicanum, assembly GCF_040938575.1. Taxonomy (NCBI): domain Eukaryota; kingdom Metazoa; phylum Chordata; class Amphibia; order Caudata; family Ambystomatidae; genus Ambystoma; species Ambystoma mexicanum. Next base: position 219,616,770 of record NC_090936.1, on the reverse strand, counting down.
ACTTAGCTATGATGTTGCTTGTTATATTAATGCTTCAATATGTTCGGAACCCAGCTAAATAAATAATGGGCATAAATGGGCCAAATAGACTATGTTTTAACCACATTGTATGTATACAATGTTATGAAGGTGTCCAATTCAATCTGTTTTATCTGTAGCACACTTATATATTAAAATATATATATATATATTCAGTGAAAAAACTTTGTTAAAGGGATGTTATGATTAAGTTGCACTAATGAAAATCTATGAAATTCAATGAAAAAACTTTATTAAAGGGACATTATGGTTACAAATAAAACCGAAAAACCTCAGAAATGGGTGAGTTATGGTAAGCTAAGCAACCATAATTCATGCCACCAACGTGCACTGCTAAGACTAACACCCAGGACATCAAAGATGACATCACAAATGGCATTGATGACATCACTGATGAAATCACATGTGATAATATTGATGAAAACTCCCTACAAGGGGTTGTGTTTATAATGTTGGTAACAAGATGTCAGGGGTGATCGGGAGACCTATGGTGAGCTACTTAATTGATTAAAGAATGTACTCATCTAAACAACATTGTATTTGAGTGTTGTTAATACAGGAACCTAATCATATATAAACATAGGCAATGGCTGCAGCATAGAAGTACAACATTTATAATCTTGTAATTTTTGAAAGTGCAATAATGAATGCCACCTTACGTGAGTTTTGAGCAAATGTAATAACCAGCTAACAATTCAAGACTTACTACACTTTTGCTAGTACAAACAATACATATGAAGAACCACAATGCATACAAATCAAAGGCACATACAGGGAAACTAAAGTAAGGAAGAAAGAAACAGCATCATCAGAAAATGTTAATAACATTAAAGTTTATCTTCATGTATACAAATGAAATGTGTGTTTGAGGCCTGCTTATTTCTCCATGTATGTGCACCATCAGTTCAGTCTAAACAATATGGACCGTACTTTAAGAACATATGACAAGGTTAACGTCTAGATACAAAACCACCGGGCCTAGATATGCCAGTGAACAAAAACAAGTGGCCCAGGTATGTGATGTCATCAATGATGTCATTAATGACATTTGTGATGTCATCTTTGATGTCCTGAGCGTTTCATAGGTTTTTATTAGTCCAACTTAACCATAACGTCCCTTTCACAAAGTTTTTTCATTGAATTTCATAAGTTTTTATCAGTGCAACTTAACCATAATGTCCTTTTAACAAAGTTTTTTCACTGAATTTCATAGGTTTTTACCAGTGCATGCAATTTTCCTACAACTTACTAATATCATAATTACCCCAATATAGCAACACTTATGTCCAATGTACAATGTTTCACCTTAAAACTCTGCCATTTCCCACCTTCTGGCATCATTTTTAACTCTTCTATACTCTTTTTGCAACTTTCTCCACTGTTTTTGCATCTGCCGACGTTCGCAAACGTCTGATATCATCACAGACCTTCCGAAAAGTGCCATCTGACCATGCACTCGCACGCAGCATGATGACGTGTCTGCAAAGGCGTCTGCACTTTGGAATCGGGTCTATGCTTGGAAGACTGTTTGGAACTGCTTTTTTCGACTGATCTAGGAACTTTCAAGCTCAAAATGTACCCTTGCACAACTTCTACACCTATACTTACTCGTTATCTATTAACAATCTAGTGCAAAGCACGTACTTGACAGAATATTAGTAAAACTGCTATTTCTCTTAAAAATGGCACCAGATATTGCCCTCCCTCCTCCCCAAGAGCCACCACCACCAGCTCGAGGACCTACACAAGAGAAAAAGCACAGTACTTCCAAAGACAATGAAGAGGACCAAGAAGATGAGGTAGAGGATGGGCCTACCTCTTGCACCCAGAGAGAATCATGGGTGTGGCAGTTCTTTACCACTGTTTGGAGTGTACCAAAGGCTTAATATACCAAAGAGAAATGCACAAAGCAAGAACCTGGGGTGCTAAAAGATTTTCTTCCTACAGCAGGACACCTGCAGCATCCTGCTGTAGGAAGGAAGGATTTTTCTTATTACAGCTGGATGCCTTCGGCATCCCGCTGTAAGAAGGACAATCCTTTTCCAAGATTGCTACCATGGAAAGAGAAGGCGGTGCTCTGTACAGAGCCCCTCTTCCCTTTCTATGGCAGCCTGCAGAACCCTTTGACCATATTAGCAGAAGCAATTTTTTTTCCCTTTCAAACCTATCCTACTTTCGAATAACTTTACCACGTAGCCGGTCCCACGTGGACATGACCACTTTAACACCATTTTTCGTCCGCAACAGGGGATAACAGCCCGGCAGCCCAAGTTTTCGGCCCAAGCGAAGTGTGTCTGTGTGCGCCCTGATGTGTGCGGGCTTTAGCGTATTATGAATAAATAAATAAATAAATAAATATTGAGGACTCTGGACCATTATATTCAATTGCAGCCCCTGCAATGGACGATAAAGGCCATTAGCAACCCTGGTTCCCAAAGCGGGAAGCCGGGGTGCTAAAAAATAGATTTCTCTTCCTGCAGTAGGAAGGAAAATCCTTTTCCAAGATGGCCACCATGGAAATGGAAGTCGGGGCTCCATACAGAGCCCCTCTTCCCTTTCCATGGCAGCCTGCAGAACCCTATGACAATGTTAAAATGAGCACATCTTTTTTCCCTTTCAAAGCTATCCTTCTTTTGAATTCACAGCCAGTCCCAGGTGGACATGGCCACTTTAACACCATTTTACATCCCTCGCGGTCATGGCCAGTAGCCAGATTGTCCACGTCATGACCTTATGCCATGACCCAGACAATCTGGCTCCTGCCCACAGCCACAGGCTATACCCCAGCCACCAAAGGTATATGACTATTTTTGTACCTACATTATGACACTTGTCTAAACATAAAGCATGGGCACATTTGCAAAACCATGCTTCAATGTCCTTGCCAATACTACTCACGAGTTTGCTCGAAATCCACCCATGTTTTATTTTTTTCAAAAGTGTCAATGTATGTACATACAATAGTCATATAACTTAGCCCCCACTTTACAAAATCCATTCCGTCTTTACACAAACATTGAAGGTTGGGTCTATAATCTTTCTCAAAACTTTTGTCCACACTCATCAAATAGCAACAAAGTTATAAGCCATCTAAAAATGTTGAGACCCCCCATCTAATTTCGCCCCCTCTTGAGAAAATCCCACCAAACTTTAGAAAACCATTTATATCTAGATCCAAAATCGTTTTTCCAAATGTGCAGATTCGTCAAATGACACCACGTTTATATGCCTTTACAAGATTTTGGGACCCCCCTAATTTTGCCCCCTCTTGACAGAATCACACACAACTTTGCAAAACCATTCAGAATTAGGTTTAGAATAAAATTGAAAAATTACATACAGTTTCATTGAGTGGCGCTAAAGTTATAAGCCATCCAAAAACTGCTTTTCCCAACCCTGTAATGCAGAAATAGGTACAGATGTCATAGAACATCTGAAGTGTCCGCGGACAGCACAGGACTGCCCCAGGACATCTGGAGTGTTCGCAGACTGTTGGGGGTGAAACAACCCGGTTTTTGGCTTCTTATGGCCACATCCCATCCCATCCTCATCCCCCCATCTCCACAGAGATTGTTTGTTGAGTTTGACAAGTGCAATATATATATTTTTTTTTATTTTTTGCCATGCTGTCCGCAGACCCCAAAAAAGTCTACAAATCCAACATGGCGGGAGTAGCGCGGAAACCGTTTTCTCACTACCCAATCAGCAGCTGCGTCCCGATGTCCACAGACCATGCAAAAGGCTGCACATTTTTCTGGCCCAATCAGAGGCCAGTCTGCAGACCGAACAGGGAAGTGAGTCCGCGGACCGGACATAGATATCACTAATTTTTTTGCCTTAAGTTTTGGTCGTTAAAAAAAAAACTACTGGACGGATTTACACCAAATTAACAAAAGCACGCTTTCCGCCGCTCCTGCTGCAAATTTGGTGAAAATCCATCCAGCGTTTGGGCTTTAGGCATGAATAAAGTTTTGTTCCCATTATGTTTTTTTTCCCATTATGGGAAAAAATACATTTTGGGACCCCCCTGTAACTTTGCCCCCCCTTGACCAAACATCACCAAACTTTGCAAAATAATTCGGAGTGGGCCATATACTCATTTTGCAACGTTTGGTGAGGATTCGTCCAGGGGGAGTGAAGTTATAAGCCGCCCAGAAGGTGCTCTTCCTAATGGTTTAGGAACTTAACCATAACTACATGGCCACTACCGCAGGCCATGTAATATAATTTTTGTGTTGTTATTTATTATAATGGCAGAAGTGGAACACAATTTTGTGTTGTTGTGAAACAGCTCAAGATATTAAGAATGGTATGTCAATACACGGGTCCTCATTACGAGCCTGCCGGTCCAGAAAAGAACGGTGGTGGTAAATCCGCCACCACCGTTCTTTCCGGACCGGCTGATTAAGAGTCCTGCAGGTGGGAGGTGTCACTCCCGCCAGGTCTGACCTGGTGGGTTTTACACCACCCGCCTGGAGGTGGACATGTAAACACCGGCTCTGTCATAGACGGAGCCGGTGTTTCCATGGTCCCCATCCCCATGGAGTCCCCAGGAATGGGGATTTACCGATTTCCGCCTCTGGAATTACCGGGTCACCGGGGTTGTAATGCCCCAGTGATTCCGGCAATCACGGAGGCGGAATGGCCATACGAGTCCGGTGGTAACCTGCTGGAATTTCCGGCACGGTTACCGCCGGACTCGTAATGAGGCCCTTTGACTTTCAACCATAACAGGAATACATAAGTGGGTGCAATTAAGGTAATACATTGCATCTGCCTCTGAAGAAGGGAACTCAGCCGATCAGGTGGCTGAAACAGCAGGCAAGATTACACAATCAACACCCGCGGTCCCAGCTACCCAAGGCCCATCCCCGGGTTTTGTTTTTCTTTTTTTTGTTTCCCATTCCCCCCCCCCTCCCCTCACCCTGAAATGTCCCTCTTCATCTCCCTACACCCTCCACTTAACTTTGGGACTAGAGCATTGTGCTCCGTCCCAAACCCCTCCGTCTGGCTGGCGCAATAAAAAGACAGACCACTTTCATTTGACAATGAAATAATGCTTTATCATATTGGTCATACAAAATAACAAAAAGAAAGTGGTTGAAAAAGAACAAAATGACCCCTGCGAGGGCAGGCACAACCAGATGCCAGAGCATTCTGTGAGGCCTTTGAGTCCAGTCATCAGTTGGGCTAAGCTGTTCTTTTGTGGGTGCTGCTGCATGTCTTTTATTGTCTGTGTCAGGATTTTCTTGGTTATTAATGGCCGTACTAGCCTGTATTTATGGTTCTGTGAAGATGCATTCGTGAACAGATAATTTTGCAGAAGAAAATTGTCAAGAACTTGTTCAAAGTGACACCTTTTTGCAGAGAGAAGGCAACGCTCTCCTCAATCATTTCTTCTGTGAGGCCATGTAAGGCTATGTAGGTCTGCAGGCCATTAGGACTTACCCTATTTTTCACCTCTACAAGACCAACAGTATCACAAAGATACAAAATGTTTTAGTGAAATTCAATAGACTGTGCACTAGAACATTTGTGCACTGTGTAATATGCCTATACTGCACACAAACATAATTTCTGATTCTGTGATGCTGGTGGGGTAACAGGTACAAACCGGAAAGAAACACAGTGTGCCCCATATAAAGGAGTCCAGGATGTTAAAGGAATGATTGATTACAAAAAGGACCATGACATGTATACAGGATTTACTAGGGAGCAAGTGTAATATTACAAAACGTTTGGTCTTCTATGTGAAGCCCAGGAAGTAGTCTGGCTGTGGTGTTTTTAATAAACCTATGTCACCACACGAGTAATACAAGTATCCATTTCTTACTGGCCGGACGCAGTCTCTTTCTCTTCCTCTTTTCATTTCTGCTGCTAAACCTCTCACGTGTGGTGTTCCTCAGGGTTCTGCTCTTTCTCCTCTTCTCTTTAATCTGTGTATTCAGCCTCTTGTTCATCTGATTCACTCTTTTGGTTTTCAGTGTTTCTCTTACGATACTCAGATTCTGGTACGGTTTGACTTGTCCCTTCTGGCCTCTGCCAAGCGTTGCCGTTCCTGCCTCCTGGCGATCCACCTCTGGATGGGAAGCAACTGGCTTTGCCTTAATGGCGATAAAATGGAGGTGTTAGTAGTCGGTTCCTCTTGGGTGTCCTCCAGCTGGTCATCTGCTTTTTTGGTCTAGCGAACTTGGTCCTCTGTCTATACCCTCTTCTATTTTTAAGAACTTAGTGGTCAAGCTCTCTAACCCACTATCTATGCAGAAGAAACAAGTTACTTACCTGTAACTGTTGTTCTCCAGCATGGGTCTGGCATGGATTCACATGCTCATGAATATTCCCCGTCGTCAGGCTGGGAATCCTCGGTAAAGAAAAAAACAGTATCAGTTTCGTTTCTGATCTGTCTTTCGTAGTAGTAACCAATCACTGGTCTCTGCGTCATACTGACCACAGCCAATGACTGCCCTCTACCTAAGCACCGCCTCTGGCAGCCATCTTCAGATTTGGAAGCACGTGAAGTGGCAGTATGACCAAGTGAAGAGCCGCAGAGGGGTAGGCGGGAGGGTTCGCATGTGAATCCATGCCAGACCCATGCTGGAGAACAACAGTTACAGGTAAGTAACTTGTTCCTTCTCCAGCATGGGGTCTGGCATGGATTCACATGCTCATGAATAAAGAATACATAGCAGTACACACATGCACAACCACGGGAGGTGGCAAAGGCTCAACATTAAGCATCACATCAAACTCAACATTAAGCATCTTACCTCCTCACCAGGCTCACCTTAGGCGAACAGGTTGCGCAGCACTGCTTGGCCGACCCTGGACTCCTCCCTGGAATCCCGATCGACGCAGTAGAATTTCGTGAAGGTGTGCGTCGACCTCCACGTAGCAGCCCTACATATGTCCAGCAGGGGCACACCAGAAAGGAACGCTGTGGTAGCTGCGATCGCTCTGGTGGAATGGGCTCTCGGACGGCCAGGCAGCGGTCGGTTTGCCAACCGATGACAGTACATGATACAGCCGGAGAGCCATCTGGAAATGGAAGCCTTCGAGAGAGCCTTCCCCTGATTGACAGGTCCAAAGTTCACAAAGAGTTGTGACGTCTTCCGAAAACACTTTGTGCGGTCCACGTAGAACTTCAGCGCTCTAGCCACATCCAGCGAGTGCAAAGTCCTCTCAGCCGGCGACGAAGGCGACGGGAAGAACACAGGCAACACCAAGGGCTTGTTGAGATGGAAGTCCGACGGTACCTTGGGCATGAAGGAGGGGTGCGTCCTGAGCACTACCCTCGTGTCGTGAAAAGTCAAGTACGGGGCCTTACAGGAAAGGGCCTGGATCTCTCCCACCCGTCGTGCGGAGGTGATGGCCACAAGAAACGCTGTTTTCCACGACAGAAACTTCAACGGGGCCGAGTGCAGAGGCTCGAACAGAGGTCCCATGCGCTTGGTCAGCACCACGTTGAGCTCCCACGCCGGGGCCGGAGCCTTCACCAGCGGGAACGATCTGAACAGTCCCTTCATGAACTCTTTCACCAGACGATGAGACCACAAGGACGTCCGCCCCGTGGTTCTGGGGTATCGGGAGATCGCAGCAAGATGAATCTTGATGGACGCGTGTGCCAGACCAGCTTTGGCCAGCATCAGCAGGTACGGCAGTACCTGAGGAGCCGTAATCCGTAGAGGGTTAATCTTCTGTGCGTGGCACCAGACAGAGAACCTCTTCCATTTGTGTCCGTAGCATTTAAGAGTCGAGGACGCCCTGGCCTTTGCAAGAACCTCTCTGCAGTCGGCCGGTATGTCGTATCCTCCAAACTCTAGCGCTGCAGGAGCCAGGCCTGCAAGTTCAGCGATTTCGGGTCGTGGTGGAGGATGGCGCCTCCTTCCCTGGAGAGTAGATCCGCGTCCACCGGCAGCTTGATTGGCGGGGACGCTGACAAGTCCAGAAGGTCCGGGAACCATATCTGCCTCGGCCAAGCAGGTGCGACGAGGATCATCCTGCACCGTGACCTCTTGAGCTGGTTGACGAGCCGGATTAGCAGTGGCAAAGGAGGGAACGCGTAGAGGAACAGGCCCTCCCAGGGGAACGAGAAAGCATCGCCCATGCTCCTCGCCTGGGGAAAGCTGCTGGCGAACCTCCGGCACTTGGAGTTCGTCGCCGTCGCGAACAGGTCGATCTGGGGTGTGCCCCACCGTCGGAAGAGGCGATCCACTAGATCCTGCCGTAGTTCCCACTCGTGGCACGAGCGCAGCTCCCTGCTGAGTGAGTCGGCGATGGTGTTTTTTATCCCTGCCAGATGAAACGGCACCAGAAACATCCTTTGGGCGACGGCCCAATGCCACAGGTCCTGCGCCTCCTTGGACAGTGCTGTGGACCTGGTTCCGCCCTGTTTCCTGATGTAAAACATGGTGGTGGTGTTGTCGGTGAAGATCCTCACCACCTTGCCCTTGAGGGACGGAAGGAAGGACCTGAGGGCCCAGAACACTGCACGGAGCTCCAGGACGTTGATATGGAGGGACTTCTCCGTCGGGAGCCAAAGGCCTCTCGCGTGCAGATCTTCGGTGTGCGCTCCCCACCCTTCCAGGGAGGCATCCGTGGTCACTGTCTCCTGGTGGTCTGGGGTCTGGAAGTCCATGCCCGCCATCAGATGCGCGCGGGTGCCCCACCACCGGACCGCTCGGCGGAAACTCTCGTCGAGTGTGATCCTCTCCTCGAAGCCGCCCGTCGTTTGGATCCAGCGCGCGTCCAGGAACTCCTGCAACGGGCGCATCCGGAGCCTGCACATGGGAACGAGGTAGATGCAAGAAGACATCATTCCGAGGAGGGACTTGATGGACCTCACCTTGGCCGCGTCGGAAGCCAACATCCGCTGTACCTTGCCCAGGATGGACCTGGTCCTTTCCTCCGACGGGGAGGCCAGGAGGGACACTGTGTCGAGCTTCGCTCCCAGAAACAGTGCGTTTTGCGCGGGTACCAGGTGGGACTTGGCGTAGTTCACGGAGAATCCCAGGTCCGTGAGAAGTTGGACGGTCCTTGCCGTGTGCTCCACGGCGAGCTCCCTCGTCTTGGCTCGGATGAGCCAGTCGTCCAGGTAGGGGTAGACGTGGATCCCCTCGCGGCGCAGCTGCGCCGCCACCGGTGCAAGGCACTTGTTGAATACCCTGGGTGCCGACCGTAGTCCGAAGGGGAGGGCTTTGAACTGGTAGTGACGCCCTTGGACCACAAACCTGAGGAATTTTCGGTGCCCCTTTAGGATGGGAATATGGAAGTAGGCATCCTCCAAATCCAACGACGACAGGAAGTCTCCTTCCTCCAGCTGACCCAGGACGTGCTGGAGGGTGACCATCCGGAACTTCTGCGCCTTGATGAATTTGTTCAGACGTCGCAGGTCTAGGATGGGGCGCCATCCTCCCGTCTTCTTCTTCACGAGGAAGTATCTCGAGTAAACTCCGGAGCCCCGAAGCCTCTTTGGGACGAGTTCGATGGCGCCCTTCCTGAGCATCGCCCTTACCTCCAGGAGAAGCTGAGGGACGTGAAGCTCTTTCCTGGCCACGGGGGGGACGCGCGGGCACCTTCTTTGAAACTCGAGCGCGTGGCCCCGGGCTAAGGCATCCAGCACCCAACGGTCGGTGGAGATGGACTCCCACACGCTGACGAAGCTCGCCAGCCGGCCTCCCACCGGGGTGCATCAGTGGGGGCCCAACCCCACGGTTGGTTCAATCCTGTTTCGACAAGGCTTTGCCGCCTTGACCTCCTTGGCGACGACGGCGGGGTCCGCCAGACTTGCCTCGTCCTCTGTAGGCCTCCTGAGACGACGAGCGGGCCGCTTGACGGTAGGTGGAGAAACCGCCGCCGGAACCTTTGGAGGCGCCCTTGCCTCCGCTGCTCCGAAAGGGCGTCCGTCGTTGCTGCAGAACCCCAAGGGCCCGGGCCGTCTCAGTGTCCGCCTTAATGGCCTGAAGGGAATCGTCAACTGTTTTCCCAAACAGGTTGTTCCCATGGAACGGCATGTCCAGGACTCTGGTCTGTACGTCTTGACGGAAGTCCGTAGCCTTGAGCCATCCACGCCGCCTAAGGCACACGCCGTTGCCCAACTGGCGAAACCCAGTGTCAGCGATATCCGTCGCAATAGTGATGGCGTGGTCCGACGCCACCTCACCTTCCTGTAGGATCTCCAGGGCATCCGCCCTCTTGTCGTCCGGTAGGAAGTCCAGCAGGGGAGCCAGTTTGTACCATAGCTCCCTGTCGTAGCGGGCCACGATAGCCAAGGCGTTGGCCGCTTTAATCGTCGTCGCTGCAGACGAGATGACCCTGCGTCCCATAGTGTCCAATTTCTTTCCCTCGCCGTCCGGTGGGGAAGTCGATGTGGAGGCCGCACCCCCCCCCCGCTTTCTTCCTAGCCGCCGCGGAGACGACGGAGTCCGGGGTAGGCTGCGCCCGGAGGCACAGGGGGGCCGCGTCCGGGACCCGGTACTTCTTCTCGTACCGGTCTCTTCTAGCTGGCGTAGTGGAAGGGTTCTTGAGGAGGGCGAGGCCCTCATCCCAAATGTCGTCCAGTAGAGGCACCGCGAGGACCGTCTTCCTCTTGGCCTCGCGCCGTTGATAAAGGAATCCTTCCTTTTTCTTCTCCTCAGGGCAGAGTTGGAAAAGCTCGGATGCCCTGGCGATCATGGAGTGGAACGAACCAATCTCGTCGGGCGGAGAAGCCCTGGTGGGAGGTGACGACGGTAGATCCTCGTCGTATACGTCGTCGTCCGTACCAGTCGCTGCCGTGTCAGTCCCCGTATCATCCCCTCGGGTGGACGGGGAGGAGGGCTGGACGGTGCGCGACGGCTGAAAAGGAGGTGGAGGGTGAATCCTTCTTTTCTTGGGCGGGGGGACACCAGAAGGTCCCGGTTCAGGATCCCCTGACGGGAGAGGTTCCTCCGTCTGCAACGGTAGTCTCGTCCTTATCTCTGAGCATAAGGACTGTATAGCCAACAAAATGGCCACCGAGTTGTCTTACGGCGCTGGCAGAGGGGAATCCGACGGGCGATCAGGGGCCCCGTCGGCACCCTCGACGATGTCGTCGTCACCTGCGTCGGGATCCATCCCGACGGGCCGGTCTTCTTCCACGCCAAGGCCGTGGCTTAAGACCTCGATCAGCTCTTCCTCCGAGGTTGAAGCCGAATCTACGACAACGCCCTGCCCCCGCTTTTTCTTCCCCGCCGGGGATTTCACGGGGGTCCTATCGATGGGCACAAAAGAGGACTCCCTCCGAGGTGGCAGGGAGACTCTGAGCCCCGAGGTCACCACCACTGGTGTAGCCTCGACAGGCTGAGCCAGGGTCGCCGCGACAGTATCGATAGAGGGCTTGGCCGGATGGATTAAGGCCTTCACCACCTTAGGTGCGCTCACCGCCCTATCCTTGAGGGGGGGGACACTGCCTCGCTCCCCCTCCGATGGGGCCTTCGAGCTCGACCGGGGCCTCTCCAGGAGCTTTGCCGGGTGCTCGCCCTTCCTCTTACCCGACCCAGAGCGTTGGCTCGTGGCTGAAGGTGCCGGGGAGGGTGCGCCCTGCCTGGCGCCCGTAGAGCCCGACCGTTCGGCGCTCCCGGTGCCAGCGGACTCGCGGTGCTTGGCCTTGTGTTGGACCCCCGTCACCGGGGCGTCCTCAAAGGTCTTAGAAGACCGCTCGGATTTCTTCCTCTTCTTCTCGCCTGACGGGCTCTTCCCTCCCAGCCAGTTGGCGAGACGTTGATGGCGGTCCTTCATGGTCCGCTCCGACATATTTCCGCAAAACGCACAGTCCTTCTCCACGTGCGTCTTGTCCTCATGTAAGCAGTAGAGACAAAAGGAGTGTTCGTCCTCCTTAAAGGCGTTCTGCAGCTGGCATCCAGGGCAGACCCTGAACAGCTTTCCGGGCGTCGAGCTTCCCTTCTCCTGGGCCATGTCCGGGCCTGAGAAGCTTCTGGAGTCCTCCAAAAGCATAGCTCGACGAAATCTTCACCCTTGAGGGGCGCAGACGAATCCGACACGGGTCCCCGTTGATCGGATGGAGAGTCGGTGGAGCTTGAGGCTCTTTTGACCGAAAAAACGAAGTTTTTGAGCAAAAAACGTGAAAAAAATAGCACTAACGCTCGAGAGCAATAGCACGAGGATCCCAACACATGAACGTGCGGTAAAAATCTGAAGATGGCTGCCAGAGGCGGTGCTTAGGTAGAGGGCAGTCATTGGCTGTGGTCAGTATGACGCAGAGACCAGTGATTGGTTACTACTACGAAAGACAGATCAGAAACGAAACTGATACTGATTTTTTCTTTACCGAGGATTCCCAGCCTGACGACGGGGAATATTCATGAGCATGTGAATCCATGCCAGACCCCATGCTGGAGAACCAGATTAGTGTGGTCTGTCAGTTGGTTCATTTGAAACACTGCATATTGCGGAAAATCCTCAATTACCCATTCATCTTCGATCACTGGTCGTGTCCTCTCTCACGTCCGGTTCCTTAGATTACTGCAATGTACTGTATCTGGCTCTCCAGGCTTATCTTCTTCAGCGATTGCAAATACTGCAAAATTCTGCAGCCCAACTAGCAGTGGGGGTTCCTCGGCTCTGCTCAACCATTCCAATTCTGTTTAAAATGCACTTGCTCCTAGTGGCCAAGCGTATTAAATTCAAGGTCCTCTGTGTGGTCCATCGGGCTTTTTATGGTGAAGGGCTCGGTCTCCCTTTCCTCTTTTCTTCTTTGGCCTACTCCCGTGATCCTACAGTACCATCATGCCCTATTGGTCTAGGTGTGCTTTATACATTCTTTTTACATTGTGTTACATTACATTACATGCTCAGACACATAGGATTATTGTGCAGAGAAGAGATGGATGCTGAAATTAGAGTCTTTTTTTAGTGTGGCCCAAGAAAGAAAGGATTGTATAATAAGTACTCTAAAAAAAGCAGAAATGTTGACCTGAGCGGTGGTTGACTCTAGACCTTAAAAAAGAGATTTTTAATAGTCTTAAGTAAATTCAAAATCATTGAAGGCGTCTAATTCAAAGTAAGGGATTTCACACATTCAGGCTGCCCCCACTTCTACGACCTCCTTTTTGCCAGACGTGAGTGAGAGGTTGCTGTCATGCATCCAAGAGCCAATTGCTGATATGTTTGAGGAAACAAGTTTAGCCTTATGCAGCCCCCTCAGGAATACCCATATATTCAATTGCTATGTTGAAATAAAGTTGCATTGTTTGTACTCCTGGGAAAGCCAGAGTACCTTCTCAAACATGTCTGTGGATAAATTGGAGGTAATTTTAAATGAAATGCAAATTTCTTAAAGGCGACCACAAACTTTAGTGGATCCGCTGGATGCAATGTTCATCATTTGCAAAGCAGGGTGCAATAATGTAGAGTAAGACATGTCACAATCACCTTTTACACTCCATTTCATAAAAAATAAACGCTGTTTGCAAATTACGTTTTGCTGGCGGCATTTATTAATGGACTAGTGTACAGGCCCATGTACACGGTCCAGAGTGCAGGGTTTCATTGACATAGTAGGACCACTATGTATCCTAAGCCAACAGCTCCCTCTAGCGGTGACAACAGGCAAAGCTTTGTGAATTGGACCAATGTATATCCTATCCTAAGGCAACGGCTCCCTCTAGCGGGGACAACAGGTGAAGCTACTGCATCCGGCAAATATACAAGGACTAGAGATTGCTATGGAATCTGCCTGCTATTTTGCAGGTGCAAATGCGAGGCATAGTCCACAGGAATCCATTGATTTTACAGTGAATGAAAACTTCATGCAGGCGTAAAACCTGGACCTCTTCTCAATATGGGCGAAGAAAGCAAAGCTGAGATGCAAACTCTGCTTTGTGCCTCTCCTCCACCTTGGAAGGGGCCGTAAATGTGGACGAGCATTCAATGCAGATGTGAAGCATTAAACCTCCCTTGTATGCCTCCATTTAACCTACCGCCCTATATAAAACGATGCCCGCTGTATTATACTTTACTAGGACGCAATCAGGGTAACATTTTATTTATGTGTCTCAAGGGTGGGCGGTCATTCCATAGAGTGTATGTGATATAAGAGATACACCGCTGCAGCAAACATCTGAAGCAGAGCTTTGCAGGGTATCTCGAGATCTTCAACCACCTCAGTATACAGCAGTGCAACCAGTTTAGGTTAAACACAAACTCAGAGACATATCAGGTCTATGGCCACATCCCATTTTTTATTTTACTTTATTGCTTGTAGCGCAAACCTAGTTCGAGAGCAGCAGACCGCTTCACAACAGAGGGTGCCAGCATTGCACTTGGCATTTTATGCAAAAGCACAGTACTATTGATGGCGGAAGGGGCAGTATTTCTATTGAAAGGGAGAGGTTTTAGTGTTTTTTGAGGAACTGGAGGATGGCGGGGGTATCTCTGCCGGGTCTGTACTGTGCATGTCACTGAGCTGCATCAAAGCTAGCACCATGAGAGTAACCAACAGCTGCTTCACCTGCAACAGGCTCAAATTGAGGAATCAACCTGGAGGAGAGAAGTCTTCTCTTTAGGAGAAGAAATTAAACAATCACTGACAAAGTCAGCCTTACATCAGAAGCCTGTGAAGTGAAAAGCATCATAGCCGCTATGGGACATCTCTCTCCATGCATCTTTAGGTTATGAGAGGTCGGCCCAGATTTACATCCCTCGCATGGATGGTCTATATGGCTATACACCGCACACAAATGGAACCCAGTTGCTTCACTATGGTATTGGGATGGAAAAATAAACATGATCACAATCAACCCACTTAAGGGCCAATGTGTAAGCATGGAGCAACCTGGAGAATAATGGTGGGCACAATTGTCTGCAGGCATTCTCACTTCATGCCACTACACGAGGTGCATTACTAATGGACATTGGCCATCATTAGGACCCTGGCGTTAAGGGGTTAACGGCGCCGTAAAATGTTGCGGCGCCGTTAACCCCTTAACGCCTTACTACGAGGTCCCTTTGTGGCTCCCGACCTTAACGGCTGTCTGGACCAGCCATTAAAGTAGGGACCCACAAAGAAACTTTGAATGTAATTATGGTACCGCAATTTGCGGTACCGTAATTACCACCTTCCCCATTCCCATTGAGCCCTATGGGGCAAAAATGGGAATGGGGAAGGGCCAATGGTAAATGGGGAATTACCGCCCTGCCAACCTTGGAATGGGGTGGTAATTCCCCATTTAACCATGGCGGAGTCGGTAAGTTACCGGCGTTAACCATGGCGCTAACGCCGGGGACCTAATGAGGGCCATTCTCAGCAATGATTGTGAATTCCTCATCATGAGCAAAAACGACGCAAGCGCAGGACAGATTTAATGAATCAAAAGGTTCAGGTGCCGAGCTTTGAAATGTTTCAATGGAAAACACTGTGCATATTACATTCATTGTGGCCTGCAGAATCCCTGTCTTTTTGATGAACTCTACCCCAAAAGTAAAGGGAGCTTTAATGCGAGTGGTGAGATGAAACATAAGAACCAAGCACATCCATAAGGCCTTGGCTGTGTGTTCTCTGGGCACAAGGTGATGATGGAACAAGCAAGAAACATGCTCATTATTGGGCAGATATGAAACAACTGCACAGGAGGTGGTGGTAGGGCTGTGTTTGTAAGCGCCGAGTTCCCCGAAGAGATAAGTCACAGAGTGTAACAGGGAGCACTTAGTCTGTACCCTACATTCAGACCTGCCAAAGGGTGGTGGAATGAGCCGTGGTGTATGTTTTTCGAATCTTCCTAGAAATAGTCAGATTTGAAGACAATCATATGATACATTGAAAACTGACAAATGTAAATAGGACTAATATACCTAATATGGCCACATTTAACCACGCCCATAAGCGAATGTAAGCACCTGTCATACTAAACCCTGGCATTACGCCTGCGCAGAGCCGTTTTCTAGCTGTTTACAGAGCCCAGACTGTCAGTCTGCTGCAGCTGCGCTGGGAGCGAGGACTGCAGAGGCTTCTCCGCCAGGGGGGTGTGTGCGCTTTCCGACTGGAATCATAAGCAGAAACTATCCAGTCTGGAGGGGCCTGTGATAAACCGCGTTTTTGCAAACCTTCAGTCACCTGCGCTGCAAAAGTCAAAAGAGACTCTCATTGGTCACTTCCTAATCAAGCCCGCCCCAACCCCTGGCCATTGGAAGTCTTTAAATACACTCTGCACTGCGCACCTGCGCACGCACCTGGGGGAAGTACCCGAAGTACGGCTGTTGGCTGGGGATCTCTGCTGTGGAATCTTGCTTTGGCGCTGCTTGCCGTGACTTGAAATCCTTCGCTTTTTCGAACTGACAGGACGTCTTTAAAGGCAACACGGAAGTTGCCTGTCCTTGCTGAACACCAAGTACATACTTTAAAACAACCTGCCTTGTTAATGGTTAAAGGTGAAAGAAAGTAAGCAGTGTGTCTAACCCTCATTCTTTGCCCCTCCTCTTACAGAGACTCTCATTGGTCACTTCCTGATCCTGCCTTTAAATATGCTCTGCACTGCGCACCTGCGCGCGCACCTGGGGAAGTACCCGAAGTACGGCTGTTGGCTGTTTGCTGCGTTGCGCAGTGTGCAGTCAGTAGCATTTTCTTTTTTTTTTGTTTATTTGTGATAAACCGGAATTTTGGAAAAAAATCTTTAGGCAGGGTTGCATGGAAATATAGCCACATGATTGGTGTGTGGTGAAGGAGGCTGGTTTGTGCAAGGTACGTGAAGAGTAAAACTGTGTACCCGCGTATACGAGCGTTAGCTGATACTCCTTTATTTCTTTAGCTTGTTGGTGAAGTAATGAAAAGAAAGCTTGTGAGAGGTAAAAAAGATTTAGCAATGGCAATGAATAATATAAAAACCCGACGCATGAGTATAGCGCATGCTAATGCAATCGCTATGCCATTGCCCTCTGACTCTGATGAGAATCTAATTGAATGCGCCCAAAATTAATCTGCTAGATTGGTTAATAAAAAGAGTGATGATGGAATCCCTGCCTCCTCGCAGTCTCTGTTCAATGAGGAGCCGAGAATGGGAGGAAGTGAGGGGATTGAGACGGGATGGAATGTGGCGAAACAGTCACATCAAGGACAAAATACCGTCTCATTTATAGATACACCTCATATATTTGCTTCTGGAGAAATAACTTTACTGGGAATATCTGAACATTTTGATTCCTCCACACAATGCTCTAACTTGGTGGGTAATATGGTGAATACAGAGGAAGTTCTGAGTGAGTCTAGGAGGATTGGTGATGGGATTCATGTTGATATACTAAAAGAAGTGAAGTCGCAGACTTTTATTCTAAAAGAAATACTGCTTGCCTTGACAGCTTTCCCTGGTATGTTAGCTGAAAATATGACTAAGTGGAAAGTAATGATAGGTGAAGGGCTGCCTAAGACTCCACCTAATACAGCAAGTACTGAGCCACAGGACTCCAGTGAGTCGGATCTGCTTTTGACAAAACCGGCCAATGTAGATAATGAGCAGAGTGTCATTGAGGTACATAGTGCATTAAATAGCAGTAGCTTAGCAGATGATTTGTTAATTCCTGCTGCAGCCAACGAGCCTATCAGGGTGGCGGATATATTTAATGTCAAGATATCCACAAAAAAAATGAAAAAAAATAGACAAAAAACTGATGCGGGATAAAAAGGCCCTGAATGCATCTTCCTTAAAATTTTTGCGGGAGGTTAATATAGGCAACCCTGATGTGGCAACGACAGAAAAAAAAGATACTGAACAGTCGAAAGCTGTAATGGAAGTGTGTGTGGATGATGTAAGCTGGTGAAAAGAGGGACGATGACAATAAGCCCTCTAATAAATCCTGCTGACAAAAAGCAGGAGTGCACTGCCCAGATGGGGAATGATTATGGTAAAAGTACTGAGCCTAGGGCGATCCTGGTGTCTGATATAGGGATAGATAAGGATTTAAAGGAGACTGGTTACTCTGATGCGGTAAATAAACTATCGGAGGCTATTAAGAATAAAATAGTCACCGACAGAATTGATGCTAATCTGAAAAACCTGGAAATGGGCATGCTTGACATTTTTGATCTATTCAAGAACCCTGAAGCACAGATGCGAAAAAAGATCCCTCTCAGTGATACGAGGATGTCTGAAAAATCGAACAAAATTACTGAGAATACCAGTAAGTTAAGGCAAATACATGCAGAGCTAATGGGTGAGCAAAGAGAGGGAATAAGGAGAGAGAGATATCACGAGAGAAGCTCTGAGAGAACTCATAAAGAAGGTACGAGTATAGAGCAGGCGCCGATTTCTAGAGGGACGCAAGTCATCTGTAACACTGTGGAGAGTGGTACGGATAGCATAGTTGGAATGCCGGTATCAGAGATATTGATAAAGAGAAACAATATACTATCCAAAAAAGAGGACAGAGAGGATAAAGAGCGGCCTTTGACAGTGGCAAATGTGTGAGAAATAATACAGGAATTATTGTCAAATAAATCTGGAGGATCGGCGATGATAGAAAATACAATCACCGAGAGTGGTATACGGAAGGATGACATATATAATGAATTTAGTAAAGGCTCCAGCTTGAAATCTAGGCAGGAAGCAAGAGTACCGGTGGTTATAAGTACTCAGTATGATGATGCTCCTAGGGAGCGAGGGGAGAACGCTTATAGAGTGCAAGATATGGCATATGAAAACTATGTGAATGGGAAAAATCAGAGTAGTAACCAATATGATAGAGTGCGGCGGACCAATCGATCTAGTGAACCATGCTTGATTCTATACTATGTGTTCGATGATGGTTACTACCCTATATTAAATAGATCTTATATCTTGAATCTGTTTAGAGAGATACCTGAATTAGCTCTTGTTTCATCTTGTGATATACAGCTAGTGGACTTAATTGACCCAAATAGGTTGGACTTTGTACGCCTAGTGATTGCATCACCAATGGTGAGAGCCCTTATACTTAAGCAAGCTGGGCTTTTGCAAAAGAGGGGGTTTGACACCTATGAGTTTGTGGATTCGGGTGAGAATATGGAAGAGAGAAATGAGGAGCAATTATCTCAAAATAAGAATATAGTAGAGAAACAAAGGGTGATGAATCAAGTAGGGGGTGAGCACTTAACACAAAGTGAAATGGATGAATGGAGAGTAATGGCGGTTTCACTTAGGGATACCCTGGAACAACTAAAAGGTTTGGGTAAATCCCTTCAGTGATGATAGTTTTTTTAACTTGGTGTTGTGGAATTCAAGAGGACACACACATCTGGTACAAAACAAAAAAGTATGTATGAACTTAGAGAAATTCGATTTTGTCCTGTTACAGGAAGCTTGGGCATGTGGACCACTGTTATGGGATGGCTTTGTTGTACTTTGCCTATGTGGTACAAAGGGACAAAGAGGGCGACCTAAGGGTGGCTTAGCGCTTGCGTATCGTAATGATCATGATATAGCATTGATAAAAGAGAGACATGTTCAGGAGTCATGCCAAGCAGCAAATTTCCGAATTGTAACCAATGAGGGGAACACTCATCTGATGATCATTAATATCTATTGGAATGATGCGGAAAAGGATTATTTTATGCTTAAAAAGATGTTGTTAGAGTTGAATACATTGCTAGAAGAGTGGACAGTCTCTAATCCAAAGGGCTTGATAATCTTGGCAGGCGACCTAAATGCGGACTGTGATTTAACAAGTGATGAAAGAACGGCAATCCTAAATGGAGGTGGTAATCAGGGAAGGGGGCCTAATAACAAACAGAATAGAGGAGCGTTATGGTGTAATTTTGCTAATTCTTGGGGCTTGACACAGTTGTTTAATGATTCACCGACATGGAATGCGCGTGGAGTATCTTCTGTTATTGATTTTATCTTTGCTAGTGATCTCCTAATTGGAAATAGGTCAAATATGCATGTGGAAATCAATTTGGTAAGCGATCATGCAATGTTATCTATAAATTTAAATATAAAGAAACAAAATAGGCTTAATAAAGTATATTGTGCGCAAACAATTGTAAATGTTAGAGGATCGAGAATAAAGTGGAATATGAACAAAACAGATAAATTCAATAGCATGATGAGTCATAATTTTGAGAAATGTGCTCTAGAGGTAAAAAAGACTCAATACTCGGTTGATAAATTTGGCGAGTTTTTGGACATAATGATGGACAAGTTAGAGCAACCAACGTCTAGAGTATTGTTAAAAAGGAAAAACCATAGGTACACTTTTGACCTTGAGATCAAGATACAAAGGGCCAGGTTGAATAAGGACCTCCGTGCCATAAAAAAACAAAAGCTACCCCTTGAGGATAACAGAGAGCTATGTAGAAAGAGGCGACAAGCTTACAGGAACTGGGGGCTACATCATCAAGCCTCCTTATTACAGAGGGATGGTGAAAAAATGCTGAAAGCTATGAAGGAAAGTAACTCGAGAAATTATTGGGCCCTAATCAATAGTACCGAGATTACACAAACTCAATTAAACACCAATCCGATAAGTGAAAAAGTATGGTGTGAGCATTTCGAGAAGTTATACACAAGCTCTTGTAATGAGGAGTTTGTGTTTGAAAAAAAGGCTCCCAATTGGACTCTTGATGTATCTGTGAATAAGATACTAGCGATTATAAAGAGAATGAAAGCCTCATGTACTCCGGGTCCCAATAATTTATCTATGGTACTGATAAAGCAAAATGATTTGTTGTGGGCGAAAATATTCCATATGTTATTTAAAAATGTAATTGAGACGCAAACTATGCCAGTATCCTGGAAAATCTCCTATGTAATACTGATCTTTAAAAAAGGTAATCGTCAGAGTACGTTAAATTACAGACCGATTTCTTTAATAATTATTGAAACAAAGATATTTTCAGCTATAATACTTGAAAGTTTACTTGATTGGATGGAGGAAAAGGATATTTTAGATGTCCGTCAGATTGGCTTTCGTAAAGACCTGGGAACCGATGCTGGGGGTCTTATAGTGACTATCTTGCAGAATCAAAGATCTAAAATAGGGAATTGCCCCATATATGCTGCATCTATGGACCTCTCTGCTGCATTTGATATGGTGGATAGGCCACTTCTATGGCAGAAACTGGTAACGTTAAACATAGAGGGGGGCCTACTCGCAATGATTATTCACCTATATTCAAATACAAAGCTAAAGGTTCGATTGAATAATGATGGCCTGATGTCCATGGAAATTCTATCAAAGAATGGCTTGAAACAGGGCTGTGCCTTGGCAGCAATTTTATTCAATCAGAATGTCTCTGGAGCAAATGCTAGACTGGAATCTGCGGGCCTATTAGCTCCCAACGTCGGTGGAATTGCGATTAGATGGTTAGCCTATGCGGACGATTTTATGCTCCTTGATAAAACTAAGATCGGCCTACAGAGGCTTATTGATGCCTTTGTTAGTTTTATTAGTGATTTGAAACTGAAAATCAATCCACATAAAACCGTGGTGATTAACCTAGGGGAAAGCAATAAAAAATCTGCAAATCATGTATGGTACGTAGAGGGAACCGCAGTTCGCCTACAGAAAGCATTCAAGTATCTGGGCTACTCTTTTGTTAGCAACATGTCATATAGCTTTGTGAAACAAAGTTTGGAAGTGAAAGCCATCGATGCAGCGAATCAAATGAGAGTAATTGAAAGCAAATATGGGAAATTCTCCATGAATGCTTGTAGGTATTTCTACAACATGAAGGTGATTCCAAGGTTGGCATATTGTTTGGAACTCTATCCAGAGAAAGACGTATTACAGTTAAAAAGTATTGAATCTAAAATCTGGAAAAAGCTATTATTCTTTTTGCCAAAATGCATACCGATGGAATTAATAAGATACGAGTTTCGTTTTAATTCTCTAAAATGGTCTATGGACTGCAAAAAAGCGATGCTTTATAGAAAATGTGTGCTTGCTAAGCATAATTCAATATATCAAGTTTGTATGAATGACACAGGGAGATATATGCCTGATTTGAAAGCAAAGGTGGAAAAGATGATGAGTAACATTGGGGTGACAATGACTTCCCTCTTGGAAAGACCCGACAAAATCAAAATGATGATTAAAGCTTTCGATTGGCTAGCGAATAATTATGTAATAACGAACTCAAAACTGTATGCACAAGTATTCTCCATCTGGAAATGGTTTCCTGAACCTGAGCAGTATCTGGTAAAATGTCCATCGCGGAAATTGCGTTGTAGTATCATGAGATTTAGATTTAAGGTTGTGAATACTAATGAAATAGGCGCAGTAAGAAAACTGATCCCAGAAAATATGAAAGTGTGCCGATTCTGTATGTATGAAGAATCTCTGGAATCATTGTCACACTTGCTACTTGGTTGTCCTATGTTAAAGGAAGAAAGACTTGCTTACTTTGCGGAATTTGTAACTGACATGTCGTGTGTATTCAGAGAGCAAATATGGTTTGAAATGTTACATGGTCGCAACATCATATTGAAAATAAGGGTGATAGCGTTTTTGGCAAATGTATGCAAAGTTGCATAGAAGGTTTCAAGTCGGTCTTTTTAGGTGAAAGAAATGTATTGAATTGAAGACTTGATTGAGTCTATTTTTAGAAAGAAAATGCTTATGTAGTTGTGGACTAAAAAGAATGTTTATTTGATGTGTAAAATGTTGGTTTAAGATGTTTGTGTTAAATCATAAATGCATTTTTACTATTTTATGCTTTGATAATGAAAATTTGTAAAGGTTTTTTTTAAACCAATATACAATAACAGAAAAAAAAAAATAGGACTACGTGCCAAAACATGTTAGTCTATATTTTTAGGCTTTGGCTTCAAAAGCACATGAGCACGTTTTGACACTGATCCAAGCCTTCACCACAAAGAAACTGTGCAGGGTTTCGGTCACATTCAGAAATCAATGTATGTGGCACGTGGCTTTGTGTGTCAGTAGAGAAGAGTGTGTGTCGTGTTGGAGATACTGGGGTAGAATTGTGCAAGAAAGGTATTGTGGCCCCTGCTCCCATAGTGCAGCAAATTATTTTCTTTGCCCAATGGGTGTTGTCCTGGAGGGCAAAAAATCCAAGCCAGATTATGCCAGACCCTTGGAAATATCCACATGATTATGGAATAGTGTGTTATTGTCATAAACTAGAGCAAACTGTTTGAATATACAATCAATATAGTTAAAGTATATTAAAAGGATAGAAATGAAAGTCACTGCTGCAAGAGAGGATGCACACTTCATTATTATGTGGTCTTCCCATTTTATTCTAATTTATGTATGACAAGGACATGGCACATTTCCAGAAAGAGAAGTAGATAGGAACAGCCATATTATGTGTTTTCATGGTGAATACTCCCATCACTTCATGGCAAAAGGTGATTGCATAATTGCTATTGGTGCTTACATGTACTTATTAATTATTTCCATAAAGAGCATTCACATTCAAAGCACCAACCAATAGACCTGCCAATGTACAAAGATGATCTCTGAACAATATTTGATAATGTGGGGCATAGACTGCCATGGTAAATAAATAACTATTTACAATTCTTTATAGGTTTTGACAAATAGATGTCTGCTCAAGAAGCCCACCTTGGACCCAGATGATCTTTCAAACCACTGAGGAGCACTATCCTCCCAAATAATTGAAAAGTCATTGAGAAGACAGTTGCCAACCTACTGCATGATCGCACTAACCAACATGGTCTTCTCCATGACTACCAATCAGACCAAAATGGAGCAGTGAAAGAGCCCACATCCAGGTCAAATCTGTCCTCAAATCATGGCGAAAGGTGACCCATGCCTCCTGACTCTCCCTGGAACATTTGACAAAGGTGCCACCTGACACTGAGAAGGCTATTTGCAAACAGAATTGTCTTCTCAGACACAGTTAGGAAAGGGTGTTTGCACAGACACCAAGTCATCCATAAGGGTAACTAGAGTTTAGAATACCAGATGCTCACCTATGGAGTGCCACACAGCTTAATATTCTCCACAGTAAGCTTGCATCTTTAAATGGAGCCACTGGGATTACTTCTCAATGACCCCAACATCTCACTCCACCAATCACCAAACAACAACCAAACCCGCCTAAAAGTCTGTTGTACCCCAGACAACTCATGCCCCGGGTATTGCCTCTCCACCATCCAAGCGTGGATGACAATCTTGTACTTGAACCTCGACCCCACCAAGATGGAATTTGGTTAATGCGCTCATCCATCTAAGCAGGATACTAATCAAATCTAGCTAAACAACATGCACATTGATAGCTTTGCCCGGACCCGCATAATAAATCACTTGGATTCACTATAGACAACAATCTCTCCTTTCAACAGCAGAGAAAAACTATCAACAAAAATTCACAAATTGCTGGGTGCCAGGTAATCCTGTTCAGGAAGATACAGCTCTTGCTTGCCCCTGAGGGGATCACTGATTAGCAAAAAACCCTATGCCAAGACATTTTGCGGATATGCCTGACCCCCTTAGGTCTGCCCAACACACTGCGGTATGACTCATAATGGTAAAATAGAAATGTAGCTGTGTTTCTCTCATCATAAAGGAGCTCTGCTGGCTTCCTATCCCAGACAAAATACTCTTTATGTATCCCATAATCTCTGATCCGGCAACCACAGCTCGAACACCTACCCAGCTATCTGCAAAACTCTATAATTCCAATGTGTTCAGCTCCTCCAGGAGCCATCCTATCACAACACGCAAGAAAGAATGGCAAACAAGGAAAAACAGGAAAGCGTTTTTTTTTTTTGTGCTATCCCCTGATTACTGGAAGACCACCCGAGTGGCAATCTGAAATGTGCAAATGTTCCTACAGTTCAGGAAGGAACTAAAAACCTTACTCTTCAGTCAATACCTTGGTGCCAGATAGACTCCTTGCGTTCGTACAATACAACCCATTCCCATTGCTGGGAGATCCCATGACAGATCTTGAAACCCACTTTACCTCATATGTTACCCTTTTGTAACACAACAAGAGTAACAAGCTACCGCGCCTCCTGTTTCTTAAATATGCAACTTTTGAACACTTAGCTGCCAAGATTCAACAACTGCATGCAAATCTCCCACTCTTATGTGAAAATATTAAAAACACAGTGTATTCATTTAATCAAGAAAAACATATATATAGACACATTATAACAACTGATCTAATAGAATAACGCACAGGACATATATATTCAATGTATTAATGTGCAATTGTGTAATGCAGGGTTTGTTTTAAAGTGCCATCCGAGGAAAAACAGTACATTATTTACTTGCCAGCGATTGTTATACTTGCTACACCATAGCAAGACAGGGATCATGGTGATCGTTTCAACAGGAGTAGATTTCTTCTTTTAGAAGTTTCAAATGAGGAATATACAAACCCTGCTGTTGTTTGATCACTGACCAGACATTGGGCCTCGTTACGAGTTATGCCGGTAAGGGAAAAATGGCATTAACGGCACCGTTATCTACGGTGCCGTTAATAGCGGCATAGGCGCGTACACGCACCTCTTCGGGTAGTAAATACCGGCATGCCGGTAATAGGGGGCAATCACAACCCACGCAAACATGCAAATACCGGCATCGCGAACACGGAAATAATGGGCTGCATGATGCTGGAAAAACAGGCATCGCGGACCACCCGCAAACAGCAGCCAAGATACAAGGCAGCTGCCACAGGTGCACACAATCCCCACAGGTGGAGTCAAAGGAGGCTGTGCCAGTATGAACTGAGCACACCCACACACCACACCCCCCCACAGGTGTACGCAATGCAGAGTGGCCCAGTACAAAAGGAGCACACCCACACACCACACCCCACCCTAGGTGTAGGCAATGCAGAGTGGCCCAGTACAAAAGGAGCACACCCACACCACACCCCTTCCTACACCAAAATGCTACCAATTGCATTTGCAATCATGGTGCTGGAGGACATGCCTATACTGCTACAACTACAGCAACAACAGCAACAACAACAACAACTACAGCTGCAAGAACAGGCAGCACAGAGGAGACGCAGGAGGAGAAGGAGGGTGAGACAGGCCCAGCAATTACCACCAGCCCAGCCACCAGCACCTCATAGGCAGCCACCAATCCCTCGCACCAGACCCAGCCCATTCAACCTAGCCCCTGAGCAGATCCACACTCTGTACCGGTTGGACCGTGACACCATCACCACCATAGTGGACATGATACACAACGACATTGCCAGCCACATACAAATACGCACTGCCATCCCCCCACTACTGAAGGTGGTGTCTGTGCTACACTTCCTGGCCACAGGCACCTACCAACACACAGTGGGCCAGCTGCATGGCATTTCACAACCACTATTTTCATGAATGCTGAACCAAGTGCTGGATGCCCTCCTGAAGCACGCAAGCAACCACATAACCCTACCACGGACTGCCCAGGAGATAGCTGAAACCAAAGTAGGCTTCCATGCACTGGCAGGCATGCCCAATTGTGTCGGTGCCATCGACTGCACCCATGTGGAATTGGTAGTCCCCCATGCCATAGAGGCGGTGTACCGCAATCGCAAGCAATACCACTCCATCAATGTGCAAATGGTATGTGACTCCAGCAAGATCATCACCCATTGCTGCGCCCGATTTCCTGGATCCACCCATGATGCCATGGTACTGCGCAACTCCACGCTACCCCGTCACATGGAGAGACATGCTGGACCACGTGCCTGGCTGCTCGGTGAGTTGCACAACAGGCCCATGGCAATGCTGTGGGGTACTCATGTGTGTGGATGCAGAAGAGGGGGGGATAGTACATCTGGGTGGGAAAAGGGGGGGGGATAGTTTACCTGGATGGCAATAGCCAGTGAGTGGAGAATGAATGCAGAGCTAAACACTCCTCACCTGACACAGCCAAACGGAAAATGACACGTCACTGGGCCACATACCACAAATAATGCAAATGGAAGACAACAAGTAAGAGGTACAACCGGGGCACCATGGTGATGGCAAGCAATGCATGACTGAATAGGATGGCAACTGTGCCAATGCGGCCTGTGTGACCATGCATAGTAAAGAGTATACAGCATGAATTGGAGGCTAAACCTTGTCGCACTGCCACAGCACATCTGCCTCAGCATGCATGATTACACCCTGCATCATCTATTCAACCCCATCCAGTGTTCCACACCTCTTTACAGTATACATTCCATATTAGTGACTATTTGGTACACGTACAGGGACATGTGCATGCTCACACCTAATAGCTGCTGCCATGACCGTGCTCCCTGAAGGTGTCAGTTCAGAGTGACACACACCTATTTGTACCTGCTTGCAGGTGATGGAGGATATCCCTTGAGGCCATGGCTACTTACCCCTGTGCGGATCCCGCAGAACAGCCATGAAGAGGAGTACAATTGTGTTCACACTCGTACCCGTGTTGTGATTGAGCAGGCCTTTGGCCTGTTGAAGGCGCGGTTCCGCTGCCTAAGCAGGTCTGGTGGGGCACTCCTATATAGGCCTGAGAAGGTGGCAAAGATCACCATGGCCTGTGTCATGCTGCACAACATGTGCGTCCGAAGGAATGTACCACTGCCACCTGACATTGACATGCATGGCCTGGGTGAGGATGAAGGGGATGGAGACGGAGGTGAAGGAGCCCCCCTGCCAGTACGTGATGCACGGGACGGCCATGCTGTACGCCAAGCACTAATTGACAAATACTTTTAAGATACAGGGACCATGAATGACTTTTGTCAGTCAGACACTGGGCCAATGTGAACATGCACAAAGGGAATGTTGTAATTTGGACATTGAACACTGTAACACATTAAATCAGTGGTCTTCAAACTTTTTTGGCCTGGGCCCCCCCCGAGCAAAGTATGGGCAGGCCGGGCCCCCCCAAAAGTGCCAGATGGACAGTATGTAGAAATCGCTATGAACTTTTGCGCGCCGTCACCGTACCCTACTCCCAGTACAGACCCTGGGCTCTCCCCACCCTACTCCCACCACTATCCCAGTGCTGCTGCCCATCCTGCTCCCACCACAGTCCCATAACACAAGCATACACACATCCATACACATTTAAATAAAAAATAAATCGCCATAAACATACCTCGCTTGGTTGCTAAAATGCCCCGCTCCAGGTTGCTCTGCTTGTATGTGCGAGGAGGCGCAGGCGCACCCCCTCGCACATACATACATACATGCAGTGTCCCAGCCAGCATTTCCAATGAGCTATGCAAGGCTGGCGAAGCAAAACACCCCCAGGGTTGCATGGATCAGTGATCATGTGCGGCTGGGGAAATGATATGATATGATATGGCATTGGTAACGCGCCTATACACAAGTGTTTCAAAGCGCAAACAAAGTTTCCCTTTGACAGTTCAGCCAGCTGGAAAAAGCAGCTGAGGGAGTGCTCAGTGTTTCACTGGGCTGGCTCTTCGGCTCCTCCGTAATGGGTGAGGTGGCCGGTGGGTGGACGCCCCCTCACCCATTATGGATGAGCCGGAAGGATTGGACTGGCCTATAGAGCAATAGGGCGATGACGTACCGAAAATGCAGAATGCTAGTGTAGGCCAGTAAAAATGGGCCACTTTTTTGGCCAATGTGGGCCATTTTGAGGAGTTACTTCACTATGCAGCTAGTAGTTTTGATCATTGTTGCTGAATAAATATTCTTTAAATATCACCATTTGTTTACATTTGAACAAAAAACAACCCCTTGGGTACTGTTCAAACAGTCTGTGACTAAACACTGAATATCCATTTGCAACTGCTGGACATTTTTTCATTGGTGCCTAATACCGTTTTATGGCCCAGTCTGACCATGTGAGCTGGCCCTTCCCAGTTCCTCCAATCTAAAAAAAAAAAAAAAAAAAATTTTTTTTTTTTTTTTTTTTACATTTCATGCTGGGCTCTGGCGCCCCCCCTGGGATGCGGCCGCGCCCCCCTGGGGGGGCGCGCCCCACAGTTTGAAGACCACTGCATTAAATGGATGCACACCAACAATAACAATGTCCAGCCATAGATTGTTCTCCAGAAAACTTGTGTATTATATGAAAGTGCAAAACTGTGCCCACTCCCCCCCTCCCACAATCCCCCAACAAACTCCCTCTCCCACCCCACAAACCCTCAAAACACCCCTGTTAACTCCCTCTCCCACCCCACAAACCCTCAAAACACCCCTGTTAACTCCCTCTCCCACCCCACAAACCCTCACACACCCCTGTTAACTCCCTCTTCCACCCCAAAAACCCTCAAATCACCCCTGTTAACTCCCTCTCCCACCCCACAAACCCTCAAAACACCCCTGTTAACTCCCTCTCTCACCCCACAGATGCAAAGTGTCCCCATGTGTGCAACGGACAGTGCTCCCTTCCACAATGTGTTTTGCCACAATGTCATTGTCTGTGCATTCACTTCTTTTGGACTTTAGTGTCGGGTGGTGCCATGGCCGACTGTCATGCGCTCCTCCTTATGTGACGCACCGGACTGGATTGCGCCGAGGTGGCAGGGCTAGTAGTTGCGGAGGAGTCTATTGTCAATCGACTGTCTGTGTGAAGGTGTGGCCGCTGCATCTGAGCGTTACCTGCAAGGATGGCCTCCGTGAGTGTCCCCATGCACTCCCGGAAGGCACGCGTGGATGCCTCCATTGCTGCAGTATTGGCTGCTATTGCCCTTTCGATGGCATCCATGGCCTCATTGCCTGCTTCCACCTGCTGGCGCATGATCTGGAGCATGTACTCCTGCCTGGCCTCGACCCTTGTCAGGCGGCCATCAAATGAGGTGTCGTCCGCAGGTCTGCAGGTTGCTGGCAGGGTGGAGGAAGGCAGAGTGGAGGAAGGCAGAGTGGAGGAAGGCAGGGTGGAGGAAGGCAGAGTGGAGGAAGGCAGAGTGGAGGAAGGGGCCTGTGCGGAGCCATCCTCCGGGGCACTGTCCTCAAACAGCGCATTGTCTGATTCCCCGAGGTCGGAATCATGTAGACACGGATCATCGAGGCACTCAAACTCCACTAGAGGTTGGGGGCTGGCAATGTGGCTTGGGGTGGGTGTGCCAGGCATCATGTCTGATTCTTCTTCCACCTCTGTGGACACAACATCCCTGTTGGCTGGCGGCAGGGCTACCACTGTTGTGGTTCTTTGTTGTTGGGCAGTGGGTGCAGGTGTCCCCTGCAGGGTTGGTGCCTTGCGTGGCACACTGGCGTTGGCAGGTGTCTTTTCCTTGGCTGGTTGTGTTGGGGTGTCCCTGGTCCCCTTGCGTGCACTGGACGTGCTCGCACCCCTGTCCAGTGGTCCACCTTCATCATCGGTGCCTGGGGGATAGAAGAGATGCAGGTCATCAGTGATGTTGTCAAATGGCAGCTATGTTGAATTGCGGTGGGATATGTTCATGCATTCAGCCATCATTTCATTTCTGGTTTGTTGCTTTAGGTGTACTGAGGGGGTATGTGGGGAATCAATGCATGGCTGGTGGGGTAGCATTAGTTTGGTCTCTGTGTGGTGGGTGCATGGGCATGGTTGGGTCATGTGGAACCTCTGTTGGGATTGGGGTTGTCACTCAGCGTCCATGTGATGCAGGGAGTGACAATGATTATTCTATGGATATGTTGATGCATCACCTTGCCCACTCTAACTTCCCCAGTTGGGCCACGTCATGTGTCGTGATACGTGGTTGTGATGGTACACTCACCTTCCTCTGTGATGATTGCTGCGCCAACCTCCTGATCTCCGATCCCCTCAATGGTTTTGGGGTCAATGAAGCCACTTGCCGTCTCCTCCCATGGCATCAATTGGACTGGGGAGTGTGGGCCACCGCCTGTCGCCATTGCGGCTCTCCGGTTCTCAGACATGATCCTCCGGACACGGAGGCGGAGGTCGTCCCACCGTTTCCGGCAGTCGCGCACACTCCTTGGGGCGCACCCCACTGCTGTCACCCTCTGAGCTTCCTCAAGCCAGACCTCTTTTTTGCGGGTTTGGGCCGCATGCTTTAGGCCTGTGCTGAGTATTACATCTGCATGCTCTTCCAGGGTGTTGGCGAGCATGGTGAGCTCAGCGTCCGAGAAACGCTGCTTCCTCTTCCTCTGTGTGGATTTCCTGCTGGCCTTGGACATGATGATGCTCCTCTGACACACTACGGCACGGGAGGAGTGTTGGTTGTGGAGTATTGCAATGGATTGTGTTTTTAAAGATGGCCGCCGGGCCATTTCTCATTCCAGCGCAATGACGTAAATTCTGGGTCCGGTTTTGCGAACACGGTAATTCCGTGCCGGAGTTACCGTGCCGGTGTTTAGGGGTTCATTGAAGGCGGTTATGGAGTGGACGCAAGCCACAATGCCGGTATAGGGGGTTGGTGAGACGTTACCGGGATGGCGGTTTTTCCACTACCGGCATGGGGGGACGCGCATGCTCGCACACTCGTGATCGACCGCTGGTACCGGGTTCTCGAGGGCACGGACACGCACTTCCCGGCATGCCGGTAATTGGGCCGGATTTTCCAGCCGACTCGTAATGAGGCCCATTGTATTTAATTACCACACTCTATTTTGTTTGAAAACTGGAAAAGGTCCCAACAGGTTCCCTCAGGATTATCATTTCTGAATATCCTGTTTTCTACATTTCTATCTTACAAAAGGATGCATTTTTCATATATTTTCGACACAGATTACAGCCTTTTGCTTTGAGATCCGCCCATCCCATTGCAATTTCTCGTTCTTTCACCTCTACGCTTTCATCAGGACATAAAGTATTGCTTTTAATATGAGATCCAATCTCTTCACTAACCTTATAGGTAATGTTTGTCTTACAATAAAAACATACACACATTGTGAATAGGAGATCCTATCTTTGGCTTTCTAAATCTGCCTCTGCGCAAGCTCTGCAAAGATCCTGATATAGCCATCCACCAATATGCGGACGTAACTCAGTTGTACATGAAAATAAAATGCCCAGAGGACATCATTTGTCTCTGCAAATAACTAGCCGTTATTAAGTCCTGGATGGCAAGTGCCTAACACAAACCTAACCCCAACATGACTGAATGAAGTCCTCATTGGTACCCCCACTAAACAACAACTTGTCCCACAGTGGCTCTATGATATGTCCCTAGAGGGATTTGATCCTCACCATTCAGATTCAGCAAAATCCTTATTTGTTATCATTAACAGCAGCTTGTCTTTCCAGAAACACACAGCGAAGAAGATGCAAATGTTAAGGCTCTAACGCACCACTCTTTGCAAAATTAAACCATGTCACCCTGACGCAGGACTTCTGTATCCTAGTTCAGGCCTTTGTGGGCTTGGGGAAACACATGGAGGTCTCCAGGTTTTGTTGTTTGTATCTGCTTGTCCTTGTCTTAATACCTATGGGCTCTTGGCGCGTTACTATGAATAAACATAAACACCACCCTCCTGACAGAACACACAGTCACTTTCTTAGCTCCTTAAAAGCAGTCGATCACCCACGGAGCACATAATTTGACCGAATGACTCCCATCCTATGCAAACTACATTGTCTTTCTCTCTGGGCTAGGATACTGTTCAATAATGCATGCATTATCTACAAAGCAGTCATGAGAAGCACACCAATGCACCTGGTGGCTAAGCACCACATATCTGATAACTGGTGGCACTCACTCCTTGTGCAGCAAATCGACCAACCAGCTCGAATCACAACTCATCTGCAAAGAGAGGACCCACAAACAATCCTCCTCTTCTCTTTAGTTCCTCTTAGCCCTCCCTTATCCCTGGACTGTATCACTGCTGAAACCATGTTGCCTCCCCTCGCTATGTTTTCTGTGTGTATTGTTATGTGAGCGCCCTGAGGCCTGTGGGCGAGTTAGTGCTTTACAAAAATTTCATAGAATAGAATAGAGTCTTGGGAGGATAGCTCAGGGTCAACGCGCTTGCTATGGAAGCAAGACGCTGCAGAGCAACACAGGTTCGATCCCCAGGTCTGTGCTTAGAAACCTCTGGGTATTGAGCACATAATAAATAACCAATTATAATTATAATTATGCACAATCCCTCTGGAACTCGATCCCAGTATTGGCTTGGAAGGCCACCACAGTTCTGCAATTTTGCAAATCTCTCAAGACATTGCTCTTTCGAGAACACCTGACCAGGAACTAATCACAATTAATGCACAGACGGACACACAGAAAGCAGCTCACAGTATTGCACTACTGTTAAATGATGCCAAACCAAAGGCTGGCTAGCCGCACCATGTGCAACACTCCATTGGTCTCAAGATAGTTCTGCACTTTAAACACTAACATTTGAAAATACAAAACATATATCATGATGATTTGGGAATAAAACATGTCTCTGAAGGTAATACTCCTGATACAAACATATTGACCAAGTGTGCCTTTTAAGGATTGTACACAACCTCTTAGCCTGCAAGCCAAAGATAAAATACTTTGCTGCTGCTCATTTGAGACAGATACATATATTTGATGACATTGTTCTCCTGTTTAATAAGAAAAGTATGTTTTGCTATTGTGTTTAAAATAGGCATGGACACATTTTCTCTGATGTTAGACCACATGGTGCAGTGAAGTAACTTATCCAAAGCAATCTAAAGGAATCCAATACATCCCAAAGTTATCAGAAGTAATCTATATGCAATTCACCATGGTATGAAGCATTGTTAAGTAATGTAACAGCACTGTAAGGTAACCCAACGTAATCAGAAGTCTTCTGGCATTTGCATAGGTTATCTGATTGTCAAATAAAAACCTATATATCAAAAATGGGATCCCATAAAAGACATTTTCAATGCTTTGTAATGGGTCATTTTCTGAAATATGGATTTTGAACATCTGCAAACAACTACCACCTCCCTGCTCCCCGCTCATGAATACACATGCTTAACTCACACGTACATACACACACATTGGGCCTCATTCGGAGTTTGGAGGTAACCGCGCCGCTATTTGCGGCATGGCTGCCTCCAAACTCGTTCCGATTCCGCCCTGGTGAATGGAGTAATTACCGGTCCATTCCAAGGTTGGAGGGACCGGTAATTCTCCATTCACCAGGCCCCTTCCCCATTCCCATTTAAGCTAAAAGCAGGCTTTAAGGAAGGACCCGCAAAGGGAACTCGTAGTAGGGCGGTAAGGTTTTGACGGCACCGGTCTCATTACCGGTGACCGTTAACCCTTACCGCCCTACTCGGAATGAGGCCCATTGCATTTCCTGCAAACACAGATACAGACACACAAAAACCAGTGTATGTTATATGTCCTTGTTCAGAGTAATGATGGAATGGTTTACAGTCCACTAGCCCCATCAGGACTCCTTGTATCAGCTAGCTCCCATAGTGTGTCATGATATCTGCATGCAGGCAGGAATAAGATGAACCTGTCAACCACTCTCCTTGAATTCTACTTTCTGCTTGTGTGCCAGATCTATAAAGATGGCACTCCACAAAGCCTTTAGCAACAGGAATGTTCAAGAGCACCCCATAACAAAATAGTGCCAACTGTACCCCACTAACGTGGGCTGGGTAACTTCACACACAATGGATAAAAAGTATCCTGCAATACAGGCCAACCCAGGAGTTTTCCCTCAATTGCTCACTCTAACTGATCAAGGGATGTGGTTTTACTGGGCATGTTTTGCTGGTTGTTACATAATTGATGTCAGGGGACTGCCCTGTCACCATTTTGGCTGAGACATCATTGGTTAATAATAGGAGCTATTATTACAGCACTTAGAAATTGGAGGAAGCCTTCATGAGCCCTATTTAGGAAAAAAACCTGATATTAGAAAAAACGGATTCATGAAGAAATTGGGGTTTAGAGAAGGTTCAAAAAGTGAGGATCTGTGAAAGGTTGCAGTGAAGATAAAGTCTGGCAAAAATGCAGCAACTGACTGTCTGAAAAAAGGGCACTTGCATAACTAAAAATATCACTCAAAGATTCTATGGATGACTTAAAATGTATATATTTCTCTATTTAAATGTTTTAGTTTGCTTATTATTGGGGCAGCTGATGGTGCACGTGGCATGGGGCTGCAGGGGTCGTGTATGTGGGGTTATAACTTACCACAGGGTGACTATGGAAGGCATAGTATTCCACTGTTAGGGTTGCAATCAAGTCTTGCAGCTCGTACCAGGCGGGCTCTATTTTGTGGTTGGTGACTTCCCCCACGGTAGTGCTCCAGGACTGAAGGTGAGTGTTTCTGATGTTGCTGAAGATCACCTAGCAGAGAATAGAGCCAATGGTGAGGGTGCTAAGGATGAGAGAGCTTGGGCAGAGGAAAGAAATTGAAGCCTCACAAGAGTCTGCCTGTGACTGAGCTTGTCCCTATCTCCTTGCCCAGTGTCCCATGTGTGCACATCACAAGCTTGCCACTAAGAGGAAAAAGTTACAGAATGGGCAAGATAGGCTTGTGCTGTAGGAACCCCACCTTTGATTAAAGTAGTCTGCCAAACCATCACCCCTCCATTTGTACACAAGAAGAATAAGACATGTTTAGTTGGTTAAACTTTAGGTTGGCAGGCCATGTGTGCAATCCAACCCCTAAAGAGCACGTTTCAGGGGATGTACAACATGCACTGAAGAAACCTTGAGATATACCTTGGTTACTTGCAAATTATATATTATATTGACATACACATGTCTCTCCTAATATACTGCACTCTTCAAGTAGCCAAGAGGATTTGGTCCTGGAAGCGGATGGCTCATGCCCTTATTTCCCTGTTCCCTCTCTTCTCTTATATCCCTGAATTCACCTATACATGAGCAGTACTTGGTCCTGACACTTATACCACCTGGTTGCTACTCTTGAGCTACCTCTCTATTATAAATTGGAAGTTTCATATGCATATTCCGGGTAAATATGCATACTTAAAGGATCACTCAAGCTCATCTTGAATCTGTCACATGGCCGAATCTGGTTGCTTCAGCAATGTATTGAAACACACACTTACTAATAATGTTCAAACTTCCAGAGCAAGCGGTAAACTCATCTTTCATGATCAGTGCTTTGTATGATTCATGTCCATGACTAATCATGCACTCATACGTCCACAACTATGCACCCCTCTTTTGCCACATTCCCATTGTTTCTTGGCAGTATTCTGTTGAATGTGTAAGATTTTCCTCTTTTACTTTTCGTTCTCTTCCCCACTTCTACCTTCCTCCATAGATCAAGGTCTGGTTCACATCTGATGGGAGCACCATATGCCACCTTTGCCAACATGTGTCATTGCCATAAGACCCTTCAGGTGGTGTGGGTGCCGGATAAATGTTCAGTAACATA
Organism: Ambystoma mexicanum; assembly: GCF_040938575.1. NCBI lineage: Eukaryota > Metazoa > Chordata > Amphibia > Caudata > Ambystomatidae > Ambystoma > Ambystoma mexicanum. The sequence continues at coordinate 219,580,564 of NC_090936.1, read as the reverse complement.
ACATGTGTTATGTATTATTGGATTGGATATATGGCTCTCTATTGAATAACACATGGTCAGGGTATTCCTTCGAACTGAATGATCAAGTTATATATACGAAAAAACATCCTGGCCCTCATTACGACCTTGGCGGAGAACCATGGTGCTATGAGCACCATGGTCCATGGAGCTAAGTTGCCAACTCCGCCATGGTGGTTGGCAGACTTACCGCCCCATTCCGACCTTGGCGGGGCGGTAAGTCCCCAATCCCCATTTACCCTTCCCCATTCCCATTTTTGCCCCATAGGGCATAATGGGAGTGGGGAAGGCGTTAATTATGCCACCGTAAATTACGGTGGCGTAATTAACATCAAGGTCCCTTAGCGCCATGGATTTTAACGCCTGCAAAAAGCAGGCGTTAAAATCACCATGGCGCTACGGGAACTCGTACTCAGGCGGTAAGGGTCGGCGAAGTTTACGCCGGCGTAAACCCCTTACCGCCTGGGTCGTAATGAGGGCCCCTGTGTTTTATACATTAACTAGCTGCTGCCCGCAGCTTCGCTCATGTGAATTTTGGTATTTGGTACAATTGTATTTAAAAGACATATGAGTTGTCTGTTCCAAATGTACAACATATAATTTACAGGTTGATGTTTTAACGTAACAAGCAATGTTTATTGCAGACGTTATTCAGGGCAGATTGGCTACAAAATAAAGATAGTTGTTCCATTGATGTGGGTCCAGAAATTATTTCATGTTCTGTTTAAAAACAGACAATGAGACAGACAAAAAAAATAAAATTACTTGTTTGGCGTCTGCAACCTAAAAAAATAACTATGTGAGTACTTCTTTGTAAACTGCATTAGTGATTCACCCTCCAGATGCTAGGATTACCAGAGAGTTAGGTGAGCTCACTCTGGAAGAGTCTATGTAAAACTGCCCATGCGAGAAGCAGTATTCCCTTAGCTCAATCCACAATACCTTTAAAGTCTGCCCCTGAGATTTGTTGATGGTCATAGCAAAACAAACCTTTAAGTGAAACTGCAGTCTTTTGAATTCAAATGGGCCAGGAGAATTTAAAGTGTTCAAGAACTCAACGGGGTAGTAGACTGCGTCATAACTTTGTGCCACTGAGTTTACAGATGTGTTCTCCATTTGGACTCCTCTGTAATAAAGTTTCTTATTGATTGCGGCACCCATGCTGTTCTTTGGCACTGAAATGTCACGCTCACAGAACCATTCTCTAGATGTCTCCATTAGATTTTTTTTATGTGAGGCTACATTTTGAATGTGAGGTCTGATAGGGAATTGACGACTGTGCCTAGGTCCCAGGGATGACAATTTTGCTCTCAAACAGGGGTTACTCTCTGTTACCAATTTTAAGAAGCAGTTCCGAGAACTGACCTGCAGACACATCATTTTGCAAATGAACCCTCATGTTCTTCTTGAGGGACATTGTTTGTATAACTGGCCACAGAATATTAATTTGTTTAGTAATATTAATATCTTGAGAACTACTGACATTACAAGCAAGACATCTGACACGTAAACTTACTTTATAATGAAGATTTTAAATGTCAGTTTTTACTATTCCAACATCTTCAGTTTGTGAGATATGGGCATCCTTCAATATAAATTCACACGAATTTTCCACCTCCCTTAACTGGATTTTTGGAAAATGGTAAAACATATGTTTCTTTATTTTTGAAGAAGAACCTAAGCACCAATTTTCATGTCTATAACATCTTCAGTTTTTGAGATAAAGGTATCCTCATTAAAAAAACACCTTACCTTTTTGTCCACTTAGGGATGGAATTTTCCAAAATCTTCCTTAGTGGGTGCTTACGTCATGAAAACAATGTACCTTCCAAATTTCTTATTCCTCGGTTAAACGGTTTGAGCTGGAAGTTGTTCAGTCAGTCAGGACTTCTTCTTTTATATATATATATAGATGAGAATGTCATGTGATAAGGGAACATGGGGAATTGCACAACTTGATTTTTAAGGTTCTACAAAGCAATGAACTACAGAAATGTATTTCAAATCACGTGCGATCAAGCATTTTAATTAACAAAACAACATATTAGCAGCCATTACATGTAAGAATGGCAAAAGATAGAATATTCTATTAACATGTAACAAAGACGGGCCTCATTAAGAGGTTGGAGGTAGCCTTGCCGGTAAAACCATCAAGGCTACCTCCAAACTTGCATCCGGGTCCAGCACCTGCGAATGGGCAATTGCCGGGCTATTCTGGCCCAGCCAGACCCGGTAATTACCCTTTCGCGGGTGGCGGGCCCGGTACATCCCCATTCCCATTGAGCCCCCTAGGTCTCAATGGGAATGGGGAAGGTGATAGCACCGGTACCATTTGTTAAAACTGATTTCTGAACTCTGTCCTGGAGGGGCAGAGGTTCAGAAGGCCAGCCTAGTTTCTTGGAACAGGGTAACCTCTGGACAAGCCAGACCAATCAAGGTAGCGATCGTGGCGGTCAAGAGTAGGTCTCAAGAGGGGTGAGGGTGACTGAAAGCCCGGAATGAGCACTCAAAGGAAGGACACTTACAAATTACTCCAAGCAGGTGTTATATTAAAAATATATACACATTTAGTACAAGGCCTTTGTAACATTGACCGTAGCGAAAAATCACAATAAAACTCAAGTAAACCAACACATATCAAACCAATACAATATATATACAAAGACAAACGAGTCTAACGAGTTAGACACACGAAATGTGTAGACCACCTAGATGGGGAGGAAAACAGGCAGTGTGAATAATAATTAGACTCAGTCCGCCTTCAGAGGCACCTAACTAAAAGGAAGTCCAAGCCCTAGGAAGAGTGGAGCCTTGTGCTCAAAAGTACCTGCACACGCTGGTGCTAACGGGCAAAAAGGGGAGTCTCTTCGAGAGAATCAGGCAGTTTAGTTCGGTGAACAAATGCAGATGAACAGAGCTCCGCAACTCAAGTGCAGCTTCCACTGTGGGCAGAAGCAGAGCGCGAGTATGGAAAGGCGTGCTGTTAGACACAGTGGGGAAAAGCTATGGGCTCCTGCAGGAGGGCGACCAGTTCCTAGCTATGGTACTCACCGGTCCCCGATGCAAGCAGACCCAGGCTTCTCCGCGTCAGTTTCAGGACTGGCAGGTTCAGATAGGAGCAGGGGACGTCTCGTCATCGTGTAGATTCCGCAGCAGCAGAAGTTGAGTTGAGGATGTCCCAAACGCAGTGAACCCGCACAGTTTGTTACCACAGCAGGGCAACGGAGCGGCCATTTGTATTTCAGCCAAATGTACACTCCTCACTTCAGACCTGGGAATGCCAAGTGTACGAATCGTGTGAGAGTGACAAGGACTCGTAATACAACACAACCTGACGGTGGTTACAGAGCAAGACTCCTGGGTAGGCTGGTCAGTCCACTGGATGGCCCAGAGACACTTCCTAAGGCTTACGTGCAGGAGATGGTACTTGGCTCCTGTATTCCTTTGTTCGTGAGAACTCAGGAGATCGACATGGTAGTGGCGTTTCCAGCCCCCTCTTATTCACGGTTCCCTTCGCACCAAAACGGAGGGGACCCAATGGGAGATCCGCTCATAAAACACTCACACCATCTGTGGACCTCATCACGGAACACGGGGGTCCCAGGCATTCACACCACTCTAGACTCTCTGGCGCCCAGGATGTGTATTGGGACCAGACATCCCAGCCCCCATCCTGGAGGCACACACAGGCTTGTAGAAGCCCGCAAAAGCATCTGTGTTTCGCGGGAAAATACATGCCCAAATAATGAAGGCCCCGGGTCAGCTCGACCTGGGGGAGGTGAAGGGGGCAAGACGGTCAGCGGACAGGACAAAGAGAATCATGGTCTGGCCATTTTGGGAGCCAGGCCACCATTTTGGGCTAAGCGTGAGAAACGCGCTTAAAACGCCAAAAGGAGATAAAAAACACAAGAAACGATCACTGCCACCAATCCCGTCCGTGATTCACTTGCACCTTTCATTTACAATCCAAAGAGAGTATCTAGGGCCTGTAGAAGACTAGAGACGCAAGAGAGCAGTAACTTAGCTTACAGTGCCCTCTTGTGCCATGTTGCGCGAAAGCTGCAACATGATGAAGAAACTACGGAAAACAACGTTTCCCGGTACTGACTGTCTTAAGGGCATGTCAGTTTCCCCGTAAGAATGGAGGAGCGAAAGCCCAGAGGAGTGCGGCAGAAGGCTGCACTTCTCTGGCAAAGTCTAGATCATGGTGAAAACAACAGCAAAAACTTTAGGTGTTGTCACATGGAAGGAAAATTACGCACAATTAAGAAATCTTTCCTAACACTTGCCCCTCCCAGACTATGGACAGGGGGAACTAATCCACCCCTGGATGAGTCTCATGTTCAGGTCGGTTAAACATTCTGGACAACCCATCAGCATTGCTATGTTGGACACCTGGTCTATGTTCAATAGTGAAGTCGAAGCCTTGTAGACTTATGGACCACCTAAACAACTTTGGATTCTCTCCCTTCATGTTCATTAGCCACTTTAAGGGTTTATGGTCAGTTTGCACAGTGAAGTGGGTCCCATAGAGGTAGGGCCTCAGCTTCCGTAGGGCCCACACAACAGAGAAACATTCTTTCTCCACTGTGGACCATCTGAGCTCTCTGTCCTTAAGCTGGTGACTAATAAAACCAATAGGGTGTTCCTTACCCTTCCCATCTACTTGCGATAGTACAGCTCCTATCCCAGTGTCAGAGGCGTCCATCTGCACAATAAAAGGTCTTTGATAATCAGGGGCCCTGAGGACAGGGGCCTGGCACAAGGAGTCTTTTAAGCCATTGAAGTTCTTCTCACACTCGTCGTTCCAAGTTACCTTCTTGGGTTTCTTCGGAGTGGTGAGGGCAGTCAGAGGGGCAGCTATGGTGCCATAGTCTGCCACGAAATTGTGGTAATACCCTGTGAGTCCTAAGAAGGCTCTCACTTGGGTCTGTGTAGTGGGGGTAGGCCAGTCATGTACTGCTTGTACTTTACTGGGAAGAGGCTGTATCCTCCCTCCACCTACTTCATGTCCAAGGTAAACCACTGAGCCTTGCCCAATCTGGCATTTACTAGCCTTTATGGTCAAGTGTTCTTTCTGAAGAGCCTGGAGCACAATCCCGAGGTGTTTCTAATGGTCTTCCCAGAAAACTGCTATATCGTCCAGATATGCAAGACAGAATTTTCAACCCGAATGGTATTACCCTGAATTGGTAAAGGCCGTCTGGAGTAGAAATCGCTGTCTTCTCCTTGGAATGTTCTGCTAAACCTATTTGCCAATAGCCAGCAGTGAGGTCAAACGTGCTGAGGTACTTGGAGGCACCAAAATTATCCACCAGTTCAACTGTTCGAGGAAAGGGGTGTGCATCTGTCTTGGTGACAGCATTCAGAGCCCTGTAATCCACACAGAACCTCAATTCAGAAGTGCCTGCCTTTGGAACCAAAACCACAGGGCTGGACCAAGGACTACTAGAGGGTTCAATCACCCCAAGGTCTAACATCTTGTTGACCTCGGTCTTAATGTAAGACCGTACATTGTCTGACATCCTATATCCCCTACTTTTGGTAGGTACACTATCTCCTGTGTCTTTGTTATGTTTACACCAAGGTGTCAAACCAGGCGACTGTGAAAACAGAAGGGAAAACTGCCTAAGCAAACTTTTCACCTCAGCCTGCTGATTAGAAGTCAGGTGAGGGGCCACTCGGACGCCCTCAAAGGAGCTATCTGAAGGACCGCTTTGGAACAGGTCGGGGAGAGGTTCAGACTCCTCTTCCTCAACATCTGAAGCCAGTGCAGTGCTGCAATTTCGACTCTTGGCACGAAAGCCTTCAGCCTATTTACGTGGAACACTTTTGGAGCCTGTCCAGGCCTTCCAAGGTCCACTAAATAGTGAACCTCACCCAGGGGCTCCACCACTGTGTAAGGGCCTCACAATTTGTCCTGTAAAGCTCGAGGCCTTATGGGATTCATGATCAGGACTTGCTGACCAAGTGTAAAGTTGATGAGGGGAGCTTTCTGGTCGTACCAATGTTTCACCAGCGCTTGTACTGCCTTCAATTTATCACTAGCCAAGCCCATAAGAAGTACCATCCATTTTCTGAGCCCCAGCACATAATCTACTATGTTGGTAGTAACTTGGGGAGTGGGCATCTCCCATCGCTCTTTGACTATGGCTAAGGGTCCCCGTACAGGATGACCGAACAGAAGTTCGAAGGGGCTGAAGCCAACACCCTCCTGTGGTACCTCTCGGTAGGCAAACAGTAAGCATGGTAAAAGAAGATCCCATTTTCTTCTCTGAGGTTCTTCCAGAGCCCCAAACATACTCTTTAATGTTCTGTTGAAACGTTCCACCAGACCATTGGTCTGGGGGTGGTATGCAGAAGAGAACTTGTAGGTGACCCCACATTCTTTCCACATAGCCTGCATATACTTTGACATAAAGTTGCTGCCTCTGTCAGACACAACTTCTTTAGGGAAGCAAACCCTAGTAAAGATGCCAAGTAACGCTTTTGCAACTGACTTGGCAGTTAAAGTTTTCAATGGGATGGCCTCAGGATATCTGGTAGCATAGTCGACTAGCACCAAGATAAACCTATTGCCTGAGGATGTCTGCGGGTCAAGGGGACCAACGATGTTGATCCCTACCCTTTCGAATGGTATTCCCACTACTGGGAGTGGTACCAATGGAGCTTGGATTGTTGAGCCACTCTTACCAGATAACTGGCAGGAGGCACAACTCCTGCAGTGACTTTCTACTTGCACCCCCATCTTGGGCCAGTAGAAGTGCATGGATAACCTTTGCTTGGTCCTCTTAATACCAAGGTGACCAGCAAGGGGCACTTCATGCACCAGCTGCAGGAGGAAGGGTCTTACCGCAAGGGGAACCACCAACCTCCTATGGTCGCCTCCTGTAGACTCTGTGGGCTCACTATACAGGAGTCCACCTTCCCAATAAATCCGATGCATCCCAGGAGGTTCACCATCAAGCTGGGAGCAGGCCTGTCTCCTTAGGCCTTCCAGAGATGGGCACTCACGTTGGCCTTTACTGAATTCTTCCCTGTCAGGACCACCTTCTACTAACACGTCTTTTAGTTCCGGATGGTCGTTGGGGTCAAATACTTCAGGCATCGCCACCTCCTTGTCAGGCCCGGGCGATTGACCAACTTCCTCCACCGCAGTGGTAGGCGAGTTCGGGGGAATGCTCTCTTTCCCTCGTCTTGACCTGCTTACTCCTTTCGCCTTGGGTTTCCCCTTCGGCTGGGGCGGCGTATTGGTCTTGGCCAATGCTGCCCATGTTTGAGACCGTTTGCAGGGTCTGTCGGCAGTGTCTCCTACGAGCCCTAAAGCCCTGAAATCATTGCCTAACAAGACCTTTCCTGGGACGTTTCTCTGTATGCTCACTGGAATCCTGACTGCTGTACCATTTAAAGTAAGATTTACAGGTATTACTGGGAACATGCGAGGTGGGCCGTCAGCCAACTTAGTGTGCATCAGAGTAGCTCTGGCAACTTCCTCTGAGTCTACCAAGGTAGAATCCACTATAGTTCGACTGCACCCACTATCCCTAAAAGCTGGAGTATCCACTCCATTAGCACACTGTCTTTAAAGTAGTGCTTGGTATTATCTGGAATCCTAGCATAAGCCTCTGCGACTTTAGGCTCCCAGGAACCCAGGGAAACTAAAACTACCTCAGCTTCTATCCCGCTGGGGAAGGAGTCTGAGGAGAAGGATGCTCCTGTAATCCCTTCTTCCTCGTAGGAGGAGAAGGCCAGATTAGCGGAGTGGACTCCCAAAGGTTTAACCTTACACCGGGGATCCCCCTTCACGTGGTCAGTTGCTCCACAAGCAAAACAAGATCCATTGGGTCTGTTTACATAGGGAGGCTTACTGTAACCAGAGTTCTGTTTTGGAGGCTGACCTGCACTACCCTGTGAGTTCTCTTGTGTCTTACCCTTATTTTTCTTTTTGTGGCCCTTTTGAGAAGAAGATTTATCAGATTCTCCACCCTCCTTATCTTTGGACTTTTTCCCTTCCTCCTGCTTACCAGGATGAGTTTTGTCCTTATGGGACACTCGATGTCACACCCATAAATCTGCGGCGATGGCCAGCTTCTTAGGATCTATCTCCTTCGAGTCGGCCGGGGAAGAAGATGCAAAAATATGTTCCAGCATGATAAGACATATCATGCCTTCAAAGGTAGAAACCTTATAACCTTCGACCCAGTCAGTCAAGTTTTTTAAGGATTCCGTTACATAAGATACCCAAGTACCACCTTCTTTTTTCTTATACTCTCGGAATCATTTTAAATATTGGGCAGGAGTCTTTCCAAACTTTAAAATGAGAGTTTGCTTTAACATGGCGAAATCCGCTCGCTCAGCCTTCGACATTTCCATAATGGCACTGCAGCCAGAATTGGGCAGTCTGCTAAGTAACCAGGCAATCTTATCAGCATTGTCAACTTGTTGAACTTCACATGCATACTCAAACGTATTCAGCCAGTCCATAATGTCCTTATTTTCCTCATACACACTGAGCAGATCTTTTGGAAACCGTGGATGAGAGGAGGCCCCAGACCCATGTCCAGGACCCTTGGATCCATTTGCAACCTGAAGCTTGGCCAGTTCCAACTGGTGATCCCTGTCTTTCTGTTTTTCGGCCTGTTCGATTCTTAGTTTGGTTATGTTGAACTCAAGCTCCTTCTGCCTAAACCGCAGCTCTTGCTTCTTGAATTCAAGCATGGCCTCCCCATCGACACTGGCAGAGGAAACATTAGACATCTCATCCTCCCTTTCCTCGTGGTCGCGGTGGATCACTGCAGCGGCAGAACCGTCGGTTCTACCAATGAGAGCAGCCCCACCTCCTTCCGCACTGTCCTCAGAAGTTATAGCGTCAAGCTGCGCTTCTTGCCATGCCACGATTCTTTGGATCATATCCAATTTGGTGCCTTGAGAGGAGACACCTCTCTCCGCACACATCTTTTTTCAATGTTTCGGATTTAGAAGCATTTAAAGTTAACAAGGTATTTGTTTCCATACTGTTAGATAGGACTATGGCCTTTTAAAAGTTATACTATGACAATTCACTACGTGTCCTGGTAGGAATAACTTGAAATGCCTTCGCTCGTGCGCAACACTGGATACCTTCAGTCGTATCCCACTCTGTACACCAATTTGTTAAGACGGATTTCTGAACTCTGTCCTGGAGGGGCAGCGGTTCAGAAGGCCAGCCTAGTTTCTTGGAACAGGGTAACCTCTGGACAAGCCAGACAAATCAAGGTAGCGATCGCCGCGGTCAAGACTAGGTCTCAAGAGGGGTGAGGGTGACTGAAAGCCCGCAATGAGCACACAAAGCAAGGACACTTACAAATTACTCCAAGCAGGTGTTATATTAAAAATATATACACATTTATTACACAGCCTTTGTAACATTGACCCTAGCGAGGAATCACAATAAAACTCAAGTAAACCAACACATACCATACCAATACAATATTTATAGAAATACAAACGAGTCTAACGAGTTAGACGCACAAAATGTGTAGACCACCTAGATGGGGAGGAAAACAGGCAGTGCGAATAATAATTAGACTCAGTCCGCCTTCCGAGGCACCTAACTAAAAGGAAGTCCAAGCCCTTCGAAGAGTGGAGCCTTGTGCTCAAAAGTACCTGCACACGCTGGTGCCAACAGGCAAAAAGGGGAGTTTCTTCGAGGGAATCAGGCTGTTTAGTCCGGTGAACAAATGAAGATGAACAGAGCTCCGCAACTCAAGCGCAGCCTCCACTGTGGGCAGAAGCAGAGCGCGAGTACGGAAAGGCGTGCTGTTAGACACAGTGGGGAAAAGCTATGGGCTCCTGCAGGAGGGCCACCAGTTCCTAGCTATGCTACTCACCGGTCCCCGATGCAAGCAGACCCAGGCTTCTCCGCGTCAGTTTCAGTGCTGGCAGGTTCAGATAGGAGCAGGGGACGTCTCGTCGTCATGTAGATTCCGCAGCAGCAGAAGTTGAGTTGAGGACGTCCCAAACACAGTGAACCCGCACAGTTTGTTACCACAGCAGGGCAATGGAGCGGCCATGTGTATTTCAGCCAAATGTACACTCCTCACTTCAGACCTGGGAATGCCAAGTGTACGAATCGTGTGAGAGTGACAAGGACTCGTAATACAACACAACCTGACGGCGGTTACAGAGCAAGACTCCTGGGTAGGATGGTCAGTCCACTGGATGGCCCAGAGACACTTCCAAAGGCTTACTTGCAGGAGATGGTGAAGATGCCGAGAATAGTTGTTCCCACTATTCCAAGGGTCGAAGTACCAGTACAGGCCTTCTAGTTCGATCCGAGGTAGAAAGGGTTTCACCAAGCGACAGCAGTGCAGAGGAGCAGTCCTTCAGCGGGTCACCAGCGATTCCTCGGTTCAGCCTCGTAGTTGCAGGATACTTGGCTCCTGTATTCCTTTGTTCGTGAGAACTCAGGAGATCGACATGGTAGTGGCGTTTCCAGCCCCCTCTTATCCACGGTTCCCTTCGCGCCAAAACTGAGGGGACCCAATGGGAGATCCGCTCATAAAACACTCACACCATCTGTGGACCTCATCACGGACCACGGGGGTCCCAGGAATTCACACCACCCTAGACTGTCGGCGCCCAGGATGTGTATTGGGACCAGACATCCCAGCCCCCGTCCTGGAGGCACACACAGGCCTGTAGAAGCCTGCAAAAGCATCTGTGTTTCGTGGGAAAGTACATGCCCAAATAAGGAAGGCCCCGGGTCGGCTCGACCTGGGGGAGGTGAAGGGGGCAAGACGGTCAGCAGACAGGACAAAGAGCCTCGTGGTCTGGCCATTTTGGGAGCCAGGCCACCATTTTGGGCTAAGCGCGAGAAACGCGCTTAAAACGCCAAAAGGAGCTAAAAAACACAAGAAACGATCGCTGCCACCAATCCCGTCCGTGATTCACTTGCACCGTTCATTTACAATCCAAAGAGAGTATCTAGGGCCTGTAGAAGACTAGAGAGCCAAGAGAGCAGTAATTTAGCTTACAGTGCCCTCTTGTGCCATGTTGCGCGAAAGCTGCAACATGATGAAGAAACTACGGAAAACAACGTTTCCCGGTACTGACTGTTTTAAGGGCATGTCAGTTTCCCCGTAAGAATGGAGTGAAAGCCCAGAGGAGTGCGGCAGAAGGCTTCACTTCTCTGGCAAAGTCTAGATCATGGTGAAAACAACAGCAAAAATTTAGGGGTTGCCATATGGAAGGAAAATTACCCACAATTCAGAAATCTTTCCAAACACCCCCCTGGGGCTCAATGGGAATGGGGAAGGTGATAGCACCGGTACCATTAATAACAGTACTGGTGCTACAGTCCTGTTCCGCTCGCGGGTACTGGTACAGCCACCGGGTCAGACATGGAGGCTGCAAGGGCACCCGTGAGCAGAACTCATAGTATGGCAGTACGGTAGCAACGGTGCCGGTAGCGCTACCAGCACCATTGTTGCCTTACCGCCATACTTGTAATGAGGCCCATTGTCTTACTTTGAAATAAAGAGGTTGGTTTGTGCAGAAGTCAACTAATTTGTGAAGCAGCAATGTCAAGGTCTATTTTCATTACTTGTGACTTCAAATAAACAGTTGGCAAGGGCAGGTTATTGACCCTTAACCTAGGCAGAGCATCAGTTATAATGACAAATGCATATGTTCCATCAAGCTGCCTATAAAAATGATCCCTTTATTCAACAAAATGTTATTGCCATCTTTCTGCTGATAAAATGGGTCATGTGCACATAAGAGCAGGTTAGATAGAATTAATAAGTTTTAAGTGTAAAATGATTAAAAAAAATAGATGTTTGGTGACAACTTTCTAACCCATGGTCCAGTTAAAAAAATTGGTATAGATTTAGATTCAGTAGAAAAACACAGATCACAAGAATATCAAAATAATATATTAAAAGGTCTGATTTATTCATTTTTTGAATTTATTTTAGTGTGCATTTGTTAGGCGCTTATACAACAAGTAAATTGGGTTTGAAAGCACCCACATGGCAAAAAGGAGGGACATGGCATCGAAACAATATAGGATAAAGACGAATCTACTAGGCCTTGTGAGTATTCAGAATGTGCAAGTGCAGAGAGAGAAGAGGGGAGGAGCCAACTGTATAGTAAGTGCTAGGTATCATGGAGCTGCAATAAGGTCGGTAAGTGCAGGTCTACAGTGGGTAGGGCATTGGGTGCCGAGCAATATGTTTAAGCATAAGCTGAGCCATTGGGTGCGGAAGCCCATGGCTCAGACGTTACATAACGGCCCTGGTCTCCAATCATAGTAGCTGTGAGGTTAACAGATGAGGGTAGAAGAGAAGAAAGAAGTGAAAAGTGAAGCCTTGAGGAGCTTCTGGAATTTGAGGAGGTCTGGCTCAAGACGAAGAGGACGGGAGAAGCTGTTTCCCAAGAGGGAGCCTGCTGAGGCAAGAGATCGGCCTTCGGCCCTCTATGTAACAGAACGCTTCACACACAGAGAGTTGGTGCAGAAGAACGTTGAGGTGTTGAGGGAGACTATTTACTGATGTCAAGTGGCAGATAGTGTGGCCCCCAGCACCAGACAGCCTTGTGGATGATGCAGAGAAATTTGAATTTAATATGTGCAGCAACCGGGAGCCAGTAAAGAGTTTTTAGGGCAGGAGAGATGTGGTCCCTGGGTTTCAGACCAAGGATAATTCTTGCTGCCCTATTCTGGATAAGCTGAAGGGGTCGTAGAGAGGAAGAGGGCAGATTCAATAGTAGACTGTTGCAGTAGTCGAGCCTAGATAGAACCAGAGCTCTGGCAACCTTGAGCTTCTGGGGAAAGTGAGAAAAGGGAGAATTCTTTTTAGAAGGAACAGTTGAAAGTTGGACTTCTTGCCAGTGTCCTGAATGTGAGGGAGGAAGGAGAGAGAGAAGTCGAAGATGATGCCAAGGTTTTTGGCTTCGGATGCAGGAGAAGGAGAAGGCCCCATAGAGGATGGCCAGAGTGAGGGGAAGAAAGAGGGAACAGGGGTTCCAATAGGAAAGAGCTCAGTCTTCATGGCATTGAGGCAGAGATCATTGGAGGTGCACCAGGACTGGATAGCAGATAGGCAGACCAGGATGGTGGAAGAAGCAAGAGCATCAGCAGGAAGTTTGAAGAAGAGTTGATTGTCATCTGAAAAGGACTGGAAGTTGGAGAAAAAGGACGAGATGATGTGTGCCAGAGGAGCAAAATAATTATTAAAGAGACATTGGAAGAGGTTGGAGCCCTGGGGGACACCAGAGGTGGAGAAGGATGAAGGCAAGGAGAAGGTGCCCAGAATTACCTGGGATGGACGATCAGTTAGGACAGTGGTCAGCCAGCCAAGTGCCTGCTCCAAAATACCCAGGGTATCATGGAGCAGTTTTATGAGGATGGAGTGGTTGACCGTGTCAAAGGCAGAGGAGAATTCAAGTAGAATGAGGACAGCTGGAGAGTTAGAATCCAGAGATGCAAGCAGTTCTACATGGGTGCTCATAAGAGCAGTTTCCATGCCTCTGGACGCTCAGAATCTAGATGGATGGTCGTGAAGACTGCCAACAAGTTCAGTGTGTGAGGTAAGCTGGGGGGAAGGCCAACTTCTCCAGAAGTTTCCCAAGGAAGGGGGTGATAGAGATAGGTTGGTAGTTAGCTGGACAAGTAGTGTCTGATGAAGGTTTTTTCAGGAGGGGGCACACAAGAGAGTGGAGGAGGGAGGAGGGGAAAGATCCAGTAGCATAGGAGTGTTTGCAGAAATCAGCAAGAGCAGGAGCAAGTGAGCTAATGTCCTTGATGGTTCTGGAGGAGCAGGGGGAATCCTGTTTGGAGGACACCTTCATAGAGCTTGACACATCTGGTGATCTCATCAGGTGTGATGGAAGGAGGAGAGAAAGGAAGAAGGAGGGTGGGAGGCCCTAGGAGGCAGGGGTTTGGGTTGGGGGAGACAGTAGCAAGAGTGTTCAGGATGCCCAGAATTTGTGTGACAAAGTGTGTGGGCAGTGTACTGCAGAGGGCAAGGGAAGGAAGGGGGGGGACTGCAGAAAGGTTGGGTAGCTCCCTGCAGATTTCAAAGAGTTCAGCCATGTTGTTGATGCACTGGATACCCGTGGCTGGATGTGGGCCCTTTTCTTGGCACGGACAGAAAGTCTGTATTGCCTTTGGAGCAGGCGGCAGGCCAGTTTGTCACACGGTGAGCCTGAGTTTTGCCACTTCCCTTGCGCAGCTCTGCACTTGCGTTTCAGGGCTGCACATTCGGAGTCATACCCGGTATTACATTTAGAAGCAGGTTTCAGGCGGATCCTAATGACTGGAGCAAGAATGTCCAGAGTGTTATTAATGGGCAAATGGAGATTGCTGAGAGCAGAGTCAGATGTAGTGTCAGGGGTGGGGGATTCAGGGGGGTGAAGGTGGATGAGAAGGCAGCAGCTGACACTTTTCATCAGACGGATGTTTGTGAACGAGGTTGGCAGGGCTGGAGGAGGTGCTTTCAGAGGACCGAGGGGACCCAGGTAAGAAGAGAGGAAAGAGTGGTCTGACCAGGAGAGAGGTGTGGTCAGAGGGGGGGAGAGTGAAAGGGCAGAGTGGATGAGGGCATCAATAGTGTTTCTTCCCGAGTGGGTTGGACCAGATGGGAGTATGAAGAAGGAGAGCGAGTTACAAAGGTTAAGGAAGAGGATGGATGCTGTGATAGAGGAGTCCAAGTGGATGTTGAAGTCACCCAAGAAAAGATGTTTGGAGGTGGTAGTGAGGAGAGAGGAGCAGAAGTCAGCCCATTCAGAGAGGAACAGGATGGTAGTGCCAGGGGGTCTGTAGATAGTGGCAATGGTCGGAGAGGAGGAGGGAGAGATGACCAACTTGCAGACTAGGCTCTCAAAGGAAGAATAAGACTGATGGGGTATAAGGGAGGCAAGAACCCACTCAGGGAAGATAAAGGCAACCCCACCACCAGCACGGTTAGGTTGTGGCTTGGAGAAGATCTTGTAGCCAACGGGGAGAAGGGAGTCAAAAGCAGTGACTGTGCTGGCATTGTACCACATCTCGGTAAGATCGAGAATGTCAAGGTGAGTGTCTTCAAGAAGGAGACAGATGTCAGTGGAGTGTCTGTTGGCTGAACAGGCATTAAGAGTGGCCAGGTGAAGGAGGTCTCCGCCTTTGAAGGTTTTCTGAGGAGGGGTACAGGGGCATGGTGCTTGAGTCAGAGGGGAAAGGATAGAGAGAGTAGTTAGGGGTGTGGCAGGTGAGGGAAGAAATTTAATGAGGGACAGAGGCACTGGTCAAAGACAAGGTTGGGTTGAGGACCCTGAACCAAAATAGTGTCAGTGTGGTAGGCATTAATGATACAGCATGATAATGAGATTCCCGCCAAGAGGACTTCCCACTTGGCGCCACCATTAATGGGAGAGGATTTGAAAGGGGAGAGAGTAGATATGAGATGAGGAGCCCATAGATCTGGGGAGGGGACAGAAAAGAGGATATCGCTGAAGACCTGTCTGGAAGTTCTGCTGGCATAGGTGTCTGCGATGGGTAGGCCAGGGTTGGCACTCAAGATGCCTTTTTTGTGCTTTTTTCATCCAGACTTCATGGGAGCGGGAGGGTAGGTGATAGTTTAGCAGTTAGAGAAGATAGGAGAGATGGTGAGTGCCATCAGAGTGGCAGAGGATAGCTGAAGGATAGAAGGGTGGCTGCACTGCATTGCTCTAGCCCAAACTCACCAGGCGGCCTAGTAGTAACAGGAGGGACACAAAAATGTAATGCAGAATGTGGGGGCCAAGATGAAACAAACCCACCCACCTAGGTTCGAAATTCAAACAGGTCACAAAATGCAATTCAGAATGAGGGGTGCAAAATGTAACAAACACACAATGCAGAATGTGGGGTGCAAGATGTAACAAACACACACACCTAGGTACTAAATTCAGACAGGGCACAAAAATGCAATGAAGAATGTGGGGTGCAAAATGTAACAAGCACACAATCCCAGGTTTGAAATTCAAACAGGACACACAAATGCAATGCAGAATGTGGGGTGCAAGATGTAACAAACACACAGTGTAGAATGTGGGATGCAAGATGTAACACACACACAATGCAGAATGTGGGGTGCAAGGTGAAACAAACACACAGTGCCCAATGTGGGGTGCAAGATGTAACAAACACACAAACCTAGGTTCGAAATTCAGACAGGGCACAAAATGCAATTAATAATATGGGGTGCAAGATATAACAAAAATACACACCTAGGTTTGAAATTCAAACAGGGCACAGACATGCAAAATGTGGGGTGTAAAATGCAACAAACACACAGTACAGAGTGTGGGGTGCAAGATGTAACTAACACACTGTGCAGAATGTGGGGTGCAAGATGTAACAAACACACCCACCTAGATTCAAAATTCAAACAAGGCACACAAATGAAATGCAGAATTGGGGTGCAAGTTGTACCCAACACACACACCTAGGTTCAGAAATTCAAACAGGTCACAAAATGCAATTCAGAATGTGGGGTGCAAGATGTAACAAACAAACAATGCAGAATGTGGGGTTCAATATGTAACAAACACAAATACCTAGGTTAAATAATTCAGACAGGGTGCACAAAGGCATTGCAGAACGTGGAGTGCAAGATGTAACAAACACACACACTTAGGTACAAAATTCAGAAAGGGCACAAAAATGCAGTGAAGAATGTGGGGTGCAAAATGTAACAAACACACAATCCCAGGTTTGAAATTCAAACAGGGCACAGACATGTAATGCAAAATGTGGGGTGCAAAATGCAACAAACACACAGTGCAGAATGTGGTCTGCAAGATGTAACTAACACACTGTGCAGAATGTGGGGTGCAAGATGTAACAAACACACCCAACTAGGTTCAAAATTCAAACACGGCACAAAAATGAAATGCAGAATTGGGGTGCAAGTTGTAACCAACACACACACCTAGGTTCAGAAATTCAAACAGGGCACAAAATGCAATTCAGAATGTGGGGTGCAAGATGTAACAAACACAAATACCTAGGTACAAAATTCAGACAGGGCACAAAATGTAACAAACACACAATCCTGGGTTTGAAATTCAAACAGGGCACAAAAATGCAATGCAGAATGTGGGATGCAAGATGTAATAAACACACAGTGCACAATGTGGGGTGCAAGATGTAACAAACACACAAACCTAGGTTCGAAATTCAGACAGGGCACAAAATGCGATTAATAATATGGGGTGCAAGATATAACAAACATACACACCTAGTTTTGAAATTCAAACAGGGCACAGAGATGTAATGCAAAATGTGGGGTGCAAAATGCAACAAACACACAGTGAAGAATGTGGGGTGCAAGATGTAACTAACACACTGTGCAGAATGTGGGGTGAAAGATGTAACAAACACACCCAACTAGGTTCAAAATTCAAACGAGGCACAAAAATGAAATGCAGAATTGGGGTGCAAGTTGTAACCAACACACACACCTAGGGTCAGAAATTCAGACATGGCACAAAAATGTAATGCAGAAGAGAAAGATTAGGTCAGGCAGAAATTCAGAGTGAGAAAGAGCCGTCCTCAGCCCAACAGGCCCAGACAGGAGCCTTGGTTACGGGGCCTTAGTGTGAGGGGCCGGCTACCGTCTACCAGTCATCTGATTGGCTCTATGATGCACAGTGTAGACAATCACTGTGGGCCAGCTTGAATGTAGAAGTCTGCTTGCCCAGACGAAACTCTGGCTGCCATTATGGTGTGTTTTCTTTCTTCAGTACAAACACAGTGGGCCTCATTACGGGTCCGGCAGTAACCCTGCCAGTGCTACCAGCGGGTTGCCCTCAGACATGTAATATTTTACATGCGCCTGACTTCCTTGTGCCACCGGCTCATTACGAGTCCAGTGGCCTAGGAAGTCAGGCGCTGACGAATTTTACACCCCCATTCTGAGTGGGGACACAGGAGTACAGGAGCAACGGCACCGTTAGCAACAGTGTCGGTGCTCCCGTGAAAAGTCTGCCTACCGTGGCCGCTGCACATGGCAGGGTCAGACCTGTCGGGCACAGCGGCCACAGCAGGCGGACTCTGAGTTTGGCAATCCGGAAACAGGAGTGCCAGTGAGCTTACCGGCACCCTTGTTTCTGGACCGGTAAACTAATGAGGCCAAAGCACCTGCCGATTACTGAGACAGCAGCCACATATGTGTGAAGCACGCACAACAGGAAACTCGTTGGGTGCAAATTACAGTGAGCTCTTGTCCCTCACAAGTCTCTGCAGTGCCATCAGATGAACAAGCGGAGTGAATTCAGCCCGGACAGGAGCCTTGGTTATGGGGCCGAAGTGTGAGGGGCCGTCTACCACCTACCGGTCATCTGATTGGCTCTATGAGGCAGAGTGTAGCCAATCAGTGTGGACCAGCTAAAATGTAAAAGGCTGCTAGCCCAGACGAAACTGCAGTGGCCATTCTGCTGTGTTTTCTTTCTTTGTTTTAATTTAGTACAAACACAGTGTCTTCGAAGCATCTGCTGCCTTCTAGGAAACCAGCCCCATATGTGTGAAGCGTACACAAGAGGAAATGCCTCAGGTGCAAATTATGGTGCGGTCGGGCGCTTTGCTCGATTTTCCCATAAAAGTTGTGTTAAAGATTTTTAAATGCCAGCAGCCACTGCACAGCCCACAGGGTTTACCTTTTGTTTTTTTTGTTGTTCCAATGGCACCACGCTACACCTGTAGAATGTGATGAAAGAAAGGAGCTCCTGCCCCTCGTGACTCTCTGCAGTGCCAGAAGATGAACCAGTGCATAATATTAATATTTTGCATGTTGTAATATGCATGAACTGACATCAACACAAACAGTATCACCAGATTGCAAGTATTCCTATGAGTCTGATTGTCATTTTCTATAATATTGAATTTCTACATGGAGAATTTTAGGAAAAAATAATATTGCTTTCCCATTTAGATTCCTCATACCGTAAGAGAAGTGTAGCTCATAGCTGACTCATCCCCTCATGACATTGAGAATGGAATGAGCCAAGAGAAGCAAAGAAGGCACACATTGCCGGCAGATCAATGAGTGGAGTGAATTCATCCCAGATCAGAGCCTTAGTTACAGGGCCTTAGTGTGAGGGCCAGCTACCACATACCGGTCATCTGATTGGCTCTATGAGGCAGAGTGCAGCCAATCACTGTGGGCCAGCTTGAATGTAGAAGGCTGATTGCCGAAAGTAAACAGCGGTGGCCATTTTGTTGTGTCTTCTTTCTTTGTTTTAATTAAGTACAAACACAGTTTCTTCAAAACGTCTGCAGCCTTCTGGGACACCAGCCCCATATGTGTGAAGTGCGCACAACAGGAAACTCGTTCAAGCGCTCCGCTCGATTTTCCCATGAAAATTGTATGAATGCCTTTTTTAAATGCCAGCAGCCACTGCTCAGCCCACAGGGCTAACCTTTTGTTTTATCCAAGGGCACCACGCTGCTTCTGCAGCATGCGAGTGAAAGGGAGGAGCTCCTGCCCAAACAAGTCTCTCTAGTGCCAGCAGATGAACAAGTGGATATTATTAATATTGTGCATGTTCTAATATGCATGAACTGACACCAACACAAAAAGTATCATCAGATTCCAAGTATTCCTACATGCCTGATTGTCATTTTCCATAATATTGCATTTTTACATAGAGAATTATAGGAAAAAATAATATTGCTTTCCCATTTGTATTCCTTATACCACATGAGAAGTGCAGCTCATAGCTGACTCGTCCGCTTATGACACAGAGCATTCATTGAGCCAATAGAAGCAAAGAGGAGTGTCAAAGTGGATGTGTAAAAGTGAAGAGAACCTATCACAGGCTCTGTCCAATCCAAACATGCTGCATCAAATGATGCTGCATAGTAGAAGCTTGCTGGGTATTTCATTTTAAACACATATAAAGAAGAGAGAGATTTGGTAAAACAGAAAAAGAAGAGAGCCACCCTCACAGAAAAGGAGTAGATTTGAACTCCAATTGGATGGACTGACAGGGAAATATCCGTAAAAATACCTTTTGCCACTTTTTGCTGAATGCAGAGGTCGATTCCCAAAGCAGGGTAAATTATCTGAGAGGGATCTGGGGAGCAGGTGCAAAGACTGAAAGAAAGCACTTACCTTGTGGAGCTGCCTGAGCCCAGTCAGTGTCCCTAACCGTTTTGGTCATTGAAAGAAAAACACACATGAATACCATAATCCCAAATTATTTAATCAAATGTTCAAAGAATTAATAAATTACCAGATAGAATTCAAAAATATTTCCGGGAACCCTTCTTGAAAGCTATATCACTGAAAGTGGGAATATAGTGCACGATGTGTGTGTTTTGTAATTGATCTTTAAAATTGAAACCTACGAAGTATACTCATAATAAAGCTTTCTCCTGCACTTTGAGATTTCTAGAGGTCTTAGACATCGCAGGCTAAAATATCAAATGACAAGTACTTTGATTAGTTCTGACTATTGTCAATAAAGTAATTGAAATAAATTCCTTAAAGAACACATGGAATAGTGGTTTTGTGAGTGTCAACTTAATTCCTTGAGAATAGTGAGTGAGTTAGGCACTGCTCTCCTAGCATTCCCAAATGAAATACAATTGTATTGTATTGTAGTCGTCATTTATATGGCACCATTTTCCCATTTTTTTGGCCTCAATGTGCATTGTGGTTGGAACGCCCTTGGTGAACGATGTCCCGGTATGGCAATATTCTAAGAGTTTCCTTTAAGATGTGTGCATGCATTCTGCCAGGATTAGGACTTAGGAGGGCTGTCTAGGCTCCAGTAAGCAACCAAGAGGTCGGGTACGTGGGTGGGTGCTGTTGGTGGTTAAGAGAGAGTGCTAGTGCAGGAGACTCAATGTGTGCCCAGCTAGACTGAATGTATCGTAGGTTGTCGCTGTATACTAATGTTTTGAGGCACCTCTGGGGTTTCAGTGTAGATAGCTATGCGGACAGCTAAACCAAATCATTTGATATAATAGTAGCTGCATTCTAGAGTACATGGATGGGGAGTTGTGCCTGTAGCATGTGTCCACAGGCATGATACGATTTATACATACCTTAAACTCAGACTGAGTTTATCTTCGATGTCACTTTCCTAGGTCTCCCAAAGCGATATGCTGGTCATTTGAGTGCATCTTCTGGTGGTGGTTAGCATACTACCATTCGGATGGACCTAGCTGGTGGCATTATTTGAGTGCAAGAGGCAAATACAATAAATAGACATGGCCACCTATGGCCTAAGACCAATGTTATTGTTTCCCATCCCCAAGAGAAAGTACTCTCAAAGTGGAGTGTTCCATATTTGCCCCCCACTCCCTAGCTTCATAGTGCATTGCCATTCCTACCCACCAAAAGCCAGTGAAGTGCATAGTGTGCCCTTAAGCCCATGTTGAACTGGTGCATTTCCTCTCTACCTCCAGTGAAACCTATGGGTTGAGCGGTCAAAGTGCTTGGGTAAGACCCTTGATAATTAGGTAGGCCGGTCCATCTGAGTGCGTGACATATGTCCCAATTCGAATTGGGAAAGCTACAGTTGCTACGTCTAGTGGTCCGTCTAAACAAGCATGCTATCCAGACACTTTTAAGTTGCCATATTCAAGGTAAAATCAGATTTTCAGGTGATGTTGTGTAACCAGTTTGTGCCAGTTCTAGAGTTAGTGGACCAGGCGTGAGGGGTGAGCTGGGGGGGGGGCGTTGATGTGCGATCATCTGTGGGAAAGGAAAGGGTGAGTTTATCATGGTGTGCTGCTGTGAACGCTGCCAGAATCCGCTGTGGTTTAGAATTGTTGGTGTTTTGTTCGGTCTGGGACAGTACCCGTGTGTACGGAGCAATCTAAGTATAATGTGGAAGAGGGATTTCAGGAAGAGGAAGGAAAAGGTGAGGTTTTGAGGGCTTTTCTGAACGTGAGGTGCTTGTCTATGCTACAGATGTGGAGAGGGAGAGAGTTCCAGATGGTGGGAGCTTGGATGGAAAAGGAGGATCCACCCAGTCTGTTGCAGTTAAACTATGAGATAACTAGAAGTGCTGCTCTGGATCTGGGGGTCCTGGATGGTTGGTAGCGTGTGAGTTTATCTTGGAGGAATTTGGGACTGGTGTTGTGGATGGCACAGTGAGTAATTCACATGGCTTTAAAGGTAGTCTGTCGACCATTATGGAGCCAGTGTATGATTCTTAGTGCATGGCTGATGTGTTCTCTGGGTGGGAGGCCAATGAGCAGGTGGGCCACAATGTTTTGTGTTCTTTTGAGTTCCCTAAGTTGGAACGCTGGTGCCCCTAGATAAAGGCAGTTTGCATTGTCTAAGCGGGAGATGGTGATGGTGAGGATGGCAGAGATTTGGTGAGGAAATGTGAGGTATGGTAAGATTCACAGAAGGTTGCATAGGTGGAAGAAGTAGGTTCTGAATACAGAGTTGAAGGGTTGGGAGAGGTATAGATTTGAGTCCAGCATGCATCCAAGGTGTTTCACGGAAGTAGAGGTTGCCATAGGGAAGACTAGTGAGTGAGACCAGAGGATAGGCTGGGGAAGGAGACCAGTCTTTTCACAAACTAGGACTTCTGTTTTTCCAGGGTTGAGGATGAGCTAGTTTGTTGTCATCAAAATGTCAATATCTGAGAGACATGTTGAAAGATCTGGACCGGTGGTGCCTGCCGATTCTAGGATTTTGAGGATGATCTGAGTATGGTATGATCTGGGTATCATCTGCGTAGTTGTAGCAGTTGAGATGGTGGGAGTGGATGAGTGCCGGAGTGGGCTGATATAGATATTGAAGAGGAGGGGGGAAAGGGATGTGCCATTTTAGCACTGGGTGGGATGTGGAGGTGAAAGTGTGAAGGAGTATGATTTGTGAGCAATTAGAGATGAAGGAGGAAATCCATGTGAGAGCAGTGTCCTTGATTCCTATAGAGTGTAGCCTGTCTAGGAGTATGGTGTTGTCAATAGCATCGAAGGCGGTAGAGAGGTCAAGAAGAATGAGTATGTCGCATACTTCCATGTACGCTGTTCTTTTTAGGTAATCCCACATGGACACTAAGGAGGACTCGGTTTCTCTGAGGGTTCTGAAGCTGGATAGGGCAGGGTTAAGAAGGTTGTTGGCTTCAGTGAAGTGGCAGAGTTGCTTGTATGCTTTGTAGTCCATTAGTTTGGCCATGAAACAGGTGTTGAAAATGGGATGGTAGTTCTGGGAAAAGAGAGGGTTGATCATAGGTTTTAAGAGGAGGGGTTTGATATAGTAGGTTTCTAAGGATTCCCAATGTCATGAATTGGATAAGGATTGAGCATGCAATACTGCCTGAGCAGGTTAATGTTAAGATATTTTTGAGTAGAGTGGGTGGGTAAGGTTCTTCAAGAGATCCTGACAGGTGTATTTGTGCTAGGAGCGAGAGGAATTCCTGGTGTGAGAAAGAGGAGAAGGTTTGCATCAGGAGGGAGTTGGGACAGAAGATGGGAGGTGGGCGGGGAACGAGCATGGACATCATTACTATTTTAGAGATGGTGGCACTATGTCTGTCATTAGCAATGTTGTGAAAATGTTCATATAAGGCATTTCAATGGGATTGGAATTTAAGTGGAGGAGGGGTTGCGCAACCATGCGACTTGAATTCAGAGATAACTGTGCAATTATTTGCTTGGGTTGCGAGACTTCAAGATTCTGTTCCCATAGAAGGCTTTTTTGGATTTCATCATTTCCAACCTGTAGGCCCTTGTTCGTCATGTCAGGGGGTGGGGGGTTTGTTTAAGGGTGTTGTGTTGGTTCTCAAGGTCTGTTCCATATGGTGTTTGAGAGTTTTGAGAAATTTGAGGTGGCTGGTGTACCATTTGGGGATGGAGCGTGATCTCTGAGAGGTCTGTGTTGTTAGAGTGAGGGGTATGAGGGTGCTGGATAGCCAGTGATTGAAGAGTTTGATGGGGAGAGGGAGTCTTAGGAGTGAGTTGAGGAGGGAATTGGCTAGGTCCGGGGTGATAATGACTTTGTTCAAGAGTGGAGCGAGGGGGGTTGAGATTGGTGTGGGCCGGCATGGCCCTGGGAGGTGGAAGGGGTTGAAGATGGTAAGGAGAAGAAGATTGCTGAGTGATCTGTCCATATTAGGGGACATGGAGGTAGAGTGGATATGATGTTTGTGGCACTGACAACCACATTGAGGATGTGGCCTGCAGTGTGGTTGGGCAGATAAATTAGTAGTGTCAGGTTGAAAGCTTCTAGGTTATCTGTGAAAGACCGGATCATAGGGTTTGAGGGGAGTCAAACTAGATGTTGAAATCTCCTAGTATGGTGAGCACTGGATGGTGGTTGAAAGTAGATGACTGAGCATTGCTGAGAGTGTCTGCAAAGTTTTTGTTGTAGCCGGGGGGGTCTACAAATGAGTAAAAAGCTGTGGGAGGTATTGGGTGGGAATTGGAATTTTACAAGTCGGAATTCATAATCTGTGGTGCTGGCTTATGTGTTCTTGAGAAGGACTGGAATGTTGTATTTGTGTAGGATGGCTAGTCCTTCACCTCTTCTGCATCTGTCCTGAATAATCAAATGGCAACATGGGAGCAAGGGCTTTTGTGCAATGGGTTCGTAGTCTCAGCGAACCAGGTTTCTGTGATGAAGAGGATGTTTGGGTTTTCATCCGAGAAAGGGGCTGCCTTTAAAATTGTTACAACCCATCCAACATGACTAAAAGAAAACTAATTGTATCTATGTCCAGGCTAGGGACAGTCGTTTGTTACAGATAGTGTCAAGCATTTTAGATTTGAATCAGTCCAAGAACAGGTGAACTATGTTGTAAAGAGCAACGTGTTGCTCAAATTCTAATACTTGTCAAAGGTTTTGGAGCCAGATTGTTTTATTTCAAACTTAGTGACAACTGTTTCACCTTTTTTTTCAGTGGGTAATTTCAGGAAGACAGAATTCTCTATGCTGAATATTGAGGGTTGAAATGAAATTTAAATGCAAGTCAATTTGTGTGCTTATATTGTTAAGTTGTGGAGGCTGCAGTCTAGAATAGTTATGCATAGCATTCTGTTGTTTGTATTTCTGGATGTTTGTGCAAATTGGAATACAAATATTATTGGGCAACAGCAGGCAGGTTGTGTTTCCCGTTCTGTAAACAAGCTGCCTTCATCCATTGTGGGTGGCCTCCCCAGCATTGTACATTAGGAGACCACCTTTGAATACTTGACTTATTATTTTAAACAGAACTAAATATTCTGAATAAAAAACAGCCTGTTTCTTGCCCCAGTTTGTGTGCTGGGATTGTTTCAGCGGGAGGTATTAGATTGGGGATATTTCTCTGTAACGCATCAATCACTAGAAAAATTAATATAGTCCTCAGATAGATGCCATTACACATACCAAGGGTAAGCTTGATCTGGAGCTTATTACAGGTGTTAAGAGACTCCATTCTAAGCTAGATACTTGGCTGGAACGTTGGACAAAAGTGGGAAGAACAGATGGGAAGCATGGAATTCAAGCTTCTATTTGACATTTGAACCAAAGCATACTGCCGTTGTCAATGCTTGTCTTAATGAGACAACTTGGGGTGCCAGAGGGGCACTCCCTATGATTGGCATACTGCTGAGTGACCGCTGCTGGTGTTCTTAAGCATACTTAACTGTAACAATGTTCACCGGCCTCACCACCTCTGGCTAGCAGACCATGCATCTCCAGCCTTTTAGACTAAACCGAGCATCAGCATGAGTTCCCGTTAAGGCATTATCATGTGAAATATGAAATTCCTCTCTGACTTGCCCTCGGTTCCCTCCAGCGTACTGCCTCTGGGGAGCCACTGACAAAAAAGAATGTGTTCATACTTGCATCTGATTTACACGTCATGCATGCATGAATCAATGCGCACGTGACCGGGTGAATCATCTTGTGGGCATCACGCTGCACGGATACTTTGCTATAAATCGACCGCAAGCCAATATGATGATTAAAATCCTAACCCTGATTACAATGCAGCAGGTAAACAGTTAACTCATATAATCTGATAGAATCTGATGAAAATTGGAAAATATCTCCGGAGATGCCAAGTTCACCGCCCAGGAGGATTAGCTGGGGCTTTGCATTGCCTCGCCGCCGAATGGCCTTCCTCGGTCCTCTCCTTGTACTCCATTGAGAGCAGTGCAGATAAGCCCATATTGCCATTCGTATCATATTTCTGAACAGAGCAGACATTTCTATTAAAATCTCCAGGGGTGTTTTATTATTTTGTGTGCAGCCAGAGGATCATGTGGGTTGCTCCAAGACTCAAGGGGATTGGCCTGCCTCATTTGGAGCACAGAAAGACTGCCTATAATGACTGTTGATGTTTTGTAGGGGGGGTGACTCACTGCGATTTTCCACTGGGGATATGAGAGCGACTACTACACATGCTTAGTAAAGCATGCACGCTGCAAACATAACCGCAGCTGTTACATGCTTTCGGGTAGTAATTCCTCTGCATGGCCTGCACACTCGAGGCTTTACTGTTTAGGGTGAGGCACCTGGTGCAGAAATGGGAATGTACGTTGCAGAGTATATTACAAACATATTCCATGTGACTTTGTGTGAGACACTACAGGTACTGTCGACCGATTATGCAAATAAAAATGATTCCAAATACTGCATAATACATGGCAGCCTGCAATATCTGTATACAAGCCTGGAAATAATATCCTTATTACAGGCTAGTTGTGATGTCACAACTGTCCTGCAATAAGTAGTTGACATTACAACTGCTGTGTAATCAGTTATCAGGCTTCAATTGTGACGTCAGAATGCCTGCTGCTTGAGCCCGCACAGGAGAACTGCAGCTGTCACCGCAGCACACAATTAAAGCAGTGACAAGCTTTCCAAATTGCTGGTAAAAGAGCTTTCGACATACTTTGCAGACAGCAATTGACAAGGAACTGTTTAAAGAAGTTTATTTCATCTTTGTACTGTTGGAGTTTAACACGTGATCACGAATCTGCATGTTTTTTACATATTTTAAAGCACAAAAAAGAAAACATGCTTTCAATGTATTTTATGAAACTGCATAAACTATGTTCCTGATCATATCAGAAGCTGCTTGTTATGCAAACACATTCAACATTGATTATATGGGATTGCAAATAGAAGATTTCTTACATTTGATTAAGCAAGAGGCCAGGCAGTGAAGGGGATGACAGTGCGCAGCCATTTACTATATGGAATAAAACACCCCCTACTGCACGTAAACAGGATATTGCAAGGCACTCAGAGTTCCGTGACCTTAACAATTAACTCGGCCTTTCGCCTTGTTCCTCAATTTATCCACGGAACTCCTTTGTGATTTGCAATATCCTTACAGCAACGGCGGGGGTACATTATGCCATATATACTTTTACTATGGCCTCAGCCCAAACCAAATTGGAAGTCGTATTCTACTAGCATGACATCCCGTCCATGCTGTCTATGCCTCCCTCGTTCATTTATTTAACTTCACAATGGTATAGGGTGCCATATTGCAGTGCAATAGTTTCGAAGTGCAGGGCAGGGGATGGGGAGCAGAGGGGAAGAACGCGAGTGTGATTATAGCTCTTCATCACAGAGAAGAATGCATACTACTAATCAACAGGAACATTGCATAGCATGGATCGCAGTACGCAGAGCATATCTGCTCCATAGTCTGTGCATGGGGTCGGAAATGAATGCGGGGAACATGCACATTATAAAAACTGGCGCATTTCACCTGGCGGTTCATGCTGTCACTTGCGACGCTTTGACAGACTAGCTCCTCATCACTGAAAGTTATCATTCAGCAGTTCTGTATATGCTGTGCTATAATTACAAATGCCTTGAAGCAAATACATTCCAAGAACAGCAGGGAGGATATGAGAGCGACTTACTACCGACCGGAATTTCCACACTCTGTTCACTGTTATTATCTGTTTCATTGATACTGGACACTGGAGTTTGCAGGGTGCAAAAACAGTCTTTGCCAGTAACCATTAAGCATTGCTAGCCATGGTTCACTCCTCTACTGCATCCAAATTCAGCTTATTAAACTGAACGTAAACTCACCCGCATCCGCACCGAACTGCACTGGCTAGAGCTTTGAGCATGTATCATGTGAAAGGCAGCCTGCATCACCTACAAAGCAGTCAGAACCGGATCACTACTCTACCTGGCTGCCAACCTCACCCTCCCTCAAAGGTCAGCAGAGCGCTCGAAGCCACAACATGGCCACGCTGGAGAAAGGAAAGCTTGAACAGGAAACCAACCTTTGCCTGCTATGCTACCCCTCTGTAGCCAGGCAGATGGGCCTGTCTCCCTCCATCTTACACTTCAGAAAGGACATGAAGACCCTTCCCTTCAAAGAACATCTGTCTGATCAACATCGGCTCAAATGAACTCGACTTCTTTTACAGCATCTGGAGCCCAGCCTCCTAGATTTAAACCAGAACCCCCTGCTATCCCCACACTCTACCTGTAACCTCCTGGGTGCACCCCCTATTTACAGAATCGTTAGCATTCCAAATCCCATTCCTGGTGACAGATGCTTGGGAATGTGGAGTCCACCCCTTAGTGGAGAGATGTCAGGGACTGTGTTGCATTCTGCTTCTGAACTCTCTGCTTATGTGATGCATTCCCTGTGTTGCCATCAGTTACCGGATCCATGCTGTTGTCCTTCACAGATTGTCAACATAGCCCTTAAAGTGCTGTATTATTTTCAGTTAACAATGATCTTCTCATGCACACACTATCAGTTCATTGAATCTCTGTACCTTTTTTTTTTAATTCAGGGTATTGACCAGGGATGCTTGGAGTGAAATGCATCCATGAAAAGACGTTTTAGCATTTCATATTCCAATATGAATAGCACATATGTCACCGCAAACCCCCCAAATATGATAGTATACCAGTATGGTGACATTTATGTGGCAGCACTTGCTTAGAGCATTCTTTTTAAATACATGTTCTCGACCCCCACTAGATGAAAATGCAGCTTTTGTTGATAGTGAATGTACCTGGTTTGGATTTATATGTATTGAGTTGATATCCTGGTTCAAACATCCGACACACAGAGTGATCTTGCGCAAACATACTGTCATCCTTTGCCTCAGTTGAAAATCCATTGTTGGCTATGTGTACCCTGTTGTTGAATATGTATTGTATTAGGAATAAGAAAGTTCAGGCCGTCAAGTGCTCACTAATGAGAAGTTTGCTTATCCAGCAATTCTCAGGTTGAAATCCAAGCAGGGTCAAGTCAGGCATTAATCGTTCCAAGGCCGATCAAAAAGGTCCACCGTGAAACCCTGAGCACTGTGTTTCAAGTGGTAGAAGAAAATATGTTACTTCAAATATTTGTGCTGAGAGTACAAGGGCAGTTGCACAAAGGAGAGCAAGCATGGATGTGTGAAATATATTCACCACCAATCCAGCCATCTTTGGCCACCTGCTATGTACACTCTAGATTCACACTATTTGACCAGTAGAAGCAGAGGGAAAGAGATTACATAACAAAAAATGAACTATTGGGGGGGCAGTCCTCAACTTAAAAGGGAGGCACAGCAAAAGAGGAATGTGAGGCTAGATAGAGGGAGTATGTTAGATGCTAAAAACTACTTGACCAACATCAAATGCCTTAAGAAACATCTCATCAAATTTGAAATATTAAAAAAAAATAATAATAATCTCAGATATCTAAAATCCACTTAAAACCAGAATTAGAAATATCGACTGTGACCATGCAGGGTAGGACTGACAAATCAATGCAAAAACATTGAGGAAACATACTTATGAGTGGAGCATCTTAAAAATGATATGGTAGGGCAATATGAAGATATCCTCCTGAAGCTATGCCCGTGTTATCTTTCTAGCTGGAAAGATAATACAGGTTTTCCCCAAGGACAAGACGGACATCTCAGTCAAGCACAACTTGAAAGATGAAAAGGAGTCAATTCAAACTAATATTTGTGACATAACTAACAGAGCAAATGGGATCAGCAGTGGTGAGAAGCAAATACCTAAAGATGGATAAGAGATTGTCAGCGCCAAAATGATCCACCATAAATCAGTACTGCATTCAAACTATATCTGGAGCAATTATATATATATATATATAGATGAACACATGCTTAAGACAGAATAATTCAAGTATAAAAACGGGCATCAACATATCAGACCTATCAGGGCAGGGAGTGACCCATGCTTAGATATGTACATCACAGAGATACAGTGGTAGTTTACAATAATATGGATACCTTTAGAAGGAAAGAAGATTAAGGGTGCAGTTAGAAGGACATGGAGAGAAGGTACCCAGAGGATTCCACACACAGGATACAGGTCAAGGAGGGAAAGATAAGCCCAGTCTGTGTCAGGGAGGTGCAGCTGACGTATTGGTCCAGGAGATGTTGTTTGAAGAAAGACATCTTCAGCACCTTCTGGAATTGTGAGAGATGGGGACAGTCTGATGTCAGGTGACATGTTGCTCCAAAATCCCGGTTTGTAGACTGAGAATGATCGCTTCCTGCTATTTTGCTTTTTGAAGTTCGCGGATTGGAATCTGGAGATGTCCAGGCTTCTGGAATTGCACATTCCTGCAGAGATGTTTCACCTTTCAGTGAGCTAAGTTTGGGCATTGGTGGTTAGTAGGTTCTGAGTGATGTAGTCTGTCCCAAAACTCCTTAATGGCATCAGTGCAGCGTTTGTGTCAGTTAAAAGTAGGAAAGGTTAGGTTCAAATTAGTCTCATAACACATTACCCCAACCCATTTTATCCTAACGTCAATGAAATAAGTAACAAGTTTGAACCCTGGTGCAAATGGCTATTACCCACTGTCCCAGGGCAGACGTGGCCGGTAACGGCCCACAGACCTTGCTGTGGTCCTCGCTTTGCTTGGGCCTGCCTAGGTTCTGGCTGGTGGGCCCTTACTATCCATGTCCGCCCATAGACACGGAGGTGACTGCCATATTGTTTTGGGTGTTAATAAAAGTGTAAGATTTCCAAACAGGCCAGGACAGTTGGTCATCTTGAGAGAACTCTCTCTCTTTGTCCGGGATGATGGGGCTGAAGTGTGGATAATAATAAAATAGAGCGCACTCCTGCTAAAGTTTTGCAACTTAAAGACCGGAAAGGCTAGGAAAGAGTGAGCCCATACTTCTGATATCAACAAAACCTGCACCAATGATATGAGCGTTACAAGCTCCTTGTTTTTATTAAATGATTTTTTTTAAAACAGTCTTTCGAAACTTTCATGTATACTCAAATAAGTAAAGCTTGAATAAAGTGATGTTAAAGAAAGAAGGAACATTGAGACCTTTATACATTTCGTGTAAGCTTCACAGTTTCTCTGCAAAGTCACAAAGGCGATTAACAATACTTAGATTTGATAATAATAATCGGGTTATTTTCATAGCACCTTTTACAGGATTCTTCTAGTTTCTAAGAGCTGCAATAATCTGCATCCCAATTTTCAGCCACTCCTGTTTCTCATTTTATCACCCTCAGGAGGAAAAAGTGGTGGGTCGGCCTGAGTGGGGTATTGAACCCATGTTGCACTGGCCTCAGGAGCATAAAGGGGTGAGTCAGCCTGAGCGGGGTATTGAACCCATGTTGCACTGGCCTCAGGAGGAAAAAAGTGTGGGTCGGCCTGAGCGGGGTATTGAACCCATGTTGCACTGGCCTCAGGAGGAAAAAGGGGTGGGTCGGCCTGAGCGGGGTATTGAACCCATGTTGCACTGGCCTCAGGAGCATAAAGGGGTGAGTCGGCCTGACCGGGGTATTGAACCCATGTTGCACTGGCCTCAGGAGGAAAAAGGGGTGGGTCGGCCTGAGCGGGGTATTGAACCCATGTTGCACTGGCCTCAGGAGCATAAAGGGGTGAGTCGGCTGACCGGGGTATTGAACCCATGTTGCACTGGCCTCAGGAGCATAATGGGGTGAGTCGGCCTGAGCGGGGTATTGAACCCATGTTGCACTGGCCTCAGGAGATTAAAGGGGTGAGTCGGCCTGAGCGGGGTATTGAACCCATGTTGCACTGGCCTCAGGAGCATAAAGGGGTGAGTCGGCCTGAGCGGGGTATTGAACCCATGTTGCACTGGCCTCAGGAGCTTAAAGGGGTGAGTCGGCCTGACCGGGGCATTGAACCAATGTTGCACTGGCCTCAGGAGGAAAAAGGGGTGGGTCGGCCTGAGCAGGGTATTGAACCCATGTTGCACTGGCCTCAGGAGCATAAAGGGGTGAGTCGGCTGACTGGGGTATTGAACCCATGTTGCACTGGCCTCAGGAGCATAAAGGGGTGAGTCGGCCTGAGCGGGGTATTGAACCCATGTTGCACTGGCCTCAGGAGCATAAAGGGGTGAGTCGGCCTGAGCGGGGTATTGAACCCATGTTGCACTGGCCTCAGGAGGAACAAAGTGTGGGTCGGCCTGAGCGGGGTATTGAACCCATGTTGCACTGGCCTCAGGAGCATAAAGGGGTGAGTCAGCCTGAGCGGGGTATTGAATCCATGTTGCACTGGCCTCAGCAGGAAAAAGGGGTGGGTCGGCCTGAGCGGGGTATTGAACCCATGTTGCACTGGCCTCAGGAGCATAAAGGGGTGAGTCGGCCTGAGCGGGGTATTGAACCCATGTTGCACTGGCCTCAGGAGCATAAAGGGGTGAGTCGGCCTGAGCGGGGTATTGAACCCATGTTGCACTGGCCTCAGGAGGAACAAAGTGTGGGTCGGCCTGAGCGGGGTATTGAACCCATGTTGCACTGGCCTCAGGAGCATAAAGGGGTGAGTCAGCCTGAGCGGGGTATTGAATCCATGTTGCACTGGCCTCAGCAGGAAAAAGGGGTGGGTCGGCCTGAGCGGGGTATTGAACCCATGTTGCACTGGCCTCAGGAGCATAAAGGGGTGAGTCAGCCTGAGCGGGGTATTGAATCCATGTTGCACTGGCCTCAGCAGGAAAAAGGGGTGGGTCGGCCTGAGCGGGGTATTGAACCCATGTTGCACTGGCCTCAGGAGCATAAAGGGGTGAGTCAGCCTGAGCGGGGTATTGAACCCATGTTGCACTGGCCTCAGGAGCATAAAGGGGTGAGTCGGCCTGAGCGGGGTATTGAACCCATGTTGCACTGGCCTCAGCAGGAAAAAGGGGTGGGTCGGCCTGAGCGGGGTATTGAACCCATGTTGCACTGGCCTCAGGAGCATAAAGGGGTGAGTCAGCCTGAGCGGGGTATTGAATCCATGTTGCACTGGCCTCAGCAGGAAAAAGGGGTGGGTCGGCCTGAGCGGGGTATTGAACCCATGTTGCACTGGCCTCAGGAGCATAAAGGGGTGAGTCAGCCTGAGCGGGGTATTGAACCCATGTTGCACTGGCCTCAGGAGCATAAAGGGGTGAGTCGGCCTGAGCGGGGTATTGAACCCATGTTGCACTGGCATCGAGCTATTGAGTCAGAAGTAGATATGAAAATTATTAAGCAATATATGAAGGATCCAAGGAAAATTGCAATGATTTCATCTTTTTCGTGGAACTGCATGACATGTAAAGCACAATTCAAAAACACAGTAGGCAAGTGAGCTAGTTTGCACTGATCCTTTTCAGATCTAACGTTCTTCCCTGCATAGCCAATCACAGAATTTCTAAAATTAATTACAATGAAAACAGGGCGTTAGGCGTCTATTGTCTAGGATAGGAAAGTAAGAATGAACACAGTAACGCATAAACAGCCAAGCAACATCCAATTGACCTCTCCACCAGCCTCGCCCTCCCCCCTCCACCTCTCGCGTGCTGATTTCATTTGGACTGTGCTCCCAGATCGCCCAGGAACCTGTTCGAGGGGGAATTTCAGATGAACCCGAGTTTCTGAGTCACACAATAAAGCGCAAGTGGCGGTCTTTACATATCTTCCTTGCAATTGACAGTGCTACATTTTCGAGCATGCCAGGGAGTTGCTAAGCAACAGAAGTCACGAGGGAGGGCAATGAAGAGGAGCTCCTTTCTGGACTCTTCTTGAAGCAACATCTGGCAGCGTCCCTCAGCCAGTGAGTACAGCAGGGCAGCATGACAGGAATGTGCACGGCGCACAGCACTTAGAATCATTCTAACTCTGTCCACGGGAAGGCATGGGATACACCCAAGCAGGTGGATGCCTGTATGCTTATTACAATGAGCAGTTGGTACTGCCTTCATTTAGCCTTCGCCAGTCTGAGCTCGTCTCGTATTCTGTTCATTTCCTTTAGGAATGTTAATGCCTCTTACATAACATGGCATACTGTAAAGGCTCCGAATAGAATTTGTTGTTTATGTTGCTAGAGTATGTTTCAATTTGATGGCAAAAAGTGGGTGGGGGGATTTGGCTTGTTCTAGCAATGTGTGCACGCTTCAGAGTAAATAGTGGGAACACCAGTCGAGGTTGATGCTCAAGAGAATGTGTGTTTGTGTGTCACGTCGCAATGTGCCGGCTCTGCGTCTCTATCCCGAGGGTATCATTGGGTCTCTCTGACAATAACAGAGCACCTGATTGATACAAAGATTAAACATGGATGGATCCTGACTTCTTTCTGAAGTGAACGATTTTGGATAGTTGATGATAGGAAAGGCGCGGACATACCGAATGACTCAGAAGATACTAACAGGGTTTCAGAAGACTAAGTGGGACCACTCTGCTAATCTCCCACCTTATTCTTGCTACACCAATGAACATGGTGCACACATTTACGGATGTTTTGATGATACTTTTCCTTGCTTTGTTTGGGCTGATCTCCTTGGAAATCACAATTTTTCCTCCAATGCTTCTGTTGCCATTTCTGTGACAAATTATCGCCTGATTTTCCCTACTCACTTCCAGTCGCAAAGCGCCGCCTCTAATTGAAAGAGTTATTTTATTAAAAAAGACAGCTTGTGTGCTGGGATATGAATGTCTCAATTGTTTTGTCCCTAATTGCTCCTCCACCTGGTGCGAACAGGTTTAGATATGTAATTGAGGACTGCACAACATTATTTATTGTGTCTTGCGGACAATTGATGCGGGTTCCTGGAAGACATGGACCCTTTTCTCTGGTATCTGTGCAATGCCGGGAGACATTGCTCCAAGTCTTTCCTCTTGCCCTGAGCTGGAAGATTGTCATCACCTCTGGTTAATATTCAGGAGAGATCAATGATCGACTACCCGATTCTTTGTAAGTTTAAGAAAGGTGCTTGCCTCGCGCGTGGGTCTAACCTTCAAGTGTGAATTATGTGGCAGGGCCGAGTCAGTCCTTCGTCCTTCTGTGATCAATGCAGTGAGCAACATTATACTCGCTAATAATAAACAGTGCACCCACTACTTTGGGTCAGGAGATTTTAAGCTCCAACTCGGAAAATCCAGGGCGAGGGGGGGTGAGCTGAGACATTGATAACAGGGTCTAAGGAGAGCAAAATCAGAAACATTTCTTAAATGAGCTTTCTTTTGTTGCTCAGGCCCATTGTCTGAGAGAAGAAAACCACAGGGATGTCAGCGGTGTGATGGGAAACAGTGGAAAAAAACGAATACAAAAAAAAGAAGGAGAAATTATCTAAGTTTTTTGACTGAAAAGGGTAGGTATTTTTCTATATGTATAGTAAATAATAGGTGGGGGGTGGCTTAAGGGTATAAGTCAGGGTGAGGGGGGTGAGAGGCGGTGCAGGGGGTACCTCGAAAAAATAAAAAGTAATTTTCGTTTTTCGGTCAAACAAATTGGGTCGTATCTCCATTGAGTTTTTATTATTTTAAATGTTTACGGATACACGTGTGATGGAGGGCCACTAACATGGCACTGTGAAGTCCCCACCTGGAATCACATACTGGGAAGTGAGGAAAGTGTAAGGAATTCTCTAAAGGTTCTTTTGTTTTGCTTAAAACATGATATTCCAACTTCTTTAAAGAAAAAGATGCTTCTTAAGGTGTTTCCTGCTTATATTTGATTTCCTTAAAAACACATGTATAAATATATATTCATTTTAACATGCAACATTTAGAGCATTTACAGGCTGTCAACGTTTCCTAGATAATTGCATTTGTTTTCAAGTCACACATATTTGGCAGACCAAACTCTCTGCCTTACTTTGATGTTTTTAGTGATGCAGGGACCTTTATAGGAAACAGACTTGTGGTGAAATTTTAACAGTGTCAATATTGTGTTCAGTGGGTCAAAGTAAAGTCATGTTCTACAACAGAAAACCACCAGTTGACAAAGCCTGGTGTATGTTTGCTTTTTTGTGGCAATTCAACTTGCATTTATATCATAAATATCACTAAGACACATTGCTGTTGGATGAAGTGACTACGATCAGATGATGTTACAAATGCAAATTAAAGACATCTTTGCTTGGCACATGTGAGATGCTCTATGCGGCCTGGATTTTAGGCTCCCATCGGATTGTATTCTGATACATGTAGTACTGTGATGTATACTGGCAAAAACAACACTACACATACTGTACAAGAATGCAGAAGGATGTGAACAGAAAAGGCCAGAACTTACTTGCCAAATATCCATCCTCTTTCTATAATAACTAAAGGTACAGGCAGTGCCCCAGATAAGATTTTGAAGTGGGAGTGTTTTACTCCCTATTTTTAAAAAAGCGAATACAATGATTTTTCCAGAGTAAAAATGTAGACCCAATTCCCATTGGGAGTATTTTATAAGTAAGTAAAAATATGTTTTAAGTGGGAAATGGAAATGTTTTTGTAGTAATGATTTATTTGCACCTAGTTATTCCTACACATTAAAAGATGCATGTTTACTTTTTCCGATCAGGTAGTTTTAATAGCAATTTCTTCCTGTGGTACTATATTCACTGCTGGTCCAAACATATCCATGGAGTTGTGTGGGTGAAAGAAGGGGCACAAGCTCATATGTGTTTGTTGGGAGTATTTTTACAACCAACTTTAATTTTTTGGGATTATTTTCCTATTTTTAGGGAGTAAAAGTGGCCATTACACCCTTACATGTTGGGCTGGGAACAGGTTGACAGCCTGCAGTGTGAAGCACACATATTTGCACCACTGCAACCATAAAACCTGGGCTCGCATCCAAGCGTCCCCACTTGGCCAATCAATGTGATCTTGGTTAAGTCACCTCCTAAACAGATCTTATGATCTTTGTCTGCCAAAAATACGATCACCTAGAAGTGATTCTGTGAAAGGTGAACAGTACAAAAAGCCTCAACGATACTTTAATAGACAATGGACCCTGATTTTACTAAGCGTATTTCGGTGGAATTTTCCCATTGAAAAATGCTTTTGGAAATCAGACCCAATTGTGTTTTTTTTTCTCCATATAAAACATATATATTTTATTTCTATTGAGCATACTATATTCTGCATTGTCTCTTAGCTTGGCCATTGCTCATGACTCTGTCACTTGTGAGCCATGGTACCCTCCTAATATAAAAGGCAAATACATGAATTGCTACTATGTTGGATTGTTGTGGGGGAGTTCCGGGGCCTTGACTGTGAAAGGAGGAGAGCAGCCTGATTTAATCTTTGCAACCTCATCAGCTTAGGGGCCTTGGACATGGGTTCGCCATTTTCTGCATAGTTAGTGAGTGGGGTAGTGCAGGAGAAGAAACTCATTTTAGGCACGGGACTGCTTAACCAATCCTTAGGCTTGCTGCATTCACACATTGTTCCACCTGCTCTCCCACTTCCAGGACATTTGGATGCTGCAGTCTGCTCCCAGTTTTGCCTTCTGTGGGACTGGTGCCCAATACCAGCTCTGTTTGTTTCTTGCCTATTCCTTCCCATATGGGTGGGAACTTAATGCTTCACATCTTATCATCCTTAGAAGGATTAAATGATCTATTGTCACGCCCATAAGGCACACTTGTGAACCACCGCTTGCACACAGATTGTAGCAGCAGGTGCATTTTGTAAGTGACTTCAATCCAGCAATCCAACTAAGGCAATGCTTAGGATAGGATGTCCAATGGAAGCCCTTATTTATATTTTTTTATGTCAAAGTTCTTTAAATCTGGATGATGAACCCTTATATAACGCCCCTCTCTTTGAATTCCCCTAACCTCACTGAGCCAAGAAGTAGGTTTGTTTTGCAAATTACAAGGTTTATTTGAAGAATTAAACAATATATATATATCACACTTTTATGAACAAAAGAATATCTGAATAGCACACTTATGAATGTGGACGGTAATCAACAAGGGGTAATATTACAAAATTGACAATCTCTTTAATCACTTAGGAGTATGAATATGAAGGATA
This sequence comes from Ambystoma mexicanum, assembly GCF_040938575.1. Classification (NCBI taxonomy): domain Eukaryota; kingdom Metazoa; phylum Chordata; class Amphibia; order Caudata; family Ambystomatidae; genus Ambystoma; species Ambystoma mexicanum. The sequence continues at coordinate 219,542,393 of NC_090936.1, read as the reverse complement.
TTATAGCAGAGAATACTTTATATGATTCAAGGAACTGCAATAATGGGAAAGAATGCAACACAGAAATAGACTTAATATGATTTCAATCAAAAGATAATATGGTCACTTTTTCCCCTGTGACTACTCACTCCCCCCCTAAGCAATATGAAGAGATGGAAATGAGAGCACACAGGTTTCAGGAATACAATCAAGAAGGCAGTTCACTTCTAGTTCCCCCAGAAAGCTTAGAGAAACAGGTATGATTTTAAAACAGGCAGAAATACTTTTGAATATGGTTGCAATGAAAGGGAAAATATGCCAAATGATTTTAATTCACTAAAAGAGATTCAGGATAAGTGATAGTTACTTGGAATTGGTTCAGGTCAACACTAGCAATGATTCATGAATGATTATCAAATTGAAAACGAATTTCAGCAATTGAGAACAAGGAGCAGCTTATTTGACAGAAAGTGAAATTGAGCCAAATTGCAACTCGCGGCAATTTTTCCACGTGCTTAAATCGCGATTATGAAAAAACTATAATGAATTGAAATGTCGTTTTGGGTTTCACTTCTAGGACGTGCGGTTCAAAAGATACGGATGTTTTTGTGAAGGTTGATTGTGCAGAAATAAAATCAAGATTTCAGAAATGACAGATGTGCTTTACAGATTTGAAATCAACAGGATGGGCACAAGATTCTATAATGCAGGTCTGGACAGGTTAAAATGGTTGTAAGAGGATTAATTTAAACTAAGAGATTGGTTATTGACAGTTCTACACTAGATACTCACTCCTAGATTTGGAATAGAATGGGCCGCGTCAAATATCTGGTCAAGGGGTTTGGCTTCACTCTCGCCACCGGACAGGTCTCAGGCCTTCTGGGTTCTGCGTTCAGAACTGTACGGCAGTCTGCGGCCTCTTGAACTGGATTTGACGGGTCTTGGATTACAGCACTGCTTTCTGGGTCTGGACTTTGGTTCTAGCACAGGGTTCCTGGCTAGAATAGAACAACTCAGCCCGGCTGTTGAATGTGAGAATCAGGTTACTAGATTCTACAGGCCTACTGAGAAGAGTTCGGCTTTTGTTTAGGCCTCTCTGCTTCAAGGTTCTAGAGTTTGGGTTCTAGAGTTCTGGTCTCTGGATCTAGATCTGGAGTCTCTGTCTGGATATTGTCTGGATCTGGTCTGGCAGAGTGCTTTGCAGGAATCGATGAATAGTGGAAAAAAGAGTGTTCCTTATCTGTCCTAAACAGTCTCTTTTTATGTGTTTCCAAAGTGGGTGGGTAGGCTGATTCTCTATGCCCAACTCCCTAAGGGTTTGATAGGTTAGAGGATTCTCTGTCCCCTGACTGGAGAAATAAACAGCGTGTCACCCGGTGTCATGTTTATGGCTTAACTGAAATCCCTCCCCTTTGCTTTTACAGAGAAAATCAATTGTACCCAAAAAACATATTTCCCAGATACACAAGTTGTTCATAATACATATACACATCACATATTACTTAAGGTACAACTCTGATCTTCCTAAGAGCTTTAGTTAAAAAATGACAACTTATTTGCGCTTTTGGTGGATTTCCCAATATTGGTTCTGCACCAAATTTGATGCATGCATGCAGATCCTCTCTGGGCATATTACTGTAAGTTCTTATGTTAATAGCAACAACACTGCAGCTGTGATATTAATAATTCCGGGGTTTGGTCTCAGAACACCACAAAGCGTCCAGCTTAGTCTTAAATTGTGGGTGAATTTTTCATTTTAATAATCCCAAAGTTTCATATTTTTGTCAGCTTTGTAAAAGTTGTTATACACAATTTTATAAAACATATATTTGCTGGGCCATCTGAATCTACAATGGTTTGTCTCCGCCCCTAAAGCTGGCTTGACTCAGAGGTCACATGTCCTGTCTCTCCCACAGCAGTTGTTGTCAGTTACACCCAAATTTAGCATATTCTATTCAGTTGAAAGACTCTATTGTCTTGACTGAGAGCAACAGGCCGGGGTGCCACTCCCCAGTTCCTGTTCACACCAGCTTGTCAATCTCTTATCCAAAGGCAGGGGAGGCTTCCTTTGTCCAGGGAAAAGGTGTGAAGGGTTCTTGGGAGAAGCAAGCCTTTTGGAGTTTTAACTGCATCAAGTTAATTTCTGATCAATTGTACATACTTCCTTGTGAAAAAATATCACATTTATAAACTTAAAATAAGCAACATATCTTAAATAAAGTTTTTTTCTACATTAAATCAATGTGTGGGATTCTATATGGCATTTTGATGGAATTCTCTTCTTTGGCATATTTAACTTCTGAAACACAGCTCTCCTGTCATAATTGTAAATTGCCAGCACCTGACAGAGGCTAGTAACGGTACTACACCCATTTTGACAGCTGTCTTTCCATCAAATATCTTTAAAAGTGGATATTGTTCTAATAACACATGATTCTTTCTGACATTGGATTTATGTGGATTCTTGCAGTATAATGATGTGGAACACCCAACAAGGAGGTTGGATCTTTTTAGGTGGTTTGTGAGTCATGATTTTTGCAAATTTGACACCAAATAAAACAGATTTTTGAGACAGCTCTGTATTCCTTGGCAGAGATTTTGCTCTGTGAGCAGCCAAAGGATGGGTTTTGGCAGTGGTCTCCGGTGCTCACTAAGATAGGCAAAGGTGGATGGCAGCCTATTTTTCAGGTTTTCACTGCACATTGTCTGGTGATTTCTGGCGAGCAGCATGCTTTCCAGTGGCCATTCTGATGTTTCTGCTGCCAACAATGCCTAGTGATGTTGCAGGGCTTGGATGAGTGGGTTGAGACATCCCACAATTTGCCAAGTGAGGTACCTTACCCAATACTTATGCTGTGAGTTAAACGTCTTGAGGATGGTGAAAAATAAGGGTTGATATAAAAGAACATTCATTCTGGCGAGAAAAGTAGAGTATAATCAAAAAGTAATGCAATGTAATATAACAGGATTTTGGATACAGCAACTTCTTCAACTTGGGAGGCCTTGTTGCACTACAAAAGTGATGGGTGCAGTGCTTTGATGTAATCTTGACCACTATTATTGCTCTGGGCATTGCTCTATACAATTAGGATTAGCACAGATGCCCCATTACAGAAGGCTGTCAGCCAGTTGCAAACCAGTCTTGGTCCTGCCACCAATCTGTAGTGTGTAGTTTGCAAGGTTGCCCAAAGCACGGCTAGTATTGATGATTCATTTAAAACCTTCTATCCATCACTTTTAGTGTAGATGGAGCATCAGCCTATTGTTACCAAACAAGGCATAACCAGTATGTCACTCACATGCATGTGCTTGTGATGTCACATCCCGTGATGTCAGCACATAGAAGTGTTGGATCCTGGCAAACATCACTGTTTTAAGTGCACATTAATTAGGTAAAAGTGGTTGACTGTTGTATTACCGATAACCCTTCTCTGGGGCTAGCAGATCACCCATTCAGCAGTGGCAAACGCTCCCTGGAAGAGCGAGGAATGATTCTCTCTCTGTAAAAATGCACCCAGTGCTTCCGTAAACAGGCTGTTAGAAGGAAGTGGTCGGTATTTCCATAGAATGCCATGCAGTATTCACTGACACTGTATCCTACTATACTAACGACCCCTAGCATACATTACTAGTGTACAAGAACACCCTGGTGATGGTATCTAAGGCTACTAGGTTTCAAATAGAATTATTCCGTCACAGTGACTTGGTCTAGGTTTTCTGAATTCTTCACTAAGACTCCTTGCTCCTCCGTTAAAACTGACTTAGTGATAGAACACAATCTTTCACCCATTGACAAAACAGGAAGTGGCATCACATAACATTGTTTCTAAGTACACTATGAAAAATATGGTTACGATATCACTGTAAAGTACAAGAATGGATCACCATGTGTATCGCTAATATCAATGCGTATACGCCCGTATTGCCAAATTACTGTGAATGCAAGCAGACGTTCAAGGCCAAACGATAATGAAGGGTAATCATATAGCACTTATGCCTTAGCGCTTCATATAGAGCAAATATACACACAATATCACCCAACCTGTGTTGGTACTCATTTATCAACCTCGGCAGGATGAAAGGCTGAGTTGACCTTGCCAGGAGTCTAACTTGCAATCTGTAGATCACACACACATTGCAGGAGTGAGCGCTCAACCCACTGAGTTATCTTACTTACTATAGCTATCAGAAAACAGAAAAACAGCCACTCCAGAATCAAAGAGCCACATGATGCTGGACACAGCATAGGACTCTCAATATAAAACAAAATGTTTTTTTTAAATTTTGTTTAGAGGTAGCAAGGAAGACCACAGGTGTAGCAAGGGAGACCTCAGGGGTCACAGGTGCGACACCTGGCAACCCCAAAATGACGTCCCTGCTCAGACCCCATGGTAATTTGCTAGCCAAAGTTACATCCTATTCACAATATTCCGTCTCCTCAACACAAACTCTTTCACACCTGAATTGTCCTCTCATGTCTTCAATGTCCTTCTGCCAATCACCATTGGTTTGCACTTTGATGCTTAACAGCAAATTATTAAAAAAACCAGCTTACTCCTCACACAATCCTCCATCTCCCATATACTGTACATCTCTTCACCACATTATTCCAGGCTAACAACCTCAAAGTCATTTACAAGGGCAATTCCAAGCTCAATATTTTTATTAACTCCACAGAAATTGAGACCCAAATAAACCTCTTCAATATCCACAAGGTCTGGCCCATGCCTCAAAGAACATGTTGAGTGCAACTTGGATCCTCAACAAGCTGGACCATTGCTCCACTCTCCTTATGGGACAGTCATATAGTCTTTACTCCCTTTAATAACATATTAAACTTGCAACACACACACTAATGTATCTTTAACTTCCCTCTCCCCAGCCTTCCTCCACCCATCGCCACCATGCCGCACAGTTCTGCTTCAAATTCCTTCTTCTCATCTTCAATGAAATTCACTGGTTTCCCCCATGCAGCCAACACTATGTCCTACAGTTCAGAAGCATGCATTATGTTATCCAAAGACCTCTTCAACCTCTCCATTCCTTGCTTATTCTGCACTCTATTCCGCTCCCACCCATTTAGTATCCATGCTTCCTACCACTGGAACTGCCTGAGAAGAAAAGCTGAACATCAGCCCAGTGTTTTAGGTTTGCTTTAAAAAGCACCCCCTCTCTCGCAGGTGGTATCTGAGATTGACGGCGGCATCATCCCGCTGACTTAATCACCAATCCTCCGATATCTTTTTTATAATTGTATAGATATATGAGCTGCCGTACCGCTTTAAATGACCCCCTGTACAGTCCCCCCAGCATATCTCCACCTCAACCCACCTCAAACAGCTTCTTCATGGTTTCCTTCATCCCTGTTCTAGAATTGCAAAAGCAAACACTGATGGGCACATTCCAAGTGTAAGTGATTTTTTTTTTGTCATCTCAACTATACCATTTTTTTGTGCTAATGTCTTCATTGGTTTTTAAATCGTCGCCATTTCAAAAATCAAAGACATATGTTCAAATGACACATACATCTATTCAGGAAACATGTCTGAGGTTACAGATCATCTCACCCCACCCCATCCTCCCCAGAGTACCCACCCCCCTGTCTGTCCAAATATGAACACTCTCCTCTGACTGCTGTATCCCATAGGCCATTGTACATCAAGGGGACACTAAAGGCTACCTAGGCAAGCAAGTCCACCTCCTATTAGTCACTCTTCCCAGTATATAGGCTCCACCACAAGAAAGAACCTATCACTCACAGCGGTGTAACATCAGAGGGGTGAAACAATTTATTTTATGTATTTATTTTTTGCATTTGTATAGCACACATACAGCCGGAAGGCATCGTGGCACTGTTACTTGTGTCAGTCTTAGTTACAGAGAAATTAGATACATACGAAGTTACATACATGTGAATATAAGGGCATAGGAGTGATATAATTCAGGAATACAGAAGTACAGAACAATGACCCCATAAGACAATTCCAGCCCAGTAGGATATCAACGCTAGCACCATCCTTGATAGCCCTAGCTCTCCTCCAAACTGCTGTTTCAGACAAAGACCACATCTTCATCTAGTAACCACTTATCAATCTCATGGCCACTCTCATCTTTCCAGGCAAGCGCAATACTGTGCTTTGCCAACACAAATGCCAGATCCACAAACCTCAGTACATGTTTCAAAACCTTTGAACCCTGCCTAGGGTACCTTCCCAAAATTCAAACCTGCTGTTATAAGGGATAATTCCTAATGTCCAGTGCATGCAATTTTCCATATACTGCCGTCCTAAACATCTGGACTGTCGGGCAACTCCAAAATACATGTGCCATGCCCGCATGTTCTGGCTTGCATCTATAGCACTCAGAGGATTGAGTCGGACATCTTTTTGCCAAATGTGCTGGTGTTAAATAGACTCTGTGCAGCACATTGAATTGAGAACATTTAAACCTCACATTTCTCCAGACCATTTCCAGATATAATAGCATCCTCATCCAGGTCTCTTCATCAATTGAAATTCCCAAATCCTTTTCCCATTGAGCTCCAGTCAGGAACTCCCCCTTGCTCTTTAAATCAATCATCATCCTATATAAATGTGATATTATACCTATACCGTCTGTTCTATCCTAAATCATGGACAACTTCAGGTTCAGAGGGTAGGGATGGTCACTGTTTCCTAGTCATATTAGTCATAGCTGCATTTGTCAGTAACTGCCTCAATCCCAAATCATATCTGCACTTAATTCACTGAAAGGAATCAAGGTTCTGTTATCAAAAACATCCCCCTGTAGAGGAGGTCCCAAATATGGCCTGCACCTCAGCCACCCATGTCGAGATGCCAGAAGCATACTCGCCTAGATTTGTGACGTATAAGGAGCAAATGAACCAACAGAAAGCTACGGTGGGGCTCTGTCCAGTACCCATCAGAAGGACATTTATACCTATTGAAGGGCCAATAACCAGACAACCGTGGGCTGCAAGGTACCCACTGAGACAACCATACCAGCAGCTGACACGAAACGAAGATTACTTATAAACGGTCCCTGAAGAGACCCAAAGAGCTTTAATGGAGGGCAAATGGTGACAACAAAAGAACCCAGACAGACGTACAAATGAACTTAAACGACGAACGAAAACTGACACACAAGGGCGAAATGTAAAGAATAACGATGTAATGGACATAAAAGAAGAAACGATGTTAACGAAAAGAAACGTAACCATGAAGAAGATGAAAATATGCGACTAACCGAATACATGTAAATAGGCTTGAAACGCAAGAATCTAAGATAACGATACTGCTTGCAATGCTTAGTAGAAGATTAGAGCGGCAGGCGCCAATTATATATCTACCTCAATGAAGCACGCTATACAAGTGTGACTCCATTTTGTAAAACAGAACTAAGCCCAGGCTGCGAGGGGCCATCGAGGCTGAGATTCACATTCCAGCTGAAGGCCAGAACGGAAGAGCGGAATCGAAACTCAGCAAGAAGTAGCTCATGCCTGGGAATTCGAGGTCAACTCCAGGAAGGGAGAAGAGCGGCAATTCTGAAGAATTGAAACTTCAGAGCATGACTGCCAGCCAGTGAAGGTCAAGATAAATAGGCCCCAGGCAGGTGGCGAGGCTGAACAAAGAATCAAATATACGAAACGAAGAAAAATGAAGCAGATCCATGGTGAACAGACACATGACCAGCCAAGCACAAGGAGGCACCAACGTCTGATGTTACCCAGAACCCGAGGATGCCATAACTTTCCTTGATAAGAAGCTACAGTTTCGAAGCCATCCTCAGCCAACTAATTGACATATAGCCCTAAAAGGTACTGATTGATGGAAGGGAGGCAGGGTGAATCTTGGGGCACTCCGCATCTGGGTGTCCATTCTGCATGCTGCTAATTAAAGTGGAGATTTATGCCTAGGGGTATAACCCACCCAATCACAAGGGACCAAATAATCTATGGTCCTATAGGTTAAAGAGCCAATCAGATGTCGTAGTTGTAGTGTTGTCAACCACGAGTGATGTAGTGGGATGGGCGTAGACGCCCACCCGATAAGAGTTATCCAATCCGCATGCTCTGTTACCATATACGATATAGCACCTATACTTAAGTTACCTTTCCGACCAATAGAATTGCATGACAAACTTATGAGTTTTACGCGTCAAATGATGATGAATTTTGCCCATAAGAGTTGCTGTCTGAATGAAGAATTTGGGAGTTGAAGCGAGACAGGCGATCGTGACTCTGTTGATTACCATTTGTTTCCCCGTTTTTTGTACTTTTCATTAAACGGACTTCCCTTTTCCAAACTACTGAGTTGTCCTTATTGAATTGTGTCGGAGTAAAAGAATCCTGCACCCCGACCTCCCCAAGGTGCAGCTATCTTGTCTTAACAGGTACTAGAGGGTGAGCGCTGACCTATGAGCCCGTCAGAGGACGCTCCGCCCTCCTGTACACTTGGTAGCGTGAGGATGGTTCGACTATCAACTATGATAAATTAATATTAAGACAACCATAGACCGACGGCACGAAGTAACTCTAGGCCTTCGGCAATATCATGAGTCCTTCGCCATTCGGGTGAGTAGACTGAGAAGCTTCCCGTGGACAATGATAGTATAAATCCATAAAATCTGCAGTGGGTCTGAAGGAACCTGCCTTTCAAAGCATAACCCTTCTCATTCCCACGGGCAGCGAATCGGACGGAAAGACTGCAAGAGGCAAGAAAAAGGAGGGACAGTGATCCCGAAGTTCCAGAGAAGAAAAGATGCGAGCAGTGAGTGAAACAATAAACTCATTACTTTGGCAAATGTCTTGTAGGCAGTAGAACAAGTAAGGGAAGGAAACGGAGGGTGGCAGAGAAAAATAAAAATAGTCAGAAGTAGAGAAGACTGTATATATATAAGGGGTTAATGACTCGAGTCACCGGGACGACACCCGAGATAAAAACTGGTTACTGGGAGGACACCCGAGATAAAAAGTAGGTTTCCGGGAGGACACCCGAGAGGAAAAAGTAGATTACCGGGAGGGCATCGAGAGAAAAAAGTAAGAGGATTCACCTTTTTCCTGCACTTTAATACAGCGGTCAGAAGAAATGTGAACTCAGAGCCCACATAATGGGGGACGATTAGACTATGGTGACGATTAAAGATGGCACTAAAGGGGTTTGTTTAAACCCCATGTCGGGGTATTGATTATAAGGCAAGAATATGTGTGTCCAGCTGGTGTCCGTCTAGTCTGTCAAATGTCTGTCGTGCGTGTCCTGTTGTATGTCAAATGTAAAGAACTGTATCATTAATTGTTTGAAATGAAGTTTGGGCCTTACGCGATTCCGTAACTAAGAGGGAATCGCCAATGGATTGATGTTCTTGAGTAAATTGATGATATAGAATTTTGGCGGGAAAGATTGGATTGGAGCTTGCGTATTTGGTGCTCGCTCATACTGTTGGATGTGTGATAATTGCATAAAATATTGTTGGTAACGAAAGTTGAGAATGGAGGAGTTTACCCCACTTGCCCATTTGTGCAAGCAATTGCCCAAAAACGCACCCAAGATTAAGAAGTATAGTACGGAGTGGGTTAAGTGTACCGCGTAAAAAATGTTTATGCCATGGCCACAGAAAGGGTCTTTATCTAAATCCATCTTACAGCATATGACAACTTATCTACATGCCACATACACAGGCAAGAAACTAGAAAAACGTCTTGCTGTTCTAGAACTGTGGAAAATGTTTGAACAGCCGAAGGAGGAAGAGCCTGCTACATACTGGATACTAAATATATGCACGGAGGGGGGTGAGATACCTACCGCGCCACCAGCCCACCCTGAGCCAGAGATTGAGGGGAGTAAGTCAGAGGGACTCTACCCATTAAGAGAGCTTAAGGCAGCTACGGGATACAGCAACCCTGCGTATGAGTCACCTACGTACATTAGTGACAAAGTCAAGGAGAAGGAGCAGGAAATTAATCTTAACTCCGTAGTCCCAAGGGACAAGGAGAGACGCAATAATGATAGAAAGGACCAGGCACAGATTGGTGCACCTCTCGATAAAGAGAGAGAACGAAAGAAGTGGAAAGGAAGTGAAGACAGAATGGACGAGAGAGCATTCGCAAAAGACGAATGGATGGGAGGACAGATATTGTTGAAACTAGATGGTAAAGGAAGTGATGATGGGAGACTGAGAGAGAGGTCTGATGAGGCACAGAGAAGAGATGAAAGAATAAGAAGGAAAGATAGGCTAAGCCAAGAACAGCTATATCGCGAAGAGCAAAGAAAGCCGATCAGTCGCAAACAGAGTGCAGCCTATTACCAGTACAGGCAGAACCTGGAAAAACTGGAAGAAGAACAGAGAACACATGAAAAAAGAGTAAAAAGACGAGAAGATGCGGAAGCTTGAAGGGCGAATGAACGTAGAAATGAAAGAAGAAAGTAAGAAGATAAGGCCAGAGAAGAGGCGAGGAAGCACAGAAAATCTAATGAGGACATTGAACGTAAGCGTAGACAGAGGGCATGCGATCTCGAATATTTGGAGCGGGAAGTTAAGAAACCCAATCCTGTTGTAGAATGGTGAAATTTTGAAGAATTCTTTCCTGTGTACGACTTAGTACCAGGTTCGAGTGGGGTGACTATCTAAAATGACTTCGACACCAGAAGCATCGGGGAAACGATCGATAAGATTTATGATGAAATGGGGTTGGAGCGGACATCCCACGGGGAAACGGAAGACGAGCGCTTGGAGAGCACTCAGTTGTATGATACAGAGGAGGTCACCTAAAGTAGTGGAAGCGGGAGATTGTCCCTGGACATGCTAGAAATTAGTAAGAACGATGAAGATGCAAGGAGTTGTGTGGGTTCAGAACAATCAATGTCCGACTCCGGTGGGGAGACGGAGGACGAGGCACACAAAGAAAGGAGACGGGGTGAGAAGCAGCTCCCAAGGGACAAAGGGGTACGATGGTCAGACGCCAGTGAATCTGCATCTAGGGCATCAGAGACTGCCACGCAGCTTGGCCGACATAAAGGAACACCCCACAGTCAGAGGGGGTGTCAGCACCTGCCTATGTAGACAGATTGAGGACATTGCCAGGTAGACGGCAATACAGGAATTTTACCCCAGTGTTAGACAGGAGAGCCATGGGGAGAGAGAAGGAAGACAGCACATTCCAATTTCGGCTACTAGAAAGGGGGACTAAGACCACAATATATTCCATGGTCACACATGGACTGAGAAAACCTGAAACACAAGCTTCCAATGTAGACATCGGGAAGTCACTGAAGGCGAGCGGATACATGACTTTGCAAACTACGAAGAATTCTATGATGAAATCCCCAGGGTGACAGAAAATGCCCTGGCAGGTGGTGAGATGGTTTTCATTGACGGTTCTTCAAGAATCGACCAAGAAGACAGAGAAAGATGTACAGGCGTTGCCGTAATGAAACACATAGCAAATAGAGAAATTCAAATACTCGTCAGTGCACGAATACCATCTTAGTATTCAGCGCAGGCTGCAGAGCTATTGGCATTGATACTCGCCATTGAGAGTCACACAGACCAGGAAGTAACAGTGTATAGTGACTCCGCCTATGTGATGTCCACAGTGCACGCAAAGCTTGCGCGCTGGAAAAGGAGGGGCTACCTCCGAGCGGACGGCACGCCAGTGCAGCATGCAGCCTTATTGGACAGGCTGATAAAGGCACTACAGCTCCCAGTGGGCATAGCGGTCATGAAATGCGCTGCCCATACTCACGGGACAGATTTTGTGTCACGTGGAAACCATGCAGCAGACACGGAAGCCAAGCAGGTGGCATCCAAGAGTAAAACGATCATGGAAGTAGAAGTGGCGTGCACTCATGAAAGAATGATGGTATCTTGAGCCACACCGGAAGCCTATAGTAATATGGGGCAGACTCAACTGATGGAGCTTCAAGTGGAGGCACCACAGGACGAAAAGAACCTGTGGAAGCATAGAGGGTGTTCTTTAAACCTCTCGGACGGTTTGTGGAGGCAAGACAGCACTGGTAAACCAGTAATGCCTGTAGCCCTACTAAGGAAAGCACTGGAGCAATTACATTACCCTCTCCATATGACAAAAGAAAATCTAGCTGCAATGCTCACAGAAGACTGGTTCATACCGAATTTAGCTGAGCAGGTTGCATTCTTTATAGTGAACTGCATAATCTGCCACCAGTTCACCGCTGGGCACACATTAAAAGTAGTGAGAGGAGTCATCCCCCGGCCAAATGTGCCATTTCAGCACTTGCACGTCGATTATGTCGACATGATTCAAGTATGTAACGGGCACAGATACTTAATTGTAGTGGTGTGTCCATTCTCCAGATGGATAGAGGGTGGTCCTTGTACACACCCAGACTCAACCTGTGCTGCTAAGTTCCTGGTGATCGAAGTGTTCCATAGATGGGGGGTGTGCAAGGTAATGAGGTCAGATAACGGGGCTCACTTTGTTAATTCAGTATTTGAACAGATCAGCTTGCTGCTTGGTATAAAGCACAAGTTCTCATCAGCGTATCATCCAGAGGGAAATGGCATATGCGAGAGGCTCAATGGCTTGTTATGGAAAGGATAGCCAAGTTGAAGCTTACTCTAAAAAAGGGATGGCTGCACTGTCTACCACTGGCATTGTATGCTCTTGGGAACCAACCAGGCTCCGACCATCATCTTACCCCGCACAAGATAGTCACAGGAAGGAGAATGAGGACCCCTCGAGATAGAGCTAGATGTGATGCTCAGCCAACCCGAGAGGTCCTGGGAACTGAATTATCTGAATATCTGAACTGCATGACATCAAGCCTTCTTATCGTTACAGACCAAGTGCAGCGACGACGAAAAGGGTGCAGCACAACACAAGACCCAGCAGGAAGTGCTGAAACAGACACAGTTCAAGGTCTATGTGCGCCAATCATCTTCCCTGGTGACACAGTGCTGGTGAAAAACCACACAAGGAAAAGGTGGGACTAGCCAAGATTCAACGGCCCGTTCATCATAGAAGACTGCACTCCCTCAGCTGTCAAATTGCAAGGCAGAAGAGGTTGGATCTTCCTAAATGACATTAAAACTTATATCGGTGAGATCCCTTTTGCTGCACCCCACCACAAAGAAACTACAGACAACGGGGAAGAACCTCAGCACGTGCAGATGAGAGCCATGACGAGGAAGAAGGACGCATGAGCATTAAAACCAAGACAAAGAACCTGATTGCAAGTTGTGGCTTAAAACTGGACAGTTCCTCCAAGCAAAGGGGGATAAGGACATAACGAACACTCTGTGCATTCTAGTTGCAGGGTGAAGAGAATTGCGCATCTAAGCCACAACATGCTGATAATATGAATTTTGAAACAAGCCACACTTAAGCATTATTAGAAAGCAAGACTTTGATAGACTGAGAGCAAAGACTTTTTGTTCAAAGAGTACTAAACAGTGTCCTGAAGCAACCAACACCAAGACTTTGTTTTGTAAGTACATATGGTATCTCCCAACAAAAATCTCACATGGGATGTATTGACCTACTTTCAGTTCGTGGTAATTTCATATCCATCACTTATAGGGAGAGTCTCCAGTGTCACAGACTTTATACAAGATCCTGCTAATAAGAAAGTAATCTGGCAACTATTGACTGACATCGCGGAAGCCCTCGCTGAGTTGCCCGAATACAGTACTAAGGACACAAATGCTTCCACCACAAGTGATCATCAATGAACTGACATAGATGCTTTTCTTTCGCATTATAGAGTAGTGCCCAGGACTCATCGGGAGAACCACGGATACACTAACGTACATCAAAGATCCAAGAAACAATGAATATCTGAACCAACTCTGGATCAAGCTAAACTACGTGGTGGTAATCCACGCCGCAGGAAAGTGCGAAGACTGTTCACGTCAAAAGAAAGGCCTGTGACCTAGACCCCAGCCAAGCGGGACAAATGTCCCTGTCACCTGAGGACAGCAGACTGGCACAAAATGTCCTGTTTCCTCTAGATACTGACTATCCAGAAACAGTGGGAAGGCCTGCAGAGGTTGACATCATCACCTTCCTCAGAGATCCAGCTAACACTCCACACATGGGAACACTCCTCCATGGTATCATGCTGCAGGTGGAGCTGTCCAACCTTCAAAGAGAGTACCTAAGGAGATTCCAGTGAAATCTTTCCGCCGAGGGACACATCCAGGAGACAGAGACACAGTTTGTCATATTTCCGCCCAGGGACAGATCGAGAGAGCAGTGACGAGGACTCCACCGTCTATTTTTATGTTTATTTTTATTTTTCCTTTTATTTTTATTTTTTTATTTTATTTTTCGGACTCTGATTTGAAGTGATTGCTGTTCCTTTAGCGTTGCATTGAGTAGAACCCATTATGTCTTCCGGACTAAAGCAAATTCGGGGGGGTGTACTGGGAATGGACCTATTTTGAACATGCATAATGAACGTGCCTCACCAAAGAGATGTTAGTCTAACTTTTTTCCATAGTCTAGCAAGGGACTGCATCCTGTAATCAAAGATAATAGACACCCGCAAGAGGGGGGACATTTACGAAGCACAAGACACTTTATGTTACAGACTTTCTGAGAGACAATAATGGAGTGAGTGAAAAGCATGAATCTTTATCAAGCTATTATGATTGAAATGGGGGGCCAGAACAATAACCTAGTCCTCCCACAGGCAGAGGGGCGTCCCCACTTCCATGGGAGAAAATGCTGCAAATTGTCCTATCGAATGATAATGTGCATATGTATAGTGATTATTATTATTTTCGTGTCACTAACAATCAGAACTGCATTCTTTATTGGTGCACGAAGCGTTCCAATTTCAGTAGACCCACCAGATAATGTCCATACGAATCCCACGAAAGTACCCAGACCCTATATAGTCATCCTGGTTCCAAGAAAACCTGATGGTAAAGCAAACAAACTAAAATTGAATGTAATTAGCAGTGATTCATACACATTTGAGGTAACAAATGAAGAGAAAAGCTGGAGACAGGGTCAGCGCGGAATGAATGAAAACAGTTTTGCCTAATATGATCTCCCTGGCCCTCATTAAGGCAGATAAAAGAAAAAAAACCTGGAAAAGCAGGTTAATATGAAAAATCTAATTAGCCAGGAACTGCCCAAGGGGGGCAGCAACAAAAGTCATAAAGCCCAAAGAACCCAATTTCAAAGACCTTATCACTGCCAGGCTCCTGGGTCATAAAGATTATCCCTGAACTAACAGCTAAAGAACTAAAGACTCTAGATGCTCTGTTAGTGGCAAACCCCACTGCAGATGCTATTTGATATTTTGGGGTCATTACAACTGGAGTGGTCCGGAAATAAGGGTGCCAGTTGCACTGTACTGGCACCCATTGTGGACACCACAGTACAACTTTCCCTGAAGGGCGCAATGGCCCGGAAAGCAGAGTTGCCATGAAAGCACCAGCATCATCAGCAACGGTGCTGGTACTTCAGAGTCCCAATTCCCATGGAGTCCTAATGGACTCTATGGGAATGGGGACTAACATTTCCCGGCACCTGACTTCACTATCTGCCAAGACTTGTAATGTCCCAGTGGCACCGGGAAGTCAGGTGCCATAAAGTGTTACGAGACTGCCGGCAACCCACCGGAAGCACCGGCAGAGTTACCGCCGGACTCATAAGGAGGTCTTGTGTATTGGACAAATGCATTTGTTTTACAGTAAGATTCATAATTTTGCCCATAATTCTTGAACAGAAACTCCTAGAAAGTATTTTTCTTTTGCATTGTTCAGCTGGAAGTGCTCTCTTAGGTGGTAGAAAAAATGAAATATGTGTGAGGTCACTTTCAGAGTGCAAATGAATTAGGAGAATTTGCATTTTGCCACAAAGGAGTGGTGCATGCTAGTGTGTCATATGGCATAGTGTGAGCAGGGACAAGCCTGTCTCTTTGAGATGGAAAACAAAATGTGTACAGAAAAGTATCAATAGGTTATAAGCCAAAATATGTAAGTAGTTAACCATTGGTTCTATCAATATAAAAATAGCACTAATTGATTTGTGACAGAGAGACGAATCTGGTCAGCACATTTTTAAAGTTGTCATATGTATGAAAATGACAAATTTCAGATGTGTCAATATTAAATGTAAGAAATCCCTGAGATGACATCACATTAAATGGGAGAGAACCCAGTTACTCCCATCAGACTTCCTCCTTCATTAATATCCCCAATGACTGCGGACGGGTATGTTTACTGTGATGTCGTTTTGGGACCCTGGACAATCACATACATAGACCAATTAGATAGGGCAAAATATACACACCTCAAAAAGGTGGGGTTACTGTTCTATATAGGATTCAACATGCACTCACTCAGGGACAGACACTGCCAGGCTCACTAGCTCACTCACTCACTCACTGACTTATGGAGAAAAAGAAGAACTGATAAAAACAGGAAAGCGAAGGAATAGGTTGCTCTCCTTTATTACCCACTTTTGATTAAAATCAGTGATTTAAAAGGTAGGCCTAGCAGGAGTTAAAGCCTAAGTCCTTCTTCAGTGGAAGAAATAGCAGACAGGCTGTGGACATCTGTGTTCTGATGCCCACCTGTTCCTAGAGGCGGAGAATCAAACCAGTCCGTAAGGGGGTGCCACCTGCCTGTGATGAATTCCAACAGAAATGCATGTACGAACACAGAGTGAATTCAATGCATGGATACCTATGTTGAAGTGTGTGTTACTAAAGTCTCTATTTCGATAACTGTAGCATTGAAAACTGAGATGACTAGTGTTTGATTATAAGCAGTCACGGATGTATAGCTTATTTATCTTTAAATTGATTCAATTATTTATATTTTGTTAATAAATAGACCTTCTGTGAAACCCTGTGTGTTTCTTATCCTGAAAGGAGAGGGAAGCTGTAAGGATTCAATGTTGTTAAATTGGGGGTACCTGATTCATAAAAAGTACTTGATTAAATAAAGGGAAATTGTGCATGTCTGGTACAGGTGGGTGGAAAGCTCCCCTGAATTATATGTCACCCGATTAAAACATCCTACAAAACCTTAATTGGTTTGTATTTTGCTTATTTTTCAGCATCATCAAATCTTTTTCTCTTAACTGTTTTCTATTTTACTTTTTGTTTTCTGATATCCATATATGCTTTCTCAAGTTAAGCCTAGAGGTTAGCTAAATCTACTTACAGGTGAACCTGTACATCCTGGAGCTCATGGCCCATTACCTTTAGATACAGAGCATAGTTAGGTGCTTGTCTAAGCTTGGGTAGAGCACTTTAGGACTGTTTATACTGTTTCACTATTTGTGCTAGCAATGTTCTCATAAACTCAGACATGACTCAGAATGTGTTCTATTTTGATTTTGGGGTGACATATCAGTAAGTTAGTCAGTCAACATCTATTGCTGCTTTGCCTTTTCAATCCGCCAGCACTATTCTGTTTCACTAGCACAGAATCATTGCTGAAAAACCTACATACTATGCTTCAAAGAAACCGTGTTCCATGAACCTTTCAGTACTATCTCTTAAAGGGAAACAGGGGCATATCGGTGGTGGCTGGATGGAGTGGGCCAAATATGACTTGGAGGCTAAACTCACACAAGTAGAAACTGGTTTTCTGGTTCAAATATTTCTGATTATTACAATTCCATATTGTTATCATATGTTGATGTTCAATGGCTATATGGCACCCATTTGAGGTGGAAAAGTTTTTTATTGCTAATTGATTTAGAGAGTTTATACAAATTCTTTAAAGCTCACTGATGACTTCAGTGTATTGATATCAAGGTAATTTAGAGTGAATTCAAATATTGTGTGAAGCGTTTGTCATTACACTAAATCTGACTGATGAAGACGACAAAGCCTGGACACACCCCACTTCATCTCTCGCCCCCCAACTCAGCAATTGAAAAAAAGACTATAACATGGCATCAATTATATTTGGATTGAGAATGAGGGCTTGTGATGACTGTGTGTTAGGGGATTTGGCAGCATATCCAACTTTTAATAGGGGACATTGATGCAGCCAATCAGATTATATTTTGTTGGATGTAGCCAGTTGAAACAGAATAATCAGTATGATAGAAACACCCATAGAAGAGAGTGAAAATGACCTCACAACTTTGGTTTTCCAGAGGCCAGACTGTAAAACGTGGCAATATAAACATTGCGAAGCCAAGAATGCTGATGTTTAAACAGAGAAACAGGAAGTGGATTGGATGGACAGATATAGATCATGAAGTTATGATTCCAGCCATGTATGGTACCTTAGTGCCCCTGCAAGATAACACAACTGTTGTAGAGACCATAGATTCTCTCAATGTGGAAATTATATATACATCTCTGGTAAAACTATCTCACCTTTTGTTATGAAGTCAGCAGACACACACAGAAAAAGGATTACATCTAGATCTGATTGGTATAATAGAGATTGCCAGAAAGAAAAAAACAACGTTGTTTAAAAAGGTTTCAGTATTTGTGAGATTGCTCGATTAATGTCACAATATAACCAGATCAATCCTGATTGAAAAAATAAGTGGACAAATGTAATTGGGCAACGCTTGTGAGGGCAGAAAAGTAGAAAGACCAACATAGTTTTTGGAGACGTGTGGCTACAGGTTTCCGAGTTCCCATTACTGGAAGTTGAAACCCATATCCTAGTCAGGAAATGAGTTAACTATTTTGGACCCCTTTACAAAAGGAAGCAAAGAAACCTTTTAGAAGACACAATGAGTTTCGCAGGTAGTGATGTAAAATCCCCGTCATCACTTATTTTTAGAGAAAAACTGGTAAATCATGCCTTGGAGACACAACACTCTGACAAGGCACTGGGATTGAGCAATCCGCTGACTTTCAAAGATGACCGTGCCACTTTGGTACTGGTTTCGACCATTCTATTTAATGCTATGGCTTGTCCTAGGCATTACCGAGTATGTGGAAATGTTCGAGGTTCACCTATCGGTCGAACTTTAGGGATCAATGAGGGAAGGCATCGGCTTCCATCTAATGCACAGGGCCCTATAATAAGCTGAACAACCATACTGTGACCGGGCAGGGCCCTGCAGGGCACTGTAGCATGTTCAACAGGACCTTGGAAATAGAATTAAACTCTGAAGCAAATTTAGAGTGAGGCGTGGACAGATTGTGGGGGGGGGGGCATAGGGATGCTTTGCAGGGATAGTAGTGGCAGGGTTCACCCCATAAATGGTGCCCTTTGAACATTAGAGTCTCTGCAAGCTTTTGCATGTGTGGCCCTAAAATATATGCAGACCACTATCCGGGAGAATCACCAGGATTTACCAATGACTGACACTAAACTAAATGCATAATTGCAAATTAGGAGATACTTTTATATTTATTTATTTTTATTTATTTTTATTTTTATTTATTTGTTTTCCTTTTGCTCAGCACTTTCCACTTCGACCCCCATCCCATGCACTTTGCCCTTTCCCTCTCCCCATGCACTTGCGCGTTCTCAATGTCACTAGGCCTAGTAAGATCTATGTTGTGTTCTCCCCTGTTCCCCTCCCTTTTGCCTGGTCGCGCTCTGAAACACTTGTGGACGAGCGCGATACAAATAAAATATCATATCATATCATATCAAACCTTCATAGCACTATTCATATGAAGCCACATTATAACAACGTGAAAAGCTGATTAAACATCCATTATTACTGCCCTTAGATGTGGGAGCAATCCGGCATTAAGAGCTACAGAATATCTTGACATTAATACTGCTTGACATAATGACGTTTCAAGTGCTTAATAAGGAAATCACATTAGATCAAATGTTAGATGTACTATGGAATTCAAGTGATAGTGGAGGCTTGCATGTTCTGCTGTTTTCCCATAAAGCAATGCAATGCAGGCCTGCCTCTGCTAACATGTCCACCCTTCCTATTTGTATCATGGCAAGTTACCAGTAAGTGCATATGTTTGCACCTGACATCGGTAGCTCTTCACACTTCAGTTTATGCCAGGCATGGAAATACCAGCTTCATAATCATGTGAGCTCGACACTGTGGCAGTACAATTATTAAAGGCTTGAAAAAATGTACTTCATGCTTGCGTTTCCAGCAACTGAAACTAGTGTTGTGACAAGCATTTTAATACCAAGAAAATTAGAGCTCTCATTCCGCAGCAGTTCACAGTGTTTTAATGAGCTATTGTAAACTTATTTTTGGAATGGATCATTGTTGTTCGAATCTGTCATAGTTAGCCGTTTGTGACTATATGTTTTTTTTTTCAGGGTAAGGTATTTGAATGAAATTGGTATGTCAGTAGAAAATGAATAATAGAATATGTTACTGTATGTCCGCCATACATGCACAATTAATTTAATATTGAAATTGTAACTTGAGATACACAAATTAATTTGTAGCATTTTGGCATTAAATAAAAAAAGAACGTTTCTGTTTCTACAATACTGTGCTTAATTCCCTGGATATACCTGCCTAGCGAGTCTGTGACTAGTATATTGAATTCAGTAATAATAGTCCACATTTCGAAGGAAACATCTTATGAAACCCCCATTCATAAAGGAATATATGGAACGTGTTTACAGAGTCTGCGCACATGCACTGGCAACCGTCCCCCATATGCACGGTACAGAAAGGAACACAGTCTTGCTTGGAGAGGCCATCTTGGTGTGGGCTTCCATTGCGCAGACCAGGGGCGTTGCTAGGGGGGGGCTAAGGGGGCTATAGCCCCTGATCTTTTGGTTGTAGCCCCGGATAGAATCTCAGGAGCTACAGCCAAAAGGCTAGCTAGCCCCCAGTCCCAACAGTTCCGACAGCAGCTTAGCCCCGGGTCTTTTCCAGACCTAGCAACTCCCCTGGCGCAGACATTTATTCCTCCACAGAAATATCTTTTATTTTTTTATAAAACAATCTGTTGATGTGTCATTTTCACACATGCTTGTCTGACTTGCAAGCAGGCTCCAAGCTGGTGTTTGCCTATGAACTAAAACCACAAACCTCAACTAAATATAATCTGCTGAAAATGGAGGAGTTGCTTCAGTTTTCTGGAAGCCTGTCCACTGTTTTACTCTATAATGCTGTGACCGCGCAACACATGCAGTGGAAATTAAGTGCAAAACAAAAAAAAAAAATGAGGACAATGTTTTATTCATGGCGTGCTCACTCGTCATAGGTAATTGGTGTGCTTTATTGAACGGTCTTCTTATAGTAGTTTCCAAGTCACAGGAATCTTCAGTTCCAAAGTGTGTCCCTGGGGCACGTATGTTCAAGGGAGGGTCTGTGAATGTGTGTGTCAGCCCTTAAAGTTGGATTACACAGGTTACAAAAAAAAGACACTTTGTAAAAGAGGCACGCAATCAAAAAGCAAGTACGCATGGCTTAATTATCATCAACAATCTTGGTGAGTGTGCCTACTCATATGAGTAGAGCTTGTACAAAATGGATCACAGCAAGCTGGGCCCTCCCATATCTACATCAATTTTCTTTAGAAGGGCCCAGTGTTTGCTCGCTGCTATTATAGTACTCCCTGTGGTGGCCAAGGCTCTATGCATTCCCAATGTATTAAGGCAAGTGGACTGAGAAACAGGGAGATAGGGTGATTTGAGCAGGACAGCAGGATTGGTTGCATGTAATAATGTCGCCACAAAAATCTCGCCATGCAATAATATGGGCGAAAATTGGCTGTTTTTTGTGGCGACATTATTGCATGGAACATGCCGGGGGGGGGGGGGGGGGCCGAAAACCCCCAAACTTATTATTTTTTTTTATTTTTTTGCCCCTGTCCCCATATATATGGTCACCCATATAATATCGCCACAACCTTTTCCCTGCAATATTATTTACGGCGACCATATATATGGGGATAATATTACCTGATACTGCAGGATTTTGACCCATGTCTCCTACCTCCACTTTCCACATATTTTTCAACAACAGTAGCACAAAAAATGCCAGAGCAATCAAACGCACTACGAGCCTGCACACCCAAATACATTGCTTTAATGTGCAATACATGTTTCTTTTAATTTGTGTTGATGGTTCTCGCTGTATTTGTTTATGGTGAATATTTTGGGATTGGAACCTTTCATGTCGTCATTCTGCTGAAATCGTGGGGGTCATCACGAGGTTGGCGGTAAGGGGTTAACGGTGCCGGTAATGGTGCCGGTGCCGTTAACCCCTTACCGCCGCATTACGAGCTCCATTAGCGGGTCCCGCTAAGGGCGGCTGGTTTTACCAGGCGCCCTTAGTGGGAGCCGCTAAAGGACCAGCATGCTAACAACAGGCCCGTTATTAACAGGCCCTTTGTTAGCATGGTCCCCATTCCCATTGTGCCCTATGGGGGCTCGAATGGGAACGGGGATGGATTCCTTGAATGGGACAATACCAGGTCCGCCAAGGATGGAATGGCCCGGTAATTCCCCATTCAGGGAACCTGGACCCGGTATGCGGTAATGGGGTAGCCATGGCACTCATAGCACCATGGCTACCTCCAACCTCGTAATGACCCCATGTTTATGTCAGAGTTATGAGTGCAACACAGTGACAAGTCCAAAACGAAAATGAGCCACACTAAGTACAAACAAACATTGCCATAGCAACTTCATTTGTCTTTTAAGTAGACATTTGAAGCAGGGCATTAAAGGAGCAATCGAAAGGAGGCCACCGAAGGAAATGGGCAACAAGCAACGAGGTAAAGACGGCATTGGGCATCAAGGGAATGAGGCACAAGCACGGTGGGAACAAGGCACAAGCACAGTGGGAAAATGTGCTAGTTGCAAGGCACTGTCATCAAATTTGTGTACTGTGTGGGGTAGAGTAGACATGGGAAACTGAGAGTGAGGGAATTAGAAATGGTCAAGTGGGAATTATATTGTCAAAGAGAAATTACAGCAGGACATCCTATCTTTCTACAGATGAATTACATGAAACAACAGATGCTAACTACTACAAGGGTGGGCTATTTCAAGTGGATCCATGCAAGCTTCCACAAAATACAATGCATGTGTGTGTGTGTGTGTGTGTCTATTTTTCTTTTTCAGGGATAACACTTTGTTAAAAGGACATTATCATCGCAGCACAAGCTTTGAAGACTAAAGACATTTGCCAGTTCTGGACAGCTACACATCATCTTAGATTATGCCATTTTAGGATGCTGTCTCTGATGTCATGTGTGTCCGTCTGAGCAGTGCATGGCAAGGTTGCAAGTTTTGGTTGGGTGGCTTACAATATCTGTCAGAGTTCTTTGGATTTTAGATTTTGTGATGCAAACATAACGCCCCTCAACGTTTTCTCTCTGAATTTCAGGGAATTTTTCTAATCTGGCAAGTTGACCACAGTGTTGCCTTAACAAAGTATTTTCTAAGCATAACAATATTTTAACAAAGTTTTAGCACTGAATTTCACAGGTTTTTATTACAGCAACTTAAAAATAATGACCCTTTAAAAAATGGATTCACTGAACTTCACAGGGTTTATTACAGTGACTTAAAAATAACATCCATTTAATTAGGTTTTTCAGTGAATACATTTGAAGATATACTTAATAGTACTTGAGCATCCTATTCAATCAATCAAATTATGTAGTAAGTACATAAATAGTCACGCATGCTCAAGGATAATGACCAGAGCAATTGACATGTATTGTACTAAAATGCACAGGGGAGTTCATGGTCAGTTATTTAAACAGGTTGATGGTAGATTGCAGCCAAATGCATAGAAAATACACATCTGGAAGTCTACTATCATTCATCCACCTTGTAATTCCATAGCACAGTGAAACAAAGGTATTTTATTAATTTGTATTAGCACCCAGGAGGGAGGGGAAGGTGACGTCCCAGCCAATCAGGAAGCTCAGAACGGGGCTTTACCTGAAGGTAAAGCCTACATTCCGGGACTCCTCAGAAGCAGTAGGCTGCCATCTTCCATGCAGGAAAGCAAGGAAAAGCTCACCTTTGCCCATTCCTCCCATCATCCCTTGTCCACCCCCACCCACAACCAACTTACATGTCCCCCTCTGGTAAAACATAGGGCCCGATTCATGGAATAATCTGCACAGAAAAGACGAGACTTTGCGCGCAAGGCCCATCGATTCATGGCAAACAATGTGTGGGGTTTACCCGGGACTTGCGAGGAATCCGTGCCAGTCCACCACATCACTGTGACCTGTTATTTTGGTGCGAGGAATGTTTGGACGTGTCTAGCTTTGCAGACAGGTCTAAATGCCCTCATGCTAAATAAGATCACATGACTGCACTGCAACAAACCTCGCCACCTCACACTTGCATTGCTTTTCTTTTAATTTAATTAGTTAAAGGAAGAAAGAAACATACAACCTTGAACCCTGGCCTGCCAGAGTTTGAGGCCCAGCATTTAACCACTAGGCCACAAAGGCTTATCTCTTCAATGGGCATACATTTCAAACTTAGCCTATAATTTAATATGTTCAATGATAAAAGGCTAGGTATGGTAAAATGTAACCGCAGGTACCGAACTACACATACCCGCAGTTATCTGTAGTCCTTTGTAACCTCAGATATAGCCACGAACATAGGCAAAATCAGCCGCAGACTTTCTGGAGAGTACTCCTATAGGATCACCTCCATGCACCGCCACACCCAATCCAACCACTACAATGCTCTCAAAAAGGTTGTTCCTTTCTTAGCAAGTAGTACGCTGTCTTCCACCAACTCATCTCCCTCAACAATACTGTAACCACATAGCCTACTTCTGTGGGACACAAACTCCCACCAGCTACCTTGGAAGTGATAAAAGAGGCTGTTGATCTATATCTTTCGAAGACAGCAGTTCTCTTTATGTACTGCAACATACCACTCTGCAGGGGGGGAGCAATTTCGAAATGCTTTGAAGCTGTAATCAAGAAGCATGAGAAACACTGCCCCCTACCTTAGATGTAACCACGCACAACATCATCCCCTGTCCACATGTCCCTCTATATTAGTAGTTGGTGCCTCTTCCCTCAGTTCCCTCCCCACGTTACTTTCTGTCCTCTCCTGCAAAAAATAATACATTTTTAAAAAAAGGTTCCTTTAGGAAACACCTTTCACAGTTAAAAAATAGAACTAAAAAATAAGCTTATAGACTCCATCTGCTTTAGATTTTTCTGTGAAGTATTTAGATTTTATATGATTCTCCAACATTCCCATTAGCAGTTTCTACTATGCTAATGGAAATAATGGACAATTGTATACTAGAGAAAAAGAAAAAAGCAGAGAAACAATGTTCTGTCTGACACACTTCTATCTAGTATACAATAAACACCATCATCCATTGTCCTTTATGACTATCCACAGTCTCTGTATTCCCCTGTCTAGTCCATGCCCTATTAGAAAATCCTTATTGCACATTCACGCCATCACACAAGACAGCCCTTCTACTCAATTTACTTTTATGTTTGTAACACTCCCTCATTGCATGCTTTAAACCAATCGCACATATATCCACCAATCACTTAAACACTCTACATATAGCCAAGCAACATATTAAACTTCCACCCACCAACTGCCAATTAATAATGCTCTACAAATCTTTTGCATCTGAATTTCCCACACTTATGCCAAAAGATTATACATAGTGTTCCTATAAATGCACATAAGCATTGTGCAGTGAGAGAACTCTATGGGCCTCATTGCACGGTATGCGGTAACCATGGCGCTATTAGCGCCATGGTTGCCGTGGGTATTTTACCGTGTCCGCCTTGGTGGATGGCGGAATTACCGCCCTACTCCAAGGTGAGTGGGGGCGGTAATTCCCCATTCACCAAGGTACTTCCCCATTCCCATTTTTGCCCCCATAGGGCTCAATGGGAATGGGGAAGGAGCTAATTGTGGTACCGCAAATTGCGGTACCATAATTAGCACCAAGGTCCCTTTGCGGGCCTGTTCCTTAACAGCTGGTAAAACCAGCCGTTGAGGTCGGGTCCCGCAAAGGGACTTCGTAGTAAGGCGGTAAGGGTTTACCCGTACCGGTGCCCTTACCGGTACCGTGTAAACCCTTACCGCATTCTGTGCATTGAGACCCAATGAATTAAAGGGAAAGTATGGATAGACAAGTGCTCATAGGAGCCCAGGAGGAAGGTGCCCATGGATCCCAAAGTGGGAGGCTTGGAACACCCTATATTGGCTGAAAGTGCCACATGCCCCAATAAGTGAATTAGTGTAGGCATTTGTCCTTACTGAGGGCTATGCTCATTGTCCATGCACCAAACTTATATCACTATTTTTTTTGTACTTACATTTGGACACTTTGGAGAAATAAACCATAAAACAGATTTGAAAAAGCATGCTTTCAGGTCCTTACTGATGGTTAACCATGGATGGAAGACCTGACTGGCAATCATGTCACAGGCCATGGCCAGTGATTTTTCACCACCAACACCATAGCTGTAAATATACCTTTTTAAAAAACTGTAACCATGGGTACTAAACTACCCATATCTATTCCTTTATAGCTGTGAATATTGGAAACAAGGCCAGAAAGAAAATGCCTCCCTGCATCCCTAAGCACTAGCCAAGTGCCCCCCACCATCTGTGCTAGATCCCCCCATTCCCCTGATGGAGCCTCACCTCCCCAGCCCTCTCCCTTCCCCCCACAACACATGTTTTTTCTGTGGCGCAGTTTGCTTTGAGATGTCAGCTGTTTGCGACTGTAGCACAGGCTACAGAAAGCTTTGTGTTGCAAACTCAGTCCCTAGAGCCACTCCAATACCACATTTTTCTTGGTGCCTTCTAGCCCCCGACACTTCTAGCATGAAGGCATTTGCATGTTTTTGACCTTCAAATGGCTTTTTCCCAACATTTCTTTTTTCCATATCCTCGGCTATAACCTTGAATATCTCTTGCATCGAGAGAAAAGCAAGATGGAGGCTCTTTCATTTCTAAAACACCCAGTTTTGGGTAAATCCCTGAGATATAACTTTCTATTTTTGAGAAGCGGGCACCCCCTTCTCTGTCAAATATTTAAATAACTACTACACAGAATAACCCCAAACCAATCATGGATTGTGAGTCAATGCTTTGTGCCCAAGTTATTTGGGACCTGGCCCAAATCCATCCAGCGCTTTGTGCTTTGCACTTTGACAAAAATGTACCTAATTCTGGCACTTCCTCAATTGCCGTCAGGCATAATAATTGTAGTCATCTGTCTTTCACATCCACCTGCCCTCTCTCCCCACACCTCCCCCACCCTGTCCCTCCTTATGTTAACTTCTGGCACTACTTCAATTGCGTCAGCCATAGTAATTGTAGCCGCCTTTCTTTCTTCCTCCACCTGCCCTTTCCTCTCCCCTTTTCCTCCCTCCTCTCCTATCACTGTTCATTAGCACTTACTTTATCATTTGTCTCTTGACATTGTGATAGCAGATTGTTTGTCTCTCCCCATTCCCTCCTTGACTTCTCCTCCCCCTTCCCCTTCCAGCACTATTCTGAATTGTCGTCAGGCCTAGTATGGTAGTTGATTGTATCGTTCCTCTCCTTGTCCCCACCCCCAGATCCATATCCCCCTCCCCTTGTTTTTCAGCACTACAACAATTGTCATCAGGCATAGCAATAGAACTGTCTGTTTTGTATCCTTTTTTCCCTCCTCCCCCCTCACCGCCTCCCTTATTGTTCCTTGCACTTGCACTATCTGCAATGTCGACAGGCTGATTAAGATAGACATTTTTCACATTCTGAACTGTTTCAAGGACTTGCAAGAATGTACCTATATTCTCCCATGCTCCCTCCCTCCTTGAAGCACTTTGAAACATATTGTGTATAGGCGCTATACAAATAAACACACAATTAAATTCTTTGTCTATGGGAAAAGGAATGGGAAGTAGGCCTCAATTTTGGAGAAAGAAAATGTTTTTGTCTTTTTTCATAACTTATTTATCAATGTATCTTTATGAAACTTTTCAATCTGTGGGGGTTGGGGGTGGGGGTTGTTCCCTAAACACTTTTGAAATATCGGTCAAATCCATTACTCAAATCAAAAGTTATTTACAATAGAATTTTCAGGGTTGACTATGGGAGTCCGATTCACCTTAGCTATAGGGAGGCTATCAGCGCCTAATAATGCATATACACTAGCTGTTCCTGGTGTATCTTAGAGGTCAATATCAGTCGGTAATTCATAGGGTCACTTCTGTCCCCCTTGTTAAATATAAATATCGGAAATTACTAGCAATCATTTCCAAAAAAGGGGCGTAGGTCCCTGTGACTTAAGAATGGTTATTAAAAAGGCTAAATGTATCAGATGAAATGAGAGGTATGCGCAAAATAAGAACAATATATGATTCATCGATCACATAAGCCTCTATGATGTGTCTTTTTAGATGGGGAATTGTCAACCTTGTTCCATTGCAGGGTCCCAGTGATAGCATAAGATTGCATAGTAGCATATTTCCAGCCCCTACTTTCAATTTTAGCTTACGAGGAGGCATTTGTCCTACAGTATTTTGCTCTTTAGAGACTGAAACGTTGAGCTGATAATTAACTGTTCATTGACACCTGAACTGCTGTGCCCTGTATGAAGAGAAGTGGGGTTGGAAAGAAGTAAATTGAAATTATTCTGAATATTTGTGATAGTGGAATGTGAAGGTGACCGGGTAGAACTGTGCTCATTTTGTTTGTTGAAACTGTAGCTGTTGTTGAAGTGGGTGCACTTTGCCATTTGGACAGCAGAGGGCAACCTAACACTGATAAATTGCATCTGAATGTTGACATGATAGCTGGTGTTGCAGTGGGTGCACATTGCCATTTGGACAGCAGATGGCAACCCTGATAAATTGCATCCAGCGGAGTACGGAAACATACCTAAGAGTTTTATATATGTACATATTTACAGCTCAGTTGGCTTGTACCAAATTAGCTAAGGGTAGTATAATACGTGGTGACCCAAAAAAAGACAAAATAGTGATACATTAATTAGGCTAACAAACCCCTTTATTTGCAAGCTTTTAGATTCTTCCGGTCACTTCATCAAGCATCGGATGAATTAATCTCTTGGAAAACAGGATAGCATGAGAATTTCCCTCTGGAATACCTTATCTGTTCATGTCTGTGTTTCTGATTTGTGGCTCCTTCACAAAAAGAGATTAACTTTAGAAGATAGCCCTGCACCATTGGTGGCTTAAATATTTAAATGGGACACTGCAAACTATATGCCAACGTGGAAGAGAAAGAAGGCTCTGCTTGCCTGCTCTCAAAGAGGCATGAGGGGATCGGGTAGGGTCAGTGTTGGCATGTGCAAACCACCAAAGACCAATATGCTTTAACTAGAGAAGGTTTTGTGTCCATCTCAACTTAGCTTGTTATCCACCATGCCCATCTATGTTTAAGCTTGGGCTAGGACATGAAGTCAGCCAGATATTGGACAATTATATTAAAAGAAATGAATCAGACTGCTGGTCACATTTTTAGTAATGCCTCTATAAGGCTGATCAGACTGCCAAAGACCAAGCCAATTGTCAGGCTGATCCCTTAGCACCATCAGAGGTGGTACAGTCATCCACAAGTAGGGCATGTGCCTCTAGAAGACCAGAAGACAGTGGGATCAGTCAGTAAGTTTTTGGGCCTTTGACTCTTGAAGGATGATGTGAAGTATGTGATCATATACCATATCAAGAGCGTGTTTCTTTACATCTGATTGAAAAAAAGAAAAAAAGACAAGCATGACATGGAACAGGCATAATTACAGGCCTCTGGAAAGCATGTCGGAAGAGGTTTTAAAGCGCTGGAAGGACTTAGATTGGAGTGGGGACCCAGAGCATTGTCTCTGAGAGACTACAGGAGCTGTAGATGTGCCATTCGAAAATCATAGAAAATATTTAAGCAATAAACCCAGAGCATGGGAGCATTACCGGTCATCCCCCTGTGAGCTGTTTATTGCTATTAGCATCCTGGAATGTCATACTGCGATGCTACTTGTTTTTTTGTATTCACTTTGAGAAACTGTAAACACGCTGTTTCTCAACTTGAAAAAAGGTACAATCCAAGAGGACCGCCATGAAAGAGGGATAAGGGAACTACACGTAGTCCCTTCTCCCTTTCGATGGCCACCATTGCAATGACAGGGATGCACAGGACACTAGTGTTCCTGGCATCAGCGAGGGACAAGGGAGCACCATGTAAGTCGGGTGGCGCTCAGGGGGGTTTAAATATGCAGAAGTAGGGGTGGGAGGAAGGAGATGTGTGTGTGGGAGTGCAGGTGAGCCCTTACCTCGGTCCCGGTGGGGGAAGATGGCGGGACCCTGCTGCGAGGAGGCTCAGAACTAGGGCTTTACTGTGTGTTAAAGACCCCATTTTGTGCCTCCTGGTTGGCTGGGATGCCACCACACCCCCTCACCAGGTGCTAACATAGGAAATAACAAGTCCATCTGTTGTGACTTCTGTTTTTTAATGTGTGCTAAGAGTGGGAATTTGTTAATTGGGTTATTGACTCAGGAAGCTGCAACGTTTTTTCAAACCATCTTCCAGTGTATTAACATTATATGCTTTGATGTGTTTTCATGTGCATTTTCTGGTCGGAAGTTACCTTTCAGCACTGTGATTTTATAGTCATCAAGGGTGTAATTTGTTATGGTTTGGATTAGTTGAATTTAACTATTATGAAACATTTGTCACCATTTTTCTGAAGGAGCAGAAAGGCATAGTAACTCTCTTGAAGTGACTCTCATGATAGCAAAATGCGTATGGAAAAAGGTGATGTTATCTAGTGGAAACATTTCCAGAATTCCCTAATGTGCCTGGGGCTGAGAAAACATGAAACTGATAGGTATTTAACACCAGTCAAGGCAGATGCTGTACTCAAGGGAGATGTAAAAACTGGGAATAATACTGTTTGAGCATCAAAGGCAAGAAAAGATATTTCTGTCATAGGACCCTCTGGCTCACAAGATGCAGTAGTTAATGGGGGGTAGCCCCCCAAATTAAAAAAAAAAAACAATGATTTTTTTCGGCAAACATTTTTCAGCAAAAAGAGCAGCGAAAAATAAAAACGTCGAAGCATGAACATAGAGCCTCATCCGCATGGCAAAACAACAATTATGTTTTAGAAAGACTTGCTGTGCATACTCTGATTTAACTCATTTCACATAATAAAGTGAGTGTCCCTCATGAGCTGAATTTTTAGATCCTGATCAAAACAGTTTACATGAGTAATGTGAGATAAGCAAGGTGCTCTCTTTTACTATGGGAGTGACATGGCAGGTAATCAAATGCACATGAAAGAAGAATACAATAAATGTTTCAATCCCAAAAATCATCTCCCTCGAGTATTCTTCATTAGGATAACACATTTAAAAAAAACAATGTGATATTGATCCAGGATCACTGTGGGGAGATCAAACACCAAGGAGTAATGGTGGCCCACTAACAAATTCTGGCAGGGTTTGTGACATGAGTGTAGGACTTACTTAGTCAGTGTTTGCTAGACATAGAGGCTACTAGATAGAATACATGTATTTGGAAATACATATAAACAATTGAATTGCAAGGTTGTGCTCTGCTGCTCCCAATTATTCCGATCTTGTTTACATTGCTTCTGTAACAGCTCTACAGTGATCACATTTAGTGATAGCAAATATGGCTAGATTGGTTCAACCAGTAAAGTCTGCATCTAGAAACCAAGTTCTAAAAATCTTCAAAGTAGCATTCCTTTCTGTGAGTCATACAATATTATCAAAATGTTTGACTGTGATTCATCTTTGTTGGGGAGATACACAATGTTTTAAATGTTACTCTCTTTGAAACATTTGTAAAACGTTGGGAGGGTTTCACTATTTTGTAGGGGGATAAAGCACTCTCTTTGACCCCATACAGGTATCCAGTGAGTGACTCTCTTTTGTGGAGGGGAAAACATGCTATGAGAGAGTGGCTCGCTTCCATTATATTTTGGGGAGTGACTCTCATCAGTGAGAGAGATTATATACCCTTGCTTGACTTAAATTACTCTCCTCTTTTGAATGGCCGAAATACATTTTTGAGACGCAATGTTAGAGCCCTAAACCATTCAGACAGAATGTGTTTTCTCTTTGTGATAGTGTTTTCCATTTTGAGAGTGATTTTCCAGAGCATGCTAATCTATCTTTGTTTCAGTCACCAAAGGTGTTAGTGCTAGAAGAGTTACTACCTCCAATAACATACACATTCTGGAACAATCGTTTAAGTCAACGGGTTAATTATCCTTAAAGCTGGCATTGTGCCTGCTCTCCTGTTGTTGGCTGTTAAGTAGGTGCTTTGTTTTAGCTTGTATTGATGCACTGTTTCTTTGTTTTAGTCATTGGTAATGACGTGCATTTATATAATAATAATTATTAATTTAGCATGTATACAGCACTACGAACCCTCAGGTATCTGAGCGCTGCTTATACCCCGATGTGTGGTGCTCATTTATTTTATCGACCTCGAAAGGAGTTGTTTGGCCCTGCCGGGATTCAAACCTGTGTCAGCAGGCTCTGCACAGATGTCAAAGCAAGCACTCTACTCGCTGTGCTATTGGACCAGCACTATATTGGATATAGTGATTATGCCTAAATGCTTTGCATATATACATACAATATCATCCACCCGGAGTTGGTACTCATTTATCAACCGCGGAAGGATGAATGGCTGAGTTGGCGTTGCTGGGATTCGAACCTGCGACCTGAAGATCTCACACAGATCGCTGCAGCAAGCGTCTCAAACCCGCTGAGCTACCTCATCCGCCATATTGGTAGTTATTCAAAACAGTGTCGCTTTTTCTACTGTCACTTGACAGCACTTACAACTTGTTCAGACTGCACACTATAAGGGGGAAATTAGAAATCTGATTGCCACTGAAACAATTGCTTCAGAACATAAGATTACCCAACGAATATTGTAGTGGATGATTATCCCTTCCCAGTTAGGATGTGTTCAGCAGATAGCCACCCACTATCTGTTCAGCCTTAGGCCTAGCATATGGTGTAGACACTAGAACCTCGAAAAATCCTGACTCAGTCTTGTCTACCATCCTAAAGTGGACAAAGAGGCAGGTACTGCCAGAGGACAATTAATGTGGTAGCTGTACTAAAAAACACATCTGTGGGGATGTGCCAAGTGCTAGCCTTCACTGCATGTTATGTAACAGGTGCCACAGCAGTGCATCCTTGCACATTTTGAATTTGTCATTCTCGATGTATGGGTCCTCTCGTCCTCACCAACATGCCGCCAAAATGAAGCCACATTCAACTTGACACATAGGCCAAGCGAAAGATACTGGTGGTGGCTGATCTGTGTCCCCTTTCATTGTGGCAATGTTTATTCATGATTTGGGTTGATGCAAATTCTCTGACCAGCTGGCCTGCTTCTACCGCAGCAGCTAAACCAAGTCCTCCCATGATTTTGGACCGGTTCAGTTCTAGAAACTCCATTAGTAGCAGCACCTCTTTGAGTGACCCACTGCTTAGGCAATCCTGGCTGGTGGTCACGCATTGTCATACAAGGAAATAAACATCAGGCAATTTCTGCCACTGACTTTGTGTCAAAAATGTCCATTCCAATCCTCAAAGCCACAGTAGGCTCTATCTTATTACATTGGCCCCATAGTTGTGTAGCATAGACAGTGTGGAATTCCATCTGGATGGAAATGCTGCCTTTATCTGGCGATAAGGCATCCGTGTGTTTCTGACAGTGCAACGCCAGATGCAATGTGGATAGATAGGCCTACTCTGCAATGGAAACTGTTTCATCTACAGGCTGAACATGGCCGATAAATGTGTCTCCATGGAGTGTAAGACATGGGTGAAACAAGAGACATGTATGGTCTGACTCGCTGTCATACATGTCTTTGTGTTCTGAGAAAGGGCCTGTGGCAATCAACATAGTCCTTTGGCAATACGCATACACCTATGGCTGCTGCGTGCCTGAATCAAATAAATCAGGGGGACCTCAAGAACAGTGGCAACATGCGGTCTGTGCTTTTTCTGTGGTCTACCTGTGGAGGCGAAGCACAACATTCTGTCCTCATGCGAGTCTCGTGCCTTCCTTACCTCGAGAATAAGATGGATGAACATCTGCACAGTAGCAGAACAGTAATGTTGAATGTGATTTCCGAGTCTTGATCCAACATTCCAACAATCTATATTTATCTACAAATCGAGGTCCCTGCTCACCGCTACTGATAGAATGGCGCTGAGTAGATTCCCTCCATCAAATGACTTGTGATACCTTTGGCTATGATCAGTGACAATGGCCTGGCACTTTGGGGATTCACTCCCGAAGAGCCTGAATTGTATATTCTCTAAGTGGGCAGCAGTGATTAACAACAGAGA
Organism: Ambystoma mexicanum; assembly: GCF_040938575.1. NCBI lineage: Eukaryota > Metazoa > Chordata > Amphibia > Caudata > Ambystomatidae > Ambystoma > Ambystoma mexicanum. Next base: position 219,508,176 of record NC_090936.1, on the reverse strand, counting down.
TCTTTCCCAGAGTGACAGTGTTGCTAGCCCGTTTGAAGATATGCCAAACTTCCTCCTGGCACAGGATGTGATCTATGAAGATCTTGGCACTCCGGAAAATATATGTGTGTGTTCTAGTATTTGTGTGAAATGAAATCTGTTAAGGTGTTTCTGAAACAGGCTGTACACACGTGAATGATCATTTTGAAGTGTGATTATAAAAGCCATAGAGTAATCCATATGGCATTACCCTCATGAGTATTTTTATTTCACTGCTCATTCTGTTTAATTAAACTGGGTGATGTCTGTGTATTGTTTCTCCCTGCCTTTCACTCTATGCAATATGTTCCTCTTCTACTTCTGCAGCATACCAATTGGACTGAACCTACTCTACTGTTAAAAGTCGGGCTCCAAAGCTGGGGCAATAATTACCTCCTCACCTATTATGTATCCCTATACACCACCTCCGACCCCTTATATGCCCTCCCCCGCATGCCCTGATTTTTTTGATGTTTTTTCGGCAGAAAATATTCGGCAAAAAGTGGTGTGAAAAAACACGGGGGATGATTGAACGTCGTACCGCGGATGAAAGGGGCTTTTTTAGGGAACATTGTATGATTACATTTTCATAAGAAGCTTTGTTTGTTGATTTTTTATACTGTTGTCTGTTAGTGTAATTGCATATTTCTAAAAAAAACATGCTAAACTCACAATTACATACCTAAACATGTGTGCTCTTGCACGTATACAGAATTAGTGAAATCATCTGGGAGCATGAATGTTTTCATCAGTGCTTCTGTGTTTGCCCCACTGTATTTTTAATATCAACTGAGAAATGTCACAAAATACAAAACTACAACTGATTACATAAAACATAAACATACCACAAATCAATCGGTTAAGGAGGAGCAATCTCCATGACCTGCATGACCTTTTTTTCACTGTCTATATCAAAGTTGGAAACTGACGCCATCATTGCTAATGCCGTTTTCTGTTGCACATTCCATAAACTCATAAGTCATTACTGCAAAGCACAAGATGCTTGCAAGATTACAAAATAACTAGACCTAATATTTTCCTAAAAGCTGTGTATAATGAAATGTAGACAAAGGATTGGGCACTAGAGGCTGAATCAACTCGTACAGCACTGACCAATTTTTATGCATATTATTGCCAAAAATTTGGTCGGCAGCAAGATCACGGGAGGAGGAGATGTTACCCAAATCTTGACTAGCGGGTAATGGAAACCAGATATCTTGCGCTGAAAGAATACTGATCCTGGTTTTCCAGTTTGATTTATAATTGTTTAACTGGCAGTGTAATTAAGGCAGCCGGCACATGTTTCGACCCATCCAGGTTTTTCTCAAGGCTATTGAAATTTCAGGATACCACGTGTGGTGAGTTGGTGGGTGATGGGTTTTGTCAATCCTTGTTAGGATTACATGGATGGCGGCCCTGTCCAATCCCTGATGTCTGGCGAATTTATTGGTAAGAGCCCTGTTGGGCAAAGGATATCTGGCCTTTCTAATGAGTGTCAGGGCATCGGGGGTCCTTTCGGCTCAGCTGCTAAGCTCTTCTGTGGGACAGAGATTAGCAGCCGAAAGGACCCATGATGCCTTGACACTGCTAGATTGCTTATAAATAGCATGGCTCATTTCACTGATAAAGTAACCATATTCAAACCCTCACAGCATGGCCAAATGTAGACCTGCTTCATAAGTTATTTCCAAATAAGCAACCTAGTAGAATTATAACAAGGAATGTAGGTCTACACCTAGACAAAGGACATCTTGTATGAGAATGTAAGTTAGTCTTGAACGTGTAAAACTGTTGTTAGAGTTTTAAAATTAAGAGGCATCACTGGTGGGACATACTGGACTTAGAACAACACAAATACTCATGTAGACCTGCGCCAGTTAGATTTTTGTCATCAATATTTAATGGAAAAAATCATCTAATGTGTGCCCTTAGTGATGACACGTGTTTCGGCTATCACCTTTTTCAAATCAGGGCATGTAGCATTGTTTGAACTCACAAAAGAAAACTCATTGGTCTTCTTATAATAGTTGATTCAAGTGTCAATTTCAAGGGTTAGATCCAGTTACTCTGCATTCTTTTCCCTGCATTCTATTCCCCGCGTTGGCTTGTTGCTCCTAACAAGCCAGCGCGGTGAATAGAATGCAGAGTAACGGGTTCTAACCCTTGAAATTGACACTTGAATCAACTATTACAAGAAGACCAATGAGTTTTCTTTTGTAAGTTCAAACAATGCTACATGCCCTGATTTGAAAAAGGTGATAGCCGAAACACATGTGATCACTAAGGGCACACTATGATGATTTTTTCAATTAAATATTGATGACAAAAATCTAACTCGCACAGGTCTACATGATTATTTGTGTTGATCTAATTTGTTGTGCGGTTCTTTGGCTTTTTACCGCCTTACTCATTGAGACCCGACAGACAAGAGAATTTATGTACTGCCATAAATTAACGAAACACAAAACAAAATAAGCAGCAAGTAGAAAGGTGTCCGCTAAGCAGACCAGCCTTTACAAAAACCAATACTTTAGTTGTATACTGGACCTACCCTTCACTTTCATAACAATGATCACACAATTTGACGGTAACCCCTCATCAAAGTTTATGTTTTCATACAATATATTCCCTCATACCATGAGGGTTTTGGATAACAGGGGGATCTTGAAAAATGCAATACACCATGAACAACTTCAGGTAGGATATCAAAGGGGACCTCCTTGTCTTTTAGTTGTGAATTGTTTCATTATAATACAGATACAAAGAGTAAAATATCAAATTAATGTGTAAACAAAGTTTTTGTTTTTTTAGAAACTATCAAAATATATTAAAGTTAGGATCTAAAATAATATAGAGAATACATCGAAGTGTTCCACATCATAGATGCCATGACAATGAGCCCTCTATAAGAACATTTTAGTTAGTAGAAGGGAACACTTATTGGCGGCAACTGGAATGATTCACTGAGATTCAGATGGAGTGAAAGATTTGAGGTACAGAGGAGGCAGTAGTATTAGCAATTGGATTAAGGGAGGAAAGGAGTTGGAAGGAGGAGAGTAGCGAGAGAAGACAGTCTGACAGTCAGAGCGAAAGGAAGACATTGGTGTGAAAGAACAAAGACCAAGTCAGGCTTAGTGGCTGGAAGGCACACTCCCCTTCCATTGTAGAACTAACATCATTGATAGTGTAGGGACAACCTAGGAATTCTCTCCATGAATCTAGAGAGATAAGGTGTTTGCCTTTAGGCCCCACTTCTAGAAAAGTCAGATCTTTAGCATACTGAGGGAGAAACAGTCAGTATATACTAACCTGGGGGGTAGGGACACATGTGTTAAGGTGGGAAATGTAACCAGGTGAGAGGGTGGAAGGAGGCTTGAGGGGTGGCCCTTAGCGAGCCCTTTCCAGCCTGGTGGAGTCTATTGAAAATCTACCTGCCATTATACTGAAAGATACAATTGATGAAAAGAGCAGTTGATGCGTGTCATTCTGAAATGCGTTTTCTGTTAATAAAACCCTGACTCTTTCTGGCTTCTCTGTAATTCATTAAGGTAAACTATGACACTGATGGTAGCAGTATGTTACTTTGTTCTAGTGAATTTACCCAAACCAACGCACCTTTTTCAGTAGGCTATTTGATCAAGATCAGAAGATGTGGATCAAATGGAGATACCAGCATTAGAATTCACATCTTCTTGTTTTAGACATGCACACATATAAATAGGAAGAGGTCAGTAGAAATATATGGCAAGAAGGGTGTGAGAAACATATACAATAGGAAGCATGCTATAAATACAACATGATATATGCAATTTAGATGCAATTATGGAATTTTAGATGAAGGGTAGATGTTATTTTAACAGTGGGTCGAGACGCAGCACCGAGGGAAGATTCCCTTACAGAGACATGTCCTCTTGAGGAACTATCAAGTTGGAGCTCCTGAGATTTGTGAGCTCTCGCTTTGGATATATGCATTTTCCTTAAGAATGTTCTTGCATTCTTTCTGGCATGATTTCATTTCCTGTTCTTTGATTTTTTGGGGCCTTTTTTGATGTAAAAGGTGTTGGGGAGAAAGGTGGAATAGCTTGAATGTTAGCTTGTGTATTGATTTCTGCCTCATGTAGTGGGAGGACAGCCGAGCAACTAGCAGCTATCTACACTGGGTTTTGGAAGATACCAGTGCCGGCAGGTAGCGACAGGGGAGAGAGGAGAAGATTATACGGTAAGGCTGCAATTTTCTTCATCCTGCTGATCAAGCCATCCGGTCCCTTCTCCTTAGCCTTTATCAGCTCTTTCAAGATCTGGAACATGATCCTGATTTCACTGAATTGCAGAGTGTGAGGTGAGAGTTTTAATTGTATATTCTCATGTAGGATAACACAAGAGATTAGTACCAGATTTAGGGCTGCAATAGAGGGTGCAGAGAGCTTCACTCTCTCATCCAGATCATGAAGAGTGTGATGAATACCATCAGCTGCCCATTGCGCTAAAGAAGAAATAGAGCTTAGACTCAGATGTTCTGTTTTAAATAATGGCAACTTTTCAATATTCACTGGGAGATCGTCCTGGCCTATAACACTCCCCCCCAAAGTACTGGGGGCTGTTACTAATGAAGTAGGATGAGCCAGAGGTGCCTCTGCATCTGCCATAATAATTGGCTTCAAATGAATTCCATCATTAAGAATGTTAGACTCTCCCTGGTGCACTGCCTTATTCCAGTGTTCACTCAAATGTCAGTACTTGTGCCGGCAGTTGAAAAAAAGTTGAGCATCTTTGTAGTGTGCGAGCTGGGCTTGAGGGTGTGACTTCGGGTTGGTAAACTGTACCCTTCTAAAAAAAACCTAATCAAATTGCTGTTCCAGCTCACTCAGCAAGCTCCTCTCTGGGGCATTAGGGACCATGCCACTCATCCCATTTGACAGTCCTTCTGCGGCCGAGATTGAGGCATCTTTGTTAATTGGAGAGGGAGTGGCTGGGAGCATAAGAGCCGTATCAACAGATGCCTCAGAGGGAGGTGATGGAATCATCTCTGGCACACTTCTCCCCACGCTCTGTTGCATGACAAGCGGCTAAGCATTCAGGGTGTGTAGCATCAGTGAATTTGATGGATTAGTGGTGACCGGAGCCGTGATAAGATGATCCAGCACTGATTTGCTATGTAGATCATACATGGGCGAGGATATTAAATGTTAGGCAAATAGGAAACGGCTGAAAAGTGAATGTAACTTGTGTGGGAAAAAAAACACTTAATGTGAACGTGTTCAATGCCTCTCTGTGACAAAGATGTGACCTCTGCACTCGTGCATGCCATCCACTGACTGTCAAGATTGCAACTCTGCTGCAACTCCACAGCACTCTGCTCAGGGAAGGGGGTTTTAATCCGAAAATCCTCCTCTTCCTCTCAGGTAAAACAGCAAGCACTGCCAAATCCAAGACTGCAACTCTGCCGCAACTCTGCTGTGCTCCATGAAGGGACGGGGTTTAAGTCCCAAACTCCTCCTCTTCATCTCAGGTAAGCCAGCAAGCACTGCCAAATCCAAGACTGCAACTCTGCCGCAACTCTGCTGTGCTCCATCAAGGGAAGGGGGTTTAAGTCCCAAGCTCCTCCTCTTCATCTCAGGTAAGCCAGCAAGCACTGCCAAATCCAAGACTACAACTCTGCCAGAACTCCACCCCCGAATTCACTTTTAGTCCTATAATCTGATTGCATATTGGTAAGGTACTCCCCTCATTTGTATATGGTCTCCAGAGTTACAAATTTGACTGGCCGAAGTTAGACACAATTGAGGGAATGTTTTAGAAAAAAATTGCTGGGTTTCCCTCCAGCCTTGCCCTACTTCCTTTTATGCCATGAGCTGGTAAATGTATCCTGGAGATCATATATCCTATGGGCAAAATTGAAACTATTTTGAAGAACCCTTGACCGGCCACCTCTTGACTCATTATATGGATCTTTAAACCAGGTATTGGTTAGTAAATCATACAAACCATGTTGCACTGGAATGTGATGAATTCCTTTTTGAAATAGACTCACAGACTAACAAATTACAGTGTCAGGTAATATTATCCGCACACATATGGTCGCCATACATTATGTTGCCGGGGAAAAGGTTTTGTCAACATTATATATGGTGACCATATGCATGGGGTCAAGGGGAGCGTGGGATGCAGGGGTCTCCCCGCTCATCTTGAAAAAAATGTAAGGTTTTGGAGGTTCCGGGGGTGTCCCTGCATGTTCAATGTACTAATGTCCCTGCAAAAAACTGCAATTCTTTGGCGACTTTTTTGCCAGGTGACATTTTGCAGGGACATTATTACATGGAATCGGAATTACTGGATAATCCAGCAAGTATATACAAGTTCCATTTAATTAAAAGTTTATTTCAGATCGTTACATCCATAAACCATCACATTTAAACATTCCATAAAATTAGAATATACATCCAAAAAACATGGCATTACACACAAGAAAAATGAATAAATGACAGCTTCATCATACAACAGAGCTCTTGGTTTGCGGGCTGAGCATGTTACTTCATATATGTCATCCCAGCACTGCCCTCCCCAACTGTCCATGTCTTGTCTCCGTCATGCTCTCTGTAGGAAGCAGGCATGACCAAATTATAACACAGCCTTTACTGAGGTGAGCAAAAACAGTAGTGCCACTTGACAGGACCTTATCCTACTCTCGTAAAAACATTAATACAACTTTTGTCTGAAGATCATTGTACGATGGACATACCAACATTCGAAGGGATAAAGTCTCCAACCAGCCACAAATACAGTTGGTAAGACCCCCTCCCCCACCCTGGTTTCAGTTCAAAAACTGACTGTCCCCACAGGCAGTACATTCAGTCTGGTTTTCATCATGAAAGCTCCATGCCCGGATTACGGTCACTAAACACAGAGACTCAGCTAAGCCATTGCAAGGGGCTAGCGGAGAGTAAGCCCTAACCTGCGTTTTCAACAACATTTTGTCTTCCATCAAATGCGCCAACAATTGTGTGGCCCTATCTTTCACCAGCGCCTCATGGAGTCCTTTCAGCTTTCCTGCTTCATAGAAAAAGGTAGCCAGAGAGAGCGTAAGGAGACTATAGTAGGGAGACTATATGTGGGTTAACCAGACAACCTTACAGTATATTTGTTCGGTAATTACATTCATAATTAGGTCTTTCATTAGAGGGTTGTGTGTACCTGCCCATAGAGCGGTCCAAGTTAGGATGGGTAATGGTGTCTGCCAAGTAAGTCAAACCAGTTTCCCAATGCATGGCATACACAGGCGATGAAGGGGGATCCTTAAGCAGCCTTCCTATAAATGCATTATCTGTCCTTTGTAAACAAGGGGCACTTATGTACCTCCATATTTCACACCCAAAGGTACCAGTGGGTATGGCCTTCCCCTTATAGACTTTAATCATGTGTGCCACAGAGGAATTTCCCAGATTCTTTGGTAGTCTAAAAATTCCCCCTGTGGTTTGGATCATTCTAATACCTGATTTGCTAATATGGTCATCCCACTTCAATCTGCTGTTAAACCTTATCCCGAGATAATCAAAAGATGAGCAGCAGTCCACCATATTTCCCTCAAAGCACATTTGCTGGAATCGTTTTGGTTTCTCGAGGACACACATAGTAAAGCCCCTATTGACCCTGAGCACCTGATCCTTTATATATTTGTCATACTCAATCATCAGTGCCTGCCATGCTCATGGGATCTTTGACAGGAGAACAGCATCATCAGCACAGCTGAGCACTGGCAGTCTCCTGGCACCACACTGGGGAACATCGGCATTAGTGAATGACCCCAGATGAGAAGCAACACTGTTAACATATACGTTAAAAAGGATTGGGACGGTTGGCCACCAGGGGGCGCGCGGAAGCAGACCTCCTCTGCGTGAGCTCCCAGTCCCTCAGACCCCAAAAGTGTATTGAGCCCCCGTTTTTGGGACCCCCCCGGACCAGAATTCTGAAATGGTGGCGTGGGAAGGTCGCCCCCAACTACAGCCGAAAGTCCGATAGAAAAATGGTCACAGACTCCAGATGATATTTGCAGTGGCGCCTGGCGCCGAAAACAAAACCAAGGTCGGCCCCGACTCCACGCAGCGTGTGCCGGAAGCAACAGTGACGACTACGCACTTATGAGACACGGCCTGGAAGCTGCTCCCGGGCATTCACACCCCACCGCCCGCAGAAGCAAAGCCCCAACCAGTAGAGCGGTTGGCTGGTCCCGACGGGAGGAGCCGCGAGTGCCCCTGCGGTCCTGCGGCACTGGATCCCTTGGAAGACGCACGGCACCTGGGATCACGGTGCCTCCTCCTCCACCGCCCGGCGGCCCCAGAGACTCCATAACCGCGTCGGCGGTCGAAGGAAACGCACCGATCACCAACGGGCACGGAAGTAAGTGGTACCTCACAGCTGGACCCCCCCCCTGTCTCCATGTCACTCTGGCGGTTTCACCGCAATATCACGGTGTGCCTGAGCACCCCCCAGCTTCTCTGTGTGGTGCACGGTGAGGGGCCCGTGCTGTGCGGCTGAGATTTCACCGGCCTGCACAAGCGAACCTGGGCTCTGAGAGGCACCCCTCGCCCGCGCTCCTGCCCGCGGCCTGTGAGCAAGCTTAGCCGACGAGTTAGCGGCATATCTCTGGAGGTATCCTCTTGCACGCTCACACCCCTTGCCGCCTTGGTCACACGAGAGAGGGTGACAGCACACCAGCAGCCGTTGGACATATGTGGGCTGGACCCATCCACGTGCATTGGATTTCGGAGAAGGGAGCAGGGAGATCGTGAAATTGTCACCCGGCACTGAGGCTGCTGGAGGTGGGGAGAAGCAACGGGAACCACCAGAAGTGATTCGCCTGGGCCTCCTGGACTTAATCCTAATGATATAAGGTCTGTGTCAATTTACCATATGTGTTTGTGTGGAAACGACTCTCAGTCAGAGCGGAGCCCTCCCTGATTCACACCACGTTTGCTCCTACGGCCAGCTAATATTACCCAGCTCACAAAGTCAGACTCTCTGGCATCACTGAGGGAATGGCCCCCTGAGACAGTATTGCCCTCTCTGAATATTATACTGGTGGAGATACAGAGGGAGGGGCGTGTGCCTCCTCTGTGGTGCCGGTCACTACAACACTTTAACGCATTCAAATTCAAGCACGTATATCTCCAGGCGCATGAACCCCCAACAGAAACTAGCCATCTACGCCTACAGTGCACCCTCCCAACCCATCGACTATCCTAAAATGGCGAATTCGATAACTTCAACCCCCGATGTTGATACAGCAGCGACTAAAGGAGACATTGCGGGTTTGCTTGCAGAAATAAGGAGCATGGGTGCCAAAATTGGAGGAAAGATCGATAAACTCACACAACGGCTTGACAACATTGAAGACAGGGTTGAAGGGATTGAGAACAATCAGGCCTCAATAGACACTCTTGAATCACAGCTGACATTGAGGATAACCGAGCTGGAACGAAGAGAACAAGAGTGTAAACTTAAGATGGACGATTTGGAAAATCGAGAAAGGAGAAATAACTAGCGGTTCTTCGGAATTCCAGAGAAAGAAGGGGAAACTGAAGATGACCTGAAAATGACTCTACATGACTTTATCAAACTCCTCGTCGCCGACGACAACATTGACGAGCCCAAAACAGAGCGCATTCACAGGGCAGGGGGGCCACCGGGAGGGCCTCGATCAGTTCTGGCACGATTTCATCGCTATCAAGACAGGATGAGAGTGCTGGAGAAAGCAAGGAGCGGAGGCGCCATCACCTTAAGCGATCCCAAATAACTATTTATCAAGACCTCTCCTCCCTGACCCTGGCCCCGAGGAAAATGTGCAAGCCACTTACTACATGGCTCAAAACCCACGACACGTGATACAGATGGCGATACCCTTTCTCTCTTTCTTTTGAACATGAAGGTTCAAGAATCAAGTTGAACTCTGAGCATGAAATTAAAGCGTGCATCTCCGACCTACTGGGAACACACGCTCCGGAAGATCCACGTGAACACGCACCCGGCGAAGACAGAGAGTGGCGAATACAAGGGCCAAAGAAGAGGAAGGTGAAAGGTTCGAGAAAATACCGCAGGGGAAATGGCTCCCCAGAAGGGGGTAGCTGACATCAACTGGCTACGGTACAATTTGGTTCATCCACACTCTGAGACAAACGAGACAAGGGGATATGTTTAAAGAAATGTTCTTATGACTCCCACCCGTATGCCATTATGATGTTCGTTCTGGGGGGAGGTTTCAGGGGGCTCTTTGGTTATTTTTGATGTTTACTATGCAAGGGGACCATTAGGTAATGGTCTCCACTGGTGGTTCGGTTATGGGCCAGTGCTTCCAACTCGGCTCAATCGGACGCCACTGAACTCAGGGAGGGAGGGAAGGGGATGCGAAGGGGAAAGGGAATGAAGACGATGTTCACTTCAAAGATCCAGTTGAATATTCAACAAGGGAAGGTAGTCTTGTGGTCACTTGAATATCAAGGGAATGAGTTGGAAGGGTCAAAGAGCCCATATGGGCGAGAAAACTACTGTCCCGATGACGGCTGAGTCATGTTCCAGAGGTACCATGAGGGTGGGTACCTTGAATGTTAAAGGCCTCAATTCACCCACTAAGAGATCACTTGTCTATAGGGAATTTCGAAGGTCGGGTTTAGATATCCTTTTTCTGCAGGAAACTAAGTATGTAAGAGGTGAGGAAAGGGTGATCCTGGGAAAGCGATCTGGGTTGGAGTTCTGGGAATCAGGCCCATTGAAGAAGGGAGGGGTGGGAATACTCATCAGGAAAGGAATAGACCTCAAGGTAACGAAGGTCTGGTCGGGCGTGGAGGGGCGAGCCTTACTGGTCTCGGGGACTATTGGGAAGGTGTCCATTAGAGTTGCCATGGTTTACTCCCCCAATGTGGGTCAGATCAGATTCCTTTCTAAAACGATCCCCAAAATTATGCTGGAGGCGACAGGTCATGTGATCCTAGGTGGAGACTTCAACATCTGGGTAGACCCCGCCCTGGATTGGCACCCCGGTAACCCAGAAACTAAAGATAAAGTTACTGGAGATCACGTCCAATTTAAAACGATGATGGAATTGTATGGTTTGATTGATATATGGCGCTGTATGCATCCCATAGATAGACAGTATACCTTTTTCTCAGCTCCACATAACACACATACCCGCATTGACTATCTCTACTTTTCAAGGGACCTATACGACACGGCCTCTAACACGGAAATCATTACAATCTCATGGTCCGATCATGACATGGTGCGTGCTGACTTGGTATGGGGGTCCCTCCCAATTAGAGGCGGAAAATGGAGATGCAATGAGTCATTGTGGAAGGACTCTGTCTTTAAATTAGAGATGGAAACCGCAATAGAGGAATACTTCCGACTGAATGACAATGGTGAGGTCTCCAAACAGGGGGTCTGGGAAGCGGGTAAGGCCACGTGGAGAGGAACCCTAATCAGGGAAGGGGCTAACAAAAAAAGAGAGAGGCTCCTGATTGAGAATAGACTGCGTAAGGAAATCACCCAACTAGAGACTGATGCAAGGACAGGTGATGTTATTGATTTTGAACTAATCATAGCAGCCACGAAGAAAAGGGAAGAACTCCGCCTCCTAGATCATGAACAAATAGCTCGCAAATTGCTTCTCCTGAAGCAAAGGTTCTATGAGAAGGGAGACAAAGCGGACGCGTTATTGGCGGCCAGACTATGTGCACAGCAGGCAGGCTGCGGAGTGCACGAAATATCTGACCAGGAGGGAAAGGGGCTAACCACTATCCCAGAATAATTCGCATATTTTTATGAGGCTCTACATATGCCAGAGGACGACCCTGATAAACCAAGTATCCAATCCTATTTAGACGATGTAGACATGGCCAAATTAACAGACACTGAAACAGAAACCGTAGACACCCCTATAACGGAGGAAGAGGTTCAGGAAGCCATAAAGAGGCTCACACTAGGCAAATCCCCAGGTGAAGACGGGTATACAGTGGGTTTTTACAAAACATTTGCGTCACAACTCACTCCCTTCCTTACTGACCTATTTAATCGAATCCTGGAGACAGGGAACCGCCCAGACTCATTTGTTAAGGCACTCATAACGGTTATCCCGAAAGAAGGAAGGGACCCTAAACAATGTGGTTCGTATCGTCCCATTTCTTTACTTAATTTAGATGCCAAAATATACTCTAGGGTCTTGGCGGCTAGGATTGAATCATTCATCCCCCGCCTTATCCACCCCGACCAAGTAGGTTTTATACTCGGCCGCCAAGGTGCAGACACCATGCGCAAGACCCTACACTTGGTGCATGCTTCCCACAACTTGCACACCAACCCCGCACTGCTTTCCATCGACGCAGAAAAGGCGTTCGATAGAGTAGAATGGGATTTCTTGATGGAGGTACTGCAGAGGATTGGACTGGGCCCAAACCTTAGAAGGGGAATCCAGGCGATTTACTCGACGCCCACGGCATCGGTACTGGTGAATGGGGAATACTCCAGATGGTTTCGATTGACACGAGGCACTAGACAGGGATGCCCCCTGTCGGCCATTCTGTTTGCCCTATCACTTGATCCGGTGGCACGCAATATTAGGAAGGATCCTGCTATAGAAGGTATACATCTTGGACACATAGAGTATAAGTTGGCCCTATACGCTGACGACATACATGTCGTTAACCCAGAGAGTTCCTTCCCTCGAGCTATGCTCCTCCTTGAGGAATATGGTCGCCTATCGGGGTTTAAGATCAATAGTGCCAAATCTGTACTCTTTCCCCTTCAGGGTGACCCAGAGGTCAACATTGCTAAATATTCCTCCCTAGCATTGACGATTGAACATGATACAATGCAATATTTAGGGATACATATTACAAAACACCTAGACTCCCTATGTGAAACGAATTTTCCTCAGCTCCTAGTTAAGCTTCGTACTGATTTGGCCAGGTGGGATAAATTGACGATCTCATGGCTAGGTCGGCTCAATGCCATAAAAATGACCTGCCTTCCAAGGTTTCTCTATCCCTTTCAGATGCTCCCAATCAAAATACCGGAACGATATTTCGTGGAAGTCAAAAGAGAAATTCTAAAATGTTTGTGGCAGGGGAAGAAGGGCCGGATAGCTTACCCCATCTTGACACTACCCAAACATAAGGGAGGAGTGGGCCTACCTGACCTTAGAAAATACTATGCCGCAACTCAGCTGCGGGTATTTGTCCCTCATTTACGTAACCATGGAGAGCCACAATGGGTGGCAATGGATAATCATTTCCTAGATCCAGCGACACTGGGAGAGTGGATGTGGGTCCCACGGAAGTCGGTGCTGAGGAAAACAAGAAATCATCCGCTCTTTGCAACGATTTGGGAGATATGGAAAGATGGCCCAGAGATGAAAGGCATTACAACATGGCCGTCCCCACTAAGCCATCTATGGTCGCCGGGTATCAATAATCACATCCCCAATGTAGAGCGATTTCAGGCGTGGTACGAGGCGGGACTGGAAAGGGTAGGTCAGCTCCTCCGTAGCGATTCTTTCATCACCCTCCCAGAGCTAACAGAGGCCCTAAGCATAGGAGTTCTCTCCATGTTTCACGATTTACAAATTAAAGGGGTCTTGACGAGAACAACCTGGAAGGAAAAACTGAGCAGGAACCTCACCCCCTTTGAGAATATGCTACACTCTAAAACCGATAGGAAGGGATTGATTTCCATAATGTTTAAGTTACTGCTAGAGGGAGCGAATGGGTCTTCGCTCTCTCTCAGAACGTGATGGGAGAAGGACATGGGAGTTGAAATGGAAGATGACTTGTGGGACAATATCTGTACCATGGCCACACGTACTTCGATATCATGCCAATACAAGCTCCACTCCATTAAACTTTTACATCGCTGGCAATATGACCCGTATAGGCTATCAAAGATTCACCTCCCCCCTCTGCTGGCGTGAATGTGGACAGGTCGCAGACTACTGGCACATGTGGTGGAACTCCCCCAAGGTTAGGATTTTTTGGGATGAAGTTTTGGGATGGATAAGGCACACGGACTGAATCCAGAGAACTGCGACGCCGCACCTGGTCCTGTTTAATCTCGAGATGGTGGAGGATGAGTGGACGAGGGTCCAGGGTCTAGCTCCCCACCTACTATTAGCTGCAAGGGCGTTACTAGCCACTAAATGGAAATCACTCATGAACCCGTTTAAGAAAGAGTGGATCAATGTGGCACTAAACATATGTACTATGGAGAAGATCACTGCATCACTGCATGGTAGAGCAACACAATGTGAGCTTTTATGGTCTGACTTCCTAAGCTCACACATGTCTAGTGCAAACTCAAGTCCAAGCGGAAATGAGCCCTCACCTTGAAGAAGCTAAATATGATTAACCCCGATTTGAACACCCAACTACACCTCTCAGGCCCCCTTGTTCCCTCACGTTCCCAATCACACACTGCTTTGCTGCCGCAGATACACCTCCCCTCATGACAAACCTCTGAACAAACCACACTGAACCAGTTTCAACCTTGGCAGTTGATCGTATGACCACGACTCCTTAATCCCTTAGTGACAAGTGTTCTATTCCCAGGGGGAGGGGGGAAGGGGGGAAAGATGTGAATTTATTTAAGGAATGAGAAAAGCATTGATGTCTATTTTGTCGTTCTTTTGTTTTACCATGTGCGCGATAGCGGTTATATGCACTACGCAGTGGCATTATCTGGTTCGAAGAAGGAGCTCGCTTCAAGTATGTACTTCCTATGAGCACACATGTAAATGTTCTTCTATGTTTCCTTATTAATGAGAATGTATACTCTGAAAACCTAATAAAATCAAATTTCACAACAAAAAAAAAAGGATTGGGACAAGGACATATCCTTGCCAAACCCACTTCTTTACAGCTAAATATTCGAAGAGTTTTCTGTGATGGCCATAGCGTACATATACCCTTGTGTTCTGGTGGATTGACTCCAGCAACCAAATTAAGGGGCCATGTAATCCCATATCGCGCATGATCCACGTGATCAAAGGTCAAACTAAAGTCCATAAAATCATAAACATAGAAATTGGTTGTCGGTCACCTTCCTATTAGTTAGATTCCCTATTTTGTTTCCCTTGGTTGCCTGAGTAGGGAACTCTAATTGGCTCAGGATATCATTCATTTTCCAGCTTTACTAGCAATTTGTGACTGTTAAACATTTGACTTTCTATGATTGTTAGTCGTTTTGGTATAAGTATATTTGCTATATGTCTCCTTTAAACATATGAGGTCGTTTAGGCTGTGCTCCGACCATCTCCTTGTACACTTACAACTTATTTTGGCCCCTCCATGTATCCACACAGGCTTTTGCCAGCATTGTCATGAAGAGTAGCCCAGGTAATCTCTGCTGAGATTGTAACCTCTACTGCAGTATTGTCAGATGGCCCCAGAGTTCCCCAATATGTGTGGCTCTCTTACCTCTTTGTGATTCAAAGTAACTGAAATGGCAACACACTAAATGCAGGTAATCATGTATTACTCTGGTCAATTTGTATAAAGAGACTGACCAGTTCAAAGCAGAGTGGAACTGTGTGGAAAACAAACATTTATACAAAGCCAAAAAAAGAGCATAGCAAGCGAAATAGTGTATTAATATTAATTGAAAAATATTCTCAACTAGCTCTCGCCAGTGCTTAATATGTCGATCTGGCTCCCTCTGGTTCACCCTTTTCTGCTCTCTCTGTGTTTCTCTCTATGCCTATCTCTCTCTGTGTGGGTGAGAGATGCATGCTCAGTTGTTGGCTAGCTAGAGCCACCGCAGCTGTTGTGAACAGCAGCAAGATCAGAGCGAAAAAGACAGATATCTTAATGGGGAGTTGTGTCTTTTTATGGTTAAAAGTAGAATTGGAATAAGAGTGGTAGAGGTATTACATGCTTTTGGTTTTTGGAGACATGCATTGTCACCGTGTCTACCCCACAGAAATATCACCTCACTTCCACTCGGTCTCTTGGTGGTTCAAAGGTTATGACAGACCTTGTAGGGGGACAGATTACCAGGTTCTTGGGCCTACACTGGGTTGTTTTATTTAATATATTTTGATAATTATTGCAAGAAGAAACATATGACTGTTTTTTAATCTGAGTGCAACGCTATCGAAGCAGGATATTTTGAGAAAAATAATGGTTTGCATTCTCAGCATAGAAATTAATAAAAACCTAAATGGAAATTATTTAATTGTAAGAACATTGTAAACACACTCTATTAAAAATGCCACAGTGTTCAATTGTAAAGATCGTTTGGGGCATACATTGTTATATTGCTAGGAATGTCATCCCTGTCTTACAGAGAAAAGCACATTATCAAAGCCTATGCTGACCAAATACAATATTTTCTGATAGAAGGTTATGGGATTAAATCAGGTTTACTTTAAACAGATAAAACCATGTATCCATGAAGGCATAATAGAAATAAAGCATTTTTATTGTTCGGACAAAATGGACAACAGAAAACAATATAAGAATACCATAAAACGACCCTTATTCTGAAATATGTCCTTCACATTCATGTATAATGTATTGTCAATTGAATGAGGATCATTAACCAATTTGCTATTCCTAATATAGACATTCTTTTTTTTTTATTTGAACAATTGTTTTGGTTGATAAATCAACCTTTTCAATATAGAGGTTAATTTGTCCAAACGTTACAGCTGCTACAAAAATTCAATACTTTGAATATTAAATCAACAAGGCAGAGTCGGTAAGTATGAACATGTGTGCTCATTACTATGAGAATTTTCACCAAATTGAGTAGATAAGGAATCTGAATAATGGTTAAAAGAAGGAAAAAAGAGACTAGCATGGGTTTCATTCGGAGCACACAAAAATGATCAAAATAACCAGAGTTAAGAACGACACATCTTAACACATTGAAACCAAATAAAGCCAATATATAAAAACTATGTCGAATGATAGAATGTTTTGACCAGTTATGTTAAAAGGATGCCCCATCTATGCATTATCTATGTACAGTCTTGCTGGTATTTTAAACTATAACCATAATCAACCACTGATAAAATCATTAAAAGCGTTTCTCACAACTAATCTTGAAAATCAAAATAATATGATTTAAGAACATTTTAACTAAAAGAATTAAAAGAAGGTGCATGGAGCCAGAATAAAATCAGTATTTAAAAGGGTTTCAATCAAAGTGCTTTTTAGATCAATCATGTCTAAGCATACCTCCACTGTCCATTATATATAAAATAAAAGTACAGGTATTTTTAGGCGATTGCAGTAATAACTTATGTTAGGAATATGAACACATGGTTACAATCTATTCCTTAAAATCAGTAAAAATATTATTAAAAAGCAAGAATTCTCATTTGGGTTGAGAGCTAGATTATCCGTGTAGAATCCTTGGCCTTTATCTGTTTGTTATTGCCCTTGTTTTAAGAGATATACTTTTGTCGCACAAAATCTAGGTAGGAGAGGTTCTAGATAATTAGACTACTTCTCGCTGGTCCGTATTATTCGGGGAGGTGAGATTTAGGGAAACAAGAAATTGGACAGTGGCTATGACCAGTGATATTTCAGTGGTGTTAAGCACTGCGTCCCAGAGTTGTTCTTTTATTGTTAACTTCATGTGTTTAAAGTGTTGGTGGAAATATCTAACTCTCAGGTCTAGTATATCAGGGCATTCAGCTATAAGATGCTTGGTGGTCTCTATGGAGCTTTCAATTTTACAGAATATGCCTACTATAACTATATAAGGAGATTTATCATAATTAGCTTTTCTTACTTTCATCAGGACGAGATTAAGGTGAAATCTCAGGAACGAGTCAGCATAGATCTGATCCGGAAATGTGCTCAAATACTGTGGTACGTCATTCATGGCTTTGGTTAAAAAGGCCCCGCCTTGAATGATGTGTATGTATTGCATTTATCTCAAGTCAAGATCCAATCCCAGCGCCAGAGTTTGTTTTTTGTTTTTTTCAGGATTGTCTAATAGAAACTCGAGTGCAATATCTGCATTTTGTAATAACGTTAGGCATAACTCTTTCCATGCTTGTGTTGGGCCTAAGCATGGGGATTCTAAGAGGTCTTTGAGAACCAGAAAGAGATTGTGTAAATTGCTTGTGGCTAAAAGGCACTTTCTGTAAATTGATAGCATTATCCAGATTATTGTTGCAAAAAGAGAAGTTGGGCCCTATTCAAATCTGGTAATTGCGATTGGTGTGATTATCAGGACGGGCAGAATACTTTTCCAGTAAATGCCTTCTATAGTGTCCCATCTAGGCGCCTCAGGCATTGATTTAGTCTGACTACCATATGTGATTAACAGGACTACTTTTTGTTGGTAGAAGATTCTTGCCAGCAAAATTGAAAATGTCCCATATTTGATATGGAGTGTTTTACCTTGAATCGCAAGGAATCTCATTTCAGCATGAAGTATGGCTTTATAAGGCTGGTCAGAGGGATGTGACTTGGTGTTTACCCCGAGATATTTGTATTGGTGAATTTGAGAGAGAGATGTCTTTAAGAGTTGCCAATTAAATGTATATCCTGTTTTTTTTCAAATAATGTTGAAAGATGACCATATTAGACTTGCTAATGTTAATGGTGAGATTGTTGGCTTCAGCATATTTACTTAGGGCTGATAGTTTCCTTTGACCTTGCGTTAGACCAGTGTTTTTTTTAGAAGCTTTTGACAAAAGTCCTTCCGTCGTGAGTTTCACTTTAATAGAGGTGTTAGAATAAAACTGGTGGATTAAAAAACTGATGTAGGAAGAGCAGTTGGTGTTAAGAAGTTTGGTCCATAAAATCTCACAAGGGACAGAGTCGAAAGCTTGTTTAAAATCTATTAGCGCTAAAGAAAAAATGGTTGCTTTGTTTAGATTGCTTGTTTTCTTATAGCTGATAGTATCATTACATTTAGAGCAGTACCAATACCTGTTAAAAAGCCTGACTGATTTACATTGAGTAGATTACTCTGAGCGAGCCATTTTAAAAGGTCACAAAGTAAATGTCTAGCTAAGGTTTTGCCTGGGGCATCTAGAAGCGCGATAGGTCTGTAGTTGTTGGGTTCATTTTTATCGCCTTTTTTGAAAATCGGAATGATAATAGCTTCTTATCACGACAAAGGAATTTTGCAGTAAGAATGACTTTTATGAATATTAATTCAAGCGCAGAGGCCCAAGCCTCGGGTTGAGCTTTAATAATTGCGTTGGTCAAGTCATCAGGACCAGGAGCTCTGGACATAATTAGCTTTTTTATTATCGTAAGGATATCTAGAAAATCAAAATCAAATTTTGTCAAGTCCGGAGTTTCCATGAATATTGAGGTCGATGGGACATTTGTTTTTTTTTAGCAGCGTTTGAAAATGTTTAATCCATACGGTTTCGCTTATCTTGATTGAAGAGATTTGTGAGCATTTGTGAGTGAATAGTTGATTACACGCCATATGTATCCAGCAGATTTAGATACAAGTGCTTTAAGCATAACTTGTGCATCATATTGTTTATGTACAAGAAGAATCTGTTTGATTTTTGTTTTTGTATCTAGTTTTAAGTATGGACCTCTCTGTTAAATGCGTTACGGGGGAGAGACAACGCAAATCGCGTCATAACTCAATTTGAATCTTCTGAATATGCAACTTAGAATTATATCTTTGCTATCTATGCTTATATATTGGACGAGAGTTAGATTGCGTGATTGATTTATTATTTGTAAACAATCCGTATAGTATGCTTGATTGATTGCGTCTGATCCAGCATTGCATTCAGTAAGCTTATGGATTAAAGAAGCAATGAGCTTTTAACAAACACTAACTAAGGATGTCTTCGCTGTATTCACTGTGCAATAAATCTGTTAAGCTATTTCAAGGAAGAACAGCAGAAGTATTCGAAATAGATGGATTTTGAAAGGAGAAATTGCTTTTTTTTTTTAGATAATCTCTATGGAACTGAGATCTGCTTTTTCATGTGATGATAAGACACGAGTTGACTGCAGAAGTTTTGGGAGATTTCTAAGAAAAGTACTCTCAATCACAGACAATGAAGTGGTGTCTTAAAGCCTCGAAAGATAGCCACATATGCTACTGATGGATGGTTCCATATCATTCCATCGGCAGGTTTTTTATTTTTTTTGTCCGCTGAGTATTTTGCTGTTCATGTTTGGCCAGAAAAACTCACTGATTTTTTTTTTTTATTTTTGTATTGGGAGGCTTCCACAAATCACCCATTCCTGGTTATTTACTACCTATTACCCACAACCCCTGCCTCTTATATCCCTTTACTCACCCCCACCACATATTTTTCAATGAGTTTTTGTTGCCTAAAAATCGGGGGGGAAATTACTCAGCAAAAAGTACCTGGCGATGAATGAACCACTGCTGGCTCCTCACTCTTTGAACAGTAGGTCATAAGTAATGGTTTTATTGGAGGAATCCCTGTGTACTTTGCCAAAAAACTTGCAAAATGTAACTGTTTCATTCTTGCAAACTTACTTCTTACATGGCCATCCCACTTTAATGAGGCATTAATCGTAATGCCTGAGCAATCATAATTCTGGATCCAATGCATTCCTTCACCCTTACCTGTGAATGGGTAAAACTTGTTTTTATATTTACCTAACAGCATTAATTTTGACTTACCAATATTTTCTGTCCATACATTCTACAAAGCAATCACTCAAGATCTGCAGGCATTCGGAGTGCAAATAAAACAATTCTGTATCATCGGCATATGTGAGTAGATGAAGCAAACATATCTCGTCCCGTAGGAGCATCCCCAGCATCAGCAATAAAGGCGTCAAGGTCATTTAAGTGCAATTGCGAGTACGCACCGATGACGCATAGTTCAAAAGGTGAAGACAGATGACCATTAGTAAACACCCAACTCTAGCTTACACATCAAAATGGCATTCTTTCAGAATGTACAGGATAGAGAAAGGTAAGCCATTCTATTAAACAATTTCTCATAATAAATTGTGGTTGACACAATGAAAGGTTTTTGATAGGTCCATCAAAGCCAGAACAAAGGGGGCCCATACCTATGCAAGTATTTATTGAGAAACAAAGACAGATTCAGCAGCTGCTCGACCTTGCCTAGCCCTTCACAAAACCCAAACTGGACTTCCGAGACTGGGGAGAATTGTTTTGCCTTTTCATCAAGTCTCTCAAATATCATTCAACCTACCATCTCAGAGACTGAGACTAACAAAGAGAAAGGACAATAGGATGCTGGCTTTTCCCAATGACCTTGCTTAAAAATTGGAACCACCATGTATGTTTTCAATTTCACTGGGACATTCACATGCTTACAATTAGTGTTAAAAATACATTTTCAGAATCAGAGCCCAAAAAGAAACATTAAGCATGTACATATCTTCTGGACAATAATCAGGACTGCAGGATTAATTGGATGTTGTATTAATCAGTGCTCCCCTTACCTGCCAAGAGGTACAAGTCATAACAGAAACATCTGTACACTAATACCCCTCATGGAAAATAACTTTCATGCGGCCCCTACTACTATCCCATTAACTGGACCCTACAGTGACACAAGATATGCAACCTAATAACATTCAGGCATGAAAGCTTCTGAGGTTTGAGGAGAATAATCATCTGCCAATAAGATTGCAACCCACACCAGAATTGAGTATGTTCTTTATGGGTATCAGCAACATTTAACAACTCCCACGCTCTCTCTTGAGCATTATGTATAGCTGATCTAATAGAATCATTATATTTACTTCAATTTCTTGATATTATAACATAATCCAGAGGAGAGGACTTCAAAGGTTCTAGCAAAAGCTGTTTACCAGTTTCATGTGGCCAATCAAATCATATGAACACTGTAACACAGTTAAACAACTTTTTGCATGGGTTTCCAGTGAAGTTGCAGTGCCATATTTCATCTAATAAGATATCACATTTCCTCAATACCATGCCCTCGCAATCATTGTTTTCGAAGCAACTAACTTCTGTGCTTAAATGCACTGTAATGTGGGGAGAAACCCCCTGCAGCCCCCTCCACCTGCATTCCCCCTCCTTAATTTATTGCCTAACCCAACTCCCTATCTTTTGTTTCGCAGAAATTTGCAAAAATACCGAAAAATGTGATTTAAAAAATGTGCTGTTTTCGGCCTCGTTGTGTTGACATTTGCTTTTTTCAGACTAGAAGCTTATGTGGGTTGTAGACGCTATCGCCAAAGAAAATCACTGCTAGATCTTGTAAGAGGGTCCAGTCTAAGATGAAGACCAAGACATAATCAATATCACTATTTAGCTTTTTCCTTTCCTTGAATGTAATATTCCTTAGGTAAATTGAGGGGACGTAGCCATTCAGTGACCTAAGGTTAGCATTACGAAGATTTGCCAAAAAGGCCTGAACCCGAGCATCTGTTATAGGATCAACCAGGTCAGATTGTGGTATGCCTAGAGATGAATCATCCCCTTGATCGAAGGAGTCAGTCACTGAGCCTGTCTGAGCATTTGTTGATGTTAAATCACCTCAGAATATCATGGAAAACATTTTGAATTAAGCTCTAAAAGTTTGTCCAGGTAGTTCTGAAGGGATAAGAGTGATAACTGGTGTTTAATGGTTTCAATGACATTGTAAAAATGAATAAGAGAATATTTGAATTAAAAAACACAATTCCCCAACAATCAATACATTAGTAGAAAAAGGAACCATATCTGATTCGACATCAAGGCTTGGCCACCTTTGCATCACCCCTTTAAGCCTGCCTCCAGTTTAATATATTAGCAGAAAAATCTGTTTAAGTTGGGAGCAGAATCCAATGAGGTCTACTGGAACAAAAAATATATCAAACAAATGAATTTTTTTTAAAAAATGTCATCTAGCAAACTAGAGGCTAAACAAGCAATGTTCCTGGGATAGATACTGTGAACATTTGGGGATCCATCCTCAGCAGGTGAAGATCTACCAGTATCAATGTAAGCAAAATCCTATGGTATCTGTCATCAGTCATTGTCATTGAGTGAAGGAAGGGCCATAAACCTTCTCAGTTGATGCCATTCAGAGATTTTAAGAGTTCTCTAGCAATGACTGAGGTTCTACAAGTAATGTCAAAGTCACCAACTTCAGACTTTGGACTGTGTCCATCCCATCCCGTTCCCATTGTCATCAGGACGTGCTGCCATGATTCCTGTGGTGAGTACGTTTGAAAATTACAAAAACAAACAGACTTGAATATGAGTGAATATCAATTCCTTTTGCCAGCACTCAGTCTTTAAATCATTACCAAAGATGATGTCTGCAGAGAAGGATACAACACACTGGGCCTTGAGGAAAGTTTCTTTGTACCAGAAATTGAATCTCTGGTTCTCACATTTCTCAGTTGAGCCAATCCTTGCTCAGAGCATCTAGTGTCATCCCCACTATTGATGCTCATGGATCACCAGTGTGGGCATCAGCCACATGCTCAGACAAATATTCAGATGATCTTTCCTCATATCGAGTTTGCCAGGCTATTGTTATTTGGATGACCTCCTTTTCAGCTGTTTCCTTATGGGCAACAAGACATCCATTATTAGGATGATCCAGTGGTACTGACCCTTACCTAATGGGATAGAATGAATGCAGCCAATAGAGCACCGTCCCTCCATTTCTGTTTACTTATATTGAAAATTGATATGATATGTTGAGTCATTTATAACGTGTCTGTACACAAGTGTTTCTAGGCATGACAAGACAAGGAAGGGGAAGACAAACGGGGACAAAACAAACAATCTTACTAGGCCTTGTGTCATTCAGATCCTGTAAAAGGGAAAGGAGAGGAAAAGTGTCTGGGTGAGGGAAGGGGAGAGTGCAATAAGCAAAAGTTCAAGTTACTACTGCCAGGGTGTCCAGCTGTAAGTAAGTTCAAGTAGGCAGGAGACTGTAGGGTTCTAGATACAGTCCCTAATGCACGATAGTCACAGAGGCAGTGCATATTCTTGGAGTGCAACAAAGCAATTTCATCACTCTATCTGTCCAGGGAAACATCCAAGCAGTCAATGACTATTTTTACAATACAGAGTCGGTTTGTGAAAAGGCCAAGCTTTCCATACACTTAATAATCTCTGATATCCTCTGAACATGTAAATCCTGTTGCCAGGCCTCATCCATCGAAGCAGAAGACTTTGGAAAGCAGGAAAAAAATGGGCTGCAATAGTCAAAACCTCAGGTAGTGTGGGGTAGGTGTTTGAACTGTTAGGCTGCATTGTAACCCCATCTGACAGGTTCACAGACTCTTTAAGAAGATTCGACCCATGACCTTGTGCCGGGGACTGCAAAGAAACTGATGGTAACAGAGAAGTTATAATTCCAAGGCGGCCAGTATGGTAAACTTGAATTCTACTCATTTGAAATATGATTGTGAGAAAGGAATACATAGCACTAACAAGGATTATTTGCTGCTTTACACAAAAACAAAGAGCATTTTCAGAGCCTAAGAACAACCATAGAGATGAGGGGCAGGAATAGGAATGAACCAATATCCTTAGAGAATTAGATATGTAGGATGAATTATACAGATAAACAAAATTAGCAAAGTAGGTCCTCTTTTTTGTACAGGGGGCTCTGTGAATGAGGAAAGGAACACTGAGACCAACATGCAGATTCCACAGGTAGCTACCCAGCCTTTACACAACTAGGCCATGGGAACAGCCCTAGTATACATTCTGTACGTCTATGTTAATTAAATTCAATAGTAGTACAGTAGATCAGTCAAATACATACATCACTTTTATTATTATACCATTGTAAAAAACACATCAATAAAAGATAAAAAAGAAGGTAAAAGAATACACATCAGAATCATTGTCCAATCAGATCATGTCCAATTACTGTTTCAGATAACAAGGGGGGTCCTGGGAGACTCTCTGCCAGACATGAGTCCTGGTTACAAGAGCCTTACCCAGAGTCTTTAGCTCACTATCTTTCACAGAGAAGAAATATCCCAAACATATCAGTCTTTGTCCTGCCCTGGGGCAGTCCAGCACCGAAATGCTAGGCAATTCTCCTCTGAACAAGAGTACCAACAGCAACCCCAGACACGTGTTTCGGTCTGGTTGAACCTCATCAGTAGGGTGTAGCTGTGCCTCTCTAAGAATAGTGAGCAAGGGGTCCACGTCTGGATTCCCCTAGTAACTTAGGGTGAGACCCAAAGTTACTTTAAATATGCAGATAACAAGGGGGGGTCCTGGGAGACTCTCTGCCAGACATGAGTCCTGGTTACAAGAGCCTTACCCAGAGTCTTTAGCTCACTATCTTTCACAGAGAAGAAATATCCCAAACATATCAGTCTTTGTCCTGCCCTGGGGCAGTCCAGCACCGAAATGCTAGGAAATTCTCCTCTGAACAAGAGAACCAACAGCAACCCCAGACACGTGTTTTGGTCTGGTTGAACCTCATCAGTAGGGTGTAGCTGTGCCTCTCTAAGAATAGTGAGCCAGGGGTCCACGTCTGGATTCCCCTAGTAACTTAGGGTGAGACCCAAAGTTACTTTAAATATGCAGATAACAAGGGGGTCCTGGGAGACTCTCTGCCAGACATGAGTCCTGGTTACAAGAGCCTTACCCAGAGTCTTTAGCTCACTATCTTTCACAGAGAAGAAATATCCCAAACATATCAGTTTTTGTCCTGCCCTGGGGCAGTCCAGCACCGAAATGCTAGGCAATTCTCCTCTGAACAAGAGTACCAACAGCAACCCCAGACACGTGTTTTGGTCTGGTTGAACCTCATCAGTAGGGTGTAGCTGTGCCTCTCTAAGAATAGTGAGCAAGGGGTCCACGTCTGGATTCCCCTAGTAACTTAGGGTGAGACCCAAAGTTACTTTAAATATGCAGATAACAAGAGGGTCCTGGGAGACCCTCTGCCAGACATGAGTCCTGGTTACAAGAGCCTTACCCAGAGTCTTTAGCTCACTATCTTTCACAGAGAAGAAATATCCCAAACATATCAGTCTTTGTCCTGCCCTGGGGAAGTCCAGCACCGCAATGCTAGGCAATTCTCCACTGAACAAGAGTACCAACAGCAACCCCAGACACGTGTTTCGGTCTGGTTGAACCTCATCAGTAGGGTGTAGCTGTGCCTCTCTAAGAATAGTGAGCAAGGGGTCCACGTCTGGATTCCCCTAGTAACTTAGGGTGAGACCCAAAGTTACTTTAAATATGCAGATAACAAGGGGGGTCCTGCGAGACTCTCTGCCAGACATGAGTCCTGGTTACAAGAGCCTTACCCAGAGTCTTCAGCTCACTATCCTTTACAGAGAAGAAATATAAAAAAACATATCAGTCTTTGTCCTGCCTGGGGCAGTCCAGCACCGAAATGCTAGGCAATTCTCCTCTGAACAAGAGTACCAACAGCAACCCCAGACAAGTGTTTCGGTCTGGTTGAACCTCATCAGGAGGGTGTAGCTGTGCCTCTCTAAGAATAGTGAGCAAGGGGTCCACGTCTGGATTCCCCTAGTAACTTAGGGTGAGACCCAAAGTTACTTTAAATATGCAGATAACAAGGGGGGTCCTGCGAGACTCTCTGCCAGACATGAGTCCTGGTTACAAGAGCCTTACCCAGAGTCTTTAGCTCACTATCTTTCACAGAGAAGAAATATCCCAAACATATCAGTCTTTGTCCTGCCCTGGGGCAGTCCAGCACCGAAATGCTAGGCAATTCTCCTCTGAACAAGAGTACCAACAACCACCCCAGACACGTGTTTCGGTCTGGTTGAACCTCATCAGTAGGGTGTAGCTGTGCCTCTCTAAGAATAGTGAGCAAGGGGTCCACGTCTGGATTCCCCTAGTAACTTAGGGTGAGACCCAAAGTTACTTTAAATATGTAGATAACAAGGGGGGTCCTGGGAGACTCTCTGCCAGACATGAGTCCTGGTTACAAGAGCTTTACCCAGAGTCTTTAGCTCACTATCTTTCACAGAGAAGAAATATCCCAAACATATCAGTCTTTGTCCTGCACTGGGGCAGTCCAGCACCGAAATGCTAGGCAATTCTCCTCTGAGCAGGAGTACCAACAGCAACCCCAGACACGTGTTTCAGTCTGGTTGAACCTCATCAGTAGGGTGTAGCTGTGCCTCTCTGAGACTAGTGAGCAAGGGGTCCACGTCTGGATTCCCCTAGTAACTTAGGGTGAGACCCAAAGTTACTTTAAATATGCAGATAACAAGGGGGGTCCTGGGAGACTCTCTGCCAGACATGAGTCCTGGTTACAAGAGCTTTACCCAGAGTCTTTAGCTCACTATCTTTCACAGAGAAGAAATATCCCAAACATATCAGTCTTTGTCCTGCCCTGGGGCAGTCCAGCACCGAAATGCTAGGCAATTCTCCTCTGAACAGGAGTACCAACAGCAACCCCAGACACGTGTTTCAGTCTGGTTGAACCTCATCAGTAGGGTGTAGCTGTGCCTCTCTGAGACTAGTGAGCAAGGGGTCCACGTCTGGATTCCCCTAGTAACTTAGGGTGAGACCCAAAGTTACTTTAAATATGCAGATAGCAAGGGGGGGTCCTGGGAGACTCTCTGCCAGACATGAGTCCTGGTTACAATAGCCTTACCCAGAGTCTTTAGCTCACTATCTTTCACCGAGAAGAAATATCCCAAACATATCAGTCTTTGTCCTGCCCTGGGGCAGTCCACCACCGAAATGCTAGGCAATTCTCCTCTGAACAAGAGTACCAACAGCAACCCCAGACACGTGTTTCGGTCTGGTTGAACCTCATCAGTAGGGTGTAGCTGTGCCTCTCTAAGAATAGTGAGCAAGGGGTCCACGTCTGGATTCCCCTAGTAATTTAGGGTGAGACCCAAAGTTACTTTAAATATGCAGATAACAAGGGGGGTCCTGGGAGACTCTCTGCCAGACATGAGTCTTGGTTACAAGAGCCTTACCCAGAGTCTTTAGCTCACTATCTTTCACAGAGAAGAAATATCCCAAACATATCAGTCTTTGTCCTGCCCTGGGGCAGTCCAGCACCGAAATGCTAGGCAATTCTCCTCTGAACAAGAGTACCAACAGCAACCCCAGACACGTGTTTCGGTCTGGTTGAACCTCATCAGTAGGGTGTAGCTGTGCCTCTCTAAGAATAGTGAGCAAGGGTTCACGTTTGGATTCCCCTAGTAAACTTAGGGTGAGACCCAAAGTTACTTTAAATATGCAGATAACAAGGGGGGTCCTGGGAGACTCTCTGCCAGACATGCGTCCTGGTTACAAGAGCCTTAACCAGAGTCTTTAGCTCACTATCTTTCACAGAGAAGAAATATCCCAAACATATCAGTCTTTGTCCTGCCCTGGGGCAGTCCAGCACCGAAATGCTAGGCAATTCTCCTCTGAACAAGAGTACCAACAGCAACCCCAGACACGTGTTTCGGTCTGGTTGAACCTCATCAGTAGGGTGTAGCTGTGCCTCTCTAAGAATAGTGAGCAAGGGGTCCACGTCTGGATTCCCCTAGTAACTTAGGGTGAGACCCAAATTTACTTTAAATATGCAGATAACAAGGGGGGTCCTGGGAGACTCTCTGCCAGACATGAGTCTTGGTTACAAGAGCCTTACCCAGAGTCTTTAGCTCACTATCTTTCACAGAGAAGAAATATCCCAAACATATCAGTCTTTGTCCTGCCCTGGGGCAGTCCAGCACCGAAATGCTAGGCAATTCTCCTCTGAACAAGAGTACCAACAGCAACCCCAGACACGTGTTTCGGTCTGGTTGAACCTCATCTGTAGGGTGTAGCTGTGCCTCTCTAAGAATAGTGAGCAAGGGGTCCACGTCTGGATTCCCCTAGTATCTTAGGGTGAGACCCAAAGTTACTTTAAATATGCAGATAACAAGGGGGGTCCTGGGAGACTCTCTGCCAGACATGAGTCCTGGTTACAAGAGCCTTACCCAGAGTCTTTAGCTCACTATCTTTCACAGAGAAGAAATATCCCAATATATCAGTCTTTGTCCTGCCCTGGGGCAGTCCAGCACCGAAATGCTAGGCAATTTTCCTCTGAACAAGAGTACCAACAGCAACCCCAGACACGTGTTTCGGTCTGGTTGAACCTCATCAGTAGGGTGTAGCTGTGCCTCTCTAAGAATAGTGAGCAAGGGGTCCACGTCTGGATTCCCCTAGTAACTTAGGGTGAGACCCAAAGTTACTGTAAATATGCAGATAACAAGGGGGGTCCTGGTAGACTCTCTGCCAGACATGAGTCCTGGTTACAAGAGCCTTACCCAGAGTCTTTAGCTCACTATCTTTCACAGAGAAGAAATATCCCAAACATATCAGTCTTTGTCCTGCCCTGGGGCAGTCCAGCACCGAAATGCTAGGCAATTCTCCTCTGAACAAGAGTACCAACAGCAACCCCAGACATGTGTTTCGGTCTGGTTGAACCTCATCAGTAGGGTGTAGCTATGCCTCTCTAAGAATAGTGAGCAAGGGGTCCACGTCTGGATTCCCCTAGTAACTTAGGGTGTGACCCAAAGTTACTTTAAATATGCAGATAACAAGGGGGGTCCTGGGAGACTCTCTGCCAGACATGAGTCCTGGTTACAAGAGCTTTACCCAGAGTCTTTAGCTCACTATCTTTCACAGAGAAGAAATATCCCAAACATATCAGTCTTTGTCCTGCCCTGGGGCAGTCCAGCACCGAAATGCTAGGCCATTCTCCTCTGAACAAGAGTACCAACAGCAACCCCAGACACGTGTTTCGGTCTGGTTGAACCTCATCAGTAGGGTGTAGCTGTGCCTCTCTAAGAATAGTGAGCAAGGGGTCCACGTTTGGATTCCCCTAGTAACTTAGGGTGAGACCCAAAGTTACTTTAAATATGCAGATAACAAGGGGGGTCCTGGGAGACTCTCTGCCAGACATGAGTCCTGGTTACAAGAGCCTTACACAGAGTCTTTAGCTCACTATCGTTTACAGAGAAGAAATATCCCAAACATATCAGTCTTTGTCCTGCCCTGGGGCAGTCCAGCACCAAAATGCTAGGCAATTCTTCTCTGAACAAGAGTACCACCAGCAACCCCAGACACGTGTTTGGGTCTGGTTGAACCTCATCAGGAGGGTGTAGCTGTGCCTCTCTAAGAATAGTGAGCAAGGGGTCCACGTCTGGATTCCCCTAGTATCTTAGGGTGAGACCCAAAGTTACTTAAAATATGCAGATAACAAGGGGGGTCCTGGGAGACTCTCTGCCAGACATGAGTCCTGGTTACAAGAGCCTTACCCAGAGTCTTTAGCTCACTATCTTTCACAGAGAAGAAATATCCCAAACATATCAGTCTTTGTCCTGCCCTGGGGCAGTCCAGCACCGAAATGCTAGGCAATTCTCCTCTGAACAAGAGTACCAACAGCAACCCCAGATACGTGTTTCGGTCTGGTTGAACCTCATCTTTAGGGTGTAGCTGTGCCTCTCTAAGAATAGTGAGCAAGGGGTCCACGTCTGGATTCCCCTAGTAACTTAGGGTGAGACCCAAAGTTACTTTAAATTTAAGTTGCTAGAAATCTTTGAGTTGGAAGTGAACAGACAACAAGAAGTACCACAATTGGATTACCTACAAAGTAGGACATTTTTCCTGTGCACCATTTCGCTAACACTTTATGAAGCAAGAGGGAACAACTCATGTGCAGAATCCATTACACATATGATCACGTGCAAACGAAGAAACACGGTATAAGTGCAAGGCAAAACCATCTTGATTGTCCTGAAGACAGCTTTGTAGGAGCCCCTAAAAAAGATTGGGTTTGTTT
Source organism: Ambystoma mexicanum (assembly GCF_040938575.1). Taxonomy (NCBI): domain Eukaryota; kingdom Metazoa; phylum Chordata; class Amphibia; order Caudata; family Ambystomatidae; genus Ambystoma; species Ambystoma mexicanum. The sequence goes on along the minus strand of NC_090936.1, from coordinate 219,477,437 downwards.
GTTTGTTTGTTTATTATTTGTAATGCGCAACATACCCTAGGGTAACAGGGCGCAGTGGTTACAGGAATATGCGAAGCTTAGTTGCACACAGTAATATACAGATTACATACAGATAGTACATATACGCACAATAATATACAGATTACATACAAATAGATAGTACACAGGTGTATATACATTATACCCAGGGGTGACAGGGCTCTAAATGTACATTTCCAGGTATATGCAACACTGCATACAGGTATATATAGTTAGGTAATATGGTATTAACTAGGCGAGGGCCAGTCACTTGCAGGATGATAGTTTTGAGTGCCAGATGTTAGATTTCAGCCATGTGATAGTGTTGGATGTCAATTTGTGGTATGTTTGGTCTATTCTTAGACTGGGAGGCAGCATATTCCAGAGTTTGGTCGCTTTTACCGGGAAGCTATTACCTCCGATAGTGGATCGTTTATATTTTGGTATGGAAAGTCGATCTCTGTTGGCAGATCTTACAGGTCTAGTAGACGTCTGCTTATGAAACCTTTCTGCTAGGTAAATAGGTGCAGCATTGTTGAGGGATTTGTGAGTTAGAGATAGGGTTTTTAGGAGGACTTTGTCGAGGGTTGGGAGCCAATTATTCTGTCGGCTAGTTTCTGAAATGTGGTCTCTTCTGGATATGCCTAGGGCCGCTCTAAGAGAATTATTTTGGAGAGTTTGGATTCTTTTGATGGTGGCTTTGGATGATCGTAGATAAAGGGTATTACAGTAGTCGAGACGTGATAGGATGAGGGCTCTAGCTAGGGTGATGCAGCTGCTGTCAGAGAAGAATGGCTTGCCAGTGCCTATCAATTTACACTTGTAGCCAGTAGTGGATGCTAGCGAATTGACCTGTCTAGTGAATGATAGGTTCGAGTCGAGGTAAAAGCCAAGAGTTTTCACCTCGTGTTCCACTTTTATGATGTTACCATCGATTATGAATGAAGAGTATTTAGAGCCCAATATTTTTAACTTACATGGGGTGCCCAGAATGATGAGTTCTGTTTTATCATCATTCAGGCATAGACCATGTGTGGCCATCCATGCCTGGATGATGATATACACTCTGTTTACCAAGGCCAAATCCTTTTCGTAATCCCCTGAAAGTGGGAGCAGGATCTGGGTATCATCTGCATAGTTAGTGTAGGTGATACCGAGATGATCCAGATCATCGAAGAGGGGCTTAGTAAAAATATTGTAGAGTGTAGGTGAGACGCATGAACCCTGGGGCACACCGCAGGTAACAGGTGTAGGGTCTGCACATGCTAACGGCGAGTAGACCCTCATTGTTCTGCCGTTTAGGAATTATCTTATCCAAATCATAGCTTCAACAGAGAAGTGTGCTGCAGTATTTAGATGGTTACAGAGGATATTGTGGTCACCTAGATCGAACGCAGCTGAGAGATCTAGGAGGAGGAGTAGTGCTGATTTACCACTGTCTTTAAGCTTGTCGATTTGGGTCATTAGATCGATGAGGACGGTTTCTGCACCATGCTGTGGATAGAAGCCTGATTGCCTGGCTCCTACCAAGTGATGTTGTTCCAGGTGTTTTTGAATTTGAAGGCACGCTACCTTATCCAGAATTTTTAGAAGGAAGGGCACAGTGGTGATGGGTCTATAATTAGTTGGTGTTGCTGGGCCAAGAGTCTTTTTTTTAAAAGAGGGAGTACCCATGATTGTTTGAGGTTACTGGGAATGGTGCCAGTAGCGAAGGACGCATTGATTAGTTTGGTGATGAATGGGGATAGATCACGGGCAGCATCCTTGATGAGCTGCGCCGGGCATAGGTCTCCCTGACAATTCGAGGGTTTAAGGGACAGAATGATGCGTTCCACTTCAATAGTAGAGACTTTGGTTAAGTAGAAATGCGTGGAATCATCTATGATGGTCTTGTGGGTAATGTTAGAGGCAGGGGGATCATTTAAGGCCGTTCTTTTGCATGATATTTTTTTCTGTAAGGTGGCAATTTTGTTGGCTAAGGCGTTTGGATGTTTTCGCACCATATTTTATCTTTCGTACAGGTGTCAGGTAGTGCTACTGAAGTCTCTATTTCTTTGAGAATGGTGAAGAGTTCCTTTGTGTTGGATTTGGCATTTGATATGCGTGTGTCAAAGGATGTTCGTTTTGCTAGGCACATTTCTTTTTGTATATGGAGGACAGTTTAGTAAGTGTAAGCTTGTTGGCTTCCGATTGGTGTTTAGTCCAGGTAGCCTTACAGTTTCTTTTTTGTAGTCTTAAGTTTTTTAAAGAAGGTGTAAACCATTTATTTAGATGAGTTTTCTGCTTGCTTGGTCTTAGTTTTGCTGGAGCAATCTGGTGAAAGGGCCAGACAGGCATTGTGCAGACACTTGCAGGCAGAGCAAATCCCTGAGCAAATCTCCTAGAGAAAAGGGGGTGCACACCAGGTTGGAATTTCCCGGCATTTATTCTGTCCATGAGAGTGGCATGTGCAAAGGGACCTGTGTATGCAGTTGTTTTGAGAAACATCCTGCTCACAAAATGGATGCTTGTGTTCTAAGCAACTTCAGAATAGGCCACTGTGCTGGCAAGACCATGCTGACAAAAACAGACTTGATTTATGACCACCCCTAATAAAACATTGCACTTGAAACCAGATATAAACTAGAGCGATTAAATTTAGAAGGCACAATCGAAAGAGAGGAAAAAGAAACAGAATTGTGCTACAATGTTCCAGGTCTTTATATTTTTAGAAATATAAAGAATATCTGTTTAGTTGAAGGACTTGAACTTGTCATAGAGTAGGATAATAATTCCCGTAATTTTAGAGAAACAAGCATAAATGAGCACACTTGATAAAGACCTCCATTTAAAGGCTTTCCTGACATTGTAAACCATAAAAAGTGTTCCAAGTCATCTAAGCATAAACCAAGATGAAAATGTGCCCATCACTAATCTGTTAACCCCTGGAGAGTGCCTAGACCGCATGGCCACTCCTGATCTCTCTGATATTCTGGGCAGTTCTTGCAAGAGTATCACTTTGGGCATAGCCAGACTCACTGGGGGCTGTGATCCATCAGCCCCTTCTCTGGTGCCCGTTATGCCCTTTATACCCCCTGGGCTGCCAATAAGGCCCACCCTTGGCACTTCTTGCTTGGTCCCTGACCCATGGATGGCACCAGCCATTGAGGTTGTCCACCCTCTGTGTTCTTTTGTCCCCCGTGCAGTGGATCCAATGGACCTGGCTTTGGAAGGATCTTGTGAGGGAAAGCATCATTTCAGTCCTCCCTGCAGCACTTGGAGCGAGTCTATGTCAGCTGCACTTTCGGGGGCCAGCTCCTTCCTACGTTTAACCCCACTTTGGGCGTCCCAGTCCTTTATCCAGGGAATCGGTCCCTGCCAGCTTCATCACCCACAGAACCCAACACTACCCCGGGCTGCTCCTGTGACCAAGTTCTTTCTGAACTGGCCAACATTAAAAAAAGTAGTATTTGCTTTGATTAAGGGTGTGACAGAGGCCAATTGGAGGGAGGGGTGTGGAGGGCTGGAGAGGGTCTGTCACGGGACGTGCTTAGTGGTTCAGGACCAACTGCTGATGTGAGGTCATATCCCCTGTGTCCCCGTCCTTCCTTTGCTTCTGGTGCCCCGAACGCCCTAACCCTGATGAGGCAACCAGAGGCTGATCAATTTCCAAATACAAATGTACCCAGAGAGTCCCCTAAGATCCCTATTTTGGGGTGTGAATCCCCACCTTTGGAGAACCATGCCCCGAAGAACTTGGGTATCAAGCATCCCGTTGACAGGGCAACCAATGCACACAACCCTTGCCCTGGCAGGCTTCTACTTAGGCACAATTCCCACGAATGACCTAGATGAGCTACTGTGTTTTTTCATGGGGTACCGAGATTGTCCCTCGACAGAAGAGAACCAAGAGATGCTCTTCTGAACAAATGCCTCCATTGGCTGCACTCTGTAGCAGACAGTGCTTTTGTGACCAAGGGCGCTATGGAGTGCACTAGATGGACTAATGAGACTCCTGCTGACTCTGTCAAATTGGTCTTTAGGGATGACCTATGGCAAGGGATGTTTTTGAGAAAATGCAATTGGTATGGGCAGACTCGAAGAAGTGGGATTGCAGCAAGGCCTTCCCACAACCCTGGTCTTGCAGCCCTCCCTGGTGTTTCCACTAGCAACGGATTTCTTTCTGGGACGAACCTTAACCTTTTGGGACCCCAGCGATTTGGTAGTTAAAAGGGGCACGGGGTTGGTGGTATTGAATCTTTGAGAGAGATTTGTTCTATGGTGTACAATAAGGGTGTTGTTTTCCCCGATGTTTGCTTCTTTTCTTTTTTGAATTGCTGTAATAACTTTGTAGAAATGTATTGCTAGGATGTACTTTGATGGCCAAACGGCCAAATAAAGTTAATTGACTGACTGACACTAGGTTTCTGAATTACAGTACAAGAAGTGATCTGAATTAATGTGGTATTTTTGCTGTGGCCAAATACAATTTAAATTGACAGGTTTTGTTTTGATTTCAGTCTAGAAATTAGACTATATTGACACTTGTATACTCTTCACCACTACATTCCACTTTTGCACATCTGCTCCCGGTTCCCTCATTCCAGTACAAAGGTATGACATTTCCCACCAACTCTCTTGGGAACTGGTGGCTCGTGTTGGTCTATTGTCTGCTTCATTTGAACCCCAGCTATCATTCTGGGTTCAGCAACCTGCAGTTCTCCAGGTGTTGTGGACTACAACCCCCACACTCCCTCACCATTGACTATGCTGGCTAGAGCTGATGGGAGTTATAGTCCAAAACATATGGAGAGACGACGGTTGCATTTCTACATTTGATTTTATATTATATTTAAAAGCCAGTTCACTTCCGTGATTGGGGCTTTGATAATAACTGAAGGTACTTTCAGAATTGCATATTTTCGTTTCCATCAGCACAGTGCATTATCTGCTGAAAACCTAACGTGAAATATAACCTTATGTATACAAGAAGTAAGAAATAAAATGTTACAAAATTTCACGTCAGTCAGTTCAATGCACAATCCAATTCAACTGGAGGCTTATCGAAAAGAAGTCCAGGCTCAGAGGCTAATTTGGAGAACCTCTGCATTTGGGCAAAACAAATGTGTGCTTCTGGACAGGCACATATATCTCCACGCACCTCAGAAATTAAATATGCATAATGTAGTCTAAGGAGCAGCAGCATATTGCACCGTGTGGCATGTCTCACATGTTTGTTTCAAGCCAGCATATCAATCATATTCACATCTAGGCTCACCCAACCCACACAGTACTTTTGCTCTTCTGCAAAATATTTAGCGCCTCATTTACAAAACGTTTTCCCATGGGATTGTGCCATTGTAAAAGGCTTTCCTAAATCAGGCCCATATTTTTTCAAAACATTGTCCTGGTGCAAAAATGCATAGAAAGGCTACATGTGTTTGCAATAGTGCACGTTTTGCCCTTGTGCCGAATCCATTTAAAATCCAATTTTGGATGGTGCCTGGTTTTCTAACGTCACCAATGGTGGTGCCCTGTTACAGAAAGGACAGTGAGAAGTGGAATTTACCACCAGAGGTAAAATACCACCTATTACAGAAAGAAAACAATTATTTCCACTTGCATTAGAATGACTGCCAGTGGGAAATGTATTAGATCCAGTGGAAAAAAAAACATTAACTTGTTGGGAAAATTCATTACTGCCAATAATCAATCCTCTATGCAGAAGACAACGATGCCTGAAAATAGTGCTAGTTACCACTATAAATACAATCAATAAGATTGAGCATAAACCAATCTTAAAAAGGTGCAAAACAAAATGAGCTGCAGTGACCTCCAGAGTATGAAAGGCTTGGGTCCCTGAAGCATTTTAGGAGAGGTGGGTACCTTATGGTTACTATCCCTGCTCCTGAAATTAATGTATTTTATGGCTGACATTTTATTTATTGTTGACGGTACTTTTGAACTCTGGCACTATTTCTATATCTCAAAAACCATAAAAACATGTGTTTTGCCTGAAATCTATTTTACCTCTGATGGTGATGTCATACCGCCTGCAGTAAATTCTAATTGCAACACCTCTGGCGCAGCACTCTTTTCAGTACAGATGTAATTTACCACTGAGAGCATTTCTTCTGGAAAGGACCCCTTTCTCCTCAATATCAAATGCAAAAAATCAAAACGAATCGGCCGCGTGACTAGCGAGTTTGGCAAAGATATTTTGCACTTGTCTACAAGTTCATATCTTTCAGCTGGAAGTCAGTTGGAATTTCAACACGCCCAGTTAAGTGCTTGCTCATTCACTGCTGAAAATGCTGCCTTGTTTTCAGTGCTGAGTAACACGAGCCCTGCATGGCAGTAAATTAAATGAGCTGGCTCGGAGAGTGGAGTCTCACAAGTGTTTCAAGGAGGCCGCCCTGCCAGGCGATCACCCTAACGATGTGTGTTGTGACAGATTTCGTGAATGAGTTACAAATGGCCGTTGCAATGCATTTGGCACTGGAATCTGGGAGATGCTTCCATGGGCAGCTGGGGCCATACCATTCAGCAACACATGATTGTATCACATAACACGTCCATACACAGCCAACCTGGCTATACAAGGCAGTGTGAATTCAGGGACACACATGGACGCAACTGCTTGCTGAAAGAGAGGCTGCCAAAAGAAGGAATTCTCAAGAAGGGCTCTTCGTGGTACCACAAGTTCAACACCACCACACTCTGTGACTTCATTACCATGTTCTATCTCGTAGATCTGTATGTTGATCAGTGACCATATGTGTAGCGTGTACTTATAGATCACAAGTGAAGTCCTCGCCTCTCGCATTTGGCCAGCCTGCACTTAACAACTTGTGCACAGGCGCGTTATAAATGACTTATCATATATCATATCACTTCCCGCAGTTGGGCCCATTTTAGACTTTCATCCATCTGAGGATGATACAGCGAGTACCAATAAGGGAGGCTAGAATATCACCTGTTATTACATTGATTTTAAACAGGAGGAATCATGGAGGAGGAGGAATCATGCATTAACCGAAATATAACAACACCGTGTATTATTATGTTAGAAGAACACGCAGGACGTAATCTTGGGAAACACCCACGCCCTGTGACCACTGTAGAGGCCTGTTTTAGACACGTTTTTGCTGAAAAAAAGGCCGTGGCCATATCATGTTTACCTTACTGAATTATGCTTGCTTTGATGTTATGACCGCATCATTCTGTAATCATGGCGTCTTATGCTTTTATTAGTTGCCAATAAATTACGACCTTTTTTTTTTAATTATACATATGTTTGTTAAATTTAGTTTTCATGCACGTTTGGGACATTTGGAGGAATGACTTACAGAGAGAAAAAAAACTACCAAGTCCCATTTAAAGAAAAGGTTGTTCTGGTACATTGTGTTTCTTTATTATCTTGCATTGATTGGCATGTGGAGTTTTGTGAGGTTTTGTGATGGTAGTTTGTGGTGACTTAGTGTAACGTGATATGTTATGTATGTTTGCTGCCACATAACATAGGAATGAGCAGACAGAATTATAATAACGGTGAAAAATTCTTGTGAATAGTTTTTTTTGGTTTACTTACACTATTTAACATAATACTTTACTACGCTAATAGTGCAATCCAATATATTTATGATATGATATGATATTTTATTTGTATCGCGCCCGTACACAAGTGTTTCAGAGCGCGAAAACAAAACTCACAATAAATAATAACAGAACTAAGGAACACCATCAGACATGCATAAACAATATATTGTATTTAAGGAAAAATAACTGTGAAACATAACGTGATGAACGTGGTAGAATAAGGTTGCTGCACCAAGATAACAGATATTAGCATAATCACACTCACCCTGCTCTAAGGGGTACACTGATTACTATGCAAAGTAGTATTTAAGCATATACTTCATTGCAGCCTAGAAAGATAGAGTCACCATTAGCCTAAGAATCCCTTCTATTTTGCACTCATCATCTTCCTGACACAGTCAAACCAATGTGGGCAAACCAATCTGAGGTGGACTACATCCCCCACAATGACCTTCTCTCCCAATCAGAAAACCTGGTGTGGATTGGAAAGTTAAATGATCCTTTCAAGGACTGGAAGACCAGGGGGAAGACAATGGGGAAAACCTAACCATCCCAGAGCTCACCTAGCATATTTGCCCGCCCTTCATCAGCATAGCAGGATACCCTCAGCACAAGCAGGTTGGCCAGCCCCTTCATGCACACAGGAGGGCCGAAAGATATGGCTACCAGGATGTGAGAGAGTCTAGCCAATCGCAACCCTCACACTTCTTAGGCTCACAATTTCAAACTCCCAGCCCTAATTCCACCCGGGAAAGGAGACATGTTGTTATGTAGGCCAGGCAGCTCAGTAAAGTCTTGTGTGTGAGAGCAGCCGAAGGCTCTTATTTGTAAAGAATGAAGACTGCTGGAGAGGCAGGAAATTGCTGGCGAAAAGGAATCAGTAGATAGAAGGAGGTGACATCTGCAGGAGAGAAGAAGGTGTTGAGAGTTGGTGAGAGAGGAGGAAGTAATATCTGAGCAAAGGAGGGAGGAAGTAAAACCATGAGTGGAGTGGAAGGTGATAATAAGAATAGAGGAAAGGATGGATGAAGGAAAATTTGAATCAAAAGAGCAGATGAGAGCAGAGGGAATGTTGAAATGATGAAGGAAGTAAATCCCAGAGTGGAGATGATGGAAGGTGTAATATCGGTATGCAAGATAGAGGCAGAAAACCCTGGAGTTGATTGGAAGGTGGTGGCAGTAAAAGGAGGTGAGGAGATGGTAAGAGGTATGGAGAAGGTGTTGGAAATGACAGTAAGAAAATATAGCAAGAAAGTAATACTTTCAAGAGATAAGGTAGTAGCGTCAAGAACAAGCCATGGTGGTAATATTGAGACAATGAAGAAGCAGGAGGTGGGGTGATAGAGATGAGAGTGTAGGGGAGAATTTTTCAGATAAGGAGAGCTGGAGTGAGGAAAAGGAGAGTGAGGATGAAGGGCTAAATGTTGATGAGTGGGGCAGGAACATACAAATAGAATTAAACAAAAAAGATTGGGGATTTGTCAAGTTATTGATTCTGGAGGCAAAGGTTAGGAAGTAGAACAGTTGGCCAAACTCAGGAGGTCTCCGTGGGCCAGGTGAGTCACAAGGGAGGTCTAGAAGTCAGGAGGAAACTTCAGGGGCTTCAGGGTACCAGGTGACAGCTTAGAAAGGCAGTGGAAAGGACATGCTCACAGATGAAGGCTATTGGGGAAAGATTATTTTAACTCTCTCGTGTTTGACCCCAAATCATTGCATAGAAAGACCAGTGCATCCTCCTGTGTAGCAGAAACTACTGTAGTCCTTGGGTACAGGACCCTGTAGAGCCCACCCCTAGGCTCACCTCAGCAGAATTCTGGATTTGGGAGATCATGGACCCTCAATATATGTGAAGTGGGGGTGAAGACCCCTTTGGAACTGGCCAGTACGCTGAGAACTAAGACTGGCTACTCCGGCCGAAGTTTGTAGAGCACGGAAGAGACTGTGGCGGGAAGTGATTGGAAGAAGGCCTTTTGGGGAGGATCCAATTTTCAAATTTCAGTTGCTCCATCACTGTGCATTTCCCTAATAAACAAATTAAAGTGAACCTGTTTGCGCTTGGAATGCTTTTTAGTGCCACATTTTATGGCCTGTTACAATAATCATACTATTTTAGAGAAACAGATGAATGCCAAGCATAGGATTTGCAAGAGGGCTCACAGTTACATCCAATACTGACAACAAAATAATACAATCATTTGTTTCTGTTATAGTGCTTCATGATGGATTGCTGAAACTACTAAGCACTGTCATAAATGATGTTACTATCACACTATTTTATGGTACTCAATTTATCAACTTTGGAAGGATGAATCTCTGAGTCAACCCTGCCACTGTATTCAAGTTGCAAAGTGCAGGCTGGCCTAATGAGTGAGGCTATCGCTTAACTTGTGAGCGACCCACCAGCTTCATGTAGTAGTCACCCAGATGAGCTGCTTGATCAGTAAAACTCATTTAGAGAACATCTATTTATAACAGGAGATATATTTAAGGAAACCTGTTCAAATACAGCAATGAAAAGGAATGAACAACAGCGAACCTACACATTCGAATGTTGAAATAAATCATAACCATCAATATGAGAATCCTTTTCCTTAAGATGTAGACTAACTAACAATAAAGTAAGCACAATAACACTCTATAACTAAGAAATAATATAACCTTTAGACCCGAGGCAGATAGGTCAACAGAAAGAGCTTTCAGTTTAAAAATCTTTGTACTAACATTGCAAAAAGGGACAGCTTAGTAGTGTAACCAATCTTTTCACATATTATGTATTACTATCTACTGTTATGCACAATTCCTGGCCATGTTTTCTTTCAGAATGTTGTCTGTTAGGGTGGGAGCACCAGTCTATCTGCCTCATGGACCTATGGGTTTTAAAAATTTAAGAAACTGACAAAGGACTTCTCAGGAGCATAGTTTTATTTTAAGACACCCATAGGTGCTGCAATTGGGACACCAGTGACCCTTCATTTACTTGCATACCTACCATATTACGCACCCATAAAGGCAGTGAATGGCATGACTACTAATATGTCTATGTGATGTGGGTCCATAACAGGAAATCTGATGAGAACTTGATCCAGTCAGTGGCAGAGGCTCCAGGACACGCCTGTGGCACAATCAATCTAAGAGGATGAATTTGCAAAACAGGAGGAGAAGCATGGCTCCCTCCTCCCAGAAAGGAAAGTAGACATAAATGATGGCCCTACTCCCTGCAACGGCTATCTGAGTTGGTAATATGATGTAATTTGCTTGACATATATTGACTGATTTTATTCTGTGAAAAACAGCTGTTTGAAAAATATGTGAACAAAATTTAGCAAATAAAAGAATATTTTATTAAATTGTAATAACACTTTAAATGCCAGAAAAATGAGTACGGTACTTTGGTGATCTATTTAAGGGGCGCAAGTTGAAGTCAGTCACGCAGCTTCAGAAGGACTACAAGACGTTTTCCATCTGTTCATTTAAGTATATACTGATACTCTTTAGGTGGACAGTTGAGCAATGCAAATATAGTCACTTATGAGTTAATCCTTGATACATTGATCAAAGATTGGTATCTGGTCATTTCATCTAATGCCATTGCATCTAATGCCATTCCATTGAAATGTTTCCATCTAAAAAATGTCCATCTGATTCATGTTTTTGTGGGGTAAAGGGTTCATTTTTGTTCAGGAGCATTTTAAAGGGTAAAAAACGGTGGTTTGGGGGGAGCCCCCCAATACAAAAGAAACAAAAAAAAGAAAAGAAAATGAATGCATTAGATGGACATTTTTTAGATGGAATGGCATTAGATGCAATGGCACTAGATGAAATGACCATAAACCTCAAGATTAGCACAGTGCCTTTGTCATTATCATTTATTTCAGACGTTTTCCTTAAAAAATATAAAACGTTTGCACAAAAGACAATATTCAAATGTTTGCATAGGCTTTAAATTGTCTTCATACAAAAAGGGAATGATGTTAAATATACACCTAGGTAAAGTATCTATACAATCCATAATGCACATTTTGGCAATACAGAAGTAAGTCTCATTCAATCAGTTGCCAACATTGCAGATAAAACATTAAGCAGTCACAATGGTTTCACTATCTAAGCAAGGCCGCTAAAAATACCAAAAGCAGCAAAACAACAAATACATAATATATCAAAACAATTATAGACAATTTGATTTAATATACAGGACACAAAGCAAATATTACTTAGATTGTACAATCCAATCAGTTCTCACACACTCTAAACTCTTTGTCATATAGGACTATTCTACCATGTATTTAATTATAAAAGTAATGGTTAAAAGAAAATCATGTTTAAAAGCCCCTTTGCAAACAGCTACAATACAATCCCCAGTAATTGAAAATCTGTTGGCTTTACTTTTGATTGCTAGTTTAACTTACACACACATATATCCTGTCTTTCACAGTCTTATTTTTATTGGTCCTTTCTTTGAATAAGCAAATTAACAAGGGGGGTCCTGGGAGTTTCTCTGCCAGACATTAGTCCTGGTTACGAGAGACTTACCCAGAGTCTTTAGCTAAAGACTCTGGGTAAGTCTCTCGTAACCAGGACTAATGTCTGGCAGAGGGACTCCCAGGACACCCCTTGTTAATCTGCATATTTAAGTAACTTTGGGTCTCACCCTAAATTACTAGGGGAATCCAGACGTGGACCCCTTGCTCACTATTCTTAGAGAGGCACAGATCCACCCTACTGATGAGGTCCAACCAGACCGAAACACGTGTCTGGGGTTTCTGTTGGTACTCTTGTTCAGAGGAGAATTGCCTAGCATTTCGGTGCTGGACTGCCCCAGGGCAGGACAAAGACTGATATGTCTGGGATATTTCTTCTTTGTGAAAGATAGTGAGCTAAAGACTCTGGGTAAGTCTCTCGTAACGAGGACTAATGTCTGGCAGAGGGACTCCCAGGACACCCCTTGTTAATCTGCATATTTAAGTAACCTTGGGTCTCACCCTAAGTTACTAGGGGAATCCAGACGTGGACCCCTTGCTCACTATTCTTAGAGAGGCACAGATCCACTCTACTGATGAGGTCCAACCAGACCGAAACACGTGTCTGGGGTTTCTGTTGGTACTCTTCTTCAGAGGAGAATTGCCTAGCATTTCGGTGCTGGACTGCCCCAGGGCAGGACAAAGACTGATATGTCTGGGATATTTCTTCTTTGTGAAAGATATTGAGCTAAAGACTCTGGGTAAGTCTCTCGTAACCAGGACTAATGTCTGGCAGAGGGACTCCCAGGACACCCCTTGTTAATCTGCATATTTAAGTAACTTTGGGTCTCACCCTAAGTTACTAGGGGAATCCAGACGTGGACCCCTTGCTCACTATTCTTAGAGAGGCACAGATCCACCCTACTGATGAAGTCCAACCAGACCGAAACACGTGTCTGGGGTTTCTGTTGGTACTCTTGTTCAGAGGAGAATTGCCTTTCATTTCGGTGCTGGACTGCCCCAGGGCAGGACAAAGACTGATATGTCTGGGATATTTCTTCTCTGTGAAAGATAGTGAGCTAAAGACTTTGGGTAAGTCTCTCGTAACCAGGACTAATGTCTGGCAGAGGGACTCCCATGACACCCCTTGTTAATCTTTCTTTGAATAATAAAGCCATCTATATTTCCCTTGGACTTTAAGCTACAGTTCTTTCTTTCCTGGACTAAAATTAGTTTTTCATGGTTTTTTTTGCTTTTTATTTCACCCCTTTGAAAGCAATTTTGCATTTCAGGGCCTCCTTAATATCTGTCACCCGGACGTTCGAGCACATGACCCTATTCTTATTTCTATTCACTGGCATAGCCTTCACTTTGTACACTTTTCAAGATTTGCAGCACTGCTTACAAGGCAATGGTTTTAGTTCAAACATCTTATTTTGTTGAGAATCGGGCTATCTCAGGAGGTGGGAGGCAGACTAGAAGTACCAACATTTTACACTCAGACATTTAAATTTTAGCTATTCTAATTTATCTTAACAGACCCTTCCAGCAACCGCCCCTAGAGCCTGACACTTTCTGCCCTCCTCTATGCCGTTTGCCTATGCTTTCGAAATTCAGGAAGGAATTTAAAAAAACATATTTTTCTATCTGCTTATTCTACATGATCGTATTGGTTTTGTATTGCTGTTGCTAATATAGTAGATTCAGTTTCTGAATTTGTGTTAATTTGAAATACTGTTTCTTTGTGGTAAATATGTTTTAATAAAATTATGCATTTGTTTGGTTATACATCAAATTATCAGGTCTTCAAAACAGGAAATATCCAGCTATGTATTGGGGTCTACCTATAACAAATTGTCAAGGCTTCCAATATGCCTGTGGCTGCCCCAAAGAAGGTTAATAGACTTTCAGGCTGATAAAGTTGTAGGGCAATTTGAACAGTGTGTACATTTAAGATTATGAATAGAGGAAGTAAGCATATTTTTCTAGGTACTCTAAAAGTAGACCAAAATATCATAACACGTTTAATATCTTCTCTTATATTTCCAAAATGACTAGAATACTCTCCAGATATTCTATCACATTTGAATGCAAGAAGAGCTGCAGATGAACCATTTCCTAATATGAATTTCAAAATGCATACTTTGCTACGAAGGGTTCTAAATGATTCACGTGGGGTTTAAAGGCCACAATATTTGGATTTCTAGCTAAATAATGAAACCTGTCACTATTGTTTTGTTCTGTTGCAAGGGTACAGTAGCCCTTCGTCAAATGTAGAAACTAAACCTGTTCTGGAAATTAAATGTGGCATTTTCCAGTATGTTCAAAGTTCCTCTAGCTTTTCATGAACTGCTAAGTGGCTGATATACTTTTTTAATATAATTTATTAATGGCAGGAACACTACAGAAGCATTAATTAAACATACACATCTCTATGATGCACTGACAAGGAAGGATTGCTCCAATTCTCAACACATGGTTCATGGGATTCATTTTCACTTCAAAAGCAACACCTTCAAAACAAGGGATTTTAGAGCAGCATCTCCACTGTGTTCCATATCCATTGACTCTGCCTGTGCCCATAATTGCACCCATGTGAAGCTGCAACTGTCGCAACTATGCTACTCAAACATTAACAGGCACCCTTTGTGGACTCACTGAGGCTCACAATGAATCACCATAATCCAAACTGAACTATGTTCATTCATATATCTACATTTCCATTCTCTTTGGGAGGTAGTGGAACTACCCAATTGGATTACACACAATTCTTCTCTTATAATGCACCTTTTAGCATGTTGGAAAACCTGGCTATTACTATTTAACAGCTGAAGAACTTCAATCCCCAGACGTCGTATGGGACTGCTTTGCACTTTCCAAGTCCCAGAGAGGGGGAAGCTAATTGATGTTAGATGTGATGCTCCAGGTGCAGCTAATGAGCTTGTTTTAGACCAGTGTGTGTCAGTACCTAACCAGCTGTGTGTATGAGCACTTTGTTATTGCATTGTTCTTGTACCCGTACCTTCTTGCTTTGAATTATTGTTTTCTGTCAGGTCTTGTTAAGGATGTCTGCTGTTTTCAAAACGTTCTCCAGTCCCTGCAGTGCACCCTGTGGGTCGCTCATCTCTCTGGATATAAATTGGGATCTCTCAATGTTTCTGCTTTCTCCATTCTGATCCTGTTGTGTGCCCCCTGTCTGTCAATCATTTGCCCCCATGTCTATAGTCTAGCACCTGCCTTGGGTCAAATGGGTCTACTGGAATCTTCTTTGTCAAGGTTTAGAAGCTCACTTGTCGTCTCCTCATCTGGTCTGCCACATCTACCTTATCTCCACCAACATCCCTGCACAGACCTTCTCCTGCTAACCTCTTCTGATCCCTCTCTCTAACCACTGCATCCTGGTTTGGATATCTTCAACGTACCTCCTCCCTCTCTTCAAACTACTCCTACTGAAGTTCTTTTCCACCCACCTCCTCTGTCTACAACCTCCTACATCTGATTTTCTTCTCTACCAATTTCCTTTCTCTGTTCTACCTTCTGCTTCTGATGTTCTCTCCCCACTGCCTTCCCCTTTCCATCAACCTCCTCCATCTGATTTGTTTCTCCGACCTCCTTTCTCTAGCCAACCGCCTTGTTCTGATATTCTTCACCACTAAACTCCTTTCACTGTCAAATCTCCTCCTTTTGGGTGCTCTTCCACCAACTACTTTTCCCTGTCCAATCTCCTTCTCCTGATGTTCTTACCCAGAAACCTCCTCTCTCTGCAAACCCTCTACTTCTAATGTTGTCTACCACCAAACGATATCTGTTCAACCAACCCATTCTGCCCTATCACCTCCTTTGCCACTTCTGGTCTCCAATCTCCTTCCACTCTGCTTTTACCTCCTTCTGCCTCTCTGGTTTGTGCAATCCTCTTCTACATTCCTCCATAAACCTGTTCGTGCTCAACTTTCTTCTGTTGCCTTTCTCCTCAATGACCACCCAACAATTTCCCTCTTCCAAATGCATACGCTAATTGACTGGGAACCTGTTTTTTATATAATGTGGTGGCCCTTCTAATGGGGCTAGGCTATGGTGGAGGGTATGCAACTGTGTGGCCTAATTAATAAAGTACAGTGATTAGTGGTGACTTCACATTCACCTGTTTATAATTGGGCGAGAGTGGGTCAGAGCACACGTTTTTCCGACCTGGCAACTCTCTTGGTTTTTACTCTGGGTCATTCTGAGGGTCGGGTGCTTTCCTCAGCATATGCACCCATCATCTGTATACTACCTAATGAGCTGGCAGCTGTGAAGGGTAAGGAGAGCAGGTCCTGGCTGTAGTGCTGCAGGACTGGGTATTGTGTAACACACTCACGGTTCATTATACCTGTGTGTATTGAGAGGCTAAGGAGTTCATGGGTCACATTGGATTTGGTATGAGCAAGAATTGCGGCAGCCATTAATGAACCAGCCTTCTTGTCTCTTCCTCTGGGGTATGTGGTTCAAGGACCATGCAGGAGAATAATGCAGTGTTTTGGTATTTAGCCTGGAACGTACAGGTCTGGCTTCTGAGAGCATCAGGCTCTTACAAACTCAATGGGAAAAGTTCAGTAGTACCAGTTGACAGAGACCTGCCACCACACGGGGTCTAATGTGGGATGACCATTGGCCTTCCCCATATGTCCCTCTGGTTCATCATTCCCTAGCTTTGGGACATACCTGGCCCATTTGAGCAGTCACCTGGGTACATCTAGCATCAGGCAGGGGACTTCACAGTGATGACATTCAATATGCCAATAGATGAAAAAGTCTCTTTCTCTCCTCCTGCAGCATTTTATTTGCTAGATACAATTTAAATGTTTCTCTGAAAACACCTAACTAATGATTTCCATTGATGCCTAGTAGGAAAAGTGACATTAAGAAATGCACATCTTCTTCTGTCTTCTGTCTGTTATCAAATGTATATATTTAGTATTTCATGATACCTTTTTGTGTCTAGATAACGCTTATGATGAGAGCTATTTGTTGAAAGAAACAATGCATATGCCAATACCCCTCTGTAGATTTTGTATTTCCTTCAAACTTCCTACTGACAGTAACTTAGTTGATATACCCCAGTAATACTGCACTACCAAGTGCTAAGGGTCAACCAAAACTGATCCTCTCAATCCAATATTTAATTCAAGCTGCAAAAGTCTCTCTTAAATACAGGGCAATTGAACGTTGGGTCGTTCTGATGGTCAGTCAGCAGAAAGCCCATCAGTAGGTTAAAGAAAGAACTGTATAGCTCAACAAGAGCTTACAGCTAAAAATGAAATGAATGAAAAGATTGGTCCGGCAACAGATGAACTTTACACCCGCACTCAATAGACATGCCCCAACTCCAGGATTCTGAAATCACTTTGGCTAAGGTGATCAAAGCAGAAGAGGACATACTGGGGCCAGGAACTTGAAGTTGCTAACAAATTATCTCCTCCAACGAGGCATGGCGTTCAGCATAGCAGAATAATCTTAGATGAACTCATACGTCACTGAACAAGTTAAATGGAAAAACACAATGTAGATCGAGGATATCTATTTAAATAAAAAGTATTATTCAGGAGAATGCTCGAAGAAAATGGGAAGGTAATATGGGTCCAGGTTACAGAAATGTTTAACTCGTGCAATGGTACGTTTTCATGGTATTAGCACAAGGTCAAAAATGACCCTAGTGCTAAAAATATATGCTTTCAATGCATTTTGGCACGCAAGCACAATAGTATCTAGAGCTAATAGCATTCCATGTTAGCACTAGGGAAACTTTGCCTGTGTGAAAAAGTATATTCAAATAATATGCTGTTTCCTTGATGCAAACTTTACCACAGTGCTAATGCAGTGCAAATATGCACTTGCACTGGTACACACAGTTTCTGTAATCTGGTCCCAGGAGTGTTGCTGGCTCAGGAATACGAAACAACTTCATTTGTGGTGTCTCTGCTCCTACCGCTGCAATGATTTATTTTTTATTTGGACAGTGTAGCAGGTTGTCTGAAAGTGTATCTTCATTATAAAGCACACTGCCTAAGTTATTCCTAAGTCAAACTTTTTTTGGCCATATTCTATAAGGGAAATAATAAAGGGTGCTTGTCTGGATGTCTTACAAAAACAAGAAAAATACCTCTGTCCAGAATCCTATGCTAACCTGACTTCAGTCTCTACCACTAAAACATAAAACAGCACATTTAACAAAGGTACATTTAGGGGTTATCGCATCCCCACCCTGGTGTATCTTTATCAATACAGGTTCCCTGCCCAGTCCAGCAAGCATACTGACTGTCTTTGTAGTGTTTCACTCCCAGGCCCAGTTCAGACAAGTACGCTAAATGTCTCTCTTCCTCATGTTCCCACTCTAAGCGGTCTCCTTGTGTTTCGTAGCAAGCAAAGTCCTGGAGTACTCTCAACCTGGACAGTTCCTTGTCTTCACCCCATCTTGGGGTCTCACTCTTCTAACCCCACCTTGAACTCTCGTCTCTCTCATTCCACCATTGGGTCAGGTTTCTATCACCGCATTGGGGTCAAATTTCCCTCACCCTGCATTGGGTTCTAGTTTCTATCACCCCACTTGGGGGTCTAGTTTCTCTCAGCCCACTTTGTGGTCTTTTTTCTTTCACCCCACCTTGGGGTATGGTTCCTTTCACCTGCCTTGGGGTTTTATTGGGCCTCGCTGAGCCTCGCTGCCCGCCATTCCTTGGCTTCTTCTTTTCTTGGTGTTCCACATCGGGCAGAGCATGCTCTCTACTCCCGCTGAATTCCAGCGGGACTTCCTCGCCATCTCTTCAGCACACCGGTTGTCCGTTCCTCGAATGGTCTTCTCTCCACAATGTCCTTCTAAGATGGAATATTCTGGCTCCTGGCCTAGCAGAGACCCTGGGCATTCCATGTACTCAGCCATGGCTGGGACTGCCATGCGTGGTGTATGCCTCCTTCTCTTTCCACACCTCCCAGGAGGAGGTCTCCAGGACTTGGCAGCTCTGCTGGTATCTTTTCTCCTCCCACTGAGATCTGATGGGCACTTTATCATTCCCTCTTTTAGGAGGTGGGACTATCCACTGTTCCCTCAGAACAGGAGTACACAGAGGGTTGGAAACCATACCAGTCATTGTTACAGGCAGCTTCAAGTCATCACACACTTTGATTCCTATAGATCCAACAAGCATTGTGATCCTGAGACCAGGGAGGATAGCTGACACCCTTTTCTGGGGATTTCCTGTCCTCTTAGTGGAGGAAGAGGCGGTCACCCCCAGTGGGATTCTGATTGCCTGACCCCTAGGGGGTGTTAAGTTTAGCGGGCTCACCACCCTAGTCCCAAAATGGGTGGCTCACCCTTGGGGAGAGGAGACAAATTCCCTGGAGTCATCACACAACCCAAGATCTGCTCATAGTGCTGACATGATTTGATTGTTAAATGCTCTGATATCAACCCAAGAAACTGAAACACATAACAACTGGGTCAATTGTAAAATATGCCTTAAAATGAGGCTGGTTTACAAAATATGCAACAGATAATTCAGATAGCAAATGTGCCACTACTTGCTGTTTGTCTCAAGAGTGATGTCAACTCTACAAAATGTATTGACATGGTGAAATACTTTCTTAGAAAGATGGCATTCATGATATTGCTAAGAAAACTATTGGCAAAAAAGCATTCCTTGGGAAATGATACAAAGATGAGTGAGATATTAATTAATATTTTTGCTCACAGAATGGTCACATTAGTTTACAGCTGAAGAGTTCTTTTGAACCCAGACAATCCACCGTACAGACACAAATCTTGCCCAAGGCACAATTTAAAAGTTTGAAGATTGCCCTAACTATGCCCATGTCTCTTCTCTAAGCGAATCACTCAAGAGAGTCTATGGGCCTCATTATTAGTTTTCCGGTCTGGAAACAAGGGTGCCAGTAAGCTCACCGGCATCCTTGTTTCCGGACCGGCATACTATGTGTTTGCCTGTCGTGGCTGCTGTACCTGACAGGTCTGAGCCTGCTGGTCGCAGCAGCCACGGTAAGCAGTTCTGTCACGGAAGCACCGCCACCATTAGCAACAGTGCTGGCCCGTTTGTGTCCCCACTATGGGACTCTATAGGAATGGGCACTGACATTTTACAGGTGCCTGACTTCCCAAGCCGCCAGACTTATAATCTCCCAGTGGCACCAAGAAGTCAGGCACCGGTAAAATATTACGAGTCTGGCGGCAACCCGCCGATAGCACCTGCAGGGTTACTTCCGGACTTGTAATGAGACCCAATATCTTACTCACTAATTGCATAACTCCACATAGAATCCGGAGTGTTTTCCATCGTTAAACATGCCTGCTGGCATTTCGAAGCCAGCACCATGCCTCCATAGTCAGCCCAACAGCCTGCCTCCACTCTGTGCGGATTGGCCAAAAAAAACACATTTCACCCGGCCTATGGAACTGGCAGGTAAAGCTGGCCCCAAGCAAAGGCCAAAAACGAAGGCCTAGTTCCACCGCTGTCTGGCACTGTCCAGCGCTGGCAGACGTGCAGACCCCGCGATGAAGATATCCCTAACTCCAATGTGATACTCCACCGTTCAGCACGCATCCGTTCATTACCCCAGTTTGCCACCACCCCGGATTGCTGAGTAACCTCAGTTCATCACCCGGTAAAACGCAAGGTAAAGCACCTGATACGGCTGTGCACCTACTACACGCAGTGCCTAGTACCACTGATGTGCGCCTCTCTATGCCTTCTAACTACCATTGCCTTAGCAACGCCCACACACCCTTTTTCTGACTCAACACCACCCCTCCTCACAACCTTCCACCACCATCCTGCCTAGCAACTACCTTTCTGAGAGCATCCGCTCTAGTACCAGCAGCCCGCACTCCTGCAGACACCTCCACACCTATCTACTACTAGCCATCAAAAACACTTTTACTCCTGTACTGCCCTCCCCTGGGCACCCAAAGACTCTGCAACCTTTGCACTAGACTCAACACAGTTAGTGGTCTTGCACTAACATCCAACCCTATTGTGGCCAATCCAAGACTACTTTGACTCTCATTACGCACTTCCCCTCCCCTTCTCCCCCTCAATACTACCACTAACCCCTCCCAACCAGCCCACCCAGCCCCCTGTCAGTCTATTAAATAGAACGCTGTGCTTAAGTGTGCACTAATCAATTAGCACGATAGAAATAAAATATCAATATCAATATCAATATCCATGACCTCATTCTTGATCGTCACCTCGATATGCTCCCTATGACAAAATCCTGGCTCCATGACATGACGCATCTTGCCTGTGCTCTCACTGGTTATGCCCCCTGTTTACACCACATTCAGAGCAGACTGCTCAGATGCCTTAGGAGGAGGTGTAGCCCTCATAGCTAAAATGTCCCTCAACCTCAGACGCACTCCCACTCTCCCCATTAAGGGTTACAAAACATTGCTACTCAAACTTTTGCTTAACACACAGACCACCTACAACATTCTTCTCCTCTATCACCAACCCAATTCCGCTAGTTCACCCAAATCTGACATCCCCTCCTTATCACTCCTCTCATCAAACCTGCCACGAAATGTATCCTACTTGGCAATTTCGACCTTGGTACAATGACCAATCCAACCTCAAAGCAGCCTCTTTCACACACTCACTCCAAGACATGAGCTTTACGCAATTGATCTCATCCCCTACGTACATTAAGGCTCAGATTCTTGATTGGATCTTGACCACCAACACCACCGTTAATATCTCTCAGATTAGTCCAGTGGCCTGGTCAAATCAACACCTAACTGAGTTCAGCGCGTCCCATGCCCAACCACATCTGCGTCAGACATTCCTGGAAGCTTATGCACGAGATCCTCAAACCCACACTCCTGGATGGCCGCACCTCCGCAACAACCCCTGTGCTGAAATCAGAAGAAATCATGAGCCTCTACCACCAGAGCCTTCTTTGCACTATAAACCTGCACTCTCCCTTGAAACGCAAACTGCCCAAATCACACACACCTGATAATATCTGGTTCTCAAATGAGCTCATCAGCCTCCGCAGAAACAAGAGGGTGCTTAAACATCTATTCAGAAGGCAACCTACACCCATCAATGGTGCTAACCTATCCAATGCTTCTAAGGCATACAAAAAACCCATTACCTTGCACAAAGCAAGCTCGTAAGACACTAGAATCTCCAATGTAAACTCTAACCCTAAGGAACTATTTGTTATCTTAAGGGATTTGGAGAATCCTGTCCCTTCTAACGCCCAGACCAACTCTGACAATGCATGGTGCACCACCATTCTAACCACACTCACTAAGATTGACCTGCTACGCAGCAAAATCAATGCCATAAAACCCTCCTAGCTGCCAAATCCCTACCCTCACCCTCCTTGGAACCCCTCACCACCCAAACCCTGTCCTGCTCAGACTATTTTCTTTTTCACAAATTACCCACACCTTCGAATTGGACATATCCAGTCTCTAAAACCCTCAAATTGCAAGGGCGACTCCTGCCCTGCACTTATGAAACTCTGCGCCCCGCTTTAACTCCGATCATCTCAGATTTTGTGAGCACCTCCTTCAAGACTAAGGTGGTGCCCACTAGTATTGAAGCAGCTTGGGTCACTCCACTTCTCAAAAAGGCCTCTTTGGACCCCTCCCTCTCCACCAACTACCGCCCGATTACAGCCATTCCTTTCCAACTCAAAATCGTAGACCACATTGCATACCTATAGGTACAACATTTCCTTCAACACCATCACCTCCCGGGAGCCAGACAATCAGCCTTCCGACAAAACTTAGCACCAAAACTGCTCTACTTTAACTGAAAATGCAACTCGACAGCATCCACGACTCAGGCAACCTAGCCATCCTTCTTCTCCTTGACCATAACATTCTCTGTTCACACCTCATCTCCAACTTTCAATTCTCCATAAATGTTGTCAACTGGGTCAAATCTTTTCTAAATGATCGATTTTCAAGAGTCTGCATTGCTAACTCTGCAGCTGATCCTGCACCTGTCTCCTTTGGAGTTCCCCAAAGGTTGTGTCTCTCACCCAGATTATGCAACACATATGCTTAACCACTGTCTGACATCCTGGACTCTCTGTACATCATCTACACTAACTTTGCTGATGATATGAAAATCCTTGTCCCACTCACTGGCACTTATCTCAAAGACGCTGTCACAATTAACAATGTCTACAGCACCATCAAAAACAGAATGGCTAACAACAACCTCTGCCTCAACGACGTTAAGAAAGAGCTACTCATAGTGGGCTGCCCCGACCACCTCAAACTGATTGATTCTGTCTCCTCCTCCTTCACCATTGATGGATAAGTTATCAAAGTCCTCAAACAGGTTAAACACTAGGGGATTATCTCGACGCAGAGCGTACCATGTCTAAGCACATCAGACCCCTTGCTTCCTCAAAGGCCTACACCGCCAAGCTCATTGCACTGAGCAGACAATTTCTTCCCACCAATAACTGCCTCACGCTCTCCAGAGCTCTGATACTTAGATACTACAATGTCCTCTTCAAGAGCACGACAGCCACTAACCTCACTAAACTGCAACTTCTACAAAATAAAGCTTGCAGTGCTGCACTGGGACTCCGTCGATCTGATCACATCACGGCAGCATGCAAAGAAGCTCACTGGCTGCCTATCAAAGCCTGTAATGACTTTAAAACTCTTTCCATTGCCCACCACTACATCTATAAAGAACCCCTCCTTTATCTGAACAACAGCATCACCAAGAGAAATCAGTCACGTTTCCTCCACTCATTTAACCACACCTCATTGGTTACACCCGGATACAAACATGCCAGATCAGGCGGCATGAGCTTCAAGGTCACAGCCCATACTCTCTGGAACTCACTTCCTCCCCACATCCAAAATGAGCCCTCCTTTCTTGCCTTAAAGACTCTTGTGAAAACATGGCTGTTTGATAAATACAACTATGCTGTTTATGTCCGACCGCATTACCTGCATTACTTTGTCGTTGCTCCATGATGTAACCTACTGTATATTTGATGCTTGCTGTTTTTGGTCCAAATGCTTTGTTATCCCTGGTTATGGGTGTTACATAAATGTTATAAATAAATACAATATAAATACATACTGATCCCTAAAAATCTCTCCCTCTACACTTGCATGTTAACTCCTATATTTACCCCCCCCACACACACACACTACCAGAGGTTAAGCACATTAGCACATGTAGTAAACGGCCCAGGTAGAAAAGGTGACTCCCAGGTGGTTTGCCAAATACAAAGAGAAAACCTAATTAATACAGGAAACAGGCAGCTAACCGACTTTTTGACATTGCCGTCAAGTTTAAAAAGGAACAATATAAAATAATTATACACAAGTTAACTCTTTTATACATCTCTCATCACTGGAATATGCATATTATGAAGAAATGAAGATCAAATTATGTTCAATATTATATAAAACAAATATAAAGCAATACACAAGGTTTCAAGAAACATAGATGTTGGCAACATTTTGGGAACAACGCTGGTGGAAGCAGGAGTCGAATTTAATGGATATATACCCATATTATGAAACAAATCTGACAAAACTAAACCAACGAAAAGTGTAATTCAGACAGTTGGAAAGATATCATATAAAATAAGCTTGCACAAGAAACAACTGGGTGGTATTTGAAAGGTGTGGGGGTGCACAAATTATTTCCTCTCTCACCAACTAATCAACCTCCACCCTCTCCTCCTACCTTCTGTCCCTCTATTAGTACTTAGCCTCATCATAAATGTAAATTGTTCGCTGTACTGTTTTCTGGTTTAGATTCATTGTTAACTATTGCTTTTTGTATTCACTTGTTCCTCTTGTAAAGCTCTTTGGATTAAGGCGCTATATAAATTAATATAAATACAAATACAAATACACCATGGGAGTTCATTGAGTAGTTAAATATCCTTACTGACAGAACTGTGGAGTTGCAACACAAGCCTCTGTACAGTGAGGGTAAATGATATCTATAGAACACGGATTTACTCTGGCTTCTGGAGATTTGCATCTTTAAAACATTAGTTGAGCAGCTGCCCTTGGTGGTCTAATCTGAGCATTTAAAGGAAAGAACAGCCGTAAGAAAATGTATTGCAAGCATTCTCCATCGACCACACACATATCTAGGGCACCGGGATTTCAAGCACAGTGTCTTCAAAAGGTGTGACTTAAAATGACTTCTAGAATGATATGAGGTTGGTATTTGTGTTATATTTCTGGCAAAAGTAACAGTTCTAAAGGTTACAGAGTTGAATGAACCAATTCAACTCAGATGTTTCTGTTTTAAATCCACCCAACCACTAAAGCCTGATTCACAGAAGCATTTTATAATGGCAGAATCCCATAGGAAAACGTTCTGTGAATCGGGCACTAGGTGATGGGAGTTGAAACTTTAAAATGTAACAAAGATTCTACACAGGAAAACTAAGTGATATATAAACGAAGCTTCTCTGCCTGAAGAGGCAGATACATTCATAAAAGTGCTACAAAATGTTTTCTCAAAATAGGTTTGTGTTTAAGGAGGGAGAAAGAATGATGATATTAAGATGTGATTTTTAAGGGAATTATTCCTCTGAGCAAGCAATGGAATATGAAATATCAATAAAACCACCAAAATGAACTATGGGTTTATGGTATGCGGGGGCCTTGGGGTATTTGGCATGGGATGATGAAAGCAGGGTCTAGGAGCAGCAGATCCTGGGTTGAGCGAGTAGAATTCTCAAAGGAGTAGAGTGAAAATTAAAAATAAAATGATAATGTGCGCAGGGTAATAGAGTTTCGGATGACAGAGATGCAGGGAACAAAAGCCGAGTGACGAAGAAGTGTGAGTAGGAGAGCTTGAAGCGTAAGAGACCCAATGCTAATGCATGTTTTATGTTAGCTAAAGTGAGTAACATAAAAGTATTAACTATAATTGTGAATGAAGTTGCACAAAAAAAGGAAGACCAGACGCATATGTTACATGTTAACAAGAAGCCCACATTATGTATGAAGATAACATCTATTTAAATGTTAGAACGAACACCTGTCTATAAACAGCACAGAGGATTGAAAATAGTACTGTTCAGGATTGCATGCAAAACCACAAGACAACAAAGGATGACCGGCATATGAGAGGAGATGCAACAACTTTTAAGACAAGAGCCTTTTATATCTGTATGCAGTCCATGTAATGATGACTTGAGGTATGGAAGGATCTGCAGCTAAAAAGTGTACACTGGCAGGTCACAGTATTATTTTGGGGGTTTAATGCTTCTCTGCATCATACAGGATATATACACCTATGAGGGTGTGCACAACAAAAGGATATAGATCCCTACATGTTCCACTCCACTGTGCATAGACAATATTAATGGATAGATATTATTTTACATGCAGTATATTAATTTGTAACAATTAGACCAGGGGTCTGCAACCTTTTGCTCTGCAGATGTTTAAAGTCCCATCAGCAAAATCAATGGTAAGAGATCATGTACATCCTATTCCCAAACATCTGGGGAGCTGCAGGTTACAGACCTCAGATTTAGACCATGGTCCATCCTATGACGTCCTCTGATAATTGTATTCTAGAAATTACAGTCTGGACACAAGAATGGAATTTTGTTTAACATTTCACGAAGCAATGCGCTCAGATTGATTTCTTGAAATTATTAGGTAGGTGTTTGCCGAATGCTAACTTCAGAGCATTTATGAAGGTAGAGTAGATATACAAATGAAATTAAAAACAGAACGAAAATTATTGAAGTGCTATTGATTCTGAAAAGGGCTAAAGCCATAGGAGTGTGCAAGGGAAAATAAACAAAACAAATATGAAATGTAAAATTTCAATCTGACCTTGTCATGATGGGTCGGGAACCCCTCTTGGACTGCGCTGTGAGGCCTACCAGGGTGGAAGCCAGATCCAGTCCTACATCAGAGGGGACAGTGGTAGATGAGATGGGCTCATTTCCTGTCCACCTCCCAAGCACCAGTTATTTTATGAATGGTAACATTTTGTATCATCCTATACCTTTGCAAACAAATTCTTGTGAGACCTATTTCTTTCATTGCAGATAACGATAGACACGGGAAATCTGTGTGGGTCACCAGCAAGAGGGTATCCCATCAATGTCTCCAGACCAGACATTTCAGTCAGCAGAATTCTCAGTGCAATGAAAGGAAGGAGAATCAGCAAACAGAGAGATTGAGGATCTCTGTGACCATGAGAAATGCATTGCACTGCCAAGCATTAGCAGCACACGCCGCATCCCGGCAAAAGCGAAGGAGCCCCCTTGGAGAGACTCATATCAACGTGACACAGAGCGCATGCTACAAGACTTACCAATTCTTCAGCAGTTATATCCAGGATGACAGCAATGCAGCACCTGAACATGAAATGGGGCACTCAACAATGTAGGCCATAATTCTTGTAAATCAAGATGAAAGAAAGGGGCAGGACTTGCTCCCCTATTTGTAAATTCTGACCCTTGTAACACCTACTGGGTGCGGAAGACAAAATCAAAGTGGTTAGGGCAAGAAATCTAATAAGGGAAAGCAAGAAATCTAATAGGAGAAGGAGGGTTATTCACGTGAGGAGAGAGGATGAGGTGGAGGCAACCAAGAGACCCACAGAGGGAAGTATGGTGGACTGGAATGGGAAGGCATTGTATTTGTTGGTGAAATAAATTTGTTTGTGTTGTGAGTCTGTGTGGAAGGTGTTTGAGTGAGAGTGTTACTTAAAGAGAGGTTGCTGGGTTGGTGGTAAGTGTTTAAGAAAGTGAAAGGAGAGTGAGTGAGAAGAGGATGCAGTGGGGAAATGGTAGTGTGAAGAAGGGAAAGTAGTAGTGTAAGAGGAGGGAGTGGTAGTAGAGGGGACAAGGGGAAGTTTTAGTAGGGAGTAGAAGGAGGTACAATTGAAGGGTGGAGGTAGATCTAAAAGGAGAGAGAGATCAGAGGGATCAGAGAAGGAAGATGTGGGATGAGAGTGCAGAGAAGGTGGATGGAGCTGGGGGGGAGGGAGTAGCAGGAGGAGGAGAGAAGTATAGGCAGACAAAGTGAGAGGAATATGAGGGCATGAAAGTAAGAGGTCTAAGTGGGGCACATTCCTGCAATCCCTTAAAGCTAACCTGAACAATACGAGTAGGTCTTGCCTAGGAATGCCCTAATGGAGTTTAGAGCACAAATGGGACTGCTTTTAAGTCCTGACTACCAACCATGTAGTATTTAGACATTAGGGTCAATTTGCACTGTATACTAACTGGGGAAAGAGGGACATCCTGGCCAGGATGGAACCTGCTTAATTTAGATGAGGGAGCCAAGGACGGCTATTAGCGCACAGCAAAATATTTTTGTTAAAACCTTGTACCATCACTGGGAGTTGGCGTGTTCTTTAGGCCACCAGTGACAGAATGTAATCTGAGATGTGGAAAACACAGAGAACAATACAGCAACTCCTATAAAATATGGCAACAGAAAAAACGGATTTCAACTAAACCCAACGGAAGATTTCTGATTTCAAACACCTAATAAGAGCTTAAAGTGTGCAAAAGCTAATTGCTACAGCAGCCTCACTCCCTCTTGCACAGTTAATAAAATGTAGTAAAATATGAGTTAAGCTCTGCATTAAACTAAATGTTGAACCATTCATGGGTTTTAATGAAGGGTTACATTCTCACCCATACCTTTGGATGCTCTAGAATCTCCATAAAAAAGCATGTCACACGTAGACACAGAACAAGCGACCCTCCATGATACAGGTTTACAGAACCCCAATGCATGTGACATTGTCAATGATGGAGAATTAACTCATAGTAATACATTGATTATGTTCTGGATCCCAAAAATGCTTGTGTCTACAAGCAAACATTTTGGGGAAAATGTGTGTTCTGCAGGCACATTTTCACATTTTTGGGGGTTCAGCACGTTAATCCATTCATAATCTGAATACACATCCATGCAACTTCAAATACTTCTATTAGACAGCTTTGCCTGCAACAAACTGGGGCATTTGGGAGGGTATACAGTGAAAGTCTCACCATGGAAATTTCAACAAGGAGAATGATATTTACTCATATTTGCAACCTGACTATAATCAAGCACTTTCCCCAAATAGTCTATCACTGGAGTTTAGAATGGTTAAAAGCACCACTACTGGAATAATTTGGATGGCCATTAATTGTATGGCTTTCTGGTAGCTGGAAGAGAAACGGCCTCCCCTGGTGGCATTTTCCAGCCGTTAGGCTGGAAAGAGACACACATTGAAGGGCGGTGTTGTTGTCCCGAAAAGGTCAGTATAGTTGGGACATGCTTTGCTTAACATATATGTGTTAAAGGTGGTTCAAAGTAAACTGCAATTTGCAAGGGCCTGTTACAAATAGTTGTGAATAACATTGATCATACAATCTCAATATATGTGTCACATTATATTTACAAGCAAAAGTAATTCATCAGAAAAGTTGCTCATTATTACCTATCATATATTTAAAACATACCAGACCTGGCCACACCTCAAGCCCTGTTTTATGAGAAACAAAGTGCCCTTCCTTGGAGGAACAATTCTCTTTCCATCTGTGGACATGAGATTGAATACAAACTCTGTGATCATTTGCTTGAAAATTCCAGCCTGACAAATAGTCACATTCTGAAACGGTAGAAGTGATAGCTTTCTGAACAGGCATGTTTCTATGACCTCCTTCAATAATATTCAACATTTGGAACTCTGAATATGTGTGTTGCCTGGCAAATTTATAAAATTCAAAAGGGTGGTTAAGGGGAGAACAACTTTGAATGATTAACTTTTCAGTAGCACTATCAATAGAAAAATGGAAACATCATAAAACTACAGAAAACCAGTTGGAGAATTACATCTTTTTGTAAACTGTCGATATCCTGTTATTGGCATAGGACAACCGAGGGACAGGGAGATAAAGCTCTGCATTTATTAAGGTGTTTTGTAGGGTGCCTCGTGTCACTTCCTGACACTTCAAAATCATTGTCCAGCTTGTGGAAAGTGTAATGATGGAAGTCTGGTATAATTTCATTTCATTTCCATTCCGGTCGCGAAAGCTCATATATATGAGGTCACTCCTGCTGTACATTTGTGCAGACCCTTTGCTTGTAGTCACCCTTCATTTCATTTTTAAGGTGCACAACTTTTGTTTTACATCAAACTTTCTGCATCGCAGTTTCTCCGCGGTGTAACCCATCTGTCACGGTCCTTTGGGCTTCACCCTCTTGCTCTGGTTCTAAAACCCTGCGGGTTGGGGTCGTCTTTGATTTTTTTTTCTGACTCCCCTATTTAGTCTAAACACATGGTTTGAAATAATGTGTTGTTACTGGACAGGTGGCACGTGGTCTAGATACTATTGTTATTAGAGTGAAATTTGGGGCAGGGCACTGCCGCATACTTATGCAGTCTTGCTCTTGCCTTGCAGTTTTTATGACATCTTTCTCCTGATGAAGACGTTGTCCAAAGTATATTCTACATCGAAACTGGTTGAGCCAATTCCTCAGGGATGTGATCTATAAATAATTCTCCTTCTTAGATCCACCCTTGCGATAGATTGTTTTTAATTATTTCTATTGCTGTTTTTGAAAAACTCAAAATACAAAAATAATCAGAATGGACATGGGGAAAGTGTGTATATCCTACCTCCTATTGTCAATTAATTCTGTTATGTTTTTTAGTAATTGTTCTATGGTTGTATGTCATTGAGTGTTGTGTATGGTCTGAATGCTGCACTATGAATGTTCATTGTGGTGGACTATTTTAGACAGTTTTTATGTATACCCTTGCTGTCTTGTTATGTGATATAATAATGAAGTGTATAATAACATGTCATTAACTGACTCTTTTGAATTTTTGTATCATGTTGAATAAAATTTGATACACCATTGTGGTAAACAAAATTCGCCCTCCGCACAGTTTTTTCCGATTTGTGATTCACAGTAATACTCTGGTCCGGAGTATAGAGTCTTCCTGCTTCTTTCTGCAATTTTGATATTTCAGCCCATGGCTGTACAGGTTAGTCCTGCTTTGTAAGTTAATTGTATCCCTCTTCCGAGAGCTACTATTTTCACCTTTCGGTTTTACGGGGTTTTCCAGAGCAAGCTCCGTGACCTCCAGAGTGGTGGCCGTTGGGTGCACTATGGCCGAATATGACACTATTTCCTTCACTGAAGCACAAATAGCAGAATTGATAGAGGGTCCCTCGTTTTTTGACAACCTCCAACTGCCTAACCAAGAGAACAATATTTAAGGCAACGCAGTCCTTAGACTCAAAAAGAAACAATTATGCACGGAAATGCATGGCCATGTATTGAAGGAATACCTCAAGTCAAGTATTATCCCACAAGGTCTACAGGTCAAAATTATCCCTTGTTTATTTCTAGATGATACGAATATCAAGTAGCTTTTAGTCAATTGTCAACCAAGTGTAGTCGTGACTTATTCGTTCTCACGATTACTGCAGCCCAAAGAGTGAGTCAGAAAATTATGGAAACCGTATTCGAATAAGAAAATGTTTTTCTGGCAAATCCTCTTCTTACTGAAGCTAAACAAAAGCTTGAACAAGCAGAAAAATCGTTTCTAGAATTTAAAAATACAACTATAGAAAAAAAGACATTTCTATGTTTAAAAAGGAGATTGTCTATCCATATTTGGCAGATGATTTCAATCCCCAAACGTTTTGGAAACAACATGGTAGCCAGCCTGGTGGGATTGGTAGTAGATGAGGTGTTACTTTTTCAGATAGTTCTTCTAACATTCAGGCAATGAAGATTCTACTAATTTGAATTCAGGGAACTACCTTTTTTGAGGAAGATGCGGTCCTAAAGGCGTAGGAACATCCTGCAAGGCAGAGGTGCATACAGACAGCCTCAAACGCAAATACAGAATGCCCCCCCACAGGGTCAAGGGCATCAGGACTTTCAAACTCGCAACCGGTCATACAGGTGGTAAATGAGATATTACCAATCTTTAATTTTTCATCTTGAGTCCTTAATGAGCCTGAATTGGCTGTACTAAAATGAGGACCCTCGTGTGTCCCCACACAAACACCTAGTGCAATGCACCTCACTATTGAGATCCAACAGTTTTTGTGAAAAATTAGATTGAAAGTATTTTTTTCCGACAAAGAGAATACTAGCAAAATTAACAACTCTTGACTGGCGAAACCTTCCGTTTTTTACACCTAATTCAGCTGAGCTTCCACCGGAAGTTCAAATTTCTGAAACAATTGCCCTAAAGGAATTGGAAAAATGTATGGAACACTCAAGAAATAACACAAGACCTAATCCTAAACTTGCGGCATTTCACGCGATTGATTCTCTAACTCAGGATCTCTTCACAGTGATTAAGGCTGCTGATAAGGGTGGGGGGATTGTGGTTTGGGATGCTGAGCTTTACAATCAAGAGGCTCTCAGATGACTTAACATACTTGGCCACTATCATAAAATGAATAGTGACACTTCCCCATCAATAAAAAAGAAGATACTTGCAATCAGTGAAAGGGCGTGCCGAGAGGGCTACTTGTCCAGTAAGGAATTTGATTTCATCAACTTTTCAGAAGAAAGAACTCCTCTCTTTTACATCATCCCCAAAATCCACAAAGATATTTTGAGACCACGGGGCCGTCCCATTGTTTCTGGTTGCAGTTCTATTTTAAAACCTTTGTCTAAATATATAGATGTTTTCATCAAACCATTAGCAAAGGCCACTTCCACATTCTTTTTAGATTCTAGGGATGTGATTAATCTAGTGGAAGGCCACCCCTTTGATGCCTCAAAGCAAATATTGGTCTCTTTAGATATTGAGGCCCTCTATACGAACATTCCCCAGGATAAAGCTGTTTCAAGTTTGCGTGTCATGTTAGACAGACGACCTCTGCCACACAATGTCCCGACTGAATTCCTTATTAATTGTGCTGAATTAGTTTTGGCCAACAGTGTCTTTAAGTTTAAGGAAACGTACTTCCTACAAACAAAAGGAACGGCGATGGGTTGTAACTTTGCCCCCAATTTGGTGATTATCTTCATGTCTCTGTTCGAGGAAAATAATGTGTTTTCTCAAACATATTAAGTTGTATCGTCGATACATAGATCCTCTTGCTTTGGGAAGGGGATTCTATCACACTGGAAAGATGTATGGCCTTGCTTAATCAGGTGGACCCTAATATAAAATTTACTTTTGAATTTTACACCTCTAGGATATCTTTTTTTGATTTATCCATATTTGTTGAAGAGGGGTTTCTACAAATAGAGCTGTATAGAAAACCCACGGAACGCAATACTACCTTGCAATTTGAGAGTCAACACCCAGAATCATCCTTACGGCATGTTTTTACGGTTACGGCGAAATTGTTCAAGTGTCGCCCACTTTAACAAACACGCAGATGTGTTACAAGCTAGACTTTTACTCTGAGGGTACCCTAAAAAATGTATTAAACACTCAAGGAAAAGAGTGTGATACACCAATCGGGATGCCCTACTAATTGCGAAACCCAAAAGTACAGAAAAAGAACAGATAGTCTGTGTCTCTACATTTTGTAAATATAGCGAGACTATTAAAGGAATTATCCTAAAGAACTGGAGGATTCTGAATTCCACTAGACTTAAGTTGCAAAAAACACTTTTTGCTTTCAAAAAGAGCAAAAGCCTGGCACAAAAACTCTCACGAGTTAATAGATTACCTTTACAACGGAATTTGGTTAGAGACATCAACCTTGAACGAGTGATAGGGCATTACCCCTGTACACATGCACAGCATGTAAATTCTCTAAAAAAATGACACCGTTTTCAAATGATGGCAGGTGCTGGGATTTGCGTACCTTCACTACTTGCAAAAGCAAGAATGTAGTGTACGCTATCCAATGCCCGTGTCAGTTGTTGTATGTGGGAAAGACCTCAAGAGATATCCATGTGCGCATCAATGAACACCGTTCAAAGATCAGGATGCACACACTTACTGCCCCATTGGTTGCCCATTTTGTTGAGATGGGTCATGATACAGACACACTAACATGGTTCTGTATTGAAAAAATTGCAACAAGTGGGCCGGTGCAAACAACTAATAAATTGGCCTATAAAGAACAAATGTGGATCTTTAATTTAAGAACCCTCCACAAAGGCATGAACTCCTTGGAATCATGGGAGTTCAATGCCAGGTAGCCAACTTTAATTTAATTTATTTTTAATTCATTTAATTTCCAACATTCACTTTTAACATCTGTATCCTTAAACACTTTGCATTCAGCCCTCGTTCCCTCCCATTTATTCTTAATTTTTATGATTTCTTTAGGTTAATAGATCCATCCTTCTCTTAAAAGTGTACTATATTTTTTTCAACATCTTATCAGCCGATTCATTTCCGAAGAAACATTTATGTGCGGCCGATCATTCGAGTGTAGGTCACGTGATTTCATTTGTGTATCTGGTGCTGTAGCCGGACTGAGTAATGAGGCCTCTTTCTTTGTTTTTCGGCGTATATTTACTCCTAAGCGTCATGACGTGCTGCTGTACCAGTGACGCATAGCACGTGAGACACCTGGGCCACCTAAGCGTCACAACGTGCCGCCGTAATGGTAACACACAACACGTGATATTGTTGAGTTACTTTAGCCCAATGTACCCACTCCGCCGGTGCAGCATATCACCTGCGTTTTCCGTGATGGACGATTGCAAAACTGGAGCCGCCTGGCTGTGCACGCACTGGTATCTATGTAAGTCCACCTTAATTTTGCTTTCTATAGTGGCAGGTAGTGTGTTTGAGCAGACGCCAGATTGGTATTTTTAGTGAAGCTAATTAATAAATGGCTATCTGAGCTGGGGTCAGGTGATTGTCTTGATCAAACCCGTTTTTGGACTCATTCATAGTTGTGCTGACTTAGTTGACATCACAGTCAAAGTTTTGGTACGCCTGTTTTTAATAATTTATAATGAAGTTGGCTTTCCATTTTGCTTGTTTATTATTTTTACTCATTCATGGACTTTATGTGAACCAGGGTAGTACATCTGGCACCCAATTGGTGTGCCATAAGTATTTTTCAACACAGCTGGTGGCATATTCGGTACCAAACCAGCCAAGTGGGCGTAATTTTCGTCTCAAGTGTTTTTCTGTGTAATCAGTTTATGATAGTTCAATAGCACCATCTTTTGCACATATGAGTTGGGGGTATTTGATTCGTGTTGGTTGGACTTTTGTCTTACAGTGAACCAGTTTATATTATGCTGAAAAGCTGTGTTTTCTGTACAACCTACTAAGTGGACAGCTTTTGATGCCTATTTATGAAGGGCACCGCCCAGAGGAGTGAGACCCAAGGTGTAGGTGAGCACTTCTGTAATATACAGCATATGACACTCTTGCCTAGGATTGTATTTTGCAGCTAGTTTATGCCTGTCTGTTCTCTCTTTTTTTCCCTGCCTCTCCCTCATTTATCCTACTCAAGACTTCAGTGGTCCTTCTGCGGACGGGCAGCAGCCATTCCATTTCATTTCCATTCCGGCCGCGAAAGCTCATATATATGAGGTCAGTCCTGCTGTACATTTGTGCAGCCCCTTTGCTTGTAGTCATCCTTGATTTCATTATTAAGGTGCACAACTTTTCTTTTATCTCAAACTTTCTGCATCGCAGTTTCTCGGTGGTGTAACCCATCTGTCACCCCCCAGCACGGTCCTTTGGTCTTCACCCTCTTGCTCTGGTTCAAAACCCTGTAGTTTGCGGTTGTCTTTGATTTTTTTCTGACTCCCCTTTTTAATCTAAACACATGGTTTGAAATAATTTGTTGTTACTGGACAGGTGGCACGCGGTGTAGATACTATTGTTATTAGAGTTAGGTTTGGGGCAGGGCACTGCCGCATACTTATGCAGTCTTGCTTTTGCAGCTTTTATGACATCTTTCTCTCTCCTAATGAAGATGTTGTCCAAAGTACATTCTACGTCGAAAACGGTTGAGCCTATTCCTCAGGATGTGATCTATATAATTCTCTTTCTTAGATCCACCCTTGCGATAGATTGTTTTTAATTATTTCTATTGCTGTTTTTGAAAAACTCAAAATACAAAAAAAAATCAAAATGGACGTGGGGAAAGTGTGTATATCCCACCTCCTATTGTCAATTAATTCTGTTATGTTTTTTAGTAATTGTTGTATGGTTGTATGTCACTGATTGTTGTGTACGGTCTGAATGCTGCACTATGAATGTTCATTGTTGTGGACTATTTTTAGCCAGTTTTTATGTATACCCTTGCTGCCTTGTTATGTGATATAATAATGAAGTGTATAATAACATGTCATGAACTAACTCTTTTGAATTTTTGTCTCATGTCTAATAAAATTTGGTACACCATTGTGGTAAACAAAGTTTGCCCTCTGGACAATTTTTTCAGATTTGTGATAATGTTGGATGGATGCAGTGATTGTGTGATGAGCTTATGGGTAAATTCAACCTGCATGTGCGAGTCTTTCTTCCATTGGTGGCATCCACTCCTTCATGGGATGGCGAGGTTGTCCTAGTGGTGTTTGCTGTCTGGTTACTGTTATGCTTCAGTTACCATTCCTGAAAATACTAGAATCACTTGGACATAAACATTGCCAGTCCTTGCAGAAAGAGGCAATGTGGAAAATGTCCTAAGTACCATCATGTGTTGCCAAGAACCACATGCAAGCTAGCACTGAAGAAAACGGGGTGTGCCGAGCTCTGAAAATTCTCAGGAGAGAGTTCAGGAAATACCCTCTGAATTGCTCTCTAGGCTCTGAGCAGCAACACAATGTTAGATTATATATTCAGGAAAGATTGTTGGAAATGTCTGCTAAGATTTGTGGCTTCACTAGGAACAATCCACTCATATCATCTGCCTTTAATGTATTGAGACCCTTATGAGCTTAATGAGGTAGCTACATTGGTGTGAGGGGCTACATCTATGTTAGGGTTTGGCTCCTGAGAGCTACAATCATATTCCAGACAGAATTTCACAAGATCATAGCATATCAGGGTGAAGTGAGGAACTGGGAAGAAAAACATGTAACATGGATTCACAGTTGATGAAAGCATGAGCCAAGCAAACTGGCATGTATCTGATTGGTCCCAAACAAAGCCAAAGAGGTATCGGACCCCACTACAAGATTGATACAGGCATATATGATATATGGGTAAATATACTCCATCCTATCAGAGGTAATATCATATCTGAAGTATACTCATTTCAATATTACACATTGTATTGGTATTCATGTTATCATTTTAATCTAAAGAGCTGAGTCAAGAGGATCTAACATGTCTCTCACATGGCCACAACACAACATTTTCTCCCCATTTAAAATACCAAACTCACAGTTACTGTTCAATAGATTAACGGTCAAGGCAGGCACACCAAGCATGTCCCCAGCCAGTCCATCTCAAATCGCCTTTGTACAGTATTGTATTCTATTAATTATTTATACAGCGACCATCCCCCATTTGTAGGCCTCAATGCACTTTGTGGTTGGAATGCCCTCCGTAACTGCAGTCCATGTGTAGGAGGTTCAAGAGTTTAAATTAAAAGAAGCTTGTGTGCATTTTTGCCAGGTTGGCACTTAGGTGTACTGGCTGGGCTCCAGTAAGCAGCCCGGAGATCAAGCACATGGGTGGGTGCTGTTGGTGGTTTAGGATGAGTGCTATTGCTGAAAATTTGATGTGTGCCCAGCTAGACCAAATTTCTTTTGTTGGTTGTCGCTGTATACTAATGGCAGAGGTGTTGGAGTACATCAGGGGTTTCAGTGTGAATGGCTCTATGTACTGCTAGACCGAAATGATATAGCCAGAGCTGCATTCTAGGGCGCATGGATGGGTGGCCATGCCCGTGGCCTGTGTCTACAGATGTGGTGTAAGGTATACGTAACATATGCTTGGAGGGCATTCGACTTTGGTGTTCTTTTTCTTGGTACAGTCAGTTGGCTGGTCTCTCTATTTGTGGTCTCCCTGGAACAAAAGTCTGCACAGTGGGAGAGGGGCCCGGGGGAAGAGGGGGCAGGACATGAAGGGAGGATGATAGTGGAGGACGATAGTTTGTTACAGTGTGCCTCTGCGAAAGCTGCCGGCATACATGAGGTTTTGGTGGTCAGGAGAGTTGTTGTGTTTTTCTGGAGGATGAAAGTTTATTACAGTGCGGCTCTGCGAACCCTGCTGGCATCCTTCGGGTATTGATGGGTAGGAGTGTTGTTGTGCATGGGGAAGAGGATAGTTTGTCACGGTGTGCGGGCGCGAATGCTGCTGGCATCTACGGAGAATTGGTGGATAGGAGTGCTAATGTGTTTGGGTCAGCACTAGAGTTTAGAGAGGGTGAGGGTTTCAAGAGGAGTGAGGGAAAAGCCAGGTTTTGAGAGCCTTTCTGAATGCCAATTGATGGTCGATGTTGTGAATGTGTAGAGGTAGGGAATTCCAGATGATTGGCGCCTGGACAGAGAACGAGGATCTACCCAGTCTGGAGGAGTTGTAAAATAGGACCACTAGGAGAGATGCTGTATGAGATATGAGACTCTGTGAGGGGTGGTTGCAAGTGATTTTGTCTTGAAGGAATTCAGAGCCTGTGTTGTGGATGGCACGGTGGGCGATGCACAGGCAGTGCATCGAGCAATCGGGAGCCAATGGAGTACTCTTAGTGTAGGGTTGATGTGTTCTCTGGGAGGTAGGTTAATGAGTAGGCGGGCTGTGGCAATTTGGATTCTTTGCAGTTTCCTTAGCTAAAACGCTAAAGGCAGTGCATCGAGCAATTGGGAGCCAATGGAGTACTCTTAGTGTAGGGTTGATGTGTTCTCTGGGAGGTAGGTTAATGAGTAGGCGGGCTGTGGCAATTTGGATTCTTTGCAGTTTCCTTAGCTAAAACGCTGGCGTGCCTAGGTAAAGGCAGTTTGCGTAGTCTAAGTAGGAAAGGATGGTGGAGATGATGGTGGAGAAACAGTGAGGATAGGTGCTGTACGGGAAGATAGGCCTGAGGATCTGTAGAAACAGGTTCTGGGTATGGAGTTGATGTGTTGCGAGGGGGATAATTCTGTGTGCATCCAAGGTTTGTCATTGTTGCCGATGTGGGGCATAGGGTTTGTGGCCCACAAATAGGTTTAGGAGCACTGTTTTCCCACAGAGTAGGATTTCAGTTTTCCCAGGATTGAGGGTGAGGTGGTTGGTCGTCATCCAGTAGTCAATATCCGAGAGGCATGATGAACGATCTGGACGGATGGAGCCTGGCGATTCTGGGTGTTGTCTGCATAGTTGTAGCAGGTAAGATTGTGGGAGCGGGTGAGTGAGGGCAGAGGGGTTAGATAGATGTGGAGGAGGGGAGTAGGGGCGCTCCTTGTGGGACACCTTTTGTTTCTGGTCATGAGGCGAGGTGAATGGGTGGAGGAGCATGATTTGTGAGTAATTAGAGATGAAAGAGGAGATCCACAAGAGGGCAGTGTCCTTGATTCCTAGTGTTTGTAGTCTGTCTAGTAGGATGGTGTGATTGATGGTATCAAAGGCAGCAGAGAGGTCAAGAAGGTACAGTGCAGCCTTCTGCATCAGCTCTTCTTTCTAGGTCTTCCCAGATGGACACAAGGTAGGATTCTGATCCTCTAAGCAGTATGAAGCCAGATTGTGCAGGGACCACAAGGTTGTTGGCTTCGGTGAAAAGGCCAAGCTGCTTGTATGCTGTGTGGTCCATGAGTTTGGCTATGAAGTGGGTGTTGGAGATAGGCTGGTAGTTCTGGGGTAGGAATGGATAGAGTATAGGTTTTTCTAGGAGGGGTTTGATGTGTGTCTTCCGTGAAGACTCCTGATGTTAGGCAGTGGTTGGGGATTGAGTGTTCGATGCTGCCTGCACAGGTTGAGGCTAGGATGCTTTTTGTGAGGAGGGTGGGCAGGCAGGGCTTATCAGGGGAGCCTGATGGAGACTTTGTGCTAGCAGTGAGATGAAAGTCTGGTGTGAGATGGGAGAGAAAGAGCAGAAAGTTTGTATGGAGGTGGGGGTTTGATGTGGGTCAGTCTGGGAATAGGTAGGGGGCAGGGGCATACATTTCAATTTAGAGATGATGGTGAGTGTCTGTTGATAGCAACATTGTGGAAGTGTACTGATATGGTGTCACATAGGCGTTGGGAGATGGGTGGGGGTTGGAGCAGGTTGGGGAGTTGAATTCGGAAATGATTCCATGCAGTTCCTTGCTCAGGTTGCAAGTGATTAAGATTCTGTTCCCATGGTTTTTCTGATTTCCAGTCTGTGTGCTCTCGTTAGTCTTGCTAGAGTGTTCTTTTCTGAGCCGTAGGGATGGTGCTCCAGGTCCATTCCAGATAGTCCTTGAGGGTTTTTATTGTTTTGAGGTTGGCAGTGAACTACCTGAGTGTGGGTTCTGATCTCTGAGAGGTCCGTTTTGTAGGAGTGAGCAGTATAAGGGCATTCGAAAGCCAGGGGTCGAAGATTTTGATGGGGGTTGGTCCTTCATGGAGGGAAAGTGTAGGGAGAGAGGTGAAGAGGGAGTTGGCTAGATCTGGGGTGATAACACCTTTATTCCTGAGCATAGTGAGAAGTGTGGGGTTTGGTGATGGTCATGCGTGGCATTGGGCATGGACTGCTGTCGCCAGTGGTACAGAGCGGAAAATTGCTG
Organism: Ambystoma mexicanum; assembly: GCF_040938575.1. Lineage (NCBI taxonomy): Eukaryota > Metazoa > Chordata > Amphibia > Caudata > Ambystomatidae > Ambystoma > Ambystoma mexicanum. The sequence goes on along the minus strand of NC_090936.1, from coordinate 219,436,787 downwards.
AGTGATTACTCTATGATAGGGGAGGGTGGGGGCAGTGTGGATATTATTGTGGTGCTGAAGATGGCATTGAGGGTGTGACTGCCAGTGTGGGTGGGTGTGGAGATGTATTGCGTCAGGTTGAGTGCTTCTAGGTTGTCTCTGAGAGATCGGGTCATAAGGTTTGAGGGAGAGTCAAACCAGATGTTGAAATCCCCTAGGATGTTAAGTGTTGGATGGAGGTTGAGGTTGGTCGTCAGAGCTTGACAGAGCATGTCTGTGAAGTTTTTGTTTTAGGCAGGCGGTCTGTAGATGAGTAGGAAGATGTGCAAAGTGGAGGGTGAGATTTGGAGTTTTACCAGAAGTGATTTGTAGTTTGCGATGTTGGTGGAGGTGTCCTTAATTATTAGTGGGAATTGGTGTTTGTGTAGTATCACAAATCCTCCACCCTTTCGTGATCTGTTCCTGACAGTAAGGTTGTACCTGGGCAGGAAGGCCATATGCACATTAGGCTCATAATTGTCAGCAAACCTGGTCTCTGTGATGAAAAGGATGTCTGGATTTTCTTCTGTGAAGAGGTCAAAGATGTGTAATTTATTTTTGGAGTCTGACCTGGCATTGATGAGGGCACAGTAGTGTTGAAGGGGTATCCTTGCAGGTGCTGGATGGGTCGTGTTGGGAATGGTAGCAGGAACTAGAGTGAAGGAGGGGTAGGTGGCCGGGTTTGGGGAATGATATGACCAGCGGAGGGTGTTATGAGAAAGAGGGTGGTCATGGTGGGTAGGGTCAAAGGGGTGAGCAGTGGAGGGTGAGGGGGGAGGCGTAGTGGAGCGGACGTGGACCAGCAGGGATGGCCAAAGAAGGGAATAGGGCTAGGACTGGGTTGGGCACCAGTCAGGAAGTTTGGGCCTTATAGTGTGATGGCAGGGTTTGGGGTCTGAGCTGGAGAATGGGTGATGCTAGGAGGGCCCTTGAGATGGCCTTGGTCTGGGTCTTTCCTTGAATTTGTGGCTGCCCAAGGGGTGTGGGTGAGTGTGGGTGGTTGTGGAATTTGGGGTATTGGCCAGGGCTGCTCTTGCTGCGTTAAGAGAGGGGAAGCATGAGTTGGCGGTGCTATGTTGTTCACAAGAGGTGCAAACAGAGGGTGCAGGTGAGTAGATAGCAGCAGGGGTGGGGTGTGGGGGTTGTTTTGCCTGGGCCATTGGGCTGTCTGAAATGTTCTGGGGAAAAATCTTTACTGCTCCCTCTCTCCATCTTGCTGTTCTTGATTGTGTGGAGAGAGATCTATGTGGAGGGCATTGCAGGTCGGGGAGAGGGGTGTTGGACCGGCGAGGAGCGCGGATAGGTGTGATGTATACATTGGGGTCCTGAAGGGTGGGCACAGGTCTGCGAGATGAGATGAGGGGTTGGAATAATAGACTGTGCTTTGGTTATGGCTGGGTTAAGATGTGGTGGGTCTCGTCAGGCCTACCAGTGCACAAACCCGAGACTCTGATTTGGCCAGTGTGTGGCATGCTGTCTAACCTGTAGGAAGGGTACATCAGGTTATGTGTCTGAGCAGAGGGGGCACATCCAATTGGGGTACAACACTAGATGTGAAATTACCTGGCCTTGGTCACCTGGTCAGGGCAGTAGGGGCACCCGGATAGAGGGGCGGCGGGGGGACCTAACAGGAAAGTAAAACATAGTAGTACTTAGAGTTTTGGAAGAAGGGGGACATCAGCACCTAGATTTTGGGACATTGGTTAATATTTTCCCACCTTTAATGTTAAGGAATTCAATGTTCCTCCTTTCATTATCCTCTTGATGCAAATCTGAGTTAGGCTCACCTGATATGTAATTACTACTGCATCATTTCAACCATCCTTCGAGATGTGCTAAACCAATTTGTACTTTTCCTGTTTAATACTATCTTTCTGAAAGGTATTCATGTTGGCACCCTTATTATGATGAATGTCTGGGATAGGCGCACTTCACATGTGACTGGCACCTGTAGACCTGCCAACCTTCTGGCTGTAATAATATACCCCAATTTAATACTGATCACCTATACGGTGCTCAGTAAATGTCTCTCAATAAGATGAATGGATGAATGATACCTCTCCTAGCATGTGGTGGACTCTAACTCAGCCATACCACCCTGTAATGATGGCTGATTACATAGTATCCAAACCAACGCAATACATTGTACCCTACAAAGAATGGAATGCTGAGTGAGGAGTAAAGCTTGAAATTCAATTGATTCTCCAGTACTCTTACTGGTCTTTCGGAAGTACAGCACTGCTCTGAAATCAGCAATCACTTTATCACATTCAGAAGGATTAAAGCTGCAGTCTTGAACACTTGCCTTGTCCCTGACTCTGCCCCAGTCTAAATGTCCTTTCAGAGGTAGAGGCATGCTACGATATATCCATGTTCATAATTACCTACTTTCGAGTTAGTCTTTATCATACTGAGACTATAAAAGGGTACAAGGGGCACAACTAATTTGCAAATAATGTTTCCTGAGCCCTATCAGCCTTTTACATGTACCAGCAGAATATGTAATCTTCCCATGTTAATATATTCAATGCCAGCTTCACTGTTTTATATCATTGGCTACATTAACGGATGGGTTAGGCACAATTGACATGAACAAGCCTCTTCCCCATTGCTATTGGCCTACCAGGATTGCCGTGTTCGATGGCATCTCCCCATTTAATATTATTCAAATCAATGGTACTCTTTTGATCTCCATCAGGAGGCTAAGTCACACCTGAATATGATTAGCTCTGAGTCAGCAGTACCCTAGTCCCATCTTGTATTGTCAAATTTTACAATTTAGTGCTCCCCTCCTTTTTTTCTGGTTTAACAACCTTCCCAACTATAAATCACTAAGACAGACCCAACTGATTTACAATGCTTCTATACCCAGCTATGCAATTCAGTGATAGTGGCCTGTTAGGAAATCCAGCATACTAATACATCTAGTAATGCTGCTTGCCTAATTTCATACCTATTCATTAACCTCATGTTGCCCCACCCACTTCCACCAATCAACCCCCTGCTACACAACATTATCGATCTCCTCCTAGACCTTCACCATATATACCCCTCTGCCTCTGTGTGAGTGTGTGTTTGTGTACGCTCACACAGACATCCTATTAAATATAAAAGCATCAACGCTATTGGCATTGCCAGTGCTTCTTTTATATTGCAAGCACGTTGTAGGGTATTACCCAAATTGACCTTTTACTACTGACCTTTTGCACAATTTACCTAATTATAGTGGTACTAATTGACCTTCTGCACAATTGACCTTTATATTATTTTAGTTATTTTATATATGTCTTGGGTTGGTTTTGGATTATAAATAATAAAAGAGGATTGGGTGGGGGGGTTGCAGGGGTTTTTGGATTGGGTGGAGGGGTTGCAGGTTGTTTACCCCGCTTATGTTCTAATTGACCTTCTAAATTAGGTCAATTCTCCGAGGTCAATTCTCCCGGGATCAATTGTGAAAAGGTCAATTAGTATACAAACCTTTGAAGGAGGGTTGGATACAGGTGCTGTATATAAAAAAAAGGTGCAGAAAATGTGCAATACAATATATCATTCTTTGCAGGAGAGTGGAACAGTGAGGGATTGGGTCGCTACACTTTTTTGTTTCTTTTCACAAAAGCCATTAGAATGCATGAACATGTACCTTGCATACATATATATCAATGTTCTGAATTCCACTAGCAAATGATGCCACTACAGTATTGCATACAAACTTTTGGAACAAGAGAAATCCTTAAAAATGCATGTTTCTCATTTCCAGAGTTATTTCCTTCTCCCACTTTAATTGTGTAAACCCAGGCACTGCCCTGATGTCACACTCATTAATCTTATACACTTGACAGCTACAGTATGACAGTAAACTAGTAGAAATGGCCATGTGCGATCATTTCACTTCAGGCATCATCTGCATAGTCATGTGCCAAGAAAAGAAAAATCAATTTCACTGCCTGAAAGAGGGAATTACTGGTGCTGAAATAATGAGTGGCCTGGGAGTTTTGAAGAGGATTTCTATAAAAAGAGTGGAACACGGTTTGACAGAAATAACCCCACTGTATGCCCTAGTGTGCTGTGAACATGTGTGCTTTGTGTGGATATATCATTAGTATATCTCTCTTCTCCAGTCATATAATATAGGTCCGTGCGTGTGTGCTTGTGTGTGCCTGTGCGTGTATGTGCGTGCGTGCGTGTGTCGTTTGTTGGATTTCTTGGTAATGCTGTGTTCTATGTTTTTATGTACTCTATCTTTCAAACATTTAAAGTAACTTCTAAACTTCCATTCTTCCATTCTTTTTTCTTCCTGCACTTATCAGACATACTCTGTCCTCTGCCTTAGACCCAGCACTTGCCACTTGCTGACTGCACTACCACTGTTTGTTGCCTTTATTATTTATTTATTTTTAGTTATCTGTTTTCTCATTTGCTCCGCACTTTCCACTTCTCCCCCCCTCCCATGCACTTTTCCCCTCTCTCTCTCCCATGCACTTGCGCGTTCTCAATGTCACTGGGCGTAGTAAGATCGTTGTTTTGTTCTCCCCTGTTCCCCTTCCTTGCCTTGTCGCGCTCTGAAACACTTGTGTACGAATGCGATATAAATAAAATATCAATATCAATATCAATTCAGGATAGCATGACGTGATTTGGTTTTCTTGATTTGAACCCGCTCTTTCCTATTGTCACAAAAATTGTGAATGAATGTGATCAGTGTCTACTAGCTTGTGTTGTATATTTCAGCACTTACCACCATGCATTCGCTATGTCCATGGTATTTCTCTGAAACTAATTCACTGCCATTATTCAGAACGTGGTTGTCCAGTACGAAGGAATAAAGCAGAAAGATAAAGATAGCAAGTCTAAGAATGAGGGCAAGCGAGATAGAGAAAGAAACATTAATCTCACCCAAAGTGACTAGCTAGATTTAATTGGAAATGTATATATTTATTTGTTTATCAGGGTTTTATCAGCGGGCAAACATTCAAGTTGCATGCTAGCCAACCAAACAAATAGTAATTTGCCACCTCAGTTCTATACATACACGCAGCATGCCATTTGTTACTCGCCAAAAGCAATATATTACTGGCTAGTGGCAAAAAAAGGGTGGAAATTGTTCACCCTGGTTTGGTAATGCAATACTATTAGATCCGATTGAGGGAGAAACCAAACTCCCCTTGTAAAAGGAGATGTTGGTGGACTGTCAATGTACACCCCCTTGAGCAATCAGCATCACACACTTTTCCACAAAATTCGATAGGGACGCACTGAAAGGCTCTTGAAGTTAGAGCCTGTGTGCTACTTTGAGGTGGTGATAAGCTGGGACTCATGCTTGATGCACCAAAATAACGGGGAAAAGGATCATTGCCAAAGATTAAAACGTGTACCAATTTTGACTAGCTGTCAAAAGAAGTGAGACATAACAATAGGCATACCAAATCACATCAATGTAGCAATGGGCAGCAAAGAAACCAAAATTATGAAAGACCCCCAAATATTACTCAATCATTATATGGGTCAGCAGACCATAAATGGGACCAAACATGGGACCAAACATGGGTCTCAGAGAAGCAATATGACAACTTCCAATTTAAAAAGAACCACAAGTCATATCCCACCATAGAAAAATCGCAACATATGTCTTCACTCTACAGGAACCTTTCCTAGCATGCACAATACAAGGGATCAGCTCAGAGAAGTGATCAAACATGATGGGCCATACTCCAGTGAGAAACTTATAATGCCAGCAAACATTGGTGACAAACCTAAATGCAAAAGAACACAGCTAAGTACACAGTCCATTTATCTTAGAACAGTGAAGGTCCTGTAAACTCTGCAAGCTGCCATCATAGCTTAGTCAGTTGAGTAGTCATCCTTGTTAACAGCTTTCAGTCAGCAAGACACATGTCTGAACGTCTCCATGGTTGATTCAGCCATCTATCGTCCTGAGTTTGATCTGTTGAGTACCATTAATCTGGATAATAATACCACCTGCTATTGTGGTGCCTATGAGGTATCCAACATACTATAGGCAAAAGGTGGGAATATCTACCCAATCCACATAGACAAATAATAATTCCAGCCAATGTACCCTCTAATAATTATTCAGTATGTGTAACCTTGAAATGTGTGTGTACTTCTCAGCTGTACTTCACCAAGACGTGCAGTGAGTCACTATGGTAGCAATTAGGGTGAGAGTGCTACCACTTTTTAGAGATGATTTTAGTGCAGAGAATTTGAATCAAGTAGTTACTGGAATAGTCTCAGCAACAGAAGGACAAGTAGGAATGTTGATTCTTCTAATATATTTAGATCAACACCTCTGTAATGAGGACACTACTTTAGAATTGAAAGACCTTCCCCTTAAAGAGATCACAATTCATGTTGTAGTCATGAGGGACAGGTTCAGTTCACACAAGAAATGGGGCAATCAAGTATTCCTTGAATGTTGAACACAGAGGCAAAGACCTAAAGAATATTTTCACTTAATGCTAACTTTTCATGGAAGGTTTATCTCTTTGTAAATAGAATCTTGAAAAGCCATCTTGTAATAATGTCTACTACAGTCATTTCCTATATGATGAATTATACATCCTAACATACAATAGAGAGCAATATCCAACCAAGGCATTTAGCACTTCCAATTATGAACGTGGTGATGTAACAAATACAACTACGAGAAACTGAAGAAAGGCTCTCTCGCACTACAGCATGATAAGGAAATACACCCAACTTTCACCATAACCACGCCTCTTCTGATCACAACATAAACCTACAATCTCTCCAATTACACTACTTATTTCCTTACAAGCAAAAGGTTATGAAGTGAGAACACAGAAATTAGAAATGTACCAACAAGGGGACGTGGCTTGGCGCCTACAGAGATGGCCGCCTAAATCGAGCGCTCCCTCTCCGGTGAGATATTATATCTTCTTTGCACACTTTTAAGTGTGCATTACCCTAACTAGTAATGCTTTCCTTACTTGGATAATATCCCTGGTGGTCCGTGGCATAATTCTTATGAGCGAGTGTGACTGTGTCTGAAGTCTTCAGAAGTGTTGGTGGGCTGGGCCTGAAGCCACAGAGTCCTGTGATAACTACGCAATTTTTCCTGTCAGCTGCCTGTATAAAATTGTTAGAAGAGGCACTCTCAATGCTGGGGAAGCACTTTTTTCCTCACAACATGGGCCCAGCTCTCGGACAATGCCTAGAAGCCTCAATTTTCACTAAAAACAAAGGTACTTTCCACTCCTCATTTTTACGCAATATATGAATAATTATTGCCTAACCAAAGACTCCGATTACTGACTGAAAAATAACTTGATAAACCGCTTTTAGACTATTTTGTGGATAGTTATTGGCTACTTGATCTTCACAGCGGAAGCTGGAGAACATTTGTTTTCATACTAAAGGCAGGTACCATTATTCCCTTGCCGCTTAGTTATCAAAACAAGATATACTCTACATGCTATTCATCCGTAAGGGAGATACCAGTTTATCAGTTGATTGTATCAATATACAAAGTGAAGTACCAGTGAATAATCAATCACATTAAGTTCTTCAATATGTTATCAAAAAAAGGTCAAGTTAAAGATGCACCTATATCTCCTTCTAATAAGAGACAGAAAAGTGAATCCCTGACGCCTAAGGAAGACTCTCCTGACCCAACCATGCAAGCCATTCTCAGGGAAATAAAGGCTCTAAAACCTTTTATGGAAGCAGCCAACACTAAATTACAGCAAATTGATGAAAATTGACTGCTTTTGAGGCAAGAATAACAGAAGTTGCGAAAAAGTAAGCAATGCCGAAGATGTCGCAAGCAGAGTACAAGTGCTTGAAAACATAGTCAAATTTTGCAAAAACCCACTGAAAATTTGGAGAACTGCAATGGAAAAAATTACCTATATAGTGTAGGCTTGCCAGAAGGTAGTGAAGGAGACAATCCAATCTTGCTCCTAAACATTTTGCTCACCAAGCTCCTAGATCTACCGACATCAGTTCAATTTAACATCCAAAGAAATCACCGGATCAGTCCAATCAATGCAATGCAGTCATCCAAGTATACATCTAACAACTTATCCAGACCCTTCATATTTGCACTACTTGATTATACACATGTGCTTCTTATATTGGAAAAAGGCAACTTGCTTGGAATGGCAACTTGCTTGGAATGGCAAAATGATTTTCATTACCCAGGATGTATCTAATGCTACTGCGGTCAGAAGAAAGGAATTACTTGCACTTAGACCAGCCTTATAACAGTTCAATGCAAGATACGGCATCATAAACCCTGTCATTCTTAAGGTTACTGTTAATGTTCACACTTCTGCTTTCCAAGATCCAGCTGATTTAAGAAACTTCATCCAAAGCCAGAGGAGAAAGGGCATGGACACGTCAAGACCACCTACTTGAACTTCATTACTTATGCTTCATTCAAATATAACCAATCATCACTACAATGCTTTCTCACCAGATTGGGTGCAAGGGTAGCTGTCTCCTCAGAGGCTCTCCTACCTCCATTTTTCATTTTTGCTCAACATGGATCGGTGTGGCCGTTTCCTGTTAGCCACAATTATTTTTGATGTTTTTCTTTTTAGATATATATCATCCATGTTGATTTTCTTTTTCTTCCAAACTTCCCTTATGTGTCATATCCTCTATGTTCTTGTCAATCACGCTAATTCATTTAACCAATCATTCAAAAAGGTTGTCCAACTCCAGGCTTAAAATTATTCCTATACCCTCTATTGCAGTTACTATTATTGACTTATATTTAAGCTGTGCAGTATGTATGCCATTTTACTGTAATCCATTACATTCAATGTAACCTAGTGTAACGTTAAAGGGTTACATAATGTTGTTAAAAGAAAACAATACTATTACATCTTAATAGAACCAAACCATCTATAGCCTGCATTCAGGAATCCCATCTTTCAAATGCAGAGGCGGTCAAACTTAAACGCCATTGGGTAGGCCAAGTCTTCTCGAGTGCAGCTTATGGGAAGAAGAATGGTGTTATTACTCTAATAAACAGAAAAATCAAATATCAAGTGTTAGCAAATGAATCTGATGACATAGGCAGGTGGGTATAGGTTAAACTGTTAGTTGATTCCATTGAATATACTGTTCTGAACATCTATGGTCCTAAATCGTCAAGACCCCCTCCTTTTGGGTGCAACTTTAAAAACACATCTTCCTCTTTAATATTAACAACTTAATCATTTTCAGTGATTGCAATGAGATTATGAATCCATTCTTTGATAGAAATCCAGTGTGCACTTTAAAAACACCCAATCCCACATGCAATTCATCAAATGTATTTCAGAATTAGGCCAGACACCTGGCGTATCACTCACCCTTCCAACTCAGAATTCACATTCTTTTCCAGCCTTCATAAAACTCTTTTAAGATTAGACTATATATTTATATCTAAATCTCTAATGAGTTGCCTTCTAGATGCCAACATTGATTGTATAGCATTAGCTGATCATGCACTTATTCATATTCAATTCTCCTCTCCACAGAATACTAGTAAATCCAACAGATGGAGATGCAATCCAGCCCTCCTCAAAGATGAGTCATTCACACCCTTCATAACCCAAGAACACAATAATTACTTTTCAGAAAAAACAAGTCAAGCCACTTCCATTACTAACAACTGTGACTGCTATAAAGCAGTACTTAGGGGGCACATCATCTCCTATGCAGTAAGGAAAGAAAAGTTATTTAAACAAGAGTTGGGCAGTATTCTGAGGTGACTTAAAACTCTAGAATTACAATACTCACACACTAATTCTGATGCAATCTTAAATAGCATTATTAGGCTCAGAATCCAATACAATATAATTGTGACACAATATTCTTGTGATAACCTTTTAAAATACAAAGCAAAAATGTACCAACTTTCTAATAGATCGAGTAAGTGCCTGGCTTCAGACCTAAAACTTAAAAAAGAAAAAGCCACAATTGCAGTCATCAAAGATTGCATGGCAATAGAACATTCTCAGATAAAGAAATTATTCAAATTTTCTCTAATTTCTATCAGAAATTGTACACCTCTGAAGCCTCTCCTGATAATGAACATATTCAGAAATGTCTCCAAAACGTACCTCACTCTTCATATCTATTGGTTGACCTACATTCACTCAATGCTCCCATCTCTCTTAGTGAAATCCACAAAGCCATCAAGGACGTTAAAAAAGGGAAAGCCCCTGGATCAGAGGGCTTCTCCAGTGATGTTTATGCACATTTTAAAGACCTTCTAATGCCTAAACGTATTGTACTCTTTTCTCAATTCATCCGAGACGGCAAAGCATGTGGATCATTTCTGGAAGCCATGCTCATCGTTTTTCCCAAACCCGGTAAAGATCCCAAACTACCTCAGAGCTATAGACCCATTCCCCTTATCAACATGGATTGTAACATTTTTGCACAAATCGTAGCTAATAGACTTCTCCCTGTGCTGCCTAATCTAGTAACACAAGATCAAGTAGGTTATACTAAAGGCAGACTGCCTTCCACTAACAGAAGACTGGTTTTGAATATGTTAGACTCCATACATGGCTCCAAAGATCCATACACAGCAGTCACACTAGACACAGAGAAAGCATTTGATTTGGTTGAATGGAACTATATGTTTGAAGCCCTTAAATGGCATGGTTTTGAGTCTCTGTTTCTCGCAATGATCAAAGTTCTATACTCAAATCGTAAGACATCCATTTTCATTAATGGACAATATCAACATAAGTCCCCTTATTCAGAGGCACACGTCTAGGGGAGTCCTCTTTCCCCTCTTCTTTTTATCTCAACCCTAGAACCCATCTTGGACAGAATAAAACAGAATAATAATATAAAGGGCATACAGTGTGGTGAACTACAAATTAAATTGGTGGCGTACGCTGTTGATGTCCTATTACTACCTAAAAATGCTGATACTTCCTTGCAACACATACTAGACATTACTTTGTAATTCTCTGTAGCCTCAGGGTACAAACTGAACTCAGACAAATCAGAAATTCTCCCTCTTAATGTACACTTTATTAAACGCAAGGTACTAACCTTAGGTATGAAATGGTGTCCCAATGGCATCACATATCTTGGTATAATCATTTCCTCCTCTGCCAAAGATATCATCAAACTTAATACTAGCTCTCTACTCTCTAGAATAAATGAACTCCTGATCCTCTCTTTACCTGTCATTGTGGGCTAGATTAGAATCTATTAAAATTAGGATTTCTCCAATTATTCTGTATCTCTTATACATGTTGCCAATCCATCTTCCCTCCCCTCTCTTTAAATCCATAGCCACCTGCCTGGCCACATTTCTTTGGGGGAAGAAGAAACACAGACTGTCTCTATGTAAAATAAAGAAGCCACGTGCTGCTGCAGGGTTGGGTTTCCCAACTTTAAAAAATATCATATGGCTTTTGTATTAAAACAGGTCACAGTTATGGTTTTCCCATGAACATTCTAAAGATGTATTCCAGTGGTTATGTCTAGAGAGAGCAGTGGTGTCCCCTCTAACTCTTGCTGATTGCTATTTCATTAAGACGAAAAACAGATTTGTTAAGAGTACAAGTACCATCCTATCTGCCCGCTACCTCGGAACGTATTTGTTCCCCCTAAATCAAAAGCCATCCCATTACATCTCACCTTACATTTGGTTTAACCCACTAATTAAGATTAAAAAGAAATCAATTTTCTGGAGTCCATGGCTCTCTCTGGGTATCAAATATCTTGATCAGCTGTTTGTAAAAGGTATGCCAGTCAACATTAATGAGCTTGTTGATAAATGTAATGTCCCTTTCTCATTTTTGCAAAACATCCTGTATATTATTGTTGTTATTATGGCAAACTATGACTCCCTCATATGTACAAACACTGCTCCTAATGTTAATAGGTTACAATCCCTCTACAAATCGAATATGACTGCTTCCTTGTATTATAAAACTCTGCTGCAAAACTCTTCTATGCAAACTATGCAAGATTGCTATTTTGCTTGGCAGCACGATTGTGCTCTAATGGATAGTCAACTAGAATGGTCTCAATTTTGGAATCACATATCTAAAGCCACCACATCGGCAAGTTTACTACAGACAACATACTATTTTCATCATTGAATTTGCATTACTCCTTCATTTCTTTTCAAATGTGGCATATGCAAAATGGCAATTTGTTGGAGCCACCTTCAACCCTCAGAGTCTTTTAAGCATATGGTCCCTGAATGTAGATTTGTTAAACCCTTTTGGCTCAGCATATGGAAAACCCTCAAAAGCATCTTCAACATACTAATTTACTTCTGTCCTCGAGTTCTTTTTTCTGGCAGTGTTATTTTAAAAGATGTTATTGGTAAAAAATAAGTGCTTCTTGTTCGACTTGTTTATTATGCTTGCCATTAGAAGTATTTCATCCAACTGGAAAAATGTGGATAAACTTCATTATAAGATGCGGTGGAATGCAATCTGTAACACTCATAGACTACAGAGGTACAATGCTTCAAAGCACTGTGGTGGTGAATGCTGTCCATCATTTACAAAAATGCTTAAGATGATGATGATGAAAGGAGATCACTAATGTTTAATTACAGAAAGGGAAGTTGTGTTGGAATTACATCAGCAAAATGAACATAGTATGAATACACAAAAGGGGTGCACGCTTTTAGTTCCTTGTTTAATACAACACACTAGTTTCAGACTAGTTTTATATTAAATATGTTTGTGATGTTTGTGATGTACGGATGTTTTTACCCTGTGAATTTGAGCCACATATTCATTATTACACTGTATCTGCACAGATGCGCTTTCATTTACTGTGCTTAGCATGACATGTTGCACTGGTTGTATTGGGATGGAGCTTGCCAGCAGAGAAGCTGCTTGACTTGTCCATTCTTGATCTTTTAAAAGGCTCTCTCTTCCTAAATATCTTTCCGCTCAAGCTCTTCGCTCATCTGTTTCCAGCTCCCTCAGGGTCAGTCCCTTCTCCAAGCTGCGAGTTGGTGGTAGATCTCTTTCTTCTGCTGTAGCCTCCCTCTAGAGCAGCCTCCCTCCCTCCCTGAAACTTGAGGAGAACCACCTCCGGTTCTAGAAGCACCTCAAGACCTTCCTCTTTGCTTCTGCTTTCTCTGCTCCTCTCTCCTGCTGATCTCCTGGCTGAATCTGAAACTGCTCTGGTTACCGGCCTACCCTCTGATCTCGGGCCCAGGTCGCCTCCCTGCCAGTTGCACATCTGCACTGCCCCCTGGCAACCCTTGCACTTGGGGGCTGTTTCTGTAACCCCACAGCCTCTACTAGCACTTGCCCCTGATGTCTGTTCCTACCCTTGCACTTGTCACCAGCTGGCCGCTCTTGTTTTTATTGTCTTATTTACTTTTATCCTATGTACTGCACTGCTCCCGCCCCCTTCCCCCTGCACGTTTCCCCTTGCCTTCCCCCCTGCACTTGCGTGATTCAATGTGACCTGGCCTAGTAGGATCGCTGTCTGTCTTCCCTTTGTTTCCCCTCCCCTGCCTCGTTGCGCCTTGAAACCCTTGTGTATAGGCGTGATATAAATGCCATATCATATCATATCACACCACCTAGGGTTCAGTGGGCAAATTATCAACAGGTACCTATGAGAAGAAAGATGGATATGCAAACAACTGGAACCAGTTTCCACAATGTGTTGGACGTGAACCTAACAGAGATCTCAGAGACTTTTTGCCATGGGCCAAGTTGTAAGACAGCAGGGATGTGCAACCATACTTTTCACCTGCCATATTATTTAGTTACCAACAACCTCTCTCCACCAGAAAGTAAGTTCAGCCATGATGAAGCTCATTGAGGATCCTTTTAATACACCTCCATGTACAACAAGCCACACAAAAAAAACACAAAACAAGCATTGGCAAAGGAAATCATTGTTGGCTTTAGCATGGACATTGGAATGTTGGCCTGTAAGTAATATGTAAAGGATGACCAAGGGTCAAAGAGGAGTGGTGAGGAGTGAGGGAAAGTGGAAGATGCATGCAGGAAATGAAGGTTAGTGAGTAGCATGGGAAAGGATTAGAAAGGAGGGAAAGGGAAGAGCTTGCAGGAAATGAAGGTTAGTGAGTAGCATGGGAAAGGATTAGAAAGGAGGGAAAGGGAAGAGCTTGCAGGAAATGAAGGTTACTGAGCAGCATGGGAAAGGATTAGAAAGGAGGGAAAGGGAAGAGCTTGCAGGAAATGAAGGTTAGTGAGTAGCACGGGAAAGGATTAGAAAGAAGGGAAGAGCTTGCAGGAAATGAAGGTTACTGAGCAGCACGGGAAAGGATTAGAAAGGAGGGAAAGGGAAGAGCTTGCAGGAAATGAAGGTTAGTGAGCAGCACGGGAAAGGATTAGAAAGGAGGGAAAGGGAAGAGCTTGCAGGAAATGAAGGTTAGTGAGCAGCACGGGAAAGGATTAGAAAGGAGGGAAAGGGAAGAGCTTGCAGGGAACTATGTGCAGATGAGTGGGCAGGTAGAGGGGTGCTGCAGTACACAGAGTGAGTCAAACATCACCCCTGTAACTTTCTTAATAGCAGGCCCCGGGAGATATATAAGCACCCACATGTCAGCAACTTTCACCAGTGAAAGCCAGTTGGAAATAGTCAACTGGGATTTTCACCAGGGCACCCTGCCTTTGATTGACCAATATGAGGCAGAGGCAGATGATTACAGCAATGCTTGGGCCATCTCAATTGGCTCCTTTTGGAAATGGTTTCTACCATATCCATTTGCTGAGTTATAGGTTGTATCAGACAACCCGGTCACCTATACAAATGGCAGGAACTAAATGGTTTTATGCACCATAATAAATACATTTTGTATTTAATACCTTACATTCATGGTTTCTTAATTTAACAAAGAGTCTAACTAGAACCCTAACCTTAAATGTTCTTTCACAAAAAAGGGTTTGCTTTACCAAACATAATATATAGGAATTCCTTCCATGAATCTTCAAAATGTATTTCAAGACCGGCATAGAAAGGTTCCTATGTGTACATGATTTTTTTAAACACGGACAAAGAAGTGTGGGGGTCATATCCTTAAATGACCAGTGCTTGAAAAAAGTATGTTAGGATAAGTCTACCACTTAGAATTCCATGTGCCATTTCCTAATAAAGAGACAATTATAGGATTAACACAAGTAGTAACCTGTTTAAGTACATTTTCCAAACAGCATCGAAAATGAAGACTGTCAAGCATACATTGTTGTTCAAATAGGTGTTTGTTTTTCCATTTAAAGGGACCGGAATGGGAGACAAAAGGTCCACATCCTTAAAGCCAGCAGAAAATGCAATACATTCCTGGGTCTATAGAGATGTATTAATATTCAGAGGTATTATAGAACCAGGCAACGTTTGTTTGCACTGCATCTGCAGCCCATTAACGTGGTAAGGAAGTTGGAGACGTGCAGGTAAGTCCCTACCAAACAGCAGCCCTCGATATCTTGCACTTGCAAAATCTGAATGACAGCACCAAAAGGCCAATGGCAGAGGCTGCCCGTAGCCTGTGGTGACATGGGGCACCAATGACTACACGGCATGAGTTTGGAAAGCGTGGGGATATGGAAAAAGCACAGACGCGTATATGACATAATCCTGTCAAACTACAGAAGAGCACATGAAGCGGTTTTGACAGGAAAACATCAGAGGGAGGAAGCAGACCCCATACAGGTGGCCACTGTATAAAGTACAATAAAAAGACAGAACATGAACATGTTACATGCAGTTAGTGTTTATGTTTACTTAGCAGGATGAGGAGACAATGGATGATAAGCAAAAAATGCCGACATCTCCTGTTTCTGCACAGAGACATGTCTATGTGTGCCGGTTTATTTCTATGACTAGTCCTTCACCGAAACAGCAAAAGATTGTCCTGGGGCCAGGTCCACATGCAGTATTTCATTGATGAGTTAGAAGCAGTTTAAAGCCCACCAATGAAGGCAGTCGTCCCATTAACAGAGGGCACTGACGTGTCATTTGACACAGCCCAGCAGATGAAAGGAGGCAAACGCAACGTGAAATGGATGCATTAACGAGGCTCCACAGACAGATCTTTAAGGGCACGAAGCAATAAAGTAGAAATTAATGTTGCCTTCTCTTTTCAGCACTTAACTGTCACTCATCCTAAAACCCCTGTCAAAACAACCAGAAGAGCCATTACTTTATTTGAAATGCAGTCCTAAGCTTGACTCAATAAATAGTGGTGTTAATGTAGTTTCTGATCAAGTGCCATTTGATCTGTGTAAACGGTTGCCATGGTAACTATGTTTTGTCTCGAGTAGCAGAATAAATGGTCGCGTCTACCCTATAAAACATTACAGGACAGATTAGTTATTTTTCTCTGTAACGTCATACATAGTTTGATGAGGAGACGCCTGTTTTCTTTCTAAATGCAATCAAGTTTTAACAGTTCAACCACAGAGTTTCCGCCATTTATCATTCGCAACCCAATTCTTACACAGAATGAAGCGCACGTGATTGATTTTTAGAAGAGAAGCAAATAGTCCTTCGTTCTGCACAAAACAGACTCAACGTTATTTTCCAAATCAGCCATGAGAGATTTGCCATTTAGAGAAATCCTCTTTTAAATCTGATCCTTGCTTCCAAGAAGTGTGTACTGTGTTCACTGGCCTACTCATGGGAGTCTGTAAGCCACATTTGTTTTGGCACAAAGCCAGGCTTTTTTAGGTTCATCTGTCCATCCAGTGAATACAAAATCAGGAGTTACGAACAGAACGTGGAACTAGTCCTAGGCGCATTCTCTGCAACAGCAAAGTGTATCTGGATTAAAATGAGCGCTGCTCCAACACAAATTACAGCTAAGTGAGGACATGCAGTGACAAATGCATGCACGTATTGTGCAAGTCAGTGGGAAGGGAACAGAAAATAATATTTATATATGTCAACTATAATTTATACTAATCGGTCAGTAGCGTTACGAATCCTTGAAAAACTCAATATCATTGTTTCGGGTCACTTTTTAAGAACTGGAAAGGGGGAAAAAGAAAAATATTCAGCTTAATCCCATTGTTGAAAATGTATGTTATGCATATATTAGAGCGGTTTATTGGAACCGAGAAGAATATTTAGAATTTGCTCCGGCATACACAGATGCTTGTTGGACAAGGGAATAAAGATTGAGGAAATATGCGTAATAATTAGTAAAGTAAAAAATCATGGGCTTTGATGGAATGGCACCTGCAGTTGTATCTAGTCAGCCATAAGTATGCTCTTGTATTTTAACTTGCTTATTTAAACAAACATTGTATACGTTCAGTGTGATGAAATGACTGCTGCTCTGGGCCTACACAGCCTCACGCTACTAATAAACCAGCAGTGATCCCAATCATAAAAGTGAACCAGGCATAGAGCAATAGGTATACCGTCTTTTGATAACGTGGGCCCAGGGTAGGCTAAATCCTCAGGAGAGGAGTCAGGTGATACAGTTGCAACCCAACACAGCAATAATATTCTGACACTAAAATTAAAAAACAACCCATCAAGGTTCAATGAAAAAAAGTACGGAATTTAATATAAAAAATCAATGCACAAAACTATTTAAAAACACTCCAGACCCCCCCACAACCCACTGTAAGAGCAGCACAGAGAATGCAGACTTTGATGAGAAAGGGCTGTCTGGGCTGATAAGCAGGGGTGTTCGGGCAAATGATATCAGAAGCAAAGTAAAAGTTAAAGAATAAATCTTTAAAAACAAGAACAGGCTTAAAGGTCACTATAGGCCTTTAAAATGGGCCAGGGGGCATGGCCTCTCCAAATACCTTTTTGTTTCTTGTCTTTGGGGATGAACAGCATTGAGCCAAGCTTCTATCTGCTTTCTTAGGTGGCGATTCAGCCTAATGTTTGTGAACTAG
Organism: Ambystoma mexicanum; assembly: GCF_040938575.1. Taxonomy (NCBI): domain Eukaryota; kingdom Metazoa; phylum Chordata; class Amphibia; order Caudata; family Ambystomatidae; genus Ambystoma; species Ambystoma mexicanum. Next base: position 219,418,911 of record NC_090936.1, on the reverse strand, counting down.
TCGACTGGGTCCAACATGCAGTGCAGTCCAAGCAGCAATGTCACATGACGTGGAGAAGTTTGGGACAGGTTGGTGATGTCTGTATCGGTTTAACTCACAACGGGATCAAAACCCGGAGCCAGGGCTCAGGGCTTTTTCCGGAATTCTGGGTAAATGGGAGAACCAGTCCAGAGTCTCTGGGGTAATGGTGAGTCCTTTTTTTGCCCTTGCCAACCAGGTAGGTTTGTGTAGGGCACTTGCAGAGGCTGTGTCATCCCCAGTGGCAGATCCTTTGTAGCAGTGTCTCATTTGAAGTAAGTCTTGTCCACAACAGTGTCTCCCCGTATGTGCCACAATAAGGTGTTAGGGAGCATATATTGCTTCTGACTTGGATGCATTCTGTCTTCACCTCTATGGTGCATGACTTTGGAATAGAACAAAGATCCAGTGAGTCCAAAGCAATCTTGCGGTAAGGGGTCCAATCTAGGCTGTTATGACAAGTGTCTTTCACCTTTTGACATCATACCTAAAGTGCCATTTCTGCTGGAAATTGTGAGGACAGAAGATGTAGAGAGCCCTAGCAAAAACCAAGATGGTGAAAGACCGCTCTCGGCCTACTCTAGCCCTGCACCCACCCGTCCTATGTATGCTGACTTGAAAGGAACTTCAGTGGTCATCATCCTGGGATGTAAGTGTCTTTGTTATGGTAGTCCTGCCTTTGAAGCATGAATGATTATCTGGTGATCTCCTGGGGTGGATTCATATGCCTTGGGAAGAGGGTGTTGCTTTTCCTCCAGGCAGATCAAAAGAAATCTTCCTGGTCACTGTCCCAAATGGCTGTTGTGGATCATTTATCAAATCAAAAAATCTAAGGCATTTACACCATCACATTAAGTTTGCCATTAGATTGGATGGAATTATTAGTAATTCCAGTGATTAAAAGAGGCCTTATGAAGGTCCTAGAAATTACAGTTTACTTTCTTTAACCAACTTATCAAGTAACATCTTGTTTTAGTAATGTAAAAAGAGCCACTTAAGTAGGTGGAGGAAAAACATCTGCTCTCCCCCTCAAAAACATGTTTTAGAAAATGCCTGTCTGCAGTTTATAATGTTTTTTTTTTATTTTTAAATACTAATGATGAGAAACTTGTAACTGGGAAACCCTCCCTTTATTGTTGCTTTCCTTGACTACTCAGAGGTGTTTGACAAAGTAAATTGATGCAGGTTTTAGAAAACATTAAAAGGAAAGGATATTGATTCTGGCCTCTTGAATCTTGTGATGATGTTTCATGTGAACACAGTATTGAGAATTAGGGTGGAGAGTGGAGGCACCTAAACACAATTTATGAAGGTGGCCTGTGGACTGAAGCAATGGAGGTGGCCATTGGAGTGAAGCAATCATATGTTTGTGCACCTCAACTGTTCAATATATTTATGATAACTCTTCCAGAGTGTTTTAAAATTGTGTACACGTGTGCATTCAAAATAGGCTTATTTCAATTAGGTTGGTTAGCGTATGCAGATGACATTGTTCTGATGGATCGAACTCAAATAGGATAAGACAGGATGTTATTGGGTGTAGAGAAACATGCACAAATTAACTTTGAGAGGTGAATCATTCTAAGTGAATGGTGATTGGAATTGAGCAAAACATGCTAAAGAAATAATGTATTTAGGAACACTGTTTGTTTGTGAAAAAAGTCAAAAAACGAATAAACAAAAGAATGTAAACAAAGCTATCAGGATTAATCTTAGCATATAAACAGAGGGTTATCCAGACTATTTATTATGGTTTTCAGACAAGCCTGTGCTGTGTTTGAAAGCTATAATAAATTAGATGATTATGGGAACTGCATTATCATTACTGCTGGGAACCCCTATATGTACATCAGAGTGAATTAGTTTTATTTCACTTGCAACTCGGGCAAGATTTAGGTATGTAGTGTTGTACTTATAAAGCAAGCTTTCTTTACCTGACACAGTCATGGGTACAATAAATTACTACATAAAGATGGTACATTTCTTGGCCCAAACCTTCTTGCCTCGCTTTTGTACAGAGCAGGTCCATAACTTCTTAAAACTGCTAGTGTGGAATATTGCGGTATTAAACAGGAGACTCACCAGTCCTGAATGGTGGCACATTATCAATAAATATCACATTTTAATGTTTCAAGAAACCTGGTCCGTTGATCCTATTTATATCCAAAGATACCTTTCGTATTCCTTTCCAACAACAAGGACCAGCTGTATGTTAAGTTTAGGGGGGTAGCTCTCTGGGTCTGGTGAACTTTTACAATAATAAATATGGAAAGGTTCTATGGCCAATTACACTTCACTTAAGGAAATCATGAATATAATCATGTTACAGAATCTAATTACCCAATAATAATAGGAGAGCATTTTAACCTCAGACTTGGCACAGGGGAGGGGTTTCTGCAAGAAAATGATGAGTAATTACCACTGTGCTAACCCAAACCTAGATTGGCAGACTTGCAAAATTCAGACAGGACACTGTCTCTGTGGGAAATTCTACTTGGAACGGGCTTTAGAGAAATAAATGGGAGGACCAGCTCACTTGTTTCAGGTCATTATAATTTTGAGAGTGGGAGATTCAGGTGTATTATTGATTGTATACTGGTGTCGATCGTTTGGTGGGCTAGTATAAGTGACTTTGAGGTCCACAACAAGAGTGAAAGGGACCACAATCCATTTCAGCTCAATGTGCCTCGGGGGGGGGGAGCAAACACACACAGTTATATGCTTTCCTACAGATATAACTAAGAAGGGTACAAGGATTGTATGTTGGAGGACAGATAAGTAATCCAGTTTACAGACTAGGGTTAATGTCTCCAACAAATTAGCATTCATGAGCCGATGGATATATGTACAGCATTCTCCTCAATATGGAGGATATGCAATATGATTTTTAGACCATCAGGCTATGGTGAAGATGGGTCAACTAAAACTATGAAGACATCTTGGCTATCACAGGCATATAAGGCTAAAAGGAAAGGGCTAATTATAGCTCTTAAGCATCGGTCTCCTGATATTAAGGTAATTAGAGGGAAGCAGAGAGAATATAAAAGTGAACTGGGCAATAGGAGGAGGGAGATTACAACTGACAAGTGGGCTAGCTTATGTGATGCCGCTGGCAACGATGACAGTAGTGTCTTCTGGAACAATTCATATTGATCTACAATTAACATGCTATGTTATAAAAAATAAGGTTTCAGCTAATGAAGTCATGACCCACACCTAGCTTGTTGTACTGTATGTATATGATCACTGCATCAAAATTCATTTGACCTTGCTGCTTCCATCTAAAGATCGAAAGATAGCAGAGAAAAGTTTTTAAATTGTGCTGATCAATTGCATAGTATTTTATATATGTATACACAGAAATAACATTTGTGGATCCTTCTACTTTATCAGTTGAAATGTTGTATCATTAATCAAAAACTTTAAAATATACACGTTTTATCGACACATGTCTCACTGCTCATCTTGGTAGCTTCATCAGGAGGTTAGCAATTGAAATTGTTTTCAATTTGTACACTGAGGTGTATGACAGAATAAGTAAGGAAAGTCACAAAAGAAAAGTATAATAATGTGTGTTCTGTTTTACAGACATAGAATAACATTATAAACATCTTAGCTAATTTAGTATTTCTCTTGATTCTCCTAAATTGATATCTTGTGGTTGTGTACATGTAAGGTATCCGTTCAGAAAAAGGAGGAAAGAGGGGAAAACGTGATTGCTCTGTTTAATTTGTTGTTGATATTTTAGCTCCATTAACATAGTATTTCTTGCACAAATTCATAGGACCAATGCCTGGGTAGAACAAATAAAAGAATGAAACATCAAAGGTCTTCTAAACAATGATGAATACAAATGTTTAGCAATCAGTTATCCAGTGTGGACTACCATATAATGCTGAGCCAAAATATACAAGAAAGATTCCACATCTCCACCAGTTGCCCAATCGTCAACAGCAAAGTATCATTAATAGTGTAGAAATCGTGTTTTTTATACACATATTTTTAAACTAATGATAAATACACCTTAATAATACACTGAAGATACACTGGATGTCACATTCCAACTAGAAAACATACTTTGGGGAATAGGTTTCTTATTGGTGACCCTGCATGTTCCTGCCATCTATGAAAGATCTTGCATGAATTGTGCATAACCGCCACATACAAAAAAACACGTTCTGTGTCATTAGCAGAAACTAATAAAATGCTATTATATATGTTAACATTTGACTCATGGACCCACCTTGCCTTTCTAAATGAATTAAACATAGAGTACTGTGGCATGTATATTGATGGTAGTTTCATGATTTGAAAAAAGAAACCACATCACTAATTATATATATGTAGCCTTTTAGAATGGCAACAATTACAAAATTAAACTGACCATGAAACACGCTGTGGAATAAACAGTGCCCTAGATCTGCAGATCTATATACATGACAATTATCTCTAAATTACACTTTTCAGTAATAGCAAAATGTGTCATCATATGCATATGGATAACAATATCTCTTATGGTAAATTCCTATGTGTTAGATTCGATACTTTTGACCTTTCTAAAATTAGCTGAGGGAGCCTCATTCCCTACAATAAATACAAATTGAGGCACAAGGTCATACAAGAAAACTCCATTTCCTATTATTTATGAGATGGTATGTTATTGAAACATCAAAAGCACGAACCCTCCTGGTGCTGGCATAGGTTAACATAACTTTGATAGTGGACACCCAAGAGTTGTGAAGTAAGAAGAGAAAGAGGTGATTTTTTACAAGCTTCCAGGTGCAAGGTGATCTTCCACAGCCCTACCATGGAGCAGAAGCAAGTTCCAGAGACTGCCTGCAAATAATGAAATAGTTTGGCTGCCTGAGCATGCTCTGATTAGTTTCGGGATTGAGAGAAGCATTAAGCACCTTCCCATCATTGTCCCTTATAGCTTCAAATCAGATAATTTCATGACAATGCTGTCAGAATGCTATGCACCACTCACATTTACATTGACTACTTTATTATGTTGCTCTTATTTTTTTAACATTGATTAGAAAAAGCACCAGAGAACAATAACATTTAATTTAGCTATTTTTCACACCAGTGTAAATAGGTCAGTCACCGTATAGGCTATATGCCCTTGCATATCAAAGGTGTGTAGCATTTGTGCCATTAGTTTGTAGCACTACCACCAAGAATGGAAGAATGAAGGAGGGCCAATGAGACTACTTTATGTGTTCATCAACAAAATACATTTGAAGAGTACAAGGGTGAAGAGGTCAAACTGAGGGCATCTTTAGCCTGCAACAGTGTAGCAGTTTGAGAGTGAAACCATCTTTGTTAGGTAAAATTGATAGTCTGAACCGGAGAATATTAGGGATAACCTTTCTGGGTAGAGTGGAACAGGCCACTTTGTTGTCTCTCAGCCATTCTAGGATGAATTCATGATTAGAAGCAAAAGAGACCACTGCATGGATGGCTGTGTAAAAACAAAAAATGTTGAAGAAACTTCTCGAATGTTTAAACTTCATCTCTTTCGCTATTATGGGTAATTTTATTCCATCCAGTCTCCCGGTAGCTCAAATCTATATGAATTCATGCCAAACCTATTTGCATGTAATGGTATAACACAAAATGTGGGGGCCCCTGTGTGAGCCATGATGAAGGCCCACCCAGCTCCTCAAAAAAACATGGGACATGCCACAGTTCGTGCCAGCCTGAGCCACCATCCATGCACAATGTGCCTGATAATCATGCCTCTGCATGGACATGCACATACTGTGCTAGGTGAAGGATGTAAATATGATTTTTAATCAAAGCAAAAATCTTTCACCCAGCGTAGAAACAAAGGGGAATTGTCTGGCCTCTGGCACGCAAATGTACCGACCAACACAATATTGCCACTAATATGAGGGAGTGACTGTGCACAGAGCGGGATATCGAACCAATGGAATGGTGTTCAGGGGTCAGGGTTCTCGCTCCAAGAAATCTTTTTGAATAATGGGTTCAAAATGTGCATTATACAAAACATTTTATGTGACAAATTAGGTAAACATCCAGACAGTTTGCAATCTGTTTTGTAGGTTAACTCATACCTTTCCCAATACATGTGCATGCCTTTGCCCACATTATATGTCATTATAAAATAAATGTTCATGCTGGCTGTGCAAATACATGTCCATGCTGGCTGCACCAACATATGCCAGTACTCACATATAAGAGCATACTCATGTTTGCTTTGTGAATAATGCCAGTAATAATACTAGAAGTAAACATGACCAAGCTGGTTCTTCCAATATATACCAGTACCCAATGTAAGAACATACTCCTGTTGGCTCCTCCATTGAATATGCCATTCCAGAATTACAAAGCATGTCAAAACTGGTGCCAATGTAGGCCAGTCTAGTCATGTTAGAACACTTATCATTCTTGATTTCTCATACATGCTCAGTAAAAAATGTCACGCCACACTGAGAAATGGCTAGACTGGCTGCACCAAAATGAAAGTCTAGCCACATAATAACACTGATCATGCTTGCTTTATCATAGATGCCTAGTAAGAATATGTCATGCTACAGTAGGAAGTGGTTCGACTGGCTGCACCAAAATACCAGTCTAGCCACATAATAACAGTTATCCCACCTTTATCATAGATACTCAGTACAAAATGTCATGCCACAGTAGGAAATGGGTAGACTGGCAGCACCAAAAGGCTGGTCTAGCCACATAATCACACTTATCATGATTGCTTTATCATAGATGTGCAGTAAAACATGTCATGCCACAGAAAGCAATGGAAAGACTGGCTGCACCAAATGCTAGTCTAGCTCTGTGATAACACTTATCAAGCTTGCTTTATCATAGATGCTCAGTAAAATATGTCTTGCCACAGTAAGAAATTGCTTGACTGGTTGCACCAAAATACCAGCCTAGCCATGTAACCTGATAATCATGCTTGATGTATCATAGCCGCTTGTCTGTCTCATTCTCCTGCCATCCCATCATCCCCTCCTCATCAATGTCAATAGCTCTTACTCTATCACTAATGTCTCCCGACCTGTTTGATAGCAGCTTGTTTGTCTACCCCCCACCCCCCCCCGCGCCCTGCATTTGTTCTCTAGTGCCTCTCCCCCTCCAGCACTATCTAAAATGTCCTCAGGCCTAGTACGATTGTCGCTTGTTTAGTTCTTATCCTTCTCCCTTACTCCAACCTCCCTACATACCCCCTTCCTCTCGTTAAACTCTGGCACTACCTCAATTGTCATCAGGCATTGTAATGTAGCCGCTTGTCGGTCTCATTCTCCCTCCCCCTCCTCATCATTGTCTTAGCACTTGCAGTATCTGAAATGTTGTCAGGCTGATTATGATAGTTAATTTTTTACATTCTGAATGTATCAGGGACTTGTAAGATTGTCACTGTATTCTCCTATGTTCCCTCCCTGCCTTGAAGCACTTTGAAACACAATTTGTATAGGCGCTATACAAATAGACAACCAATTAATCAAAAGATGCTTGCTTTATCATGGATGCCCATTAAAAAGGCAGTGGTACCACACGCCATACTTGCCCACCTCCTGGCCACATCTACACCCTCTGTTGCCCACTCACCAATATCAGCTCTTGGCCCAGCACAAACATAAGCATACACACATTCTCACAAAATTCAACGGCTCATTTACACACCGAGCCACCCATCATCATACACACTCATTCATTTACACACACATTACCTATATAATACATACCCTTGCATACACACTAGCATACATACATACACACATGCAACCCCCTCACACGCACACACACTTAAAAAATGATTTGTTTAATTACATGATTATGTTGCCTGGCCCCTGAGAGACTCCTTTCCAGCAGGCCTTCAGTCCCTGTCAGGTGCTGCATGCAGACCAGAACCAGGGATCTCTCAAGCAGGGGATGTTTAGTGGTTCCTGACATGCGCAGAGGAACCAGAGCATATCCATCTCGCGCTGCACATCAGAAAGAAATTATTTTTTTAGCAGCTCGAGATGGTAGTGCTATGGTGGTGCATTGCCTGGAAAGAATTTTTTTCTGAAGTAATTCAGAAAGAAATAATTTCCTTTGCAGTATGAGATGGAGGTGCTCTGGAGCCAAAGTGCCCCAATCTCTTGTCGCAGAATAAATAATTACTTTCTAAAGTCTCAGTAGTTCAGAAAGAATTGCTTTTGCTGCACAAGATGGAGGCAGAGAATTTCCATCTTTTTCCACAAAGGAATAATTTATTTCTGAAGTCTTTGCATCACATGCAAATCAGGCTTGGCCCCACCCCAAAAGGAGCAGTCTAGGCCAAACTGCTAGCTTCCATCCCTGCTGCGTAAACCCAAGAGCAACCCCATCAATGTTTCAGACCATCATCAGTCAGCAAGCTTGTGACAAACATCTGATCATGCCCATCCATTTTGGTGTGGTGTCAACAAAACAAAAAGGAAATGTCTGGATGTTTTTTAATGATGCATAACCTCTGACATTGCTATAGGCAAGGTGCTACACTGCCTGCCATGCCATTTCAGAATGGAAAAGAACACATGCAAAAAATGCTTGGTCCCACACAAAAGGGAGCAGTCCAGCCGAACTGATAGGTTGCATCCCTTCTGTGTAAAACCACAAACAACCCAAGACATGTTTCTGGCTGAGTAACAACCATCAGTGGGATGAAGCTTGGGTCTATAGGGATAGTAAGCTTGGGAAACACATCTGGGCATACCTGTCCCTCTTGGGGTGACTTCATAAAAACAAAAGGTGGTGGCTGGAATGTTTTGAATGATTCATAACCTTTGGAACTGCTCTAGGCAACCCTCCAGACGATGGATTTTCAGCCTGCCATGCCACTACAAAAGTGAAAAGGCCATGTTTAACTCAGACTTGGTCCCAAAGCGGGTGTTGTGCCTTAGAAAAGACAAAGTGCCACATTAGTCCTCATGCTCATCTCTGTGATCTGAGGTCCGTGACAAGAGATCTAACACCTGCCATTATATAAGCGCACATGCAGTTCACATACCAGTCTCCTGCTCCCATATAACAGTGCATACCAACCCGATAAACATCAGGGCTACAGATTGAACGATGGGTCACCATGCATCTGTGTGAACTATGATGGCATGGAGACTCATTGGTGGTAGCCTGCCCATTCATCCTCCTGCATTATTTTTCACCAAATAAAATATTGGGTATGAGGCATGTAAAATGATGTAAAGAAATGCAAGAATAAGGTTTGATCAGTTCAGACTAGACGAGCAGGTTGGAAAACACAACTTGGAGATAATTACCTTTCACATTGGTAGGAGCTCATTGCAAACAAAGATCAGGATGGCTACACTCTGAGGAGAGGAAATAAAAATAGAACAGCAAATGATGCCCTTGTGTTCCTTATGTGTGAGTAAAGAACAAACCTCCCACGCATTCATAATGTCTATCTGCCTAGAACAAGAAGTGAAGGCAGGTGCTGTAAGGAACAAGTTCGACGAATTAGCCAGGTCAAGTGGATTGTCCTCTGCTGCTGCAAGGCACGATACTCTAAAGAGCAGTTTATACCCCAGGGAACACTTTGTTATTATACTTATTCTTATGCATTGCGATGAATTACAAAACTACACTTTATTTGAAAAATGTGAATGCCTGGTAAGAAAGCTTATGGGGGTTAACTCAGCCTGCCTAGTCTCCAAGGGAAATACAAATGACTGTCTTTAAATTGGTGTTTTCTATATGTATATTTTTCTTATGTTTTTAGTGTTTGGAATTTTAGAAGAGTACATTATACCCTGTTAGTCGCATAGGTATTCTATGTGTAAAGGTTAAACTTACAAGAAGTGTGTGGCTATATGTAAAATCACCATGACTGGCATAACATACGTGTTACACCGGTGTAAGTGCAATTAGCACTCGGGCAAACATTGCTCTAGTGATATTTGCACTTGCACCAGTACAAAGGTTATATAATACCATGTAAATCAGCAAATGTGCGTGTGCAACAGTTTATTCACTGTTCAATGTATCAACAATGCATCTTGCAAAGTACATGTTTGCACTATTAGCCACTCAAACATGAAATGCTGGCAAGAGAACATTTTTGTACGTGGGGTAAAGATAAAACCAGGTCACAGAAAACATGATGTGATGGAGGAGAGGGCTGGGAACAATCAGTAGTCATAATCTTTATTTAGAAACTTAAAAACCACCATAAAAACAATAAAAACAGTGCAACAAATAAATCTAACCTAGCAAAAACGATCTCTCATTGATAATTCTCTTCCAAATAAGTATATAGTTTAGGGGCAACATCTGTTTGGTATGAAATATTATTTTTGCATTGATAAGCAATCTGAGATGAAAGCCCTTAAAATAATAATTACACATATTTTCTCCTAAATAATTTAAATTTAGGGCACAAATGTGTCCCATGCTCAACAGAGATACAATCAAAATATAAGGTGGCAGCAACATAGAATGTCATTTTCAGTTGAGTTACAGAAGCTAGTAGAAGCAATCGATCCTAAAGTTAAACAAAACACCCCACGTACCCAGAGCGACAAACCAACTAATCAACATGCCGGCATACCAATAGCAATGCACCCCTTGCTGGGATAGGGGGTCATTACCGGGGCAGGTAATTTCCAGGGCTAACTTTAAGCCTGTGCTTCGCTCTTGCTTCTAACCTATGCATTGGGTCATTAGCAGGGTGCATCCAGAAGGATGAGAGACCCCAGGGCCATTTTCTGTGATTCTGTGATTGGGAAAGTGAATAACTTTACTTTGTGTGTTGTCCTCACGCTCGAAGAGGCCTCCCCACTTCCTGGTGCCTTAGCCCTCCTCCTAGCCTCGCATATGAACTCCGATTGGTCCAGAGGGCCTGGGCTAGAAGAGCGACATATACCTAGGTATTTCCATTGCGGCAGCCGTTTCAAAGCTGCATCCAGCAGGGTGAAAGCCCCCAAGTGCATTTTCTCTGATTCAATGATTGGGAAAGTGTGTAGCTTTATTTTTTGTGTTCTTCTCACGTTCGAGGAGGCCTCCCCACTTCCTGGTCCCTGAGCCTGCTTCCCAGCCTCCTATCTGTGCTCCGGGTGGTCCAGAGGGCCTGGGCTTAAAGAGGGACATATCCCTCGGTATTTCCATCGTGTCAGCCATTTGAAAGCTGCATCCAGCAGGGTGAGAGCCCCCAGGGGCATTTTCTGTGATTGGGAAAGTGTGTAACTTTACTTTTTGTGTTCTCCTCACGCTCGAGGAGGCCTCCCCACTTCCTGGTCTCTGAGCCCGCCTCGCTGCCTCCCATCTGCACTCCGATTGGTCCTGGCATCACTCTTAAACAGCCTTCCCTGGGCAGCCCTCACGGCTAATTGCCCTTAGGCAAAAAGCAGCTCCCACCTAGGCGGCTGCTGGTGTGTGTCTGCAGGTGTCCGCATGGGATGCTAGCTGCCAGCCACCATCCCTCTGACTTCCCTGCTACTCCCTTCCCCCACCTGTTGATTATAATTTGCACTGTATCAGTACCTAAAATTGCATTGCGAAACCTAGGCCTTTCTCCCTCTATTCAGGATTTTCAAACTTAGGTGGTATTTGTATGTTTTCCCCCTGTCAATTACGTGCAATTTGATAGTTCTAAATCCTGAGTGTTGTCATCTTGTCCTATTGCTCTACCGTCCTACATCTTGCTGTCTCATCTGCCTGCACCCTGCCCGGTGTCCTTCCCTAGTGTTTCCCCTCACCCCTCCCACTCTATGGTGCTCTCTGTCTCTCCTATTTTTTCTAACTGCTTATCTATTGACTATCCTGCCCTCCTCACAAAATCTGGTAGGAATATGTTTAAAAAGGATATCCTGGAGAGGCCACCAGGGGAAGCACAGGCGATGGCTGCCTGAAGACGCTGCTCCCGCCGAAACTGGGCCGTGTTGAGGGATTGAGCCCCCCCGCAACCCTCCACCAAATATCTGTGGTTCTCAGTGGCGGTGAACCCTGGGGAACCACCCCGGGCGAAAGAGTGACGCCGAAGGACCCTCGTGTGCCCGAGAACGAGGCCTCGTGGGCCAACGAGAACATCCACGAGAGGCCCTGCCCACCTCCAGAGATGCGCGGGGAGTCGTGGTGCGCGGTAGCCGTCAAGTCCTGCAAGTGCGCCTGACCTCTCCACCCTACCCTGGTCACAGAGCATGCCGGCGCTCCGGCGGGGGCTCCACCATCGGGGCGCGGCACAGGAGAACGGTACCAGCGCGGAGCGGAAGCCCCAGGCAGTGACTCGAGCCACGGACCCGGACCCGCCAAAGGAGAGGCAGCCCACTTGACCCGAGCTCCCGAACACGGAGCCGAGCAATAGGGGCACCGAGGCCCCATCCAGCAGACCCTGGCGAGGGCCATCAGAGCGGTGGACAGCGGACAACAGCGGGACACGGCTGGTGAGAGGCCCAGGCGGGAGGAGACTTACGCAGGTGGTGGCCCCTGGACTCCTTCCCAGGGCGAGTGCCCACCTGGAGACGAACTCTGAAGTAAACATGGCCGATAGTATCTAACGAGCTCGCCGTGGGCCTAGCCTGGACCCTCATCCGATCACAATTTGACACACATCGTCGCCACCTCCCCACCACAGGGACAGACGACCACAAGCAGCGGGAAAAGGGTGTGTAAAGAATGTGAGGCCCCCGCCGTTGGCCGGTGGGGCGTGTGCCCGCTCAAAGATAGCTCCCCACGGAGCGGTTCCGCCCGAAGGAGAGAGGGTAGTTTCACAGCAGGGTCATCGCTCCTGGCCCCGAGGACCACCGGCCGGAGGGAGAGAAAGGGAGATCGGATGAGCTGGCGCAACACACTCCAGGAGTATCGCTACCAGGACGCCAGAAGGGAGATTAGCGACCCAGAACGGACGACCAGAATGTCCCAGCCCGAGACCTCGCCCCCGCTCACCCTTACATTGGAAAAGGGCTTTGCCTCGGTCCTGCAGGAGATCAGAGACATGCGGGCAGACATTGGCCAGAAAATGGAGAATATGGACCGTAGGGTGGACAAGGTCAAGGACAGACTGTTGCAGCTGGAGACCAACCAGTCCTCAGCAACGACCCAAGAGATGGACATGTCCCTGAGAATAGCCGCTCTAGAAAAAAGAGATGAGGAGAGGGCCAGGCAAATGGATGATTTCGAAAATAGGGAACGGAGGAACAACCTCAGAATCTTTGGGGTGCCGGAGTCGGAAGGAGAAACGGAAAGAGAATTAAACCGGGTGGTGAGGGACATCATTACCCTCCTTTTCTCGGACGAGATGACGACCGAACCAACGTTTGATCGGGTCCACAGAGCGGGGGGCAGAGCTGGGGGCCCCCGGTCAATTCTAGTCTGCTTTCATTACTACACTGAGAAAGCGAAGGTTCTGGAGGAGGCCAGAAAGACACGGGAGATTACCTATAACAATGCACAAGTGTCCATTTTCTAGGACCTCTCTTCATATACGCTGGCCAAACGCAGAATGTGCCGCCCTCTAACACAAATGCTAAAAGGAAAGGGGGTGCGCTATAGATGGGGGTACCTCTTCTCCCTCTCGTTCGAGTACGAGGGTCAACGGTCGACCCTGATTACAGAGGAGGGCATAAGGGGAGCCATCCAAGAGTATGTGTCGGACACGTCCCCGTGAAGAGAACCCACGGGATTCGCAGCGGACGAGCCAGAGAACGCAGGCCACAAGGAGAGAGGAGAAAGAAGACGGGTCCACGGAAATTTAAGAAACTGAACCCGCCGTCCCTGATGACGTACAGGGAGGACGCCGACCCCGGACACGGAGGGGCGGGCCAGTCGGACCTGGGGTAGTCTGGTAGCTGAAACACCAATCTGGAAGTGAAAAATGGGTACGGGGAAACCAGGCAAAGAACTTGGTTCACCAGCACAACGTCCGGCCTGGCTCAAAGATGAGTTGACTTCCAGGACCATGGGGACCAAGGACGTAAGGGGCCTCCCAGAACAGCAAGAATGTCGGCTACCTGGGGGAGGGGGTTTTGGTGGGTGCGGGCGGAAAGGGGGGCTCAAGGAGGAGTGATTTCTGACATTAGCCCAGCCAGAGGCAGTAGGCTGGTGGTCTGGCCAATTACCGGCAATGGTTGTTCAGTTCGGAGGGGAAACCAGGGGGCAGATGGGGACAGGTTTAAGGCCCACCTGGGGGGCGGGGGAGGGGGCAAGGGAGATCAGGTTATAACACAAAAGGAGCAGGAAAGGAAAAGTGCCATGAGTCAGCTATCCAGTAAGATGTTGATCCTAGACAATGGCTGAGGATCTGCCTGCCCTGGACGTGGGTTCCCTTAATGTGCGGGGGTTAAACACCCCAACCAAGAGATCCTTAGTCTGCAGGGAATTCAGGAGGGCAAAGCTTGACCTGCTCTTTCTTCAGGAAACACACTGGGCTCGGGGGAACGAAACGAAATTGCGAGGAGGCGGGATCGGGGAGGTCCTCAGCGCATCCCACAGAACCAAGAAAAGGGGGGTAGCCATACTGCTAGCAAGGGATGTTGGCTTTGAAGTGGAAGCCACGGTGAAGGACCCAGAGGGCCGATATCTGCTGGCAAGGGGCTCCCCTCTGACTCTGGCAGTTGTGTACGGCCCCAATGAAGCCAGGCTCAATTCTGGGACGGAGTGAAGGACAGATTGAAATTGTTTGTTCACGGGATGTTGGTGGTGGGGGGGATTTCAATATGGTCCTAGACCCAACCGCGGATAGAAAAAACTTGGGGCCCCAACCCACTAGGGCTACAGATGAGACCATGGCCCGTACCTTCCAGAGGGTCAAAGCGGAGCTGGGCCTGGTGGACACCATTCCGACTGCCAGGACAGGGCTCCCATCCTTCACATACTACTCAGCAATCCACACATCATACTCCCATATAGACTACATCCTGGTAGACGAACCCCTTCATCCGCATGTCTCTGGCCACAGGGTTGACCCGGTCCCTTGGTCCGACCACGACTTGGTCCGTACCACCATAGTAGGGGGATGGCGGAGTGGCAGCAGAGGGCGATGGAAATGTAATGACACCCTGTTGAAGGACGAAGTTCTGGCACAGGAAGTGCAGGACGCCATCTCGGAGTACTTCGAGTTGAACGACAATGGCGAGGTGGGTACACACGTGCTGTGGGACGCCTTCAAGGCGACCTTACGTGGTGTCCTCATTAGAATGGGAGCCCAGAAAAAGAGGGAGAGGGAGGCCCAGGAAAAGTCCCTGAGGGAAAAGATAGCCCAAGTTCAGCCGGGTGACCTCCCGGAGGCACCCCTGGAAAGGGATCAGATTGCCTCCCTAGGAAATTACAAACTCCACTTGAAAGACCTCCTGCTACATAAGACTGAGCGGAGCCTCCAACTAGTGAAACAGAAATATTATGAGAAGAGGGACAGAGTTGACAAAATCCTGGCCTGGAAACTCAGAGAGATTCAGAGGAACAGAACGGTGAAGGCAGTGAAGAATGATCGGGGATCATTAGATCACGACACCCCAAACATTGGAGCAGCCTTTTGCCGTTATTATGAAAAGTTATACTCATCAGAATATGGCGGGGATGACACCCAGGGTTTCCTGGACTCCATCCAGATCCCGTCCTTGACAGGTGAAATGGCAGAGGGTCTAGAGGGCCGGGTGACGGAAGAGGAGGTGGAGCACGCAATCAGTGGGATGAAGGTGGGAACGTCCCTGGGGGAAGACGGCTTCTCTGTATACTTCTACAAGAGGTTTCGGGCTATCCTAGCCCCACATCTGGTGAGGGTGTTTAACGGGATGTTGGAGGGGGGCTCTCTGCCGGATACCATGATGAGGGCCATAATCGTGGTTCTGCCCAAAGAGAGCAAAGACCCCACTGAATGCTCCTCATATCGCCCTATTTCCCTCCTCAATATAGATGTTAAGATCCTGGCCAAGGTGATAGGCAAACGGATGGAGGGGATAATGCCCAAGATGGTTCAAGGGGATCAAGTGGAGTTCATAGGGGACAGGCAAGGCTCTGATAACATCAGGAAGACGATAGACCTAATCCACCATGCCCAAGAATCAGACCTCGAAGCAAGTCTGCTTTCCCTGGACTCCGAGAAAGCTTTTGACAGGGTAGAGTGGAGGTACATGCAACTCCTCCTCCGTCGAATGGGCTTCGGGGCTCACATCAGGAACTGGGTTTCCGCCCTATACGGTGCCCCAACGGCGAGAGTGAAGGTGAATGGAGAACTTTCAGACTCATTCCCTCTCACGCGGGGGACGCGGCAGGGATGCCCACTCTCCCCTTTAATATATGTCCTGAGGATGGAGCCCCTGGCCATAGCGGTCCGAGCCCACCCCAACATTAAAGGGATTAAAAGAGGTGAGGTGGAGTTCAAGCTCTCCCTGTTTGCTGACGATATTCTAGCATACCTGGTGGAGCCCAGCTCCTCGCTTCCCCCCCTCCTGTCCCTGATGACGGCCTTTGGGCAATTCTCGGGGCTAAAAATGAACGCATCAAAATGTGTTACTCCCTATGAGGGCTCAGGACCTGGGGCTGGACCACCGGGATAGGTGTGCGGGGATTGTGGTGGGGAGGGACTCCATTAGGTATTTGGGTGTGCTCCTCACGAGAGATCTCTCAAAATTGCTTCGGTGAATTATGGGCCCATTATGGCGGAGATTAAATCAGATCTGAGGAGGTGGGGAGGTATGATCCTGTCCTGGTACAGGCGCATGACAGCGGTGAAGATGAACATCCTCCCAAGACTGCTGTATCTTTTCACAGCACTCCCAACGGGGGTCCTTGACCAGATGTTTCGAGACTTACAGAGGGCAGTCCGAGAGTTTGTATGGCAAATGCGGAACCCGAGAATAGGGAAGGCCATTCTAACGTTACCTAGGGAGGAGGGTGGTTTCGGGCTGCCGGACTTCCTTCTCTACCACCGGGCCGCCCAGCTAAGGGTCCTGTTGGAGCATATGAGGGAGGGGATGGGCACCTATTGGTGTTATCTGGAGGACATGGATGCCCACCCTCTGAAAGTATGCGACCTTTTGTGGTTGCCACGTAAACACATCCCAAATAAAGTGCAGACCCACCCAACCCTGGGAATACTTTGGTCGATCTGGAAGGAGGGTCCCACAACTGCACACCTCACTTCATGGCCCTCCCCGATGTGTTCGCTCTGGTGCCACCCGCTCAAACTAGGTAGCAGAGGATTCAGGAATGCCCAGTACTGGTTGGATGGGGGGCTGGAATGGGCAGGGCAACTGTTCAAGGAGGGCGAGTTCCTCGAATACGAGGAGCTGCGAGATGCGCTGGGGCGGGGGTCTCTTTCAGTCTTTGAATACTTGCGCCTGAAGGGCATCCTCTGTGACCAGACTTGGGGCCTGAATCTGCGCAGACAGTTGACCCCCTTTGAAAAGTTACTAGACACGGCCACAACAAGGAAGGGGGTAGTATCCAAAATGTACCAGATATTGAACACTGTTAACTTGGAAGGCAGGAGACGGTTTTGGGAGTTCTGGAATGACTTGGCAGGAGAGGCTCTCTCGGAGGACACATGGTCCAGGGTATTTAAAATAGCATTCCATGGGAACCTGTTTACGTCGGACATGGAGCACAACTTTAAGATCCTACAGGGATGGCGTAGAGAGCCATTGAAGTTATCCAAGATGTTCTCGGGGGTGTCCCCCAGATGCCCAAGAGGATGTAGCCAAGTGGGGACGAGGGGTCACATGTGGTGGTTCTGCCCTAAGCTACAGGGGTTCTGGGAGAAGGTACGGGGATGGATGGCGGAGGTCACCGAGGAACTACTCCGACTTAATCCGTTGACGATGTTGTTGGGCCTCCCACCGGAGGAGGCGGAAATATATAGGTACCCAAGAATGTGGGAGACCATGTTGCGAGCAGGAAGAGTGGCCCTAGCGCAAAGGTGGAAAAGCCCGGAGACCCCCTCTAAGGAATACTGGCTAAAACAACTTAAGAACATGTTCCTCATGGACAAACCGATGGCCATGGTAAACAATGAATCGAGCACCTTCCAGGCAAATTGGTATGGGGTTTACCAGGCATGTGGCTGGGATGCTCACTGACATTATGTGGACAACATGGGGCTTGAGGGCGATGGAGCACAGAGAGTACCACCCAAGGACAATGGTGTAACCCACGGCCCAGGGGACAGCAGATCCGTCTAGGCCAGCATTTACGGGAACGCATAGCACAGCTCCAAGGCACCGAACTATGAGTACTGAGGACGACTCCTGCGATTGGTTTTTTGATGGGACACTGATCTGGGGGAGGGGCAGAGTTGGGGAGGGAGGAGAGGGGAGAAGGAGGGGAAGGAGACCACGGGGGTTTGATGATGATGTTAAATGTGATATTCATATTGCTCCCGGTGTTGTCATTGTTTCTTTTTCTGAAAAATTACCAATAAAACCAAAGTTTTTAAAAAAAAGGATATCCTGGTCTCCAACCCAGACCTCCCTATCGCTGTCACCTATACCAGTGCCTTCTCCAAGGAAACTCTCACCAACATCCTCTGTCGTTCCCTCGCCAGACCTATGTACCCTACATATGGTCTCTGTGCCCTCTCCTTTCTCTTCTTCTCCCATTATTGACGGCACCCGGTGGGATGCCCTCCTGGCCTCCTTCCACTCCTCTAAGGTCATCATTAATGTTTATTCTAATGGGACCGTCCTGGTCCAAGGCCCGCAGGCCAACCTTCACCTCTTTGATAGACGCTTCCCGCGCCTCATCAATTTCCTTTCTTCTCCTGCTGTCCCCTCTCCACCCTCCACGGCCTCCTCGCCTCCCCCTGCTTCCTCCTCCTCGGCTACCTTGCCCCCTCATTCTCTCTCTGCCCCCCCTCGGCCTCCTTCCACTACTCCGCAGGGCGTACTTCTGAGATGTACCCCTCCTCGGAAGTCCTTCAAGGATGGCAACCTTCTCCACATTGCCATTCTTAAATCTCGCTCAGCTGACAAACACTCCTCCGACATCTGCCGCCTTCTGGAAAAACTTGACCTAGATGTCCTCGGCCTCACCGAGATATGGTTCATGGCCAGCTCTGTCACTAGCTTTGACACGCTCCTCCCCGACGGCTACAAGATCCTCTCCGTGCCCAGGTCCAACTGCTCCGGAGGGGGTGTAGCCCTGAACTTCCCAGAGTGGATTCCTGCATCTGTCATTCCTATGCAGGGCTACTCCTCTTTTAAATGCCTTCTCTGCAGGCTCTCGCTCTCACCTAGCCTTTCCCTTACTGTGGCTACTATCTATCGGCCACCTGGTCAGATCTCCTCCTTCCTCTCTGAGTGGGCGGACCTCTCCTCCTCACTCCTGGTCTCGACGACTCAACTCCTCCTTCTTGGAGACATCAACATCCACCTGGATGCCGCCTGTCCACCCTCTGGACTCTTTCGCGACCTCTGCGACTCTCTCTCACTCACTATTCTTCCCTCTTCCCCGACTCACTCTGCAGGGCACACTCTGGATGTTCTGATCTCCTCAGACCTTCCCCTTTCTGTCCCTCTCACCACTCCTCTCTCCTGGAGTGATCACTTTCTCCTTTCCTCCTATCTCACCCTCCCTAGCCCTCAGGCCAAGCCACCTCCTTCACTGCCACCCACCTTCTCGGTCATCTGACCCATGAAGCGCGTTTCAGTTGAGGCTTTCTCCGCTGCTTTCTCACCCACCCTTGCCCCTGGCTGACTCTCACCCTGACACAGCCATCTCCTCGCTCCACTCTGCTATATCTGATACTCTTGATATCCTTGCCCCTGTCATGAGGATCTACTTGAAGCCCAAAGCCAAGTGCAACTCCTGGTACGACTCAGACATCATCACCCTAAAATGCAAGTGCAGGGTGGCCGAGAGGAAATGGCGTGCTTCTTGTACATCCTCCGAAAAACTGGGCCTGCAGCCTGCTCCAAAGGCAATACCGACTCTCTGTCCTCATCATGAAGAGAGATCATATACAAGCCCGCGTCTCAGCGGCATCAAACAACTCCGCTGAACTCTTTAAAATCTGCAAGGATTTGGCCAATCCTGCCACAGTCTCTACCTCTCCTGTCCCTTCCCAGGCCCTCTGCACAGTACTGGCTTCTCACTTCATCTCTAAAACTCAGGACATCCTGTCCTCACTCTCCTCCTTTCCCTCTACTCCCTGCTCTTCCTCTGGCTCTTCTGTAGCTGCCTCTCCTCCCTCCTTCTCTGCCTTTCCCCTGTTCTCCGCTGATGAGGTTTCTAGACAAGTCCGATCTATGAAAGTCTCGTCAGAACAGGTTCACCCCTGTTCCTCCAAAACCATCAAGGACCACATTGACACCCTGGCTCCTGCCCTGGCTGACTACTGCAACCACTCCTTTGCCACCGGAGTCTTCCTATTCCCCCTAAAGCACTTCCTTGTGCACCCTCTTCTTAAGAAACCCTCTGCCAATGCCTCCTGCCCAGCAAACTATCGTCAAATCTCCATCACTCCCTTCCTGGGCAAGCTCCTCGAGAAACTGCCCATCTCCCAGCTTAATCTCCACGCTGATTCTGTTGGTTGTCTTCATGACCATTAGTCTAGCTTCAGAGCTGCCAGAAGCACAGAAACTGCTCTCCTGAACATCCGTGAAGACCTGTTCTCCGACCTTGACGCTAACACCCCCTGTGTCCTCATCTTGCTTGATCTCTCTTCTGCCTTTGACACTGTCAACCATGCCATCCTGCTAAACGGTCTCCATAATAACCTACGTATCACTGGTCAGGACCTGGCATGGCTGACTTTCTTCCTCTCTGACCAACCCTCCCAGGTCCAAATTGGGTCCTTCCTCTCTGATATCTTTTTCTCTATCTGTGGTGTTCCCGACGGGTCTAACCTCTCTCCCTGGCTGTTCAACCAATACCTGGCACTCCTTGGCCACCGCATTGCCGTTCTCTGCCCCAACTTCCAGTGCTTTGCGGATAACCCTCAGCTCATTTTTAGGCTACCTTCGGCCACATCTTCTCCGTCCCTCATCTTTGACTGTCTGTCTGCTATCCAGGAGTGGTGTGCCACCAATGACCTCTGCCTTAATGCCAGTAAGCCTGAGATTTTCCTCATCGCACTCCCACTCCCTCCTTTCCTGTAGCTCTCTGGCCAGCCTTTCTTTGCCCTCTTCCTGCTCCCACCTGCAAGGCTAAAAACCTTGGTGTCATCTTCGACTCCATGCTCTCTTTCTCTTCTCACATCTCTGACGTCTCCAACAAGTCACACTACCAGCTGCACCTCCTCAGAGGTATTCTTCCCTTTCTCTCCTTCCCCAGAAGCTCACTATCTCCAGAGCTCTGGTTCTCTCTAGGCTGGACTATTGAAACAGCCTCTTTCTAAATCTTCCTGCTTCCACTCTCCGCCCTCTGCAACTCATCCAGAATAGGACTGCGAGACTTGTCCTTGGCCTAAAGCCCAGGGATCGTATCTCTCCAGGATTGAAATCTCTGCACTGGCTACCAGTGGCTGCGAGGATTAAGTTCAAAACCCTCTGCATTGTCCACAAGGCCTTCTGGGGCCTGGGGCCTCAATACCTTCAGCTCTCTCTTCCTAAATATCTCCCCTCTTGAGCTCTTCGCTCAACCACTTCCAACTCCCTCGGGGTCAGTCGCTTCTCCAAGCAACTAGTTGGTGGTAGGTCTCTCTCATTGGCTGGAGCCTCCCTCTGGAACAGCCTACCTGCCTCCCTGAAACTTGAGGAGAACCATCTTCAGTTCCGGAAGCACCTTAAAACCTTCCTCTTTGCTTCTACTTTCCCTCCCCCTCTCCCCTGCTGAAGCCCTGGCTGACACTATACTGCACTGGCTGCCTGGCCACCCATCTGATCTCAGGCCCAAGCCCTGCCAGTTGCACACCTGAACTGCCTCCCTGGCAACCCCAGCACCTGTAGACGGTTTTCTGCATCCCTACAGTCCCCCCACCAGCACTTCTTCTGCACTCACCCTGCACTTGCCACCAGCTGGTCGCTCTTTAACTTGTTATTTTTATCTCATGTACTGCACTTTCCCCTACCCCCCGCACCTTCCTCTTCCCCCTTCCCTTGCACTTATGCGATCTGAATGACACCTGGCCTAGTAGGATCGCTGTCTGTCTTCCCTCTGTTCCCCCTCCCTTGCCTCGTCGCACCTTGAAACACTTGTGTATAGGCGCATTATAAATGCCATATCATATCATATCATTACCTGCCTCAGTATCCCCCCCACCTCGGGGTGTATTGCTTAAATAAAAAAGGGGAACTGGGATTCAGTTCCATATAGCATGGACTGGTTGAGGTCAAACAGTGCAATTCAGCACATGAAAGAAAAACCACAAAACTCCAAGGATTCTAAAGTTCAAAACCAGATAATTTGGGTCATAATAGCACAGACCATTTTTAATGTATCAGTTCCTACTCTGAGAAACCTGAGGGTATCCTCACTCATACTCCACCTGGATCCTCTGCTCAGATGGCCAGGAAAAGGTCATCACTTTTGTATTCCGACCCTTGGGGTGGAGAAGGGAGGGAAGATCACCTGGGTAGAGGGTCATTGGGATTTGGAAAAGGTTACCCGCAGGCGAGACATGAAATCTCCCTCTGAAAACCAGCCTAACCTTAACACAGCCTTTATGGGCTACTGTAAAACAGCTCCCCTCAATGTTCATCATCATCATTTCGTCTTAAAACCCAAGTCTACCACGTAAACTTACTAAAGGAATGGTGGGAAAATAATTCGAGTCCCAGGCTATAATACTATCTTGTCTATTACCAGAAGAAAAAACTGATAAAAAAGCTTTAATTTCATCTGACCTCAGTAACAATGAGAAGCAAGACCTGCATTACCTTATAAAACAGTTTACTGTTGTGTTTCCAGAGGAGCCTGTAAGAGTGTAGAATATTTATCATCACATCCGGAATCCCAAGGGAAAGTGGTACACTTGAAACCTTGGTTGTGTGAGGCTTGAAAATATATCATTGTAGAGGAACAGCCGAGTCCCTCTACAGAAAGTTCCACCCTTATTTTGTCTATATGTTGGAAACCGGAAATTGTGGCATGTGCAATGCCAGTGGTACCTATACCATGAAGAATCTTTGAGGCAAGGTATTCGTTGAGAAGACCCTATGTGAGTTATCCCCGAAAGACTGATAGTCTTCTCAGAGAAGTGCCTGAAGAAGTGTGAAGATGTGAAAAGAAGAAGCTGGTGATGTCACAAAAGATGACAGTGACACATTGGCAAGGATGACAAGAGAAGAGAATGCATGGGTGATATAGAACCTAATGGGAAGTAAAGAATCGAGAGGGTTTTTATATACGGAATGAAGATTGCACGTGTGAAGGGGACTGCAGAATACACAAGCCATTTTACAATTGTACAGACACTGCAACGAAAGTAGACTAAGTATTCATAAGGTTGTCTACATGTAGCATATATAGACTGTAGGCGGTGCCACCAAACATATATGTATATAGAGTTCTGGACATCCTATGATACAATTTTAGTAAGTGAGTCTCCATGAAAGAAGGCAGATTGAGAGCTATGCGTGTGTCTCAGCAAAGAATAGGCTTGAATTCAAAGCAAGACCAAGGAGGCTGTCTGACTTGATGTCAAACACTAGAAGCAGCCAAGAACTGGTTATCAGCCTGCGAACAACAGCATACATGAGAAGCGAGGCATTCATTGATAAAGTTGCAAGGAGAGAACACCATGAGTGTGAAGTTTCTTTATTAAAGGCAATTAAAGGCCATAATACAAGCAAATTCACAGTCTCTGATCACGTTAGCTGAGGATGAAAATAGACGATGGGCATGGTGCACCAGATTGAAGATAGCGAGTGCTCACACTCCCTTATATTCCCAGAGGCAAGAAGCTACTACAAGGCTAAGTTCAAAGACAATGTGAATGGCAGATGGCATGAGTGATGAGAGATATTGGGCTAATTGGCTGGGGAGATACAGTCAAGTTTACCCACCAGCACCTGGGGTACTAGCAAATGTTCCAGAAGGGTGCAAGAGTGCCAACCAGTTATAGAAGGCCGTATAAAAAAGAGCCTTATAGTTTGAGAGCCAATGAAGTGTTGTGTTTCGAATTACTGTCGAAGATGACTTGCATTATGACTTGCACTAAGGGAGGGTGTGAGTGCCCACCTTACTATACAGACACAATCAGGATCCTATCCCATATAGAAAGTATACTTAGACATCCCCCTTAAGCCACCCACAATCTCCCATAGGTTTTCTTAGTTTGCCAGCTAGTATGACAACACGTATGATGAACTTTTAGTATCAATGTGTTTTTTATGTAATGCTTCGAGATTATGCTGTGCGATGTCCGTTGATGTCCGTTGTACTCCCTATTTTAGACAATTGTTAATAAAACAGAGTTATTTGTGAACTTCCTGAGTCGGTCTTATTATTTAGTTTGAGAAGTTATTCTCTGTCCCATTCATACTATGATGTGTTACATTGACTAAAAGGGCATGTAGAGTTCACCATCATTCAGCAAGTCAAAAACATGCTAAAGGCTAACATCATCGAACCTTCTAATAGTCCTTGGTCTTGCCCTATCATGTTGGTGGCAAAACCCGATTGAAGTTGGAGGTTTTGTATAGACTTTAGAAAGGTGAACACATCTCGTCCATTGATGCTAACCCAATGCCCTGTATGGACAATCTGATCGACCGGCTGGGTAATGCTGTCTTCCTTTCCACAATAGATCTAATGAAAGTGTATTGGCAAGTTCCTTTACTTGCTCCTGGTAAAGAGAAAACTGCCTTTGCCACTCCCATACGGTTGTTTCATTTTAAAGTCCTGCCTTTTGGTCTGCACAGTGCTTCTGTAACATTAAAGAGATGAATGGATTACATTTTACAGCTATACTCAGAATTTTTCTGAACCTATATAGTCGACATTGTGAAACATAGCAGGACATGGGAAGACCTTTTGTTCCACATTGACACAGAAATGAGAGTGTTAAGAAAAGCAGGGCTAATAGCTAATCCGAGAAAATGCAAACTGGCCCAATCTGCGATTAACCATTTGGGGATCTTTGTGGGTAATGGCACTGTCCAACCACAGTAAGAGAAGGTAAGAGCTTTTTTTGATACCCCTACTCCAGAAACTGAGAAAGATCTAAGGGCCTTTTTGGGACTAATCGGGTACTACCACAGGTTTATTCAAAATTTCTGAAAGCAAAAAATCCAGATTGACAGACAAATTGAAAAATACTGAGCCCCAAAAGATCAGAGGGGAAGAGGAAGATGAGATCTGTTATATGACCTTGAAACAAGCACTATGCCAGAGCCCCATTTTGAAAGTCGCCGATTTTGCCAACAATTCATCCTCCAGACTGATGCTTCCTTAATGCTGTTGGGGGCTGTTCTATCGCAAAACCATGATGGTTTAGAACATCCAATTTTGCACATCAGCAGAAGGCTATTCCCCATGGAGAAGAACTACTCAGTCATCGTGTTAGAGGCACTGGCATCAAGGGGGCAGTACCTCACCTAAAATATTACTTCATGGGTCGCAGGTTTCGCCTAATAACAGACCATTCATTGGGCCTCATTACAAGGTTGGAGGTAGCCATGGCGCTATTAGCGCCATGGCTGCCTCCAAACTCGTTCCGACTCCGCCCTGGTGAATGGAGCAATTACCGGTCCATTCCAAGGTTGGCGGGACCGGTAATTCCCCATTCACCAGGGCCATTCCCCATTCCCATTTGAGCCCCTATATTGCTCAATGAGAATGGGGAAGGCGATAATAACGGTACTGCAAATTGCCGTACCGTTATTAGCTCCAGAGTCCTTTTGCGGGTCCCGTCCTTAACGCCTGAAAAAAACAGGCGTTAAGGAAGGACCCACAAAGGGAACTCGTAGTAGGGCGGTGAGGGATTACTGGTACCGGTGCCCTTACCGGTGCCGGTAATCCCTTACCGTCCACCTCGAATGAGGCCCATTCTCCTCTAGTATGGATTAGTCAGAGGAGAAAATATTCACCCCTCAGGTAATGCGCTTGTTCCTGGACCTTCAACCTTGATGCTTCACAGTAGAACACTGCAAGGGTTGCAAGCTATGTAATGTAGACTTCCTCTCATAGTTTCCCTGTGAAGCACCTGGTCCAACCCACATTGGGGAAGGGTATGTGAGAAACCCGAGGGTATCCCCACTCCTACTTTCCCAGGATCCTCCGCTCAGATGGCTAGGTAAAGGCCATCACCTTTGGATCCCAACCCTGGGGCTCGAGAAGCAAGGGAGGATCACTTGGGTGGAGGGTCCTTGGGGATATGTAAAAGTGTACCCACAGGTGAGACATGGAATCCCCCCTTTCCCTCTGAAAACCAACCTAACCCTGACCCATCCTTTATGGGCTACTGTAAAATAGCTCCCCTCAATTTTCCTCATTCAACCCACTACAGTACTGGGATGAGAAGAGGCAACTAGGAGTAGTGAACACTAATGGGTCATTTCACCACTCCAGTACTCAGATGAGGAAGATGCCTGCAAAGTACTACAAAGTTCAGGCATGTCCCTCTAATTGTAGTAAGTAGTGCAAATTGAAAACTCACACCTGCAAACTGTCAAGTGATTGCAGCTGTTTAAGAGGGGAATAAACCAGCACCATGGGGACCAACAGGGAGGCCTGTATTGGGAAGAACATCACGGAACCCTTTTTGTAAGGAGGTAAACGTGGTGGGGCATTAAGGGAAGCCAGGACGCCGGCAGATGGCCCAGAATCATGTGGAGCCTAGGTCTAGTTGGCCTGGCAGAATTCCACAGGTGTGGGAGCCTCTGTGGTCAGAAAGGAGCAGTTGAAGCTGCAAGCACAGGTAACTAAAGCAAACTCATTGCCCATGTCCACAGAAGGGAAGCGGCTGCCGGGGAGAAGGGAGAAGCATCCGACGTGCGAGCAATTCTTGCGGTGACTGGCAAGACAGCCAGTGGAGCAGAAGTGAGGTGACGCAGCTGCCCGAAGGGAATGCAAAGAACCAGTGACTGAAGGGGAATGTCACTCAAAGCCATGCCTCCTAGGGGCTGTGTGTCCTTGAGAAGTGCTGAATGAAACAAGTGACATATGCAAGTTGAAATAAACCCAAAGCCACAGGTTTAGTGAGGATTAAACAGTGAAACAAATACTTAAGAATATTGAATACCAAACTGAATTAAAACATTATGGGCAATGCTACGATCTAATGAAAGATAAACATGAAAGCTCCCTTTTCAAAATAACATATGAAATAAGAAAGCAAGTGTGGATGTTGTGAACAAATCCAGATCCTACAAAACAATGCTCTCAGAGCAGCACTCAGCATCTCCAGAAAAGACCATATCTCAGACATAAGGAGAGCGAACAATTGGCTCACCACAAAGGACAAAATCTCACTTAAAGTAGCCTCTCTCACACAAGTGCCTCAATAACGCCACCCCACGCTACCTCATAAATAGATTCAAGAGTCATTCCTCCAACCGCCCTACAATAGCTGCCAAATCCAATCTCCTCACAGTGCCCATGTTCTAACTATTCAAAAACTGGATGAAGCACTTTCCTGGTGAGAGCCGCGCAGCTGTGGAACTCCCTCCCTCCCGCCTTAAGGGTAGACCAGACTTACCCACACTTCAGGCACAACTTCATTCACTGGATTAAGGAAAATGACCACTAACACTCTGTTTGCCCCACTCTGACAGCTCCTTACCTTTTATGGCTGCCTCTCCTTGACTGTATCTACTCTCCTATCGTGTTTTCCTACTTTCTGACTATTTGCCTTTCTCTACCTGCTATGCTTATGCCCTGCGTATGTGATCTGTATATATCTGTATATCACTGTACATCACTGTAACCAAAGCTGATAATCTTCTTGCTGCCTTCTGCGCCCTGATACCCTCGGATCTGATGTGCATTATAAATAATAAAACAAACAAACAAATAAAACAAACAAGCAGGACAGAAAGGTGGGGAAGAATGAAAACCACCACGCAATAAATGATGTGCATATATACAGTGCGGCAAGTCCAAAGACTGGCAGAGGATATAGGACACATGGTGGTAAAGCAAAGAGACTAACCAGGAGAAGCTAAAAGAGTGTGAACTTTCATGTAAAGCCAAAGGACGGACAAGGAAGAAACTAAGTGAGGCCGCATCTGTACAGAGGGGGAAATACAGAAGAACCTCTGTGGGCTGAAGAGCACAGGATTCCTGATTCCACAACCTGGAATGGGTGGAACGTGTGGTCTGACACCTGCATCTAGTCAAGGGAACCCTCAACTGTGAAAGCCAAATACATTTTGAAAATAAACCAAGAGGAGACATTTAAGTGAACTGTTACTGCAATCCCAGAGGAGTGTCAAGCGGATTTGAAGTTTTGTTAAACATTGCAAGACTGAAAACAAGTTGACAAGTTGAGATCTTGGGGAAGGGAACCCTGATACTTGATTAACATTAATTCTGTCTTGTGGATGGAGCCCTCAAGGCCCTTTTCTTTGGAACTATATTGCATTGAAATTGGGGAAGGGAACCACAAGGATTTGTGGAAGTGTTTGAACTTGGGAAAGGTAATCTTGAGACTTTTGTCTAACTTTCCTGATATTGAGGAAGGGAAGCTGAAAAAGAAGCGAGGAGTTGGAAGAACCTCAGAACTTTGTTTTGATCACTATTTCTTTTGTTGTTGACATCCCTACACATTGTTTAGCTGTATTTGTTAAGGCAAGGATAGGTTTTGGACACAGACAGACTTTTAAGTGTAAAATTTTGACTCAGACTTTCCTTAGTTTTGTTCAGGAAGGAAAATACCACCGTAGCATTGAGCAAGTTAGGCCTTCAACCATCCTGGTGACATTTGAGTTAAGAAACCGTTTTATTTTGAACTTCGAATCCGTTGTCTGTGTCTTGCTTCATGATGCTTTCACACTACCCACCGCTTTTTTGTTTGTATATGGCTACAAATTCAGAAAATTGAATTTGCAATGCACCAAATCAGAGCTGCCTGTCCTGGAAAGGGAATTCAGAAAAGCAACATGTGTGTTCTTATTTTAAAAGATCACTAAATCCTGCATGTTTTATTAATGTCGTGTTAACGTGAGAAGCATAGCATATTTGCCTAATTGCACTAAAGTCGATTTCATATATGATATTGAATGAAGTTAGGTAGCCCAGAGAAAGTATAAGCTTTTGATCAGCTTCTTCGAATGCAACTAGGATGCTAGAGGTCTATTATCAAGCTGCAGAATGAAACTTCCCTGTGTGGAACCTGGCCTGCAGGGCTCCCAAAAAGTCTTAGCCATCAGTGCTAGATGTTGCAGTAAGGAGAACTCGTTAAAGTGTGTTGCACACTGCAGCCTATAACCCAGTGACATTGGCTAACATCCAATTTGTTTAAAGTGCGTGTGACCAACACACATATTATAAATTCTTGTTTCCATTCTGAGCAAAAAAGGAGGAAAGACTTAACAGACTTAGTTATCCACCATTAATTCACCAGACTGCTATTTTGAGTAAATAAGTAAAACATATCTGCTTCCCCTTTGATGGAGAGATGACATTTGCAAGCCCCACCGCAAATTTGCAAGCTGTTGTAAGTACCTTTTTTCCCACTGGAGACCCTTACTAATCTTTATTATTTTGATGAGCCTCGTACACATCAATCCATTCTTGCACAAACCTCTATAACTGTGCACCTTGATAGTCCAGTGTGTGTGGCAACTCCTCAGCCAGAACGCCGGAATGCCAGAATGTAAATTCATTGGCATGCCAAAACAAAACTGTACACTTTAATTTGACCACCTTGTTGTTCAAGATGGGATGTTAAATGCAATAATGAACATTTGAATCGTGGTATGTTCACACATCGCTGCACTACCTTCCATTTGCATGTTTGCTCCTGGACACTTGAATTTCATCGGCTTTACCTCTGCTCATCATACTCATTCTGATTCTCAGTCTATCTCTATTTTTCTGTCCCTGCCTTTACCTTCTCTTCTTCTCCCCCATTCCCTCACCATACTCAATGCTCTTACACTATCAGAAATGTTACCAGGCCTAGTATGATAATCTATTTATTGTTCCTCACCTTCCCCCCAGGCCCCCATCCTTCCCTAATTTATTGTCGATGCTCTTACACTATCAGAAATGTCATCAGGCCTAGTATGATAGTAAATACTATGTTCCTCACCTCTCCCTCCCACCCCATCCTTCCCTCATTTATTGTCGATGCTCCTGCTCTATCAGAAATGTTGCCAGGACTAGTGTGATAGCTTATTTGCCAATTTTAATGTCTCAAGGACTTGTAAGAGTGTTACTGTATTTTATCCTTGCTCCCTCCCCTGCCTTGAAGCGCTTTGAAACACTGAGGGCCTGATTGATGGAACGTTTTCCTATGGGATTACCCTTTTTGTATAGGTGCAATATAAATAAAATATCATATCATATCATATATCAAGGACAAAAGAAGTGCCAAAATCAATGTGCTGACACAAAAATTGTACGGCTTGCATCCCATAGGTTGCAAGGGTATATAACAATGTTATAATACAAGAGAAGATTGATTTTCTGATTCTCTGATTTATTCTCAATGCCAACATGTGTTTTGACCTATGCGGTCTTATCAAGGCAAGTTAACAGAGTTCATGCCTTAGTTTGTGACAAAACAGTGAAAGTATAATTGAACAAGCCATCTTCATACTAGCATTATATCTTGATGGGTAAAAACAAACCAATGATATCACAAGAATAACGTTAAAGAATGGTGTCCCATACAATTAAGAAATGTTTTATTCAAAATTAGTGCATTATGCCAATAAGATGGTGAGGGAGGAAGATGGGGATGGGTGGAAAAACAAATGTCTAGATACATCTATGAGTATGATAAGTTGTTGATTATACAGTCATCACATTGTTAGCAAAAACCTGTCTCTTTACTTGAATTTGATGCACTTATTTGTGAGTACAACAAGACCCTACAATAACTACATTCATGAAAACACCAAACTGTCAGCTCTGTGTTTATATTAGAGAATTTGTCTCAATTGTAATTTCATTATCCAACATCATCAATATTAGACATTACTTTATCACTATGATCTTAATTGTTGAAAGTACTGACATGACAACAAGAATTCATTATCATGATAACGCTGAGGTATGGGCCTCACTGTGCCTTCCAGGGCCTGAAGCCACATCTTTCTAGGCATTGTATATCCCATAAGGCCCCCACTACTTACCCTAGCCCAATCACTGTCAATCCTCTTAATTCATTGAAGGGAAAGGATAATGGGAAGACATGGAAAAGATTTTTCACGGACTCAGATTCTTAATGTAAACACAATCAGGGATATAACGCCAGCAACGAGGTCAAATGGGAAAGTAAATCCATTAAAGACTATGTGGTGGTCTCCATGCATCTGTTTGAATGTTGTGAGAGTTTAACGGTTAGTGATTTACGTACTAGGGATCACTTCCCACAACAAGTCTCTTTCGTAGTAGGTCGACAAAAGACAAGTGCAACCTACACACAGAAAATAGTAACAAACATGAAAGGTAATCGAGCTGTAAGGTTTACAAGTGAAGGCATGACTCGAATTCAAAATTGGAAGAAATAACGTGCTTGGGGGCCAGACCAATTGGGAAGTTATTTCTGCCCTATGGAGCTTTGTGAAGTTTCTGTGGGACTTGGATGCATCTAGAACCATGTCAAGTATGAAGCCGAGGGAACACCTGCATACATTTGATGAGGAGGCAAATGTGTGGGAAAGAGGATTGAGAAAGGCGATAAGAGATAAACAACAGCAAGGCCAGGTGGACACGATTTCTATTCAGATGAAATGGAAACTACAAAATGCAGACAGAAATGAGTCTCAAAATCACAGAGCTGAACCGAGCTTGTGAGGTGGACAGATGATGCTGGAAGCGGTTCGACCAGGAAAGGCAAGAAGCTTCTGGTCTGTGGTAAACCAACAAGTCTCAATACAGAGTTCTCTACAGTCCATTGTGGTTGCATAGGACGTTTGGGTAAAATACTTTAGTGAGTGGGGTGGTGAGCCATTCCAAAATTGTCCTAGGATATCAGAGGGTAGCTGTTGGAAATTGCATTTTGACAAGGACTCTATCAAAGGACTCATAAGGTAAGCATTTAGGTCTCGAGCAGCAGGTCCGAATGATATGACAAACTGGACCTTAAAAAAAGATATGGATACCTGGGCAAAAATTATTTGAGAATTATTCAAAAACATTATGAAAACACAAAGCTGCCCGGAATCCTGGACCACAGCGATTGTTGTTGCCATCTATAAAAGAGGTGATAGGTCCTCTCCAGCAAATTATCAGCCAATCGTCCATTTGGTTGTGTACAGCAAGATATTTGCTGGGTTGGCATTAAGAGAATTTTGAGCAATGGGCGGAAGCAAATAATAAACTATCGAAACAACAGATAGGCTTCAGAAAAGGATTATCAACGACACTAAATGGGGCTGTAATGACTATAGTCACTGATAGTATGGGGAAGGGAAACGCTAAACCAATTCATGTTACTTGGATAGATTTATCCAAAGCTTTTGAAACCATTGACTGGGGAAGGTGGTGGGAAAAGTTAAAAAGATGGGGATTACCAGAGTATTTACTGGCAATAGTTATATACCGGTACGAAAATACGAGTATTCAAGTTAGACATGACATGCAGGGAAATGTATCCTCTGAGATTCCGATTAGCAGGGGTGTGAGTCAGTGTTGCATGATAGCACCATGCCTCTTTCATCTGTACCTCACTGATTTGGGGGTATCCCTATCAGTTCCTGCCCTGCCCAGTGTTAGGCGGAAACCTGTGCAGTTCCCTCTGGGACCACTGCAAAAGATTTAGGACTACAGGTGTTTGGCAGTAAACCCACTTGGTAGCAGTCTGTACCACACAGATTCACTTGGTAGCTGTGGCTGAGCAGTCAGACTTCCCTCAAGAAGAGTTAGACAGTATGTGGAGTATACAACATAGGGCAATTCTTCACAGTAAGACAAGCAAACACGCAACAAGGCTTCAGTGTAAAGATATAAAGGTATTTATTTATAACGACACATCTATAGAAAACACTCTGGCACTATTACGGCAAACACTTCAATTACAATTACTCTACGAAGAAAAAGATCAATCCCCCTAACAATAGTTCGACAAGTCTAGGTTTTACCAGCATCACTTATTTGCAGACAGAGGTGAATGCTTCAACCTAGATGGCACTCTAGTATTCGTTAGGATGGGAGAGAAAAATAAGCAGGTTACGAAATCAACACGGTTCCAATACTGAACGGACAAATGCAAGGCAAGAAGACAAGAACCACAATAGATCATAAAGTTCAGAGGCCAGGCCCACTCGGAGAGAGGCGAGGCGATATGTCCCAAAAGTATCTTAGTGGAAATGCGTTCGAGTCTTTGTAGCAAATTGTTATCGGCAGATTGGACCAGTTCAGAACAACACGCTAGAGAAAGCTTGGAGGTGACCCTATGGGGAGGCGAGGATTAAGACACCTCACTCTATCCGGCAACAAGGGAAGCCAGGCAGACACAGTACCTTGATTGTGGAGAGACAGCTCCGGCGGGGGCAGTTATTCCTGGCGGTGGGTGCACGTCCGGTCTTTGCCAAGAGAAGAGAGGATCTCGTCGTCGAAGGAAAGTTGAAGATCGTTGCACCACCAGGGAAGAGACCAGCCGCGGAGTGCTCCGTCACAAGGCACCACCTTTTGGTCGCGGTACAGGGGTAGTGGCTATCCGGTTGCCGAGGTGCTCTGCACGGGCAATTCGACCACTGCGTCCTGAGGCAAAGAAAAAGCAAAAGGGACTGGTTGTTCCCACCAGTCAGGGGAAGAGACTCTCCGGCAGGGAAATCTCCTCTGTCGTCGGGAAGTGGTGAGTCGGTTCAGCAGGGCTCCACCGGAGGTGTCGTCGTTGCAGGTCGGCTCAGCTTTACCCTCGTCGGATTCTTAGGTCCTGTGGCGACTTCTGAAGATCCAGTCCCAAAAGCCCTGCTTTTATGCAGAAAACCCCCATTCATTCAGCCTAGCTGTCAATCAACACACGCTAAGTGGTGAGCGGGGAGGCTCACCACTTGGGCCAATCACACCAGAGTGCGACCGGAGTTGGCAAGGCAACTCGGCCCAGGGTGCCTAAACCTCCTCCCACACCCCTGTGGTAACCCAGGCAGAATGGCACCACTTTGGAGGGTCTCTGTACAGAAGCCCGCCAAAAGTGGAACAAAGGGCTCGACCTTTGGTTTAGGAGTCACAGAGACGAACACAGACGCCATTTTAAAAACCGAGTTCTGGCAGAAAATACCAATCCGATAGACTTATTTAAGATAAGTAGACCGGTGGTGTGTTAGAGACTAACGAGAAAAAGTATCAATCTCCAACAATGGGAAGAATCCCATAGGGTTATATTCGGGGTCGAACATAACAAGTAGTTTCCACTGCCATCAGCCAAAACTCGACGAGGGGGGACGGGACAGTGCCCCCTCGAATAACAGACCCAGGAGTAATCGAATTACCCTTACTAGTACGTCCACAATAGGATGGTTTGTACTAGTTTTGTTAGTAAATTTAGGTCTAGTAAAGCCAATGGTGACTTTACATGCCCGGGGAGACAGTAGTCAGTCCCCGGGTATGGAGTCTAGGATGGAGGTCCGCTAGGACGCCCCAGTGTTACGGCACGTAGGGTGCGGTGTAACACACATAGCAAAACATATGAGACCCTATGGAGTAAAGGACCCCATAGCCCATAGAACACATTGACATTCAAAGGAATTACACACATTCATGCCCAAGAGTGGGAGAAAAAGAGTCTCACTCTTGGCAGGATGGAAAAAAACAAACTCCAGAAATCCAGCAAAGCTGCTGGGGGACTCACTAGGTTAGGAAATTCAGCCTAAACAGAGAATTCTCCCTAACACCCAGTCCTAAAATAAGATCATATAAGATCAATTGGTTGGCCTACGCAGATGATATAGTCTTGTTAGACTGTAATTCGGTAGGCCTACAAAGAATGAGCATTGCAGAGACTAATGTCCTAGTAGTAAACCCAGAAAGAAAAAATAAAACAATTACGGTCTAAAAATAGCTTACAAAATGTTCCTCGAGGTTGGGTGGTCTACTACTCCCAGTTAAAAAAGAGGTTAAATATCTGGGCTTCAATTAAGGTAATTACCTTCATTAAAAAAGTTAGAAGAAGAATTGGATGGTAAGGTATCTCAACTGATGGGCCAAGATCATGAACAAATATTGTAGAATCTCTATCCTACCTCTTAATAAATAAAGGGAAAAGTAATCCTGACAATTTTGTATGGTTACGAGTCTAACCTTTTTGCACATGGAGTGAACTGGGTACGTTTGGAGGTGCGCCTGTGGAAGAAGGTGCTGAGTCTGCCGGGGTGCCTTCCAATGTCCCGTTACAATATGAGATGGTATCGCAATCTTTACATGTGTATTTGGATTGGAAGCGGCTTTCATTCTGTAGACAGGTGGTGCTATCAGGAGAGAATTCACTGTATAAGGACTTAAGAAACCACTTGAATCAGGTTCATTGTGATTACTTGGTAGATTAAAAATGATGTATGTGAGATTCTGTTAAAATATGAGCAATTATCCTCATTGAGAATCCAGATAAAGTAAAACATGCCCTATTGCATATGGACTGGATAGAAATGAAATTGTCTAGGGCCCTGTCAATTAGTGATACATGTATTTATTTATTTGTTTATAGTTCTAAAAGAACATTTAACATTTTTTTGGGGGTAAAGGTTCTTTTAGAACTATAAGCAAATAAATAAAAAATGTGTGATAAATCGAGATGGTTTGTCTTGCCATGTATACGAAGATTCCCTGACCCCAGGTGGAGAACAGAACTCCTGAGGTTTTGTCTGAATGTAACCGTGACCAGGGAAATTATGAGGATTCGGCTGATGTTGGAACCTCAGGATGATTACTGTGACCTTTGTGGGGGAAGAAACACCTCAAGACTTGAGAAATTTACTTATGACTTGTAGTTATACCCAATCACTTAAGAAAACATGTCTTGTGTGCTTTGTACATAAAGAATTCCTGAATACTGAAGAGTTCTGGGTGAGACTAACGGCGGGGAAGGAAACCTTTCTGTCATTGGAACTCCTGAGATATCAAATTAATTGAAATTGGTGAAACTGAAGGAACAATAGGGGCTTGTATGTATTGCTCCGAGATAATGTTGTTGCTAGCTATTTGTGTTTGATTTTGTTTTGATATGTAAATTAATTTGTTGTGAAAAGTCATTTGTTCACAACAACACAAATAGGTAATACAAAATAATAAAATACAAAATTACATTTGGAATTAATAATGCAGACAAATTCACTTTTCCCAGACCATCAATTCTTTATTCTGCCATTTAAAACATCTCCTTCTCCATCCCAGGGAGACACAATCAGGGGTGCTTTCTGAGGAGGTGCAGAGTACAAACAAAATGAAAAAATATATAGTTGCAAAACAAAAGATGTGATGACTGGAAGGTTAATGAATCCTAATCTCTGGCATTGCTCTCGGCAACCCTACAGACCATCTTTCCTCAACCTGCCAAGCCATTACAAAAGAGGAAAGACCATATGCAAATCAGGCTTGGTCACACCCCAAAATGGGCACTACAGCCCCAACTGATAGGTCACACCCCTTCTGCACAAGACCACAAGCATCCCCAGACATGTTTCGGCCTCTTTCGGCATCATCAGTAAGGAGTATCCTGGGTCTCTAGGCCTTTACAATTCTGGGTTGCTTTAAAATCCTTGAACTCATGTCAAAACCTTATAGGTGTTTTACCACATACTAATTTCTCCTGCTCTTGAACGTTCACCCCAATAACCTTATGCTATGTGTGTGTGTGATCATTCTTGTCTCCTCTTACCAGCTCTTATTTTGCTCTTTCCCCCTCCTCCTTACTTCCTCTCATCACCTATTCCTCAGCTCTCATCTCCACCTCCTCCTCAGAAATCCAAGCCTGATTCAAGTTCATTGACACATTTGAAACTGTCATGTGAACATGATTCATCACTTATGTTAGGTTTGCTGAGTTGTTGACATTGTAGTGATCTTTCTATTGACTTGTTCAGATAAACCTGTGACTTACAATACAATTGCATTAAAGACCATGTAGCATTATAGGATATAGCACTCAGCATTGTATAAGATGCTAGTTCATGGTTAATATCATGCTATAAACTATTAATGACTTGAAATCACTTGGTCTGTATTAGTTTATTGTTATTTATATTTATGTTCTGGAAAATGTAGTCAAACTAAAACTGGGAAAGATACCATATGCATATTACTGTTTATGAGCCTGAACTGTGCCTAAAGTCCCATGGTACACCTCACTGATTACACCCATCCTTGCTGAGGTCAGTGTTCTCTTTAAGGATAGTTGGGACATAGCAGTTTGGGTTGGACTTTGTCGGTTTATGGGTTGAACTTCGAGGTGACGGCGAGGTATGGCTAGTCTTCTAATTTAGTCATAACCTTTAAGGCATGGTATGACTTGGACAATGGATAGAATTATAAATCATGTGTGCCACAGGAACTTTCTGCCTGAGCTTGCATGCTCATGATTGAATGGTTAATGAAAATGTGTCTTCAAGGCCTGTAAACCATGTGAAAAGGATTCAGCTACGGGAATATCAACACTCTGGTAGATAGCCACAAATCTATACAATAAAGAACACTTGGACACACATTTTGCCCAGTAAGAAGAAACGGGCATGACAGCT
Source organism: Ambystoma mexicanum (assembly GCF_040938575.1). Lineage (NCBI taxonomy): Eukaryota > Metazoa > Chordata > Amphibia > Caudata > Ambystomatidae > Ambystoma > Ambystoma mexicanum. Next base: position 219,381,208 of record NC_090936.1, on the reverse strand, counting down.
GAGAAGATGCAAGCCCTAGACCCCAACTTCAAATCAGCTTGCTGGCCCACAGTCAATCTTACAATATGAGTACTAGTGTAAATGTTAAGAGGTTTACATTTCAACATTGTGCCTGAGATAGGGGACACGTTAGATTGGCTTTATTTAAGCAACATAACCTATAAACAGAAGAGATAAATATTGAAATGCACCTGGATATGCCTGAAAAAATATATGAAAAGGTGGGGCCTACTTATCAAATATATGCAAGTCAGCAACTGGAACCAAGTCACCTACTACATGGGAAATAGTATTATTACAAGTGCAGAAGGGTAAAATGTACAGTACAACAAGAAAGAACACAACAACATTTTTTAAGAACATATTGAAATAGAAATCAAGCAATAACATTTCTAAGTAAATGATGGAAAAGGTGGACCAAGTTAGCTTTGTTAATACTGTAAGTTTTGCTAGAAAGTTGCTGCATATGAGAAAAGGGCAGCCCAACACTGCCAAGACCAAACATAGGGCCTCATTACACGGTAGGCAGTAAGAGTTTACCGGTACCGGTAAGGGCACCGGTACTGGTAAACCCTTACCGCCTTACTACGAGGTCCCTTTGCAGGACCCGACCTTACCGGCTGGTGTAGACCAGCCGTTAAAGTTGGGACCCGCAAAGGGACCTTGTTGCTAATTACGGTACCGCAATTTGCGGTACCGTAATTAGCCCCTTCCCCATTCCCATTGAGCCCTATGGGGCAAAAATGGGAATGGGGAAGGGCCATGGAGGAAGGGAGAATTACCGCCCCGCCAACCCTGGAATAGGGTGGTAATTCCCCTTTTCTCCATGGTGGTACCGGTATGGTACCGGTGGCAACCATGGTGCTAATAGCACCATGGTTTACCGCCTACCGTGTAATGAGGCCCATAGGATGAGTGCCAGTGAATCACACAGATGCAACTTCCTGCTCATTAATGGTAGTAAACACTGGCAGACATTGGGGAAATGCATACTGTCAAAACATGAACACACAGGAGTGGCTGTAAAAGTCACTGGGCCTCATTACGACCCAGGCGGTAAGTTACCGCCTGGGCCGTGACTTTACCACCATGGCGTAAACTACGTTTACGCCATGGTGGTTGGCGGACTTACCGCCCCATTCCGAGGTTGACGGGGTGGTAAGTCCCCAATCCCCATTTACCCTTCCCCATTCCCATTTTTGCCCCATAGGGCATAATGGGAGTGGGGAAGGCGTTAATTACGCCACCGTAAATTACGGTGGCGTAATTAACTCCATGGTCCCTTAGCGCCATGGATTTTAACACCTGCTAAAAGCAGGTGTTAAATCCACCATGGCGCTAAGGGACCTCGTACTCAGGCGGTAAGGGTCGGCGCTGTTTACGCCGCCGTAAAACCCTTACCGCCTGAGTCGTAATGAGGCCCACTATCAGATTTGAAAAAAATATAGTACCACTGTCACAGATGGTCTCAAGAACACATCAACTCTCGCAGACAGTATTCCTCCTTTGTGAAAAGTACAGTGAGCAAAAAGTGATGGCTACGGACCCTCAAAGCGGGAAAAAAAAACAGAACAGGTCATCATGCCATGTTCTTTCTAGAAAGGGGCGCCTGCTACATTTTTGTACTGATGCTGGATACACAGTTCTCTCCTTAGTGCAATGTGTTTTATTTTATTATTTTAATTAAGCACAATATTTTAATTTCCTTTTAAGTATGGACTTGTCCCATCCAGGGAGTGTGACTGAGCACCACCCACTGGACATGCACACTAGGTTTAGTGCTTAGTTTAATTTCCTTTGTGTTAGCTTATCGTTTCTTTCCTTGTATGCTGTCTTCGCCAGCAGAGGGTACCTGGCCTCTCAGGGACTGTGAGGCTCGGACTTGGCTGGATCAGTCCTCTGTTGATTTCTCACCTACATGCACCATCAGTGGCCAGTCCTTCTTCTCTGTCCATTGGCACAGAGAAGGGATTGGCTGCATCAATATAATGTGTCAAATTAGACTCACTCATCCCAGACAGCACAGCGGTTGAGCACAGCGGGAGAGGGCTTGTCTCACCAAAGTTTCACCTAAATTAAGCCCGTCTCGGGACATCTGGGCTAACGCATGGCTAGAAGGTAATATAAACCTGTCACGTGAGTATTTGCTCGCCCGTGCTACCACTGCAGCGATTTTTCCTCCGAACTTTTTATCTATACCGGTAGCTGAGACGATCTCTATGATAGGTAGTCAACATACTATTGCTGCTTCTTTACTTAATACCCGTTCATTGGTTGCTCATGCAATCTCTGTTTACGGCTATCTAGCTGAAACCATTCTCAACCTGTTATACCTTAATGAAACCTGGCTATTGGGCAATGCTGCTCCCACTCTATCCTTAGCCCTTCGGGATGGTTATAAGATTCTGCACAAAGATAGAGTTGCTCTCCATCTTGGGGGTGGCATTGCGATTAACTTTAACTCCTCTCTGTCCTTATCTTGAATTTCTTTTACACCTGGCCTGAAAATAGAAGTAATGTTAGCTTGCTGTACCCTGACGGCCTCCTCGTCTATCTATTTCTTAATAGTCTACCACCCTCCCGGCCCTTAATCTGGACACTTTTGCAGAATTAGTTGCTTCTCTATGTATGAAATACTCTAACTTAATTGTACTGGGCGACTTTAACATTTGTTTTATTCTCCCTCACACACCTGTCCTGACACAGTATTTTTATTCCTTTGCTGATCCAGCCTTACTTAGTTGGTACATGAACCTACCCATTTAAAGGAAGGAATTTGAGATCTCATTTTCTTTGGTTACCATCTCAACTGTTCAACCAATTCTTTGGTCAGATCACTATGTTGTTCCATTTTAGATCTCACTCACGTCAGCTCTTTGTTCTTCTCAAACACTTCTGGCTTGGAAATGGAATTGGCGGCAGGTGGATCATACTTATATATATATTTTTTTATTCAATTGGCTGATAAAACCAACCTTTCAAAAATAAAAATATTTTTCCATACAAATCAACATTTACATTTAAAAGAGGAAAATCCTTCCATCCGTCATATTTCCATAATTATTATCCCAACAGTACAAAACATTGTTCTTATCTCTGTCACAAGTAAACTTGTCATGTATTTCCAATGAAATATTGCCACACAGAAATAGGCATGCTGTGGCACAGTTCAACTTTTCACGGCTATCGGTCGTGGGTTATTATATCCACCTTGGATGGCCTGTTATCACGTTAGTTAGGTGTCCTGTAGAAAGGCGTAAAGTCTCTTTGACGTGGTTCAAGTCCACATCACTTCGGTCCCTTCTCTTCATCATGGCTGCTGACAAAACCTGTAGTCATGATGAACAGTATGTAACGGATCTACTGGTGAGATCGTCCCTCTTCTCTAATGATGGTGAGAGTTCACTGTTAACTAATATCAGCAATTGGGACAAGCTTTTTCAATTGAAGAAAAGATTAATTTGTACTGAGCTCCACAGGACCATTATGCTAGAACATCTGAGGAGTGGGGTATTACCCCAGGGTCTCGTGGTACGAAATGAGCCTAGGTTGTTCCTTGATAATAAGGAGTTTATTATAGGATAGAGCTATATAGCCAACACGTGTGGCAGGGATTGGCTGATCCTTATACTAGACACCGCCAAAGAAATGACCAAAAAACAAGCTCTAGATCTAACTGAATTAGAGGAAGAGATTAAGAAATTGATTCCACATGAGGTTTACACTAAAAGACTGGATGAAATCATTAGAGAAATGAAGGAGTCCACAGTGAGAGATAGAATTAGGCATTTGAAAAAAGACATCACAGACTTCAAACATGAAAAAGCCTTCTGCTAAACTCAAGATGGTTATGTGCCAGGCCAACATTATCTTGGTGGACCGAGAACTAATAAGAAGAGTGTCCGATTCACGAACACTTCATACAGCTCCCATAGCTCTGACGACGTTGGCACTGCAAATTATCCTAATTTTAGGACACAAAGACGTGGCTCTGGCAGAGGCCGGGGGAATGGCAACAACAGACATAGACCACAGAATTCCCGCTCAGGACAACAGGGCGGAGGCCCATCTGCTGTTTTTTTAGACATGGATATGATAGCGTGGCACTACAAACCCCGAGTGACCAGGAGCAAATCCGCTTACTGATAAACCTTTCCTCCTATACACCTTCCAAGGTGGAAAGGTCAGTATTGGAGAAAGGGTTTGGGTTTGTCCCCACTTCTACTTATGATCGCTTCAATTCCCGTCTAAAAGTACAAAGCCTTTTTAGGAAGATCCATTTAAAGCAATATTTTAAGGAGAATCCTTTTGAAATTTAACAGATCAATAACTGCCTCCAAAATCGGTCTAGTTTTTGCCCACCTGTGGCCAGCTTCAGTCCATAATTCGTTTTGGCTGAATTGGAGCAGTTAGAAAGAGCAGATTCTATCAATCGGTTCCACAACTGTTCCAATTCACAACGACAAGCCATTACCTCATTAAAAAATAACAAATCTGTGGTGACCCAAAGCGCGGATAAAGGCAGAGCTATTGTTTTGTTAGATCATGATGATTACATCACAGAGTACAACAGACAGTTGTTAGAAACAAGTTTTTACAAACCACTTGTGAGTGACCCGAAAGCCCCTCTTAATTCTATTATTATGAATGAAGATGAAAAAGCAAAGGAAAGGCGGTGGATCACGAATAAAGAAGCGGAATATCTGGTGAGACAAGAACCTAGTATACCGTTATTTTATATTTTACCCAAGGTACACAAAACCTTGGTCAATCCTCCTGATAGACCCATTGTGTCTGGGACCAATTCCCTGTTAGAACCATTGGCAAAGTTTGCCGAATCATTTTTGAAGGGATATGTGAATGAAATGACCTCCTACATACAAGATTCAATGAGTGTCATTAATCTCATTGAAAATGTCCTGTTTGACTACAGAGAAGATATATTGGTAACTAGGGATATCGTTTCATTGGATACGAAGATTCCTCAGACGCCCACACTGGATGTGATAGAAGATCTATTGCTCACCAAGAGGACACCAGGTATTACGCCCAATTCCTTTATACTGTTTTGTACTATGTTGTCTCTAACAGAAAACTATTTCAAATTCAACAACCAGTTTTTTCAACAAATCCATGAGACGGCCATGGGGTCAGCAGTGGCCCCGTCTTTGGCCAACCTATATGTTGATTTTTTTTAACAGTTCAGCATTTACAGAGACATTAATGTATTTCGACACCATCAAACACTGTGGAAGAGATACATTGATGATGTGCTCATGATCTAGCATGGAGATGAAGTACAACTGTTAGCCTTTTCTGATTGGTTGAATGGGATAAATCCTTTTCTAAAATGTGCAATCTACTATAGCAGGCAGCAGATTGATTTCCTAGATTTGACTGCAGAAGGATAAAATGTACATTACAACAAGACAGAACACAACAACATTTTTTAAGAACATATTGAAATAGAAATCAAGCAATAACATTTCTAAGTAAATGATGGAAAAGGTGGCCCAAGTTAGCTTTGTTAATACTCGAAGTTTTGCTAGAAAGCTGCTGCATATGAGAAAAGGGCAGCCCAACACTGCCAAGACCAAACATAGTATGAGTGCCAGTGAATCACACAGATGCAACTTCCTGCTCATTATGGTGCTCCTTGTGGCACGTGTACGTGTTGCACTTTTACAGAAAGAAGTACCAGTGTTGACATTGGATTAACCAGACAATGGGAACAGAAGTCGTTTACCAATTGTAATACGAGTGGTGTAGTGTACGCCATTTGGTGCCCTTGTGCTACATTATATTTTGGGAAAACTGACGAAAAATTAAAGTGCGGATTTGTGACATAGGAGCTTTATTAGGAATAAGATCCTAACGGCTCCCATGGTTGGACATTTCGTAGCAAACAACCACAGTTGTGATGACCTTAAGTGGTCAATCTTGAAAAAGCTATGCACTTCTAAAAATTACATTACAGACCAAAGAACTTTGCTGAAAGAGGAAATGAGGCTTATATTTTTCACAAAAAGCCACCAGGTCGGTCTAAATGAACAGTTGGATTGGGAAGTATAATTACATTGCTATACGTCTATTGCCATCTGTGTGCCCTATGCAAATTATTCATTCATTTTTTTACGGGTGCTGTGCACGTGACGGTTCCGGTATCTAGCATATAAACCGGAGCATTATATATTCTCCAACCGGTGGCATAGGAGCAGTCCGGTGTTGCCCCACGTTTTAGTTATTGCTCTTTGTAGGATCGAGCTTCCAACATGGCCGACTGGTGATTTGGTTCAAGTCTGTTCTATTTATCAGGATGTAGATGTCTATTTAAAGCACACTTTGAGTCCGTTTTTTTGTTCACCTTGACAGACATTGAATCACCGGAGCAGCTGGCATTCGTAAATCTCCCGCGGTAAGCCAAGATGCATGCAAGGTTTCATTAGTAGTGGTAGACAGTGTAAGGGTGTATGTCCCGTAACAAGAAGTGGCTAAGGGAAGGTTTTGTCGTTAAGCTGTAGCTAAAATCTATTGATGTCGCTGCAGGGTAATGTTTTCCACTATAGTAGGAACAGGCTAATAGGGAGACACAGTAGTTATTACGAAGTCCTTTTGGCTCAGTGATTTGGTCACGCACACCCCAGGACCGGTAGTTGTTACTGGTGCCTGTTTTTTCATATATTAAAGAAAACTGTCTTTTTGGTACACGTGATTTGAATGTTGGCTGTATTTTGATTTTATTCAGCGACGTGTTCACGTTGGTGCAGAGAATGCGACAGACGGTTGATAAGTGGTGCCGTTACGACGTGGATCAGTCAAGCTCCATTTCTTTGCCAAACCCTCAGTTCTGCTTACAAGTAAGTGTTGGATGAATAGTGTGTACATAATTCTGGGGTAGCATTAAGAATGCACGATTACTGCTGATGGGTGAACTGGTCCCCGTTTCTGCTTATTTCACCTTCTTTTACCAGCCTTTCATTTTTGTTTCTGTTCCTGTTCCACTGGACTTCTTTGCTATCCAGTTTGGATGAGGTTTTTACCTTTGTATAATGAGACTACATAGTGTGGACAGGCGGTTTGCCTGACGGCATTTTACATGAATTGCTACTCACTACAGGATTTTTTAACTAAATGACACAGTGCCATTAGAATGAATTAAATAAAATGATTCTGTTTTATATCCAGTATGACCAGTAAATAGTCTATTGGTCCAGTGTGGATTTACAAAGGTCTTTTGAGCTTCTGCACCTGACCCAGAAATAGAGTCTTGTTTTGCAGACCGAGTTAGTTTAAATAATGTACTCCTTGCAACTCAGTAACGTATGCTTATGTTATATATATAGGTGATTTTCCAAGGTAGATTAAATCGGTGTACAGCAATGACTAAGCATTGCTTTCCCTTGAAGACTTTGGACCAAATAGCCCCTGAAGAATTTCCACATAACAGACTTCCTTGGATATGGAAAGAAACATGTTGGGCCTTGTCGTTTCCATTATGTATAATGATGAAATATGTATATTAGGAAGTGATTGGGTAGTCTAGTCACTGCAACGATCACACTGAACTGTTTTGTGTTTTTGGCCCATTCTATTTAATATTTGATTTATTAACATGTATTAAACAGTCATGTGTTGCACTGGGTTCCTATTTTTGTATGTGAAGGGATTTATGATTACAGTATGGTGTATGAGTGCAGTATGGTCTGAGTGTGCTTTGAGATGTTTTCAGTTCTTGTTTGGGTTTGATGTACATGTTAATCTAAGTTATTATTGATTTACTTTTGTTTCATTGGAATTATGGTTAGTTTTGTTCTTGGCATATTTGTACATTTGACATTTTGTCACAGATTTTATAATCCTTTTTTGGATTTTGTATGAATGAATACATTTATAACAGTGATTTCCAGTTTTCGGGGTGAATATAATTTTTTCACATCTTTAGGTTTGTGCATTTCGGCAACGTAATGTTTTTGTGATGATGTTTTAGTGAAGTTTTGCTACCTTGGAGCTTTAACAACAGAAGCATACGTATTCCGCCCTTATTGTTTCCTCAAATATTTTGGTGCTTTCCAGGTTTGACCGGAGTACAGATATACGTGGTTTCCCCGTTGTTTTGTTCTTGACAGTTCAACTTTCCACAAACTCGTTTATATTTTTTCCAAATTCCATGTATTCAAGGAGTGTATCACTGCCAATCTTAAAGATATTTGGTTGCAGTTGATCAGTAGCTCTGACATTGCATCAGCTGTTAGTTGATAGTAATGGCCAAGTAGATGGTAAAAGTACCATTTTTCTCAATTCGGCTAATTCATTGCGTTCAGTTAGCAAATGTTTTGAAGTTTCAATACTAGCTTTATCCTTGCAGAATCGACTGGTTGCATCCCCATCTTTGGTAATTCCCCACCTGTGGGTTAGCTCCTCAGTATGCCATATACCCAATTGATATCTAGGTATTGATACTTTGGCACTAGGGAACTTCACCATGTAGGTTTCTACAACGTGTGATTATGTTCTCAAAATCGTTTTCATTTTTCTCTGTTTAGGATCCAATCCCAATGATACATCTTTTTTTATAACTCTATATAGGTTGGTTTCTAAATCATCATTGGAAAAATTCACATCTTTTAGAATTTGTTTGATTTTTGTTAACCATATTCGCATTTGCTTACTTGATGGATTCAATACATGGTTTGCAACAACACACATAATTGATTTATTATTTGCTGCTAACAGACATTTCCGGTAAAATGCAACCATTTTCCATTTATATCCCATACTCAGGGATACCAGGCCCAATTTGTGTCTAATAGTCGATATCGATTGGCCTTGTGGTAGCATTAATACTTTTCTCCAATAAATTCCCTCTAGTCTCGTCCAAAAGGGATCGTCTCTCCATGGTCTAGTCTCTACACTGTATAATAATATCGGTGTCACTTTTTGCTTATAAAAGTGCAACGTGGATAAGAAGGATAATGTTCCATATTTGCCTATTATTATACATGCCTGGGATGTGGCAGTTTTGACTTTCTTCTTAAGTTCTTCATAATATGGAGTGTCAGAGGGATGATCATTTGAGTTGACCCAAGATATTTATATTTGTGGACAATGTCCACGATGTTATTCTGTAGCAGCCATCGCGGCTGCATCTTTACTTTGGTTCATGAGTTAGAATGAACCGAAATTTGACATTTTTCCTCATTGATTAATACATGTTTTTTCTCCACATATACATTCAAGTGGTTTAATAGCATTTGCAATCCCCTGGGAGTCTTTGCCAATAACACAAGATCATCAGCATAGAAAAACCAGGGTATGCAATGAATGCACATTTAATCTTGTGGGATCAGATTCTCCAAATGTGTGCCTCATGTCTGAAACAAAGAAGTTAAAAACTGCTGAGGTGAGAATACACACTTGTTTTAGGCCTCGATGGGTAGCTATTGGGGCTGTCAAATTTCCATCAATGACAATCTAACTTGAATTGTTGTATTTGTATGCAGTTGTTTAATCCAATATAATATTGGAGCCAGATATGCTGCTTTTGTAAGTTTGTCTCACAGCAATTCCCTCGTCACAGAGTCGAAGAAGGCCATGAAATCTATAAACACCATGTAAACAGCCTGCTGCCTCTCTTTTTCTAGAAGCTTGTTAGCATACAAGGTCATAATGTTTACATGTGTTCCCATCCCGGCCACAAACCCAGTTTGAAATGGGTCCGCTATATCTGTTGCTCTAACCCAAGATGTGGAGTATTTGAGCATTTGAGTATTTGAGCATGTATATACATACTTATATATCATCTTTGATCAATGAGAAGTGCACGCTGGACCCAATGGTGTACTTAGCCTTCCTTTCTAAGATGCTGCTGTTAGTGGCTGACCAGGTTGCACCCATGAAACGTTTCTGCGGTAAGAATCAGCACTCGGCCCAGTGGTACAGTATTGAACTTAAATCTTTAAATCTGAAGTCCAGACAAGCTGAACGAAGATGGCGTCAATCTTATAATCCTTACTGTAAAATCCTTTTTCATCCGATCATTCTGCATTACCATGTAGCAATCAAGGCTGCAAAGCAGAGTTTCTTCACACAGAAAATTGAATCTGCATTTAACAAGCCTAAGGAACTGTTCTTTGTGGTCACCTCTCTCTCCTCCACAGTGTGCTTTGCCTCTACTGCAGTACCCTCTCAAAGATTATATAAATCCCTGTCATGTTTTTTTCATTATTTAAAAATGATATTAGTAATTGCAACACTCATACCCCCTCCTCAATTAATTTGGAGGGGCCCCACGTCTCTTCATGTGTGTGGGCTTCCTTCCCAGAGTCCTCTGAGGATGTCTTGCCAGCAGTGAACCATCTAAATTCTTCCTCTTCCTTATATCCAAGGCCTTTGGGGCTAATGCAAGAAATGATGCCTTCCATTCTACATGGTTCACTAAGGAGAAAAACCGGTCCTGACAGACTGCTACCATCCTGCCTGCGCTGAAAAAAGCCACTGTGATCCCTCTCCTGAAAAAACCTTCACTGGATACTTTGCTTCTATCTAATTACTTTCGTATTTCTCTACTCTATTTTACGATGAAACTTCTTGATTCCTTGCTGTCCGTTTCTTCTCCTCTTTCCTAGAATCATCCTATTTTCCTGACTTCTTTCAATAGGGTTTTCGACCCAGGCATGGGACCGAGAGTGTTCTCGTATCAGTTTTGGATGATCTTACCATGCTGGCAGATAAGAGTGATGTAAGTGCAGTGATTTTACTTGATCTTATGTTGGCTTTTGATACTGTCAACCACTCCACCCTTTTGTCTCGCATGGCAGCAGCCGGCCTATCTGGTCCTGTTCTGTCCTGTTCTCTTCTTTTTAAGAGGATATATCTCAATCTCTTTTGCTTCCCTCCTTTTCTTTCCCCCACCCACTCACTGTCCTGTGGTGTCCCTCAAGGTTCTGTTCTGTCCCTGTTCTTTTTAATATCTACATGTAGCCATTGTTGGAACTCATCCGCTCTCGTGACTTTCGGTTATATGCATATGCTGATGACACCCAGATCCTAGTGCGTTTAGATCTTGACCAGGCAGGGATGTCCCCACCTTTATACGAATGTCTGGGAGCTGTGAAGAGATGGATGGACCTTAATTGGTTCAAATGGAATGGGGAGAATACTGAGATTGTGGTGGTTGGTTCTGCTTCTGACTTTTTTGTGCTCTCCTCTTCTTTCTGGTCTCAGTCAGTGGTTGACCCTGCTCAGCCAGTTAAAGAAGTACAAAATCTGCAAGTGATATTCGGGGCCTCTCTCTCTATGCCCTCTCAGACTGGTGCAGTATGAAAAACCAGCCACTTTATCTTGAGAACTCTTCGCAAGATATTGCCTTTTATTCCTGCCCTGGTTGTGGCCTCTCTCATCAATAGTCAGATCGATTACTGTAATGTCTCGCAATATGGGGGGAGTTGCATATAGACTTTTGAACCACAGGCCCAATAGTGGCCTGTCAATACAGTTGTACCTACTTGCATGCCTGGTACGTCAGAAATATGCCTGCACTCTGGGCTTGTTTCAACACACACTGTGCCATTATATCTGAAGCAGAGGGTGGAATCTTTCAAAGGTATTATGATCATTGGTCCTCTTTTTTCTTGTAGCCAGGTGAGCAATTTGGAATATTTTTGGTCAGTCCTCAAGGCATACTTTATTCGCATTTTGCACAACATCTTCAGGCTGTTCCAGGAGTGCTAATGCTTTGCATCCTATTAATCCTTCCCCACATCCTTCTGCCATATGTATGTGCCCCTTTATTTGTAACTGTTCCAACAACCAGGTATTTCTTTTCCTTGCAAATCATTACACTGCAGCATTTTGTGATCTTCTATTTTAATTCCTCCCCCATTCACGCCTACTGACAGGTATTTCACTACTTTGCGTTGGGTAAAAGCATTTATCATGGTGTTCTTTTATTTTTTTAAAGTATCCTCCTAGGGAGAATTTGCTTTTGTCACCCACTCTTTGGAAGCTGCTGTCCGACCCTGGAATTGTTCTTGGGTCATAAGTAGTGCAAGGTGTGTGAGGCACTGTGCTGTGTTTGCGGGTACTTCTGTGGTTACAAACATTGTGGAGGCACTGAGGGTACAGGGGATGAGGGAACACACAAAACAACTCTCATCAGACGTCTCTCTCCCCACTCTGCTCATGTGCTTGTATCACAAGCTATTGCAAACTTGAGCAGAATCATCATTATATTTACTCAGATGCCTTGTGTCGTCTAACACACTACTTTTTTCTATTTTCTCTTGACTGCTATGGTTAGGATATTTCCATGGGGCTGTTTATTTCGGAATGATTATCTATATTGTACTGGTGTCGACATCATGGAGAACAGTAAATTATGGTTTCATCGGATGATAGGGCTATAGTGTTGTAAAGCAAAACATTAAATTAAATATAATCAAAGAAGGGAGAAAAAGGCTGCTCCTGTCATCATGGCTACAATGTCTCTCTTTTAGTAATGGGTGTGGGCATTTGGCCTTCTTGATGCTAAAGTCAGGGAAAACATTTACTTTTGTCTTCCTTAAAGAGCCTTTATTCACAGAAAGAACCTCGTTAGTACATAAGCAAAATGTCTTTCTAAAAGGATGTAAGTCAATACATTGAACAGTAATACAGTGATAAGGGCAGTATGATTGCCTTAGTGAGTAACGTTTCTCACCTGTGCAGTATTGGGCTGGGGGAGGGTAAGATGCTATGGATGATGTATTAATCTTCCTCCAAACATTCCCCCATCTGGTCGAGTCATTGACCACAAACTCCTTTCTATTCTTCCACATATAGGGCTCTTTGGCTATCCATTTCTTAGTCACCCTCCTCAAGCTGCCTGCATGTCTGACATGCTCATCCACACTCCAGGTCATGTAGCCGGATTCCCCATTGGAATCACAATATATCCAGTGCTCGGTGCAGTTGAACAGGGTCCTGGGGACAAATAAATAGGGATGTCCATTGTTTGATTACAGGGAAAGTATTTGTTTGTGTATACTCATGCACGTGAGCCTCCAAGTTTATTACTATTTTAATCCTCACTGCCATTTTAGCTGTCTTTTCACATTGACTTATTGCAATTCTCAGAACACAGAAAGATAATAGTACTAGTACCAGTATGGCAACTGTTATTTTTAATGCATTAGCCAACCAGTAGGTATCCGTGAAAACAGGCATTTGATACAGTCATCCTCTATAATGTCTTCAACCTCTTCCACCATTTTTGTTTGTATTCCTGTCAAGGTGGCTATGGCCTCTGTGAAAGTCCCATTTTCCACATCGGGTGTGGGTAGGTACATGCAGCAAAAAGGTCAAATTTGTGTGCATATGCCCTCGTTCATGGCCGTTAGCAGATCGAGGACATATCTATTGTGAAGTGTCATGAGCCTTATTGCTCGCAGCTCTTTCTTTATGGGATCGAAACCCTTCATAGTTGTGTTCATTGTCTGCAACAGTTCCCATTGCGTTATTTGCAGCCATTTAGCATTTTTGTTGGCTTGCAACCCGGAAGTAAAGAAGGATTTAAATAACATCTTTGTTCTACTGAACAATGTATGCTCATCCTGTATTTCATCATATGCCTTTGCCATTTTTGTTGAATCATAGTTGCCCCTTTTTGTGTGCTTAAGGCTCTGAGACCTTTTAGGTCTTATGTGTGTGTTCATCCTGGGGAAATTACCAATCTGCACCTCGCTTTGGGGCACTACTAAGGCTGGTGCACTTATCATCAGGAAGCACTAGTCTCCCAATATGGGTGGAGTTGGACATAGGCTTTTGAACCACAGGCCCAATAGTGGCCTATCAATACAGTTGTACCTACTTGCATGCCTGGTATGTCAAGAATATTCCTGCACTTTGGGCTTGTTTCAACACACATCTGAAGCACACGGTGGCATCTTTCAAAGGTATTGTGTGTATTGGTCCTCTTTCATCTTCTACCCAGGTGAGCAATTTGGTTTATTTCGGCCATTCCTCAAGGCATACTTTATTAGCATTTTTCACAGCATCTTAAGGCTGTTCTAGGAGTGCTTTGCATCCTATTAATCCTTCCCCCATCCTTCTGCCATATGTATGTGCCCCTTTATTTGTAACTGTCCACTGTTCCAACACCCAGGTATTTCTTTTCCTTGCACATCATTACACGGCAGCATTTTGTGATATTCTATTTTAATTCCTCCCCCATTCACACCTACTGACAGGTATTTCACTACTTTGTGTTGGGTAAAAGCATTTATCATGGTGTTCTCTTATTTTTTTAAAGTATCCTCCTGTTGAGAATTTGCTTTTGTCACTCACTATATGGAGGCTGCTGTCCGACCCTGGAATTGTCCTCGGGTCATAAGTAGTGAGAGGTGTGTGAAGCACTGTGCTGTGTTTTCGGGTACTTCTGTGGCTACAAACAGTCTGGATGCACTCTGGGCACAAGGGATGAGGGAACACACTAAACAACTCTGATCAGAAGTCTCTCTCCCCACTCTTCTTATGTGCTTGTACCACAAGCTATTGGAAACATGACCTGAACCAGAATTACCAGGTTACTCACCGTAGTGACCACCTTACTCCTAGTCCATAGTCCCCTTTCCTCCATACTTGTGGGGACATCTCTCCGTCCTGTGGGACGGGACCGGAGCACTTTGTAAAAAGCATCCACATTTTTCCAAAAATGTGTCCTTCCACTCTTTCCTGCGTGGGGCCTGGCACGCGGCCGTAACCCCGCTCACCTTGGCTCCGCCCCGCGCATCGCCCCTCAGTCCTTTTCTTTGCCAGGTCAGAGACCCATTACCAATAACAGAGTAACCTTATTAGAGGGGACGGCGGGTGGGCGTATGGAGGAAAAGGGACTATGGACTAGGAGTAAGATGGTCACTACGGTGAGTAACCTGGTAATACTCCTACGTCCTGTCCCCTTTCCTCCATACTTGTGGGAGATTCCCAAGCACTCCTTACAGGAACTACGGGTGGATGGAAATACCCCTTACTGGAAAATGTTCTTCAGCACAGCTTGACCAAACTGAGCATCAGCTCAGGAACTCATATCGAGGCAGTAATGCTTACAGAAAGCAGATGGAGAGGCCCAAGTAGCTGCCCTAGTGATGGACTCCCAGGGAACATACTTCTGAAAAGCAACCGCACCTGCCTTGCCCCGCACCAGGTGTGCATGAATACCTTTAGGAGGTTTCAGCTTTTGGACAGTGAAAGACTCCATGATGCAGGCGGCAATCCACCTAGAAATAGTTGCCTTAGACGCCTGCTTGCCTTGAGGGTTGCCGAAAGTCACAAAAAGTTGAGAAGAACTTCTAAGCTCGGAAGTCCTATCCAGGTAGAACTTAAGAGCTCTTTGGACATCAAGACAGTGTAGAACCCTCTCCGCCTCAGAGGCGGGGTTCGGAAAAAAGACAGGTAGGGAGATCGATTGATTCAAATGGAATTCGGTCACTACCTTCGGCAGAAAAGCCGGATTAGTTCGAAGGACTACCTTGTCCTTGTGAAAGACCAAGAAAGGATGCTCCACCGACAATGCCTGGCGCTCACTCACTCTCCTTGCCGATGTGACGGCGACCAAAAAGGACACTTTCCAAGACAAGTACTTGAGGTCCACAGTAGCCATTGGCTCAAAGGGTTTATGGCACAGTGCCGTCAGGACAACATTCAGGTCCCATGGCGGGTGCGGATTACGAACTGGAGGGTAAAGGTGAGTTAAACCAGCGAAATGCCTCTTTACCACTGGGTTATTCAGAGAATACGAACACTGATCCATAGAAAGATAAGCGGAGACCACTGAAAGGTAAGACCTACATGACAGAACATGAACCCCTGACTCTGCTAGGGAGGACACGAAGGACAACATCGTGTCAACCGTAGCCCCCCTTAGATCCAATTTCTTCTCTAGACACCAATGACAGAACCTGAGCCATTTACTCTTGTACTGAGATCTGGTCGAGGGTTTTCTGGCTGCCTGGATAATACGCATGTTATCCGCAGACAAATTCAGATGCGCTAAAGACCTGAACTCAGGCACCATGCCGCCAAGCTGAGCGATTGTGGGGAGTGGTGCGACAGCTGCTGCTCCCCCTGGTGGAGAAGATCGGGAGTTACCGGTAACCTGATCGGCGGATAAACCGACAGGTGTTGTGGAGTTCTGAGAACCAAAACCTGGCCGGCCACCACGGGGCTATCAGTAGAGAACAGTTCACCGAGTTCTTCAAATTCCAAATTGCCCGGGGAACTAGAGGCAGAGGCGGGAAGGCGTTAGCTCTCATGTTGTGCCATGGAATCTCTAGAGCATCCCCCAGAGAGGAGGCTCCCAGCCCCGCTCTGGGGGCATACAGAGGAAGCTTCTTGTTCGCTGCCGTCGCGAAGAGGTCCACCTGCGGTGTGCCCCAGCGCGAGAAAATCCCTGAAAGGACCTCCGCCTTCAACTCCCACTCGTAGCTGACCACTGTCCGCCAGCTGAGGGCATCTGCTGTGACATTCAGCTGACCCGGGATGTGCACTGCAAGCAGCCAGACACCATGAAGCATGGCCCACTCCCAAATCTGGATGGACAGGTCCACGAGGGGGAGGATACTTCGTTCCCCCCTGCTTGTTGATGTAATACATTGACACCACATTGTCCGTTCTTATGCGGACCACTTTGTTGACAATGACCATTCTGAATGCCCTGAGCGCCAAGAAAATCGCCAGAAGCTCCAAATGATTTATGTGCAGGAGCTTGTCCTGAGGCGACCAGAGGTCCGAGACTTGAAGGAGATCTAAATTCGCACCCCACCCGAGGAGGGAGTAGTCCGTCGTGATCGTCACCATAGGGACCGGGTCCTGAAACCCCGCGCCCCCAGACAGATTGCTGAGAGATGACCACCAGTCCAGGTCCACTCTCATGGAATCCGGAATCATTATCCGCATGGGGTCTGGGTCCACTGCCTGACGCCATGAATTCCGAAGGGCCATTTGGGTCTGTCTCATTTTGAGACGAGCAAGAGGAAGAGCCAGCACACACGAGGCCATGAGGCCCAGAAGCCTCTGGAACCACCAGGCCGACATGCTCTCTGACTGCGCAAACATCTGACACGTGGCCAACAGATCCTCCATTCTGTCCCCGGTCAGGTATACTCTGCAGTCGATCGTGTTCCAACGGAAACCCAGAAAAATCAGGTCCTGAG
Source organism: Ambystoma mexicanum (assembly GCF_040938575.1). NCBI lineage: Eukaryota > Metazoa > Chordata > Amphibia > Caudata > Ambystomatidae > Ambystoma > Ambystoma mexicanum. The sequence continues at coordinate 219,364,022 of NC_090936.1, read as the reverse complement.
AGACCGTCATGGAGGATTTCCGCCAGTTCACCGACAGCCCAAGATGGAACAGGAGCTGAAGAAGAGACTGGAGGTTGCCCGCTGCCGCCAGCGGACAAGGGCTGCGTAAAAGCCAATTGTCCAAATAAGGATACACAAGGATACCCTGAAGACGAAGATAGGCCGCAATCACCGACATCATCTTCTTGAAGACACGCGGCACCGAGCTGAGGCCAAAAGGAAGCACCCGAAACTGGAAGTTCTCCTCTCCCAAAGAGAAACGGAGGTACCTCCTGTGTGGAGCCCAAATCAGGATATGCATGTACGCGTCCTGAAGATCCACTACGCTGAGCCAGTCGCCCATCTGCAAAGAGCAGCATATCTGGCTGGGCTTGATCAACTTGAATTTCTCTTGGGGTAGAAAGAGGTTGAACTGGGAAAGGTCTAGGATGGTGCGCAGGCCAGCCTGGTTGGGTTTGGGCACCATAAACAGTCGGGAGTAGAAGCCTTCCCCTCGCTCCCCAAAGGGAACGGGTTCCACAGCCCTGAGGTCCAGGAGTTTCTGAACCTCGGCGCTGAGGGAGGGCAAGCCCAATGGTTGAAAAGGAGGGTTGAGGGGTGGGGTAGGTGGTAAAGGTAAGCGGAAGCCCGCCTGAGCGACTGACAAGACCCATCTGTCTTCTGTGGTGGTCTGCCACACCTCCCAATGAGACGCAATGTGCCCTCCCACCGGGGTCTCGTGCAAGCGCGGAAAACCCTCATTTGGCAGGTTTATCGGTGGCGGTGCCACCTGAAACTGATGAAGAGGCTGAGGAGCGGGAGAAATATCACATACGCTGTTGTCTACGGCGGTTATTCCCCACGGGAGTATCCACTCTGCGCGATTTGCGGTCGAGAAAGCCCCTGAAACCAGAAGAAGGTCGACTCTGCGATAACGGTCTCTGAGGTTTGTTGAAAGGAGCTTTAACCAGAACAGACAATGGGCCTCATTACGACCCTGGCGGATGGACCATGGTGCTACTAGCACCATGGTCCATCCCGGTAACTCTCAGACTCCGCCATGGCGGAATGGGGAATTACCACCCCATTCCGAGGTTGGCGGAGTGGTAATTCCCCCTTCCGCCATGGCCCTTCCCATTCGCATTTTTGCCCCATAGGGCATAATGGGAATGGGGAAGGCGGTAAGTACGGTGCCGCAAATTGCGGCACCATACTTAGCACCAAGGTCCCTTTGCGGCATGGTTTTTAACGCCTGCAAAAAGCAGGCGTTAAAATCACCATCCCGCAAAGGGACCTTGTAATCAGGCGTTAAGGGTCGGCGCCGTTTACGGCGCCGTAAAACCCTTAACGCCTGACTCTTAATGAGGTCCAATGATTTAGCCGTCTGAGTGGTATCCTTGGTTTTGGTGAGCTCTACATCAGTAGAAGAATGAAAAAGCTCCTTACCATCGAATGGAAGGTCCAATACTTTGTCTTGCACTTCCTTCGAAAACTTAGTGGTATGCAACCACACTTGCCTTGAGGTTTCAACCCCGAGCATCATGCCCCGAGCCGAGGTGTCTACGTGATGAGCCGCAGCCTCCAGGAGATCCTGGGCCAAGACCCTGGCATCGGAAAGGCCACCTCTGAAGTCTTCCAACTTCTCGACCGGAATGTGCTCCTCAAACTCCGACAGACCTTTCCACATCCGAATGTTAGCTCCCGCCAAAATCAATTCGGCATTGGCATGCCTGAGCTGCAAGGCCGAATTGGCAATGATTTTCCTCCCTAGGGAGTCAAGGAGCGTGTCCTCCTTTCCCAAGACCTGAGTAGCCATCGCAGAAGAGGATGCTGCAGGTCTGGACTGCAACGTGGCCGCAGCCACCACTGTGGAGGAGGGAGGCGGACAAGACGACAAGGCCACTTCCTCTGAAGAGTGCCGCCTGTACCTCGCGTCAATCTTTGTTAAAGTCCTGAGTGTGCCTTCTCCCAGACTCTTCGGACCTCGGCCAAAACGTCCTTCTGCAGGAAAAGGCCGGTACGCTCCAAAGGAGACAGGGTGAACGCGCCAGAAAGCATGCCCTCCTGTGGAGCAGATGCCTCGGGAACCGGTACATCTAAGAAATTCATCATGTCCAGTACCCGGTCATGAAAAACTCTAACAGAGCGGGGAAGGTCCTCGTTGTCCTGCTCGCCTTGAGGGTCATCTGACAGGTCAGGATCCTGCTGAACCGTGTCAGGCACTGCCTTGTCCACTGGGGACAACGTTGGCAAAGGCGGAAGAGCAGGGGCAGGCACCACGGGCGAAGGAGGCGCCGGCGGAACCACCAGAGGAACGAGTAAATTTCCTTAAAAAGCCCTTTGAAATACTCCCTCATGGGGTCGGTACGCATAAGCGCTTGAAATTTACCGAAAAAAGCGTCCTCAGGAGATTGCTTCAGAACCTGAGGAGGCCTCTCATGAGGTGGACAAATCCAGGGACGTAACGGAGAAGGGTGCCACGCCGGGCCCTCTGCCGACGTATCCACATAAATCAAAGGGGCCGCCCCTGCAGGCAACGAAACATTGTGCGGAAGAGGAATCCGGGTGTTCCAATCATAAACGGGCCGTTAAGGATACACACATGTGACCTTAGGTTCACCCAAAGGACCGAACCCTACACCAGGGGCCAATGGTGTAGTTGTAGGGGTAGTACCTAAAATGGCCACCGTGATCGTGGCGGGAACGGCCACCATTTTGTCTTCATCTGAGGGGAACTGCGGCACGTGAGGAGGTGAGGCAGGGGTCCCCGTCGATGGATCAGGGGTCTTAATTTTAGCCTTAACATAAGGAACCTCGGCAGAGCCAATACTATGAGGCCTGGAATGTTTCTGCGACATACCAACCACCAACTGAGCCTTCGAAGGAAGGACCTCGGCACTGCCAGTAAAAGAAGAACCTTGCTTCTTTGCCCCCTCAACAGATCTGGTATCACCACAAGAGCGGGAACGGTGAGAAACTGCTTTCACCGACAGGGCCCTGCCTCAGAACTGTTGGTAGCCTTAGCCTCTGTACGAGGGACCTCGGGCCTAGGCCTGGTAATAGCCTTATCGGCACGGGCCTCGAACATCCGTTCGGTAAGCACAAGCCCATCCAAGGCCTCGGGGCGCACCCCGGTCTTGTTTTTGAGGGAAGCCGAAAGAGAGGCCTCAGAGCAAGCTCCGGTACCCTGTGACTCAGCAGACTGGGTCTACACACAGCCCCCACAGGAGGGGCCTCGGAGGTTACTCTAGTGTACACAGGCCCCTTACGGAGACCCTCGGAGAAAACTGCAGTAGAATTATTAGGCCCGACAGGCACCTCAGGGCGAACCCCGGTGACAGAGCGATCAACGCCCCTCCCGGCTCGAGAGGAGCCCAGGAAGGCATCCCCCGGCCGGGGTGCTCTGAAAAGTAAACAACTTACCGGGAGTTTCTTCTTCTCGTCGATGAACGCCTGAAAATGAGATGGGGGAGTGCGTCGGAACACCTCCTCCCACCGTTCCAACCGACGTTGAAGAGTCTGGACCGAAAAGGAGTCACAGTAAAAACAGGAGTCCCAACGGTGTTCCGGACCCAAACACTCTAAACAAAGAGGATGGGGATCCGCCCTCGCAAAGCGACGATGACACGAAGAACAGTCTGGAAAGTCTAATTTAAAAGACATAGACAGACCAGAAGACGAACGCTAGCGAGAGCCAGAGAGGGAAAACAGGGAAGAAAATCTTCCGAGGATGCAAGTGCGTCCGGCCCCGATCGAGCAGAGAAAAGGACTGAGGGGCGATGCGCGGGGCGGAGCCAAGGTGGGCTGGGGTTACGGCCGCATGCCGGCCCCAGCGCAGGAAAGAGAGGAAGGACAAATTTTGGGAAAATTTTGGATGCTTTTTACAAAGTGCTCCGGTCCCGTCCCACAGGACGGAGAGATGTCCCCACAAGTATGGAGGAAAGGGGACGGGACGTAGGAGTAATATATTTACTAAGATGCCTTGTGTCGTCTAACACACTATTTTTTTCTATTTTTTCTGGAGTGCTATGGTTAGCATATTTCCAGGGGGCTGTTTATTTTGGAATGATAAACAAAGAAGAGGAGAAAATGTTGCTCCTGTCATCATGGCTACAAGGTCTCTCTTTTAGTAATGGGTGTGGGCATTTGGCCTTCTGGATGCTAAAGAAATAAGAAATATATCTTATCCCATTGAAGGAATGCATATTTTAGTCAGGGGAAACATTTGCTTTTGTCTTCCTTAAAGAGCCTGTCTTCACAGAAAAAAACGTACTGAGAGAAAATGTCCTTCTAAAAGGATGTAAGTCAATTCATTGAACAGTAATACAGTGAACTAAATGTTATCCAGTGTTCATTTGTTTGGTTTATCATCAGTTTACCCAGGCCTGTGTAAGAAGTCGGAACAATGGTCGCTATATGGACATTTTTCCAGTGGAGTTTGGTGTTGTAGTAACATTTCAGCCATGAAATAGTTTTATCACAATCCCAGACTCTTTCAGCAAGAGGTACAAGAGGTGTGACAAAGGAAGGTTTGAATTCGCATTGCACAATTACTGATGATATAACATAGAATAATGCTACACCATGGTATAGCATGGATTGAGTTGCAATGAAGACTAATAAATACTGACCATTGATATACCCTAATTTACTAATCTGTAATTCCTTACTAATATTGAAGGCAGCTCAATCGATAGCTCTTTGGTGCAAAATATTGGTACAAGCTGGCTCATCATATGAGATGGCAAGTACAGGCTGTGCAATGTTGCTTGGAAAATGCAAGAAATAAACATGCAGAATTCAAGCTCTTTTGCAGTCAAGACGTGACAAGTTGAAGGGCATGGAATGTGCAAGTTCATGTTGCTCAAAGCAAGCTTATTGCTCAAAACTTCCAGCGAAGAAAGCCAGTGTAACTTATTGGCATCCGTTTGCTGCTTTGAATCTCTTTCAAAGGTGATGGGCTAGACACATGTTAACTGGAGGATTCTAGAGGTTTGGTCAGAGGAGGTGGTGTCTGATTGACATGTGACATCAGAGTCCGGGGCAGGCAATTCTTACACTTTCCATAGGGGAATTTACAATACGGGACAGGTGCAGGAGAGAGCTTTTAAAAAGGGAAGAGCAGAGAGAAAAGAAAAGAACTGTCTCTCAGCGGACCAAGCTGTCTCTGCTGACTGTGACTGTTTTCTGGGTTTTCTGCCTTCCGTCTGCGAGCTGGGGGTGGCAGGAGAGAAGCATGCTGCAGAGGAGTGTGTGCTGAGGGCGACACAGCCGAGCTGGGACCAAGAGCACACTGAACCGATGCTTTGCTGACTTTGCTGGTGTGAATATTTCAAGCATTCTTCAGGTGAGAAAAAATTACAAGTGAGGTGTGTGTTGTATGATTCCACATAGTGTAATTGTATATTGTGTGCAGCTGCAAATGTTTGCACTTGCAAACATAGATAGCTATTTTCATGAGTTTTTCTTTACCAACCAAGAAGCAGATCTCCAATTTAATTGAAGGCTTTAAACTGCCAAAACCAATGCTGTGTTTCAAGGCCATTAGATAACATTGCTTTGAACTGCAAAACCAAAAGGGTGATTAAAGTTCATTTTGGGAATTTTTTTTACTGCAGGCTAAGCATTACCATGAAATGTGCTCATCGTTATTTTTTAGCCAGAAGAATAAAACCTGTTATCATTGCAAAAGGGAAACACGAGGTTGAGATGTGTGCTTTCATTCTTGAATTACATAGGTCATGTTAAACTCAGTAAATTACTCGTCATTTTTTTTATTACTCATAAACCCTCATTGCTTATGAATTACCTGAAAAGAATTAGTTCAACTTTGGTCTATTTGTTGTGTGTTCTTGTTACTTGTGATAGCATATAGACAGGCACAAATCTATAGAGGCATTTTTACTACAACTGATGGTAAAAAGCAAGATTCAGCAAAACACTGTGAACTGGGGCGAATCATAAAGAGCTGATTCTCCATATCATAGTCTTCAGGTGATCTGGTAAGTCTATGCAGAGATTCTATACCATACCACCATTGAAAAACAATCAATGAAATACCACTATAGTGGAAAATTGGGTACTAATCTGCACCATGTCTGTTTTTTAGCTTGCCGCTCATTATCCCAATATAAGAATTACACCAGGTAGCCCTGTGGCTTTGGGTCTGATGAAATACCCCAACATATTTATGGTGCATTGGCCAGGAAGTGGTAAACCAATTACTGGCCGTGCCTGTGCATAGTATAGCATAATTATATTGTCTGCTCATTCCCTGACCTGCAGCAGTGATCATGCGGTGTGCACGCTAAATTTATTTTTTATTTTGTTGGCATTGTATTCTGATATTTCAGAAATAGAAGCTGGGTTTTCTTACCTGGCTGATTACCTTGAGACAAAACGTTTTGCTTTTGCTACCTAGTCATCTGAAGATGTGATAGGGGGCTATTGTACAAAGGTGTCTTTTCAAGCAAAAGAAGCAAACAAGAGGTTGACTGTATTATCCGGTTGAATGCCAAATTGTGGTTTTCCTTGCGTAAGCTTATTAAGCTGCGGGAAAAGATTCTGATGTCATTGCTGAGTTACAGTGCAGTTTGGATACAGAACATGAACAGTTGATACAGATGGAATCAGATTTTAAACATAGAGTTCGACATGCAGCTTCAAACTAAATGTAGCGATCTAAGTGCACAGTTGATTCAGCAAGACAAACAGTTTGCAGAGAGTGAGGAAGAATTTATACATTTGAAAAAGGTGCTAGATAGTGTTTGGAAAAACACAGATGTGGCAATTTCAGAAATTCAAACACTTAGGAAGGATGGCAGTGAGAAAGCTAAGGAATTGCGAGAAATCGAGAATGAAATATTTAAGCTATTGGAAGAAAATGATGGAAAAAACAAAACATTTGATCATTACCAGACACTAGTTAATGAACTGCAAGGGGTCATCACCGAAGTGAGGAGTGAGAATTCTACTATTTGTCATGAAGCCAGCTGATCCATGCTCAGTGCAGAGAAATGAATCCCAGGAAAACTGACAGTGGACCACATTCACTAAAGCTGAATTTAATCGCAACTCTAGTCAGGGAAATTTGCCAGCATCTGTCCACTCGACAAGGCCTGGCTATGGTCCAGAGTTAAAGGCTAAATCACATGAAACTGCTCACCCACATGCTCACCAACAAGAGAACAGGGGGGGGGGGGGTGGCACATACCACAATGCACCATGTAGTGCATTAAAGATAATGAAGTCTATCAAGGCCTTGAACAAACTATTCAAAAAGGGGAGATGGATTATCGAAGATCATCTTGTAGATGTATCTAATATTTCTAAGATGATTCATAACCCTAGGGCCCAATATTGCTGCTATTTTCATCTTACATTAGACTCTGCCTCTGCCAATGTTATGTCTTGGGAGGATTTTGAGAAAGAGATTAGACATCAATCCTCAACCTATCATTCCATTCAACAAGTAAACAAGGCTGCTCATAACATGACAGCCCAGCTGAATGATTTGCCTCGCAAATGTTTTCCAATCTTAAAAAGGGCATTCTCTCGATTTGATGTTAATTTTAACCCTCATTCAGTTGAATTCAAGACTGCTTACTTCTATGGCCTTCACCAAGATATTGTATCTCATCTAATCCATAAATTCAAAACCACTGAATTATACAATCACACTGCGTGTGTATCCTTGAGTTAGTTTAATGCAACTGAATAAAGTTCATCTTGTTTAGACAAGCCGACATGTGTTTCGAGCTCTGCTCTTCTTCGGGGCTTACGCTCCCTTGTGTGGAGGATCCTAACTAATTGATTTCAAGGCAGGTGCAATCACCCATCACATATCCTATATTACCTTGCAAGTGTGGCACTGTGTATCACTTAACACAGGCTTTCGGCAGCAAGATCCGAATGGGGTCCTACACACAAGGGATTGTAAGCCCTCGAAGACGAGCAGAGCTCGAAACATGTGTTGGCTTGTCTAAACAAGATGTGCTTTGTGCAGTTGCATTAAACTGACTCAAGGATACACGTGCAGTGTGATTGTATCATTCAGTGTTTTTGTTTCTAATTGTTGGAGACCTGACCAGAGGCTCCACGACCAGAGACATTCCCCTGCTGCATGTGTATCTATGATTGGATTGCACATAATTAATGCCATTCTATAAGCGCTGGGTTTCCAGTTCTCTTCTGCTCTTTGGATAGTAAACCATAAATTCAACAAAGAAAAAACACTAGAATGGGTCATTGAACAGGCAACTAAAATCTATGAGGTAAAATCTAATGGGACGAAGGAAGAGTCAGCTAAGAGTAGAGCACCTAAATCAAAAGCTAAAGAATACACAACGGCAGTTCTAGAGATAAAGTCTGTAAGGATGACACGAGAAACAGCCCAAATGAAGGCAAAGAATGACACGCTACACAATCAAAGGGGTGTGGCTCAACAAAGGGCACCACACCAATCCCCTGTGTTCCAATCCATAGATTCCAGCGACAGAAATACATACATTAGTCTTCTGTGACTTGGAATGCTCCAAAGGCAGGATTTCGCTATGATATTCCAGGGCTAAATTACGCCCAGAATCAGCTGTACAACGGGTCATTTCAGGCATTAGTGGACCAGAGTAGATTTGACCCTACCACTATGATGTATGGCCATCAGGAAAGACCATGGTATGTGGATGTGTTCATTGAAAATGGGAATGAGCAGTGGGAACAATTCCCACCACATGAAAGACAGAATGTGAACTATGCACCTCGCCAATATAGTCGGTCCCCAACACAGGTTGTCCACGGTCAAAGGATGGTCGCCCCACCTCATGCGACATGGGAATTCAGGGGAAACACAAACAGAAATCAATCTCCTGGAAGGTACCAGAACAGGTCTAATCAAGGTGAATTCAACCATTACCGACCTAGAGCACAGAGGGAGGAGTTTAGGGACATGAACAGGTTCCAATGTTTCGAGGCTCAGGTTAATATGTTGTCTGAGCAAATAGAGAAATTGTATGGAGTATAAAAACAACAGCTAAATGAAAATGAAGAATGTCACAGGAGTGATTTTACACGCAGTGACAACAAGTGGCAAGTCATTTTTGCCATGATGGGAACACAAATGATCATGAAATACCTTTGAATGAGAACACTGATTTGCTTAGCAATTTAAAACCAAGAAAACAAATGAATGAAAGTGAGACAAGAAACAGTAACACACACAAAAATGGACTGTGGTTTAGCTTAGATTTGAACCAAACCATTCAGGTGTGTGAAAATGAGGAACAGGAAAAAGAAATGAACATGAAAAATCTAAAGATCAGCGTGATAGATGGCAATTTTAAAAGAATGTGCAATATGAAAATGATTAAACACACGCCGTCAAACATATAATGGTGTGTGACAAAGTGAATCATTGCAGGGTTAATGTTACACTGAATATCTCAGCAATGATGAATGACGACGAGAAAGGAGCAAGTGACCTATCCTTATCCGATAATCAAAATACTTTTCATGCTTTCGCAGAAATGAATATTCCCCAAGAGAGAGGTGCAGGTTAGTCACTTGAAGATTATTTTGAGCCACAGATATTTCAGGAGGTGACAATGACAGGTACCGTACAAAGTATAGGGACGTTTCACACAGAAGAAACTCACATGCTGTCACATGGCACATGTGAAAATATAGATTCAGTGGGTTCCAGAATGTAGGTTAATGGAAAGCACCCAGGCATTGAGGAAAAAGCAGTAGAAGAAAGGAGGATGAACACTGGTGGTCCCAAGACAGCGGGGCATTCCGTAGCTGTGCTGCAAACAGGTTCTGAGCCCAGAAAGATAAAGAGATACAAAAGGAGATGGGTAAAAAGGGTGGTAAAATGTCATTTCACATGCCCCTTTGCTAAACAAAAAGTCAGGCAGGACTAATGAAAGTAAGCCTCTGAAACCAGCAACAATTCACATTTCCTTTGTATACTAGAAGAATGTGAGGACAGGTATTTTTCCCCTATTGCTATTCCACAGAGGTGCAACACACACAGGACCTGCTGATATTGGGGCAGATTGAAGGCTCCATACATAATTTCAATGGGGTAGAAATACCAGTGGTGGGTGTCACGGATGTTGACATCAAGAAAGGAGACATAGTTTGAGACAGGAAGTGGTGGTGCCACCCATAAATGAGATACTATTCCTTATAGGAACACATTGCCTTAGGAGGCTGTCACCTCTTATTGGTGAGGTAAATGGTTTATTGTGGTCTTTGTCAAAAAAACTCTGAAACTTAAAAAGGTAAAGAGCCAGAGCAAGAGTGCAGAATGTCACACCATTGCTAGATCAGAAAGTGCAGAGGAAGCGTATCTCCAAAATGGCTGTGTACCTAGTGTCACTGTCATTCTCATGTGTCAGACTAAAATGCAAGGGGAAAAGGAAAAGCAATCTGTAGAGATTTTTCTGGACACCAAGAAAAATTGGCAGACACAGATTGATACAAACACATTGGGCCTAATTCCGAGTATGGCGGTAGGGGGTTAACGGCACCGGTAAGGATGCTGGTGCCGTTAACACCCTAACGCCATATTCCGAGGTCCCTTAGCGGGGCCCACCAAGAACACCTGGTCTAACCAGCCATTCTTAGCGGGACCCATTAAGGTACCATGGAGCAAATAACGGGCCCAAAATTTGCGGGCCCGTTATTAGCTCGTTCCCCATTCCCATTGAGCCCTATGGGGACTCAAATGGGAATGGGGAATGGTTTTCTGAATGGGGACTTTCCGGGTCCTCCAAGGTTGGAATGACCCGGTAAGTCCCCATTCAGAGACACCGGACCCGGACCCGGGTTTGGAGGCAGCCTACCTCCAAACTCGGAATGACCCCCATTGTGTTTTTATCTAAATGAGGAAAATTGTAAATCAAAGGTTGCTGCAGAGTCAGATCAGAAAAAATATATTTCAACAATTGCAGAGATACACATGGAAGAAGGGCAGGCCTGGATCCCTGTGCATGTGAATTGGCGTCCAGAAATGATTGAGGCAGGGCTGGCCCTAGACCAGGAAAAGAGTTTTATTAATGAAAATATGCTGAAACAAATTCTTGACAGAGAGGAAATGCCAAGTTTTCAAAAAAGAAATCAACACATCTTTGGTCTGGACGACTCTGAATTGGTGGCAAAGAATTGTGGGAAGGTGCATGTTGAGAATCACAATTGGTTCCAAAAGCATTCATCACAATGTTTGGATTGTAAGTGGAACAAAAAATAAATTATATCTGAGAAATTACATCATGCACAGAATGTGTATGGTTTTAGATTTCTTTAATCAAAAGGTTTGGTCTAGGCTGGGTGGAGCGGCACCTGAATTTGAGAACAAAAAACAAGCTTATCAATGTGCCCAAATGATGCCACATGCAGTTGAGCTTCAGGTTCAGGTAAAGAAGGATGTCACTATTCCTGCTTTCACCAGACAATTTGCAATAGCATTAAAACACAGAAAGGGACAGCAGATGAAAGGACCCGATGCATGTGTGTGCCTCAATGAATTCATGTGACAGCAAGGGCTAGAATGTGAATATACACCAGTATTAGAAATTGGGGAGGGCCCCTATCAAATTTTGGTGAATAACAAGGGATGCCAGGACATTCATTTGGAAGAAAATATAGCATTAGGGGTGGCAATGCAGGAATCCCACTACTCTGCTGCTTTAAACAACCCAATGATCGGGAAGATCCCTGAAAGCTATGAAACTTCACAGGGTGGATTGTCTGAGTCATTGGATTCTAAACCAAAGGGGATTTTCAGGATCTAGGCTGTTTACCCTTGTGAACCAGAAGAAGCGATAAGCTGTTATCAAGAATATTGTATCCTATTTTAAGTAGGTGATTCTAAAAGAGAAAAGCAGCAACGTGAAACACAGAGAATTGAGATGGAAGCTAATGTGCCAAAACATCTGAGGGTGGTGGCTCTACAAAGAGACACTGCCACACAACTAGAGGAAAGCACAGAAGTTCCTACTTTGGAGAATTTCTCTCAGAATTTTCTAAAATGGTAGAGGAACAAATCCAAGCTGCAGATGGTTGCACAAATGAAGAAGAGAGAGCTCACTTTAGAAAGATATTTATGGAGTTCAAAGAGGATTTTTGCCAAAGATGCCTATGATTGTGGGCTGGTCGATTTACATGTTGCTACACTACCTGAAGGGTATGGTAGGGAGCCAGTTTGTGTGCAATAATATGGGTTACGTCTGGCCTGCATGGAGTCCCTGGCGGAAATAATAAACAATCTGGAATCAAGAAGCATTATTAGGCCCATTCACAGTACCTCAAATGCTCCTATTTAGGTGTGCTAAACCCCAATGGCCAATGGTGCTTGTGTGCAGATTTGAGATAACTAAAGAGGGTACCTGTTTCAAGGTGGCCTCCCCCATTTATAGATCAGGGTCTTGCACACGTTCAGGGATCAAAGCTATTTACCACTCTGAATCTTACGGCTAGGTACTGGTGTGTGCCATTGGCTTCAGATATACAAAATCTATTTGCCTTTTCCTTTAACAGAATGTAATATGCATGGTTCCAGACGCCCTTTGGCTATATCAAAAGGGAAGTGAGTTTGGGACATTCCTAAGTAAAGCACTCCCTGATGCAGATGAGATAGGAACTGTGAAGACTTAAAAGATCACTTCAATGAAATTAGACATGGGCCTGGTCATTTGCAAAAGTATATTTGAAGAAAGCAAAGTGGTGTAGAAAAATGGTAAACTTTCAAGGGCATGAGGTAACAGAGCATGGGTTACATCCACAAAAGAAAATGGTGAAATATATTCAGAAACTAAAATATCCCAGCAATTTGAAAGGCCTAAAACATTTGTTAGGAATGACATGTTAGAACAGGAAATTCATTGAGGATTATGCAGAAATCACACAACCTTTAACTAAATTACTGAAGCAAGGGGTACCCTGAATGTGGAGAGAGGAACAAAGTGAGTCAGTAGCCAAGTTAAAGGGTTGTTTGATGAAAGTCCCATGTTTAGCTTATCCAATAAGGAAACAGGATTTCTTCATTGAGATAAGTTTCACAGATCAATATATGTCTGCAGTCCTGTACCAAAAACAAGATGTAAATAACAAAACCATTATATATGCCAGTAAGACATTGTCATAGGTAGAAGCTAAATTCAGTGAATGTGAAAAAGCACTTTTGACCACTGTCTGGGCATTACAAAAATTCTACCCCATTATTCAAGGGGAACGGGTGGTTGTTGAAACAAACCACCTGCACCTGCAATTCTTACAGAGCAAAGGAATCAGGTCAGGGAATTTGGCCCAGTGAAGAATCACATCAAGGACCTTGGCATTGTAGGGATTCCCAGTGGAAGTGAGATATGGACAGAGTAAAAAAGAGTCCAGTTGCCAGGGACTGGCAGACTTACATGATTGTGATGTTCCAAAGGTAAGCATTAGATTGGGCCCCAAAAGCAGTCAAGTTGCAGAACTGGTTGCCATGTATGAAGCAATATCCACTGCAGTAGAAAATCAATTCTAAGAAATTGTTTTAGTCACTGATTCTGATTATGCCCGAAATAGCTTTGCGGAATATTTACCTGGTTGGAAATTGAGAGGAATTATCATTTATTACAAGAAACCTTTCAAACATGGCAAAATGATTCAGTCCATAGATCAACTTATTTTAGAAAATGACAGGATCATTCATTGGAGGAATATACGAGGCCCTATGAAAATGCCAGTGGAATACAAGCAAGGAATTACATGGCAGATCAGTTAGCCAAGATTGGAGCTGTGATGAGGGAGTTGTTTCCTATTAAGCACCTGCTTGGTGAAATCCAGGTGGATGAAATAACGCATTCCAAAGCTCAGAGAACAATTGATCAGCCGGTGGCACAGTGAAGTGATACACCTGATCAGGACTTGTTCAAGGCATAAAAAAGAAGACCCCATTTTAGTCCTGTTATATAATCATTTGCTTAATTCAGAAAAAAATCTTCTCACTGAGGAGGACTGTGAAGGAAAAGAAGTACTGAGGGTGTTGTTAAAGAGCAAAAATAGAATTTGAAAGCAGGATGGACTGATGATTCGGGAATCTGTGCCAGGCCAAAATCAATGGGTTGTACCATTGTCATTTTGGGGACTGATGCTACATCATGCACATGATGCCATAACTGCAGGCCACAGAGGTTCCAGAAAACTTTGGAAATTTTGAATGAATATGCCTATTGGCCACACATGTCACATGTTGTAAAGCTATATACAAGGGGATGCTTGGTGTGTGCACAGTATCAACCAACTTCCCCAACACACATGACACCATTAGGGAAAAGAGGTCTGACACTTCCATGGTCAGATTTGCAAATCAATTTTGCAGGTCCTTTGCAAAGGTCTGCACGGGGAAAGAGGTATTTGTTGACAGTCACTTGTTCAATGTCCAAGTGGCTGGAATGCATTACAGCACCTGATTGTGGTGTACAAACAGCAGCCACTTTGTTAGTCAATCATATTTTCTCTAGGTTTGGTTTACCTCAGAGGAAAGAATCAGACCGTGGAAGTAACTTCACCCTTGCAGTGATGACAGAAATGTGGCAAATATTAGATGTAAAAAAGGAAACTGCACATTTCATACCGGCCCTCTTCTTCTGGGGCTGTGGAATGTTGCAACAGTTCAATTGTTTATATTTTAAAGGAGTTTGTAGCTGAGGCAGGGTCCAGTTGTGAATTTGGTACTCCCTCTGGTACTAATGGCTACTAGATCCACAAACCTTAGTCCACGCAAGATTCTAACACGAACGAAGATGGTTTTGCCACAACATTTACTGTACCGAACCAATGAACAGGTCCTGGTAAATGCAGCCACAATTCACAAGTATGTGGATGAGCTGAGAAAGAACTTGCAAAATGCCTTTGCATTTGCACAGCGGAATCAGGAAAAAAGCAGCTGACAGTACAAAGTCATACTATGGCAGGAAGACAACTGTGAATATTAAGTAGGTAGCCAAGTCTATACAATGCTAAATTCCTCGCACTCTAGTGTGGACCATTTACAATTGTTGATAAGGTTTCACCTGTGGTCTAGCGGATTGCTGTAAAAGAAGGAGGCTTAACTGTAGAACAGTTTGTTCATGTTCCCCAAATCAAACCATTTCACCTGAAGCATGAGATGAGAAGCCTTGAACAAATTGGAGAATAGTAGGGAGTAAAAGGTATAGCACTTTTCAGGAAGATGGAGCACTTTTATCTTGAAGAGATTCACTGTAGCCGGTAAGTAGGTGTCAATATAACTATCAAGACTTTAGTGGGAAAAAGGAGGGTGAAAACAGGTGAGTAAGTGTATGAAGAGGTATCAAAAAAGAAAAAAGTATGTAGATGTGAGATGTAAAAAATAAAAGATAAAAGAAGGATCAGACTTCCAAGATGATAAGTGCTATTCATGTGGTCATTTGAAGTAATAAAAAATGATATAGGTTGTATGTAATACTGCTTTCATTTTTAACATATTTATATTTCCAGCCATTTATCAAAGAAAATGTAATAATGGTATGGTTGCCAAGCTTAACCCATGCGATTATTCCTAGCTAGCTATTAAAGAAAATATTACTGTTATGTCATTGTATGTTTAACAAACGTGTTTATTTGCAGGTTATTATAAAAGGATCAGTATTTTGTATGTTATGTTGCTTAATTCACTCCGGAGTCCTCTGGATGGATGGAAAAACCCCTGGACCAAAGAAGGGGGAAAAGATGTACGACTAGCGGACCCGAAGGAATCCCCACTTTCAGAGGAAGGAAGCTTGCTTCACAGTAAGGAAAGCGGTGGCATGTACACAGTCCTGTCTGAAAATTCAGCATTAGGCGTTATGATGGTCACCACCAAGTTAGCAGAACTATTGACTTGCACTTGGTATCATGCATCATAACATATTTTTTGTTTTGATTCATCTGCATTTAACGAACAATTGAAGGTGGAACACTAATATTGGGAGTACTTTATTTTCAACAGAAACATTGATTTCAGTGTATTTATTTCTTGGGTTGGACTGAAGCAGCTATCCAGTCATAGAAAAGACAATATAAACAATATGGACAAAACTGTTTTAATGTTTAGATTTTCTTTCTAGAAAAAGGAATAGATATTACTTGCCCGATGATTATTTATTTGTGAAAACTCAACGAAAAAACACAGGATCAGAAAAAAACAAGAAGAAGGTGATCAAAAGAAAAGAGAAAACCAAAAGAAAAAGCATAAAATAAATCTCCAAAACAATGTAATTTAACAGATTCGAAAAAATATGTTTCAAAACATTTTTTTATCTATTTGAAGATTTTGGATACACATTAAATGATATTTGATAATATGGAAATTCATAAATTTGGTGTACATTATCCTGAAGTCAAAGTATGAGAATTGTGTATCTTCTTATTACATGGACAAGATCACGCATTTGGATGAAAGAGTAGCTGATATTGCTGGTTGTTTCTGCAGAGACTCTTAGGCAGGTCACGACAGAAACAAAAAGGGGTGAGCATGTAGCAACAAAAGAGGCTCTGAATTTTAGCCAGAAAAGAGTTGTATCAAAAGCCCAGACTATGAAAGTAAGAGGTGCAAGAAGTTTGAGACTGGTGTGAGACAAAAGGGTAAAGAGGGGGTGGGGGGGGTTGAATTTGGCATTGCATAATGACTGATGATATAACATAGCATAATGCTACACCATGGTATAGCATGGATTGAGTTGCAATGTAGACTAATACATACTGACCATTAATACCCTAATTTACTAATCTCTAATTCCTTATTAATATTGAAGGCAGCTCAATCCATAGCTCTTTGGTGCAATGTATTGGTGCAGATCATTGGTACAAGCCGGCTCATCTTATGGGATGGCAAGCACAGGCTGTGCAACGGAGCTTGGAAAATTAAAGAAATAAATGTGCAGAATTAAAGCTGTTTTGCGGTGAAGACGTGACACGTTGAAGGGCATGGAATGTGGAAGTTCATGTTGCTCAAAGCAAGCTTATTGTTCAAAACTTCCAGCGCAGGAAGTCAGTGTAACTTATTGGCATTCTTTTTCTGCTTTGAATCTCTGTACGAAGGTGACAGGCTAGACACGTGTTCTCTGGAAGATTCTAGAGTTTGGTCAGAGGAGGTGGTGTCTGATTGACATGTGACATTGGAGTATGGGGCAGGCAATTCTTACACTTTCCATAGGGGAATTTACAATAAGGTGCTGGTGTAGGAGAGAGCCCTTAAAAAGGGAAGAGCAGAGAGAAATGAAAAGGCTTGTCTCTCAGAGGACCTGACTGTCTGTGCTGACTGTGACTGTTTGCTGGGTTTTTGCCCTCCTGTGTGCGAGCTAGGGATGAGAGAAAAGAATCCTGCTGCAGAGGAGGGTGTGCTGAGGGGGAGACAGCCGCGCTGGGACCAAGGGCACACTGAACCGATGCTTTGCTGACTTTGCTGGTGTGAATATTTCGAGCATTCTTTGGGTACGAAAAAAATACAAGTGAGGTGTGTGTTGTATGATTGCACATAGTGTAATTGTGTATCATCAGCATCTGCAGGCTCACTAATATTTGCACTTACAAATGTAGATAGCTATTTTCATGTGTTTTTCCTTACCATCCAAGAAGCAGATCTACAATATAACTGAACGCTTTAAGCTGCTAAAACCAATGATATGTTTCAAGGCCATTAGATAACAGTTTTCACTGCAAACTAAAAGGGTGGTTGGGGTTGATTGTGGGAAAAGCTTTTACTGTGGGGGGAAGCATTACTATGAAATGTGCTTGATGTTATTTTTTAGCCTGAAGAATAAAATCTGTTATCATTGCAAATGGGAAACACGAATTTGAGATGTGCGCTTTCATTCTTGAATTACATAGATGGTCATGTTAAACTCAGTAAATTACACATGTTGTTTTTTTTTATTACTCATTGCTTATAAAGTACCATAAATAAATTAGATCAGCATTGGTCTATTTATTGGGACTTCTTGTTACTTGTAATGGCATATAGACAGGTACAAAGCTAAGGAGAAATGTTTACTACCGCCTACGGTAAATAGCAAGATTCACCAAAACACTGTGAACTGGTGAAAACGATAAAGAGCTGATTCCCCATATTACAGTCTTCAGGTTACCTGGTAAGTCTATCCAGAGTTTCTACACCCTACCATCAATGAAATAACACCAATTAAATACCACTAAAGTGGAAAATGGGCTCCTGGTGCGCACCAGGTCTGGCTTTAGCTTGCTGCTCATGATCCCAATATAAGAATATTAACAAGGGGGGTCCTAGGAGTCCCTCTGCCAGACGTTAGTCCTGGTTACGAGAGACTTACCCAGAGTCTTAAGCTCACTATCTTTCACAGAGAGGAAATATCCCAAACATATCAGTCTTTGTCCTGTCCTGGGGCAGTCCAGCACCGAAATGCTAGGCAATTCTCCTCTGAACAAGAGTATCAACAGAAACCCCAGACACGTGTTTCGGTCTGGTTGGATCTCATCAGTAGGGTGGATCTGTGCCTCTCTAAGAATAACGAGCAAGGGGTCCACGTCTGGATTCCCCTAGTAACTTAGGGTGAGACCCAAAGTTACTTAAATATGCAAATTAACAAGGGGGGTCCTGGGAGTCCCTCTGCCAGACATTAGTCCTGGTTACGGGAGACTTACCCAGAGTCTTAAGCTCACTATCTTTCACAGAGAAGAAATATCCCAAACATATCAGGCTTTGTCCTGCCCTGGGGCAGTCCAGCACCGAAATGCTAGGCAATTCTCCTCTGAACAAGAGTACCAACAGAAACCCTCTGATAAAATACCCCAACAGTGTGCACATGGGCTGGCGCCCATGATTCTTAGTCTGTAGTTAAACAGTCTCTATCAGCACTTACTGAACCATACTCTAGATGTTCCCAGGATGGAAAATAGAGTGTTTTCTGTTGCTGGCGTACCCAGATGATACTGTGCTTATTGCGCGTATGCCAAGGTAATTACAGAAACGTATCAGAAACAGAAACTAGGTTATAGATGATCTGGATCTCAGTGTAAATGCTCATAAATCAGCTGTTATGGTCTGTTGTCATAGGAGAAATTCACCAGAATTTCCAGTTATGTTGAGTAAGGGTATTATAATCCGAATGGTCATTGAATTCGAGTATCTGTGGATTGTTTTTGATTCAAAATGTTCATCGGAACCACATGTAAAAGACAAACTGCATTGGTTTAAGCAAGCCACACTGGGAGTGGTTAGATCACTGAAAACCTTTAAGGCCAAACCGGTTTGCATGGCCTTGAAATTTATAGGGGCAAGGCGGTCTCAGAGGCAAACTTTGGGATGGAACTGCGAGGATATCGGAATGTAAACACAAGCCAGATAGTGGGAAAAAATATGTAAGCGGATGTTGGGTCTCCCATTCTCTGTCCTAATTATGGAGGCAATCTAGAATTGGGCTGCAATTGTACTGCAGATACATTATTATTGCAGCCCATACTCTACTGGTTCTGTTTATGGAGTAATGTCAAGGCTAATTTGACTCATGATATTATTACGTTTTTAGCCTAAAAGGACCTGCAATGCTGGATATCATGGTTGGCATTTGTGAAGTTCAATTTGATGCAACTTAATGCTGCATCATGTTTCCACTTGCCACTTGCCCGATATTATGCCTGTTAATGTGGTTTAAGTTCTAAAGTCTAGATTTTGCGTCCTTGACTGTTCAGTTGGACATTGGTATATTGGTATGTATACATGATTTGCCCATATTGATAGTCCTGAGGCTATGTATGGAAATCTCTGGGGGTCATTACAACCCTTGTGGTAGGGGGTTAACGGGCCGGTAGAGCTGCCGGTCCCGTTAACCCCATACCGCCTCATTACAAGGTCTCCTCGCGGGACCCGCTAAGGACGCCTAGTTTTACCAGGCATCCTTAGTGGGTCCCGTGAGCAGACCAGCATGCTAACAACAGGCCCGTCATTAATGGTCCCGTTGTTAGCATGCTCCCCATTCCTTTTGAGTCCTATGGGGGCTCGAATGGGAATAGGGATGGGTTCCTGGAATGGGGAAATACTGGGCTCTCCAAGGTCGGAATGGCCCAGTATTTCCCCATTCCAGGAACCCGGACTCGGTACCCGAAATGGGGATAGCCATGCCGCAAATAGCGGCATGGCAACCTCTAGTGTTGTAATGACCCCCTCTGTCTATGTACAAAGACTTATATGTTTACAATGGGAGTTGGGTCTGTGTAGAGATGGTGGAGCATATCATAATACCATAGCATAGGCAACCACAGGGAAATACAAACTCTAAATTAACAAGCATTGGCAAGGCCACCAGTTTGGGCTTTTGTGTAGGCATCAGAAAGGAACTTGTCAGACAAAGCCTTAGTGGCATTGACTGGCCAAAATGGTACAGATACCTGGGCTCTAATAGTAGTGCCTGGCAAATGCATAATACTTACACACACACCAAAACTGTTAGCTTTGCCAATGTTTGTTTTTAACAGGACATCAGTGAAGGACACATGGGTGCTTATAAACCGAGTGACACGAGGCAGACTTGGTTAAGGCATTTGTATTACACCAGTTGCGGGTTTACAACGCCCATTAAGTCGTCTCTCTGAAGACTGTCTTGAAAAAAACACTTGCATGTACTTTGAGTGCAATGTTTGATGGTAAGGTTAGATTAAAGTGAGTTTCCAGAGTTCAAGCTGTGTGTCCCTCTACACAAGCTGGTTCACCCTACATGTGCTCTAAAGCAACAGTTGCGGCTTATAGGTGTCACAAGCGATACCTTCTAGCCCAAAGTAAAAATGACAAAATAAATAGAAGATAAATATGCTTTATGCAAACAATACACAGAAAACGTTGTAATCCCTCGCCATTGAGTAATGGCTGATGGGACTTCTAGTCCTCAACATCTGGAGAGCAAAAGGTTGCAGACCCCTGATATAATTTAGTGCAACTCTGAACTGGACCAACCCAAATGTTTTCAAGACTGAAAGCAACTTTCTGTCCCTTGGGTCAGAAAAATGTTACAAAATAAAAATGTAAGGAAGTATCTCATGTGACAAAAACGCCAAAAAAACATTAAAATGTACCCCTGTTCCCAAAGTTTCCCACGGCTCAAAAGATGCATATTCGTCTCCAATCGGCCTTGGTCGGCCTCTCCTGACAGTTCTCACATTTGGATTAGTCACAAAGGGGACCTTTTATAATCACTTAAATCAAATACCACGCCGCAATGTAGGCTTAATGGACGTATGTCAGATGTATCAATAGCATGTCTGCAGTCATATAAATATTGGTGGCTTAATTCATCAGAAAGTATGAATAAAACATACTATGCTGGGCAGTTAATCAGAGCAAACGTCCTGGAACCACGAGCATCCAAACAGGGTTTTGCTTTCCACAGTTTTGTAAAGGGACAGAATAGCACCAGTGAATTCTATCACTTGAAAACTTAAAGCCTGATTTACAAAAGCATTGTACAATTGTGCAATCCCATTGAAAAAGATTTTGTAAATCAGGGCCTTAGATTCATTCTATGTGTTGTCCGATTTCCCTTTCTTAATAATAATAATAATAATTTAGCATTTATATAGCGCTACGAATCTAGGTATCTCAGCGCTGCTTCTTATTACCCACAGTGTGGTGCTCATTTATCGACACCGGCAAGATGAAAGGCTGAGTTTGGCCCTGCTCTGCACGGATGTCAAAGCGAGCGTACTACTCGCTGTGCTATCGGACCGGCTTAGGAACATTAACTCAAGGTAATCATACTCAACTGTGTCCAGTTCAGTGCTGTTCACAGGGATAGTTTTATTGGGCCGTCAGATGCTTATTTAAACTGTTTGGTATCATCACACTTTTGGGACAGGAAAACGCCTTTGTAAATCAGGCCCAGAGTATTTAGTTATTTAGTTGCCCATTTTCCACATTCCATTAATCCACAGATTTCCAGATTTAGTTTCCAGATTTCCTACCAATCTCATGTGTTCTTCCCGCAATCGTCTTCAGGGAGGATTGTGGGAGTTTGGAAATATGAACATGGGTATGTCACCTCGAGACATGAGCATGTGGTGAAACATTAAGAGAGGACATGGGGTACAGAAGCCTAGCTAATGCGAATAGCGTATGAATGCGCAGGACTCATGAGTACTTCATGTGGATTCCCCAAAGTCTCGGGTCGAAACTCGAAATGGCAGCACTCCTGCGCGGCAACAAAGGATTGAGCTGGACAGACCACTGGGCGGCCAAGGGACACTTCAGAACAAGCTCACTTGCAGGGTTGCCAGGAGATTTCGAGAGTGATTAGTCCCACAGAATCGTACACTAATGCAAACAGTGTATGAATGCAAAGGAATCGTGGTACTTGGAGAGATGCTGGTAGGAGAGGCACTAGAACAGTAATTTGTGCCCTAGGCATCTGGCTCATGGAAATTGAACGGCACAGGGGTACGCTGAAAAGGCAAATGCATCCAAAAATATATGTTAAACTCTTTGAATGCGCCATAAGTATGGTTGATGGGACGTAAGTGCCTGTATTGTGCTTGAAGTAACACATGTGCAATTGCCTGGCTCCAGGACCAACAGACTACAGAACGTAGTGCTCAGGGCACATGGTACTGGAAGTGAGTGCAGGATACACTTCTGCCAGAAATTATGAGTGCCAAGCACACACAACTGTTTTAATGTGCATTCCAAATGTTTGCTTGTGTTCGATGGCAATCAGTAGGTCCTTAGTGAAGACGTGTGTGATTTCATTAGTGATGTCTTTGATATTCCTTCTATTTATGTCACGGTGGCTCCTGATTGTTGTAAAGTTATACAAAATGGCACTCTTATAGAAGAGAAATGCAAAAAAGAAGACATGTAAAGTCTAGGAGCCATTGCCTCAGCTGTGATTGGTGCACTTTCTCCACCAGAGGAGTGAACATATTTAAAACTAAGGAGTGTGTGAAACTGAGTGCAGCAAGGGTGCCCAAACCACCTCAGGGTGATTCTTGGGAGGTTGCATGCTGGTGGTGCCTAATAATGTAAGTATTTCTATTGTACGAAGACGTTTTCCTGTTGACTGTGCCAATATATGCCAGTATTGCTACTTTAAAATCACGATCACGTTGACTGTGCTCATGTTTGCCAGCATTGCCACTGTACGTTTATATTTTCATGCTGGCTTTGCCGGCATGTGCAAGCATTGCCCTGTAAAATGTTGTCTGTCAGTCAATGTCAAAAACAAGCATTCATTGCTCTGTAACGCGTTGATTTACAGCCAGGGCCTGATATGCTGAGATTGCCATTCTGAAATAAGCTCTGATTGAGCCAGTGCCTACCCTCCACTTCACCTTCTCGCCCTTCCAAATATACATCCATATGCACAAATCTACTTAAACATCCACACAAATACAGACACATGAGCATGCATGCATACACACACCCGTTCACACAAACACATCAGGTTTTTTGTACGAATAATTATTCTGAAGATCCTGCGCCTGGTCTCTTGAACTCATAAACGTTCATCCGCGTGCAGCAACTGGAGGCAGTTAGGAAAGTTGGTGACCACCTCCCTCACTGAGTCGTGCCTCCCTAAAGCCCATAGGAAAACATGATTGTTAAGATGGATTTCTGAACTCTGTCCTGGAGGGGCAGAGGTTCAGAAGGCCAGCCTAGTTTCTTGGAACAGGGTAACCTCTGGACAAGCCAGACCAATCAGGGTAGCGATGGCGGCGGTCAAGACTAGGTCTCAAGAGGAGTGAGGGTGACTGAAAGCCCGCAATGAGCACACAAAGCAAGGACGCTTACAAATTACTCCAGACAGGTGTTATATTAAAAATATAGACACATTTATTACAAGGCCCTTGTAACATCGACCATAGTAAAGAATCACGTTAAAACTCCAATAAACCAACACATCACAAGCAATACAATATATATACAATTACCAAGGGGTCTAAAGAGTTAGAAGCACGAAATATGCAGACCACCTAGATGGGGAGGAAAACAAGCAGGGCAAATAATCGTTAGACCCAGTTCAACATCAGAGGCCACCTAACTAGAAGGAAGTCCGAGCCCTACGAAGAGTGGAGCCTTGTGCTCAAAAGTACCTGCACACGTGGGTGCCAAAGGGCAAAGGAGAGTCTCTTCAGGGAATTCAGGCAGTTCAGAGAGGTGAACAAAACGATGAACAGTTCCCCGCTACTCAAGCGCGGCCTCAGCTTGTGGGCAAAAGCAGGGCGTGAGTGCGGAAAAGGGTTGCTGTTTACGACAGCGGTGGAGAGCCACAGGCTCCTGCAGTAGGGCAACCGGTTAGGGTATTGACTACTCACCGTTCCCCGATGCAGGCAGACCCAGGCTTCTCCGGTTCGTTTCGGTACTGGCAGGTTCAGATGCGATCAGCAGGATGTCTCAACGCCGTGTAGATTCCGCAACAGCAGGAGTCAGGGTCGAGGGTGTCCCAAATGCAGCAAACACGCACAGGTTTGGTACCACAACAGGGCAACTCAGCAACCACATGTATTCCGGTCCCAAAGCACACGTCTCACTTCAGACCTGGGAATGCCAAGTTTACGAATCGTGTGAGAGTGCCGAGGACACGGTATTAGCAGTAAGCCAGACGGCGGTGACAGAGCAAGGTTCCTGTGTAGGCTGGTCAGTCCACTGGAAGGCCCAGGGACGCTTCCGAAGGCTTACGTACAGGATTTGGTGAAGATGCCGAGAATAGTTGTTCCCACTATTCTAAAGGGTCGAAGCGCCAGTAAAGGCCTTCTCGTTCGATCAGAGGCAGAGGGATCTCACAGGACGACAGCAGTGCAGGGTGCCAAACCTTCAGCGGGTCAGCAGCGATTCCTCGACTCAGCTTCTTAGTTGCAGGATACTTGGCTCCTTATCCTTTGTTCGTGAGAACTCAGGAGATGGACCTGGCAATGGTGTTTCCAGCCTCCTCTTATCCAGAGTTCCCTTTGCGCCAAAACAGAGAGGACCCAATGGGAAATCTGCTCACAAAACGCTCACACCATACGTGGACCTATCACGGATCACGGTGGTCCCAGGCATTCAAGACACTCTAGACTCTCTGGCACCCAGGATGTGTATTTGGAACAGACATCCCAGCCCACATCCTGGAGGCACACACAAGGCATGCAGAAGCCCGTGAACGCGTTGTGTTTCGCGGGAAAGTGCATGACCAAATAACGACTGCCCCGGGTCGGCTCGACCTGGGGGAAGGTGAAGGGGCAAGACGGTCAGCGGGCAGGACAAAGAACCTTGTGGCATGGCAATTTTGGAGGTCAGGCCACCCATTTGGGCCCATTTATGTGGAAAACTTTTGGAGCATGTCCAGGCCTTCCAAGGTCCACTAAATAGTTGACCTCACCCAGGGGCTCCACCACTGTGTAAGGGCCTGACCATTTGTCCTGTAAAGCTCTAGGCCTTATGGGATTCATGATCAGGACTTTCTGACCAGGTGTAAAGTTGATGAGGGAAGCTTTCTGGTCATACCAATGTTTCACCAGCACTTTTCCTGCCTTCAACTTGTCACTAGCCAGACCCATCAGAAGTACCATCCATTTTCGGAGCCCTAACACATAGTCTACTATGTTGGTAGTAATAGGGGGAGTGGGCATCTCCCATCCCTCCTTGACTATGGCTAAGGGTCCCCGCACAGGGTGACCAAACATAAGTTCAAAGGGGCTGAAGCCAACACCCTCCTGTGGTACCTCTCGGTAGGCAAACAGTAAGCATGGTAAAAGAAGATCACATTTTCTTCTTTGGGGTTCTTCCAGAGCCCCAATCATACTCTTTAACATTCTGTTGAACCGTTCCACCAGACCATTGGTCTGGGTGTGGTATGCGGAAGAGAACTTGTAGGTGACCCCACATTCTTTCCACATAGCCTGCATATACTTTGACATAAAGTTGCTGCCTCGGTCAGACACAACTTCTTTGGGGAAGCCAACCCTAGTAAAGATGCCATGTAACGCTTTTGCAACTGACTTGGCAGTTACAGTTTTTAATGGGATGGCCTCAGGATATCTGGTAGCATGGTCGACCAGCACCAGGATAAACCTATTGCCTGAGGATGTTTGCGAGTCAAGGGGACCAACAATGTCGATCCCTACCCTTTCGAATGGTATTCCCACAACTGGGAGTGGTACCAATGGAGCTTGGATTGTTGAGCCACTCTTACCAGATAACTGGCAGGAGGCACAACTCCTGCAGTGTCTTTCTACTTGCACCCCCATCTTGGGCCAGTAGAAGTGCATGGATAACCTTTGCTTGGTCCTCTTAATACCAAGGTGACCAGCAAGGGGCACTTCATGCGCCAACTGCAGGAGGAAGGGTCTTACAGCAAGGGGAACCACCACCCTCCTATGGTTTCCTTCTGTAGACTCTATGGGCTCACTGTATAGGAGTCCACCTTCCCAAGAAATCCAATGCTTCCCAGGAGGTTCACCCTCAAGCTGGGAGCAGGCCTGTCTCCTTAGGCCTTCCAGAGATGGGCACTCACGTTGGCCTTTACTGAATTCTTCCCTGTCAGGACCACCTTCTACTAACAAGTCGTTTAGTTCAGGATGGTCATTAGGGTCAAATACTTCAGATGAATTCGGGAGAATATTTTCTTTCCCTCGTTTTGGTTTTCTGACTCCTTTAGCCTTGGGTTTCCCCTTTGGCTGGGGCAGCTCACTGAGCTTGGTCAGTGCTGCCCTGGTTTGAGCCCTTGTGCAGGGTCTGTCGGCAGTGTCTCCCACGAGCCCTAACGCTTGGAGATCGTTGCCCAACAAGACCTTTCCTGGGACGTTCCTCTGAATGCTCACTGGAATCCTGACTGCTGTACCATTGATAGTAAGATTTACAGGTATTACTGGAAACATGCGAGGCGGGCCGTCAGCCAACTTAGTGGGCATCAGAGTAGCTCTGGCAACTTCCTCTGAGTCTACCAAGGTAGAATCCACTACAGTTCGACTGCACCCACTATCCCTAAGAGCTGGAGTATCTACTCCATTGATCAGCACACTATCTTTAAAGTAGTGCTTGGTATTATCTGGAATTCTAGCATAAGCCTCTGCGTCTTTAGGCTCCCAGGAACCCAGGGAAACTAAAACTACCTCAGCTTCTATCCCACTGGGGAAGGAGTCTGAGGAGAAGGATGCTCCTATAATCTCTTCTTCCTCGTAGGAGGAGAAGGCCAGATTAGCGGAGTGGACCCCCAAAGGTTTAACCTTACACCAGGGATCCCCCTTCACGTGGTCAGTTGCTCCACAAGCAAAACAAGATCCATTGGGTCTGTTTACATAGGGAGGCTTACTATAACCAGAGTTCTGTTTCGGAGGCTGACCTCCACTACCCTGTGAGTTCTCTTGTGTCTTACCCTTATTTTTCTTTTTGTGGCCCTTTTGAGAAGAAGATTTAGCAGTTTCTCCACCCTCCTTATCTTTGGACTTTTTCCCTTCCTCCTGCTTACCAGGCTGAGTTTGTCCTTATGGGACACTCGAAGTGACACCCACGAATCTGCTGCAATGGCAAGCTTCTTTGGATCTATATCCTTAGAATCTGCCAAATGCTGCTTAGGCTCAGGGGAAGAAGATGCAAAAATGTGTTCCAGCATGGCAAGACTTATCATACCTTCAAAGGTAGAAACCTTATAACCTTCAACCCAGCCAGTTAAGTTTTTTAAGGATTCGGTTACATAAGATACCTAAGTACCACCTTCTTTTTTCTTATACTCTCTGAATCGTTTTAAATATTCGGCAGGAGTCTTTCCAAACTTTAAAATGAGAGTTTGCTTCAACATTGCAAAATCTTCCCGCTCAGCCTTCGACATTTCCATAATGGCACTGCAGCCAGAATGGGGCAGTCTGCTAAGTAACCAGGCAATTTTATCAGCATTGTCAACTTGTTGAACTTCCCATGCATACTCAAATGTATTCAGCCAGTCCATAATGTAATTCTTTTCCTCATACACACTGAGCAGATCTTTTGGAAACCATGTCCAGGGCCCTTTGGATCCATTGGCAACTTGAAGCTTGGCCAGTTCCAACTGGTGATCCCTGTCTTTCTGTTTTTCTGCCTGTTCGATCTTTAGCTTGGCCCTATTGAACTCAAGCTCATCAAGCATGGCTTCCCCATCAGCACTGGCAGAGGAAACATTGGACATTTCATCCTCCCTGTCCTCATGGTCGCGGTGGACCAGTGCAGCGGCAGAACTGTCAGTCCTACCAGTGAGAGCAGCCCCACCTCCTTCTGCACTGTCCTCGGAAGCTATAGCGTCAAGCTGAGCTTCTTGCCACGCCATGATTCTTCGGATCATTTCCATTTTTGTGCCTTGCGAGGAGACACCTCTTTCAGCACACATCTTTTTCAATGTTTCGGATTTAGAAGCATTTAAAGTTAACAAGGTACCTGTTCCCATACTGTTTGATAGGACTATGGCCTTTAAAGAGTTATACTACAACAATTAAAGAGTTATACTATGACAATTCACCACTTGTCCTGTTAGGAATAACTTGAAATGCCCTCGCTCGTGCACAACACTGGATACCTTCAGTCGTATCCCACCGCTGTACACCAATTTGTTAAGATGGATTTCTGAACTCTGTCCTGGAGGGGAAGAGGTTCAGAAAGCCATCCTAGTTTCTTGGAACAGGGTAACCTCTGGACAAGCCAGACCAATCAGGGTAGCGATGGCGACTGTCAAGACTAGGTCTGTCACGCTCACCTGATTCCCACGGAGGCGCAGGTCTGGCTTCGAGTGCTGATGCTTCTTCTATGGTGAAGCGCAGGGCTCTGAAGATGGACTCTCTGGCTCGCAGGAATATTCCCCTGTGCGTGAAAAGGGAGTATTACCCACTGACGGAATAATGCTCAAGCCTCCCACTCCCTTCCAACCCTCCACGATACCCTTCCTCGATTCCCCGTGAAGTCTCACCTTAGGGTCTGGAAGGATGAGTTCTCCATCCTGCTTCTGATGCAGGGGCGCGTTGAAACCCAGTTACTTCACTGGATTGAGGTTTGATGGGAGTTCAAATAAGCTTGACTATTCAGGTAAGGCGCTGTAAGAGTTCTGTAGCAAGTTCAAAAGTTCAAGCTTAATAATATTGTTCATTGTCTTATTGCAGCAAGCGCTAACGCTTATGTCTTTTTCCCCTTAGGGGCCGGGGTTCGGAATGCCAGAGATATGGTGCCGACCCGAAGTGAAACGTGCAGTTCCAGTAAATGACAGGCAAGTTCTGGATGAGCGTTCGGGTAATGTCTTTGCATTCGCTCATTCAATGTCTTTGTCTTTTTTCCCCATAGGGCCGGGGTCCGGAATGCCAGGAAGCGGCAGGACCCGAAATGAAATGGGAATGACCCAACAGGTAAGTCTTAGAAGGAAACTGAGCTTTTCCTATTCCCTTCCTTCTCTCAACTTGTGTTCTTGTCTTTTTCTCTCTAGGCTCTGGGAAGTGGCTGCAGATCCGGATGATCGCTGCTGAAGATGGAGGTGCCCAGGAAAGGTAAGTGAAATGCAGCGCTGCAGCAATCGAAGCGAAATGCTTTTAAAATGATGTCTTCCCTTTCAGGATTGTCGGAGTGATGTCTCCGTGATGTAGCTTTAGCAGGTAAGGTCTTCTTTCTCTCTCCAATTCTCTCTTAGCAGGTGACCCAGGATGCTGACAGGCGTGGCTGAAGTCCAGATGCAGGAGCTGACACGGTGAGCGTCCAGCTGCGAGGAGCAGAACAACGCGAAGCGTGAGTTGCTGATCGGGCGTGGTTTAAATAGCTTTGGAAGAAGTTCCAGGTATGTATCCTTCCACCGATCAGGTATGTATCCTTCCCCGACCACACCCAGGGGAAAGTAGTCCCACAGGTAAAGTAGTTCCATTCAGGCCTCAAGAGGGCCTGGATGTAGCAGCATGGTCTGCATCAGGTAAGTGCACATTAAAACACTTGAACACTTGTCTAGCTTTATGAGCCTGGCGCCTAAGGCGCCAGGACAGGTGTCCAACATGAGCCTGGCGCCTAAGGCGTCAGGACTGTGTCCAAAGGGCCCCAGCTTGGGCCCGCTGGCACTTCCCTGGGGGGAATGATGCCTGCCTCTGGGGTTGCTGGGTCGGACCTGGCTCCTTAGAGGTAGGCATCATGACAGTACCCCCCCTCAAGGCCCTTCCCAAGGTTGTTCCCTCCGGGGGTCTTGGCTTGTTCGGAAATCTCTGATGGAACCTTTGTATTAATCGAGGTGCATGAACATGGTTACTAGGCTCCCACGATCTCTCCTGAGGTCCATATCCCTTCCAGTCAACAAGATAAAAGAGTTTGGACTTTAACACCTTGGAGTCTAAAATGTCTTTAACTTCGAATTCTAATTCCCCATCAATTTGAACTGGGTCTGGAGGCTTGGACAGTCGGGTCCCTGGTTGTACTGGCTTCAAAAGTGATGCATGAAAAACTGGATGAATACGCATGTTAGACGGTAAATCCAGTTTAAAGGCCACGGGATTGATATAGCCTTGATGGGATAAGGTCCTATGAATCTGGGATTGAAGGTTCGCGGGCCCTTGAGGGGTAAATGTTTCGTTGCTAGCCATACCTGGTCTCCTACTTGGTAAGGAGGAGTTTTACTTCGGTGCAAATCAGCGTTTTCTTTATACTTTTTCTTGGCTTGCTGTAGATGAGTTGCAGCTTCTTTGAAGGCTCGGGTTATTGTGGAATGCAGATGATTTACTGCGGGCATTTCCAGGGTCAGAGGTGGATCTAGATCAGAGG
Source organism: Ambystoma mexicanum (assembly GCF_040938575.1). Taxonomy (NCBI): domain Eukaryota; kingdom Metazoa; phylum Chordata; class Amphibia; order Caudata; family Ambystomatidae; genus Ambystoma; species Ambystoma mexicanum. Next base: position 219,333,313 of record NC_090936.1, on the reverse strand, counting down.
TCCGAGGATGGTGACCATACAAACTATAAAAAGGAGTTTGTCCGGTTCCAGAATGCACTGAATTGTTGTATGCATATTCTGTGATCCAAAGGATGTCTTTCCAATTTAGCTTGGATTGGTGTAACATGCCCCGAAGATATTGCTCGAGAGTCTGATTGGTTCTCTCGGTTTGTCCGTCGGTCTGGGGGTGGTGGCTGGTGGATAACCGCACATCTATTTGTGCTAGTTGGCAACACTTCTTCCAAAAATGGGAGATAAATTGACTTCCACGATCCGAGACTAATATGGAAGGGAAACCATGTATGCGAACTATATTCTCCAGAAATTCCTTGGCCAAGGTGGAAGCTGAAGGCAAACCTTTTAAAGGGATAAAGTGGGCCATTTTGGAGAATAGATCCACAATTACAAGGATAGTGTTGTAACCAGCACAAGGAGGCAGGTCTGTTATAAAGTCAATTGACAAGGTGTGCCATGGTGCCGGTGGAATATCCAAGGGTTGAAGTAGGCCGGCTGGCCTTTTCTTTTGACCCTTGTTTTGGGTGCAAATTCCGCAAGACAATACAAAAGACTTTGTGTCTTTTCTCCAAGAAGACCACCAGAAGTGGCGTTTGATTTTCTCCTCCGTTTTAGCGATACCAGGGTGTCCTTCCATTAATTATTCATGATGATGGGCAATAACAAGTTCTTGCAATTCTTTACTAGGCAGAAACAACCGCTCCTGGAAGTAGGGTAAGTCATCCTTAACGGTGTAATGAGGACCCTTTTGACTCCATTCCAGTAAGGCTGAAGAGTCTAGAAGTTGTTTTACTTGCGTTTGGATGTCCTCAATAGTTTGCAATGAAGTTAGGCCTAAGATTCTTTGTTCAGGTATGATTGGCACAGGTTCTAAACTCGAATTGGGTTCTTCCATGCCAATCCGGGATAAGGCGTCCGCTTTACCATTCTTGCAGCCAGGGCGATAGGTAATTACAAAATCAAATTCCGCAAAGAATAGAGCCCATCGGAGTTGTCGTGAAGATTGAGCTTTGGCCGTCTTTAAATACTGTAAATTTCTGTGGTCCGTAATTACGGTGATGGTGTGTCTTGCCCCGAGAAGGTAGTGACGCCAAGCCTTGAAAGCAGATTTAATAGCCAGTAACTCTTTGTCGGTAATTGCGTAGTTGATTTCAGGAGGAGAAAATTTCCTGGACCAAAAGGCCACAGGGTGTAGTTGGTTAGTTTCTGGCTCTCTTTGCGACAGGACAGCTTCCATGGCCGAACTGGATGCGTCGGTTTCCACAATGTAAGGGAGATCTTGGTGCGGGTGCTTCAATGTAGGTGCAGAGGTGAATTTGGTTTTCAGGTCCTGAAAGGCTTGTTCGGCCTCAAGAGTCCATTCAAAGCGTTTGTTTTTCTTTAGGAGAGCTGTGATGGGTTGGACTGTTTGGGAAAATTCCTGGATGAATCTTCGATAGAAATTGGCGAAGCCGAGCATGCTCTGAACTCCCTTCACCGAGCTAGGAGATGGCCATTTGAGGATGGCGTCCACCTTTCGCGAGTCCATTCGGACTCCTTGAGGTGTCAGGATGAATCCGAGAAACTCCACTTCTGTGGTATGAAAAACGCATTTTTCGAGCTTTGCAAATAGTCTGTGCTGGCGCAATTTCTCAAGAACTGCCCTAACATGTTTTCTGTGATCGGATTCTGAAGAAGAGTACACCAGGATGTCGTCAATATAAACAACGACACAGACGTCGATAAGTTCCCGAAGAACATCATTCATAAAGTACTGAAAGGCGGCAGGTGCATTGCACAAACCGAAGGGCATCACCTGATATTCGAGAGCCCAAATTTGGTGCGGAATGCAGTCTTCCATTCGTCGCCTTCTTTTATACGCACCAGGTGATAAGCTCCTCGGAGATCGAACTTGGTGTACACACAAGCGTCTTTCACCTGGTCGATAAGCTCAGGGATCAAGGGCAGAGGATAACGATTCTTAATCGTTATTTGATTTAGGGCGCGATAGTCTATACATGTTCTAAGGTCGCCCTGTTTTTTCGGCACGAAGAACAGAGCTGAGGAGACAGGAGACTTGGACGGGTGAATAAAACCATTAGCTAGGTACTGATCTAAATACTGACGCAAATGTAGGTTCTCAGGTTTCGTAAGAGCATAAATCCTACTACAAGGTAGTTGAGCATTGGGTACCAGATCGATTTGGCAATCATAAGACCGATGGGGAGGTAACGTGTTAGCCTGTTCTTTCTGAAAAACGTCTTGGAATTCTTGGTATTCTGACGGTAGCTGTACAGGGGTGGAGGTTGCTGAGGCTAGACCCATAACTGAATTTCTTGGGTAACAAAATGGTTCACAATCAGGAAAACTTACCTTCTTTGCTCGCCAGTCAATTCTGGGATTATGTGTTTCTAACCAAGGAATTCCAAAAATTACTTGAAATTGTGGGGCCTTGATCACATCAAACACGATTGCTTCCCGATGTCCATCCTGACCCACCAGTGTCATTTCAACAGTGGAATGCGTTACAGGCCCTGAGGCTATTTCGGTTCCATCTACTGTAGTAATGACATCTTGGGTTACTTTCGGGCGGAGAGGGAGCTTAATCCTAGAAGCCAATTCACGGCCTATGTAATTTCCAATAGCTCCACTGTCGAGGTATGCTTTTATAGCACGCAACAGCTGAGGCTGTTTTGGGTCCACAAGCACCATTGGCATGACAAAATGCGAGGTCAAAGAGTTTGTTTTCAAACTCGGCAAGCGGACCCCTACGCTTGTCGGGCTAGGTCGTTTCCCAAATCAGGTGTCAAAAAATCATTATCAGTGGCCCCAACCACCTTCTTAGGTGGTTTAACCGGACAATTTCGAAGAAAGTGACCGGAAGTCCCGCAATACAGACAAAGTTGCATTTGCCGCCTTCTCTCTCGTTCCTTCTGCGTTAATGGTCCTTTAACACCGCCGATTTGCATAGGTTCGGATACGTCGGTACTCTTGGAGTTAGCGTGGATTTTGATCGGTACTCAGGTTTCGTGCTTGAACCGATCTGCTTTTCTATTTTGAAGTCTGTGATCAAGTCGAACCACCCAGTCTATGTAGTCTGCGCAGACCTGGTATGGATCTACTATCTGAGCTAGAACATCCTTAAGCTCTCCGCGCAGGCCTCGATGAAACAATGTGATCCTTTTGTTTTCTGGCCATCCAGTTTCCACAACCAGTCTATTAAAGGTGGCAACGTAGGACAGGAGATCCTGATTACCTTGTCGTAAGGATAGCAGTTTGTTATCAAGGGCCAGTCCTTGAGAGCGTCGAGCAAACAATCTTTCCATGCTGGCCTGGAAACCCTGAAAATTCTGGAGAATGGGATCATCCTGATTTACCAATGGAATAGACCAATCGGCAGCACTGCCACTGAGGTAAGATAGTATAAAGGCTACCTTGGTCTGGTCGTTAGGGAAGGCCCCAGGTCTGCATAGAAAGTGTAAACAACATTGGTTTATAAAGACGGCATATTTCTTGGGATCCCCCGCAAAACGTTCAGGCGGGGCCAAAGGCATGTGTCCAGGTAGATTGATTTGTACCGGGTTATTCAAACCCATTGATGTGGAAGTACCTCTGGAATTAGGTAAAGGAGTGTGCCCTGCCTGGGCCTGCAATAACCTTTTGGCCAAGTCATCTGTTCTTTCCTTGGATAGGATCAGTTCACTTTTGAGAGCGTTAGTCTCCTGGCGGGCTGAGTGCACTTCTACCCGTAATTCCCCCAAAAGCTGGGCCAGCTGATCTGTCTCGGAAGTCTCCATAGCGCCCGGGTGGGAAATTGTGGGTAGGCTTCGCATTCTGTCACGCTCACCTGATTCCCACGGAGGCGCAGGTCTGGCTTCGAGTGCTGATGCTTCTTCTATGGTGAAGCGCAGGGCTCTGAAGATGGACTCTCTGGCTCGCAGGAATATTCCCCTGTGCGTGAAAAGGGAGTATTACCCACTGACGGAATAATGCTCAAGCCTCCCACTCCCTTCCAACCCTCCACGATACCCTTCCTCGATTCACTGTGAAGTCTCACCTTAGGGTCTGGAAGGATGAGTTCTCCATCCTGCTTCTGATGCAGGGGCGCGTTGAAACCCAGTTACTTCACTGGATTGAGTTTTGATGGGAGTTCAAATAAGCTTGACTATTCAAGTAAGGCGCTGTAAGTGTTCTGTAGCAAGTTCAAAAGTTCAAGCTTAATAATAATGTTCATTGTCTTATTGCAGCAAGCGCTTACGCTTATGTCTTTTTCCCCTTAGGGGCCGGGGTTCGGAATGCCAGAGATATGGCGCCGACCCAAAGTGAAACGTGCAGTTCCAGTAAATCACAGGTAAGTTCTGGATGAGCGTTCGGGTAATGTCTTTGCATTCGCTCATTCAATGTCTTTGTCTTTTTTCCCCATAGGGGCCGGGGTCCGGAATGCCAGGAAGCGGCAGGACCCGAAATGAAATGGGAATGGCCCAACAGGTAAGTCTTAGAAGGAAACTGAGCTTTTCCTATTCCCTTCCTTCTCTCACCTTGTGTTCTTGTCTTTTTCTCTCTAGGCTCTGGGAAGTGGCTGCGGATCCGGATGATCGCTGCTGAAGATGGAGGTGCCCAGGAAAGGTGAGTGAAATGCAGCGCTGCAGCGATCGAAGCGAAATGCTTTTAAAATGATGTCTTCCCTTTCAGGATTGTCGGAGTGATGTCTCCGTGATGTAGCTTTAGCAGGTAAGGTCTTCTTTCTCTCCAATTCTCTCTTAGCAGGTGACCCAGGATGCTGACAGGCGTGGCTGAAGTCCAGATGCAGGAGCTGACACGGTGAGCGTCCAGCTGCGAGGAGCAGAACAACGCGAAGCGTGAGTTGCTGATCGGGCGTGGTTTAAATAGCTTTGGCAGAAGTTCCAGGTATGTATCCTTCCACCGATCAGGTATGTATCCTTCCCCGACCACACCCAGGGGAAAGTAGTCCCACAGGTAAAGTAGTTCCATTCAGGCCTCAAGAGGGCCTGGATGTAGCAGCATGGTCTGCATCAGGTAAGTGCACATTAAAACACTTGAACACTTGTCTAGCTTTATGAGCCTGGCGCCTAAGGCGCCAGGACAGGGGTCCAACATGAGCCTGGCGCCTAAGGCGCCAGGACTGTGTCCAAAGGGCCCCAGCTTGGGCCCGCTGGCACTTCCCTGGGGGGAATGATGCCTGCCTCTGGGGTTGCTGGGTCGGACCTGGCTCCTTAGAGGTAGGCATCATGACAAGGTCTCAAGAGGGGTGAGGGTGACTGAAAGCCCACAATGAGCACACAAAGCAAGGACGCTTACAAATTACTCCAGACAGGTGTTATATTAAAAATATAGACAAATTTATTACAAGGCCTTTGTAACATCGACCATAGTAAAGAATCACGGTAAAACTCCAATAAACCAACACATCAAAAGCAATACAATATATATACAATTACCAAGGGGTCTAAAGAGTTAGAAGCACGAAATATGCAGACCACCTAGATGGGGAGGAAAACAGGCAGTGCAAGTAATCGTTAGACCCAGTTCGACATCAGAGGCCACCTAACTAGAAGGAAGTCCGAACCCTCCAAAGAGTGGAGCCTTGTGCTCAAAAGTACCTGCACACGCAGGTGCCAACGGGCAAAGGAGAGTCTCTTCAGGGAGTTCAGGCAGTTCAGAGAGGTGAACAAAACGATGATGAACAGTTCCTCGCTACTTAAGCGCGGCCTCCACTTGTGGGCAGAAGCAGGGCGCGAGTGCGGAAAAGGGTTGCTGTTTACGACAGCGGTGGAGAGCCACAGGCTCCTTCGGGAGGGCGACGGTTAGGGTATTGACTACTCACCGGTCCCCGATGCAGGCAGACCCAGGCTTCTCCGGTTCCGTTTCGGTACTGGCAGGTTCAGATGCGAACAGCAGGATGTCTCGACGCCGTGTAGATTCCGCGAAAGCAGGAGTCAGGGTTGAGGGTGTCCCAAATGCAGCGAACACGCACAGGTTTGTTACCACAGCAGGGAAACTCGGCAACCGCATGTATTCCGGTCCCAAAGCATACGTCTCACTTCAGACCTGGGAATGCCATGTGTACGAATCGTGTGAGAGTGCCGAGGACACGGTATTAGCAGTAAGCCAGACGGCGGTGACAGAGCAAGGTTCCTGTGTAGGCTGGTCAGTCCACTGGATGGCACAGGGACGCTTCCGAAGGCTTACGTACAGGATTTGGTGAAGATGCCGAGAAAAGTTGTTCCCACTATTCTAAAGGGTCGAAGCGCCAGTACAGGCCTTCTCGTTCGATCAGAAGCAAAGGGGTCTCACAGGACGACAGCAGTGCAGGGTGCCAAACCTTCAGCGGGTCACCAGCGATTCCTCTACTCAGCTTCTTAGTTGCAAGATACTTGGCTCCTTATCCTTTGTTCGTGAGAACTCAGGAGATCGACCTGGTAGTGGTGTTTCCAGCCTCCTCTTATCCAGAGTTCCCTTTGCGCCAAAACAGAGAGGACCCAATGGGAGATCTGCTCTCAAAACACTCACACATACGTGGTCCTATCACGGACCACGGTGGTCTCAGGCATTCAAGACACTCTAGACTCTCGGCACCCAGGATGAGTAATGGGAACAGACATCCCAGCCCACATCCTGTAGGCACACACAAGGCATGCAGAAGCCCGCAAAAGTGTTGTGTTTTGCGGGAAAGTGCATGACCAAATAAGGACTGCCCCGGGTCGGCTCGACCTGGGGGAAGGTGAAGGGGCAAGACGCTCAGCGGATAGGACAAAGAACCTCGTGGCATGGCCATTTTGGAGGCCAGGCCACCCATTTGGGCCAAACGCGGGAAGCGCAGTTACCATGGCAAAAAGGGGTTCAAAACACAAAGAAACGATAGCTGCCACCAGTCCCGTCCGTGACACACTTGCACATTTCATGATAAGTCCAGAGAGAGTTTCTAGGTCCTTGGGAATGACTAGAGACCCAAGAGCGTGGAAATTTAAGTTACGGTGCACTCTTGTTTCATGTTGTTTAAAAGCTGCAACATGAGGAAAGGACTGAGGGAAACAAAGTCTCCCAGTACTGACTATTGTAAGGGCATGTCAGTTTCCCCGTAAAAATGGAGCGAAAGCCCAGAGGTGTGCGGCGGAAGGCTGCGCTTCTCCGGCAAAGTCTAGATCAGGGTGTAAAACAATAGCAAAAAGTGATGAGAGCAATTAAATAGACAACCTCAAGGCCTTCTCTGGGTTGTGCTAATTGATCCCTTTTTCTTCCCGCAGAGAGAGAGGGGCTGATTCAAAGAGAGTGTTCCTATGGGCTTGCACCATTATGAAAGGCTTCTGTGAATCAGGCCGAGAGACTTTGCAGGACACAACCTGGGGCACCAGCACACATGTGGGCATGCAGGCAGTAGGTAATTACTCAGTCATGCACAGTACCACTGGAAGGCACTGCTTAGCCGGACAAAATACGTGAAGGTCGGTGCATAATGCAAAGTGCTGCATCACACCGCTTATGATTGAGGCGCTGCTACTTACTGCCTTGTCCATTTCTCATGTTCTATCAAAATATGCCTCTGATTAACTAATGACGGTTCCACTCCTAAATGGAAATGGGTGGAACCGGACTGGACTGCAAACAGAGAGCATGTAGGAAATGGTGCATGGCAGAAGTTAAGAAAGGTGATCAGCATGCACAGATTTCCAAAGATATTACTGGCTGTGTGTGCTGCATAAGCTACACATCTTGATGTGCCCCAGGTGCTGTCTGTATATAGCTATGCAGGTGCTGCCAGCATTCATTTCTTCAGCTGAATCTGAGAGATACGTGTTGCAGTTTGGCTCTATTGAGCACTTTACACAAGTGTGATTTAAGATTCGTACATATGTGTGCATGATGACGAATGATATTAGTCGGGCCTATAAAAACCTATAAAATATCACAGTACTGCTATCTAGAGTGCTCCAGCTTTAATTGAGGCATTCTAAAAAAGACACTAGTTTTGGTAACCATAATTTTTCAAGCACTCAAGGCACTTATTTTATTAAAACGGGAATCTTCTGGATTGGGAATAACTGTATGAGATTAATTTAATGTTTCTACATTTCAAACTACAGCAATACTTTTTTGTGTTCCGTAAACCAATAACAAGCAAATACAGTAAAGTCCTGGTTCCCTAAAACCGCGAAACCATTCTAAAAATAAATAATGAATAATGATTAAGAAATCATAAATGACTCAAATACATTAAGACAAATCAAGAATGACTTGACGATATAATCAGAAGCAACACTAGGGCTGTGTGGTGGAAACTGAATTCCAACCATGTGAGTCAGGTGAATTTAAAGCCTTTGTGTGCTGCTGAAAATGAGTGGGTTGACCCCTTTTCGGATATCTTTGGGGGAAGGTGTTATCAATAGATCCCCGACTCCTTTGTATAAACAAGGTAGGTGGGATTACGAATTCAACAAAGATGACATCACACTCACGATTGAAAAAGAAAAAATTCGAGAGCTAATGGAGCTGATGGCATGTTGAACTCCTTGTTAAAAAAGAATCCCGTTTTATGGCGCAACATTCTTTTTCGTCTGTTTACTCCTTTTTTTTTTTTTATTTGAAGGAATGTGTCCTCCTTTGTGCCAGCAAGCAATTGTTGTTCCTATTTTTTAAAAGAGGTTTTAGAAACAATCCGCCGAGTTGTAGGCTTAGCTCGCTAATTGATGTTTCTTCCAAAATATTAGCAAACATTATACTTAAGGATCTAACAAAATGGGTGGAGAATCTAGAGATATTCTAGGTAAGATAGCTCAGCGGGTTGAGCGCTCGCTGATGCGATCTGAGTGTGATCTCCAGGTCGCTAGTTTGAATCCCAGCATGGCTAACTCAGCCTTTCGTCCTTCCGCGGTCGATAAATGAGTACCAATTTTCGTTGGGTGATATTGTATGTAAACATGTGCTCTGTAAAGCGCTTTGGGTTAAGGCGCTCTATAAATAATATATCATTATCATTTACAAATGTGTTACAGGAAAGGCATAGGCACGGCAATGAATGGGTTTGTTGTATCCTCTTGTTTGGCTCAAGCTGGAAATGACACAAGAAGATCATTATTTGTGGCATCATCACTACAACTTTCCTTGTTTTTGATACCGTAGACGGCAACATTTTATGGGAAAAATTGTCTAAGTGGGGCAACGGTTTGTTAAGAATGTTACTAATCTTTTTTCTAGCAATACCATAAGAGTGAGCATACATATTGAGGGAGATCTCTCAGGAAGCATTGGGGAGAATAAAAGAGTGCGGTGTCCGGACATTTCGTCGAAAGTCATTTCGTCGAAAGACATTTGGTCGACGTAATTTGGTCGAAAACCAAATGGTCAAATTTTTTTTTTTTATCTATATATTTTTTAGGTTGTAGTTTAGGGAAAAAAGGGGTTTTTTTTTAGAAAAAAAAGGGGGTTTGAGGGGGGACCCCCCAAAAAAATAAAAAAAATTGTGAAAATAAAAAATAAAAAAAATTCGACCATTTGGTTTTCGACCAAATGGTTTCGACCACCAAATGTCCTGTCGACAAATTTTTTTCGATTAAATTTCTGGCAACCAAAGAGTGCATCAAGGGTGTGTGCTCGTGCCTACACTTTTTGACCTCTATGCTTCGGATCTGTGGGACAAAAGTAAAGAACAGCTGGGCTACCCTCCCAGGTGCTGCACTTAAAAGACCAATTGTATTGCTTGTGCTGATGATTTAATTCTTTTAGATTTTACCCCTGCGGGACGACAACGTTCCTTGGATGGAGTAGCTCACTACTTGGAACAAAATAAACTTTTCAGTAATCCAACAAAATCTAGGCTGATGACAATTCCAAATAAACGTAAGGGAAAAGGATAAACATGGACAATTCATGATATACGTCTGGAGGAAGTGGACACATTTTGTTATTTAGGTTATTTGTTTTCTACCAAAAAACTTCAGGAAAGGCCGACAAGTAAAACAGAGGTGAATGCTAAAATGTGTTCCTCCCTGGTGAAATTGGTTAAGGTGAGGTTGTGTGCCTTTTCTCTTACCACAATGACTGACTTCTACAGAATGAAGGTGTCACCTCTAGATTTGTATGGAATAGAACTACTTCATCTCACAAATAGGAAATAGTTGTATTCTGAAAGAAGTATTAAGAATTCCTACATCAGTACCTATTAGTATCATTAGGCTCGCGTTAGGTCTACAATTTTGGTGATCCCAATATCTGTCTAGAAGTATCTCATTTTATACAATGCATGCTGCTGAGGGTGGCATTTTTACACCTGTGATAAATATGTTGAGTCCGAATTTTAACTCTTTTTGTTGTCATTTTGAGAAAAATTTAAGAATGTCTTGAAGGAAATTGAAATTGATGGTTGTGTGCCCCATTTGGTATTGAAAAAGACAATAAAAAGATGGGATAAGATCACCGACTCTGAGGATCTGTTAAGACTCAAATCATACGGTGATGTCAGGGTTTTCCACTTCTTGAATGGGTAAACCTGAGTGTATTTGAAAACATTTCCTTCACAGCATGCGCAACATTGGTTCTTAAAGTTCCGACTGCACTGCTTGCCGACACTGGAAATTATGGCACCAGGTTTAAAGATTCGGAAAGAATTAAGGATATCTAGATTACGTTAAAAGGGTTGCATGGACTTGCTTGCTTTATCATTTAAAAATGGAATGCAAGGAAATTTCGGAAAATAGGCTAAAATGTCTACGTACTTTTGTTCACTCTACTTCGGCTGTGATTAGCAATGATCTTTGTTATACATTAATTATGGGTAATCAAATCTCTGTATCTCTTATTTATTTATTTTAGTAATTTATAACGCACGCCGAACCAGGGGCCATCTGGGCGCTGGTTACAAGAGGTTCAGTTACAGCAAGGTTACATTTTACAGTCGTAAAAGTCATTTATAGGACAGGAGATACGGGTATGGTTCAAGGCAGTTATCGGTGTGGGTAGTATCTGTGGTACCACAGGTTATAGTCGTCGTTAGTACAGTATGTTGCAGGTGCACTGTGGGTAATAAAGGCAGGGTGGAGTGGCACAGCTTCAGGACTGAGTTTGAGGGACGATGTACAGTCATTTGTTGGTTTTGGATGTCTTTGGAAAAAAGCCAGGGTTTGAGTAGCCTGCGGAAGGACCAATAGGAGTCATCTGATCTTAAGGCCAGTGGGAGGGCGTTCCAGGATTTGGCAGCGATCACAGAGAAGCTGTTACCTCCTGATTTATGACATCTATATCTGGCGGTGACGAGTGAGTGTGAGTAGGCAACTCGGGTGGGCGTGGTTGATTGGGCCTTCGAGAACTTTTTGGATAGGTAGACGGGGGCCAGTGTTGGCACATTTGTGGGTTAGTGCTAATATTTAGAAAACTATGCGTTCTCGGATGGGGAGCCAGTGGTTGGTTCATCTGGCTGTGGATATGTGGTCTTGTTTGGCGATGTTTAGGGGAAATTGGGGACATTTCTTATCAAGATTTGTTGTGCATTATGCACAATGTTGGAGCAAGGGAAGGCACTTCTTGCTCGTGTTTTATTAATGATGTTCAGTGTTTTCTATAGGGTGTTATTAATACGAATCAAAGTTATGAATAGAATGTAAAGGGTTTAGAATAAGGAATGGATATGATCTAATCGAATTTGTGATTGTAATGTCTGTATGACATGTAGTGTTGTGCAATCTTAGGAATATTAGTGTAACTGAATGTTGATTGAAAGTTTTGATTGATGTTGTGTAAGGTATATCTTTTGTAACATAAACGCAATAAAACAATTTAAAAAAAAAAATAAAAACATAATAATGCCTTCATGTTTCTGACATCTGGACACAGTTCTGTTTTTCAGAGTTCAATCCGCCAGTTCTTTCTCTATTTTTCTTCGTTCTCTTTCTTCAAAGTACTTTGGGAACAATATATTTGAATGAAGAATCCGAAGGTGTCTTTCTTTCTGACCCTAACTATCCCGCTTCTTAGATTCATATGTAAGCAGTGAAGCCTTTTGCTAAGAAAGAATATGGGCAATGATATGACTTGAAGTCTGATTTATGTGCGCAGTCAAGGGCTGCTTAACTAACCATATTACCCAGCAGCAATGGCTTTTGGAAATATTAGCACCCAACCTCAGTATGATGCCTGGGTATTAACCTAATGTATAAAAGGAGAGCTGAAAAGCAAGAAATACAATTTCAAGTGGGCTGCGTAACAAGTGGTCCCCGGGCACAATGCCAGCATAGTCTGTTCTCGCTTTGTAGCCCCAGAAGAGGAAATATCGAGGCACTGCGGTGGCAGGTGAGGTGGTGGGCAGAGGACATTCTATGAGGGCAAGGTAAGTGCTGAGAATGAGGAGTGAGATTGTTAGCACCCGGAGCGGCAAGTGGCATCCTTACAGCCACCAGGAGCCATGGTCATTGCAGGGATTATTCTCCAGAATGACTATGGGCCTCATTCCGAGATTGGAGGCAGCCATGGCGCTATTAGCGCCATGGCTGCCTCCAATACCGGGTCCGGGTCCGGGTCCGGTCTAGTTGGATGGGGACTTACTGGGTCATTCCGACCCTGGAGGACCCGGTAACTCCCCATTCAACCAGCCATTCCCCATTCCCATTTGAGCCCCCATAGGGCTCAATGGGAATGGGGAAGGCGGTAATTACGGGCCTGCTAATAGCAATAGCTAATAGCAGGCCCGTAATTAGCGCCCTGGTCCCTTAGCGGGACCCGTAAAGGACGTGTGGTCAGACCACACGTCCTTTACGGTTCCCGCTAAGGGACCTCAGAATTGGGCGGTAAGGGATTACCGGCACCGGTCTCCTTACCGGTGACCGGTATCCCTTACCGCCCAACTCATAATGACCCCCTATGTCCCGATTGGCTGCCAGGATTAAAACTTCTCACTCTGGACGATAACAAAAAAATATGACAGGGCTTATCAAGACTGCATTTCAAAATGTTGTCTGCTGTATAATTCCCTAATGGATTTGAATTTTTGCAATGACTGCACAAGAAAATGTGTTTTGTTTAGATAGTTCTCCCATAAAAAAAGACTCCATATAGAAGTAGCAGTAGTAGTAAAAGTATGTATTAAAATCAAAACTTCTCATTGGCAATCCGGTATCAAGGCGCTAGACATCAAGACTTACATAAAATGCACAACCCCGTTAAATAGCAATGCAAATAATACAGCATAAAACAAACTCAAGGCTGACATACATAAAAGCAGCATGTCTAGCATTCCCAGCATGCTAACATGCTTGATTTCCTATATCTATGTATAATAAAGTGGTTTCGTTTATTGTACCCGTCTTTATCTGGGCGTGTGTGTGTGTGATATTACAATTTGAGTGCGGATCAATATATACATGCCTTGAAGAGCCAATACTGTATGTGCTAAATACATTAACGCTGATACACAAATAATATCAATGGTAACACATATGTTGCTCCAATTTCAATGTCTGATATAACAGCAAGGAGAAAAATGTAAAATCAGAAGAGGAGGCATGCACAAATGAGTTCATTCGCTTGGCTGTTGACAGCCAAAGCAGCAAGGCATCACATTTTTACAGCAACACACTTTAGCTCTGATTAACACACAGAGCATAACGTTGCAAGGAACAGCATCCTTCTGGTTAAGGAACTGGAGAACTGTTTCCTGATGGCAAGAAGGTCAGGAAGCTTAGTTACCCAGCCGCTCTGCTCTGCTTTCCTGTTATCTGCCTGTGCGATAGCTGGCATTTAGTATTTAGTTACCTGGCCTATAGAACACCATTGGGTTCCTATTGGGGGCAGGGAGGATAGCTGCACTTGCACGATCTGAATGCACAAGGCCTAGTAGGATTGTTCCACCCTCACCCCTTGCCTTGTTGAGCCTTGAGACACACATGTGTTGAGCCCCTTCTTTGGTTTGTTAGAAACAAGCATTGGCAAAGCTAACAGTTTTGGCTTTCCGGTAGGTGTGGGATAGTTATTTGCCCGGTACAGCCAAATGGTACTACCCAGCCATAAGAAGACAAAAGTGGGGGAAATGGTTTAACCCGGCCATTTGATAACATTGCCAGGCAAACAACTACCTAATCCCAAAACACAAGACAACAGTGTTGGATTTGCCTATGTTTCATTTTAACAGGATTTCAGTGCTAGGAACAGATGTGGGGACACACTTCCTGATTTGACATCAAGTAGCTGGAGGCACAGATGCCTAAGACATCAGTATTACACCAGTAGCACATTTGCAGCTGAATATAAGTCATTCACTCTCGGATGACTGCTTTGAAACAACACTGTCAGGCCCTTGACAGGAGAAAGTTTGAGGCTACTGTTTGATACTGCTAGCTCAAAGAGATCCCAGGAGCAGCGAACGGAGGGATGTTGGACCGTAAGAGGCGGGTAGTGGAAATGGCCACATGCACTAGCAAGGCCATGGGGAGTGACAGGGTGGGTGAATAAACAACAGCACTAGACGTGCTGTCCCTGCTCTGCCTCCTATTTTACTCTACCGCGATAGTTTCTGCAGATAGTTGGTGCTTAATTGCCACCTAAAAGGCTAAACTAAATGGTGAATTACTTGAATTGATTTGCAATGCAGCAGGGGTCTTCAACCTTTGGCTCTCCAGATGTTTTGGACTACAACTCGCATCATTCCTAACCAGCATAGTCAACAGGCAGATATCATGGGAGTTGCAGTCCAAAACATCTGGAGAACCAAAGGTTAGAGACCCCTGCTATACAGCATCACTGTGGTAAACAAGGGGATTCGGATACAGCGCAAAGAAGTGTGATCTTTAGATGAGGCCGCTGGGTTCGGGAAATGTAGTCCCAAAGCAGCACCAGCAGCAGGCCCAAAGGCTTCACTGTCCTGGGAATGATCTGTACAGAGCCTCCTCGTCCAGAAACCAACCCTCCAGTGCATCTCTCGGGGTGTGTGTGACTCTTGCCTTGGAGCTAGCGTGGGAGAAACACTTCGGCTCTCCCTCCATCTTTTTGGAGGCCATGTAAACGGAGCGTGGTGGCGACCGATGCCTTCTGCCCGTCACACTCCGCCCACTGGGCTGTGATGCAGCCAGGGAGAGGATTAGGAGATTTGCTCGCAGAAATCTGAGCTGGGATCTGCCAAAGGCTTTGACATTCATTGTGCTGGAAGCGGGAGGGGGTTGGGGGTGAAAGTTATGGGCAGGGGTGTTGCTAGGTCTGGAAATGACCTGGGGCTACGCTAATATTGGAACTGTCGGGACTGGGGGCTAGCTAGTCTTTTGGTTGTAGCTCCTGAGATTCTATCCGATGTGTTCGGAGGAGACAAATCAGCGTTCACACCTCTTAGCACGAGAGCTGTCAAATGGGTCAAACTTGTGTGCGCCAACACTTGATTTTAGCGTGTGGAAGGTCGCTGTGTTTACATTAAGCATCCTCCATTTTGTGGGTAAAGTTGATAAGAGTGGGTGACTCTGTATGTATGGCGTACGCCTCGGGAAGTACATGTACACATAGAGTGTGCCTTTTTTCTGAGTGTTTGCTGACAGCGGTCATTTAAAGGATTGACCAGTTTCAAGAAAAGCATCATTCCCGCCGTGTGCTCGCACGAAATTCGATTTACACTGTCGAATCGCCTTGGTTCCGGTTATCAACAAGCAGGAGCAGCATGGAAACCCATACACGGATGGCACAGGCAGGGTGCAGCGAGAAGAGATGAGATGTGGGCGGGCAGGGTGCAGCGAGAAGAGATGAGATGTGGGCGGGCAGGGGGCGTGAAAAGACACCTCCAGTCTCCCATGAACTGCAGGCCCGCGCCTAAACATATATGCACGCTACCTGTAGGCATGACAAGGTGCCAAGCCCTATCAAGCATTACAGCTTCATCTCAGTGGCATAATGAAGTGTACCCAGGCCTCGGTGGCCGGCGCTGGCAGGCACTGATGTGAGTTGAAGCGAGATCGATTTTCGCTGCAGTCCCTGCTTGGTGGCTTTAAATAGAGCGCGGGCGCTGTTTTCATCTGTCTGCACCCTGTAAAGCTGCCGGTCGTGTTTATCCTATGAGAGGGCAGTCTATGGTTGACCTACTTTTCAAAAAAAGTATTGAGACACGCACTTGTTGGCTGTCACCTGTTGTACACTGGCTCGTTTCCAGCCCTGGGCAGTGTGCAACAATCGTCGACATCAGTCACATGGTTTGGTCTTCCTTGTTATGTCGATCCAGGTCCTTTACTTTACTCGGACCTTTATGTGTTGGCACCTGCAAACTTATTTAACTCAAACCTATTGGTTACACTTCTAAAGCCATTTGATTTCTCGATAGGACACTGTTTTGCTTCTTGTCATTTCCAGCTACCCCAGTTGGGCTTCTGTGTGCAGACCAAGTCAGATAGAAGAGCGCTCGCTTTGACATCCGTGCACAGCCTGCTGACGCAGGTTTGAATCCCGGCAGGGCCAAACTCAGCCTTTCATCCTTCTGAAGGTCCATAAATGAGCACCACACACCATGGGTAATAATAAGCAGCGCTCAGACACCTGAGCGTTCGTAGCGCTATATAAATGCAAAAAAAACAACACAATACCATTGTTGTTGGTATCCATTTCATGTATCAAGACAGTGATAATTTAATTTCCACACACAGACCAAAATCTGCCATATTGGAATGGGCAGTATTTCTGAAAATGCTGTAGAGTGGCCCCTTTTTCAGTGTGCTTCCCCCAATTACAAAATAACAGGTGGGCAATAAAAACAAAACGAAAAACTCCTGGAGGTACAGTCCAACATTTGAAAACGATGCTCGCACTGAAAACTTTTTGCAGGAAAATGAATATTTACATAATGCCCACCTGACTTTAAATCTGCTCATGGTTTCCCCTGGTGCACTCAGAAGATATTTGAGGGCATCCAATGTACTAACCACTCTTCCAAACCTCCCAGTACCACACACACCCTGAGGCCCAGCCAACTTACACACGAAACACACAAAACACTCCTCCAACATAACAAACATTTGCACACAGCAAACAATCCCAGACAATGGGCATTACCCCTGTGGATACAGCAAGCCAGTGCACACAATGAAACTCACTTAGCTGGCACGTGCAGAAGCCAGTTTCTCTTGGTTCTGCAACCCTCAACAGTTGAGCACAACCTCTAGCCTATCCCTCTTCCCCCACTAACTTGGCCCACCCTCTTTCTTATCGAGCCATGTGAGCACCTGAAGATCATGCTATGGTACCGGTGCACGGTATAAGTCAACGTAACATAGCATAACAAAAATGTAACCATAGAACTTAGACCATTCCATTGCTTTCCTTCTGTTACAAACAACATTCCCTGTTCTATACAGAGCATTCTTGACTATGCCACTCTTTGCTCAGGCTTGTCCATCACAGAGTTAACATTCGAGAGTTTGGCCTTTGGTGCAATGTGTAAAATTCCCGGGCAAATAAGTGCCAGAACATCCAGGATTGCCTGAGACATTGTCTAGAGTCCCTCACGCATCCAACATTTATATTTTACACTAACTTACAATTCTCCATATCTGCACCTTGTAAACAAAACCCAATTATTCCAACAGTTAGGGACATATCCACCTCCTGCCTTTTTCAGAAAAATAGTCCACCTCATGGTACACACCCATGCTATCACAAAGATTCTTCCCTGTTGCATCCTTCCCTCCTTGTGGCCCTGATCCGTGGAATTAGGACCTGTGTGTGTAGCATCTATCCCCCTCTTATTTTGCCCCAATGAATTTCTTTCCTTGAACAGGCTAAGTTCTGGATACCCCTAGAGGGATGTGGACCCCCACACTTTGGCACTCTGTGGAAAAAGCCCAGTGCTCTGAGACTACTACAGTGGTGATTTGGTCCAGTATAAAAGCCTATTAATACACATAACAATGCACGGTTGTGCAATTATTGAAAGTATGAGTACGCTGTCTACTTGCAGAGTCAATGACTCAGATCTTTTTGACAACAGCAAAACCAAAAGTTGATTGCTGGAAGGTTTTGAACAAATCATAACCACAGGCAAATCTCTGGGCAACCCTCCGGACCATCGTTGTTCAGCCTGCCAAGCCTTTACAGAAGGGGAAAGACCATATGCAAATCAGACTTGGTCCCACCCCAAAAGGGGCAGTCCAGTCCAGACCATTAGGTCACATCCCTTCTGCACGAGACCACAAGCATCCCCGGACATGTTTCGGCCTTGTTGGGCATCATCAGTGAGAAGTAGCTTAGGTCTCTTGGCCTAGCAGGCTCGGGACTCACATATGAGCATAACCGTCCCACTCGGGATGACTACAGCAAAAATAAAATTTGATGTGGCTGGAGGGTTTTGAACAAAACATAACCACGAGCACAGCTCTGAGCAACCTTTGAGACAATTGTTTTTCAGCCTTCCCAGCCATTACAGAAGAGGAAAGACCATATGCAAATCAGGCTTGGTCCCACCGCAAGGCACTGTGGCCCGAACTGCTAGGTCACATCGAGTTCTTTTCAACCCATGGTCAACATGCTAATGCAAACGCATAGTTTCATACTATGTTGGCGAGGCTTGCTAGACATTCATTTTCCAACCAATATGAGAAATATCTTAACGTGGTAGGCAAAGCAAAGTTACAAACCTCCAGTTCAAACATTCTTCTAAAGAACACGCTCCAGAGTAAAAGAATGTTTGGTTTCCCTAGTTTTAAGTCAGTAGAGTGTGGTTGTTTTTGACACAGGAGCACTCACCAAAATCTGAGACAATTCTTTGATAATAGGCACAAGCACATACATATTGTCGATTTTTTTTTTTACAGTGAATCTATTAAAAAAAATCTGAAAGATATTTGCTGAGAAGAGAGAATTGAATATAAACCACCAACCTTTCAAGCTGACCGGCAGATTGCTCGAGGTTTGGGCATCTCGCAAAGGAGGCTGGCGTGCATGGTCGTCGAAGGTGGGAAAGCGTTGACCGCACTCCATTGGCTCAAGAGTTACAATAAAAACTTGAGAAATTCGCCCCCAAAGAAAGGAAGACATTCTCCACATCCAGTTGCCAATCCGTAGGCGACGCCAAGGATTGGCGCGCATCTCCATCGCCTGGGACCATCCCACGCCCGCTGTTAACAGGGAACTACGAACTGTACAAAATCCATGGCACGGACAAAAAGATGCCCCCCAAAAAAAAATTGGATCAAAGGGGGCGCCCAGCGCTCTGAAAATGGGCCCGCTTGTTTGATAGTGAGATCAGAGGTATGCGCTGAATTCCAAGAAGCAGCTTCGAACAACTGAAATTGGTTAGGTACGGATTAACTCCAGATCCCCTCACCCAGGAGGAAATGTGTTCTATGCAAGTCAGCCGAATATTGCCCCAAACGTCAGACTGGGATTTCTAGGGTGAATGCAAACAGTGGAGCTTTTATTGCGCTTTGCGCCCTAGGTGGCTCACTCCATACCAGCTTCCATCTGTGCATCAGAATGAATGCACAGCTCCAGAGCGTGCCGTAATATCACGGTGTGGAACACACAAACCAAAAGGCCAAGTACAACTAAAGTAACGTACCAACACCAAACCACTAAGTAAAAAAACAAAAGGGCCCAACTTTCCCTGGGGCCTGCTTTGCTGTCTATGAAAAGAAAGAGCCCTGAACTTTAAGGAATTCTGGACCAGTCAGCTCTTTAATAAAATATCTTCGTAAGGAAATATATCTACAATATTTAATAAATTAAGGCTCACATATATAAACGTACAAGAATGTCTTTTGTGTTCAGAAACAATGGTTTCCCTCTAGAATAAAAAGCACCAAAATTCACTGCACATACTAGAGAAACCATTTTTCTTTTTTTTTTGTTCACGATAAGTGTAACGCCCGAAAATAGTTAAGTCAACGTACTGGACATTTTAAGTGCTTTAGTGACAAAAAATTCACACAAAAAATAATAACCCTTATGGGTGTTCACCTGCATGTCAGTATGAGTGCGTGCGTGTAGTCTGTGTGTATATTTACACATGTATATGCATATCTATATATGTAATATATATATAGATAGGCGTATACATCTATAGTAGTATTTAGTTACTTTCGAACTACAGTACAAAACAAAATCCATTCAGTCGCCACGAAAATATCCTCTTCACACGTCACTTGTTTGAGCTCAGAACTGATACCTGACACCCCAAATGTGTTTGCGACAAGGACGGCACCCGTGCCTCCTGCAGAGTACCTCAGCCGTTTACGTTAAAAAATAAATTAAGTATCTTTATGCCACGGGTGTGGGGGGTCAGGGGGGAGTGGATCTCTCCGGGGACCTCGAGGTTTATAAAATATATGCATGACTCGAAATACTGGTTGGGGAAGTTTTACAAAAGAAATGTCCCCAAAGAAAACACTGTGCAGCTGCTACCTCTAGAGGGCGCTCTCTCTAGTGTCTGTTTACAGTGCCTTTTACAAGTCCGTCTCCCTGCTGGTGTCCAGGCACAGGGCGTAGAGGGACTTGCGCAGGTCCACGTTGCTCTTGGCCTTGAGGTTGGTCTTCTCCAGGGAGCCCGTGCCGTTGTTAATGCCCTCCGTGGGGTCCGTGTGCAGGCCGGGCTTGCTCAGGGAGCCCCTGCTCGGGCTCTTCTTGAGCTCCTCGGCGCAGCTGCCCTGCCCGCTGCTGGGCTCCTCCTTGAGGATCACCTGCTCCTCGTGGTCGGTCTCCCGGTGGTAGAAGTAGTTGAAGTTGGAGACTATGACGGGCACGGGGAGGGCGATGGTCAGCACGCCGGCGATGGCGCACAGGGAGCCCACGATCTTGCCCCCCACGGTCACGGGCCTCATGTCCCCGTAGCCCACTGTGGTCATAGTCACCACGGCCCACCAGAAGGCGTCGGGGATGCTGGAGAAGTGGGACTCGGGGTCGTCGGCCTCGGCGAAGTAGACGGCGCTGGAGAAGAGGATGACCCCGATGAAGAGGAAGAAGATGAGGAGCCCCAGCTCCCGCATGCTGGCCTTCAATGTCTGGCCCAGGATCTGCAGCCCCTTGGAGTGCCGGGACAGCTTGAAGATGCGGAAGACGCGCACCAGCCGGATGACCCGGAGGATGGCCAGGGACATGGCCTGCTGCCCGTTGTTGGTCTGCTGCTCGGCCAGCTCCGTGCCCAGGGTGATGAAGTAAGGGAAGATGGCCACGATGTCAATGATGTTCATGATGTTCTTGGAGAACTCCGACTTACTCGGGCAGGCGAAGAAGCGCACCAGCAGTTCGAAAGTGAACCAGATCACACAGGTGGTCTCGATGATGAAGAAGGGGTCGGTCAGGCTGCTGGGGGGACCCGAGGGGACCAGCGTTCCGTTCTGCGACTTGCTCAGGGACTGAGGCTGGTCGCTCTCGTCCCGGAACTCGGGCAGGGTCTCCAGGCAGAAGGTGATGATGGAGATGAGGATGACTAGCACGGACACGATGGCGATGCCCCGCGCCGAGCTGGAGCTCTCCGGGTACTCAAAGATAAGCCACACCTGCCTCTGGAACTCGTTCTGGGGCAGGGGCTTCTCCTCCTCCTTCAGGAAGCCCTCGTCCTCCCGGAACCGCTCCATCGCCTCTTCGCCCAACTCGTAGAAGCGGATCTCGTCCGCGAAGACATCGATGGACACGTTCACGGGCCGCCGGATCTTGCCCCCGGACTGGTAGAAGTAGAGGATGCCGTCGAAGCTGGGCCGGTTCCGGTCAAAAAAGTACTCATTCCTCAGGGGGTCGAAGAAGCGCATCCGCTTCTCGGGGTCCCCCAGCAGGGTGTCCGGGAACTGGTTGAGCGTGGAGAGCTGGGTCTCGAACCTCAGGCCGGCGATGTTGATGATGACCCGCTGGCTGCTCTCGTGGTCCATGATACCCATATCGAAGTGGTGTTCCTCCTCATCGGGGTGGTGGTGCAGGTGGGCATGCGAGTCGTCCTCCTCCAGGCGGATCACCGTCTCGACGGCATTCTGGCTGCCAGGGTGGTTGAACATCCTCTCGCCCACACCACAACCAGCGGCGGCGGCGGTGGCACCACCTCCTCCTCCCCCCTCCCCCCCTCCCCCGATCCCCTGGGTCTGCTGCTGATGCTGGCACAGCCCCTCTTCTTCGTCGTCTTTGCTGTAAACGTTCAGCCAAGATGGTGCCGTGGGGATCTGAAGAAGGTCCATCCTGCCGGGCGCCCTCCCTGCCATGGCATCCTCCCTGTCGCTAGCGGCCCGCGCCGTGCCAGCCCCTCTGCTCTCCAGAGTCACCAGCGCAATCTCCATGCCGGCTCAAGCAGAGACCCTCCTGCCATGGGCATGCTGCTGGGTCAGCGGCCGTCCTCCTCCCACGGCTCCCCAAGCTGGCACTTCATGGACCAGTCACAGGTGGCAAGGAGGGGGGAGGCAAGGCTGAGCTGCCTGCACGGCCGCCGAAATCGAGAAAACGGCAGCAAAAAAGTAGGACTCGCTCAAGCCCCTAATGTTTACGAGCACCAAATCAGGCGAGGAGAGGAGGGAGAGGGGACCCGGATGAAAAAGCAATCATCATTCCTGACGTCAAAGAGGCGCTTTCCCTCCATCCATAGTAACCAGGCATCCCTTTGAAGCAGACGCATCCCTCTCCGGCGAGCAATCTGTTCACCTCTATCTCCCGGCGGCTTATCCTCCGCCCACTGCCACCCCCTCCTCCTCCTCCAGGGGCAGAGCCGGCGGCTGGGCTGGGCAGAGCGAGCGGCGCTGCCGCCCTCCAGGCAAGGGCGACAGGTACCACCAGGGTGGGGACCACGGAGGGGGAGGCGGGGCACCTCCAGTCCCAGACTACGGGTGCAGTGCCGAGGTAGGGTCTATGGTGGGGGGCTGCCTTCAGGATACGGGTACCAGGGTTCTGTCCAAGGAGATGGAGTGGGGAGCTGCCCTCAAGGGCGACAGGTACACGGGTGGGGTCCACGGAGGGGGAGGCGCTGCTTCCAGTCACAGACTCTAGGTGAGGTACCGAGGTAGAGACCAGTGATGTGTTCGGGGTCGGAGGAGGTGGACGCTGCCTTCAGGCAACAGGTACCAGAGTGGAGTCCAGGGAGGGGGAGGTGGGGAGCACACGGAGAGTTCAACATATATATAACACATCGGTGGTGTGCACTGGTAGATCCCAAGCATCACATGTCTTGCACTCATGTTCGCGGGGCACACATCGGGAGCCAGGGGCGCACATAGATCTTCCCATGGCACACACTGAGAGTATCGTGCAACACACCGGGGGCCAAGCAGCACACGCAGAGCTTGACGTGACCTGCACGTATCCTCACACAGGCCAGACACCGAGCTCAGCGTGTAACACTTTTGATGCCAAGCTTCGCGTGTCTTGCACTCATTTTCATATGGCACACAAAGGGAGCAAGGGGACACCCACCGAGCGTTTTAATGAACGCCACCCATTGTCAGCTGCCATACACCCGGCATCAAAGGGCCTTTGCATGGCACACACTGAACTTCGCATAGTGCATACTACGCGTGTCGCATGACTGACAATTGAGCATCATACGGGCTACACCGGACGGACGCCCCCACCGTGACAAGCAAAGACCTTTTCCCAATTCACACTGACATTAACATAACACAAAAAAACCTATCCTGGCCGACACTGACCGTTTATTGGCACCACGGAGGGCCACTTTGCACACACTGGGGATAACCTTGCCTGTGCCAAATGTAACACACCAAAATGCTGATATAACATAGCAGTGCAGACACTGAACACTGCGTGGTAATTACTCGGGGTCACGTTACAGGCAGTGTGAACGGCTCTCACTCATCTCGTGCTAACATGCCAGGCACTCAGCGTCCGGGTACACCTTAGGCCTCACACAGCGAGGGCCTGAGTCACAGAAGCGTTTTATAAAGGCGAAAACGCTCTGTGAATTAGGCCCCTCGGCCTGGCGAGGCAAATACCCTCCACATGGCACCCCGCGAGCCTCACATAGCATACCCCCATCTTGTGTACGAACACGCCGTGCCTCATATGACACACTGCAAGCTTCGCTTGGCTCACACTGATGCTAACAGGACACGCGCTTAAGGTTATTCCTAGTATGGATGGAGCACTCTGGCCCGCGTAAGGCAGCACCGTGGTCTGCGTGGCACAGGCGATTGTTATTTTTGCATATACTAAAGCCTCGCACAGCACACACTGCTGTCCTCCGCGGAACTGCGTCAGACATAATAGGCCGGGCACCCCAATGGAGGCAGGAAGTCAACAGAACCTCCTTTCACATAACAGAGACTGAACTATGGGTGTGCTTTTTTCGGACCTACACCCCGCACCTCTGAAGGGATTGGACCACGAGTCGTTTGGGTTTTGCCAGCCTCCCTTTTAATTACCCCTGCGATGTAACACATCCAACCATAACCGACTAGAGACGCATATTTGTGCTCCCTCCGCCCCTCACCCATTCTTCACAAATCAGACTGCAATCGGAACATCATTTTATGTTCCAATCCCATTCGTGTCTGTCTGCTCTTTAACCCGATCATGGTAAATGTTGTACTGGTTGCCATGGCAGTGCCATCCTCCGCGGTGTATTTATAAACGCAGCATAGGGTCCCGTGTAGCAAGGCACATTTCTCTCCATTGCTGGGAGGGAATCTGCGTTCTTGACCCAAGACACCGCGGCATCGCCTGCTGCGATTCCCAGGGAACCGGCTTACCCCCAGCGGACCCGGGGCGCGTCCCATGCCCGCGTGAACGAAGGCGAAGGCCGCAGCGCGCGGTTATCTGGTTACCGGATGCAACGCAACACCGGAGCACAGGTGTGAACACAGCTATGTTTTATTCATAACCGTGCACAATCAGTGGAAACAACGGCACCTGGAAACACAACCCCCTTCCCCTCGCCACTTAGTCTCCACGCGCCGCTGGGGTGTATATTTAGACTGCGGCCTGTTCATAGGTTGCGCACGTGCAAACACGGAAAAAAGCGACATCTGTGAACTAAAGTTGCTTATTCATAACGGTGTAGTTTTGCAATGCACTAATAAGTGACTGCTAAATGGAACAAGGAGCCGAGCTTTGTGTGCGGGTGTGGGGGAGGGGCTGTGTTTCTTAGTAAACTCATCCAGGCGTCGCTGACTTTAAATTTAGCGCGGGGACCGCAGCTTTCCCTCAGGATGTTCGCCCTCTTCAGCGCCAGTCCACACATGGCGAGCACATTGGGCTCATTGGCAAGCGCGACGGTTTTCCGTGGTGTGGCAGTGCGCACTTCCATAATTACGAATATCACCGTGACTCCCCCCAGACCTTACACCCCCGTTGACAGGCGGGGCCTTCAGGCCGGGCTCCCGGTGTCACGCGGGCTTCCGGGATGACAGGCGTGACTGCGTCCCCTGAATCAGCGAGTGGCGCTCCCCTGACGAGACGTCCGAACCCTGCACCCCTCCTGGGTGGCCTGACGGGAGCTGCCTCCGGCATTCTAGGTGTCTGGACGCGACGGCGCGCGAGGGGGAAGGGGTTCTGAAGCACACCACTAGGTCGCCGGATGCTTTTCATCTCCTCGGGCGTCCAGTCGAACACATTCCCAAAAGATGGCGCCACAGAGCGCGGCGCCCGGCGCCTGACACCACCCCCAGCTCGACCGAGCGCGGACTCCCATTGACACCTGTTGTGTGCTCTGAAATGTGATACAAGTGCGCTTCCCATCGGCCGGAGGCCGGAAATGCCGGACCCGCGGGCACAGCTACAGCGCCTTGGCACGCACGGGAGCGGCAGGCTGATGCCGCGCACGCACGCACACACACACACAGCCTGGCCCCCATTCACCCCCGTGGAGCCCACTCACTTACGGACCCCGTTTTACAGTATATCAGGTGCAGGCAGCTGTGCCCGCCCTATCTCCCACAGCAGCCGTGCGCGCGCTGCATTCAACACCTGACGCAGCACGCCCTAACTTGCGCCACAATACAAAACAAATCTATTGTATTAGGGCATTCCATTGGGGTCGAGCTCAAGCGCCTCATGGCCCCATAGCTGACATGCTTTACCTCCATACCACTAATTTATCCTGATTTACCTGCGCCTGCCCCTTCCTACACTTCTGGCTCCCCTACGTGTTTCTGCAGCTACATAATTCTTTTATACACCTGCTCTTCCAACACGGCGTTCAATTAATCCAGTGCATTCTACATTCCACTTGGTATTCCATTCATGGTTGCTCGTTGTAAAGCCCCAGGCTCCCGATGCTTTCGACTTCAACTCCCATCAGACCTAGGCATGCGAGCTGGGGCCAAAACAACTGGAGGGCCTCATAACGAGTAACCATGACGACAGCACTCGTCTAAATAGTATCGGCAACCGGCGCGGACATGATAAAATCCCAGCAGAGCTGAAAAGTTACGTTCAGACCCATTCCCTTATGCAATAGCAGCACACAACACACTACAGCGCTTAAAGGCAGGAAGAAATGGCAAGTCGTGCTATATGATGATTATTGCCATTTCGCCACCTGGCTTTTCCAATCAGCACGTTTCGCTGCATGGAATGTTGCCACTTCCTCCCACGTACTTGTGAAGCATCTCATGGCAAAACTTGGTAGGGTTGGCAGTGTTCAGATATACTTACATTGAAATAAAGCCAATACCCTAACAGACATATCAACTAATCCTTGAATGCACTGTTTATAATTCTTGTCTGTAGCTAAAAAAGCAAATGTACTACCCCTGTAACTAAGAAGTATTCTGTAACAAGCGCCACAATGCCCCCGGTCTGTTTGCGCGCTCTACAAATGCGAATAAATAAATAAATAAATATCAGGCCGATTGATCATGCAAACGAAGGCGTACCTGAGCAGAGACCGTTTAGGCAGAGACATGTGTTTACATATGTAGCAATCACGAAGCGGAATGTATATTCTATTGAAAGTCGGTGGACGCCTATTTGTGATCTGGAAAGCAGACTCTTCAGTGCAATACATGTAAGCCCCGTTGTTGTCGTAGTATGATAGGCTTTCATGCTGCGCCAGCGGCATACGGAACCGTGTTTCTCTAGTAGGTTCTAGCGTAAAGGAACACGAGGCGTTGCTGTCAGTGACACGGGCGGGGATGCCAAGGGTTAACCCAGAATTCGTCCCATCACTCTGATTATCACAGGGCCGCGTGATCGCCTCCTTCCCCGTGTCCCGGCGATTCAGGCCACATTCTGCAAGGGGCCTTTCCGCTGTAGCGGGCAGCCCCGCAGGGAGACACCGATTCCCTCCCGAACACTCCCACTTCCTGCTGGCACAGATTAGATGCGCTCTCATTGACAAATTGCAGTGCAGGAAGCCGCCAGTGCCCACCGCTAATCCCCGAGGCAATTGATTAATGAGCGCAGTGTAGCCAACGCACCCTACCCACTGTCCACGCACTGGTGATTAAAAATAGAATGCGGCCCTGCAGGGCGCAAAGTCACCCACGTGCTGTATTATTGTTAGTGTTCTTCTTGGCATGTCTTGGCATCATACAGTGCATCACAGGTACTGCTCCTTCAGGCTCCACTGAGCTTCAGTAAATCTCAAAGGTAAACCTAATGTGAATACATTGGGCCTGACTCATGGAATTTTTAGCCCAGTGCAAAGTGACTAAACTGGTGCAAAGTGACTCTGCACTACAAAAATACACTTTGCACTGCTCCACGAATCAGGGTGATTGTCTTTATTACACACTGCCCTTTGTATTCTATCTCTAGATATGTCTTTATTTATTGTTAACGCATAATGCGCCTACTGCAATCAATATATGTTGCTTCTTGCTACCATATCTTATTAACAGAGTCATCACAAAAAGCATAACAGACAACTGGTTCATCTTTATTTATAAAATAGCATCGACAAATAGACACGTGCGTGACGCGCGCACCCACCGAGTCTACAGTCTTCACTACCCCCCATCATGGCTTCCACCTCCACCCAGTGCTATGCCCTTACTTATTCTACCAGCATCTAATCTCTGAGAGCCGTGTTCACTCTACAAAAATAAAAGAAGAGCTATGAAGGACATCAGTACGGTTAAATAGGGGAAAGAAGAAAGGAGTCAAGATTGGATTGATGAAAGGAGTGGTACACATGGAAAATGTGAAGGGATAATTAAGGAAAAGGAGGGAAGCAGTACAGAGAATCAAGGTTGGGGGGAGTAACGAAGGGAAGAATTAGAGCTGGGTGCACCAGGCAGGGCTCTCCTTTCAAAACCAGAGCTCTGTCTTGACCCTGCTTTTTCCTGCCTAAAAACAGGGGCCAACCATCCGCCCCACCAGCTGCCCTCCTTTCCCAGAATGAATAGCAAATCACACGCTCCTGACATGACAACAATGCGCACAGGAGCACCGTCATCCAACTTCCTGCCTTGACAGTGGTGTGTTTAGGCTTTCTGCTGCCCTAGGCCCAAATAAGTGTATGTGCCCCCCTCCACCTTTACTTCACGTCTGCCAGACTCTGCACCTTCACCAGATCCCACCCCTTCAACAAACCCTGTCCTTGTTGCCCCAAACAACGCCCCTTCACCCTAATTGTGCCCCCCATTTTGGCTCCTTAACATAATAAGGACGTTTTTAAAGTTGCAGGGATTGCAAGGTTATTGCTTTCTCTGTAGTAATTCAAGCCTGCCATCTTCATTATGTTAGTTGAAAGACTTTTCAGATCTCTGCAGCCCAAGATTTGGAGAAGGCAGTGTGCTCTACTAATAATAATAATAATAATAATAATAATAATATCTTTAATGTGTTTTAGTTTAAATAATAAACTTTACACATATGCATTTTGATAGCGTACAATCTGAAATATACAGTACAATGCAATTAAAAAGAAAAACATTGTCCAAAACAGTATAAAAAGAATTTAAAAACCCTACATATAAGTCAATACAGTATAGTTATATTCAAATATATCATTCATTATCTCTTATGTTATTAACAATGTAAGATACACATACTATTCTTTATAATCCAATAAACATAACACTTTAAATTGCGCGGTCTGGCCTCCTTGACACTGACTCAATTTCCTATGGAACCCGGGTCTAGCCGAAGACTAGCTTTCCTCATATAGATATGCCCAATTTGTCTTCCACTCTTAGCCAGATAGAATATAATGCAGTTAACAAACGCATACTATTGGTGTTAACACAGTAGTTCCAAAACAGCATCTTCCCTATGGTTACCTGATTATGCACAAACTTTCCCAAGTGAAATTTTATATCATCATTCATAACCTGGCATTCAGTGAGGACGTGCTTGGCTGTCTCGGGAAATTCCTGGTTCTTACAAAGACGGCAGTAGCGTTGTTCTCTGGGTGTCTTATCTATTACACCCGTAGTCATCATTGTAGGGAGGTATTCTATTCTCAATAATAATATAAACCTCCTGAGCCTTTGGGACGGACAGATCATCAAATATTTCTGTGGTTTCTTAAACGTAAATAATCTGTTTTGCACAAATTTATACCTTTTTAATTTGCGAAGATGTTCATAGTTCTCAAGCCAGTCCCAGAGCTCTACCCGTCTCCCCATACAAGACTGCATAGCCTCCGTATAAATCCCTTCACGTTGTTTCCACTAAGCAATTGTTCCATTTGTTTTTTGAATTCACTAATGGTACGATCTTCATTATTACGCAGGGCAAATGTCGTTAATAGAGCATTGCCCGTATCGTTCATCATTTTTAGGTAAATCCCGGCTCTCTTCCTTAGTATCTGTGCTTTTAATGATATTAGCCCCAGCTCTAGTCTTAACAGAGACATAGGGATACATGCCGGAAGTCCCAATATCTTTCTCCAAAATGTTCCCTCAATGATTTGTAACCAATTTAAGTCCATCTTAGTCTAGTGTGCTCTACAGTTGAGTGAACTATATGTCATTGTTATGGCCAATTGTCGACTTTCAGTTAAGTCCTAAAACAATATTTTAGAGGAACTGATAAGGGCATACACTGTCTGCCAACAAGAAACAAGTGAGAGAAGGTTGAAATGAGGAGCTTTGGTTTCAAAGCTAATATCTAGTTCTCTCACAAATTGCCTGCTTTCACTATGAAAAACACCCAGACTGGTCTGTAAAATGAATGCAACATAACTACCTTTTTACATCTAGTCTTGTCAAATGGTAAAGTTTACATATGAAATATATGCAAGTGGTACAGGCATATTTTAGGAAGGCATGAACCCGAGGGGCTCTTTAAGATGAGGTGGCATTCTTATTGGAAGGATGGGGGATGCAGAAATTACTCGAACATCAATAATAAGGTTGACTCAGGAAGTTAGCAAAAGGTACGCTGTTTTATTAACAATTATCTAAAACAGGGAGTACAACAGACATCTACGGATCTCAATAGATTGTATGGAAACGCTAAAGTATCTGCCCTGAGGTACAAAAAATCATTGCTTCCCTTAAACCCCCAAGGTGATAGCTGCCCAGCGCAAATAATCGAAGATGCTGCCAGAGATCTGGTACCGTTCATATCTAAACTAATCAATGCTTTATTCACTTCAGGTATAGTACCTAGTAACCTAAAGTAATCATGGGTTCTAACCCTCCTTAAAAAAGAAACTTTGGACGGCACCATCTCCACAAACTAAAGACCAATTACCACAGTCCCATTTTTATGGAATATACTTGTCAGGGTAGCTTATCTACATATCCAGGATTATCTAGAGTTCAACCACCTTTTAGGGACGCACCAATCTGGATTTAGACTCCAACATGGGACCGAAACAGCATTGATCGACCTAAAAGCACAGATTGACAAACTTAAGGACAGTGGCAAAATTGCCCTGTTACTATTTTTGGACCTATCGGTGGTGTTTGACCTGGTCGACCACAAAGTAGTATGCCATCACCTCGCTTCAGCAGCCCATTTCTCCCGGAACGCCGTTACTTGGATACAATCATTTCTAAATAATAAGACTATGAGAGTCTTTCTCCTTCAGCAGCAGCTGATCCCATCCCCATTAAATGTGGATTACCCCAACTCTCCTGTGTATCACCCACATTGTATAACATCTTCATGAAGCCCTTATTCGATGATGTGGACCATCTGGGTGTCACCTACAAACATTATGCAGATGACACCCAGATCCTTCTTCCTCTAATGGGTATATATGACAGTGATGTATTACTAGTGAATGAAAAGTATCTAATCAATTTGCATGGATGGCCACTCACAGCCTCTGCCTGAATGACAACAAAGTTGTTGATAGTGGGATACTCAGCTAACCTGAACAAACTGAGCACAGACTATGCCTCATTTAACATTGATGGCAACAAGATCCCAGTGGCGAAAGAGGTCAAAACACTAGGCTTTTATCTGGACTCTACAGTGAATCTACATAAACAAGTGAACGCCACAGCCTCGGCTACTTCCTATATGGGGAAAGTGATCAGGGCATGCAAACCTCTGCTCTCCAAGGAGAATTGCATTACCCGTGCTAGAGCACTAATACTGTCCAATTTGGATTATTGTAATGGACATTACTTGGGGGCAAGCAAATTTGTTCTCAACAACCTACAAATATTGCAAAATAATGGTGGTGTTTGACCTGGTCGACCACAAAGTACTATGCCATCACCTCGCTTCAGCTGCCCATTTCTCCCGGAACGCCGTTACTTGGATACAATCATTTCTAAATAATAAGACTATGAGAGTCTTTCTCCTTCAGCAGCAGCTGATCCCACCCCCACTAAATGTGGATTACCCCAACTCTCCTGTGTATCACCCACATTGTATAACATCTTCATGAAGCCCTTATTCGATGATGTGGACCATCTGGGTGTCACCTACAAACATTATGCAGATGACACCCAGATCCTGCTTCCTCTAATGGGTATATATGACAGTGATGTATTACTAGTGAATAAAAAGTATCTAATCAATTTGCATGGATGGCCACTCACAGCCTCTGCCTGAATGACAACAAAGTTGTTGATAGTGGGATACTCAGCTAACCTGAACAAACTGAGCACAGACTATGCCTCATTTAACATTGATGGCAACAAGATCCCAGTGGCGAAAGAGGTCAAAACACTAGGCTTTTATCTGGACTCTACAGTGAATCTACATAAACAAGTGAACGCCACAGCCTCGGCTACTTCCTATATGGGGAAAGTGATCAGGGCATGCAAACCTCTGCTCTCCAAGGAGAATTGCATTACCCGTGCTAGAGCACTAATACTGTCCAATTTTGGATTATTGTAATGGACATTACTTGGGGGCAAGCAAATTTGTTCTCAACAACCTACAAATATTGCAAAATAATGCTCTTAGATCAGCTCTAAGTATCTCAAGGAGGGCTCATATATCCGAAACAAGAAGACAGCATAAATGGCTATCTATCAATGATAAAATCCAACTAAAAAATATGACCCTCACGTATAAATCCCTGAACCAGGCGGCCCGGCCCCTTTATACCTCACAGAAAAATTAAACCTTAAATCATCAAGTTGAGTCACTAGGTCATCTAATACCTTCTGTTGATAGTCCCTAGATACAAACTTCAAAAATCAGGGGGGGCTAGCTTCCCAGTCATGGCTGCTCTGCTGGAACTCACTCCATTCCTCCCTAAAATGACTAAGTAATTTTCCAACTTCAGAAGTAATTTGATCAAATGGCTTACCAAGAAGTACTAAAACTTCATAATACAAAGAATGTAAACTTCACTGCCATCTAGCTTTCCTATCTCATACGATTATTTATTCCTGAACTTCCAATGCAACCCTGGACTCTTCAGTGCTTGAGATTACCTGTTGTTATAATAATAATAATAATAATTTGGCATTTATATAGCGCTACAAACCCTCAGGTATCTGAGCACTGCTTATTTTTACCCACAGTGTGTGGTGCTCATTTATCAACCTCGGAAGGATGAAAGGCTGAGTTTGTCCCTGCCAGGATTTGAACCTGCATTAGCAAGCTCTGCACGGATGTCAAAGCGAGCGCTCTACTCGCTGTGCCACTTGACCGGTTATTATTATCTGATTGTATGTATTTGTAATGCAATATTCCATGACCCTATTGTTAAGCGGCTTTACTTCAACACTGCACAAGTGATAGATCTAACCCAGAATCTCCGGCTATGAGCCCCCACTTTGTTAAGCGGCTTCACTTCAACACTACAGCTAAGTCAATTCCTAGTCTGGGATGCTGAGGGAAACACTTATTGATATATTTTTAGGTCCAGTTCATGTACTCTGGATGACAACCCTTATATAACACCCCTCTCTTAGAATCCCCCTGACCCCACTGAGCCAAGAAGTAGGTCTGTTTTGCAAACTTAAAAGGTTTATTTGAGAAATATAACAATACATATCTATCACACTTTTATAATAAATTAATATTGGATATCACACTTAAAGTATGACAGTGATCAACAATGGATAATGTTCTACTGGTAAACTGATTTGGTTACTTAGAAGTAGTATAGAGGATGAGGTAGCTGAAATGCTTTATGGTTTCAAGGAAATGCAAGGTGGAATAAATGCAGTACAGAAAATAAACTGATATGGTTTCACAAGAGATAATATGTTCACTTTTCCCCTGGTGGCAATTCACCCCCCACCCCATATGCAATGCAAGGAGATGGAAGTAACACACACAGTCTTCAGGAATGCAATCAAATACAATACGGAATTCAGTTCCCCCCGAGCAAGCTTAGAGGAAACAGGTAGAAGTTTGAAACACAGGCCCAAAATGCTTTTAAATGTGATGGCAATGGATGGGAAAATGTGCTAACTGATTTTAATTCCCTCTAGAGATTCAGGGTGAGTGAGAGATGCTTGTTGGTATTAGTTCAGGCTCACTTTAGCAATGCTCTATGAGTTATTACCAGGCTGCAAACTGATTTTAACAAAGGAAGGAATGGAGCTGCTATTTTGACAAGTGGAGAAATTGTGCCAAATCGCAAATCGCGGTAAATTTCACGAGTGCGTAAATCGCGATTGTAGTAAAAGTATAAGGAGTAAGAAGTCGGTTCTAGGCTTGTTGGAAAGCCTAGATTCTAAGCCTTCGGAGGAAAGTTAAATCTCGTTCCTAGGACAAAAGGTTCCAGAGATACGGACGATTTAATAAAGGTAGATTTTCGGATTTAAAGTAAAACTCAAAATGACAGGTGACAGCTTGCAGCTGCAGAATCGACAGGTGACAGTTGTGCAGCTTTAAAAATGACAGATGACACGATTTCTAGGAGGCTGTTCTAATTAGGTTAAAATAGTTTGGATTAGATTATTTTAACTAAGAGATTGGGTTCTGCACAGTTCTGGCGGATACTCACTCCTAATTTTGAAATTAATGGGCCTCGTCATGGATCTGGTCAACACGTCCAGCGGCGGTTCTCTCTGCTCGGCGGGTCAATCAGGCACCGGTTCTGCTCACAGTGATCCGGGTCTCTGGTTCTGCTCACAGCGGTCTGGGTCTGGTCTGCGGTTCCGGCAAAAGTTCTTGGCAAAGAATTCAAACAGCTCGCCCGGCTGTTGAATAGTTTGCAAAAGATTTTGAGGCCTGCTGACAAATACTTTTGCTTGCTGTGGGCCTTCTTGGTTCAAAGTTCTGTAGTCTCTGTTTAGCTTGGAAGTCTAAGTGTTGGATCTCTGGATGTGAAGTCGTCGGTCAGCATGCTCCGCAGCAAATGGAATTGAATGTCTCTACCTGTCCCAGCAGTCTCTTTTTATGTGTTTTGGAAAGTGGGTGTGTGCGTTGGTCATAACTAAACCTGCCCCTCTCTACTTGTCATTGGCCCAATTCTCCCCTCTCCCATGATTGGGGGAAGGAAATGAATTGTCATCATGATGAGGTCTGTTTATGGGTCAGAGTATCCTCCCCTGGTCAATTTGCCCACAAATCTATATTTGATTCAAATACATATTTCCCAGATACACAATTTGTTGAAATTACACGTACACATTATATATTCCTTATGGTCCATGCTTGTCCGCTTCTGATCTTCCTGGGGGCTTGCATTAAAAAATGACAACATTTTGCGCTTTTTGACTGGTTTACCAATATCGGTCATTTACCAAAAATTACACACATGTGCGCAAGGAGTATGGACATTAATTGATGAAGTTTCAGATTTTTAACATGCAGACATTTGGAGTAAGACCCTATTTTCCACTAGCAACCCCCCAGCATACACCACAGGGTCCTAACACCTCTTAAAACGTGCACAGAAAAATCACAAGAATAATGATATTACTTATATAATTCTGACAAGTCCGTACTATGAATTATCCATCTTTTTAAAAATTATGCTCTGGCCCAGATGGGTGTGGTTTAGGTTCCAAAGCACATGGGGGAAGCTTCTATCTGCCCCCGCCTCCAGCTCGGGTGGCTCCCAGAGGCACTTCTCCTCCCACTTCTCCCAAGAAGAAGCCACTTTACGGCCCCCCAATATAACATTTGCCTGAGTCCAGGACAAGGCTTTGTTCAACCTCCTGCAGGTGCCCCTCCCCTAATCTAATCAGAGAGGTGTCAACTCCTTTTGGTGGGGAAGCAGGATGCAACTAGGCCTGGGAAGAGTGGCTGAGCAGGTTTCTCCTGTCGGGGGTAGTTGTCAGGCAGAATTCAGCTAAATGTCACTTTAGTTACCAGTTTAAATCAAACTTACAATTTTTACATATCCATTAAATAATTACTTCCTTAAAACCATTTCAGAATATAGTTTTACATTGTATCCAACTCTTAGCAAGTCTTTCCTTGGCCTGGTTTGGGTTCCTCTGTTCAGTTTTACACAAAAGTCTGGTGATTTTAAAACGCTGGCTTTCTGATAGTGGTGAGTACCGGTATTGCATCCATTTTTGGGATCCGTCTTGACTTACTGCATTTCAATTGAGTGGTCTTTTGCTTGATAGTATAGGACCCTTGCTTAACATTGTTTTGATGGCATCCTTACAGTAGAGTGGTGATGTGGAACCCCCCCCCCAGGAAGGTTGTATCTTTGGAGTGGTCTTGTGGCAACTGCGCAGTTCTCCTGGGCTCTGGGATGGAATGATGGGTGGCGGCAGCTCATCCCCACATCTACCCAGTCTATTGATTCAGCATGGGTCAAAACCCTTCACAAACCCCCCCCGCCCAACTCCGCTTTGATTCAAGTCGAGAGGAAGTCGGGTGCAAAGGAGGTTTTGAGCCCTTGCGCTGGTATGTCCACATTATCTTCTTCCAATTCTGTAGATGGCACGGTTCAGCATCTTTTCCTCCAACCAGTTGGATCGATCGGTCCTCCTCGCCGGTCCTGATGGGAATATTGGGCGGTACCCCGGGCCCCTCGGGTCTCTGCTCCCGGTCCCCGGTCATCCTCCTTGGTCAGTCTCCATGGTTTCATCTCTCCTAGGATGATAAAGCAAAGCGGCAATACACATTCCTAGACATTTTTCCAACACTATTAATGGTGTGGCGAACATATACATTTTATAAAACAGAAGATATAGCATTCCAATTTTGAAAAACAAGATATAATTTAGAGACAGTGGCTTACAAGCGTCATAATATTTTAGAGACTAAATGTGGGATATTTTAGGGTTGGAACTGAATTACTCTGGAGAGGCCCCCTCTGGTATTGCAGAGGACTCCTCCAGTTGCTGCAGAGTGTGCCTGGGATGGCAACACTTTAGCTGATTTATATGTACCCACTTGTCTTCCCCTTCCGCCAGACTACCTTTGGGGATGCGGATCTTGTACGCTACAGGGGAGATCTTGTCTATAATTTCAAACGGTCCCTTCCATGTAGGCAAACATTTTCGCTGTTTGGCCTGGTTCCTTTGGAAATTGTATAGATAGACCCGGTCCCCCACAGTATATTCCTTCCTGGCGGTCTTCAGGTCGTAGTGGGTTTTCATGCTATCAGCTGATCTTTCTAGATTCCGCTGAGCATAGGCAAAAGCATGCTGAAGGTGTTTCCTTAAATTCTCCACATACTCATGAGTTGTGGAGGCATTTATCAGTGTCTGCTCTTGGGTAATGTAGAGCAGATGCTGGGGAAGCACCATCTTGCGTCCGGTCATCAACTCAAATGGTGACATTTTGGTTGCAGATGAAGGGGTAGATCTGATGGCCATTAGGACCAGAGGTAATCGGATATCCCAACTTGCCCCAGAATCTGCCACAAACCTTTTTAAGATGCTCACAATGGTTCGGTTATATCTCTCCACTGCTCCAGAAGAAGCTGCCCTGTAAGCAATATGTAGCTTCCTTTTGACCCCCAGTATCTCCCACATCTTTGTCATTACTTCACTGGTGAAGTGGCTACCTCTGTCTGACTCAATCCTTTGAGGTAGACCAAAACGGGAAAAGATGTGGTTAATCATCAGGGCAGCTGCTGTTTCGAATTACAGGGCCTACAAAGTCGATTTGCAAATCTGACCATGGCAGTGTCATCCCCCTCTTTTGGAGAGGCGCACGGTGTGTGAGGGATGATGGCTGAAATTATGCACACACAAGACACCCCTTCAAGTATTGGTCGAGGTCCTGCCCCATGTGTGGCCAGTATGCAACCTCTCTTAAGATTTCCAGTGTTGTGTGAAACCCCCTATGACCTGCGGTGGCTGCATCATGGGCGTGACTTAACATCAGGCTTCGGAATGAGGTAGGGACCACCCACTGATCATGGCCAGCTTGGGATTTCCTTACCAACAAACCGTCTTGAATTCGGAACCTTTTTGGACATTTCATCAACACTCTTAGGTCCTCTTTACCAATGTAATCGGTATCCATCAGGGGAAAGTTCTCAGGGTGCTCAATGTGTTGGTAAAACTTACCAATTATTGGATCCCCCTTCTGAGCTGTAATCAAATCAGCATCAGAGGTCCCCTTACTCCATTGTGCAGTTGAAAGATCATTGTGAGCATTTGTCTGGGACCTAGTGATAGCAGTGACCTGGATTTCCCCCACCCAACAGAGACTCTATTTCGATTAGATCCCCTTGGATGGCCCCGGTATTGGCCAGCTGATCAGCTAAGTCATCTCCAGTTTTGTCTGGTCCCTCTACTTTGGAATGACCCTTGATCTTTTTCCAGTAGATGGTCATCCCATTCGATGTGACCAGATCATCAATATTGTGGATTAACTTCCCATGTTTCAAGGGTTTGTTATTAGCACATAACATGCCTCTGGTTTTCCAATTGACCAGGTGCTCCACGAACCCGTTCCGTACATAATCCGAATCTGTGATTATGACCAGTTTGTGGAGTTGATGTTGGACAGCAGTGAGGATGGCCTGATGCACAGCCATCAATTCTGCCACCTGACTACTTCGGGGACCAATTTTGTATCCAGCGGAGGGTTCTGGGGACTCATTCACCCATGCATTCCCTACGCCAGCCACCAGTTCTTTCTCCCCGTTGTTGTCAACATGGTACGAGCATCCATCCACATAGATAGTGGGCATTCCCTCACACTTGTCTTCTTCAAAGACTTTGGCCCTCATTACAAGTCCGGCGTTAGCACCATGGTCCATGCCGGATTCCGCCATGGTGGATGGCGGAATTACCGCCCCATTCCAAGGTGAGTGGGGCGGTAATTCCCCATTCACCATTTGCCCTTCCCCTTTCCCATTTTTGCCCCATAGGGCATAATGGGGATGGGGAAGGCGCTAATTACGGCACCATAAATTACGGTGCCGTAATTAGCACCAAGGTCGCTTAGCGCCTTGGACTTTAACGCCTGACTTGTAATGAGGGCCTTTGTGTGGGGAATTAAGGTATGCTTCCATGTTGTCCTTGATTTTTAGACTTTCGTCCTCGAGACAGTTTTCTCTGGCACAATCATGCAAGTCAGCCAGACCTTGCGCGAGGGGACTCTTCTTGTTTTCGCCATATCTGACCTCTACAGGAAAACCTTGCATTGACAGAATCCAGGAAGTAATTCGGGAATTACTCACATTTCCGGCCCGGATTCTGTCACTTTGGAGATATTGCAGAGGCTGGTGTGGAGTCTCCACTATGATGTGTTCCCACTGGATAAACGGGCGGTAATTCTTCAATGCCCACACCGTTGCCAGGAGTGCCTTCTCACAATCATTGAATTTTTCCTCCACAGAGGATAAAGTTTTGCTCGCATAGGAGATTACTTTATTGACCTTGTCATGCTTTTGGTATAATATTGCCGTCAAGCACGTATTAGAGAACCCTGTCTCCAGGAAGAACTCCTTGTTTCTGACAGGGTAAGCTAGGCAAGGCGCTTGTGAGAGGCTTCTTTTGAGTTGTCTTACTGCCTCGGATTGTTCTGGACCCCATTCCCACTTGACCCCCCCCCCTTCAAGAGATGAATCAGGGGTCTAGTGATCTCTGCGTAGCCTTCAATGAACTTTCTGCTGTAATTAGTCAGTCCAAGGAGGCTCCTTAGTTCCCGCAGAGTCATGGGGTCCTTCAGTTTCTGAAGTGCTTCCACTTTCTTTTCTTGGGGACAGAGACCCTGAGGAGTAATCTCATGCCCCAAGAAATTAACACGGGTTCTACACCACTGTGCTTTCTGAAAGGAAAGTTTTGCTCTGGCTGCCCTCAACTGCGTCAGAACATAACGGATCTCCGCTATGTGTTCCTCCACAGATGAACTTTTGATGAGTCCATCATCTACATAAGCCAGGTTACCCCTCGCACCCAGGTCGGGCATGGCCTTATGTAAGAAAATGTTGAATTCATTGCCGGAGTTGAGGTATCTGAAGGGAGTCCGGGTCCAGGTGTACTGCTGGCCCCCAAAAGTAAAAGCCAGTTTGTATTGGTGCTCCCTACTGACAGGCACGGTCCAGTATCCATTGGTCAGGTGTATTGCAGTGAATACTTGTGACCCTTGAATCTGGGCCAGCCCTTGGTCAATGTAGGGCAGAGGCCCTCGCGAAGTATGGACCCGTTTGTTGAGCTCCCTAAGTTCGGCGCAGAGTCTCCA
Source organism: Ambystoma mexicanum (assembly GCF_040938575.1). NCBI lineage: Eukaryota > Metazoa > Chordata > Amphibia > Caudata > Ambystomatidae > Ambystoma > Ambystoma mexicanum. Next base: position 219,293,500 of record NC_090936.1, on the reverse strand, counting down.
CTGGCCGTTTGGCTTCAATATTCCCAGCACCGGATTATTGAAGGTGCTGTGTACTGGACGGATTATTCCCCGGGACTCAAGGTTCTTAATGATTTCAGTAAGGGACTCCATGGATGCGAGAGGCAAACGATATTGCTTCACAAACACTGGAGTCATTCCAGGGTCCGTGGGAATTGTTGTGGTGTGGATGTCGGTGCAACCACAGTCATATGAGTCTACCGCAAAGAGATCTTGGAAATCCAAGAAAACTTGTTTCAACTTTTGCTTCTGTTCCAGAGTCACGCAGGCATCAGCTAGGTGGACCCTCTCTTCCACCATCTGCCTGAAGCCTGGAAAGACTTCTGGTTTGGCTATCTCAGCGGCCTCCTCCAGCTGGGTGGAGAAGTCCCTGGTCAGAGTGCTGATTTGGACTGGAGGCTTCAGGTGGGAAAGACAGCCCTCATGGACCTGGAAAGTCACCTCATCCCTCCTGAAGTCACAAGTCACATCTTCCTTACCATAAGGGCAAGAAGTGTACACCAGGAAGTTCCCCCCATGCCAGGTGAAAATCCTGTCTGGTGTTGTGTTGTCATCACTGTCGAAACAGTCCTTGGGGATTGGTCCTAACAGTTCATTTCCTAGATCAATGGAAAAATGTCGGTCATCAACCGCCATTCCAATAATGGTGCCTGCGGCTAGAGTAATACTCTTTAAGTCGCTGTTATACACCTCTATTGGAATGGTGTCATGTTCTATGTTGACTAATGGAGTTGGGTTTACCCCCAACCCTTGCTGTTGGAGAGAAGCATTTAGATGTATGTAAGCATCAGGGTTTTTCAATTTTTGTCCTCTTTTAACTTTTACTTCCAGGGAGAATTGTCGGGTCCTTTCTGGGATGGTGACTTCCTCTTTAATCTGAATTTCAACTGCATAAGATAGCAATTGAGCTGACCTAAATGCTTTTTCTGGCTCATGAAAGCCCATGGGATTATCCGCTAATTGGGACCAAGCTTTGAAGTTTATTAGGTCCAAACTAATGGCGAAGCGGTTGAGAATGTCACTGCCTAAGTAAACGGCGGCAGTGACATCTCGCACGACCCAACACTTATGGACTATGCTCTTGTTGCCAATGGAGATTTTGAGCATACACCTGCTTGGCCGGAGATGTTTTGAATTGGGTGCTTCCAGGTCCATTTCCCATTTGTCTATCAGTTTGAATGTGGGAATGGCTGGATCTTTTGGGAGTTGGCAGAACATGGCTTCGCTAATGAAGCTCTTACCGTTGTTCACACACACTCGAGCGAGAACATAGTCCTTCCCATCATTTAACTGAACAGGGATGAACAACTGCTCTCCAATTTGTTGAATATCAGCCAGGCTCTGAGCTGATTTCACATCTTTCTGGACTATAGGAGTGGGAGTGTCTGGTTGTGGATTGGTAAAGAATTTCAGAGTATTTCCTTACAGTGTGGAATACCACCTTAAACTGGAAGGAAGGTTGATTTTCAGAAATAGAGAGGACCCCCCATCACCAGTCTGTTGTCCTACTGCTATTACTGTCACGTCTGGAATCTGGTTGTTCTGGAAGTGAAATTCTACTTGGTCAGATTTTTGTTCAACCATGTGGCAGGTGCCATTTAAACTAACATGGTTGACACTCTGTTTTAATTTTATTGGTCGGCTAGTCTGGGTCCAGAGGACCTTGTTTACACAATCTATTAGGGGTGACAAACTTCTCAGGAGTTCGTTCCCTAGTAAACAAGTAGTGCCCTCTGGAGTCACTACTATGACCGGGTGTTTCACCTTGTGTCGCCCAATTTTAATGTCCAAGTCTGCAGTCCCTTCAACGGGAATTTCCTTCCCGTCAAAGTTCTGCAGTTGTCCAGGAAGAGAGGTGAGAGGAATCCGGTAATGCTCCCCCTTCCTGCATTTAGTTCATCAAAGGCCCTTTTGGACAGAAGGGTAGCTTGGGATCCAGTGTCCACCAGTGCCGAAATAGTACCTTGCCCCTGTACTTGTACCGGGGCATAATATCGTCCCTCCTTCTCCTCAAGGGGGCACAGATAATGCACATTTTTGGACAACTGGTGGGCTAACTTTCTGGTTTTGGACATTGCCAGCGAAGAGATTTGGTCAGAATTCTGTCAAGAGCCTGGGGAATGTGAAAGAAAAAGTTGGCAACTGGAAATGGTTTCGGATTCTGGGCCGCCCCCCCTTTTTGGAGGCAGTCATCAGGATGGGTTTGAACCAGGGGATTTCGGTATTGTGGGTTCTGGGATGAGATGATGGGCGGCGGTAGCTCAGTCTCCATATCTCCCCAGTCTGGAATGGAATCCCTTGGAACCCATTTTTCTTTGGGAGGAGTTCCCCCATCTCTAAAGGAGAAAATCCTTTTCCCAGGATCTTCTGAGGATCCCTCTCCCTCAAATTGGAAGACCTGTACCTCCTCCACAAAGTGGGTCTGTTTGGGTCCTTTGTTTCACCTACCCCCCCTCTGCTCCTTGGGTGGCAGGCTTTCAGTTGCAGGAGATTTTGTTTCCGGTTCCTGGTTTTCCAGGGGCTGTTTACAAGTTGGGAAGGAAGCTTCCTCCAGGGCTTTACACCCCTCTTCCCCTTGTGCTTCCTCCCCGGGAACCGGTGGGTTATCGGGGTGCTGCCCCCGTCATTGTTCTGGAGCACCAGGTCCAGAGTTTGGGGCATTCTGCGGTGGCATGCTCATCTGAGGGTTCTGTTGAGCCCTCAGTATGTGACTCAGATCCCGTGCCATATTTTGGACCTGGCGCTCAAGTTGTGAAACCCGCTCAGGCTGATACGGGGCTCTATTTTCTCCCCTGGGCTGATCCCGGGAAGGGTAGCTATCCCTTCTCTGGTAGTACCCCTGGTTGGGAAGATTTTGGTACCCCTCCACCCTTGGCCTCCCCTCTCCCGGATTAGGTTGTCTGGGCTCAGGGAATTGGGGAAAGAAGGATGCATGATTTTGGGGCTGGAAAATGGGCGGATACCTGGGGAAAAAGTTCTGCCCAGGATTTGGAGAATTTCTGCCCTCATGTGGGAAGTTGGGAGGGATGTTCCCTGGTTTAGGTGCTTGGCTGGATCCCCCCCCTTGGGCTGGAGGAGTCCACACATAACCCAGGATGGGTCGGTTTCCCTTGTAGTGGGGACTGACATAATCAGGGGAGTGAGTGACCCCATTTGTGGGACTACCTCCTAGGCTCCCTGTCTGTGACTGGCCGAGGGCCTTCTGGGCTTGGCATTATTAGGTGCAGGTAGGTTTTTAGGCCCCCCCATCTCCAAATCCAAAACGGGGTGACCTTTACCTCTGCCACCTTGGCAGCAGCAGGGGTGCTGTTGGTTTTGGGGTTTTTCTGCGCATTATTTTTATTTTCAATGGGCTTCTGCACCTCATAGATCCGGGTATCCTGTTCAATGATCCAGTCTAAAGATCTTTTCTCATGAAAATCTCTCACGAGCTGGGTCATTATGTATTTGGGTAAGGCATGGAAAAACGTATTGATAAATTCTCTGCTATCCGTGCGCACCCTTCTGGTGGTCTGCGCAAAAGCACGCTTTAATTCTTGCACAAACTCTTGTGGGGCCTGATCCTCCGCACATTGCAAATTGTAGGCTGCCTTGCGAGCCTCTTGAGGATTTCTGTGCACAGAAAAATGTTTCAAGATGGCCACCCTCTATGTGGACCACCTTGAATGGTTTTGATCCTCCAGCCCTGCAAAGAAACTGGAGTATTCTGGTGAGAAGGTCCATTTGACGTACTGGATGCAGCTACGGCTGTACTTCAAATGGAAAGTCTCCATCATTTGCTCATAGAGCTCCAAGTGTTCCCAAACAGAATACTTGGCGTTCTTATGATAAGGCGTGATGACACTCCTTATTGCCTTTATTTGTTTCAATGGGTCCTTAAGCATGGCCCTTTTTGTCTTATTGGCCTTTTTGGTTCGGGTAACCCTGGTCCATTCATCCTCTGACTCAGAAGCACTGCTCCCAGAGGTGCCCGTCTGATCTTCCAGGTTTTCCCGGATTCTGCGAGCCTGGGAATGGCTGGCAGAATGTGGGGACCTGGTCTCCTGTGTCCTGTACTGCTCAGAGGAGTCTTCAGATCCCTCCTTGCTGCCAGGATTTGATGGGTACCCCCCCACTGACCTAATTGGGCAGAGGTTTTCAGGATGCCCTTAATGGGCCTACTCTCCTGGGGTTCCCCACTAAATTGCACTGTGCTTGGGTGCCCATCCATTCCTGGGAGGTACTGGCCTATGAGCCCCTAACTTCTAGCTGGATAGTAATCTGCCATCCCCGTGGCCCTGGGCTCATGTGCGCGAGGGGACATGGGGGTGGCAGAGTCCAGGGACTGGGAGAGATGAAGGCCTCTGGTACTAGGGCTCCTGAGGTTATGCTCAGGAGTTTCTCTTTCCCAGCGAACCTCATCTCTATCCGCCCCTGCTTCCTGTTGCAATGCAAGAGCCTGCGCTTTCAGTTCCTCAGTTAAGGCCTTACTAGACTCTATCAGTCTCTCCTGCATCGCTACCTGTTGCTGGGGCCTATCATTGTGCTGGCAGAGAGCCTTATTCTCTCTCTGTGCCTCCTGATTGGTCCTGGAGTACTGGGCCAGTCTTTGCTGCAGGAGGGTTACCTCCTGAGCTGTGTCCCTATTGGCCTGCTCCTTTCTTGCCAGAGCATCCTCCACCCTCCTGGTGTGCTCTAACAAGTTCTGGTGTTCCTTTTGGAGGTCACCCAGTCCCTGGAGGGCCAGGTGATTTTCTTCCATTTTCCTTTTTAAGTGGCAGACTTCCTGGCCTAAGGTATCCCTTTCCTGACTAAGAGCCTGCATCTGTGCCGCCAGGTTGTCCCTTTGCCTTTGGAAGGCACCAGTTTTCTGGCGCTACTGGTCAAACTCTGCCTGGGTATCCAGGTCTTTCAAAATCAGTTTATTGCTCTCTGTCTTCTCCCTATCTAGGTGGCTTTGCAGGGTGACTACCTGCTCAGCACATGCCGTATTGAAGTCTAACTGTTGCTCCAGCTTTTTCTGGCTCTGCAGTAGGGAGTCCAAACCTTCTTGGTACTCCTTCTGCAAGGCCAGAAATCTGGTATCCTGGTCAGCCTTTTCCTGTTGCAGCACATCCATATCCTCCTTTATTTTAGTGATGTACTGTCTGCTGTCCTTTTCTGACTCCTGGCTCCTGAGCAGCCTCTGCTCAGAAGAGTCCAGATCAGATTGGGCCTTCTCTAACACCATATGTTGCCTATTTGCCAGATCTTGGCCTTCAGCACATTTGTACTGCATGGCTCCCATATATAGGTACAAATATGCCGCTATCCTGGCAATCTTATTATGTTCATCTTTGGCTTTAGGGGCCATATATAGTTCACTCAGGGCCACATGTAGGGGACCCTGATCTCTCCATATATCTGACCCTGTTTCAGTGAGCTGTTGCGCGATTGCCTGCAACCAGACCGTTTGGTCCTGATGAGTCCACTCACCTCTCACAAATAGCTTATGTAAGAAGTGCTCTCTGGCTATTTTGATGTCTACCAGTGTCGTCATTCTGGAATTTGAGTTCCTTCCTGAGTTACAGAAGTTTGTATTTTATTTTTGCAAAACAGACCATTTCCTTAGAGCGTTCCTTTGAGGAGTGCTTTACAGCGTAACACAGCGTGGTGATCCGACCGGTTGTATGTCTCCTGTCAGTTAGCACACTGTATTGATCTGCACAAGTGATAGATCTAACCCAGAATCTCCGGCTATGAGCCCCCACTTTGTTAAGCGGCTTCACTTCAACACTACAGCTAAGTCAATGCCTAGTCTGGGATGCTGAGGGAAACCCTTATTGATATATGTTTAGGTCCAGTTCATGTACTCTGGATGACAACGCTTATATAACACCCCTCTCTTAGAATCCCCCTGACCCCACTGAGCCAAGAAGTAGGTCTATTTTGCAAATTTAAAAGGTTTATTTGAGAAATATAACAATATATATCTATCACACTTTTATAATAAATTAATATTGGATATCACACTTAAAGTATGACAGTGATCAACAATGGATAATGTTCTACTGGTAAACTGATTTGGTTACTTAGAAGTAGTATAGAGGATGAGGTAGCTGAAATGCTTTATGGTTTCAAGGAAATGCAAGGTGGAATAAACGCAGTACAGAAAATAAACTGATATGGTTTCACAAGAGATAATATGTTCACTTTTCCCCTGGTGGCAATTCACCCCCCCCCCATATGAAATGCAAGGAGATGGAAGTAACACACACAGTCTTCAGGAATGCAATCAAATACAATACGGAATTCAGTCCCCCCCCCAGCAATCTTAGAGGAAACAAGTAGAAGTTTGAAACACAGGCCCAAAATGCTTTTAAATGTGATGGCAATGGATGGGAAAATGTGCTAACTGATTTTAATTCCCTCTAGAGATTCAGGGTGAGTGAGAGATGCTTGTTGGTATTAGTTCAGGCTCACTTTAGCAATGCTCTATGAGTTATTACCAGGTTGCAAACGGATTTTAACAAAGGAAGGTATGTCTCCTGTCAGTTAGCACACTGTATTGATCTGCACAAGTGATAGATCTAACCCAGAATCTCCGGCTATGAGCCCCCACTTTGTTAAGCGGCTTCACTTCAACACTACAGCTAAGACAATGCCTAGTCTGGGATGCTGAGGGAAACCCTTATTGATATATGTTTAGGTCCAGTTCATGTACTCTGGATGACAACGCTTATATAACACCCCTCTCTTAGAATCCCCCTGACCCCACTGAGCCAAGAAGTAGGTCTATTTTGCAAATTTAAAAGGTTTATTTGAGAAATATAACAATATATATCTATCACACTTTTATAATAAATTAATATTGGATATCACACTTAAAGTATGACAGTGATCAACAATGGATAATGTTCTACTGGTAAACTGATTTGGTTACTTAGAAGTAGTATAGAGGATGAGGTAGCTGAAATGCTTTATGGTTTCAAGGAAATGCAAGGTGGAATAAACGCAGTACAGAAAATAAACTGATATGGTTTCACAAGAGATAATATGTTCACTTTTCCCCTGGTGGCAATTCACCCCCCCCCATATGAAATGCAAGGAGATGGAAGTAACACACACAGTCTTCAGGAATGCAATCAAATACAATACGGAATTCAGTTCCCCCCCCAGCAATCTTAGAGGAAACAGGTAGAAGTTTGAAACACAGGCCCAAAATGCTTTTAAATGTGATGGCAATGGATGAGAAAATGTGCTAACTGATTTTAATTCCCTCTAGAGATTCAGGGTGAGTGAGAGATGCTTGTTGGTATTAGTTCAGGCTCACTTTAGCAATGCTCTATGAGTTATTACCAGGTTGCAAACGGATTTTAACAAAGGAAGGAATGGAGCTGCTATTTTGACAAGTGGAGAAATTGAGCCAAATCGCAAATCGCGGTAAATTTCACGAGTGCGTAAATTGCGATTGTGGTAAAAGTATAGGAAGTCGGTTCTAGGCTTGTTGGAAAGCATAGATCCTAAGCTTTCAGAGGAAAGTTAAATATCGTTCCTAGGACAAACGGTTCCAGAGATACGGATGATTTAATAAAGGTAGATTTTCGGATTTAAAGTAAAACTCAAAATGACAGGTGACAGCTTGCAGCTGCAGAATCTACAGGTGACAGTTGTGCAGCTTTAAAAATGACAGATGACACGATTTCTAGGAGGCTGTTCTAATTAGGTTAAAATAGTTTGGATTAGATTATTTTAACTAAGAGATTGGGTTCTGCACAGTTCTGGCGGATACTCACTCCTAATTTTGAAATGAATGGGCCTCGTCACGGATCTGGTCAACACGTCCAGTGGCGGTTCTCTCTGCTCGGCGGGTCAATCAGGCACCGTTTCTGCTCACAGTGATCCGGGTCTCTGGTTCTGCTCACAGCGGTCTGGGTCTGGGTCTGGTCTGCGGTTCCGGCAAAAGTTCTTGGCAAAGAATTCAAACAGCTCGCCCGGCTGTTGAATAGTTTGCAAAAAATGTTGAGGCCTGCTGACAAATACATTTGCTTGCAGTGGGCCTTCTTGGTTCAAAGTTCTGTAGTCTCTGTTTAGCTTGGAAGTCTAAGTGTTGGATCTCTGGATGTGAAGTCGTCGGTCAGCATGCTCCGCAGCAAATGGAATTGAATGTCTCTACCTGTCCCAGCAGTCTCTTTTTATGTGTTTTGGAAAGTGGGTGTGTGCGTTGGTCATAACTAAACCTGCCCCTCTCTACTTGTCATTGGCCCAATTCTCCCCTCTCCCATGATTGGGGGAAGGAAATGGATTGTCATCATGATGAGGTCTGTTTATGGGTCAGAGGATCCTCCCCTGGTCAATTTGCCCACAAATCTATATTTGATTCAAATACATATTTCCCAGATACACAATTTGTTGAAATTACATGTACACATTATATATTCCTTATGGTCCGTGCTTGTCCGCCTCTGATCTTCCTGGGGGCTTGCATTCAAAAATGACAACATTTTGCGCTTTTTGACTGGTTTACCAATATCGGACATTTACCAAAAATTACACACATGTGCGCAAGGAGTATGGACATTAATTGATGAAGTGTCAGATTTTTAACATGCAGACATTTGGAGTAAGACCGTATTTTACGCTAGCAACCCCCCAGCATACACCACAGGGTCCTAACACCTCTTAAAACGTGCACAGAAAAATCACAAGAATAATGATATTACTTATATAATTCTGTCAAGTTTGTACTATGAATTATCCATCTTTTTTAAAATTATGCTCTGGCCCAGATGGGTGTGGTTTAGGTTCCAAAGCACATGGGGGAAGCTTCTGTCTGCCCCCGCCTCCAGCTCAGGTGGCTCCCAGAGGCACTTCTCCTCCCACTTCTCCCAAGAGGAAGCCACTTTACGGCCCCCCCCAATATAACATTTGGCTGAGTCCAGGACAAGGCTTTGTTCAACCTCCTGCAGGTGCCCCTCCCCTAATCTAATCAGAGAGGTGTCAACTCCTTTTGGTGGGGAAGCAGGATGCAGCTAGGCCTGGGAAGAGTGGCTGAGCAGGTTTCTCCTGTCGGGGGTAGTTGTCAGACAGAATTCAGCTAAATGTCACTTTAGTTCCCAGTTTAAATCAAACTTACAATTTTTACATTTCCATTAAATAATTACTTCCTTCAAGTCATTTCAGAATATAGTTTTACATTGTATCCACCTCTTAGAAATTCTTTCCTTGGCCTGGTTTGGGTTCCTCTATTCAGTTTTACACAAAAGTCTGGTGGTTTTAAAACGCTGGCTTTCTGATAGTGGTGAGTACCGGTATTGCATCCATTTTTGGGATCTGTCTTGAATTACTGCATTTCAATAGAGTGGCCTTTTGCTTGATAGTATAGGAACCTTGCTTAACATTGTTTTGATGGCATCCTTACAGTAGAGTGGTGATGTGGAACCCCCCCCCCCCCAGGAAGGTTGTATCTTTGGAGTGGTCTTGTGCCAACTGCGCAGTTCTCCTGGACTCTGGGATGGAATGATGGGCGGCGGCAGCTCATCCCCACATCTACCAAGTCTATTGATTCAGCATGGGTCAAAACCCTTCACACTATGTCTATGTATATTTGTAACTTTGTATTCCATGACCTTACATCTGTAACACCTGTAACTCTTGAATGCGCCCAGATACCTCCGGGTTAAGGTGCTCTATAGAAATAAATAAAACAAACAAACAAACAAACAAACAGTATCAAGCTCAAAGATTTTCACAAAAACACTCTTTTATACTAAAACCTGTCATCATTGACATCATGCTACGTGGTAAATTGTAAAAACGTAGGTGGGGCTGTGGTTGCGTAATGGGAAACATCTAAATATACTTTCTATGGGGTTTCATGTCGTGATTGGGTCTCCACTATCAGGCAGGCAACTAAACCCCACTCTAGTGGAAGTCATCCTCATCGTCACAAAATACATAACAATCTATTGGTTCGGGCGTGGCGAAATGGCCGCGTGAGAGGACGTGTCCGTGAGGAGCTCCCGCAGATTCGACATCGATCCGCAGGAAAAACGAAGTATCCAGTAGACAATGCACGCCGGCAGCATTTCCGTGGGTGCATGAATATCTGGTGCATAATCCGAGCGCTTAGAGGGCCCGAGTGGTAGCAGGAACGGGAAGTTACTGCCATCGATGAGAAGACGGGTGCCCGTGACTGAGAGACTGGCAAGATGGCGGACAGAGGACAAAGGGCCATAAACTGACCGCAGTGCCGTGCCGGGAACATAAGACGGTGCGGCCGTGATTAAGCCCGCAGCGGCCGTACAGAATAACCGATGCCCAGCCCGAGAGCAGACTAGCAGACCCAGCCGGAGGGGGGCCTGCTGGACCAAGGGGCAGACACCGAAGCCCGCAACCAGCACAGGAGGGATAAGGGATCTCTGCTAACACGGACCACAGGACGCCGCGCAGGGCTGGAGCCGAATGCCCCCGGATGCGCTGATGCCATCGAACGCGGCGGGTGAACCAGCTGGTGCCGTGCACCCAGAGCCCTGCTGGTGGATCTGGGGGCTCCTGGAGGAGCGGAGACCCCCGAAGTGCCTGGGCCCGGGGGGTCTGGACGAGACAGAAGACGCCGACCTACACAGAGATCCAGACCACCATCGGGAGGGTGCCGGAGCCTTCCCTGCACTGCCGCGATGGGATCTACAACAGCTAGAGTAAACAGGAGCTAAGAGTGGCTGTGTAAAGACCTGTTACACCGGGGAACCAGACAGTGGAAGTGCAGGAGGGCCTGGAGGGGAGATCTCCCCGGGATCTTTCGGACAACAGGAGTGCCCTGAGGGTGGCACCCAGCTGGTCCGCCGCGGAGCACCCAGTAAGAGTGCAGGAACGCGTACCCGGTCCTGGACATACGTGTGGGCACAAACCCCCAACTAGACACAACAACCGCAACAACCGAATGGTTACCGACTCCAAGCGCAGGCTGGGGAGAGAACGCCTGAGTGCCCAGGCCTGGGGACGGACGAGGGGTGCACCGGGGCCGGTGAAGCATGTGCAGAACACCGGGTGGCACCTGAATGCTCAGCCTGTTAAGACCTGCCAGACACGACCACCTGGTGCCGGAGCCACCACGTAAACAGCCACAAAAAAGAGACAGATCAACGGGCCACCGTGACAGGGTCCCGGTAAGGAGAGAAAACTTGCGAGGGCACCTTAAAGACGTACGTAGTGGCAGCACACAAGCCCGTAGAGCCACACTAGCATCAGGCAGAACGCCTGGGGATCCGGATCGACTAGGGCAGGAGCCTGAGACCCGTGGGGAAGGAATGAAACTACATGGTTACGTGGGAGGACACAGTCCACTCTGGAAGTGAGATAAATAGCCGGAGGACACTCCCAACACGATCGGGCTGGGTCCTGACACTTTGGGCAACTTAGCACACTCGAAAAGAGGGCTGCATGCGGTGGAGCCGGCCCACTTGTCCCTGACACATCAAGATGTCCAATAAACCCATCAGGCAGAAAGGCGAGCACCCCACAATGGATGATTTTGCCAAAACACCACCAGGCGCTGAAGGGGCCAGGAAGAAAGACAAGATCCCCGACAGGGGCCCAGACACTATGGGTAACCGGGAGATATTTGCGGCGATAGCAGACCTGAACGTGGCCTGCGAATCTAAACTGGTCCTGGCAGTGACCAAACTGAAAGCTGCACTTGAGCTCAAAGTCGGAGCATTGCAGGAGGACGTAAACCTTCTCCGGCAAGACGCAAGGTCACTAGCTGAGCACACAGGGGACCTGGAAAAAGAGGTGGCCCTGAACACGGCAGCCTGCGCGGCCCATAAATCGGGACTTCACGCCCTGGTGCAACGTGTGGGCAACCTGGAGAACAGGGCGGAGGAGGCAGAGGGACGCGCCCGAAGAAACAATATTTGCATTGTCGGATTGCTAGAAGGTGCTGAGGGTACTAAACCATGGAATACATCGAGTCCATGCTATTGCAGGAGATACCTGGGGGAGCCCTGTCCCAGGGGTTCGCTGTACAGAGGGTGCACAGGGCTCTGATGAGGAAGCCGCCGCCGGGAAACCCACCTAGGCCGGTGTTTGCTAAGATCCTAAACTACCGAGATCGAGAGAAAATCCTCGAACACTTCCGGAAGGGTGGCACGATACAAAGGGGGCCAGCGAACATATCAGCATACCCGGATTATACCTTGCAGGTACAGCGCAGCCGCATGAATTTTGGGTATTTGAGAAGAAGATTGCGGGAAGCGGGCTACAAGTACATGTTGCTCTACCCAAAGAAACTGAAGGTATTCCACAAGAGCAGAACCCTGTTTTTCGACACCCCAGAGGAAGCCATGGGATGGTTGGACGCGCAGAGCTGCCCCCAAGAACCGGATATCCAGGGACACGAAGGCGGAAATAAGTAATATGCGTCTGGAGCACCCTAGATGCTGCAGTTTATGACAATGGGACTTGAATATAGCACTGCATATAACCGGCGGGGGAGTATGCTTAGAGCTACAGTTATAAGTATGATCCGGTGGCACTGGAAACTTTGACATTAACATGGGAGCTGAACGGAGCTTGACCTCACACCCCCATAACGAGAAGTTTAGTTAGGTCACTGGTAGTCCAGTGACACCCTGCTGGGCTCTGGGCCTGGGCTTTCTAGGGCAGAAGCAAATGCAGGGGGGGCTGAGATCCAGGGATGGAGCTGGGCATTTGTTGGCATTGGGGTCGAGGCTGGGGGGCAGGGGGGCAGGGGGGTGTGCAGTGGTTTGAAGTTGGGGAATGGGGTGTTGGGAAGTGGGCAGGGGGAGTTTAATGGGAGAAAAAGGGTAATGAGCCAACACGTGAATCTTAACAGGCGGGATAAAAGTCAGAGAAGGAGGGTGGGATACCGTAGTTATGGCGCCAGGGTGCCTTAGAGTGGTCACCTGGAACGTCAGGGGCCTCAACAGCTATCTAAAACGTAACAAGGTGATGATGTATCTGAAAAGGATGAGGATTGATATAGCGTTATTACAAGAGACCCACCTCACCAGGGAGAAATTTGAGGTGGTCAAGAAGAAATGGAGGGGGTGCCTGGTGGGAGCCACATACTCGGCCTACGCTAGAGGAGTTATCACCTGGGTGGCACCGCATGTACCATTTCAGCTGCTTCAGGTTACGGGAGACCCAGACGGGAGACTGATCGTTATGAAGGGAATATTGGAAAACCGGGAAGTGTGTATTGTAAATTTATACACCCCTAACCAGGACACAGCGGCTTACTTTAGGACTCTGTATGGTAAAATCACCCCCCTGCTGGGTGGCGGGATCCTGTATGGCGGAGACTTTAACTGCGTACTTAATACTAAGGTTGACAGATCGGATGGTAAGATAGATAAACCCACCCCAGCAGCAAAGATGCTACAGGCCCTCCTAAGAGACTTCGACCTAGTTGACGTCTGGAGGCAGCTGCATCCTGTAGATAGGCAAAACTCGCATTACACGGCACCGCACGACCTTCACACAAGACTGGACTACGTGTTCGCCACCATGGAGTTGGCAGAAAAGATGGAAGTCGCAGAATATAAAGCCAGAGTGCTCGCAGACCGCTCCCCCCTGGTCCTGGAGTGGCAACACAAACCTCCCAGGGCGTGGATTCCCACTTGGAAGCTCAGAGCCAAGGCTCTGCAGGACCTGGGATTCCAGGAGGGTTTAAGGGAATCAATCACTGAGTACTTTGAGATCAATACTGGCAGCGTTAGCTCTATGGAAACCGTGTGGGAGGCGTTCAAGGTGGTTTTGCGGGGGTTGCCATATCGAAATCTAGGGGGCTCCAAGGGGGCATAGAGCAGGAGTTGAAGGGAATTGAGGAGGAGCTGGAGGAAATGATGCGTAGTTCGAGGCACCTCTAATGATGATAGAGATAGGATAAGGCAGCTACAACAAGCTAGTGGGGAATGCTGGGATAGGTTATGTAAAATAAGCTATAAGAAATATGTGGAGAGATAGCACACAGGGGGAGATAAGCCGGGCATGTTGTTGGCCTGGCTATACAAGAGCGAGATGTCGCGATCGGTGATCAAGGAAATTAAAGGGGAGGGAGGGCGGACCCAGAATACCCAGGAGGAGGTGAATGAAGAGTTCCTGAGATACTATAAACACCTCTATGAGGACCCAGGTGGTTCAAGAGACTACGAAATCCAGGAAACACTGGAGGATATGGGCCTACCCACCGTAGATGATGCAGAACGCGCAGACCTGGAAGCCCCTATTACAATGGAAGAACTCGAGCTAGTGGTTCAGCACCTGCCCACCTGTAAGGCCCCTGGGTCTGATGGGCTTCCGAGTGAATTCTACAAAACTTATAAACAGGAGTTGCTTCCCCCACTGCTGGCCATGCTTAACAAGTCGTACGAGCAAGGCAGGCTACCAGAGTCCCTACGGGAGGCTGTGATTATTCCGCTTCTAAAGTCGGGCAAGCCTAGCACGGACTGTGGATCGTACAGACCCTTATCGATGCTTAATCAGGACGGTAAAATCTTCACTGCTGTGCTGGCAAATAGGCTTAAGGCCGTCATTGGTAAACTGATACACACCGACCAAACGGGCTACGTCCCGGGCAGGAACATAACTGATAATCTCAGAAGATTGCATCATATCATTGACCAAACAAAAGAAGACCCCAGTGAATTGGCAATAGTTTCACTAGACACGGTCAAGGCCTTCGACTCAGTAAGATGGCCCTGGCTGATCGCGACCTTAGAGGGCTATGGAATGGGGCCGGGGTACCTCAGGTGGGTGAAAATGTTATACAGCTCCCCGATTGCCAGGGTTAAAACGGGCGCTATCATATCGGATAAATGGCAACTAAGCAGGGGCACTAGACAGGGCTGCCCGTGGTCGCCCATGTTATATATGCTAGCGTTGGAAACATTGGCCATCTGTCTAAAACAGCAATACGAGGAGATAGGTATCCGCACTGCGGGTGGTATGCATCTTGTCTCTTTATATGCTGACGACATACTGTTGTATCTGCGCTACCCAGAAGAGAACCTGCAATACATTCTGGACGTGATGGAGCAATTTGCGGCCCTTTCCGGCATAGCGGTTAACCCCAAGAAGTCTAGCGTGTTCCCCCTGGGGAGATACAGGTTTGTCCTGCCCGGGAGCTTGCCAATATTACCAATACCCTGGCTCATCAAGTCGTTCCGATACCTCTGAATTGACATATACCATACGGCAGGAGAAGGACATATACACAATACAGTAAAGGCAGTAGAAGGAATTAAAAATAGCATGGGACTTTGGTCCAGGCTACCCCTGGCTATGATGGGGAGAGCTGCTCTGCTTAAAATGGTAGTCTTGGCCAGACTGTTGCATTTCTTTGTTAATATCCCGCATGTGATCCCGAGGCGCTTTTTCGCTAGTCTCCACGGCTTGTGCACGGTCTTCATTTGAAACAACTCCAGGAACAGGGTGGCCCTTTGGAAACTACAGAACTCGTGTGACAGGGGAGGGATAAACCTGCCGAATTTTGAGCTATACTATTTGGCAGGACAGCTACAGTATGTAGCGAGATGGCTGTCCGATGAGGAGACCGCAGAATCCAGGCTGCTGTGCGGGGTACCGGCTCCCTTCTTCCTCAGAGAAGTGGTGTGGCTGTCCAAACCAAGGGTCCCGGGGATGGCGGTGCTGCTGGTACTGGGCTGGGAGATGTGGCATAGAGCGTGGCAGATAGTGGGATACCCTGTTCCGTACTCTATGCAGGTGCTGCTAGCAGCACTATGTGGAGAGGATCCCCAGCTGATACAAGGGGTCCGCAGGTACTGGGAATCAGTGGGCCTGGCCACCCTAGGAGACAATTGGCAAGAAGGGGAGGCATTGGAGTTCCCGAAATTGATAGACAACATTGGGGTGCATAAAGGGCAGTATATAACTTACACTAGAATTGTTAAAAGAGTGTGAGTGAAGTGGCCAACAGCGGTGCTCACTGAACAACCGGATGCCACCATGGGGACAATATATGATATTTCAGAGGGTGGGCATGAGATTTCCCGCATATAGGAGCTGTTGGGGTCTAAGGTGGGGAAAGAATTGACCCAATTGAGACAACTTTGGGAAGAAGAGGTGGGAGAGCCCATGTCGGATGGGCTCTGGGAAAGAGCCCAAAGATATCATAAAAAAGTGTCCCGGAACGCAAGACTCCAGCAAGTCCAATTGTATGTCACACACAAAGCATACCTCACCCCCAGTAAGATCACCAGGTTTGGTGGCCAGACGACTCAGACATGCCATAGGTGCGGGGAGGAGGAGGCTGGGCTGCTACACATGTTCTGGGCCTGCCCGGAGGTGGGAAGGTTTTGGTCAGAATTGAGGACACGCTTAGCAGGAAACGGTATTACACTGGAGGTGGAATCGGCCTGGGCATGCATGTTGGTGGGTTTCCCTAGGCCACGCAACTTAAGGCACATACGCAAAATGAAAGACCTAGCAAACATCCTGGCCAAACAGAGGATAGCAATGTGCTGGAAGGCAGCCCAGAGACCAAGGATAGAGTTGTGGTGGGCTGACCTCTTGAAATGGGCAGAGGTAAAAACGGCTGTTTGGTTTGATACGGTCTGTAGGGGAGGGGAGGAGGAGGTAGGACCCCTAATTGAATGGAGGCAGCTGGTAGCTACTATGAGAGGCCCCCCCAGTCCGATCAGAGTGATGCTGAGACCGATAACAAGACGACGATAAACCCGCCTGAAGAATCACAGGCTGATGACATGGTCATATTGGCTCAAGTTGGGGGGTGGGGGGAAGCAGGACTGAAGAACGCTGTTTGTAACGTTATGATGTTGAATTGAATGCGGAAGTCCCAAGTATTGTAATGTTTGGTGTGGTGTTATATAAAATAAAAACAGTTTTATAACAATCTATTGGTTCACAAACTTTAGGGCTCTTTGCTATGTGGCCCTCTATCACCCGTTGGCATGCCTGTACCCTTCTGAAATATTCCACTCGCTATCAGCACACAAGCTGGTACTCCAGGTGCGGGTGGGTTGGTCTTGACCATACCTCCCCACCCAAATAGCCCAACATCTATCATCACACAAGTTGTCTGTCATATAATTAGCCTCTGAACATGGCCATGCAGGCTCCACAAACACCTGGGAATTATAAGGGAGTATAGGTATACTTGCATCTTCTCGCCTCAACGTTACTGCTCAAGTCTATTTCAATCTAGGTAACATGTCTGAAGACCACGATTCGAGCTTCAATTCAATATTAAATGGTATTAAAACAAATAAAACTTGGCACTCATTGTCTCGCAGCTGTACCTTTGCAGTAGCTTCACTTGTCTCTTGTATTAATTGAAACCTTTGAATAGACAACCAGTTCTGGCACTTGCCTTCTTGACAGTGGGCCAGACAAGCCTCCTTGATTCTTTCTTGCTCATCAGCTAATGTTTGTTAACTGCGACACACTACCGCCTTCCTGCTCATGAGATTTCAGTTTGCTAAAATATGATGTGGAATATCCAGATTTCTTATGCTTATATATATATATATACCTTGGTGGCACCACCTGCAGTCTATTTGCATTGCTGGCTTTGTAGATGTATAAAACGATTTGCATTTTCTCCCATGCTCTTCACACATGCAATCTTCATTTTACACATAACAGGTTTCTCGATTCTTTACTTTGCCATTGGATTCTATATGTTCTCTTTACGTGGTTCACATTATCTCTTCTCAGTGTGTCACGTTACATCATGTGACATCACGAGTCTGCTCTTTCAATCATCTTCTCCTGCTCTTCGGGGATCTTCCCCAAGGGACTGTCAGCTCTTTGTGGATACATGCAGAATGGCTTTCTTAATGGGTACTTTGCTTCCAAAGCTGCTTGTGTCATTGGCATCATTACTGGTGTCATCTTCGTCACTATCTCTGGTTCCCAATAAATAGGCAGGTTAGGGGCGGGACTTCCGGTAGAGGCTTTTGGCTCCTCCTCTACGATGTGTTTAATATTGCTAAATGATGCATAATTTTTAACCGTTACCCTAATTTTTTCAGCGGTTTAAAAAATGCATGTTGTGTATTTGAAAAGAAAAGTGCTTAACACAGTGTATGTGTGCATTGATTAGAAAGATCTCCAAAGATAATGTGAAGTGTCACCAATAAAACCAATTAGGTTTTAGCTGTTTTGCATATTAACGAACATTTTGGGAAGATAAGAATGACCAAAGAGCTTTATTTCTTTCATTTATGTCTTTGAAAGTTGTATGAATGAATCAATAAACACATGAAAGCACGCTGGGTTTGGTACGAGTTTCCTTTCCTTTAAAAAAAAAAAAAATGAAACAAAAGTCACCCTAACAATAAATCTTTTGCAAATATCAAACTTATATACAAGTTTGGCCACCAAAGTCTTCAGCAGTCGGGTGCAATCTATCTATCTGTCTATCTATCTGGATTTTTGTATTGTAACACCGGATAGACTGCACAGAGACTGAGTCAACTACCCCAGCCATCCACGGATAGACTGCACAGAGACTGAGTCAACTACCCCAGGCAACCACAACAACACTTTCGCCCTCCCTGTAGTTTCCACCAGGTACCACAGTGTTGTGGAACTGTCGAGATATTGGCAATCACCACTGTGATGCTGGAAATGCATTGGCGGGACAGGGCCTCCCTGTCCTTGTCATGTAGTCCTTTTTCATTGTGTTATGTATTGTTTTCTGCCCAGGAGTCCATGTGGGACACCTGGCAGTGCAGCTCTTCCTGTTTTTGGTTTGGTGTACAGACCCATGAGATACCCGTATGGCACCCATGGGTGGGGGTACAACCCTGTGCCCTTAGTGTATGTTTCTGGCCACCTGTGGGTGGCCCACAGAGCAGGGTATGGACTGGTGGCAGCTCCATGCTGAATTTGACAGGTGCTCTGAATATCCTCCATTTTGGGATACCCAGGCCCTGCCATTGGAATCAGTTGATTCCTGATGGAAAAAAAGATGGCCCCTGTGGCCTCTTGCTTTCTATTGCCTGTTACCTTGTTTTCCCAAAGTCCTGGGAAGTCCTGACTCTGTCCCTTCCCCCTGACTGGCCGTTGGGTGGAAGTTCCATATATGGTGTTGTTGTGAAGTCCAGTCCAGACTGGCCGGAGCCTTCCCAGTGACTGTATGTTGTGGGTACACCCTGTGGGTGGGACCTGGGTGAATGGAGTGTGTGACCAATATGCACTTCTTGTTGTGTCTGTCTGGTTTCTGGTATGAGAGACAAAGACTGAGACAGCCCTGCCCGAAACTGGCCTGAATGCAGTGTGTAGTGTTGAATGGCTGGGTACTTGTCCCAATCCACATTCCTTGTTGTGATTGTCTGAGAGGGAGGAGGATGGCCTGAATGCACTGTGTGCCTGATTGGCTGACTGACTGCATGAATGCCCTTCTGTATGATTGGCTGCTGAGTGTGACCCAGCAGTGTGGATGAGAGACAGGATAGTATATCTGGGGACCTCTCATCACTGGAAATTGTTCAGAAGCTGTGTCTACACTTGAAGAGTAACTGGAACTGCTGATCCTCGACGCCCAGCTGGAAGAAGAAGACTTGCTGTTACATTTGCTTCGACCTGATCTGAAAGCTGATGAATTTGTCGAAGACTGATCCGAGAGAGGACCTGGTAAGGCGCCCTCCTCCCCTGCTCCGAGAGACCATCGAGCACCGCTAACCTTCGCCGAAGCTCCCTGGAAGTCAGACCCTCGAAACGCTGCCGACCGGAGACGGGGACCGCTGATGATAACGAAGTGAAGCACCAGGACTTTGCCACTGTCGAAGTCCATTGCCGTCGACCAGGGTTCGCAGGTTTGTGTAACCGCTGGAGGCACGTCGAAGTTGTGTTGCCCAGACGCGGGGACCACTTGACGCTGTGCCGCTAATGACCAGAGCTGCCCGCTCCTTTGGCTTAGAACATGGGTGCACAACATACGGCCCGCGGGCCAGTTGCGGCCCGCCATGCCCTTTTGACCGGCCCGCGAGGCACAAAAACTTTCCTAATGGAGGGCGGCCCGCGGCCACCCTCCATTAGGAAAGTCTTTGTTGTCTTCCGGGCTGGTGAAAACACTGGCCCTCATTGGCTCAGCACACACACGCATCACGTCGCTCCTACGAGCCACGTAATGCGTGTGTGCTGCACCAATGGAGGGCCAGCACTACGGCTGGCGTGGTCCATAAGGCTTGATGCCGGAAGGCATTTCAGCCTTGGACCACGCCAGCCGTAGTACGATCACAGCGTTCCAGCTTACCTGCCGCTTACCTGCCTTCCAGCACGTCTCCGGTAAGTGGTCTGTTTGTGTTTGTGTGTCTGGTTTGTTTTGCTTTATGTTTGTGTGTGTATGTTGCGGGGGGGTTGTGTGTCGGATGTGTATGAATGTTTGTATTTGAATGTATTTTGTGTGTATGTTGAGATGCAGGGGTGGGGGGGTGTGTCGGATGTGTATGAATGTTTGTATTTGAATGTATTTTGTGTGTATGTTGAGATGCGGGGGTGGGGGGATGTGTCGGATGTGTATGAATGTTTGTATTTTGTGTGTATGTTGAGATGCAGGGGTGGGGGGTGTGTCGGATGTGTATGAATGTTTGTATTTTGTGTGTATTTTGTGTGTATGTTGAGATGCGGGGGTGGGGATGTGTGTCGGATGTGTATGAATGTTTGTATTTGAATGTATTTTGTGTGTATGTTGAGATGCGGGGGTGGGGGGGGTGTCGGATGTGTATGAATGTATTTGAATGTATTTTGTGTGTATGTTGAGATGTGGGGGGGTGTGTGAATGTTTGTATTTGAATGTATTTTGTGTGCATGTTGAGATGTGGGGGGGTGTGTGAATGTGGGGGGTTCGGGTCTGTATGGGTGCATGCTTGAGTGTGTGTGTGCTGAGTTGGGGGTGGGGGTTTGGAGTTGGGGGGTGGGGGGTTCGGGTCTTTATGGGTGCATGTTTGTGTGTGTGCTGATTTGGGGGGTGGGGGGTTCGGGTCTGTATGGGTGCATGTTTGTGTGTGTGCTGAGTTGGGGGGTGGGGGGTTCGGGTCTGTATGGGTGCATGCTTGAGTGTGTGTGTGCTGAGTTGGGGGTGGGGGTTTGGAGTTGGGGTGGTGGGGGGTTCGGGTCTTTATGGGTGCATGTTTGTGTGTGTGCTGATTTGGGGGTGGGGGGTTCGGGTCTGTATGGGTGCATGCTTGAGTGTGTGTGTGCTGAGTTGGGGGTGGGGGTTTGGAGTTGGGGGGGTGGGGGGTTCGGGTCTTTATGGGTGCATGTTTGTGTGTGTGCTGATTTGGGGGGTGGGGGGTTCGGGTCTGTATGGGTGCATGTTTGTGTGTGTGCTGAGTTGGGGGGTGGGGGGTTCGGGTCTGTATGGGTGCATGCTTGAGTGTGTGTGTGCTGAGTTGGGGGCGGGGGTTTGGAGTTGGAGGGGTGGGGGGTTCGGGTCTTTATGGGTGCATGTTTGTGTGTGTGCTGATTTGGGGGTGGGGTGTTCGAGTCTGTATGGGTGTATGTTTGTGTGTGTGCTGAGTTGGGGGTGGGGAGGTTCGGGTCTGTATGGGTGCATGTTTGTGTGTGTGCTGAGTTGGGGGTGGGGGGTTCGGGTCTGTATGGGTGCATGTTTGTGTGTGTGCTGAGTTGGGGGGTGGGGTGTTCGGGTCTGTATGGGTGCATGTTTGTGTGCTGGGGTGGGGGGTTCGGGTCTGTATGGGTGCATGTTTGTGTGTGTGCTGAGTTGGGGGCTGGGGGTTCCGGTCTGTATTGGTGCATGTTTGTGTGTGTGCTGAGTTGGGGGGTTTGGTTGGGGGTAAGGGGGCCATGGGGTAGGGGGTTTGGTTGGGGGTGAGGAGGCCATGGGGCATAGTGTTTGGTTGGGGGTGAGGGGGCCATGGGGCATAGTGTTTGGTTGGGGGTGAGGGGGCCATGGGGCATAGTGTTTGGGTGGGGGTGAAGGGGCCATGGGGCATAGTGTTTGGTTGGGGTGAGGGGGCCATGGGGCATAGTGTTTGGTTGGGGGTGAGGGGGCCATGGGGCATAGTGTTTGGTTGGGGGTGAGGGGGCCATGGGGCATAGTGTTTGGTTGGGGGTGAGGGGGCCATGGGGCATAGTGTTTGGTTGGGGGTGAGGGGGCCATGGGGCATAGTGTTTGGTTGCGGGTGAGGGGGCCATGGGGCATAGTGTTTGGTTGGGGGTGAGGGGGCCCTGGGGCATAGTGTTTGGTTGGGGGTAAGGGGGCCCTGGGGCATAGTGTTTGGTTGGGGGTAAGGGGGCCCTGGGGCATAGTGTTTGGTTGGGGGTGAGGGTGCCATGGGGATTAGTGTATCTAGGGTCAATAAAATATATATAAGTCAATTAAACAGGCGAGATACAATAACTAAATAGAAATAAATTATAACAATGGAAAATGTATAGTACAAAATGTAAGTTTGAAATGCAAATAAAAATCGTTACCCCTCAAAAGCATTCTTTTTCCATGTGTTTAGTACAAATTGGGGGTTTAAAAAGCCTCCTGCCACGCCCCGCCTACCGCCCCGCCCACATTTACTTTTCGGCCCACTATAGCCCTCATGTAAGGTACTTTCGGCCCTCTGTCAAAATCAGTTGTGCACCCCTGGCTTAGAACATTTGAATCGAAGGACTCCCTTGTCCGCAACATCGACCGCTTTGTCCTGCCAGAGAAAGTCAAGGCCGCCGACACGCCGAGGAGAATCCGCCGGTGCGTTTCCCGCCACCTGAAGGCCACAACGACTTCGACGACTCCCGGCACTTGTTGGGACTGTGGGGCTCTGGATCACAAGAGGGGTGACTCCAAGTGTAAAGGTAAGGCACTTGGAGTACAGGCTGTCAGCCTGACCTACCCTTACCCCATGTCTGAGGTGGAGGCCACTGTCCTCCCCTCCTCTACAGGGATCACATTTGGTGCTCCTGTAGAGATTTCCTTAGTGTCCCTTGGGGCCTGGGACCAGTACGCAGAAGTACTGGCGACTATCCCACAGAACACACGTAGATTTTTTAGAAGTGTCCTCTTGAATCGCCAGCCTTCTACTGGTTTGAGAGACACTGGGGCAAGCATGACAGTGGTGGACAGGACCCTGCTCAAGCCAGAGGACTATGTAGGTACTCCTCTGAGAACCACCAGGTTAGCTGGTGGGCCTCCCAAATTATCGCCTGTAGCCTTAGTCACACTCATAATTGGAGACAAGACAGCAAAGCTTCCTGTCCTGGTTCAGGACAATGTCCCTGCTAACATTTTGTTAGGTAATGATCTAGTAGAGTTGGGGTTGATCTCGGATGGTCTTCCCATGACTGCTGCTTCAGTCACTAGGTCACAGGTGACGCAGGGTCTGGCTGTGAGTCAGGTACCCGACCCAAAGGCGAGGCCTAAGGCAAGACGAAAGAAGAACAAGAAGGCTACCTCTGTGGGGGGAGCTCCTTCTCTTCCTGCTGTTCCTACAGCACCCATTGGGACCCATGCGCCGGACGGGCTGAATCCAGTGGTAAACCCCGTCTCAACTCCTGGGGGAGAAGAGCCAGAAGACTCTCCTGTGGGAGAGGTTCTCAACCCGGAGGATCATCCCGATCTTCAAATCTTGTTAGCTGAAGGGGGAACCTCCCGGGCCGACTTCTGTACGGGACAGAGAGAGTGCCACTCTCTCGAGGGTCTGAGGAAACAGGCCCTGTCCCAGGCACAAGGAGAAGTGTCTAGGACATTCCGGATTTATTGGGAGGGTGAGCTCCTTGTTACTGGGCCCACTAAGCCTGAACCTGGTGCCCTCAAGAGGTTGGTGGTACCCCAGGTTTACAGGCCCTTCCTGCTGCAGTTGGCGCATGAGGTTCCCTTGGCTAGTCATCTTGGTAACAAGAAGACTAATCAGAGGCTCTCTACCCATTTCTACTGGCCTCGGATTGGGAGTAGAAGTGGAGTCCCACTGCAGGACCTGCCCAACTTGTCAGTTGTCTGGCAAGACTGGAGGCAGTGTCATTGCCCACTGCAGCCATTGCCAGTGGTTGACACACCATTTGAGAGGGTGGGCATCGACATCGTCGGTCCCCTGGACCCTCCCACTTCAGGTGGACATCGGTTCATCCTGGTCTTGGTTGATCATGCCACCAGGTACCCTGAGGCAATACCCCTTCGGACTGTTACTGCCAAGGTGGTTGCCAGGGCTCTCCTGGGCATTTCCACCCACGTTGGATTCCCTAAGGAGGTTGTCTCTGACAGAGGATCCAACTTAATGTCTAGTTACACGAAGACGATGTGGAAAGAGTGCGGAGTAACCTACAAGTTCTCCACCTCTTACCATCCCAGACCAATGGTCTGGTTGAGAGATTTAATAAAACTCTCATGGGCATGATAGGTGCTTTGGAAGAGCCCCTAAGGAGGAAATGGGATCTCCTCCTGCCATGCCTGCTGTTTGCTTACAGAGAGGTACCTCAAGAGGGTGTTGGTTTCAGCCCCTTTGAGTTACTCTTTGGACATCCCGTGAGGGGGCCCCTTGCCTTGATCAGAGAAGGTTTGGAAGCCACCCCTCCAGGTCCCGCCAAGCAAGTGGGGGACTATGTGTTGGGCCTCAGACAGAGGATGACACTGATGATGGGTCAAGCAACAGCGAATCTCAAGGCCAGCCAGGAATTGAACAAGTACTGGCATTACTTTAAAGCATTGCAAGTGGATTGGACTCGTGATGGAGCCTACCAAGCCTCGGGCATTGGCAGATAAATGGACTGGACCCTTCAGGATAATCTCCAAGATGGGCGAGGCCAATTATCTGGTTGACATGGGAATCCCAGGGCTAGTCCGCCAGGTATTCCATGTTAACAGGCGCAAGCCTTTCCACAGGCGAGCAGAAGTCTCATGTCTCTTGCTAGCTTCAGAGCAAGAAGAGGATGAGAGTGAGCCCCTTCCTGATTTGCTGTATAGCAACCCTCAGGATGGCTCAGTGGAGGGAGTACATCTCTCTCCAGATTTGACAACAGAGCAGCAGAGGGCCTGCAGGACTTTGCTCCAGCAGTATGCATCTCTGTTTTCACTGACGCCAGGCCTTACACCGTGGTGTAAGCACAAGATTCATACTGGTGACAGTGTGCCTGTCAAAAGCAGGAGCTACCGTATGTCAGATACAGTTAAGAACCACATCCAGGCTGAGGTCACCAAGATGTTGGATCTGGGTGTTATTGAACCCTCAACCAGTCCCTGGTCCAGTCCCGTGGTCCTTGTCCCCAAGGCAAGTTCCCAGGCAGGTATCAAGGATTGGAGGTTCTGTGTGGACTACAGAAGAGTCAATGCCGTCACCAAGACTGATGCGCACCCATTGCCCAGGTCTGATGAGCTTGTGGACACCATAGGTGCTGCCAAATTTGTGAGCACATTTGACCTCACCTCAGGCTATTGACAAATAACTCTGACGGACCATGCCAAGGAAAAGACGGCGTTCTCAACACCAGAGGGACTCTACCAGTTTAGGATCATGCCTTTTGGGTTGAAGAATGCCTCTGCCACCTTCCAGAGATTGGTCAACCATGCGCTCAGTGGGCTGGAAGCCTTTTGTGTGGCTTACCTAGACGACATTGCCATCCACAGTTCCACCTGGGAAGAGCATTTGACACATCTGGATGAGGTGTTGCAGGCCTTGAAAAGGGCTAACCTCACTATCAAGGCCACCAAGTGCCAGATAGCTCAGGGGAAAGTCACATATCTTGGTCATGAGGTAGGAGGCGGTCAAATCCAACCTCTCCCCAGTAAGGTACAGGATGTACAGGACTGGGAGACTCCCGCTGCTCAAACCCAGGTGAGAGCCTTTTTGGGTTCACTGGGTATTATCGCAATTCCATGGCAGACTATGGAACCATAGCTGCACCCCTGACAGCTCTCACTTCACCCAAGTGACCTAGGAAGGTTAATTAGACTGAAGACTGTCAGAGGGCCTTTGATGGCTTGAAAGAAAGACTGTGTAGGGCACCTGTGTTGTGTGCGCCTGACTACAGCTGACCCTTTATTGTCCAGACGGATGCCTGTGACACCGGAATTGGAGCTGTCTTGTCCAAGTTAGATGACAAAGGGAGGGAACATCCTATCATCTTCATCAGTAGACAACTCAAGGGTAGAGAACTTAGGTGGGCTACTGTTGAGAAGGAATGTTCCAGTATAGTTTGGAGCCTTAGGCGTTTTAGGCCCTACCTTACGGAGTCTACCTTCAAGGTTCAAACAGATCATAAGCCCCAGAAGTGGCTTATGCAGATGAAGGGTGAAAACCCAAACTGCTCAGGTGGTCCATTAGCCTGCAAGGGCTAGACATCAACATAGAGCACAGACCAGGGAACAGTCACGATAATGCAGATGGCCTTTCGAGAAGGTATGTTGACCGTCAGGATGAGGGTGTCTATCTCGTGGGAGATTAGGAACCCTAACCTTAATCTGGGGGCTGTGGGGGGGCAACTCTGATGCTGGAAATGCATTGGAGGGACTGTGAAGTTAATGGTGCTTGCAAGGTAGTGAGATTGTAAGTCCCCGAACCAGACCGAGCCCACCTGTCGAAGTGAGATGATGAAGTGCTCTCCTTCCCGGTGACCCAAAACACTCCCCATTCCCTGGTCCTATCAGCACTCAGATGGGAG
The DNA here is from genome assembly GCF_040938575.1 of Ambystoma mexicanum. NCBI lineage: Eukaryota > Metazoa > Chordata > Amphibia > Caudata > Ambystomatidae > Ambystoma > Ambystoma mexicanum. Next base: position 219,266,908 of record NC_090936.1, on the reverse strand, counting down.
CGGACTAGTGACACTCAACCAATCCCTTCTGCGGGAATCATGATACGTTAGTGATGTCTTCTGGCCTATAACTACGCTAACTTGCCTCAGAGCCGGCCTTTTCCCACTAATCCCATGAGGTGATGTGCTGCTAAATCTGGAGAAACATCCCAACAGGGGGAGGCCTAATCATGGAGTGGAGAGAGGAGCCAGGAGATTAAGAAGCTGACATGGGACCCCTTGGAGGACTCAGCAGAGACCATGAATGGCCTCTTTTTACTGTCCTAGCAGTACCTTGATGCTCCCCGATGTTCAGCCCAGACCTCTTCTGTAAGTAGAACTAAAACCCCAAAAGCCATATAGTGCGTAGATCCTGTATTCTTGTAGAATTGCCTTAGATAATTACCGATTTGCCTGTGTAGATCCTTAGCCTATTTATCAAAGTAAATCAATTAATTCCCCCATTTAAATTCACAGGATCTGTATTGTTGGCATTCAAAACTAACAATCAGTTCCCACATGTAGTGTGAGCCGGTATAGTCCTAAAGATTTGCAAAAGAATTGACTTCAAAAAGCTCTGTCTCCATGTGTGTCCCATTGTAAGGTGCAAAACAAAATTGTTCCATTCTTCCCATTGTAAGGTGCAAAACAAAATTGTTCCCATTTTCCCATTCTGTCCCTATTTTCCCATGGTAAGGAAAAAACGAATTTCCATTTGACTTTCTATCTCCCCTTGCCCTTGTGCTAAACATCCCAAAATTGATGTTCCCAAATTGCCCCTATTTTCCCATTGTAAGGTAAAAACACATTTTCATTTGCATTTTCTTTCCCCATTGAAATTGTGCTAAACATCCCAGCATCGATTTTCCCATTATGTTCTGATAATAAACCTGAAGCCCTGTGGGTTATTGTGAGGTGTGGCAAAACAGATGTTTCCCATTGCATCTCTGTCTCCTCTATTGTTTTTGTGATCAAGTCTTCCAAAATCCCATTTCTCCATTGTGTGCTGACTCATAATCTCTAACGTCCTGCTTTTCTTTTAGTGTACGAAAAATGAATTCCCCTTCTTTCTCTTCTTTCCCATAGCAGTTGTGATAAATCATTTAAAAAACAATTTTACCACTGTGGTGCAAAATTAATGTTCCCCTATCCTTTCTGTCTTCTCTATTGGTTTGGGACCCAGAAGTCCAAAATCCGATTTTTCCCTTGTGTTCCCCACTCATGCCACTGCCTTCCATTCAAAGAAATCAGGTCAATTGATGTTTGGGGGTGAGGGCTGCTGGGTGGAAAGCTTATTCATTTTTCTATGGTTGTGTGTTGAATTGTGCTACTTTGTGGGATGCATTGACCCACTAGGCTCTGCCCTGAGACATCACTGTGTGCTGCTTTCACCAGAAACAACAGAATGGCCGCCAAAAAGCCCTATGCGCACTACAAACCTCTGAGAAGTGTGCAGGGAAACCGGAAAAATAGGCTGCCAATCTACTTTGCCTGTTTCAGTGGTAGAGACCACACTGCCAAAACCTGCCATTGGGCTGCCCACAGAGTGAAATGGAACTACCTGAAAAGGCAGTGCTTCATTGCCAGGAAAACCCAGAAGTGCTCTAAAATCCATTTTTCCTTGGCTGTTGAAATTGTAAAATAATGGTTCCCAAATATCAGAAAATATCCAACATCCTTGTTGGGTGTTAACCATCACCATATCTAAGGAATCCCCATAAGCACAATGTCAGGAGAAGCAGATTTCATCACAAGAATATCCACATTAAAAAAAAGGCTTGCCTGGAAAGATCTGTCAGAATATGGGCGCAGTACCGCCGCCTGCCTGTATCAAAGCTGTCATTTACTTACACTGGGAGTTTAAACTTGCACATTAAAATCAAATTGTTGAAAAGAAGAGGCTTGCCATCAAAAGCAATATAGGTTGCTACTTTTCAATTTCTATGTTTTAAAAAGACTGGAATTAGAGATCTCTGTGTCTACTTTTGAAAATGTAAAGTCTATTTTAGCAAAGACAATTTAAAACAATGGGCCTCATTACGACCCTGGAGGACGGGTTAAACGGTGCCGTAAAAGGTGACGGCACCGTTCAACCCGTTCCACCACATTACGAGGTCCCCTCGTGGGACACGTTAAGCACGCCTGGGAAAACCAGGTGTGCTTACGTTGTCCCGCGAGGGGAAGAGGGAGCAAACAACGGGTCATCTCGTTATGGCCCGTTGTTTGCTCCCTCTCCCATTCCCATTCAGCCCTATAGGGGCTGAGATGGGAATGGGGAAGGACCGTGTCCTTGAGGGAGGAATTACCGGGCCATCCGAACTCGGAATGGCCCGGTAAGTCCTCATTCCGAGGACCCGGACACGGATGCGATTTCGGTGGCAGCCATGCCACCAATAGCGGCATGGCTACCGGCCGAACTCGTAATGAGGGCCGAAGTGTGTTAAAGTGAACTGATGCCAGCCACAGAACTTCAAAGGCAAATTCCCAAAACAAAGGTGCCTTCTTTTTGCTCTCTGCCCAGGAACTCTCAGTTAGATGCTAATGAAAGGAGGAGGAGATCTTGCTCTGCTTCTCTGGGGAGTGACAATAGGCTTCCTGGACTGAAAGGGAATGCAAATTCAAGTGTCAACAGAAACTACTGCCAGCAGGAAGAGAGGCCTGGACTGCTCTTGACCCAGCAAAACCTTGGGGGTGGTCCAGACAGATATGTGTATCTGTCAACCACAAGAAAGTAACTTTTTGAAAAAGACTCACAGAGAACTATGCAACATTTGTAAAAATCTGTAAAATATAGGGTTGTTAACATGAAAAATCTGCTCACAGTTTGAAACTACTCTGGACTCTGTGCTATGTTGAGGATGGGACTACAGAAATTGTGATTTTGTAGCAATTGTGATGATGCTAGAAATATGAAACTTCACAGGATTATGCCCAGATGTCATGTGCAGATATGTAGAAAAATGTGGACAAATCTGACATTGGGTACCCAACCAAAAGCGCGAAAAACTGTCAAATCTGAACTAAATCTCTCACTGAGATGGGACAAGGACGGATACTTGCTCTACTAAATCTGTGATGTAAATATGTATTGCTAGCAAGTTGGTTATATTGTAAATATGCTTTATGTGAAAAATAGATTTACTGTACAGAAACAAAGAGGAGGTACTTGTCATGATTCCTGCCCCTCATGTCCCCAGCCCTCCAAGATGTCAGGCTGGAGCCAGGCCACAATCACCTACATGGCCCTCAAGGGCCTCTCCATCCCTCCAAAGACCCATTTGGAGGCAGACTTGGCGCTTGTGGCACCAGACTCACTCACTCCCATAGGATAACATTGGGGAATGGACTTGTAGTGCATTGATGGGGACAAGATGGATGCCCCCACATATATCGGTTCCCAGAACTGCATGTGCAGTCTAGTCTTTTGGGTGTGGTTCAGCCCAGAGGCACCTGGGATACACAGAAACTATTTAAGCTGCATGCTTTGCGTTTTCTGCACCTGCAGCGTGACACTCACCATGTTCGGATCAGTCTCCAGTAGGCCTGCATCTTTCTTCTGCGCTCAGCTCCTGCAAGAACAAGAACACCGTTAGGAACAGCCTTACCTTGCAGCACTTCTGCCCATCAGTCATCGCTCCTTCTATTCTGCGGCATTTTCGGCGGTGCCATTCCCATCCCGGCACGCCGCTTCCTAAGGAAAAAGGAAAAGAACAGAAAAAAGGCATTAGTAAGAATTCTGCAAATCTTCGCTTATTTTTAAAGACTGTACGAGCTTCAAACGCTTACCAATCCCAGCCACTCTGGGGGAACTCTGTCTCCAGAACTTCTCATCCATCTGCAAGAGGGAAAAGACACTCCAGGTTAGCGTGGAAACATCTAGAGGCGCCGCATACCATGCTTACCCACCGCATTTGTTCTTCATAACTGGCATCCACGCTGAAAACGTTGCAGCACCTAAAAGACACAGAAAAAGAACTCAGTTCAATGCAAATATGAAAGGGGTGCATCGTGCATCACGCTCTCACTCACCTTCAGCGCTACTCATCTCAGCATCACGCCGCCATCCCCGGACGCCGGCCATCATCTAAGGAAGGAAAGGAATGAAGTTAGAGAACTGTTCAAAAGACTCATTATACTTATCTGTCGGACTCTTGCCAGTGAAGTAACTAGGCAGCAACGAGCCGCATCAATCAACGCGCTTCTGCGCTGAAGGCCGGACGCAGAGCACACTATCCAAGAAAAAAAGGTGAGCTGTGGATCAAAGGGAAGGGTTGGACCCCGGGGAAGAAGGGGTTCAAGCACACAGAGATAATAGGGAGTTAAACTCTACCAATCCTGTGTTTCAGGCCCAGTCTCCAGTCGAATAGCCTCCAGGGAAGGGTTCGAGGTCATAAAAGGTCAGAACAGGCTGAGTGATGTCCCCGTGGATACCAGGTGAGCATTACAGTACACCCTGGATTGTAAAATACAGCATCATCATGGCACCAGAGCTCCGTCTCAAATCAGGAGAGAGGACAGACCCTAACCAATAGGATTCCTACAGGGTGTGCCTAGTATAATTCAGCCTACCCACCCCTTAGGCAAATACATAAATAGAGACAGCTTAGGACCTAGGGACACACACAGATTCACCTATTAACTGATTACTGGTGAAGCACTTTGCAGGAGAAACCCATATCCAAGACTCCAGAACTTTGAAAGCAGAAAGGCCCAATTCCAAAGCTGAACCCTTCTCAGCTTGGCCTTTAAAATCTAGAAACCTGATTTTACCCCCAGACTTCCAAGGCGCACAACAAAAAGAACAGCCTGGCTGTGCTGATTCTGCTTTCTTGCTAAAGAATTCTTGCTAGAATCCAGAGATCCAAACCAGTAGAGCAGTGATGTAACCAGATAGCTGCAACACAGAACCAACCCGCCAGATCCAGTCCAGAGGCCGTGCTGTGTCCCGAGTGCCGTGCTGAGTCCAGAACTGAGCGCCCTGAATCCTGTCCGGTGGACTAGCAGAATTCCAGTCCAGAAACCTTTGACCAGATCCTTGACCGGCCTATTCCTAACAGTAGTTGTGAGTATCTATAGCATAGAATTGTCCATAGCCAATCTCTTATCCTTAAGTATTCATATCCAACCCATTCTATCATATCCAGAACTGCATTGTAGAATATCTTTTGTCTTTCATGAATCCTTCTCTCCTCCCTATAGTCCTTTGATAATAGTACGTTTAAATTATCTTTGTGCTAATATATTTGCTGAAGAAAGACAAGTGTCTCGGCGATCAAAAGTCAGACAGAGGCGTCACTGATCTGGTGGCTGTACCGTTAGGTATCTTGTATCTTCATAGACTCCTTAGTGTAAAGAAAATCTGTTTGTTGTAGTTTCAAAAGCGCATCTTTGATTTGAAAATCTTGACTCTTTCAGAAAAAAAACGACCTCTACTAAAACCTTCATAACTTACGTACCGTGCATGCTAGAAACGAAATTTAAGTGTCAAATTGATGCTAACATCCTCAGCTTCGGGATGTGGCTTGAGCAGCCATGGAGTAGGACGTTTTTCGCGTGTAGCTCCGGAGGATCCGACAGATGATACGTGAAAACTACCTTTGAAAGTGCGCCATTGGTTCCAGAATTGATCACACACGCGCGGGAATGTATGCTCTGCTCATTGTATGAAGATCGAGAGAATCGTAAGCGGGAATCTGGAGGAATTGCTCGACGAACCACACGGCTGTTCGGTCCATTGTCACACAAGATGGCCGACGACAAAGGGAATGAAACTAGGGCACCGAAGAGGACAAATAGAGACAGCGGCCACGAGGAAAGAACCACGATGGGCCTTGGGTCGCGGAGGCTTGGGAGCTGGCCCGGACGGCAGGAGCCCGAGGGCAGCAGAGGTGTTTAAAGGCAGGCCGCTCCACGACAGGCACGAGAGGCGCTCGCTCGACATTGATGAGCAACTAGCAGCGGTGAGAGGAGGTGGATGTCGCGGCTGCCCGAAGATCACCACAACAGCCGATAAGAGCGGAAAAGATGGTTGGGAGACACGCGGACGCTGAATCATAATAAGGAGGCCCAAGGAAGGCAGGAAAATGGCGACACGAGGGGCTGTGGGCAAGAACAAGAACAAACAACCCACACTGGATATTTTTGCGAAAACATAACAGTCTCCTGCGGCCATCGCACCCAAAGGCCCGATGGCACAGGCTTAGGGCATCACAGTGGCTGATAATTAACAGATTTTAGAAGCCATTACGGAGCCCAAAGAATATTGGGGGGTTACGATGTCGGACCTGCGCACTTCCCTGGAGGCTAAAATTGAAGCAGTGGGCATTGAAGTCTCCCTGCTGAGACAAGATGTCAGGGGACTGGCATAACGCACAAGCAGCCTGGAAGGTGCGGTGAAAACTAACACAGACACCAGCACCAACAATGCAAAGGAGATCCATTTCCTGAAGCAACAGGTGGCCAACTTGGAGGCTCGAACAGAAGAAGCAGAAGGGAGAGCGAGGAGAAACAATATCCGCGTGGTGGGTTTGCCGGAGGGTGAGGAGGACCAGGACCCAACTGATTACATTGAGAACTTACTCCTACAAGGAATTGGGGCCGGCACACTCCCGCAGGGATTTGTAGTGGAGCGCGCACACAGAATCCTCATGAGGAAGCTGAGACCAGGGGCCCCTCCACGAGCGATAATCGCCAAAATACTGAACTACAAAGACCGTGAGAAAATACTGGAGTACTTTCGAAAAGGGGGAACAATCGAGAGGGCCTCGAGCACTATCACGGCATACCCGGATTATACTATGCTGGTCCAAAGGCAGCGGTACAGCTATGTAACCATCAAAAGGAGGCGGCGGGTGGCTGGAATAAAATATATGTTGCTGTACCCTGCGAAACTGAAGGTGGTGCATAAGAGCAAAATGCATTTTTTTGACACTCCAGAAGAAGCAACAACATGGCTGGATCTGCAGGGCTGCCCGAAACAAGACACGGAAGAGACCCAAGATGGACGCAACAAGTGACTAAAATACGGTATGCATACTGTTATGGCGGCGTGTGAACATCCAAAGGGCGCCTAGGCGAAGGCTAAGAACAATGGGCCTGGCTGTAGGAGGCTGATATTCGATAAAATACCGCTGATTGTGAGAGACTTGATGGACTGGAATATAGCGGCGGATATATATATTTGAATTGTATGGCAAGGTGTAGTTATCTGATGTGCTATGGGAGTGGCAGGGCGAAAGCACCCTACCCCCCGAATTATAGTTGTAGTTGTAATAGGTTGGCCACTAGGGCGGCCTCACCCTGCGGAGCTTCGAGTACAGGCGAGAGCCGGAAAGAGCTAGATGCGGGGGAGCCTGAGATCCAGGGATGGAGCTGGGCAACAGTTGGGGGGGTGATGTTGGGGAAGGGATGGGAGGTGGGGGGAAGAGGGAGGGGTAATTTTGGTGTGTTTTTGGTTAAAGGGGATTTAGAATGGGATGCAAGCCTGTACAGATTGGATTGGAACTCAAAGTTAAACTGCACCTGGAGGGGAGGGAATGGGATTATATCAGGCCATGGGGGGACCTTAAAATACTCACATGGAATGTGCGGGGGCTTAATAGCTATTTAAAAAGGAACAAGGTTATGCTGTATCTACAAAGGCAGAAAATAGATATTGCATTGCTGCAGGAGACCCACCTTACACGTGAGAGGATGGACATGATTGCAGGAAAGTGGAAGGGGGTGTTGGTGGGCTCATCGTACTCGGCCTACGCAAGAGGAGTACTTATATGGGTGGCGCCACATGTCCTGTTTCAGCGATTGCAAGTGGTGGCTGAGAAAGACGGGAGGATGGTTATGCTGAGGGGACTAGTAGAGAACAGGGAGATAAGTATTGTTAACACGTACGCCCGAACCAGAACACAGCGGCGCACATTAGGACATTGAGTGCAATCCTGAGCGTATGTGTGGGAAGCGCGGTGATCTGGGGAGGGGACTTCAACTGCGTATTGGACCTGAGGGTGGATAGATGGGATGGGAAACTGGATAGACCGGCCCCTACAGCCAGGGCGCTACAGACACTGCTTGATGACTTTGGGTTGGAAGATGCATGGAGAGTGTAGCACCCCCGGGAAAAGGCAATATTCACATTATTCTGCCCCACAGCAGCTATCAACGAGGTTGGACTATGTCTTCGCATCGCCTGAAATGATAGCGGAGATTGCACACATAGAGTATAAGGCCAGGGTCCTCTCGGACCACTCGCCCCTGATTCTTGTGTGGCAATACTGCCCCCCCGATGGCGAGGATCCCGACATGGCGCCTACGAGCGGAGGCATTGCGAGACCCCTTCTTTAGAGAGGATTTGAGGGAGGAGATTGTAAACTATTTTGAAACAAATGCTGGAAGTGTGGACTCGGCGGGAACACTATGGGAGGCCTTTAAAGTTGTCAGGAGGGGTACGGCCATAGCGAAATCCAAGGGCCTACAGGGTGGGGTTTCGGCCGAACTGCGGGAGACGGAAGTAAAATTGGAAGAGGCCTTAAAAGCCGGAGACGATACAGCGGAGAAGCTAGAATTGATACTTAGGCTACAGCAAAAATGTGCGGAATACTGGGCGAGGTTGTGTAACCTTAATTATAGAAAATACATAGAGAGACAGCATGCGGGAGGTGATAAACCGGGAAGACTTTTGGCGTGGTTATATAAGAGCGAGACCCCCAGAGCCACAATTAGAACTATAGAAAGAGAAGACGGTAGCATAGAGGACACTCAGGAGGGAGTTAACCATGCGTTTGTGGATTATTACAAAGTGTTATACCGAGAAGATGGGGAAAGTAGCCGTGCAATGATAGAAGAAACGCTTGAGGTTATGGGGCTGCCCAAGATAAGCGAGGAAGAAAGAGAGGAATTGGACACCCTGATTACTCGGGAAGAACTGAGGGAGGTGGTGAGGCAGCTGCCTACTAGTAAGACCCCGGGGACAGATGGGCTCCCGAGCGAATTTTACAAGGTATACAGAGAAGAGGTCCTCCCCCCGCTGCTAGAAATGATAAACGAAGCGTTCGAGATGGGATGCTTACCGGAGTCACTGAGAGAAGCTCTCATAGTACCTCTCCCTAAACCTAATAAACCTGGGCGTAGCTGTGGTTCCTTTAGACCCGTGTCGATGCTGAACCAAGACGGCAAGATATTAACTGCTGTCTTGGCCAATAGACTGAAGAGGGTCATTAACAAATTAATACATCCGGATCAAACGGGCTATGTCCCCCATAGAAACATTACCAATTATCATAGGCGACTCCAGAGAATCATTGAGTTTGGCAGAGAAAATGATGAGGAAATGGCAATCGTGTCCTTGGATGCGATCAAGGCCTTTGACTCCGTCAAGTGGCCATGGCTGCTGGCGGCCCTGAAACACTACGGGTTAGGGCCTGGCTATGTAAGGTGGGCGAAAAATTTGTATAGTGAACCGCTGGCCAGAGTTAAGACAGGATCTGTGATATCAGAGAGGTGGCAGCTTATTAGGGGTACTAGACAAGGATGCCCGTGGTCTCCTATGCTCTATATACTGGCCCTGGAACCTCTCGCGATTTATCTGAGGCAGCAATATGACACCATAGGCATCAAGGTGAAGGGGGAGCGGCATTTGATCTCCCTATATGCAGACGACATGCTGCTGTACGTGCGGTTCCCAGAGGAAAACCTCCAGTACATTTTGGAAGTGCTCGGGAGATACGCTGTGCTGTCCGGCATAGCGGTGAACCCCAGAAGTCTAGCCTGTTCCCGCTGGGGTGGTACACAGGGATTCCAGCAGAGAGGTTACCAGTATTGCAGGTGCCGTGGGCGGTTAGTACTTTTCGGTACCTGGGGATAGACATATATCACACCGTGGAGGAGGAGCATAGGTGTAATACAGAAGTAGCTATCAAAAAAATTGAGAAGTGCATGCAGTTTTGGGCAAAGCTGCCTTTGGCGATGATGGGGCGGGCAGCGATGCTAAAGATGGTGGTCCTGCCGAGGCTCCTACATTACTTCAGGAATATACCGTACCTGATTCCTAAGGGGTTCTTCACCAAACTGAATAGCATGTGTAGGGACTTTTTGTGGCATGGCACGCAAAACAGAGTGGCATTATGGAAGCTTCAGAACTTCCATGACAAAGGGTGAATAAAGCTGCCTAACTATGAGGCGTACTATGTGGCAAGCCAGTTGCAGTATGTTGCCAAATGGCTCTCTGATGAAGAGACCTCTGAACTTAGGCTGTTTGGGCATGATTGTGCACCTTTTTATTTGAAAGAAGTGATGTGGGCACCCAAGGCGGAAATGATGGGGCGCCCTAAAATGATGCTACTGGGGTGGAAGGTGTGGTGCAGGGCACGTCAAATGATGACCCGTCCCCATGCTCACCGCAGATACCATTGGTTGTATTGACAGGGGCAGACGCTCAGCTGCGAATGATACTCCGGACCCACTGGGAACCGGCTGGGGTGGTAACGATGGGTGATATCTGGCAGGGGGGGCTCAAGTGTTACTTTTAAGGGGCTGCGGGAAGAAGCTGGGTTGAACGAAGGCCAGTACATTACGTATCACAGAGTGGTACAGAGGATCAAGAGAACATGGCCTGAAACTGTGTTGGAGGAAGAATTGGACGCCACCATAGACGTGATATATGACATAGCTGAGGGGGTTTACGAGATTTCCAGATTGTATGAGATGTTGATGTCTAAAGTGGGGAAGGAGGTCACGCAGTTGAGACTAGACTGGGAAATGGAGGTTGGGGCCCCAATGGGAGATGGTATGAGGGAATGGGTGCAAGGGTATCATAAGAAGGTGTCCAGAAACGCGAGGCTGAAACAGATACAGCTAAATAAAGTACCTCAGACAAGATACTTGGGAACAATCATCAGCTCGAGTATTAATGATGAGCCGATGACCAAAAAGCTCTTAAACAGCTGCAAACAATTGATCTCACAAGCCATCATAATTCAAAAAAGGTATGGGAAATTTTCCATTGAACCAGTAAGAAAATTTTTTCAGAGCAAAGTATTCCCGATCTTAACCTATGGTGCAGAGAACATGTTCGGGTGCGACCATAATCTATGGTCGCAATGTGAATGATTATTCTGGAAGAAGGTTCTTCAGATTCCACAAACTACGCCCAAAGCAAATGTACTATACGAAGTAGGGATTACAACACTTAACGTGAGAATCACATGGAATAAGTTGGCCTTGTTTAGGAAACTACACGAAGATGCAAACCTCCCTCCTCTTATAATCTTGACAGCTGAGAAGACGCAAAGAAAATCAGCGTTAAACGAATAGAAACTACAATGCACGGGGATCCTAAACCAATTAGGAATGGATGAGCAAGTACTATGGTACAATCCAAATTTAGTAAAAAGGAAATTGTTAGATTTGGATTGGATCGACATAGGAGAGCAAAGATCAGCGCATAAATCCATGCTAAATGCACCACCTGAAGCAAAAAAAGTAACACACTTTCAAAATATCTAATGTTATCACCTTGTAGCCGTTTGAGAAGGCTGTTTCTAAAGTTCTTTCTAAATATCTTTGAAATGAAAGACATTTTAAGACATTGACGGATGATTCCTGAAAGTAATGTAAAGTGCAGATTCTGTGGAAAAGAAGATGAAGATCTAAAACACCTGGTGCTGTCTTGTACAGAACTGAGAGTGCAACGCAAGAACTGTTTGGGGAAGGTGAAGAGTTCATTCCAGTCATACAAATCTGAAGAATGGTGGAAACATCTTCACATTGGCGAAAGCAAAGCGCTGATGATTGGCACGATGAGACTCTTAGGGCATATTCATATCCAATTAGAGAAAAGCCCTTATACTTGAACAGTGAAACTTGAAACTAAGAGGGAAAGGAACTATGAAGATCTAATGGAAGGAATCAAGAGTCATTTATTAGTGCAACATGGAGTAGAATGAATTGAACATTTTAAAGGTTAAAAAGTAGGACAAAAAGTGACAAATAGTTTTATTCTATGTTCTTTTATTTTTTTCCTTCTTTTTAAATTTTCAAAAAGTTTGTATAAACTAAATGAAATTAAAAAAAAATTTAAAAAAAGAAACAGATACAGCTGTACATAACACACAGGGCTTATATGACGCCTTGGAGGATATCGAGGTTTGAAAATGCAGGACAGCAAGCAAGCCCCAAGTGTGACAAAGAGAACGCGGGCATGGTGCATATGTTCTGGTCATATCCGATCATAGAGAGGTTCTGTAGGGGGGTGAAAGAAAAACTAGAAGAAAGAGGGGTCAAGATAGTGGTGGATACTGTGTGGGCCTGTCTGCTGGGGGGGTTCCCCAGACCACAGAAGCTCAGGCATGTAAGTAAGCTGAGGGACCTGGCTTATGTGCTAGCAAAAAGAAGGATTGCCATGGGATGGAAGTCATGCCATGTGCCGAAGATAGAGGTGTGGTGGAAAGACTTGCAAAAATGGGCAGAAGCCGAAACCATGGCATGGCAAGAAGCGTGTAGCACTGGGGGGGAGGAGGAGAATGGGTCCCTGATGGCCTGGAAATCACTGATAGCCGAACTGTTTGGGTCATTAGCTGACCCAGCTGAGCCTGTGGAGGAGGAGACCGAACCACAGGATGCGGAAACTGAAGGTTTAACGTAATAGACTAGCAAGGGGGGTGGGTTAGAGGGAGTAGTGGTTAGGAATTAAGGAAAGTGTAATGAATCTGTTGGAACAAGCACTATTTGTTTGGTTTTTATTGTTTGTTTGTTTGTAAAATTTAATAAAAAACTTTAAAAAAAAAAACATCCTCAGCTTTCCAACTCCTTCTAGTTATTCCATAATCTCATTTCTCGCGCACGGAAAGGTTTGCCGCAAATTGTTCGTTTGGCTCAATTTCATTATGTGTAAAACAGCTGTTCTTTGCATCCGACCTCAAAATTAAGTGTTTAATCTGCTAGTTACTCAATAATCATTGCTAGTGTCTATCTGAAACCATACAAACCCTACCATACAAAGCAGCTCCCACTAGTTTTGAATCCAATTTAGTGAATTAAATCAATTTTTCAGTATTTTTGACCATTCATTCAAAGCCACATTCAAAAGCATTTGACCCGTTTGCAATCATTCCTGTTTCTCTCTCTATGCTTGCTGGGGGAATTTGTGATTGAACTGTATATGTTGAGTGTTATTCCTGAAACCTGTTTTGCTCTCCTTCCCTCTCTTTATACTGCATATTGGGGGGGATTGAGTAGTGTGCAGGGGAAAGAGTGACATTGCATTTCACTGAACCCACACAAAGTATTGTTCTATGCTGCATTATTTTTCCTATCCATACTCCTTCTGATTAAAGAGATTGTTGATTGTAACATCACCCCAATGGGGATCCTTGTATAGATATTAAATAGTGTGATATATATATATTGTGCAAATCCATAAAATAAATCTTTTAACTTTGCAAAGCAGCCTGCTTCCTGGTTCAGTGAGACCGGGGGGATTCAAAGAGAGGGGCGTGATATAAGAGTACATCATTCAGAAATAAAAGAACTTATAGACACAAATATATAATTAAGGGTTGCAGCTGTGCATTACACGCTAGGCATTGACTTAGGTGGAGTGCCGGGTTGAAATCACTTACATGATTGGGGGCTCGTCTCGGCATTTCTGAATTAGATATACCACTTGTGACAGTCTAATACAGTGTGCTAACTAACTGGGTACATAATCCCTATTGGGCTACCACGCTGTTTTACACTGTGAAAATCACCCCTCAAAAGGAACGCTCTAAGGAATCGGTCTGTTTTGCAAAAATAAAATAAAACATCTGTAAATCAGGAAGGAGATTAATATTTCCAGAATGGCGACTTTGGTAGAAATGAATATTGCTAAAGAACACCTATTGCATACATTATTTGTAAGAGGTGAATGGACAGAGCAGGATCAGAATGTGTGGTTGCAGGCAACCACAGAACATATCACTGCAATAGGGTTAGACAGATGGCAAGACCAGGGTCCATAAACATATGGCCCTGAGTGAATTATATATGTGTCATGAAACACCACGGTTCATCTTTCTGCCGTGTTTCTCGCTTCCCAGCATCTCCGTTCTGGCAACGCTGGAGGTTACCATGGAGACATTGTCTCTCAGCTGCCCGAGTGCCGGGTAGTCACATGACACGGCAGCCACGCGTACGGCAGAACGGACTCCGCCACGCATTTAAATACAGTTGCCAGAGCCTGAAACGCTACTTCTAATTAGCGTTAGTTTGTAATTTTGACCTCATCCGGATTGCTTTCATCTCTGACCTTGGTACGTTATACGACTTCTCTTATTGCCTTGTCCTTGGATTGTTGACTCGAACCTTCGGCAGCCGTTCTGTCGGCCTGCTGAAACCCTGCGCTTCACAGCAAACTCTTGTGCTTTTGGGACTACTTCTATTTGGAAAACCTTTGGAAAACCTTCGGCAGCTGTTCCGTCGGCCTGCCGAACCCCTGCGCTTCACAGCGGACTCTGTCAAATCAGCTGCCGTTCTGTCGGCCAGCCGAACCCAAGCTCTTCATAGCAGTATTCTGTCACTGCTGTTTGGTAATAACGCTGAATCTACAAACTACTTGCTGATATTTTCCACGCAGCCCACTTCCTGTTCCTGAAGACTTAGACCTTCCTTCAGAACAGATTGATCCAGATTCCTTCATATGTGAGGTGATTCCGTTTTCTCCTGTAAACGTAAGTCTTCTATTCATGTGTTGACTTGGATTGAACTGTTGAACTATTTTTCTGTGTTCTACCACCTTTGACCTTCAGGCATATTTACTGGGAACTCTTGTGCTTTTGGGGCTACTTCAATTTGGAAACCTGGACAACTACTGAGCATTTCTGAACGCTTCCTGAAACGGTGCACCATCCCGGGTCTAATTGCGTTCAGGGTAGTTCCCTATACTTACTTCCCATTTTGTTATTTTTTCCTGTCGTTGTTTTCTCTAAACTCTGCCAAAGTATTGTTTGGGTAAGCCTTTGACGATTTATATATTATTCCTTGGGTATTGGTAGGATACTAGTTTCATCTATCCTTTTCTTTATTCCCAGTATTCCTTGGTCCCAGACAAACGCCCATACTTACCATACAGCACTACCAAGCCTTTTTTCAGGTATTTCCTTTTGCTTGGTTTAGTTTATACAGGGGTGTCTTTCATCACTGATGTATAACTGTTCTTTTGTTTATTTCCTACAGCCTTGGTGTGGCGGTGTGGATATCCCCGCTCTTTAGGTTAACCAATTCCTCTGATTGTATTCTTTAACAACAAAGGGGTGTGTTGCTTTAAAGAGTTCCTCAAGTTGAGAAAGTCTGGTTCTGGCTCGTACCACCGGTACAATCCAGCTTAGACTGAACACTTACCGGAGCAGCTCCCTCTTCGCTAGTATCCCAAGGTTGAGCAACGCCCCGACCTGTTCAGCTACTGGTGAGTAACAATATGGCCCCTAAGGCAAAGGAAGAGAAAAGCAAGATTGCCAAAATAGCGGCATATCTATACCTACATATTGGAGCAATACAGGACAAATATGCCGAGGAACAAGATCTGGCAAACAAGCAACTGCAGGTATTAGAAAAGGCCCAAACAGATCTGGACTCTGCTGAGCAGAGGCTACAAAGGAGCCAGGAATCAGAAAATGAAAGTAGGCAGTACCTAATCAAAATAAAAGAAGACATGGGTATCCTGCAGCAGGAAAAGGCTCAACAGGATACCAGAATGCTGGCCCTACAGAAGGAGTACCAAGAAAATGTGGACTCTCTACTGCAGAGCCAGAAAAAGCTTGAACAACAAATAAATTTCAACAGGGCAGGCACAGAGCAGGTGGTCACCCTGCAAAGCCACCTAGATAGAGAGAAAGAAGAGAGTAATAAGTTAATCCTGAAAGACCTGGATACCCAGGCAGAATTTTATGAACAGTGCCAGAAAGCTGGTGCGCTCCAAAGACAGAGCGACGACCTGGCTGCACCGAGGCATGCTCTTGCTCAGGAAAGGGACACCTTAGGCCAGGAAGTCTGTCATTTAAAAGAGAATATAGAAGATAATCACCTGGCCCTTAAGGGACTGGGTGATCTCCAAAAAGAGCATGAAAAACTGTTAGCGCACACCAGGAGGGTGGAAGATGCTTTAGCAAGGAAGGACAAGGCCAGTATGGACAGGACTCAGGAGGTAACCCTCCTGCAGCAAAGACTGGCCGAGTACTCTAAAACAACACAGGAAGCACAGAGAGAAAATGAGGCTCTCTGTGAGAACAATGACAGGCTCCACAGACATGTAGCCATGCAAGAGAGATTGATAGAAACTAGCAAGGCCTTGATTTAGGAACAGAAAGCACAGATTCTTGCATGGCAACAGGGAGCAGGGGCTGAGAGAGATGAGGTTCGCTGGGAAAGTGAAACACCTGAGCATAACCTCAGGAACCCTAGTACCAGAGGCCTTCATCTCTTCCAATCCCTGGACTCTGCCACCCCCATGTCCACTGGTGCACATGAGCCAAGGGCCACGGGGATGGCAGATTTCAATCCAATCAGGGATATAGGGCTCATAGACCAGCACCTCCCAGGAATGGATGGGCGGGCATCTGGGTATGGGTTGCCAAGTACTGTAAAATTTAGTGGGGAACTCCATGAGAGTAGGCCCACTAACGGCATCCTGAAAACCTCTGGCCAGATAGGACGGGGTGGGGGTACTCATCAAATCCTCGGGGCAAGGAGGAATCAGAAGACTTCTCTGAGCTCCCCAGGACACAGGATACTAGGTCCCCACATTCTGGCAGCCATTCCCAGGCTCACAGAATCCGGGAGAGCCTAGAAGATCAGACGGGCACCTCTGGGAGCAGTGCCTCTGAGTCAGAGGAGGAGTGGACCAGGGTTACCCGAACCAAGAAGGCCAATATGGCAAAAAGGGCCTTGCTCAAGGACCCGTTAAAACAAATCAAAGCGATAAGGAGCAGCATCACACCTTATCATAAGAACGCAAAATATTCTGTTTGGGAGCACTGAGAGCTCTTTGAATAGATGATGGAAACTTTCCATTTGAAGGACAGCCAACGCTCTATTCAATATGTGAAATGGGCCTTCTCACCAGAATACTCCATCTTCTTTGCGGGGCTGCAGGACCAAAATCATTTTAGATGGTCCACCTAGAGGACGACCATCTTGAAGCATTTTCCGGTGCACAGAAATCCTCAGGAGGCTCGCAAGGCAGCCTACAACTTGCAATGTGGGGAAGATCAGGCCCCACAAGAATTTTTTCAGGAATTAAAGCGGGCCTTTGCGCAGACCACCAGGTGGGTGCGCACGGACAGCAAAGAATTTGTGAATACTTTTTTCCATGCTCTCCCCAAGTACATCATGACCCAGCTAGTGAGAGATTTTCACAAGAAAAGATCACTAGACGGGGTCATTGATCAGGCCACATGAATGTATGAGGTGCAAAAGCCCATAGAAAACTAAAATAATTCAAAAAGCCCCAAACCAACCAACACCCCTGCTGTTGCTAAAGTGGCAGAGGTGAAGGTTGCCCCCATTTTAGATTTGGAGATGGGGGGCCTAAAAACCTAACTGAACAGAATCAGAATAATCCCAAGCCCAGAAGGCCCTTGGGCCAGTCACAGACAGGGAGCCACGGAGGTTGTCCTACAAATGGGATCCCTCAATCCCCTGACTACATAAATCCCAGCTACAAGGGGTATAGACCTATCCTGGGTTATGTGTGGACTCCTCCAGCCCAAGGGGGGGATACACCCTCAGCAGCTAACCCAGGGAACTTCCCTCCTCACTTCCCCCAGGAGGGCAGTAATTCCCCAAATCCTGGACAGAACTTCTTTTCCAGGTACCCGCAAAACCTTCAACCCCAAAACAATCCACCATTCTTTCCCCACTTTCCTGAGCCCAGACAACCCAATCCGGAAGAGGGGAGGCCAAGGTTGGAGGGCTACCCACATTTTCCAAACCCAGGGTATTTTCAGAGAAGGTATAGCTACCCTTCCAGGTATCAGTCCAGGGGAGACAACAGGACCCCATATCAGCCTGAGCGGGTGTCACAACTAGAGCACCAGGTCCAAAACATGGCACAGGATCTGGGTCGCATGCTGAGGGCTCAACAGAACCCTTAGATGAGCATGCCGCACGCATAATGCCTCAAACATCCGCACCTGGTGCTCCAGAGCAATGACGGGGGAAGAACCCCGACAACCCATTGGTTCCCAGGGAGGAGGCACAAGGGGAAGGGGGGTGTAAAGCCATGGAGGAAGCTTCCTTCCGCACTTGTAAAAAGCTCCTGGAAACCCAGGAACCGGAACCAAATCTCCTGCCCCTGAAAGTCTGCCACCCAAGGAGCAGAGAGGGGTAGGAGAAACAAAGAACCCAAACAGACCCATTTTGAGGAGGAGGTACAAATCTTCCAATTTGAAAGAGAGGGATTCTCAGAGGATCCTGGGAAAAGGATCTTCTCCTTCAGAGATGGGGGAACTCCTCCCAAAGAAAAATGGGTCCCAAAAGATCCAAATCCAGACTAGGTAGATGTGGGGCCTGAGCTAGCGCCACCCATAATCCAACCCCAGAACCAACAGCATGAACAGCCCCTGGTTCAAACCCATCCTGGTGACTGCCTCCAAAAAGGGGGGGCAGCCCAGAACCGGAACCAGGGGAACCCAAAACCTCTCCCATATCTAGTTGCAACCTTTTCTTTTCAGATTCCCAAGACTCCCCACAGAATTCTGCCCAAATCTCTTCTCTATCAGTGTCCAAAACTAGAAAACTAACCCACCAGTTGTCCAAAAGTGTACATTATCTATGCCCCCTTGAGGAGAAGGAGGGAAGATTCTATGCCCGGCCCAGATACAGGGGCAGTGTACAATTTTGGCACTGGTGGACACTGGATCTCAAGATACCCTTCTGTCAAAAAGGATCTTTGATAAAAAGAATTCGGGAAGGGAGGAGAATTATCAAATTCCTCTCACCCACTTCCTGGACAACTTCAGAACTTCGACGGGAAGGAAATTCCCGTTGAGGGGACTACAGATTTGGATATTAAAATTGGGCGACACAAGGTGAAGCACCGGGTCATAGTTGTAACTCCAGAGGGCACCCCTTGTTTACTAGGGAATGACCTCCTGAGAAGGTTGTCACCCCTAATAGATTGCGTAAACAAGGTCCTCTGGACCCAGACTAGCCGACCAATAAAATTAAAACAGAGTGTCAACCATATTAGTTTAAACGGCACGTGCCACATGGTTGAACAAAAATCTGACCAAGTAGAATTTCACTTCCAGATCAACTAAATCCCAGACATGACAGTAATAGCAGTAGGACAGCAAACTGTTGATGGGGGGTCCTCTCTATTTCTGAAAATCAACATTCCTTCCAGTCTAAGGTGGCATTCCACATTGGAAGGAAATACTCTGAAATTCTTTACAAATTCACAATCAGACATTCCCACTCCTATAGTCCAGAAAGATGAGAAATCAGCTCAAAGCCTGGCTGATGTTCAGCAAATTGGACAGCAGTTGTTCATCCCTATTCAGTTAAATGAAGGGAAGGACTCTGTTCACATGCCCAAGTGTGTGTGAACAACAGTAAGAGCTTCATTAGTGAAGCCATGTTCCGCAAACTCCCAAAAGATCCAGCCATTCCCACATTTAAACTGATAGACAAATGGGAAATGGATCTGGAAACACCCAATTTCAAACATCTCCTGCCAAGCAGGTGTATGCTCAAAATGTCCATAGGCAACAAGAGCATAGTCCATAATTGTTGGGTCGTGCGAGACGTCACTGCCACCTTTTACTTAGGCAGTGACATTCTCAATCGCTTTGCCATTAGTTTGGACCTAATAAACTTCAAAGCTTGGTACCGATTAGCGGATAATCCCATGGGCTTTGATGACCCAGAGAAAGCATTTAGGTCAGCTCAACTGCTGCCTTATGCAGCTGAAATTCAGATTGGAGAGGAAGTCACCATCCCAGAAAGGACCCGACAATTCTCCCTGGAAGTGAAAGTTAAAAGAGGACAGAAATTGAAAAACCCTGACGCCTATATTCATCTAAATGCTTCTCTCCAACAGCAAGTGTTGGGGGTAAACCCAACACCACTAGTAAATATAGAACATGACACCATTCCAATAAAGGTGGATAACAGCGACTTAAAGAGTATCACTCTAGCCGCAGGCAGCATTATTGGAATGGCGGTTGATGACCGACATTTTTCCATAGATTTAGGTAATGAACTGTTAGGACCAATCCCCAAGGACTGTTTTGACAGCGATAGTAATGACAACACACCAGACAGGATCTTTACCCGGCATGGGGTACTTCCTGGTGTACACTTCCTGCCATTATGGTAGGGAAGATGTGACCTGTGACTTCAGGAGGGATGAGGTGATCTTCCATGTCCGCGAGGACTGCCTTTCCCACCTGAATCCAACAGTACAAATCAGCACTCTGACCAAGGACCCCTCCACCCAGCTGGAGGAGGCCGCTGAGATAGCAAAACCGGAAGTCTTTCCAGGCTTCAGGCATATGGTTGAAGAGAGAGTCAACCTAGACGATGCCTGTGAGACTCTGGATCAGAAGCAAAAATTGAAACAAGTTTTCTTGGATTTTCAAGATCTCTTTGCAGTGGACTCATATGACTGTGGTCGCATCGACATCCACACAACAACAATTCGCACAGACCCTGGCATATCTCCAGTGTTTGTGAAGCAATATTGCTTGCCTCTCGCATCAATGGAGTCCCCCTTATTGAAATAATTAAGAACCTTCAGTCCCGTGGGATAATAAGTCCAATCCACAGCACCTTCAATAATCCGGTGCTGGGGATTTTGAAGCCAAACAGCCAGTGGAGACTCTGCGCCGACCTTAGGGAGCTCAACAAACGGGTCCATACTTCCCGATGGCCTCTTCCCTACATTGACCAAGGGCTGGCCCAGATCCAGGGGTCACAGGTATTCACTGCAATAGACCTGACCACTGGATACTGGACTGTACCTGTCAGTAGGGAGGAGCAATACAAGCTGGCCTTCACCTTTGGGGGCAGCAGTACACATGGACCCGGACTCCCTTCGGAAACATCAACTCCGGCAATGAATTCAACATTTTTCTACATAAGGCCATGCCCGACCTGGGTGCAAGTGGTAACCTGGCTTATGTAGATGATGTTTTAATCAAAAGCTCAAATGTGGAGGAACACATAGCGGAGATCCGTTATGTTCTGACAGAGTTGAGGGCCGCCGGAGCAAAACTATCCTTTCAAAAGGCACAGTGGTGTAGAACCCGTGTCAATTTCTTGGGGCATGAGATTAATCCTCAGGGTCTCTGTCCGCAGGAAAAGAAAGTGGAAGCACTCCAGAAATGGAAAGACCCCACAACTCTGCGAGAACTAAGGAGCCTCCTTGGACTGACTAATTACAGCAGAAAGTTCATTGAGGACTACGCAGAGATCACAAGACCCCTGATCCATCTTTTGAAGGGGGGGTCAAGTGGGAGTGGGGTCCAGAACAAGCCGAGGCAGTAAGACAACTCAAAAGAAGCCTCTCAAAAGCGCCTTGCCTAGCTTACCCTGTCAAAAACAAGGAGTTCTTCTTGGAGACAGGGTTCTCTAATACATGCTTGACTGCAGTATTATACCAAAAGCACGACAAGGTCAATAAAGTAATCTCCCATGCGAGTAAAACTTTATCCTCTGTGGTGGAAAAATTCAACAATTGTGAGAAGGCACTCCTAGCAACGGTGTGGGCATTGAAGAATTACCGCCCGTACATCCAGGGGGAACACATCATAGTGGAGACTCCACACCAGCCTCTGCAATATCTTCAAAGTGACAGAATCCGGGCCGCTGTGAGTAAATCCTGAATTACTTCCTGGATTCTGTCAATGCAAGGCTTTCCTGTGGAGGTCAGATATGGCCAAAACAAGAAGAGTCCCCTCGCGCAAGGTCTGGCTGACTTGCATGATTGTGCCAGAGAAAACTGTCTCAAGGACGAAAGTCTTAAAATCAAGGACAACATGGAGCCATACCTTAATTCCCCACACAAAGTCTTTGAAGAAGACAAGTGTGAGGGAATGTCCACTCTCTATGTGGATGGATGTTCCTACCATGTTGACAACAATGGGGAAAAAGGACTTGTGGCCGGCCTAGGGAATGCATGGGTGAATGAGACCCCAGAACCCTCTGCTGGGTACAAGATTGGTCCCCGAAGTAGTCAAGTGGCAGAGTTGATGGCTGTGCATCAAGCC
This sequence comes from Ambystoma mexicanum, assembly GCF_040938575.1. Taxonomy (NCBI): domain Eukaryota; kingdom Metazoa; phylum Chordata; class Amphibia; order Caudata; family Ambystomatidae; genus Ambystoma; species Ambystoma mexicanum. The sequence continues at coordinate 219,244,691 of NC_090936.1, read as the reverse complement.
ATCCTCACTGCTGTCCAACATCAACTCCACGAACTGGTCATAATCACAGATTCAGATTATGTACGGAACGGGTTCGTGGAGCACCCGGTTAACTGGAAAACCAGAGGTATGTTATGTGCTAATAACAAACCATTGAAACATGGGAAATGAATCCAAAATATTGATGATCTGGTCACCTCGAATGGGATGACCATCTACTGGAAAAAGATTAAGGGTCATTCTAAAGTAGAGGGACCAGACAAAACTGGAAATGACCTAGCTGATCAGCTGGCCAAGAAGGGAGCCATCCAAGGGGATCTACTTGAGATCGAGTCCCTGTTGGGGGAAATCCAGGTCACTGCTATCACTAGGTCCCAGACAAATGCTCACAATGAACTCTCAACTGCGCAATGGAGTAAGGAGACCCCCAGATGCTGATTTGATTACGGCTCAGAAGGGGGATCCAACAATTGGTAAGTTTTATCAACACATTGAGGACCCTGAGAACTTTCCCCTGATGGATACCGATTACATAGGGAAAGAGGACCTCAGAGTGTTGATGAAATGTCCATAAATGTTCTGAATCCAAGACGGTTTGTTGGTAAGGAGATCCCTAGCTGGCCATGATCAGTGGGTGGTCCCTACCTCATTCCGAAGCCTGATGTTAAGTCATGCCCATGATGCGGCCACATCTGGTCATACAAGGTTTCATACAACACTTGAAATCTTAAGAGAGGTTGTATACTGGCCACAAATGGGACAGGACCTCGACCAATACTTGAAGGGGTGTCTTGTGTGTGCACAATTTCAGCCAACATCCCTCACACACCCTGCGCCTCTCCAAAAGAGGGGGATGACACTGCCATGGTCAGATTTGCAAGTCGATTTTATTGGGCCCGTGATTCGCTCCTTTAGGTGAAATAAGTACATGTTGACCGTGACATGCTTGTTTACTAAGTGGGTGGAATGTCTCCCGGCCCCAAATTGCAATGCAGAAACAGCTGCTGCCCTGATGATCAACCACATCTTCTTGTGTGTTGGAATACCCCAAACGATCGCGTCAGACGGAGGTAGCCACTTTACTAGCAAAGTAATGACAAAGATGTGGGAGATACTTGGGGTCAAAAGGAAATTACACATTGCCTACCGGCGAGCCTCTAGTGGTGCAGTAGAGAGATACAACAAGACAATTGTGACCATATTAAAAAAGTTTTTGGCAGATTCTGGGCCAAGTTGGGATATTCAATTACCTCTTGTCCTGATGGCCATCAGATCTACTCCTTCATCTGCAACTAAAATGTCACCGTTTGAGCTGATGACTAGATGCAGGATGGTGCTTCCTCAGCATCTGCACTACAGAACCCAAGAGCAGACATTGATCAATGCCTCCACAACTCATGAGTATGTTGAATATCTGAGAAAACACCTTCAACATGCTTTTGCCTATGCTCAGCGAAATCTAGAAAGATCTGCAGACAGCATGAAGACCCACTATGATTTAAAGACTACTAGAAAAGAATACCATGTAGGAGTCCGGGTCTACTTATACAATTTCCAAAGGAACCAGGCCAAACAGCACACATTTTTGCCTAGCTGGAGGGGCACTTTTGAAATTGTAAACAAAATCTCAACAGTCGCCTACAAAATCCGCATCCCCAAAGGCAGTTTGGCAGAGGGGGAAGATAAGTGGGTCCATATTAACCAACTGAAGTGTTGTCATCCTAGGCACACTATGCAGCAACTGCAAGAGTCTTCTGGAACCCCAGAGGGGGTCACTGCAGCTCCCTAGAATTCCAATTATAAAAATATTCCATCTATATAGTCAATAAATTGCCAATAGAAAAATGTGTCCTGATATGTCAAAATGTATGTGCCCACCCCACTACATTAATAGTGGTGGGGAAATGTCTACAAATATGTTTTACTTGGTCATCCTAGAATTGGAAACAATGGAGAGTAAAACCAAGGAGGACCACCGAGGGACCGGAAGCAAAGATCCAAGGGGCCCGGGGTATCGCTCCATACTCACATCAGGACTGGGCGAGGAGAACTTGTCGATCCACCCCTGATTGGAGAAGCTGATGAATTTTGCTATTTGACCCAAAAGAAAAGATGATGAATTTTACCCTTTGAACCAAAAGAAAAGAAACTGATCATCCCAGTCTCGCGACTTCTCTTGATGGATGTTCAATGCCAAATCACGAGGGGGGGCCGGTGGGATGCATTGACCCACTATGCTCTGCCCTGCGACATCACTGTGTGCCGCTTTCACCAGAAACAACAGAATGGCTGCCAAAAAGCCCTATGCATGCTAGAAACCTCTAAGAAGTGTGCAGGGAAACTGGAAAAATAGGCTCCCAATCTACTTTGCCTGTGTCAGTGGTAGAACAGGAGACAACACTGAAAAAACCTGTCATTGGGATGCCCTCAGAGTGAAATGGAACTACCTGAAAAGGCAGTGCTTCATTGCCAGGAAAACCCAGAAGTGCTCTAAAATCCGTTTTCCTTGACTGTTGAAATTGCAAAATAATGGTTCCCAAACATCAGAAAAGATCCAACATCCTTGTTGGGTGTTAACCATCACCTTATTTAAGGAATCCCCATAAGCACAATGTCAGGAGAAGCAGATTTCATCACAAGAATATCCACATTAAACAAAAGGCTTGCCTGGAAAAATCTGGCAGAATATGGGCACAGTGCCGCCGCCTGCCTGTATCAAAGCTGTCATTTACTTACACTGGGAGTTTAAACTTGTACATTAAAATCAAATTGTTGAAAAGAAGAGGCTTGCCATCAAAAGCAATATAGGTTGCTACAATTCAATTTCTATGTTTTAGAAAGACTGGAATTAGAGATCTCTGTGTCTACTTTTGAAATTGTAAAGTCTATTTTAGCAAAGACAATTTTAAACAATGGGCCTCATCACGAGTTGGGCTGTAGCCCTTAAATGCGGTGGTAACGGTATTACAGCTGCATTTAAGGGCTGGCCCTATCACGAGTTGGGCGCTAAATGGGCTGTTTTACCTCCAGCCTTTCTCTGGAGGCGAAAATCCCCTGTTTTCGGCTGTATTACCGCCGGCTGTATTAGCCCGCATAATTAGCGCTGAAAATACCCCATTGAATCCAATGGACCCAATGAGGAATGGGGATTTACCGTTAACACCAACTCGTGATCCGGTGATAATACAGCCGGTCCGGTCGGTGCTAGGGCTATTACAGTCGGTGGTATTACAGCCGGGAATACAGCCCAACTCGTGATGAGCCCCAATGTGTTTTAAAATGAACTGATGCCAGCCACAGAACTTCAAAGTCAAATTCCACGGCGTGCTCCAAACAAAGGTGCTTTCCCTTTGCTCTCTGCCCAGGAACTCTCAGTTAGATGCTAATGAAAGGAGGAGCAGATCTTGCTCTGCTTCTCTGGGGAGAGAAAATAGGCTTCCTGGACTGAAAGGGAATGCAAATTCCAGTGTCAACAGAAACTACTGCCAGCAGGAAGAGAGGCCTGTATTGCTCTTGGCCCTGTAAAACCTTGGGGGCGGGTCCAGACAGATATGTGTATCTGTAAACCACAAGAAAGTATCTTTTTGAAAAAGACTCACAGAGAACTGTGCAAAATTTGTAAAAATCTGTAAAATATAGGGTTGTTAACATGAAAATTCTGCTCCCAGTTTGAAACTACTCTGGACTCTGTGCTATGTTCAGAGACAGGACTACAGAAATTGTGATTTTGTAGCAATTGTGATGATGCTAGAAATATGAAACTTCACAGGATTATGCCCAGATGTGATGGGCAGATATGTAGAAAAATGTGGACAAATCTGACATTGGGTACTCAACCAAAAGCGCGAAAAACTGTCAAATCTGAATTAAAGCTGTTACTGAGATGGGACTCGGATGGATACTTGCTCTACTAAATCTGTGATGTAAATATGTATTGCTAGCAAGTTGGTTATATTGTAAATATGCTTTATGTGAACAATAGATTTACTGTACAGAAACAAAGGGGAGGTACTCCCTGGATTGTAAAATAGAGCATCATCATGGCACCAGAGTTCCTTTTCAAATCAGGAGAGAGGACAGACCCTAACCAATAGGATTCCTAGAGGGTGTGTCTAGTATAATTCAGCCTACCCACCCCTTAGGGAAATACATAAATAGATACAGTTTAGGACCTAGGGACACACACAGATTCACCCATCAACTGATTACTGGCGAAGCACTTTGCAGGAGAAACCCATATCCAAGACTCCAGAACTTTGAAAGCAGAAAGGCCCAATTCCAAAGCTGAACCCTTCTCAGCTTGGCCTATAAAATCTTGTAACCTGATATTACCCCCAGACTTCCAAGGGGCACAACAAAAAGAACAGCCTGACTGCGCTGATTCGGCTTTCTTGCTAAAGAATTCTTGCTAGAATCCAGAGATCCAAACCAGTAGAGCAGAGCTATAACCAGATAGCTGAAACACAGAACCAACCCCTCAGATCCAGTCCAGAGGCTGTGCAGTGTCCTGAGTGCCGTGCTGAGTGCAGAACCGAGCGCCCTGAATCCTGTCCGGTGGGCTAGCAGAATTACAGTCCAGAAACCTTTAACCAGATGCCTATTCCTAACAGTAGTTGTGAGTATCTATAGCATAGAATTCTCCATAACCAATCTCTTATCCTTAAGTAATCATATCCAACCCATTCTATCATATCCAGAACTGTATTGTAGAAAATATGTTGTCTTTCCTGAATCCTTCTCTCCTCCCTATAGTCCTTTGATAATAGTAGGTTTAAATTATCTTTGTGCTAATATATTTGCTGAAGAAAGACAAGTGTCTCGGCGGGCAAAAGTCAGACCGAGGCGTCACTGATCTGGTGGCTGTACCATTGGGTATCTTGTATCTTCATAGACTCCTTAGTGTAAAGAAAATCTGTTTGTTGTAGTTTTAAGAGCACATCTTTCATTTGAAAATCTTGACTCATTCTGAGAAAAACTGACCTCTACTTAAACCTTCATAACTTCCATACCGTGCATGCTAAAAAAAAAATGTAAGTGTCAAATTGAAGCTAACATCCTTATCTTTCCAACTCCTTCTAGTTATTCCGCAATTGCGTTTCTTGCGCACGGAAAGGTTTGCCGTGAATTTTTCATTTGGCTCAATTTCATCACGTGTAAAACAGCTGTTCTTTGCATACAACCTCTGAATTAAGTGTTTAATCTGCTAGAGACTCAATAATCATTGCTAGTGTCTATCTGAAACCATACAAACCATACCATACAAAGCGGCTCCCAGTAGTTTTGTATCCAATTTAGTGAATTAAATCCATTTTTCAGTATTTTTGACCATTCATTCAAAGCCACATTCAAAAGCATTTGACCCGTTTGCCATCATTCCTGTTTCTCTCTTTATGCTTGCTGGGGGAATTTGGGATTGAACTGTATTTGTTGAGTGTTATTCCTGAAACCTGTTTTGCTCTTCTTCCATCTTTTTATACTGCATATTGGGGGGATTTAGTAGTGTGCAGGTGGAAAGAGTGACATTGCATTTGACTGAACCCACACAAAGTATTATTCTATGCTGCATTATTTTTCCTATCCACACTCCTTCTGAGATTGTTGATTGTAACATCACCCCAATGGTGATCCTTGTATAGATATTAAATAGTGTGATATATATATTGAGCAAATCCATAAAATAAATCTTTTAACTTTTCAAAACAGCCTGCTTCCTGGTTCAGTGAGACCGGGGGGGGATTCAAAGAGAGGGGCGTGATATAAGGGTACATCATTCAGAAATAAAAGAACTTATAGACACAAATATATAATTAAGGGTTCCAGCTGTGCATCACACGCTAGGCATTGATTTAGGTGGAGTGCCGGGTTGAAATCACTTACATCTTCTGGCTTGTGATTAAAAAGGAATTAATTGTGACAGTATATCTCATCCTTGTCGCTTTACAGAAATCATTGTGTTTTTGTGTTGCCACAACATTGGTGGCTGATGTAAGCTGTTTATCCTAATTTTACATACATAATAAATTAATAAATACCTTCTTAGTACACACCAGCCTGGTTCCTAGTCCATTTGGGAACTAGGTATTCGCTGGGGTTGTGTGCGAGATGAGTGAAGGCCTTCTCAAAAAGGACTTGAATTGTAGAAATAAACACGTTTTATTGTGTGCCAAATTCATTGTAGGGGAAGGAAATTGCCGACTTGTTTGTGACCATATAATAAACCGCTACACCTGCCTCTGTCCTACATTCCACCTAGGAGAGAGGGGACTGCACTCATGGCATTTACATGCAGCAACAAGATCATTGCCGTTTTAAGATGGCCACCGCCATCATTGTGAATCCAGCACTGACTTTGTGCTGGGAGGAGGGCCTCTTCATTGCACCCTTTTTGGTCAAGATTGCAGCCTTTCCAGGCCTCCCCACAGCTGGCAGGCAAAGCCGGTTAATTTTGTCAAGGAAGGCATTTGGGAAAAGCTTCTAGCCTGTCCGTGCCTGTGCCTGCATCCTTCCTCCCTTCCACCTAGAAGTGAGGGGAAGCACTCATGTCAGTTGCATGCAGCAAAAAGAAGATGGTTGCCATTCTAAGATGACCGCTGCCATCATTGTGAATCCAGCCTCTGTATCTTGCCTTATAGTAACCCTCACTTGTTACCTAACAGCCATCTGCATGCCTGCTAAAGCTCCTCCTGCATTGAGGCAAGGCTTTTCCAGTCTGAACTCACCCATTGCTACTTGTCTTTCTATTTGTCTGCATGTCTGATGAAGGCCCTCATGCCATGAGGTGTGGATTTTCGAGTCTGCACTCATGCTTACCTACTTGTCATATTGCTTGCCTAGCTTCAAAGTGCATTTGCCTACTGCTATTGCATATTATGTAATTCTCTGCACCTTGAGGTGAGACATTTAATTCTGCTTTACCTACTTTTACCTGAACTTCTCCACTCCCCCTTCTTCTTGTTCAGCACTTGAACGTTCCAAATGTACCATTGCCTAGTAGGAATAATTTTTTGGTTTTTCCCCTCATCCTTGTTCCCTGCATTTCTTGTCTTGATGCCTTCTTATTATATCACTTGCACAATCCGAATGTCTCAAGGCCCTGTAGAAAAGTTTCTGTTTTATTTTTCCTCCCATGACCCCCCTTTTTTGTCTTGATGCCCTTTGAAACACCATTTGGCTGGATAGGCGCATTACAAATGATCACTAAATAAATAAATAAGATCCCTCCCCTAAACATCTCTTGAGGGAATAGAGGGAGATATCAAATTGTGGGGTTTAATCAAAGCCCCCAAACCCACAGAACTGAAGGGCCCACTGAAAACAATGACCTGACAGCCTTCATAAAATAAACTTCACACTGAAAATGGGCCTATTAAGGCAGACGCTGGGGTTTCAGCAAGTAACACAAGGAAGGACCATGTGATAAAGACCTACCGTTAATTACAAAAGGAAAAGCAGCATTTTAATTCACAAAGGCACAAGAAATTCAAATGCCCGTTTCACGTGGAAATCAGGATTTTCAAACACTGACACCAAAAATGACCTTGCATGGGCATTTGCAGTTTAAAGCAAGACATGAGAAAAATGTTCCCCCGCTATCACACCAATATTAGGGAAAATACTAAGTGTCTGTTGACAAGGTGGGTCACATGAACATTTCCTGTGGGCCCCAGCCAGACCCTTTTGTTTGGTGTTGGGTAATCTTTGAAAAGGACTCCTCCACTAAAAGCCTGGCTTGCATCCCAGCTGTTTACAACTGCAATAAAAGGTGGCCACTAAAGGTGTTGAAAACAAACTTTCTATTGACTTGGTGTCTCTGAAAGCTAATTTATGTGCAGGGCAGATCGTCTAGCCAGTGCATGGCCAGAATGCAGGGGAGGGGGGCGGTGAAAACTGGAGCTGCATTCAAGACTGAACTCTGAAAAAAATACAGGCTGATTGGTCACAGGCTGGCCAAGAGTGGCAAATATCATGGAGGCAGGAGAGCAACAAGTTGTATAATTTGAAGATTTCCTATTTGTTTAAATGGACTATCAAAATTGTCGCAAATGTGTCCACCTGTGACTTAGGGAAATGTAATGGTGTTCCTAAATGTGTTTGTAACTACTCCGAACGTGTTCCAAATGTAGGAGTTGGTGAACTGGTGGATGGCAAAATTAGGCATTTGGAGAGTAAATTGCATGTGCATAATTATTATGCTTTTTGTAAAAATGTCTGAAAATTGCCAAATGTGCACGCAACATAGTATGGACCCAGTTGTCATTTTATTTAATTGCCCAGGATTAGCTGAAAACAAAATATGTACATTATGGCAGTTACTAGTAAATCGCACAGTTTTTGACACATAACTTCATTATTGCCAACAGTTGACATGAAAACACAAGGGGATTTCAAATGGGAGTTGCCATATTTCAACTCTAGACTCCTAATCCAATCCTGGGAGAGAGGCTGGACTGGGGGGAGAGAGAAGAGTAACTGTCCAATCCTGTTTGTGGGAATTCTAGCAGTGCACTGCCCACAATTGAAATCTTGATGGTGTCATCACTGGTATATAAAGGGAATGCACTATGAGAGAAAGGGAGAGCTGCTAAAAATTACCACCCAACAGCCACAAGGAATCACCAAAGCAGATTGCTGAGATTTTATCTGGGTGAAGAGGTCTAATGCTGGGGATGCCCAAACCTGACTGGGCCCTATGGTGAACAGCTGGCGACCATCCTTGAGAGTGAAGTGACCAGACCCCTGTCGTGTCTTGCAAGAGGGTCCTGAAATAAATACAGCTGGTTTTCCTGAACTTTAAACAGAGGTTTTAAATGTAAGAAGAATGAGCAATTTGAAACCAAAAGGTGGGGGAGTCTGCTTTACTTAAATCATTTCCCTTTATAGTGGGCGGAGGAGGAGGGGACAAATCTGTGTAGATCCTTAGCTTATTGAACTTAAATAAAAATATTAATTTTATTAGTTTCCCATTTCCTTGAACACCACTGTTTTTTTTTTCTTAAATTTCAAAATTAACAAATCTCATTCCCAGTTTGCACTGAAAACTATAGCTTGTAATTTAATCGGGTAATCATTCTGTCCAGCTTCTTCAACACAGGCCTTTAAGTGGAGAGGGGGTCTGAAATCTAAAATTCCCCAAATCATCTCAATTTTTCTTTCCAGCTTCCCCAACACAGGCCTTTAAGTGGAGGGGGATCTTAAATCTAAAATTCCGCAAATCAACCCAATTTTTCGGCCCAGCTTCCTCAACACAGGCCTTTAAGTGGAGAAAAGTCTGAAATCCAAAGTTCCCAAATCAATCAAATGTGTCTGTTCACACAGACCAAAATAGTGGAGGTCTGAAAACAAACTGATAAATCAGTATGTGTTTATTTTAAAGCAGAAGTGTGGGTGGAATAAAAGTTGCCATATGAATGTGTACTAATCTGTTAACCAAACTGCTATCCTGTTAAGCGTGCAGAAAAATAGAACCTGCACAGCACTACGTATGATCTTTGTGCTCTTACAGAGACATGGGGAACTAAGGCTGCGGCTGCCTCCTTGAACTTAGCTATTCCAGTCGGCTATACCATGATTAGGAAAGATAGGGTGGAAGGGAGAGGAGGCGGCATGGCTTTCATTCTAAAGGATGCCTTAACAGTCTGGTAAACAGCTGGGCTCACCATTGAGGGGATAGATTCCATCCACATAAAAATCGGCATGAATGCAGAAGCCACTGCCAACTTTGTCCTAATCTATCTTCTTCCATCATTAAAAATTGACCTATCTGAGGCAATTAGTAATTACCTATTAACTCAGCTTACAATCACTTCAAAATACATAATTTTGGGATATTGTAATCGCTGGTTAGGTTATAGTCATAACCAGGGGGCCATTGATTTACAACTGTCACTAAGTAATGTAGGATTCTCCCAACACAGGATGTCCCCAGCTCATGCTCTGGGTCACATATTGGATTGGCTCTGTGTTTTAACTACTACCTGTAGCGAGGTGAGTACTAGTATATGCCCATGGTCGGGCAATCTTTTGTAAACTTCTCCATAATGGTACCTTTTATAAATAAATAGAACCACAAACTACTGCGAAGAATATCTTGCAACCCAAAGCAATTAACAATTGCTAATATCGAGCCACTGATTGGTAATCTACTGGATTTCTCATCAGAAAAAGACCTGACGGCTCAAGAAATGGCCATAGCATTAAGTCATAATTTGACTAGCATATTAGATAAATTAGCCCCACTAAAACAGAAAAAGGTATGCAAAGATGAAAATAATAAAAAGAGTTGGTTCTCAGAACAAGTGAGAAAACTAAAATCGGCATCGATGAAAGATTTTTATGTTTGGAAACGCACATTTAATCCAGATTCACTAGCCATATATAAGAAAGCAGTCATGGATTATAAAAATGCCATACTCCAGGCGAAGAGAAACTTTCATAACACCCATATAAGTAATGCTGATTCTGACACTAAAGAATTGTTTCAAATATTAAAGGAACGGGAAGTCACGCCGGCTCCATCGGGCCTAGTTGAAACAAATGACAAGCAGTGGTGTCAACTTATCCAAGACGGTCTGCTAAATAACTTGCACAATATCTGATCAATAATGCTTGAAAGAAAGAAGCAGAATTCTGCGTCTTTGGATATTATTCCTCCCAAAGTCTTTAAAATGAACATAGATATTCCTACTTTTAACTTTCACCCAATAAGTGAACTGGAATTAGAAAAAAAATTATTGGGCAGATGAAACTATCACAGTGCAGAGGAGATGTTTGTGCATGAATGATAATTAAATCCTGTGCTCCATCTTTAGTAAAAGCAGTCTACACCTTCGTTAATGCCTCACTTATGGAGGGTAAAATGCCAACGGAATTAAAACAAACTATGGTTACTCCAATTATCAAAACATGTGTCATGAGTCAAAACTTGTCGAAACATGTGTTGGTAGCAATCAATCAAGACAAACAACTTATTAAAGACATTTTTGTTTTGATAATATTTATTCAAACACAATTTTTTCAGTGACTCATGAGAAATTACAGGGCATAGCGTGCATGGCCAGCTCTTGTAATTGAATTGGAAATTGGGCTGAAAAAAAAAAACTGACATTAAGCAGTTTATTTTGAGGCACCTGGCCTGGGGAGGGAAGGAACACCCTGTGTTGCGAGTGGCCTCTCAATGTGTTGAGGGTAGCCTCTCAATAAACCCTTACAAACTGAGGCTGGGATTTGGCTGGCTAGTTTTGACTCATGACAAGTGCATTGTGACAGACTATTCATTTTGAAGTAATTGCATTAAGGCGGAGTGAAAGTCATGTTTGTTTTGTTAAAATGCAGTGTGGATTTGACCCGTATGTTCCAGAGAGGTGTATAAGTGAACAATTAAGAATGGGTAAGATTTGATTTTTGATTCGGCATTGTGAGTGGAAATTAATTGCCCCTACACAAAGGAAAGGCTACAAAAAAATGTCAAAACGGCAATTTAAAAAAAAGAATGCAATTGAATTAGAAGATGCCAGGAGACATTTCCTTTCTAAGCTGTTCATTCATGGTGAGTGGACTGAGGCAGATGAAGGGAGCTGGCAAGATAAAATGATGCAAGATGTTACATCAGAAGGAATTGACATTTAGTGTGGAGGTGGGATACGGCACAAAGCAGTAGAGGCATATATATGACCCAAAATGCTCAAGAAGAATTGAGTCAAATGGCTCAGCTCACAGTTTATCTATACTTCCACCTGCAGTTAGTGGAAGAACGAGTGCAGAAGAGTGAGGCCTGTGTGCAGACTCAGACTTAAATTCTAAAGGAGGTGCAGAAATAACAAACAGCGAGAAGATGAAGCACAGCAGAGCCATGTTTTTGAGGTAAAACAAGAAAGCCTCATGGAAGATGAGTTAAAAACCCAGCAGCAAGAGAGTGCAAAGCATGAAACATAGTTTTCTGCACTGTAAGGTGCACATAAGGAGTGTGTGGAAAATTTGAGCACACTGCAACATAAGATCAATGATCAGACTACTTATAGTAGAGGGATGTTAGATGACCTTATGGCCTTTCAATTATAACTAAATGAATTGAAAAATTAGAACAATCATTTAATTATGAAAGGGGTTGATTCCCAGATATTTCTGAAGGTACTTAATTTAAAACGACAGACAATTCAACTGAGGAAGGTAAGAGGCCTCTTGAACCAGGAGAATATTGTCATTGCACAGTAGGTTCATCAGTTGAAAATGGATGCAGAAAACAGTTAGTCAGGTTCTCAGGAACGGATTGGAAATAGGCAAGAAAATGTAGAACTCATGGAAAGTGTGAGGCAAGCGGAAGCTGACGTGTTGTTACAGGTGACACAGTGTAGAAACATGCAAGAGAAAGAGATAGGTCTTTTGAAAACAAACCACTTTGAATATGCACACACAATGCAGGCCTCACAAAATGAAAGTGAGTCAAATAACAATGAAATTAGAGAATTGAAAGATCGATTCAATGCCCAGAGTAAAGTGCAAAGGCCAATCAGGCCTGCTGTTGGAGTTAAAAAGCCAGCTCTCCGAACACCATTAGAAAATAAGGACAGAGAGAAGCAGGTGTGAGAGTTTGACAAATGAAATTGAAAATTACAAACAGGCATTGAGTCACCCTGACTGATCAGGGTATGGGAAAAGGCCCTCTTATCGGCTAATGCCCTCCCCATCCGAAATCACATGCAAGTTAACCACAGCCATCTATGACCCAACTGTGACTCACCTAATGCGTTCCACTTATAAAGCCCAAGGAAACATGAGGCACCTAGACCTACCCAGGCCTACCCAGACTGATCCAGAAGGGCAGTCCTTATCCGAGATGGATGAGTACTCACCTCTACCACACAAAAGGGAAAATGATAGTACCTGTGTACCCTGGAAGTTAAGAATAATCCAGCAAGTTCTTCAGACCATGAAAACTCCCTTGAGAGAACATGAGGGAGATGGATGTAAAACAAAAGAGATCACAGGTGGACCACTAAGCTCGCTTTACTGGAGAAGAGCATTCAAAGCTTCAGCCCAGGATGGGCATATTAAAAATCTCCTTACATTTGGAGCAAGGTGTCAATTTACCCAGACTATCTGGGATGGGGGAGACTGCACAGTTGAGTCACTCTGAGGAGGAGACTGATTATTATCCTGTTCCAAGTTTGGGAACATTTAGATTTGTATGAACAAATGATATCCTCATTTGGAATGAGGCGGAAATCGGCGGAAAAGTGAGGATGAATGTTATGAGAGGACACCTGAGCTTGCCAGGAAAGGTGGCGGTTTCCATGCTGCGGATACAAATCAAGATGTAAAGTAAGTTGTCAACAGAGAAAGGGCACTTGGAGTCGCGCTTCTAATCCTGTTCTACCCACCAGATGTATCTTTTGAAACCGACGAGGAAAGCGAGCCTGCAATGGCAGACAAATAGCAACAGGCTGAGAACAGTGGACCGGCATGCAGCGTCTCGAGCCGCGGGTTGAATTAGTCTGAAATTGAGAAGACAGAGTTAGATCTTAGAGAGGTTAGATTGGAAGAACAGAGGAGGAAGCCAAAGCCTAGATTATCACACTTACGGAGTGTTGTCGGAAGAGAGTAGCAACGAATCCACACGTTGTAACTGCAGGTTGATATGCCATGCTCTGCAGAGGGGGCGGAGCCACAACAACCTCAGAGAAACGGGAGATTGTACTGCAGCAGGCAACATGTGTCGCCATCTTGGGAGTAAAGATGGCTGACACCCATCTGCGAGACCACTGATGCCAAAGGGACTACCGGTTCCTGAAAGATGTTACAGAGTCTTCTACCCATGAAATGTTACAACCCAAAGAGCAATGGGTAAGTAGGAGAGGCCAAAGAAGAACCCACTTTGTGGAGGAACTCCGGATCATCCCCTTTGAAAGAGAAGTATCCCCAGAGGATTCAGGTAAGGACATCTACTCTTTCAGGATTTGGGGGATCTCTCCCAAGAAAAATGGGCCACAAAAGACCCTGAATTGGACTCGGTAAGTATGCAAACAAAGCCAGATCAAGAAACTATTCTACCCCAGAAATGTGAGCCAGACAAGGCAGAAATTGAGGTGTCCTTCTCCCAAACCGGTTCTGAGAACTGCCTCCAAGTAAATGGGGACAGCAAAGAATCGGGGCAAAAATAGGGTTCCCCAAATCCACCCATTTCCAGTTGTAAGATTTTCTTTATAGATTTACAAACTCAAACACAAAATATTGCCCAATACCACATGGCGTCGGAGTTCAACATTAAGAAAATGATCACCGGCCTGGCAAATAACATGAAGAGATAGAAGGCAGATTTTACACACCGGTAAGGGTGTTGGGTCAGTGTGAATTATAAGCTCTGGTGGATCCCAAGCCACCCTCCTGTCCAAAAGGCCTTTGATCAACTAAAATAAGGACAGGGGGAGGGCCACAAAATTCCCCTCACAGCACTTTCCAGACAAATCCAAAGTTTCAACGTGAATGACATTTCCATCTAAAGGACTGCAGACCTGGAACTCAAAATTGGGTGACATAGGTTAAAGCATCCAGTGATAGAAGTGATGCCACAGAGTACACCTTGTTTACTGGGGAACAATCTCCTGAGGAGGTTATCACCTCTGATCGACTGTATAAACAAGATCCTCTGGACCCAGACTAACCAGCCTATAAAGTTAAAAGTGAGTACCAATTATGTAAGCATTGATGGTACCTGTCATTTTATTGATCAACTTTAAGAGAAAGTAGAATTTCATTTCATGAATAGCCAGGTCCCAGACATCACTGTCAGCTCTGTAGGAGAAGAAACTGGTGATGGGAATCCTTCTCCGTTCTTGAAAAATCAACCCTACTCCCAGTTTTAAGTGGCAAACCACACTGGAAGGGGATACATTGCATGTTTTGTTTATTTTTCCTGAAATGGGCAGATGCCGAGACTGTAGCATGGCACGAGGCAGCCAGCAGAGAGGAGGATGATGAAGTGGGACCTCTGATAGCATGGAGACAAATGGTAGCCACATTGTCGAGACCCTCCCAAGACAATTTTAGCGAACATGACACATCTGAGAATGGCGAAGGGGATTAACCCCAATAGAAGGGAAATCCGAGGAATTGAGGTGGAAGTTCAAGTTAAAGAGGGGTGTGGGGGGAAGACAGTAATACATAACATGCAACTGTACGCTAAGAATCCTGTACCTAAAATGTTGGGTGTGATGGTTATGTTTTGTTTGTTATAAAAATCAATAAAAATTAAAACAAAAATACAAAAAGCATACAATATCATACACAATTCATACAGTTACAGAATAAGACCAATAGCATGGAGAACACGAACCAGAGCAATGAGTAAGGATACATTTTCGACCCCCATAAGTCTCAACCATAACAATTCCTTTGAATAGTCAGAAGTAAAAGTGTCCAGTTCCATAGAAAAGGAAATAGTTCTGATTGAAGTCAGAGCTTGGCAGTCCAAAATCCAATGTCTTAAAGTTTTAAAACCAGTCTGAGCATTAAAAAAAACTCAAGTCAAGAATGAGTCATCAGATGGAGCCGTGGACCAGTGTTTAATTCTCACCTTAGTGTGAAACTGATTCAATTTGAATCGCAAGTGCAAGTTACAAAACTTGTTACATGGAAATCGTCTCAAATACACTGGTAGTTGGCCTCTCCTAAGTCGAAACCTAGCATACTAGAGGTACGAACAATATGGGGATAGGGCTTCGAGAGTCAATCTCCAATCAACCCAGAGGAGTTTAGATATTGCCACATCGGTGTTGGACATTAGCTCCAGCTCCGACGAACCAATTTCGTCCAACAGATTGTGCATGTTGTTCATATACTCAGTAAATGATTTAACAGAACAATCCTCCAATATCTGATGCAAATCATTGAAAAGAGAGTTGGGCTGGGGGACAAAAACATGTGAAAGATCAACAGTTGCCGTCATTGATACCGAGCCTGTAAAGATGTTGAATTCAATTCATGGTGTAAAATACAATTTGGAATGGATGTCAAGAGCCCCAGAACACTCTTTGAAATAAGACCCAGGAAGGAGTGAAGATATAGACCCATGTTTATAGACGTCATATTTACCTCACACAGTAGAACTGGCTCATTTTTACCCAGATAGTAATTTAGGATAGGAAGAATGTAAAATCTACTCAAATTCCCCAAACAACTGTTTCATGTGAGGTAGCAGTGGTGAAAGCTTATCCTTCAAGACTGCCTTCCACATAGTTATGTAGGAAATGTTCATTAAGTTGTAGCCTAGGTAAAAAAGAGATGCCACCAACTCAACCCTTTTCTCCCCCACAAACCACCACATGGTTTTAGGTTTCTTGTTCTTGGAAAAGATTACACCTTAGATTTGGTGCCATTGGCCACCAAATTATTCCTTTGCGGTATAGGAGTGAAAAATATTATGTTTTTGTTGGAGACCACAGAGAGTCCTAGCTAGCAGTATAATATCGTCTGCGAATGCCAACCAGTGAATTTTCAAGTGACACAACCTTACAGGTACCATATCATGGGTATGCCACTAGTCTTCTATGCCACTTAGGTAGATGTTGAAGAGTGTGGGTGCCAGGATACAGCCCTGTCTAATACCAAGGCTGACCGGAATAGGCCTAGATACCACCCTTCCCTATTTAAACAAATTCTCAAATTGGAGTTTTGATGTAAAAGTTCGATCAACTGAACTAATTTAGGTGGAACCTTGTATTTGAGCAGTTTGTCCCATAACAGCTTATGAATAACACAGTCAAATACTGACGGTAGGTCCAGCAAGCCCATATGGTTGTTGCCACCCTGATTGGAATGTACATTATACAATAGATGTTTCAGTAAGGTGGCATTAAGGGCATTGCCCCTGTTTTGCCGAAAGCCCACCTGAAAACAAGATAAGGTGTCGTACTGCCTCATGAAAGTGTTTAGATCTCTCAGCAACAGAATGTTAAAACCTTACTTACTGAGTCAATCAAGGTGATAGGCCTATAATTGCCCGGGTCACTTGTGTCTCCCTTTTTGTAGATGGGAATGATAATAGACTGGGACCACGAGAACAGAACTCTGTGTGATGCGTAAATAAAATCAAAATGTGTTTTTGGAAAGTAGGCCCAATGAACAGGGTCCTTTTTCAATAGGAAGGGAGGAAGACTGTCCGGGCCAGGGGCCCTAGACAGTTTGAGTTTGTTTATGATATGTTATGATATGGCATTTATAACATGCCTATACAAAAGTGACGAGGCAAGGGAGGGGGAACAGAGGGAAGACAGAGACAACGATCTTACTAGGCCAGGTGACATTGAGATTGTGCAAGTGCAGGGGAAGGGGGAAGGGGAAAAGTGCGTGGGGCAAGAGGGTGGGGAAGTGCAGTACATGGGATTGACAGTAAAAAAAATAGAATAAATAAAAGCAATAAGTAAAAAGTGCAGCCAGCTGTTGGCAAGTGGAAGTGCAGACATCAGGTGTCAAGTGCTGGTGGGGGACTGTAAATATACAAAAAATAGTCCCCAAGTGTAGGGTTTGCCAGGGAGGCAGTGCAGGTATGCAACTGGTGAGGGAGGGGACATGGGCCCGAGATCAGAGAGTGGTCAGGTGACCAGTGCAGTATCAGATTAGCCAGGATTTCAGGAGGTGAGAGGAGGAGAGAAAGCAGAAGCAAAGAGGAGGGTTTTGAGGTGCTTCCGGAACCAGAGATGGTTCTCCTCAAGTTTCAGAGAGGCAGGGAGGCTGTTCCAGAGGGAGGCCCCGGCCAAAGGAAGAGATCTACCACCAACTCTTTGCTTGGAGTAGCGACTGACCCTGAGGGAGTTGGAGGTGGATGAGCGAAGAGCTTGAGAAGAAGATATTTAGGGAATGAGAGTTGAAGGTATTTAGGCCCCAGTCCCCAGAAGGCCTTATGGACAACGCAGATGGTTTTGAACTTAATCCTCACAGCCACTGAGAGCCAGTACAGAGATTTCAGTCCTGGTGAGATATGATCCCTGGGCCTGAGGCCAAGGACAAGTCTTGCAGTCCTGTTCTGGATGAGTTGCAGAGGGCGCAGAGTAGAAGCAGGCAGATTTAGAAAGAAGCTGTTGCAGTAGTCCAACCTAGAGAGAACCAGAGCTCTGGAGACAGTGAGCTTCTGGGGGAAGGTGAGGAAAAGAAGAATAGCTATATAACCCAAGTTATATCCTCAATATCCCAGGGACAAAAGCTGTGGACAACAGAGCTACCAAAAGGATCTGGGAAATTCATGAATTTAGCCAGAATGCTAAATTTCTTAGAAAACAAAGACACTGAGGTGTGTTCTTGGATGGCATTGGCGGCGGAAGAAATGCTAGCTTCATTTGTGTTGCTAATGCAGGCCCAGAATTGTCTAGAATTAGATTTTAGTAAAATCCTCAACATGGATTGATTATCTCTCAAATAGAGATCATACTTTAAGGATTTGACAGAATGTCTGTGCTACTAGCACACAAGTTTCTTTTAATTTGTATACTCAACCACACAGATATGCTTCCCCTTTAGAAGCTTAATGTCCAATCGCTTTTGCCCCTTAAAAGCTTTGATCCTAGGATCAAAGTAATGCAGTTATGTTTTTTGTTGATACTCCAATCTCAACGGATACATTTTGATACTTTCTAGAATGCGTGTATCCAAAGGTTTGAAACCACTTGGTCATGAACCCTAATCAAAATCACTGGATCTTCACAATGTTGCATATCCCCCTGGAATAAAAGGTTAATTAGCTTGTTGTACGTACTCCCATCCAGCGACAGGACAGGCCACCCCTAGCAGATGTAACCGGGACCAACATAGGCCGTACTTCATGCTTTGAGATTGATAATTTCAGAGAAAAATGTATCATCAGATTGATCATCAGATGATCCCATACATGGGGATCAACAAAAGCCAATTTACTACACATAGATTACAAGGTTGAAGAGACTAAGAAATAGTCAATCTAAGATACAGCGGAGCCCCTATGCCAGGTGTAAGTAAATACATTTGTGGACTCTATGGTGTCTAGTTGTTGCAAATCCCAATATGTCATGAACGCATCCCATGCAAGATCCCACGTAAGATTGTTATTGTAAACTCAAAGGACATTTTACACCAGTCCAAAATTAGAAGAAACCTTGAGTGCCATGGAAACTGACAAGGAAGAACCTTCTCAAAGTCTGACAGACATTCTGAAAAAGAGTGAACAGTTGTTTTTCCCTATTCAGTTAAATTAGGGGGAGGAGCCAGTGCTCGCCAGAGTATGCCTGAATAATGGAAGGAGCTTCATCAGTGAAGGATTATTCAGGAAACTCCCAAAAGATCAGACCATTTCCGCATTTGAATTGATTGATGAATGGGAAGTAGGTCTGAAAACTCCAAACTCCAAACATTTCCTGGCTAGCAGGTGTATGCTAAAAATATCCATTGGCAACAAAAGCATAGAACATAATTGTTGGGTTGTGAGAGATGTCCCTTCCACCTTTTATCTGGGAAGTTTTGCAATCAATTTAGACCTAATTAATAATAAAGCCTGGTCCCAACTGGGAGGTAACCCCCTGGGCTTTGATAACACTGAAAAAGTATTGCGTTCAGCCCAATTACTGCCTTATGTTGTTGAATTTCAAGTGCAAGAAGAGGTTACCATCCCAGGACAGGTTCTAGATTTTACTATTCCCCTCAAAACTAAGCGAGGACAGGACATCATACATCAGGAAGCCTATAAACATTAAAATTCCCACCTCTAAAAACCAGGTTTGTATTTAAATCTGACACCTCTAGTAGACCTAGAACACAACACCATTTGAATATTGGTGGATAACAGCAACCCTCGAAGTATCACTTTGGGCATAGACACCTTTATTGGAATTGTGGTTGATGCACAATGTTATTCCATTGGTTTTGGTAATGAAATCATGGGACCAATCCCAAATGACTGTTTCGACATCAGCAACTATATTCCTCCAGAAAAGGCTTTTACTAGGCACCAGGAGAATTTCATGATGTACTCTTCCTGCCTCTACGGGGTGGAAGAGGTGACCTGAAGTCAGAAAGGAGGAGGTAGTGTTCAGAGTCAAGAACCACGAGCTCCAATCCTTGAAACCTACTGTTCAGTTCAACACCATCAAAAGAGATCTCTCCACCCAACCGGAGGATACGGGTGAAATTGCAAAGCCCAAGGTCTTTCTAGGTTTCAAGCAGATTGTCAAGGAAAGGATCAATCTTGCTGGTGCCTGTGAGACTGAGGAGTAAAAACAAAAGCTGAAACAGGTCTTTGAGGCATTCAGAGATATATTTTCAGTGGACTCATATAACTACGGATGCACCTTTATTCATTCAACCACCATACCCACGGATCCCGAGATGGCTCCTGTATTTGTGAAACAATACTGGTTACCCCTCGTGTCCATGGAATCACTCACCAACATTATTAAGAATTTACAATTCAGTGGGATAAATCATCCAATCCACAGTACCTTCAACAATCCGGTACAAGGGATACTCAAACCAAACGGTCAATGGACACTATGTGAAGACCTGAGCAAGATGAGCAAAAGGGTCCATGTTTCAAGATCGACACTTCCATATTTTGATCAGAGGCTGTCACAGATCTAAGAGCCAGAGGTGTACACCGACATTGACCTGACCAATGGCTACTGGACAGTACCCATGAGTATGGAAGACCAGAACAAGCTTTCCTTTACCTTCGGGGGCAGCAATACATGTGAACCTGTACACCCATTGGATGCATAAACTCCAGCAATGAGTTCAAAATCTTCCTACAGGAGTCATGCCTGACCTGGGCAAAAGCGGAAGCCTGTCCTATGTAGATGATGTTCTGATCAAGAGCTCAACTGTGGAGGAACACATAGCCGAAATCTGCTATGTTCTAACCCAGTTGCAGAAAGCTGGAGCAGAACTGTCCTTTCAGAAGGCACAGTGGTGTAAGAACCGAGTGAACTACTTAGGGCACGAGATCACTCCTGAGGGTCTTAATCCCCATGCAAAGAAGGTAGAAGTCTTCATGAAATGATAAGACCCTACCATTCTGCGATAATTAAGAAGCCTTCTTGGACTCACTAATTATAGTCGGAAGTTAATTGAAGACTACGCAGAGGTCACTCGAACCTTGGTCCATTTATTAAAGGCCGTTGTCAAGTGGGAGTGGGGTCCGGAGCAAGCCGAGGCAGTTAAACAACTGAAAATAAGCCTTTCCCAGACTCCTTGTTTGGTGTACCCCGTAAAGAACAAGGAGTTCTTCTAGGAGACAGGGTTTTCAGATACTTGCCTAACAGAGGTGTTGTATCAAAAGCACGACATGGTCAACCAAGTTATCTCATGCGTTACCAAAACATTGTGCTCTATGGAAGAAAAATTCAATGACTGCAAGAAGGTACTCTGGAAATGGTGTGGGCGTTGAACAATTACTGCCCATTCATCTAGTGGGAACATATCATTGTCAAGATTCCTCAACAACCCTTGCAATATCTCCAAAGTAACCGAGTCAGGGCAGGGAACGTCAATAATTCCAGAATTTCTTCCTGGATTCAGTCCATGCAAGGCTTTTCTGTGGAGGTCAGATATGCCCAAAACAAGAAGAGTCCCCTAGTGCAAGGGTTGGTGAACTTGCATGATTGTGTTCAAGAAAACTGTCTTGAGGGTGAAAGTCTAATGACCAACAACAACATGGAGGCATTCTTAACTTTCTCGCACAAGGTCTATGAAGAAGACACATGTCAGAGGATACCCAGCGTATATGTGGATGGGTGCTCCTATAATGTTGATAACATCATGGAAAAATAACTAGTGGCTGGCATTGGGAATGCAAGAAGAAAGCTACCCCGGAACCCTCTGCTGGTTATAAAATAGGACCCCAAAGTAGTCAGGTTGCAGATTTGAAGGCCGTTCATCAATCCATCCACACTGCAGTGCACCACCAACTCAATGATCTGGTCATAATCACTGACTCTGATTATGTCAGGAATGGGTTTGTGGAGCACCAGATTAACTGGAAGAATCGAGGCATACTTTGTGCCAACAATAAACCCTTAAAGCATGGCAAACTGATCCCCTCAGCTATTTGGTGAACTCCAATTACATTACCATCTATTGGAAGAAGATAAAAGGTCATTCCAAAATAGAGGGGCCAGATAAGACTGTGAATTACCTGGCTGACCAGCTGGTTAAAACCAGAGCCCTGCAGGGTGCTTTCATAGAAATGGAATCCCTGCTGGGGAAAATCCAAGTTGCTGCTGCTAATAGTGAAGTCTTGATTGCCGAGTGGAGTAAAGATACCCCAATGCAGATTTGATCACTGCACAGAAAGAGGATCCAATAATTGCAAAATTCTATCAACACATTGAAGACCCCATGAGTTTTCCCCTAACAGTCGGATTATACCAGTAAGAGCATATCTAGGTGTTGATGATGTTTTCCAAGGTGCTCCGGATCTAAGCCAGTTTGTTGGTATGGAGAACCCTATCTGACTGTGACCAGTGGGTGGTACCTACCATATTACGGAGCCTAATGTTGAACCACACCATGACACAGCCATTGCCATTTCTTTGGGGGTTTTACCCGACATTATAAATCTTGCAAGAGTTTACCTACTGGCCACTCATGGGCCAGGAACTCCCGTCCACTCACACAAAATGCTAACTGACAAAAAAGAAGAATGACACTGCTTTGGTGAGATTTGAAAGTTGATTTCATCAGGCCAGTGATTCACTCCTCCAGTGGAACCAAGTACATGTTGACTGTGACATGCTTGTTCACAAAGTCAGTAGAATTTCTTCCAGCCCGAACTGTAAGACGGAGGCAGCTGCTGCCCTAATGATCAACCATATCTTCTCTTGTTTTGCCCCCCCAAAGGATTGAGTTGGATTGAGGACACCATTTTATCAATGAGGTGATAGCAAAGATGTGGGAGATTGTAGGGGTAAAAAGAAAACTCCACATTGCCTACCGCCTGGTCTCAAGTGGGGGGGGTGGTAAAGAGATACAACAAGACAATTGTGAGTATCTTAAAGAAGTTTGTGGAAGGCCCTGAACCCAGTTGGGATATCCCATTACAGCTTGTCCTGATGGCTATTAGGTCCACACCATATTCTGTAACAAAGATGTCTCCATTTGAGCTTATGACCGGACAAAAAATTGTGTTACCTCAGCATCTGCTCTACAGAACTCAGGAGCAGACATTGATAAATGCATTCCACTACTCATTATAACACTGAAAATGTAACAAAGCAACTTCAGCACACTATTTCTTATGCTCAATGCAATTTCTTAAAGTCGGCTGAGAATGAAGTAGGTGACATGGTTTACAGGTACAATTTTCAAAGGAATCAGGACAAGGAGCAGACATGTCTTTCTCTTGGCATAGTGTCTATGAAATTGTAGATAATATATGCCGTGTTGCCTACAAGATCCACATCCAAAAAGCAGAACAAACAGAAGAAAAATGGGCCCACGTCAATCAGTTGAAAATATGTCATCACCGACAAGCTTTGTGACTGATTGAGGTATCTAAGAAGCCTGAAGGTACTCTCACATCTACTCCCCAGGGATCATTTGTTCAGGTTGCCTGGGAAGGGCCATCTCTTTTGGATCCCAACCCTGGCGGTGGACAAGTGAGGGAGAATCACCTGGGTGTAGGATCCTTGGAGATTGGAGACAGGGTACCTTAAGGCGAGACATAGTATACCCCTTTCACTAACACTGACCGACCTGACCCTCCCACAGTTTTCATGGGATATTGTCAATCTTATCCCATTTGTCCCTGTAGTCTCCCACTAAGTACTGAGAAGAGGAAGAGACAACTAAGAGTATTGCACACTTCCTATTGCAAAAACCACTCTAGTACTGAGACGAAGAAGAGGGGCCTAGAGGCATACAGTAATGAAGATCAGGCATGCCACACTAACAGGCTTATACAAGGTCAGGAAACTGAGTCTAACCGACTTCACCTGCAGCGTGTTAAGAATTGGAAAGAGCATTAAAGGTGGAGCCCAAGATCATATGGCAGGAGGAGAAGGCGAAAGGATGCTGAGCGAGTGAGAGAGAAAGAGAGAGAGAGATACAGAGACAGAGACAGAGACAGAGAGAGGAGAGAATCCCCTGTGTTCGAACATGACCAGGAACCAGAAAAGCCGCCACAATCCCGGGAGACCTGCTCAAGGAACTTTTCAGGAACTCTCTTATTGGAAGACAGACAGCAGGTGCTTCCATACAGCAGAGGTGGAGCAGAGCACAGAAGCGTGCGTGTGCGCAGCAACGTAGCTGGCGAACTGGTGGTGTGTTTCCTGTCCGGGAAGAGCCGCCAACAAAAGCAGCTGCAACAAATCAGTAAGTGTCAGAAGAAATTGGGGAGACCGGAGCGCTCCGAAGGGACCGCCAATAAGTAAGAGTTCACAAACACAAGTAAATGTTGCATCTATTGAATACTGTACTGAAAGAAAGTTCCTATTTATGTGAGCACTAGTGAATACCGCATCTACTGAGTAGCAAACTCAAATAAAGGTGCTATTTGAGTCAGCATAAGCAAAGGCTGCATTTATTTGTATACCAAACTGAATGAAAGTTGCTATTTTAATTAGCACCAGTGAATAGTGCATCTATTGAATATCGAACTGAAAGAAAGGTGCTATTTGAGGGAGCACAGGTAAATGCTGGATTTATTTGAATCCAGATCTGAAAGAAAGATGCTATTTGAGTGAGCACAAATGAAGGCTACATATATTGAAAATCTAACTGAAAAAAACTGCTATTTGACTAAACTCTTATGTGCTTAATGGTGAATGAACACTCTAACCCAAATAAATATATCAAATGACACATTGCTAGTAAAACACAATATGAACAGGATCAAATAACTGTTACGTTCACCTGGCTCCCACAGAGGCGTCCATCTGGACCGGACTGCTGCGGTCTCCACCAATGTGACGCGTAGGGCCGAGATGACGGGCTGGACTGGCCCACCTAGCTTCCTTCGCTTGGCCCATAGGAATATTCTTCTGCAAGTGGAGAAAGGGAATTAACCACCCGTGGAGTTGAGCGTAAATCCCCCCACCTCGCTGTTCTCCCCACTGATCACCTTGGATGTTCCCTCTTATAGTCTCACCTGATGATTTGAAAAGATGAGCTCTCCATCCTGCATTGAGCACAGAGGTGCCTAGATAACCAGTTGCTTCACTGGCTCGAAGGAATTGGTGAGTTCCAGGACAATATTGACTCCGATATTCCCGGCAAGACGCTGTAAGTATGTAGTTCGTAAGAGTTCAAATGCCTGACTTTCACTCTTGTCTGATTCCTTGCAGGTTGCAGCTTGACCCTACTGAAGAGTTCCTCGTGGCAACCAGTAATGTTCTGGTAAGGATTTGTATTATCCAACACAGTTCGATAAAATAATGTCCATATGTAACCTGTTGCTTTCTCCCTTATTCAGGCGCTGAGAGAAAGTATGAAGTCTCGGGGAATAATGCCTCCGGTGGTAAAATTAGGTAACTTTTGTGGTGAGGAGGGTTCCCCTTGTTAGTCCCTTGTTTCACCTTGCTGTCCTTTTGTTTCCCCTTAAGGGCCGGGATTCAGCTAGGATGCAGTGGAAGCTGCGCCGACCCGTGAAGAAGAATAGTACCCCCGGTGGTAAAATCAGGTAAGTCTATGGGGGGTATTCCTGTGTGTATTCCCTTGGCTCACCTTGCTGTTCTTGTCTTCTCCTTAGGTGCCTGAGTGTGGCGGTAACATGCAGGAGGATGCGGTGAAATGTGAAGATGCTGCGAAGACCGGTGAGTTCAGCCCGGCGCTGCAGCAGGTGAGGCGACACGCATTAAATAACTTCTTTCTTCCAGCCCGAAGGCGCGATTGATCGGGAATTCAGGTAAGGATCAAAGGTATTGCTCTTGTTCTAACCTTTTCTCCTTCTTTCTACCTTTTTCTAGGAGCTCCAAACTCGAGGCGGGCGTGGCAGAAGACTGGATGCAGACTTGCAGGCACGGTGAGCATTACGCTGCTGGATGCAGAATAACACGAAGCATGTGCTGCTCTTCGGGCATGGTTTAAATAGCCTCCAAAGTAGTCCCAGGTAAGTATTCCTCCCCAGCCCCAACAGAGTAAAAAAATAGTCCCTAGGTAAAATAGTCCCTTCCAAGCCTCGTTTGGCTTGGAGCTCTTGCAGCATGGTCTGCATCAGGTAAGTTTGCAGCATGGTCTGCATCAGGTAAGTTTTAATCTATGAGCCTGGCGCCTATGGTGCCAGGTCTGACTCTCCATATGAGCCTGGTGCCATAGGCGCCAGGACTGCACCCAAATAGACCCTAGCGGGGGTTGTTGGGTTTGCTTGGGGTAACTTGATGCCTGCTTCCGGGGTTGCTGGACTTGGTCTCGGTGCCCGGGGGTAGGCATCATGATAGAACTCCCCCCAGGGCCCCTCCTAAAGTCATTCTTCCCTGTGGTTTCGGTTTGTCTGGGAAATTTCGGTGGAATTTTTTCACCAATCGGAGTGCATGAACATGGTCACTAGGTTCCCATGACCTTTCCTGTGGTCCGTAACCTTTCCAGTCGATTAAATAAAAAAGTTTTGACTTTATCAGCTTGGAGTCCAGGATGTTCTTAACTTCAAATTCGGGTTCTCTGTCTACAAGGACGGGATCTGGTGGCTTGGTTAGTCTTGTCCCTGGTTGTACTGGCTTCAAAAGTGACACATGAAAGACGGGATGAATTCACATATTAGCAGGTAAGTCCAACTTGACAGCCACTGGGTTGATAATGGCCTTAATAGAGCAAGGTCCCAAATATCTGGGGTTGAAGGTCTGTGTTCCCTTTAGAGGTATATGTTTTGTGGCTAACCATACTTGGTCCCCTATTTGGTATTGTGGAGAATCACTTCTATGCCGATCAGCATCTTTCTTGTATTTTTCTTTCGCTTGCTTTAAATGTTTAGTTGCTTCCTTAAAGGCTTGTGTAATCATAGCGTGCAGATGGTCCAGTGCGGGCATTTCTAAGTCTTGGGGTGAGTCAAGGTCTGAGGTTCGAGGATGGTGCCCATATAAGGTATTAAAGGGGCTTTGTCCAGTTCCAGAGTGTACTCAATTATTGTATGCATATTTGGCGATCCAAAGAAGGTCTTTCCAATTACTCTCTGTCTGATGTAACATACAACGCAGGTATTGTTCGAGAGTCTGGTTGGTCCTCTCCGTTTGACCATCGGTCTGGGGGTGGTGACTGGTCGATAACCTCACATCGATTTGTGCCAATTGACAGCATTTTTTCCAAAAATGTGAAATGAATTGACTGCCCCGGTCAGAGACCAACACGGACGGAAATCCATGTATGCGAACAAAGTTTTCGAGGAATTCTTTGGCCAGGATTGAGGCTGAAGGTAGTCCTTCTAAAGGAATAAAGTGGGCCATCTTGGAAAAAAGATCCACAATAACTAGAATGGTGTTAAACCCATTACAAGGAGGTAGATTGGTAATAAAGTCTAACGATAGGGTGTCCCATGGTGTAGGCGGAATGTCTAAAGGTTGTAAGAGTCCAGCTGGTTTTTTCTTTTGACTTTTGTTTTGGGCGCAAATGCCCCAAGACATCACAAATGATTTAATATCCTTTCGCCAGGTGGGCAACCAGAATTGTCTTTTAATTTTAGCTTCAGTTTTTGCAATACATGGGTGCCCCTCCATTAGGGTATCATGATAACGGGAAATTACTAGCGCTTGTAGTTCCTTGTGTGGCAGAAATAGCCACCCTTGGTAATAAGGCAGATCATTGGTGACAGAGTAGTCTGGGCCTTTCTTTACCTAGTCCTGCAGGGCTGTAGGATCAAAGAGTTGCTGGATCTTTACCTGAATGTCCTCTAGTGTCTGTAGAGTAGTCATGCCAAGAATCCTTTGTTCGGAAATTATAGGTACTGGTTCTGGGTTCACTTCTGCCTCTCCCATCCCTATTCGGGATAAGGCGTCTGCTTTACCATTCTTACAACCTGGTCAGTAGTTTTATCACGAAATCGAACTCGGCAAAGAACAATGCCCATCGGAGTTGACGTGACGATTGGGCCTTGGCTGTTTTTAAATACTGTAAGTTCCGGTGATCGGTGATCACAGTAATGGTATGCCTGGCACCGAGAAGATAGTGCCGCCAAGCCTTGAAGGCGGATTTAATGGCTAATAACTCCTTGTCGGTAACCACATAGTTTAACTCGGGTGCCGAGAACTTTCGGGACCAAAATGCTACTGGGTGAAGCTGGCCAGTTTCAGGGTCCTTTTGAGACAGGACAGCTCCCATGGCTAGACTGGATGCATCTTTTCCCACTATGTATGGAAGTTCAGGGCGCGGGTGCTTTAATACAGGTGCAGACGTGAATTCCGCTTTCAGCTCTTGGAAGGCATTTTCAGCTTCTTCAGTCCACATAAAGCGTTTATTTTTTCGCAAGAGTGCTGTGATGGGATGTACAACATGTGAAAAATCTGGGATGAATCTGCGGTAGAAATTGGCAAAGCCGAGCATGCTTTGTACTCCTTTAACTGAACTTGGTGATGGCCACTTAAGGATTGCATCCACCTTTCGTGAGTCCATTCGGACTCCCTTTGGGGTCAGGATAAACCCAAGGAATTCAACTTCTGTGGCATGAAAAATGCATTTTTCTAGTTTTGCATATAGTTTGTGCTGGCGCAATTTCTCAAGGACTGTTCGGACGTGCTTCACATGATCAGATACTGAAGTGGAGTATACTAGAATATCATCGATATACACGACAACACAAACGTCAATGAGTTCACGAAGGACATCGTTCATGAAGTATTGGAAGGCTGCTGGTGCATTGCACAACCCGAAAGGCATCACCTGGTATTCGAATAACCCATACTTATTGCGGAAAGCAGTCTTCCATTTGTCGCCCTCTTTTACACGTACCAGATGGTATGCCCCCCAGAGATCTAATTTAGTGTATATACAAGCGTCCTTCACTTGGTCTAGTAGTTCAGGGATCAAAGGCAACGGGTATCGGTTCTTAACAGTTATCTGGTTCAATGCGCGGTAGTCTATGCATGTTCTGAGGTCACCTTCCTTTTTGGGTACGAAGAACAAAGCTGAAGATGCAGGGGACTTGGATGGGCGAATAAAGCCATTGGCAAGGTACTGGTCTAAGTATTGTCGTAGGTGAAGGTTCTCAGGTTCCGTAAGGGCATATATCCTGCTACAAGGGGGTTGTGCACCGGGTATGAGATTGATTTGACAATCGTACGATCTGTGAGGAGGTGAGGTGTTTGCCTGCTCCTTTTGGAAGACATCCTGGAATTCTTGGTATTCTGGAGGTAGCTGCATGACTGCTGTGGTTACTGTGGCCAGGCCTGCGTTCTGATTTTTCTTTGGGTAACAGGTTTGTGCACAATCCGGGAAGGTTATTCTCTTCTCTCACCAATCAATACAAGCATTATGTGTTTCCAACCAAGGTATCCCCAGTATTATTTGGAACTGTGGGGCTTTGATTAGATCAAACACAATAGTCTCTCGATGCCCATCCTGACCCAATAGTGTCATCTCTGCGGTGGAATGAGTTACAGGCCCAGAGGCAATTGCAGTTCCATCGACTGTGGTGATGACATCTGAGGTGGTTGTTTTCAGCAGAGAGGTAGATTCATCCTGGAAGCCAATCCATAGTCCACATAGTTTCCTATGGCCCCGCTATCAATGTATGCCCTTACTGCGTGCATACGCGATGGCTGCCCTGGATCTATGAGGACCATTGGTATGATGAAATGCGAGGTCTGAGTATCCTTCTTCAAGCTCGGCAAGCGGACATCTATGCTTGTCGGGCGTGGTCGTTTCCCGAGTCTGACTCCATATGGCTCTTATCAGCAGCTCCTACCACCTTCTTGGGTGGTTTTACAGGGCAATCCCGTAGAAAATGTCCAGAAGTTCCACAATATAGACACAATTGCATTTGCCTTCTCCTTTCTCTTTCCTTCTGGATTAAGGGTCCTTTAACACCTCCGATTTGCATGGGTTCTGAAGCATCTGCTCCTTTGGGGTTAGCGTGGGTTTTAACCAACACCCGATTCTCAAACTTGGCTCGATCAGCCTTTCTGTTCTGAAGTCTAGGATCTAACTGGACCACTAAGTCTATATATACAGCGCAGTCTTGAGGTGGGTTCACGACTTGAGCCAAGACATCCTTGAGTTCTCCTCGAAGCCCTCGATGAAATAACGTGATTCGTTTTGCCTCAGGCCATTCAGTTTCCACTATTAACCTATTAAAGGTTGCGATGTAGGATAGAAGGTCCTGGTTACCCTGTCGTAGGGACAAAACTTTGTTATCCAGGGCCTGTCCTTGGGAGTGCCGGGCAAATAGTCTTTCCATGCTAGTTTGAAAGCCCTGAAAATACCGAAGAATTGGGTCATCCTGAGTAACTAGTGGAATTGACCAATCAGCTGCGCTGCCGCTGAGATATGACAATACAAAGGCTACCTTGGCTTGATCGTTTGCGAAGGCTCCAGGTCTGCATAAAAAGTGCAAGCGGCATTGGTTCATAAACACGGCAAACCTTTTGGGATCTCCGGCAAAGAGTTTGGGTGGGGCTAATGGAATATGTCCTGGTAGGTTTATTTGCACAGGGTTACTCGATAACACAGGAGGCGGATTTCCCCCGGAAGCAGGTAGGGGTGCTTGTCCAGCCTGGCTTTGCAATAGTTGTCTAGCAAGATCATCAGTTCGCTCCTTTGACAAAATCAGTTCTCTCCTAAGATCATTGGTTTCTTGACGGGCGGAATGCACTTCAGCCTTCAGTTCCCCTAGTAGTTGGGCCAATTGGTCAGTCTCTGAGGTATCCATAACGCCCGGGTGGGAATTTGTGGGTAGGCTTCGCGTTCTGTTACGCTCACCTGGCTCCCACAGAGGGGTCGATCTGGACTGGACTGCTGCGGTCTCCACCAATGTGACGAGTAGGGCCGAGATGACGGACTGGACTGGCCCACCTAGCTTCCTTCGCTTGGCCCATAGGAATATTCTTCTGCAAGTGGAGAAAGGGAATTAACCACCCGTGGAGTTGAGCGTAAATCCCCCCACCCCGCTGTTCTCCCCACTGATCACCTTGGATGTTCCCTCTTATAGTCTCACCTGATGATTTGAAAAGATGAGCTCTCCATCCTGCATTGAGCGCAGGGGCGCGTAGATAACCAGTTGCTTCACTGGCTCGAAGGAATTGGTGAGTTCCAGGACAATATTGACTCCGATATTCCCGGCAAGACGCCGTAAGTATGTAGTTCGTAAGAGTTCAAATGCCTAACTTTCACTCTTGTCCGATTCCTTGCAGGTTGCAGCTTGACCCTACTGAAGAGTTCCTCGTGGCAACCGGTAATGTTCTGATAAGGATTTGTATTATCCAACACAGTTCGATAAAATAATATCCATATGTAACCTGTTGCTTTCTCCCTTATTCAGGCGCTGAGAGAAAGTATGAAGTCTCGGGGAATAATGCCTCCGGCGGCAAAATTAGGTAAGTCTTTTGTGGTGAGGAGGGTTCCCCTTGTTAGTCCCTTGTTTCACCTTACTGTCCTTTTGTTTCCCCTTAGGGGCCGGGGTTCGGCTAGGATGCAGTGGAGGCTGCGCCGACCCGTGAAGAAGAATAGTACCCCCGGTGTTAAAATCAGTTAAGTCTATGGGGGGTATTCCTCTGTCTATTCCCTTGGCTCACCTTGCTGTTCTTGTCTTCTCCTTAGGTGCCGCAGTGCGGCGGTAACATGCAGGAGGATGCAGTGAAATGTGAAGATGCTGCGAAGGCCGGTGAGTTCAGCGCGGCGCTGCAGCAGGTGAGGCGACGCGCATAAAATAACTTCTTTCTTCCAACTCGAAGGCGCGAATTCAGGTAAGGATCAAAGGTATTGCTCTTGTTCTAACCTTTTCTCCTTCTTTCTACCTTTTTCTAGGAGCTCCAAACTCGAGGCGGGCGTGGCAGAAGACTGGATGCAAACTTGCAGGCACGGTGAGCGTTACGCTGCTGGATGCAGAATAACGCGAAGCGTGGGCTGCTCTTCGGGCGTGGTTTAAATAGCCTCCAAAGTAGTCCCAGGTAAGTATTCCTCCCCAGCCCCACCCGAGTAAAAAAAAATAGTCCCTAGGTAAAATAGTCCCTTCCAAGCCTCGTTTGGCTTGGAGCTCTTGCAGCATGGTCTGCATCAGGTAAGTTTGCAGCATGGTATGCATCAGGTAAGTTTCAAACTATGAGCCTGGCGCCTATTGCGCCAGGACTGACTCTC
This sequence comes from Ambystoma mexicanum, assembly GCF_040938575.1. Taxonomy (NCBI): domain Eukaryota; kingdom Metazoa; phylum Chordata; class Amphibia; order Caudata; family Ambystomatidae; genus Ambystoma; species Ambystoma mexicanum. The sequence continues at coordinate 219,212,486 of NC_090936.1, read as the reverse complement.
CATATGAGCCTGGCGCCATAGGCGCCAGGACTGCATCCAAATAGCCCCTAGCGGGGGTTGTTGGGTTTGCTTGGGGTAACTTGATGCCTGCTTACGGGGTTGCTGGACTTGGTCTGGGTCCCCGGGGGTAGGCATCATGACAGACCTGTGATGAAATTGAAGAGTTATTTTGAACATTACAAGTACCAAGATAAGAAAGGCTGTCAATTAGAACTGCAAACGTGGATAAGAGTCGCAGGTAGTTGACAAGCCAAGAACTGGTCAAAAACAATATTACAAGGAATTTAAGTGTGGAAAGTGAAAGCCCAAGCAGAAGTGCTAGGAGGGGCCCAACAGCTTTGGGGAGATTTTTGGTTGGACGACCTGTGATGGGTGAACCGTGCAGTCTGACAACTGTGCCTGGACCAGAAAGTCTCCCAATGTTAAAGTTTCAAACATCAAGAATCAAGACAAAGACAAAGTAGTACAGGGTTGCTTGTTAAGTGACCTGTGATGGGTGGACCGTGTGGTCTGACAACTGTACTTAGACCAGAAAACCCTGAATGGTGAACAAAATGTAAAGGAGTGTGAAGTCATGTGAAACAATTGGTGAAGCAAACCAGAAGGTGGATCAAACAGACCCAGTGTTTTCTTTAGAAATTTGAATAGATTAAACCAACGTAAGTGCTAAGTTAAAGTCTTGGGGAAGGGAGACCCAGGACCTCCATTTTGTTTGAATTGTGATACATTTGAACTCTTGTGGAAGGGAGACGCAGGACCTCAGTGTTGCGTAAACTATGCTATATTTGAACTCTTGGAGAAGGGAGTCCCAGTACCTCCGTTTTGTGTGAACATTGCTACATTTGACCTTGGGAAAGGGAACCCAAGGCCTCCTCTTTATGGGAATTGTGGTACACTTGAACTGGAGGAGGTAATTTCAGAACTTGAGCAAACACTACTGAAGTGAACCTCTATTGGAACTGCATTGAACTTGAGATAGAAAACTCAAGATGACCTTCAACAGAAAGTAGCTTCCCCTTTACTTCTGAACACTTAAATATTACTGATAAGATCCCCTCACCATGTTTAGTTATAGATGTGAGGACAAGTGTAGGTTTTGACAAAGGCAGACTGTTGTTTTGGACTTATAGACACAGACTTTCCTTAGTTTCTTTAGGTAGTGAAAATCACACTTTATTATAGGGCAAATTAGGCATTATAACAGCCTGATCATTAATAAAGTTTTATTTAGAACTGCACATCTGTTGTCTGTGGCTTCTCTCATGATATCCTGGTATCTCAGATATGGTGTCAGTGTAGGATACAGCACAGTCAATACAAGTTGGGGATTCCACCAGAATAAGGAACAACATCTGTGAAGCATTTACCCCCTTTTGAAAAGACCGAGAGAGGAAACAACCAACATCATCCTCTCTGCCAGTAGATCAGTTACCCGTAAGAAAGAAAATGACCCACCTGACAAATGCTCAAACTATGAGACGGGAGTTACATTTCATTTTTGTAAGCCCACATGCTATTCTTTCTGAAAGGAAAATGATTGAAGAACATACCTATTACCTTTTATGTCCCCAGGAGAGTATTGTACTGCACAGGGACAGGATGCTACTTTCTTTACATTTACAAATACGTTTTCCCTCCAATATTGATATCTATGTGGTAAACGCCAGAGAGAGAGAATTTAAAATGCTATCCCTTCTTTCCTATGGAGATGAACTAAGATTTGTTCTACTCAATGTCTCTTCCACTCCCATAGAAATCAACAGAGTTGAGATAATAGGATATCTGATAAATGAGATACTGTGGAAGCTACCCATTGGGGAAGCTAAGGAAGAACCTGGGGGAACACTGCCTCTGAAACATTTGTTTTCTCCATAATAACGGAAAAGAAAGGGACCTCAGTTCCAAAGAAACATCTTTATGGGAAGTAGACCCTAGAGGACCCCAATACATTATCCTCCGAATTACAGCCTCCTTTACCACAATCAGCAACTGTCTCTCTTATCCAAATAGTAACAACAATAGCTCAGGAAGTCCTACTGGACCATCCTACATCTAAGTCCCTATTGAAGCAGATAAGGCTCAAATTGGTCTATGTGTTTTCTAGTGTCTCCCTAGAAGAAATAGATTCCTCCTGCTTTGAGTGTTGCTTGTTCTGTGGAAGATGGGGCTATATCATGGAGTCCTGTCCTGAGAATTTAGAGGAAGAGCTAATGGACACAGAAGAAAATGTTAACACTTTATGGGAACATTTCAATCACCCTATTCCCTTAAGTATCAGTATCCTCCCTCAAATACTCTGTAAGTAACCTGGAGTCTGAACATGAGGTCTTTTTAGATGATGAGAGAGACTGAATAACAGATGTTTCTCGGGTGCCATCTAATGAAGAATATCCCCATTGTTCAGAGGGAGAGTGTAACTACTCTAGCAAAGCATGTTATTTGAACCTTCAAATACTACCTAGTTTTCAGATGCTAGAAAGAACAGGTACAGACAATTTAGTGGTAGAAACTGGATATGGAGACATTCCATCCTCTCTGTCCACATCTTCAACTCAAGATCAGATCCAGTATACCCATTCCCGGGATATAGTATCTTCACGAGACATTCAAAAGGAAATAGTACTTGCTGCCCAAAACCAGCCATGCTATTCTTGTAAAGAAATTGTTCATCCCCCAAGATATTGGGACTCATTCCGAGTTTGGAGGTAAGTAACCGTCCTTACCGGCATGGAGCAAATACTGTGTCCATGTAGTAAAGAGCCCGCTAATAGAGGGCTGTTACGAGTTTGCGTGCACAAGCTTTGCGCCATGCCGGTAACGACATTACCGCCATGTCATTAAAGTCCTAAAAATGGCCCTTAGCGGCATCATGTAAAGCGCAGACAGCACTACCGGCATCAATTAAAACGGCAATAGCGGTCACCGCTAATAGTGGACACTGCTATTAGCGGTGACTGCTATCAGCGGTGACCGCTAATAATGGTCACCGTAAATAAGCGGAACCGGAAGTAGCTTCGTCGCACAGGAACGGTAAAGAGCACGGCGGCCATCTTTAAAAACACAATCCATTGCCAACCTCAGCACCCAGGACCTGGAATATATTGCTGTGTACCTACATCAACCCACAACAACTATATAATGCCCAAGGCAGTGAAAAAAAGGCGCCTCCCACCAGCGCAAGGAACGCTTTAATGAAGACGAGCTCACCATGATGGCTGAGACCCTCGCTGAGAATGCCAATGTTGTATTCGCTCACAGCCTCAAGAGGGAGGCAGTCATCAAGAAGAAGGAAATCTGGGCACTAGTCTCACAAAGAGTCAGCGCGGTAGGCAACACCCCCCGCACAAGGATGTCCGGAAGAGGTGGGATGACCTGCACCTGCGAGTCAGGAACATCCTGTCCGCAAACAGGAGCCAGGCCATGGCAACTGGTGGAGGAGCAAGCTCACCGATAAAGCCGAGCCAGTGGGAGGAGATATGTGCCAGCACGATCGGCATAGAGGCCATCGAAGGCGTGGGTGACATGGAGTGTGGCGCCACATCATCGGTGGAAGGAGGTGAGTGTCCTAAGAAAATACTGCAATGCAAGTTCTGATGATAGATCACCAATTTGTCTGTCTATAGAGGCAAGCCATGCCCCAATACAAACACATTACCAACCTAGTTGTCGTCCAGAGCACAGACACATGCAGATGCCTGCAGCAAGGCAATGCCATACCTGACACACACCACACTAAGATGTCAATGGCATAAGTCACACTGCACGCAGGCCACAACAGATATGCATGTCACATAGCATACATCTGCCCCAACATGAGTGACCCCGACGGATGCCTGCATTACCCACCCACATAGAAAGCAACGTGATCATCCAAACTCTACTGCGTATTCCCCTCTATTGTGTAGATGAGCAATTATACAAATGTATGCATGATGCTTGTCAAACCATCACTCATGACGTCCCTCTCTTCGACGCTCACAGGATCATATCCTGACAGCCAGGCCCGAGACTCACCCCACAACCGACTACAACCCGGAAGAGGGCCAGGGATGAAGGCAACAGGTCTTCCACCTGTAAAGCCCCACACAAGCCACGACAGGCACCGAAGAACAAACCACCCCAGGATGCCACAGCACTGGTGCCGCCAAGGCTAATCACCACTGTACCCACAACTCCTGTGACACCTGCTCAGGAGACAGTTGAAGGGGCACTCTCTGCAGAGAACAGCTCTGTCGGGGAGACGACAGCTACAGCACCCCTGACTGATGACGGCATGCTTGGACAGGTGTGGGTGCCCGTCGAGGACGACTCCTCTGACCTACCGGCTACACCCTGTCCGGCACCATGCCCCCAGCTCACATCTGTCGACTCCAACCACGGCACCACCCTGGAGCAGTCTGGGGGGGAGTACATCTGAGGGAGCATGAGTCCCATAGAGGACCCAAATGCATTTGAGCATGACACACAAGCACCCTCCACCGGACTGGTGTACTGGTGGTGGTGCAGTAGGCAGGGCACACTTGCAGTGGCAGGAGGAGCTAACTGCCCTGGTGAGAGAGTTTGTCACAGATAGTGCCCAAGCAAGGCAGGAGTGGCACGAGAACACCGCCTCCCTGAGACAGATCATCGTGGATAGCACCAGTAGATTGTGCAAGGAGGTGTCAGCCCTGCGGCAGGTCCTCAGCCGCATTGCTGATTCAATGGAGGCTGAACATCCGGCCCCCAGAATGGAGCAGGTGGCCATCCCATCTTCCTCAAGCTCCACACAAACCAGCCCCCTACACAGGTCGGCGCGTACCCTGCGCTGCTCGGACATGCAGCCACCAAGTTCAGGGAGTGGCAGGATGTAGACTGGCCAGCCTGATGAAGGCAATAGACAATTGCTTGGACACCATGTGTGGGGGAGTTGTGGGGGGAGGGGGAGGGTTAAGGTTGTGTGGGGGAGTTGTGTGGGAGGGGGAGGGAGGTGAGGGTATGTGGGGGAGTTGTGGGGGCAGGGGGAATGGGTGAGAGTGTGTGGGGGAGTTGTGGGGGGGGAGAGGCGAGAGGGTGTGTGTGGTGGAGCGTTTGAGCACTTTAATCGTTATTTGACATTTAAATGCACGCGTTGTGTGAAAGAAATATCTTGAGTGGACATTCCTCATTGCATATGTGTCATTTATTCATATAAAGTGCATAGTGTACATGTACTCCCACACCCAGTGCTCTCTGTCCAACTTTCATGTCAGCCTCTGCACCCATGTGTCAGAAATATTGTGCTATCACTGACTGATGCACAGCACGTCCCTCCTGTGCATCGGCACGGCGATGATGTACAGCCACATCTTCCTCATCCCTTCATCATCACCAGGTGGTTGCTGTTCAATGTCAGGGGGCAGGGGAACGTTCCGTCGGATACACAAGTTGTGCAGCATGACACATACCATGATGATCTTGGCCACTTTCTCATGCCTGTAGAGGAGTGCCCCACCCAACCGGCTAAGGCAGCGAAACCGTGCCTTCAACAGGCCAAATGTCTGCTCGATGACCACACGGGTGCGGGTATGGGAACGATTGTAGTCCTCCTCGTGCATGTTTTGTGGGTTTCGGACAGGGGTGAGGAGCCACGGCTTCAAGGGATAGCGACTATCACCTGCATGAGAGGCAATAAAAGGTATATGTCAGTTGATTCATGATGGACAGCTGTAGTAGTCACACATGCCTGCAGATTATCGTTGGTCACATGCACATGTCCCTGGTTGTATGCACACAATTTTCATGCCCTCAATGTGGTCTATGCCATGGACTTGTGGTGTGGGTTGCATCTCCAAGTTGATAGAAGGTGTACACTGCCCTGATGTTGCTCATGCATTGTGGACGCATACCGCAGTGTTTGTGTCAAATTTGTGATGTGTAGTGTTCTGTCTGATTTTCTAACTTAAAGCGTTGTCAGTAGGCTCTGCAATATTAGGAAGCAGTGCTGATTATTACGATGGTGACATGCTGCACTTCATTGGTGGTGGCGGCCCTGTGACAAGCAGTGGATTCCCTTGGTGATGTTCTTCAGTGCACTCAAATGGATGCTTGTCCTGTGTAGTGCTTTGCTGCAGTCATTTACATAGTGAATGTTCACAGCATGTTCCAGGATTATGTTACAGAGGATGAGGTACTATGATGGGTGGTGGATGTGTTGTGGGCTGTTGGGTGTTTTTAAGTTTGGCATGTTGTGATAGGTGTCCAGCTTACTTCATTGCTATGGGATTTTGTCGTCATGTTCAGTTTTGGATGCTTTGGGGCACAGTGTTTTCTGATGTGCACATCGTGCTGTCACATCAACAATGCCCCATGGTGGAATGTGCATCTATCCACCCATTTCACTGCCATGTGCTTGTCATGCAACTTACCAAGCAGCCAGGCACGTCGTCCTGCATGTCGCTCCATGTAGCCTGGTAGCGTAGAGTTCCGCAGGACCATTGAGTCATGTGTTGATCCAGGATATCGGGCACAACAATATGTGATGATCTTGCTGGCATCACATACCATCTGCACAATGATGGAGTGGTATTACTTGCGGTTGCGGTACACCACCTCCATGGCATGCGGGACCACCAATCCACATGGGTGCAGTCGAGGGCACCTATACAATTTGGCATGCCTGCCAGTGCATGGAAGCCAACTTTTGTGTCAAAAATCTCCTGGGGAGTCCGTGTTAGGGATATGTGGGCCCTTTTGTGCTTCTGGAGGGCATCCAGCATTTGGTTCAGCATGCGAAAATAAGGGATGTGAAATGCCATGCATGTGCCCCACTGTGTTCTGTTAGATGCATGTGGCAAGGAAGTGGAGCACCAACACTACCTTAAGTAGAGGGGGGATGGCGGTGAGTATTTCAATGATGCTGACAATGTCGTTGTGTATCATGTCCACGATGGTGGTGATGGTGTCCCGGTCCAGACGGTACAGGGTGTGGATCTGCTCAGGGGTTAAGTTGAATGGACTGGCTCTGATGCGAGGGAGTGGGGGCTGCCTGCGTGGTACCGCTGGCTGCACTAGTGGGGCATGCTGGGCCTGTCTCAACCTCCTTCTCCTCCTGCGTCGCCTCTGTGGTGCCTGCTGTTGCTGTTGTTGTTGTTTCTTGTTTAATAATGCAAGCATGTCCTCCATCCCCAGTATTGCTACTACTAGTGGAATCATTTTGGTGTGTGAAGGGGTGTGGTGTGCGGGTGTGCTCCTTTTGTGCTGGCCCAGACTCTATTGCCTCCACCTGTGCTGATTGTGTGCACCTGTGGCAGTTGGGAACACTGCACATAGCATTTTATGGTTGGTTTACAATGCCGGTATTAACAGCATGCCGGTATTCCCTATTAGCACCTTCATGATGCCGGTATTTGCATGTCCGCCTGACTTGTGATGTCCTCCCATTAGCGGCATACCGGTATTGCCAGCACGATGGGCCACATGCCTGCGCCCTTGCCGCTATTAGTGGCACCGTTATTAACGGTGCCTCTAATACCAGGGTCTTAGGTCGGAATAGCCCGGAGCGGTATGCGATGCCGGTAATCCTTTACCGGCATTGTTTTTCCATTACCTACAACCTCGTAATGACCCCCATTGTCATTTAAATCAAAAGGATGCCCCTCCTTTAACATCTAGGAAGAAGATATATGAGAAGGGACCAAGTAAGACAGAAAACATTGAACCCTCCTACAAAGAAATCCTCTATATCCCACCTAGAGAGATAGCTAAAGAAAAGTAAGATGACCAGGTGAAAACTCTCCCTAAAAGAAGGAAAAATAAGAACGAAAGTAAAACCCAAATGTGTGTATATGCTGGGAATAAAACCATATATAGAATCCCAACTATCCTAGAGGGAAAGATCCTTTGGGCACAGTTTGACATGGGAGTGCAAGATGTACAATAAGAACAGATCTACCACCCCAGGGATGGAATAATATTGGGAAAGAAAAAGTGTGTTGTGTCCATGGCCATATAGAAAGATATCCTCAAACCCAAATTTCTGTTAGAGTTTTCAGCAAAATAATCAATTTTACAATAGCCGTAATTTCCAATTTAGCAGCTCAGTTAATTCTGGGAAGTGGCTTACCACAATTTGATTTGTGGGTTTCAAGAATAGCCAAAACAAATTCTAAAATTCCTGCACTTGGGTCTTATGTCCCATCGTAAGTAAAATCTCCTGAATTGGAAAAAAAGTCAAGAATCCCACTAAAAGAATATAGCCTTAAAAGGACTGTTGACCTGCTGACTCCACAAAAGAACCTTGAGGGGACTGAAAACAAGATAAGGTGTGCACTAGGACCCCAACCGGCCTATAAAGCTGGGGGTTGCCCAATGACACTTTAAGATGAAGTAGCAGCATCCGTGAGATGGATGGGGATGCAGATTAATACTGTAGCATCAAATCAATAATGACAACTCAACGGTTTGACAAAGGGAGTCTGTTTAATGACAAGTACAAAAAAACAGGGAGTTTCATGAATATCAGCAGTTGCTAGATCTACCTTCTCACTTCACAACTCCAACGAACTTCATAAAAACACATAATGCATACTAAAAACTTGTCATCGCTGACGTGTAATGCTTAAAATGTTGCATGCAATTCTATTGGTTCTGGGAAGGTAACTTTAATTTAGGTACTATATCTGTATATGGTAACGGAGAAAGGGGATTGGATAAACACTGTCAGGTGGGCGTCTAAGCCCCACCTTAAAAATTGCTACTGTAGACGTCACTAAAAGTATGACGTCCCATTGGTTCTACTAACTATAGGACCCTAGATTACTTGGTCCCCTATGATTGGGTTGGCACCAACCCCACTCATACTTTTCCACTTTGCCTAGCAGCATTCAGAATGGTTCGGCCAGGTGCAGGGTGCACATCAGCTCCTCCGGCCTTTCTCCAATTATTGCTACAATCAATCACATCCAGTGGTCATGTGTCAATTATTTCAATGTGGTTGGCCTTGAGGCTGCATCTCTGTCTGGAAAAGTTCTGATATGTTTGCATGGCACTCCTGCATGCGTAGGTGTGAAAGTCCACCTTCTTCTTGCTCGGCTTGTCACATGATTCAGACACCGTAAAATCACCTTATTCTCCATGTAATTCATGCATTTGATTTTCATTTTGCCCACCACCTGCCTTCTGCTTCTTATCTTGACCTTTCTGAGCAGGGAATTCTGTTCCTTGCTTCATTAATTGTAGCTAATGTTCGTCTATTTTAGCTAATACGACCTTGGCTTTTTGGCATGATTCATCTTTGTCTGAGTTCCGCTTCTGACTTTTATTCTTGATTTGTTAACTATGAAACTCTCCTCATGCGCCCTCTAGTAACCTGTGGTTGATGCTGCCCTTGTGCGTAGTGGAAGTATACTTATATAACATGCTTCTATTGAGGTAGATATGTGTAGGTGGCGCTTGCCGCAATCTATCTTACTAATAAGCATAGCCAGCCTCCCGATTTTCTTAGCTTTCTTGCGGTTCCAAGCATATGTACACATGTAAACTAACTGAACTCTTCGCCATGCTCATGGCATAACCTTCTCACATTTAACATTGTCTTTTCACTTTAAGTTTGTGATGTCCCTTATCCATGGCATTTCATCTCCATTTGTCATCTGCAAGTCGCCATATCTTCTATATGTGAATCGGTCCGGGTTCTTGTGGCATCACCATTCGTATTCCTTCAGTATCCTTTTGGCTTCTTCAGTGACTGTACTTGGACAATCTTCATTCTGTTTCATTTGTTGATATGGTTTTCTCAATGCATACCTTACTGTCTTGGTTTTCTTAGGTGTCGTTACCTCAATAGGTGCGGTTCTTCTGATGGGTACTGGACAGAGCTTCACTGCGGCTCTCTGTTGGTTTATTTGCTCATCTTATGTCACATACTTCGGTGTGAACATTCCTGGTACTTCAAAATGGATGGTTGGAGTGCGTACCGTCTTTGGGACCTCCTCTACACTGCCTCCTCTGGGCAATTCATCAACCACTTTTATTTCTTCCTTTGTATCCATCGTCTTTGGATCCTCTGTATTCACTTTCACTTCATCTTCTGGGTCCATTTTTTCTTCATCTTCTGGGTCCACAGATGACGGTCTGAAGAAATTTCTCTTTGGGGTCCATATCATTATGACTCCTTTTAGAGTTCCTGCTGTTCTTACATGTTAATCTTTCTTCCCTGTCATTAGTTGACACTGTCCATTTGGGCTGCAATAGATCCATCTTCCCACATAATTTCTATGTTTCCTGGGATGTCGAAACTTTTTCTTCCTTCAGTTGCATGAATGCTGGCTTGCACAAAGTCTCTTATTTCTTCATCAGTCAGGTCTTTGGGCTTCCATCCTGGTTCGACATCAATGATGATCTTCATCCCTATAGCCTTTTTCACAGTTTTCTGGTACTGAGAGATTATTATCTTGATAACACAGAATCCGAACAGTATCATCATTAGCAGGCTCCTAGGAATTTGAATGCATCTGCCATCCTTTGTAGAACCCATGAGAATAGTGATCCAAACCAACTGTTGTTGTCCACTTCATCAGTTGCCTCAATCATTTGGTTCTGTAGTTTGGTCAGCATACCTATGGCTTCTGTTAGAGTTCCATTTTCTTCATAATAAGAAGGTATAAATGTGCAATATGATTCTCCTATTTTTGCACAAACACCTCCATCCATTGCTGTGATCATGTCAAGGACATATCTGTTCTGGAGAGTCATTAGTGAAATCGCTCTTAACTCTTCCTTGATTGTGTTGAATCCCTTTATGGTTGTGTTGATGGTCTGCAGTAACTCCCATCTGGTTATCTGCAACCATTTAGTATTTGCTCTAACTTGAATTCTTGGCATGAAAATGGTCATGAACACTGAGGGAATAAGACTGAATAGTCTATGTTCATAAGGGATAGCATCAAAGACTTCTATGGATTTAGCAGAAAAGTAATTCTTTCGCTTCATTGTGTTCATCAATTCCACAGATCTCTTCTTCCTCAGGTGAGCATCTCTATTCGGGAAACTGCTAATATTCAGGTCACTTTTCATAATCACCAATGCTGGAAGGTGGACATTCACTATTGTGCATATACCTCCGCAGTTTCTCAGCAGTCTGATATATGCTTTGTATCCACATGCCCAATAATGGTGCATGATCACTGCAGTACCGTGTACCATTCCTGGAGCGTCAAAAACTCATCCACAGTTCTGATTCTTCCCCATCTTCCTTGTACCATTATTCCTGAAGCAGAATTTTGGACTTTCCAATGGCACTATCTGCAAGGGTTCTCCTCTGTTTCGACCCATCTTAGCAGTTTTGCAAGCTTTGGCCACAATGGCTTGCATCCATTTGGTACTATGTCAATGGTACCTTGGTAAAGACCAAGGACCACCCATGCCCTGCATATCACTACTCCTTTCTCCCATCTGTCAGGTGAAAGCACTGTTCCCCAAATTTGAATATGGCCTCTGTTCTTCCACTTTCGAGCTTCTTTTGGCGTCCTCCCTTGAATGTTTAGTTTGTGATTTGCTTCTCTTCTGATTTCTGCTCCTTTAACTCCAGGCTTCTAATTTCTGATCACAATGTGTTTTGTCTTTCCATAGTTTCTTGTCTTTATGTCCTGGACAAATCATCTTCATTTGGATCAGTTGCTTCAGTTGCCCATTTCAATGAGGCATCACTTCCCATGAACTGGCCTTTGGTTGTTGACAATGCTATGTGTGATAGACAGTATGCTGTCTGGACATCAATTTATACAGCTACAAATATATTTGACTTCCCCATGCTGTAAGGTAGGGGTGCACAAACAAAGCATGCCCCCTCTGAATTCTGTCTTCCATCTTCTTTCATATGCTGGTACCATATGTTATTTCCCAAAAGTGCTGTGCTGTCCAAGTAGTAATTTAGTTCACTGTCATCTCCTTATATGCTTCTCTTTATTCTCAAGGTTTTCATGTAGTTTGTTATAACTACATCCTTGAACGCATCCGTATGGCTTCTTCTTGCTGGAGGATTCTCAGGTACCTCAATCCATGGTTCAGGTCTCTTCATCTGGACCAATTGGGTAGAAGACAGTCTGGCAATTCTTTCCTTGTCCTCTTATCTTTCCCTAGCTCTGGTTATGAATGACCATATTGATTCTGCTATCATCTGTGCTTGTGGGATTTTCTCTGGGCTTGCACTTGCCTTTTTCAGTACTGGATCAGGGGTGTTCATTAATGTTGTTTCTGTTGGCTTCCTCTCCAACTCCTTTTGTCTCTTCACTATTTCAGCTTTATTCATTTGGCTTTTAACTTCACTTATAGTTGAGCTTCTCAATGTTGGTTGTCCAACTTTCCTGTTGTCTTTGGCTTGTGGTTCTGTAATTATTGACACTAGACCTGGTGTGTGTGCATTCATTGTTTGCATCCATGTGGTTGTCAGTAACCTTCTTTCATTCTTACTCTGCTGACCCTGTCTCCGGGTTTTTTAATTTGTTTGTTACTGCATGTGTGTCATTGCTAATCACATCATTCAAGTTCACTCATTCCGCTATCAGATCTTCTAGGGACTGGAATGAATATATAAGTTCTGGGTGCCTTTGTGGGTTTCATGTGTACATCATTAGCTGGGTGCACTGGAATCGAAACATATTGTGCACTAATAAAAAGTTCTAATCATCAGTAACAGTAAAACAATGACAAATACAATGCAAAGGTACATGATTCCTCTATGGGTCAATCTACAACACTTAGTTCCGGGACAATACAAGCGTCTCCCCTCCTGAGGCATGACAACATTGCTACTTTCATTGCCCATCTCGATCATCTGAGGAAAGAAAACTAACTTTTAATGCACTCTAGCTAATATTATCTCTGGATTCTGCTGTTTCTGCTTGTGGGTTGCAGGTACTGAAACAATTGTCCTTCTTTGCTTGGACACTGGATTGTCTATTGTCTCTGGATACAGTTCTCTTGTTCGGTTATAAAAAATATCAAATACGGCAATATGTTCAGCAAGTCTCTTTACTGTGCATGCTCAAAGTACACGAGCTCCCAGTCAATGCCTCTTACTTGCTTCACTCCAGACAACATGTCGTGTCCTTGTCTGCATAACAAGAGTGAAGTCTCTGGCAATACCTTCTCGATCTGTCCCTCAGCGGAAAGTTTAAAATCTTCTTAGGTAATTCGGTTGATGGTTAGAAAGTTCAACCTGCATCACAATACTATGCAAGAGCATGCTCATCTGTGTAGAATTAGCTGGGTCTCTGATGAATTTGAGGATGTCAACACCGGTGGGTCTCCCCACAAATTCTGGAAAATCCTCAATTAGGCGAAAGAAGATGTTGCTTGCCAATCTGCTATCTTCTGGTGACAGGGAAATTTGTCCTGCCCTTGCTAAAGTTTGGAACTGTTTGGCCCTCACTCACTGTGAGCAGTTTCTGCAATCTTGATGTGTGTGCAGAGCAACTTGGATGATAATTCCGTTCAGGATTATAGTTAAATGTTCTGTGTTTGCTGGATCTCAAAGAAATGTCAAAATGTCTGTGGTTCTCCCAACAAGATCTGGACAGTCTTCAATTAAGCAAAAGAACAGCACATTGATAAGCCTATTCGCTTCTTCTTCTACTTGGGACATTTTGTTTTTTCCTCTCTGTACTCCGGAAGCAGGAGGAACTGCTCGGCAATCACAGTGAGCAGCCTCCTTATTGTATTTTTGTTTTTGGGATCATGATGAAATTTAGTGATACTGGTGAGCCTTCCCACCAATGATGGGTATGATCTCAATACTAGCTCGAAATAGATTAAAATGTCTTTAGTGATGTCACTGCTGCGGGGCACCATAAGTGAGTTTGAACAATATTTCCATGTAGAATGAGTCTGGATGCTGTATTTTCTTCCAATTTGTGTGTCCTCGATCAAAATTTGGCATATCCTTTTCTTATCAAGGCTTCAGCATGTCTAGTCCAAAGTTTAAAGTCAACAGACTATGTTGTGGCTTATACGTGCAATTTTCTTCTTCACCCTGCAACTAGGATAGACAGAGTGTCCGTGTTTAAGTCCTTATCCCCTTTCTGCTCAGAGGAAATGTCTAAAATTAAACCACAACCTTGCACAAAAAGTTATTTCCTTTGCTATGCTGGTCATGCATCCTTCTTCCTCGTCATGGATCTCGTATGTACGTGCTGTGGTTCTTCCCTGTTGTCTGTAGTCTCTACACATTGGGGTGCAGGCAGGGGGCCTTCTCCGATATATGGCTTGATGTCACCCAAAAAGATCCAAGCTCTTCTTCCTTGTTGCTTGACTGCAGAGGGAGTGGCGTCTTCTACTGTAAAGGGACCATTGAACCTTGGCTCTTCCCACTTTTTCCTCGTGTGATTCTTCACCAGGACCGTGTCACCAGGGAAGATCGCTGGTACACATAGACTCTGAACTGGGTTTGCAGTTGTATCTCCTTCTGTGTTCTGCGCTGCCCTGCACCCTTTTCGTCGTCGCTGCAGCTGGCCTGAAATTACAGTAAGACAAGATGTCATGCAATTCAAGTAATTTTGCATTTCAGACCCTAAGATTTCTCCTGTTGGCTGGGAATCACTTCTAGGTCTGTCTCAGGGTGTCAGGGGAGTGTGCATCCTTCTGCCTGTTGTTATTTCTTGCGGCGTAAGATGATTGTCAGAACCAGGCTGGTTTCTGAGTGCAGACAGGGCCAAAGGAAAGCAGTGTAACCATCCCTTCCTTAGAGTAAGCTTCAACTTGGCTATCCTTTCCTTTAACAAGCCATTGAGCTTCTCACATATCCCATTACCTGCGGGTGATACGCCGATGAGAACTTGTGCTTTATACCAAGCAGCAAGCTAATCTGTTCAAATACTTTGTTAACAAAGTTAGCCCCATTATCTGATCTCATAACCTCACATACTCCCCACCTGGGAAATACCTCTCTCACCAGAAATGTGCCCGCACAGGTAGAATCTGGGTGTGTACATGGACCTGCTTCTATCCATCTAGAGAATGGACACACCACAATAATTAGGTACCTGTACCCGTTACATACTTGAACCATATCGCCGTAATTGATATGCAAGTGCTGAAAAGGTCCATTGGGCCTTGGGATGACTCCTCTAATTACTCTTGGTGTATGCCCAGCCGTGAACTGCTGGCAGATTATACAGTTCACCATAAAAAATGCAACATGCTCTTCTAGGTTTGGTATGAACCAGTCTTCAGCGATCGTTGCAGCGAGATTCTCTTTTTTATCATGTGCGCTGGATAGTCCAACTGTTCCAATGCTAATTTTAACAGGGCTATAGGCATTACTGGTTTACAAGTGCTGTCTTGTTGCCACAAGCTTTCGGAGGGGTTTAAAGAACACCATCAGCAATTCCAGAGGCACTTCTCCTTCTCTGGTGCCTCCGCTTGGATTTCCATTAACTGGGTTAGCCCCATGTTATTATAGCTCGCAGTTTCACTTTGTGCGACAATCATTTTTTCAGGTACATAGGTTATTTCCACATCCATTATGGTTTCGTCCTTGGATGCCATACGCTTGGACTCTGTGTCTGCTGTTTGATTTCCTCATGAGATAACATCTGTCCCCTTCGTGTGGGCGGCGCATTTCATGACCGCTATGCCCACTGGGAGCTATAGTGCCTTAATGAGCCTTCCAATAGGGCTGCGTGCTGCACTGATGTGCTGTTTGCTCGATGGTAGCCCCTCCTTTTCCAGCGTGCTCGGCTTGCTTGCACTGTAGACATCACATAGGCGGAGTCACTGTATACCGTTTCTTCCTGCGTGATTCTCAATAGCGAGTATCAACAACAATAAGCCTGTGCTGAATAGTGAGATGGTAATCGTGAACTAATGAGTACACACAATTCTCCATTTGCTGTGTGCTTCACCACAGCAGTGCCTGTATATCTTTGCCCATCGTTGTAATTGATTCTCGAGGAACCGTCAAGAAAGACAATTTCTACTTCTGCCAATGCATTCTCTTTCACTCTAGGAATCTCATCATAAAATTCTTCATAATTCGCACAGTCATGTATTGGCTCTCCTTCTGTGACTGGCTCTGGTATGAACATAGCTGGGTTTACTATCTTACATCAAATTATTTTGATTGATGGATTTGATATGATCACTTCATAAGCCGAAACTCTGAGCGATGTCAATGTGCCCTTTGATTTAGAATGGCAAATAGCACCTGCTCGACATACAACGTCATGGAGCATTCTATCACAATGGTTGTAGCTTTCTCTATGGCGAACGCTGCGGCAGCTAAACTTTTTTTGCAAGGGAAGTGGCCTCTCATCACTGGGTCCAAATTCCCACTGTAGTATGCCAGGGGCATACCCCAACGTGGTTCTCTGTGTGAGCACTGCCGGCATAACGCTGCCATACGTGTGGGAAAACAAGTAGAATTCCTCTGCATAATTAGGAATCTCTAAAACTGGCGCTGTGCAAATCGCTCTCTTGAGTTCAGCAAACCCATTTTCCATGGTCTGAGACCATTCAATTTTCCCTCTCGTCACCTGTGCCTTCTTTAGGGCCTGTAACAAGGGCTTGGTATATGAGCTGTAGTCAAAGACCCATGCCCTGACATAATTGCAAAGACATAAAAAACTCTACATCTGTTTTATCATGTGTGGCATAGATGTGTTCAGTATGGCTTCAGTCCTTTCAGGGGTAACCTGTTTCCCCTCATGCAAGATCAGTTGGCCTATGTACAGCACTTCTTGCTGACAATATTGTAACTTTTCTTTGTCAACTTTATATCCTTTCTCAGCCAATATAGTCAATAGCTGAACAGAATCGTGTCTGCATCTTTCCTCTGTCGTGCTGCAGATTAAAATTTCATCCACATATTGCAAGACAACAATCTCTAATGTAATATTGCTTACGTCCATCTGTAGGACTGTTTTGAAAATAGAAGTAGACTCACAGTACCCCTATGCAAACTTGTGCTTTTCAGACGCAAATCTTGTAAGTCTTGGTGCAATGGGATTGAGAAAAATGCATTTTTCAAGTCAATCACTGTAAAATATTTTGCCTCAACAGGTATATTTCATAAGATTGTAGCCGAGTTAGGGGCTAAAGGGAACTCAGCTTCTGCAATATCATTTATTCGCCTTAAATCGTGGATTAAATGGAAAGACCCTCCCTTTGATTTTTTGATAGGGTACACAGCAGTATTGCATGATGACTCTGATGTCACTAAAATGCCCTGTTCCATCATAACTGAAATTGTCTTGAAAATTCCTTCATCTGCGTCCCTAGACACGGCATACTGTCATACTTTGTGTAAAATTGCTCCTGGCTTCAATTTAATCCTTACTTCTCTGACTCCTTTCAATAAGCCTATGTCATAGTGGCCTGTTGTCCATACTGAGACAGGCACCTGGGCCATGTCGTCCTCAAAATATTCAGGACGATTCTGTGCCAACATCATTCTCTGAGGCACTTCTCTTTTGATCATTTTCACCCAGAAAGTGAGATTTACCTCAACTGTTGTTTCTTCTCCATCTGCTTGCTCGTGAAACAGATCGTCAACAGTGACATCAGTCAATCTGTACCCTTCTCCAATGGCGATTACTGTGCACCATTGTCGGCCTTCATCATCGCAACCATCGATCAAAGCCATTTTTCCTCGCACTATAGCTGTGTGTATCGCCAAGGGAAATACTTGTCCCTTCTCCTCGTGCATAGGTATTCTTGGCCTAAATAGAAACTCACCTGGAGTCCTCATGGTTTTGTCTGCAAGGCCTGGTAGCCCTGCCATTAACACGCGTATTTCATACGCAAATATTTCTGGCTCTAATGGGATTGCTCTCATAGCTGTGTGTCACGCGTATGCTCTAATTATCTCGCATACATTCAAATAATGCATTCCTGGAGTTGAACATATTATGCCCTTCTCCGTGAACAAGATTGTCATGCTTAACTTTGTCATTAGGTCTCGCTCCAAGATATTTACTGGGGTCTGTCTCGAATATAACAGAGGTAGATTCATATCACGTTCTCCTATAGAGAACTGGAAGTGTATCTGTAAAATGAACACAACCTGTTGCTCCTGTGAAGCCCTGAGTATTTATAGCATCAACGGACAAGGAAAACTTGCCTTCACGTATACACAAGCATGTTGCACTCGTGTCAACTAAGAAGAAATAGTCTTTATCCCCTCTAATGACATCCACCCTTGATTCCTGTTGAGGGTCTGGTCGCGGAGGGGGTGGCAACCCGCAACATCAAGCAAGTCAAGTCAAGTCAAGAAGCGCTGGGAGGACTTCAGGTCCAGGACCCTCATAAAGGCCCGGCGCCTCGTGGAGGGGGGCCGGGGCAGCATGAGTACCATCCAGCTGAGGGTCCTGGAACGCGTACGCCCAGCGCTCCATACCCAGATCCTTGAGAGGCAGACCCGTCTGGAGTCGAGCGGTAAGTGGCCAAGCATTGCTGTGTGAGACAGGGCATGTTGCAGCGTGCTGGTTGTCTGATACTTGCCTGTATGTGTGACATAGGCCATGTACGCGTGTGTGTGTGCAGGGACATCATGGTCATGCATGTGAGACCAGTAATGTGTGAAGCACACGGTTGGTGTATGTGTTGAAATGTAACATGGGGAGCCCTATGCGGAATGGACACATGAGAGCATGCCAGTCTCTGTTCCTGGACATGGGTGTGGGTGAGGGATGGGTGCTGATGCCATGTACATGTATGGTGTCCATGTCTGTGTTTCTGACCTGCGTGTCTGTGACTTGTGCATGCCATGGATGGATGACACATGTCTGTGACAATGTTCAGATTCACTGATGCAGCCTAGTTATCCTTGCATCCACTGTGTCTGGGGTGTACGAGTCCAGATGGATGAAAGTACGTTAAAGTGTGTGCATGTGATAGGCATGGCCCATGATGCATGTGAGTCCAAAAACAACATTGTATGCTTCAAGAGTCCCTTGGACATGTTTGCTTATGTCCATAGCATGCGCCATGCCTGTTACTGCATGTGTTATGCCTGCACTGACCCATGTGTTGTGGAGGGACATGATGGAAGTGATCTTTGACAGTGCCACTCATCTGCTATTGCTTCCTGTCTAGGGGACCATTGTACAGTACCCTGATGCTTGTGTTCTATGTCTCTCTCTACACAGCGCAAAGTGAAGAAGAGGGCGGAGACAGCGCTGTGGAGCTAAGCAGCTGGGATGCCCCCACGGCTGCAGCGGAAGGGGTGGGTGAGCCCCCACAGGGGCTTGCAACGGCGCAAGACGGTGTGGAGCAATCCAGGTTGGTGGTTTCCACAGAGGAGGAGGAGGCCGCTACTGAGCCGTACATGGGGCCTGGTGGGGGCATCCCTGCTGGTGCAAGTGGTGCAGTCCAGGGGCAGGAGGCAGCACAGGTCGCCGTGGAGGTGCCAGTGCATGTCACTGTCCCTGACACTGTGACTGCACCACCATGCACCAGCAGGGATGCCCCATCCCAGGCCCGTCCGCAGGTAGGGGGGATGTCCATGTCATCTGACTCCCCTCCACCTGCGGACGAGGGGACCCCTGGCCGTATGGAGAAGTCCTGATTGGTGTGGCGTTGCGCACGGCTGTCATTCGTGATGAGGTGCGTGCTTCCCGGGCGGAGCACGCACGTCATCACGAAGAGCACCGTGCCAACGTGGCCCAGTTGGGAGCGGTCATGGTCGGGGGTCTCGTACATGTGTCGGGCACTCTGGCGACCCTCTCCTCCTCTGTGGAGGCTATGCGCCAGTCGTACTCCATGCTGTCTTCCAGCCCAGATGCAACCAGGGCCCCCTGTGGACCTGCCCCGACCAATGCAGCCACCTCGTTGGGGATCCCATCCCTGCCACAGTCGGGAGTCGGAGGTCCAGCAGGGGTGGACACACCAGCAACTGGACCCCAGCAGATGGAGGATGTGACGGCATCATCGGGCAGGGCACGTGCACGACGGCGTTGGTAGTTTCCATCAGCCTGGATGCCGTCGTGCTGGCACAGGCAGTTGCGTCGGAGGCAGCAGCAGGCTCAACGTGGGAGGCATCATGGCTCGGGGCCATCAACATCAGGGGTGCAGGCATCGGCCGGAGGGCAGGAGAACCCTGGAATGGGAGTGGCTTCCGTGTGGGAGCGGTTGTGCCAGCAGATAGGTGCGGAGCGGCAGCGGGCAGAGGAGGAACGGCTCACAATGGTCAGGGCGGAGGACTCCATGTGGAGGGCGCTGAGGCGGGCTGAGTGCCTCGAGGGTCTTCGCAGGGAGATGGAGCTGGACACTGCATTATCCCTGCGGGACCTCAGGGCCAGGGAACATGCCCTCCTCCAAGCCATTGAAAAGGAGTTTGATGATGCCCTGGCCCATGACAACAACCAGTGAGCCGTTGGACTAGCCCGCTGCCCTTGTAAATAGTTATGTAGTTAGTGTTAGGTTTCCTTTGCTTTTTTATTTATTTTGGACCTTTTGGACAATGGGCCACATTTTTGTATATAGTTTTATTTTTTCAGGTAGTATTTTTATGTAGGTTTCATTTCTTCAGTTGGGATCATGGACCCTGGTTTGTTTATCTGTATATAGTTGACTGCTGGATTTTTTTTTTTTTTTTTGATTTACCCATGGAGCAATGGTTTTCGGTTTTGGTTTTACCTTGGATTTACTTTCTTGAACTGTGACTTTGGACACCTTTCCTTTGGATTATGATTTGTCGTTTTTCATTATTTTTCGGACATGCTGCTTTTGGTTTTTGATTCCCATTGTCATTTGTTTATTTTTTATTCCATTTATGCTGTTTTTAATACATTTTTTTCATCAAACTTCAATGTGTAGTATCATCTCATTGGTATCATGCATATCCTGATATGGGTTTTGAGATTCACTGACACCCATTGGGTGTATGTGAGGGCCATGTGTTCATTTCCAAACTTGCTATTGGGGTTCTATCATGTCATTGCCATTTCTAAGTAGGTGGATGCAGTACTCGAGTGGGTGTTTTGCATTTGGAGGCTGACCATAAGGGCCAGGGATCTAGATTGTGATGACATGTTGGCTGGGGGACATGTGTGCGGGCCTTCTGGCAGGTGCTCCGCAATGCTGGGGGGTGGGGGTGCAGGGGGACATGAGTGGGACATGAGTGGGGGCCTGCTGGCAGGTGCCCCGCAATGCTGTGGGTGGGGGTGCAGGGGACATGAGTTGGTGATCAGTAGTGCAAGGAGACATGTGCCTTTGCTGGGGGGCATGCCCATGTTGGGTGGGCTGCCTGCGGGACGTGACTAGGGATGCAGGGTAGTCCCCTGTGGTGTGGGCTGCCTGCAGGGGCCGTGGAGGGTGTACAGGGGACACCTGGGAGGACCCACACTGCCAAATCACATGTAGGACTCCCCGGCACCCCTGAAATACACATACCCTGCTGGAATCGCGTGTGAAAATTCTCGCGCACCCCTGAAATACACGTACCCTGCTTAAATTGCGTGTGAAAATTCTCACGCACCCCTGAAATACATGTACCCTGCTGGAATCGCGTGTGAAAATTCTCGCGCACCCCTGAAATACACGTAGCCTGCTGGAATCGCGTGTGAAAATTCTCGCGCACCCCTGAAATACACGTACCCTGCTGAAATCGCATGTGAAAATTCTCGCGCACCTCTGAAATACACACACACGCTCCCCCAGGCCCGATCGTGTGTGAAACCACCCGCGAGCCCCTGAAATACACACGCCCAGGCCAATCGCGTGTGGAACTTCTCGCGCACCTTTGAAAAACACGCGCCCAGGCCAATCGCGTGTGGAACTTCTCGCGCACCTCTGAAATACACGCACACGCTCCCCCAGGCCCGATCGCGTGTGAAACCACCCGCGAGCCCCTGAAATACACGCGCCCAGGCCAATCGCGTGTGGAACTTCTTGCGCACCCCTGAAATACACGCACACGCTCCCCCAGGCTCGATCGTGTGTGGAACTTCTCGCGCACCTCTGAAATACACGCGCCCAGGCCAATCGCATGTGGAACTTCTCAGCACCTCTGAGATACACGCGCCCAGGCCAATCGTGTGTGGAACTTCTCGCGCACCTCTGAAATACACGCACACTCTCCCCCAGGCCCGATCGCGTGTGAAACCACCCGCGAGCCCCTGAAATACACGCGGCCACTCCAATCGCATGTGGAACTTCTCGCGCACCTCTGAAATACACGCGCCCAGGACAATCGCATGTGGAACTTCTCGCGCACCTCTGAAATACACGCACACGGTCCCCAAGGACCGATCGCGTGTGAAACCACCCGCAAGCCCCTGAAATACACGCGCCCAGGCCAATCGCGTGTGGAACTTCTCGCGCACCCCTGAAATACACGCACACGCTCCCCCAGGCCCGATCGCGTGTGGAACTTCTCGCGCACCTCTGAAATACACGCGCCCAGGCCAATCGCGTGTGGAACATCTCGCGCACCCCTGAAATACACGCACATGCTCCCCCAGGCCCGATCGCGTGTGAAATCACCCGCGAGCCCCTGAAATACACGCGCCCAGGCAAATTGCGTGTGGAACTTCTCGCGCACCCCTGAAATACACGCACACGCTCCCCCAGGCCCGATCGCGTGTGAAACCACCCGCGAGCCCCTGAAATACACGCGCCCAGGCCAATTGCGTGTGGAACTTCTTGTGCACCTCTGAAATACACGCGCCCAGGCCAATCGCGTGTGGAACTTCTCGCGCACCCCTGAAATACACGCACACGCTCCCCCAGGCCCGATCGCGTGTGAAACCACCCGCGAGCCCCTGAAATACACGCACCCAGGCCAATCGCGTGTGGAACTTCTCGCGCACCTCTGAAATACACGCGCCCAGGCCAATCGCGTGTGGAACTTCTCGCGCACCCCTGAAATACACGCACACGCTCCCCCAGGCCCGATCGCGTGTGAAACCACCCGCGAGCCCCTGAAATACACGCACCCAGGCCAATCGCGTGTGGAACTTCTCGCGCACCTCTGAAATACACGCGCCCAGGCCAATCGCGTGTGGAACTTCTCACGCACCCCTGAAATACACGCACACGCTCCCCCAGGCCCGATCGCGTGTGAAACCACCCGCGAGCCCCTGAAATACACACACCCAGGCCAATCGCGTGTGGAACTTCTCGCGCACCCCTGAAATACACGCACACGCTCCCCCAGGCCCGATCGCGTGTGAAACCACCCGCGAGCCCCTGAAATACACGCACCCAGGCCAATCGCGTGTGGAACTTCTCGCGCACCTCTGAAATACACGCGCCCAGGCCAATCGCGTGTGGAACTTCTCGCGCACCCCTGAAATACACGCACACGCTCCCCCAGGCCCGATCGCGTGTGAAATCACCCGCGAGCCCCTGAAATACCCACACCCAGGCCAATCGCGTGTGGAACTTCTCGCGCACCTCTGAAATACACGCACACGCTCCCCCAGGCCAGATTGCGTGTGAAACGTCTCGCGCACGTGTGTTCCTGACACCCGTAATATGCGTTCCCCGATTTGCGTTTGCTGTTTGCCAGTCCGGTAAACTGGTACAGGGTTGGCGCAGCCCTTTGCGATGGTTTTGCGATCTTGATGGCTTTTCCTTGCGCGAGGGCGTTCTTGGGGGCGTAACTGGCGCTGCTGCAGGGTCGCTGCGCCACTCTGCGCCACGTCTGCTTTTGGAGGTGGGAATCCATGAATACGCTGTGCGCGGAAATTGATTTTATCGCACGCGGCTGGCGCAGACATTCGCACGGGCACGCTGTGCGCCAGCCGAGTGCGACACTTTTGAGAGGAATTACATGAATCGGCCTGTTGGTGTCTAGTAAAGCTCATTCTGTGCAGGACAGGAATGTAGGGTGGAGGTGTGATAACAGAGTCTTCGATCAAGGCTGATTTCTGAAATAAATACAGGAAAATAGAAGCTTTCCAGATCATAATGGTGGTCCTGGTAAAATAAGAGGACAGGATGCCAGATGTCTACATGGCCTCGTGATTTCACAAGGCCGTCCTAGCTCATAATCTGTAGTAGAGGATCTCTGTGTTGGCCGGTGTAACCCAAGTGTTTACGATCTACAGCCTACCAACTTCAGGCAACAAACAGGCTAATAAAAAAATAAAAATAACTCTGATCATGGCTGATCAAGAATGGCAAATAGCCTGAAGACAGGAGAACTACAATATGCATAACTGTAACGCTCACCTGGTATCCACGGGGACGTCACTCAGCCTGTTCTGACCTCTTATGACCTCAAACCCTTCCCTGGAGTCTACTCGACTGGAGACTGGGCCTTGTTTTCTTGGAAAGTGTGCTCTCCGTCCTGCTTTCAGTGCAGGGGCGCGTTGATTGATGCAGGCTCGTTGCTGCCTAGTTACTTCACTGGCAAGAGTCCAACAGGTAAGTATAATAAGTCTTTTGAACAGTTCTCTAACTTCATTCCTTTCCTTCATTAGATGATGGCCGGCGTCCGGGGATGGCGACATGCTGCTGAGATGAGTAGCGCTGAAGGTGAGTGAGAGTGCCATGCGCGATGCAACCCTTTCGTATTTGTATTGAACTGAGTTATTTTTCTGTGTCTTTTAGGTGCCGCGACGTTTTTAGCGTGAATGCCGGTTATGAAGAAGAAATTCGGTGAGTAAGTGCGGAATGCGGCGCCTCTAGATGTTTCCACGCTAACCTGGAGTGTCTTTTCCTTCTTGCAGATGGATGAGAAGTTCGAGAGACAGAGTTCCCCCAGAGCGGCTGGGTTTCAGGTAAGTGTTTGAAGCTCGTACAGTCTTTAAAAAATAAGCAAGGATTTGCTGAATGCTTACTAATGCCTTTTTCTGTTCTTTTCCTTTTTCCTTAGGAAGCAGCGTGCCAGGATGGGAATGACACCGCCGAAGATGCCCGCAGAACAGAAGGAGCGATGAATGATGGGCAGAAGCGCTGCAAGGTAAGGCTGTTCCTAGCAGTGTTCTTGTTCTTGCAGAAGCTGAGCGCAGAAGAAAGATGCAGGCCTACTGGAGACCGATCCGAACACGGTGAGTGTCACGCTGCAGGTGCAGAAAACACAAAGCATGTTTCTCAGCCTGGGCGTGGCTTAAATAGTCTCTGTGTATTCCAGGTGTCTCTGGGCTGAACCACACCCAAAAGACTAGACTGCACATGCAGTTCTTGGAACCGAAATATGTGGGGGCATCCATATTGTCCCCATCAATGCACTACAAGTCCAATCCCCAATGTTATCCTATGGGAGTGAGTGAGTCTGGTGCCACAAGCACCAAGTCTGACTCCAAGAGGGTCTTTGGAGGGATGGAGAGGCCTTTGAGGGCCACGTAGGTGATTGCGGCCTTGCTCCAGCCTGACATCTTGGAGGGCTGGGGACATGAGGGGCATGAATCATGACAGTACTCCCCCCCAAGGACCCTCTCAAGGTGGCTCTTCTGTCTGGTCCTGGTTTGTTTGGATGGTTTTGATGAAATCGTCTAAGCAAGGGAGGGGCATGGATGTACTCACAAAGCTCCCATGTCCTGTCTTGTGGATCATACCCCTTCCAGTCTACTCGGTAGTATAATTTGGATCTGACGTACTTTGAATCCAGGATGTCCTTGACTCTGAATTCTGGCTCCCCAGCGACTACTACTGGCTGCGGTGGCAATGCTACCCGGGACCCTGTTTGAACAGGTTTAGGGAAAGACACATGGAACACAGGATGAATCTGCATGTTTGACCGAAAAGCTAGTCTGACCGCCACAGGATTTATCATGGAGGTGACGGTGAATGGACCCAGGTATCTTGGACGGAAAGTTTGGGTTCCTTTAATTGACACGTGTTTAGATGCCAGCCAGACTTTGTCTCCCACTTGGTAGTTGGGGGCCTTTGCACGGTGTTGATCAGCAAACTTCTTTTGGCGATTCTTAGCTTTGTGGTGTGGTAGGTGTTCAGCTGCCCTTTTAAAGGTTTGAGAAATGGTCGTGTGCAAGGTTTTGACTGCTGGCATTTCCAGGGTTGTAGGAACGTCCAACTCAGAAGTACGTGGGTGCCTGCCATACATGGTATAAAAGGGTGTCTGCCCAGTGCTGGTGTGTAGGGAATTATTATAAGCATATTCAGCTATCCATAATAGGTCAAACCAGCTTCCTTCAGCTTGCTGTAACATGCAACGCAGATACTGCTCGAGCGTCTGATTTGTCTTCTCAGTTTGACCATCCGTTTGGGGATGGTGACTGGTGGATAGCCAGATGTCGATCTTGGCCTTAGAGCAGCATTTTCTCCAGAAGTTAGATACAAATTGAGTACCTCGGTCTGAGACCAAAACTGAAGGAAACCCATCGAGCCGTACGATACCTTCAAGAAATACCTTTGCAAGAGTGGAAGCATTTGGGAGCCCCTTAAGAGGAATGAAATGTGCCATTTTTGAAAATAGGTCCACGAACACAAGAATAGTGTTAAACCCTTGACTGTGTGTTAAGTCAGTAATAAAATCGAGGGACAACGTGTGCCAGGGTGCTGGTGGGATTTCCAATGGTTGTAATAGCCCATCTGGTTTCTGCTTGGATGACTGGTTTTGAGCACACAAACCACAAGATAGGATGAATTGGATAATGTCATTATGCCACGTGGGCCACCAATAATTTCATTGTATCTTGGCTAGGGTTTTAGCAATTCTGGGGTGGCCCTCGATCAAGGAATCATGATAACCGGACATGACTTGTTCTCGTAGTTCTTGGTTTGGTAAGAATAAACGATTCCTGAAGTAGGGCAACGGATCTTTTATCATGTACTGTTCTCCTTGTGCACTCCACGCTTGTAATTGCTCCGGACTCATCAGGTTTTGGATTTCTTCATGTAATTCTTTCTGAGTTATGGTTGCTGTGATTCCTAGGAGCTTGTCACTCTGGATGATTGCTATTGGGTCAGGGGTCTGATTCCCTTGCTCTTCCACCTCCATACGGGAAAGGGCATCGGCCTTCCTGTTTTTCACCCCTGGTCGAAATGTAATCACGTAGTCATATTCAGCAAAAAAAAGATCCCAACATAGTTGTTGTGAGGATTTGGCCTTTGCCGTTTTTAGGTACTGGAGGTTCCGGTGGTCAGTTATTACAGTGATTGTGTGTCTGGTGCCCAAGAGGTATGCCGCCATGCCTTAAAGGCTGAGTTAATGGCCAGGAGTTCTTTATCTGTGATAGCGTGATTGAGTTCAGGGGGTGTGAATTTACGCGACCAGAAGACAACAGGGTGTAACTGGCCTGTTTCGGGGTCCTTTTGTGAGAGGACGGCTCCCATAGCCATGCTTGAGGCGTCCTTTTCCACCAGGTATGGGAGATCAGGGCGAGGGTGGCGTAAGATTCGGGCAGATGTGAATCTTGCTTTTAGTTCCTGGAAAGCTTCCTCGGCTTCTGTTGTCCACTGGAACTTTTTGTTGCTTTTCCGTAGCAATGACGTGATGGGATGCACGATTTGCAAAAATCCTGGGATGAACCGGCGGTAGAAGTTTGCAAAACCCAGCATACTTTGAACCCCCTTGAATGAATTTGGGGATGGCCATTTCAGGATAGCCTCTACCTTGTGTACATCCATTTAGATTCCATTCGGGCTGAGAATAAAGCCCAGGAATTCCACCTCGGAGACGTGGAATGAGCACTTTTCGAGCTTGGCGTAGAGCTGGTGTTGACAGAGTTTCTCCAGTACAGATCGGACGTGTTTAACGTGGTCCTGCTTTGATGCAGACTATACTAGAATATCGTCGATGTACACTAGAGCACAGACATCAATCAATTTCCATAGGACATCGTTCATGAAGTATTGAAATGCTGCATGCGCGTTGCAAAGGCCAAAGGACATTACATGATATTCGTACAAGCCGTATTTGGTGTGAAAAGCGTTTTTCCATTCTGTTTTATGCGAACAAGGTGATATGCCCCCCTCAGGTCTAGTTTTGTCTAGATTTGGGGATCTTTGACTTGATCAAGCAATCCAGGGATCAGTGGCAGGGGATAGCGTTTTTTTACGGTAATCTGGTTCAGTGTGCGATAGTCGATGCACGTTCTCAAGTCCCCCTCCTTTTTCGGTACGAAGAATAGAGGACTGGCTGCTGGAGACTTCGAGGGACGGGTGAACCTGTTGGCCAGGTATTGGTCAAGATAGGCCTTCAGGTGCTCGTTGTCTGGTTCTGTGAGTGCGTAAATTTGCCCACAAGGGATTTGTGTACCGGGTATCAGGTCTATTTGGCAATTGTATGGTCCATGCGGTGGCAGGGTATTAGCCTGTTCTTTCTGAAAGACATCTTGAAAGTCCTGGTATTCACTTGGTAGGGTGCCGATTGCCACAGTCGCAAGTGTGGATGTTCTGGTGTCTATTGATTGTTTCCCTTGGCGATAACATGTGTGGGTGCAAGTCTCAGGAAAGGCCAATTCTTTTGCTCGCCAATCGATTCGAGGATTGTGAGCTACCAACCATGGCATTCCCAAAATCAACCAGAACCGTGGTGCTTTAATGAGGTCCAAAACGATAGATTCTTAGTGTCCATCCTGGTACAGAAGGGTTAAAGCTGCAGTGAATTGGGATACTGGACCAGAAGCTATTTCCGTGCCTTTGACAGTGGTAACAGTGTCGGTGGTTGATTTAGGGTGTAACGGAAGCCCCATCTTTGCCGCAAGATCCTGGTCGATGTAATTCCCAACGGCTCCACTGTCAATGTACGCTCTTACTGCGTGCATCTGAGATGGTTGTTGGTGAATGATCAAGACCACAGATGCAAAATGGGAGGTCTGGAGTTCACTTTCTTCGCTCTACAAGTGGACACCTACACTTGCCGGGCAGGGGTGTTTTCCGATTCCTTGATGGTATCTTCCTTGTCCATGGCCCCTACCGTCCTCCTCGGTGGCTTCACAGGGCATTCTTTAAGGAAATGACCTGACCTTCCACAGTACAGACATAACTGCTGCTGTCTCTTTTTATACCTTTCCGCTTTAGTCAAGGGGGATCTGACCCCCAGGATTTGCACTAGTTCTCCTGAAACTTCCGTTGTGTGGGCAATATTGTCCTTTGAACGCACATAGATAGGGCGAGGGTCCGGTCTGGTTCGATATGCACTTCGGTCCTGCAACCTATGATCCAGTTGAACAACAAGGTCAATGAATTCTGAGCAGTCTTTCGGGGTGTTCATTACTTGTGCGAGAACATCCTTGAGCTCCCCCCTCAACCCCCGATGAAATAACATGGTTCTCTTCACCACTGGCCATTGTGCTTCAACTACGAGTCTATTGAATGTGGCTATGTATGTTAATAGGTCTTGATTCCCTTGGCGTAGGGACAGAAGTTTGTTGTCTAATGCCTGCCCATGAGTACGACGGGCGATCAGCTTTTCCATCTCCTGCTGAAAGCCCCTGAAGTCATGCAGCAAAGGATTGCCTTGGGCCGCAAAGGGTACAGACCAGTCCGCGGCGCTACCACTCAGGTAGGATAGCACAAAAGCGACCCATGATTGGTCATTCGGAAAGGCCCCTGGTCTACAAAGGAAGTGCAGGCGGCACTGGTTCATGAAGGTTGCAAACCTCTTGGGATCCCCCGTAAATCGTTCAGGCGAAGCCAAGGGAAGCCCCAGGAACGGTTATCTGAACGGGATTGGCTGATGGTGCTGGCATTGAAGGCAGGCTTCCAGGCAATGGTGCATGCCCTGCTTGTGACTGGAGAAGTTGCCGGCTGAAATCATCAGTGCGTTCTTTGGCTACTATCAGCTCTCTCCTCAGGGTGTTGGTTTCCTGCCTGGTTGCATGTACTTCGGATCGTAGCTGGCCCAACATGTGGGCTAACTGGTCGGTTTCTGACGTTTCCATGACGCCCACGTGGATTTTGATGTGAGGCTTTGTGTTCTGTAACGCTCACCTGGTATCCACGGGGAAGTCACTCAGCCTGTTCTGACCTCATACCACCTCTGGAGTCTACTCGACTGGAGACTGGGCCTTGTTTTCTTGGAAAGTGTGCTCTCCATCTGCTTTCAGCGCAGGGGCGCGTTGATTGATGCGGGCTCGCTGCTGCCTAGTTACTTCACTGGCAAGAGTCCGACAGGTAAGTATAATGAGTCTTTTGAACAGTTCTCTAAGTTCATTCCTTTCCTTCATTAGATGATGTCCGGCATCCGGGGTTGGCGACGTGCTACTGAGATGAGTAGCGCTGAAGGTGAGTGAGAGCGCGATGCGTGATGCGACCCTTTCGTATTTGTATTGAACTGAGTTCTTTTTCTGTGTCTTTTAGGTGCCGCGACGTTTTCAGCGTGGATGCCGGTTATGAAGAAGAAATGCAGTGAGTAAGCGCGGTATGCGGTGCCTCTAGATGTTTCCACGCTAACCTGGAGTGTCTTTTCTTTCTTGCAGATGAATGAGAAGTTCCGGAGACAGAGTTCCGCCAGAGCAGCTGGGATTCAGGTAAGCGTTTGAAGCTCGTACAGTCTTTAAAAAATAAGCGAAGATTTGCTGAATGCTTACTAATGCCTTTTTTCTGTTCTTTTCTCTTTTCCTTAGGAAGCGGCGTGCCAGGATGGGAATGACACCGCCGAAGATGCCCGCAGAACAAAAGGAGCAATGAATGATGGGCAGAAGCGCCGCAAGGTAAGGCTGTTCCTAGCTGTGTTCTTGTTCTTGCAGGAACTGAGCGCAGTCGAAAGATGTAGGCCTACTGGAGACCGATCCGAACACGGTGAGTGTCACGCTGCAGGTGCAGAAAACACAAAGCATGTTTCTCAGCCTGGGCATGGGTTAAATATTCTCTGGGTATCCCAGGTGTCTCTGGGCTGAACCACACCCAAAAGACTAGACTGCGCATGCAGTCCTGGGAACCGAAATATGTGGGGCATCCATCTTGTCCCCATCAATGCACTACAAGTCCAATCCCCAATGTTATCCTATGGGAGTGAGTGAGTCTGGTGCCACAAGCGCCAAGTCTGACTCCAAGTGGGTCTTTGGAGGGATGGAGAGGCCTTTGAGGGCCATGTAGGTGATTGTGGCCTGGCTCCAGCCTGACATCTTGGAGGGCTGGGGACATGAGGGGCAGGAATCATGACAATAACATGAAGATTTTCTATTAGTTTAAATTGACTATCACAATTGTTACATTTTTGCAGCAACCACAAGTCACACTGCATAAATGTATGTTTCATTTTTTAGAAAATTTCAAGGCAATTTGCTTAAAGAAAATGCGTCCACCTGCAACTTCCGGAAATGTAATGGCAAGCTGAAATGTGTTTCTGGCTGCTCGGAGCAGTTTCAGAATTTAAGAGTTGGAAAACTGGTGGAGGGTAAAATTTGGCACTTGGAGAGTACATTTGCGTATCTAATATCTTTTTTGTGTAAAAACAGCAGAAAATTGCCAAACGCCTCTGCAACAGAGTGCAGACTCGGCTGCCGCTTTATTTTATTCCCCTTGATTAGCTGAATCCAAAAATATATACATTATAGCAGTTAGGAGTAAATCACAAAGTCTTTGACACATAACTACATTTTTGCCAAAAGTGTACATGGAAACAAAGGGGATTTCAAATGGGAGTTGCCATATTTCTGCTCTAGACTCCTAAACCAATCCTGGGAGAGAGGCTGGACTGGGGGGAGAGAGAAGGGTAATTGCCGATCTTGGTTGCATGAATTCATGAAGAGGACTGCCCAAAAAGGAAACATTGATGGTGTCATCAGTGGTATATAAAGTGGATGCACTATGAGAGAAAGGGAGAGCTGCTAAAAATTACTATCTGACAACCACAAGGAAACACCAAATGAGATTGCTGAGATTGCATCAGGGTGGACCTGTCTGTTGTTGGGGAGGCCTAATCCAGACTGGCCCTAAGACGAACAGCTGGGGACCATCCTTGAGGGTGGAGTAACCATAACCCTGCCCTGTCTTGCAAGAGGTTCCTGAAATGTAGCTGGCTTTACTGAACTTTAAACAGAGGTTTTAAATGTAAGTAGAATATAGCCATTTGATACCAAAATGTGTGGGTGTCTGCTTACCTTAAATCCTTTCCGTTTATATTGGGGAGTGGGGGTCAAAGCTGTGTAGATTCTTAGCCTATTGAACTAGAAATATTAATTTAATTAATTATCCATTTGGCAGAACACCACAGGGTTATTTTTTAAACATTTGAAATTAACAAAGCTCATTCCTAGTTTGCGCTGAAAGCTATAGCCTGTGATTTAATTGGATCATCTTTCTGGCCAGCTTCTCCAACAGAGGCCTTTAAGTGGAGGGTGGTCTGAAATCTGAAATTCCTCAAACTCATCCCAATATTTCAGTCCAGCTTCCCCAGTGCAGGCCTTTAAGAGGAGGTGTGTCTGAAATCAAAAGTTCCCAAATCACTCCAAGTTTTCATTCCGACTTCCCCAACACAGACCAAAGTGGGGAGGAGGGGGTCTGAAAACAAACTGCTAAATCACCCTGCATTTATTTTAAAGCAGAAGTGTGGGTAAAATAATTTAAGACATATGCATTTGTACAAATCTGTAAAACAAACTGCTAGCCTTTTAAGCGTGCAGGGAAATCGAAATTGCACAGCACTGAATATGTAAATTAATTAAATTGTCTTATCATGTATGGGATTGACTAGGTTGAGAACTAGATACTTGGGATGTTATAATGAGGCAAAAAAACATATATGATAGACAAATGGTGGGTTATGTTTTTGATGGGACAAAACTTCAAATACATTTTTCAATTGATAACATTTTACATGAGGTTTTTAACTAAAAAGACACTAATTAGATGTGTTTTAAATTAAAGTTTGATGGATTTTAAATATTTAAGTGAAACACAGATGTATTTTATTCAAGTGCAGGACATTGTATTGATAATAATGACAAATACTATTTGTGGTTATTGTTTTGAGGATTATGTAGGTAAAGATTTGTAATAAATCATATGTTAAAAAAATAATAATTTAGTTCACTGATCTGTGTTGATTATTCTTGAAGTAAACTCTGTAGACAGTAAAGTATGGTGATTTGTGTTTTCCCAACCAATTTGTGCAATTTATTTCTCTAACAAGAAGTTTAATTGTGACCCACAAAGAAGGTGGCGTGTGTCACTTTAGTGTGACCTCCATGTTCAATTATTCAAATAAATACAAATATATTTCCTGTACACCAGCCTGGTTCTTGGCGCATTGGTATCTCAGTGGGAGATATCCAAGGGGTATATGATGAATTGGAAATAGGACTGGATAAAGAACTGACATTACACAGTTTATTGTGCGGCACCTGGCTTGGGGAGGCAAGGAACTCCCTGTGTTGAGGGTGGCCTTTTAATAAATCATTACAGAGCACAGATGACCCTCCTACAGCTCCAGAATCAGTACCCAGTCAGTGCACAGCGTGCCCTTGTAGGCTCTGCAGCAAGCTTCCTAGGTGGGAAGTGCCAGAGTGTCTCTGAACCAAACCAAGGACAGGTCAGCTGCCTGCAACACTCTACTCAGCTTTGGACCTTCTGCCTCAAAGGACAACACAAGCCCAGTGAAGAAGCTAGGAGGAGTGCATCAACAATCATCTACTGACATCCACCTGAAAGGACATTTTCGAGCCACTGCACTGCTGACTGTTGTTACACCGCAGTTGCTAAAGCTGTCCCAGATGTCTCAACCAGTGCTTCAGAACCACCCCCAGTACTGAGACAAAGAGTTTTGACCCTGTTCCACCATGTAGTCCAGCATACAGCCATCTGTCCGGCTTTGGTCGACGAACTGCCTGTCGCCTGAAACCCGCAGCTGTCTCCCATCTTGAACTCCTTTGCAAAAGCTGCAAAGCACCCTGAAACCGCCTCGACCCTGTCGAGCACCAAGAACACCTACAGCACAAGGTACACAGTGGTAGTAGCACTACATGTTTTGGTGTTGAAGTAAAAATGTTACATTAATAGAGAGTAAATTAAATAGATAAGTTCAGTTAGTAAACTAAATGTGGTTATATTTTGTAGTGTTTAAATAACAAGGTTCTCTTCATAAGTTAAGTGTTTTAATTGGTGACTTAGTTATACTGGAGTTGCATTATATAAAAGTAAACAGTTTATCTATAAGAAAGTGAAAGCATATTCCAATGTTTTAGCTTGCTCTCTGGTATGTTAAAAAAGATGATGTTGAGAGAAAAAAAAAGATCCTCCTAGAAAGGAATTGTCTTGTTGAAACAACTTTGCCTGAAAACTGCATCATGGTTTCCCTGTCTGCATTTAAAGTGAGAATGTTCAGAATTCTAGGAAAAGGACCAATGCTGAATAGCCGTCGGTGTGGGATGCACACCCTAAAGATCTCAACGTGGTTACATGGTCATGTAGTCTTGGTTTGAAGCTGTATAGCTTTCAAAAAATTCTCAAAAAAAGATGATAGTTTGTGATCATTTTAATGTGTCTGAACAGTTAGCAGATGTGTGTAGGCCAATGCATTTTCAGACCCATTTGGTCCTTCATCAGGTCACAACTCTTCAATATGAAGCAAACAAGGAGAGTCTAGAAACAATCAAGTGTCTACAAATGTTTATGTCAGTTTCAATATCAAGTTATAAGTTGACCCCCATGTGCATCAATACCGTCAAACCAATATTCATGTTAATGTTCAAAAGTTTGCACAAAATGTACATGTAGACCACAAAAATGGTCCCCTGAAATAGGTCATTCATAAATAAATTGAGTGGAAATCAAAAAACATAAATCAATATAACCAAAACAAAATCATAATAGGAACATAAAATCATAATCAAAGCATAATGGAAACAACAGTAAGAAAACACATGTTTAGGCCACAGATGAAGAGACGAACACACATAGAAAATATAGAAAATATATATAAGACCACCATCAGTAAGAGGTATAATGAGTATTTCTCAGGGTTATATAGACTGGTAAAAGCATGCACGCATGCACAATGGATCAATGCATAAGGCTATGATCAAAGGAAACATGCAGGTACAATGGATGGGTGAATGTGATTAAAAGCTCCCATGACAGGTGGATACTATGATAAAAATCTAATGTATCACAAGTGTGCTGGACATATAGTTATACTTTGGTAACACACAAAGTGCAGCTGCGTGTGAAAAAGGGGCAGAGTACTGAAAAAAATAAAGCCTGCGTGAATCAGTATTGCAACTCAAATGATCACTGCCACCTACTCAACATACTCATCAAACTTCAAAAACAAGTACTGAACAATCAACATTGGTTTGTGCACAATGTACTTATAATATTAGGAAGTACCATGGACAATGCATCTCCCTGTCCCAAGACTTCCACCTGCTCTTGGGTCAATTAAGAATAGTTTTCGGGTAGGTGTTGTGTTCCAAATGGAAGTCTTAATTGCATACTCAATTTCATATCACTGAATTTCTACTTTCAATACAACAATCAGTTCTTCATGCAAACATCTGGGACATCCATAGGCGCCAAAATGGCCACGGCATATACCAACTGCTTCATGTCTAAATGTTTAAGTTCGAAAGCAGACACATACTATAGCACACTGTGTGGTACAAATACCTAAAGACATGGGCCTGTTATATTGATGACGTTTTTGCAGTACAGTACGATCATCTACCCATATTACAAGATTTTCTAAAGTACATCAATGCCATTGACCATCACATTCAGTTAATTGCTGATATAGCCAACCCTAATGTCAATTTTCTGGTTTTACAGATTCTCGTAAAATACTACACTATCTCCTCTACAGCATATGCAAAATTGAGTAATATCATAATGAATTCCTTTGCTGCTCCAATGGAGTTTACCTGTAGCACTAGCCACTCTAATGCCTCCTGTCCTTGGTCATGTGGGATACTGGTTTAAAGACTACTAACATCAACCATGAACAAAATGTCTTCCTCAGTAAGGCTGATCTTGTCCAGTATTTGTAAATTTTTAGTGGTGTCTTGATGTATTTGGGCTTTTTCTGGATCAGGGGCTGAAGAAAGTGGTCTATATATGCCCTGAGTGGTTGTATTATGCCACCATTTGCTGCCACAATGGGACAAACTGGTGGATTGGCCCTACTCTTAGGTATTTTTGGTAGAAGGTAAACATGAGGAACTCAGGAATACTGTGTGAATAGGTAAGTTCCAGTCTTCTCAGAGGTCTATTCCATCTCTAGTACCGTTTTCAAGATGTTGTCACAAACTTTACTGATCTCTGTAGTGGAGTCATGATCTAATAATGCATAAACGTTGGTGTCACTAAGCTGTCTGCAGCATTCTTCCTCGTACTTGCTCATACTGTGGAAGAAGCTGAGCAAAGAATACTTTGAGTTTGAGCTTTCTAATAAATTTATTGACAAACTAAATATTATGTTTGATAATCTGAGGAGGAGGAATTGAAAACTTTGGTTGAACATTCAGGAACTGAATATTTAGTTTGAACATCTAAGGAATCAAATACTATGCTTGTACATTAAGGAACTGAATATTTTGTTTGAATATCCAAAGAGCAATTTTACAATGAGGAACACTATGCTTGATTATTGAGGAATTGAATATAATGTATGAACATTAATAGCAAATGTGTAATATAAAACAAACATCCACAACCATTATGCTTGAGCATTAAACAGCAAAATTTAAAAAACCAGAATAGTATATTTTACCTCTTATGTTTGCCTTTGAGGAATACGCCACACACCCGATTTTCAAACCACCTTTGTGCTGAGCGCAGAAGCACTGATCCACTTTGAGTTTAAGGTAAAACTATATGTACACCACACCTGTGATACATTAGATTTCTATCACAGTATCAACATGTCATGGGAGCATTTGATAGCATCACCCACTCTTTGTACCTGTATGTTTCCTTTCATCATAGACCTATACATTGATCCATTGTGCATGTGCGTATGCTTTTACCAGTGTAGAAAACCAAGAGAAATACTCATTATACATCATACTGATGATGAACTTTTGATTATATCTTCTATGTGTGTATGTCTCTTTGTGACCTAAACATGTGTTTTCTTATTATCATTTCGATTATGCTTTGATTATGATTTTATGTTCCTATTATGATTTTGTTCTAGTAATGTTGATTATGCTTTTTGATTTCCATTTCAAGAGTTTTCCCTGATGAAGGACCACATGGGTCTGAAATGCATTGGCCAAGTGGCATCTGCTAACTGTTCAGAGACATTAAAATGATCACAAACTATCATCTTTTTGGAGTATGTTTAGAAAGTTATACAGCTTAAAACCAAGACTAACAGACTATACGACAATTTAACGACTTAGTCGTCTTTAGTGTGTGCAGCTCTCACCGACGACTATTCAGCCTTGGCCCTTTTCCCTTCATTCTACTTTAGTGTCCAGTGTGGAGACACTTTTCTAAGGGTTTGTCCCCACTCACATTAGTTTATGTGTTGATATTACAAAGTATTCGAGCTGCATGCTATAGCTGTGCCCACTCACCTAATATACAAGAAATGTTTAGAATGCAGTAAATACCAATACTTACTGACTGTGTTCTGAACATTCTGATTAGTTGAGAGGACATCATTAAAAATCTCCATGTGCTAATAGACAATAGCATGTTTTATACTGTGGATTGACCGAAGCCATATAGAACAAACAACAACGAGGAAAAGGATAATTGACATAATTAGTGTATCTAATTCTGTCTTGATATATGATGTTTATACTATGGACAGACTGTGCCCTCATAGAACAGAAAACTTTGAGAAAAAGTTCAATGAGATCATTAAGTTTTAAACATAACAAACACATAATGGATATCAACCATACACATTTCAGTTCAAGGTACTTTTAAGTGTGAATTTAAAGTATATAAAAACATACAAAACCAGATTGATTAGTTTATTACTATTTGCTAGTCCCTAAAAGGTAATTGGACAAAAATAATATTTGTATTAATTTATTTCAAAGAATTATATAGGAACTGAAAACTAAATTTAAAATCCAAAAGACACATCATGTTTCGTCCAGAAGAGCTTTCACAAGGTAACAGAAATATGCTTTGAGATTCAGAATTAAATTTAATTCAGCACATTTGTTTTTTGGTGGTGTGTTGAGTACTATTGCACAGTTGTGTGCACTGTACTTATTTTGTCTCGCTACTACAAATTTATCAAAGCATAAAACATCATATTACTTTTCAATTTTGCACAAACATTCATACATGTGTATGCACATATTATGCTCATGTATTTTACAATGCAATTGCAATGGCTTTCAGAGAGTTTCTGGACAATGATAGTGGTGTGCCTCCAAAAATGCACTGGTGGAGAAAGCGAGATGAATGGGTTACCTGGGATTCCTTACAGAATGCACATTCCAGGCAAATCAAATTGAATGTAAAAATGAACTCTGGACTCCTGAAATAAATAACGATATGACACATGAATAGAAATAAGAATACCTGTTAGTGACAGGTTTTCACAAACAGCATAGGAGATCCAATTTTAACAGAGTAAACAGATCTGCATTAGTATTTAATGCAGGAACAACAAAGCAATATATGGTATTCACATGCAATTTACAGTATTTTACAGTTCAAGGCCTATTTACAATGCAAAATTAACAGTAACAGTGTTTCCATTATAGCAGCTGTAATGCATAATATTTTCACCCTTTTCCTTTCTGTACTTAGATGACAGAAAAGTAAAGGCAAATGAAGACCGCCAATATCTAAAGCTAGAGGCAATGAAAAGTTGTACTACTTTGTCAGGTGTGACATACATGATTCAATTCTTTGGAGAAATATATTTGTGTTTCGTTTTGATGTCTTCATGATAGCCTTAGCTCTTTCAGGGGTCATATTCTTTCCTTCCTTCAAAATAAACTGGCCTATGTACAACACTTTTTCCTGACAATACTATAATTTCTCCTTATCTACTTTGTATCCTTGTTTGCCAATATAGTCATTAACTGAAATAGTCATTAACTGAACAGAGTCTTGTCTACATTAATCTTCTTTTTCACTGCAAATGAATATGTCATCTATGTATGGAGTTACCACACTCTTGAGTTTAATGTTACCTAGATCCATCTGTATGACCCTGTTAAAGATCGATGGGGACTCACAATACCTTTGAGGTAAATGAGTAGGTTTTAGTCTCTTTTGTCTGAACAAAAAGGAAGTAAGGTCCTTATGTAACGGGATCGAGAAAAACACATTTTTCAAATTGATCACAGTGAAATACTTAACTTCAACTGGGATACTACACAATATTGTCAAAGGATTAGGAACTAATGGAAAACTCAGTCTCTACAATCTGATTAAGAGGGTGCAAGTCTTGGATAAATCTCCATGACCCTCCTTTAGATGTTTTAATCAGATATACCGCAGTATTGCATGAGGATTCAGATGGCACTAGTATTTCTTGATTCATTAGTGTTGAAATAGTCTAAAATTTGCCTTCATCAGCTTCTTGAGACATGGGGTACTGTTTTGCTCATGGCAACATTGTTCCTGGCTTGAGTTTTATGTTAACCTCTCCTATTGCTTTCAATAGGCCAATATCACAGGGACCTGTAGTCCAAAGGACAGTTGGCACCTTTTCTAAGTCTTCCTGAAAGAATGCTGGTTGCTGCTGGATTATTGCCATTCACTGTGGGACTTTCCTTTTCTGAATCTTTATCTAGTATGTAATGCTTATAAAAAACACTACCTCGTCATCGATGCATTCATCTCTCAACATATCTTCATCTGTTATGTCAGTCAGTCTGTATCCCTCTTCAAGAGGTATCACTGTCCACCATGCTCTGCCTTCATCATCTATTCCTTCAAGCATTGCTATTTCTCCTCGTACTATATCTGCTTCCAATTCTATAGTTTGTCCTTCTTCCTCATCCATGGGTTCTTGTGGTCTGAATCAAAACTCATCACACTCTTCCCTACTAATCCTGGTAGCCATGTTAATAAAATGCTCCCCCCATACATAAAGACTACTGGATCTACCGGAACTCCCCATAGAGCCACTTGCCCTGTAAATGCCAGTATAAACTCTCCCACATTTAAATAGTGTATTCCTGGAGTGGACCACACTATTCCT
Source organism: Ambystoma mexicanum (assembly GCF_040938575.1). Taxonomy (NCBI): domain Eukaryota; kingdom Metazoa; phylum Chordata; class Amphibia; order Caudata; family Ambystomatidae; genus Ambystoma; species Ambystoma mexicanum. The sequence continues at coordinate 219,172,558 of NC_090936.1, read as the reverse complement.
TGATCAGTGAATGAAATCCTCATGTTAAGTTTTGTCATCAAGTCTCTTCCCAAGACGTTAACTGGCGTCTGTCATGAATATAGCAAGGGGACAGACATGTAGCATTCCCCTATAGAAACAGGTAATTTATTAGTAAAAGGAAATACATTTGTAGCTCCGGAGATCCCTTGAGCATTCGTGGCAATTACCTGACATTTGATATTTTCCCTATCTTATACAAGAGCGAGTCGCCCCAGTGTCCACAAGAAAAGAAATTGATTTGCTCCTATCGTCACATCAACCCTTGGTTCCTCTGGGTGGTCTTGTGTCACGGATACTACTGAACACATCAAGTCATCCTGTGGGTATAAATTCATCCCCATCCCCATAAAAGGGTTTCCTCCTACCACAGTGACACCCCCTATCCTAGGTGTCAGTATTTGTCCCATGGTCGCATTCTATTGGGTTTGCATAAGTGCTTTTTGTGATTGCCCTTGTAGTGGGTGCATTTGTGATGGCCCCTGCAGTTGTGCCTGCTGTACTTGCAGTGCCTGTGCCTGATAGGATGTGTGATCCTGGACAAAGCCCTCTCTTGTTTGTGTACTATATGGTGGTGGATAAGCTGTCCCTGCTCTTGAAATGTATACATTTTGTCGAGCTTCCCCTCGGCTCCTACATAGGCAATATGCCCTCTCATCCCACAATTCAAACATACTGGGGGTGGCCCTCTGGCAAACCCTCCTTGAGTATTCTGACTTCCATTCTGAGTATTTTGAAATCCACCCTGGGCATTCTGAAATCCACCTCCTCTTCCTCTGAAACCTACACAACTACCTCGTGACCAAAACCCATACCCACCTTGATCCATTGGGTGTGCATTATTCACCTGTGACGTACCCATTATTTCTTGTGTTCCCACACCTTCTCCGCTTGTCAATACTGCCCCTTCTATAGCAAACTTCGATCATTTCTTATGAACTAACTTAGCTTCCTCAATCTTAAATAGTTAACTGTATCTCAGTCCATGGCTTCGTTCCCATCCCCACTTCTTTTTTCATCTGTCTCTGCACGGGTTCTAGCAATCCCTGACACAAAATATGATAAAATAGTGCCGCTGTTTTTCCCACGGTTCACGTGTTTCAAGCTGCCATTTCTCGTAAATATCCAAAATATAAGCAGTAGGGTATTCATCTTCCTTTATCTTACGTGTTATAATTGCACCCATATCTGGTGTATCAGGATACTGTACCCTGAGAGCTCTCCAAACATCTGCCCTGCAAAAATTAAATGGCGCTCCATCATGTGCTGTGCTTTGTGCTGTCACACCCGCACATCCCACTCGGCTCCAAATATCGTCAGCTCTCTCCCTAAGAATAGCTGGCAATAGACATTTTATGTCTCCTATGGCCAGTGTATTTCCTCCTGTCATTTTCTCTAATTCGTTTCTCTATTTCCCAGCCCCAGATGTCAAACTAGGGAGCTTGCATTTTAAGTTATCCTTATCCATCTGGAGCCATGGAATATATTGCGGTCTTGCTCCCCCTTTTCTAGCAAGGGGAACTGTGAGAACCCCATCCCACAGTCGGCTCCCACTACTCATTTAACTATGGCAAAGGTAATTATCCCTATTCGTCTTTGTGTTGGTAATGGGCTTAACTTACTCACATACATGGAAACTCTCTTCTCTCACTACTCAATCGTCTTCGGAGAAGCTCAGGATATGGTATAGGATCCTACCATCTTACCTCTTATCAATCTTTTGACCTCCCATCTCCCTCTGTCTCACAACCTGACACTCTTTCTTCGTCTGACATTGCTAGACCCCAACTAGTGTGACTATCATCCTCTTCTTCTCTGTCTAAATTCAGTCTGCTCAAAGACAGTGCTCGATGTTCATCACTAAACATGTTTTCCTCCTCATTCTGTAGTTTAGGTATCAGGGATCGGCTACTGCTTCCTCAATTTCCATACTTGCTGTCCTGCCTTATTTGTTGATATATCTTATCAATCTTTTCTCCAATATTTTCTTCATCATATCTTTCCTCTTCCTGTGCCACTGGAGGTATTTCTTGTCTCATTTCCCTCACCAGGAGAACATCACTTATCTTATCCCATTGCCCCTGTATTTGATCACTTGGTCTTATTCGTTCTTTAAGAATAAGGCTTGCATCAAGACCTTGCTGCCTTCTTTTTGTTTTATCTCTTTATCCACTTGTCTTAGGTTATTGCATCCCTTCTTGCTCTTTCTTCCTCTGGCCTTAATTCTTCCCTTTTCACTGCCTGTCTGTAGATTCTACACCTGAGCCCTTGGAGGTGACTCCTTCCCTTCCCTGCTGGCCTTCCCAAGGCATGGTGGATGCACCCGTTCCTCTGCAACTTCTTCCTGCAACCCAACACGAGGTATGATGTGCCGCAACCGAAAAGAAAGTGAAACAATGAAAACAAGAGCTGATTTGATGGGTTATCAGACATTTGGTTGAAAAAAATTGGTCGACCAGACAAATGGTCGAACCAATTTGGTCGAAAACCAAATGGTCGAATTTTTAATTTTTTTATTTTCTCCCCTTTTTTTTTTTTTTTGGGGGGTCCCCCACCAAACCCCTTTTTTTTCTAAAAACCCATTTTTCTAAAAAAACGAAAACCCGAAAAATAAATATATAATAAAAAAAAAAAATTCGACCATTTGGTTTTCGACCAAATTGCGTCGACCAAATGTCATTCGACCAGTTTTAGGTCGACCAAATGTCTGGACACCGATTTGATGTATATTTAAAATCAAAGAAAATATAATTCCGGAGCGAATCTGATTTTAAATGTCAATATTTAATTTAATTTAAAGCAGTCCGCCTTCCCTTCAGGTCGCCCTTGCCTTCCTTGGGCAGATAGTTTCATAGGCTGCAGTGTGTTTTAATTTGTGAGGTCCTTTTCTCGCCTGCATCAATGCAATATAAACATGGCTGCTGCATCTCCCAACCACTAAGTGGCTTTCCTGTGCACTCTCCATTTACCTGCCATTGGCTGCTGGCACAACAAATCCGGCCTATGGGTGACCGACTGGCTATAGCCAGCCCAACTTGCACTTTCTAGGCCTGTTGTAGCTGCTGTTCTCCATTGTACACCTGATACCTTGGAGTTGACTCCTTCCCTTTCCTGCTGGACTTCCCGATGCATGGTGGATGCACCCGTTGCTCGGCAACTTCTTCCTGCAACCTAACATGAGCCGCGACTGAAAAGAAAGTGAAACAATGAAAATAAGAGCTGATTTGATGTATATTCAAAATCAAAGACAATGGGCCTCATTACAAGTACTCCGGTCCGGAATTAACACTGCCGGTAAAACCATACCGGCACCGTTTCCATGTCCGCCCAATCATGACCCGCGGCCCCGGTAATAGCACCACCCTCAACCGCCACCGCGGAAATAGGGGTCCCGTTAAGTCCGTCTGCACGGAAACACCTCCGTTACCGTCAACACGAAACACCGTGAGCATCACAACTAGCGTGGACACGGAAATACCGGGACAAAAATGGCGTAAAAACCGTGATCACGGTGGCGGAACCGCCGCCCACGCGAACATGGCGTTATACACTTCCCGCTGAACTGAATCAGGGCACAGGTGCACCAAATCAACCCAGCTGGACCAAGCAGGCCACTGGGAGCCCACAAAAGGGCCACACCCAGCCCAACACAACATAGAACCATGCAGGCAGAAGGTCTAGTAGCACTGGGACTGGACCTACTCAACCAACAGGCAGCACTGCATATGGTGGCAGTAATGGCACAGAGGAGGAGGCGTAGGCAGAGGAGGCTCAGGCGGCAACCAGCCAACCCTGCAGCTATGGCAAACCCCATTGCCCAGCCAGCCCGACCCCGCCGCCAGCCACCAATACCACGCATCAGGGCCTCACCATGGAACCTCACCCGAGGACAGATCCACACACTATACCGGCTGGACCGTGCAACAATCCTGCACATCACCGCCATGATTGGGGACAACATCAGCAGCCAAATTGACACCCTCACCGCCATCCCCCCCCTCCTGAAGGTTGTCTCAGTACTGCATTTCCTTGGCACTGGCACCTATCAACACACGGTTGGTGAGCTGCACGGCATATCACAACCCTGTTTCTCAAAAATCCTGGTACAGGTACTGGATGCCCTGTTGCGCCATGTGTCGGAACACATAGCCCTACCCCACACCCTCCCCGAGGTCATTGCCACCAAGTTGGTCTTCCATGCCATAGCAGGCATGCCAAATTGCATAGGCGCTGTTGACTGCGCCCACGTTGAGGTGACAGTACCACGTGCAATTGAGGCGGTGTTCCGCAATAGGAAACAGTATCACTCTTTGAATGTCCAGATGGTTTGTGATGCCATGCAACTGATTACACACTGCTGCGCATGTTTCCCAGGATCATCACATGACTCAATGGTACTGCGGAATTCCACGTTGCCACGGTACATGGAACGCTATGCCGGACAAAGCACATGGCTATTGGGTGAGTACAGCTGACGATGCCACAACCCTGTCGAAGTGGTGTGTGTGTGTGTCCACAATGAGCATTGTGAGTGTGTCGCTGTGACCGCACATGCATCACCCCCCTTCCATCTACCAAATACACAGCATATGCCAAACATCATGAAGGAAGACATGACAGGGCACCACAATGTGCCCGTGCACACGCTGGCACAGCCAATCCCGTCACTGTCCCATGAACCTTGTGCCACTGCAGACACCCACCCTCAATTGAAACACTGCCTCAAAAGGCACGAGAGGCGTGCAAATGAGACGACGTGTATTTACTACTTCCGTACAGTGAAGTCACTCTGCCATGTGTGGACAGCACTGCACTGTGACATGCACACAAACAAATGTTACCCGCAGGGCACAGTAAACATGCAAGTTAATGTGTAGGCCCATAGCCAGTTAGCGACATACATCGTGATGCCCAAAACATACCTCCATACACTGCATGGTACATATGCATGAATGAATGATGACACAAGAATGCACAGCAGCAGATGAGGACATGATGCCACAAACACTGACATGTTCCCCCATCTACATCCCATGTAGGTGATGCGGGATATGCACTCACGCCATGGATGATGACACCTGTACGGAGACCAAGGAACAGGCATGAAGAGGCATACAATAGGGCACATATCCGCACACGTGGAATGATTGAGAGGACATTTGGACTGCTGAAGGCCCGTTTCCGCTGTCTGAGCAGATCTGGCGGATCACTGCTGTACAGCCCAGTGAAGACGGGTAAAATCACGCTCGTATGTGCCATGCTGCACAATATATGCCTGCGCAGGAACATCCCAATGCCCCAGACGCAGATGAGGAAGATGGGGATGGGGATGGGGATGGAGATGGGGATGGGGATGGAGATGGGGATGGAGATGGGGATGGGATGGCACCGCCTCCCCCTGGGGGTCCACATGATGGGCAGAGAGCACGGGATGCCCTTATTCGCATTTACTTTTGAGTCACAGCACATTCACAGAAATGCACGAACATGCTGACGACAATGAATTAATAGTGGCACTGCAAAATAAATGATCAATGTCCACACATGTATGTCTTGATTGGAAATGGTGATGTATTGATGTAATAACAACAGGGAAGGAGGTGCATTGGTTAGGGAAGCTGTACACCCGGGGCCACCCACCACCCAAACGTGCCCACCCCCACCCAGGACCCATTGTTCAAACCCCCAAAACTACCTACCCCACCACCCAAACTTGCCCACCCCTCTCACACCCTTGTAGTCCACATGTGTCCTGCACTGCCCCACACACATGCCATCACTTCCGTGTGCACTTCTGTGCCTGTGCCACCTTGCCCGAGGGACACGTTAGCCTACTCGAGCGCCTCCTTGGACTGGCAGTAGTGGAGCTGGATGGGGTGGTTGTGTTTGATTGCGCAGAATCTGGGATTGAGGGCATCCGTGCCAGATTTGCCTGTTGGCCAACCAACATGGCCTCTACAAGCCTGGAGGTGTGGTCGTTGCCCTCCCGCACATGGCGTGCAAGGGTTACTATAGTGCTCGCAAAGCGTCCGATGGACCTCGACAGGCGACGCACTGAGGCGCTGTAGCTCTCCCTCTGCAGCCTGGATTCCTCTAGCTGCCTCTCCACCAGCTGGGTGAGGGTAGCCTGCTGGTCCTCCATCCGCTGCATGCGGGCATTCAGTTCGGCCATGGATGGGGTGGGCGACCTCATGGGACTCCCCAGTGATGTGGGGCTGAACCCCAGCTCATGGAAGGAGCCCAGGTCTTCAAATGTGGGCATCTCCCTCTGTGGCCCCGTTTCCAAGTGCTCTTGAGGGGCACTGTTATCACTGCAGGCCGCCCCCTCTGCAGTGCTGCTGCCTTCGGTGTTGTGTTGGGTGGCCATGATAGGTCCCCGTGGCACCTGTCTAGACTCAGGCAGTGTGGAGACGGTGGGGACGTCGGTGGTGGTGGTGGGCGGCACATCTGTAGTGGCTGGTAATGTAGCCAGAGGTGCAGAACTGCAGGCAGCATCCTCCTGTGTGGTGGCGGTGGCTTGTGTACTTGCCGGTGCAGATTGGCTGGACTCTTATGCAGTGTCACTGTCACTTGAAACGGCTGTGGGGACACAAAGGGCATGCAATTAGTGTTGTGGTGGCAGATGGGTGCATCACATGCGTCATTAAGATTGTACATTGAATAGTGTTAGTCACATGCATCTGATTGCTGGTGTATGCATTCTGTGATATTGGTTGCCATGCAGATCATGATGGGTCCTTTGGCCCACACATGCACTGCCTGGGGGGGGGGGGTTGTCAATGGGTCCTTTGGCCCACACATGCACTGCCTGGGGGGGGTTGTTAATGGGTCCTTTGGCCCAGTACTCACAACTGCATATTTACATGTGGCATTCATGTTTGGGCACTTACCGGCATCTGCAGGTGGGCTCACTCCTGCCTCAGCCTCCCCGATCCCATGGATCCCCTCTAGGTGGAGGACGCTGCTGCAACGCTCCTCCCATGCTTGCAGCCTCAGTGGGGAAGGGGGTCCTCCGCCTGTCCCACTGCTGCGTTGGCGGTGCGTGGAAATGAGGTTGTGTACCCTCAGCCTCAGGTCGTCCCACCGCTTGTGGCAGTCCTTCACACTCCTCACTGCCACGCCCACAGCGGTGCACTTGCATGCAGCTTCGGCCCACACCTCCTTCCTCCGATGCTGTGTGGCACGCCGTTGGTTGGCGCTGAACAGCATCTCCGCATTGTCCACAATGTGCTCCACCAAGACGGTTAGCTCCGCCTCGCTGAAGCGCTGTTTGAGCTGCCTCTGAGCAGGAATCCTGGCAGACATGCTGGTGGTCCCTTTTGGCTTCTCAGAGTTAGGATTGTGCTGGCTCTGGATGGCAATGGATTGTGTTTTTATATGATGGCCGCCTCTCTGTTTCCTGTTTTGGCGATCATGGTATTTCCGGCTCCGTGTCCGTGGCGGCGGAGTCGGAAACGGGTTTTGCGCCACTTGTGGCTGCGTTATTTCTATTTCCGTGGGGTTTTCCGTGACGGCGGTAACAACGTTTCCGAGTCCGTGTGGTGCGCGCGACCGACAGCGTGTAATCGGACGGTTTTTCCGCAGCCTTGCGGACACGGAAACGTTTTTACCGCCGTCGCGGATTTTGCACGGTCAAGGACTGGCAGGTTGTAATGAGGCCCAATATCCTTGTGGAGCAAATCTGGTTTTAAATTTTAATATTCCATTTAATTGTACGCAGCCCGCCTTCCCTGTAGGTTGCCCTTGCCTTCCTTGGGTGGCTAGTTTCATTGACTGCAGTGTGTTTTACTTTGGGAGGCCTTTTTCTCTCCGGCATCGCAGCAATTTAAACATGGAGGCTGCATCTCCCAACAACTAAGTGGCTTGCCTGTGCACTCTCCATCTGCCTGCCATTGACTGCTGGCACAACAAATCCGGCCTGTCGTGGACCGGCAGGCTTTAGCCGGCCCACCCCCAAAGGCCCACTTTCTAAGGCACTGTCTGCTCCTTGTCCGCTGCTTGGCCGGGTCTGGGGTTCCTCTTGCACCCCTGTAGTTGTACATGGAGGCTGAGGTGAGCTCCATACATCCTGGTCACCTGAACTCAATGGAGCCTCGACCTTTATCCCTGTAGGTTGTTCCCTCAACTTCTTCATCTATCCTCTTCACCATCACATGTGACTGTCCCACTTCGCACTCCCAGCTGTCGCTTTGTTTCTTTCACCGTGTCAAGCCAATCTTGAACTTTGAACTAAGTTGTGCCCTTGGCCGCATTGCATTTCTTTCTGCCTGTTTAATTTTGAACTTAGTTGTGCCCAATGGCTGCATTGCATTGGCTACATTGAATTTTCATCCTGTCCGTTTAATTTGAACTTAGTTGTGCCCAGTAGCCAATTTGCATTTTTATCCTACCTGTTTAATTTTGAACTTAGTTGTGTCCAGTGGCCGCATTGCATTTTTTCCTGCCTGTTTAATTTTGAACTTAGGTTGCCCAAGAGACTGCACTATGTCTCTTTCTGTCCTGCTGTTCCTGTCATGTTTGTCTCCTCTGCTTGAACCCCCCACTCGTGTCCTCTCCCAGTATCTCCACCCCCCTTCGTCCCCCTTCTGGTCCTCTCTCTATCCCTACTCACCCACCACTCACCCCCCACTCTCCTCTTCCCCCTATTCCACATCACCCAAGGCTCTCTCTGTCTCTCTTATCTTCTCCAACTGTTTCACCATGGACTATCCCACTCTTCTCACTAAGGGGCCGATTCATAGAACAAATGTGCGCCGAAATCCGTGGCGCAAGCTGGCGCAAGCATGAAAAAGCAAGCGTGCGATTCATGGAAGGCCATGCGCGTGTTTTCCCGGGATGTGCTCCAAATCCACGGGTGGCGCACATGGGCACACACATCATTGCAACATCCAGAACGCCGTGCGCATCGCACACAGCGAAAGCACGCAATGTCAGCACACACACCAAAAAGGGGGTCGAACACGGGGCGAAACATGCGGAATGGGGAACAACACGTGAAAAAGAAGGTCTAACTGGCGAAGTTCTGCAGGGAAATACACGGAACGCCCACACGCACGCAGACCACATGTATTCATGGAATCAAATACGGGAAACCTGTGCACGCTAAAAGACATGCACAGGCGTAAACGCGTCCACCACATGAAGGCAGGCGGAAGCGTCCCCACTCAGTATAAAATAGAGCGCAAACAGCAAACACCTATACACAGCTACGATGAGTGCCCCATTTATAGCAAGATCTGATCGTGGGACACCGCAGGAGGAGCAGAATAGCCAGGCCCCACATTTTTTTGCCCAGGACCAGCCTTTTTGGGATGCCTGAAGACCAGGTCTATGGCAGGTATAGGTTTCCACCTCGTATCATCGTAGACCTGGTCAGGGAGTGGGAGGATGACCTCACATCACCCACCTTGTGCTCCCAAGCACTGAGCCCCTTGGAAAAGGTGCTCAATGTACCGCATTTTTTGTCCACTGGGTCATTTCAGCGGACAACTGTCATAGTTGGGGGCATCTCACAGGCCACGCAGTCACGCTGCCTACACCAGGTGTTGGCAATCATGACTGCGCACCCCTCAGTCTGCAGGCACACATACATGCCCAGAACACCCGCAGAAAGGCAGGCCGTGGTCCTGGACTTTTACAGGGTGGCACACTTCCCCAAAGTGCTCGGTGCCGTAGATTGCACCCATGTGGCCCTACGTCCACCTAGGGCCACTGAGCACATCTATCGAAACCGCAAGCACTGGTCTCCATCAACATGCAGGGGAGGTGGATGGGCAGGGGAAAGTAGGCAAAACACAAAATCCCACTATTGACAATTACACATACTCAATCAGAGAAACCATGTTCCTCATGCACATTGTACAAAATGGCTCAAAGCCAAGACAAAGAGAGACTTATCTCTGGGGTGAGTGCTGGCCTCCTGCCTGCGCACTCTCCGGTCCGTTAACAGGAGCACTCCAATGCTGCAAAGAGAGCATGAGTTACTATTCTGTGTGTGTTTTCCTCACACACATAACATCATTCATGCCTCAAACTTAGTGACTCCTCCCCAAACAAGCACTCTTGTCTGCTGCTTCATTCGTATCCTCTTGCTTGCGCGCCCGTGATGCTTCATACACTGTTAATGCGTTATGGCAGTGACACGTGGCCCCACGGTAAATGGAAGACCATGTGGTAAGAAACACACATGATAGAATGGTCCTTGGGTGAGCTGCTAGACTCGTTTGGGAGGTGCGACTTCAGTACAAGTTGCGTTCTGCCAGCCGTGGATTTCTATAGGTAGCGTATGTGGCAATTTGCATATGCTAATGATATGCACTGCACTCGAGTTTGTGCGGTGCTGGGTGCCCCCCTCTTGCGCTGTAATAGTTTGCATCTTGAACGCTACTGCGCCAATAACATAGCTTCAATGGAGCAGATTGGACTCGAGGATAAGGCTGACGGCCCCTGCGTGTGCCCTTGACAACTGGGAAAGCTCCTTGGCATTTTGTCCTCAGCGCAACTTAGCTGTACGCTGCGCATATTCCCCAATGCCTGGCCAACCTCCCCAGCACTGATGCAACTTATCTTGTATGTGTGAGGGGCCTGGAGGAAGGTCGGCTGGGGTATGGCCCCTTGTGCTGTTCACCTTGCTTGGAGTTCCTGGAAACACGTCTGCTTCTGTTGGACGTCTGCTGAGCACAAGCCTCGTGCTCCTGCTTGCGCGCGCATGCGCACGTGTGCCCCACCCAACGTGGCAAGGGTTTAGTAGTTCTTGGACCAGTGTCTGCTGGCAAAGGTAGTCTGGATGCTCGTTTTCCTGCAGAAAGGGCATAAAAGGCATCAATAAGTATTGAAAGTTTTCTGTATGTGTCTTCATGCTGGTTGTCAATGGGCCATGTCTGAGACCTACATCGCACCTCCTCCCACACAACCCCAGGTTCTGTACCTTTACAGGTAGAGCTGGAACTTGAGTCAAAAATAACCAACAGGATGGTTGCCCTGAAACCCAATCATTCATAGATAGTGTGAACAAAGAAAGGCAGAGACAGCAGAAGTCTTGAAAGGCACAGAGAATGTGAGATAGCCGGAAACAGCTGACAGCAAGTCAAGAGCCACAACAGTCGAATAGCATTGGTAAAAGCCAACAGCCAACATAAAGGCATGGATGTAATAGATGAAAGACAGGAGGAGTGACAGAAAGATGCTGTTGAACAGAATTCTACAGAGACAAACCTAGGCAGTGTAAGAGTATGTGGAAATAACACCCTGACAGACAGGTGGACAGATCTGCATCAAGGACAGTAGCAGGAAGAAGAACAGGGACTAAAGGAACCAGAGTGTGAAAAACAGGTCAAAGAGCAGTAGTCCAGTAGGAAAACTGCGCCCTCAGGCAGCATCAAAGTCCAAGAGGGAAGATGGACACAACGTGATGTCAGGGAAGAGTTTAGTAGTAGAATAGGCAGACATCTCAGGTGAGGACTGGACCCTGACTTGTGCCTCTTGGGTCACATTCCTAATGCATCCTCCTTTGCCACAATCCCCAGGGGCTGAACTCAATATGCACCAACATCAGGCTCCTTCCCACCATCAGTGTGACTCTGACAGGCAAAGGCTGCAGACTACTGTCTACAGCATGAAGTGCATCAAGCACATCTACTTGCAAGAAAATAACATACATCACAATCAACATCAATAAATGGACATTTCAATAATGTACTCACAAAAATTGATTGCAGACATGCCGTGGAGAAAACATCCATAATCCCCACTAGGGGTGTTAACACAAGTAGTACAGCAGCAGACAGGACACAGACATGATGAAAGTCTAATGCCCTTGTGTAAATGGTTGTAACACCGAACCATCCTTGCAAGCCCATGGACAGGGGCATATGTGAGTCAGGACCCCAAGCTGCAAACACATACACGAGACAAGCTTGAAGGGCCCAGCTGGAACAGACAGTGGATGCTTTCAAAAGCCACAAATCACCACACCATTACATGAATGCACAATTGTCACGATGCCTGCCCCCGGAAAGCCAGACCAGGCCCGGCAACCCCGGAAGCAGGCATCATGCCACTTGAAGCATGCCCAAAAACCCCAGTTAGGGGCTCTTTGGCTACAGTCCTGGCGCCTATGGCGCCAGGCTTAAAAGAATAAAGTCAGTCCTGGCGCCATGGGCGCCAGGCTCATTACAGAAATCTTACCTGTTGCAGAACATGCTGCATACCTACCTGATGCAGACCATGCTGCACGAAGCCACAAGCCTAATGAGGCTTAAAGGGACTACTTTACCTCAGGGACTCCTTTCCTCTCGGGTGGGGCTGTGGAAGAATACTTACTTGGGACTTCTTCCAAGGCTATTTAAGCCACACCCAGACAGCCCCACGTGCTTCGCGTTATTCTGCTTGCTGCAGCGTAACGCTCACCGTGTCTTCAGCAGCTCCAGTCTTCAGCCACGCCCGCTTCAGCCCTGGAACACCTGGAACAAGAAAAGGAGAAGGAGAAGAGGTCAGAACAAAACCCTTACCTGAATCCTTGATCCAGCACATCATTGATCTGGAAGAGAGAAGCCTTCTCAGGTGTATTGCCACGCACCTCGCAGAGCCGCGCTGAACTCACCAACCGGGGCTGCATTCCTTTACTCCATCGCGAATCCAGCATCTCCAGGCCATTCTTCAACACCTGGGGGAGACAAGAACAGATAGGTGAGCAAGGGCAATACAAACCACCCCCAAAGACTTACCTGATTTACCACAGGGGGGTACTCACCTCATTTCGGGTCGGCACAGTTAATTCTGCATCATCGCTGTACCCCGGCCCCAAAGGGGAGAACCACAATAGACTTACCAGGATCTTACCAATTGCCACTTGGAACTCTTCTGGTGGTTTAAATCCGCAACCTGCAAGGAATCTGGCAGAGTGAAGATCAGACTTTTGAACTCTTATGAACAATTGGACTTAGAGTCAATAGTGGAACTCACCAATTCCTCCACGCCAGTGAAGTAACTGGTCGTCTACGCGCCCCTGCGCTCGACGCAGGATGGAGAGCTCATCTTTCCAAATCTTCAGGTGAGATTTAGAGGGAACTTCAGGAGTGTTCTGTGGGCAGACAAGGGGAGTGGGAAGGCGGGTTAACGCTCAGATTACGGGAGGTTAATTCCCTTTCTGCATTGCAGAAAGATATTCGTACGAATCCAACAAACGAAGCTAAGTGGGTCTGTCCAGTCTGTCATCTCGGCTCTACGTGTTACTCTGGTGGAAGCAACAGCGGGCCAGTCCAGATCGACGCCCCCGTGGGAATCAGGTGAGCGTAACAGAAAGCGAAGCCTACCCACAAATACCCACCTGGGCATCATGGAGACCTCGGAAACCAATCAGTTGGCCCAATTATTAGGGGAACTAAGGGCCGAAGTGCATTCCGCCCGCCAGGAAACCAATGCCCTCAGGAGGGAATTGATAGTGTCAAAAGAACGAACTGATGATTTGGCCAGACAGCTATTACAAAGCTAGGCTGGACAAACACCTCTACCTGGACTCGGGGCCAGCCCAGCTCCGGTGCCACCGAGTAACCCGGTGCAGATAAACCTTCCTGGAGCCGTTCCCTTGGCTCCACCTGAACGCTTTGCCGGAGACCCTAAAAGTTTTGCTATATTCATGAATCAATGTCGCTTACACTTTTTATGTAGACCTGAAGCTTTCCCAAATGATCAAGCCAAGGTAGCTTTTGTACTGTCATATCTCAGTGGCAGTGCAGCGGTCTGGTCCATTCCGCTAGTAAATCAGGATGACCCGATTCTTCGAGATTTCCAAGGTTTTCGAACTAGCATGGAAAGACTGTTCGGCCGACATTCCCAAGGACAGGCTTTGGATAACGAACTTTTATCCTTACGGCAAGGTAATCAGGATCTTTTATCTTACATTGCAACTTTCAATAGATTAGTTGTGGAAACCGAATGGCCTGAAGCCAAGCGAATTACATTATTCCATCGAGGGCTTTGGGGAGAACTCAAGGATGTTTTTGCCCAAGTCGTGAACCCGCCTTTAGACTGTGCTGAATATATAGATTTTGTGGTCCAGTTAGATCACAGACTTCAAACCAGAAAGGCTGATCGAACCAAGTTTGAAAACAAGGTCTTGGTTAAAACCTACGTACCCTCGAAGGGGGTAGATGCCTCAGAACCCATGCAAATCGGGGGGGTTAGAGGACCCTTAACCCAGAAGGAAAGGGAAAGAAGACGGCAACAGCAATTATGTTTATATTGCGGAGCTACTGGTCATTTCCTTCGGAACTGCCCTGTAAAACCACCCAAGAAAACTATAGGAGCAGCAGACGAAAACCACTTGAAACCTGACTCGGGAAACGATCACGCCCGGCAAGCGTAGAGGTCAGCTTGCTGAGCTTAAAGAAGGACACTCTGACCTCGCATTTCACCATTCCCATGGTCCTTATAGATCCAGAGCAGCCATCACGCATGCACGCGGTAAAGGCGTACGTAGATAGTGGAGCCATAGGAAACTATTTGGACTACGGATTGGCTTCCAGGATGAATCTACCTCTCACCCGAAAGACCACAACTGATGTCGTCACCACTGTTGATGGAACTGAAATTGCCTCTGGGCCCGTAATTCATTCCACTGCAGAGATGACACCGAGAGGTTATGGTGTTTGATTTAATCAAGGCTCCACAGTTTCAACTGATACTGGGAATCCCTTGGTTGGAAAAACACAATCCCTGTATTGATTGGCGAGAGAAGAGACTAACCTTCCCAGAATGTGCTAACACCTGTTACCCAAAGAGAACTCTAAATTCAGTACTGGCCCCAATAATCCCAGCTGCCATACAATTACCTGCTGAATACCAAGACTTTCAGGATGTCTTTCAAAAGGAGCAGGCAAACACCTTACCACCGCACAGATCGTATGATTGTCAAATAGATCTCATACCAGGAGCACAACCACCTTGCAGCAGAATATATGCCCTCACGGAACCTGAAAATCTCCACTTGGCCAGTACCTAGACCAGTATCTCGCTAATGGCTTCATCCGCCCGTCCAAGTCCTCTGCATCTTCCGCTTTGTTCTTCGTGCCAAAAAAGGAAGGCGACCTTAGAACATGCATTGACTACCGCGCGCTGAATCAGATAACTATCAAGAATCGGTACCCATTGCCTTTGATCCCTGAACTACTAGACCAGGTAAAGAACGCTTGTATATACACAAAACTAGACCTTCGGGGGGCATATCATCTGGTACGCGTCAAAGAGGGTGACGAATGGAAGACTGCTTTTCACACTAAGTACGGATTATTTGAGTACCAGGTGATGCCTTTCGTACTGTGTAATGCTCCAGCAGCCTTCCAGTTCTTCATGAACGATGTCTTCCGAGAGCTCATTGATGTCTGTGTAGTCGTTTGCATCGACGATATCTTAGTATACTCCCTATCAGAATCCGATCATATAAAGCACGTCCTAGCAGTCCTAGAAAAGTTACGCCAGTATAAGTTATACGCTAAACTGGAAAAGTGCATCTTTCACACTATGGAAGTATAGTTTCTTGGATTTATTCTGACCCCAAAAGGAATCCGGATGGATACACGGAAGGTGGACGCAATTCTTAATTGGCCTTCTCCAAGCTCAGTCAAAGGAGTTCAAAGCATGCCCGGCTTTGCCAATTTCTACCGCAGGTTTATCCCGGACTTCTCACACATTGTACATCCCATTACAACACTATTGCGAAAGAATAAACGCTTTACATGGACAGAAGAAGCCGAGAACCCCTTCCAAGAGTTAAAAAAGAAATTCACGTCCTTTCCTGTATTAAGACACCCGCGCCCAGAGCTCCCTACATAGTGGAAACAGATGCATCCAGTTCAGCTATGGGAGCAGTGCTCTCCCAAAAGGATCCCGAAACTAACCAGCTGCACCCAGTGGCGTTTTGGTCAAGAAAGTTTTCGGCTCCCGAATTAAATTATGCTATAACCGACAAGGAACTGTTGGCCATCAAGTCTGCCTTCAAGGCTTGGCGGCACTATCTGCTGGGTGCCAGGCATACCATTACGGTCATCACTGATCACCGTAACTTACAATACCTAAAGGTAGCCAAGGCCCAATCTTCACGCCAACTCCGTTGGGCATTGTTCTTCGCCGAGTTTGATTTTGTAATAACCTATCGACCAGGTTGTAAAAATGGAAAAGCTGACGCCCTGTCCCGAATAGGAATGGGAGAAACAGAAAGAGCTTTAGAACCTGTACCCATAATTCGTGAACAGAGGATCCTTGGTCTGACATCCATACACTCTCTGGAGGACATTCAAGAAAAGGTCCATCAACACTTTGATTCCGATGCCTTACAGGGCTGGGCAAGGAAAGGCCCAGAGTATTCTGTCACCAACAATCTACCTTATTACCAAGGCCGGCTATTTTTGCCACTAGAGGAACTACAGAAACTTGTCATTTCTCATTACCACGACACCTTGATGGAAGGACATCCTGGCATTGTTAAAACTGAAGCCAAAATCAAGAAACAGTTTTGGTGGCCCACCTGGTGAAAAGATGTCAAGTTGTTTGTCATGTCTTGCGGCATTTGCGCTCAAAATAAAGGGGAAAAGAAAAAACCCGCTGGATTATTACAACCGTTAGACATACCACCTACTCCTTGGCATACCTTGTCATTAGACTTTATCACGGATTTACCCCCGTGCAAAGGTTATAACACCATTCTAGTTATTGTAGATCTTTTTTCTAAAATGGCCCATTTCATTCCTTTAAAAGGAATACCTTCAGCTTCAATCCTGGCCAAGGAGTTCCTTGAAAATGTTGTCCGTCTACATGGCTTTCCTTCCGTGTTAATTTCAGACCGGGGAAGCCAATTTATTTCACATTTTTTGAGGAAGTGCTGCCAGCTGGCACAAATTGATGTTAGACTTTCAACCAGCCACCATCCCCAGACCGACGGTCAAACTGAGAGAACCAACCAGACTCTTGAGCAATACCTACGTTGTATGCTACATCAATCTGAGGAGGATTGGAAAGACATTCTTTGGATCGCTGAGTATGCATACAATAATTCTGTACACTCAGGAACTAAACAAAGCCTTTTTTTTACCATATATGGTCACCATACATGAACCTCAGACTTAGATTCTCCCCAGCATTTAGAGATGCCTGCGGTGGACCATCTCCACGCTGTTATCACACAAGCCTTTAAAGAGGCGACTGCAGATTTACAAAAGGCTAAGGATAAATACAAGAAGGATGCTGATCAACACAGCAGTGAAGCACCGCAATACCAAGTAGGGGACCAAGTATGGTTAGCCACCAAGTACTTACCACTCAAGGGAACATGGACTTTTAACCCCAGGTACTTGGGACCTTATTCTATTAAGGCTATTATTAATTACCCAGTGGCCGTCAAGTTGGACCTGCCTGGTCATATGCGTGTTCATCCTGTTTTTCACGTGTCTCTTTTGAAGCCTGTGCAACCAGGAACTAGACAAACCACCCCACCTGAACCTATCCTCATAGACGGGGAACCCGAATTCGAAGTCAAGAATATTTTGGACTCTAAAAGGGTGAGATCAAAACTCTTTTATCTCATTGATTGGAAAGGTTATGGTCCTCAAGAAAGTTCTTGGGAGCCTAGTGACCATGTGCATGCACCTCAATTAGTGAAAAGGTTCCACCAAGAATTTCCAGACAAACCAAGGCCGAGAGGGAGAACAGCTTTAGGAGGGGCCTTGAGGGGGAGTGCTGTCACGATGCCTGCCCCCGGAAAGCCAGACCAGGCCCGGCAACCCCGGAAGCAGGCATCATGCCACTTGAAGCATGCCCAAAAACCCCAGTTAGGGGCTCTTTGGCTACAGTCCTGGCGCCTATGGCGCCAGGCTTAAAAGAATAAAGTCAGTCCTGGCGCCATGGGCGCCAGGCTCATTACAGAAATCTTACCTGTTGCAGACCATGCTGCATACCTACCTGATGCAGACCATGCTGCACGAAGCCACAAGCCTAATGAGGCTTAAAGGAACTACTTTACCTCAGGAACTTCTTTCCTCTCGGGTGGGGCTGTGGAAGAATACTTGCTTGGGACTTCTTCCAAGGCTATTTAAGCCACACCCGGACAGCCACACTTGCTTCGCGTTATTCTGCTTGCTGCAGCGTAACGCTCACCGTATCTTCAGCAGCTCCAGTCTTCAGCCACGCCCGCTTCAGCCCTGGAACACCTGGAACAAGAAAAGGAGAAGGAGAAGAGGTCAGAACAAAACCCTTACCTGAATCCTTGATCCAGCACATCATTGATCTGGAAGAGAGAAGCCTTCGCAGGTGTATTGCCACACACCTTGCAGAGCCGCGCTGAACTCACCAACCGGGGCTGCATTCCTTTACTCCATCGCAAATCCAGCATCTCCAGGCCATTCTTCAACACCTGGGGGAGACAAGAACAGATAGGTGAGCAAGGGAAATACAAACCACCCCCAAAGACTTACCTGATTTACCACAGAGGGGGTACTCACCTTATTTCGGGTCGGCGCAGTTAATTCTGCATCATCACTGTACCCCGGCCCCAAAGGGGAGAACCACAATAGACTTACCAGGATCTTACCAATTGCCACTTTGTACTCTTCTGGTGGTTTAAATCCGCAACCTGCAAGGAATCTGGCAGAGTGAAGATCAGACTTTTGAACTCTTACGAACAATTGGACTTAGAGTCAATACTGGAACTCACCAATTCCTCCACGCCAGTGAAGTAACTGGTCGTCTACGCGCCCCTGCGCTCGACGCAGGATGCAGAGCTCATCTTTCCAAATCTTCAGGTGAGATTTAGAGGGAACTTCAGGAGTGTTCTCTGGGCAGACAAGAGGAGTGGGAATGCGGGTTAATGCTCAGATTACGGGAGGTTAATTCCCTTTCTCCATTGCAGAAAGATATTCGTACGAATCCAACAAACGAAGCTAAGTGGGTCCGTCCAGTCTGTCATCTCGGCTCTACGTGTTACTCTGGTGGAAGCAACAGCGGGCCAGTCCAGATCGACGCCCCCATGGGAATCAGGTGAGGGTAACAACAATAGACAAGCAATTTTAAACTATATTAACTAATTAAACTAACTATAAAAATCAAAAAAGGGCCACATGCGACCCAGGGGGGAAGGCACCCAGGAGGGCGGAGGTACAGGGTGCACCTCAACACCCACATGCGATGATGTTGAGATTAAAAACGCACGGCCCGACCTGTGTGGGAGATAAGTCGTCGTCCTCATCACCCTCTGACTCAAAAGGTGGACGTGGCACAGTACCCTGACCACACCTATGCGCAGCTTGCCCCTCATCGGCAGCAAGTCTGCAGGACCGGTGAGCCTGGTTCTGTGCAGCGATGACACGTAGGTCAGCATTCAGAACCTCGCGTGATACTCGTGCTTCCTCTTGCAAGGTAACACGTGTAACACAGAGTTCTTCCTGCATGGCCTGGCATGACATCTGGAACACCTCCCGGCAAGCACGTAGCTCAGCCGAGATGGTATTTTCAAGCTGTTCCGACCTCTCCTCTCTCTGCTGCCTCTGGGACATCAAGAGCACACCCAGAGTCGATCGGAGGGAATCATGGTCTACCCTCAGGGCCTCCATGTGTGCCTCTGCGTGACCAGCAATTGCTTGATGCAGAGACACCATTTCAGCCCAGCGTGCCCTGTCTGAGGCCGCCATGCCCAGCCTCAGACAGCGGGCCGTGGACTGTGCAGCCCGCTGCTGGAGATCCACCTGCCTAGCAGGGGGGAGCATGGATTGGGCCACATGTTCCATGCTCTGAGCTATATTATCAATTGCTGCCCCCTGTTGTTCAGAATTGGCAACCAAGGCTTGCTCCCACTCAGTATACCCAAGTGGCGCACGGCCACCACGTTGCTAAGCTTGACACCCGCGGGACCCAAGGAGCCATGGTCCTTGTTGGGTTGGCACCGCCCACGGCTGCTGGACTACATTCCTCCGTTGACGTGATGCCCCAGGCACATCAGCAACTGGTGTGGAGTGTGACCATGCGTCCCGATCCACCACAGGCAGAGGTCCCACCACCGACTGCCCCCTCAGTGCATGTGTCACGGACAGAGGATTGTCCACATCAGAATCACTCACCGTTGATGAATGGACATGACGTGCATCCAACTCAACATTGTCATCAGAGTGATCATCTGGGCTAGACTCATTGCCAGCCTTAGACACGATGGTCTGGAACACAAGTGGGTTCTTGTGGCCTATCACCCCATGACCCCCACTTGTGCTTCGTTGCTGGTGTGATAGCAACCCTGTGCCTGGAATGACATCACCATCCTCTTCCTCCATCATCTGAAAAGTGGTGAAAAAAAACATGAGTACACATGTCAGAAGCACATAACCCACACACACATAGATATCACATCGACAGCCAACACATAAAGCAGACCTGTCACACACAAATGAGAATCTGGCATGCATCCAGTGGCATTGATATGCAAACACATCCCAATAGCAGAAATGGATGTGTCTAAATAGCAAAGACTACACAAGTACAAAATGTAGTATATCACCTCCATTACACCACCTCTGTCAGGCATATGTCACAAGCAGAAATGACAGGTGGCAACAAAGAGATGGCACATACCAAAAGCCTGTCTGAACTGCTAAATGCCCACACCTGCAAGTGAATCCAAACACACAATGACATACGTAATATGCATGTACACATGCATCACTAAACCATCATCACCAATATAGCTTCATGCATCTGCAGATCAGCCCATACCGGGCGTCATGGGCCATGTAGATATGGTGAATGTCCCAAGCAAAGCCAGGGCCTGCAACCAGGCATGAGGGACCATAACCTCCAGTACAGTCCGAGCTGCAGGCCATGAAGCCTCCAGAACACCGCTCAGGGCCTGATTGAGCAAACTGTGCTATGAATGTGCCCTATTCCATTATTCTGTGTGTAAATTCATCACGGCCAGGCCCCACCATATTAGCTTAGTGGTACTGGGTGTACACATACTGCACAACAGTGCACCTTCAGGATTATGCCAGTTGAACATAATGGGTGCAATGCTGAAATCTCACCAGCATAAACGTCAATCAACTACATATTAGTCAACCAAAAAGCTGTGGAAGACACATGTGCAAATGAACACTTTCACACACACATAAGTGAGTAGCCGCAATGTTGCACTACACATCGTAGAAGCTGCTTGCATATGTACATGTGAAAGTTTGCAAAAACACCCCTTTCCCTAAACACCTGTATTGTGAACCTGAACAGCATCAATACAGCAAAGCAAGCAGCTACAATGCTGCTTGCTTTGATGTATCTTAAAGTGTACACATACACACGTGAAGGCAGCTCCACAGTCATTACAACCCGATTGGCAGGCTACAATCAATCTGTGCCCTAAACCTATTGGTATAGGCCACAGATTGAACAATCAACTTTGCTAAACACCTGCTAGGGTGTTCCAATACTGAGTACATGTGTCACAGGATGCACGTGTGCCCGTGGCATTCCTGACAGTAAAGGTATGAAAATCTGACCATACATGACAGGTCCCTTTGACATTGCAGCAGTGAGTAAGCATGTAGAATGGTGTAAAACGGCCCAGAAGTGGGTTGATGCACTACAAAACATGTGTATGTTACCCACTATCTACATGAACAAGTACATTATGATGTCAATTAATAAACATGAAGGCAGTTTAAGGGCAAGTTCAGGCATCACGTGTAATGTGCATGCAATGGGTTGCATGGCTACAGGTAACCCCCCCCCTTAGGTAAAATGCATGGAGGCATTGCATGGCAGCGGCGAAACCGTGACCAGAGAACTGTGTATTGGCAGACAGTGTTGACTAGCGTCAATTGCATCATCTGAGGCAACTGACAACACAGCAGATGAGAATGGGACAGTAAGCAGGACACATGATGAACCCTGAGTAGTACACCCATGTGTGCAGAAGCCACTACACCAGTTGAACAGAGTCAGGGGGCCTGAAACAGGGGGAGGCCTGTGCCCCACACAGACTGTGGGCCTCATTACGACCCGGGCGGTAAGGGATTACCGGTACCGGTAAGGGCACTGGTGCCGGTAATCCCTTACTGCCCAGTTCTGAGGTCCCTTTGCAGGTCCTCCCTAAACGGCTGGTTTTACCAGCCGTTAAGGACGGGACCCGCAAAGGGACCTTGGAGGTAATTACGGTACCGCAATTTGCGGTACCGTCATTACCGGCTTCCCCATTTCCATTGAGCCCTATGGGGGCAAAAATGGGAATGGGGAAGGGTCAATGGTGAATGGGGAATTACCGCCCCGCCAACCTTGGAATGGGGCGGTATTTCCCCCATTCACCAAGGCGGAATCGGTAAGGTACCGGTGTCAACCATGGCGCTAATAGCACCATGGTTAACGCCTGGGTCGTAATGAGGCCCTGTGACACCTAAACATGTGCGTGATGCAGGACTGAGCCAGAGTGGGCATGGAATGGATGATCAAATGCCATTAAATGTATGTCATCCTGTACAGGTACTACAATGATCATCCGGGCAAGGACACATAGGGGCATGCATGGAATGCACATGGAGCATGAACGGCACTCATGTCCCTGTGGAGCATCTGCCATCTGCACAGTCTGAGTGAGACACCCTGCATCAAGGACAAAGGATGCACCCCACTGTATGTGTCTGGCAGATTGGCAGGGGGAAGTGTGCATGTACACAGGACCGTTGAACAGGCCATTGCAGTACTCCAGCATGATACCCACCAGTGCCATGGTGAAATGGGGGTTGAGGGGGGTGGAGGGGTAAGGGAGCATGCCTACATGGAGTACTCGCTTTGAGGCAGAACCCACATGCACGTCAGTTATGCGATGACATAGTCCCAGTGCTGAGTGGAACGACACCCCAGGGTACATGCAGAAGGGCCAGTTATCTGGAACATGGACCGGAAGGGCTGCCAGGTGACTAGCATGTGAGCAGGGTGCACGTGTGGTGATGAGGACAGTCCCTGTCTCCTCCACATGTCCAGCATGCTGCACAGCAGGCACGCATCAGTGAAGCATTGCATGGCTCGCACATGAGAACCATGTACACATAGCATGTAGTGGCAGTCAAGCACAACACATCACACAAGCAAACCACACATGGTCTGTACAAACACGTGACAACACTCACTGGACGGGGCATCAAAATCCAGCATCTCTCCCACTACTTTGTACAAATCTGGCGGTATGAACTCTGCATTGACTGACTCGTGCATAGTGAGATCTTACTCCTCAGGTGGTGGCCCACTGCCAGTCAGCAGAGTCATGTTGTAATTAGAGGCACGCTTTAGCTTAGCAGAGTGTCGGAGGTCATCCCAATGCTTTTTGCACTCCTGAGCTGTGCGCACCTCCTGGCCAATTACACTGACACCCTCTGCAACATGCTTCCAGTGGGACAAACGCTGGGCAGCCGTAGTGTGACAATTTGGGCCCACTAGCATATCACGGTTGTGTCCCAACACGTAGTCCACAAGGAAGTCCAGTTCCTGCTTGCAGAAATGCTTCTCTCTCGACATGCCGGAGGCCGGAGCTGTGTCTGGGGTCCCAGCCTCTGCTGCAGATGCAACCTTCCTTCTCTTGGACAGTGGTCCGCACCCTGACTGGCAAATGCCGCCCTAATCAGTATGGGCGGTGGCGCTGGTGGATTGAACTGAGGGAGTGGCAGGTGGAACAACGACGGAAGCTGCTGGGTGCCCTTGACTTGACCCTGTGCAGTAAAATGTGCTGTGCCAAGGTCATTGACCGGGACTGTCCTGGATGGTAGACTCACAGCCGGGGTGGTGTCGGCTGCATCTGCCCATGCACTTGCCAACACCCGGCTGCTCGGGGCATCAGATGACAATACTGCCCCAGGGACATTTGCTTCGGTCAGGGCAGCCCTGCGTGCCCTTACTGTGTGCTTCCTGACCTCCTGGAAATCATCCTGGGACTCTTCAGGTGCCAACGCAACATGCACTGGCCGACCCTGAGCCTGGGTGGTGGTGTCCACAGCTGCACCTGCATCTACCACTACCCTTGGGCCCGTGGCAGTCGATGAAACAGACTGCCGGTCACATGGGTGCCAGTGCCACATGCAAGAGCTTCATCTCCCGGAACCATACGGGGTGGTGGCATGACTGCGCCAACACATGGCACAACATCGTGCCGAAGTGGCGCACCCCTGCCTCTGCAGCCACCCTGGAGAACCTGGAGTCCCCCTACTCCCTGCTCACCCCGGCCACGTCCTTGACCACGCCCTTTACATGGAGAACGCCCAGCTGAAGCTCCCCTCACCTTTCGTGGCCTCCCAACCATGGCACAGATGTAGTAGTGCCGGCACAGATGTAGTAGTGCCAATGGGAGGTGTACACGACAATTGTCCTAGGCAATTGGGGTGAAAGGGGTGGGATACAAGATGTTAACAGCACCCCTCTGCACCTGCAAGGCTGTATGTGACCCCAGTGATAATGTGACGGGTCCCGCAACGCTCAGGCACCCCAAAACTGCAGTAAAACCATGCATGCAACCCCTGGTAGCCCATGTGTGTGGAATTAACCTCCCGCAGTACGCGCGGGTACCCAGGGACACGAAAAACACGTACGCGTGGACACCCAGGCTACTATGACCTCGCAAATGGGTACGCGATACACAGTGGGACCCACAGTGGGAAAAATAGCATGCGCGACTCACCGTCTGACTAGAGTGATAATGAAAAATATGTGTAGCCAATAACCCTGCCAAAAGAAGAGATACGTACTTGATCCGCTGTGAAGTTGTGATTGCGTGCGAAACAACCAGAAGTAGCAACAGACGTCGGTCTCCTTCAAAAGGCACATACAGCGAACTGCTGGCCCCGCTCTCCTTTAACCCGTGCTGAGGGAAATGCCCGCGCGCATCACGTCACTTAGGCGCTTAGTCCCTTTCCTCGAATTACATGCATTAACACGCGGACGTGCTGTTTTTCCACATGCAGAATCACCATGCAGCCATGACGAGGGAAACGCCCACGCGTATCACATCACATACGCGCTTACGCGATAAGGGAATTTCCTCAAATTACACTCTGACGTGCTGTTTTTTCACGTGCCAAATCACTCCGTATCAAGCTGGCCACGTGTCAACACACGGAAGACCATGCTCCTGCCCAGAAGGCCATTTTGCTGGCCCCCAGAGCCCCTAGCAGACTCCCACCTGCATTCTGCTGCTGTCTACCTGCCTGCTGGCCACGTGCCCTGACATTTGGTGCCTGCATTTCAGCCATCTGCAGGGGCCCAGTTGCTGTGACCACCCCTGCTGGAACAGAAGACTCCCGACTGAAGTTCCATCACTCCACAGCCCAGCACCAGGACCCAGTTGCCCACCCACACCTGCCTCGGGGGTTGCCATGTCTGGGCAAACACCATCAAACACCACTGGCAACCCCCAGCCAGAGAAGCAGAGCTTTACCAGCTTCAGTGCCGCAGAAGTTGGTATCCTGGTGGAGCAAGACCTAGGCCAATATGATGCCCTCTACGGAAGAAGACGCGCCGACAAGGATGGATGTGAGGGGATCTGGAAGGACATTGTGGCTGCCATCAACGTGGAGGGGGTGGCAGTCTGCGACATACAACACGTCCGGAAGCGCTGGGAGGACTTCAGGTCCAGGACCCTCAGGAAGATCCGGCGCCTCTTGTCAGCAGCGGGTTTAGTGAGGCGCTGGGTCCACCTTACCACCGACAACATGAGGGTCCTGGAACGCATTAACCCAGCGCTTCACTGCCAGATCCTCGAGAGGCAGAGCAGTCCGGAGTCGAGCGGTAAGTGTCAATGAGTACTTCTTGGACGCAGTGGCTGTTGAGTTGTGCCAGGAGTGTGCAGCTTGGACATATGTCTGAAAAGGCCCATGTATGGATGCGTATGTGCAGGGACATGACTGTGCTGCATGTGAGTCCTGTCATGTGTGATGCACATCAATGGTGTATGTGTTTGAAAGCATGATGCACAACTGCATGTGGAGATGCACACATGTTTGCATTTCTGTGTATGTACCATGACATGGTTGGGGTGTGACACATGTATGCTGGTTCCACCTTCATGTACATGCACGGCACACATGTGCGTGTGTGTTTGACATGTGTGTGCCTGTGAAACGCCATCGATGCATGTGACACAGACATGTAGGAACACAATTGGCAGATGTGACATAGTTGCCGATGATTGCACCGTGACAGGTGGTGGATATTTACAGATGCATATCTGTCTGTTGGCGCGTGTGCATGTGTTCGGCACTCCCCATGTTGCTTGTGACATCATGCCAACCTTCGGATGTTCATGCCTTTGTGTGCATATGGATGCTGCTGCCTGCTGCACAATTCCTGTCAAATTCTGCATGTGTGTGGGTTCAAGTGATATGAGTGTTGGGGAGTGTGATGGCATCTGTGAAGTTTGACACTGCACTCATGTGCAACTTTGACTTTGTATCCGACCATTGTACAGTGCCCTGATACCTGTGTTCTGTCTCTCCCTGTCTACAGCATCGACTGATGAAGAGGGCGGGGACGGTGCTGTGGAGCACAGAGGCAGGGATCCGACCTCCAGCCGGAGACTCAAGGCCACCTCTCCTCCCACGTTGTCACCTCTTCGGGGAGTCGGGTGCCACATCCCTGGCCGCAGCTACCGAGGGAAGGTCCAAGAGGCGGAGGTTGGAGGTGGACTCCTCGGCAGCAGTAGGGGCAGCTGAGCCGACCCCAAAGTGGCCTACTGAGGAAGATGGCAATGAGTCATTCAGGTTGGTGGGAAGTTTGGTTGAGGAGGAAGCCATGGAAGTACCACACACGGGGCCTGGAGGGGGGCATTCCACTGGTGCTAGTGGTGCAGTCCAGGGACAGGAGGCAGCACAGGCCTCCGCGGAGGTGCCTGTGTGTAACCCTGTCCCCGATCCTGTGACTGCATCATCCTGCACCAGCAGGGATGCCTTCATCCAGACCCGTCTTCAGGGAGAGGATGCGCGAACAACAACTGGCCGTCCTCTCCATGCGGATGTAGCAATCCGGGACCGGGTTGAGCCTGACCTAGCTGGGGTGGCGTTGCGTCAACGTGGTATTCAGGATGATGTGCAGGGTTCTCGTGAGGACAATGCACATCATTTTGAATACCTCATTGACCACATCGGCCTACTAGGACGGGTCACCCAGGCTGGGTTCCCCCGTGTGCTGGATCTTCTAGCGAACCCCTCCTCAACTGAACCCCCTTTGCAAAAGTCATCCTCCCTGCCATCTTCCTGTCCAAGTATCACCTAGGCACCCTGTGGAGCTGCCCCTGATCCAGCAGCCAGGCTGGTGGATGACACATCCCTGCCACAGTCGGGAGTCAGAGGTCCAGCAGGGGTGATCAGCCCAACAACTGGACCCCAGCAAGAGGAGGACGTGCAGGCATCGACAAACAGGGCACATGCACGGCAGCAGCAGGCTCAGGGTGGAAGCCATGATGGCTCAGGGCCTTCAACATCACAGGGGCAGGCATCGGTCGGAGGGCAGGAGGACCCTGGATTGGGAGTATCTTCCACGTGGCAGCGGTTGGGCCAGCGGATAGATGCGGAGCAGCGGCGGGCGGAGAAATCCATGCGCAGGGCATTTTGGTGGACTGAGTGCCTCGAGGCAACTCACAGGGAGTTGGAACAGGCCTTGACTACATCCCTGGCCCCGACTCATGTCCCCGACCCACCCACCAGTGACGGGCACCTGCCAGCAGGCCCCGACACATGGCCCACCAAACAACATGTCATAACTAAACAGACCTATGGCCATAATGCCAATCGCAATCCCTGCTACCCCACAGTACCAGCACGCAACCATTCACTGCGACCACTCCCAAATTAGCCATGCCATGAGAGTTTCAAATGAACCAGCATGGCCATACATGAGTGTACAACAGAGCCACACAGTGGCATCACATGACTGAGGCAATGCTCATAGAGACATGCACAAAACCAATGAGAGTACACCACACCAATAATGAATGAATATGAAATGTATTGAAAAACGTAATGAAATTACTAAATGAAAAATCAATTGTGCTAATTAAGAAATAATTAAAGGAAAACAAAGACATGAAAAATTCAAATGTACAACAAAAGTCCACAACAGGAAAGTACAAAAGTGTCCATTGCCATCGTCCATATAACATTAAAAATAATGAAAACCATTGCTCCATGGAATGTCCAAAGAAAGAAAGTATGTACAAGTCTGCAAGTATTTACAATGGAAGTCCAAAGGGTCCATGATCCAGAAACAAAAGGAAACCTACAAAAAAGTCCTATGAATAAAAAACGATATACATAAAATAGGCGGGGGACCCAAAAAAAACCATTTAAAGTGGACTCTGCAGCGTCGGATCCACCCCGCGTAGAAGGGACGGATCCGACGCTGCAAGGTAAAAATATGCACAGATGGCAAAAAGGTAAGTCGGAGGTGGTTTGGGGGCTGTGTGGTGGTGGTGGGGGATTTTAATTAGGGCCATTTTGGCCACGGCAAAATGGCTTTGGGGCCGAATTGACCAAGGTCAATTTGGCCGCAAACAATTGTGCCCCGGCCAAACCATATATATCCCTGGGGCCTGCACTACATCCAACTTTCTCTTCCTAAACACCTTCCTTCTCGAACCCTTCGCTCAGCCACCTCCAACTCTCTGAGGGTTAGACGCTTCTGCAAGCAGAGATGCGGGTAGATCTTTCTCCTCTGCAGGTGCCTCCCTCTGAAAATGGCCTCTCTGCCATTCTCAAACTTGAGCCAGACTACCTGAAGTTCCGGAAGCAGCTCAAGACTTTTGTTTTCGCTTCTGTTTTTTATCTCTCTCTCCCCTGTTGACCTACCTATCTGCTGCACTGACTGTTTGCCTGGCTACCCTCAGAGTCTCACTAGTACCAGACTCCTCACGACCAGTAGCCCCTGCACTGCCTCCGGGCCGACTGTGCTCTTAGGGGCTGTATGTGGAACTCTACATTTCCCTGCCTCCTTGCACTTACCAAGAGCTGTGCTGTCCTGGCTACACTTACTTAGAGCATTGCTGCCCTGACTGCACTTCGTTTCCCCCACTGCACTTTTGCGTTTCGCACTTACACGATCTGAATGACACAAGGCCTAGTAAGATAATTTGTTTTGTCCTCCCTCTGTCTTCCCTCCCTTGTCTTGTTGCGCCTAGGAACACTTGTGTACAGGCCCGTTATAAATGACGTATCATATCATATTCAATAAAAAAAATACTACAGGATAAAATTATTTTGTGCCTATCTTTTAACATAAGAAAATCAGTACTTCACAATTCACAGCCAAAAAGCACGTCAATCGAGTCAGTTAAAACTATAGACGATTCATCTAAATTATCCAATACATTAATTAATGGCAGCAAAATGATGTCCCTTATAAGTGCATACATGGATTCATTATCCTTAGCTTTTTACTGAACAGTGTTGTTGTTCTGCAGCATCAACATGGCTATAGTGCAGAATACCTTCTCTTACCATGAGCTAACACGACATACCTTCAGTTACATCACTGAAACCTCACCATACATGTAAAAGAGGACATTTAGAAAAAACGGGAAGTTTCAAATTACCCCATATCTACCATACCTCTCAAAAATAATAACATTAGCACTATAGGGGGCACTCAGAAACCAAGTAAGACAGCTTCAAATAACCTGATAATCATGTGTGCACAGCATGCTCAATAACGCCAGTACACAGGACTTGCATCAAGCCAGGCTAGGAATGACCTATAGGGCAATAGGCCCATGGCTGAACCAAAAATGCAAAATGCTGCTGTCAGGCAGTTTTTTGGGTCAAAGTGGGCCACGTTTTGGGACAATGTGGGCCACTTTGATGAGTTAATTCACTATGTGGCTCATAGATTTGACCATTGTTGTTGAATAAATATTCTTTAAAATGCACGATTTGCATCACATTTTATCATAAATTCCACCTGGGTACCATTCAAACAGTGTTACAAAAAAAATGAATATCCATTTGCAACAGTGGGCCACTTTTTCATTGGTGCCTGAGACCATTTTATGGCCCACACACAAAAATTATTACACAGAGGTTTTCATCCTAGGTAGCAAATTGTAAAACCTATTGATGGGAGGGATTGGTTGGGGGAATATATATACGTATAGAATACATGTGGATTAGTACTTCATTGGCTGTCTCTTATCTGTAAAACATGCCTTGAACTACCTCTAAATACATAGAATACGGATTATAGCAGGCAAAATGACAGTGGATTGGTCTATGCAGTATTGTAAAACAGGTTGCCCCATAGACCCACTGATTGGTTGGCATTCCCACCCAACATTGGACTTTCAGCTTGGCTGGCAGCATGTAAGTGAAATGAAAAGTGAGGTGCTTGAGTCACGTCAGATTACTCAACCACTTTCCCAATTAGTCCATCATCTCTCATCAATCTGGCCATAAGCCGGATTTTTCGGTTTGTAGTTGACCTTGTAGCCTGCTCTCTGTTCTGGCACATTCAAGGGAGTGTAATCACATCACTATCTTCATCCACACCTTAATGAATAGCCCTTGTTCTTGACTTCTGGATCATATGTGAGGAGACCGCAAATGTGTCAATTTCAACCTCCTATTTAATGCTATTTGTTTAATTATGCTGTATGTCATTGCTCCCCTTGGCCTCTAGATACTCGCCCACTCCATCTTGTAGGAGTATTATTCATTGTTAATTGTCTTACATTTTGGCTCTTCCAAATGTTTTCTTCTTCATTAATCTAAGAGAAATATGTCTCACATCCATGGCTTATCAATTTGCCTCCCTTTGTGCTTTGCAGATATTCCTTGAAACAGCATCCTTGAACCCAGGCCAACATAGACTCCTCTTCGTTTTGCACACAAAGCTAATTCTCCAACTGCTCTTGACTCTTCAGCCCTGGTCTGTTTCTGAGGTAGCTGAATTGAACCTTTACACAAGTCGGCGTCCATTTTTCTTTCATGGCTGTGCTTGCCATGTTATATTGTTCTCTATAGCAAGCTTCTATGCGTCTCATCTACCTTGCGTTGTGGCATATTTACACGTATTGGTCAACAAGTTACTTCATTCTTCTTTGTGTATATGATTAATTTATAGTTTCTTACATGTTTCTCTTATCACTTCAGTTACATCATTACTCTTCAGTATTTTCATATTGTTTCAGTATGTCCTCGTATAGCTTCTTTATGACATCACTCTACCTACGTCAGATTTCACTCTACACTACATGATATCCAGTGGTTTGTGCTGACATCCCTCTACACAACATCCTTCCACTCCTTCAGTGTGAGTATACATTGAATCTGTATGTCTGAGTGCATATCTTCTCTGGTACACTCAATGTGGTATAGTCATAACACATGGCGTCCCATATAGGGCCCCTCCCCTACTGTTCCAGTATGATGGCGGTGAGGGAGCGGGAGTTAGGGATAATATGTCCACCTGCCCCTCTACATTCCCCCCTTGTCAAGTCCTCAACCACATTCTTCTCTACATTCTCCTTTATCATTTCTTCATACCGTTGTTTCTTTGGGACCCATATCTTTGTCACCCTGGTCAGGTGACCTACATTCTTTATATGTTCATCCACACTCCAGGACATGTGGCAGCAGTCTCCTGATGGTAGACAAAATATCCAACATTCTACATATTTTTTATGATCCTTGGGATAGTAGAACTTAATTCCTGGATGTACAAGTGTACTATCTTTATATTCTCACAGGTACTTTCTTCATTTTGCATCTACTCACTGGTTCCTGCATCTATGTCAAATATTATTTTCATCCCAATAGCTTACTTAGCTGTGTTATGGCACTGTCCCAAGATGATCCTTATAAGACAGAATACCAGCAATACCAGCAGGAGTATTGCTCAGAGTATTTTGAAAACATTAGCCAGCCAGGTTGGAAATCATGACAATACGATTGAGAACTAGTCATCTCCTGCTGTCTCATCAGATTCATCTTCCATCTTTGTATGCAGGGTTGTCAGCATAGTTATTGCATCCGTCAGGGTTCCATTTTCTCTATCATGGGATGTGTGAATGTACAGCAAGAAGGACAGACCTTGGCACACACGCCTCCTTCCATTTCTGTAATTAACTCCAGGTCATACCTGTTTTGGAGAGTCATCAGCCTGATGGCTCTCAATTCATCTCTGATTGCATTGGCTCATTTTATTGTTGCATTGATCATCTGCAGCAGCTCCCATCTGGTGATTTGCAGCCACATGGCATTCATTGCAGTCTGGAGTTCTGTAATAAATATAGATGTTGTTACCATTGCTGTTTTGATGAACAATTTGTATTCATCTGGAATGTCTTCATAAGCCTTTATTGATTTTGATGAAAAGTAGTTCTCTTTTTTTCAGGCGGTGAAAAATAAGTGATCTCTTCCTTCTGTTGTGGTCAGTCATCTTTGGAAATTCATCAATATTGAGATCACTTTGAGGGATCCCTAATACTGGAAAATGTATTAATACAATGGAACATATTCCTCCCCAATTTTTAGGCAACTGCATCTAAGCTCTGGATCTACAGGCCCAATATCGGTCCATCAGTAAATCAGCTCATTCATTCATCCCTGGCAACTTGAGTATCTGTCCACATCCTTTTCTCTCTCCAACTAGTATCGAGCCTCCATTCTTGAAGCATGTTGTTAAATTCTTCAATGTTATTATAGAAACTGGTCCTGCTTCGTTGTTGAGTCGTGTTAGTAATTTGGGATACTTGGCCCATGATTCTAGGCATCTCACATTCACAATGTGTATTATGGCTAATGATTCTTTCTACAATAAATGTGCAAGGCAAGATAATAGTCCATCTTCCCATCTGGTAGTGGTGGCAACATGCCCATATACAAAGCCGGTGTGTGGCTCAGTGGACTAATGAATCCACTACAGGGGCCTGTGTTTGACCTCATGGTCACAGGTTTGAATCCAGGCAGGTCCACTCAGCCTTTCATCTTTCCGAGGTCAATAAAATGAGTACCATTAAGTTGGGTAACAAAAAACATCTGTTATTAGGGCCAAGATTCCCCTTTGGGGGTGAACATGAGCTTTACAAATACACCTGTTATGTTACAAATAGCTGACATCTTTCCTAGCATCCTGTCTCTCCTGACCTTTCAGTAATGTCTGAGCAATCCATCCTCTTCATTTTGACAGTTTTTTATTTGTTTTCCCATCTGGAATGGATACATAGGTTTTTTACTCGCCCACCCCATCCCATCTTCCATCCTTTTTTTCTTTACATAATTATCATCATATGGAAATATTCCTCTTGGTTGCCATCGTAAAGTTGCCCATTTTCCTTCAAATTGTCCTCTGGTTGTAGATGCTGCTAGATGGTTGAGACATATTGCATCTTGTGCAGGCCTCTTTTTGGCAATAAATCTACTTACTGCATTCATGGCATAAAGTATTAAGGAACATCCATAGTAGCTTTCATCTGACGTTCTACCTCCCACCTCCTTCACATGCTGATACCACAGGTTATTCTTTAAATTAGCCGAATTTTCAAGATATGTTTATATCTTCATGATCTTTCCCAATATCCCTTTAAAATTGAATATTTATTTCATGTATTGGACATTTGTATGGCGAATATACACAAGTGTTTCCAGGCACCACAAGATAAGTTAGGGGGGGGCATAGGAAAACAGCAAAAACGGTTATATTGGCCTTGTGACAATCCTATAATGCCAGTACAAGACAAGGTGATAAGTCCAGGGGGAAGTAGAAGTGCATGAGTGGGGTGCCCAATTGTGGGGTGGGTAAGTGCTGGGGCAGCTAAGAAGGCAAGTGCCAGGGGAAAAGAGAGGGGGGAAGAGAGGGTGAGTGGGGTGAACAGGGTGGACCAGGTTAGGGCTAGTCCAAGGAAGGAACCCGAGGGCAAGTGCTGGCAAGGGATGCTGCGGGGACTGGGAGGGAGGTGATATGGCCCATGTATGTCTATGAAGGGACCATGCCCCCGTCACAGTGGTAGAGGGAGCATTTAGCATGGTAGGGGGAGAGGGAAGGAAGAGGAGAAAAGGAAAGTCTTGAGAAGTTTCCAGAACTTGAGAAGATCCGGCTAAAGTCTGAGTGGGGTAGGGAAGCCATTCCAGAGGGAGGAATCAGCTGAGGAGATTATCTACCTCCCACGCTGTGCTTGGAGAAACATTTGACCTGCAGAGAGTTGGAGCCAGAGGACCGAAGGACTCTGGCAGGGAGGTATTTAGGGAAGGAAAGCTGGATGTAGAGAGGTCCAGGCTCCGGACAGCCTTGTGGATGATGCATGGAGTCTTGCATTTGACCCTTGCAGTCACTGGGAGCCAGTGGAGATATTTTAGGGATGGAAAGAGGCGGTCCCTGGGCTTCAGGCCAAGGATAAGTCTAGCAGTTCTATTCAGGATTAGTTGAAGGGGCGAAGGGAGGAAAGAGGCAGATTGAGGAAGAGCCTGTTGCAGTACTCCAGACTAGAGAGAACCAGAGATCTGGAGATGTTGTGCTTCTGGGGGAAGGCAAGGAAAAGTAGAATGCCCCTGAGGAGGTGGAGCTGAAAATTGGACTTCTTGGCAAGGTCTGTGATGTGTGGAGAGAAAGAGAGAGGAGTCAAAGATGGTCACGTGTTTTCCCTCACAAGTGGGAGAATGGAGGGGACCTAAGGAGATTGGCCAGAGAGTCGGTGTAAGCCAGCTGTAGGCATCCTAATGAGAAGGATCTCTGTTTTACTGGCATTAAGGCAGAGATCATTGGCAGAGCACCATGCCTGAACAGCAGTTAGGCAGTCAGGTATGAGAGAGGAGGGGAGGCGGTAGGATATGGCAGCTTGAATGAGAGATGTGTGATGTCTGCATAACACTTGAAATGAGGGGAGAAGGTAGAGATCAAGTGGGCCAGATGGGTCAGGTAGATGTTGAAGAGCCATGGCAATGTGATAGAGCCTTGAGGGACACCACAAGTAGAGAATGAGATAGTGGAGAGAAAAGGACCCATTTGCAATTGGGAGGGTCTGTTTGAAAGGAAGGAGGTCAGCCACTCCAGTGCCCGGTCTGTGATTTCAAGGGTATCATGGAGAAGTTTTATGTGGATGGAGTAGTTGACTGTGTCAAAGGCAGAAGAAAGATTGAGGGGGTTTAGAACAGAGGGTGTGTTTGAGTCCAGGCCTTCATGGCTGTTAAGGAGAGCAGTGTTCGTGCCTCTAGATGCCCTAAAACTGGACTGGTGGTCATTGAGGCAGCCAGCCAATTCGGTGTGTAGGGTCAGTTGGGAGATTACCAGCTTCTCCATGAGTATGCCCAAAAAAAGGGTGATTTATATAGAGCAAAAGTTAGCTGGTGTCATGCCTGCCATGCATGCCCACGTTCCTTCTTCAGCTGCTACCCCTGGTATGTCCAAGAAAAGAGGTCTGCTTACAGACGTGCGTCGCAAACTGCAGTTTGCACAAAGAACGGCGAGACCAGTCTACTCCCGCTGGAAGCTCACTTGGAGGTTTCCATGGAGATGGCGGGTGTTTCTAGGACGCCGTTCTCCATGTCCATATGTTTCCTAAACAGCCGTCACATGGCTTGCATTCTAATATCATGTGACTGTGGGCGTTTCCTAAACTTATTAAACGCTGTCTTGGTGGGAGCCAGTGCTTCTGATTATCGTTCTTTTCCCGCTGAAGATCCGGGTGTTTCCACCTCCTGCTCACCACATTGTTTCTTGTGGCTTCCCTGGTTCCTTTCCAGCATTCTCTGCCCTCCCAACGGCATTCCTTCTGCTCTCTGATTCCTGGTATTTCGACTTCAGAGCATTTTAAGGTATTGGTGTGATCTATTTCTTTTGGCATTACGACTGATGATTGATATCTCCGACTAACGGTTTGTTTAAAGGAGTGCTTTTCCACTTCCATTGCTTGTCAAGCCTGCATACGTTGCTTCGGGAATATGGTATTCTGACCCCTACACTTTATAGACTGTGCATTCACATTAACTTTGGGCTCCTGCTGTGACACGCACATGCTTTTGTCATTCGCATTCTCTCCAGCTCATGTGATATTATCATTTTTGCTGCCTACACAAAGTGCTGCAGTAGGAGCATCTGCTCCTCCCTTTGTTATCCTGTTGTCTTCAGATTCTACAGTGAACCCTCAGTGTTACCCTGATGTCCTCTGTTTGGAGGACTTTGAATTACACATGCAGGAGACTCATAAGGCACTCTCCAGTGGATCATTCTGTGCACCAACTCGGCCCTAGTGCGTCCCTCGTGCCGTACGGGTATTAGTACCTTACTAACCTTCCCTTCCTTTTTCATTTGTTCTGGAACTACTTCTGGATCATCTAGAACTTCCTTTCTCCAAATCACGGTAAGGGAAACATTCAGGGAACTAGGCATTCAGGGGTTACAAGGGAGGTTGGTGGAGAAGGTCTGACGGGGTTCTATTCTGATCTGGGTTTATTGCCTACCTGGGAGAGACAGGGGCTGGATAACCACCTCATCAGAAGTGGACCACTACTCCTTCAACCGGGTCCCCTGTGCAGGGATCTCGCCGTTTCTGGTGATTCACTCATCTAGCTTTAGTATTATCAGCTAGTGAGGTAGATCATCTGGAAGGTCTTTTTTACTTAAATCTCCACATATTGAACAAGGGTACATCAGGACTAACCAGGCTCTGTGCTCCCTTCCCGGTGAGTCACTATCTTCCTTATTGACATTCCTTGTTGGCTTCTTGGTGACCAATTGTGACAGCTGGGCAAGAAGGATCATGAGACAGCTTTTTTAGGATAGGGGACACAAGAGAGTGCCTAAGGGTTTGTTGGAAAGGGCCAGTGGCAAAGGAATGGTTGCAGAGGTCAGCCAAGGCTGGAGCGAGAGAGGTAATGTTGTCCATAATGGTTCTGGAGGAGCAGCGGAGCACCTGTTTAGAGGAGACTTTCATAGAGCGGACAACTGTAGAGATGTGGTCTGTTGCAATAAAAGAGAAGGAAGAGAGTATGAGAGTAAGAACATTATCGCTCCCACACCGTATTTCACATACATCTCATACGCCGGCATTCCCACCGGTGGTGCGACCTGGCCAGTTTACAAAGATTTTCCGCCGCAGCGGAAAAAACCCGCTAGAGTGGACAATACCCCAGGAATGATTTAACCTTACCCTTGGCTAATCAACCTTACTCTGGGTGTTTGATTTTGCAAAATCAACTCTCAAACAATATCAGGATCACTTTTG
This sequence comes from Ambystoma mexicanum, assembly GCF_040938575.1. Lineage (NCBI taxonomy): Eukaryota > Metazoa > Chordata > Amphibia > Caudata > Ambystomatidae > Ambystoma > Ambystoma mexicanum. Next base: position 219,135,330 of record NC_090936.1, on the reverse strand, counting down.
AATCAGGGCACGACTTACCTGATCAGTCAAGATGTCTTTTCAAGACACAATTCGTCCGTATACTGACACAACCAATGACGTCGTGTCTGTGTATCTTGGCTCACTCTGCCTTGTTTCGGGAACCTCGCCTCCTTGTTCTCTGGCCGGGCATGTTGATCAGGGATCAGATGTGTGCAGATTTGCATAGGAGTCTCATCGCTTACGCAGGGGCGCCCCCGATCACCTCTTGATCTGGGCTCGATCGTTCCGTTCTCGCCGTTCTTTCCGCGTTCCTTATCTTTCAACGTACACGATGGAACAAGTGGGGGAGGGTCCCTATTCGAGCGCCATCTTGAAGGGGCCCCTGAGGGACCCTCGTTTGTGGAAACAAGGCACAATCACCACACATAAACTGATACACCAGACACAAGGTTATATTCCCAAAATCTAGGGTTTATTGCAAAACAAATAGTCTCAGTTGGCCAACTGGTCCCACGCCCGCCGACGTGTGTCTATCAGACCTCGGGGGACGCAAGAGAACGAAATTCATACAACAGTTACATATATACAAAACAAGCATCTAGTAATCAGTAGTGTCACAACTTATACCACCCCTATTGCATTTCCTTTGAACTAGGCACGATGATTGACAATGGTGATGAGTTTGACACCTTCAAACATTCATTGTGTAACAGTTTGCAATCTTGTAAGCCCACAGACATTAAGTTTGTGTTTTAAAGAACACAATGCTTCTGTTTTCTACAAGCAAGCTGTGCGTAGGGAGAGACACATTCCAGGCCTTGCTATCTCCTAGTTTCTATTCGTGCGCCGGGGGGGGTCAACTTGCTCTCCAGGGCTGTACCGGGCTCAGGGAAGGGGGGCCGCAAAGAAGAGCATAATTCAAGTCATTTAATCTTCGCTCTAGCGTTTCCATACATGCCAACCCTCCCGATTTAGGCGGGAGACTGACGATTTTTGGATGAAAAATATTGCTATTTTTCACGGTCTCCCGCCAAAAATAACTGTAGCCCCAATGCATTCCTATAGGGAATTATGCGTCTCCCGATTTCCCTGTGAAAATCTCACTCCCATGTGCATCTGAATGTTGGCATGTATGTGTTTCTTCTGTGCTTACCGAGACTAGCTGGCACCTGCTGTACTGATTAGAATGCCTTGCTGCTCACTCTCCAAGGATATGCGAGGGAGGGGACCGGACATTTCTGTCTGAGTTACTGCGTTATGTTTCAACATGCCACTCGCGGCCTGCACTGCACCAGTGAAGCAGAATAACATTTCAGCAAAGCAGTTTTACATGAGGCAAAAAGCAAATGTTAGAGAAAAACAAAATGGCGATTTCATTCGTTTTAAAATGGCTGCACCTTAGTCAAGCTTATGGCTATATATTTCTAATACTAGATGCATGAGACGGTTGGTCTTCCGCCAACATAATACATAGCCTTATGATCGAGGGGTGTCTACTTTTCTAGATCGACACTAAGAGAGACAAGAGGGGGGTGGGATTGGGGGCAGAGCAGATGACAGTGAGGACAGGATGTCCTGGGTTTTGGAGGAGAAATGGGCGGTCAGTGCAGTGCAAAGGGCCTGGGAGGGAAGAGGAGAGGAGGAGACTGCAGTAGGATTGGCAAGTTGTTTGCAGATTTTAAAACGTTCAGCCGTGTTATTGGTGGCTCCAGAGATGTGGGCTTGGGCATAATACCTCTTCTTGGAGCAGATGGCAAGACAATATTGCCTTTGGAGTAGGCGGCAGGCTAGTTTGTCAGAGGATGAACTAGATGCCTGCCACTTCAGCTCAGCAGCTTTGCACTTGCATTGCAAAGCTGCCAAGATAGGGGCGCTGTTGCACAGCAGAATGGTGTAGACTGTTTTTCCCCCAGCTCAGATGTGGTAGGCTTTTGGCAGGGCCATACACAGCCTCCAGACTGCAAACTACTGTGGCTGGGAGCGGGGAACAGTGCGGGAACTACTATGGTGGTATCCAACCACTAGCAAGAGAGTGGCAACTGAAGCCCCGGGGATATAATCCCTGCCGCAAGACTAGCGGCAGCGGCAAGGACATGGAAGCCATGATTAGCAACTAAAGAGGAGGAGGGACGCACCAGCAGTCTCAGGGGAGGAGGAGGAGGGTGAAGCCTGATCCTGGAGGGCATGCTCAGCCCCTCCTCACCTGACAACCTGCCTGGCAGGCCGCCCAGGTGCATAGGAAATCTGGGTGCGGCAGATAGATAATGGAGAAGACCTGCTTGAGACGACAGGGAGTGGCACGAAGAGCAGACCGTCAGCAAAGGTAGGTGGCCCGAACCTACCAGCAACCTCGCACAAGCAGCGGGGCAGAAGGGCAGAGACCAGCACTACAGTAGTACCAGGAGGTACTAGAGGGCCTCCCACCGCACCCCCATCACACACCAACAGGCCCAATAAAGTTAGAGAGATGCCTGGTGAACACCAGAAAAGAGTTTAGAGGGAGGAGGTGACCAGAGAAGGTCCCCCCGGGAGAAAACAGAATGTATTAGCGAGAGCTGTTATCCCAACTTACGATCCGGAACACTCTTTACTTAACTACAGGCCACCAACACAAGCAGCATTCAAGAAAACAGACAGAACCGGTGGCCACAACCACTTCAAAGCTTCATCAGCTAATTCTACTGAGGGCCTTCAATGACCCTTGTGGTTCAGAATCCAGCCCCTGGCCGGACGTTATGAACAACTTGTAACACATTCTACCAGCGAGAGGTCTTAAACAGGGAAAACAACATATACCAGACAAGCAACGCCAACACTAGGCCCACCGAGTTGCGTAAGAAGAATGTCACCCCCAGATAGCAGTTGACAGGGTCCCACCAGACGGGACACCCTGACCAGCACACGTACAGCATAACCAACAGCCCACTGCTGCAAGCAAGACAGGCAATTGTGGGGGCAGTGGAGAAAGAGAGTAGACACTGTAGGAGAGTGGGGGCCAAATGACAGAAGCCAGAGAGCCATACAGCCAGAACAACACTTGCTGACAGTAAAAGTCAGCCGACATGGCTAAATAAAAGGCCAGGAAGTCCAAGCTGCAGGCCAAAATTGATGGCTACACGGTCATCCCATGGGGGCAGTGACGGATAGGGGGAAAAGCAAGGTGGCTATGCAGGAGGAAGGACAATCGTCCCCCTCATCCCAGTACATCCCCATGGAAATCCAGGAGTCTAAAGTGGCACTGGAGCAGAAGATGGACAGTATCTGGGAAGTGGTCACTCTCCTGAGGCAAGATCTGTGCAACATGGCCATAAGAGTGGGGGATGCCGAGCAAATAATATCTGAAGCGGAAGTCTCAATGGGCCTGGTCCAAAAGGATATGGCAGAGCGCAAGAGTAGAACAGTGACCTTGGAGTTGGGGGTGGAGGAGGCAGAGGGGTTCGCCCGCCGCAACAATATTTGTATAGTGGGCCTTCCCGAGAGAAGTGAGGGGCCCTCAATGAAACTATACCTGGAAGACTGGCTGAAGGGCTTGATGGAGACGCACGGGTTCTCACACTTCTTCTCGGTGGAGAGGGCCCATCAGATCCCTAGTAGAGGATGGCCGCCCAGAGTGTAACCCAGACAAGTTATTGCAAGACTCCTTAACTACAGGGATCAGGAAGCCATTCTCAAGGCAGCTAAGAAGAACGCCCCCACCCAGGTAAATGGGGCAAATGTGTTGGTGTTCCCTGACTTTACAAGGGCCATTCAGAAGGCGAGGCAGCCATTCAATCTGTTGAAGAAGATGCTGCATCTCACAGACTATAAATATGCCATGCTCTTCCTGGCTACTCTCAGAATAGTGGGTCCTAAAGGGGCGCAGTTCTTCACTGACCCAAAAGAGGCGTGGGACTGGTTGGACAAAGAAGGCCGGCCCGCCAGAGGCCCATGGTGCAGGGGAAAATAAATGTCCCCATCAGAATAAGACTGCCCTGAGTGGCTCAGCCAACACAGACACTTAGAAGAACGAAGTACTAGTTGACTGGGGAAATTTGCCTTGAAAGAAAAAACTGCAAGCATAGGTTCCTGCCAAAGCAGAGTGGTGCCTCAGGTCTTGCACAGACCCTCTCCTTGACGTGCATCCAGGTTTTTTTTGCACGTGAAGTTCAGTTAATAGTTTGGTTTAAGGGTTTAAGGGGGGCCGACAGATGCATCAAGTGTACGTCAGAGGTACGAGGGAAGCAAAGGCTTCAGTTCAGGGAGGGGTCGATGGGGAGTTAAGGTACAGCCAGAGGCAGATCAATGTGAGTGCTGCGATGGGAGGGGGCCCTCTGGGGGTCCACCATCCAGAATAGCCAGAGTATGGAGCACTTAACAGTGGATTGGGGGGACAGAGGCTCTTCAGCTGACTTACATGTCATGGAACATCAAAGGGCTATAAGAAAAAAGTCAAGCAGGGGTTGGTCTCCAACTTCCTTACGCTCCTCGAGCGGAAATAGTGTTCATGCAAGAAAAATATTTACTGGAGTCGAACTGTGCTTTTCGGGAACAGTCAAAGTTTGCAGTGGTGAAATATGCAGGGTTCACGGTGGTAGAGAAGGTGGTATGGGATGAGGTTAGGAGTTTGCAGATGGTCACAGGGCCACTGCGGGGGAGCCAGTATGCGTAGTATTTCCCGCCCCTCATTAAAGGCTGACACATATATCTGCGTGCAATCCCAGCTCGCAATCCATGTGGGGGATCTTACCATACTGGGAAGCAACTTCAACAAAATGATCACACCCAAGTGGGATAGGTCACCACGCATGGCGGGGGCAAGGTAGACACACAAGGCTTCACACCTTCATAAATAAAAACACTGGGACCACGGGACGGTTAGTGGGAGTTACATCCAGCAAAGTGGCGATTCTCTTTCTATTCTAATGCATATAAATCGTTCTCAAGAATTGGTTACCTCTTAGTACCAACCACCAATATAAGTATGGCTCTCAAGGCTACCTTTCTGGTAACGTGCATCTCGAACCATTCCCATCTGATGGTCATGGTGAAGGGAAGGGCGAACCGACCCCAGGGAAGTTGAAGACTAAATGCATATCACTTACGCCATCCTGAAATAGCGGAGTGGATTGCTAAAGCATCCGAGGAATAATATGCACATCATGAGGGATCGGTGGATATCCCCCTAGTACCCTGGTCATCCTATAAAGTGGTGATGTGGGGGAGATCTCTTCGGTGGTGGGGCACCATAAGCGGCTCAGGAGACTCCAGGTAGCAGAACGGGAGGAAGAGGTGGTCGCGGCGAGGCAGTCCATGTGGAGCACCCCTCAGAGGAGAATATGAGAGCCATGCTCAGGATGACCCTTAGATTCTGGAGGTTGGCAAGCGATGAAGCTAGGGTGACCTACTTGGACAGAAAAACCAGAATGTGCGAGAAGGGGGATGAATGCAGAAGGATGCTAGCATTGTTGGAGAGGAGGGATGAAGGTTATTGAGGGTTCAGAGAAATACGGGACGACAAAGGGAACACTCTAACACAAGCAGCGGACATAACAGAGGCTTTTGTAATGTATTACAAGACCCTGCGCAGGGAATGAGGTGGGAAAGGGGAGGTGGAGGAGACGGTGGCCTACCTAGAGGCCATCAACCTGTCCTCATTGGGAGACTCAGAGAGGGCGGCACTGGAGGTAGAACCGACCCATGAGGAGAGCTCGCTATTGGGCAGCTGCAAATGGGCAAGACCACATGACCAAATGGCTTTCCCGTAGAATTCTGGAAGGCAGGGGGGACATGTTAGAGATGTACTGGAGTAGCCAAGAGGCAGGACAGCTGCCAGAGGACCTGCGCTAGGCCACTACAGTGGTAATACATAAGAGAGGGAGACCCCCAGAAAGCTGTGGGGCCTAGAGGACCATCTCGCTACTTAACAGATAATTCAAAATACTGGCTAAGGTGCTGACCAATAGACTCCTGGGAGTCTTTGGAAAACTGATCCATACCAACCAATGTTGTTTCCTAGCAGGAAGGGCCATGAGGATGAACCTCCGCAGAGTGCCTTGGGAATGATGACTAGGCTGGAAGGGCTGCACTAAGGCCTTTGCTTCAGAGAAAGCCTTTGACTCCGTCCAATGGGTTTTTCTGTGGGCAGTCCTATACAAGATGGGCTTCGGTCCTGATTTACAGAGCTGGTTAAAACTACTGTATGCTGGGCCCATGGCCAGAATCAGGGTGAACAGGGTGATGTCCCAGGAATTCCCACTACAGTGGGGCACTAGACAGTGTAGCCCCTGGTGGCCAATATCTTGGGGGACCCCAGGATCAGAGGATTCAGATAGTCGGCAGAGAGGGAGGAACAGGTTTCCCTACGCCGATGACATTTTCATCTATTTAGGGGGCTCAGGGTATCAGGCCCAGCGGTAATGGAACTAAAACGGAAATTCAGGGACTTCCGTTGCCTACGGGTGAACTGGGAGAAATCAGAATTACTGCCGGTAAGGGGTGGGCTGGAGGTAGTACCAAACAAAGGTCCACTGAAAGTGGCTCAGGGAACGGTCAAATACCTGAGGATCCACATAGGTCTGGATGAACACACCTTCCTCCGGATCAATCTGGACCCAATACTGGCCAGAGCTAAGACAGATGTCCCGCACTGGAACACCCTCCCAGTGTCAATGCTGGGGTGAGCAAATTTATTCAAGATGCAGACTCTCCTGAGGATGCTATACGTCCTCTAGAATATGCATATGAAGATCCTGGCCAAAATGCTTTGAACCAATCAGGGAATTCAGAGAGAGGCGATATGAGGCAATAAAAAGCTGGCACTGTCCACCCTGGTTAGGCCGGTCTGGGAGGTGGGATAGGACTACCGGACATCAGGAAATACTACTGGGCTTCACAGCTAGTGGCAGTGAACAAATGGTTATATGGCGACCGAGGGACTTCACATATCCAGGTGGAGAAATATACTATGGGCTATATACTGCCCTGTGGCTCTTCTGCTTTATGGGCACCCGTGAAGGGCCTTACTGCCGCTGCCTGGCATCGGCGTGATGGACACGCAGACTGCAGCCCTATGGCCAATGGGATGGGGGTGACAAGGGAAGCATACATTTGGGGAAACAAAGACCTCCCCGAAGTGAGAAAATTAGGCGCAACAAATGAAACATCATTGAAAATCAATGTGTGTCCTCTTCTGCTGGTTACAGGATTCTGATGGGCTAGGGGCTAACGAGCAATTCAACTACATGCAGATACACCATGCTTTAAGTCACGAGGGTAGGGGGAGTGGAACCTCCCTGAGTGATCCCTGCTGAAGGCTAATCTGTTAGATGGTAAAATGCTAGGGAAAGTGATCACCACAATATATATCAGGCAATCAACAACTTCACCGCCACTCCCATGAGCAAGCTGAAGGAACACTGGGAAAGAGATAAAGGCACAATCGAGGAGGAGGATTGGGTGGGGGTGTTGGGCTCGGCAAGGAAAGCTGGAATCTCTAGTAGATTAAGGGTGGATTCATTTAAGGTCATACATAGGGCATACTTTACCAGGTTCTGGCTTCACAAGATGGGGAGGGTGATGGACCCCAATTGCCTAAGGTGCAGGGAGGATGTGGGCACCTTTCTTCATACTATATGGACTCGAGTACAGCGGTTTTGGGGGAGGGTGTAGGAATCAGTTGGGGAGGCGGTGGGGAAACAGATAGGTTTTGTGTGCAGCACATATGGGGGGTAGACAGACTTCATCAGCAAGGAACTATGCTTGATAAGGACAGCATTGATGGTGGCCAAGAGGGACATTGCCGCAAACTGGGGAAGTGGGACAGCCCTGAGGTTTTCAAACTGACTGGAGGGAATGGACTATTGTAGTAATATGGAATTAAGGGTGTATAGAGACAAAGTATGCTCCTGAAAACATAAGCAAATCTGGCAGAAATGGCATGAGACGAATGGATAGGGGCAGAGGGCACTTCACACGGGAGGTCGGGGGGATTGGGATTGCTTTGCAAGTTGTTCTGTATTTATTATTTTTTGAAGAATCAATAAAAAATGTTTGTAAAAAAAAAAGCTGCCAAGTCCGAGTGATACAATGAGTTGCATTTGGAGGCAGGTTTCATGCAGATCCTCATGATGGTGGCAAGGATGTCCAGGGTGTTAGAGATAGAGAGATGGAGTTTATCTAGATCAGCATCAGTGGGAGAGTCAAATGAAGGGGGTGGAGGAGGTATGAAGGACGAGACAAATGCAGCAACTGACACATGCTTCTTCGGTCGAATGACGGAGAAGAAACTGGCAGTGCGGGTGGAGGCATCATCAGGGGAAAGGGGAGGTCAAGGTTTGAGAGTGGGATTTCTGCTGAGATGAGAGCATCCAAAGTGTGTCCAGCAGAGTGGCTTGAGCCAGAGGGAAGAATCGTAAGGGAAAGAGAGTCACAGAGGTCATGGAAGAGTACAGTAGACACACCTGGAGAGTAAAGTGGATTTTAAAGTCCCCAAGGAAGATATGTTTGGGGGAGGAAACAACAAAAGAGGAGTGCATATTCACCCATTCTAAGAGGAAGAGGGAGGTCAGACCGGGGGGCCTGTAGATGGTAGCAAGAGAAGGTAGGCAACACAGATAGTCTACAGACTAGGCTTTCAAAGTATGAGTATGTTTGAGTGGGGATAATGAAGGCAGGAACCCACTCAGGGAAGATCAGAGCCACTCCGCCATCAGGCCGGGAGGTCCTTGGCTTGGACAGGAATTTGTAGCCCTCAGGGAGGAGAGTGCCAAAAGCAGTCGCAGAGCTGGCCTTGAACCATGCCGTGAGAGCAAGGACATCGAGATCAAGGTATTCAAGGAGGCAACAGATGTCAGAGGAGTGTTAGACAGCAGAGCAAGAATTGAGGGTAGCCAAGTGAAGCCTGTTACCCTCTTTAAATGATTTACAAGGGGTGGCACAGAGGTGGGGTGCCATCACTGGGGGAGAGGGGAGATGAAGGATGGAAGGGTGGCAGGAGGGGGGAGTTGAAGGGAGATGGGAGATGCCTGTCAAGAAGGAAGAGGTTGGGCTGAGATCCCTGGGCGATGATAATGCCATTGTGTTATACATTAATGGTGCATTTAGAAGATGCAAAGTGAGCCAATAGTACTTCCCATCTGGTACCAACAGTAAAGGGTGAGGAAGAAAAATGGTAGAGGACAGAGATCATATGACCATATGGGCATACCATAGGGCAGAAGCTGGAACAGCAAAGAGAAGGTCAGTGATACTCTGTCTGGAGGAAGCATTGATGTAGGTGTCTGCAATGGGCAGACCAGGGTTGAATCTCAGGAGTGCCTTTTTAAATGTCTTCCTTACAGACTTTGTGAGAGAAGGAGGATAGGAGATGGAGAAGCAATTAGAATAGATAGGAGAGAAAGAGAGTACCATGAGGGAAGGGTCAAAAATCAACAGATAGCAGGAGAGAGGGTTAGAAGCACTATGTAACAGTAGAATCTCACCAGGCGCCCAAGCAGACAAAAACAAAGAGCATACTAGAATGTCCAGAATCAAAGATCAATTAGCAAAGTAAGAACTAAGAAGCAGTACAAAAGGAGGATGCACAGTTGGAAAGCAAACCTAAATTTGAATTAGCTATTAAGCACTAAGAAGCAGTACAAATGGAGGATGCACAGTTGGAAACAAACACCTACATTCGACTTAGCCAGTAAGCACTAAGAAGCAGTTCCAACGGAGGATACAGAGTTAGAAAAACACACCTAAATTTGAATTAGCAAGTAAGCACTAAAAAGCAGTACAAATGGAAGATGCACAGTTGGAAAGGCCACCGAAATTCGAATTAGCCAGTAATGGAGGAAGCACAGTTGGAAAGAACACCTACATTTGAATTAACAAGTAAGCACTAAGAAGCAGTACAAATGGAGGATGTGCTGTCAAGGGTACACCTGAGAATCAAAATTGTGAATACAATTTTTGAAGCAGGGCATTAAGAAAACAGCAGTGAGCTTTTCAGAAAGAGGCACAGCAAGATGTTTATTTCAATAGGTGTAGAGTATGGAGTTTATAGTTAGGCAGGTAGGGAAAGGAGCAGGGCAACCAAAAAAGTCAGAATGTCCAAGGGGGGTTTGTGGTCCAGGTCAATGTGATCCATGTTTCTTACCAGATCAATTGTCAGAACAGGATTTTTCAATTGTGGGTAGTGGTACCAAGCAGTGTGAGTCAATTAGGAATTTTGGCAAATGTCAAGAGAACATGGTGTAGTGGCAGGGAGAGGTGCTCCTTCCAACTCCGGGCAGGTCCAGACACGGGCCTTAGGAGTGGGCTTTGGTAGGTGGGCCGGCTCTCTCCTGCCGGCTCACTGATTGGCTATAGTATGCAGATCTGCCAATCAAACAGCAGCCACAGATGATGGTAGATGAAGCACTTTTGTTCTTGGAAGCACTGCAATGGTGTCTGCCATATTTAAGAGAGAAAAAGGCCTCAATAGTAAACAGCCCCACTGGGCAATGAAGATAATCTGACTACAGGGCTGACTCCAAAATTATGTCTTGTAAGATTATAAATGATACAGTTCGTGCTTTCATCAGGGGCAATAGTAACTGTTTATTGTTCCCCTCCATGTCTGTATCATTTCTTATAACATGTCTAAATGCCACAAAGATCAGGAGGAAAATACAAATCATAACACAGAATGACATCACAATTATTAGTCCACAAAAGGTTATCGACTTTCTTGATGGCAATGAGCGTCTTATATTCTGAAACCTCCCCATTTTGTTTTATTTCTGAATGTATATATGACTCTGTAATTCTTTATGGGTCATACTTTTAGATCAAACCTGCAAGATGATTGCTATGATTATTCTGAAAATAATTAATTGTTTTTAGGATTGCCAAAAAACATCACTATATTTATATATCTTCTTACTAAAGCAGGATGAGACAGTAATATGTATGTAAAAACAGCATACAAGAATGTGTGTATTGTTAATATAATGGGTAACATAAAAATAAATTGTGCTTATCTTCTTTGAGCTCCGGTAATTCAACGCACTGGGCCTCATTACAACCTTGGCGGAGGACCATGGTGCTATTAGCACCATGGTCCATGCCGCTAAGGTTGCAATTCCGCCATGGTGGATGGCGGAATTACCGCCCCATTCCAAGGTGAGTGGGCCGGTAATTCCCCATTCACCAATGGCCCCTTCCCCATTCCCATTTTTGCCCCATAGGGCATAATGGGAATGGGGAAAGGCGATAATTACGGCACCGTAAATTACGGTGCCGTAATTATCGCCAAGGTCCCTTTGCGGCATGGCTTTTAACGCCTGCAAAAAGCAGGCGTTAAACAGCCATCCCGCAAAGGGAACCTTGTAATCAGGCGTTAAGGGTCGGCGCCGTTTACGGCGCCGTAAACCCCTTAACGCCTGAGTCGGAATGAGGCCCACTGTTCCTTTAGCCTATCTAAAAATGTTCCAGGATAACTACAAGTCTGTTTATTCCTTGTCAAATGTTAAAAGATATTGGCCTTTAATCTAACATGCTGCTGTGTTCTTCATTTTCCTTGCCTTTACTCTTGGCCATAGAACAAGTCTGTATGCATGGAACTTTTAACTTGGGAGCTGTAAGGGTAACTTCTTCCACCTCATATGAACCTTCAAAGCGGGGCGTGATTCAAGTGTGTACAAACATTCATACCAGCACCTGGTCCCCTGGGTATAGGCTGGGTTGTTTTACCAAATCTTCTGCTTCAGTAGGTTGATCGTCTTTGTCACTTCTCTTTGACCCCTCACTTCAGTTTGTGAGCTGTTGAGACATGAAAGAAACACTTGCAGTAATTGTTATTAGGTAATCATGCATCTCATCACCTAATGTTTTTGCTACACTATGGACATCAGTTTTTAACCTAGTTGGAGGAGCAAGGGGGGTTCTCATGTGGTGTCCAGTCACCAACTCATGAGGAGTTAGATGGTAATCTCAGTCAGGCTGGTTTCTTAGGACATATAGGCAAGGGATAGGCAAAATAGCCATTCTTTCTTTAAAGGCACATTTAATTTCACAATCCTCTCCTTCAGTAATCACTTTAATCATTCACAGATGGCATTCATCTGTGGGTGATAAGCAGAGGAAAACTCACACTTTATGCCTAATGAAAGGACTATTAGTTCGAACAGCTCATTTAAAAAATGCGGTCCATTGTCAGACCGCAAAACCTCACACACACACCCCATCTTGGGAACACTTCACACACAAGGAACTTGGCAGTGCACGCGGCTTCAGGGTGTGTGCATGGACCTGCCTTGATCCATTTAGAAAAAGGACATACCACAACCAGAATGTACCTGTAGCAGTTGCATGTCTGCAGCATATCCACACAATCTATACGTAGATGCTGAAATGGGCCATTGGGTCTAGGAAATACTCCACTCACTGTTCACAAAGTGTGCCCAGTAGTACATTTCTGGCACACAATGCAATTTACAATAAACTGTGCCACATGTTCTAACAGATTTGGCGAGAACCACTCTTCTGCTATTGTAGCAGGTAGACTCTCTCGAGTCACATGCGCGGGGTAATGGAGCTGCTCCAATACTAACCTCAATAATGGTAGAGGCATAATACCCCTGTTTTTTCCATAATTCTATCTCTTCTTGTGGTGCACAACCTTGTATCACAATTAACTCCATCATCTTGTCATCTCTTTAACACTTTTTATTCAAAATTAGAAATGATTGGGAAATAGGCTGCCTGTTTGGCTTCTATGTTTGCAGCTTAGTTTCTGCTGAAACTCTGTCTTCTTTTTTAGTATGGGCTGTGCATTTTACAACTGCTAGAGTCAATGGGAGGGCTAGCACTTCATTAGGTTTGTCCACAGTGTTACTTCCTCATCTTTGAATCTCTGAACTGCAGCGATAAGCATCACTTATTCTGCAGCCTGTGCAAGCAATTAGAAGGCAATCTCATGCTTGTCACTACCTCAACTTGACCCTCTTGTTTCAGCTTTACTACCACTGATACAGTATGCCTTTTGCCAGTCGTTTGAAGAATATTTGAAGAACCATCAATAAAAACAACCCCCCCTCCAAAGGCATTTTCTCTAGTTTAGATAAATTAATTATTGTTTTCAGTATATGTTGTGCAATCGTGTACACAATCATCCTCACCTACTGGTTCAGGTTCAGCTATGAACGTTGCTGGATTCACTGTTTTACATCTGCTAATTTTAATCACAGGATTCAATATAATTACCTTGTATCCTGAGGCTCTTTTTGTAGTCAATGTACTTTTAGGCTTCTCTAAAATTGCAAAGAATGCATGCTCTACAAATAGAGTTACTGAGCACCCCATCGTTATACTTGAATCATTTTCAATCACAAATGCAGCAGCAGCTTAAGACTGCTCAGAGGTATAATGCCCTTTCATAACCGGATCTAAAATCCCACTATAATAAGCTAATGGTTTGTGTCCAAGTCCTAATGTTGTTTTCTGTGTAAGGACTGCTGTCATGATGTCTCCATTTGAATAAGAAAACAAATGCAATTCTTCATTATAATCTGGAATTCCTAAAACAGGGGCTTTATTGATTGCCTTTTTCAATTCTTCAAATCCTTCAGTCATGTTGTCTATCCATATTATTTTGCTCTTGCCCACCTATGCTTTTTTAAGTCCTTTTAAAAGTGGTTGGATATATGTACAGTAATTGAAAACCCAGGCTTGCAATAGTTACATAGTCCTATAAATGGTTGTATTTCCCTCACTGTTTTATGTTCTGAGGTCTTCATAATTGCTTCTGCTCTCTCAGGGGTCACTTTCATCTCCTCATGAGAAATCAACTGTACTACATACAAAATCTCTTCCTGACAGTATTGTATCTTCTCTTTGTCTACTTTATATCCTTTCTCTGAGAGTATGGTAATAAGCTTAACCAAATCTTCTCTGCATCTTTCTCCTGTCTCACTACACTCCAAAATGTCATCCGCGTATTGTATGTAATATTGCACTCCTCTTCTGTCAAATCTGGCAGCCTGTATCCTTCACTGAGGGGTATCACTGTTCTCCATCCTCTTCCCTAATTCTCTGTCCCATGAAGAACCACCCTTTCTTCTCTGACCAGTGTTGCTTCTAACTCCAAGGGGATAATCTGCCCTTCTTCATCATCCATAGGGATTTCTGGTCTGAACAAAAAGTCAGCAGGTATTCTTAATAGTTTACCTATTAATCTTGGTAACCACGATAATAAAACAGTCCCTCCATACACAAATACATCTGCACCTAATGGAACTCCTCATAATGACTTCTGGCCTGTAAAGGCTAGTATACACTCTCTCACAAATCTATAATGTATCCCTGGAATGGAATACACTAATCCTTCATCAGTAAAGGATATTGTCATGTTAAGTTTCATCATTAAGTCACAAGCCAATATGTTAACCAGCGTTTGCCTAGCATATAATAATGGCATTGACATGTCATGTTCTCTTATAGAGATTGGTAATTCGACTGCAAAAGGAACTAAACTCATTACCCCAGAGAATCCCTGTGCATTCATTGCAATACCTGACATTGGATATTTACCCTCAGGGATACAGGAACGAGTTGCTCCAGTGTCCACAAGAAATGAAAATGTATTGCTTCCTATCGTCACCTTGACCCTTGTTTCCTCTTGGGGGTCTGGAGTTAGAGATGATAATGAACACATCAGGTCACTCTTTGGGCTGTACTATTATGGATATACATTCATCCCTATACCTGTGAAGGGAGTTCCTCCTTCCACAGTCACACTCCCCAATTTAGCTGCATTTGCTTGCTGAGCTCCCAGCACCATAGCCTGCTGTGTCTGTGCTTGCTGAGTTTGTACTTGTTGTGTTTGCATGGGACTTGCTGCAATTGTCCTTGTGGCAATTGCATTTGTGATGGTGCTTGATGCATTTGCTGTGGTCTAAGTGCATATGTCTGAGCCTGTGGGTGCTCTTGGGCATAATATTCCAGAGGTTCTGCATTATATTGTGGAACATAGACCATTCCCCCTTGGAGCTTGCTAATTTTGTTGCATGCCTCCTCTGCTTCTACATGTTCTCGCTATGTGTCCTATTCTTCTGCAATTCCAACATTGTTGTGGCTGTCTGCCATTAAATCCTCCTATTCCATGAGGGTTGTGAAATCCCCCTCATCCTCGTCCTCCTCTCGGCCCATTTCCTCTTCCCCTTGGCTAAAAAAAAGTTGTCCACTCTGATCTGTGGGATACACTACGTTGTTTTGCTGCACTGATTGCATCTTCTGTGTCACCTCAACTTCATTACTTGTCAATACCGCTCCCTATATGGCTATTTTTGACAACCTTTTCTGAACTCCTGCTTTCTACTCTCAGCTTTCTTCTTATTCTTCTCCTGCATCAATCAGCCACTGTGCATGACCGTCGATTGTATTTCTCCCCATGGCTTCGCCTCCATTCCCACTTATTTCTTTCTCTGCCACTGCACTGGCTCGGGCAGTCCCTGGCACAAAATGTGGTAAAATAATGCCACTGTTTTATCCCATGGTTCATGCATTTCAAGGTGCCATCTCTCTTGAATATCTTGAATATAAGCAACAAGTACATCGTCCTTCCCTATTTCATTAGTCATAATCACACCCATATCTGATGTATTGGAGTATTGTACTCTGAAAGCCCGCCATACATCTGCTCTACAATTATTGACTGACGCTCCATTGTGTGTCATGTTTTGTGCAGTCACAGCCACATATCCTGCACATTTCCAAATGTCGTCAGCTCTCTCCCCTATAATGCCTGCTAGCAAGCCTTTTACGTTATTCCTGATGTCATTCTCTCTATCTCATAAATCCATTTTCCTGCACCAGAAGTTAAACTTTGTAATTTACATCTTAAATTATTTTTATCAATTTGTGGCCACAGTATATACTGTGGTAGTCCTCCCTCTTTCTCTAATAATGGGAATTTTGAAAATACTGGTCCATAATCATACCTGCCTACAATTCTTGTTTTCCCGGTGGGTTTAGTCTCGCCCATTTGTCTCCCCGTCCTGGTAGTGGCCTTAATCTGCTTACAGAAGGAGGGGATACGTCCCCTGTACTGCACGATCATGCTTTTGGTCGCTCAGTGTATGGTGCCGGTTATAGTGTTTTCTCTTTTCTGTCCTCTAAATCAGACCATATTACCCCTTTTTCATAAATTTGATTCTCATGAAAATCTGCATACACCCTCCCTTCGCACTCTCTTGTTTTCTTCCCTTTCTTCGCCTGACATCATTTTGCCCCGGCTTGTATGACTATTATCTTTACATACGTTGGAAGTGGCTGTATTCTGTGAGAGATCTGAAACACAGAGTGCCGCGTGGCTTGACGTGTTTAGGTGCTTTCTTCTAACAGCAGGAGGAACAGCTGCTGCTGCCAGTGGAGCCATTGTACGTTTTGTGTTGTGCTCTCAAGCTCACGATCCCCACTGTTGAGCCCCCGAACCCTGTCAAGCTTGGAACGGAGGTTATGGAAGGTGAACCCCCTTCCTTCATTGGCAGCACACAGTAAGCAGACAGTGTGCATTCCCTAGTGCGGCTGTGTACTGGAGCTGAGCTGAGGCACTTAGCTTACCTCAGAGCGGCTATTTACTAATTGCTAATTCCAATGACATCCAGTCCTTGCCTCTCCTCCCCATCTCCTCATGCCACCCCCATCCCATTCCCTACCCCTCAGACCTGTGGTCTTTAATGGGAGCCCTCGGCTAAGTTCCCAGTGGGGTATGTTTGCTCGGTCAACCCGGGACATACTATCTGGCTATTGAGTGGAACAGAGCGCTTTATAGTAGCTCACTTTCTCACTCCACAAGAGGACCTGGGGACTAATACGGTGCCAGTGGGTGACTGAATCTGGAACGCTTAGGGCCCTCCTGGACGTTCTTCTGTGGGGCTGAAATTGGGCAAGCTCAGTCACATTCCCTGGATTAAAGAGGGTGGGCCTCTGATGTGAAGTGGCATCTTGGAAATGCTGGTAAATACACGTATGCGCACATTGGCTGGGCACAAGGCTAACCGTAAAAACAACAAAATGGCAGAAAATGCTGTAGGCATGCAATCTGGTAACAACCTGGAGGGGATCCACTCTAAGGCTCATCTGACTGAAGCCCCCCAGGGCTGATAACATCTTTCTTTCCCATCACACGGACCGACATGGTGGCGCAAATCAAGAACATTGCGCATGAGCCCCCAGACCTGCCGTCTCTACTGATGCCATAGAGCTGGAAGTTAGCTCTAACATGAGCAACATAGACAACAACTCCCTCCTGGACCTTTGCTACTCTGTCCGGGAGTGCCTCCTGGGGTACGTGAAGCGGAAATTCCCCTGCAACACTACCTTGGCTCCAACCTATGATCCCACTCAAATGGATCAGGCCTCAGATGTCAGGCTCTCGAATTTCCCTAATATGTGCCCTGATGTGGATGGTTCTGTGTCCTTTTCCACACATTCTGTTCATAACGATCAGTCTACTGAGATCCAGTCCTCTCCGTCTATTCTGCAGTTCAGAATGAAAATTCTGCTCAGGCTTTGTGGCTGTATAAATGCCAATCAGATGGGGCAGAATGTGGGGAGTACTGCCCCTGCAAGTGCTGGGCACCCTGTTCTCCCACCCCGCCCCTCCCAGTAATGCCACCTAAAGTACTGCTGAATCATGGCTATTCAAATGATAGCCCTAAAGTAAAAGACACTGGCCAGGGTGCCACAGGGACAATTCTGAGAATTCTCCTATCTACCAGACTCGCAGAGAAAAGCGACTGGCTGGAAAAGCTTCCTTAAAAAAAATCCTGTTGTCAAAAAAGGCTGGGTTTGCCACCAAGGAGTCTTCTACCCAGGGGAAGAAAATCAAAAAAGTCATGGAAAAAGTGCGCCCGTCAGAAGGGACGGACGAGTAAAAGGACTGGAACGCTCACCAGCTGGATCTTGCCCAGCGACAAGTCACAGAATGCAGCGATTTGGAAGAACACTCTGTGGCTGTAGCATAAACTCTAACTGTCAATAGGCACGGTGAGGGGAGGCTGATTTCCTGTTAGACTCCTGAGAAACCGAAGCCCGCTGCTGCACCTTGTCTACCTCCCAGGCCGGCTGTAGTCCTGGCGAACCCGTGAGGGAAGCCCGATCATGACCCGTCTATCTTCACTATTAAGCAAATCCATCAGCGGAAGAGAGATAGGTGGGTCAATTGCTCTGAGCTGCTCTCCTTGTTAAATCAAATACCTTCGTTGAGGGTTCTAGTCTCTGAAGAC
Source organism: Ambystoma mexicanum (assembly GCF_040938575.1). Classification (NCBI taxonomy): domain Eukaryota; kingdom Metazoa; phylum Chordata; class Amphibia; order Caudata; family Ambystomatidae; genus Ambystoma; species Ambystoma mexicanum. The sequence continues at coordinate 219,117,139 of NC_090936.1, read as the reverse complement.
ATTGCCTTTGTTGAACCCCTTAAATGCCTCAATGCCAACATCTCCAGAATCCACTGCAGGGTCTCTGATTCAATCTTGCTGATCTATAATCATAATTATCAACTGTACAAACTCGGCATTGACCTGGACATTGACCCTAACCCTGCTCTTCCTATGCCAGGGAGCAAAATCTCTCCCATCAGATAACTAAGCAGACGTCGGACTTCGGTTGGAGGGGGAGGGTAACATCGATGAAATACAAAGAGTCCTACGATGGCTAACGGCAGCCCTACCTGCAATAACTATGAAGGATCAATGAAGGCTCTCCATCTGCTCCTGGAAGAACAGGCATCAGTCACCTGACAGGCACTGATGCCTCAGTGCATTATTTGGCTGACAACCACATAGACATGCTGCAGGAGACATGGTTGCGGGACCCCTATTATATCGACGGTTTTGATGCCATCCAGGTCATTGCTAAAAAAAGGGGTGCATGGACGCCCATATGGTGGCCTTCTGGTGGGGCTTAGACACCCCCTGAAACTGCAAGATCTGTCCAGACTGATTCTATTTACTTTATTTTGGTGGCAGAATGTGTGCTTAATGTCGGGATCCCTGAGGCTCCATCATTGGTGGTCTGCCTGTATGACCCTCCCCGTGGGGCATACAAATAGATGGAATACAGAAATCTTTAGCCAATGTATTTTCCCAATGGCTATGTGGAAATGGGGGTGGTTTCATCATCATCTGGGGGGACTTTATTGCCCTTTGTAGATGCCCCCACAGTATTGATCCTAGCACTAATGTGGCCAGCATTTTTTAAATGTCCTTACTTACCCAAAATGCACAGGGAGTTAAATGGTTGAACTTTCTCTCTGACTGGAATTTGCATATGCTAAACGGTCACTCGAAGGGGGGATTCCGGGCTGGCCTACATGGAAAGAGAGTAATAATCAGGCTATGCTTGATTATTTCTTTGTCAATCCAACGCTCCCTCCAGATGAGAATACAGTCCAACGAGTGTAGTGACCATGCTACACTATCTTTAGAGGTCGATTTGAATGTGTAGACCATTGTGTACCCCCAGTTAGGGAAGTTACGGGTCAACCATGCTGGCAACAGAGTGAGCTGGTCAGACAAAAACATTCAGCTTGCAAATAAACTCTTCTGCATCGGCCACAATATGACCTCTGTTAACTTAATGACTATGGCTCGTTCTCGACTATGATTCTAACCGCAGTAAACGAGAGATCTCTTTGCTCAGCACTCCACTCTATCAAATGCCACCATTATGACAAAAGGATTAGAGACACGGAAAATGGAAATGAGAAGGGAAATTCGAGAGGCTAAAGTTCATTTTTCTGTAAAGAGACTCCCTGACCACCACAAAATGATGAAAAAACTGGTATCGACACTGGGTCAAATGGTGGTGCTATTCCCTAAAACAAGATGGTTGGTGAAAAAAATGGCTGCAGTGCACTGCTCGCGTGATATGAGGAAGATATGGCAAGCCCTGGGGGAGGATAAAGGCAGCTTGGCTGAAAAAGTTATCAATCCTGTGAGTGAAGCACAATGGATTGCCCACATTGAGACAACCACTCCTGTACAGAATCAGGTCAGCATTGGGAATTGGGAAGATGGTCAATTTAGGATTCATCGGGAAGCCATCTCCCTTAAGATCAGGAATCTTAAATCTTCTAAAGCCCCCGTCCCTGATGGCCTGGCAGCCGTGGTGTTAACAAATTCTCCTGAGCACTGGGTGACAATTCTGGAAATTTTGTTGAAGGAGGTGATGTGGGAATGTAAGATCCTGATCTCCTGGCTATCAGTAATACATATCCCTGTGTATAAGAAAGGAGACCGACAGCTACCGGGTAACTATCGTCTCCTGGCTATGCTAGATGTTCCCGGTAAGCTGTTTGCCTCCTTCCTATTGGTCACCTACAGACATGGTCAGATTCCAATAGGATCCTGCATCGTTTCTAGATGGGCTTTTTCCCCCGCGGCTGCTCCATTATACATAATCTAAGGGCTATGGATTCATTAATTGAGTGTACAAGAAGTAGGGGAGGTCATGGTCTGTATACATTGTTTAGGGACTTCACGTCCGTATTTGATTTGGTTCCCAGGGAGAGGCTCTGGGCTAAACTAGCAGCCAGAAGTTGTCCACCTGTATTATTACACTTTCTAAAACTGCTTCACTTTGATAATACTGTGTAAGTGAAACCGGACAACGAAGGAACACTATAAAGTCCTATAGCCAGTTCTAGAGGGGTTAAACAGGGGTGTAGATTGGCCCCATTCTGGTTTAATATGTATTTAGCTGACCTCCCAGAATGTCTCAAGAGGCTGGACACTTGCCCGCCCAGGATTGGCTCAGCCCCGGTCAAATAACTTGCTTATGCTGATGACCTGGTCCTTATGGATATGAGAAAGCTAGCAGAGGGGCTGTGGAGCTATGCATATGAAAACAAGCTAGTCATCAATAAGTAAAAGACCCAGGTTATGCTCTTTACTCAAAAAAGAGTAGCCCGCCCGGCCCTTCTGATGGAGGGCACATGTGTTGAATACGCTGAGAGCTATAGGTACCTGGGGGTGGAGTAAGAGAGTATCATATCAAGCTGCCAGAGGAGGGAAGGCAATGCAACTAACAGCGTTGATTGCTGCCTTCAGTAAAATGTCTGAAGGGTTCAGCCTTTATGGCATTCTGAAGCAGTACAAACAGTGTTCTGCCGGCTGTTTTATATAGTTTGGAATCTCTATCCCTGGATGATTTGTTTTGGGTTGCCAGGGATGAGGCCTGCTTCTGACGTTGAATACTGTGCCCCCCCCACTGTATCGCGATGGAAATCATTTGCCTGGAATTGAGCATTTGCTCGATGTCTAACACGCTCTTACTGAAACGTGGCCTACTATACTTGAAGTCCTTTACCAATCCACAGAGTGACCTATTACAATTGTTGGGCTCAGACATGGTAAACAAAGTACAGTCGGGCTTTCTTAAGTACACTTTAAGTATTTTCAGCACTCTCGGATGGGTCCCTGACTGGGAACATGGATACCCAGAACTCCATAAGGAATTCAAGGGAAAAATGCTGGATTGGGACAGCCAAAGGATCATGCCCATCTTCAGACCGTGAATTCTTATGGGTTTACATCTTTTGTTCTATATACCCCTGGGAGAGCGCAGAGCTATCTTATGTTGTGTCCCTTGAAAAATGTCTGCATGTTTCTACTACTTTTCTGCATAAACAGATTGCCTGTCCTGACGAACACTGGGCCTGCCAAGAAATTGAAACGGCCCAAAAGATTTTGTTATTTGTGCAAAAACCATGATTGTCCTGAAACTGGAAAGCACATATTGACAATGTTCCAGTATGCTTCCCATGATTGAGCGAAATTTGGGTGCTTATGTCCACAACTTGGCCTCACTCATTGAGAGGGCCTTTTGGCTACGGTGTCTGAATACGGGAAACAAGAGCCTGCAGTTTGCCCTCTATCATGTTTGAATATCTTTTGAACAGCTGGTGGTGTTTTATGTAGAACCTTAACATGGGCAGGGTCATTTCCGCCGATGAGGTCTGTTCAGGTAATTCTGCTGGCATGTGTGGGATTGTATTGCCAGGGTGACTCTCTCTCCTGTCTGGCTGCTCGAAATTCTAATTTTGCCTGTCTGCCTGTCTGAATATTTCGCTTGCGTGCCTGGAGTTGCAACAAATATAATGTTGGATGAATTTCTGAATCTCTGAATATTGAATTTCAAATTCTGAATGTTATTCTTATTCTGTATCTTACATACTTTATGAAGCAAGAGTCTTGAATCTTGAATCTGGAATTTTGAACTTTGCACTCTGAACTTATACATTTTTAATTGTACTGTATTTTAAATCTTTGTATTTTGTATGTGTATTATTATTATATATTTGTATTTTCCTTTATGTGAAAAGTCTTTGACTTTATCACATTAAACTAAAAATAAAGATCTTTTTCCATGTTATCAATATCTAGTCTACATAAAGACAGCATTCTGTGATAATCTGTCATAATGCCATCTAGCCTTCCTTCAGTTTCCCTTGCTAGTTATCCTTCTTTATTCTCTTGTGTGTGTTATGCCCTTTTTTAGTCCTCATTTGCCTATGTAAATCCCCAAGTCGTTTCTCTATGCCTTCTGTATCTCGCACATCAGTCCATATTGGTATTCTTGGTACCCCTTGCAGTTCCCTATTGGTCTGTTTTGACCCTCTTTCTTCCTCAAGTCGTTCTTGTGTTTTGGTAGGCACTATGTTTCTATAACAAAGATACTCTATTTTGTGATCTTTTAGCCACCTACTTCTTTTCATTTCTTCTTCCCTTCTCCTTATCGATCTTATTCATTTTCTTCTCAGCTTCTTTGCAACCTAAGTTCTTTTTTTCTTTGCGTCCTCCTCTTGTCTCTTGTCTTCCAACCTCTCCTTTTCTTCCCTCGCATAGTAAGGTCTTCGTTCTTCCCTTTGCTAGCATTCTGTGTCTTTCTCTTCTTTATATGCCGTCTCTTCTTCCGTTTCTTTCTTCTCTCGCTCATTTCTCTCTTCTCTTTCTCAAACCTCATCAACGCCCTTATAATCTAGCTTGAGAAATATTTGTCCTCCGATCCATTGATTCTGTATTATTGTCATTCCCTTAGCTTTGTCCTTTCTTTCTTTCTGTTTCTTTGCTTCCTCCTCTATCTCCATGTCTCTATCTTGAATGTACCTTCCATTCATAATGCTGTTAACTTTCATAGCGTGTCGAGACATATTTGCATTTTCTGCTTTTACTCTCTTCCGCATTGTCCTCACTGTTATAAGCGGGGAACTCATATGTCGGATTAACGTACCCCACTGCTGCTTTCAATTCCTTTAAAGGATAATATCCTTTCTCCTCTGTGTCTATACTCTTATTTCCAGGAGGGCAAAGGGGAGCCGAAGTCGTTACATCCTCCCCTTTATGCTAATTAAGCATCCACTCCTTCTCAGCTGTATCTTCTTTCTCACTCTGATACATTTTCCATAACTCTAAAATAGCCAACCTTTATATGTGGCATACAAATATGTCACAATATGTCCTAATACTGTTTTGACAACACACCCTGCTGTGGCCACGGCATAAGTGTCTTGTTAGTCAGTCCTCAAACCCACTCTCAATGATACTTCCTTATTTTAGCTGTGTATTTTAGCAATGTTCTGCATAATTGTAAAAGAGGAGTTTCTCCCATGATGATGATTCGATCTCGACTGTCTTAACTTAAATGACCTTTTATTCTTTTTTTATTCAATCAAATATACCACATTGGTCAGTTCGGGCAGGCACCTTCAATCGCTGCTTATTTATCCAAAAAATCAATTATATATATGTACAAAAAAACCTTGTTACATAGATTTATATATGTATAAATCTATGTAACAAGTTTTTTTTGTTCCTTCGTTTACACTTTCTATCAACTTTTAGTATCTTATTGTTTTACCATTGATATTTTAAGAGTCTCTTCTTTATTTATTTATTAGTTTACTTTGACTTTAATTCTTCTGCTTGACATCAATCTCTTGATTAAAAAATGTAATAATCACCTTAATATTTGTACTATTGTTTTATATGTATTAGTTTAAACACAACAAAAGCTTTACACTGATATATTTATAACCCCACAAGTGCACTTTTTTTCTGCATATACCTTCCTTTACTATCTTTAGTAAATGTATCTCATCTCATTTTTGCTCCATTTTGGAGCTTGATATGTACTCTAATTGTTGACCTTGCCTCAGGAATCCTTAACACTCCTATTAGGATTCTTTTTCGTGTGTACGCTTTCGTCCCTTAAGGGAACCAGGAACAGAGGTATCTACTTTTCTTCTTTTTAATCCCCCCAAATCTCGTTACTTTTATATTTATTATTTACAACATAGTCCCTCCCCCTCTTTTTCCCACTTGTAAAGTTCTACTTACATCCGTGGCTCAGCTCAAGTCCCTCTTCATTGACTCCCCCTTAACCAAGAGTTTGCCTTCCATCCAAGGGGCACCTGAGGGGACCAGACAGGAATTTCATCAAAGAGGGATTTGCCAACTGTATCTTCGAACACGTGTTTTGCTGCACACTGTTCTACACAGGAAGTTCCACTGTCTTCTGACTAATGGTGGGAGCACTTGAGTGTCCGTAGGTCTGGATTTCGGCCTAGGTCGATTACACCTGAACCATCCGCACCACTGCCAAAATGCACTCTAGCACCTTGAAGAGTCTCTTGTGCTATATGGGATTACCAATAAATATCTCAGACCAAATACTGGACAGACTCAATGAATATGGAAAAATACTAATTTATTCTCAATTTAATAAGCAGGGTCAGCTGGCAGACATTGGACTGATGCATGCACACTCACACACAAACTTGATTACACAGTGGTTTAAAACCCCAATTTGCATCATCCTACATGGCAAACTGTAAAATCCATTGATGGGAGGGATTGGTTAGGGGAACATATTTACTTATAGAATACATATGGGTTAGTACTTCATTGGTTGTCTCCTACCTGTAAGACAAACCTCAAACTACCTCTAAATAGCTAGAACAAAATGACAGCAGATCGGTCTATGCAACAATGTATAGCAGGTTGCCCCATAGACCCACTGATTGGTTGGCATTCCCATCCAACCTTGGACTTTCGGCTCGGCTAGCAGCAAGTAAGCAAAACGAAACGCAGGAGCTTGAGTCATGCCAGATTACTCCCCATGTTCCCAATTAGTCAATCATCTCTCATCAGCCATGAGCCAGAGTTTCCCACTTGTAGTTGACCTTGTAGCCTGCTCTCTGTTCTGAGACATTCAAGGGAGTGTAAGCACAACACTATCTTCATTCAGAGCTTAATGAATAGCCCTTGTTTTTGACTTCTGGATCACGTGTGAGGAGACCGCAAATGTGTTAATTTTCAATGTCCTACTTACTGCTATTTAATTTAAATATGCTGGCGGTTATTGCTTCTCTTGGCCTCTATAGACTTGCTCACTCCATCTTGTAGGAGCCTTATTCATTGTTAATTGTCCAATACTTTGACTCTTGCAAATGTTTTCTTCCTCTTTAATCTAGGAGAAATATGTCTCACGTCCATAGTGTATCTGTTTGCCTCCCTTTATGCTTTGCAGCTATTCCTTAAAATAGCATCCTTGATCCCAGACCAACATAGACTTATCTTTGTTTTGCACACAATACTAATTCACGAACGCCTCCTGACTCTGCAACTGTTACGCTCACCTGACTCCCACGGAGGCGCTGGCCTGGTTTGCGCTGCTGTGACCTCTTCTAAGGTGATGCGCAGGGTTCGGAAGACGGACAGGACCGGGCCCCCAAATCTGGCTTGTCTGGCTCGCAGAAGTATCCTTCTGTAGGCGAAAATAGGGGATTAACTGTCTGCGGGGTAATGCAATCGGCCTCCCACTTTCCCCTCTCACCCTCCTTGAAACCCTTCTGTGATTTCTCGTAGCGTCTCACCTTAGGGTCTGGAAGGACGAGCTCTCCATCCTGCTTCTGATGCAGGGGCACGTTGGTATCCAGTTACTTCACTGGATTTTCGGATTGGTGAGAACCAAACTTGCTTGGCTTCCAGGTAAGTTTTTGATAAGAGGTTCCCCTTGTGTCCATGCATTAATGTACTAATGCTAGTGTCTTTTTCCCCATAGAGGCCGGGGTACGGAATGCCGGGGAACAGGCACCGACCCGAGATGAGAGGTGAAATCCTTGTAGAAATCAGGTAAGTCTTTAATGAGCGTTTTTTGGTAATGTATTTTCATTTGCTCATTAACGCTGATGTCTTTTTCCCCTTAGGGGCCGGGGTCCAGAAATGCCAGGATGCGGCGCGGACCCGAAATGAAGAGGGAATGAATCAACAGGTAAGTCTTAACATGGAGATTTAGCTTTCCTTATTCCCTTCTCTCTCTCACCTTTTGTTCTGGTCTTTTTCTCCCTAGGCGCTGGGGCGTGACTGTGAATCCGGATGATCGCTGCTGAACATGGAGACGCCCTGTAAAGTTGAGTGGAATGCGGCGCTGCAGCGATCGACGCAATGAGCTTTTAAATTAAAGTCTTCCTTTTCAGGATTGTCGGCGAGATGTCTCCGGGATGCGGATTTAGCAGGTAAGGACTTTTCCTTCTTCTGTTCTCTTCTTCTCTTCCTTTGCAGGTGATCCAGGATGCTGGCAGGCATGGCAGAAGTCAGGATGCAGGAGCAGACACGGTGAGCGTCCAGCTGCTAGATGCAGAACAACGCGAAGCACGTGTGGCTGTTCGGGTGGGGTTTAAATAGCTTTGGAAGAAGTTCCAGGTATGTATCCTTCCTCCAATCAGGTATGTATCCTTCCCCGACCACGCCCGGATGGTAAATTAGTCCCACAGGTAAAGTAGTTCCTTTCAGGCCTCAAGGAGGCCGGGATCCTGCAGCATGGTCTGCATCAGGTAAGTGCACCCAAGCATTCCCATAATGAGCCTGGCGCCTATGGCGCCAGGACTGATGTCTTTTATGAGCCTGGCACCATAGGCGCCAGGACACTGTCCAAAGGGCCCCTATATGGGGTTGCTGGGTCCTTCCTTGGGGACTGGATGTCCGCTTTTGGGGACGCCGGGCTTGAACCGGCTCCCCGGGAGCGGGCATCATGACAGCAACCCTGGTCTGTTTCTGAGGTAGCTGAATTGAATCTTTTCACAAGCCCGCGTCCATTGGCCATCCTTGCGATGCTATATTGTCCTCTATGGCAAGCTTCAATGTGGCTCATCTACCTTGCGTTGCTCTGTATTTACACTTATTGGTCAACAAGTTAATTAATTATTTGTATATGTGATTATTTTATCGTTTTGTACATGTTTCTTTTATCACTTCAGTTACACTATTACTCTTCAGTATTTTCATATTGTTTCAGTATGTCCTTGTATAACAGCTTTATGACATCACTCTGCCCACCTCAGATTTCACTCAGCACTACCTGATATCCAGTGGTGTGTGCTGACATCCCCCTACACAACAAACTTCCACTCCTTCAGTGTGAGGATACATTTGATACAATTGTCTGAGTGCATATCATCTCTCGTACACTTGATGCAGCATAAGCATAACATAACACATGGAGTCCCATATATGGCGGTGAAGGCACAGGAGTTTGGGATAATATGTCCACCTGCTCCTCTACACTAACAATTAATTTTTCACACAAACTGAAAGCACAAGTTGGTTTAGGATAACACATATCACAGACTCTTTAACCCCACAACATGTACAGTTTTACTTCTTTGTTTATGTCCACCTTGGTTACATAGAACACAGGTCTATAGAATATTCGGATACCTTGGTCACTCACAAAATATTCTTAATGTACAGAATTGTGCAGCACCCTGGACATGACGGAACAATTTAAATTCACAGTATACTTTGCATGGGGTTTACTTTATAACGTGTAGCACCTTGAAACCTGACCGGATGATACGCTTGGTAATACACTTTACATTAAGTTTAATTTGAATAAAATGCAACACTTTTCTATTGGCAACAGCAATTTCACACATGCAGCGCTCTTTATTTTATTTGTTTTATCTCCCTGTGCACTTGGTAATACTAGAGTCTTGGAGCACAACATATGTTAAACAAGAAACTTTTAATTCATATAGGGATATATAAGTAGACACTTTCTCACTCTCAGTAGATGGTATGCTTTTAATTAGAGACTTCACTCTAATTAATGTGGCAGGACATTTTTGTGCCCCAGCACAAACCCAGATGATCAGTTTACTTTGGAAACCACTCTGATTGAAGCCAGGGCCTGGGGAAAAGGGAGCAGTTTGGAATGTTATTTTTATGCACCCATCCCTTTAGGGAATTTTGGGGTTGGCAAAAGAAATAGGAGTATCTAATTACTTTAACAGCCTATAATGTTATCCACAGTGGAAGCAAAGTTGTTTATTTCAAATTTCAACAGAATCACCCCATGTCAGTTGGCTATAGAGAATTAATAAAATGATTATTTGGCAAACATGCTAAGTATCTACTTGGTCTGCCCACCCAACCAATTATGGTAAATATTAAATTAATCAGACCCACACAAGACTTAGTTTGGTTGGACAGGTTACTTAAATAGAATATCTCTGGGTTTGTGCTCAGGAAAAGTCACCAGGGCAACTGAATCATCTCATGGGCCACATAGATGTTTGGTTAGATTCCTCTCCAGGTTCAGTCATGGATACCTCCAGAATCCTCCCTTTATTTTCCTCTCTAGGTTCCCTCAAGATTTAAGTCTTCTTCCTGGTCTAATCCATCTGTCAGGCAATGTTGGGTCTCCAGCAATTTTTCAGTAGTCACACTCAGATCATAGCAGACAGCTCTCCCCTTTTCCCATTATGCATCCCCTTATTAATCTTTAAACACTCCCAAAATTATCCAAATTAGGGTGTGTCAGCTGATTTGCTAACTATTCTGGTTGGACATCTATTGTGCACCCCCATTGCAATGATTGGTTCCTTTAGTTACTAGGCATCATCCCCGTGAGTTATAACTTCATCTCTTTGAAATTGCATTGTTATCCACTTCAGCTATAACCTTAAAAACTTCAACATGGCAACATTTTTTAATTTAGAAATAACAGTCACAAACTCTATGTTCCTGAAATGGTCTAATCACACCAGACTTAATGAAGTGTGTCTCATTTTGGCACAAAGTTGCAGGTTTGAATGGCAGATATATTTAATTTTTTTCAACAAAGACTAGAGTTATCAACACAAGATTTGCTATACCGATATCTAATTGAACAAGTTATCATCTCCATGTATCTCCACTTGGTAACATTTTCTGGGAATCTATCATCACATTTCAGCTTACAAATGTATTTATCGGGGTCAAATTTCCATCAAACGGATAGGGCTTCTAGTAAGCTGTTTAATGATATTTGAACCATTGTTGTGTGAATTATGGTGCCTGAGATAATGCCCAAAGTATGATCCTTCATACAATCGTATGTAAAAATCAATGACATATTTTTCCCTTCAATTAACTTGCATATTTATGTTCCCAACATCTGTATGTAGGCCTGGTCTCTGGCCTTTGTTGGCCCAAACTTGCCATCATAGCACCTAACATTTATTTCTCCCGGGCCTAATGCCCATGTGTCCTTATCTTCCTTGAGTAGAGCGTATAACTCTGCCCCCTCACTCATTTGGCAGTCTATTGTAACTTGTCACTTGTCAGTTGGATCCTGGACTTCACCAACAATTGAATTTTAATTCCATGATTTTTTAAGAATTTACCTCCATTAACTGGGTCTTTTGCTTTCACAGTGACCATCTGTTCACTTCATAAACCTTAGTCGGGCACAAGCTTTGTCCCTTTTCTTGGCTCTGTGAACTTCATTGACATTACCTGATATTCGGATAAGTGTAGGAGAGAGGTATGCCATGCCTGAGCCTTGGAATCTACAATTTGGCTAAGCACAGTTTTTCTACATGCACAGAAAACAGGTATTTTGGAATGTCGCAATTCCTTTACACATTGGCCTGCTTTAATATCTCGCATCTGTAACGCTCACCTGATTCCCACGGAGGCGCGGGTCTTGGCAGGAAGCTGTGTGTGACTCGAAAAGTGATGTGCAGGACTCGATTGGCTTCTGGGGTCGAACCTCTTCGCACTGTGTGTCGGACTCGAAGAGTGAGGTTTCTGCAGGTGAAAGAATATGGGGGTTAATGGTCTGGGTTGTTGAATGTCCCTCTCTCTCTCTTCCTAGCTTTTTCGTAGAGCCCCCAGGTCAACGTGCTCACCTTATATAGGTGAATGCTGGGCTCTCCATCTGCGTCTGGTGCAGGGTGCCGTTGCCAGTTCCTTCACTGGTGAAACACAGGCCTCTTGAATTCAGAGGATGGTTACCGTCGTTATCTGCACGAGCGGTGAGTTTCTGGACACCTTTTGTCTTTATAGTCTTTACATGCTTGGCACGTTTATATGCAGACTCTGTATAATGCTTTTCCCTTATGTATTGCAGGGCTCTTGAGATGAAAGATGAAGTGAAGCGCCTGGAAGTTCGTAAGTATGGCAAGCGCTCTAACTGTCTCTTTCCTTGCAGCTTAGTTCATGTTAAAGAGACGCCGGAGTATTCGCAGGCGTTTTATTGCGACGAGCGTGATGGACGTAAGTAAATACCTGCTTAATGTCTTTTCCTTTGCCTTTCAGATGTTGGGTTGCAGGGCCGGAGTCCGCGGAATGCCAGTAAGTTGTTAACGATACTTTGTCTTCACAGGCAGCGATGTAGAACGAAGAAATCCGGAATTCACAGCGTGCCGGTAAGTATGGCAATGCTTTTGTTTTTGCAGGTGGAGATGCGGCGTGAAGAAACGGTCGCAGCCGATGGATCAGGTAAGTAAGCACTGCGTGTAAAGTTCGCGTTGCTAACCTGTTGTTTCTGTTCTTTGCAGGTGCTGATGATGTCTGGATACTGAAATGGTAAGTAGGATTCTTGCAGGTCCAGGAGCGGAAGAAGAAAGGCCGGAGCAGACTCGGTGAGCGTTCTGCTGCAGATGCAGAATAACGCGACGCACGCTTCATCTATCGGGTGTGGTTTAAATAGCCTTGGAGTGATGAGGCGTCTTCTTCCACGGCCCCGCCTAGGTAAGAAAAGAGTTCCAGTTTCCAGAAGAGTTCCAGTGCTGTATCCAGGGAGTGGAGCTGCCCCACCCAGGTAAGAAAGTAGTTCCTGTTCTCAGATGGCTTCTAAGTGGCTGGTAAGTAAGCAGCATGGTCTGCTGCAGGTAAGTCCACCCAAGCATCTTCACACCTATTATGAGCCCGGCGCTTCCAGTGCCGGGACCAATGGTTTTGATGAGCCTGGTGCCACCGGCGCCAGGACAAGGTCCAAAAGGTCCCAGTGGGGACCGGCTGGTGCTTAGGATTAGGGTTAGGGGCCTGTTTCCAAGGACGTTGGGCTGGTCCTGGCTCCTTGGAAGCAGTGATCATGACAGCATCATGCCATCAATATACAACTTCACATTATAATATACATTTGAATGGTTCAGGCCAAGGAGTTTCCTCTGTAAACAGTTCCTTTCTAACCAAACTGCAAATTCTATTTGGGAAGAATGCATTTCAGTGTCTCAATATCCAGTAATTGAAGGCAGCACTCATTTCTTTTCAGCCTTGTTGTTCACACACGGCACACTTCATTTTAGCCTTCCCATTTCTAACAACACTGTTGGTGTATTTGGCATTGTTGAAAGGTCCATTCTGGCCCTCCGGGCTAACAGTCAAAAGTGTGCTTTCAAATTACAGGAAAATATTTCTGCATTTTTAGGCCCAACCTGGCCAGGGGCAGTTCATTTGTGTCTTGGGGCTGCATTTGAACCCCAACCCTTCATATTTCAATCCCTCAGGGTGTCCTTGCTTTGGGCATCTTCATTGAATGGCGTCAAAATAAAGGGGTCTTTCTCACCCTGTTTGTTCCTGTTTGCACTGTGTGAGATCACCCATCCATTCATCCATTATTTTACCATCTACTTTCTGCGCTTACTCATCATTAAAATTATTTCTCTCTCATATCATATCCGTCTTTTAGCCTTATCCTTTTTTTCTATTCTCATTGCTTATATCTTTCCCTATCCCCTCTTTTTTCTTCTTCACGCTCTTTTCCCCCTTTGCCTCCTCACCTTCTGCCCCCCCTAAATCTTATCTATCCTCATGTATATTCTTCTGGTACTCCTATTTTGTATTGCTGGACTCTGGAATGCTCGTTCCATATGCATCAAGTCCCATTAAACCCTCAATCTGTTCTCCGGTCATAATCTACAATTTCTTTGCCCGACAGAAACTTGTCTCACTTCTCATAATACTTGTATCTCTGCTTTTCTCTCTACCCCTCTACTAAATTCTCCAAATCACCATTGCCTATGGGTCACAGTGGTGACACTGCCATCTCTTACCATTCTTCTTGGACTGCTTCTTCTCCTCCCTCAAATCTTTCTACCTATTACTCCTTTGAATATCAGTTTTCTTCTTTATCAAAGCCTTATACCATTACATTTCTCACTATCTATTGACCTCCTGGTCCCGTTAACATGGCGCGCTATGATCTAGACTCTCTTCTATCCTCTCTTCTTCCTTCTCCTTCTCCTTTCTTTCTATTAATCGATTTCAATCTTCTTCTCTCTTTGACCCATCTGTCATCCCTTCTTATCCCTCTTCTTGAACCTTACTCTCTACACCAACTTCCTATCCCACCTTCCACGTCTATGGTTCATCACTAGATTTGATATTCTCTTCCGTTACACTCAACTTCTCAGTCTCTTTCAATACATTGTTTTATTCTGATCACCTTTTAACAGTCCTTCCCATTTTCTAACCCCCTACTCCTTCTCTCCATTCTCCCGATACCACTTTTTATTGCCATTGCCTTCATTCCTTTACTACTGCCTCCTTTCTCTCTTCTCTTTCCATCACCCTTCGCCCCTCTCTAATTTTTCTACACTCCAAGTTGATGTTGCTTCTACTAGTCTCCATAATCATGTTTCCTCTACTCTCAATGCACAAACTACCCCTCTGAATCTTTTCTTCCTTCTCGCAAAAATCCACAACCATTGTTGACACCTGACATTTGCTCTATCCGCTCGCTTAGCATTATGGTGCAGTGCCATTGGAAAACAAAACACTCTCCCTCTGATCTCTTCTTTCCATTCTCCATTCTTTGCATGATGCTTCTATCCTTGCCACTAAAAAACAGTACTTCTCTTCTCTCACCCCATCCCTTTCACGTCACCCCCATCTCCTTTTCCAGGTTATCAACAAAATGCTTTGTCACCCTGCATCTGGCCTTCTGCCTCGTCTCTTTACCCTCATCTGACTGTGACAAAAGTCACTGCTTTGTGCTCTTCACTAGCGCACTCTCCTCCTGTTCCTCCTCCAGGGCCCTCCCACTCATCCTCCTCTTCTTCTCTCATCTCATTCCTATCTGTTAATGATTTGGACACTGCATTGTCTCTTGCACCTGCCAATTCCATGGCCTCTACCTTCTCTTACACATGCTGTCTACCCCTTGATCAATCCTTTTCTGATGTCCCTCTTTAAGCTCTCGTTGTCCTCTTCTACTTTCCCTCTCTGTTTTAAGCACACCCTAATCCTCCCTTAATCTCTATGCAATCTCTATCCAACTATTGCCCTATCTCCCTCCTCCTATTTCTCTTCAAACCTCTTAAACAGGTTGTGTACTCTCAAATCTCTTCCTACCTTAACCTCCAATCTCTTCTTTCACTGACCTAATCTGTTTTTCGTCCTGGGCATTCAATGGAAACAACGCTTCTCTGTGTCACTAATTTACTCCTTAATGCACGTCATAATAAATCCTCCTCTATTCTTATCCTCCTTGATCTATCAGCGGCATTTGACATGGCTGACCACTCCACATTACTCTCTGCTCTCAACTCTCCTGGGTTTTCTAGTTCTGTCACTGACTGGTTCTGTTCCTATCTTTCTAATTGCTGGTTTTCTGTGTCATAGGCTGGCCGCACCTCTTCTTTTCCTCAACCCTTTCCTGTATAGGGTCTCTCTCAAGAATATGTCTTGTACCCCCTACATTTATATATATATTCTAATCTTGTAGTCTCTATTATTAAAATGTTCAACTACTACTCTTTATGCTGACAATTCTCACATCTATGTGTCCTCTCTACGTTGTCTGACTCTCTCCATGCCTCTGTATCATCATGCCTTTCTACCGTCCAAGGCAGGATGTGTTCTCATTTCCTTCATCTCAACCTTTCAAAAACAGAGATTATTTACTTTCCACACACCTCTCCTACAACCCCCCCCCAGCCTTCTCTTTCCATCCTTCCCTCTTCTATCCTTCCTTTTCTTCTTCTGCCCACAATCTCAGCATTATTTTGGTACCTTTGCTATCTTTCTCCACCCAAATATCCTTAACTGCTCACACCTGTCAGCTACTTCTCTTTAATAGTCACAAAATGCAACCCTATCTATCCTCTCATGCTGCTAACTTTGTTGTCACCTCTTCTATCCTTTCTTTTCTTGACTACTGTTCAGCGCTACTTGTTGGAATCTTCCCATCTTACTCCTCTTTGCTATGTATTCAATTTATATTGTATTCATTTATTTGTTGTACATTTGTATGGCACCTATACACACGTGTGTCCAGGCACAACAAGACGAAAATGGGGGGTCATAGGGAAAAACCAACAGTAATGTTCATACTAGGCCTGGTGACATTTTGACCATACAAGTGCAGAGACAGAAAGTGCAAGGGTGGGAGGAAATAGCGGGAAGGGCAGTGGATGGGACAGGGTGGGGAGTAGAGGGGGTGAAAGGTAGGAGTGGAGGGCCCATTCGGCTGAGCAAGTGCTGAGGGGAGCCACAAAGGGCAAGTGCAGTGGACGTGGGAAAGGGAGAGTGCAAAGCAGAGGTGGACCAGATTCAGGCTAGTCCGGGAAGGGTGATTGAGGGCAAGTGCTGGTAGGGATGCTGTGAGGGAATTGGCCAAGGAGGGCCTGGCCCCTGTAAAGTCTCAAAAGGGACCAGGCACCAGTTGCAGCGGCAGCGGGGAATTAGCATGGGAGGGGGGAAGGAACGAGGGGGAGAAAAGGAAAGTCTTGAGAAGTTTCAGAACTTAAGGAGATCCAGATCAAGTCTGAGGGGGCAGGGAGGCCCTTCAAGAGGGAGGGTCCTGCTGAGGAAAGGGCTCTACTTCCCACTCTCTGCTTGGAGAAGCATCTGGCCTGCAGAGAGTTGGAGCTAGGGGACTGAAGATCTCTAGCAGAGATGTATTTAGGGAGAGAAACCTGGATGTAGAGAGGTCCCAGGCCCCAGACAGCCTTGTGGATGGTGCAAAGGGTCTTGGATTTGATCCTTGTGGTCACCGGGATCCAGTGGAGAGATTGTACAGCTGGAGAGATGCAGTCCCTGGGCTTGAGGCCAAGGATAAGTCTTGCAGCCCTATTCTGATCAGTTGAAGTGGGTGAAGGGAAGAGAGAGGTAGATTGAGAAAGAGGCTGTTTCAGTAATCCACAATACAAAAAAGGTAGCAGGCGCCCCTCTCTCGAAAGAACAAGGCATGATAACCTGTTCAGTGGTTATTAACCACATTGAGAGTTCGCAGCCATTGCTTTTTGCTCACTGTACCTTCACAGATGGGAAATATCCATTTGCATATCAGTCTTTGTCCCGCCCACAAGGGCAGTCCAGCACCGAAATGCTATGGCAATTCCTCTCTGAACAAGAGTACCATCAGCAACCCCATACACGTGTTTCAGCCTTGTTGGGCATCATCAGTGAGGTGAAGCTGAGCCTCTCCAAGCACAGTGAGCAGGGAGTCCACGTCTGGTTGCCCCCAGGTAACCTAGGGTGACCAACCCCAAGTTCCTTTCAAAAATACAAAAAAGGTAGCAGGCGACCCTCTCTCGAAAGAACAAGGCATGATAACCTGTTCAGTGGTTATTAACCACATTGAGAGTTCGCAGCCATTGCTTTTTGCTCACTGTACCTTCACAGATGGGAAATATCCATTTGCATATCAGTCTTTGTCCCGCCCACAAGGGCAGTCCAGCACCGAAATGCTATGGCAATTCCTCTCTGAACAAGAGTACCATCAGCAACCCCATACACATGTTTCAGCCTTGTTGGGCATCATCAGTGAGGTGAAGCTGAGCCTCTCCAAGCACAGTGAGCAGGGAGTCCACGTCTGGTTGCCCCCAGGTAACCTAGGGTGACCAACCCCAAGTTCCTTTCAAAAATACAAAAAAGGTAGCAGGCGCCCCTCTCTCGAAAGAACAAGGCATGATAACCTGTTCAGTGGTTATTAACCACATTGAGAGTTCGCAGCCATTGCTTTTTGCTCACTGTACCTTCACAGATGGGAAATATCCATTTGCATATCAGTCTTTGTCCCGCCCACAAGGGCAGTCCAGCACCGAAATGCTATGGCAATTCCTCTCTGAACAAGAGTACCATCAGCAACCCCATACACGTGTTTCAGCCTTGTTGGGCATCATCAGTGAGGTGAAGCTGAGCCTCTCCAAGCACAGTGAGCAGGGAGTCCACGTCTGGTTGCCCCCAGGTAACCTAGGGTGACCAACCCCAAGTTCCTTTCAAAAATACAAAAAAGGTAGCAGGCGCCCCTCTCTCGAAAGAACAAGGCATGATAACCTGTTCAGTGGTTATTAACCACATTGAGAGTTCGCAGCCATTGCTTTTTGCTCACTGTACCTTCACAGATGGGAAATATCCATTTGCATATCAGTCTTTGTCCCGCCCACAAGGGCAGTCCAGCACCGAAATGCTATGGCAATTCCTCTCTGAACAAGAGTACCATCAGCAACCCCATACACGTGTTTCAGCCTTGTTGGGCATCATCAGTGAGGTGAAGCTGAGCCTCTCCAAGCACAGTGAGCAGGGAGTCCACGTCTGGTTGCCCCCAGGTAACCTAGGGTGACCAACCCCAAGTTCCTTTCAAAAATACAAAAAAGGTAGCAGGCGCCCCTCTCTCGAAAGAACAAGGCATGATAACCTGTTCAGTGGTTATTAACCACATTGAGAGTTCGCAGCCATTGCTTTTTGCTCACTGTACCTTCACAGATGGGAAATATCCATTTGCATATCAGTCTTTGTCCCGCCCACAAGGGCAGTCCAGCACCGAAATGCTATGGCAATTCCTCTCTGAACAAGAGTACCATCAGCAACCCCATACACGTGTTTCAGCCTTGTTGGGCATCATCAGTGAGGTGAAGCTGAGCCTCTCCAAGCACAGTGAGCAGGGAGTCCACGTCTGGTTGCCCCCAGGTAACCTAGGGTGACCAACCCCAAGTTCCTTTCAAAAATACAAAAAAGGTAGCAGGCGCCCCTCTCTCAAAAGAACAAGGCATGATAACCTGTTCAGTGGTTATTAACCACATTGAGAGTTCGCAGCCATTGCTTTTTGCTCACTGTACCTTCACAGGTGCTGGACTGCCCCTGGGCAGGACAAAGACTGATATGCAAATGGATATTTCCCATCTGTGAAAGGCACAGTGAGTAAAAGCAGTGGCTGCGAACTCTCAAGTGGTTAATAACCACTGAACAGGTTATCAAGTCTGTTCTTTCGAGAGAGGGGCGCCCGCTACCTTTGTAAAACTATTTTTCAAGGAACCTGGGATTGGTAACCCTAGGTCTCCTGGGGGCAACCAGACGTGGTCTCCCTCTCACTGTGCTTAGAGAGGCATCAGCTTCACCTCACTGATGATCCCCAACAAGGGTGAAACACGTGTATGGGGTTGCTGGTGGTACTCTCGTTCAGGTTGGAATTGCCATTGCATTTCGGTGCTGGACTGCCCCTGGGCAGGACAAAGACTGATATGCAAATGGATATTTCCCATCTGTGAAAGGCACAGTGAGTAAAAGCAGTGGCTGCGAACTCTCAAGTGGTTAATAACCACTGAACAGGTTATCAAGTCTGTTCTTTCGAGAGAGGGGCGCCCGCTACCTTTGTAAAACTATGTTTCAGTAATCCAGCCTAGAGAAAACCAGAGCTCTGCAGGCATTGAGCTTCTGGGGAAGGCGAGGAAAGGGAGAATGCCTCTGAGGTGGAGCTGAAAGTTAGAAAGTTGGAATTCTGCAATAATTCTTATTATCTTACTTCCTCCTCACTCCTCTATTTAGGCCTCTCTCCTTTCCATTTCCTTTCTTCCCTATGATGCTCATCTTCTTTTTCACTTCTTTGTATAATCTTCAAGTGCTATCATGGCCTAGCTTCACCTTATCTCGTGTTACTTTCACTCACGAACCCTCCGCTCCTAGAATCTTCATCCTTTCTCCACCCCTAAGCCTCCCTTTGCTCCTTATTGATTTTGCTCATTTACTCTCACTACCCTGCAACTTTGGAATGCCCTCCCACCTGATATTAATTAATTAATCTTTTCTAACACGCTTTATACCACAGACCAGCCTCTAGGCAGGGGACTGGGTGTTCTGTGATATTACTACTTGCTAGTTTCATTTTTCAGTGTTTTCTAAAGGCCTAAATAAATAACTGTATTTTTATAACTGACAGGACAAGAAACAATAGTTCCGCTTAGACAACGTGGACTCATTGAGGATCCCTGACCAGGCTCACACTCTCCTGAGACAAAGCCTTGACAGCAGTCAACACTACATGGATTGGGTTTCTGCTAAACTTCCTCACAACTAGGATGGCCTCTTAAAATCCTCCCACCAGGGTTGATTTATAGAAATCCATCTTAACACTCCTTACTTACACGATATGTCACATGTACGTGGGCAATATTGTCACTGAGATTCTTTAGTGACTAGTTCTAGCAAGAAAAGGATGACACATTTGTTACACTCACTGAAGGGTAATCTCCTATGCAAATCAATTCTGATATTGTCTCCTCCACAGACACTAACTAGAAATGTCCAGCACATTTATATCATGCAAAGAGATCTCTGAGATGCTCATCTCTCTAGTACTAACCACCTAAAGATGTCAACTTTAGCTCCATCAGTTACAGCCAGTGAATTGTGATATCCTGCCTCCAATCAATGGTGAAATGTTCTTCCTTCCCCTAGTCAATGACACAAATACATATGGCATTCAAGGCGGATACTAGGATATTATCCTCCCTAGTAATATGCTCAAAAAGATGACATATGTTTTGCACACAGAGTTGCAGCCAATGCTTGGAAATCACTTGGCTCTTAACAACTCCGAAATGTTCTTGGGGTACATGTTGCTCTGTCACTTGATGATACCGTTCCCTTTGGTTCTGTTTTCATTTTGTCATTTATGCTCCATCTTGACTTTGTATTGTTGATGTTTACTATAAAGCGTTTTGGGCCTGATTCATGGAAGTGTTTTATAATGGCGCAATCCCATAGCAAAACGTTCCATGAATCTATGTCTTAATATATGAAATCTTCTTTTGCCTAATCAATTTTTGCAGTTATTAAATGGTAAACTCCAACAAAATCTGTGAGTTTCAAAAATGAACCAACCTAACCTATTTCCTTTTTCTCCCTCTCCCCCAACTAAATTCTCCCTCTCCCTCAAGTAAATCTGATTTCAATGTTATAATTCTCCCTTCAACTTCTCTAGCAACTGTCTGCGGCTCCTTCCACCAACAAGATTGATTAGGAATTCGAAGACTAATGAGAAACTGATCACAAACTCAGTCTGATCATGCATGGTTTCTTTAGCATGAGAGGCTTAAGTTCACGAAAGTACTGTCTTGATGAATTGGTGACCATTCGGCTGAGTTGGAGGTTTGCCTGGGCTTACCCGACAATTCCTCTTGAGACTCTAAATCAGTGTGTGGTATAAGCCCTTATATCAGTCCCGATGCTGACATTTTAAGTTATACATTCTCTGCAGTGATTGTGCCCTGTTGTGGGATACAATATGGGAGACTGAATGTGTTAACTGATTGAACATCTAAGACCATGTGGAAGCAAATTGCTGATAATTTGTACGTAATGTAATTCTAAAAATTACAATAAAAGGAATATTTAAACATTTTAAAAAAACAAAGTTTGTCAGTTGCAAGGTTGCTAGCACCTAACCCCCCCCCAAAAAAACGAGCATCTACACATATACCTCAATTAAGTTTTATTTAATTCAATATTCCAGATATTCATCATCCAAAGGTGTAGGATAGCTGTATCTATCCTTGGGACAATTAAGTTGCTTCAAACCCGGGTTTCAATCTAACAATTTTAATACGGGTTTCGTAACAAGTAGCACATTGCTCAGACCTGTCCCCCATGCCCACTAATCCCTTCCCCTTGCCACTTCTGATCAGCTCCACCTTCCCCTCCTATTTACTTTTCAGTTTGCAGCAGTGCTGCTCCTCAGATACTCTCAGGCTGCCCTGGAAATAGAAGAGGGGCTAGCCATGGATCTCCACCTTCCATTTTAATGACAGCCACGCTGGGTAATTATTTGTTTTCAAGAGTGGGTTGCAGGAACTGAGCGACCAGTTTTTACTAACAAATCCTTTGCTCTCAGCATCTCGCTTTATAAACCCGGGTGCTTATAGCAATAATCATCCCAGCCCATGGATGTCATATGTCTGTAACAGCTCCAGGTCAGGACGCAATGAAACCTACATTTCGGGGGGGTGGCTAAGTGGTGATGGAGGGGCCACTTCAGAAAATAGGTGGGGCAAACTTGAGGCTCCACCCCACTGTTCTACCCCCATTCCATGGTCTGGTGTGGGGCCAACTATCAAATGGTATATTTTAAAGCGCAATGTGCAGAGAGGCGATGGAAGTCTTTCTTGAAAGCAGCAGCTTTAAAGTTTCACTACATTTGTTCAGGTACATTTTTCTGAACAAACACAGTAAAACTTTAAGACAGCTAGTTTCTGGCAAAGGCTTCCCTCACCTCTCTGCCTAACAAAATGCAAGTGCACACATCCAGGGGTACACCTAGGCTAAAATCTAGGCAGGGACTAACCCTTCAAATGTTGGGAGAGATACTAACTTCAGAGACGGTGGCGGAGTGGCAAACGTACTTGTGTAGGGGCATCTAACTTTTTTGTAATGAGAATTTTCTAGTGCAGCTTCAATGTACCAATCAGTTAACTCTCTCCTTTAAGTCTGAAAACACACACTTCTTGCAGATCTTCAAGGTCCTAGAAAGTGTGAAAATGGCAGGTGGTGTGCAGTGAAAGACTCAATATCATAACAGGACATGGCAGTACTCTGGACGGCCCAAGCAACTTCAGTGGCTGGGAGCAACTGGGCAGAAAATATAATTTTGGTTCTACCACAGTTAGACCGCTATACTAGAATCTCTGGTGCAATGACTGGCTGGTGAGACTATGGGCCTCATTACAACCCCGGCGTGGTGCGGCTGCGCCGGAGTTGCATTTTTACAGGCACCCGCGAAACGGTCATGCCGAGTCTGCCGGATAAGGGACTCCCCATCCCAATTCGGCCCCATAGGGCTGAATGGGAATGGTACGTCAGATGCACCGGCACCATTCAGAATGGTGCCAGTGCATCGGACGTGCTTTGCTTGCGGGTGCAACTCTGCCCGCCAGGTCAGACCTGGCGGGCTGACAGGCGCCCATGAACACAGCTCTTAGTATGGCAGTCAGGGAACTATGGTACCGGCATGTTTACTGGTACCGTAGTCCTTGGACCGCCACAGTGGTAATGAGATCCTATGTCTGCCTGTCAAATCAAGTGATGCAAGACTGAGGGAGGGTCAGTGAAGCAATAATGCAATTCTATGTGACCATATTGGATCCACAAGCAGAGCACCAGGGTGCACCAATGTGTCCCTACACATAGTAAAACTTTCCTATAGTAAGGTTGTACAAATAAATACTTATAAGCACTCCAATTTTTGCAGTGGCAGTCAGGGTGAGATGTGTGCAGTGCATTTAATGGCGCCAAACAGAAGTCCCTTTCACATGAATAGCAAGATTTTAAAAACTGAAACAAAAATGGCCTGGCATTTGTTTTTGTTTTTCAAGTAAAGTTAAAGAGCCATGTGTAAAGGGGCCTAAATGTCATCGCCAATGGATAAGCAGCATTTTAATTTACAAAAGAAGGTGGAATCAAAGATGCCTGTGACATGGAAAACAGGATTTTTAAACATTGAAAACAAAAACGGCCTGCACATGTGTGTGTGCAAATTAAAATGATTTTTTTAAAAAAAGTTAAAGTGAACAAAATATCACTGCTCACAGAAAAAGGTCAGGAAAACAAAACATGATGTGCAGATCGACCAAAAGCAATGTATATTAGTTTTCACCTACCAAAACTCGAGTGACATTTGAAGAGCCACTTTGTCTTCATGGAAAATGTCGGCTCAAGGCAGACATTTTTTCTGGCTGTTGGCAAAACATCACAAGGACATCTCCCACTTCCAGCCTCGATGGCACATCTCCCATCTAATGATGGAGAAAACTGCATTGGTTGCCTGTGAAGCAACGGATCATACACAAGATCCATGCTCTGACGTTTAAATGTCTGAATTCAGCTGCGCCTCATTATATATCTGATCGGATTTCTCATCCGACAAAAAACAGAACATTGTGATCTAATGATTCCCAGACTCTTCAGCAGCCCCGTTTTAAACTAAAGTCCATTAAAGACTCTATTTAAAGAATTTAATTCCGGTTGCCCTCAAAAGTGGCACATCACTAATTAAGTTCAAGAAAGCCACCAGTACCCTGCTGTTCAATCTGCCAATTTAAATCCTTGTCACCTCTGCTGTTTGGTGATTCGTCAGGACAATCTTCAGGATTTATGTTGTCTAGTTCGCCTTGTTGATTGTCCGCTTTAAGGCCCCTGAGTGAGTATAGTGTGATAAGAAATATAAATAAATAAATAAATGACCAATCACAATAAAAATGTCCTGCTAAAGGCGTCAACATTCACTGTTCTCCAAACCTTCTGGCTTAGAAAGCATGAAAAGTCATCCTTGGCTGGAGCACGACTAATATGTGTGAAAATCGGGGCACCCACTTCAAAGAGCAAGCTTCCAACACAAAGGGATTGATTTAAAACAATTGGGAACAGGCTGCCCCAGTGCAAACAAATGGCCGGAAGCAGGAGCAGGACCATTTGTCCCACAATTTATTTAAAAGGACTATTATCATTTAGGGCTTTTTCTCAGACATCATAAGACCGTCAAAAAGGGCCTGTGACAAAATAATCTCAGAACCGGGAGAGGTCCACCAAATTTCACTCGCACCACTTCCCATACACCTCCAGATTTTTGACGGGAATTATATTTCCATCGAAGGGACTGTGGATCTGGACATAACAATTGGACCCCACTGGCTGAAACATCAGGTAATCGTTCTGGCTCCATAGGGAACACCTTGTTTACTGGGGAACGATCTCCTGAGGAGGTTATCACCTCTGATCGCCTGTGTGAACAAGGTCCTTTGGACTCAGAATAACCACCCCATCAAATTAAAAATGAGTACCAAGTATGTAACTCTGAATGGTCCCTGTCAATGTCACGCTTAACTGAGTCTCTGCAGGAGCAATGGAGTTCTCCGGTCCCTTTTCTGGTTCTACACCACCCCTCGGTTAGTGGGAAGTCGGGCCTGCCAAAAGAGTGAATGGTTAGGATTGTTTTAAAGGGGTTACCTGACCCTCCTCCTCCCCCAACCCACTTAGATGCCTAATTTGTGTGTTTATTTTGGTGCGCACTCCATTCTGCTCGTGCAGGGGTGCTATTTTCTGGGTGGTGCCTCGGGTGTTGCTGTTCTTGAGAACTGCCTCCAGCAGTTCGCTGTTTACGTTCAAAGAGTTTGTGCAAACCCAGTTGCTGCACTGGATTGTTAGTTCCGGTAAGTTCAGGTAAGTGGTATTGTAACACCACTAGTGCTAGGTTTGTAGAGTCACCAAGTCCGTGACTAACCAGTTACCTAGGGCTATTCAATGAAATATTTCAGTTCTGCTGTATCGCTTGCTGGCTTGCGGCCAGTTACAGCAGTGGACTGAAGCAATAGCTGTGAGTGGAGACTGCGATCGGAGGAGTTCTAACTGCTTTCCTCTTTCCTTGCAGGGTTCCTGGAGTCGGGGTGAATTGTGCGAGAAATTATGGAAAAGCTGGTTCCTCCTCCGAGCGATGCGTGAGGTAGGTTTCACAGTTCTGCCTTAAAGCGCGCTGCAGCAGAGATGTGCATTCGCATGAAACTCACTGCAAAACTAACTGATTTCTCTCTTCTTCTCATTTCAGGATCAGAGCCGATGATGTGAGCGTTGACTCTGGCCGAAGAAAAGAAACTCAATCAGGAAACTGAAGGCTGAAGACTGGGCGGCGGTAAGCGTGTCCTCTTAAGCTTACAGAAAGCACATGAAGCACGGGCTGATCTCCGCACGTGGCTTTTAAAGGCTGCCACGCCCAAAGACTAGAATGCGCTGATTGCTTCAGAATGTCACACAATGTCCATATTGGAGTGGCAGGAAGTGAATTAAAAGCATGGTTGAACAGAAAACAAGGTGTGCAACTTCTTATGTGATGGGAGTGTTAGTTCCAATTAACTGATGTGAGTGTTTTAACTGCCAAGCTTTCACCCAGAGGGCCCCTACCTGATTTCCCCACCTGCCTCCACGCGCTTGTGCTAAAGGGGAGAGGGGTTTATATGGGAGTCTGAGGTTAGTAATCATGACAGTTCTCCACCTCAAGGCCACTCTCAACGATGTGTTCCCTGGTCCGGGTTTCGTGGGATTATCTTGGTGGAATTTTCGTAATAACCGAGAAACATGGATATTTGTGCTAGGTTCCCACGATCTATCCTTGGACCCATATCCCTTCCAGTCTACTAGAAAGTATAGGACCTTTTTTACCTCTTTGGAATCTAAGATGCCTTTAACCTCAAATTCTGCTTTCTTTTGCCATTGGGTCTGTGGCTTTTGGTAACTGAGTCCCTGGGTGTACCGGCTTTAGTAATGACACATGGAATACCGGGTGAATGCGCATGTGAGGTGCTAAGGTTAATTACATGACCACTGGAGAGATCACAGCTTCTATGGTGAATGGATCGAGAAATTTGGGTTAAAACATTCTAGGGCCTTTCAATGAGATGTATTTGGATGCCAGCCATACTGAATACCCTACTTGATTACTTGGAGCCACTTTTCGATGACAATCGGCATACTTCTGTGTATCTTTGGCTGCTTGCAGGTGTGCTGCTGCATCTTTGGCTGCTTGTGTAATACGTTGTGCAGGGTTTTGACCGCTGGCATTTCAATTGTTTCTGGTGGGTCATAGACAGATGTCCGAGGATTTCGTCCATATAACGTATAGAAGGGGATTTGTTGTGTGGATATGTGCAGTGCATTATCATATGCATATTCTGCCATCCATAAGATCTCTACCCCGTTGTGGTCCATTTGGTGTAGGAGACAGCGAAGGTATTGCTGCATGGTTTGGTTTGTGAGCTCCTGTTGTCCATCTGTTTGTGGATGGTGACTAGTGGACAGGCGGACTTCCATTCCAGCCAGAGAGCAACATTTCTCCCAAAACTGCGATACAAATTGACTGCCTCTGTCAGAGACAACCACGGAAGGAAACCCATGTAGTTTCACGATGCGATCCAGAAAGACTTGTGCTAGTACTTGAGCTAAAGGAAGTCCTTTTAAGGTGATGAAATTAGCCATTTTAGAGAAAAGGTCAACCACCACTAAAATGGTAGTATAACCCGAACTGGATGGTAAGTCTGTGACGAAGTCCATTGATACTGTGTGACATGGAGCGGGTGATATTGTCAAGGGTTGTAGCAATCCAGCTGGTTTCTGCCGCAATGCTTTATTTTGAGCGCAAGTACCACATGTATTAACGAATTCTGTGGTGTCTTCTCGCAAAGATGGCCACCAATA
Organism: Ambystoma mexicanum; assembly: GCF_040938575.1. Taxonomy (NCBI): domain Eukaryota; kingdom Metazoa; phylum Chordata; class Amphibia; order Caudata; family Ambystomatidae; genus Ambystoma; species Ambystoma mexicanum. The sequence goes on along the minus strand of NC_090936.1, from coordinate 219,089,809 downwards.
GGATCTTTCAATTTTCTTGAGTGTCTTAACTATGCCCGGATGACCTTCTACAGGTGAACTGTGATAACTGATGAGTACTCTTTCTTGTAAAGCACGTGTCAGAAGGTATGGGCATTTTCGATAGAATGGGAGACCGTCTTGAATGGAATAGTGCAATCCTTTTATGTCCCATGTTCTTAACTCTTCCGTGGGTAAGTCTTGTCTGATTTCATCTTTGAGCACGTCCAACGGCAACGGGTTATTCCTGCAGAGTCCTAAGATCTTATTGCACGGAATGATGTCTACTGGATCGGGTTTGTTAAAGGCTTCTTCACTCTTTCGTATGCAGAAAAGAGCATCGGCTTTACCGTTTTTTAACTCTGGATCGGTAGGTCACTACAAAGTCATATTCCATCAGGAACAGAGCCCTGCGAAGCTGTCGGGATGAGTGAGCCTTGGCTGACCTTATGTATTGTAAGTTCCGATGGTCCATTATGATCGTAATGGTATGTTTGGCTCCCAGCAAGTAGTGTCTCCATTCTTGGAGGGCATTTTTGATTGCCAGCAGCTCCTTTTCCGTTATTGAATAATTAAGTTCAGCTGGAGAGAATTTCCTCGACCAAAATGCCACTGGGTATAAATGACCTGTATTGGTATTTCTCTGAGATAAAACCGCTCCCATGGCTACCCTCAAGGCATCTGTTTCAACGATATAAGGGAGATCTGGTTGTGGATGTTGGAGCACCGGAGCTGAGGTGAACTTGTCCTTCAGGGCACGGAATGCTTCTTCTGCTGCATATGACCATTCACATTTTTGATTTTTGCGTAATAAAGATGTAATCGGGTGCACCAGATGTGAAAAGCCAGGGATAACGTGCCGATAAATGTTTGCAAAACCGAGAAAGCTTTGTACTCCTTTTAGTGATGCGGGCGATGGCCAGCTGAGGATAGCATCCACCTTTCTATTGTCCATTCTGATGCCTTGTGAAGATAATATGAACCCTAAAAACTCCACTTCGGTGACATGGAAGAAGCATTTTTCGAACTTAGCGTATTGGTGGTTCTCACGCAGCTTGTGGAGTACTGCCAGCATGTGTGATACATGTTCTTGTATAGTTGCAGTGTAGATAAGTATATCGTCAATATATACTATTGCAAATACGTCAAGTAATTCCAGTAGTACATCATTCATGAAGTGTTGGAATGCCGCCGGAGCATTGCAAAGCCCAAACGGCATCACTTGATATTCGTACAGGCCATATGTGGTGCGGAACGCGGTCTTCCATTCATCACCCTCCTTGACGCGCACTACATGACAGTACCCTCGGAGATCGAACTTCGTGAAGACTTGCGCTTGTCGTTCCTGATCCAGCAGTACCGGAATTAACGGTAGCGGCTATTTGTAACCCGATTTAAGGCTCTATAATCGATACATGTCCTGACATCTCACTCCTTCTTGAGTGCAAAGAAGAGGGGAGAGGCAGCGGGTGACTTCGAGGGACAGATGAAACCATTTGCAAGATATTGTGCCAAGTATTTTTTTAGTTGGGCTTTTTCTCCTTCCGTTAAAGGCGTAGATACGACCACATGGTACTTGTGCCCGAGGTATTAGATCAATTTGGCAGTCGTATAAGGCGATGTGGGGGAAGTGTGTTAGCCTGTTCTTTAGCAAATACATTGTGAAACTCTTGATATTCGGTGGGCAGAATCCCTATTGCGTTTGGTACTGAATTCAAGGATGCGAGTCGCGGGTGTACTGAAACTCGGTCTTTAGCATAACAGCGATTGCATTCACTTGGGAAGGTCAAGGTTCTAGTACGCCAGTCTATCAGTGGGTTATGTGTTTCCAACCAAGGCATTCCGAGTATCATTTGGACTTGTGGAGCTGTGATGAGGTCAAACGTGATTTCCTCCTTATGGTCATCTTGTCTTCTGCCATGCGTTGAGTAAATGGACCGAGAGTAGCTGCGTGCCATCCACTGTGGTTACATTGTCTGCAGTTGTCTTGGAGCACACTGGTAACCCCATTCTGCCAGCAATTTCCAAGTCCATGTAGTTACCTATGGCCCCACTGTCCACAAAGGCCTCAAGTACATGCATCCTGGAAGGATATTGTGGATCACTGATGACTACTGGGATAGCGAAACGTTATGTCAAATGAGTTTTTTCCACGCTCAACAGACCGACCTCTAGGTCTGCCGGGCATTGGAGTTTTCCGACTCGGCTGTCTCTTTACTCCCATCCATTGCTCCAACTGTCTTTCGTGTGGGTTTGGCAGGGCAACTATGAAGGAAGTGACCAGATTATTCACAGTATAGGCATAGCTGTTCTTGACATCTTCTGCCTCGCTCCACCTTTGAGAGTGGTCCCCAAACTACGGCCAATTGCATGGGCTCGGCATGTGTTTCAGTAGCCTGACGTGCAGGCATTTCCTTAGGTTGCACGTAAAATGTTCCGTTTTCAGAACGGGCGCAATACGTTTTCCAATTTTGCAGTCCATGATCAAGCTGAATGGCTAAATCTATATAATCTGCACAGTTATCTGGTGGATTCACTACCTGTGCCAGTAAGTCTTTAAGCTCCCCTCATAGGCCTCTATAAAACAGTGTGGTTTGTTTCTCTTCTGGCCAATTCACCTCTGCCACCAAATGTTTAAATATAGCTACATAAGCCAGGAGATCTAGGCTGCCTTGTTTGAGGGATAAGAGCTCGACGTCTAAGGCCTGTCCCTGTGTGCGATGGGCAAAGAGTTTTTCTAATTCACGTTGGAAACCTGCAAAATTACAAAGCAACGGGTCGTGCCTATTCACTAATGGGACGGATCAGTCCGCTGCATGTCCCCCCATGTATGATAATACAAAGACAACTTTCGACTGGTCTGGAGGGCAACAAACCGGGTTTGCACAAGAAGTGCAAGGGACACTGATTCATAAAGGCACTGAACCTTTTAGGATCCCCTAAAAACCTCTCCGGTGACGCTAATGGAATATTCCCAGGGATCACCACCTGTACAGGAGCAACGGGTGGAGGCTGTGGTATTGTGGCTGGGATAGCTCCACTAGGTAAAGGAGCCACACCTGCTTGTGTTTGCAGTAGTTGCCGGGCTATTGCATCAGTCTTGTCCTTATTAACTATCAGCTCCCACCTCAACGCATTAGTCTCAGTGCGGGCTGCATGGACCTCTGCTCTCAAATCCCCTAGTAACTGGGATACCTGATCCACATTGTTAGTGACTCCAATTCAGCACTCCAACTAAGTCAATGCCTAGTCTGGGATGTCCAAGGGAAGCCCTTATTTATATATTTCTATGACAAGTTCATAATCCTGGATGATAAACCCTTATATAACGCCCCTCTCTTTGAATCCCCCTGACCTCACTGAGCCAAGAAGTAGGTTTGTTTTGCAAATTAAAAGATTTATTGAAAAATTAAACAAGATATATATCACACTTTTATGAATAAATTTACATTTGATAGCACACTTATGAATATTATGTAGATCAACAATGGATAATATTACACTAGCACACTTCTTTAATTACTTAGGAGTTGGTATAGAAAGGATAAGGTAGCTGAGAATACTTTTATGGTTTCAAGGAAATGCAATGATGGAAAAGAATGAAGCACAGAAATAAACTGATATGGTTTCAACAAGAGATAATATGATCACTTTTTCTTTTGACAATTCACTCCCCGTTATGCAATAAAAGGAGATGGAAGGGGAGCACACAGTTTTCAGGAATACAATCAAATGCAATACAAATTCCAGTCCCCCCCCCTAGCAAGCTTAGAGCAACCGGTATGCTTTAAAACAGGCACAAATACTTTTAAATGTGATTTGCAATGAAGTGGAAAATATGCTAAAAATGATTTTAATTCCCTACAGGAGATTCAGGGTAGGAGATAGCTACTTAAGATTGGTTCAGGTCAACACTATCAGTGATTCATGAATGATTATCAGGTTAAAAACGGAGTTCAGCATTTGCAAGCAAAAGGACAGCTATTTTTGACAGGTGGAGAAATTGAGTCAAATTGCAATTCGCAGCACTTTTTCTGAGTGCGTCGATCGCGATAACGGAAAAACTATAAGGAATAGAAAGATACGGACAATTTAGTGGAGGTAGATTCTCAGAAATAAAGTAAGATTCAAATGACAAATGACAATTTCACAGGTTTGAAATCACAGAATGGACACACGATTTCTATGCAGTTCTAAAAAGGTTGAAATGGATGGGATGAGATTATTTTAGACTAAGATGGTTCTGCACAGTTCTGTCTGGATACTCACACTATAAATTTTAAATAGGCCGTCAAGATCTGGTCAACAGGTTTAGACTGGACTTCTGGCGGGTGGTTCTGCAGTCACAGCTATCTGGGTCAGCTCTGCTCTGCTGGTCTGGATCTCTGGTTCTGGCAAAAGTTCTTGGCACTACACAGCATTCTGGTCTGGTCTGGTCTGCGGTTCTGGATACAGCTCTGCTTTCTGGGTCTAGTTCTGGCACTGCGGTCTGGTCTGGGTCTCTGGTTCCGGCAAAAGTTCTTGGCAAAGAGGCAGAAACAGCACAGCCCGGCTGTTTTATTCTGATGTGCCCCTTGGAAGTCTAGGGTAAAATCAGTTTGCAAGATTGGAAGGCCAAGTGAGAAGAGTTCAGCTTGCAGTAGGCCCTCTGCTTCAAAGTTCTGGAATCTGGAGTCATCCGTCAAAGTGCTTTGCAAGAAATCAGTTTGAAGTGGGAAGTGACTGTCCCTACCTGGGTCTCAGTGGCTCTTTTTATGTCTTTGGAAAGTGGGTGGGAAGGCTAACTTTCTATGCCCAACCCTCTAAGGATCCTGAGAGGTTAGAGGATTTTCTGTCCTTTAACTGGATAACTGAGTTGTGAGTCACAGTGATGCTACCCTTTTACAATCTATTGAAGAAACGCCCCTTTGCTTTTACTTAGAACCCAATTTTTCATAATCAAACATGTTTCCCAGATACACAAGTGGTTCATAATACATGTACACATCACAGACAAATTTAAGACAGTTCTCTGTTCAAGCCCCATGTTCCTGAGAGCTTGGGTTCAGAAACAACAACATTTTGCGCTTTTAGTGGGTTTTGCCATGGTCGGTTCGGCATGAATTATCCATATTTTTAAAATTATGCTCTGGCCCAGATGGGTGTGTTTAGGTCCCAAAGCACATGGGGGAATTCCTTGTTCGTCCCCGCCTCCAAGCTCAGCTGGCTCACAGAGGCAGTGCCCCTCCCAGTTCCTTCCAAGAGGAAGCCATTTACGACCCCCTGATTTAACAATTGCTTTGAGCCAAAGGAAGTTTATTGTTCTGTGTCCTTGCAGTCCCAGGTACCCCTCCCCTGATTCAATCAGATAGGTTTGATCTCCTTTTGGTGGGGCAGCAGAAGGTTTCCCATGGACAGAGACCGCCTGAACTTTTAATTAAATCAGACTGCCTTCTGGTATAGGGCCTGGGAAGAGTACGTGTTAAGAATTCTAATTGGCCAGCAAGCCTTTGAAGTCCCAGCTAACGCAGGTTCCTTTTCAGCTCCTGAAATACAGGTCTCCTGTCAGAGTTTAGATCACTGTCGCCGGTCAGTGTCAAGTACCAGCTGTCTTGAAATAATACATTTCAAAAAGGGGATTTTACTTGATAGCATATGATCCTTGCTAACATTGTATTGATGTGGATTCTGCAGTAGAGTAATGTAGAACACCACACCAGAAACTGGATTTTTGTTTGGTGGTTTCGTGCCCATGATTTTAGCAATGTTTGACATCCATTAAAACGGATTTTGAACAGCACCATATTCCTTTGCACTGGTTTTGCTCTGTGTGCAGCCAAAGGATAGGGTCTGGCAATGGTCCCCTGTATTAACTATCTTGCAATGTTTGAAATAGGCATTTTGAGCTTGCATTCAGAGAAACAAAGGTGATTTCAAAGCGCTTTTTGAGCTAACAGGCACTGCTGTTTCTCGTTTCGCCTCACGTTTCACTAATGGCGCTTCTGGCCCATCATGCTCACACTGGTGGGTGGCAGGTCAGGCGACCATTTTGGTGTGTGCAAAAACTGTGCGGTTTTCCTGGATTCTGGTGCAAATGTGGGCTTTTCGGCCATCTTGGATTTTCTAAGCCCACAGCACCAAATGTTGCAGTATAATACTCGAACAGGGTCAATACACCTGACAAGCCCCCCACCCGACTGCGCTTTGATTTCAAGTCGAGGGGGAGTCGGGTGCAAAGGATGTTTTGATCCACGCAAAGAGGGTCATCTGCTTCCTCTCCTCGGTGCTGGATCATCTGGTTCTCCCAACCGGTTCTGACTGGGAGTATTGGGCGGTATCCCGGGCCCCTTAGATCTTTGCTCCCAGTCTCTGGGTCATCCTCCTTGGGCAGTCTCTATGGTTTATCTCTCTCTCTTCTCACCTAGGATGACAAACCAAAAGTGGCAGAAACATATTCGTAGACATTTCCCCACCACTATTAATGTAGTGGGGTGAACATATATAATTTATAAATCAGGAGACATTTGCATTCTTATCATAATATTTTAGAGACTATATGTGGGATATTTTAGTGTTGGAAATGTATTACTCTGGAACGGCCCCCTCTGGGATTGCAGAAGACTCCTCCAGTTGCTACAGAGCATACCTGGGATGGCAACACTTTAGCTGATTTATATGGACCCACTTGTCTTCCCCTTCTGCCAGCCAACTTTTGGGGATGCGGATCTTATAAGCTACTGGGGAGATCTTGTCTATAATTTCAAACGGTCCCTTCCATGTAGGCAGAAATTTCCGTTGTTTGGCCTGGTTCCTTTGGAAATTGTATTGATAAAACCAGTCCCCTACATTGTATTCTTTCCTAGTAGTCTTCAAATCATAATGAGTCTTCATGCTATCTGCTGATCTTTCTAGGTTTCGCTGAGCATAGGCAAAAGCATGTTGAAGGTGTTTCCTTAAATTTTCAACATACTCATGAGTTGTGGAGGCATTGATCAATGTTTGCTCTTGGGTCCTGTAGAGCAAATGCTTGGGAAGCATCATCCTGCGTCCAGTCATCAGCTCAAACGATGATATTTTAGTTGCAGATGAAGGGGTAGATCTGATGGCCATTAGGACAAGAGGTAATCGAATATCCCAACTTGGCCCAGAATCTGCCACAAACTTTTTTAATATGCTCACAATGGTTTGGTTGAAACGTTCTACTGCACCAGAAGAAGCTGGCCGGTAAGAAATATGTAGCTTCCTTTTAACCCTAATTATCTCCCACATCTTTATCATTACTTCGCTAGTGAAATGGCTACCTCTGTCTGACTCGATCATTTGGGGTAGACCAAAACGGGAAAAGATGTGGTTGATCATCAGGGCAGCTGCTGTTTCTGCCTTGCAGTTTGGGGCCTGGAGACATTCCACCCATTTAGTAAATAAGCATGTCACCGTCAACATGTACTTATTCCCCCTAGAGGATCGAATCGCGGGCCCTATGTAGTCGACTTGCAAATCTGACCATGGGAGTGTCATCCCCCTCTTTTGGAGAGGCGCACAGTGTGTGAGGGATGTTGGCTGAAATTGTGCACACACAAGACACCCCTTCAAGTATTGGTCGAAGTCCTGCCCCATGTGTGGCCAGTATGCAACCTTTCTTAAGATTTCAAGTGTTGTATGAAACCCCCTATGACCGGCAGTGGCCGCATCATGGGCGTGACTTAACATCAGGCTTCGGAATGAGGTAGGAACCACCCACTGATCATGGCCTGCTTGGGATTTCCTTACCAACAAACCGTCTAGGATTCGGAACATTTTTGGACATTTCATCAACACTCTAAGGTCCTATTTCCCAATGTAATCGGTATCCGTCAGGGGAAAGTTCTCAGGGTCCTCAATGTGTTGGTAAAACTTACCAATTATTGGATCCCCTTTCTGAGCCGTAATCAAATCAGCATCTGGGGTCTCCTTACTCCATTGTGCAGTTGAAAGATCATAGTGAGCATTTGTCTGGGACCTAGTGATAGCAGTGACCTGGATTTCCCCCAACAGGGACTCAATCTCTATTAGATTCCCTTGGATGGCCCCGGTTTTGGCCAGCTGATCTGCTAAGTAATTTCCAGTTTTGTATGGTCCCTCTAATTTGGAATGACCCTTGATCTTTTTCCAGTAGATGGTCATCCCATTCTAGGTGACCAGATCATCAATGTTTTGGATTAACTTCCCATGTTTCAAGGGTTTGTTATTAGCCCATAACATGCCTCTGGTTTTCCAATTAACCAGGTGCTCCACGAACCCGTTCCGTACATAATCTGAATCTGTGATTATGACCAGTTTGTGGAGTTGATGTTGGACAGCAGTGAGGATGGCTTGATTCACAGCCATCAACTCTGCCACCTGACTACTTCGGGGACCAATCTTGTACCCAGCGGAGGGTTCTGGGACTCATTCACCCATGCATTGCCTACGCCGCACACGTTCTTTTTCCCCGTTGTTGTCAACATGGTAAAAGCATCCGTCCACATAGACAGTGGGCATTCCCCCACACTTGTCTTCTTCAAAGACTTTGTGTGGGGAATTAAGGTATGCCTCCATGTTGTCCTTGATTTTTAGACTTTCGTCCTCAAGACAGTTTTCTCTGGCACAATCATGCAAGTCAGCCAGAGCTTGCGCAAGGGGACTCTTCTTGTTTTGGCCATATCTGACCTCCACGGGAAAGCCTTGCATTGACAGAATCCAGGAAGTAATTCGGGAATTACTCACATTTCCGGCCCGGATTCTGTCACTTTGGAGATATTGCAGAGGTTGGTGTGGAGTCTCCACGATGATGTGTTCCCCCTGGATAAACGGGCGGTAATTCTTCAATGCCCACACCGTTGCCAGGAGTGCCTTCTCACAATCGTTGAATTTTTCCTCCATGGAGGATAAAGTTTTGCTCGCATAGGAGATTACTTTATTGACCTTGTCATGCTTTTCATATAATACTGCAGTCAAGCATGTATTAGAGAACCCTGTCTCCAAGAAAAACTCCTTGTTTCTGACAGGGTAAGCTATGCAAGGTGCTTGTGAGAGGCTTCTTTTGAGCTGTCTTACTGCCTCGGATTGTTCTGGACCACATTCCCACTTGACCCCCCCTTCAAGAGATGAATCGGGGTCTGGTGATCTCTGCCTAGCCCTCAATGAACTTTCTGCTGTAATTAGTCAGTCCAAGGAGACTCCTTAGTTCCCTCAGAGTTGTGGGGTCCTTCAGTTTCTGAAGTGCTTCCACTTTCTTTTCCTGGGGACAGAGACCCTGAGGAGTAATCTCATGCCCCAAGAAATTAACACGGTTCTACACCACTGTGCTTTCTGAAAGGAAAGTTTTGCTCCGGCGGCCCTCAACTGTGTCAGAACATAACGGATCTCCGCTATGTGTTCCTCCACAGATGAACTTTTGATGAGGACATCATCTACATAAGCCAGGTTACCCCTCGCACCCAGGTTGGGCATGGCCTTGTGTAGGAAAATGTTGAATTCATTGCCGGAGTTGAGGTATCCGATGGGAGTCCGGGTCCATGTGTACTGCTGGCCCCAAAGGTAAAAGCCAGTTTGTATTGATCCTCCCTACTGACAGGCACGGTCCAGTATCCATTTGTCAGCTCTATTGCAGTGAATACCTGTGACCCCTGGATCTGGGCCAGTCCTTTGTCAATGTAGGGCAGAGGCCATCGGGAAGTATGGACCCATTTGTTGAGTTCCCTAAGGTCGGCGCAGAGTCTCCACTGGCCGTTTGGCTTCAATATTCCCAGCACCGGATTATTGAAGGTGCTGTGTACTGGACGGATTATCCCCCGGGACTCAAGGTTCTTAATTATCTCAGAAAGGGACTCCATGGATACGAGAGGCAAACGATATTGCTTCACAAACACTGGAGTCATTCCTGGGTCCGTGGGACTTGTTGTTGTGTGGATGTCGGTGCGACCACAGTCATATGAGTCCACCGCAAAGAGATCTTGAAAATCCAGGAAAACTTGTTTCAACTTTTGCTTCTGCTCCAGAGTCACACAGGCATCAGCTAGGTTGACTCTCTCTTCAACCATCTGCCTGAAGCCTGAAAAGACTTCTGGTTTTGCTATCTCAGTGGCCTCCTCCAGCTGGGTGGAGAAGTCCCTGGTCAGAGTGCTGATTTGGACTGATGGTTGCAGGTGGGAGAGGCAGCCCTCATGGACCTGGAAAATCACCTCATCCCTCCTGAAGTCACAAGTCACATCTTCCTTACCATAAGGGCAGGAAGTGTACACCAGGAGGTTCCCCCCATGCCGGGTAAAGATCCTGTCTGGTGTTGTATTGTTATCACTGTCACTGTCAAAACAGTCCTTGGGGATTGGTCCTAACAGTTAATTTCCTAAATCAATGGCGAAATGTCGGTCATCAACCGCCATTCCAATAATGGTGCCTGCGGCGCTAGAGTAATACTCCTTAAGTCACTGTTATCCACCTCTATTGGAATGGTGTCATGTTCTATGTTTAGTAATAGTGTTGGGTTTACCCCCAACTCTTGCTGTTGGAGAGAAGCATTTAGATGAATATAAGCATCAGGGTTTTTCAATTTTTGTCCTCTTTTAACTTTCACTTCCAGGGAGAATTGTTGGGTCCTTTCTGGGATGGTGACTTCCTCTTTAATCTGAATTTCAACTGCATAAGGTAGCAATTGAGCTGACCTAAATGCTTTTTCTGGATCATCAAAGCCCATGGGATTATCCGCTAATCGGGACCAAGCTTTGAAGTTTATTAGGTCCAAACTAATGGCAAAGCGATTGAGAATGTCACTGCCTAAGTAAAAGGTGGCAGTGATGTCTCGAACGACCCAACAATTATGGACTATGCTCTTATTGCCAATGGAGATTTTGAGCATACTCCTGCTTGGCAGGAGATGTTTGGAATTGGGTGCTTCCATTTCCCATTCGTCTATCAGTTTGAATGTGGGAATGGCTGGATCTTTTGGGAGTTGGCGGAACATGGCTTCGCTGATGAAGCTCTTACCGTTGTTCACACACACTCGGGCGAGAACAGAGTCCTTCCCATCATTTAACTGAACAGGGATGAACAACTGCTCTACAATTTGCTGAATATCAGCCAGGCCCTGAGCTGATTTCACATCTTTCTGGACTATTGGAGTGGGAATGTCTGATTGTGGATTAGTAAAGAATTTCAGAGTGTTTCCTTCCAGTGTGGGATACCACCTTAAACTGGAAGGAAGGTTGATTTGCAGAAATAGAGAGGACCCCCCATCACCGGTCTGTTGTCCTACTACTATTATTGTCACGTCTGGAATTTGGTTGTTCTGGAAGGGAACTTCTACTTGGTCAGATTTTTGTTCAACCATGTGGCATGTGCCGTTTAAACTAACATGGTTGACACTCTGTTTTAATTTTATTGGCCGGCTAGTCTGGGTCCAGAGGACCTTGTTTACGCAATCTATTAGGGGTGACAACCTTCTCAGGAGGTCATTCCCTAGTAAACAAGGGGTGCCCTCTGGAGTCACTACTATGACCGGGTGTTTCACCTTGTGTCGCCCATTTTTGATGTCCAAATCTGCAGTCCCCTCGATGGGAATTTCCTTCCCGTCAAAGTTCTGAAGTTGTCCTGGAAGAGAGGTGAGAGGAATTCGGCAATTCTCCCCCCTTCCTGCATTTAGATCATCAAAGGACCTTTTGGTCAGAAGGGTAGCTTGGGATCCAGTGTCCACCAGTGCCAAAAATGTACCCTGCCCCTGTACCTGTACCGGGTTATAGTATCTTCCCTCCTTCTCCTCAAGGGGGCACAGATAATGCACATTTTTTCGACAACTGGTGGGCAAATTTTCTGGTTTTGGACATGCAAAGAGAAGAGATTTGGCCAGAATGCTGTGGAGAGTCATGGGAATCTGCAAGAAAAAGTTGGAAACTGGAAGTCAGAGCCATTGTGGGTTCCCCTGGTTCCAGTTCTGGGCCGCCCCCCCCTTTTTGCAGACAGTCACCAGGATGGGTTTGAACCAGGGAATTTTGATGCTGTGGTTCTGGGATGAGATGATGGGCGGCGCTAGCTCAGTCCCCACATCTACCCAGTCTGGATTTGGATCCCTTGGGACCCATTTTTCTTTGGGATGAGTTCCCCCATCTCTGAAGGAGAAGATCCTTTTCACAGTATCCTCTGAGGATCCCACTCCCTCAAATTGGAAGATCTGTACCTCCTCCACAAATTGGGTCTGTTTGGGTCCTTTGTTTCTCCTACCTCCTCTCTGCTCCCTGGGTGGCAGACTTTCAGGGGTAGGAGATTTTGTTTCTGGTTCCTGGGTTTCCAGGGGCTGTTTACTAATGGGGAAGGAAGCTTCCTCCAAGGCTTTACACCCCCTTTCCCTTTGTGCCTCCTCCCTGGGAACCAGTGGGTTATCAGGGTGCTGCCCCCGTCATTGTTCTGCAGCACCAGGCCCAGAGTTTGGGGCATTCTGTGCCGGCATGCTCATCTGAGGGTTCTGTTGAGCCCTCAGCATGTGACCCGGATCCGGTGCCATATTTTGGACCTGGCGCTCTAACTGTGAAACCCGCTCAGGCTGATACGGGGTTCTGTTTTCTCCCCCGGGCTGATCCCGGGAAGGGTAGCTATCCCTTCTCTGGTAGTACCCCGAGTTGGGAAGATTTGGGTACCCCTCCACCCTTGGCCTCCTCTCTACCGGATTAGGTTGTCTGGGCTCAGGGAATTGGGGAAAGAAGGATGGATGATTTGGGGGCTGGAAGTTGGGTGGATACCTGGGAAAAAAGTTCTGCCCAGGGTTTGGTGAATTTCTGCCCTCCTGGTGGAAGTTAGGTTGGAAGTTCCCCGGGTTAGGCGCTTATCTGGATCCCCCCCTGGGCTGGAGGAGTCCACACATAACCCAGGATGGGTCGGTTTCCCTTTTAGCGGGAACTTACATAGTCAGGGGAGTTAGGGACCCCATTTGTGAGACTACCTCTTTGACTCCCTGTTTGTGACTGGCCCGAGGGCCTTCTGGGCTTAGAGTTATTCTTCGCAGGCAAGTTTTTAGGCCCCCCATCTCCAAATCTAAAATGGGGCAACCTTTACCTCTGCCACCTTGACAGCAGCAGGGGTGCTGGTCGGTTTGGGGCTTTTCTGCGCATTACTTTTATTTTGATGGGCTTCTGCACCTCATAGATTCGGGTGGCCTGTTCAATAACCCATTCTAGTGACCTTTTCTCATGACAATCTCTCACTAGCTGGGTCATGATGTATTTGGGCAACTCCTGCACGAATTCTTGTGGGGCCTGATTCTCTCCACATTGCAAATTGTAGGCTACCTTGCGAGCCTCTTGGGGGTTCCGGTAAACAGAAAAATGATTCAAGATGGCCGCCCTATATGTGGACCATCTTGAATGGTTTTGGTCCTCCAGCCCCACAAAGAAACTGGAGTATTTTGGGGAGAATGTCCATTTGACTGTCACGATGCCTGCCCTCGGAAAGCCAGACCAGGCCCAGCAACCCTGGAAGCAGGCATCATGCCACTTGAAGCATGCCCAAAAACCCCAGTTAGGGGCTCTTTGGCTACAGTCCTGGCCCCTATGCCGCCAGGCTCATAAGAATAAAGTCAGTCATGGCGCCATGGGCGCCAGGCTCATTACAGAAATCTTACCTGTTGCAGACCATGCTGCATACCTACCTGATGCAGACCATGCTGCACGAAGCCACATGCCAAATGAGGCTGAAAAGGGACTACTTTACCTCAGGGACTCCTTTCCTCTCGGGTGGGGCTGTGGAAGAATACTTACCTGGGACTTCTTCCAAGGCTATTTAAGCCACACCCGGACAGCCACACGTGCTTCGCGTTACTCTGCATGCTGCAGCGTAACGCTCACCGTGTCTTCAGCAGCTCCAGTCTTCAGCCACGCCCGCTTCAGCCCTGGAACACCTGGAACAAGAAAAGGAGAAGGAGAAGAGGTCAGAACAAAACCCTTACCTGAATCCTTGATCCAGCACATCGTCGATCTGGAAGAGAGAAGCCTTCTCAGGTGTATTGCCACGCACCTCGCAGAGCCGCGCTGAACTCACCAACCGGGGCCGAATTCCTTTACTCCATCGTGAATCCAGCATCTCCAGGCCATTCTTCAACACCTGGGGGAGACAAGAACAGATAGGTGAGCAAGGGCAACACAAACCACCCCCAAAGACTTACCTGATTTACCACAGGGGGGTACTCACCTCATCTTGGGTCGCGTAGTCAATTCTGCATCACTGCCACACCCTGGCCCCTAAGGGAAAAACAAGGACAATACAAATCACCCCCAAAGACTTACCTGATTACAACAGGGGGGTACTCACCTCATCTCGGGTCGGCGCAGTCAATTCCGCATCACCGCCGCACCTCGGCCCCTAAGGGGAAAAAACAAGGACAATACAACCTACCCCCAAAGACTTACCTGATTTACCACAGGGGGGTACTCACCTCATTTCGGGTCGGTGCAGTTAATTCTGCATCATCGCTGTACCCCGGCCCCAAAGGGGAGAACCACAATAGACTTACCAGGATCTTACCAATTGCCACTTGGAACTCTTCTGGTGGTGTAAATCTGCAACCTGCAAGGAATCTGGCAGAGTGAAGATCAGACTTTTGAACTCTTACGAACAATTGGACTTAGAGTCAATACTGGAACTCACCAATTCCTCCACGCCAGTGAAGTAACTGGTCGTCTACGCGCCCCTGCGCACGACGCAGGATGGAGAGCTCATCTTTCCAAATCTTCAGGTGAGATTTAGAGGGAACTTCAGGAATGTTCTGTAGGCAGACAAGGTGAGTGGGAAGGCGGGTTAACGCTCAGATTACGGGAGGTTAATTCCCTTTCTCCATTGCAGAAAGATATTCGTACAAATCCAACAAACGAAGCTAAGTGGGTCGTCCAGTCTGTCATCTCGGCTCTACGTGTTACTCTGGTGGAAGCAACAGCGGGCCAGTCCAGATCTACGCCCCCGTGGGAATCAGGTGAGCGTAACAGAACGCGAAGCCTACCCACAAATACCCACCTGGGCGTCATGGAGACCTCGGAAACCGATCAGTTGGCCCAATTATTAGGGGAACTAAGGGCCGAAGTGCATTCCGCCCGCCAGGAAACCAATGCCCTCAGGAGGGAATTGATAGTGTCAAAAGAACGAACTGATGATTTGGCCAGACAGCTATTACAAAGCCAGGCTGGACAAACACCTCTACGTGGACTCGGGGCCAGCCTAGCTCCGGTGCCACCGAGTAACCCGGTCCAGATAAACCTTCCTGGAGCCGTTCCCTTGGCTCCGCCTGAACGCTTTGCCGGAGACCCTAAAAGGTTTGCTATATTCATGAATCAATGTCGCTTACACTTTTTATGTAGACCTGGAGCTTTCCCAAACGATCAAGCCAAGGTAGCTTTTGTACTGTCATATCTCAGCGGCAGTGCAGCGGACTGGTCCATTCCGCTAGTAAATCAGGATGACCCGTTCCTTCGAGATTTCAAAGGTTTTCGAACTAGCATGGAAAGACTGTTCGCCCGACATTCCCAAGGACAGGCTTTGGATAACGAACTTTTATCCTTACGGCAAGGTAATCAGGATCTTTTATCTTACATTGCAACTTTCAATAGATTAGTTGTGGAAACCGAATGGCCTGAAGCCAAGCGAATTACATTATTCCATTGAGGGCTTCAGGGAGAACTCAAGGATGTTTTAGCCCAAGTCGTGAACCCGCCTTTAGACTGTGCTGAATATATAGATTTTGTGGTCCAGTTAGATCACAGACTTCAAACCAGAAAGGCTGATCGAACCAAGTTTGAAAACAAGGTCTTGGTTAAGACCTACGTACCCTCGAAGGGGGTAGATGCCTCAGAACACATGCAAATCGGGCGGGTTAGAGGACCCTTAACCCAGAAGGAAAGGGAAAGAAGACGGCAACAGCAATTATGTTTATATTGCGGAGCTACTGGTCATTTCCTTCGGGACTGCCCTGTAAAACCACCCAAGAAAACTATAGGAGCAGCAGACGAAAACCACTTGAAACCTGACTCGGGAAATGATCACGCCCGGCAAGCGTAGAGGTCAGCTTGCCGAGCTTAAAGAAGGACACTCTGACCTCGCATTTCACCATACCCATGGTCCTTATAGATCCAGAGCAGCCATCACGCATGCACGCGGTAAAGCCGTACGTAGATAGTGGAGCCATAGGAAACTATTTGGACTATGGATTGGCTTCCAGGATGAATCTACCTCTCACCCGAAAGACCACTACCGATGTCGTCACCACTGTTGATGGAACTGAAATTTCCTCTGGGCCCGTAACTCATTCCACTGCAGAGATGACTTTGCTGGGTCAGGATGGACACCGAGAGGTTATGGTGTTTGATTTAATCAAGGCTCCACAGTTTCAACTGATACTGGGAATCCCTTGGTTGGAAAAACACAATCCCTGTATTGATTGGCGAGAGAAGAGAATAACCTTCCCAGAATGTGCTAACACCTGTTACCCAAAGAGAACTCTAAATTCAGTACTGGCCCCAATAATCCCAGCTGCCATACAATTACCTGCTGAATACCAAGACTTTCAGGATGTCTTTCAAAAGGAGCAGGCAAACACCTTACCACCGCACAGATCGTATGATTGTCAAATAGATCTCATACCAGGAGCACAACCACCTTGCAGCAGAATCTATGCCCTCACGGAACCTGAAAATCTCCACTTGTGCCAGTACCTAGACCAGTATCTCGCTAATGGCTTCATTCGCCCGTCCAAGTCCCCTGCATCTTCCGCTTTGTTCTTCGTGCCAAAAAAGGAAGGCAACCTAAGAACATGCATTGACTACTGTGCGCTGAATCAGATAACTATCAAGAATCGGTACCCATTGCCTTTGATCCCTGAACACAAAACTAGACCTTCGGGGGGCATATCATCTGGTACGCGTCAAAGAGGGTGACGAATGGAAGACTGCTTTTCGCACCAAGTACGGATTATTTGAGTACCAGGTGATGCCTTTCGGACTGTGTAACGCACCAGCAGCCTTCCAGTTCTTCATGAACGATGTCTTCCGAGAGCTCATCAATGTTTGTGTAGTCGTTTACATCGACAATATCTTAGTATACTCCCTATCAGAATCCGATCATGTAAAGCACGTCCGAGCAGTCCTAGAAAAGTTACGCCAGTATAAGTTATACTCTAAACTGGAAAAGTGCATCTTTCACACTGCGGAAGTAGAGTTTCTTGGATTTATTCTGACCCCGAAAGGAATCCGGATGGATACACGGAAGGTGGACGCAATTCTTAATTGGCCTTCGCCAAGCTCAGTCAAAGGAGTTCAAAGCATGCTCGGCTTTGCCAATTTCTACCGCAGGTTTATCCCAGACTTCTCACACATTGTACATCCCATTACAACACTATTGCGAAAGAATAAACGCTTTACATGGACAGAAGAAGCCGAGAACGCCTTCCAAGATTTAAAAAGAAAATTCACGTCTGCTCCTGTATTATGACACCCGCGCCCAGAGCTTCCCTACATAGTGGAAACAGATGCATCCAGTTCAGCTATGGGAGCAGTGCTCTCCCAAAAGGATCCCGAAACTAACCAGCTGCACCCAGTGGCGTTTTGTTCAAGAAAGTTTTTGGCTCCCGAATTAAATTATGCTATAACCGACAAGGAACTGTTGGCCATCAAGTCCGCCTTCAAGGCTTGGCGGCACTATCTGCTGGGCGCCAGGCATACCATTACGGTCATCACTGATCACCGCAACTTACAATACCTAAAGGTAGCCAAGGCCCAATCTTCACGCCAACTCCGTTGGGCATTGTTCTTCGCCGAGTTTGATTTTGTAATAACCTATCGACCAGGTTGTAAAAATGGAAAAGCTAATGCCCTGTCCCGAATAGGAATGGGAGAAACAGAACGAGCTTTAGAACCTGTACCCATAATTCCTGAACAGAGGATCCTTGGTCTGACATCCATACACTCTCTGGAGGACATTCAAGAAAAGGTCCATCAACTCTTTGATTCTGATGCCTTACAGGGCTGGTCAAGGAAAGGCCCAGAGTATTCTGTCACCAACAATCTACCTTATTACCAAGGCCGGCTATTTTTGCCACTAGAGGAACTACAGAAACTTGTCATTTCTCATTACCACAACACCTTGATGGAAGGACATCCTGGCATTGCTAAAACTGAAGCCAAAATCAAGAAACAGTTTTGGTGGTCCACCTGGTGAAAAGATGTCAAGTTGTTTGTCATGTCTTGTGGCATTTGCGCTCAAAACAAAGGGGAAAAGAAAAAACCTGCTGGATTATTACAACCGTTAGACATACCACCTACTCCTTGGCATACCTTGTCATTAGACTTTATCACGGATTTACCCCCGTGCAATGGTTATAACACCATTCTAGTTATTGTAGATCTTTTTTCTAAAATGGCCCATTTCATTCCTTTAAAAGGAATACCTTCAGCTTCAATCCTGGCCAAGGAGTTCCTTGAAAATGTTGTCCGTCTACATGGCTTTCCTTCCGTGTTAATTTCCAACCGGGGAAGCCAATTTATTTCACATTTTTGGAGGAAGTGCTGCCAGCTGGCACAAATTGATGTTAGACTTTCAACCAGCCACCATCCCCAGACCGACGGTCAAACTGAGAGAACCAACCAGACTCTTGAGCAATACCTAAGTTGTATGCTACATCAATCTGAGGAGGATTGGAAAGACATTCTTTGGATCGCCGAGTATGCATACAATAATTCTGTACACTCAGGAACTAAACAAAGCCCTTTTTTTACCATATATGGTCACCATCCTCGAACCTCAGACTTAGATTCTCCCCAGCATTTAGAGATGCCTGCGGTGGACCATCTCCAGGCTGTTATCACACAAGCCTTTAAAGAGGCGACTGCACATTTACAAAAGGCTATGGATAAATACAAGAAGGATGCTGATCAACACAGGAGTGAAGCTCTGCAATACCAAGTAGGGGACCAAGTATGGTTAGCCACCAAGTACTTACCACTCAAGGGAACACGGACTTTTAACCCCAGGTACTTGGGACCTTATTCTATTAAGGCTATTATTAACCCAGTGGCCGTCAAGTTGGACCTGCCTGGTCATATGCGTGTTCATCCTGATTTTCACGTGTCTCTTTTGAAGCCTGTGCAACCAGGAACTAGACTAACCACCCCACCTGAACCTATCCTCATAGACGGGGAACCCAAATTCGAAGTCAAGAATATTTTGGACTCTAAAAGGGTGAGATCAAAACTCTTCTATCTCATTGATTGGAAAGGTTATGGTCCACAAGAAAGATCTTGGGAGCCTAGTGACCATGTGCATGCACCTCAATTAGTGAAAAGGTTCCACCAAGAATTTCCAGACAAACCAAGGCCGAGAGGGAGAACAGCTTTAGGAGGGGCCTTGAGGGGGAGTGCTGTCATGATGCCTGCCCCCGGAAAGCCAGACCAGGCCCAGCAACCCCGGAAGCAGGCATCATGCCACTTGAAGCATGCCCAAAAACCCCAGTTAGGGGCTCTTTGGCTACAGTCCTGGCGCCTATGGCGCCAGGCTCATGAGAATAAAGTCAGTCCTGGCGCCATGGGCGCCAGGCTCATTACAGAAATCTTACCTGTTGCAGACCATGCTGCATACCTACCTGATGCAGACCATGCTGCACAAAGCTACAAGCCAAATGAGGCTTAAAGGGACTACTTTACCTCAGGGACTCCTTTCCTCTCGGGTGGGGCTGTGGAAGAATACTTACCTGGGACTTCTTCCAAGGCTATTTAAGCCACACCCGGACAGCCACACGTGCTTCACGTTATTCTGCTTGCTGCAGCGTAACGCTCACCGTGTCTTCAGCAGCTCCAGTCTTCAGCCACGCCCGCTTCAGCCCTGGAACACCTGGAACAAGAAAAGGAGAAGGAGATGAGGTCAGAAAAAAACCCTTACCTGAATCCTTGATCCAGCACATCGTTGATCTGGAAGAGAGAAGCCTTCTCAGGTGTATTGCCACGCACCTCGCAGAGCCGCGTTGAACTCACCAACCGGGGCTGAATTCCTTTACTCCATCGCGAATCCAGCATGTCCAGGCCATCGTTCAACACCTGGGGGAGATAAGAACAGATAAGTGAGCAAGGGCAATACAAACCACCCCCAAAGACTTACCTGATTTACCACAGGGGGGTACTCACCACATCTCGGGTCGGCGTAGTCAATTCTGCATCACTGCCGCACCCCGGCCCCTAAGGGGAAAACAAGGACAATACAAATCACCCCCAAAGACTTACCTGATTACCACAGGGGGGTACTCACCTCATCTCGGGTCGGCGCAGTCAATTCCGCATCACCGCCGCACCCCGGCCCCTAAGGGGAAAAAACAAGGACAATACAACCTACCCCCAAAGACTTACCTGATTTACCACAGGGGGGTACTCACCTCATTTCGGGTCGGCGCAGTTAATTCTGCATCATCGCTGTACCCCGACCCCAAAGGGGAGAACCAAAATAGACTTACCAGGATTTTACCAATTGCCACTTGGAACTCTTCTGGTGGTTTAAATCCGCAACCTGCAAGGAATCTGGCAGAGTGAAGATCAGACTTTTGAACTCTTACGAACAATTGGACTTAGAGTCAATACTGGAACTCACCAATTCCTCCACGCCAGTGAAGTAACTGGTCGTCTACGCGCCCCTGCGCTCGACGCAGGATGGAGAGCTCATCTTTCCAAATCTTCAGGTGAGATTTAGAGGGAACTTCAGGAGTGTTCTGTGGGCAGACAAGGGGAGTGGGAAGGCGGGTTAACGCTCAGATTACGGGAGGTTAATTCCCTTTCACCATTGCAGAAAGATATTCGTACAAATCCAACAAACGAAGCTAAGTGGGTCTGTCCAGTCTGTCATCTCGGCTCTATGTGTTACTCTGGTGGAAGCAACAGCGGGCCAGTCCAGATCGACGCCCCCGTGGGAATCAGGTGAGCGTAACATTGACGTACTGCATGCAGCTACTGCTGTCTTTCAAATGGAAAGTCTCCATCATTTGCTCAAAGAGCTCCAAGTGTTCCCACACAGAATACTTGGCGTTCTTGTGATAAGGCGTGATGACACTCCTTATTGCCTTAATTTGTTTTAAGGGGTCCTTAAGCAAGGCCCTTTTTGGCTTATTGGCCTTCTTGGTTCAGGTAACCCATGTCCATTCATCCTCTGACTCAGAAGCACTGCTCCCAGAGATGCCCATCTGATCTTCCAGGTTTTCCCGGATTCGGTGAGCCTGGAAATGGCTGGCAGAATGTGGGTACCTGGTCTCCTGTGTCCTGTGTCCTGTGACGTTCAGAGGAGTCTTCAGATTCCTCCTTGCTGCCAGGATTTGATGAATACCCCCCCACTGACCTAACTGGGCAGAGGTTTTCAGGATGCCCTTAGTGGGCCTACTCTCATGGGGTTCCCCACTAAATTGCACTGTACTTGGGTGCCCATACCCGGATGCCCACCCATCCATTCCTGGGAGGTACTGGCCTATGAGCCCCATATTTCTGGCTGGATAGTAATCTGCCATCTCCATGGCCCTAGGCCCATGTGCACCAGGGCACCTGGGGGTGGCAGATTCCAGGGACTGGGAGAGGTGAAGACCTCTGGTACTAGGGCTCCTGAGGTTATGCTCAGGTATTTCCCTTTCCCAGCGAACCTCATCTCTATCAGCCCCTTCTCATTTTTGCAATGCAAGAGCCTGTGCTTTCAGTTCCTCAACCAAGGCTTTACTAGACTCTATCAGTCTCTCCTGCATGGCTACCTGTTGCTGGAGCCTATCATTGTGCTGGCAGAGAGCCTCATTCTCGCTCTGTGCTTCCTGGTTTGTCCTGGAATACTGGGCCAGTCTTTGCTGCAGGAGGGTTACCTCCTGAGTCCCATTCCTGCTGGCCTGTTCGTTTCTTGCCAGAGCATCTTCCACCCTCCAGGTGTGCTCTAACAAGTTCTGATGCTCTTTTTGGAGGTCACCCAGTCCCTGGAGGGCCAAGTGATTTTCTTCAATTTTTTCTTTTAAGTGACAGACTTCCTGGCCTAAGGTGTCCCTTTCCTGAGTAAGAGCCTGCCTCTGTGCTGCCAGGTCGTCCCTCTGCCTTTGAAGGGCACCAGCTTTCTGGCACTCTTCCTCAAATTGTATCTGGGTATCCAGGTCTTTGAGAATCAATTTGTTGCTTTCTGCCTTCTCTAGGTGGCTTTGCAGGGTGACTACCTGCTCTGCACGTGCCCTATTGAAGTCCAGTTGTTACTCCAGCATTTTCTGGCTCTGCAGTAGGGAGTCCAAACCTTCTTGGTACTCCTTCTGCAAGGCCAGAAATCTGGTATCCTGGTCTGTCTTTTCCATATCCTCTTTTATTTTAATGATATACTGCCTAATATCATTTTCTGACTCCTGGCTCCTGTGCAGCCTATGCTCCGAAGAGACCAGGTCAGATTGGGCCTTCTCTAACGCCATCTGTTGCCTCTTTGCCAGATCTTGGCCTTCAGAACATTTGTCCTGTATGGCTCCCATATATAAATATAAATATGCTGCTATCCTGACAATCTTGTCGTGCTCATCTTTGGCTGTAGGGGCCATATATAGTTCACTCACGGCCACATGTAATGGACCCTGATCTCTCCATGTGTCTGACCCTGTTGCAGTGATCTGGGGTGCGAATGCCTGCAACCACACCGTCTGGTCCTGTTCTGTCCATTCGCCTCTCACAAATAGCTTATGTAAGAGGTGCTCTCTGGCTATTTTCATATCTACCAAGGTCGTCATTCTGGAAATTGATTTCCTTCCTGACTTACAGAAGTTAGTATTTTATTTTGCAAAACAGACCGTCTCCTTAGAGCGTCCTTCTTTTGAGGGATGCTTTTACAGTGTAACACAGCGTGGTGATCCGACAGGATTTATGTATCCTGTCAGTTAGCACACTGTATTAAGCTGCACAAGTGGTAGTTCTAATCCAGACGCCCCGGCTCGAGCCCCCACTCTGTTAGTGACTCCAATTCAGCACTCCAACTAAGTCAATGCCTAGTCTGGGATGCCCAAGGGAAGCCCTTATTTATATATTTCTATGACAAGTTCATAAACCTGGATGATAAACTCTTACATAACACCCCTCTCTTTGAATCCCCTTGACCTCACTGAGCCAAGAAGTAGGTTTGTTTTGCAAATTAAAAGATTTATTGAAAAATTAAACAAGATATATATCACACTTTTATGAATAAATTAACATTTGATAGCACACTTATGAATATGATGTTCATCAACAATGGATAATATTACACTAGCACACTTCTTTAATTACTTAGGAGTTGGTATAGAAAGGATATGGTAGCTGAGAATACTTTCATGGTTTCAAGGAAATGCAATGATGGAAAAGAATGCAGCACAGAAATAAACTGATATGGTTTCAACAAGAGACAATATGATCACTTTTTCTTTTGACAATTCACTACCCCCCTATGCAATATAAGGAGATGGAAGAGGAGCACACAGTTTTCAGGAATACAATCAAATGCAATACAAATTCCAGTTCCCCCCTAGCAAGCTTAGAGCAACCAGTATGCTTTAAAACAGGCACAAATACTTTTAAATGTGATTTGCAATGAAGTGAAAAAAATGCTAAAAATGATTTTAATTCCCTATAGGAGATTCAGGGTAGGTGATAGCTACTTAAGATTGGTTCAGGTCAACACTATCAGTGATTCATGAATGATTATCAGGTTAAAAACGGAGTTCAGCATTTGCAAGCAAAAGGACAGCTATTTTTGACAGGTGGAGAAATTGAGTCAAATTGCAATTCGCAGCACTTTTTCTGAGTGCGTCGATCGCGATTACGGAAAAACTATAAGGAATAGAAAGATACGGACGATTTAGTGGAGGTAGATTCTCAGAAATAAAGTAAGATTCAAATGACAAATTACATTTTCACAGGTTTGAATCACAGAATGGACACACGATTTCTATGCAGTTCTAAAAAGGTTGAAATGGATGGGATGAGATTATTTTAGACTAAGAGATTGGTTCTGCACAGTTCTGGCTGGATACTCACACTATAAATTTGAAATAGGCCGTCAAGATCTGGTCAAAAGGTTTAGACTGGACTTCTGGCGGGTGGTTCTGAAGTCCCAGCTATCTGGGTCAGCTCTGCTCTGCTGGTCTGGATCTCTGGTTCTGGCAAACGTTCTTGGCACTGCACAGCAGTCTGGTCTGGTCTGCGGTTCTGGATACAGCTCTGCTTTCTGGGTCTAGTTCTGGCACTGCGGTCTGGTCTGGGTCTCTGGTTCCGGCAAAAGTTCTTGGCAAAGAAGCAGAAACAGCACAGCCCGGCTGTTTTATTCTGATGTGCCCCTTGGAAGTCTAGGGTAAAATCAGTTTGCAAGATTGGAAGGCCAAGTGAGAAGAGTTCAGCTTGCAGTAGGCCCTCTGCTTCAAAGTTCTGGAATCTGGAGTCGTCCGTCAAAGTACTTCACAAGAAATCAGTTTGAAGTGGGAAGTGAATGTCCCTACCTGGGTCTCAGTGGCTCTTTTTATGTCTTTTGAAAGTGGGTGGGAAGGCTAACTTTCTATGCCCAACCCTCTAAGGATCCTGATATGTTAGAGGATTTTCTGTCCTTTAACTGGATAACTGAGTTGTGAGTCACAGTGATGCTACCCGTTTACAATCTATTGAAGACACGCCCCTTTGCTTTTACTTAGAACCCAATTTTTCATAATCAAACATTTTTCCCAGATACACAAGTGGTTCATAATACATGTACACATCACAGATAAATTTAAGACAGTTCTCTGTTCAAGCCCCATGTTCCTGCGAGTTTGGGTTCAGAAACAACAACATTTTGCGCTTTTAGTGGGTTTTGCTATGGTCGGTTCGGCATCAAATTTTACACAGACCTGCACCCCGTCCCTGAGCACATTACAATAATTTTTCAATTCTCTAATGTAAGCACAGTGTCTGCAGCATTAAGAAATCGCAGGGTTCGGTCTCAGAACATCGTACAGAGTCCTAACACCTCTTAAAATGTGCACAGAAAAATCACAGGAATAATGATATTATTTATATAATTTTGACAATTTCGTATTATGAATTATCCATCTTTTTAAAATTATGCTCTGGCCCAGATGGGCGTGTTTAGGTCCCAAAGCATATGGGGGAATTCCTTGCTCGTCCCCGCCTCCAAGCTCAGCTGGCTCACAGAGGCAGCGCCCCTCCCAATTCCTTCCAAGAGGAAGCCATTTACGACCCCCTGATTTAACAATTGCTTTGAGCCTAGGAAAGTTCATTTCCCTGCAGTCCCAGGTACCCCTCCCCTGATTCAATCAGAGAGGTGTGATCTCCTTTTGGTGGGGCAGCAGAAGGCTTCCCATGGACAGAGGCCTCCTGAACTTTTAATTAAATCAGACTGCCTTCTGGTATTGTTTGTTTGTTGTTTGTTTGTTTATTATTTATAATGCGCCGAAAAGCCCAAGGGTAACATGGCGCTGCAGATACAAGAAATTGCAAGACTTGGTTACAGACAGTAATATATGTACAGGGATGAGTACAGTAATAATATCAATCGGCAGTAGATATAAAATGTATACAGTTAGCAGTTATGTATCCAAGATATTGGGCCTGGGAAGAGTAGGTGTTAAGAATTCTCATTGACCAGCAAGCCTTTGAAGTCCCAGCTAACTCAGGTTCCTTTTCATCTCCTGAAATACAGGTCTCCTGTCAGAGTTCAGATCGCTAGCGCCGGTCAGTGTCAAGTGCCGGTACTGCACCCATTTTGGGAGCTGTCTTGAAATAATACATTTCAAAAAGGGGATTTTACTTGATAGCATATGATCCTTGCTAACATTGTATTGATGTGGATTCTGCAGTAGAGTAATGTAGAACACCGCACCAGAAATTGGATTTTTTGTTTGGTGGTTTCGTGCCCATGATTTTAGCAATTTTTGACATCAATTAAAACGGATTTTGGACAGCACCATATTCCTTTGCACTGGTTTTGCTCTGTGTGCAGCCAAAGGATAGGGTCTGGCAATGGTCCCCTGTATTAACTATCTTGCAATGTTTGAAATAGGCATTTTGAGCTTGCATTCAGAGAAACAAAGGTGATTTCAAAGCACTTTTTGAGCTAACAGGCACTGCTGTTTCTCCTTTGGCATCACGTTTCACTCATGGCGCTTCTGGCCCATCACGCTCGCACTGGTGGGTGGCAGGTCAGGCGACCATTTTGGTGTGCGCAAAAACTGCACAGGTTTCCTGGATTCTGGTGCAAATGTGGTCTTTTCGGCCATCTTGGATTTTCTAAACCCACAGCACCAAATGTTGCAGTATAATAACTCGAACAGGGTCAATACACCTGACAACATCCGAAGTCTCCATTGCTCAGGCAGAGTAGTTTAAGGATGACTTCGTGTTCTGTCACGCTTATCTGAGTCTCTGCAGGAGCAATGGAGTACTGCGGTCCCTTTTCTGGTTCTTCACCAGTGGCGGCTGCTATTATAGGGCGGCAGGGCGCCGCCCCCCCAAAAAAGAAGAAAAGAGAAAAGAAGAAAAAAGTAGAGCAAGATTCAGAAGAATCTCTTCTGAATCTTCTGTATTTCCCAACAGCGCGGGAACGCTGTGGCAACAATACTGTGGCAGCCGGCCCGACGCCCATGACTCCTATGGGCATCGGGCCGGCTGCCACAGCGGGGCGCGTCCTGTTTTACACACTTTTTTACAATAGTAGAGTGCGTGGAGCTCGTAGCTCCACGCACTCTACGTAAGCCCCTTCCATTAGTAGGCTGGCGGGGCGCTTGAGGGGTGGCCCCGCCAGCATAACATGTGCGCAAACAGCGCATGGAAGATTCCTCCCCCCCCTAGCTACAGTAATGTAATTGGCTGTTTTCCAGCCAATGACAAACCTTGCATTGGCTGGCAAACCGCCAATGACATTACAGTATCTATGCAGGTGGCGCAGGGTGTGTACGTGCGCCTGCGCCACCTTCACACTCTTTCTTTGCCCGACGACGAGCGAATCTACAAGCCCATGCACCGGACCGGACCCCTGCTCGGAAGAGACTGACCAGAGACAGCCTGGGCCCTGCCTTGCCTGCGGTAAATTACCACTCCACTTCCTACCCATACCCACTGTTTTGGGTGGCCAAAGGCCCGCGTGTCGTAACACGGCTCCGACGGTCCGCAACTCAGCACTGAGAGACATGCAGGCCAGGGCCTACACGCCTTTCAGTGCTGACTGTAGGGGCCGTGTACAACAATATCGCTGCTTGTGCTTTCTGTGATTTTATTTCACCTTCTTCCTCGCCCCGGCCCTATCTCTTACTCTTTCCCCGGTGTCTCACCCTCGCTCACCCCTCCCTCCCACCCACTCAAGTTCCAGATACTACCAGTGCACAGCCTTGACAGGCTCGTATTCCTACAAGTTGAGCGTAATTCCTTTATCACCCCTCCCTGATTTAGTGCACCCCTATAGGGAATGCCAGACATCTACACGAACCACCTGGAAGCTGGAGAGCATTCAGTTTCACGTCGAAACGCCTGTCTGTTTTGGGAACGTGAGACGGGACATTGTACATACTGCACGTGCATTTTAATGTCGAACGCCTGGTGTATGTGAAAAGGCCGTGGTAAACGTCTGCAGGCCCCGTCCTACGCAGTCGCTACAATGTAAGGGTTTAATATGTTCAAATGAAACAAAGCTGAAACGAGGTTGTGTCAGGCACACATCTATTCATTTGCAGGGATGCCCTGGGAATCTCCCTGGAAGGAATGCTTCCAGGGCAGCGGGCCAGCCTCAGGCATCATTATCTGCAAGTACCTTGAGAGCTTGAACAGATACTAAGCAGAACAAAAAGGCCCGCCTTTGCTTGACGCTGCCTCAAGCACTCTTGGCATGGCTTAATTTATGCCCCGGTGTTCAGGATGAAATATGCCTGTTATGTTTCAGCAGACTCGAAACCTGTGCCCTTTTGGCCCACGGTCAACCTGACTACCAAGTGGCATGCCATTGGCTTACATGTGCCCACGTATAACAAACGCATTGTCCTCAGCACGGGTCTTTCTTTGATGCGCTAATGAATTATATTCTTTAAAAAAAAAGGCTACTTTGCTTCTTTAAAAAAATTAAATCCAAATTTTGTTTTGGGTCAAATATGTGCCGTATCACTTCGCAGCGTGTGAATGCAGGAATTGACACAGGTGGTTTAAAATGCGGAGTCTGACTGCTTCCAGCTTCATTGGGAATTTCTTGGGCTTTCGCGTGATTTACGCTTATGGCTCCTTGGTGAAATTTATGAAGTGAAGTTAGTATGCGGGGAACACAAAAATACTACTAACTGGTCACTGGCAAATCTTTTAGCTTTGACACCATGCTTATAAATCCTTTTTTGTGTGTGTGTGCATAGCGTCCTAATAAATGTATGTGGCTACTGGATGAATCATTTTCAGACGTTAGAGTGTTCCCTTCTGCATTTGTGCTTATGAAAACATCGGTTATAATTTAAGTGACCTGCGCTGTTCTAAAGGATCATTCAGAAAACCTGCGTTTTTCTAAAGCAGGTCTACCTTTGTGGTTTGCTCTTGTTGGTTTCTCATAGCCGAGTCTCATAGGGAAATATCACACATACAGCTCCACAAGCCCTTCGCCTACACACACACACACGCTTATCAAAGGTGTCACATGTTATGAATGAACAATGGATATTTGTAGATGAACATTCACGTCTTCTAGTTTGCTTTACTTTGTACCATGTTTTTTCCATTACTTGGTCCTGAACGTTGGGCTGACTTAGTTGCTTCTAAAAACTGGAATCAGGTGTAATGTGATTTTATGTGGAATAAAAATGGCTGCCACTGCCAATGTTGTATGCCGCCATCTTCTCTTGTTTTGAAAGTTTTGTTTCCGATGAAAGGAATTTGGTGTTGTCCCTGCTATCTGGTCCTACAGTGATCACACACTCATATGGATTGAGAGGGAAGGAAGCCAAGCTGGTGCTAGTTAGAAAAGACTGTCAAAATTGATGTGTAACATTGACCTTGAGGCAATGTTGTGAAGCAGTGCCAGAGTGCCAGTCAGAAGGCCCTTGTTTGTCTCCAGGAGGTGATCTCCCCCAATTTTGTATTATACCACAACATTCGTTATTGATCCAGTATATTTTAGTCTGTTCTACTTCATTTTGAAATATGGGACACAGTTAATATGAAGAATGCCCTGCAGTATTACAAAATAATTCACAAACAAACTTTCCATCAAGATCCGCTATTAGCCCAGTATTAGACATCCAATGTGGGCATGTGCCAACATAACCACTCTCCATAGGCCTCACTGCAGATTTCTGACGCTCAAGAGGAAGGGGTGCACCAATGCAACCTTTCATGTCAAGGACAAACGTTATAAAGTTGGGTGAGAGTGTGATATCTTTTAGGACCATGGGGTCCGTTGCAACTTAAGTATATTATGACAAACAGTTGTGTACAAATGCCCATCCAGCACTAAGAGAAAGCGTGCAGATGGTATTAGAAAATAGCTCATGCTGCGCCACCACAAGTGTTTTTGCAGGCGCGTGGGTCACCCACCCATCCCCCTCCCTTGTTAAATGGTGGGAGGGTATGTTCAATTAGGCATGTTATTGACTCAGAGGAAACAATTGTGATGCCAAACGATATTTAGCAGGACTGTCCAGTGCTCTGTGGGGTGAAGAGTCAATGAGCATTTATCTTCTGGCAAAGGCAAAGCTTCCATAGAGGAAAAGGCATCGACAGGTTTACCTATCCAAGGACAGGTCTTCAAACAGGTACAGTCACTTGTTCCCCGGTGTCTCACCCTCACCCCTCCCTCCTCCCCACTCAAGTTCCAGATACTACCAGTGCCACTACTACCGGTGCAGTACTTTCACCAACCTGTGGCCAGCTGATCACTGCATCTTCTTGTGTACGCCACGCTGAAATGACAAAAACGGGTTTGCATCATGGAACAGTAGACAGTGAACGGTTCACTGTCTACTGTTCCATTATGCAAACTGTGAACGGCAAATGGAGTACAGGGACAGGCAAGCCGGTGTGATGTTGTTTTATTCACTACTAGTACCATACTGTAGCAAGAAACAAGTGCATCTCTGGATAAGTCATTTGATGTACCTGATATGGGGAAACAAGCACTGACGCTATGGCTGCTCAATTGCACTAAAGCACCACCTGGAAGCTACCCAAATTGTCAGTGTCAGATCGATGGTGAAAGTACATAGCAGCTAAATAAGAAGGTGCTACCTTTTCTGTTTGTAAGTGTGATTCCACAGTTAAATGCCAGACTATAAAGTGGTCCTAAGCTTACGGCTTGAATGAAGAGGGACCTTTTAAATGATTAAGTGTGTGGCGGCGGAGGGGCAGTCAAAAAACAATGATGTAATGAGAAGACAGACTAAAAGACCCTCTCCGTACAAGTAGTCAGCACACTATCACTTGTGGTCTCTTGTTTGGGTGGAGTAATTGATGCTTTGCTCGGCCAGAGGTTCCAACTGTCCAGACATCAAGAGGCCGCCTAACTAACTTTGCTCTCACTGGCAAGGGTAGAGTAGTTTAACCCAGGCGGGTGGGGGGCAGTAGGTCCATGTATGGGTCCCCTACCCTCTTTCATATCCTGCGTTCTCTTGCTGTCCAACCTCTGCACGAGACAGGAGGGGAGTGCTGCATGAAAGGCCACCCCTGCCACTCATGGGGCTCTGGCCCCTATCTCTGTGCAGTGTGGCTGGGGAATGGAAGGGGGGGGTAACTGCAAGGTTTTTCTTCTCCTCTCCGACTTGTGCCCTAATAATGACTCATAGAAGAAGCGTAATGCAACAGCCCGCTCTCGCCTTTAGATCCCCGATAGTCACTATTCCACCACTTTTTAGTAAAGGCAGAGGTGCTGCGAATGTAGGTGGCTCCCTGGGCCTGCATGAGAGTTATAGCAGAGATGCTGCACTCCTCTCCACTCAATCTAATGGATAAATGATACCAATGATTGGCATTCGATGCAAGCTATTCCCAATACAAGCTGCTGTAAAATACACTATTACACTTGCACACGTAAGAATAGTGTACCACCATTAATATGCAAAACCGAATGCTTTTTTCATATTTCGGTGGGTTTTTTGGACAGTAAATTGCACATTTTGTAGGCCATTTTTCCAAAAATTTCACGGGGGGAGAACCCCCCCGCACCTCCCTTGGGAGGGTGGGCTCACGCGCTGTGCGCGCTCGCTACTAAATTCGCCCTTGGAAATGTACGCCCCACTAGCTTTAAAACTCACCAGCCGCCACTGTTCTTCACCACCCCTTGGTTAGTGGGAAGTCAGGCCTGCCAAAAGAGTGAATGGTTAGGATTGTTTTAAAGGGGTTGCCTGACCCTCCTCCTCTCCCAACACACTTAGATGCCTAATTTACTACAGTTCGTGTCTCACCTGTGTGTTTATTTTAGTGTGCACTCCATCCTGCTCGTGCAGGGGTGCTATTTTCTGGGTGGTGCCTCGGGTGTTGCTGTTCTTGAGAGCTGCCTCCAGCAGTTCGCTGTTTACTTTCAAAGAGTTTCTGCAAACCCAGTTGCTGCACTGGATTGTTAGTTCGGGTAAATTCAGGTAAGTTCAGGTAAGTGGTCTTGTAACACCACTAGTGCTAGGTTTGTAGAGTCACCAAGTCCGTGACTAACCAGTTACCTCACTCGGGTTAATCAATGAAATATTTCAGTTCTGCTGTAGCGCATGCTGACTTGTGGCCAGTTACAGCACTGGACTGTATCAATAGCTGTGTGCAGAGATGGCGATCGGAAGAGTTCTAACTGCTTTCCTCTTTTCTTGCAGGGTTCCCAGAGTCAGGTGAATTGTGCGAGAAATGATGGACAAGCTGGTTCCTGCTTCGAGCAATGCTTGCGGTAGGTTTCACAGTTCTGCCTTAAAGCATGCTGAAGCAGAGATTTGCATGCGGGCAAAACTCACTGCAAAACTAAATGCTTTCTCTCTTCTTCTCGTTCCAGGATCAGAGCCAATGATGCGAGCGTTGACTCCGGCCAAGGAAAAGAAACTGGATCGGGAAACTGAAGGCTGAAGACTGGGCGGCGGTAAGCGTGTGCTCTTAAGCTTACAGAAAGCACACGAAGCACGGGCTGATCTCCGGGCATGGCTTTTAAAGGCAGCCATGCCCAAAGACTACAATGCACTGATTTCTTCAGAATGTCACCCAATGTCCATATTGGATTTTCAGAAAGTGAATTAAAAGCATGGTTGAACAGAAAACATAGTGTGCAACTTCCTATGTGATGGGAGTGTTAGTCCCAATTAACTGATGTGAGTGTTTTAACTGCCAAGCTTTCACCCACATGGCCCCTACCCGATTTCCCCACCTGCCCCCATGTGCTTGTGCTAAAGGGGAGAGAGGTTTATATGGGAGCCTGAGGTTAGTAATCATGACAGTCACGTAATTGTATCAACGCCCTGAGAATGTAGAGCTGTCAAAAATAATCAAGTCCGAGACATCAATGGTGATGAGAACCCTTCTCCATTCTTGAAAATCAACCTTCCTCACAGTCTTAGTTGGCAATCCACACTGGAAGGGAACTCCCTAAAATGTTACACTAATCCAAAATCAGAAGAAACCTTGAGTCCAGTGAAACCCGACAATGAAGATTCTGCTCAAAGTCTGATGGACATTCGGAAAAAGGGCAAGCAGTTGTTTTTCCACATCCAGTTAAATGGGGGGGAGAAAGCAGTGCTCGCCAGGGTATGCCTGAATAATTGAAGGAGCTTCATCAGCGAAGAATTATCAGGAAACTCCCAAAAGATCACACCATCCCCACATTTAAATTGATAGACAAATGGGAAGTAGGGCTGGAAACGCCAAATTCCAAACATCTTCTATCTAGCAGGTGTTTGCTAAAAAAGTCCATTGGCAACAAAAGCATTGACCATAATCATTAGGTTGTGAGAGATGACCCTTCTGCCTTTTATCTGTGAAGGGACATTCTGAACCGATTTTAAATCAATTTGCACCTAATTAATAATAAAGCCTGGTCCGGACTGGGGAGTAACCCCATGGGCTTTGACAACATTGAAAAAGCATTCCGGTCAGCTCAATTGCTGCCTTATGCGATTGATGTTCAAGTGCGCGAGAAGGTTACCATCCGAGGACAGGTGCGACAATTTACTCTTCCCCTTAAAATTAAGTGAGGACAGATACTCAAACATCAGGACGCATATATAAATCTAAATTCCCATCTCCAACAACAAGGTTTATATTTAAATCCGATACCTCTAGTAGACCTAGAATACAACACCATTTGAATATTGGTGGATAGCAGCGACCCTCAAAGTATCACTTTGAGGCAGACACCTTTTTTGGAATTGCGGTTGATGCCCAACATTATTCTATTGATTTAGGTAATTAAATCATATGACCAATCCCAAATCACTGTTTAGACATCAGCAAAAGTATTCCTCCAAAAGTATGGGGGAATTTCCTGGTGCACTCTTCCTGCTCCTATGGTGTAAAAGAGGTGACCTGTGACATAAGGAGGGAGGAGGTAGTGTTCAGAGTCAAGCACCACTACCTCAAATCCCCTGTCCAGGTCAATACCATCAATAGAGATCTCTTCACCCAACTAGAGGATACCACTGAAATTGCAAAGCCCAAAGTCTTTTCAGGTTTCAAGCAGATGGTTGAGGAAAGGATCAATCTTGCTGATGCCTGTGAGACCGACCGAGGAGCAAAGACAAAAGCCTATACTGTGGATAATCTGGTCACTTCCTGGAATTCCAAGATTTATTTTAGTGGACTCATAAGAATTTGGACGCACATCCATTCATTCAACCAGCATTCCCACTGACCCCTAGATGGCTCCCGTATTTGTGAAACAAAACCGGTTACCTCTCGCATCCATGGAGATGCTGACAGAGATAATTAAGAATTTAGAATCCCATGTGATAATTCGTCCAATCCACATTACCTTCAACAACCCGGTACTGGGAATCCTTAGATGGCCCCTTCTCTACATTGATCAGGGACTGGCCCAGATTCAAGGGTCAATGGTGTATACTGCCATTGACCAGACCAACAGTTACTGGGCAGTACCCGTGATTAGGGAATGTTAGGCGGAAACCTGTGCAGTTCCCTCTGGGACCACTGCAAAAGATTTAGGACTACAGGTGTTTGGCGGTGAACCCACTTGGTAGCAGTCTGTACCACACAGATTCACTTGGTAGCTGTGGCTGAGCATTCAGAAATCCCTCAAGAAGAGTTGAGCAGTATGTGGAGTATACAAAATAGGGCAATTCTTTCCAGCAATACAAGCAAACACGCAACGAGGCTTAGTGTAAAGATATTAAGGTATTTATTTATAACGAAACATCTATGAAAAACACTATGGCGAATTCACGGCAAACAAATCAAACACAATGACTCTACGAAGAAGAAACGATCAATCCCCCTAGCAATATTTCGACAAGTCTAGGTTCTACCGGCACCACTTATTTACAGACAGAGGTGTACACCTCAACCTAGATGACACTCTAATATTAGTTAGGACGGGAGAGAAAAAGATAGGCAGGTTATGAAATCAACACAGTTCAATACTTCACGGGCAAGATGTACGGTAAGAAGGCAAGAACCACAATAGGTCGTAAAGTTCAGAGGCCAGGCCCACTCGGAGAGAGGCAAGGCGCGATGTCCCAAAGAGTCTCTAGTGGAGATGCATTCAAGTCTTTGTAGCAAATTGTTATCGGCAGATTGAACCAGTTCAGAACAATAAATGAGAAAAGCTTGGAGGCGAGCCAACGGAACGGAGAGGATTAAGACACCTCACTCGAACCGATCGAAAGGGAAGCCAGGCGGACACGGTACCTTGTTGTGGAGGGCAGCTCCGGCGGGGGCAGTTGTTCCTGGTGGTGGATGCACGTCGGGTCTTTGCCAAGAGTAGAGATGATCTTGTCGTCGAAGGAAAGTGAAGTCCGGTGCACCACCAGGGAAGAGACCAGCCGCGGAGTGCTCCGTCACAAGGCACCACCTTTTGGTCGCGGTACAGGGGTAGTGGCTATCCGGTTGCCGAGGTGCTCTGCACGGGCAATTCGACCACTGCGTCCTGAGGCAAATAAAAAGCAAAGGGGACTGGTTGTTCCCACCAGTCAGGGGAAGAGACTCTCCGGCAGGGAGATCTCCTCTGTCGTCGGGATGTGGTGAGTCGGTTCCGCAGGGCTCCACCGGAGGTGTCGTCGTGCAGGTCGGCTCAGCGTTAACCTCGTCGGATTCCTAGGTCCTGTGGCGACTTCTGAAGATCCAGTCCCAAAAGCCCTGCTTTTATGCAGAAAACCCCCATTCATTCAGCCTAGCTGTCAATCAACACATGCTAAGTGGTGAGCGGGAAGGCTCACCTCTTGGGCCAATCACTCCAGAGTGCGACCGGAGTTGGCAAGGCAACTCGGTCCAGGGTGCCTAAACCCCCTCCCACACCCCTGTGGTAACCCAGACAGAATGGCACCATTTTGGAGGGTCTCTGTACAGAGCCCGCCAAAAGTGGAACAAAGGGCTCGACCTTTGGTTTAGGAGTCACAGAGATGAACACAGACGCCATTTTACAAACCGAGTTCTGGCAGAAAATACCATCCGATAAACTTATTTAAGATAAGTAGATCGGTGGTACGTTAGAGATTAACGAGAAAAAGTATCAATCTCCAACAATGGGACGAATCCCATAGGGTTATGTTCGGGGTCGAACATAACAAGTAGTTTCCACTGCCACCAGCCAAAACTCGACGAGGGGGGACGGGACAGTACCCCCTCGAGTAACAGATCCAGGAGTAATCGAATTACCCCTACTAGTACGTCCACAATAAGATGGTTGGTACTAGTTCTGTTAGTAAATTTAGGTCTAGTAAAGCCAATGGTGACTTTACATGCCCGGGGAGACAGTAGTCAGTCCCCGGGTATGGAGTCTATGGTGGAGGTCCGCTAGGACGCCCCAGTGTTACGGCACGTAGGGTGCGGTGTAACACACATAGAAAAACATATGAGACCCTATGGAGTTAAAGACCCCATAGCCCATAGAACACATTGACATTCAAAGGAATTACACACATTCATGTCCAAGAGTGGGAGGAAAAGAGTCTCACTCTTGGCAGGATGGAAAAAAACAAACTCCAGAAATCCAGCAAAGCTGCTGGGGGACTCACTAGGTTAGGAAATTCAGCCTAAACAGAGAATTATCCCTAACACTCGCCCCCCCAGACTAAGGGACAGGAGGATTTAATCCACTCCTGGATGAATCTCATACCTCTAGTCGATGACATACATCCTAGAGAGACCATCAGCATTTTGGTGGTGACACCCTGACCTGTGCTCAATGGTGAAATCAAACCCTTGCAGGCAGATCGACCATCTCAATAGTTTTGGGTTTTCCCCTTTCATTTGCATTAACCATCTCAAGGGTTGGTGGTCAGTCTGAATGACAAAAGTAGAACCATACAAGTACGGCCTAAACTTCTTCAGAGCCCACACGATAGCAAAGCACTCTCTTTCGATTGTTGCCCACCTTGTTTCAGGATCCTTCAGCTTGCGGCTGATGAAGCAAACGGGGTGCTCCCTAACTTTCCCATCCAGTTGACTGAGTACGGCACCTATCCCTACATTGGAAGCATCTGTCTGCACAATGAAGTGTTGGCGGTAATCAGGAGCTCTGAGTACTGGGGCTTGGCAAAGAGCCTTTTTCAGGTTTTCAAAAGCCTGATTGCACTCCACATTCCATTTAACCTTTTTAGGAAATTTGGGCGAGGAGATGACATTCAGTGGAGAAGCTATGGTCCCATAGTTCTCTATGAAATTCCTGTAATACCCAGTGAGGCCTAGGAAGGCTCTCAACTGGGTTTGAGTAGTCGGTGTTGTCCAATTTTGCACAGCTTCAATTTTACTGAGCAAAGGCCTTATTTCTCCACCGCCTACCTCATGCCCAAGATAGACTACCTTACGCTGTCCAATTTGGCATTTGCTCGCCTTTATGGTCAGATTGGCTCGTCCAAGAGCCTGCAAAACATCTCTCAGGTGGGTTACATGTTCTTCCCAGGAATTGCTGAACACTGCGATGTCATCCAAGTATGCCATGCAGAAGTCCTCCATCCCATTCAGAACCTGGTTTACCATCTGTTGAAACGTAGCAGGTGCATTCTTCAATCCGAAAGGCATTACCTTAAACTGGTATAGGCCACCGGGGGTAGAAAATGCAGTTTTCTCCTTGGCATGGTCTGTCAGGGCTATTTGCCAATAGCCTGACGTCAAGTCAAATGTGCTGAGGAACTTGGCGGCAAAAACAAAGAGGTGATGGCTGGAGGGTTTAGACTTAATCTTAACCACTGGCAATGCTCTGGGCAACCCTCCAGACCACCGTTCTTCGCCTGCCAAGCCATTACAGAAGGGAAAGACCATATGCAAATCAGGCTTGGCCCCACCCCAAAAGGGGCAGTCCAGCCCGAACTGCTAGGCCACATCCCTTCTGCACGAGACCACAAGCATCCCCAAACATGTTTCGCCCTTGTTGGGGCTCATCAGTGAGGAGTAGCTTGGGTCTCTAGGCCCAGCAGGCACGGGACCCACGTCTGGGCATACCCGTCCCACTCGGGGTGACATAGCAAAAACAAAGAGGTGATGGCTGGAGGGTTTAGACTTAATCTTAACCACTGGCAATGCTCTGGGCAACCCTCCAGACCACCGTTCTTCGCCTGCCAAGCCATTACAGAAGGGAAAGACCATATGCAAAACAGGCTTGGCCCCACCCCAAAAGGGGCAGTCCAGCCCGAACTGATAGGCCACATCCCTTCTGCACGAGACCACAAGCATCCCCAAACATGTTTCGCCCTTGTTGGGGCTCATCAGTGAGGAGTAGCTTGGGTCTCTAGGCCCAGCAGGCACGGGACCCACGTCTGGGCATACCCGTCCCACTCGGGGTGACATAGCAAAAACGTGGGTCCCGAGTCTGCCGGGCCTAGAGACCCAAGCTACTCCTCACTGATGACGCCCAACAAGGCTGAAACATGTCTGGGGATGCTTGTGGTCTCGTGCAGAAGGGATGTGACCTAGCAGTTCGGGCTGGACTGCCCCTTTTGGGGTAGGACCATGCCTGATTTGCATATGGTTTTTCCCCTTCTGTAATGGCTTGGCAGACTGAAAAACGATGGTCTGGAGGGTTGCCCAGAGCTTTGCCCGTGGTTATGATTTATTCAAAACCTTCCAGCCATCACCTTTTCGTTTTGCTAAAGTCACCCCGAGTGGGACGGGTATGCCCAGACGTGGGTCCCGAGTCTGCCGGGCCTAGAGACCCAAGCTACTCCTCACTGATGACGCCCAACAAGGCTGAAACATGTCTGGGGATGCTTGTGGTCTCGTGCAGAAGGGATGTGACCTAGCAGTTCGGGCTGGACTGCCCCTTTTGGGGTAGGACCATGCCTGATTTGCATATGGTTTTTCCCCTTCTGTAATGGCTTGGCAGACTGAAAAACGATGGTCTGGAGGGTTGCCCAGAGCTTTGCCCGTGGTTATGATTTATTCAAAACCTTCCAGCCATCACCTTTTCGTTTTGCTAAAGTCACCCCGAGTGGGACGGGTATGCCAAGACGTGGGTCCCGAGTCTGCCGGGCCTAGAGACCCAAGCTACTCCTCACTGATGACGCCCAACAAGGCTGAAACATGTCTGGGGATGCTTGTGGTCTCGTGCAGAAGGGATGTGACCTAGCAGTTCGGGCTGGACTGCCCCTTTTGGGGTAGGACCATGCCTGATTTGCATATGGTTTTTCCCCTTCTGTAATGGCTTGGCAGACTGAAAAACGATGGTCTGGAGGGTTGCCCAGAGCTTTGCCCGTGGTTATGATTTATTCAAAACCTTCCAGCCATCACCTTTTCGTTTTGCTAAAGTCACCCCGAGTGGGACGGGTATGCCCAGACGTGGGTCCCGAGTCTGCCGGGCCTAGAGACCCAAGCTACTCCTCACTGTTGACGCCCAACAAGGCTGAAACATGTCTGGGGATGCTTGTGGTCTCGTGCAGAAGGGATGTGACCTAGCAGTTCGGGCTGGACTGCCCCTTTTGGGGTAGGACCATGCCTGATTTGCATATGGTTTTTCCCCTTCTGTAATGGCTTGGCAGACTGAAAAACGATGGTCTGGAGGGTTGCCCAGAGCTTTGCCCGTGGTTATGATTTATTCAAAACCTTCCAGCCATCACCTTTTCGTTTTGCTAAAGTCACCCCGAGTGGGACGGGTATGCCCAGACGTGGGTCCCGAGTCTGCCGGGCCTAGAGACCCAAGCTACTCCTCACTGATGACGCCCAACAAGGCTGAAACATGTCTGGGGATGCTTGTGGTCTCGTGCAGAAGGGATGTGACCTAGCAGTTCGGGCTGGACTGCCCCTTTTGGGGTAGGACCATGCCTGATTTGCATATGGTTTTTCCCCTTCTGTAATGGCTTGGCAGACTGAAAAACGATGGTCTGGAGGGTTGCCCAGAGCTTTGCCCGTGGTTATGATTTATTCAAAACCTTCCAGCCATCACCTTTTCGTTTTGCTAAAGTCACCCCGAGTGGGACGGGTATGCCCAGACGTGGGTCCCGAGTCTGCCGGGCCTAGAGACCCAAGCTACTCCTCACTGATGACGCCCAACAAGGCTGAAACATGTCTGGGGATGCTTGTGGTCTCGTGCAGAAGGGATGTGACCTAGCAGTTCGGGCTGGACTGCCCCTTTTGGGGTAGGACCATGCCTGATTTGCATATGGTTTTTCCCCTTCTGTAATGGCTTGGCAGACTGAAAAACGATGGTCTGGAGGGTTGCCCAGAGCTTTGCCCGTGGTTATGATTTATTCAAAACCTTCCAGCCATCACCTTTTCGTTTTGCTAAAGTCACCCCGAGTGGGACGGGTATGCCCAGACGTGGGTCCCGAGTCTGCCGGGCCTAGAGACCCAAGCTACTCCTCACTGATGGCGCCCAACAAGGCTGAAACATGTCTGGGGATGCTTGTGGTCTCGTGCAGAAGGGATGTGACCTAGCAGTTCGGGCTGGACTGCCCCTTTTGGGGTAGGACCATGCCTGATTTGCATATGGTTTTTCCCCTTCTGTAATGGCTTGGCAGACTGAAAAACGATGGTCTGGAGGGTTGCCCAGAGCTTTGCCCGTGGTTATGATTTATTCAAAACCTTCCAGCCATCACCTTTTCGTTTTGCTAAAGTCACCCCGAGTGGGACGGGTATGCCCAGACGTGGGTCCCGAGTCTGCCGGGCCTAGAGACCCAAGCTACTCCTCACTGATGACGCCCAACAAGGCTGAAACATGTCTGGGGATGCTTGTGGTCTCGTGCAGAAGGGATGTGACCTAGCAGTTCGGGCTGGACTGCCCCTTTTGGGGTAGGACCATGCCTGATTTGCATATGGTTTTTCCCCTTCTGTAATGGCTTGGCAGACTGAAAAACGATGGTCTGGAGGGTTGCCCAGAGCTTTGCCCGTGGTTATGATTTATTCAAAACCTTCCAGCCATCACCTTTTCGTTTTGCTAAAGTCACCCCGAGTGGGACGGGTATGCCCAGACGTGGGTCCCGAGTCTGCCGGGCCTAGAGACCCAAGCTACTCCTCACTGATGACGCCCAACAAGGCTGAAACATGTCTGGGGATGCGTGTGGTCTCGTGCAGAAGGGATGTGACCTAGCAGTTCGGGCTGGACTGCCCCTTTTGGGGTAGGACCATGCCTGATTTGCATATGGTTTTTCCCCTTCTGTAATGGCTTGGCAGACTGAAAAACGATGGTCTGGAGGGTTGCCCAGAGCTTTGCCCGTGGTTATGATTTATTCAAAACCTTCCAGCCATCACCTTTTCGTTTTGCTAAAGTCACCCCGAGTGGGACGGGTATGCCCAGACGTGGGTCCCGAGTCTGCCGGGCCTAGAGACCCAAGCTACTCCTCACTGATGACGCCCAACAAGGCTGAAACATGTCTGGGGATGCTTGTGGTCTCGTGCAGAAGGGATGTGACCTAGCAGTTCGGGCTGGACTGCCCCTTTTGGGGTAGGACCATGCCTGATTTGCATATGGTTTTTCCCCTTCTGTAATGGCTTGGCAGACTGAAAAACGATGGTCTGGAGGGTTGCCCAGAGCTTTGCCCGTGGTTATGATTTATTCAAAACCTTCCAGCCATCACCTTTTCGTTTTGCTAAAGTCACCCCGAGTGGGACGGGTATGCCCAGACGTGGGTCCCGAGTCTGCCGGGCCTAGAGACCCAAGCTACTCCTCACTGATGACGCCCAACAAGGCTGAAACATGTCTGGGGATGCTTGTGGTCTCGTGCAGAAGGGATGTGACCTAGCAGTTCGGGCTGGACTGCCCCTTTTGGGGTAGGACCATGCCTGATTTGCATATGGTTTTTCCCCTTCTGTAATGGCTTGGCAGACTGAAAAACGATGGTCTGGAGGGTTGCCCAGAGCTTTGCCCGTGGTTATGATTTATTCAAAACCTTCCAGCCATCACCTTTTCGTTTTGCTAAAGTCACCCCGAGTGGGACGGGTATGCCCAGACGTGGGTCCCGAGTCTGCCGGGCCTAGAGACCCAAGCTACTCCTCACTGATGACGCCCAACAAGGCTGAAACATGTCTGGGGATGCTTGTGGTCTCGTGCAGAAGGGATGTGACCTAGCAGTTCGGGCTGGACTGCCCCTTTTGGGGTAGGACCATGCCTGATTTGCATATGGTTTTTCCCCTTCTGTAATGGCTTGGCAGACTGAAAAACGATGGTCTGGAGGGTTGCCCAGAGCTTTGCCCGTGGTTATGATTTATTCAAAACCTTCCAGCCATCACCTTTTCGTTTTGCTAAAGTCACCCCGAGTGGGACGGGTATGCCCAGACGTGGGTCCCGAGTCTGCCGGGCCTAGAGACCCAAGCTACTCCTCACTGATGACGCCCAACAAGGCTGAAACATGTCTGGGGATGCTTGTGGTCTCGTGCAGAAGGGATGTGACCTAGCAGTTCGGGCTGGACTGCCCCTTTTGGGGTAGGACCATGCCTGATTTGCATATGGTTTTTCCCCTTCTGTAATGGCTTGGCAGACTGAAAAACGATGGTCTGGAGGGTTGCCCAGAGCTTTGCCCGTGGTTATGATTTATTCAAAACCTTCCAGCCATCACCTTTTCGTTTTGCTAAAGTCACCCCGAGTGGGACGGGTATGCCCAGACGTGGGTCCCGAGTCTGCCGGGCCTAGAGACCCAAGCTACTCCTCACTGATGACGCCCAACAAGGCTGAAACATGTCTGGGGATGCTTGTGGTCTCGTGCAGAAGGGATGTGACCTAGCAGTTCGGGCTGGACTGCCCCTTTTGGGGTAGGACCATGCCTGATTTGCATATGGTTTTTCCCCTTCTGTAATGGCTTGGCAGACTGAAAAACGATGGTCTGGAGGGTTGCCCAGAGCTTTGCCCGTGGTTATGATTTATTCAAAACCTTCCAGCCATCACCTTTTCGTTTTGCTAAAGTCACCCCGAGTGGGACGGGTATGCCCAGACGTGGGTCCCGAGTCTGCCGGGCCTAGAGACCCAAGCTACTCCTCACTGATGACGCCCAACAAGGCTGAAACATGTCTGGGGATGCTTGTGGTCTCGTGCAGAAGGGATGTGACCTAGCAGTTCGGGCTGGACTGCCCCTTTTGGGGTAGGACCATGCCTGATTTGCATATGGTTTTTCCCCTTCTGTAATGGCTTGGCAGACTGAAAAACGATGGTCTGGAGGGTTGCCCAGAGCTTTGCCCGTGGTTATGATTTATTCAAAACCTTCCAGCCATCACCTTTTCGTTTTGCTAGAGGAACTTGGCGGCGCCAAGTTTATCCACCAACTCATCTGTTCTTGGCAAAGGGTGGGCATCAGTCTTGGTGACTGCATTAAGATCTCTATAATCCACGCAGAATCTAAGTTCTTTAGATCCGGCCTTTGGTACTAACACAACTGGGCTAGACCATGGACTAGTAGAGGGCTCTATTACCCCAAGATCAAGCATCTTGCTGACCTCACCTTTGATGTGGGTTCGTACGTTTTCTGACATGCAGTATCCTCTGCTTTTGACTGGCAGACAGTCACCAGTGAGTATGTCGTGCTGGCCCCAAAGGGTCAAGCCTGGTGAAAGCGAGAACAGAGAGGCAAACTGATTCAGATTTGCACTCTTATTGTTGCTCGGGTGTCAGATTGGAGGAGAGATTTACTCCTTCAATTATTTCATCTAAAGGTAAGCCTCTGAGGAGATCCGGAAGAGCTTCACTCTCTTCTTCTTCCTCAGATGACGTGAGAAGCAATGCTCCTACATCAGGTCGTGAGACATACGCTTTAAGTCGGTTGGTGTGAAAGACTGTCGGAGCCTCCTTGGGATTGCCCAAGTCCACCAGATAGTTAACCTCTCCGAGTTTACCCACGACTCGGAAGGGTCCCATCCACTTATCTTGCAAGGCCCTCTGCCTTGTTGGGATCATAACGAGAACGAGCTGGTCTTGAGCGAACTCAACCATGTTAGCCTTTTGATCGTGCCAGTGCTTGACCAATGCTTGTCCAGCTTTCAAGTTATCGCTTGCTTCCGTCATCATGTGTGACATTCTCCTCCGGAGACCTATCACGTAGTCAGTCACTCTGACTGGCTTGGGGGAAGGAGCACTCTCCAACCCTTCCTTAATCAGGGCCAATGGACCTCTGACGGGATGACCATAGAGTAGTTCGAAGGGCGAGTAACCTACGCCCTCCTGAGGGACTTCTCTATAAGCAAAGATAAGGCATGGCAGTAGAAAGTCCCACTTACGCTTAAGGGGTTCCTCTAAAGCACCTATCATGCTCTTCATGGTTCGGTTGAACCGTTCTACCAACCCATTGGTTTGTGGGTGGTAAGCTGTTGAGAACTTGTAAGTAACTCCACAGGTTTTCCACATGGCTTTCATGTAGTGGGACATAAAGTTTGACCCCCTATCAGAGATTACTTCCTTAGGAAACCCGACCCTAGTAAAAATACCAAGGAGGGTCTTAGCCACAGCCGGGGCTGTAACAGTCCTCATAGGAATTGCCTCAGGATACCTAGTAGCATGGTCTACTACAACAAGTATAAACCTGTTGCCTGAGGAGGTTGGAGGATCAAGGGGACCAACGATGTCAATCCCTACTCTCTCAAATGGGACTCCCACGACTGGGAGAGGCACTAAAGGTGCCACATTCTTGGAGCCAACCTTACCAGAGATCTGGCAGGTGTGGCAGCTCCTGCAGTGATTTCTACTTCGGCCCCCATCTTTGGCCAATAGAAGTAGAGAGAGAGCCTTTCCTTAGTCTTCTTGAAACTCAAGTGACCAGCCAAAGGAATCTCGTGGGCTAACTGCAAGAACTGTGGTCTGTTCTCTTGGGGTACTACAAGTCGTTTGTAGTCTCCAGGTGCAGACTCGGTTGGTTCACTGTAGAAGAGGCCATCTTCCCAGTGCAACCTGTATTTCCCAGGCTCTTGCCCTTCAGCCTGAGCTTCTGCCTGGTGGCGAAGACCTTCCAGAGTTGGACATTCTCTCTGTCCCTTACTTCAGTCTGCCCTGCTGGGTCCACCTTCTGCCAGTAAAGACTGCAGCTCAGGATGGTCAACAGGATCCAGATCTCCAATGAGTTCCTGGCCTTCCATTAGCTCTTCCTCAGGGTCTAATTCTACCACACAGGGTTGTACCTCCCTCTCAGCCTCGGCTGGAGGTGGAGTTACGGGTGTAACTTTGGACAACCGCGGGGAAGTCTCTGTTGGCTGCACTGGAATGCTGGCTGCTGGTTTCGGGATAGAAGTCTTAGGTTTCCCTTTCGCTTCTGATTTCTTGGAGACAGCGGCCGACAATTCCAGTGGAGCAGGAGTGATTTCTTTCTTCATCATCTCCTGGAGAGTACCGCGCATGGTCCTCTCTCTGGCAGGTGTGGTTAGCTCCTGTAACCGTTTACTAGG
The DNA here is from genome assembly GCF_040938575.1 of Ambystoma mexicanum. Lineage (NCBI taxonomy): Eukaryota > Metazoa > Chordata > Amphibia > Caudata > Ambystomatidae > Ambystoma > Ambystoma mexicanum. Next base: position 219,044,897 of record NC_090936.1, on the reverse strand, counting down.
AGGTCTGGGAGTATGCGATACAACTCCGAGAGTTTTCAAATCGTTACCCAACAGTACGCGTCCTGGCACCTCACTCTGTATGCTGACAGGTATCTTCACAGTCATGTCGTTACACTGGATGAGAACTGGTAATTGGGGAAGCATCTGCACAGGCCCTCCAGCTAACTTGGTGAGGCGTTTGGGTGCCTTAGCAACATCCTCAGCCTGAACAAACGATTTATCCACCACAGTTATGCTGGCCCCAGTGTCCCTAATGGCAGGAGTCTCCTGACCATTCACCTGGACACTGTCCTTATAATACTCTTTAGTATTATCGGGGATAGAATTATAGACATCTAAATTCTGTTGTTCCCACAACCCCAGAGATACTAAAGAAACACTGGCTGAGACTCCAATGGGTTTGTCAGCTAGCAGTAGAAAGTTTCCACTTGCCATTTGGACTTCCTCCTCTGGAGCGAAGGCTAAGGAGACAAGCTGGACCCCTGAAGGTTTACCCTTACATCTGGGATCTCCTTTCACGTGATCAGTCGAGCCACAAACAAAGCATTTACCGAATGCTTTCTGGAATGGTGGCTTGTTCTGACCTCCTTCTGGTTTGGCACCAGAAGACACACTATTCTGCTGTGGTTTTCCTTGTGGCTTACCCTTCTGGTTTTGTTTGGGGCCCTCTTTGGAATGTGAGTTATTAGAATTCTCTTTTGAGTCTTTTTTAGGCTGTTTTCCCTCATCCTTTTTCTGAGTTGCCCCAGAATCCTTATGAGTAGCCCTGTTGGCATTCCACAAGTCAGCAGCCTTAGCTAGCTCCCTGGAATCCAATTCCCTCGAATCAGCCAAGTGCTGTCTGAGCTCAGGAGAACAGGCATCATAAATAGACTCCAACATAAAAAGATTCCTCATACCCTCATAAGTGTTCACTTTGTAACCCTTAACCCATCCCTCTAAGTTTTTCAACCCTTCACTCACCCAGGTAGCCCAAGGGGTACCATCATGCTTTTTGAGGGTTCTAAACCTCTTAAGATACTGGGAAGGGGTCTTCCCGAATCTAGCTATTAAAGCTAGCTTCACACTTTCGTAATCCGTCTTATCCGCCTCCCCCAACTCCATTACCACATCAGTCGCAACAGGAGGGAGCCTAGAGAACAACCAGGGAAGCAAAGCATTCCCGGTGATGTCCTGGAGCCCATGATTGTATTCAAACAGTTTCAACCAATCCAACACATCCAATCTCGGTTCATACATACCCACTAATTCCTTCGGCATCCGGGGTCTTTTGGTACTGGAGCTCCTAGAGGAACCGTAGGAGAGAGAAGCATTGTCCATAGACAACTTTTTCATCTCTAACTCGTGATTAAGTTCTATTTCCCTGAGTCTTAACTCAGCTTGCTTCTGCTCAGCCTGGGCATTCATCCGTCTGAACTTGAGCTCTTGGTTTCGTTCAGATTGAGCCAAGAACCGTTTGTATTCTAGTTCGAGATTCATTTTTTCAAGTTCAAAATAAGCAGGGTTACATGTGGGACCTGGTATGGGCCCCGTAGGCACAGCTGGTGAGGCAGGTAGAGGAGCAGGGGAGACAGTTTCTTTAGCCTCTCCGTCCTCGTCAGCCTCTTCATCGCTATCATCAGAATTACGATTCAGATCAACACCATTACTGTTATCTACATTCGCTGGAGAGATTGGTTCCTCTGAACCAGTACCCAGACTTTGGTTCGCCAGCAATCTCTCTATTAGCTCTAACTTCTTGCATCTTACAGGAAGATTCTCTTGCCTAAAGAGAGCTCACAGACTCTCAGTATTTTCACCTGACAAGGACTCTTGACTGTAAGTTTCCATCGTAGACATGTTTTTTGAAAGTTGCTTTTTGTGCAAAGTTTTGTGGTTAGTTATCCTACAGTGTCGTCGAAAAGCACTCTAAACTGTATACTCGATACAAATCCCACCGCTGTACACCAGTGTTAGGCGGAAACCTGTGCAGTTCCCTCTGGGACCACTGCAAAAGATTTAGGACTACAGGTGTTTGGCGGTGAACCCACTTGGTAGCAGTCTGTACCACACAGATTCACTTGGTAGCTGTGGCTGAGCAGTCAGACTTCCCTCAAGAAGAGTTGAGCAGTATGTGGAGTATACAAAATAGGGCAATTCTTCCCAGCAAGACAAGCAAACACGCAACGAGGCTTAGTGTAAAGATATTAAGGTATTTATTTATAACGAAACATCTATGAAAAACACTATGGCGAATTCACGGCAAACAAATCAAACACAATTACTCTACGAAGAAGAAACGATCAATCCCCCTAGCAATATTTCGACAAGTCTAGGTTCTACCGGCACCACTTATTTACAGACAGAGGTGTATACCTCAACCTAGATGACACTCTAATATTAGTTAGGACGGGAGAGAAAAAGATAGGCAGGTTATGAAATCAACACAGTTCAATACTTCACGGGCAAGATGTACGGTAAGAAGGCAAGAACCACAATAGGTCGTAAAGTTCAGAGGCCAGGCCCACTCGGAGAGAGGCAAGGCGCGATGTCCCAAAGAGTCTCTAGTGGAGATGCATTCAAGTCTTTGGGCCTCATTACGACTCAGGCGGTAAGGGGTTTACGGCAGCGTAAACAGCGCCGACCCTTACCGCCTGAGTACGAGGTCCCTTAGCGCCATGGCGGATTTAACACCTGCTTTTAGCAGGCGTTAAAATCCATGGCGCTAAGGGACCAAGGAGTTAATTACGCCACCGTAATTTACGGTGGCGTAATTAACGCCTTCCCCACTCCCATTATGCCCTATGGGGAAAAAATGGGAATGGGGAAGGGTAAATGGGGATTGGGGACTTACCGCCCCGCCAAGGTCGGAATGGGGCGGTAAGTCCGCCAACCACCATGGCGTAAACGTAGTTTACGCCATGGTGGTAAAGTCACAGCCCAGGCGGTAACTCACCGCCTGGGTCGTAATGAGGCCCTTTGTAGCAAATTGTTATCGGCAGATTGAACCAGTTCAGAACAATAAATGAGAAAAGCTTGGAGGCGACCCAACGGAACGGAGAGGATTAAGACGCCTCACTCGAACCGATCGAAAGGGAAGCCAGGCGGACACGGTACCTTGTTGTGGAGGGCAGCTCCGGCGGGGGCAGTTGTTCCTGGTGGTGGATGCACGTCGGGTCTTTGCCAAGAGTAGAGATGATCTCGTCGTCGAAGGAAAGTGAAGTCCGGTGCACCACCAGGGAAGAGACCAGCCGCGGAGTGCTCCGTCACAAGGCACCACCTTTTGGTCTCGGTACAGGGGTAGTGGCTATCCGGTTGCCGAGGTGCTCTGCATGGGCAATTCGACCACTGCGTCCTGAGGCGAATAAAAAGCAAAGGGGACTGGTTGTTCCCACCGGTCAGGGGAAGAGACTCTCCGGCAGGGAGATCTCCTCTGTCATCGGGAAGTGGTGAGTCGTTTCCGCAGTTTCCTCGTCGGATTCTTAGGTCCTGTGGCGACTTCTGAAGATCCAGTCCCAAAAGCCCTGTTTTTATGCAAAAAACCCCCATTCATTCAGCCTAGTTGTCAATTAACACATGCTAAGTGGTGAGCGGGAAGGCTCACCACTTGGGCCAATCACTCCAGAGTGGGACCACAGTTGGCAAGGCAACTCGGTCCAGGGTGCCTAAACCCCCTCCCACAGCCCTGTGGTAACCCAGACAGAATGGCACCATTTTGGAGGGTCTCTGTACAGAGCCCGCCAAAAGTGGAACAAAGGGCTCGACCTTTGGTTTAGGAGTCACAGAGACGAACACAGACGCCATTTTACAAACCGAGTTCTGGCAGAAAATACCATCCGATAAACTTATTTAAGATAAGTAGATCGGTGGTACGTTAGAGATTAACGAGAAAAAGTATCAATCTCCAACAATGGGACGAATCCCATAGGGTTATGTTCGGGGTCGAACATAACAAGTAGTTTCCACTGCCACCAGCCAAAACTCGACGAGGGGGGACGGGACAGTGCCCCCTCGAGTAACAGATCCAGGAGTAATCAAATTACCCCTACTAGTACGTCCACAATAAGATGGTTGGTACTAGTTCTGTTAGTAAATTTAGGTCTAGTAAAGCCAATGGTGACTTTACATGCCCGGGGAGACAGTAGTCAGTCCCCGGGTATGGAGTCTATGGTGGAGGTCCGCTAGGACGCCCCAGTGTTACGGCACGTAGGGTGCGGTGTAACACACATAGAAAAACATATGAGACCCTATGGAGTAAAAGACCCCATAGCCCATAGAACACATTGACATTCAAAGGAATTACACACATTCATGTCCAAGAGTGGGAGGAAAAGAGTCTCACTCTTGGCAGGATGGAAAAAAACAAACTCCAGAAATCCAGCAAAGCTGCTGGGGGACTTACTAGGTTAGGAAATTCAGCCTAACCAGAGAATTCTCCCTAACAGGGAAGACCATTACTAGCTTGCATTTACCTTTGTGGGGCAGCAGTATACATGGACCCAAACTCCCTTTGGTTACATAAACTCCGGCAATTAGTCAAAAATCTTCCTACACAAGGCCATGCCCGATTTGGGCAAAAGGGGAAACCTGGCATATGTGAATGATGTTTTGATCAAGGGCTCAACTGTGAAGGATCATGTAGCAGAAATCTGCTATGTTCTTACCCAGTTGCAGAAGGCCAGAGCAAAACTGTCCTTTCAGAAGGCACAGTGGTGTAAGACCCGAGTGAACTTCTTAGGGCACCAGATCGCACCTGAGGGTCTTAATCCACAGGCGAAGAAGGTGGAAGCCTTATTGAAATTAAAAGACCCGACCAATCTGCGAGAATTAAGAAGCCTTCTTGGACTTACTAATTATAGTCGAAAGTTCATTGAAGAATATGCAGAGGTCACTCAACCCTTGTTCCATTTATTAAAGGCCAGAGTCAAGTGGGAGTGGGATTCATAACAATCCAAGGCAGTTGAACAACTGAAAAGGAGCCTTTCCCAGGCTCCTTGTTTGGCTTACACCATGAAGAACAAGCAGTTCGTCTTGGATACAGGGTTCTCAGATACTTGCCTAACAACAGTATTGTACCAAAAGTATGAAAAGGTCAAAAATGTCAACTCATACATGAGCAAGACTTTGTCGTCTGTGGAGGAGCATTTCAATGATTGCAAGACAGCACTCCTGGCAATGGTGTGGTCACTGGAAAATTTATACTCATTCATATAGGGGGAGAACATCATTGTCGAGACGCCTCACCAATCCTTGCAGTATCTACAAATTCACAGAATCCGGGCAGGGAACGTTAATAATTCCAGAATTACTTCCTGGATTCTGTCAATGCAAGGCTTTCCTGTGGAGGTCAGATATGGACAAAACAAGAAGAGTCCCCTAGTGCAAGGGTTGGCAGACTTACATGAGAGTGCTCAAGAAAACTGTCTAGCGGACAAATGTTTAGTGACCAACAACAACATGGAGGCGTACTTAACTTCCCCACGCAAGGTCTATGAAGAAGAGATGTGTCAGGGGATACCCACCATTTATGTGGATGGGTGCTTCTACCATGTTGATAGCAACAGGGGAAAAGAACTGGTGGCACGCATTGGGAATGCTTAGGTGAATGATACCTCAGAACCCTATGCTGGTTATAAAATAGGACTACAAAGTAGTCAGGTTTCAGAGTTGATGGCTGTTTATCAAGCCATCCTCACTGCAGTGCACCACCCACTCAATGAACATGTTATAATCACTGACTCTGATTATGTCAGGAATGGGTTTGAGGAGCACCTGATTAACTGGAAGAATCTGGCATGCTTTGTGCCAACAACAAACCCCTAAAGCATGGCAAACTGATCCAGTCAATCAACGATCTGGTCACCTCCAATGAGATGACCATCTATTGGAAGAAGATAAGAGGTCATTCCAAGATAGAGGAGCCAGATAAGACTGGGAATTACCTGGTTGAACAGCTGGCTAAAACCTAAGATCTTCAGGGGGATTTCATAGAAACAGAATCCCTGCTGGGTGAAATTCAAATGGCAGCTGTCAACAGGTCACAAACCTGGGCTAAGAGTGAACTCTCAACAGCCCAGTGGAGTAAAGATATCCCAGGTACAGATTTAATCACTGCACAGAAAGAGGACCCGATCATTGGGAAATGTTATTGACACATTGAAGACCCTTTAAGCTTTCCTCTAAAAGCTGGTAAAGAGTATCTCCAGGTGTTGATGAGGACTTCCAAGATGTTCCAGATCCAAGATGGTTTGTTGGTAAGGAGAGCACTATCTGTCTGTGACCAGTGGGTGGTGCCTACCTCATTCCGAAGCCTGGTGTTGAACCACGCCCATGACGTGGCCACTGCCGGCCATAGGGGGTTTCATTCGGCAATGTAAATCTTGCACAAGGTTGCCTTCTGGCCACATATGGGCCAGGACCTCGACACTTACCTAAAGGGGTGTCTTGTGTATGGTCAATTCAACCCAGTTCACTCACACACAGAGTTTCCTATAAAAAAGGAGAATGGCACGGCCTTGGTCAGATTTGCAAGTTGATTTCATTGGGCCAGTGATTCACTCCTCTAGAGGGAACAAGAACATGTTGACTGTGACATGCTTATTCACAAAGTGGGTAGAATGTCTTCCAGTCCTGAAAAGTAAGGCGGAGACGGCTGCTGTGCCAATGTTCAACCACAACTTCTCTCATTTCGGCCTCCTGCAAAGGATTGAGTCAGACCGAGGAAGCCATTTTACCAGTGCAGTGATTGCGAAGATGTGGGCGATTCTAGGAGTAAAAAGAAAACTCCACATTACCTACCACCTGGCCACAAGTGAGGGTTGGGGGGTGGAGAGATACAACGAAAATATTGTGAGTATCTTAAAGAGATTTTTGGCAGACTAAGGATCCAGTTGGGATATCTAATTGCTGCTTGTCCTGATGGCTATTAGGTCTACACCATCTTCTACAACAAAGATGTATCCATTTGAGCTCATGACCGGATGGAAAACTGTGTTACCAAAGCATCTGCCCTATAGTACTCAGGAGCAGACACTGATAAATGTAAGGAAGCACCTCCAGCATGATTTTGCTTATGCTCAGGGCACTTTAGAAGGAATGAAGACCTACTATGATCTAATAACCACCAAGAAAGAGAATGAAATAGGTGACAAGGTGTACCTGTACAATGTTCAAAGGAATCAGGTCAAGGAGTCAAAAATCCTCCCATCTTGGTGTGGTGCCTTCGAAATTGTAGATAAAGTTTCACCTGTTGCTTACAAGATCCGTATCCCAAAAGGAGAACTGACATAAGAAAAATGGGTCAACATAAACCTGTTGAAAAGCTGTCATCCCAGACATGCTTTAGGACTGATTAATGAGCGAAATGAAAGTTAAGCAGAGCAACCATCTGAAGAATGAAAAGGAAGGATGAAAAATTGTATATATTTACCTGGTGTTATTGTACAAATGAAGAAAATAAAAAAAAGTGTGAAATATAAATGGGTGTCCAGACAACTCGTCGGAAAAAAACTGGTCGACTGCAATTTGGTCGACGCAATTTGGTCGAAAACCAAATGGTCGAATTTTTTTTTTATTTATATATTTATTTTTCGGGTTTTCGTTTAGTTAAAAAAGGGGTTTTTAGAGAAAAAAAGGGGGTTGGGGGGGGGACCCCCCCTCAAAAAAAAAAAAAAAAGGGTTAAAATAAAAAAATGTTTTCGACCATTTGGTTTTCGACCAAATTGGTTCGACCATTTGTCTGGTCGACCAATTTTTTTCGACGAAATGTCTGGCAACCTATAAATGTCATGTTATAACTGTATGTTGGTGTTGTTGTAAATTCTATGTAAATCTTCCCTGGGAAAAATGTGTGAAAAAAGTATTAAACTCTTTTTCTATCTTATATTAGAGAACTAACCTCCTTAACTTCCAACCTGGAGGTGAGAGTGGAGTCCGGTCAGAACCCCAGGGACCTGGAAAGGAAGGAAGAAAGGGGGTGCCATGCCACGCCCTTCAACCCAGAGATGGAAGGGGAGATTGGAGTGCCCACTCCTTGATGAATGAAATGATGCCCAATGACACCCAACTCTGCCCTGCTCTTCCCCAACAAAGAGTCATGGAAGAACAAGGGGGGTATGTGGGGTGCATTTAAGGGCCCCAAACAGAAGACCTTTTCACATGAATAGCAAGATTTTAAACACTGAAACAAAAATGGCCTGCCATTTGTTTTTGTTTTTCATGTAAAGTTAAAGAGCCATGTGGAAGGGGCCCTACCTGTCATTACCAATGGATAAGCAGAATTTTAATTTACAAAAGGTCGAATCAAAGATCCCTGTGACATGGAAAACAGGATTTTTAACCATTGAAAACAAAAATGGCCTGAACATGTGTGTGCAAAAAAAAATGATTTTCAATAAAAGTAAAACCGAAAGAATATCACTGCTCACAGAAAAATGTCAGGAAAAGAAAACATGATGTGCGGTTAGACCAAAAGCAATGTATATTATGTTTCGCTCACCAAAACTCAAATAATATTTGAAGAGCCACTTTGTCTTCATGGAAAATGTCAGCCCAAGGCAGATCCTTTTGCTGGCTGTGGGCAAAACTTCACAAGGACATCTCCCACTTCCAGCCTGGATGTCACATCTCCATCTAATGACCAATCACAGAAAATAGAGGCTCGCTATGTAAGGAGAACAGAGCCCTGGGAAACCAAGAGGTGGGGAGTCTGCTTGCCTTGAATCCCTTCCCTTTATAGTAGGCAGGAGGGCAAAACTGTATAGATCCTTAGCCTATTTAACCAAAAATATGAATTCCCCATTTGGCAGAATGCTACGGGGTGAATTTTGATAAAATTCCAAATTAACAAAGCTCACTTCCTGGTGTGCGCTGAAAATTATAGCCTATAAATTAATTGGGTAATCCTTGTTGTCCAGCTGACCCCGACTTCTTTAAGGAAGAGTGGTGTCTCTGTTCTTAAATCAGTCCAACCTTTGTATCCAGCTTCCCCAACACAGGCCTTTCAGTAAGGGGTGTCTGAAATCCAGAATTCCCCAAAGCATTCAATTTTTTCTGTCTTAGTTCCCAACATAGACAAAAGCAAGAGGGGGTGGGGGGTCTGAAAAACAAAGCAGTACATCAACCTGTGTTTATTTTGAACCAAAGGGGTGGGCAAAACTATAATTGCCATATGTATTTTTACCAGTCTTGAAATCCTACTGCTACCTTTTTAAGCCTGCGGGCAAAATCAAAGTCGCACAACATTACATAAGAGCATTTGTTATTGATCAGTGCAATTATTTCATGAAGTGAAATTAGCAGAAAGTAAGAATTGTGATTGTGTTCTTTTTAACTCACTTTTGTGATTTATTTATGCTGAGAGAAGTTGATTGTGTTGTGCCATGGATAAAGTGATTTTGGCATTTTCGTGCTAATTTCTATTACTTTTAATTTAAATAAATAGCAATATATTTCCCGTACACTGGCCTGGTTCTTGGCTCATTGTTGGCTCAGGGGAGAGGGATCCACGGGGCATGATATTTGTCTGAGATAGGGCTAAAAAAAAAAGAATCTGTTAAACAGTTTTTGCATAACCTCTTAAGCAGGGAGGGAAGGAACTCCCTGTGTTGTGGGTGGCTTATCAATAAATCGCTACAAATTACATTATTTGCTCGGGATCACACACTTAACGCTAAATGGTAAAGTAGGGATTTTAACCCACTGTGCAATTTCAGCACAGCCATTTTCTTCCACGCTTTACTTAGAATAAATATTTACGTTTTGGGTGTCAAGTCCTACAATAATACTGTCCAATAGAATTTACTTTCAAAAAACACAAATTGCATAGCAAAGCATTATGACAACATGTAAATCCTTTTAGCAGCATGTTGGGCCAAAATAATCTCAGTGTATCTTTATTTTGCACATCCTGAACGGAAAACTATAAGATGCAAAAGGCAAAATATCTATTTACCCACTTTATTTTCAGCGCTTTAAGACACAGAATAAAATGAGTTGTGTCATAAACTCACTTAGGTTTGGAGATTTGTCACACACCTCCAGCCTTTTGTAATGTATGATTTTAAGAACATTCAACTAAGAACATCAAAGCAAACTTTACTTTTTAGCATATCAAGATATTAGATGTTACGGGTTGGAAAGTCACCATCATGCATAAGAAAGGCTATGCTGCTGTTCCCAAAAGAAACATGTTGTCAGTTCATTAGGGGACTGGCTGAAGAGCCAGGGATACATCCTGTGTGTCTCAGGGGGTCTGTGACTGGGAGTGTGGGGGGGTGAGAACGGGCAGTGCTTGATCATCCGAGCAGAGTAGATTGTAGATTTGCCAGGGAAGAAACAAAATGCGTCCAGAAGCATGCTCCTAATCCTTTGAACTGATAAAGAGCAAGAAGCCCCGCCCCTCAGCTAACATTTCCGGGTGGGGGGGGGCTTCAGCCTGGTCAGCTCAATGACATTGCACACCTGCTCCAGGTCCTGACATTAAGGCTCTCACTTTGCGTGGGACGTGGGCTGTTAACCAACTGATGATTGTTATGGCCTATTGAATGCCACCCCTTTGCACAGATTACTGTACCACCATGTGTGTGTAAGTCTTTTGGTAAAACATAGTATAGGATTTCCGCTAGTTTGAACCAGGGCGACACAGGAATTGCTGGATAAAGTATTATTTTGGGGATGCCACAGTAAAAGCCATATGTTAACGGATGAATGCTTGGCTAAGTATTCTGCCGAACCAAATCGCCTTAGACCTGAAGGGCAGGGGTGGGCTGGCCTATAGAGAACTCTAGAGAATTCCCAGTAGGCCTCTGCACCCTGGGGCTCTTTTGTGTGGTCTTTCTAAATATTCCCATAGGAAAACGGTTGGGCTTGCTGAAAATGTGTAATATGGGGTCACTTTGAAAATTATTTCCAGGACCTCTTTTGGTTCCTAGTCCACCACTGCTGAAGGGCTGCAGAGACGTTGTTCAACCCCCAGTTGTTGGAGTTCACTTAAAGTCGTGCCAGATGATATCTCATGCCACACAATGATGCGCTCGGTGAAAGTGGGAGAATGTATGAGCATTTACTAACCGCTGGGAAAGAGAAACTCGGTGTTGCCCTTCCAGTATAGCGTGGGCGCGGTGATTATGATTATGTTCTTTGCAAATACCGTGTGAGCCCAGACACACTAATGTTGAATGTCACCTCACCACACGAAACAGGAGTTCGCTTCCTTACTCATATTGCTATAAATGCACGCTCTGGGGGTACACGATCACGACGATGTAAACACGTCGTGCTCAGCGCCTGTACATTGCGCGATGGCTGTTGACACGTCCTGCGCCGAAAAGTGCACCTGGCTGGCCTGCAAAGTAATTAACAGGTCAGCAACATCTGTGGGCTGGAGATATCTACTAACCTCTCAAAGTCATCGGATGCCACATCCTTTTATCAAACAGTGCTTCAGAGGGAAACGTAATATAAAGGAAAGCTCAAGCGTATTTGACTGTCTTGACTAGAGGTTGTATGAAAAATAACAGCGCGTGCGGAGCATGTTTGCTGATCCCGTCAGGTGTCGGGGATGTCGTATTACTTTCGGCCATGTGAGCAGCCGATTCCGACAAGCAATTGTTTAGGTTAACAGAGGGCATGTTTAAAAATGATTTTGAGAGGGGGTAGTTTGGATGTGATGTAACAATCTGCAAGTGTTGAGTTTGGTCATTTAAGTAATTTAGCTTAAAATGAAAGGTTTGCATTTCGACAGGTTGACGCGAGGTGGATACAACGAATTCTGCTGTTCTCTGGTAACAGCAACCCCATAAAAAATTAATTTCATTTGCAAGCTGAACTATTATACTATAATACATGGCAACTTGCAATATACATATAAAAGCCTGGCAATAGTGTATTATTACAGGCTATATGTAACATCAAAACTGACCAATAATAAGAAAATTACATTACCACTGTGCTGTAATGGGCCTCATTACAAGTCTGGCGGTCCGGAAGTAAGGGTTCCGGTAGCAACGTAACGACACCCTTTCCGGACCGCCAGACTATGAGAATGCCTGCAGGGGCCGGTGCTCCCGGATGGTCTGACCCGCTGGGAGCACCGGCCCTTGCATGCATGGTTTTCTCGGAAGCACTGGCACCGCTAGCAACGGTGCCAGTGCTTCCGTGTCCCCATTGCCATAGATTCCTATGGGAGTCCACAGGAATGGGGACTTACAGTTTCCGCCGCCTGACATCTCGGGCCGTCGGGACTTGTAATATCCCGGTGGCACCCAGATACCAGGTAGCAGAACAATGTTACAAGGTCAGCGGTAACCTGTTGTTAGCACAGTCGGGTTACCGCTGACCTCATAATGAGTCCCACTATTTGACAACAACTATTTATGGTAGATAGATTAATTTGTGCACTTCTGGAGTTTAATGCATGTGAGCAAGAATCAGCATGTGTTTATTTGTTAGTCCAAAAAGTATTTGTCTATTGATTTAATTAGACTGCTCAAAATATTTTTCTGCAACACATTATAAACTGCATGTTAGCTTTTTCATATCCAAACACATTCTACATTAATTATATGGAATATCAAATGGAAGATATCTTGCATTTGATTAAACAAGAGGTCAGGTATTAAAGAAGATGACAGTGTGTGGCTAAGTATTGTAAGGAATCAAGTACCCCTTACTGTACGTACAAAGGATAATTGCAAGTCACCTCGGAGTGCCATGACCTTATAAAGGAACTCGGCCTTCAGGCTCGTTCCTCTATTTGATCACAGAACTCCTCAGTGAATCAACTGTGAATGATATCAGATTACAATATTATTGTCTAGTGCTAACCCCATCATATTGGCCGTGGGACACCATTTCACAGCTATCCACAGCGAAAGGTAACCTTAGCATACACTATTTATAGGCTTGTCCACAAATCTCCCCCAAGGACCATTTCTGCTCCTCGCCCAAGGCAAATCTCCTATCATGGTCCATGCCTACTGCAATGCCAACCTCGGCCTAAGGTCTATCCCTGATTTACCCCCATCCATCCCTAATGATGAGCGCATCCATAAGGCCCATTCACAGCCCGAGAATCACCTGCCCCCCCAAAACCATCCTTGATCTGAGCTCATCTCTTGGCCAACCCCTGGTTCATCAATAGTTGAAGTCCCACCTTGCCCTGAAGCCTAGCCATGGCCCCATTCAAATGCACTGTAGAAAAGACCAGTTGTAGTGGTCTGATTCTTTAAGATTGAAGGCACATTTTGCTGTCCTCCTCTATGCATGCTGAATTATTTTCTATGTGTTCCTAGATACCTCTGTTCATGGCGCTACAGTAATTTTTTAGAGTCAGGGCACCTACAATGTCACCTCTGTAGTGTGAGCAACAGCTTGTCTTCTGATAGAGAACTCTCATCATCATGGTCTTAACCAAGAGCTGAGACATTGGGAAAGCACTGAATCAGCCCTAATTGAGGGACTTGGGTACAGAAAAGTGTGGCTGTTTCAACGCAAGGGATTTGGTAGTTGGGGTCTTTCCTCTTCCCTGGGGCTTCATATGAGAGAAAGCACTGGTGGACAGGATAAGCAGTGTATATTCAAGAAACACAGGAGCCAGTATGGAAGTTAACCTTCTATATTCACTGCGGTGATGAACTGCCCCCAACGCAGGCTTTCTCGTGAGTAATAGCGCACTTCCCTGCATGCATTGGCCGGTGAAGCTTCCTGGCTCCATTAACCGTGTCCTCTCCGGGACACTACAGGGTCTCTGTAGAATTCTGCATCGCTTTTTTAAAAATAAAACATTATTTGTATTTATTTTTTCGTGACTACAGTATATAGCAAAGGTATACTTTTACAGAATTTCACTGGTTAGTGGTTTGAGATGTGGCAAAAACATTGAATCAATTAATACATCCAATCACCTTCATGAGGTAAGGGCATGTGTCAGACAGATTCAGGGTCCAGAAATGTAGCAGCATGGCGATGATACAACAGAAAGATACATATCTGGCATTCATGAGATTAGGGAAACTGTGAGAATATCTTATTTATAAAGGCTGCACACCACAGGGGTACCGCTAAAAACAACCTTCTAACGATTAACCCGGAGGTCGAAAGACTATCCAATATCCAAACTAAATGAACATTTCAGGTAGAGGGTATTCTTGTTTAACTAAACTAGACCAGTTGCAAAGGAACAAGGCATGCATTTGACTCAGTGTAATATAATACAAGAAATTATTGTATTCTATCAAATAACAAAGCTCCCTATTTTTTGATGATCAGAATAGAATGTTGTTTAGGGAGTGAAATAGTAATTCCAATTCCCAATTTGTATAGCCCCCAAAAGACTGAAAATAATAAAACATTAATAAACGGTTCAATGTTTCACAGTTTCCCCCTAAATGTTTGCTGCACTGGTTTGTCGTTTTCCTTATGCCTATGTGTAGAGTACTGTGGTGTTTTTTTGTGTTGGGCCTTGGGTGCTGTTCTCATGATCTTTTGGTTCTCTATAAATATATCTGGTTCTCATAGGTGAGTAATGACACAGTTGTCGATTTGGGAAGTGGAGGAACTATGAAGAATGGAGGAGGACCTGCATGTCTCTTTGCAAGAGGATCAGGATTCCCCCATGTTTGGAGAATAGTATGGGAGTCTATTGTTGTTTGCTGGTTCCAGTTCATATGCATGGGCCACACAGCATTGCTGGGTTTCTTAGTCAGTCGGGAGACTGGGGCATTGTGGGTAGACCCTCAGGATGGAGGAGTGGAAGAGACTACAGGGCCATCATAGGAGGTCCCCTTTGGGAAAAAGGTAGGGGAGGCAGGGCTTCCAATGCTGGCTTGCACCAAGGTGATGAAGTAGAGCTTCTGGTGGATGCCCCTGCAGAGTGATCTGGTGGAATAGTAGGAGGGTTGCAGGTGATGTGGGAAGAGGATTGGGACATGTTCCTCACATGGCAGGGAACAGTTGCCACACACACATTGAACTACAGTGAGAAGCTTTCATTTCCTAGGAGACAGTGGTCTTCACCCAGCAGGGTGAAGGTGCAGTGGAGGTCCTTGAGGAGCTGACTGTGGTCATTTCGGAGCAGGCAGTGGACCTACCTGTGGGAGAAGAGGTGGTGGCGGAGCCTCATTCTGCACCTGTAATTGCAGAGATGGAAAGGAAGGCACATTTTTCCCAGGGAGGAAATATCTCTCCCCCACACATGCTTCAATGTGTTTGATGTGGCAGTATTTAGACCTACCACAGGGCAAGTCTTTGAAAGGTGATAAGAGGGAGGTCACCTGCGCAGTGGATGGATGTGGCAAGAAATCAGGTCAGGAACATACAATTAATTGCCATTGGCACCTGGAGATTTACAGACTGAATGAGTCCACCACCACCACTGATCCTTTCAGTGACCCAACTGTCATCTCAGCCCCTACCACCTGCAGAGACAATGCAGGACCTTCCATGGACACAGTGCAGCATGCTGTCGCTAGAAATGCTGAACCTGATGCAGGGAACAGCTGCACCTGCTTGGCAAGACAATGCACTGCAAGTGTCATCAGCAATTGTGGGTAGCCTCAGGCTTCTGCTGCTGGCACTAGCCCATGAAGTAGCTGAATGAGGCACACCAAAGTCAGTATCTTTATTTGAGCATTAACTGAAGGAACTCGATGATGAGATATGCAAGGCCCTATTTTTTTGCATTGCCTGTTGCCTCTCGGCCAGGCCCGAGCTAAATTCAATGTAAATTGAAAATGCTTTGGAGAGACTTGCTGCAGCACAATCATTCCCTCCTGTAGGTGGCTGTTCATAAGGGTAAGGATTGTAACAGATGTGTTTGATTGAATGTCCTCTCAACGAGACTCTTACACATGAGAGAGGCACTACAGTGTGGTACAGCTTGTGAACTTTAGGAGGGCTGTGCTCTTTTGTAGAGCGTGGGGTCTTTAGGTGGTTGTAGAACTCTCTGGAAGAGCCCAGGGACCTTAGGGGGTAGCAGACCTCTGAGAGAGAGACTATGAATTTTGGCAAGTGGCCGTTGTGTTTATGACAAAAGTAGGACTCAAAAACAGTATTGGCACAACAGGAATTCTCATGTTGTCATCAACAAGTCAGAGACCGATCAGGGCTTCTAAGTGACTTCTACATGCATCTGTTCCACACCAAAACACACCAGAAAAACAACCCTGCTCTATTTTACAATGTCTGACGTTAGTAGTAGATGGGGCCCTTTTCCTTGTCAAGTGCATTTTGACAGGTGGGAACGCCCCTTTGTGTCTTTGGTCCTGCGCCTTTTGATAGGTTTTTGATATGAATTTTAATATTAAAAAATGTTTGATATCAAAAAGATATCAAAACGATATCAAATTTATATTTTTATTGGAAGTTTGTTTTGATATGTTTTGATATCAAAAGGGTATAATTTATATTAGCGTGATATACAATTTATATTAAAATGATTTTAATATAAAGTTTATATTACAATGTTTTTAATATGGGAGAACACGCGTGTGCTGTTGCTTAGTCGAGGGCATAGTGAGTTGTGAGGAGTTAGCTGGCAAGTGTGAGGTTTTGGTGACGCTTTGACGACACATGAGTGCGTTGAGGGCTTGATGGTATGAAATCATGATTTTATATAAAGCTGGTGGGGATTTTGATAAGCCTTTGAATAATTTTATATACACTTTATATTATTTATATTTCTAAAAGCAAAAAAAAGTGTAATAGATATTTTTTATATCGAACATGTTTGATGTAAAAAAATTATATCAAAATATATCAGATTTTTTATATCAAAATTTTAAAAAATGTGATAGCAACATTTTTTATATCAAAATTATATCAACTGTTTTAATATCATAGTTTAAAAAATGTGATGTACATTTTATGGATATCAAACATTTTTTTATATCAAAATCACAAATGTTTGACATCAACATTTTTTATATCAAAATTATATCAGATTGTTTTTGTGTATCAACATTTTAAAAACAAATGATATCAAATGTGTTTGATGTAAAAATATTGTAATTTTTTATATCCAAATGTAAACAATACATGTGATATCAGCATTTTTTAATATCAAAAATACAAGTTTTGATATCAAAATTATTTTGATAAGCCTTTGAATAATGTTATATAAACTTGATTTCATTTTTATAGAGCTATAATATAAAGCTAGCCAGATGGGGGTGGCATCATTGCTGTATATAGATTTTATATAAAGTTGGAGCTTATTTGATAAGCCTTTAAATCATTTTATATAAACTTTACATAGATTTATTAGAGATGTAATAAAAAGCGGAGTGACATCAGACATTTATAACATATTTAATATATACTTTATATTATTTTTATGCAAAGGTGTAATACATTTGATAACCCCTGAATACATTTTATATAAACTTTATACTATTTTAATATACAATTTGATTGAAAGGGTCGGCTTAAGGTTGGGTTGACACAGGATGGGCTTTAGAACCCGGATATATAGCTTTTTGCGATGGGGTGGAAAACACAGCACTTTTTGAGTTAACCAAGGGCTATTCACAAAATGGCGACTATGATCAGCTATAGCTACGATGGGGGGAAAACACCTCCAGGAAATTCTGGGGGTTCTGAGGATTGTTATACCCCATATTGTTTTATTCATAATAATGATCCCGAGATTGATCAGGACTTTCTGGCAGAGCATTAGACCAGGGAGCTCTGTGAAAACATGGCTACACTTTCTCTTGACAGCCATCCGTCACTTATTGTTACAGCTATGGGGGAGTTTGTTGGAAATTGCATACAAATCATTAAGGAGCATGTGCCCATAACAATGGTTAATCAGGGGTGGCGACCTGGAATAGTGATGACGCAATTATGGCTCAACCAACAGCGTTTGATGTGGGCGCTGAAGACAATGGATATGAATCTATGGTTTTGCAGGTTGGCACAGCAACAACCCCATACATTGATTATACCATACTGCCCCATCAGAAAAAAACAGGGGGCCAAGCGGCCAGGGCCTCAGATGGCATGCTATCTGGTAAGTATGTTTCAAAACGATTGTGTGCATTTTGTAAGTCGTAAGAAGTAGCCGTAGTTAAAACAATGCATATTTGCTTTGTTTCCAGCCTTTAACCAATAAAGTGGGTGGCATTGAGGACAGCCAGGATGAAGCAGAGACCATCAATATTTACTGCGTTTGCTGTTCAAACCAAATTGAAAACTCAGGGGCTTATTAAAAATGCCCTGTGTGAGGCCTGTGTTCTGCTAATGGAAACTGATAGCCTAAAAAAGTATACGGATATAGCATGGAGCACCGTAAACTGAACTATGAGGCCTGAGACTGTAGATGTTTTCATATGTATTTGCGCTTATTTACAGGAAATAAAAAATGAACATCTGCTGAAAAGTTATCAATTTAAAGTAAAACCAGACGTTGGATGTGTACAGTGGTTATTGCTGGATCTACTTAAAAAGAGACTGGATACAATATGTCCAAGGCTGCTGTCTTATCTGGAAGCATCAACGACAATATACAGAAGGAAATGTAACAATTTGTTATGCATCGCAAACATATGTGTCAACAGCAATCTAATGGACAACTACTGGCAAAAGCATCACAAAGGAAGCCACAGGGATTTAAGTTTGCTGGGAGGGTCCTCACTGCGAGTACATGTGGCCAGCCTGCAACAAAGTTTTCGGTGTGTTAAAGGCTGCTGGTTGTTTGACAGGGGACTTTATGAATTTCTGTCAAACATCTCTCTATTATGTATATCTGCTTATCGACGTGGTAAGAGACAGGCTTTGTATGAAGTAATTGATGATACATCAACATTTGTATCTGAGAAGATTGTTGTGCAACAGGTGATACATCGAGTTATTTAATATGAATACAAACACATGTTTTAAATATGAATAAAAATCTGCTGTTTTATAAAACATGTTTGGATATTTTTATGTTGAACGGGTACGGAGGGCAAACATGCACTGTATAGAAATGGCAGAAATATATGTTGACATAAAGATGTCAAGGGTTTATAACAACGTCCTGTGTTAATAAAAAAGTTAACATTCTAAAACATCAGAATTCTATAGCAAGATTAAAACCAGCCACTCTAAAAGTTGATGTCCCCAAGCACAACATAGCTGATGGAACCTAATTAACAAGTGATGTGTGTTATTATACATATAGTAAACATGACCATGTACTAAAGAACAAGACGAGTTTTATTAATTGTAAAAATATTTTATTTATCAAAAAGATATACTTAATACAGAAATGAAAAAATACACATGTAAAAACATTTATTGTCATCAAAAAAAATAAACATGCTGTTGCAAATATCCAAAATATCAGACATTCCTTTTTGAATTGTAAAAATATTTTACTTATAAAAGCGATAAACTTAATACAAAAAGGAAAAATGCATGTGCAAAAACATTTTAATGTAGTAGAAATAATAAACACGCAGATGTAAAAAGTGAAAAGCTCAGACACTCAATTTGAAGGGACATGGCGCGATTACAACTATAGAAGGGCTGGTAGAGGTCTAAGTTAAAATATTTAATTGCCATAGGGGTGGGTGAACCCGTCTGCTGCCAGTGTTCTTTTATCAAACACAACGCTGAGAGTCTTTTGAAGAGTGACGATGTTAATTTCCCACTGTTTTAATAGCACACTATACACAGATGTGTAAGGAGGATAGACTGTGGGGTATCACACTCATCTCCCTGTGCAAAGAATTGCACCAGAACTTTCAAACTGTCGAAATGTATCTGGGCCGTGTTTTAACATTTAACGTTATACCTTTTACTTTCATGTTGACGTTTCATGGTGATGTGCGATAGGCATATGTTTTGGGCCCTGCAGATATGGACTCCACAATGTTTTCTTGAAGAGCTAGCTCAAAAGTCAGATTTCCTGGATATTTGAAAGTGGGTGGGTTGACATCCCGGGGGTGGCTGACAAAAATGTGTATTGTCTGAACTTGTTGGGTATTCCACGGTAGAGCGCCAGCACAGACAAGCCATTTCATCACCTATGAACACGCATCTGTACACATCATAGGAATTATCAAATAGATAGGTGTGAAGCATTTCAAGGTCTGTGATGATGGCTGTTTTGGGCAAATTAACTCTTTGCACAACCTTAGCCCACAAAGAATTAAGACATAATTTTGCCAACAGCCCCTGAGTGGGGTTGTCCTCAATGTGCTCCATATGCAAGCGTATGCCCTGATGGTTATAGTAATCATCAATGTAAACCCACTTCCTGCACCAAGACTGTCCGTATTGTTTTTCACGACTGCCAGTTAGGGTGTTTTGTATAGAGATGTTCTCTGTTTTTGAGATCTATAAGAACCACTGAATAGCTGGCGTTAAATAACGTTTTTGTCGACCGTGATATGAATCATGGGGCAACAGCGCAATTGTTTTGGGTTTTAGATATAGTTGTCTGTAGTTCTGCATACAACAACTAACCAGCGTGATATTTTGAAAAGGGTCTATGAATGACACGTGTATTCCACTCTTTAGAGGTGTTTCACAACGAGTCATTTGAATTATGCCACCCAAACAAATTACTAGCTTGTCTTAAAATGTTCACATCTTCTTGAAAGTAGGCCCTTAACTCTAGGTGAAAGTCAAACACACCTTAAACTGGTCTTTCTCGCTTGGCATCATGTATTGAAGTCCGTAAGTGCGTATTGATCCAGTGGTGCGAATGGGGCTATGTAGTATTGGTTAGCGGATGTGTCAAAAAGAGAGGAAAAGAAACCCTTTCAACCTCGAAAGCTAAAAGCTTTTGGAATCCTGCTGAGTTTCATTTGCAAAAGTTCAAGGAACCAATAAAGCGTATTTGTAGAGGCACCACAAAGATGGCCATTAGCTTAACACCTTGGGCGATATGTTTTATTGAAATGGTTTCATGAACTTACTGTCGGCACACAGAGTATGAATCATATCCTTTGAATTATGGGCTAGAAAGTTATACCCCGTGAATTTGCCTATTACAAATGTTATTATAAAGGTAGCCACACAGACATCCTCTGTAAATTCCCAATAACTATTCCCTGATAGATGTCTGGCAATGATATAGTTCGGTTGGTGTGTTGTATTTTATTGGCGGGCCTCCATGTTGTATATAATGTAGTTCTCAGTTTTATTTTTGCGGTATGTCGGCCATCATGTAGAAAAGGTGTTCAGCCGTGTAAACTCTTCAAATCATCCCAACACAGTTGTGACTCTCGGGAGTACATTTTTTGACACGCTGGACAATCAATGCACGGCTCGCACATGCCTGCCCCCAGTGCCGCTTTTTGAACGTGTGTGTCTATCAAGGCTTGAGCCTTTGCGCATGCATGACACCAAAGACAATTTGCAGGTTTTTCCTTGAGCGTTTGACATTCTTCGCCTAGTCACGAGTGACAGTGGTATTGGCAACTGTGTCTATGTTTGTTTTTGGAAATGTGATGACAATGCCGACACTGATGTTTAGCCCTCAGAACACCTTTTAGATTCAAACCACAAGTAGAAACAGTTGTCATGGTGTAAAGTGTTTTTGGCTCTTTTAGCTGTAAGCGGGAAATACCGCCACACACTGTTAAAATAGAGTATCTTAATGGGTCTATTAAAATACTCCTGAAAGAGATTCAGTTTTCCAAACCTACCGGCGTGTCTGTCGGGAGTCCCAACTCTGGGTGCACTTGCAAAGCTTTCGCACATATGGCTGTGTCTGTTATGCTTAGCGGCTCGATTAAACCTATGAGACTAGAGAAAGATTTAGTGGTCTGTGATCAATATTTTGCAGCCATCTCCCTAGGGATTTTATGATATGACTGTGCAGAATCTTGCTCAGAGGCTTAAAAGCACTGCTGGAACAGGGCATGACAATTAACACAATGATTTTCAGCAGCACAAAAGACAAAATCTCAGTTTTACTCTGCAGAAGTCTTTGCAAATTTGCCCAAAACTGAAAAATGAAAAAAAAGTATCACAGTTTGATTGCCATGTAAACAAGAGTCTGTTGAAACCATCAGCCTCCATTCTTATCTGAACAAAATCATTGGGCCCAACAGTTTTCAATATCTACCGGGCTAAGGTTTCCACAGCATCCGTTATGACTGCTATCTTGTGCTTGAAAGGAATGTAAGTGATCCAAGTTCATGAATCTAAATTCCTCGTAATGTTCCATGGCTGCAAATGTTTTATAAATTATTTGATAAGTTCACACCCTTTCCAAATACACTGGAGCATCCGCTTTCTGGGCACTGATATCTGCGGTGTGGTAGCTCGATCGCATCTGGATATCACCAGTTGTGCAGTTTTAAATAGGGAAACCTCTGAGAGCAAGATCTAGCCCATTTTAAGTTTTGGCTCTAAATGGATATCTTCCTCCGCTTTGAACAATTAGCTCATCTGAAGCAATGGGTGTGTTCCTAATTTTATTCAATCTCCCGGAGCAACGGGCGCTGTGGAGTTGTGCTTGAGCAGTTTGAGGGGGCTCACTAAATGCTAGTCATAACTTTGCAGGGCTCCTCTGATGTGTTTAATATTTGGGATATTTCCGGATCGGGTGCGGACGGAGATCTGGATATATTAGGTCCTGCAAATATTTTTGGAATATTAGCTAAGCAATCGTCTCAAAAAGCACCTATCGCTGGTGCGCTGTGTCAACAGCAGGGGCCTTGTTTAGCGCTGTTGCGAGTTGCGTCTCTATGAATCTTTCATGAAATGCATTATAAGACCCTCCTATAACAATAGTGTTGTGTTGAACAGCTGGACCTTCCTCTATCGGTATATCTGCCTGAAACCCTATAGCTAATTCACAAGCCTCTGCCGCTAAGGCACTAGTATCACCACCCAGGCGTGCTTGTAGCATCAAAACAGCCCCTTCTGCATTTTCAAAAGCACTCTGAACCATAGATTGCAACATCTTCTTCTTTTTACAGCAGGGTTTTACACTTAACACGATGCTCAGTCGTTTCTTATAATTTAATTGGGTTTCCACATCAGATTTGTGTGACTTTTTCCCATTCTGTTGGGGATCTGTTAGAGCTATGCTGTGTGATAACTCGATGCATGCCCAGACTGGTCTTATGCATAGAACCACCTCCTGCAAAACACATTTTAACTCTTACTCAAAGATCTCCAGTCACAGCATAGAATGTGTTTTTACATTTTATTCTTAGCCTCTAGCTCAGTTGATTTTTTATGATGCCTCTGTAAAACACTTAGAAATAAGTCACCAAATGCTATGATATGAGTCATCATTTTCAGGTTTAAAATGTGGTCATTCCATGAGTCGCTGCCAACGGCTATTAAGAAAAATCGCTGTTTAATAACTGCACAGCCCAAAATAAGTAAATTCACAGACAATGTCCAAGAATACAAAGTGATGTTTATAATCCCAATATTGAAAACACACTATAAAGAATGTGACAGCAGCTTCAGCAGTAAAGTTACAACACAACCACGCTGTGACTCTATTTTGCCAAACACACCAGAATCTGCATTAAATCACATTTTTCCTACTGACAATGAACTACAGGTTGTATATTCTAACCGTTTGATTTGTTCAATCTGATAAGCGTCAGCATCAAAAACATTGTTTCATAAATGAAAAGGCCCCATAGCACCATGCATTTATTTTGCCTGTTACCCTATAGGTAGTGCTAAAAAGATGTATACTTTAACACTCTAGGTTTGTGTTAATTTCTACACCGGGCCATTTAAATGTCACTTTTGGCAACATTAGCAAAATACACTTCAAAACAATTCAACAAGTTTAGCTGCTATGTTAATAGCGAACAGGACTCCAAAAGGTGTTTAGAATTTTCATAGTGACAAATATTTGAGTATTAACAAAACATGTACAGATATCTAAGTGCAAGCTTCTCGGGTGAGTTTAAATCAATGTGGATGGCTAGTCTTTCAAGCTTCTAAAAGCTGATAAAACAAACATTACTATATCTGCGCATTTCTATTTACTGTTTAAGTGCTACATGGAAAGTTACACTGAATTGTAAATAAAAAAGCTGTAAATAAAAAAAAAAGATGCAGTATACATCTTGAAAACTTTATAAAACACATGTGGTATATAGCTTTAGTAGTTATAATAATTCATTCAGCATATAGCCACACATCCCGTCTGTAAAAACACTGATCACACCTGTAAAAAACACTGGGTTGGCATTTGATAGCAGTGTCATGACACATTTTTTCAAAAATAAAAGAACAACTCTGCTCGTTGGGGACTCGGGCAACTCTGGATGAATCAAAAGAACTCCACTCTTCGGGCCGCCCAGACACTCCATGGGCACCTTGGATGAATCAAAAACAACAAGATAAAAACAAAATCCACGTTTTGGGGCCCCCCAGACATTCTTCAAGCCCCTCTGGATGAATTAAAAACAAAAAGAACAACTCCATATTTCGGGGCCTCCAGACATTCCTCAGGCCCCTCTACATGTATCAAAAACAGAAAAGAACAACTCCAGGCGTAGGGACCCCCAGACAATCTCTGGGCTCCTGGGATGCACCAAAAACATTGGACCACCCATCCTTGGATCGTTTAAAACATTCATAATTTGTTGATCACAAGAGAGCCAGGCAGGCCCGTTGATGAACTCTCTGCAGCATACACCCCGCCCCCCAGATCCATTGGGCTTTAATGCTGTAACAACACTGTTGAACCCCATCCATGGGTCATTGAAACATTCCAAAGCTGTTGAACCATGGAAATCAGGTCCCATCCCAGTGCCCGAAGAGGTCCAGTAGAGACAGGCAAACCCATCCATGTGCTCTCAAAACATTCAGAATTTTCTGATCCACACAAAGTACTGCACCACTTGGAGACTTTTTTCAATCACTTATCACCCTCAGATATTCCGGCCGGTTTTACAAAAAGTCCAGAACCAAGGGACCTCAGTGAACATTTTTAAATACATTAATATGTGGTGGTGGTGCCCCCAAATCCATCGGCCCCACAACAAAAAATTAGACACTGTCCTGGGTTGTTAAATCATCCAAGGTTTGTCGATCCAGAAACAACAGGCTGCCCCATTCCAACGTCCTCAAGTTGTCCACTGCCGCAGGCTGTTTTTCCAGAAGCTGCCTGTTGCAAGATCCAATTGTTAAGAGCCATTGCTGTAAAAAAAAATTAAAAACAGACTCAGCATCAACATATTAAACCCATATAAGAACCAAACACAGGGACCTGAAAATTTAAATATCAATCCAAATATATATATATGAATCTCGGCTACACCAATTTGTCAAGATGTGATCTGCGCCACATTGGCAGAAGCACCATTTTATAAAAATTGCAATTATATTCTCAAGTCCTGGCACACAGTGAGTAATCCCACAGTGCAACCCTTACATCTTTAAAAATACTAATACTCTAATTCAGCTTTCATATGTTTTTCAAAAACCCCAGTGTATAAATGAATATAATATATTTCAAAACAATGGACAATAAGACCGCACAGGCCCATTTATAAAATGTAATCTCCAACCATATACAATCACTGTGTTATATAGTGTTAATATTTACATCCTAGGTCAAAATATAACATTCTGAATTTTGGCAACCTTAGAAATGCTAGCCACCCTTGTGATCTGTGACATATTGACAAAACAGATATTATTTTATTAAAGCTGCAATTATATTTTAAAATCATGACACACAGTTAAGAGAACAACACAATATCAGCCAAATCATAGCCAAACCTATACATCACACCTCTCTATTCACCAGACTTTCTAGGCTTAGGGCTCGCTCTAAGCCTAGCGTGCACCCCCACATTCCGCTCACCACTCACCTTAGAAACCTCAGACTTAGCTCCTGCACCCCATCACATCAGCCCACCTACAACAGACAGCCAGCAACACACCAGCAGGCTCACCTACCCTCCCAGCCCAGCACCACCTGGCTCACCACTACCAACCACAAGTTCTCCACAGACACCAACTCGCCCACCCCTACCATCAGCAAATCCATACGCACCACTAGCCTCAAATGTGCCCTGGTCAACGCTCGCTCTCTCCCTGCACACGCTCTAGAAATCAATGACCTCATCAGCTCTCTAGACCTCGATCTGCTGGCAGTCACAGAAACTTGGCTGCATGAAGCCTCAGGCCCAGCCATCTCTCTCGCTCTACCATCAGGATACACCATTCTGAGACAGGACCGCAAGACCTCCAAAGGTGGAAGCATAGCTCTCATCACTAAGGAGTCCCTCTCCATTAGACTCTGTAACCAACACTGGGAAAATAACGCTGACCTTTTTTATGCTAAGTTCACGCTTTCCCCTAACAGTACTATAAATATCCTAATCACATATAGACCACCTGGCACAGCCCCTGACTACCAAAAGTATCTCCTACAAATTCTTGGAAACAACCTACAAAGCTCCAACAAAACCCTCCTACTCAGAGACCTTAATCTAGGCCTTCATGACCATAACGACAAATCAGCCACACCATTTGTCAAAGACCTCACTGACCTAGGATTCTCCCATAAAGTCTCCTAGCCTACTCACTACAAAGGTCGCTGCATTGATTGGGTCACTGACCATAATTGCTCAGTTGCCATCACCAAGATCTCAGCCCTCCCGTGCATGGACCACCATTACATACAATTCACTATTCCCACTAAACCCACCACTAAAGTACTCTAGTATGCCCCACCGGCCAAAGTCAGAAGTTCCAAAATACATAACAAAGGCAACCTCCTCCCCTTTCTTGACATTCCCGAATTCAAACAACCCTTTACCAACAACGCCACGGTACTCACCAACATCTACTCCCTCACTCTTATCAATGCAATTGAGACCATAGCTCCCTTAGAGTTTAAGAAAGAAAACAAATCCATGCACACAAACTCCTGGTTCACAGAAGAGCTAGCAGTCTTATGCAACAACAAATGCCTTGCCCAAGCTAAGTGGCAATCCTCGCCCAACCCATCCATCATGAAAGATTTAAAAATCAGCTCTTCCATGTACAAAAAAGCCAGTTTTAAAGCTAAATCTGAATCATTTAATCTCAGAATAACCAATGCCAACTCCAAAACAAAGGAAATGTTTTCAATCTTCAAAGATGTCATCACCCCGCCCACTAAATCAGACGAAATATCTAAAGATTAAGCCTGGTGCTCCAGCATTCAAGCAGCCCTCCTTAACAAAATTAAGCTTCTTCAAGAAAAAATCCAATCTCAACACCTTACCTAACCAGGGAAACAGGCCTCTGTTCAGCCCCCTCTCTTCATCCACTCTTCTCATTCAGAGAAGTCACAGAAAAGGAAGTCACTGATCTCCTCCAACACATCAAACCCTCCACTTGTAAAGGAGACATCTGCCCACCTACTGTCATGAAAGAGAGCGCAGACACTCTAACTCCTATTATCACTGCGTTCATCAACGCTTCCTTTTCCTCAGGAATTGTATCTCAAAAGCCTAAAAGAAGCCTGGGTCCGCCCTCTCATAAAGAAACCATCCCTTGATCCCACATGCCCCAACAACTACCGTCCCATCACCATAGTCACATTCCTCCTCAAAATTCTTGACAAAGCGGCCCACACCCAAATCCAACACTATCTGGAATCCAACACCATCTTGGGTAATAGACAAGGCTTCCGTAAAGGTCACAGCACAGAAACTGCCCTACTAGATCTCAAAACTGAAATCACCAAAATCATGGACAAGGGCAAACCAGCCCTTCTGCTTCTCCTAGATCTCTTGGCCACGTTTGATCTCGTAGATCACAATATCCTGACTTCCCACCTCTCCCACACAGCCCACTTCTCTAAAGAAGCAATCTCCTGGATAACCTCGTTCTTAGAAGGTAGAGCCATCAAGGTCTACTCTGACCAGGCCAAAGCAATCCCCAACACCATTCATTGCGGAGTGCCCCAAGGATCATGCAATGGCCCCACCCTCTACAACCTATTTACCAAGCCACTGTTTGACTTACTGAACTCGCTCGGCATAACATACATGAACTATGCCGATGACACACAAGTACTGCTCCCCCTCTCTGATGACTACAACCAAGACGCAGCAGCATTCCTCCAAATTTACACCATTAATCCAAACTTGGATGGCAATCAATGGTCTCTGCCTTAACAGGGACAAAACCGAGATCATACTCCTCGGCCCCAAAGAAATCCTACCTAAACTTAATAAAAAGTGTCATACCTTCACCATCAACAACACCAACATCCCCATCTCCACCTCCATAAAAACCCTTGGAGTCTACCTTGACTCGACCCTCTCTATGATGCGACAGGTCAGCGCCATTACCTCAGCATCAGCCTACACCACCAAACTCATAAATGCCATTAAACCCTTCTTAACCCCCAAAAAATGCCTTTCCTTCGCCTGTGCCACTATCAGAGCCAAGCTGGTCTACTGCAATGCCATCCTTGCAAGCACCTCAGACAAAAACCTCAACAGGCTCCAAATAGTGCAGACCAATGTGCTCCGTGCAGCTCTCAGCATTCCCAAAAGAAGACACATTACTCAATCCAGGCAAGCTTCTCACTGGCTACCCATTAAGGAATGTGTCAACTTCAAAATCCTAACAATCACGCACAAATGTAGTCACACAGCACCATCCTATCTAACTGAAACCATCAACAGAGTCATTTCTACCCGTCCTAAGAGAAGTCACCATGCCAACCAACTGCAAGTCCCATTCATCAAAAGAGCTAACACTGGAGGTCTAGGCTTCCCCCACATAGCCCCCAAATTATGGAATGCACTCCCCAGCAAACTTAGTGCAGAACCATACCTCCTCATCTTTCGCAAAACCCTCAAAACCACTCTGTTCAACTAACTCCTCAGGCTCACCAAGCAAAATCTGTAACTATGCCCCTCTGCTTCCCAGGTAACCGCTAAGCTAAGCATGTACTTAATTTTTGCTGTATCCTATGTAACCACTATGCATATTATATCCTTGTAACCATTAAGCTATGCTTGCTGCATGTAACCACTAAGCTAAGCTGCTGCCTTGTAACCACTATTCATACCACTTTCCTTGTAACCAGCAGGTCTTTCTGTAACAGTGCCACAATGCCTAAGGACTGCTGAGTGCTCTATAAATGCTCTATAAATGCTAATGAATAAATAAATAAATACACAACCTAAACAGACAACACAGACAACAGAACCATCACCACGACCACACCTGTCTGTGATGGTTGTGTAGTTATGCGGTTCTACTGTCTGTGTGCAACAAATTTGAAAGAGCTTGCAGCGAATATATTTGGTTTAAACGCTACTTCAAAATAAATTTCTGCATCACTATATAAAGGTGATGCCTATTCCCTTCGTCAATGTCTTTTTTTATCTTGGAAACATGTACATACAGGTCCAGGCCCTAATTGCATATATATAATTTTCATTTTGTCACTGTGGTTACTTTAAACAAGGCTTACCACATCTATTCCCTTTGTCATGGGTCCACAATTAAAAATTACACCACACAAAGCGCCTATAGCATGGGTGCAGAGCTGTTTTCCTAGAACCGAAAGTGTTGTGCACTTTCTGAATACTTACACATGTCTAATACCCTCTCCAACCAAAACAAATATTAGTTTTAAAATAACAAATGTTTTATCAAATAAAACTGTGGCTGCTTTAAGTAATCTTTCCAGTTTCTATATAAATGCTCTGCCTGTTGGGTTTGTCAATGACTTTATTTTCTTCTAAAAATGTGCTCATTTGTAACATTGTTTAAAGCAGCATTTTCTTTTTTTTATGATGTGTCATAAAAACGGTGGTATTTCCTTCCACATCGCCTCTACGCACAGGCAGACCTCAACATTTAAAAAAAGTTTAAGTGCATAAAACCAAGTGAATATTTACAGAATTTTATAACCAACATTTATGTGCATGCTGTGGCGCTCTGTATGTGTCAATAGACCCTAGCCCAAGGCTTTCATTTTACACAAAGAATGTCCCTGACGCCTGAAAAGTCATAAACAAGCTCAACGTTTAAAAAAGTTTATTGCCTAAAATCCTGCATGTCAAAGAGCCTCTGCAACAAAACCAACATTAAATGTGGATTACAAAATGACCTTATCGGGCAGATTCTAGAGAAAGTTTTTACATTTCCAGGCGTACTTTAACTTAAATATATAAAAATGAACATAGAGAGTAAACACATTTTTTTAAAATTGTATGTTTACCGCATTAACTAAAAATACATTTCCCAATATAAAACTGTAGGCTACCAAATAATCTTACCTGCACATAAAGAATAAACACATTTTTGTTTTAAAATGTCTGTTTGCCCCATTAAGCAAAGATCCAATTCTGTATATAAAAAAGAAATGTAGGCTGGCAGATATTCATGGCTGCAGCTAAAGAATACACACATTTTGGTTTAAAATCTCTGTTTGCACCATTAAACAAAAATACACAGGGCTAGATTCTAGAACATACACTTTTAAATAAAATGGTTTTCACATCTTTTTAAAATATTTTACACTTTTAAAACACAGCTATTTATTTACAAGCTTGCATTAAATACATAAAACCAACTCATTTTTTTAAAAGTAGAATCCCTCTTTCGTCACTGGACTTTAAGGTGGCCTGGTGTCTTCAGTTCCAAGCGGGGCTTCACAGATCGGGCAAATCTCCTGAAATCCACATCGCTGTTCTGGCTTGCTTCCAAAGCATGGGTTTTAAAGACCCTGTCCCTTCAGCAGAACACTCATCCGGCCTATTTCACATGCATTCTGCTCCGGACCTTTGGAAGCATCTATTCATGGGGAGTTTACAATGCAATTCAGATGCACTTCAGACACAGCAGTCACATGCCAGCTGAAGATTGTGTGCCCCTTAGGGATATGCTTCCTTTACAATGAATGGGGCCATGCAAATACAGTTTAGTCAGTCCAGGAACATGGCAGCGCGTGATACACTAGCCTCTGTGCTTCATTGTAAGGTTGCATCATCCTGATGTTGCTTCATATAATTTCTAATACACAGAGAACCCAAAATAGCTGAGTCAGAGCGTCGGGCTTCTTGTGTCGTTATCTGTGAATTCTCTGCCCTGCTGCAGCATCTTCATACACAAAGGCAAGGTGCAGCTATGTTGCTGTGGACACTGTGTTTTGTAAACCAGACAGAATGGCAAAAACCAGTGTCCCAGCATTTTGCATGCATTTGTCTGTGTTTTTTGAAGCCCTGGAGTTCGATCTTCACTTTTCATTTAAAAACCCTTATTCTCATTCTATCAAAAATAATGCTTGTAAATTATATATTCCCACGATGTGTAAATCTGTAAATGCACTTATGATATTATTTTGATATCAACAATTTTTGATATAAAAAATATTTGTATCACTTTTTTGTAATTTTGATATAAAAATATCAGATAGAAATGTGACATCATTTTTTTTTTGTATCAAACATGTTTGATATCAAAAAAATGGTTATTGCACTTGTTTTAGTTTTTTTTATAAATAGAAATAATATAAAGTTTATATTGAATTATTCAAATGGCTTATCAAAATACCTGCCAGCTTTATATAAAATCATGACATAATACCATCAAGGCAATAACCCACTCCTGCATCATCAAAGCATCACCAACACCTCACACTCACCGGCTAACTCCTAACAACTCACTATGACCTCGACCAAGCAACAGCGCACACGCATTCCCCCATATCAAAATCATTTTAATATACATTTTACGTTAATATCATTTTAATATAAACTTTATATCAAACTGGTATAAATGATACCCTTTTCATATCAAAACATATCAAAACACACTTCATATAAAAATATACATTTGATATCGGTTTGATATCTTTTTGATATTAAACATTTTTTGATAGTAAAATACACATCAAAGGCCTATCAAAAATCGGCAGGACTAAAGACACAAAGAGAGCGTTCCCACATGTCCAAATGTACTTGACGCGGAAAGGGGGCCCCATCAACTACTGACATTAATTGGGTGCAAGTCATCATTATCTTCATCCAAGAATTTATGTTGGTTACATGTGCGTGTCATTCCATAGTTTTCCACAACAGAGTGACTGTTTGTTTTCATAAATGTCAGTTTTACAACATATGGCTCTGAAAGGCTTCTGCTGCTGTTTGAGACAATATGCCCAGGTGCCCTAAAACTAAATGTAAAACCTTGTAGGGGACAGCTCAGCAATTCAATAGCAAGTTGCATGAGTGCTGTTGTCACAATGGATTGTGCATATTCATGCCACACTCCTGGTAACTTGTAAACCAAATAGCCTCCCTCTGTAGGAGGCAGGAACTCAGCCTTACTGCAATGTACTGTTGATAGCTTAATGTCTCTTTATCAAATCTTAATTGTGGCAGTGAATTAACTTTCTCTAAATATCTTTCAAATAGAGATGTTTTGGCAGTCATTTAAGCACATTACTCATTCCTCTGGATACGTAATTTACTAGACATTTGACCCAGGTAATGCAGACTGTAAGGAAATCATATAAAGGTAGCATAATGTTGCCACTGAACAGCTTTGTAGGTGTTTGAGCATCATGCTACATCCCCAACAACAACAGTATGGTGGTTTTGCCAGTTCAAGCAAGGACCTGTATATGTACATTGTTTGGACATGCTGCTTGCTTTGATGATAGTTTTAACTCTGTTTGAGTAAGCATATCATCAAGCAAAGTGCTATTTCTATATGCACAGCATGGAGGGCCAGGAAATATTTGACTCAATGTTCCATCAGATTGCAGATTACTACAGTTGAAAGTAATGATGCAGGGCATTCTCTACTATGGACAGAGTAGGCGATCATGAAAGACAAAGCAGGGACTTGTCATGATGTGCTAAGTCTAAGAAATGAAACTTTTGTTTTTAAATTGGACAGTGTTTTAGTATAACCCCCTTTTCTCAATTTTACATCCACATCTATTTGAGTTCTTGTTCATTAGAGACAAGCCCCTGTACTCAATGAATCAGATGATAAGGGAGAGTACGAAGAAGGCTGCATAAACAAAACCTCTGATAGTCTGAGAGACTTACTGTGAGTTGTTTTTTAAAAGGAGTTTCTTTTTTAAAAGATGGCTGCAACAATAAACCTACCAATGTCATTCACTGAATGGTATCTCTGACTCTCTTAAATGTGTGCTACTTTTCTCCTCAAAAATCTGTTGACTTTGAGTCTTGCGCAAGTTACCCTCAGGCATACTCTGCTCCTTGTCAACTTCCACCCCTAGTGTCAACCTATAACACTTTTCTTGTTTGTGCACTTCAAGATGTGGACACTGACTGGACACTCTTTCTTTCCTGAATCTTTGCTATTGTATCCCTCAAAGATCATGCAAACATGAGTCTTGCACATACTGCCTCCAGGGATCTGTGCATCTTCAGAGTCTCCTCTCAAGTGTCACGCGATGGTTTGTATCGTGTTCCCTCACTTCAAGAGACATAAATTGACGGTTGTATCTCCCATCACCCTGAATTTCTGACATTTTGCTACTCAAAAATTAAGGAAACGGGTGTCTCGCTCAAGCTACCCTACAGGATTCACTGCTCCTTCTACCAAGTGTCACCAGATGGCATATGTCTTGTTCATTAATTTCCGGAGACAGGCGCTGAAGTATGTATCTCCCACCACCCCAAATCTTTGCTACTTCCCCCCTCAAAAATCACACAAGCACAAAAGCTGGTCTCATGGATTCTCTGTTCCTCCTGCTCCTCCTTTCAAATGTCACCCAATGCACATGCCTCACTCACTTAAAGAGAAGGACACTGACTGCTGTTTGTTAATTCTTCCCTACATATCCTAAGCTTGCCTTCAGAGACAACTTCCTACCTCTTCTAGAGCTTTTTAAGACTGAAAACAACTTCAGTCACATGCGCCTCCTTATAGTGCATGTGGTCAATGTCGCTCAAATTAATTAAAATGTTTGCCTGAAATTCAGACTGCTCGAGTCATCAACATTTCTGTTGCTTGAGGCTCTACAAAAAAGATTTGTCCTTGCCTACATTAAGGCAATATTTCCCAATTTTAATGCTTGGCAGTAAGCAAAAAGAGATTAGAACATAGACAAATATCAACTGCTAAGCAGCACTCTTTTGAGCATCCGTCTTTGATCGACTCAAAGTTACAATTTGTCAAAAGGTATCTACCAAATCCAATTGCCCCACAACAGGCTTGTCATGACCTTGGGACCATGGTTCAAGAGAGCATGTTACCCCGAAACCCAAGGTCCTTCTCTGGCTACCAGTGGATCAAACATGAATTCAAAACATTTATAAATGTGCACCAGGTCTTCTGGTGTTGAAGTCCCTGGCTATCATTGCCAATGTCTCTATAAACAACTGCCAGCCAGGAGCATACAGCAATCCTTCAGCAACAAACTTCCATCAACTCCTTTTCCATGGCCCTGCCATGCGAACAAGATGATCAGAGTCAAAGTGTTTAAAATTACAAATTACTTTTCAATAACCTTGTGAATGATGGAGAACCACACATAATTTGGCAGAGTATTACAAATGTATCTCATTATCAAAGCATTTAAAAACTAAGATTACTGAACTTACATGACTCATTCTTCTTGTGCCCCCAGAGACAAACAAGACTCTCCACTTAACTGGTAGCATTGGCTAGGGGGAACCAAATTATTCTGATACATAACCAGACAATCCAAATGATGCGCTGAGCCAAGCACACTCTACATCCCAGAACTTCTAACCAGGAATGGTACTTGTGCATGTTTGCCCCGCCACACCTAGTTCCTTTCTTTCTCCCCGCCTCCCCTCATGTTTCCCCATCCTCTAGCACACCATAACATTCAAGTATACAAATATATGAATAAAAGACAACATACGATAAGGTAGACAAGTCCAAATGGATCATTTTATGGAATGTGTACAATGTTTTCTTGCAATATTTAAATCAAGGAAGTAGTGTGTGCGCCACCTCAACAACTACCAAGTTATAAGCAACATATGAATCACTCCAATCCAATCCTTTAAGTCTAAACTGAAGTTCCAATTGTAAACTTAGAAGGAGCACTCTTTCCTCCCTGGCTTAACACTCCCTCTCTATTCCAACCCTCCCTCCAGCTCCACTGCATTACAGACCTTGCAATTAACCAGCCCCCTCTGACTTATATAGCGTGTCTTGTCCTGCCCCTGTTCTATGGAGTTCTATGTCGCTAGAATAAAAGACTACAAGGATGCAATACAAGTTAAGAAGCAACAACTAAATTGAAAGCAATGTTAGAATCAAAAATAAGGACATTTTAAAACAAGAAAATAAAATGAATTAAATGTAATGTTCTACTTGATTTCTTAATAATGTAAATTATGTACGTATGTATATATTAGTATTAAATATGTGTTTTTCACTTCTTATCGATTAAGCAGCACCAGGGAACCCCCACCAAACCACTCTCAGATAATCACACCATTATTTATTTTTTATCTATTTCCAGTCTTAATTCTTTTTTCTCAAAATGCTGTACCAATTCCCTCAAGCACTATCCCAACTCTTATCAGTTCTACTCACCTGTTTTAAACCATAATGCTCCCATTCAGGACTTATTTTCTTTTTCTCTTGTAATTTTGAAATTTTTAAGAATGTTTTACGAAGGAGTCACATTTTTGGTTTGATTTTTTTTACCTTCGATTTATTAAGTAAAAGTAACGTTGCCTCTACATGTTCAGTATTCTTCTTTTTTGCCTAGTGTTTTTACTGTGCACTGTTTGTGCACCATTCATTCCCTAAACATCAACTGGCCACACACTCATTATCATTCCCTCTTGTGTAAGGCATCTGTGCAAGAATTGACCCATGCTCTAGTTTTTCTATTGTACAGTTTTCCTGCATAAAACACCTCGTTCCCTCAAAAACTCTAAACACAAATCTGTGTACAGTGCTGAGCCTTTATTATAGACTTATAGACCGAGGGAGGGGTCATTATTATGGGATAATGACCCATCACCAAGTTATGGCCATAAGGGAATGAGGTAAATAAAGCTATTAGCACATAGTGTTAGTAGTAATGCATGTTTTACAGTATTGGTGGTCAACAACAAACGTTACTTTAACAGTGAGTAAAGTAAATAGACTGAGTTAGTAAACCTGTAGCCCTTAAATAACAAGGTTTAATTACAAACTTTCTTACACTGGAACGGGGTCAACATAAGCACGCCTAAGGTGTCATGTCAAAATATACAGTTTCTCTATGAGAAAGCAAACACTTTTTTCTATGTTTAGGCTTCGTCTTTGGTGTGTTAAATTAGATTTTGCAGTGATATAAAGGAAGTGTAATGTTGAACATATTCTTGCCGGGAAATTGCCTAGTTGTTTCCCTGTTTGCTTTTGAACACAACATTTTCAGAAAGCAGTCAATACCTGTAGTTATTGACTGCACTCTGAAGATTCTGACCGGCTGATATGAAGTCAATGACCACTTCCATGTGCTGATATTCATTTAATACTTGATGTAGAGCGCTATCCTTTGATTTTCCTAAGCATCATTTTATTATGCATTGCTAGTTCAAACATTAGAAATAGTATGCATTCCTTCAATGCAACAGTTCTGACTTCAGAAATTGCTCTGCTGAAACGTATTCCAAAAACATTTAATCACCTGAATTTCAGGTGATTCAAAGCTTGCCAAAAAAACCCCCACACTTTTGGTGGTGCTCCCGTCACCCAAGGCCGAAAGCATACTCCAATGGACTGCAGGTTCCTGGGCAAGCCACAATTTGCAGCAAAACATATTACAAGTATGATAGTTGCCAAAAGAAATGACAAACATATCCACAAAGAAAAAAGAAAAGATAATATTTCTAATTGTGTAAATAGCCACACTGGTGTTTCTAGTGTGAATCAAATCAGTGCTAGAAATACAAAACACATATTTAGCATGGGTGGGCATGTTCTACACAACGTAAAAGCAATATTTATAGTGCAGGAGCTCCAATAGGAGAATTAGAAATAAACTAACACTTTATATATTGCAAGCATCTCTGAACGCTAAAGTCCCACACAGGTTCATGGGGGGGACATTGTGGTCACAGATATTCATCTGAGAAATCAGTGGAGGAGAAACATAAGTATTAAAGCTAGAGCAAACTGTGAGAGGCATCAGAATAGCAGGTTAACATTAGGGAAAATATAACTAACTGATATTTTGTGCACGTAATTCTGTGTATCATCAAAGACATATTACAAAATGTTTGTTATCAAACTAACATAACTCTTAGAGACCTTTGCACTCCTGCAGAACATCTTGCAGCTGCACTGGACTGGTTGGCTACCTGCTGTGGCTGGTATAGCGGTGGTTGTAGTGGTAACAGTGGTGGTTGGGTGGTGACTGCTGAGGCAGCCAGGCGGGCAGTGTGGGTAGCAATCATGGTGGGTTCTGCTTCAGCAATCGAGGACACTGGTGTGGCATGAGTCTTGCACCGCCATCCTCCCTGTCATTGGTGGCTTTCTCCACCTTGCGTTATTCCTCAGCTGATGACCCAGCAGATTGCAATGGTATGGCATTCAGTCACTGTACAGAGATGTATAAGTCGTGGAATGCACTATAGGGTATTTGAAGATCAACCACTGAAATACACCATGATTAGGCAATTTTTAGTTTGATGCAGTGCGACATGACGTGTTCATGTTAGACACAAGATGCTCTTCAGTGGTGTGGATAGTCATTTGGGTCTTTAATATAGACACTCTCACGAAAAGTCTATTAACTCCCTTTCTGTATTTTCTCACCCAGCCAAAAGTGCAACTTCATGTAAAAACATTCAACAAGGCAGGACTGTTGCTTTCCAGTTGGCATGTGATCATTGTGGCTAAGTGCCACCATAAAACCATCTCCAACGGGTCAAAGCCGATGACCATCTGAGAAGGTCCAAAGAGCTACAGGTAATTCAAAAGCGAATGATCCGAGAGTTCAAGTGAGTATTGCGGACCATTCAGAGAGCACCATGGTTGCAGAGCAGAGTTGGGGAACCTGAATAAAAGGAGACCCAATGTTCAAAGTATAGTAGAGGAGCATTGTGCGGTCTGACCACTCGAACAACAAGCATTTTGAAGCGGTGGAGAGAAGTGAATAAAAAGCTCTGCAAACTGGTGGAAAATCTTCACATGGCAATTCTTCACAAACATAGTCAGGGCATGCACACTACTTACAAAGAAAGGAAGTGCAGCAATATCGTGTTCTAACGAATCTGATTCCACTGCAGTACATTTTGGAACACGTGTCCCGAAATTAAATGCTAAAACTAAAGAGAGCTGAATCAAAGACACACTATTCACATTGCATGCTGGGAGATATGGTTTAGAGTGCCAGCTCAAGAGAAGGATAAGCAAGTCATTCATGGTGCATGATGTTAGATGTGGTTGAAGGTCCAAGCTCAAGTCTAAGAGAACTAACACAAAGTAAAAGAAACAAAACAAGTCAAGTATCTTGTAGGCTTTTAGAAGTGGTTCAAGCTGCTAGCTCAAGTTAGAGGAGTGAAACTCGTCATATATATTGGATGTCGGTAGAGGTGTTTAAAGTTCCCCGCTCAAGTCTGTAAGAAGTAGAACAAGTCATTCATGTTGCCTTCTGCTACATATTGTTTTAAGCGCCAGCTCAAGTAAAAAAGTAGACTGAAGAAAGTTATTTACATTGCCTGCCTGTGAAGGTTGTTTACAATACCAGTTCAATTGAGCCGGAACTGAACGAGGGAATGTATGTTGCATTCAATAAAATGTGACTCGAAAGGCCAGTCTAAGACTAAAGAGATCTGAAAGAAATTAACTAGTTATACCATAGTAATTGTAGGCAGACTCTATATAGAGAAGAATTAAGAAACTCCTTCATAATGTAAGCCTACTGTAGGAGGGCATGAAAAGTTGTCAGCCTTTAATTAAAGAATGAGATCAAATGCATTTATTTTTCATATTGATATATTGATACTGGGGGTGGCAAATCAGCAGTAAAAAACGGAAATTAACAGGAAGATTCTGTAATAAATAAATGCACATATGTACTATTTTGTTTCAAAAACTTGAGTGCAGACCATTCTATTAAAAGAGAAATTTCTACACCACATAGAGATCAGAGGGCAATCCACCGCTGCCCAAAACACTCTATTTGCATTTGCTGTAGCTGCACTCGTAGAAACATGTAGCTAGGCCTACCGTGACATCCTGCATCCAAAAGCCCCGCAGGCAATTCATCTTGTGGTTTGTGGCCAACCTTTTCTTCCATGGTCCCATGATGGGAGGTAGTACACTTCTGCTCACTGTGACCATCTTCTATCAACATTGTCCAGCCACAATTCTCCTCAACTGCCTTCTCAGGACATTAATCTCATCAGAACAAATCGAGCGGGTGGAGTTAACCATTTTGCAGATTCTCCAAAATATAGGTCAGCATTTCCACTCTAAAACAAAAGGTTCCTTAATCATCTTTCCAAACTATATACCATGGGCCTATAAAACACGTTTTACTGCTGCTGGTGGCCGAATATATGCCAGTATTGTCACTGTAAGACACATTCTTGATGGTACCCACCTTATATGCCAGTACTGCCACTGTAAAGAATATGTTATGTTCATGAGGCTTTGGTACACAAGATATACCAGCCTCTCCTTGTAAATAATTTTTCGATTCTGTCCGTGCACACATACATGAAGAGGCTGGTAACACTCTTTCATGATAAGGGACACAATAGATACCAGTATAAATCACATGTACATGATGATCCAGGATTTATGTCAGCATGAAATATATTAAACATAGCTTGAATGCAAGTGGCCGAATATCCTTGTTTGTCGAGCCAGAAAAATGAGAAAAAGTGACAAGAGAAAACCCTGCTTATATAGCCTTTTATAGGTATTGAAACTTTCAATGGAAGCCCCTGATAAAAGGCTTACTAGCCATTAACAACAGAGCTGGGCATATCGCCATAAATATATCCAAAGGCACAAAGTTCTTATAACTTGTGCAAGGCTATTTATTTATTTTAAATTCTTATAAAAACGCCAGTTCGCCCGCAGACCTAAAGTCGCACAAAAAAGGACAAACAACCAACGAGACAAAACAAGTCAGGAATTAACAACGTTACCATACCCAGAAGCTTGACCTAAGGAGCTGTGAAAAGGAAGGTTTTTACCTTCTTTTTGAACTCGACCAGCGAAGTAGGACTTTTGAGAACCAGAGGAATTGGATTCCAAGTGGCGAGAGCCACAACATCAAAGATAGTTTTACTAAATTTTGCAATGCAAAACCTGGATTGGCCGAGTTTAGCCTGATCAAGTGACCTCAAGGCTCGCATAGGGGTGTACTGTTGGATGCACTCAGTGAGGTAGCTGGGTGCAGCCTGAGTCAGGCACTTGAAGGTGAGTGTCAAGATTTTAAAAGGCACAACTGGCATCGAACGAGACGATTGAGATCAAACCTGCAGACAAGGGAGGGGGAATAGTCGTGATGACCAATACCCAATATTTAGAGATGGTCAATAACTTATTGACTGATTCCGCAAGTTATCAAAAACTTAAAAAGGACCCAACAAAAGATATCAAAACAGAGATTGATCAAGTAGTGAAATATGCATACGATCGGAATTGGGTCACGGAGAATGAATATGAATTCTTAACAACTAGTCAAGGGCGTATTCCGACCCTTTACGCGTTACCCAAAGTACATAAAGACTCATTGAACCCACCCGGACGGCCAATAGTCTCCGGCTGTGGTACTATACTTGAACCGCTCTGTAAATTTATTGATACATTTCTTAAACCCCTGAGTACAAACACAAGAACCTACCTACGAGATACTATGAATACCATCCAGATCTTTGAACATTTGACATTTGATCCTAGCAAACACATTCTTGTAACAATGGACATAACGTCGCTATATACTAGCATCCCTCAACCACAAGCTCTCGAATGCATGCTGGATCTATTGACAAAGTCCAATACACAACAAAGGGTGCCAATCAACTTCATTATGGAGTTAATGGAATTGGCATTATGTAAAAATTACTTCGAGTTCAATGGCAACTTTTACCTACAAATAAAAGGCACAGCAATGGGTGCTGCTTTTGCACCAAGTCTGGCAATTCTTTTCATGTCTAACTTTGAAAATCAACACATTCTTTGTGAATCTAACCCTTTTCAAAAATCAATTTCCAATTGGAAGCGATACATAGATGACATAATTTTCATCTGGGAAGGACTTGAAAATGAACTCCTCGAGTTCTTTTCGTGGCTGAACCAGATTGACACTAATATTCAATTTACACTTGAATATTCTAAGAATCAAGTTATTTTTCTTGACCTCATCATCAAACATCAAGACGGTGAGCTTAAATGTTGCTTACATAGGAAACCTAGTGCAAGGAACACTCTGCTACACTACACGAGCGACCACCCTCGGCATCTCAAGGACAATCTCCCGTCTGGGCAGTATCTATGAATTAGAAGAAACTGCACTGACCTTTACGACTTTAACCAACAAG
The DNA here is from genome assembly GCF_040938575.1 of Ambystoma mexicanum. NCBI lineage: Eukaryota > Metazoa > Chordata > Amphibia > Caudata > Ambystomatidae > Ambystoma > Ambystoma mexicanum. The sequence goes on along the minus strand of NC_090936.1, from coordinate 219,003,465 downwards.
CAGATGAGTTAGACATCAGATTTCGGGACAGAGGCTATCCCAGATCTCTCATTAAAAGATCTCGGAAACGCGCACTTTTTACAGATCGTGCCCTTCTACTTACCAATAAAACTCCACAATCAGAGGCTGAAAACATGACTTGTGTTCTAACACATGGAATCAAAGCCTTTGAAGTCAAGAAAATTATCCTAAAACATTGGGATATTGTGAGACTGGACCTTCCCGAGGAGCCCCCGCCGCGTTTTGCATTCAAAAGGGCTCCAAATATTCGTGATAAACTGATCCATTCTCGTTTTCGTAACACTACTCCCAGAACTGGCCTTTGGGATTTACGTTCAGTCAAGGGTCATTACCCATGTGGCTCCTGTAGTGTTTGCAGTTTCACTAAAAAAATGAGAGATTTCAGAATAAATGAACGAATTTGGACTTTACCTAATCTCACCAATTGCAAAACTAAGAACGTTGCATACTGCATTGAATGTCCTTGCGGACTAAGATACGTTGGACAAACCAGCAGAGCGGTACATGTCAGAATTGCTGAACATCGATCACGCATAAGATGCAAAATTGTCACGGCGCCCTTAGTTAACCATTACCTTACTTTGAAACACTCACCAAACAATATAGTATGGTGGGTCTTGGAAGCAGTTCAAAACTCTACCAACATACAGAAATGTTTGTTAGACAGAGAGGCTCGGTGGATCTTCCGATTGGGTACACATATTAGGGGATTAAATGAGGAATTTATTCCACCATTCTAATATCTACCATAATGCCACAGTATAATTCCTCTCACAGAGTCACATGTTAGTGACGAAACGCGGCTCCGCTTATATACGGCTTTGTATGGCAAGTTCAACGGCCCTCATACACCTCCCTCTTGGGGTGTGTGCTAAGGGGCCGCGCTGTGATTGGATATGTCTTATGCTCCAATCACGGGGAAGGTGTGTCAGTTCACCTCCCGCTCGTTCCTCTCTAGATCATAGAGAAAAAGGATACGTCACACGCATCCACCCACAAGTCGGAGGATGCAGTGCGTAGACGTAACAGCCGACCGAGGTTTTCTATTCGGCAGCCGGAACGCGCGTCATCACGCTGCCGGCTATTTACTCAGTCCCTATTCTATCTCTTTCACTGTCGTCAGATCCTCACTGACACTGTGAGCTACGTTTGATTCATTCTCAAACTATTGGTAAGTATATTTCTGCTTCACTTCCTACTCCGCTAAGAAGCCTTATTCACTGTTTTATATGTTTTATATCTTGCATAACACTCTGGTTTTGATATTTGTGCAATCTTGTGACCTTTAGGCACCTCTTTTCTTTTCTTCCCCCCGGTAGGTATTCGTTACCGCAACATCCATTTTGATACCAACGTTGCTTCATCACAGGGTATCATTTCCTCCACTCTGAAGAATGTTCATGATCATCGGGTTCTATTAATTTAAGATCCGTACGCGATAATTGCAGAAGAGCACATAACATCTTTTAGAGACTCAGGTAATTTCTCTTTCTGTGCTCTCTCTCTTTTTTCACTCTTTATCTCGTTATGACTACATTTCATAGATTCTGTATTTTCCAGATTCACTGAAAGATATACTTCTCCCCTGTTTTTATAATTTCTTTAATGTTATCTTTACTTCAGTGTCTTGCTTCAGTCACTCCTGCTCATGCTCTGCACCAGGGTCTTGTTTGACGTCTTGACCTCCTGCCTTTGAAGTTTTCCCCCTCATTCATTTAGGGTAAGGTTCCCCTTCTAGGCAGTTTAAATTAGTAGTCTTAACTTAAATCACTGATCAGCCTTAAAGAAATTATGGTTTTTTTAATTTAAACTTGTCAACCCAGGATTTCCGTTTGAGAAGCATACAGCATGTGATATTATGTTTTTGTTGTAATACAATTGATTTTCTTTTTTGTACAAACTATACATTTCTTTATGTGATGGAGTATTTTGTCTGCTTCCCCGTAGGGAATTTCACTACTTACTTTGCCCCGAGGAAGGCGGTTTTCCAACACCAGTGGCCTCACAGGTGGCCCGCCGAAACGTCCTAACGGTCTCAATGTCGAATGGAACTTAAATTCTGTTCCCAATTGCTTATTGATTTATTCTCTTTGAGACCTTTTTCTTTCTTTTCTCTTCATATACCAAGTGAAAAGTGGACGTTGGCAGACCTGTATATTGCTTACAAGTGCATTTATATTTTGCCTAGACCAATTGGCGGACTTTCATAAAATGCACTTAAATTTTGCTTAAACCGTAATTGCACTTAGATTTTGCTCAAATTATAACTGTATGTCTTTGTTGAAAGTAATGAATTTTATGTATTTGTTAAACACACTCTCTCTTTTTTGTGAAATAAATAAGTCAGAAAGAAAATACGTTTTTCTTTGTGTAAAATGATGTTGCTCTATGCTTCTTATGGTGACCTTGGGTTGTTCTAAGTTGGAATAAGTAGGATATCCTGCTGGATACCATTTAAAATCATTTCATAAATTTTCAAATTTAGTCTTTACGGCTTTTGAAACCCTTGTTATGTGAATATTGGTGACCCCATCATTAGCTGTACCACGTCTGGGTCAGTCCCCATTTTGTGTACCTGTTGTTTTTGGCAACCTTGTTGCCGAGGGAGTGGCAAAATTACGAAATTTGGAAAGATTTAATTCAAACTTTTCTTTTTTCATCCTGTTTATATTTTTTATTTTTTGACTACCTCTTGACGCCATCCTTTGACCACGGGTTCAGTGCATGGCCGGTTGACTGTGGCACCTTATAGATTAATACTTTCTTCTCTATTCTCTTTTTTTAGTTATAGCATGGCTGAAAGTCAAACATTTAGTTTTACTGAGGAACAGATCTCAGAGATAATCAGTGGTCCATCCATCTTTGACCCGGCAGGAACGAATCCTAATTTAGCTCATTCTACTGACAGTGATGAACTACTTAAACTGAAAAAGAAAAACTTCAGGACAGAATTACATGGCCATTTCCTGCGCGAATATTTAAAATCTAATACTATCCCTTCAGGCTTAATTGTAAGAAACGAACCCTGTCTCTTTTTGTCGGACAAACAATATACAACTACTTTTAGTCAAATTGCCATTAAATGTAGCCGCGACTTTATGGTCTTAACAATTACCACAGCACAACGTATTGGTTTGGCAACTCAAAAAATCTTAGAACAAGAAGAAGTCAAATTTTTGTCAAGCACAGTTATTCCTGATGCGAAAGACCAATTAGACGCGGTCAACAAACTATTTTCGGAATTTAGAGCCACTACGATTGGCAAAAAAACTAAGAAACTTGCAAAGGATATCCGCGAGTTCAAAATTGAAAAGGTTTTTCCCTACACTACAGAAGCCTACGCTGAAGCAGCCAGTAAACAATCTACATCGAAAAGAGGACCAGGCAACAAAAATAGAGGTGTCTCTTTTTCTAGCTCTAGCAGCAGTGGGTCTGATAACCAGTCATCAAACAATCCACAACAACCCTTTGGCAACTTTCAACCAAATACCCCTTTTTTAGGCAGAGGAGGATTTGGCATACCCCAATGGGGCCCCCCATGGTTTCAACCATACATACCAATGCAGAGATCCTGGGGCAGGCGCCGACGCGCCCGTTGAATCAGGCAGAACCTCAAATTCCCATTTTTAATTTAGCCAACTTGAGCCTCACTTCACCACAAATTTCTGTTCTATCTAGAGGACTGTCTTTTGTCCCAACGAGAGGAATTGATTGGTTTTCTACTGAGATGCAAGTTCGTAGATTTTTGCGAACTATAAGACTGAAATCTTTTTTTCAGAATGTTCAAGAGAAAATACAGGAACAAGACTCCGGACTCCGTTGTCCATCGACATTTACTCCTCAAGACAATCAAATGTCTAAGGAAATTTTAACCTTTGAGAAGAGTGTTCTTAAAGATTTACATAATTTACAGAATAGAAATACTAAACTACATTTAAAACACAATCTGAATGTAGAAGAAAGTAAAGCTCTCGCACAACTGGCATCGAACGAGACGATTGAGATCAAACCTGCAGACAAGGGAGGGGGAATAGTCGTGATGACCAATACCCAATATTTAGAGATGGTCAATAACTTATTGACTGATTCCGCAAGTTATCAAAAACTTAAAAAGGACCCAACAAAAGATATCAAAACAGAGATTGATCAAGTAGTGAAATATGCATACGATCGGAATTGGGTCACGGAGAATGAATATGAATTCTTAACAACTAGTCAAGGGCGTATTCCGACCCTTTACGCGTTACCCAAAGTACATAAAGACTCATTGAACCCACCCGGACGGCCAATAGTCTCCGGCTGTGGTACTATACTTGAACCGCTCTGTAAATTTATTGATACATTTCTTAAACCCCTGAGTACAAACACAAGAACCTACCTACGAGATACTATGAATACCATCCAGATCTTTGAACATTTGACATTTGATCCTAGCAAACACATTCTTGTAACAATGGACATAACGTCGCTATATACTAGCATCCCTCAACCACAAGCTCTCAAATGCATGCTGGATCTATTGACAAAGTCCAATACACAACAAAGGGTGCCAATCAACTTCATTATGGAGTTAATGGAATTGGCATTATGTAAAAATTACTTCGAGTTCAATGGCAACTTTTACCTACAAATAAAAGGCACAGCAATGGGTGCTGCTTTTGCACCAAGTCTGGCAATTCTTTTCATGTCTAACTTTGAAAATCAACACATTCTTTGTGAATCTAACCCTTTTCAAAAATCAATTTCCAATTGGAAGCGATACATAGATGACATCATTTTCATCTGGGAAGGACTTGAAAATGAACTCCTCGAGTTCTTTTCGTGGCTGAACCAGATTGACACTAATATTCAATTTACACTTGAATATTCTAAGAATCAAGTTATTTTTCTTGACCTCATCATCAAACATCAAGACGGTGAGCTTAAATGTTGCTTACATAGGAAACCTAGTGCAAGGAACACTCTGCTACACTACACGAGCGACCACCCTCGGCATCTCAAGGACAATCTCCCGTATGGGCAGTATCTACGAATTAGAAGAAACTGCACTGACCTTTACGACTTTAACCAACAAGCAGATGAGTTAGACATCAGATTTCGGGACAGAGGCTATCCCAGATCTCTCATTAAAAGATCTCGGAAACGCGCACTTTTTACAGATCGTGCCCTTCTACTTACCAATAAAACTCCACAATCAGAGGCTGAAAACATGACTTGTGTTCTAACACATGGAATCAAAGCCTTTGAAGTCAAGAAAATTATCCTAAAACATTGGGATATTGTGAGACTGGACCTTCCCGAGGAGCCCCCACCGCGTTTTGCATTCAAAAGGGCTCCAAATATTCGTGATAAACTGATCCATTCTCGTTTTCGTAACACTACTCCCAGAACTGGCCTTTGGGATTTACGTTCAGTCAAGGGTCATTACCCATGTGGCTCCTGTAGTGTTTGCAGTTTCACTAAAAAAATGAGAGATTTCAGAATAAATGAACGAATTTGGACTTTACCTAATCTCACCAATTGCAAAACTAAGAACGTTGTATACTGCATTGAATGTCCTTGCGGACTAAGATACGTTGGACAAACCAGCAGAGCGGTACATGTCAGAATTGCTGAACATCGATCACGCATAAGATGCAAAATTGTCACGGCGCCCTTAGTTAACCATTACCTTACTTTGAAACACTCACCAAACAATATAGTATGGTGGGTCTTGGAAGCAGTTCAAAACTCTACCAACATACAGAAATGTTTGTTAGACAGAGAGGCTCGGTGGATCTTCCGATTGGGTACACATATTAGGGGATTAAATGAGGAATTTATTCCACCATTCTAATATCTACCATAATGCCACAGTATAATTCCTCTCACAGAGTCACATGTTAGTGACGAAACGCGGCTCCGCTTATATACGGCTTTGTATGGCAAGTTCAACGGCCCTCATACACCTCCCTCTTGGGGTGTGTGCTAAGGGGCCGCGCTGTGATTGGATATGTCTTATGCTCCAATCACGGGGAAGGTGTGTCAGTTCACCTCCCGCTCGTTCCTCTCTAGATCATAGAGAAAAAGGATACGTCACACGCATCCACCCACAAGTCGGAGGATGCAGTGCGTAGACGTAACAGCCGACCGAGGTTTTCTATTCGGCAGCCGGAACGCGCGTCATCACGCTGCCGGCTATTTACTCAGTCCCTATTCTATCTCTTTCACTGTCGTCAGATCCTCACTGACACTGTGAGCTACGTTTGATTCATTCTCAAACTATTGGTAAGTATATTTCTGCTTCACTTCCTACTCCGCTAAGAAGCCTTATTCACTGTTTTATATGTTTTATATCTTGCATAACACTCTGGTTTTGATATTTGTGCAATCTTGTGACCTTTAGGCACCTCTTTTCTTTTCTTCCCCCCGGTAGGTATTCGTTACCGCAACATCCATTTTGATACCAACGTTGCTTCATCACAGGGTATCATTTCCTCCACTCTGAAGAATGTTCATGATCATCGGGTTCTATTAATTTAAGATCCGTACGCGATAATTGCAGAAGAGCACATAACATCTTTTAGAGACTCAGGTAATTTCTCTTTCTGTGCTCTCTCTCTTTTTTCACTCTTTATCTCGTTATGACTACATTTCATAGATTCTGTATTTTCCAGATTCACTGAAAGATATACTTCTCCCCTGTTTTTATAATTTCTTTAATGTTATCTTTACTTCAGTGTCTTGCTTCAGTCACTCCTGCTCATGCTCTGCACCAGGGTCTTGTTTGACGTCTTGACCTCCTGCCTTTGAAGTTTTCCCCCTCATTCATTTAGGGTAAGGTTCCCCTTCTAGGCAGTTTAAATTAGTAGTCTTAACTTAAATCACTGATCAGCCTTAAAGAAATTATGTTTTTTTTAATTTAAACTTGTCAACCCAGGATTTCCGTTTGAGAAGCATACAGCATGTGATATTATGTTTTTGTTGTAATACAATTGATTTTCTTTTTTGTACAAACTATACATTTCTTTATGTGATGGAGTATTTTGTCTGCTTCCCCGTAGGGAATTTCACTACTTACTTTGCCCCGAGGAAGGCGGTTTTCCAACACCAGTGGCCTCACAGGTGGCCCGCCGAAACGTCCTAACGGTCTCAATGTCGAATGGAACTTAAATTCTGTTCCCAATTGCTTATTGATTTATTCTCTTTGAGACCTTTTTCTTTCTTTTCTCTTCATATACCAAGTGAAAAGTGGACGTTGGCAGACCTGTATATTGCTTACAAGTGCATTTATATTTTGCCTAGACCAATTGGCGGACTTTCATAAAATGCACTTAAATTTTGCTTAAACCGTAATTGCACTTAGATTTTGCTCAAATTATAACTGTATGTCTTTGTTGAAAGTAATGAATTTTATGTATTTGTTAAACACACTCTCTCTTTTTTGTGAAATAAATAAGTCAGAAAGAAAATACGTTTTTCTTTGTGTAAAATGATGTTGCTCTATGCTTCTTATGGTGACCTTGGGTTGTTCTAAGTTGGAATAAGTAGGATATCCTGCTGGATACCATTTAAAATCATTTCATAAATTTTCAAATTTAGTCTTTACGGCTTTTGAAACCCTTGTTATGTGAATATTGGTGACCCCATCATTAGCTGTACCACGTCTGGGTCAGTCCCCATTTTGTGTACCTGTTGTTTTTGGCAACCTTGTTGCCGAGGGAGTGGCAAAATTACGAAATTTGGAAAGATTTAATTCAAACTTTTCTTTTTTCATCCTGTTTATATTTTTTATTTTTTGACTACCTCTTGACGCCATCCTTTGACCACGGGTTCAGTGCATGGCCGGTTGACTGTGGCACCTTATAGATTAATACTTTCTTCTCTATTCTCTTTTTTTAGTTATAGCATGGCTGAAAGTCAAACATTTAGTTTTACTGAGGAACAGATCTCAGAGATAATCAGTGGTCCATCCATCTTTGACCCGGCAGGAACGAATCCTAATTTAGCTCATTCTACTGACAGTGATGAACTACTTAAACTGAAAAAGAAAAACTTCAGGACAGAATTACATGGCCATTTCCTGCGCGAATATTTAAAATCTAATACTATCCCTTCAGGCTTAATTGTAAGAAACGAACCCTGTCTCTTTTTGTCGGACAAACAATATACGACTACTTTTAGTCAAATTGCCATTAAATGTAGCCGCGACTTTATGGTCTTAACAATTACCACAGCACAACGTATTGGTTTGGCAACTCAAAAAATCTTAGAACAAGAAGAAGTCAAATTTTTGTCAAGCACAGTTATTCCTGATGCGAAAGACCAATTAGACGCGGTCAACAAACTATTTTCGGAATTTAGAGCCACTACGATTGGCAAAAAAACTAAGAAACTTGCAAAGGATATCCGCGAGTTCAAAATTGAAAAGGTTTTTCCCTACACTACAGAAGCCTACGCTGAAGCAGCCAGTAAACAATCTACATCGAAAAGAGGACCAGGCAACAAAAATAGAGGTGTCTCTTTTTCTAGCTCTAGCAGCAGTGGGTCTGATAACCAGTCATCAAACAATCCACAACAACCCTTTGGCAACTTTCAACCAAATACCCCTTTTTTAGGCAGAGGAGGATTTGGCATACCCCAATGGGGCCCCCCATGGTTTCAACCATACATACCAATGCAGAGATCCTGGGGCAGGCGCCGACGCGCCCGTTGAATCAGGCAGAACCTCAAATTCCCATTTTTAATTTAGCCAACTTGAGCCTCACTTCACCACAAATTTCTGTTCTATCTAGAGGACTGTCTTTTGTCCCAACGAGAGGAATTGATTGGTTTTCTACTGAGATGCAAGTTCGTAGATTTTTGCGAACTATAAGACTGAAATCTTTTTTTCAGAATGTTCAAGAGAAAATACAGGAACAAGACTCCGGACTCCGTTGTCCATCGACATTTACTCCTCAAGACAATCAAATGTCTAAGGAAATTTTAACCTTTGAGAAGAGTGTTCTTAAAGATTTACATAATTTACAGAATAGAAATACTAAACTACATTTAAAACACAATCTGAATGTAGAAGAAAGTAAAGCTCTCGCACAACTGGCATCGAACGAGACGATTGAGATCAAACCTGCAGACAAGGGAGGGGGAATAGTCGTGATGACCAATACCCAATATTTAGAGATGGTCAATAACTTATTGACTGATTCCGCAAGTTATCAAAAACTTAAAAAGGACCCAACAAAAGATATCAAAACAGAGATTGATCAAGTAGTGAAATATGCATACGATCGGAATTGGGTCACGGAGAATGAATATGAATTCTTAACAACTAGTCAAGGGCGTATTCCGACCCTTTACGCGTTACCCAAAGTACATAAAGACTCATTGAACCCACCCGGACGGCCAATAGTCTCCGGCTGTGGTACTATACTTGAACCGCTCTGTAAATTTATTGATACATTTCTTAAACCCCTGAGTACAAACACAAGAACCTACCTACGAGATACTATGAATACCATCCAGATCTTTGAACATTTGACATTTGATCCTAGCAAACACATTCTTGTAACAATGGACATAACGTCGCTATATACTAGCATCCCTCAACCACAAGCTCTCGAATGCATGCTGGATCTATTGACAAAGTCCAATACACAACAAAGGGTGCCAATCAACTTCATTATGGAGTTAATGGAATTGGCATTATGTAAAAATTACTTCGAGTTCAATGGCAACTTTTACCTACAAATAAAAGGCACAGCAATGGGTGCTGCTTTTGCACCAAGTCTGGCAATTCTTTTCATGTCTAACTTTGAAAATCAACACATTCTTTGTGAATCTAACCCTTTTCAAAAATCAATTTCCAATTGGAAGCGATACATAGATGACATCATTTTCATCTGGGAAGGACTTGAAAATGAACTCCTCGAGTTCTTTTCGTGGCTGAACCAGATTGACACTAATATTCAATTTACACTTGAATATTCTAAGAATCAAGTTATTTTTCTTGACCTCATCATCAAACATCAAGACGGTGAGCTTAAATGTTGCTTACATAGGAAACCTAGTGCAAGGAACACTCTGCTACACTACACGAGCGACCACCCTCGGCATCTCAAGGACAATCTCCCGTATGGGCAGTATCTACGAATTAGAAGAAACTGCACTGACCTTTACGACTTTAACCAACAAGCAGATGAGTTAGACATCAGATTTCGGGACAGAGGCTATCCCAGATCTCTCATTAAAAGATCTCGGAAACGCGCACTTTTTACAGATCGTGCCCTTCTACTTACCAATAAAACTCCACAATCAGAGGCTGAAAACATGACTTGTGTTCTAACACATGGAATCAAAGCCTTTGAAGTCAAGAAAATTATCCTAAAACATTGGGATATTGTGAGACTGGACCTTCCCGAGGAGCCCCCACCACGTTTTGCATTCAAAAGGGCTCCAAATATTCGTGATAAACTGATCCATTCTCGTTTTCGTAACACTACTCCCAGAACTGGCCTTTGGGATTTACGTTCAGTCAAGGGTCATTACCCATGTGGCTCCTGTAGTGTTTGCAGTTTCACTAAAAAAATGAGAGATTTCAGAATAAATGAACGAATTTGGACTTTACCTAATCTCACCAATTGCAAAACTAAGAACGTTGTATATTGCATTGAATGTCCTTGCGGACTAAGATACGTTGGACAAACCAGCAGAGCGGTACATGTCAGAATTGCTGAACATCGATCACGCATAAGATGCAAAATTGTCACGGCGCCCTTAGTTAACCATTACCTTACTTTGAAACACTCACCAAACAATATAGTATGGTGGGTCTTGGAAGCAGTTCAAAACTCTACCAACATACAGAAATGTTTGTTAGACAGAGAGGCTCGGTGGATCTTCCGATTGGGTACACATATTAGGGGATTAAATGAGGAATTTATTCCACCATTCTAATATCTACCATAATGCCACAGTATAAATCCTCTCACAGAGTCACATGTTAGTGACGAAACGCGGCTCCGCTTATATACGGCTTTGTATGGCAAGTTCAACGGCCCTCATACACCTCCCTCTTGGGGTGTGTGCTAAGGGGCCGCGCTGTGATTGGATATGTCTTATGCTCCAATCACGGGGAAGGTGTGTCAGTTCACCTCCCGCTCGTTCCTCTCTAGATCATAGAGAAAAAGGATACGTCACACGCATCCACCCACAAGTCGGAGGATGCAGTGCGTAGACGTAACAGCCGACCGAGGTTTTCTATTCGGCAGCCGGAACGCGCGTCATCACGCTGCCGGCTATTTACTCAGTCCCTATTCTATCTCTTTCACTGTCGTCAGATCCTCACTGACACTGTGAGCTACGTTTGATTCATTCTCAAACTATTGGTAAGTATATTTCTGCTTCACTTCCTACTCCGCTAAGAAGCCTTATTCACTGTTTTATATGTTTTATATCTTGCATAACACTCTGGTTTTGATATTTGTGCAATCTTGTGACCTTTAGGCACCTCTTTTCTTTTCTTCCCCCCGGTAGGTATTCGTTACCGCAACATCCATTTTGATACCAACGTTGCTTCATCACAGGGTATCATTTCCTCCACTCTGAAGAATGTTCATGATCATCGGGTTCTATTAATTTAAGATCCGTACGCGATAATTGCAGAAGAGCACATAACATCTTTTAGAGACTCAGGTAATTTCTCTTTCTGTGCTCTCTCTCTTTTTTCACTCTTTATCTCGTTATGACTACATTTCATAGATTCTGTATTTTCCAGATTCACTGAAAGATATACTTCTCCCCTGTTTTTATAATTTCTTTAATGTTATCTTTACTTCAGTGTCTTGCTTCAGTCACTCCTGCTCATGCTCTGCACCAGGGTCTTGTTTGACGTCTTGACCTCCTGCCTTTGAAGTTTTCCCCCTCATTCATTTAGGGTAAGGTTCCCCTTCTAGGCAGTTTAAATTAGTAGTCTTAACTTAAATCACTGATCAGCCTTAAAGAAATTATGTTTTTTTTAATTTAAACTTGTCAACCCAGGATTTCCGTTTGAGAAGCATACAGCATGTGATATTATGTTTTTGTTGTAATACAATTGATTTTCTTTTTTGTACAAACTATACATTTCTTTATGTGATGGAGTATTTTGTCTGCTTCCCCGTAGGGAATTTCACTACTTACTTTGCCCCGAGGAAGGCGGTTTTCCAACACCAGTGGCCTCACAGGTGGCCCGCCGAAACGTCCTAACGGTCTCAATGTCGAATGGAACTTAAATTCTGTTCCCAATTGCTTATTGATTTATTCTCTTTGAGACCTTTTTCTTTCTTTTCTCTTCATATACCAAGTGAAAAGTGGACGTTGGCAGACCTGTATATTGCTTACAAGTGCATTTATATTTTGCCTAGACCAATTGGCGGACTTTCATAAAATGCACTTAAATTTTGCTTAAACCGTAATTGCACTTAGATTTTGCTCAAATTATAACTGTATGTCTTTGTTGAAAGTAATGAATTTTATGTATTTGTTAAACACACTCTCTCTTTTTTGTTAAATAAATAAGTCAGAAAGAAAATACGTTTTTGTTTGTGTAAAATGATGTTGCTCTATGCTTCTTATGGTGACCTTGGGTTGTTCTAAGTTGGAATAAGTAGGATATCCTGCTGGATACCATTTAAAATCATTTCATAAATTTTCAAATTTAGTCTTTACGGCTTTTGAAACCCTTGTTATGTGAATATTGGTGACCCCATCATTAGCTGTACCACGTCTGGGTCAGTCCCCATTTTGTGTACCCAGTGCCTTACTGGCAGCCTGTGCAGATTTTGTCTGGCTGCAGTAATGGAGTGCCTGTTAGAGAAACCCAACACCGCCCTTACTGCCCCATTTTGAGCAACTTGAAGGGCGGCCCAGTTGAAGTGTGCTGTACCAGCCAGCAGGCTATTGCAATGATCCAGCCTTGAATTAATTAAGGCAGAAGCTAGCATGGTCATATTTTCAACAGATAGGTAGGGACGTAGGTGGCTTAGCTGCTTGTTGATCCAACCACATGAAGCACGGATTTTGGCTACATGTGGTCTCATGGTAAGCTCGGAATCAAGTATGACACCAAGTGTTTTGACATTCTTAGTCACAGGAATAGAAATATTGGAGATCAGAAAAGAGGAATATTCCGGTGAAAGATTTTGTAACATGTGGCTGGTGGCAGTAATGAGAATCTCCATCTTGTCTGTGTTAGGGGCCATTGAATTTGCAACCATCCAACAGTGGATGATGGTATATATGGTGTTAATGGCATGAGAATCTTGAGCATATATGCCCGAATGCCATTGGCGTGGTTGGTGTACAAGACACCCAAGTCATCGAGCATAAGGAGAAGAAGGAGGATATAGATGTTAAAGAGAGTAGGTGATAGAGAAGAACCCTGTGGGACACCTCTTGTAAGAGTAGTGGGAGAAGAAAAGACGTCATGAATGGCAACTTGTGCAATACGTGGACCCAGAAAAGAGATCAGCCATTGAGTAGATAGTTTAAAACAACCCACCAAGGATTGCAACCTAGAGGCTAAAAGATCATGGTCGACCAAGTCAAACGCGGCAGACAAATCCAGCAGCAAAAGAAATTCAGTTGCCCACAATCAATAATGGCTGCAAGGTTAGATTTTAAATCAAGCATGGCAGTCTCAGTCCAGTGCCTAGCACAATAGCCAGACTGACAAGGCCCAATAATGGAATTATCCGCAATTAATTTCTGAAGTTGAAGATAAGCCACCCAATCCATTACCTTCAATAAAAAGGGAAAGTTTGTGATGGGACAATAGTGCTTCCACTGACAAGGATCAAGGTTGTCCTTTTTAAGCAATGAAGTGATCCATGCCTCTTTGAGATCAGTTGGTACCGGTCCATCCAAAAAAGATTTGTTGATGAGCTTGTGACCCAAGGGCCAATGGTATCAAGGGACTCAATCAACAATCTGTAGGACAGGCATCACCCTTGCACGTAGTAGGTTTCATTTCTAAAATGATCTTGTTAACTTCCGCTACTGTACAGGGGGTAAAAGAGAAGGTTGGTTTAGACGTACATTGTTGCTTTACAGGGTTTGTAACAGGTGTAGGTGCTGAAATGGAGGCATCATGAGGAACAGACTCTGATGGAACACTGGACTTCAGATGGGAGTACATTTTTGCTGTGAAGGCGTCATGAATGGTTTGACCCCATGCATGGTCTTGTACAATATTGGCCTTAGTGTGAGTTTCGCTGTTGAAATTCCGAAGGATTTCGAACAGCTCCTTTGAGCTTGATTTGGCTTCAGCTATTCTGTTATTATAATAAGAGTACTTAGCCAAGATGATGGCGGCCTTGAATTTCTTAACAACTAGTTTATATGCGGCCAAGAGAGCTGGTGATGGATTATTCCGCCAAGAACGCTCAGTGGCTCTCCTTAGATGCCCTGAGGGTGAGAATGTTCTTATTAAACCAGTGGTGTGAAAGGGTTTCCGGCTTGACACACTTACAGCAATTGGGGAAAGATCCTCTATAATGGAATCTAAGGTGGATTTTAAGTGCCCAGAAAGGAGAGTTGAGCTATCATAGTCCTGCATGTCACAGTGCCTACTTCTTAGTTCCAGGGAGAGTTTTTCAGGTGTCAAGTTTTTAAAGGATCGGGCCCTGGTGAATTGTCTAGGAACCGTATCAACTCTCGGAGATGAGACAGGTAGGTCAACGGTAAAAGTTAATGTACAATGATCCGACCAGGGACACGATGTAGTTACTGGGGTATTTCAGGAGATGTTATAAATAATACCCTACGTTTATTACCCCTGAATGCTGTAAAGGGAGTCTAAGTAGGCAAGAAATGACCTGAGCCATTATGCCTTATGTATGTCCTGATCTTTTGTCCCTCTTAGAAAAGCTCTAGATCCGAATTTAAATCCCTAAATGATAAAAAAACAGAATTTTGTTTATGTAGACCAGCTCTGCTATTTTTTTTTTCCTTTTGGTTTGTGATCATGTTTCCTGCCATGCTTCTGCTATGTCCATATCAGCGGCTTTAAACATCAGAGTGAAACTAAGAAAACGGAAGGAACAAGGGTCCTGCATTTGGGGCAATGGTTATGACCTACCTTATTTGATGGGAAGTTTGCACAGTCGATGGATTTGTCTAAAGCCATAAATGTACCTATTTTTAAATTGATAGCGTGTTTAAAATGTTTCTTTTTGACTTTCTTTGAAAACATTGAATTAACTTTGTTTTAGGTCATTTATATTAACTTTAAACTTTACATGGTTGTTCTGCTCTTATCTACGCTTCAGATGATAGACATGACCTATTTGTTTGTTTTATTTATGTTTTTAAGTTGTATTTGTTGATGTTTTGTATTTGATCTTTTATGGAATTATGATGATTTCAAAATAAGGAGTGAAATGAAATGACTGTTCTACCATCAATAGTGACAGAAATGTTTGGTGCTCAGTAGGCCTTGCTTTAAGATGCATTTTTTTTAAAGTTTGGGATCTGAAAAAGTTTTGCTATTTGAGGCAACTGTTCAGAGAAACACATACTTTTGAACTGTCAAGTAAACATAGCACACGTGCACCCAGGGAATGGTGCTCAGTCAATCAGGTGGCTGGAAATACAGGCAGAGACTGCCGGTGTCTGCCTGCATTCTCACAGCTGCAATGTACCCCCCTGTATGCTTCCTTGGGACTTAGCCCCTTTTCTATTTGCTATGGTGGTGGCCATACATATACATCTTTTTTACAGGAGATTTGGCTCACACAATACCAGAGGAGCCCTTCTCTGCTCCCAAAAATGTGTTTACTATTCACACCTCGGATTAAGCCCGTGGGTTGCGAATAGCTTTCACCCTTCTGTTCAGAGGCATTCAGGGCCGCTAAGGTCCCTAAACGCTTGTCAAAGCCCTTGCTTCGCACTGGTCTACTTAGGCTGTGGCTGGTGGCTCATTGTCGGCCCTATACAGATCCAAACCTTGGCGGTGATAGCTTTGTTACGTTCTGTGTTTTCTCTCAATGTGCAGATTCCTCTTAAATCCAGCACTTGCCAATTGCTGGCTGCACTACCACTGTTTGTTGACTTTATTATTTATTTATTGATTATTATTAATCTGTTTCTCCTTTGCTCCGCACTCTCCACTTCTCCCCGCTTCCATGCACTTTTCCCCTCCCCCTCTCCCATGCACTTGCGCGTTCTCAATTTCAATGGGCCTAGTAAGATTGTTGTTTTCTTCTCTCCTGTTCCCCTCACTTGCCTTGTCGCGCTGTGAAACACTTGTGTACGACTTCAGTTTTAATGCTGAGATAAAATGTTTGGCACAAGACCACACCCTATCCATGTTTTTTGAGATTGTTAAAAAAAAGTCACAAAATCTGGATTTAAAAACAAAACTCTTGACACCATCAGCAAATTTAGTCGGTTACTGGTCATTTGGTCGAAAAAAAAGGTCGACAGGACAAATGGTCGACTCAATTTGGTCGAAAGACAAATGGTCGAATTCTTTTTTTTTTGTATTTTCACTTTTTTTTTTTTTTTTTGGGGTGGTCCCCCCAACCCACTTTTTTTGCTTAAAAACCCTTTTTTTTCCTAAACGAAAACCTGAAAAATATATATAAAAATAAAAAAAAAATTCGACCATTTGTCTGTCGACCAAATTGCGTCGACCAATTGTCTGTCGACCAATTGTCTGTCGACCAATTTTCTGTCGACCAAATGACCGGACAGCAATTTAGTCATATTGAAAGCAGGACCGAATATAGACAACCTGGGAGTGGAAGAACTGATTCCATTCAGAAACACAAATGCGATAGGAGGAATACAAACAGCAGGCTTTCACAACATATGAGCCACGCTCTTATCTCCTTAAGCCTTGTAGGAGGAGGAGGAGAGATTTTGTCATCTGTCTCCGTTTAACCATATTACCTAGACATCATTATACGGGGAGTTGGAGTGGTGTCCAATGTGAAGAAAGACTCTGCCGCCTGTCCTGCACACATGTGGAAACCAGCCGACATATCCTGACACAATGCAGTGTTTTGGAATTGCAGTATCATAAGGCCTATTCTGCTTTTGCGACAAAATCTGATGGTATACACACTGACCAGTTTCGGAGCACGTTATATGGAGCAAACTCATTGGTTATAACTGGTGCAGGGTACTATGTCTGGCGGGAGGCTGTGAGGCTGCTGATTAAGGGGATCGTGTCTGCCAGTAACATACATGGGATTAAGCAAGGAAGGGCAATATGAAACATGTATTTTATTCATTGGAAAGGCCTGATCGGCCAAAAGTCGAGCAGTAGACTCTGCAGAAGAATTGGAAATATTAATCATGTTTTATGATGTTATGATTGTAGTGCATAACTGTGTATTTTGTATTTTTTTTATAACTCTGTGTTAAAGGTTTATTTTTAACCAAATACACAATAAAAAAGAAAGAAAAGAATATACACAACATGCAAATGGGAAGTGAGAGCTACATTTCCAGTATGTATTTATATTTTTGGTGGCCATAAAATGCATTGGGCAGTGAATACGTGTTTGAAAGAAGGCCAATTGTCAATGGGTGTTTTTAGCTGGCCAGGTCTCTGGAATTGAGCTGGGGACAAGCTGCCTAGTAACATTGCGGTGCCTTCGGGTGATAGTGCGCGTAATAAATTGCCATAACATAACGTAACATAACATTGGCTGGAACTTGACACTTATTGGGTCATGTAAAAACAGCCCTTCCAAGCAGTGATTGGAAGCTCAGAGGGTCTGGACAGCGTTCATGACACTTGATTAAACACATCACAGGTCCACAGATGCACCGATTGCTACAGGTGTAGTCCTTCCAAACAGGGTGCACAGAAAAGGTGCAATCTTCTGGACGTCAATACAGAGGGGTTCTTGATCATCTTCTGCATACGCTCCCTGATCCAGGAATTCATTTAATGTTTAGCTTCGCCCGAAATGAAGCAAGTTCAGAAGGGGCTTGCATCAAGGGAAGCTGCTCAACCCTTAGGAGGTGCAGACGTCATTCTCTATTGATGACTCATGACAGGGGCAGGTGTAGTGACAGAGGTCTATCAGCAAAGAAGCTCTCAGTGCCTGCCCCTGAGTATCAGTGAGAAGAAATCATTGTTTTTGCCACAGCCTTATGAAGGAAAGGACCTTTCAGGAAGTACCTGTATATGAGATCACTCTTCCCTTTATGGATTAATAGTCTAGGCAATGGAATTAGAATCAGAGTCTTGGCTATGCCAGTGCATATGTGCTGCACAGCACACACACCTTTGCTGCCTGGATAATAATGTTAAATGTATTAGCTGTTGTGTGTTTTGGACAGTTTTAATTCATTTGTAATCAATGGAAGATGTATGCAATGCAATGAGGTTTAAACGTATTTGCTGTGCCCACGTTCCCATATTATCTGTTACAACTTTGACAATTTAGAAGGTAATAATAAAGTCAGACTTCTCCATTGGTTACTTTCAGAGACAGTAGACATTGTATGGAAACAAAGCGATGGTCATCCATAAAACCTCTGCCTAAGTTAGTTTTCATGTATTTAAAAAGCAAGCAAGTATTGGTTTCCTATAATCATAACTTAACATTTTGTTCCCAGAAGTACTTGGAACAGACTGTTCATGCTGCGATTTTTAAGATGATTTGTGCATTAAAAAAAATATTTTTTGTATGGAAAAGTAGTTTATTTAGTCACATGCTGTGTTTGTTACATGGACCAGAGATGATGGCACACGTGCATAATTTGTTTTTCCTATTAGCCACTCGCCATGTTTTCCAATGTCATGTTATACTTGACAAAGCAAATAAAGAAGACCAACGTTGCCAAAGCAAAAACTGTGATGGGCCTTAGCAGACATTGGGCCTCATTACGACCCTGGCGGAAGGGGTTAAACAGCGCCGTAAAAGGCTGCGGCGCCGTTCAACCCGTTCCGCCAAATTACGAGGTCCCCTCGCGGGACACGTTAAGCACGCCTGGGAAAACCAGGCGTGCATACCGGGTCCCGCGAGGGGAAGAGGGAGCAAACAACGGGCCATCTCGTAATGGCCCGTTGTTTACTCCCTCTCCCATTCCCATTCAGCCCTAAGGGGGCTGAAATGGGAATGGGGATGAACCGTGTCCGTGTCCTCGAGTGAGGAATTGCCGAGCCATCCGAACTCGGAATGGTCCGGTAAGTCCTCATTCCGAGGACACGGACACGGATGCGCTTTTGCCGGCAGCCATGCCGCCAATAGCGGCATGGCTACCGGCATACCTCGTAATGAGGCCCATTGTATCAATCAGCAGCATTGTATAATTATAGAAGTGCCACATCGTGGCTGGCAGGGGCAAGGTGTGCTTTGATGGGATCTCCTTGCCATTGTTGTCTTAATTGATGCATGAGCTCAGCGAATTGGAACTGGAAGTTCCTTTGAAATGACATTTAGAAATCATGCCTATAAAGCAATACTTCCAATACAGATATTTGAAATTACAAAAATACAAATATTAGACTACGATTGAGGTCGTCGTATCCTCTGTCTGAAAGCTACATGTGACTACTGGATATGTAATTGTAAGTAAGTGAAAAGTACTAAAAGGGTAACGTCAAGCGTCATGCGTCGACATCGCTCACCATTCAGCAGAGGGACAGCGCGCCCTTCTTGGTGCTTTCGGTGGCTCCTTGGGAAAATACGGCACCCATCACAGTACATTGCCAAAATACCCCGGTGCCGCACAGCCGCAGATCACATGACCAACCCGACCCCTGTGACCGACATGTGACATCACGCTCACATTAAAGCTTCTGCGCCACAGCACGGTCGCGCTTCTCAACGTTTCGGCTTTTCTGCCTGTGAGTCATGCTCTCTGTCGGCCTGATTTTGGAATTCTGGTTACTGACTCGTCTACTTCATGTCTTGTTTTGTCCATTTTGGATCCTGCTTGTTTGCATTTGGCATTTCGGACCGCTTCTTCTTGGACTTCTGTTTTTTAGATACTTGGCTTCGTCTTGTGGAAATTGTCTCTGGATTATTGACACAATTAGCGTGTAAGGAATCAGGTACCTCGTAGGAGTGCCGGCTGTGAGTCTTCTGCACAGTGTTCGGAGTGAAGTGAGCCCGATACATGGTCTCCTCAAAGAGGGTGACCTCCCTTTTGAAACACTCTGCTGCCCGTAGGAAAGGAACAGGCACCACGGTTGTTCAAATGAAAGAGCAGGGTACTACCTGTACACGCAAGCTGATAAAAAGAAAAAAAACAACAATAAGATAATTGTCAAGTTGTAATTGGGAATAACAAACAATGGAAATGCAGTCTGACAGAAAACTAACCTGTTATTTTGAGGAAGAGACATAACTTGAATGAAGGAACAAGGAAGGCAGCAAGAGAGTCCAATGGAAGGAAATGGGGGCCCGAGAGGAGAGGTTAGTGGTTAGTTGGTTCTAGCCCCGACTGAACGAGGATGCACTAACCCAGAAGGGGAAGTATTTGGTAATTGCACTGTAATGGTGTCCAAAATCCATATACCAAGTAATTAGTTTCTTTGTTGATACAAGTAGAGAAGATGCTACAGCCACTGTACTGAAACCTCTCTCAAGCCAATTGTACCTTTAACAACAGACAGTCACACACAAACAAACAAGATGCCAGTTAACAAATGCGATGTTCAGTTGAAATCCAATTAGGAGACCGTGGTCGATTACCTTGCGGACAACGTGGTACAAAATCGAATCCAAAGGGAAATCCAAGGGAGAGCCGTGGTCGGAAACCAAACAATCCAGTACGGAGCTGTCCGAAGATTGCTCCGTGAAGGTTTGAAGATGACAAGAAGAACCGGAGGCGGGAGGACAAGGGTACCGCACAGTTTGTAAGTATGAGGTCAAGACACAAGTAGGTAGAAATCCAGAAAGCACTTCAAAAGCTGGTACGAAGGAAACACGTACCGTTGTTTTTAATCAGAAGCACTGGGCATAGGACCAGCGGCACTTAAATGGAGTGTTGATGGGGGCATAAGACATGTGTAACGTTGTTGCCATAGTGAGGCGCCTGAGAGGCATCAGATCATACTTGTCTTCTGCGTCCCTGGCGTTGTGAAAGGTGCCATGGTAACCGCCATGGACGAAAGAAGGAGCGGTAGTTGTGAAGCAGAATATGCTCCGAGGAATGTATTTTTCTGCACACCGTGACAATTATCGTTTGAATTTGTGGATTTTGGTGATTCTTATCTTCTCTGGACTTTGGGTTGTGTTTTGTATTTTTCTTCTGGATTTCCCCTGGCTTGGATTCTTCCTGGGATCTTTATGTCCACTGTCTGTATAGTTCACACCCTTGTTCCATCCGGGTTAGGCCCATCCGAACTTTGTTTATTTGTTTCTCTTTTCTTATTCCTTTGTGTTGGGACCGGATGTCTGATCTATGGACTGCACTAGTCACAACATCCATTAATCACCATAGGTTTCCCACTTTCTTCATTCACTCACATGGTAGATCTGGGAAAGGATAGGGGGGCTGAAGGAGAGTTAGTGAGTTCTGTTCAGGTAACCTAACCCATTCAGTTTTCTTCCCATGCAGCATCCTAGTGGTGTTTCCCCCCCTTCCCTGCGTCTACCCTAGGCCCATGTGTTTTACCAAGTATTTTGCAGTGATGGAGTGGTCGGAAGGAAGGTCTGTTAGCCTCCTGGGCACTCAATAAGATTGTTGACACTTATGACGTTGGGGTACCTGGGGCTATTGTACAATTTCCTCTGTGTTGTTCAGACTCCCTGCGCCATTGCTGCTTACGGACGCCGTGTCTCTCTATGTCATGGTGTGCGAGTGCACTTCAGCAGCGCCGTAGTATCCACATCTTCCCCGGGTGGTGTCTGCCGCTGCTGATTTTTCTGGGGGACTGGTCTTTGGGCTCTTTTAGAATGGTGTACGTCCTGATGGTTTTTCTCTCCTTCATTTATAGACTTGATGCTTCTGAAAGAGAAAAGAGAAGACAGGGAAAGTCACACATGCAAAGGCTTTTGACAGGATATGATGACTTTTACCATCTGTGTCACGCAAAACCATACTTTTATCCAGAAAAGATGTTTGGTGCACTATTTCTTGAAAATGTTATATAGCCAAACTCCAGCTTTGACCTGGAAAAACATGAATGGGCATTTGCTAAACGTTTTCAGTGCCTGCCAACGGTCATGGAAAATCATACACCTCCATCGGTGCCCAGCGAAATAATATTGTGAGATGTGCAAAGTGGTTTTAAAAACAAGGACATTAGATCAAGATTCTTTGATGTAGTTGAGTATCTCCTCACTATGTCAGGATTACTTAGTCTTATCTTCCACATGTTTTATTCTTTCTCAATGTCTTCTCAAGTCTTTCACAATTATCAGTCCCTCTCAGGTTCATTACTTTTCTGTGGTTAATATTTGTTCAGGTTCCAAGGTTCTATCATGATCAGCAACTTTACTCAAGCTCACAGAATGTAGTATTATATTAATTGCCTCTACTTAAATAATTTTAGTATTTGTTATATCAGTTTCTCAAGGTTCTCAGTTCCCCCTGGGTTTTGTTGTATGTTTCGTAGGCCTGCTCTCAGATTCATGGTACTTTTTGAGATTCTCTGTGTGCCACATTTTTTTAGATACTTTCATACTCCCCAGTGCACCTTTCAAGCACCAGGCACTTTGCAAGGCTTCTCATTAACCTCTCATCCTATTGGCACTTGCAAACAAATGTCAACACCCATCTCAGGTTCCAGGCACTTTCTCTAGATTTGCAGCACCTGTCAGATTCTGGGCACTTTCAGGGTTCATTACACTATAGAGTTCAAGGTGTTTTCAGGGTTCTTTATTTCTCTTGGGTCCTTCATACTTTTCAGGATTCCCACCACCCCACACATTCTAAGCACGTTTTGCTCTAGGGGCTATTGAGGCTTCTAAGAACCGCTTAAGATCTAGGCACTTTTCATAGTCCTCACAACGTTCTTCCAGTATAAGACTTTCTGCCTAGCAGTCAGTAACTCAGGGTCAGGCACTGTGTTCATTAGCTTGCCAGTACAGAAGCTTCATACTTTCCTCCTGCAGCTCCAGATGATGACTCTATTATTCCCAGAAGCATTCCTCTTCTTATGCCCTTCTTCTGGAGCCTTGATTGGGAGATAACTTCCTTCCCCTTTCTTTGGAATTCTGTTCACTCGGGGAGTTCTACCCCATTTCACATCATGCTCTGCTTTCTGCCCTTCTCAGATGACAACTCCAAAGTCTGGTGATACAAATATTAGACTCCGGTGCTTAAAATATGGATAACATTTAGATCAATATTTGATTGAAATCTAGCATAAGACACGCTGTATGGTTTTAACTTAAGTTGAGTTGGAAAGCTTAAAAATACACATGTCCATTTCCCAAACCTACTAAAATCATTATAATTCTTGAAATGTATAGGATTTACTGTTGACAGAATGCAATCCTGTAGAGTGTACAATACAATATCAAGTTGGTGTTGAAACGGCAGAACATGTACATTGATTGCTGAATCCTTCCACGATTTCTGGAGCCGCTCAGGATATCTGAGGGATGAAAAAGACTAGCATCACCCAAAAGGGCTAGCAACAGCTCTTGTATATCTTGCAAGTCACACATCATATATCAGTATGATCACAAGGGTAAAGACGGAACAAGGAGTAGAAGAGTTTCTTCGTGCCCATGCAGCTCAGACCTTGAAACTCCATCCACCATAGGAAGGCCTTTGGACTGAGGAGCCTAGAGGAATGTTGAGGGTGGTATCTGTTCTTAGGCAGAAGGAGTATCTTCCTGTTTCTCAGTGAATATGGGAAAGTCCCTGCCATGAGATATGTATTGATGGTGCTGAGAAGTGGTGTGAGTGCACTAACTGCTATGACTTTCACAATTGCGGAGTGGAGAATGTTATCGTTGTAGGTGGTGCATTTGTGGGCTGTGAGGGTGTTGTTCACATACTCTGGAGTAATTGTCCACAATTTAGTGTATCTCGATATGTTGTGGGCTGGGATTGGCAGGACATCAGTGCTACGTCTGGAGCTGTCAATGCACTGCCTTATCCTGTCTAACTTGTCTGTGAAGGTGTTGTGGATTCAGTTGCATTTGTCAGTAGATTGCATTTTGCCGGAAGTGGCGGGGGGCTTATGCAGTACTTCCGGGATTGTAAGACTGCTCTCCTCTTGTTGGATTTTTTCTGTGATGTTTGTAGCGTAGAATTTTGCTTCGACAGTAGTGATGAGTTTCCTGCATGCTGAACAGAGGTCCTGAGGGTGAGCAGGTTATCTTGTAAGTGAGATTTTCTCCAGGACATTTCTTGCTTGTGGATGACGCACTTGCTCTGCCTGACTTCTAGTGTGTACCAAGGTGTGGAGGGCTTACGTTTCTTGAGTCGAAGTTTCAGGGGGAGATGGGTGTTTGAGGTCTCCCAGTGTGGCTGAGAGCATTGAGTATGGTGTTAAAATTCTCACAATCAGGAAGTTCCTGACGGAGTGGTGAGGTGGATTTGTTGGTTTGATTTGGTCCCAGTGGGGGAGAGGTATGGTGGAGAAAAATGGGTATGGCTGTGTGATTTATCCAGTCCAAAGGTGGGCGTGGAGATGCTTGATGGCTTTACAGTTAGTGAACACCAGGTTGAGTGTCTTGTGTTTTCTTTTCTGTGACGTATTACTTGATATCCATGGTGTGGTGCCGTTTGAGTAGAGTCCATCCTGCTTTCTTTTGGGTTTGACTTCCGGCCAGGTTGAGCTTTTCGAGGAAGACATTTGTTTTGCTGTTGACGATGATATTATGATGAGGTCAAATATTTTTCTGAGAAAAGCCTTGCCAGTTTGGGGTGGTTAGTAGATCAGCTGGAAGGTGGCTGTCAAAGAGGGGATGATTGAGAGGTGGCAAGTTATTTGTTCCATGGATGTGTGTGTGGTGTGCTCTAAATAGATGCAATTCCATGAAGTCTTCGGTATGATTGCGACCCCTTCACCAGACTTCACCTTGCAATCCTTATGTTAGATGAAGACACTTGTGAGGATGAGGACATCAAGGATGTTTGTGAAGGTGTGGTGAGACATGTCTTTGTGACAAAGAGGGTTTCTAACTTGTGAGTGGCGATGAGGTCAGCAATGTCTTTCACATATAGTACTGCAGGTTACATACAATTTTTGGATGTGTATTGTGCGATGTGAATGAGGTTCTGTGAGGTGAAAGTTTGTAGGAGCAGGGTGGGATTGGGGGTTTGTGTGAGTGCATGAGGGTGGGCCTGTGAGGGGGTGAGTGAAGTTTGATCCAGATTCACTGGCCTACCTTTATTGTGCAGAGACTGGGTTCTGGGCCCTTTCCCAGTTCTATTGAACAAATGGTTTCCTGATTAAGGAAACCCGCGTCCCCTGCACACTATCAACAAGGGCCTTGGCCCGTATAGGAGTTTTTAAGGGTACAAATAGTAACCTTATTGTTTTTTACAAGGTTTGGTTCTTAAGTTTAGTAGGTGTCTGTGCTTTGCTATGACTGCAAAATATTCTGTAGTGTCTCAATTAATACTTGACAATTCATCTGTTTATCAGAAAAACAGTAATTTATTCAGATTTTTAACAAAGAACATTCAAAGTCTAATCTGGCCCAACGTGTTTCGAGTATCAATTTTCACTCTTCATCAGGGTCAATCTGTTCTGTATTCTTTACATTAAGTATAAACACTGAAGAAAAATAAATTAAATTAATAATCTAATATTCATATGTATATTTAAGGCAGAAAACAAGGTTCTTCAATAACCAGTTAGAAGCATATACATATGTTTCTATGTACATCATTACTTCATTCTTTAAATTCAGAATCAGTTACATTGCTCAAAAGAAAAAATGTATTAAGAGATTAGCTAATGCTGGGAGCCTATTAAGATAAAGGACAAAGCGATCTTATACTGAATATGCCATTACTGCCTAATAATAGCAACATTTTGGATGGTGGCTTGAATACGAACCTGAACGGTTGTATCAAAATAGTTCTGATCTACTGGGCTAAGTGCTGATATACTAAAGGCACTTACTTAAAAAAATCCATAGGTTGTGATAGAGTTAATAGATTATGTGATAAATATTGAAGTAAGGGTGGTATAATAGGATTCATTAGTGCAAGATATAATAGAATAGGTCTTACTTGGAAAAGAAATGTAGGACTCCACAGGCAGTCATCTAAGGCTTCTCTGTGGATAGGATGTCCCAATCTAGTAATTTAAGAAAAGAGAAAGCAAGGTGTATTAAGGAAAAGGGTGAACATTGGCTGTGAGGCTCAATGTGGTAGCTGAGTAGCCATACTTAAAAGTTGAGATGAAGAAAAGCAGAAAAGCAAGTTTCCCAGATGTAGTTGTTACCCGAGACTGTCCATCCGCTTCCGAGTAAAAAATCGGAGTGGATCAAGTATTTATAGTCACGGGTGACGTCACCCGCACATGCGCGTGATGACGTCACACCGCGGCCCTGGTGTCTGATTGGTTTTGATGATGTGAGAGCGGTCGCGGGTGACGTCACCCGCACATGCGTGTGATGACATCACACTGCGGCCATTTTGTTTGTTTACCTGTATGTGCATGTGTCTAAATGCAGAGAAAAAGGTGTCTCAACCTTTATAGGAGATACGCCTAAAATTCTATCCGGGTAGTGAATGCCAATATGTATTAGCATTACATCTAAACATCCAATGCATGGTAAGGTGGAAATAATGGTAGTGAATATAGTCTGATATGGAAATGTGAGCTAATCAAGAAGCTCTTTGTGCCCTACCCCCAACTAGGAGTAAATAAAAGAATAAATATGAATAAATAGAAAAGCTAAAAATAGATGAAAAAGAGAGATGAAAAAAGGAAAAGGGGAATTTAAATTGAAAAACACGATAATAATGGCATTAGGCTGTTTGTCCTAGAAAAATCAAAAGAGGCTCTGTGGCATTAAAAACAATAGCATAAAAACAATAACATTGTCTGTACATACAGTAGATTTAAGTAACTTGTCATCTGACCCACTAGGGGGTGTACATTCTTCTTGTCTAGTCATGAGATTGTAATTTCTTTTGTATCTCTTCTGGATCTCTAACCAAAGTGAATATAAGATTTTAATCCTGTTTAGTTGAATGAGGTATAGTTTAGACTAATTCAAATTAAAATTCAAAAATTTAAAACATAAGGAGGACACTAAAAAAGAGATGTCATGACTATGTTTGCAGACGTGCCTACATGTTTACAGAAATGGACCTAAGTAGTAATCATCATTTAGCCCCAGAGGGAACATAGCATCTAACATTTGGATCCAATAGAGTTCTCTTTGTGCTAAAACTTTTTGAAGATCACCTCCTCTTGGTAAGGGATGGACTACTTCCAGGACTACCATTCTCATTTGTGAAATATTATGTTTTTGGTCACGGAAATGTCTGTAGATAGGTGACTGCACGTTTTTAGTTCTTATGTTGGACTTGTGTTCTGTCCATCTTTCTTTCACTCTCCGATTGGTTTTTCCAACGTAATACATTCCACAGGGACAACGATCGCATATACCACATTCTTTGTATCACATGTTGCATATTCTCTCAAAGTTATTTTTTTGCCTGTGTTTGGATGTCTCACATGGTTTCCTTTTATGATATTATTGCAATGTTGGCAATGTAAACAGGCGAATGTTCCTGTTTTCTGTTTAGTTAGGGTGGTCTGTGTTGGTCTTTTTGGTTTTTCAGTTTTGATAAGTTGATCTTGATGTTCCTCCCCCGTTTATATGCCATCATCGGGGGATCTGGAAAGAGTTCTTTCAGGGTATTATCTGTTCTTATTAGATCCCAATTTTTATGGATGATCCTCTTAACTTGAAAACTTTGACTTGAGTATTTCAACATATGTATTAAACTTTTGGTTTCTTTCTTTGTGTTGCCTTGGAGGAGCTCTTCTCTTTTTTGTAAATTGGTTCTGACTATTGCTTTATCCACCGTTTCTGCTGGGTATCCTCGTTTTAAGAATCTCTGTTTCATGATGTCATATTCATTCTGTAGAGTAGCCTGGTCTGATGTTATCCTCTTGAGTCTTAGTAGTTGACTGTAGGGTACATTTTCTTTTAGATGTTTTGGGTGAAAGCTGCTATGATGAAGGCAGCTGTTTACATCTGTTGGTTTTCTGAATATCTTTGTCTTGAGTGTTGTCCCTGATCGTTCAATCGTGACGTCCAAAAAATTGTACCAATCTCCATACTGAAACCGATCCTGTCGTTGTAATTGTTTAGGGTTTCCCAGAATTTTATTAGTTCGCTTTCAGTGCCATTCCATATCCCAAAGATGTCGTCTTTATAGCGTCTCCAGCATTTCACATTGTCTTTCCATAGTGGGTTTTCTAATACAAATTTAGTCTCAAATTGGTGCATGGAGATATTAGCATACGATGGGGCCACTGATGAGCCCATCGATGTTCCGGAGATTTGCAAATAATATTGACCATTGTGTCTGAAATAGTTGTTGTAAAGGATAATATTAATGCGTTCTATGGCAAAGACTCTTTGTATCTGTACTTGTTGATTCCAAAGTAAAAACCATTCCATGGTTTCTATGCCTTCTTTATGAGGGATTGAGCTGTACAAACTATTTACGTCCATCGTGAATAGAATAAGTTCTTCCTCATCTAGATTCAGTGTGTTGATTATGCTCAGAAAGTGGGTCGTATCCTTCAAATAAGTTTTGGTTTTTTGTACCACAGGCTGTAGTGCAGCATCCACGTAAATTGCTAAAGGTTGGAACACACTGTCTGTTCCAGCTACAATTGGTCGAAAAGGGGGATCTTCTTTATTTTTATGTATTTTTGGTAATCCGTAGAAAACCATAGTGACTGGATGTTTCTGAATGAGAAAATCGGCTGTTTTTTCACTAATCCAGTCCACATCTGTAGCTTTGTCTACTATGTTTTTGATGAGGCCTTTGATCTTCAAAATTGGGTCACCATCTAGTGGTAAGTAAGTCCTGATATCATTGAGGAGTTTCAGACATCCTTCGTTATATAAGGTATTGTCCATTAACACGATGGCTCCTCCTTTGTCCGCTTGTTTTAAAGTCAAGGTATTGTCTTCTGCTAGTTGTTTGATCACCAGTAATTGATGTTTGCGGATGTTTCTAGTCCTTGATGGTTCGTATTTAATACGTCTTAGATTTTTGGTGGTCTTTTGTTTAAATAGATTTATCAATGGATGATTCACTTGTGGATGAAAGGTACTTTTGTTCTTTAGTTCAAGATATTTGTGTTTACTTGTAGGTTTAAGGTTATCCTCAATGTTGTTAAAAAATACTTTCAGTTCCATTTTGCGTATTAATTTAAAAAGATTTACTTCTTCCTCAAAGAAGGAGGTATTTGTAGTGGGTATGAATGAAATCCCCAAATTTAATGTCTCTAGTTGAGTCGTAGTCAATAGTTTGGAAGAGATGTTGATGACCAAATTTTGATTTATTTCTTTTTCTGCCTGAGTTTTCTTTTTTCCTCTTCTTGTATTGTGCCTCCTAAAAAAGGTATCTGTGGAATACTTTTTGACGGTCCTGATACTGATCCTTCTGTAGGTTGTTTAGCTCCCGTATCCTCACTTGTTGTTGGTCTGTTATCCAATTCACCACTTGTTACTTCACTACTGTCCGTATTGTTATTTGGCTGCTGAGGTTGTCTTGGTGGTCTATTCTGTGGAGTCCTGTTGTTGGAATAAAACTCTTGCCAGGTCTAGACAATATCTCTCGCATTCCCAGTTCCAACCAGCCTTGCTCATTTCTCCATCTGCCCTTACATTCGGATTCCAGGTCAAGAGATGTCATGGGATATAAGAGTTAAAAGACAAAGGGGGTGGGGCAGACAAAAGAAGTGCAGAGGTTTGAGTGATCAGCACTGTTGGGCTTTTTAATCGTATGTTAGCTTATGTCTTATCAATCCTGTCAGGCATTAAATAGTTTGTGAAGATTTAAAAACATGGGTTGCAAGTTTGGGCCGGATTTTCGAAGCTTCTACATTGTTCTTATGTCAGTCGGTAAGGCATCACACGCAGAATGGCCTTTTCTTTTTCATTTTGGTGCTACCAGCACGGATGAGGTTGTGCTGAGATATATATGTTTATTTTTCCAATGGAGTCTATGTAAGCTGAGCTAATGAGTCAGGGCGGTTGCTAATCACTAATATTTCCTTAAACTGAATTTGTGTCTTGAGGGCCCCCTACAGCATGCCTTTAAGTTTGGGCTGTTTATCTTATATTAGCCTCAAATGAAAAGTTAACGTTTCAGTAGGTATTCGATGTATCAGAAATGTAAAATCGACCTGGCACGGATGCATACAAGATTTCGACTTTAATAGTCCCACTTGGAAAGAATAATCACCCCAATATGTGACTTCATGTTATCTGATTGCAGGACGATTTGTGGTGTATTCAACTAATGGTTATACAGCCTCACCATATTACAAAACATGTGTGGTTTGAAGCATATATTTTGATGATACTCTAGGCACAACTTCCAGGCTTTCTGAATAGTTTCATGTGAATTTGAGTTGCCACCCTAATCATAGGCAAACATGAGTCCCACAAGTTTTCCCTTACTCACCTGCCAGGTACTAGTGGTCAAGGTCAACTGTTAGCAGGAGAGAATAGCAGGCAAGACACAATATTACTTTCAATAAAGGGACACCCATGTAAAGGCTATTTATTAAAAATATGCAGGTTATCTAAAGTTGCAGGCATTTGATGATGTTGGTGTCGGAACATACAAGAAATACTTTTCAGAAACCCTCTTATTGTATCTTTAGCAAATACAACATGGCTGCACGCAAAGTGTCTGCAGGTGTGACGGTGCTCTGGAGGGTACCCTCATACCATGCACATAGATAAACAATCAGATCAAGAATGGATTGGGAGTCTAAGAACGTTTATACTTGCTTTCAAAATATGATTGCAGCACTTGGGCAGAAACTCAACCTACAACCTTTCCTCCTGAGATCATGTAAGGTTTTTTTTTTGCTTTTCCTTACATCCCCTTTCAAAATGCAACAAACCTCCTTCACCACTCACAACTGAAGGTCAATGTCTCTTGGCAGACCGTGATTTACAATACCACCAATTACAAGATGTCCTTTCATAGCCCGTAAAAATGAATGATCTTCCCGACACAGTCAGCCTCATTCTGACTCAGGCGTTAAGGGGTTTACGGCGCCGTAAACGGCGCCGACCCTTAACGCCTGATTACAAGGTTCCCTTTGCGGGATGGCTTTTAACGGCTGCTTTTTGCAGCCGTTAAAATCCATGCCGCAAAGGGACCTTGGCGATAATTACGGCACCGTAATTTACGGTGCCGTAATTATCGCCTT
Source organism: Ambystoma mexicanum (assembly GCF_040938575.1). Lineage (NCBI taxonomy): Eukaryota > Metazoa > Chordata > Amphibia > Caudata > Ambystomatidae > Ambystoma > Ambystoma mexicanum. The sequence goes on along the minus strand of NC_090936.1, from coordinate 218,972,120 downwards.
TCCCCATTCCCATTATGCCCTAATGGGCGAAAATGGGAATGGGGAAGGGTAAAATGGGAAATGGGGATTTACTGCCCCACTCACCTTGGAATGGGGCGGTAAATCCGCCAACCACCATGGCGTAAACATAGTTTACGCCATGGTGGTAAGGGTAAGACCCAGGCGGTAACTTACCGCCTGGGTCGTAATGAGGCCCAGTGTTTTTGGTTCTTTTCACCCCAAAAGCAAAATAATACAATTTATCTCCCACTAATAATGAATTATGCCCACCTCGGATCCTTCATTTCGGTTCTGTGACATTGAGGAGTTCACGTTTTCTCCTGTCACCTTCTGATGTTCAACTCATGATATCCCCTGTTTCTCTCCTCCTGCCACCTCCTGAAGTTCTCTTCCTGCCACTTCCTATGACCTCCAGATGTACCCTTCATACTAGCTTTTGCCTCTTTCCTCCTGCAACTGCATGTTTCTCTCCTCCTGTCACTTCCTGGTTCTCAACTCCTGCAATCCCCTTATTTTCTTCACCTGTCACCTCTGATTGTTCACATTCTGCCACCTTCTGTTTCTTTCCTCCTCTATCTCTTCATATTACTCTCTGCACTAGTCTGACTCTATCACTATTTAAATCCAACCTCCAAGCTCTCCTCCTTTCTGAAAAACGGTTTTCATAGCATTCTACACCACCACATCTCCCTATTCTCCTCTTCATCTACCTCTCCTCTCCATGTGCCTTAATCCTCACCCCATCATCCTAATCTTAGCACTTCCTTCACTATCCCATTCCTATATCATGCTCTACTGTCCATGTCCCTGGTTCATGTTTCTACCTCACCTACATCATATGATCTTATATCAACATCCTCACCCCCATTGTTAAGGACACTGGTCCTTAGCTCTATAAATCAATGTTAAACATTATGTAATTTTCATATAAAATAAATAAATGTCCTGATGGGCCATATCCCCTTTAGGCCCCCGACCCTTGTGCTCCTTCCTCTCTCCCTACAGCCTCCTTCTCCCACTTCTCTCCTGAATCACCAACTCAATCCAACCTCTGCTCAAAACATCTTTGAAACAAACACTACTCCCAAGTGGGGCAGAATTTAAATAGACTGAGGTCCCCTTTTCTTGGCTTGGGCTTGGATTTAGGTTAAACTGCTGTTTGGCCTAACTCTGGAGTGATGTGTATTGTCTCACTTTATGATGGTATTTAGATAGGTTTGCTTTATTTAATTCAGAATTTTTTATCTTAACACAATGACATAATTAACAATTCCACCTAACAACATAACTGAGAAAGAAGAAGAAAATACAGAAACAAAGAAAAGGGAAAAAGAAAGAGAAGAACAATTCTCTGCAGGTCCTCTGGATACACACCAGACATGAACCGCTCACATTCCTGGTCAAGGAATCTGGCCAAAATAGCTTCAAACACACTGCTTTTTGTCTGGTTCCGCATGGCCACTCTCTCTGAAGCCACATAGCTTTGGTTGTGAAGTGTGACACATCTGTGGATGTCGTCCCTTCTTCCCTAGGGGGAGACCTTTCCCATGGGGCCAGAGTGGTGATTCCACAGTACACTAGTCCCCCTGGGGGTAGTGCACATGGGGAGGATCATGTGGTAGAGGAAGGCCCTTATGGGATTCGGGATGACCATCCTCTGAGAACCTGAATCATTACAGAAGGGAGCATATGCTTGGCAGGAGAGTGAACCAAGTTATTGCAACAGAGCATTGCGAGTCTGAGCCGTGCACCCATATGAAAGCAAGAGAACAAGAGTGTATGGTACCCTAAAAAAAGGAGAGACAGTACAGAAGGGAGCATATGCTTGGCAGCAGAGTAAACCAAGCTATTTCAAAAGAGCATTGCGAGTCTGGGACCCACACCCACATGAGAGCCAAATATTAAAAGGGCCTGGGACCCTGAGATGAACAGAGAGAGTCTACAAGAAGGCATATGCTTGGCAGGAGAGTGAACCAAGCTATTGCGACCACACATTGCAAGTCTGGGACCCGCACCACATGCAAATTTGAGAATAAGAGGGTCTGTGACCCCGAGAGCACAAGAGGCAGATCAGAAGAAAGCCTATGCTTGCCAGGAGAGCATGCCAAGTTGCTATAATTCTGGTCTGGGGCTCGCACCCATGAGATATTATAAGAGCATAGTGAAGTGCATCCAAGAAGATATAGTGTCTGGGACCCAAGGAGATAAAGAGAGGAACAATAGAACCAGAAGAAATCTAGGGGAAATGAGCACTACCCTAATCTTTAAAGTTGAACTTTGTGAAACAGTTCTTTTGTTGTTTTTATCACCAGAGACACTGGAAGATTTTCTTTGAGCAAGAACTGTCATTACCAGTTTATTCTAGAAGAGAACATCCTTGCAGATTTTGTTTAGGTTATTAGTGTTAGGATCAGAGGTAAGTCTTTGGGACATGATAGTGACAGCCATTTTTGTATTTGACATCCGGACAGTTTCAATAGTTTTCTTTAAGGCAGGCAAACCCCTCTTAGCTTTAGGGCCAGAGAGGTCATTTTTTCCCAACCATTTTATTTGGTTAATACAGATTCATAGCCCAAAATATGCCACCTTTGTGTCAGGGCCTTACTTCTGCACCCTTACAGAAGACAGCCAATTCCCAATTCCACAGGATAATTATTTTAGCCACCATAAGGGCCCTAAAGAGCCAGATCACATGCAGATATGACATGCCCTCCAAATTGGTGCCTTTGAGGGTGTATTTTACCAGCAAAGAGAACGTGGTTTTGAAAGACGTGTCTGCCAACTGGGAATAGGGGAATGCATGGTGCATGAGTGTGCGGCTCCTGGAGTGCAGCGACATCTGCTTTTCTATGTGCAGTGAAGATGCACAGGCCACTATGAGCTTGAATGATGCTAACATAAATCTGGTCTTTCTCCAATGCGAATGTTCCTTGGCAGCCAGAACACTGGTAAATGCTATTGTGAATTTTCTCTGTCAATGGATGCTGCTTCGAGGGCTCGTAGTATACTGCATTGGTGAACCCCTGACCATTACATACCAAATCTACATTTTATAAAGGGCCTTTAGCATTGTGGTTATACATGTGGCAGTTTCCCATCCTCTAGTGGTGGTGACCAGTGGAGCCTCCCATACTGTCCCAGGATCCCTCATTCACTAGCTCAGGGGGCCACCTGATCCCCTCTGGTCATTCCACTACACATCCCCAAGATAAAGTATGGGACATCATTACATTTCCCTCAGTGAGAGAGAGATGGGAACCCGCAGGAATAAGAATGGTGAATCTGGTTCCTTATTAATGTGGAGAGCTTGTGAAATGACATGCATGGATAAAGAAAAGGACAGGAGACAGGCAGAACCGCTCATAGAGCATTCCTGGATGCTTTGGGATAATTAGGGGGCTCTCTGGATGCTGTACCTGCATGGACCAAGAGCATGCGCTGTGAAAACACTACCTGCAAAATAATAGTACCTACATTTGGAATGAGTTGTGGAACAAACATCCGAAATCGTGCAAAAACAATATGCAAACAATACACAGTGATAACACAAACACAAAGGTAGTTTCAAAATAAATTAAACTCACAAACACAGACATGGTGATTTACAACGCGTTTAGATCATATGTTTTGTATTTAATGCCTATTACTTTACAACTTGAACACTTTCACAACCCAAGAGTGTTTGTGACAGAATGCAAATATATACGAGCCTTTCCACAGCTTTCGAACACACTGGGATTAATAAATTATAGACATCAACTGAAGTATAAAAGAAAATACTAGAGCAAGTACTTTGGTCATTAAATATAGCAGTGTGCAATTAATGGATGTAACATATTGCACTTCCAGAACACCTGCGTCAAGGGCAGAGAGGGCATTCTCTCAAGGGCAGAGAGGGCATTCTCCATGTGCCCAATTACAGTTTCGGCCCTTTAGGAGATCTGGTGCGGAGGGTCAGTCCCATTAACGATGTGGACAAGGGAACTGGGAACCTTTAAGTCATACCCATGTGATAGCATTTCAGCTCAATGTAGTATTGTCCCATAAGGAGAGGCGTGGAAAAGGTGCAGAGCAAGTGATGGGAACCCACTCAAACAGTGGGCATCTTGCACTAGAGCATGCCTGGGTGAGAGTGATATGAGAAGCATGATGGCGGAGCTCACAGCGAAGGAGCCCTGAGCTAGAGAAATGAACATTCCCAAAACAATCAAGACCCTGTGATAGGAAAGACATAACCTCAAATGTGTATGCCCTTGAGCAAAGGCCAGCCCGAGTGGAAGGGAGGGTACACTGGCCTATTTAAACCAAGAATGAAAAGACAGAATGTGGTTGTTGGCGAAGGAGACCGTGTGTGTTTTGCGGTAGATAGAGGAGCAAAGAAGGAACTGAAAGGAGGAGCACATATGGGGTGGAATGAGTAAGAGCAAATAAGGATGGTGGTGGCAGGAGGAATATTGCAGGTGAGGGGTAGTAGCAAAGGAGGGGTAATAGCTGTAAAATCAAAGGAGGAGGTGGTAAAAGTAGGATGAGAGGATAAGGTGGTGAAAGTAGGAGCTCAAAAGGCATTGGTGGGAGTCAAAGCTGTGAAGGAGGTAGTGAATGGGAGATCTAACGAGTAGAGGGAGCAAGGAGGATTTAAGGAGAAGAAAAGGAGATGAAGAGAGGGAAAGAGGAAAAACTGTGTGAGGAATTCGAACATCCACACAGGTAGAGTGTGATCGCCTGGGCTATTTGATTTATTGTTTATTTAAATGAATGAATGATGGGAGATCAACCTCCAGAAAATATGTGGGGCCATTCCCGCACATATTTTCCATGCTCACCGCACAGCAAAAAAATAGTCAAGTACTCTGGGAGTATACAGTTTACCAGCGCCGCCCTCCCCTGGCATGTGCAGCTGACACCTGACAGCTGTGGGTACATCAAAAGCCTCTGGCCGTGGGCAGCCTGATTAGCATTTCAAGGCCCCATGGATTTGCATCTCCATTGTTACACCTTGCTGGTGGTGGCGAATACTGAGGAATGTTAATTAGCAGGTTTCAGGGAATGCCCTGATGCTGGAAGTGATAATGCAGACCAGACTCCAACACCTCTTTGTAATGAAATGTGTCAACTTTGTACTAACACCCCTCCTTGATACGCCTGCAAACCCTACTTCAAAGGAGGCCTATGTTGCGACCAAGCACCACATAGGAAACAGTTAATTAAGGAGACACTTTGATGTACAGCAGACAGGAAGATGGGTGGGACTTAGAAGTATATGTTGTCATCCTTCCCCTGTCTGTTGCCAAGCGTTCTGATTCTGACATGAAGCATCACTGAAGATTGTTGGTGGGGACCCAGGATTGGTTAATTAAGGTGGGCTTAGCCTGCACCAGTCACTTGGGCTCATTTGGCTTTAAAAGAGGGCTGAGCCCCTCCCTGTTCAGATCATATGAAGGCTTTGAAAGGAATAAGAAGAAGGTCTCATTTGCACCCGAGCTGATGGTACAGTCTACCTTACATCTTCCGCCAGTGAAGGAATGCCAGGAGTTTCAAGAGGGAAGCAGGATCCCTCCCCTAAACCTCTCCCAGGGAACATAGGGAGATACCAGACTCAGAGGACCCAAACAACAGCTCCATAACCAATACCAGCCAGCACACAGCATGCCCTGCTAGTTTCTGACAGCAAGCATCCTAGGTGGGAAGTGCCGGAGAGTCTCTGGCCAAAGGACAGGGCCATTGCCTGCTAACACCCTCCTGAGCTTTGGGCCATCCACCTTGAAAGGACACAAGCCCTGCGAAGAAGCTAAGAGGAGTGCCACACAAGCATCATTCAGTGTCCATCTTTTTAAGGACAATTTTGAGATGGTCGAGTCCTCGAACCGCATCCAGCTGCACTGCGGACTGTTGTCATGCTGGAGTCACCAGAGCCATCTGAGACGTCTCGACCAGCATTCCTGATCCGCCAATCAGCATAGAGACACTGGTTCTTGGCCCCGAGCTGCCGCACCGGAGAGCCTGCAGACGTCCGTCCAGTCTCGCTTCCAGAACTGCCTGCCGCCTGGTACCGCAGCTGTTTCCCACCAAAAACTCAGTCTCAAAGGCTGCGAAGCATCCTGGGGCCCCCTCAATGTTGTTGAGCACTAAGAGCTTCTTCAGCACCAGGCACATTGTGGTTCTGCCTCCCTGGTCCTTCTCCGAAGGCCCCTAGAGACAGTTATTACCCTTTGTCCCTTTAGTGTTGAAACCAAATAATCTTGAACAGTAAGACTAATTGCTTTACGAACTACCCTCCTGTCAGTATCCAGAGTGCATCCCGTTCCTTTGTGAAACTGTCTGTCCTCTGTGCTCCTTTACAGTGTGGGTTATAATTGTAGTGTGCTAGAACTGTCTTTTGTAGTACTAATAAAGTAGATATTTGTATACAACCTTGACTGTACAGCCCCTTTTATCATTGGGTAGTAATTGTATTTTCACTGTGTTGCAACTAACCAAAGATCCACAACCTTGCAGAGATAAACCTGCTGTTTCATCCACGTTTCGAAAATTGGACAAGGAGGTCTTATAATTTACTTGTATTCCAATCTGTTCGGATCCCTTCAGGTGTACTAGTGTTAAACGGTAATTGTATAGTGCCTCTTTTATATTTATATTGGCCTAAGCCTAGTCGCTCTACGAAGAAAACCACGTTGCAAAGTTCTGATTTTGGATTGACTTTGCCGCCATTTTAAGATTCGTCCGCCATTTTGATTTCCACTCGTGTGCTTCTTCGTTCTAAAATGGTGGACTATGTTTTCAACTTGCAAAAAAGCACCCCGACCTTTGAGTTTTGTTAATGTTTAGACTGTCCAAGAGCCAACTGTTTAGACTAGGCAATAAGGCCTTGCACTTCATAGGAACTGTTGCTTAAGTGTTATATGCGCTCACAAGATTCATCCTTGTATAAACATTGGGGACAATATAGAACAAACCTCGAGCATAGACACAGGCCGAATGCAATTGTAAAGGGATATTGAATGATGTTTGCTACAAAATTCGAGAACATACATCGCCAATTGTGCCACCATGGAAATGCAAACCTATATAATCCTTTGTACAATATTGTATGACCCGTATATGAACTATGCACAAACTCTAGACCACTAATTATTAACGTGAGGAGAGGCTGGACAACATTACTCAACATTGTATTAAAGTATGAATGTTTAGATGTCCAGCACTCTCTCACCTCCCTCTGTCGGGCTGGTACACATTGCGGGGTGTTGAGAGCCAGATAGCTATCTGTGTTTCTTTGTAAACTGTACAGTAATAAAAGATCTGTGAATCTTTTCAGCCCGTGATTGGTGTATTTCCTTTGTGGTACTCAGCCTCAATATTTCCTTGTTCTTTCAGATGGTGCCCGAATAGGGACCCTCAAGATTGATGCCATCTCGTTGAAGAGTTGATGCGGCTATCAGACCGGGATCAGATGGTGAGAAAGAGGGCCCCTTTATGGATGAGACGCAACACTTCAACAGTACTGCACGACCCGATCCCTGGACGGTGAGCTTGAGGTCCGAGACAGCATCTTGACAAGGGTCCATATATCGAGGCGGGCAGTTTTGCCGAAATCACCAACCACGAGGGTCTATTGTTGCCCTTTGTAATCCGATCGGACCTCCCTTTGTCCTTTGTATCAGGTGAGTCAGGCCCTGATTCCTAAGCATCCTGATATTTGGTTTGAGTATTGTTCTCCTGAGTACAATCGTTGCCAGGTAACACCAGTAATCTGACATGCCTGAGAAATTGTCTGCCTGTTTCAGGGTGTTATTCCGCAAAGACAGACAATCTTTGGAATTTGGCCATCCGGCACCACAGGAGGGGTCGCCAGCATATACTATGTACTGTAAGTATGCCATTGGTAGTATAGTATTCAATGATATTTGGCACAGGCAAACTGGACATGCTTCCAAACTTCAGTGGCCAATCAATGGTAGCTTTGAGATTTCCGTATAGAGTACTTAGAATCTATATTGTTAAAGAAAAAAGCTAGACCTGCAGCATTTGATGTAATACAAAATTGGAAAAAAGAAGCTATGCAGCAGCTTTAAAGTAAAGAGAAATATACATGTCGACATATGTCAAACACTAAAAAGGCATTATTATATGATCAACAAAAACAGTCAGAGTCTGTTAGAAACATGGATAGGGCTTTTCAGCTCGGTATACAGAAAATATATCAGTCTAAAGATTTTCATGTATCAGATGAAATAATCGATAAACTCTTAAACGAACGTAGGTCCGGTGCCTCTGCACCACCTCCTTATATACCTATTTCTGTTGCTTTACCTCTTCCTGCTATCGTCCCTCCTCCTGTAGCAATTCCTGCTCCTCCTATTATTTCTCCTATTGCTCCCCCACCGCCAGCTATTGCTCCAGTCCCTGTTGTTGTTCCTCCACCTGTACCTCCACCTTTGCCAACTGTTGTGGTTCCAGTATATTTGTCTTTGGCACCAGTAATAGTGTCTTCACTGCCTGTTGTACAGGATTTGTCTACACTTTCTTTTCCAAGTGGTTCTGCTCCGCTTGTAGTAGATTGAGGAGTGAGTGGTGAATCAAAAATTGTAACTCACAATACAGTTTCTAAAGAGAGAAAGAGAGACTTGAATGCATGGCTAGACAATGTATAGAGAAAGGTGAACAAACTGATGTCTTAGCCACACTCCATAATCTAGAAAGTCTTCCTGCCTGAGCAGAATGTCTTTATTGAAGGGATGGGAATACATTTAACTATAATGTGGAATAGACTGAAGGATGTAGATATCCCACAGGGATTGAGGGATCTGATTGTTTTAGCTTATTCAAGAGATACTGCAGAGAAAGTATATGAGCACGTTGAGAGGGTTTTCGAGTTTAGAAGGGAGTTAGAAGGGTTACAGGCTGATGAAGTAGATGGTGATAGTTTGGACACCTTTTATGTACAGAAACGGTTCCTTCCTCCTTGCAAATTAAAGAGTGAAGAATCACGAATCTGTACAAGAGATGCACTTAGATGGATTTCAGACATGTCGATACCTCCCGTAGAAGTATATGACACGTATAGTCAGTATACTCCAGAAATGCAGAGGAAAGTGATACAGGCAATGTTAGAATACCTACAGGATGAATGTATAAAAAAAAGATTTGTTGTCCTGCAGAATTATTGAATATTTATAAGAGAGCTTTCGTATCTGCCAATGCTCCCACCACTTTAGCGCTCATTTAGCTCTGTTGCTTAGTAAGCGTTCGGAGTTACCTGTTTCTCAGTTGCCTATGAGAGAGGTTCCTCCGGCATTTGTCCCTAAAGTTGAGATTCCGGCTAATGCCGCAACGGGTGTAACCGCCTTTGATATTGATGCACATTATGTATCACAATTTGTCCACGTCCTGTTCTCAAGACAGGAAGTCAATATTATTAGACAGTCCATTCCAGACATTAGGAAAAATCCGACGGGATTTTACAAAGAAATAGAATCTGTCTTACAATCGTCAGTTTTCACTCTGGGTGATATAGATTTGTTGTTTCCTGTGCTCCTACCTGCTGATTTATGGAAACAGATTATGACTGTAAATGATGCAGCGGGGCTGGGTGGCACATGGGATAACTTGGTTAGGCAAGATAGTGAAAGGAAAGCTTGTGAAAGACCACCACAGGTGATACTGACTTTGCCTGATAGAATAGTAGCAAAATTCAAGACCTTAATTCCCGAGAGAAGGATTGTTTGGGACAAACCCACTGCTTGTACCCAAGGAAAATCTGAAGGTGCTATCAAATTCTTTAATCGGTTCAAACAAGTATTCTCAGATTTTAGCGGAAAGGATTTAAGCACTGAGTCCGGAAAAAGATTATTCGTGGACAAATTTGTGCGTGGATTGTTGCCTGATATCCAGTCACAAATTATGACTTCTGAGAGTGCTTGGCAAGCTAAATCCCAGTCCGAAGTATTGCATATGGCTCAGTATTATGAGAATAGAGTCAATAACAAGAAGGAAAGGATTGAAAAGAAAAAAGGAGATCTGAAAACTAAGGTATTGTTGCAACAGATAGTTAGATGGCCTAGAGGGGTTAGTACACATTTTAGAGCACAGTGGGCCTTATTACGAGAATGGAGGTAATGAAAAAAGGAAGGCAGAATGGTAATAGCGGCATCGTTAACAGGTCCGGGGTATTCCGACCCGACAACCCGCCAATACCGGCGCTGCCAGTACCGTGCCCCCTAATACCGGCATGTGCGCGTACACGTGCCCCTTGGTGGAGCAAATACCGGCATGCCGGTAATAGGAGGACATCACAACCCACGTGGACATGCAAATACCGGCATCCCGAAGGCGGTAATCAGGGGCTGCATGATGCCAGCCATACAGGCATCACGGACCACCTACAAACAGCAATCAGCAATCAAGCCAACTGCCACAGGTACACACAATCACCACAGATGGACTCAATGTAGTCTGGGCCAGTATAAAAGGAGTACACCCACACACCACACCCCTTCCTACACCAAAATGCTACCACTAGTTGTTGCAATAATGGCGCTGGAGGACATGCCTATACTGCTACAACTACAGTAACAACAGCAACTACAACAACAACTACAGCAGCAACAACAGGCAGCACAGAGGAGAGCAGGAGGAGAAGGAGGGTGAGACAGGCCCAGCAATTACCACCAGTGCAGCCAGTATTCCCACGTAGGCAGCTGCCAATCCCTCGCATCAGACTCAGTTCATTCAACCTAACCCCTGACCAGATCCACACTCTGTACCAGTTGCATTGGGACACCATCACCACCATAGTGGACATGATAGGCAACGACATTGCCAGCCTCATAAAAATACGCACTGCCATCCCCCGCTCCACTTCCTGGCCACAGGCACCTACCATCACACAGTGGGGCAGCTGCATGGCATTTCACAACGCCTATTTTCACGCATGCTGACCCAAGTGCTGGATGCCCTCCTCAAGCACGCTAGCACCCACATATCCCTACCACGGACTGCCCAGGAGATAGACGACACCAAAGTAGGCTTCCATTCACTGGCAGATATGCCCAATTGTGTTGCAGCCCTGGACTGCACCCATGTAGAATTGGCGGTGTACCGCAATCGCAGGCAATACCACTCCATCAATGTGCAGATGGTATGTGACTCCAGCAATATCATCACACATTGCTTCGCCCGATTTCCCGGATCAACACGTGATGCCATGGTGCTGCGGAACTCCACGCTACCCTGTCAAATGGAGCGACATGCTGGACCACGTGCCTGGCTGCTTGGTGAGTTGCCTAAGTGGGCCATGGCAGTGCGATGGGGTTGGGATGTGTTGCGATGCATACCCCACCTGGGTGGGAATGGGGGGTGCATACCCCACCTGGATGGGAATGGGGGGATGCATACCCCACCTGGGTGGGAATGGACGGTGATTGGAGAATACACACAGAGCTAATGACACCTGACCTGAACCTCCCAACCTGTTACGCTCACCTGGATTCCACAGGGGCGTCGTACGAAGCTGGACTGCTGTGGTCTCCACCAGTGTGACTCGTAGCGAAGTGATGATCGACTGCACTTTCCCACTCAGTTTCGTCTGCCTGGCCCGCAAGAATATTTTCCTAAAAGCAGTGAAGGGGATTAGCCACCTGTGGTATAGAGGTTACACTAACACTATTTTCCCTGAAAACTTCCAGTATTCCCCTTCATAAAGTCTCACCTTATTGTTTGGAAGGATGAACTCTCCATCCTGCGTGGAGTGCAGGGGCGCGTAGAAGTTCAGTTATTTCACTGATCCAAAGGTATTTGGCAGAGTTCCAGGCAACAATGACTTTGAGGTATGTAGTGTGTAAACCGAATGTATGGTTTTTTTAGAGTTCAAATGTCTGATAATTCACTCTTGCTCCTTTCATACCTTTTCCCTTGCAGCGTGATCCAAGGAGTGAGTTTGCCTCGATGGATGAAGGTAGCGCTTAGGTAAGAGTCAGTTTGTACCAAGCACTGTCTAGCAAGTAATATTGTTCCAAATGTAATTAACCAATAGTTCTCTATCTTTTTTGCAGGTGCGGCACCTTGCCCAAAATGTCTAACGTAGGATGGTGACCAGCGCTGCCTCGAGCGTTAAAATTCCGAGTAAGTATCTTGTAGTAAGTAAAAGAATGTCTTTGGCGGAACCCCGCTCACCTTTTGTTTGTTCTTGTCTTTTCAGATGCTGATGTTTCGGGCGGCGATTCAACGGGTGCTGCGCCGGGTCGTGGAGATGCTCCGAAGTCAGGTGAGTATGGCGCCGAGCTGCAGCTGGCAATGCGACGCAGTTTATTTTAATGTCTTTTTCCTTTATCTACAGGTGCAGCTGCTTTAGGAAAAGATGATGACCAAATGGAAATCTCCTTGTTCTAACCTTCTCTTCTTCTTTCCTTTTCTCTAGGATCGGCTCCGGACACAAGCCGTGTGTGGCTGTAGACTGGATGCTGGACTGCAGACACGGTGAGTGTTACGCTGCTAAGATGCAGAATAACGCGAAGCGTGTGCTGCTCTTCGGGCGTGGTTTAAATAGCATCAAAAAAGTAGTTCCCAGGTAAGAAGTTCCAGTACCACACCCAAGCAGCAAAATAGTTCCTAAAGGAAAGTACTCCCTTCATGGCCTCATGATGGCCTGTACATGAGTTCTTTGCAGGATGACCTGCATAGTTTAAAGTTGGCAATATGAGCCCTGCGCCTACAGCGCCAGGACTGAACCCATATAGCCCCTAGGCGGGGTTTTGGGAATTCCTGTGTCTTCTTGGGTGCCTGTTCCCTGGACAGATGGACCTGTTCCGGATGTCTGGGGGCAGGCATCGTGACTCAACCCCACATGACAAATCATTGGCACACATCTGACTATTAACGCATATCAATGACCACATGTGAGACGCACGACCTGACCACCATGTGTATGTCAAGCAATGCATGAATATACAGGATCGCTACTGTGCCAATGCGGCTAGTGTGACCATGCACAGCGTACAATATGCAGCATAATTGGGAGGCTAAACATTGTAGTACAACCACAGTACATCCGCCTCAGCATGCATCATCTCACCCTGCATCAGCTATTGAACGCCATCCAGACTACCACACCTCATAGCAGTATAGTATGCATCTAGATAACATTCGTGCATATGTACAGGGACATGTGCATGTCCACACCAAATAGCTGCGGCCATGACTGTGCTTCCTGAAGGTGGCAGCTCAGAGTGACACACACCTATTTGTATTTGCTTGCAGGTGATGGAGGATATACTTTGAGGCCGTGGCTACTTACCCCTGTGCGAAACCCGTAGAGCAGCCATGAAGAGGAGTACAATCGGCTTCACACCCGTACCCGTGTTGTGATTGAGCAGACCTTTGGTCTGTTGAAGGTGCGGTTCCGCTGCCTAAGCAGGTCTGGTGGAGCACTCCTTTACAGGCCTGAGAAGGTGGCAAAGATCACCATGGCCTGTGTCATGCTGGACAACATGTGCGTCCGGAGAAATGTACCACTGCCAACTGACATTGACATGCAGTCTCCAGGTGAGGATGATGAGGATGGAGACGGAGGTGAAGGAGCACCCCTGCCAGTACGTGATGCACAGGATGGCCATGCAGTACGCCAATCACGGATCCACAAATACTTCTGAACCACAGGGACTATGATAGACATGTGTCAGTGACACACTGGGTCCATGTGGACATGCTCACAGGGAATGTTGGGAGTTGGGCAATGAACACCGTCAAATGGATACACACCAAATGAACAATGTCCAAGCATTGAATGTTTTTTCTCACAAAGGGTGTGTTGGATCAAACAGGAAAAAATGTGACAACCTCCCCCCCAACTGACCCAGTGAACTCCCAAACCCCCCATAAAACTCCCAACCCCCCCCAGGAAACTCCCAAACCCCCCCAGAAAACTCCCAAACCCCCCCAGGAAGCTCCCAAACCTCCCCAGAAAACTCCCAAACACCCGCAGGAAACTCACAAACCCCCCCAGAAAACCCCAAACCTCCCCAAAAACTCCACCAAATGCTCCCAATCACCCCCAACCATGTGTCCCAGTCCCATTTTCCGCCTACACTACTTGCGGGACTTTTTGCTGTCTGGGGCAGCATTTCTGTGCGGCTTGCACTCCTCCTGGTGGGACGCACAGGACTGGTGGGGACTGACGAAGCAGGTGTGGTGGCTGATGAGGGGTCGGTGACAGGTTCCACGGCTGCTGCAGGGCGTGGCCGCTGCTTGTGGAGCAGGATGGAAGTAAGTACCTGTGTTATTGCCCCTAGGCAGTCCCTCATCAGCAAAGCCGACGCATTCACTGCGGCTGTGTTTGTGGTAATAGCAGCAGTGTTCCCTGCAATGGCAGTGGCTATTTCCCGCCTGGTGTCCTTGCCATCTACCATGTATTGCCGGATGATCTCCAACATGGACCGCCTGACGTGACTCGAGGTTGTTGGTGGGAGCAGGAGTGGTGGGTGGTGCACTCACGGGGCCTGCATTTTCAGTGCTGTCCTCCTGGAAGGGTCTCAGGTCCGAATCATGGAGGCAGGGATCAGCACTGCTGTAGGTGGGTGAAGGCTGAATGTGGGATGGGGGTGGACACGGGGCATGGAGTGGGTAGACATGTCACTTCAGTGACTCCCTCCTGGTCCACAATCTCCTCATAGTCATCTTCTGTGGTGCCCAGTGCTTGAAGGGACTCCACTTCCAGTGGTGTGGGTGTGGGCTGCTGGGTCTCGAGTGTGTCAGGCGCACTGGCAGTAGGTGTGGCCTGCTTGGCGGCCCCGGAGGTGGTGGTGGTGGTAGCCATTTTCTTTGGGTGGGACGTGGATGCCCTGGCCGTGGTGTTTTGCCTGGCATCTTCTCCATCGGTGCCTGGGTGGTAGAAGAGATGCAGGGCATCAGTGATGGTGTTACATGCCAGAAGCATACTATGGTGCTGTTCATTATTCATATAATCATGCATTCATGTCTTACAGGTGTGTCACACAGGGTAGTCTGAGGGGGCATTTTGCCATTTGCTGCATGGCAGGTGGCATGCCGTTGATTTGGGGTTTGTGTGATGTATTACATGGGCACGGTCCATGTGTGTTGGTTATGGGATTGGCACTCGGCATGCATTTCTGTCTGGCAGGGTTTGGCCCACCATCTTAACTTGTATGTGTCCATGTGGGTGTTGGGACATGGATTGCCTTGCCTAGTCTCTCTTCCACATCACTTGTGCTATGTCATGGTTTCCCCTACAGGGATCTGCAGGGTCACTCAGCTCCTTCTTGTGATGATGCCGCACCAGTCTCCATCTCCCCAAATCCCTCGATGGTCTCTGGATTAATGAAGGTGCTTGCAGTCTCCTCCCAGGTGGTCATTTTTACAGGAGAGTGGGGACCTCCGCCTGTGGCCATGGGCTCCCTCCTGTTGCTTGCCATGATGTTACGGACCCACAAGCAGAGGTCATCCCACCTCTTCCTGCAGTCCTTCACACTACGTGGGGTGGTTCCTACGGCTGACACCTTGCGGGCTACCTCCTGCCAGATGTCCTTTTTCTGCTGCTGCACCTCACGCTTAAGGTTCTGGGATTTTATGATGTCTGTGTGTGCAGCAAGGGGGTCAGCTAGCATATTTAGTTCTGCGTTGGAACAGCACTGTTTCTGCAGCCGGGGGGTGGTCTTCCTGGTTGCTTTGGACATTATGGAAGGATTGGCACAGAGCTCTCCAGGAATCAACTGCTGGTTTTGGATGATTGCAATGGATTGTGTTTTTAAAGATGGGCGCAGGCCCATTTCCCGTTCCGACGCGATGACTTTATTTCCGGGTCCGGGATTACGAGCCCGCTATTAGCATGTTGGTATTACCGGGTCAGTATTTAGGGGTTCCTCCTAGGTGGTGGCGCTATCAGGGTTTTGGAGGGCCTTTTGCGGCATGCCGGTATGGCCATTACCGGCATGGGGGTTCGCGCGTGCTCGCGCGCTCGTAATCACCCGCTATCAGGGCGGTCATACGAGCAAGGACCCGCTCGTTCCGCCATGCCGGTAATGACCCCGTTTTTACCGCGCTACTCGTAATGAGGCCCAGTATGTTCCACAGGGCAATGTGCCTTTGGGTCCTGTACATGCAAACCAATGTTCTTATTGCAGACAAGAGGGTCATTGGCGAGCACAAAGCCCGATCCTCAAGCAGAGGTCGAATAACACATATGGTGTCATGAGTAGACATTCCAGAGGCCGTCCTGGTATAGGGGGTCCTGGAAGAAGCCAGTTTGCTCAAAATTCTCAGTCCTTTTCGCAAGATAATCAGCAACCTAATGTAGATAGCAGAAATATTTTCGATAATCCTTCTATTGCCTATCTTTCTGAAGATCTTGCCTTTGATGATATATTATTTCGTTAGGACAGCCCGAAGCAGGGTTTGGAACCAACGCCTATTCCCGTTAATCAGAAAGTTCCCTATGTCGAAATGATGGTGGGGAATAGGAAGCATCTATTTTTGATATAGACACCGGAGCACAGAAGTGTTCCATTGACCATTCACGGGTTCCAGACATTTCACTGTCAGGGCAGACTAATGTTTCTGTAGGGGTTTCTGGTACGCCAGTTGTTAGTCAGGTTTCCTTGCCGGTACTGATCTCACTGGGTCCATTTACGGATCACTGTCCGTTTCTTTTGACAAAGAACTGTGGAGAGAATTGGGCTGAATCTGTTGAAGGAATTAAATGCGGTAATTCATTGTTCTTCGGATGGAGTGCGTTTGACAATTTCACCACAGAAATTTTCTGCCTCACAGTTTCTGACTAGACCTTTGCCGCCAGAATTTAGTGAAGTTCCGGAGTGTGTGTGGGCAATTGATGACAATGATGTTGGTATTTTACAAATTGAGCCTGTTAAAATCATTTTGAAATCAGGAGTTAAGTTGCCACGAATTCCACAGTATAAGATTTCAGTTGATGGTGAGCAAGCTTTGAAGTGTATAGTTTCTGATTTTGTACATCGTAGAGTAATTGAAGAAATTGAAGGAAGTTTGTGCAATAGTCCGATTTTACCTGTGTATAAGAAAGGGGATAATGCAATTCCTTTCTGTTTTATTATCGATTTACATACTATCAATAAGATTGTTGCTCCACAATTTCCAATTGTGCCTGATGTAACGACAATATTAACGATGATTCCACCGTCTGCTACTCATTTCATTGTTGTGGATCTTAAGAATGCCTTCTTTAGCATTCCTATACATGAGGATAGTAGATATCTGTTTGCGTTCACTCTAAGGGGGCTCTCGTTACATTTACTCATGCACCGCAAGGGTACACAGAGAGTCCGAGCATTTATAGTAGGGCTTTGAAAGAGCAGGTCGATACACTTGAGTTGTCTCCCACTGGTACATTGCTACAGTATGTCGATGAGCTACTTTTAGCTGCAGACCCAGAAAGTGCTTGCAAGGAAGGCACTGTGTTATTGCTTATTCATCTAGCAAAACATGCACATAAAGCTTCACTGAAAAAGTTTCAGTATTGTCAACAGGTGGTCGCCTATTTAGGCTATCTCCTGTCAAAGGAGGGAAGAAGATTGACACCTGAACAAATTAAAATAATTTCTGGCATGTCTGTACCAAATACGCAGAAGGAAGTCAGAGCCTTGATAGGAATGGCTTCTTACTGTAGACAGTGGATCCCTAATTTCTCACAAGTGATCAAACCAATGTTGGCATTGACAAAGAAGGGCATTACTTTGCCACTACCATGGAACTTGGAACACGAGAAAGCTTTTGATCTACTCAAGACTGCACTGTTTTCAACACCAGTTTTGGTCCCACCAAATTATGAAAAGGCCTTTGAGTTGTATGTGCATGAACGTGATGGATGTGCTTTGGCTGTGTTAACGCAGGAATATGGGGGGAAGAATAGGCTGTCCGGTTACTTTTCTTTCACCCTTAATCCTGTTGCATGCACTTTGCCGAGATGTCTGAGAGCTTTCGCTGCTGCATCTGTAAAACAGAGGGAGGGTATGGTCCTAGGCCATGCTTTAACATTGTTGGTACCTCACTCTGTAGACGTTCTATTAAACAGAACGCAAACACAACACCTTAGTTCCGCACGATTAATGAGATATGAATTGATCTCGTTTGCACCACATATCCAAATTAAAAGGTGTTGCGTATTGAATCCGGCTGAACTGTTACCTCTTCCGCAAGATATTGCTTGCAGTGACAAAATGTCACATGACTGCCTTTATACCACAGAAAAAGAAACTAAAGGCAGGATTGATTTGAAAGATACGCCTCTGAACGATCCTCAAGGGGAACTGTTTGTTGATGGCTCCTGCTTCAAACTTCCGGATGGTACATCCACTGCTGCTTATGCGATCACTACACTAAGCACGATTGTGGAAACCAAGAGAATTTCGCATAACTCTGTGCAGGCCACAGAGATTATTGCACTGACTCAAGCCTGTGAACTTTCCGAAGGGCTTAGAGTCAATATATATATACTGACAGCCAGTATGCTTTTGGGGTGGTTCACAACTTCAGTAGATTATGGGCAGAACAAGGTTTCTTGACCTCACATGGAACGAAAATCCAATATGGCACCCTGATAGTTCAGCTACTCTCAGCGCTTGCGCTGCCCATTCAATTAGCAATTATGAAGTGCGCAGCACATCAGAAAATCATAGATGATGTAGGAAAAGGGAATGCTTTTGCTGATCAGATAGCTAAACAGACTGCTAATGACCTCTATTCAGATATGTACGCTGCAAGGGAAGCCATAAACATTTGTACTATCGATGAAGGGATTGACTCCATAAAAAATATTCAAGCAGATGCCACTCTAGAAGAAACCAAGCAATGAGCTGAGGGCTTGGCAAGGTTGGATGAAGAAGGGTGTTGGGTGGATAATTGAAAGGGAAAATGAATGTTACCCGACGTGTATGTCACTGCAATGATCAGAATGGCCCATGGTCCCACTCACATATGTGATAGGAAGATCTGCAAAATGTTAGAATCTGTCTGGGTAAATGTTAACATCCCGAAAACTGCAGAGTGTTTTGTCCAGAGTTATATGGTCTGTTTACAGCATAATGTGGGGAAGGGTACATCGACACAGAGGGGTAGCTTTGGTCCACCCTCTGTGCCTTTTGAGGTGATTCATTTCAATTTCATTGAGATGGAACGTTGCAATAACTATAAGTACATGTTGGTAGTCATTTGTGCTTTTAGTAAATGGGTCAAAGCCTTCCCTGTGAAAGATGCCATAGCAATGACAACGGCGAGAACCATGCCTAAGGAATATTTTCCTAGGTTTGGTTTGCCGAGGGTCATCTGGTCGGATAATGGTCCACATTTTATTGCTGCTATTATTCTGCTATTATTCTGCAAGTATTCACGGGATTACAGATCGATAAGCGGTTCGATAAGCGGTTCCATTCGGCTAGACATGCTCAAAGTGCTGGACTTGTAGAACATCAGAATGGTATTTTGAAAAATAAAATTGCTAAGTTTCACTGGCAGCAATTTGAAATGGCCGGACGCTTTACCGATAGCACTCCTATCAATGCAGACAACTCTGCAGACTAGGACAGGGCTCCCCCCGTTTGAAATAGTCATGGGGAGACCAGCCAATATTTGGAGCCTCCCCAAGCCTAGGTATCTGAAAGATGTAGAGCATTTACTTCTCTCTGAATACTGTGATCGGTTAGCTCGAAATCTGTATTTGATTTATGTTCAATACGAGGGGCCAGGTCATAGAATACGACCCGGCGTCTGAGTGCTAACAAAGTCATTTGAAAGAGCATCCAGTCTCGCACCGTGCTGCAAAGGGCCATACCAGGTCCTATTGGCCACACAGACCTCCATATGAGTAGCTGGGAAACAACACTTGCTCCAAGCTACGCATGTCAAGAGGATACCTTTCCCTTTGCCACACAACGGAGAAGATAAGAAACCTACTTGCTCTGTTCCCAAGGATCAGTTCTGAACAGCATCAAGGTTGTTTCAGAGACACTTCCTGAGCCCACAAGGCTTGGGGAGACTGCTGCTTTGTCTCTGAACTCTTCTACAGATCCTTCTGCACCCTTGCACAATGCTGTTGTTATTTCATCACTTTCATCAGGAAGCAACGCCAAGGCACTAGACTTACTGCACATCACGGCTGTGCCCACATGAAACGATTTATGAGTGTGTCCTTTGCCACTTATGCACTGAAGTATAAGCAAGTGGCTGGGGACGGGGAAGAATTATCTTCAATCAAGAAACCACATGATCAGGAGATCACCAGCAAACGGACTACAGAGTTTTCGCAGGAACTTTTCGGGAAAGATCTTTTTTAGGAACAATACCTGTCGCTATCCCTACTCGTGCGGAGCAATCAATTAATTGCGCAGCCAACAATGACATTGGACAATCAAATGCCTGGTCGTTGAGGACGTATTGTTTTCTTGTAATTGTGTTAACCAGTCTTACATTATTGATTGCTTTTTGGTCTTGGTATATAGAGGAAGTCCCTCCACTTAAAACAATTTTGCCTGCTGAGAATGTTCCCACTATGTCTACACCTTTCGTGGACCTGCAAACTCTATCTCCTAGGGACTCTCAGCACAGACAGAGATATCAAAACAACACACTTCTGTTAGTAATGAGCGCAACTCATGCTATTCTGAATAGAACAAATTGTTGGTTCTGTTCACATTTACCACAGCATGGGGAAAAAGGGTTGGGCTGGTATATTCATCCTTTGCCTTTAACTACTGCATGTTATGCCTCTCTAAGGGCACTATTCCTTAGTCGTTGGAGTGATAGCATGTCAGGGAACTTTGACGGGACTAATTTGAATGAGTTTGAAAGGCGAGTCCTGACACCTCTGGGATGCTCACTTTTTGCAAATACGAGCAAGCGTAATGTTGCTTCCAGTAGGCCTTCCAACTTTTCCAATCATTGATTTCTTTCAAGATGGCTCCTGTAGGCAACCGGGATGCCACGCCACCTTCTTACACTATCAATCACAGCCCTACCTCTGTCTCTTTCTGCATACAAAGGAATGTTACTCAGTCAATGGGTGATTGCGAGGGTTGTACCAATGTTGCAAACTTGACCAGTGAGGACAGACCTTTGAATGCAGGTGAGCCTGTCTATTTCGTTTGCGGTAAAGAAGCTTATCCTTGGCTACTTAAAGATTGGCAGGGAACTTGTCATTTGGGTATCCTGCTACCAGGGGTATATGTAGCTAGTGTCACTGAGATCTCTAGGGCTCGTCCAAGGCAGGACGAGAACGGTGATACTCCTTCACAAGTCATGGTTGATGTAGCAAAATCTTTTGTACCATTTTGGGGACAGATTATGAATTCCGGGGATATTAGGAGACTGGCGAGAGTACTGGAGAGAACCATCAACCGGACCACTGACATACTCTACAATATGATTCTAGAACAAAAAGCAATTCGATTAGTGGCTCTTCAGAACCGGATGGTGTTAGACGTCATCCTGGCTGAGCGTGGTGGAGTATGCAAATTGGTGGGGTCCGCTTGCTGCGTTTTCGTACCTGACTCCTCCCTACCATATTTAAGGCAATACAAAATCTGCATGTCCTAAATTCAGAGTACATGTTCCCGAGGGAAACTGGGATCTTAGTGCTTGATTCTCAGACTTTTACGGGCTTCTCTCAGTCTTGATGGTAATCCTTGGTATTCTGTTGTTCTGGTGTTGTTGCATACAATGTCTTCCTGCCATATGTTCGATGTTAGGGGGATGTTGTGCGCTAACTGTAGGAACATTAGGACCGAAAGTGCACACACCTGAGAAGATGACTAATGTATTTGTGATGAAGAATACTACTGTTAAAGATCTAATGGCAATTGATAAATCTGATGAATGTGATTCAGGATGTACGGATATTGAAACATGGAGTTACGAGTAAAGCGACTATTTTTAGTAAAGCTCTTGACTTAGGCCAACAGGAGGGTTTGTTAAACGGTAATTGTATTGTGCATCCTTTATATTAATATTGGCCTAAGCCTAGTCACTCTACGAAGAAAACAGCTTTGCAAAGTTCTGATTTTGGGTTGACTTTGCCGCCATTTTAAGATTTGTCCGCTATTTTGTATTCCACTCGTGAGTTTCTTTGTTCTAAAATGGTGGACTATGTTTTCAACTTGCAACCAAGCTCCCTGACCTTTTATTTCTGTTAATGGCTACACTGTCCAAGAGCCGACTGTCTAGACTAGGCAATAAGGCCTTGCACTGCATATGAACTGTTGCTTAAGTGTTATCTGCGCTCGCAAGACTCATCCTTGAATACACATTGGGGAAAATATAGAACAAACCTCGAGGGTAGACACAGGCCGAATGCAATTGTAAAGGGATATTCAATGATGTTTACTACAAGATTCAAGAACATACATCGCCATTGTGCCACCATGGAAATGCAAACCTATATAATCCTTTGTACAATATTGTATGAGCCGTATGTGAACTAGGCACAAACTCTAGACCACGAATTATTAACGTGAGGAGAGGCTGGACAACATTACTCAAAATTGTATAAAAATACAAACGTTTAGACATCCAGCACTCTCTCACCTCCCTCTGTCGGGCTGGTACACATTGCGGGGTGTTGAGAGCCAGATAGCTATCTGTGTTTCTTGGTAAACTGTACAGTAATAAAAGATCTGTGAATCTTTTCAGCCCGTGATTGGTGTATTTCCTTTGTGGTACTCAGCCTCAATATTTCCTTGTTCTTTCACTAGATGTGTGGGGTTGATTGATGGTTTAGAAACAGATGTTCATCCCTTGACCACTTGTGCCCCGGAAGTTGATTTGTCACAAACTGAGGAGGAGAAGATGAAAAGAGATTCTGAGAACGAGATGGCAATACAAAAGGCCTGAGGAAGAGGAGGTACTGCGTGGGACTGGTGTGCAGGAGATGAAAGGAAGACCCGAAGGGGGAGGCTGAGAAGATGAATCGTAGAGAAATTAAAGGAAGATGATAGGACAGAAGAAGATGAAAGAGACAGTGACACTTGCGAGGTGTGAAAAGTGAGGGGTCAATGAGAGTTCTTTTAGGTATAAGCAAACCTTTGTTGACAAACAGGAAAGTAAGATTGGCTTGGCCCCTATACGACTATGACCCTTGGAAAGGAGGTTGGTGGGGTCCCCAGTGAGAATCATCCATTGCCTCTGAATCAGTCTGTCTGAGGCCAAAATCCGGCCACCCAATCTGTGAAGTGATAGCCCCTTCCCTGGGAAGAAGTTTGGGCTGCATGTCAAACTAGATTCAAGACTGGGTGGACCCCTAAAATGACTTTTTTTGACAAGAAACAATGACAAACGCCTGGGTGGATCATTACCTGTATCTCTCCCTACTGCATCTATATTCACATGTAAGCGATATTCAATCAACACTACAGCTAAGTCAATGCCTAGTCTGGGATGCTGAAAAAAACCCTTATTGATGTATTTTTATGTCCAGTTCAGTACTCTGGATGACAACCCTTGTATAAAACCCCCCTCTTAGAATCCCCCTGACCCCACTGAGCCAAGAAGTAGGTTTGTTTTGCAAATTTAAAAGGTTTATTTGGACAATTCAACAATATATATCTATCACACTTTATAAATAAATTGATAAAGGATATCACACTTCAGAATATGACGGTGATCAACAATGGATAATGTTACAGGGGTACACTGAATTGGTTACTTAGGAGTAGTGTAGAGGATGAGGTAGCTGAAAATGCTTGATGGTTTCAAGGAAATGCAAGGTGGAATAAAATGCAGTACAGAAATAACTTGTTATGATTTTAGCAAAAGGTAATATGATCACTTTTTCTTGACAATTCACTCCCCCCCTATGCAATGGAAAATGGAAATGGAAGGAGAGCACACAGTCTTCAAGAATACCAACAAATCACACTTTACAATGCAATACACAGTTCAAGTTCCCCCAGCAAGCTTAGAGAAAACAGGGATGAGTTTTAAACACAGGCGAATTAATTTAATGTGGTTTGCAAGGAAGTGAAAAGGTGCTAAAATTGCTTTTAATTCCCTCTAGAGGTTCAGGGTGAGTGAGAGATGCTTGTTGGTATTAGTTCAGGCTCACTTTAGCAATGCTCTGTGAGTTATTACCAGGTTGCAAACAGATTTTAACAAAGGAAAGAATTGAGCTGCTATTTTGCAAGTGGAGAAATTGAGCCAAATCGCTGTAAATTTCGCGAGTGTGTAAATCGCGATTGCGGAAAAAGTATAGGGAGTAGGAAGTTGGTTCTGGATACAGTGGCCTGTGGTTCTCTGGATCTCTGGTCTGGTCTCTGGCAATTGTTCTTGGCAAAGAATTCAAACAGCTCGCCCAGCTGTGGAATAATTTGCAAATGATTTTAAGGATGCTGAGGCCTGCTGAGAAGAGTTCTCAGTTTGTGGGTTTAGGCCCTTGCTTTAAGTTCTGAAGTAAATTTCTGGTCTCTGAAGATTGATGGATGTGAAGTCTGGAGTATACCGGCAGAGCGTCCCTCAGAAAATGGAAATTAATGTCTCTACCTGTCCCAGCAGTCTCTTTTTATGTGTTTTGGAAGTGGGTGTGTGCGTGGCATAACTGAGCCTGCCCCTCTCTACTTGTCATTGGCCCAATTCTCCCCTCTCCCATGATTGGGGGAAGGAAATGTGAGTCAGAGTGATGAGGTCTGTTTATGGGTCAGAGTATCCTCCCCTGGTCAATTTGCACACAAATCTATTCCTGATCCAAATACATATTTCCCAGGTACACAGTTGTTTGACATCACGTACACACATCATATATTACTAAAGATAGTCCCTGTCCCGACTCTGGCGTTTCTAGGAGCTTGCATTAAAAAATGGCAACTTATTTTCGATTTTAGTGGGTTGTGCAATGTGGGATTTTCATCAAAAATTATACAAAGGTACATTTCCCTTCCACATATATCCCAGTAACTTTCCATGTCTCTAGCTTAAACACATTGTCTACAATATTCATAATTAGCGGGGTTTTGCCCCAGAACATGGTACAAATTGGAGTTTGGACTCAAATCGTGAGGGCATTTTTCAAACTAAGACTCTCAAAGTTGTACATTCCTGTCATTTGGTTACAATAAGTTATGACTGTTTCTATAAAATATATATTTGTTGCAATTCAACTCCCCAAAGTGTTTGGGTCCGCCTCCAGAAGTCTGGGTGGGTCAGTGATCACATGTCTCTCCTTGCTGGCAGAGTGCTGTTGACAGGAAACACTCAAAATTAACATACCCCATTCAACAGAAAGGGGCTATTGTCTCTCTCCTCCAGGCTGAAGGGGAAACCCCCTCCCTCTCACTCAGAAGGGCCATGTGATATCCTGCCTCCTGTGGTGAGTCTCTGGGGTGTTAAGAGTTCTCAGCCTCTTGGCCTCTGGGAACAGCAGGTGGCTAAGATTTTCAATTAACCAACAAGCTTTGAAGTCCCTGCCCCTCTTGCAACTCCTAAATACAGTTTCCCTGTCAGAGTTTAGACCGCTAGCGCCACCTTGGGGAATTTGTCGGTACTGCATCCATTTTTGAGTTGTCTTGATTTACTGCATTTCAATAGAGTGGTCTTTTACTTGATAGTATAGGACCTTGCTTAACATTGTTTTGATGGCATCCCTACAGTAGAGTGGTGATGTGGAACCCCCCACAAGAAGGTTGTATCTTTGGAGTGGTCTTGTGCCAACTGCGCAGTTCTCCTATTCTGGTGTGAATGTGGGCGGCGATAGCTCATCCCCACATCCACCCAGTCTATTGATTTAGTTTGTTCTGGGATAGAATAATGGGCGGCGAAAGCTCATCCCCACATCTACCCAGTCTATTGATTCAACATGGGTCAAAACCCTTGACAAAACCCACCCACCCGACTACGCTTTGATTCAAGTCGAGGGGAAGTCGGGTGCAAAGGAGGTTTTGAGCCCTTGCGCTGGTATGTCCCCATTATCTTCTTCCAATCCTGTAGATGGCACAGTTCAGCATCTTTTCCTCCACCCAGTTGGATCGATCGGTTCTCCTCGCCGGTCCTGATGGGAATATTGGGCGGTACCCCGGGCCCCTCGGATCTCTGCTCCCGGTCCCCGGTCATCCTCCTTGGTCAGTCTCCATGGTTTCCTCTCTCCTAGGATGATAAAGCAAAAGCGCCAATACACATTCCTAGACATTTTTCCACCACTATTAATGGTGTGGCGGACATGTACATTTTATACATCCGAATGCATTTTGCAGTCTGATTTTAAAAACAATATATAACAGGGAACATTTGCATTACGTTACTATATTTTTGATATGTGGAATATTTTAGAGTTTGAACTGACTTACTCTGGAGCAGCCCCCTCTGGTATTGCAGAGGACTCCTGCAGTTGCTGCAGCGTGTGCCTGGGATGGCAACACTTTAGCTGATTTATATGTACCCACTTGTCTTCCTCTTCCGCCAAACCGCCTTTGGGGATGCAGATCTTGTATGCAACAGGGGAGATTTTGTCTATAATTTCAAAGGGTCCCTTCCATGTAGGCAAACATTTTCGCTGTTTGGCCTGGTTCCTTTGGAAATTGTATAGATAGACCCTGTCCCCCACAGTATATTCCTTCCTGGTGGTCTTCAGGTCGTAGTGGGTTTTCATGCTATCAGCTGATCTTTCTAGATTCCGCTGAGCATAGGAAAAAGCATGTTGGAGATGTTTCCTTAAATTCTCCACATACTCATGAATTGTGGAGGCATTTATCAACATTTGCTCTTGGGTTCTGTAGAGCAAATGCTGGGGAAGCACCATCTTGCATCCAGTCATCAACTCAAATGGTGACATTTTAGTTGCAGATGAAGGGGTAGATCTGATGGACATTAGGACCAGAGGTAATCGGATATCCCAACTTGGCCCAGAATCTGCCACAAACTTTTTTAAGATGCTCACAATGGTTTGGTTGTATCTCTCCACTGCTCCAGAAGAAGCTGGCCTGTAAGCAATATGTAACTTCCTTTAGACCCCCAGTATCTCCCACATCTTTGTCATTACTTCACTGGTGAAGTGGCTACCCCTGTCTGACTCAATCCTTTGAGGTAGACCAAAACGGGAAAAGATGTGGTTAATCATCAGGGCAGCTGCAGTTTCTGCCTTGCAGTTTGGGGCTGGGAGACATTCCACCCACTTGGTAAACAGGCATGTAACGGTCAACATGTACTTGTTTCCTCTAGATGAGCGGATTACAGGGCCTACAAAGTCAATTTGCAAATCTGACCATGGCAGTGCCATCCACCTCTTTTGGAGAGGCGCACGGTGTGTGAGGGATGATGGCTGAAATTGTGCACACACAAGACACCCCTTCAAGTATTGGTTGAGGTATTGCCCCATGTGTGGCCAGTATGCAACCTCTCTTAAGATTTCCAGTGTTGTGTGAAACCCCCTATGACCAGCGGTGGCCGCATCATGGGCGTGACTGAACATCAGGCTTCGGAATGAGGTAGGAACCACCCACTGATCATGGCCAGCTTGGGATTTCCTTACCAACAAACCGTCTTGGATTCAGAACATCTTTGGACATTTCATCAACACTCTAAGGTCCTCCTTCCCAAAGTAATCGGTATCCGTCAGGGGAAAGTTCTCAGGGTCCTCAATGTGTTGGTAAAACTTACCAATTATTGGATCCCCCTTCTGAGCTGTAATCAAATCAGCATCAGGGGTCTCCTTACTCCATTGTGCAGTTGAAAGATCATTGTGAGCATTCGTCTGGGACCTAGTGATAGCAGTGACCTGGATTTCCCCCAACAGGGACTCTATTTCTATTAGATCCCCTTGGATGGCCCCGGTTTTGGCCAGCTGATCAGCTAAGTCATTTCCAGTTTTGTCTGGTCCCTCTATTTGGAATGACCCTTGATCTTTTTCCAGTAGATGGTCATCCCATTCGATGTGGCCAGATCATCTATGTTTTGGATTAACTTCCCATGTTTCAGGGGTTTGTGATTAGCACATAACATGCCTCTGGTTTTCCAATTAACCAGGTGCTCCACGAACCCGTTCCGTACATAATCCGAATCTGTGATTATGACCAGTTCGTGGAGTTGATGTTGGACCGCAGTGAGGATGGTCTAATGCACAGCCATCAATTCTGCCACCTGACTTCTTTGGGGACCAATTTTGTATCCAGCGGAGGGTTCTGATGACTCATTCACCCATGCATTCCCTACGCCGCCACCAGTTCTTTCTCCCCGTTGTCGTCAACATGGTACGAGCATCCATCCACATAGACAGTGGGCATTCCCTCACACTTGTCTTCTTCAAAGACTTTGTGTGGGGAATTAAGGTATGCCTCCATGTTGTCCTTGATTTTTAGACGTTCGTCCTCGAGACAGTTTTCTCTGGCACAATCATGCAAGTCAGCCAGACATTGCGCTAAGGGACTCTTCTTGTTTTGGCCATATCTGACCTCTACAGGAAAGCCTTGCATTGACAGAATCCAGGAAGTAATTCGGGAATTACTCACATTTCTGGCCCGGATTCTGTCACTTTGGAGGTATTGCAGAGGTTGGTGTGGAGTCTCCACTATGATGTGTTCCCCCTGGATAAACGGGCCGTAATTCTTCAATGCCCACACCGTTGCCAGGAGTGCCTTCTCACAATCGTTGAATTTTTCCTCCACAGAGGATAAAGTTTTGCTCGCATAGGAGATTACTTTATTGACCTTGTCATGCTTTTGGTATAATACTGCCGTCAAGCACGTATTAGAGAACCCTGTCTCCAGGAAGAACTCCTTGATTCTGACAGGGTAAGCTAGGCAAGGCGCTTGTGAGAGGCTTCTCTTGAGTTGTCTTACTGCCTCGGATTGTTCTGGACCCCATTCCCACTTGACCCCCCCTTCAAGAGATGAATCAGGAGTCTAGTGATCTCTGCGTAGCCTTCAATGAACTTTCTGCTGTAATTAGTCAGTCCAAGGAGGCTCCTTAGTTCCCGCAGAGTTGTGGGGTCTTTCATTTTCTGAAGTGCTTCCACTTTCTTTTCCTGGGGACAGAGACCCTGAGGAGTAATCTCATGCCCCAAGAAATTAACAAGGGTTCTACACCACTGTGCTTTCTGGAAGGAAAGTTTTGCTCCGGGGGCCCTCAACTGCGTCAGAACATAATGGATCTCTGCTATGTGTTCCTCCACAGATGAACATTTGATGAGGACATCATCTACATAAGCCAGGTTACCCCTCGCACCCAGGTCGGGCATGGCCTTATGTAGGAAAATGTTGAATTTGTTGCCAGAGTTGAGGTATCCGAAGGGAGTCTGTGTCCATGTGTACTGCTGGCCCCCAAAGGAAAAAGCCAGTTTGTATTGGTCCTCCCTACTGACAGGCACGGTCCAGTATCCATTGGTCAGGTCTATTGCTGTGAATACCTGTGACCCCTGGATCTAGGCCAGCCCTTGGTCAATGTAGGGCAGAGGCCATCGGGAAGTATGGACCCGTTTGTTGAGCTCCCTAAGGTCGGCGCAGAGTCTCCACTGGCCGTTTGGCTTCAATATTCCCAGCACCGGATTATTGAAGGTGCAGTGTACTGGACGGATCATTCCCCGGGACTCAAGGTTCTTAATTATTTCAGTAAGGGACTCCATGGATGCGAGAGGCAAACGAAATTGCTTCACAGACACTGGAGTCATTCCAGGGTCCTTGGGAATTGTTGTGGTGTGGATGTCGGTGCGACCACAGTCATATGAGTCTACCGCAAAGAGATCTTGGAAATCCAAGAAAACTTGTTTCAACTTTTGCTTCTTTTCCAGAGTCACACAGGCATCAGCTAGGTTGACTCTCTCTTCCACCATCTGCCTGAAGCCTGGAAAGACTTCTGGTTAGGCTATCTCAGCGGCCTCCTCCAGTTGGGTGGAGAAGTCCCTGGTCAGAGTGCTGATTTGGACTGGAGGCTTCAGGGGGGAAAGGCAGCCCTCATGGACCTGGAAAATCACCTCAACCCTCCTGAAGTCACAAGTCACATATTCCTTACCATAAGGGCAAGAAGTGTACACCAGGAAGTTCCCCCCATGCCGGGTGAAAATCCTGTCTGCTGTATTGTCCCCACTGTCACTGTCAAAACAGTCCTTGGGGATCGGTCCTAACAGTTCATTTCCTAAATCAATGGAGAAATGTCGGTCATCAACCGCCATTCCAATAATGGTGCCTGCGGCTAGAGTAATACTCTTTAAGTCGCTGTTATCCACCTCTATTGGAATGGTGTCATGTTCTATGTTGACTAATGGTGTTGGGTTTACCCCTAACCTTTGCTGTTGGAGAGAAGCATTTAGATGTATGTAAGCATCAGGGTTTTTCAATTTTTGTCCTCTTTTAATTTTCAATTCCAGGGAGAATTGCCGGGTCCTTTCTGGGATGGTGACTTCCTCTTTAATCTGAATTTCAACTGCATAAGGTAGCAATTGAGCTGACATAAATGCTTTTTCTGAATCATCAAAGGCCATGGGATTATCTGCTAATCGAGACCAATCTTTGAAGTTTATTAGGTCCAAACTAATGGCAAAGCGATTGAGAATGTCACTGCCTAAGTAGAAGGCGGCAGTGACGTCTCGCACGACCCAACAATTATGGACTATGCTCTTGTTGCCAATGGAGATTTTGAGCATACACCTGCTTGGCAGGAGATGTTTGGAATTAGGTGCTTCCAGGTCCATTTCCCATTTGTCTATCAGTTTGAATGTGGGAATGGCTGGATCTTTTGGGAGTTGGCGGAACATGGCTACGCTGATGAAGCTCTTACCGTTGTTCACACACACTCGAGTGAGAACAGAGTCCTTCCCATCATTTAACTGAACAGGGATGAACAACTGCTCTCCAATTTTCTGAATATCAGCCAGGCTCTGAGCTGATTTCACATCTTCCTGGACTATAGGAGTGGGAGTTTCTGATTGTGGATTAGTAAAGAATTTCAGAGTGTTTCCTTCCAGTGTGGAATACCACCTTAAACTGGAAGGAAGGTTGATTTTCAGAAATAGAGAGGACCCCCCATCACCAGTCTGTTGTCCTACTGCTATTACTGTCACGTCTGGAATTTGGTTGTTCTGGAAGTGAAATTCTACTTGGTCAGATTTTTGTTCAACCATGTGGCAGGTGCCGTTTAAACTTACATGGTTGACACTCTGTTATAATTTTATTGGTCGGCTAGTCTGGGTCCAGAGGACCTTGTTTACGCAATCTATTAGGAGTGACAACCTTCTCAGGAGGTCATTCCCTAGTAAACAAGGGGTGCCCTCTGGAGTCACTACTATGACCGGGTGTTTCACCTTGTGTCGCCCAATTTTGATGTCCAAATCTGCAGTCTCCTCGACAGGAATTTCCTTCCCGTCAAAGTTCTGCAGTTGTCCAGGAAGAGAGGTGAAAGGAATGCAGTAATTCTCCCCCCTTCCTGCATTTAGTTTATCAAAGGCCCTTTTGGACAGAAGGGTAGCTTGGGATCCAGTGTCCACCAGTGCCAAAATTGTACCCTGCCCCTGTAATTGTACCGGGGCATAGTATCTTCCCTCCTTCTCCTCAAGGGGGCACAGATAATGCACATTTTTGGACAACTGGTGGGCTAATTGTCTGGTTTTGGACATTGCTAGCGCAGAGATTTGGGCAGAATTCTGTGAAGAGCCTGGGGAATCTGAAAGAAAAAGTTGGCAACTGGAAACGGTTTCGGGTTCTGGGCCGTCCCCCCCCTTTATGGAGGCAGTCATCAGGATGGGTTTGACCCATGGGATTTTGGTATTGTCGCTTCTGGGATGAGATGATGGGCAGCGGTAGCTCAGTCTCCACATCTCCCCAGTCTGAATTGGCATCCCTTGGGACCCATTTTTCCTTGGGAGGAGTTCCCCCATCTCTGAAGGAGAAGATCCTTTTCCCAGGATCTTCTGAGGATCCCTCTCCCTCAAATTGGAAGACCTGTACCTCCTCCACAAAGTGGGTCTGTTTGGGTCCTTTGTTTCTCATACCCCCCTCTGCTCCTTGGGAGGCAGGCTTTCAGGGGCAGGAGATTTTGTTTCCGGTTCCTGGTTTTCCAGAGGCTCTTTACAAGTTGGGAAGGAAGCTTCCTCCAAGGCTTTACACCCCCCTTCCCCTTGTGCCTCCTCCCTGGGAACCGGTGGGTTATCGGGGTGCTGCCCCCATCATTGTTCTGGAGCACCAGGTCCAGAGTTTGGGGCATTCTGCGGTGGCATGCTCATCTGAGGGTTCTGTTGAGCCCTAAGTATGTGACCCAGATCTCGTGCCATATTTTGTACCTGGCGCTCTAACTGGGAAACCCAGTTAGAAAATAGAGCCCCGTGATGATACGGGGCTCTATTTTCTCCCCTGGGCTGATCCCGGGAAGGGTAGCGATCCCTTCTCTGGTAATACCCTGGGTTGGGAAGATTCGGGTACCCCTCCACCCTTGGCCTCCCCTCTCCTGGTTTAGGTTGTCTGGGCTCAGGGAATTGGGGAAAGAAGGATGGATGATTTTGGGGCTGGAAATTGGGTGGATACCTGGGGAAAAAGTTCTGCCCAGGATTTGGTGAATTTCTACCCTCCTGGGGGAAGTTAGGAGGGAAGTTCCCCGGGTCAGGTGCTTGGCTGGACCCCCCCCCCTTGGGCTGGAGGAGTCCACACATAACCCAGGATTGGTTGGTTTCCCTTGTAGCGGGGACTTACATAGTCAGGGGAGCGGGGGACCCCATTTGTGGGACTACCTCCTCGACTCCCTGTCTGTGACTGGCCCGAGGGCCTTCTGGGCTGTGAATTATTTGGTGCAGGCAGGTTTTTAGGCCCCCCCATCTCCAAATCTAAAACAGAGGCAACCTTTACCTCCGCCACCTTGGCAGCAGCAGGGGTGCTGTTGGTTTTGGGGTTTTTCTGCACATTACTTTTATTTTCTATGGGCTTCTGCACCTCATAGATCCGGGTAGCCTGTTCAATGACCCAGTCTAAAGATCTTTTCTAATGAAAATCTCTCACGAGCTGGGTCATTATGATTTGGGTAAGGCATGGAAAAACGTATTGATAAATTCTCTGCTATCCGTGCGCACCCTTCTGGTGGTCTGCGCAAAAGCACGCTTTAATTCTTGTACAAACTCTTGTGGGGCCTGATCCTCTCCACATTGCAAATTGTAGGCTGCCTTGCGAGCCTCTTGAGGATTTCTGTGCACAGAAAAATGTTTCAAGATGGCCGCCCTGTATGTGGACCACTTTGAATGGTTTTGATCCTCCAGCCCTGCAAAGAAACTGGAGTATTCTGGTGAGAAGGTCCATTTGACGTACTGGATGCAGCTACTGCTGTCCTTCAAATGAAAAGTCTTCATCATTTGCTCATAGAGTTCCAAGTGTTCCCAAACAGAATACTTGGCGTTCTTATGATAAGGCGTGATGACACTCCTTATTGCCTTTATTTGTTTCAATGGGTCCTTAAGCAAGGCCCTTTTTGCCTTATGGGCCGTTTTGGTTCGGGTAACCCTGGTCCATTCATCCTCTGACTCAGAAGCACTGCTCCCAGAGGTGCCCGTCTGATCTTCCAGGTTTTCCCGTATTCTGCGCGCCTGGGAATGGCTGGCAGAATGTGCGGACCTGGTCTCCTGTGTACTGTAATGCTCAGAGGAGTCTTCAGATCCCTCCTTGCTGCCAGGATTTGATGGGTACCCCACTGACCTAACTTTAAATTTAAATTTAAATTTAAATTTGATGAGTACACTGACCTAACTGGGCAGAGGTTTTCAGGATGACCTTAATGGGCCTACTCTCCTGGGGTTCCCCACTAAATTGCACTGTGCTTGGGTGCCCATACCCGGATACCCGCCCCTCCATTTCTGGGAGGTACTGGCCTATGAGCCCCAGACTTCTAGCTGGATAGTAATCTGCCATTCCCGTGGCCCTGGGCTCATGTGCGCGAGGGGACATGGGGGTGGCAGAGTCCACGGACTGGGAGAGATGAAGGCCTCTGGTACCAGGGCTCCTGAGGTTATGCTCAGGCGTTTCCCTTTCCAGCGAACCTCGTCTCTATCAGCCCCTGCTCCCTGTTGCAATGCAAGAGCCTGCGCTTTCAGTTCCGCAGTTAAGGCCTTACTAGACTCTATCAGTCTCTCCGGCATGGCTACCTGTTGCTGGAGCCTATCATTGTGCTGACAGAGAGCCTCATTTTCTCTCTGTGCCTCCTGATTGGTCCTGGAGTACTGGGCCAGTCTCTGCTGGAGGAGGGTTACCTCCTCAGTCCCATCCCTACTGGCCTGCTCCTTTCTTGCCAGAGCCTCCTCCACCCTCCTTGTGTGATCTAGCAAGCCCTGATGCTCTTTTTGGAGGTCACCCAGCCCCTGTAGGGCCAAGTGATTTTATTCAATTTTTCTTTTTAAATGGCAGACTGCCTGGCCTAAGGTATCCCTTTCCTGACCAGGAGCCTGCATTTGTGATGCCAGGTCGTCCCTCTACCTTTGAAAGGCACCATCTTTCTGGCGTTCTTCATCAAACTCTGCCTGGGTATCCAGGTCTTTCAAAATCAATTTATTGCTTTCCTCTTTCTCTCTGTCTAGTAGGATTTGCAGGGTGGCTACCTGCTCTGTGCATGCCCTGTTGAAATTGATCTGTTGCTGTTGTAAGAAGTCCAAACTGTCTTGGTGCTCCTTCTGCAAAGCCAGCATTCTGGTATCCTGGTCTGTCTTTTCCTGTTGCAGTATATCCATGTCCTCTTTTATTTTAATGATATACTGCCTTCTATCATTTTCTGACTCCTGGCTCCTCTGCAGCCTCTGCTCAGAAGAGACCAGATCAGATTGGGCCTTTTCTAACGCCATCTGTTGCCTATTTGCCAGATCTTGGCCTTCAGCACATTTGTCCTGCATGGCTCCCATATATAGATACAAATATGCCGCTATCCTGGCAATCTTATTGTGTTCATCTTTGGCCTTAGAAGCCATATATAATTCACTCAGAGCCACATGTACTGGACCCTGATCTCTCCATGTATCGGACCCTGTTTCAGTGACCTGTTGCGCGATTGCCTGCAACCAGACCGTTTGGTCCTGATGAGTCACTCACCTCTCACAAATAGCTTATGTAAGAAGTGCTCTCTGGCTATTTTCATATCTACCAAGGTTGTCATTCTGGAATTTGAGTTCCTTCCTGACTTACAGAAGTTTGTATTGTATTTTATTTTGCAAAACAGACCGTTTCCTTAGAGCGTTACTTTGAGGGATGCTTTCACAGTGTAAAACAGCGTGGTGATCTAACCGGATATGTGTATCTGGTCAGTTGGCACACTGTATTAATCTGCACAAGTGGTAAATCTAACCCAGAATATCCCGGCTCCGAGCCCCCATTTTTGTAAGCGATATTCAATCAACACTACAGCTAAGTCAATGCCTAGTCTGGGATGCTGAGGAAAACCCTTATTGATGTATTTTTATGTCCAGTTCAGTACTCTGGATGTATTTTTATGTCCAGTTCAGTACTCTGGATGACAACCCTTGTATAACACCCCCCTCTTAGAATCCCCCTGACCCCACTGAGCCAAGAAGTAGGTTGGTTTTGCAAATTTAAAAGGTTTATTTGGACAATTCAACAATATATATCTATCACACTTTATAAATAAATTGATAACTGATATCACAGTTCAGAATATGACCGTGATCAACAATGGATAATGTTACAGGGGTACACTGATTTGGTTACTTAGGAGTAGTGTAGAGGATGATTTAGCTGAAGATACTTGATGGTTTCAAGGAAATGCAAGGTGGAATAAAATGCAGTACAGAAATAACTTGTTATGATTTTAGCAAAAGGTAATATGATCACTTTTTCTTGACAATTCACCCCCCCCATGCAATGTAAGTAATGGAAGGAGAGCACACAGTCTTCAAGAATCCCAACAAATCACACTTTATAATGCAATACACAGTTCCAGTTCCCCCAGCAAGCTTAGAGAAAACAGGGATGAGTTTTAAGCACAGGCAAATTACTTTAATGTGGTTTGCAAGGAAGTGAAAAGGTGCTAAAATTGCTTTTAATTCCCTCTAGAGGTTCAGGGTGAGTGAGAGATGCTTGTTGGTATTAGTTCAGGCTCACTTTAGCAATGCTCGATGAATTATTACCAGGTTGCAAACGTATTTTAACAAAGGAAAGAATGGAGCTGCTATTTTGACAAGTGGAGAAATTGAGCCAAATCGCAAATCGCAGTAAATTTCGCGAGTGCGTAAATCGAGATTGCGGAAAAAGTAATGGAAGTTAAACCACGTTCCTAGGACAAACGGTTCCGGGGATACAGACGATTTAATAAAGGTAGATTTTCGGATTTAAAGAAAAACTCAAAATGACAGGTGACAGCTTGCAGCTTCAGAATTGACATGTGACAGTTGTGCAGCTTTACAAATGACAGATGACACGATTTCTAGGAGGCTGTTCTAATTAGGTTAAAATAGTTTGGATTAGATTATTTTAACTAAGAGATTGGGTTCTGCACAGTTCTGCTAGGTACTCACAATATAAATTTGAAATAGGCCTCGTCACGGATCTGGTCAACAGGTCCAGCGGCGGTTCTCTCTGCTCGGCGGGTCAATCAGGCACCGGTTCTGCTCACAGCGATCCAGATCTCTGGTTTTGCTGACAGCGGTCTGGGTCAGCTCTCTGGATACAGCGGCCTGTGGTTCTCTGGATCTCTGGTATGGTCTCTGGCAATTGTTCTTGGCAAAGAATTCAAACAGCTCGCCCGGCTGTGGAATAGTTTGCAAATTATTTTAAGGATGCTGAGGCCTGCTGATAAGAGTTCTCAGTTTATGGGTTTAGGCCCTTGCTTTAAGTTCTGAAGTAAATTTCTGGTCTCTGAAGATTGATGGATGTGAAGTCTGGAGTCTCCCGGCAGAGCGTCCCGCAGAAAATGGAAATGAATGTCTCTACCTGTCCCAGTAGTCACTTTTTATGTGTTTTGGAAGTGGGTGTGTGCGTGGCATACCTGAGCCTGCCCCTCTCTACTTGTCATTGGCCCAATTCTCCCCTCTCCCATGAATGGGGGAAGGAAATGTGAGTCAGAGTGATGAGGTCTGTTTATGGGTCAGAAGATCCTCCCCTGGTCAATTTGCACACAAATCTATTCCTGATCCAAATACATATTTCCCAGGTACACAGTTGTTTGACATCACGTACACACATCATATATTACTAAAGATAGTCCCTGTCCCGACTCTGGCGTTTCTAGGAGCTTGCATTCAAAAATGGCAACTTATTTTCGATTTTAGTGGGTTGTGCAATATGGGATTTTCATCAAAAATTATACAAAGGTACATTTCCCTTCCACATATATCCCAGTAACTTTCCATGTCTCCAGCTTAAACACATTGTCTACAATATTCATAATTAGCGGGGTTTTGCCCCAAAACATGGTACACATTGGAGTTTGGACTCAAATCGTGAGGGCATTTTTCAAACTAAGACTCTCAAAGTTGTACATTCCTGTCATTTGGTTACAATACAATCACAATCACTGTTTCTATAAAATATATATTTGTTGCAATTCAACTCCCCAAAGTGTTTGGGTCCGCCTCCAGAAGTCTGGGTGGGTCAGTGATCACATGTCTCTCCTTGCTGGCAGAGTGCTGTTGACAGGAAACACTCAAAATTAACATACCCCATTCAACAGAAAGGGGCTATTGTCTCTCTCCTCCAGGCTGAAGGGGAAACCCCCTCCCTCTCACTCAGAAGGGCCATGTGATATCCTGCCTCCTGTGGTGAGTCTCTGGGGTGTTAAGAGTTCTCAGCCTCTTGGCCTCTGGGAACAGCAGGTGGCTAAGATTTTCAATTAACCAACAAGCTTTGAAGTCCCTGCCCCTCTTGCAACTCCTAAATACAGTTTCCCTGTCAGAGTTTAGACCGCTAGCGCCACCTTGGGGAATTTGTCGGTACTGCATCCATTTTTGAGTTGTCTTGATTTACTGCATTTCAATAGAGTGGTCTTTTGCTTGATAGTATAGGACCCTTGCTTAACATTGTTTTGATGACATCCTTACAGTAGAGTGGTGATGTGGAACCCCCCACAAAAAGGTTGTATCTTTGGAGTGGTCTCGTGCCAACTGCGCAGTTCTCCTATTCTGGCGTGAATGTGGGCGGCGATAGCTCATCCCCACATCCACCCAGTCTATTGATTTTGTTTGTTCTGGGATAGAATAATGGACGGCGACAGCTCATCCCCACATCTACCCAGTCTATTGATTCAACATGGGTCAAAACCCTTGACACACAACATAAACAAAGAGGGATACATATTAAGAATGTATCTGGGCAAAGCCTGTGTATCATGAGTACTAGACTGAATATATCAAGACTCTAAGCTAAAGGTGATTTTAGGACAGTGCATGGGGGGCTCCTATCTAGACAGGCCCTACATATATGTCTTGAACCATCTCAATGTATTAAACCAACCTCCAATTGCATGCCTCATCATCAAAAGTGAAGTAAAACATAGTCCTTTTCAGGGTCATAAAATGCCACCTATTGAGTCATGCAAGCATATTGTACCTATGTGAATAAAGTCATTGGTGAATTTAAAATATATGACACAAAAGATCATATCAAAGGCTGAAAAAAGATCTAACTTCTCCCTTGAAAGGTGTTTTCCTTACACACAAGAAGGCTATAAAATTAGCAACAGTATGAATACACTTCCTAATGAAAACAAAAAAGGCCGGTAGCTAGATAAAGGGACACAAGTACAGTTCAAGCAAAGTCAACACCAATACTGAGGCAGAGGATATTGAAGCAGGATCTAGCAGTAGAATAAACAATTCAACAATGTTGTATGATCAATCCAACAATAGAAGAGGCTTCAGAGGATGTAGACAGCAATGACAGAGAAGATCTTTTTTAGGAAGAGGGATTTCATGACAAGAATGGCAGGAAGAACCGTGCCAGACCCACAGTGGCAAAACATCTTGAAGTAAATCTCTCTAAATAGCCAATCTCGAGAGCAGAAGTAAATACACTCTATAAATGTGTGAATTTTGTATTAACAAAGAAACATGATGCCTTTAAATTTAGGAGTGAATTGTACAATAGGTTCTGAAAAATCCGATTGAAGGAGCTTTTTTCGAATACGGGAGAGGATTGACCAAATATTAATAAAACTGAATTGAAAAATCCTTCTGATTTTTTTCCACCTGCACACACGCATTCTCCCGAATTGATTGTTTTCGAGAAAAAAGTACTGGATGAGGTTACATAATTGGAAGCTGATGATTGTAAACCTTTATTTATTTTTTTACATTTTATTTTTGTTTAGCAGACTTTTAAAAGCAGAGTTACCCAACCCCCAACATTTCTCAGCCTGTTACACAATTCTTCAGAGAGGGTGTTTTCAATCCTCTCCCCTCGACACATATTAAACAGTATTCAAGTTGCCAAATAGGTCCGGAAGTAACACCAGATATCTTTCAGTCAGGACATATCTGGTAGATTGTTTATGTATAGATCTTCACAGTTTTCTGCCCATGTTAGGTCCGACAACCAGTCTTGCCCCAATGGAGGTGTAGCTTTTTTCCAGTGTTTCAGTATGCACTGCTTGGCAATGACACACCTCATGTTTAGGAAATACCTAGTTCTCCCATTTAGGACTTCCACCCACATCCGAAACAAAACCTCCATGGGGGAATAGGATAATGTGTGTTGTACAATAGCTGATAACGTGTCTATCACCTGCTTCCAAAAATCCTGATGTACCTTACTGTTCCACAATATATGCAGGTGGCCGGCTTTTTCACTTCTGCATCAAGGGCACTTACCATCTAGTTACGAGTAGATCGCTTGTAGTTTTCTAGGGGTGTAATAGAATCTGTTCATTATTTTGTACTAGATTTGTTTACATCTGGAGTTCAAGGATACAGATTTTGTTAGAGAAAACATATTATACCACTGCTCATCTGATATTTCGACATCCATCTCCTCTGTCCACTTTTGCCTATGCTGGGCTACCTGCCTCTGGGATTTCTCTATTATAATTATACGCAGTATATCAAGTATTTTCCGACAATCCAAGGACCAGGATATAGAGGTTAGAAAGTCGTTATCCGATGGCTCAGCAGGGTATGTTTTCCACGAATCGGACACCGCCGCTTGTAATCTGTAATAATGCAGGGTATCTGTCATGGTGCTTCTACTTCCTTGTTTCCAAGTCTGCATGGTAATGAACTTGCCTTCCAGAAAAATGTCCCCTAATGCGAAGTGTGCCCTCTCATGTAGGCCAAAGCCCAGGCAACTTCCATAATTGCAACCATTTGTAATGCGGGCGGGTCATTCCTGTTTGCTGAAAATTGTACGCTATGCCCAGAGCGTAGTATATACAGGGTCAAAGGGGCAGTCCTCAGTATATCCTCTATCCAGTACCAGAGTTCTAATGTCAGCTTTATCAGCTGCCAGCGGCTCCAATCAGACATGTGGAGGGGACCCGTCCTTCCCCATACCAATGTAATGCATATTGCACTTAAGCCGCTAGCCAGTATATTTCAAAATTGGGTGCCACAAACACTTCTCTATAATATGGTAGTGCCATGTCTACCCATTTGTTGCGGACCGCCTCTGCGTGCCACAGGAACTGCAATAATGACCCATGGAGCTTGACGAAAAAAACCTTTCCTGGCCATATGGGTAAATGTGCGAACTGGTATAACAATTTTGGTAGAATGATTATTTTCACCAATGCCAGTCTGCCAGCCAGTTATAGTGGGGAGTTCCACCACCGGAGTATCTTTACAGATACATAGGTGTCATGCACTTTGTAAATCAGGGCAAGCAGTGATCCCTTATCTCTGGTCACCCGGGCACCTACATTTCGGAAACCATCCCGTGCCCACAGGGCCTAGCTGTACAATCCGTTAGGGGGAATATTTCAGACTTCGAGTAGTTAATCGTGAAGCCTGAGAAGGTGCCAAATTCCATGATATCCTGTATAATTGGGTCAAGATTCACACTAGGATCTCTGACGTACAATACTACGTCATCCGCATATAGGTAAATAATTTCTGGGGATCCGATTAATCTAATCTCCCTTCTCCTGTGGCATTCCCTAAGCATATCTGCCATGGGCTCGATGGCCATGGCGAACAGCAGGGGAGATAAGGGGCAACCCAGGTGCGTGCCTCTAACCAGTTGCAGCAGGTCAGACAGTTGAGAGTTAACCAACACCCTGGCTGAATGACGCGTGTACAAAAGCATAATAAATCAGATCATATTGTCTCCCAGCCCTCATTTATCCAATGTAGCAAACAAGTATTCCCATGAGACCATATGGAAGGCTTTCTGTGCGTCCATCATGACAGCGACAGCAGAGGTTTCTGGTGCTAAGCGGGACATAACATTAAATAGCCTGCGGATATTCAGCACTGTTGACCTCCCCGGTATAAATCCACACTGGTCACTATGTACTAGTTGTGGCATAAAGGGGAGTAATCTGTTTGCTATAACTTAAGCGAAGATCTTAATGTCCACATTTATTAGCGACATAGGCCTATAAGGTCCACACTCATTAGCGGGTTTGTCTGGTTTCAGTATGATCACTATAGTTGCCTCCCAAACGTATTCAGGCAGAATTGAGTTCCTCAGCGCCTCTTCCCATATGTTCAACATTTGGGCAGCTAACAGTGATTCATATGCTACATATAACTCAGTGGTTAGCCCATCTGGGCCTGGGGCTTTCCCCTTGGAAGATACCTGATCACACCCATAACTTGTTCAACCGTAAATGTAATGTTAATTTGCTGCCCAGCATCTACTTACAACCTGGACAGTGGCACATCCTTGAGCAGAGACTCTATAGCATGCATTCCGCTAAGCGGGCTGGCTTGAAATAGGGATGCATAAAAACATCTGAATACTGCCAGGATATCTCGGTCAGAGTGCTTAATTACTCTTTGCTCATCCAGTATCCCATCTACATGTGGGGGGGCCCTATTGATTCCGTACCAGCCAAGCTAGCGTCATACCCGGCCTGTCACCTCCCCCGTAGCGCATTGCGGCTGCAGGCGGCTGCAGGTTTCGCAAAGTAGTTAATTTCCCTATGTGCATGGGCCCCAAACTGCTCTAATGTACTATGTAATTCAGCCCTCACCACCGGTTCAGGCCTGGTGGTATACGTATTTTCCAGATCCTTAAGCTTGAGGTCACATGTAGCCATCTCTCGCTGAATGGTCTTGAGGACACCAAACTCCCTAGAGAGTGCCATTCCTCTACTATAAACCTGTGATGCCTCCCACACTATATTATATGAAGTGTTGTCAGGCTTAGTGTGAGTGAAATAGTTACGGATATCATCCGCTGTGTCCGACGTAAATATCACATCCTGTAATGCCTCTGACTTAAAGCACTACGACCCACGATTATATTTATTTCTGCCCATGTCAACCAGCACGACGACCGGGGAATGATCTGATAAAGTACGGGGCAGGATATTATCTTGTTGAACTCTACCCACCCATTGCCACGGAATGAATACTAGGTCAATGCAAAAAGCCATGTTGTGCAAGGAGGAGTTGTACGTTATTGCCTAGCATATGTATATAGTGTTCTCCAAACATCTCGTAGCTCCAGCCTCTCTATCTGGCAATGCAAGCTCAGACTAGCCTTGGATATTGGCCTAGGGGCCTTCCCAGTTCGATCCATGCTCTGGTCGAGTATACTATTCATATCCCCCCCAGATTACAGGAATCAACAGTGACATTCTGAATATGAAACTATCATGGGTGGACCCTGCATAGTTTACATTTACAGAAGTCATGATACCCTTGGCATCACATACAACCTGCACGTTGATAGAATGCCAGTGCTAGTGATTGCGATAGATGTGCTCTGTGGGCCTAGGTGGACGTAGAGCTACATGGGTGCAATCAATCACACCAAGCACTTTAGGGAAGTGCTCCACCCCATAAAAATCCTGGACCACGGCCTGCCTTCCTGCATGTGTTCTGGGCATGTAGATGTGCCTGCGGACTGAGGGGTGTGCAGTCATGATTGCCAACACCTTGTGTAGGCAGCGTGACTGCGTGGGCTGTGAAATGCCCCCAACTATGGCAATTGTCAGCTGAATTGACGCAGTGGCCAAAAAATGCAGAACATTGAGCACATTTTCCATGGGGCTCAGTGCTTGGGAGCACAGGGTGGGTGATTTAAGGTC
Organism: Ambystoma mexicanum; assembly: GCF_040938575.1. NCBI lineage: Eukaryota > Metazoa > Chordata > Amphibia > Caudata > Ambystomatidae > Ambystoma > Ambystoma mexicanum. The sequence continues at coordinate 218,929,010 of NC_090936.1, read as the reverse complement.
ATCTTCCCACTCTGTGACCATGTTTAATATGATAATAGGTGGAAACCTATGTCTGCCATAGACCTGGTCATCGGGCATCCCCATCCTAGGTAGCAAAATCCAGGTCCTGGTCATCCTCCTCCTCCTGCGGTGTCCCACGATAACTGCTGCAAGAAATGGTACATTCATCGTAGCTGTATACACGCATTTGTTGTTTGCGTGGCCTTTTTATGTATTTGTATTAGTGCGCAGTGACGCTTACACCAGTTTTCGCATGGTCTACGTGTTTCCGGATTTGCGTGTCATTTTCGGGACGCCGGAGAGCCCTGTTCAATTCCATGAATACAGGTTTTATCGTGCGTATGGGCGTTGCAAAGAATTTACCGTGGCACATCCTTTGTTACGCCCACATTTTCCCTTGTTGTTCCCCATTCCACGTGTTCTGCCACCTTTTTAGGCGACTGCACAGTACTGTACGCCCCTCCGCTATGAGTCTGCGCAAGGCGTTCGTGTTGGACTCACGCGGATTCTTCGCAACTCACTGGTAAGTCCTGTGCATTGTGTTCCATGAATACGCAAACTGGCGCTTGTGTGCTATTTCGCGCGCAAGCACCCGATTTTCCACACAATTAATTCCATGAATCGGGCCCTTTGAGTATATTAATGGCCATCATTTCAAAGAAGGTGCAGGTGAAGCTAAAGAAAGGCAACAGATCAGTCCCCAAGGAGCAGATCTTCTGATCAAGAAAAAATATAGAATTCCAGTACTATCCATAGTCACGAAAATACATACAGACTTACAGAATCCACCGGGAGACCTATTGTTTCAGGGAATCCTCTTTACTTGAACTGTTGTTTGCTGACATATACCTTTGACCTTTGGTGACTGAGATGAATACAGATTTGGGGTATAGAACCAGTGCCATAATATGTATAGAAGGTTGTGACTTGGATTCCATTGATAATTTCATAATGATTTTGGATATTGAATACCTTTACACTAAGATTCCACAAGCTGCAACACAGGAAGTAATAGAAGAAAAACTGTGGAAAGAAAAGATGATCATGCTGTCCCAAACTCTTTTATAATGTAGTGTGTTGAGATGTCATTAAAACAGAATTATTTCCAGTTCATGGGGAAACTACACCAAGAATGTGAGGGAATGGCAGTGGGTGCTAGTATGGCAGCAAACCTAGCCAATTCATATGTCAATCTCTCTGAGAGCAGAGAGATTGTTTTTCGGATTCTAACCCTTTTAGAGAGGACATCATTAAATGGAAAAGGTATTTCAACTATATCATCATAATTTAGAAAGGCTTGAGATCTAGCACAACAGCATTCTTAGATTGGATCAATTCTAGAAATTGCTATGTGAAATTTACAGTCAGCAATGTTGAAATCAATTTTTGAGGCCTTACAATATATGAACATAATGTTTATCTTCAAATCAAATCATTTCATAAGCCCACCGATAGGAATGTTTTTTTGCAATACCAGAGTCAAAATGCTAGGCATGTCAAAGAAAATGCCCCCTTTGGGCAATTCTTATGAATTAGAAAGAACAGTAGTACCAAGGAAGCATACAGCGAGGAAGCTAATTGCCTCATAGAAAAATGACTGCATGAGGGTACCCTTTGACCATAGTCAAACATGCTGCTAAGAGAGCATATTATAACCACAGGGAATCCCTCCTAGAGACCAAAGTTAATCAAGAGAAAGTAATCAAGTTAGTGTTTGTTAACACATTTACTAATCAGTCATATAAAATCAAGTGGATTATAAATAAGAATTGTAACAACTTCAAAAATCCCAATATGAAACTGGAGTTTTCAATTTTTGCATACAAGGAAAGTACCACTATCAAAAATGTGGGATGTGCAAGCAAACTAATAAGGCATCTGAAATAGCTCTATGTTTGAATACAATGTGGAAAATGAAGTGTCACACTAACTACGAAACGTCCTTTATGGTGTACATGATAACTTGCCACTGTAACAAAAGGTATAAAAGTAAAACAATATGAACAAGTAAAACAAGAATGATGGAACATAAAAGCTGTGTAAGAAACAAAGTTGATAAGGCTCCCCTTGTGAAAGAATTTTTTAGGGACAGACCACAAATATGATGATTTTGAGTGGGTGATACACCAGAATAAAACAGGCAAATATGATTTTGTAATTAAAAAGAAATTAGTCAAACAAGAACAAAGAATAATTTTCCTCACACAAAGTCATGAGACAGGCCTCAATGAAAATATTAAATGGCACAGGTGCATATAATTGTTTCTTTGTTTGAGTAGTCACAAGGATTTGGGTAGTTTATTTTGAACTCCCCCCCCATTTTAGATGCTTGTTTTACTCCATGTTTTACCTCTCTGAACTGAGGAAATGAGCCCAAATTATGGGATATGTACTGCCAGAGATATGGCAGTTGTTCTGAATTTTAAGGCTAGTTGCCGTTAGAGGCTAGAAGATTTCTCTGTTTTAACATATTCTTTGTATCAATATTGACATGGTGGACTGTAGTCTGTTTTATACAATAGGTATAACACAGAATGGGTTCTGGATCCTAGGAACCCTATGCTTTCAAACTGTCTGGGTACTACAAGATCACTATATATCACAAAGGAAGGATGCCAATTCCTTACTTAATATTTGCAATGTGTCCCTTCTAAATCATAACGTCGAGTCCTGAAAAAGTTGCCTGACCAATGTTGTATATTTTACAAACATATACATCATTTTATTCCATGATATAAAAATGCAAAATGACATCACACATACCACACAATAAAAAACGTGTTGGATGAAAGGTAATACAGTTCAGTAATCCAAGTATTGTATCCATGATCACGTTAGAAAAAACAAAAAATTGAAAATAAATAAATCACTCTCTTTAAATTTTTAGAAAGCATGCTATCATGGACGTATACACCAATTTGAATCTATGTAGGCCTATATATTTTGGTTAGACTATGCCAAACTGTGACAACATTCCTCAGGGGCTGTAATGTTCAACATATCATGATCTAAAACACCCATACATTAATTGAGGTTAATTCCCAGAACTTCTACAAGGTCACTCCACTGGATGTTATAGTACATGAAATACTACTCCTTCCTCAATCTATAAAAAGAGAGAGCCACATACATATTCAAATGTAAGGTCAAGTAACAAATTAGCATCCAGACAATGGATACACATATACATCATCTGATGATGTCTCACATTTACATTCAATTTGACGCAGTATTAGGATTGTAGTCTGTTCCATGATGTTAGAAGAAGACTTTCAAATGGTACAGACCTTCAAGTCAAGATGTACTCATTTGAATACTTGTGCTTGCTATATATAATAGAAAGGGTCATTTACAGCAGGACTGATCTCTGATGTCCAACTCAAGTTGTAATATGAGATCCAAACAAAACTATACATATGTGTTTTCTGTGGGTAACTTATGTCCTGTCTAACACATCATGCTAGAGAAACATGTTGGTTTCTTTTAATACTTGGTCAAGTAAATGGAAATGGTCAGGCAGCAAACTCCTGTTCTTCATTTCAGATTATTCAAAACTGCTAAAGGATTTTGGGTTGGTGAAAAGCCATTTTATGACAGAAGAGAAAGATTAGCTAAGCTGCTTCTGTTACAAGGTATTAGTTTGTTGTCTTCAAATAAGAGGTGATATTGAACCTTAAGTAATGTGTAGGATATTTTCAACATGTATCTACTCACTAAGTGGTGGATTCTCTTTATTAAGTTTTGTAGATTCCACTTGGATTCCTAGGAGCTATAAGAATACATTTCTAAACTGATATAAGAACAATTTTCTAAACTCCCCTGAAGAATGTCCAACATTTAAAGGCTTTAGTCGGCTGAAAAGTGTAAATGTAAGGAGTAGAGACAACCACCTAAGTTGGAGGCAGGACCAATAAAGAATAAGGAATGTTTCTGAAATGTAGTGTGTGACAGATCTGTACAATGTGTGTTCTTGTAAATGTTTTTTTTTTAATTTGTGTAATAAGTGATACACTATTTATATTGGATTGTATATGATATGACATGTTGGGTTTAAACGTTTGCTAATTTTGTTTTGTTTTTGAGCTTAGGGCCCTTTATAAACATGCATGCAATGGATGGGTTTACACAGAATACCTCATAGTCAAAATAATCGAACCAACTCAGGAAATGCAAAGTACTGTTTTATTAACTATTATCTAAAACTGTTACAACGAACATCAACGGACGTACGCTCAATTTCTCTCAACAAGCCTTTCATAAAAATATGGTTATATATTCAAAATACATCAGAGGTGACATCATACTATGCGGCAAATAAAGTTTTTGCATTGAAAACCTAACCATCAAAAATATTTCATCAAATGCATTTTTTTGTATTTTCTGGGGGGGGTCCCCCAACCACCTGTTTTTTACCCCCACCCCAACGAAAATTAACCCTTCACCCATCACATATATGCATTTGATGCATATATTTTCAATGGATAGGTTTCGATGGAAAAGGTTTCTTTGGAAACCTTTTTGATGGAAACACTAGATACCATGAAAAACCTACTATGGATCGGGATAGGCTTAAGGGGAACATCTAAGTACACATTATATAGGAACTGGGATTGTAATTGGCTGCCTACTTTCAGGTGGACAACATATGCCTACCTCTAAAACATGTAATCTTCAAAAATATTAAATGCACGGTTTCTTATTGGTTTTCGAACTATAAGGTCATTCATTATATGCACCACTACAATTGACTGGCATGCTTGTGACATGTCTGGAACATTCGGTTCACTTAGCAGCACGTAAGCCCAGACCGAGGTGCAAGCAGACAAGCCTGACTCTACCTCCCCACCCAATTAGCCCAGCATCTCTCATCACCCAAGCCTTCTGCCATGAAGATTGTCTTTGAACTTGGCCTTGCAAAGCACTCACTATCATGTTCTAGGACTCCAAGTTCAAACTATATTTTCATCCTTGGCTCACGTGACAGGAGACCACGATTTGGTCCATTTTGCAGGTTTTAAATGTCTTAAATGAATTAAACTTGGCATTCTTGGTGTTCTTTCTTTGCACCTTAACAACAGATGATTCATTCTTGCACGTCCACTCCTCTCCAGAATAGATAGCCAACTTTGGCTGCTTCAGTCTCAACTCCAGGCCAAACAACCTCGCCATGCAGAACCACGATTCAGCTTATTCTTGGTGCAACACAATTTTCCCTTTCCTCTTCATAGGTCTTGGTTCACTAAAATTCATGGTACCGATGTCCAGCCCCTATACAATGGTGGCTTCGCCTGCATTCTATTCACTACATATAGCCAGATTCTATGATAACTCAGTCTACCTTTCTTTTCAGCGTCTGTACAATTATTGAACAATTGATTCTCTGCAGCACTTTGTGCACGTGTAATCTTCTTTTTCATATTCAAAAATTCTCTTGATTCTTTACTTCGTCATTAGTTTCTGTAAGATTCATACATCCACTTCAACCAATATCCTGAGACGTCGTTCATACTCTCTTATGACGTCAAATGCTACTCTCTAAGCTCTTTTCTCATATTTCTTCAGGGAGTTCCTCCCTCAAATTGTCGTCCCTTCGGGGATACATTCGATTTGTTTGTCTCAATGGGTATCTTCTATCGGAAATACGTTGCGGTATTGGCACAACTGCTAGTGTCCAACAGGGCACAATCTCAGACTTTCAACATATGGGAGGTAGAGGGATGGAGTTTACTGCAGAGGTATGTAGTTCCATAGGTAGTGGTAATAACTTTTGATGGGATCTGCTATGGGCACTGTTCCACATTCAGTGTATTATATGTAGATGTTTTTGTATGAATTTTTAGCATTCATTTGTATAAATAAAATGTGTCTGCCCAGTGAAGGCTTATCAAGTGTAATATCCTCCTATGTGTTTTGTATGAAATGCAACAGAATGTACTCCAATCTAATTCACAAGAGCTGCCGCCAACCAGTGGAGACCACAAAGCCAGCTGTTCAATGAATCTGGCACAGAGAAAAGTGTGCTTTTAAAGCCCAACAGCCCTAGAAGGGTCCGGATTTCTCAAGGAGACATTTGAAATTCACAACCTTGATAGTGCAGTTGATGATGGTTAATCCTGGGAAAACTCTGTAAACCAGTCAGGTGAACAATACAGGGTCTACACACTTGAGGCACGGTTTTACGGCAGGTGAAGGGACAAGTGTGTCGGACCAGCATGACAGATTGCATTGAGTCTTGTTACATAGGGCTCCAAAAGATTTAGTACTGTCCTCTTTAGGAACGGCAAAATGGATTTCATCCTCATGCGAAATTCAGAAGGCCAATTGTGAATTGCCCCTTAGTGGATTTCCCTATGCCATGTGTCCCCCACATTACCCTAGTTCACACCCGTCTACCACCTCAGGCACCTCTCCAATGAGTGCACATGGTCCAGCAATGTTTACTTATAGTACTGTCTTATATTGTGAGGGCATGCCTTTCAGGGTTGTGAATAGCGTGGACAAAGGAGGCAACATAATTTGGGCCTGGGAGTGGTGCGAAGGAGATCTCATTGACCACCCATATTTGTGGCACAGGATTGACACCAGAAACATGCCCATGCTGAGCCTGTCCCTTGAAGGGATGCATGGATGTGTATTGTGCAGTGCAGTTGTAATGCCTGCTTGTTTACCACTATGTACATGAATCAGCAAGGTGAGAGAGGAAAAACTGAAGACTCACTACAGCTGTGGGGTTGTTGGAGTCAGAATCAGGCACATGTATTGAGGCATGGAGGCCACAGCTCTCTGATGGAAGAGTGCTGCGTGAGGGCCAGTTGCACGACAGTGGTTGGACCACACATGTCAGTTCCAACATATTAAACAAGTATTATGAAGGCTCAGTCTGTGTGCACTGTGACCCTGCAGCTTTTTCAGGTGTGCATAACCAAGCACGTCTAGTTATCGTGACACAATCACAGATGTATTGTGTGTCACATGTGCACCCATTCAGGGGCAGCATGGCCCAGAAGGAGGAGTAACAGTCCATAAAAGTCACAAACAGTTTTTTGGGGAGTGTGTGTTAGGATTTAGGATTTGTGAAAGAGGCACACGGTTGATACAAAGAGTAGTTTGTGGCAGAAAGAAGGCTGGTGGCAGAGGCTGGCTGAAGGGCAGTGGAAGGTCTGAAAACATTGGAGGGATTATGTTGGCAAAAATTGGGAGAAGCAGTTGGGCAGACGGTGTGATGAGAGTGTGTGTCAAAGATGTGAGAAGGAGGTGGGCAGAAATTGTATGGAGGAGATTGGCAGACATTTCATGGATGGTGATAGAAAAAACATTGCAGAAGAAATTGGCTTGTGTTGTCGGCAGGAGTCATGAGGAGGGAGTGAGAGAAAGCATAAAGATGGAGGTCGGGTAGAACATCAGGAGGAAGGCAGACAGAAATACAGTAGCGGATGCAATAGACGGTTGCATTAAGGAAACAAGAAACACTTCTGATGGATCCAAGGCAGTACAGAGATGGGACAATACAGTGAGGAGGAGGTGAGAAGAGTTGATTGACAGGGCCCCTTAGGAAAGAGACACTTCCTCAATCAGGAGGAAGCTTAGGTCAGGGGTTTGGGGAACTGAGCTAGGACCATGAGGAACTGCACAAAAGATAGTAGATGCACCCAGATATCGTGGTAAAGTCAGAGTGGTACAGGAGAAGTGACATGTGACTAGAGATTGAGGGCTAGAACGAATTTGTGAGGCCCCATAGGAATTAGATCATTGCAAAGTAGATGAGGTTGGGGGTTTCGAGAATGGAGCTAGTACCCTACGGCACTGAGGTGGAGAAGAAGCCAAAATTATATGTGGCTAGATTAACAATTCCCTGGTGGACACTCTGAAGATTCTTTATCCTGCCCAAACAGCAACTACAGACCACAGGAGGCCTACCATGGACGTTCACTTGGTCCTCTGGAAAGGTCTTCCACATTAGCCAGGATGACAAACACATAACTAGATCCCACAGAACCAAAAGACAAGAAATATGTTTCAAGTGCACTTATAATCTCTAGAAGTGCACTTATAATCTCTAGAAGTGTAAGTGAATTCGAAATTATTGTTCACTCTGGCAGTGGATCGAGATTGAGATTTGCAAAGCCAAAGACTGAGAAATCCAGAGAGCAATTCTCCAGTTGGTGTTGAACTCATGTATGGTGAGCTCAAAGAGAATTTATCCTGTGGATGATTTTGGACTCCAGCTTAGCTCAAGGGGAAGTTATCCTGTGGGGCACTGAGAAATATGTTTCAAGGGATAAATAGCAGCTGTCCTAAAGCTCTTGTGCAGCAGTTTTTTATATTGTGTAACATGTTCAGGGGATAGACCCATTCATGGAGGCGTGGGGACCCATCCCATTCTTGGGTAGGCTGACTATCAGAGTGTATGTCAGAGTCAATCCTTCCCCAGAGGTGGGGTGAGGGATTTGGGGGCCCCAGTCCAAACCCCCTTGGCAGTGGTTTGTGTTGTGAGGACACCGGTACCACTGTATGTTACACCATATCTGCTTAGCAGGTTTTGAGTCCAAGACCTTCTTCTCTGTTTCAGGACTATGACATTCAGCAACCAACACGACCAGTTCAAGGCGAGATTCCGAAGAATGCTGGAGAAAAGAAACGGGATGAGGCCAAAGACGATTGCTAAAATATTTGGCTAGGAAGGCACAGCCCAAGGCGAAGATTGGCCCACAGAGACAGGTAGTGGGAAAGCGCGATGGGAAGAAGGAGAATGAGTTATCTAGAAGGTGTGACAAGGGCAGTAATTTGGCCTTGTCAAGAAGGGATGGGAACACATCTCACCTCGGGAAGGTAGGCCTACCAGGGAGAAATCCAGTGGCAGCCCTACCCCTGAGGAGGGTAGTGGCAGTTGAGAGGGCCCAATTTATGCCCCCCTATTGTGCCAGTATGTTTTGTACTACACCTCTGTCTTAAGTCATGCCTCCATTGCAAAATTCTCACCAGTGTTTTCGTTTTTGTAGAGCTACATTGATGAAGAAGCATCTGAGCCAGAGTCCTGAACTAGTGCCTCACATCAGCATACAGAAGGCAGAAGTATCATCTCCAGAGATGCACAAATCTAAGCCAAGACAACGGCACAGCTTTACACTGCAGGTGCGCCCAGTGAGAGAGAATCATGGCATGGAGCTTCCTTCAAACTCCAGCCAGCAGGAGGACTTTAAGTTCATCACTGAAAATTCTGGTGAACAGCTCAAACACATGGACAATCTCTAGACCACCTGGAACAAAGAGGGAGTGCTTCCCAGTGATACTTACCTCAGGGGCACTCAGGATGAGTCACTAATACAAGAACAATAACTTTTGCCTACCCAGATTGTCATTTTTGTTCCACAGCTGACCCGCAGAAAGAAAGTGAAAAGGGCTCAGGCAAGTATGTATGGTTTTTTGAGGGTGTGGAAGATATCGCCTGATTGGAGAGGGATGAGGGACCATGCCAGCAAGAGGAGGGGCTTACATAATAGATGGAGGAGGTTGATGACCAAGATACCAACAGGAGAGGAAGGAGCGGCGATTTGTGGAGGCGTTTCTGGAGAAGGTGAGGCGTTGGCTAAGTAGTAGAAGTGGTACTGCAGTGTGAGTGAGCATGTTAGTGTGAGTGTTGGTAGAATGCATGGTGTATGGAATGACTAGTATGTTTGGTCATAGTGAAAGGTGAGTTTGTAAGTATTGGTAGCAGTGTGGGGAGGAAGTGGTAGGGTGGAGGAGGCAGTAATAGTGGGGACAAGTAGTGGGGAGGAGGGAGAAGTAGTTGGTAGTAGGGTGGAGTGAAATCAAAGGGTTGAGGCAAGGTTTAGAAGGAGTGAGAGACATTGGAGGGACAGAAGAGTAGAGGGAGGTGAGAAGAGAGGTGGGGGGAGTTGGAGGATGTGAATAGTAAGAGGTATAGAGAGGGGACTGGAGAGAAGTGCTTGAGTATAACTGATTAATAATGAAGGATTTCTGCAAAGCATGTTTCCTATCCCTGTAGAACACTAATCAGTCAATAGAGTAGGGACAGTCTTTGAAAGTCCCTGAGGGAGTCTGGTTAGAAAAGGCACCTTGCCTTTAGGTCCTCACAATCAGCATACAACAATGATTAGACAGTAGGGTGTAACATTTGCTATCTACTCACCGGGGAAGGGAGGCCTGGGTTAGGTAGAAGGTGCTTTTCAAGACAAGGGAGAGAGGGACATCAGTGGGCTCGTTGGAAAACCAATAAAAAGCATTGAACCATCTCTGTGTCTTAGATGGATTCCTGTGCCATCTATGGGAAGCAGCAGGTCTATAAGAGCCATGGGCTTACACAAGTTGGTGAGAGGTATCTGGGTGAGGTCAGGTGGAGAGGAGGTGGGATGATAATGATAATGATAATGATGTGTTATTTATATAGCACCTTAATCCAAAGCGCTTTGATGAGAGTCCATACATAGAGCAGAAGATGAAACGGAGTGCTGAGGAGTATGTGGAGGTATTGAATTAGTGTGCAGTTGAGGTATTGTGTGAGAGAGTGCTACCCAGTTTGAGATATTGTAGTGTTTGTTGTGTGTGTGATTCTGAGTTTATGTAAAAAGTGAAGGGAGTGAAAAAAGGAGGAGAGTGTTAGAGTAGAGGGTGTGGGTAGATTGTGGAAAGTGAGATTGGCAAGGGAGGGAGAACGAGTGTGAGAAACAGAGGACGTGACAGGAGAAAGACCTGGGGAGAGGTTGGATGACAGGAGGGTGGAAGTAGTCGAAGGAAGGAGAGCGAGGTTGGAGTGTGAAATGATTGGAGGGACAGAGTTAGAAAGAGAGACAAAAAGAACAGAGTGAGTATTTGGAAGAAGAGAGAGACAGATAACCTAGGAAGATTGAGGAGAGAGGATGATGAGACCCAAAGTTGAAAGATAGAGAAATGACTGAGAGCAAAAGATCAGAGAGTGAGAGAGGGAGAATCTTGTAAGACTAAGGAGGGGCTGAGAGAAGGAAGGGAGAGTGAAGGAGAACTGATGAAGGGAGATGGAGAAAGATTGAGGAGAGAAGAGAGAGGGAGAAATTAAGTGTGTGTTTATGTGAGAGGGTGAGGGCACCGTTGTCGCATCCTTGAGACACTCTGTGGGAATCAATCAGAGTTAGGGTTCCTTAGAAAGTCCCAGAGGGAGTTAGGTAGATAAGGCTGCATCCTTAGGTCATCAGGAACAGACCAGGATCGAACCCAACAGTAGGAGTTACATATCTCTAATTTTCCTACCATCCTGCTGGGGAGTAGGGATGCCTGGGTTAGGGTGGAGGGAACCCACAGGTGGATGAGGGCGAGACAAGGGAACCCCCTTAGTCTGGACCAATGTTCCCTCTAATTATTTTTGTCTATGTGCAGAACTGGTTGGATGTTGTGCGCAATTTTTTTTCCATGTGCGCAACTGACTAATGAGGGAAGCCACTTTGTGAGCTACCGTTGCAGTAGGGAGTTTGGAACGGAATTTCCTCATCCTAGCCAATGCAATTCTTTACAAATCTTACACTTTTTCCAAACGGATCGGCTAAAATAAAATATGTCATATGTGATTATAGAGAAAACTCGTCAACCAGTCCAAGACGTCAACATCTGCCACAGTACCTTACAAACATACTTCTGTGAAATGTATGTTTTATACCACTGGAAAATCACTCATGTGTATTACAAAACACAAATATCTGTTGGCATAACTGATGTGGCTGTCAAGAAATTCAGAGAGAATACAACACTTGTCGATGGATTAATCACAATTAAAAGCAATGGGCCTCATTACGAGACTGGCAGTAGCCGTGCCTGTAATACAGGCACAGCTGGCGCCGATATTCATTTTTTCCCTGTGCCCAGAAATGGGCAATTACCAGGTCATTGCGGTCTTGTCGGACCTGGTATTTGCCCATTCCTGGGTGCCGGAAAAGATTCTTCCCCATTCCCATCTGAGCCCCATAGGGCTCAATGGGAATGGGGTAGGCAGATGCACAGGCACTGTTATTAACGGTGCCTGTGCATCCGAAATGCTCTTCTTGCAGTGCCGGTACGGCCGCCAGGCCAGTCCTGCCGGCCGCAATGGGAACCGTGAGCAGAACTCGTAGTTTGCCGATCCAGGAACTACGGTCCCGGCATGCTTACCAGGACCATAGTTCCAGGACCGGGAAACTTACAAGGCCCAATGTGTCAAAAAACATACAGATAGGAGTTCAAGTGCCACTTTAATGAAGCCATTCAAGGGCCAGGAGAACATGCTTCTAATAATGTGTGTAAGGATGATAATTGCATCAAAATAACTGCCCCTCAGAATATGATGTTCAAAGATTCCTGTGCCTCTGCTTACTATTCACATTACTTTCTTCTGTGGGTAGTGATAACACCAGACTTACAGCAAAGACATATGCACCATCAATTTTTTCTCCCTAAAAAAAGGAAAATGTGCCTAACAAAAATGAGAAACAATGAACATATCATTGCTTAAACCCACAAAGCTCCACTGATATTTTTTCGAATTAGTGACCAATACAACAGTGGCATAAGAAGGAACTCAACTCAAGAGGAAATTTAAGGGGAAAGAACATCTTTTAATGAATGAAATTATCCCTATTGGCAAAGCTAATTACTTGTTTACTCCCTGAAAAACCATTTGACTCCAAGTAGGGAGCAGAATCTGATTAGAGTCCTGCTTGTACCCCTACATGAGAAGTGAAATGACAGGGCACATAATAAAGTGTATAGTTTTACCCACCCTTCCGCACGACAGCCTAGGTACAATTAGACACAAGCCTTACTGAAGAAAATCACATATACATGCCTTTTAAGTTAATAGCATCAATTCATCAGAGATACAATTGATTGAGTGCCTTCTTCTGTAACTATGTATCCTCTTCTGTAATTCTTTGTGATCAGTTCAATAAGATGCACAGAGCTGCTAGAGCCAATACACACAGAACACATGGTTACATTGAAAAGCCCTCAGCAGCTGAGCATAGAAATAAAAAGAAGGTGCTGTTGTCTAGATGGGTACTAGCATTTCCTATCCTTTAGCAAACAAGCAACACATTTCCTTCAGCGTACTGCCGAAATATCTGCCTTGTTTTTTTTAATGTGCTGCTTTGTTCACCACCCGCAAGGAGTGATGACCTGTGCTCTTCCATCCATACCCTACCCCAGCCCCTGTGTTAGCCTCCAATACTAGTTGATAGAGCACTGTAAAAAGTGATGGACTGTAGCAGTAAACACTGACTGGGATATTTGCAGACCCACAATACATTGCAAGCAAGGCATATGTATTGCCTCAAGATATTATGTGCATTTTAAAAATGTTATGACTCTGCATGTACACAATTGTTTTGCAGTGCACACTAGATTGTTTGCAACATACCCCACCCTTATATTATTGTTTAGGATTACTCAAGTGCTCAGTGAAACTGTTTTTATATAGAAGCGAGTTACCATATAATGTGTGAAGGTCTATACCCAAAGGAACTCTGGACACTTGGAAATGATGCAGATGTTGTGAAAAGCATTCTCCCGTCTGAATATCCGGAGCCCTGATACTATGAACGAGTAATCCCAGGCATAGTCCATACCCATTATCCCTTGTAGGCTAAGTAAATGATTTAGCAATGTTGCTCTCCGCTTATAGGGTAATGTTAGTAATGCTAAAATAGGAGATGCTGAGCATCACATTTGCCTTCTCAAAATCTTGAGAGGGCAAATTAATATTTGAGTTTTATAATGCGTTAACTTGCAAGGGGGCCACTTCAAAGCACTTGTGTGACATATGTTAAAAAAAAAAAATGAGGAAGTATGGGATAAGGTTATACATCCAAGTAGCCTTCTTACTTACAGTCAGTATCTGTTATTTGAGCTGGTAGTTCCATTATATAATGTGGGTGACACTTTTGGTAAGGCGCAATGAGTAACAGAAATATTGGCGCGTGACCGTTATTCATGTTACAACAAACATAATAGAAGTGGATTTAGGTACACATCTGCTAACCTTTCGCAGAGCCAAGAGAGAAAGAGTCCAGGTTTGTCCAGTAGTATCTTAATGGGTTCCGGGGCCAAAGTCAGAGTCATAAGATAAAAGTGTGTTAGAGTCAGGTTTAGGAGTCCTGGGTGGAGAGTGAACATTATTTGGTCGATGTGTGCAGGCATATCTTGGGCAGATTCTTGATTTCACTGAGCCAGTTTTTCATATTTGTTTTTAACCACTTGTGTGTGTATTTTGTTGTTAGGGATTTTAGGTGTTTACGGTCATCCTTGCATAGTAGTGTAATGCAAATTAGCAGAATATCAAGACTAGTTGCTTAATTTAAAAGAAAGACAATTGCAGGTTATTGCTGTGGCTTGTGCCTTATTCAATCTTTTTGAATAAGTGAGAATTGTCTGTGTGCGCTGCTAAAAATCTTCTGAGCGGCACCCAGAAGGAAGCTGGGCAAGCGCACATGCGCACAGCTTAGAGGGAACATTGGTCTGGACCTCCTTCAGTCGTTCATCTGTTAAGCTATTGAACTTGTACATAGAACAGCCAAACTCTGCATATGGTTCCTCTTAGTATTAAAGCCATCCGTGACAAGTTATGTTGTAGTGGGATCATTCAGGCCCCAATACAGCGATCACCTACTGCCTGAAAATGTGTTAAAAGTAGTTTGAATTACCAAAACAGCCAACAAAACTATCCCTAGAGCCACCGGATGTGACCTATACAGGGGCAAGGAAGTGATAATCACACACAGAGAAAAAGCCTTGGTCAAGATTGTCTCCACATAAAAGTACCTAGGGCACAAATGGGAGAATCGCCCCAGGGTCCGGTCTGGCCCAGAAGCATTCTCTAGATGTGCAAGAAGGTGTTATAGACAGTGACTATCATAGGAAGTCCAGGTTGGACTGTTTAATCAGGGAAATAATTCTTATGTGATCAAGCCGGGGCAACCCATCATCCAGCTGTTTTATGAGATGATCCTGCTTGTCCCAGACAGAGCTCCCTGGTGAAGCCTAATTTAAATTCACAGAAGCCCAACAAGTTGACCTGCTGTTGAAGAAGGCAAAAAAAAATCTACTCCCAGACAAATAAATCCAGACCTTAAAGACCCCTCACTTCCTAGAAGAACAGAGAATTCTATATAGGATTGATGTAAACCCAAACAGCTATTGGTCCCAAAAACCTTTGGGGTAGCAGTGCTGGAGCTGGCCTATATCATCTTAACACTGGATATATGCGGCTGTAAATAACACAGAAAAAGGTTCCAAGTAGATTCTACTGGCCTGAAGTCTACATGCACATCAATAAAGTTTGTGCAATTTATTTATTTATTACAACATTTATATGGCGCCCTTTTCCTAGGTGCTGTATATATTTTGATCAGTTCAAAAAAAATACAACGATATGAATAAACCAAGCATGAATTAGTATGTGACTAGATCATGTTGAGCCAAAAAAAGTCAAGAAAAAGAGGCATCCGGGAAAGTAGATTGCAAAAGAAAGATTTTAAGACGTTTCTGAAACAAAACTACATTAGAACAAGAGTAAGTATTCAAGGGTAGAGAGTTCCATGCTTTAGAGGCTAATAGCTGAAATGAATGAAACCGAGAGGGCGCACATGGAGGTGGGGAACAAAAAGAAAAAACTGAGAAGCAGAGTGAAAAACTCTTTGAGGTTGATATAGAAAAACACGTAATATAAATAGCCAGGAGCTTAGGATTGAGACATAAGAAACGAGAAAACATCCAAGATTTAACTACCAACAGACAGGCAGATAAGCGATGAGGAATAGTATCATCAAAGAAGGATAAGACAGAAAAAATCAGTTTGTCATCTACATAAAAGTGTTGCTCAAATCCACAATAGGAAATTAAGGAAGCCAAAGGGGGCGTATAAAGAGTGAAAAGTAAAGGACCAAGAAATAAGCCCTGGGCAACTCCATAAGAAAGATGATAAGGATGTTATAGAGAACCCTTCCAAGACACTGAAAAGGAACGATAAGATAAATAAGAGGAAAACCATTGTCGAACAACCCCAGAAAATCCTAGTGATGACAGACTAGAGAGCAGAGTTGTAAGGTCCACCATGTCAAAAGCAGCAATAACATATAGTAAAATAAAATGAAGGCTTAGAGAATATAATTTGAAATGGCCAGCAGAGTGGGTTCTGTTGTGTGCCCTAGATGAAAACCAAACTGGTTAGACAGAAGTAAGTGATGTGTATTAGGATTTTAAAAAGTCAGTTGAGAATGAGCAGTACATTCAAGAAGCTTAGATAAGTAGTTTAGAAGAGAAGTAGCAGTTTCCAAAGATGGCTACCTGCCCCACATGTCAAAACACATCTCCTGATGACATACAATAGGCCCCTCTGCAACCACTGCTGATCATTGAAGTGCTTGTTCATCATATCAGCATGGGCATTAGGGGCCCTCTGGAACCAGTTTGTGCTGGGAATACATTTATCTTGGTCATCATGGATATTGTCGCCTGGCATTCAGAAGACTTTCTGTTACAGAGTAATAACACCATGCCAATTCTAAAGGTGTTAATCCTTTAGTTCAAATGGATTGTATTCCCTCGGGAGATCATGCACAATCAGGGCAGCAGCTTCATGTCAAAATGTATTAGGGAAATGAAAGAGATTATGCACATCAAGTCATTGTGCACCTCAATATATTATCCTCAAACCAATGGATTATTAGAGGTTCAACCAACTTTCTATAGAAACTAGTCAATACTGTTAGAGAGGATTAGGATGGCTGATTCCGTCTGTGGGCCCTCTTCACATCATAAAGATGCCTGAAGACTCAACAACATTTTTGCCATTTCAGCTGGTATGAGGGTGGATCCCATGTACTGTGCTGGATATGATGCGGGAAAATGGGAGGATCCAGAGTACAGGCACATGAGTAACCATCCCTTGGTCCTGAACATGTTGGAATATATAGAAAAAGTGCAGACCATGGTGAAATCCCACCTTCAGGCAGCTCAGCAAAGCCCAAAGAAGGCTAAAAAATGCCCAGTTAAGAACATTTCAAGTGGGGGACATGGTGATCGTGCTCCTTCCTATAACTCAAAATAAGCTGTTGGCTCGAATGTATGGACCTGATATTATAACAGAAGTGTTATCTAGCTAAACCTATAAAGTTCAACAATAGGAAGGTCTCATAACTTCATATTAACAAATAAAAAAGCTTGGAAGAATAGTAACTCACTCCTGTTGTCTCTTTATGATAAGAAGAGAACTTTCCTACCTATACAAATGAATGAAGTGGCAATTCCTCCTGGCCTGCCTCTTCAAACACACAAAGACCTGGCAACGTTTCGAGAGTCCTTCCCAGATGCCTTTTCATTGAAACCAGGAATAGTTTTTTTAATAACATCAAAAATCCACCATGAAGGGTAATTGTGCAGGAAGAGTTGAGAAAGATGTTGGACGTGGGGTCTTTGGGAGATCTAGTAGTGAATGTTCCTCGCTGATCGTCTTAGTGCCAAAACCAGACAAAAGTTTGCAATTTTGCATAGGCTCCCGCAGACGGAATGAAGTATCAGAATTCATGTATCCAATGCCTCAAATCAACAAACTAGATCCCAGAAAGTATACTGAAAGGTACTCTTGGATCCTGAGGTGAAAAATAAGACAGCCTTTTTACCAAACAGATTGTGTTGCCATAGAGATTATATGGAGTGCCAGCCATATTGCAGAGGCTCATGGACCAAGTCCTGAAACCGTGCCAAAGGTTCTATGAGCCTATCAAGACATTGTAGACCATAATGAGTCCTGGAACAAACTGTGAGGAAGGCCGGCATATTTGCCAATCCAGCCAAGTGTCATCTGGCACCAAACTCTGTAAAGTAACCAGACTTTCAGGTTAGGAATATCTTGCTTCTACCGCATAATAACAAGGTACAGTCAGTTTAGAGCAGTGGTCTTCAATCTTCTTTGGCCTGGGCCCCCCCTGAGCAAAGTTTGGGGAGGCCGGGCCGCCCCAAAAGTGCCAGATGGACAGTATGTAGAAATCGCTATGAACTTTTGCGTGCCATCACCGCACCCTACTCCCAGTACAGACCCTGGGCACTCCCCACCCTACTCCACCACTATTCCAGTGCTGCCACCCATCCTGCTCCCAACACAGTCCCATAACGGAGGCATACACACATCCATACATATTTAAATAAAAAATAAATCGCCATAAACGTACCTTCTGCAGGGGCCTGCGCGTGGTTGCTAAAATGCCCCGCTCCAGGTTGCTCTGCCCGTACGTGCGAGGAGGCACAGGAGCACCCCCTCGCACATACATACATGCAGTGTCCCAGCCAGCATTTCCAATGAGCTATGCAAGGCTGGCGAAGCAAAATACTCCCAGCCTTGCATGGCTCAGTGATCATGTGCGGCTGGAGAAATGAACTGTCAAAGGCAAACAGTGTTTCCCTTTGACAGTTCAGCCAGCCCAAGAGCACTCCCTCAGCTGTAAAAAGCAGCTGAGGGAGTGCTCAGTGTTTCACTGGGCTGGCTCCTTGGCTCCTCCATAATGGGTGAGGTGGCCAGTGGGTGGACGCCCCCTCACCCATTATGGATGATCTGGCAGGCTTGGACTGGCCTATAGGGCAGTAGAGCGGTGACCGTACCAAAAATGCAAAATGCTAGTGTAGGCCAGTCAAAATGGGCCACATTTTTGGCCAATGTGGGCCAGTTTAAGGAGTTACTTCACTATGCAGCTAGTAGTTTTGACCATTGTTGCTGAATAAACATTCTTTAAATATCACAATTTGTTTACATTTGAACAAAAAACAACCCCTTGGGTACTATTCAAACATTCTGTGACTAAAGGACTGAATATCCATTTGCAACTGCTGGACATTTTTTTCATTGGTGCCTAAGACCGTTTTATGGCCCAGTCTGACCATGTGAGTTGCCCCTTCCCATTTCCTCCAATCTAAAAAAAAAAGAAAAAAAGAACATCTTTTTTTTTTTTTTTTTTACATTTCATGCTGGGCTCTGGCGCACTCCCTAGGATGCGGCCGTGCCCCGCTAGGAGGCCGCGCCCCACTGTTTGAAGACCTCTGGTTTAGAGTGAGACTGGCCAAAAGAAAAGGCTACAAGTATTTTGCGTGTGCTGGTGGAGTGCTATCTTTGTTGTATTCCCAATGTATCTACCCTGAATGCATCACTGACAGACTTTGAAAGAGTCAACCAAATCCCTTCTTTTCGGATCACCCAGCACAAAAAGCTTTGAATGACCTAAAGACTGTAGGAGTGTTTAGCGTGTTTTGGGAGCACAGAGTACAGCACCACTGCACAGGATCAATGTAGAGCATGTTTTTTTTTTTTTGAAGTGCAGCGCCACTGCATGGGTTTGGTGCATTGCTATGATGCAGTTGTTTCAAGCTATGTGTTGCCAGTGTAACATGGACATATAAGTAAGGGCAGGTTATTCAGTCAAAAACGATTTTTACATATAAAATGCAAATACATTTTTCACAGTTAAAAGCACACAACTTTACCTTCAAAATGCACACCATTTCTCACCTGAAATGCCTATGTTGCAAAAGACACATTTGGTAATTAACAAACTAATCTCACTAACAAGACTAATAATTATAACTCATTAATAAAAGAATGTGTCTTCACTGCAAAAAGAGGCAGACTCTGAAAATCAGTTTTAAACACACATTCAAGTTTTTTTTTCTTTGCCTTTCTGTGCTCTGTCCACAGTAACTGCAGGAAGCAAAGACTTCGAATAAGCAGGAAATCAGCTTGTTACAGTTGCAACTGTACAAGAAGAACCATTGTTAAAAGTAGGAGGATAGAACATGATTGATTCTGATTGGAGCACATCACATCAAGCATCATGTTAGAGGCTGTGACTAGTGCTTTGCTGCAGAATCTGGAGGAAGAACGGCAGAGACATCTTGACACAGCTCGAAGAAGGACGGGGTTGACAGCTGGGGAGGCCTGATTCCTAAAGCAGATTCAACTTGGTTGCAGAGACTGGCTTTTCCAGTCAACAAGTCCCAGTTCGAGTGACGGCAGATGCTTGCCCTTGCTGGTTGAACCCCTCCAAAAGGCGAACAGCCAAAGAAGTTACATGCTGAATAAGCCTGGTAATTATCTCGCTGAGGTGTGGGGGCTGAGTGTGTTCGAGAATATTCAGTCAATGTAGGAAAGGAGATTCCTGTGCTTTACTCACGTGTTTAATGTTGCAAATTGAGTTCTTGTCTCCGCCACTCTCTTTTCAGTGTATCACAGATAATGCTGTTACTGTGCTATTTCATTTATTTCTGTAAAGAGTGAGGTTGAGTTTAAATGCAACTTTTATAATACACAAAAATATCTGAAAGCAGACGGGTGGTGTGTTTTATATTTACCATTACAGTGCTGATGATGTGGGGAGATGTTTAGACAGTGCAATTGTCATTTTCAAGGTAGCTAAACATAAGATTTGGCTGCAGCCGTGCGCACAATGTAATTCAGTATGAGCAATTATAACTAACTGTGTGTGTTGTAGTCTGCCGGAGGTCTATGAGTCGGCAGAAAGGGAGGCCCGGGACATAGTTCACTACCGTATATAAGATAGTGAAGAATACCACATGATAGCTCTCTGCCGTAGATAAGACAGAGAGAAATTGCCCATGATGGCACACTAAAAATGAAAATGTGGTGTTCCTGAAATGCAAGCCTGAGGTCTCTCTAGTGATTACACGAAAAATCTAAACAAAAATAAGGGGTTCTGGATATTGGGGCCACAAATAAAACAAAGGAATTATGCTCACCAAAATACCACCAATCACGCATACCAACCACGCATACCAACCACACATATCTGTGTGCTGAAATAATGCATGTCCACTGTATTATTGTTGTACATGGCCCAATCTGAATACAAGGAGTGATTGTTGCTAAATTATTTTTCGGCGGTAAGAAAATACCGCCAGGCCCCAAATCTCCACAAAATACCCAACAAGACCAAGCTGTGTAACAGCCCCATGCTTCTTATGCCCAATTTCTCCCAAGAATATGTCTTAAAGACTGGCACTTGCGTGGTTGACTTAGGGGTTAGTATTGTCACAAATAAGAGACAGAGAAGAAAACCCATCATATATAAGCAGGAAATTATACCTACTGGAAAGCAATTATCCCATCATACAGTTGGAATGTCCGTCCATAAAGTTGGCAGTGCACAGCTTAAGATACTATTTCACTGGGAGACAGTGGGCCTGATGTACAAAAGCCCTTTTCAATGGGAAAACCCAGTTGAAAATGCTTTGTAAGTCAGGCTCAATGTTACCTGGTGACGGACCCTGCAACCTGAGTATGTATCGCTCATAACAAGGACAAAAACCCCAGAATACTCAGGTGGTTCTTGGTCCTGCAACCCTACACATTTGACATTGAACAGAAAGAAGGATGAAAACAAGAAAATGTTGATAACCTTTCTTGCTCTCCCTCAGATAGACAGAGTGAAGGGGAGCTTGAATAAGGTGTGGAGAAATGTGACAGGTATGGGCCTTGTCCTAGTAAAGGGAAGCAGGAACCACTCCCAACCTGCGGTTGGCTGCCTACCACGGTGTATGCCAGAGCTGCTGCTATCCTAGAGGTTGGGTCAGGGAGTTGGGGGGAGGCAGTCCCTATCCCCATCGAGAGTGCCCTGTAGTATGTGGAGACTGGTGCCACTGTCTTTTACACATCTAGGACATCACAAACAGACCAGTTTACACCCCGACCTGAGGGGATACCTATATCTATTTTTCATATCATCCTGCTGGGGAATAGGGATGCCTGTGTGAAGGTGGAGGGATCCCATTTGAGGATTTGAGGGAGTCTAGCGAACACGCCTTAGTCTTCCATCAAGCCTTTGAACTTGTAAAGAAAACACCTACACTCCACATACAGTTCCTTGTGTTATTAAAGCCATCTGTGATCATAAATTTTAGCATTTATTTGGCCCAAGTATGTACCTGTAATGTATACTTCTTGAAGAATAATTCTCCATGGCTTCCAGTTTTCCTCTTATTTAGTGCATGTCTATCTCAAGCATCACACCTTGTGCCATTGTCACACCGTTTGCCCTGCATGGTGCCTCCCACCCGACTTCACTTACCCTAAGAGGTCTTCAATCTTGCGTTTTCAGGTGGCCTCGCTCCCTGATTGGAGCATGGCACTGCTACCCGCGCTGGTGTTTCCTTCGACTCCGCTCCGCGGGGTCAGGGCATTCCATGGACGCAGTCATTATGGATGCACCACGCATGAGCGGTCTGCCACGTGCCTTGCTCCATGCATGCATGGTGTTTTGAGCGCTTGGCAACAACAGCTTTCGGTCCAAGCCTCGTTCTGGTGCTGGCGATACAAGTACGTTCAGCAAAGCCTGGTTACTCATGTCTTAACATGGTTGATCCTTTCCCCCCGTGTTGCACTCTTGGAATCTTGTGTTCCTTTCCTAGCAATCCTTGCCTTGCTCTTTTACCTTCCTTGTTACCTGTCTTCCTCCCAGTCTTTGCTGCAAGCCCCTTGGACCCCTTGCCCTGTGGTTCTGCCCACCTGCTTCCTGCTTCCTTCAGTTCTATGCCTTGCCTTTTCGATTTCTCCCTGTATCTACCTAATTCTTCCTGTCTTTTCTGCCCTAAGCTGCTCCTTGCCAAGTCCTTATTCTGGTCCCTGAATAACCTGCTGGTTTCATCTTGTTGCTGGCATAGACCCCATTGGACCTCACCATTCTCCAGAAGTCCCTGCCAACAGTCTACATTCCTCTCAGAGACATTGGACATAAAGACAGTCTGACCTTCCCAGTAAGTGCTTGCACTGTTCCTGCACCACATAAATCCTGGGAAGAGCCATACCGTGGCATGAGGAGCTGCTTCAGGACTCCCCAGTTGCAGCCTGGTGGGTCCTGGGTTGGTTTCTCGTGTTATACTAACTTCACCAGGATAGACTGGTGTCACAGCACAATCATCAGGAAAACCAGGTATGCAGCACTAGCAAGACGCATTGCTTAAAAGATTAAGGTGCCTATCCATCAGTTCGGACATGGACCCTGCCCAGGAAAAACAGGAAGTACTCCAAGCCCTCTGCCAAGAAATGTCAGTCCTCAGACAGGAGAACGTTGCCTTGTAACAACTGGTTGTTGCTCAAGGAACTCCGGTCATACCCTAAACCGAGAACGCCACGGTACATACGACTCCCATGATGTTTGATGATTATGCCAGACGGCTGGCAGAGTTTTGTAACCATTGCAAAATACATTTCATGTCCAACCATCCCATTTCACTTAAGAGAAAACCATGATCGGATTAAACCTTGGCAACTTAATGGGAATTGCCTTGGCCTGGGCAGCACCGTATGTCGCCTCCAACAGTCCTATCTTGGACGACTTTGCTGTATTCAAACAGACTTTTCTGGAGGTGTTTCAGTAGCTGAATTTGGCATCCACAGCCCAAACCAGATGATTGTAATACGTCAAAGAAGTAGTGAAGTCATAACCTATTTGAGTTGATTCAAACAATTAGCAATGGAGTCACAGTGGCCAGAAGTAACTCGAAACACTCTGTTTCACCAGGGAATGAGAGATGAGATGAGTTGTTACATATACCAGAACTGGGAGCCTTGCCAGCTTTAATTGAACAAGTGCTAAAGATCGATCATCATCCCACAGAAAGAAGAGGCAAGAGACAGAGAACCGAGCAAATGTATCCAAGGCCTGTGACTAACCCCGTAGTTCCAATCAATTCAGCAGACCCGGCTCCAGAACACATATAATTGGGGGCAGTTTGAGGTCCACTGTCTGAGTCAGAAAATTAACACTGTTGCACTAATCATTTGTGCCTTTACTGTGGTGCAGCAGAACATTACCTGGGTTCCTATCCTTCACGCCCTCCTGGATGATCGGAAAACTAGAAGGCTTGTCGTTAGTGAAGAATACAATGACAAGCCTACTGACACCTCCAGTCCTTCTACCTTTTTTACCCATGCAATCAGCAACCCTCCTGGTTTTGAAGGTACAGATCGCCTGGGACAACAGGCAAGAGGAAACCATAGCCTTGCTCAATTGTGGTGTTTCCATTGCGGAATGGGTTTACCGGTGCCGGTAAAGGTGCCAGGGCCGTTAAACCCATTTTGCCCTATTATCCCCTTGCGGGACCCGCTCTGGACGTCTGGTCAGACCAGATGTCCTTTGCGGGTCCCGTGAGGGGACCAGGGAGCTAACAACAGGCACATGCACAGAACTTGATCCTAAATCTGTTTGAGAAGAATGTTCTTTCTGAATTAAAACGGATTAATTATCAGATATCAACACCCATCAATGTAAAGAATTGCCAATTAGATCATGTGGAAACATTGGCGAAAGATGAAGAACTGACTATAAAACCTGCCGACAAAGGAGGTGCAATTGTCGTCATGGACACGGATGATTACACAAAAAAAATGCCTGATATTACTTAATGAGGTCAGTACATATACCAAACTCAATGGGGATCCAATCATGAGAATAAAGTCGCTCATTGAAAAATAGTGGAGGAAGCCTTGGACAATCAATGGATTAGTAGTAAAACAAGCAAATTCCTAATTAATCAACATCCAATCACGCTGGTGTTCTACGGATTGCCAAAGATTCATAAAAACCAAAGTGTTCCCCCACTAAGACCCATAGTAGCTGGCACCGACAGTATTTTCGATCCACTGTCCATATATATCGACCGGTTACTCCAACCACTAATTCAGGACATCCCAACGTATCTTAAGGATACTACAGACTTACTACAGACTTCCTCAACTGCATCCAAGAAATCAGAGCATTGAGTCCATATTGCATACTGTTCAATATGGTTGTTTCAGCCTGTACACTTCCATCCCACATGAGGAAGGGATCCAAGCAGTGTAATGGCTGTTATTGAATTCACAAGCAATGAGAGGAGACCCGCAATTTATTGTGAAGCTCCTAAGCCTGATACTGAACAACAACTATTTCAGATTTCAAGGCAATTTCTATCTCCAAGTCACAGGAACATCTATGGGGTCAGCTATAGCCCCTGTGCACGCGAATACCTTCATGTACAGATTCAAGCACATACATGTATTGGAGAATGCGGACTGGTCAAATAAGATATTAATATGGAAACGATTCATTGATGATATTTTTGGGATTTGGTGCGGCACCCACGGGGAACTGACTACCTTTTTCAACTTCTTGAATTCAGTACACCATAGCATCAAATTTACTATGGAAGAAGGAACACCATCTCTACATTTCCTAGATGTCTGTTTGGAGATTAAAAACAATCAAATTGCGACCAATGTTCATCACAAACCAACTGACGTTAATAATCTATTGCATTTTTCAAGTTTTCATCCAAAGTCAATGCTGGGGAGTTTACCCTATAGCCAAATCCTGAGATTGTAAAGGATTGTTTCGGATCCAGCGGGACTTGATGTCGAATGCACGAAATTGTTGGATACGTTTGCAAAAAGGGGCTACCCACACTCTGTTCTAGAGGAAGCCAAGGAGAGATCATCCAGGGCGAGCAAGGAACAGCTACTGACACCAAAGATCAAAAACAAAGAGACACCATTACTCTATATCTCAAAGTATTCACGTCAGAGCTTCCAGGTGGGGAGAGCGATCAAAAAACATTGGGGTATTCTTCATAGTGACCCACTTCTACAGAAACTATTTCCCAAGTCCCCAATGATGGCCTTTAAAAGAGGCCAAAATTTGAGAGACAAACTGGTGAGAGCTGAGAAACACCCTAAAGAAAAACAGATGTTTTTGAAAACAAGAAAGAAAGGCACCTTCCCATGCCTGGGATGTTCCCATTGTAACAATGTGATTAAGGGTGAAATTGTAACACATCCCCAGTCTGGCAAGAAATACAAACTACGAGATTACGCCACCTGCATGTCAACAGGGGTTATTTATGAAGTCAAATGCCCTTGTGGTAAACTATATGTGGGTCAAACCACAAGAGCGGCGAAAGAAAGAATAACCGAACATAAATCAAACATCAGGTGCAAGAATATAAAATCCCCATTGGCAAGACACTTCACAGAACACCAGCATACAATAGCCCAGATCAAATTCCAGATTTTGCAGGTGGTTAAGAAACCATACAGAGGGGGGACTATCAATCAATCCTCTCATGCAGGGAAAGGTTTTGAATACACCTCCTAGACACATTAAATCCACATGGACTCAATGAAGAGTTTTCCCTGAGGTGCTTTATCTGATCATTTCGGCGAAGGACAGACCTTTACTTTTAATTTTGATTTAGCAAAATGAATGTACAATTTTGCATTCCCCCCCACGTAAAATCTCCTTTTTATTGGGGGTTACTCACACACCACAAATGATTTCCCAGAGACTATTGCCTTGTCCACTGGGGAGTATCAATCTGTTGAATATGGACAAACATGATTTACAGGAGGCATAACATATGAAACATATTGTTCTTGACGGTGGAACAGTTGTTTAAATATAATGAGTCTGGGTTGTGTTTACTGGCCCACTGTTCACAATTCCTAGCTATGAGTATCTCACATGCTAAAACCAGGTACATTCATGAGTACAAAAGCTATATAAATATTCATGTACCATGTTTTCTGCTGTGGCCCGTTTGTAATTCTCATACACGTATAGCACGGTAGATCACCATCACTTCCCCCAGCTATTTAATAAATCATAGTTATTCAAATAACAGACACGCTACATATCAGATTATTTATCATTCTTAATTTTTAACATAATAGAGCAAACTAAGGATATCTATATACTGTCTGGAAGGAACTAATGAGCCTTTTGATATTCAAAGATTGTGCCCTCATATACATCTTTAATATGGCACCTCTAATATAAGGACCTGTAATAGTCCACTTTCTATGTTGACTAACACCCATACATACACAGAAGGTTGCGGAATGCACATTGTTCGTCGACAACCAAGAGGGTTGCCAGGGAGACGGGGAAATCCACCACAGAGCGTACGAGGAGCGCATGCACCTGTTTGGAATACGCGCGGCCCCTGGAAACAGCACAGAGAGGAATGAGCACATTAGTTCACTAGCGTGGATTTCCACAGTGACACTCTGGAGGTAAGCAAAAGATAGGGAGGGCATTTTTGCTCCTATACCTAACACAGTTTTAGATAGTCTTTAGTTACAAACCTCCCTTTTTCATTCATTATTTTCCATACAGATAATCACAGAAGATCCTGTGTTTGCAACAGCCTATTCAATGAAAACGCCTGGAATGCTACATTTTGCAAGCAGACGAATTACAGTCCTTTACTTTCTTTAAACCTCTCAACTCGAGAGGTAAGCCTGTTAACTATTTACAGCCACATCTTCCCACTTAGCAGTACACTTTCCTCAGCACTTTCTAAATCAAGTTATTTATGCATGCTTCCCCATAATGCATGCTGCCTCGGACCGACAGTTTAGTCCATCACGTATCCTGAAGATTTAAGAGTATGCACAGCATCTCAAGTATTGAGATAACGTTAGTTACAGATACATATCCCATTGTTTATCTAGGTGTTTCACACTGAGGAGAGGAGCATTTTCTCGAACTTGATGTGCAAGGAATTGGAACACACCTGATTGCCATTTCCAGGGGAGGAGACAGCTTAATTTATTTTCCATTTACTCTAATCGTCCAATGCTGTTTCATGTTTTTCACAGCAGCATTGAATAGTTGTTTTAAAACAATATTATTTGTCACTGATTGGTTTGGAGATGTGTATTGAGTACACCATTACACATTGGCCACAGTAGAAGCTTCTGAACCTAGAATGACATTTATTAGCCTGTCAGAATTTCTTTTGGATTGTGCCTAGAATGATATATCAACAGATATTCGATTAATAACAGCATGTTATGTTATGCTGAATATACCTATGTATACTCATGATGTTCATGTAAAGAACACAGGATTGAAACACTTTCCGTTTATTTATTTTTTCCAGTTCAAACCCTTTGGCTCAAGAAGAAGGGATGCTTATCCCGAAATGCGTCAGCCACTTTATTTGAATTGTATACATGGATTACCAATGTTTATCAATATACTTTGTTGACAGCTGATTTGGTTTCTGCATTTTAAGTTCAAATGGTGAATTAATTGTGATTCTAATTAAAACTCCTTTGGTTTTTACTAAATGAATGATCATTTTTGGTAGTCATAAACTTATGCATTATTGACCAATAGCAATTTGTATAATTAACTTTGATGAACCATCTGATGATGGATTTATAATAGAGTGCAGGGGACGGGAGGGCTCCTACGTTTGGATCCTCTTTTCTTACATACGTGTTGTGGTGATCCTGTGCCAGGGTCACGTTTCCTCCACTGCACCTGAAAATATTATTGAATTACCATACATAATTTAAAAAAATTATTTTCACACAAAACACAAGGTAGTGCACCTACAAACCCTTTTCTTTTCACAGCCTTTGTTACCGAACCCATCCTATGACATCCTTCCGAGGACTTGCCCTTTGTCATCGAGGCTGATGCCTCTGAGTATGCTATTGGAGTGGTTCTTCTGCAGAAGGAGCCAACTTGAAATTGAGAATCCTGTCACCTTTTCATCTCGAAAACTGACTTTGGGTGAATGGAATTATACCATCATAGAGAAAAAACTGCCGGCGATCAAGGCTGCTTTTCAAGAATGGAGGCATCATCTCCTCGGTGGTCGGTTTCTGTGGAGGTTTGTACCGATGACAGCAATCTCCTGATGTTGTACTCCTTTCAATGTCGGAATACCAGACAGGCTCAGTGGGCCTTTTTCTTTTATTATTTCGATTTTACTATCTCCTTTGTTCCAGGTGTCCAGAATCAGAAAGCGGATGCATTGTGTCAGTCCTTCGGATATGAGAAGCCACCCAACAATTCAGAATCATCCATTATCGCTCCCACACACTTCCCATCGGCTTTACAGCCACATCTGGGGAACGTTCTTCAGAATACCTTATCCGATCCTGTTTGGACTACTTTGTTGGGGAGCAATGGCATCAGATAGGGGGACAGTCTCCTATTCTACTTGGGTCATTTGTATGTACCAACAACTGATCTTCGTGTGGCTATAATGCAAAGGTTTCATGATTCCAAAATCGGCGGACACTGTGGTGTGAAAGTGAGCCAGGAACTGATCACACGACAATTCTGATGGACAGGATGGGCTTGTCAAATCCATGATTAAGTGAAGATGTGCCATGTCTGTGCTCAAACCAAGACCACATGCAGGAAACTCTTTGGGTTGTTACGACACAACTGAACTGCCTCCTTTTCTTTGGCATACCATAGCCTTGGATTTCATTGTAGAGCTGCCACCCCCGGAGCGTCACATGTGTATAATGGTTGTGGTCGACTGTTTTAAGAAGATGGCACACTTTGTTTGTTTTCCCAAGATACCTTCAGCCAGTCAGATGGCACAGGCTTTTCTCCATGACATATTTTGTCTAAACGGCCTGCCCAAGAAGATTATTTCAGAACGACGATCTCAGTTCCTTTCCATTTTCTGGTCCCAAGTCTGTAAGCATTTGACGTTAGATCGTGCTGTAAGCTCCGGATATCACCCATAGACAAACAGCCAAACAGAAAGGATTAATCAAACACTTGAACATTACCTACGTTGTTATGCCAACGCTTCTTAGCACAACTGGTATCCAAATCTGGACATGGCGGAGGTGGCGTACAACAACTCCTTGCATTCACCCATCATTTGTAGCCTATTCTATTGTACCTATGGGATACATCCTGAAGTGGTCCCGTTCTGGCCAATTCTGCCTAGTCCAGTTTGGTCTGCTGATGATTTGGTTTCAAGGATCCATCCACAACATCGGCATGCCATGGGAACCCTAGAGGAGGCAAAGAATCATATGAAGGACCAGGCTGACTGACATTGCACTTCTGAACCTGTACTCTCGGCTGGAGATATGGTGTGGTTGTCATCTAAGAACCTCAGTCTCCGCAACCTACCCACAAAGTTAGCTCCCCATTTCCTGAGTCCATTCAAGATCACCAATCAGCTGTCCTCTGTGGCTTACCGGCGTCAGCTTCCCTCTTCCTGGCATGTACATCCTGCCTTTTATGTCTCTCTTCTGAAGTCCTATGTCTCAGATGCCTTTGGGAGAGCCTGTCCAGGTCTGGGTCCTTTATCACTCCATGGTTCTCTGGAGTATGATGTGCAGGAGATTTGTGACTCTTGAATCAGGTGTGGGGTTCTCAAGTTTCTGGTGGATTGGAACGACTACACAGCTTGGGATCGCACTTGGGTACCTCGCTCGCATTTGCATGCCCCACGTCTGGTGTGGGAGTTCTTTCTTTGACATTCGTGGAAACCTGGTGCACCTGGCCTTCCTGGGAGGGAACGATTCCATCATTAGAATGAGGGCTATCAGTGTAGGCACAATAAAGTTACTAACATTCAAATCTTCGCCACAGTAAGTAAACGCATTGCGCATGCGCGTAATGCAAACATCGACAGAACAGCTCGTCCTTCTAGATACTAGGTAAACTGTGAGCCTTCAACCTGTAAAGTTATACTATAACCACTGCTTTTGCCCATCAGTAGATTACCTCGCGTCAATGGCTAACCAAACATGAACCTATTATACATATCGAGTATAATTTAATCCACTCCGGAACTGTGCTTATCCTTTCAATATCTCACCAACTGTAATTGTATACGTAGCTGTACAAATCGGCGGTATCTGCACAGCGCTCTTTTGTCACCCACCAATCATGCGCTCATATAGTTGTAAGTAGCCACTTCAGCTACTTTTCTTTAGAAATCACTGCATGGAGCCACAACACACCCTTAACCGCGTATTATCAGCTACTGGGATCACGCTTTTTTTTCACCAACTTAAAGCCACCTAAAGCATGGAGCCCAAACGCTCAATTGTCCTTGAAAGAAATCAGATATATTAACTAATGGAGACTCTGGTTGCAGTCTTCTATAGCTCATTTACAGACACCACTGCATGGAGCTAAAACACAATTTTTGGTTTAGCACTATTGAAGCATTTGTGAGTCTAATTCTAAATGACTCAATACCCATTTACTACTTTCTCAGGAGTTCCTGCTCATTCGTACTGCATACATCGCAGCAACTACTCATTACTCTTCTATTTTGCCTGGTTCCAGCCATTACACCAGGTACTATAACTACATTTTAAATATTTTTTAACACTTTAAGCAATAGCTCTGTTGCAAGTAGATACGTTCTACAGACAGTAAAGGTAATCAATTACCCCCTTTTTTCTTTAGACACCAAAGAATATATAAACCCTTGCCAGTAACAAGCACGGCAGCCATCCATTTATCTGAGTTAGTAAGACTAATTCAAGGTAAGTCCTTGAGTTGCAGCCACCCCCTTTTTTACTAACCCCTTGGTCATTCACCAATAACACACACTATGTCATCCATCCCCACAGGCACTGTCTGGTGCTCGCTTCCCAAACATCCTCGTCCTGATGACGGTTCGGTCCCTTCAGTGAAACAGACAAGCCACAACTCCTACTGAGGGTCATGTTTTACCGAACCAGAAACACCAACTACAAAATGTGTCGACAATAATGGCATGCTATTATCAATGAGTAGTACAGAACTTTTGCAGAAAGAATATTGTTACTAACCCTCACTACATGCATAGTTTAATATATCATTGTAAATGTTTGCCTCATGGGCACATGTCTTTTTTAAGGCCCAGTGTGAATTAGTGGCCTACCAATTTTTAGATGAATGTTCAAAAATAAATAGTATATACACTTTATTCTTTCCGTGATCATGTTTGACGACTAGTATTTGTTAAATCAAGTCTCCCTGCTGCAACCCTTGCCTTTGTCTTTAAACAGGAGTAGCTTCTGACTCCTACCGCTCTCTCATATAAAATTTCCTGGGAGGGGGCATAGTGTCACACTGCTTGTTCTGCGAGGTGCCTTCACTTACCTTAAGGGGTCTTCCATCTTGCACTTTCTGGCACCCCCGCTGCCCCTGTTGTCCGACTGGATTATGGCGCCTCTGCCCACGCTGGCGTTTCCCTCGACTCCGCTCGCAGGGTATGGCATTCCATAGGCACAGCCATAATGGACGCACCACGCATACGCATCCTGCTGCGTGCCTCGCTACACACATTGTTTAGAGCACTTGCCAACAATGGCGTGCGGTCCAAGCCTCATTCTGGTGCCGGCACTACAAGTACTTTCAGCCAAGCCTGGTTACTCGCGTCTTAACGCGGTTGGTGCTTGCCCCCGTGCTGCGCTCTTGGAATCTTGTGTTCAAATCCTAGCGATCCTTGCTCTGCTCTTCTGCCTTCCTTGTCACTTGTCTTCCTCCCGGTCCTTGCTGCATGCCTGCATGCCCCTTGGACCCCGTGCCCTGTGGTTCTGCCAAGCTACTTCCTTCAGTTCTCCACTAGGGTAAGAATTTTTTCCTTTGGTCTTTTTCGCAATGCAATCATAATACAATAGATTTATTCAAGTTTAGCCTACAAGACTCTGAAAGCAATCATTCAAAGCTTCTTTCTTTTCATGTGTCTGCCTCCACACAGGGTCCAGTTCTTCCCTTTTTTTTGGCCCTGATGAAGGCCTCTATCAGAATGTTTTGCCCAGCAGGTGGCATTTTCACCGAAACGTGATACAGATGATGCTTCAAATATTTCTGAAGTTCATTTGGACTCTTCTCTGACACAAATCCATCTTTGCTACAGATGTTTTGCTTGAACAATTTTGAAGTTTAGTTCAATTGGACTTTCTTCGACACAAGCACGTCGGCAGACCTGCATTTGACAAATAACAGTTTGTCTAACTAAATAAGTGGTTACATGAGTGGCACTCTAAGTATTATTATATATGCCACCCATCTGTTTCTTCCTTTTTTGATTCATTTCCACTGCATTTCGGATTGATTCAGACTATTTCTTTCTTCTTTTTTTGCTGTTTTGAATTTAAACATTTTTGATCATTAACTTTTTTGCTTTAATGGAATTGTTTTAATTTTGTATTTGAAAACTGTCTTCCATTATGTTCGGATTTTGCTGTTTTTAAAATTTTTTGGTTTTCATTCCAAAAATAATTAACAAATCGTTAACAAATCATCAACAAATTGTTTTCTTGGATTGTTTTCAGTATGCATATAGGCTTTAATCCATAGTGATATCTTTTTATGATACACATCATTATTTTAAATCAATTCAAATGTTTCAAAACAAAATTGATAGCCCAGTGGATACCATTGTTTGTTCTTTTTTCTTTAATGTCCCAACCCACTGGTGCTTTAGGGACTCTCCCTAATGTTCCCTTTTTTGTATGTAGATCCTTCAGTTCTCTGCCCTGCCTTCTTAGTTTCTCCCTGTATCTACCTAATTCCTTCTGCTTTTTCTGCTCCAACTTGTTCCTTGCCAAATCCTTATTCTGGTCCCTGAATAACCAGCTTCGTAGATTCAAAGATTTTTTTGCTGCAATCAAAAGACCTGCCATTGGGCGGCCAAACACATTTTTGATTGCGGGAGTCATGACAATGTAAATCCCATACGGGTTCGTTTACGAGCCATGTCTCCTGGAGAACAACAAAGGCATTAAGTTCTTTGTTTGGTGTGTTTAGGAAATGTTTATGGCCATGTATGTTCCAGGCGATCAGTTTGATGTATTTTCTTGTCTTGCATTGTTATGAGTTATTTTGATGGAAATTGGAATCCATGGATGGGTTCTTGGTTGTATGATTGGATTGTGAGATATTCATGGTGTCCGGATTGGGTCTAGGAACTGGAATGGATGAAGAAGTAAACATCTCTTGGGTTAAGTCTTGAGTTATGACAAATCCCAGGCTATAAAACTCAGCTCTGGCTTGCCATAAGGCATTCAACATAATTCCTGATCCCATGAATAACCTGACCCTGGATAGGTCACGATGGCTAATGAATTCTACAAGGTCAATATCTGTGCTTGATAAATCCTGAAGAGTTGATATTTCAGCGCAGATATTAAACACACTCATGCGATTTAAGTCATAGTTGACAAATGGATGGGGGCGACAAGACATCACCAAGCGGTGGCAGTCTGAATAGGCTCTGTTAACAGGGGCCTGCCGACCAAGTCCCATAGATTCGGGGCCAGCAGATATTTTTGTTATTTGATGTTTTGGTATCAATGAGGCCCTGTCGTCCTGTTTGGTCATAGGTCCTTTCAAAAAATGGGATACATCTGGCATCGATGCAGATGACTGTTGGGTCGTTATCAGAGATCCCAAGGCATCATTAGTTTGCAAAATATACTGTGCTATCAACTCTCTGATTTCATCACGCAAGTCCTGTCTGTTAGAAGTTTCTGTAATGGAATTAATTTGCTCTTTGTCGTCCTTAAACTGGGCAGGTGTATCCTTTTCTTTGGTGGCAGAGGACACAGTCATTTTGGCGAAATGCTGTGATAGGCTCCCTTAATTTCATCTTGCACCTCTTATAAGGAGGGATGTATTGATGAGTTGACTTGAGTCTGATTAGACTGGGACAGTGAAGTTAAAGCTTGGTTTGGGCCAGTTGTCAAGTGCATGACTTCTTTCAAGTTTGGGGCGAGTGGTACAGAAGTTTGGGCAAGATGGAGGGCTATAGTCTTCATAATTTCTTGACGTAACTCTTCTAACGAAGGACCAAAATGCAAAGTAGCACTTTGGTGCTCTTTTTTAAAAGATAGGTCACTGTCCCGTGTGTCAGAATTAGATATTAGAGCTACCAAGGTATTCAGGGGCTCATGCTCTTGGGAGCAACTCACGTTTGGTTTTTGATTTATATTAGACTGTCTTATTTGTATTGCAACTGGGCCCTGCATTTTGCACTTATCTGGAATAATAGTTTTTAAGCAAGCCTTTTTCATTGGCGGATGTTTCAAAGGTTTGCGTTTGACTGGCAGCACGGTTTTCTTCCTTTTCACTTGCTGATCCATCGTGGTCTTCCCCATTAGGGAGAAAGGATTGGTCAATTTTAAGGTGAGTTGTTGCTCTGAAGGTTTGGCTTGTTTGAGCCACGTTTGATCCGCAACAATCAATGAGTTGACATTATCCATGTCTCTCACACTTATTAGACTAGTGGTCAGAGCTGATATTTTTGTTTGAGGCTTTTCAACATTCTCCTGATTTTCGCCTGGGCAAATTGTGTTTTTTGAAAGTTCATTCGTGTACATTTGTTCGGGATTTTGAGTATCCACTGTGCCATTAGAGAGGTTTATTCCAATCCTCAGTGGTTCCACTGACCCTAGCGTTTGCTGCGATATTTGTCCGGTTTGCAGTGTTTTTAGTTAATCATCGCAGCAATCAGTTTGCGAGGCTGTGTTGCGAGTCACAAGAGCTTTGGACGTCAGCGGAAGGGACACCACTCCAGTCGGTTGAGCTGCATCAGGGGCTCTTGCTCCTTTTCTTAGTAACTGGTGCAGTATCTCTGTTTGATCATTCATTTTGGTTTCTAGAACCTCATATAGTTTTCTTATTGTCATAAGAGCTGTGTTCATGGCACTTAGTGTGTTATTGAGAGCTGGTGCTTCTGGAAAGGAGGGACGACCAGCTCGCAGGCCATTTATGAAGAAGTTATGATCACAGGGGCGCTCATCAAACCTTGTCCCCCCGAGGAGTGGGCGCGATGAAAGATATCGACTGGCTAGATGAGCAGGCTGAGGATTTATCAAACATAGCTGGAGATTTGGATAGTTCATTAGACGGAGTTGTTATCCCCGGCACCACAGATTCAGGATTCAGAGGTATTGTGTGCTTGTGAGACACACTTTTTTGAGATATAGCTATGCTACCTTGTTCCAGCTGGGTCAAGTTACCTGTGGTGGAGCAGATATACATAACATCATTGGCATCTACGCAGGTGGTATTAGATGTGTTCATGAAACTAATCATGTCCTCATCTATCTCACCTGCAATAATCATAGCCGCATGCACTGCACGTAGGTTTTGTTGAGCCAGTGCAGAGTGGTACAGGCCCGTTCGATGGTTCAATGTCTTTTTCCAAGGCCAGTTGCTGTGTTGTAATGAACTCACCACTATTACATGCAGCAAGTATGGTTAGATCTGAAGTTTCTTCAACCAGTCCTAGAGCAGGTTCCTCTAAGGCTCCTAAGGATACTTGCAGTTGAGTGCTAGTAGTGATAAAAGTTGGGCATGGTATATCAGAAGCTGTGTTGAGAATGGTTCCAGTTAAGAAATGAGGACCCACATTGATTGAGCCTAATTCTGGCTGAACATCAGCAGAGTTAGCCTGGCACTGCTGATTAGGTGTAATATTACTAATACTATTGGCCGTGTTAGATGGCAGTGAAGTCAGAGATTTTGTAATTTTATGACATCCTGGGCCCTAAATAGTGAAGTTTTGCGCTTTTTGTTCACGAGTTGATAGATCACCAATACAAAATTGGCATATATCGGAGGCTAGGGAAACTGAGCGTTCCTTTCTTTTTTGTAAGCCTCCTATTTTAGATTTGGGGGGCTGGTGCGTTTGTTTTCTGGGCTCTAAGACCACAGATCGTTCGTCCTGCTCCGCATTCCCATTGAGCGGCATGCCTGTTTTTAGAGTATAGGAGCCAGCAGCCATGTATAGTTTTTAAAAGCAAACAAATACAAATATCAAATAAATAAGTATGCAAGGCAATATCAAAATCCACAGAAATGTTATATAATAACATTAGTACAATAATATGTCAGTTGATAGTTTCAACCAGTTATAAAAACAGGAAAAAAATAAAAAATTAATAATGAATGTGACAAAATGAGATGCTAATTCAGGTCCTTCCAAAGACTTCAACAGAACCCTTTGGACTCAAGTTCACCCTCAACCAAGGCCAATGTGCGTGGGCATTTACCTCTTTAATTCAGTAAACCAGCCAGCACTCGCACCCGCGCCGCGCACCGTGAACAGTAAACAGTACTTCTTCGTACTTCACGAGTGCGCTGGGTTGTGTGTATTTGTAGGCAACAAACACCACAGAGTTCAGGGGGCGGAGGCACCAGTCCTGCAAGCCTGAAAGTACAAAGTACGTTTTAGGGGCAAGGCTTATGCTGTTGGAAACGAAACACACACACCCAAAGGTTTTCTTACTTCTTAAAGGAGCTGCAGCAATTTGGTGTTGCTTTTAAAGCAATCCTCCTGATACGACCTCACCGCACGTTACAGTGGAAAAGCACATAACAGTCCAGCAGCAGTGGAAAGAATGACCAGGAGCCAGCACCAGTAAACAGTACTTCTTCGTACTTCACGGTGCACACAATAGACTATAATAAGTGGGCCAAATGAAAAAGTAATGTTGTTACCTGCTAGTCAAGAGCACAAAAATGTTCAATTAGATCTTCAATACAATTTTTTGACTAAACTCTAAATGTTCTAAGTAATTTTTTCTGTGTTAATTTAAGCAATTAGGAGTGCACTATAATGCTTAATTAGCACACAGATCCCAATATGGAACTCTTCTCAGCCTAACAGATTGCTCGGCTGGCAGTCTATAAACTTTGGTATGGACTGCATTCCAAACATTCTAGCTTCATTAGCAGCCCGGCAAGCAGCGTCGAAATGCGGGGATTTGTGCGCCATTCTGCCCGCAAATCCCCATTTGTTAAACAGGGATTTGCGGGCAGAATGGCGCACAAATCCCCGTTTTTTGGCGCAAAAATTCCATGAATAAGCATGAATGTCTTCAGAGGTGTAAAGGCAGAGATGCGCATGTGCAGCTTCACCAATTTCACCTCCTTTCAGTTAACATTGAAAACTGCGTGTGTTGCTTGTTTTCCTCCAAAATAAAAGAAACTTCCTCTCGAGTTGCACAACACCATGCGCTAGTAGCCTTATGGACTTCAGTTTGATCATTATTTCTTGGGATAATGACCCATCCCCAACTTATAGCTTTAGGGTTCGTCTCAGGCAATTAGTTGGGGCAGGCATTATCTCATGATAATGACCTTTCCCTTAGTCTATAATGCTTAATTATGTGCTACTGTTGGCTTCAAAAGAAATATACAAACAATCATACCTTAGATACTCTTTTTGTTTTTGTTTCGTGGCACGCTCATGGCATACCCAGCTGATAATCACTTTTGAGATGGACAAGATAGGCGCTACCCTGCGCGTCTTCTAATGCCGAAAATACGACTGGAAATATTGATCTCAGCACTTCAGTGTTTAACTATGAGGATGCCTGCCTGGAAAGAAAACAAATTAATTCATTTTTTCAATCTCTCAGCACTATGTTTTATTAACAAGAACAGAATGGAAGAAAATTAAAACCCAGAGATAACATTTCACTTATCTGCCTGCTTCAGAGGAGGCTGCCGACATGTTATCCTGCGGTTTTATTTTCCTTCCTTCTGTACCGGTTAATAAAACATTAGGCAGAGGATGGTGCTTGACAAGGCTGTGAAACAATTGGCCTGACATGGAAGATCTCATGCTTTAGGTGCAGGAGAAAGGAGGGGGTGGCCTACAGTTCACACAAGAGTTCTCTGCACCGAAACCTGGAATATGGGTGGATAAAAATACTTTAAAATGTCCATTCAATTTTCCTGTGCCATTTTCCAGCAAGCGAGATAGCATGTTAAAATATTTAAAAGATATGACAAGGGTTTTCCAACAGAGAGTTCACACTATAACAATAATTATTTCATATATTTTGCAGCACACAATTAAATATCTCCAGGCGCTTGGATAGCGGGGGTCAACATGACGAAATTCAATGATACACACTTTTTCCACATTGAAATACTTTCGAAGGATGAAAGGTTGAGCTATCTCCCACAGGGTCCCGACTTGTGAACCCCATGTCTCTGGGCGGTTGCTTAGCATCCCGACATATCTTCTCACCTAACTGGCGTCTTATTGGATGGGCACATTTTACCCTTGACAATTGCATAACAATAGGAATGCACATGTGGGTCTAAATACCAGGTGGCCAGGCGTACCTCAATAAAGGCCAGTAGATACTGTGTATTTGTTTTTGGGTACACTTTCATCAACATGCCTATTGTGCAGCAGGCAGTTTTTAATGAAAAATATCTGTGAGATGTTCTAATTTAAACAAGTGGTTGTTACACCAGATTAATCAATTCAAAGATAGGTTTGTCAGTATCAAAAAACATGACTGACTTATGGCTTGAAGAAAGTTTAAATGATGGATTTCAAATGATAGCATAGAACAACACATACATGGGTTGGGTTGGCTTCCAAACACCTATGCTTTGTGCCCAGCTAAAAAGGAGAGATAGTGGGTTGGTTTCCAGCACTTTATTGTGCTATTTTCATAGCAACAGCAGCTATATGTACATCCTTCCTGTGTCCCCTACACAAAAATGTGTATTTAAGCCCTCAAGTCGTCCCCCTAACCATCCTACACCCAGATTACTAGCATTGTAGTACAATGTTTTTCACTTGCTCCAAGTGGCACACAATTGTGGTAGTTCTGAGTGACATAAGATAAGCCCCAGCCTGTGGAAAATGCTATGCAAATTGTTAGCATTATTATGTGTGTCGCAACATCCCAGGCTGATAGGCTATGCATCAGTGACTCTCTGTGAAGTGCAGACCTAAAAGAATAACTTCAAGGTAATAGCAATTTTGTCAGACAAGGAAACTAAGGCACAGTGATGTAAAGTGATTGGTCCAGGATCACATACTTTGTTAAATGGCGGAGCTGGGATTTTATCCCAGTGTTCCTGGCTCTATAGATTGTAATTCAGGCTGTAGATTATGTGGCTCATTACACGTATGGTGGTGCAGTAAACAATTGGTGGAAAAGAGAATGTATCACCATTTCACCACACTTCAATGTTATGAATTTGGAAGTAAAGAAGAGGGAATACCTCCAACACTTGGCATTGTTATTTTCACAATTTTGCCTAAAGAACCGGAGGAATTATCACTGGTGGAATACCTCCGGTAATTCTCCAAGTCCCCAATAGAGTTCTGTGGGATGCCATGGAAGGGGACTTATCCCAGTTGCCCACCATTCATAATCAGGTGAATTTACTGCTAATATAAAAGTCAGTAATAGTTGCAGCGGGAAATATCTCCATACTGTGAATGACCCCCTGTGTCTCCTCCATCACCTCTTTAATTTGACATCAGTGTTCAAATGTTTCGGCATAGTGGTCTCTCGAAAGCAACCCTAGTACGATGTGTTATGACTTTTCAAAGCTTCAAACTACATGGCAAATCACCCTGACAATAGAACAAGTATGATTCCCTCTAAAGAGGGCACTGCAGAGAATGGGTGTCTGCAAAATGATTACAAGACAAAGCTGCAAAGTAGCTCTATGAAAAAATACAGTGTGTGTCTCCACACTACAATGAAAGGATGGGAAACAACTGTATATGTATGCAAATCTGCAACCTACACTGATTTACCACGAGTAACCAGTTGAGAAGTTGACAAACCTGGTGAAAAAAAACATGTGTTTAAATATCATTTATCAACTGGTTGATGTGATGTGTTCAAATACACACAATGGCATATACCCTAGCATGCAGGAATCTAAGGACAACATAGCTCAGTGTGTTGAGGACCTACTGCAGAAACGTGTGTGTCTGTGGGATCACTAAGTGGCAGATGCAAATCTTGGTAGGGGGAAATATGGTATTTCCTGCTTTTGAGGTCAATAATACAATGATGTCAAGTAATCAGATAGCCTTTTAGTGGCATTCAGAGAGAATAAAAACTGTGGGCCTGTTTATAATGTGCTGACATGTTGCCACTGTGAAAAGCCCCCTTTTCCCATGGTGGAACAAAGAAGGATATATCCAAGTGTACTTGGTGATACTGCCAGGGGGGCATATCTCAGCTAGACACATTAGTGGTGTCATTATGATGGAGTTCCCAATAGCGATTTGAAGAAGTGGTATAGCTTGGATTGTTTCGAAAATACAAGTAATCAAGATGAAAATTAACTTCTAAGTAAGAACATTTTATAGGCCAGTAAACTAAGGAGTAAAAAAGGTAGCAGGCACCCTTCTCTCGAAAGAACATGGAATGATAACCTCTTCTGTGGTTTTTACCCACTGTGAGAGTCTGCAGCCATCCATCGCTTTTAGCTCACTATACTTTTCACAAAGCAGGAAGATCGATTTGCATATCAGTCTATGTCACGCCCACAACACCAGTCCAGCACAGAAATGCCAGGCAAATCTCCTTTAAACAAGAGTAACAACAGCAACCCCATACATGTGTTTCAGCCTTGCTGGGCCTCATCAGTGAGGTGGAGCTGTGCCTCTCTGAGCACAGTGAGCAAGGAGTCACGTCTGGATTCCCCCAGGGTAACTTAAAGTAAGCAACCCCAAGTTTCT
Source organism: Ambystoma mexicanum (assembly GCF_040938575.1). Taxonomy (NCBI): domain Eukaryota; kingdom Metazoa; phylum Chordata; class Amphibia; order Caudata; family Ambystomatidae; genus Ambystoma; species Ambystoma mexicanum. The sequence continues at coordinate 218,887,724 of NC_090936.1, read as the reverse complement.
TATAAAAATTTAAAAAAGGTAGCAGGCGCCCCTGTCAGGTTTGTCAGGAATCTCTGCTTCAGAACCACCGTGTATTTCAAGATCCCCTTCCTCCTCACCTGATTCTTCTGTAGAAGACTTTGGCTTCTTTCCCTTCTTTCTTTGATCGTTCTTCGTCTTCGTGAAGAGATATGGCCTTCCCCGGATGGACGCCACAATGTCGCTGTGTAAAACTATGGCACACACTGGACCCCCGCCCGGAAATTCCTGTACAAGAGGAAAAAGCTTGGAGCAGAAAAAACCTCTTGTTTGGCTGGTCAAGTGTTAGAGTCCGTTGGAAGGGCAAGCGAGTCAAACCAGGAAATCCTGTGGAGCAGCGCGGCATGAAAACCGCTAACCAGGAAGGAGGATCGGAGAAGAGGCAGTGTCACCAGAAGACTGAGATTACTGGACTGAGCAAGGTAAGAACACAGTAATGCACAGAGGAGGAATCAGCAGAGAAGCGCTGAACGAAAACCGAGCGCGGTCGAGAGCCGCAAGATAGGAGATATGGAAATGAAACGAGAAAAGAGATCCTGCGGCAAAAGAGTGCCGCGAGGGAGGCACAGAGAGAAAGAAACATGGGCCGAGATCCGTGAGTTGCTGTAGACGGAAGCTGCGCAAGAAGGCACACAGCCCGGAGGCCAGAAGGAGAAAGAAAGCAGGACAGCAGCCCCAAAGGCTGAAAAGAGGAAAACACTAGCGTTGGAACCCAAAAGCAAAGGTAGCGAAAGGGTTGCAAGGCGAGGGCAAGATAGATAGAGCGGCAAGGTTAAGAACCCGAGAGAGAGTAAGACAAAAAAGACTAGCCCGGCAAACAGGATTCAAGCACAATGTAGTGGAATATTCTAATGGCGGCGGAGCTGCCAAACGTTCCAAGGGCGCCAGGTTGGCCAGCGCATGAGAGCCCCTCTCTCAAAAGAACATGGCATGATAACCTGTTCTGTGGTTTTTACCCACTGTGAGAGTCAGCAGCCATTACTTTTAGCTCACTGTACTTTTCACAAAGGAGGGATATCCATTTTCATATTAGTCTTTGCCCCGCCCACAACAGCAGTCCAGCACCGATATGCCAGGCAAACCTCCTTTGAACAGGAGTACCAACAGCAACCTCATACACTTGTTTCAGCATTGTTGGGACTCATCAGTGAGCTGGAGATGTGCCTCTCTTAGCACAGTGAGCAAGGTCTCCACACCTGAATTCCCCCAGGTAACTTAGGTTGACCAACCCCAAGTTCCTTACAAAAATGTAAAAAAGGTAGCAGGTGCCCATCTCTTGAAAGAACATGGCATGATAACCTGGTCTGTGGTTTTTATCCACTGTGAGAGTCTGCTGCCATCGCTTATAGCTCACTGTACTTTTCACAAAAGAGGAATATCCATTTGCATATCAGTCTTTGTCCCGCCCACAAGGGCAGTTCAGCACCATATCATGTATCAGTCATTCTAGACTCAATTCGTGCTCCCAGCGAGGACCATACTCGTCCATAGACTTCAATGGGCTCCCACCAAGTCAAACCAAAAGCAATGTATCTCACATGCCTCAGAGTCTCAAACAGTTGATAGATATAAGATCTTCGAGATGAAACTACATTCCAACAAAGCTTTAAGTAGTTCTGGGTGGCAAAAGGACATCTCTCATACCTCCATCCAGCCCTGGCCATTTAGTCAACAGCAGTTTGCATTCTCAGGGTTGTAGGCAACTACTCTGTGTGGTAGTTTTGGAGGTGAGGTCTATATTTTCCCATGGCCCTGCCATGCTTGATTGATTGCAAGCTTGTACCTGTAGAGTATGTTTGTTCCACTATAAGTTTGAACTATACATGTCATGACAAATACTAAAATGGCCCTTTAAAGGTTATTGGCAGCTTTTGAATCTTTCAACGCTGGTTTGGAGTTGGTGACCAATGCATCAAAATCTAATGTAGGGCTAAAAATAAAATTAATTTTGTATTGAATGTAAAGGGACTTGAAAGAGTACCTATGTAGAATTACCTATTCTATTTAATTTAAGAACAAGTTGTACTTTGTATAGTGCTTTGTATGACTTGACGTCAAATAAAGCTATTAGATGAGGGCGTGCCACAATGCAAAGAAAATACACATTCTTGATGGACTGCTAACATCTGACATTGAACAATATGAGTTGTATGTGGCCAACTTGTGTGGTATGTAGTATTTGCACAACAAGGTGTAGAGCACAATGAAATGTATGGGGCCAGATTATCTACCATTTGCACTGGTGCTAAAAATTGAGTAATTACTTTGATAATACAGAATGGAGCAAACAGGTATTGTCACAATCCGCATTATCTAAAAACCGTTGAACTAGGGCAAACATTATTCAGAATGGTTTTGTAGTAGTTTTGCTCCATAAAATAACACAATGTGTTTGCTGCATAACATAGCAAAATCTGTTTACTACATGTATTTTCAGGTTATAAAGCAAACAAAGTAATTATAGCAGTCTGCTTAATTTTTTCCCCAGTGGAAACATGTTTAGGTAATCCAGATCGGGCTAAACCTGTTTGCTCCTTTCTGTATTATCGAATCAACAAAACCGGGGCTACATGTATTTGCTTTTTTTGCATGTTTGCAAAAAAGCAACGTTTAACCATGGCCCCCTGTTTGTGAGTTATTTATTTTATGTCTAAGGCCCTAAATGGAACAATTTCTCCCGTGTGACTAGAAATCTAATGCAGAGGTCTTTCTAGCTTTCATGTTAGGTGTGAGGGATACATCCTCTGTTTTGTGCTTATTTACATTTTGGAACTCCTAGCCAGGGGTCATTTAGGGGTTGTCAGGGGTCGCACTTGCTACCCCTAAAAAAAAAGAACAACCCTTTTTTTTTCTTTTTTCTTTTTTCTTTTTTTACAAATTGAAGCTCATGGGCTGTGGCCAATGCCATGTGGCTCTTTGTTTCTAGAGTGGCTGGCTTTCTTTTTCAGGCTTCTTAAAAAAAACAGGGGGCTCCACAAGTGTAACACTTTGAGCAGTGACTCTAAATAACAAAGAATAGGAATAACAAATCTAGACTCATTACAGGTTTATTTCAGGCACACTTCAGGGGATGAGTCACTGATTTAGTCTGTTCTTAAACACCTCAAATTCACAATTCAGACAAAATACTCCAAAAAGCATTTGAATAAGCATCCTTTCGGACTATGTATTTTGCTTTTCACAAGTTGCAGTTAAAGCATGTTTTTTTTTCCTGCCGATACATATGGTGATCCATTCTTGTATGAAATGTGTATCACGTTACAGTGATATTGTAACCATATTTTTCATACTGTACTTAGGAACAATGCTATGTGATGACACTTTCTGTTTTGTCAAGGGCTAAAAGGTTGTGTTCCATCACTTCCTGTGATGTCACTCCGGGGTGGGGTCAAATTGCATCACTTCCTGTGAGGTCAAGGGTCATGTGATTTCACTTCCGCTACCCCAGGCTTTTTGGTGAAATGACGTCCCTGCTCCTGGTTTTGCTTTTCAATACTAAATGCAGAGCTGCAAGTGACGGAATTCAAGACAAGAATGGGGGACTCTGTGTTCTATTCATATGGGACAGTGGGCGAACTTGAGATGACAGCACACTCTGCTGTGAGTTGGTTACATTATCAATTAAGATTGCTTGATTGTTTTCATTATTTGAACAGGCAGGGCACATTTTGCACTATGTGGCTACAAAGTGCACCAACGTGATATTTTTTTGCTTGTCAAATAAGTATGGAGCTTTGTTCATTTGACCCTTACTTTCATGAATTCAAACAATCAAGAACTGTGAGCTGCAATGGAGACTTTGCTTATGAATGCATGCAACCCATCACAGTTAGCAAACCTAACAATAACACTTTTCTTGAAGTGTTAGAATTTTGTATATGAAAGGGTGACCGATGGTGAACTTGCCCACGTTGATTGCTTCCTACTTATATGACTATAGGGCTCTAAATCACAGCTTCCAGGAAATAGACTGTACTTGATAGCCAGGCAGGATGCCCATTCCAGCCAGCTCTAGTACCAACTTGCACCTTCAGTCTCAGTCTGACAACTGGGTAAACAACAAAGGGCTGTAAATACCCAGGCATGCCCCGAAGCTACACCTCTTCCTGAAACTAGTGCACTCAATTACAATGTGTATTGAACTATTGTCCTCAAAAGACACGCTCAATGAACAACTGCACTTAAAGAATACATCCTCTGAACTAGTTCACTTAATGAAAATATCCTGTGAATTAATTCACTCACATGGTGCATTCTATGATCTACGGAACCCAAAGGAAAGGACCTTTCAAAAAGTGCATTCAATTGAGACACACATTATGAGCCAATGCCCTCAAAGGAGACGTCCTTTGAATTCGGTCATTCAATGGAAACATCCTGTGTACCAGGGCAGTCAAAAGAAACAGTATGTGGACTAAGTCACTCAACGTTAACGTCCTGTGAACGAGTGAACTCAAAGGACATATCTCATCAACTAGTACAACCACTATTATTCTAGTGGCTATTTCAGAGGAAGATCAGTGCTGGAAAATGTGCATATATGTTTACATATATAGTTAAACATGGAAAGAACCTATTTCTAGGTTTACAAAACCCTGCATGATATGGTTGTGTGCATATGGGTTTTGAAAGGAAACGATACATGTTCTGTGAATTAACCTTTTAGAACTATCAAGTTAACATTCTTTTCTTGGCCACTATGATTTGATCACCAGTCCAAGAGAGATGTCTATATTTTACTTACTTGTCTTTGATAAAACACAGTTCCCTTGTGCCTTCATAATTCCAGAGTGCACATGTATCAAAAGGGTCCTGTTTCATGTAGAAGCAGAAATCCCAATGAGTTTGAATGGGTCCAATTATGAATTGAATATTGTTCAAAAACATTAGTTGTAAAATTGATGACAAAAAACAGGTTTCACTATTTTTCTTAAAAGAAACAATGAGGGTGATCTTTTGGAGAGCAAGCGGAAATACGTTCCATAGTAATAGTGGCAATGTGCTTGAAAGATTGCCTGCCCCATGTCATTTCTCTTTATACGTGGGATTTATCAGTTGTATTGAGACAGCAGGTTTTACAGTTTTCTTAAGCAAGCATCCGTGTAGTCAGTTACACATGTGGCCTTTGGGCCCTGTGTACAATAGTGATAGTGGGTAACAAAAAGAATCTTAAAGACAATACAATCATAAACTGGGAGCCAGTACAAAGTGCACAGACCTTGGGTAATATAGCCCTGGTAATTCATGGCATGGAATTATTTTTTGGCTGATGACATTTTGAAATGCTGAAGGCTCGGCAATAGGTATTGTGGTGATACAAGTTTTAAATGGTTGACGTAGTGAGTGGCGTAAAGAAGGATAAAAAAAAGAGTCAAGGCTACCTTGCCCTTCAAGCGCTGGGTGGATGTCAAAATCTATCTAGAGTCTAGTGGAAAAACATTAGATTACACTAGGGAAACACGGTGTGTTTAGAAACATATCAGTTTTATTCTGATAAAAATACTGACTAAAATCAAGACAGACATATGACAAAATTGACACAGGTTATGGTAGTACGTAAATGCATAACATAAGAACAATGCATAACATTTGTAAATGAACATAGAACCAATTCTGGATATTTCACGATGCAAAATGCATTTGTAAGATGTTTTTTAAGTCACAGCTAAGTGCATGACTCATAGTGAGATTTGTCGAGACTACATTTTGGTGTTTCGAGTTCGGAACATTAAAATTCTCGAGAGCAGTTATTTAATAGCATGGTTCACAAGAAAGGTATCCGAACTGTCATCGGGACTGGTCGTGTTCTTGGAGGCACGAAAAGAAATAATGTTTCAGGGTCAGGGTATCATCTAAAAATAATAGACATAAAAATTATAGGTGGACGTGTTGCCAAAAGAAAAAGTGATTGGCCGAACTCTAGAAAAGATTAGGGTGACATACCGTTTTACTTAATGTCATTTTGCGCTGTCGGGCTGTGGACAGGAGCCACTATGGCAGACGTCGGATCATCAAAACATGATGCATCAAGGACCTGTAATAATTTAGGTCAAGATGTTTCTAACAGTTGCACATATTGTTAATAGGTCGCACATCAAAGCATTTTAAGTTGATAATTCTAAGCAAAATGCCTGGTTTTTGAGGTGGGTGAGAAAACTCAGGAAGAAACGTGAGATAATATGGTGGCGGTGAAGTGTAGAGCCTGAGAGCAAAAACTTCAGGAAAGATCTGAAAAAGCTTGGTCGATCTGTGGAATCAGAACATACTATTTCACGTTTAAGAGTAGAGAATCTGCCATCCACCCGAGGCAAGAGACATTTTTCGGTAGAAGGCAAGGGACTTCCATGTAGATATCACGTACATTGAGTTCTTTTTTAATTATGGCTACAGGAGTACAATTTGGAAGACTGAGAACATATCTCCGAAATTGACCGTCCAACCTGATCCATGCTTTCCAAGACAGAGAAAGGCAGGCTTCAGTCCCGTAAGTCAAGATGGGTAGCACCTTCATCTTATAAAACTTTACCACTGGAATGATCGAGAACTTACAGTAACGGCTTAATCATTTTTACCTGCACAGCCAGTGTGTGTGGTTTTTTTTGCGTCTGAAGCTTAAAGTTCTTTGGCAGTCCACTGAGCTTTCATTGATTGTTAAGCCGAAGTACGTCATTGAGCTTACCTCCAGAATTTTCTCCCCTCCCATTGTGCACCATCTGTGTTTTCATCTTCTTCTACCTTTTCTGCCCAAGGTCAGAATTCTAGATTTAGACGTGTTTATCTGCAGCCCGTTCGTTTTTACATATGCGGATAAGGCATCCAGTTGGCGCTGAAGACAAATCACTGTTTGATCCATAATTCTATGGTCATCTGCATGCAACAATCTATTCATGTTTTGAGTTACTTCTGACCATCTGTTTAACCAGTAATTGTGTGAGTTCTACAGAAAGTATAAAGATGGCAAAGTTTACCATGTTTCAGATTTCAACAAGTTGGTCTCATATTTACAGGCACAAATTGAGAATGCAAATATAAGAAGAAACACAAGTGCATCACTTGATCAGGATATTGAATGGTTTCACATTTAAAAGAATGACACAGGAATATGCATTTTGATGTTTTTTATCATCCAGGTTGAATATGAATGCTAGCTTTGGTTTGCTTTCTGTGCTGTTGATAATTTGTTAATGGATACATCCCCCAAAAACCAACTATTTACTAAGGATAAATCTTAAAGTGGGTGGTTTTTATGAATCACATTGAAAAATTACATAATTTAGCCCTTTGCTACTCCCTGAAACCAGTACTGAAGTTAGGTCGTATGTCACCTAAAGTTCCTACTTCAATATATCTTCTTATAAAAGCTGCCTTCACATAGTATGAAATATCATACAACAAATCTGCATCATTACAAGCATGTCCTTATATTATTATTTTTAAATGCGGCCTTGGCAATTTTTTCCTAATATCTTTAAAAAACCTACACAATGTTAAAATGGTTTTACATGTTCATCTCTTGCAAGTAGGACAACCTGTTAGAATTAACAATGTTGTGGTAAAGAATATTCCAATTGTGCAGATTTCATGACTGCCAAAATTGGCTCTTAAATATATGCTATTATAATATCGTAAATGTCTACATTATGTATGACCATTGCTGCTGAGTGTAGGAATATCCTTTCAATGTTATAAAATGGAAATCCTTCACTATGTGGATTGTTGTTCCCATTGGTGTCAAGGTTTCAAGTTGGCAAATGATGTGTTTGTGTAGATTCATCACTTCGTGAAATGGCATTTGATAGCTACCAGGTATTTTCCTGGTGGCGAGTTTCATCATGAGGTTCATCTTATTATGCTTTCTAGAACCTAACCTCCACCCTAGAGGCAGCTAGGATAACCACCTGGGACTGTCTCTGTTTTTGCAGCAGAGAATAGTGCTATAATGAAGCAATGTGACAAGTGAACACTTTAATATTGAGCACTTGACAGGCTTACTTCTAGCCAGAAATTTTATTACATCTCTACCACAGAAACTTTGGTAATTATTCTTGTTCCCTTGTGCCTGTAACAACATTTAAATGTTACTGAATGATGTCCCGGTAGAGTTTGCTTCCTAACACAACCAGCATTCACACTTGAAATGTAGTGCAACCAGAATTTATACAAGAGGAAGGCATAAATATGCCCCAACACTTATATTTAACATTGAAGTACATTTATACCCATGTAAAGATACTGTATAAGCATGTACTTTAGCATAGCCACACAATAAGCATAAAAGCAAACCTGTATTTGAGTACAATTTTAGCATCATACTCTTTTATTCACTTCTAGACTTGTAAAGCCTACAAATTCCAATCAACAATGTGGATAGCCACCCAAAATATGACACAGTAAATCTACAAATATGTACTCTTCATGCTGCAAATAGTCAGGTGACGAAACTCCAGCAACATCAAAACTATCAAAAAGCGTAAAACCTATAAAAGTCCCATGGCTACTACATAGTAAAATCCATGATTAAAAAATAAAACTCAATTTATATCAGCCCACCTGCTGTCCCTGTCTTTCACCCACCCGTATCATGAGCAGTCAACTTTATTTTGGCAAATTCATTAAAGCACATAACATGCATAAAAGTACGAAGAGTAAATACAAATGCAAATCACTTAATGCAGTACATTATGCCCAACCGTAAAATACAATCTTAAATCATGGAAATAATCCCCCTTCATTGATCAACCCCTGGAGTGGTGTAAAAAGTCGTGACAGATGCTAAACATCATAAAATTAATACTTGACATAACCCATTTCATCTCACTGTATACCCCCTCATAAACACTGCCTTGAATTATATCACAATTCCAGATCTTAACAGCTGCTCCATGTATGTTAGTAGCTACTTCATATATTTTTCCCTGCATAGCAACACTTTATAGATAATAGGGAGGTGGTGCCCTATTGTTAAGGTGAGTCGGACTCCCACAGGAAACCTGGAAAAATGAATTTCTAATAACATTTGACTTGTGCAACAGATTTGGGTGTAAATCTGAAGATAACAAGGTATGCCTACACCCTCCCACCCCCCAACCACAGACTGCACATTTTGGGAAATATTTGTTAAAAAAAAGGTTACTATGACAAAAAATAACACTGTTTCGACCTACTCCGCCTACATTTGCCCATAGACAAAAAGGTCAATTCCTGCTGGCCCGCCAAGCCAAAACAGCTGGGTGGATTTGGACCAGGTGCAAAACAACTTGGGCACAAAATGGTAACTCGCTGCCCTTTTGTGGTTTGGGGTTATTCCATTCAGTATTTTGATGGAAAAGGGGGTGCCCCTTAAGAAAATAATTAGCTATATCTTGGGTGCCAAGAAACGGTGTGTTTATAAATGAAACAGAGGCCATCTTTTTTTTCTCAATGCGTGAGAAGCTGCATTTATAGCAGAAGGGTATCAGAATAATGAAACCCAGAAAAAAGACATTTGCAAGTCAAAAACATGCAAATTCCATCAGGCTGGAGTTGGGAGGAGGCAAGAGGAGACCAAGTGAAATGTCGGTGTTGGAGCAGGTCTAGGGACTGAGTTTGCAAAACAATATTTTTCTTTAATCTCGGCTATTGTTCAGAATAGCTGCGACTAGCCGACATTCCAAAGCAAACTGCGTCACAAAAACAGTGAGAGTTGTGGGGAGAATACTAGCGGGAATGGGGGGATGCAAAGGCCTTCAGGGTAGTTGGGGGAGCTGGCACAGATAAGGGTGGCACTTGGTGAGGGCCTGGGGGAACAGGGTATCATTTTTGAGTTTTGACATTTTTCCTATTAACCGCTGGTATGATGACTACAGATAACCAAGGGTACCTGTAGTTCTATACCAGTGACTATAGCAAAAAACGTAATATAAAAAGAAATAGATATTTTACAGCTACAGTGACATCGGGGGTGAAAAATCACTGGCCATGGCCAGTAACACGATAGGCATCCGGGACTTCCATCCATGCAGTAACAGGGACCGACCCTGATTAGCTTCAAAGTAAGGAACGGACTGGTCCCCTCAGGCCATGTTGCCTAATAAATGAGCACAAGTTACAAGACCACTTAGAGCAATATGGCCTGTGGGGGCTGGCTTCTTCCTTGCTTTGAAGCCAAGTAAGGTCTAAGCAGGGTCGGTCCTGGTTACTGCATGGATCGGAGGTCCTGATGCCTATTGTGTCACTGGCCTTTCACCTCAGATTGCTATGTGTAAAAGGTGAGCACCTTTTCTACTTTGCCAGCATATTTATTGGAGCATTTCCTTTCTGGTGTTCATTATTTTTTTGTAAAAGTCAGTTGGGAGTCTACCTCAACTCCACCCTCTCAATGTCACGTCAAGTCAGCGTCATCTCATCATTGGCAGCACTTACCATCAAAATCATAAATGCTTTTAAACCATACCTCTCATCCAAAAATTGCCTCGCATTGCCAGAGCCACCATTGGGGCCAAGTTGGACTACTGCAATGCTTTTTTTCTAGGCACCTCATCCAAAAACCTGAACAAACTACAAATCACCCAAAACAATGCCCTTAGAGCGGCATTAAGCATACCTAAAGGGGAGCACATCTCCAAGTCTAGACGGGACGCCCACTGGCTCCCAGTTAAAGAGTGTATACTCTTTAAAACCCTCACCATCACACACATGTGCCTCTCCCTCACAGCACCTCCTTACCTATCAGAAGGAATTCACTGTGCAACATCTGACAGACCCAAGAGGATCCAGCATTCCAACAGCTCCTTGTCCCCACCTTTAAAAGGGCCAAAGCCGGAGGCTCAAGCTTCCCGGTCGTAGTACCTAAAAACTGGAACGCCCTAACCATCTCTCTTAGGAATGAGACCTCTCTCACAGTGTTCCGAAGAGCCCTGAAAGCCAGTATCTTCAACTAGATCTGTTTACCATTATCATAAGATCAGCCAGTTCCCCTGTAACCTTTGGAATTCTTTCTCTGTAACATGTATTGCTGTCAAATGTCATCACAACTGTGTACTATATCTTATCACTATATGACTTTGTCTAAGTAAACCCATCTGTAACAGCGCCACGATGCCCCAGGGCCGTTTGTAAGCTTTATAAATTTAAATAAAGAAATGCTATTTTGTCTTGCGTACTTTCTTCTAATGGGAAAGTCATTGAACAACATTTATATATTTCACTTAAGATATATGTTCCAGAAAACAAGAGTCTTGTAGCACGCTGCTTAACCAAAGTGTGAGATCTGTGGCAAATATTTTAATGTCACTGCACATTGCCTAAACAATGGTGAGTTCTCAAAGCCTGCCACCTTTTATGCATAACAATACTACTGTCAAAACAGGCCCAAAACAGTCTGTGATTGATGAACGTCTTTGAGTGATGGATTGCAAGTGTTTTAAATTATAGAGTGGGTACGGCCGAAGGCTACGGTTAGTCGTTTGGTAGTGTTCTCAAATATACAGTGGTATGAAGACAGTGCCCACTGGCCATGGGTAGTGGTTTGGTAGTGTTCTAAAATATACAGTGGTATGAAGACAGTGCCCACTGGCCATGGGTAGTGGTTTGGTAGTGTTCTAAAATATATACAGTGGGCACGGCCTTTGGCCAAATGGCAATGGCTAGTGTGCATAGCAGAAGGCTGTTCCCACTGACCATGGTCCAGGCCATGGCTAGTGGTCTGGTAGTGTTCTAAAATATACAGAGGGCATGGTCGAAGGCCATGGCCAGTGATATGTAAAATTTCTATGGAATAACAAAACCCTTGAAATACAAGGAAACAACTTTAGTTGCAGGGATGTTAGTTAAGGTAAGGACTTAATGCAACAAAACACGTGAAATTCAGCTAAAGCCACCTTAACGTTGTACCCCCTGTTGTGCAGACTATGACCACAATTATGACTTCCCCGATGACATCAATGATAACTTCACTGGTGACCAGCGGCTCAACATGTCAGTTCAGACCTTGCTACACAGGCATTCGTGATGTGCAGAGCTGGGCCTAAGGGGCAAGCACTTGGAACACCCTGTGTGACACTCACTGCCCGATCCTTTCACAGAAAGAAGACCTCCAAAAACTGTTTTCCTTCAGACTTGCATGGCTGATATAAAGATTGTGCCTTGCTTACCTTGATGAAATCGTCATCCATGCTGTGCTTCTAGAAATTCTTTCATCAATTCTTCATGCCAGCCAGCTTCATCAGCACTGTGTAATGCCCATTTCCATTTTATTATATATAGAGCTTCATGCGGATGGTTTGCGTTTAGGAGTGGCCCATGATCCTTCAGTTGAATCAGGCTTGGATTCAAGTTCTAGTATGTCTTCTGCAGTGGCGACTTAGGACATATAAGTATGCACTGGGTCCGGTGTGTGGCTATTATGCTGTTACGTTCGGCCATAGGCAGTGGTCTCAGCTTTCACCCATGCCCACTGTATATTGTAAAACATTAAGATGCCACTATCTATGGCCTTTGGCCGAGCCCTCTGTATATTGTGCATTACTAACCAGCCAGTAGCCATGGCCTGTGGCCATGCAGTGTCCACAGGCTTGCCATGGCAAAGGCCACCGCCTAAATTGTTATTTAGATAATCAAAGCTTTTATTAGCTAAGTCATACATGATATTATGTCTAATACCTCCCTCATGTAATCAGTAGTGTTATATATGATGTAAACAGTTATGTCACCAGTGATTTGATCAATGAAGTCACCAGTGATGTCATCTGTGGTGTCATAATGTTGGTGATAGGCTGTACAACTGGGGCATGATAGCTGAATGTCTGGGTTTTTGCTGGGTTAAGTTCTCACCTTAGTGTCCCTGCAACTAAACTCTTTCCCCGAACATATATACATATGTACACAGGCACACACACACACACACATTGGACCAGAAGCAATTATATCAGCATTACCCAGGGACCCAGTGACCCGATTCTCCTATGCATCAATAAGGACCTTTTTCTGTATATTGTTCACTTGTTGACTGGGTGACTGGGTCAGTAAATGATTCCATCCGATCAGGACAGATTCCCACAACCTTTAAAAACTCCACAGTTATTGCATTGCTAAAAAACCCTACCCTGGACCTTCTTTCCCAGCTAATTTCCATCCTATTTCTCTTCTGATTTTTCTAATGAAGCTTTCGGACTCTTTAGTCTCTCCATTGCTCTGTTCTTTTCTTGAGAAATCTTCGTTCTTTCATACTTCAAAGTCTGTGTTTCGGTCAGGTCGGGGGACCGAGAGTGTGCTGGCCTCTGCCATGGACGATCGGGCCTGGATACATGACAAAGGCGGCGTTGAAGCTCTTCTGCTGCCCAACCTCTCAGCCACCTTTGATACCATCGATCATGTTGTCCTGCTTGGTCATCTAGCAGGGGCCGGCCTCTCTGGCACCGTCATGGCCTTGTTCTCTTCCTTTCTGTCAGATCGCTCTCAGACTCTCTCTCTCTTTGTTTCACTTTCAGTCAGTGGCCCTCACTTGTAGTGTTCCCCAAGTGACTGCCATCTCTTCTGTGTTGTTAAACGCCTACGGTCAACCTCTGACCAAACACATCTTCTCCCATGGCTTCCTTTTTTATTCCTATGCTGATGACATCCATATCCTGGTTCGCCTTGACCTTTCTCTACCTGAGTCAGCTGCCAGGCTCGAAATAGGCTTAGAGGCCGTGAGGGAATGGATGTGCAACAACTGGCTCAAATTGAACTGTGATAAAACCTAGGTGCTGGTGGTGTTCCCACCTGCCTCTTCTTTCTGGACTCCAGCTTTTTTGCCTTTCCATCTTGGGCCCTTTTCCTTCTCCTGTTCCGATGGTTAAAGATCTTGGTGTTAAGCTTTCTTTGTCACTCTCTATAGAACCACAGGTTAGTGCTGTGTGTCAGCGGGGCTTCTTCCAGCTCATGCTCCTGCATAGAGTTCTTCCACTCATTCCTGTGCAGCTCTGTGCCCAGTGTGGTTTCAGCTCTTGTCACTTCTGCTATTGATTACTGTAACTCTTTATTTCTGGCACAACCTGGTTACCTCTTGCAAGGTTTGCAGTTGCTTCAGAATTCTATTTACTTCTACACCCCGCTGCACCCACATTTCTCCTGTTTTACATAAAATCCACTGGCTCCCGGTAGCCCAATGTATTAAGTTAAAAGCCTCTGTCTAGTACATTGTACCTTTTTATGGTCAGGGGGTGAGCACCTCCAGGACAAATTCCACCCCACAGATTCCTAGCCATGCCGAGCGCTCATTGGATGCCTGCCCGATCCCTGTTCCCAGGATGAAATCCACTTGTTTTGGGCATCGCCCCTTCTAAGTGGTAGCGGCTGCACTGTGGAATTATCTTCCATGTTCACTTCAGGGCACAGTTAATCATCTCTAATTTCGCCACGCTCTAAAAACTTTTTTGTTTTAATTTTCTCTTTTCCAACATTTCCTGCTGAGTAGCGCTTGGATGCCTTTTGGGTGAATGCTGCGCTTAATAAATAAATATAACATCACATCTGTGATGCTAGACCATCTGCATAGAGTCATTGCTGACTAGATCATTTGTCATAATTCTTCAGACTTTTGGACCTGGCTGATATTCTAGTGTAGTCATATTTCTTCAAAAGCCTAAGAGTATGCATCCAGTGATATTTAAGAGCCAACAGCTATACTTTAAAATCCTTAAAAGAATCCCTGAACTCTCTAAACTGATATGCAATTTCTTTAAAGTGAAAAGGCATAACCCTTTGATGCCATTAATAAAAATATTATGTAAACAGTATGCAATTGGAATACAATGGCTAATCATTTAAGTACCCATGCCACTTTCAGTTATTAAAACGGCATCATGCCTGCCTATTATCATCATCAGCAATTAGGGTATGATGTCCAAGTCCTTTTAAAATGCAAGTGCATAAACATTGACTGACGTATGTGTAACATTAGGAAGGAAATGTATGTTTAAATCATAGGGTGAATAATAATAGTTAATAATCTTAATTACTTGTCTTCTGTAGCTTCCTCAATAATAGATATGTGAACATTCAGGGAATAGCTGTTTATCAAGATTCATCTTGGCTGCCTGTATTTTGAGAACTTTTTAATTCGTAGGGCCCAAGCACATTCCAAATAATGGGCCACTATTGGGGTATCATCTGGATGATCAGTTGATGTACAAAGTCTCTCTGCCTCATCGATGCTTGTTACTACTGCTAGGAGTGTAGGATACAACATCCTCTTACAGAGGTTGCTATACTCAGGCCAGACGAACAAAACATGTTGGATAGACTCAACTTTACCTTATCAGAATGGAAAAGTCTGCAGACCACTTTCAAGGTGCCTACCAAAGTCGTGACCCTTCGCCACAGTATCCGACGTTTCTCAGCCCCTTACTTCTCTCGGTGGCGGTTACCCTGGAGATTGGGCTCAACAACATCAAAGGTATCGACAACCCAGCCTTTGCCTAAAACTCCCAGGAAACCTACCTTTTGCATGTAGTTCCGACTATTCGGAACGTGAGCTCTGACAGCCTTACGGCGCTCCGCCTCTTGGGTATATTAGACACTGCAGCGGGAAGGACGCTGCTTCTGATTAACGTTGCAACCGGCATCCGAAGTCTCGTCTTCTGTGCCTTCCTTATCATTGCCTTCCTGTGTACCAATTCCTGTGTTTCAATTACGGACTGCCTTGAGACTTCTCAATCCTTCTGCCTACCTGTGTACCGGACCTTTGCCTGCTAGACGGTTTGCTTGCTTCCTGATTCTGTATTGTCCTCTGTCTACCTGTGTACCGGACTTTTGCCTGTCCTACGGATTGCTTGCTTCCTGATTCTGTACTGTCCTTAGCCCGCCTGTGTATCAGATCTCGACTGCTGCCTGTTCACTGGATTGCCTTCCGTTAAATTCTTACCGTACAGAAACTTCTGTCCTGATTTACCTACCACCGCCTTCACCTGGTTTTACTCACCTTCACAACTGACTCAAAATACTGGGTACTGTTTCCTTCTTCAATTCTAGTGTTCTTTTGTGGATTCCGAATCCATCCCGTTGTTTTGGATTTACTCCCTCAAGTGTACGCAAGGACGCTTTGCTGATTATACACAAAGACTAATTTCTGAAAGTGCACACAGGGACGCCTTGCTGAGAAGTGCACCTACCCGTATCTAGTGCGCTCCTCGTGCCGCCTGGGTATAGCATCCCTACTAACCTTCCTGTTTATTGTTTTGTACCTCCGTTGTTTCTAACCTGGATTGATTAGGTTATTTCAATTCCTGTTCTGGTAAGACTTCCTTAACTTTTCTTTATTAATTCCTATCTGAACCATCAAAATAGAAGTTAATATCTTTTCTGTACTTACAGGGGAAATTCCATTTCTGTTCCTTTTCAATTATAAGGGGAGTGGGTGACCCAGGTACTTTCTGCTTTTGTGAGGCTTTTCTTGTGGTGATCTTTGCTCTTCTCAAATATTTACCAATTGTCTTTTTTCTTTTTAACTGGGTCCGTGGCGGTGTGTTCTCCCCGCTCTTTTGGGTGATCGGTCTCTCAGTCTGTAATTTAGTGCAGCTGAGAGTCATATCATCAAAAAGAGCTTATTTCCCTCAACAGAGAGGAGGCTCAGGTGGAGGCTCCATCTCGAGCTCTTCAAGCAACATCCAGTACAACCTTCCTGGTCGCTTGCCCGGATCACTCGCCAGCCGGTGAGTAACAAAATCAGAAGCCATGGATGAGACGGACCCTCTGAACGTTTTGGTTCGCTTGGTGTCCGAACTCCGTACGGATATGATGGCAGCGCCTGATGCATTGCATCACAGGATTGACAGTCTGCAGAGATTTCCAGCTTCTCAGACTCTGGGCATAGATTCCTCTGGTGCTACGGCTTCAGGTTCTGGCGCCCCTACGGCTGCTGCCTCTGGGTTTTCGGCAAACCCTGTGCTCATGGCTACACAGTTTCCGTTGCCCCCCCCGGAGCGTTTCACAGGTGATCCAAAACAATACTGTACTTTCATTAATCAGTGTAAACTACACTTTCTTTGCCGCCCAACTGCTTTCCTCAATTCCACGACAAAGGCGGCTTTCATTCTTTCTCATCTGGGGGGACGGCAGCTGCTTGGGCTAACCCTTTACTTGAATCTAACAGTTACGTTCTATACGAGTGTGACGCTCTTATCACAGCCATGAACAGGGTCTTTGTTACGCGCTACAAATCACAGGCCACAGACCTGGAATTTTTTACCCTACGCCAGGGCACTTCCTCTCTGTTTACCTACCTTACTCGTTTCAACCAATTTGCGACTGAAACAGATTGGCCTGAGGAGAAGAAGTCGGCAGTATTCTATAATGGGCTATCTGAGGAATTAAAAGACACCCTAGCTACTGTTCCCGTGGTTCCTAATGTTTTTGGGTAACTTTGGGATTTAGTTTTGCAGATAGACGCCAGAAGGTCCGAAAGGAAGGGGGAACGTAAGCCACAAGCAAACTTAACTCCCAACTTTGACCCTGTGCCAACACAATCTTCAGCTCCAGAGCCAATGCAAGTGGGGGCAGTGCGGGGCCCTCTAACCCCTGCACAACATGAGTATCGACGTTCTCACAATCTATGTATGTACTGCGGCTCGGCCGATCACCCGCTGAAAGACTGTCCAAAGAAACCCAACAAGAAGGTGGGAAACACCAAATCCCGGCGATAGACAGAGTCCCTACGCCGGGAATCTTATCATTGGACTCTCATGGTACTGCCTCCCCCCCTGTCACTTTGCCAGTAGTATTTACTGCAACTGCTGACACTTCTTATTCTTCTCTGGCTATCATCGATTCTGGGGCAACAGGGAATTATATGGACTATGATTACGCCATCAATAACAAGGTTCCTGTATTAGATAAGGCCCAACCAGAGGCGGTCCACGCAGTGGACGGCACTTCTCTGGTTTCTGGGTTGGTAACCCAAAACACGTCTCTCGTCCGTATGCAAACAGAAGACGGACATGTGGAGACTATCTCCTTTGATTTGTTCAAAGCACCCCAGTTTCGGGACATCCTGGGAGTTCCATGGTTACGCTATCACAACCCAGCCATTGATTGAGCTGCAAAAACTGTCCAATTTCCTTCCTCGGTCTGCAATGAAAAATGTTTTCAGGACTCGAATGTGTGTCCGGTGTCTTCTTGTCAGGCATTGGCAGCCTCCAATGCATTTATCGGTGCTATTACTACTGCCAAGGAAGTTCATGTTCCCTCAGAATACAGTGATTTCCGGGATGTCTTAAACAAAGGGGGTGCAGATATTCTGCCCCCTCACAGACCCTACGACTGCCCTATTGATTTACTGCCAGGAGCTAAGATACCAGCAGGAAGGGTGTATTCGCTTACACTGCCTGAAGACAAAGTACTTAAGGAATACATCGACAAGGCCTTGGTCACCGGGTTCATCAGACCATCTAAGTGTCCTGCGGCATCTCCCCTCTTTTTCGTCCCTAAGAAAGAAGGCGATCTTCGCCCTTGCATTGATTACAGGGACTTGAACGCTATAACTGTAAAGAATCAATACCCTCTTCAGCTGATATCTGTTCTTTTGGATCAGCTTGGTTCTTCGGCAGTTTTCACTAAACTGGACCTTCGAGGTGCATATAACCTTGTTTGAATACGAGAGGGGGATGAGTGGAAGACAGCCTTCAAGACCCGGTATGGACTGTTTGAGTACCTGGTGATGCCCTTTGGGCTGTGTAATGCGCCTGCTACCTTCCAGGCATTCATGAATGATATTTTTCATGATTGTCTGGACTGGATCAATTTGTCATTGTCTACTTAGACAACATTTTGATATACTCTTCTTCAATGGAGGAACACATTGACCATGTTCGGTTCGTGCTTCAGAGACTACAAGACAATCATTTATTTGTTAAAGCTGAAAAATGCGTATTCAATTCTACTGAAGTAGAGTTCTTAGGGTACGATCTTACTAATCACGGAATTAGCATGAGCCGTTCTAAAGTCAGAGCTGTTCTTGAATGGCCTGTGCCTACTACTACTAAGGCCTTACAATACTTTTTGGGTTTTTCAAACTTTTCCAGACGATTCATTCACTCGTTTTCATCCATTTCAGCTCCTTTGACAGCGTTGACCAGCTCTAAACGGGCATTTCAATGGAGTCCGGAGGTGCAACAGTCCTTTGAAGCTCTTAAAGCCACCTTCTCGACTGCTCCAGTACTGCAACATCCAAATCCGCTCTTACCATATCTAGAAGAGGCCGATGCCTCAGGTTCCGCCATTGGAGCAGTACTATCTCAGCGTTGTCCCGATTCAGGTGAAATCCATCCTGTTGTTTTTCATTCACGGAAGTTGACTCAATATGAACAGAACTACCCTATCACAGAAAGAGAGTTGTTGGCCATCAAGGATGCTTTTTCTGAATGGAGACATCATTTGCTGGGTGCGCGTCATCCTGTCACAGTCTTTTCAGGTCATCGGAGTCTTCTTGCGTATGTCTTACCTAGACAGGCTCGCTGGCATCTCTTCTTTTCACAATTTAACTTCACCATTACTTATCGGCCAGCCCGATTCAACACCTGTGCTGACGCTTTGTCACGTTTGTCTTCCAATTCCAGTGGTAAAACCAACAACCACTCTCTCTTGCTACCATGTAGAGTGGTCTGTGGGTGCACTCCTCAACCTCCACTACGCTCCCTGATCTCTGAGTGGGTTTCCTCACATGCAAGGGAGTGTGAGGCTCTCAACCTCGATATAGTGCAGGGTTTGCCCTACATCCAGGGCAGATTGTTTCTACCTCCTGGTGATGCGCGTTTACGTGCACTTGTTTGGTCTCATGATTCGCTGATGGCAGCTCACAACAAAAGACCCTTGACACTTTGCGCCGTTGGGCTTGGTGGTCTTCTATGTCCAGCGACGTAATTGATTATTTGGCCTCCTGTTCAGTATGTTCTCAGTCTAAAATCTCTAGATCTAAACCTGTGGGTTTGTTGCAGCCTCTTCCAGTGCCACATAAACCATGGTATATGGTCTCTATGGATTTTATAGTCGATCTACCCTATGTGGATGGCTTTGATACTATTTGGGTTGTCATCGATTATTTCACTAAAATGGCACTGTTCATTCCATGTTCCGGGCTGCCTTCTGCACCTATATTGGCCTCCATGTTTCTAAAGCATGTTTTCTGATTCTTTGGGCTCCCTTCCATTGTGGTTTCGGACCGCGGCCCTCAGTTTACGTCCCGCTTCTGGAGGGCGTTGACATCGTCTCTTGGTGTTGATGACAGGTTCAGTTCTGCTTATCATCCGCAGACGGATGGGCAAACCGAAAGGGTCAATGCAACTCTTGAGCAATACCTGCGTTGTCTCTGTCTTCATTTCCAGTCATCCCGGTTGGCGAAGTTGCCACCCGCCGAATTCGCCTATAACAACTCGCGACATTCGGCTTCTGGTGTTTCTCCTTTCTTTGCTTTGTATGGCTACTATCCTCGGTCTGGATCCTACACTTCCCATTGAGAACCCAGCTGCACAAGCTTGTATTCGGGATCTCAAATCTGTTCACAAATCTGTTCTGGAACATCTCCTCCGTGCTTAGGTTAAGGCTAAAAAATATGCGGATCAGAATAGGATTCCTGCTCTCAGTTATATAGTGGGTGCAAAAGTTTGGTTGTCTACTCGAAACTTGAAGATCCCTGGAAAACATTTGCTCCTTCCCAAGTTCGTGGGTCTGTATGCCATCACTGAGGTGATTAGTCCGGTTGCTGTGCGGCTTCCTCTGCCCTCATCTTGGAAAGTGCATCAGTTTTTTCATGTTTCCCTGGTCAAGCCTTGCCCGCCTTCTACTCGTTTGCCTGCTCGTCCCCCCCAGATCAGGGTGGATGGCGATGTCGAATACGAGGTGGCGGATATCCTGGATTTCCAGCTGTGCAGGGTCGTCCGTTCTACCTTGTTGATTGGAAGGGGTGCGGCCCGGGGGATAGATCCTGGGAACCATTGGGGAACAACCGATCTCCGGTGCTTTTGCGCCGCTTTCATGCCCGCAAGGGGTTGGAGCTGCCTTTGGGGGTGGATTCTGTCACACATCGGGGTCGGAATGACCCGCGCGACCCCTCAGCACGCCAGGTGAAACAGACCACTTTCAAGGTACCTACCAAAGTCGTGACGCTTCGCCACAGCATCCAACGTTTCTCAGCCCCTTACTTCTCTAGGTGGCGGTTACCTTGGAGATTGGGCTCAGCAACATCAAAGGTATCGACAACCCAGCCTTTGCCTACAACTCTCAGGAAACCTACCTTTTGCGTGTAGTTCCGACTATTCGGAACGTGAACTCTGACGGCCTTAGGGCGCTCCGCCTCTTGGGTATATTAGGCACTGCAGCGGGAAGGACGCTGCTTCTGATTAACATTGCAACCGGTATCCGAAGTCTCATCTTCTGTGCCTTCCCTATCATTGCCTTCCGTGTACCAATTCCTGTGTTTCAATTACGGACTGCCTTGAGACTTCTCAATCCTTCTGCCTACCTGTGTACCAGACCTTTGCCTGCTCTACGGTTTGCTTGCTTCCTGATTCTGTATTGTCCTCTGTCTACCTGTGTACCGGACTTTTGCCTGTCCTACGGATTGTTTGCTTCCTGATTCTGTACTGTCCTTAGCCCGTCTGTGTATCAGATCTTGACTGTTGCCTGTTCACTGGATTGCCTTCCGTTAAATTCTTATCGTACAGAAACTTCTGTCCTGATTTACCTACCACCGCCTTCACCTGGTTTTCCTCACCTTCCCAACTGACTCCAAATACTGGGTACTGTTTCCTTCTTCAATTCTAGTGTTCGTTTGTGGATTCCGACTCCATCCCGTTGTTTTGGATTTACTCCCTCAAGTGTACGCAAGGACGCTTTGCTGATTATACACAAAGACTCGTTTCTGAAAGTGCACACAGGGACGCCTTGCTGAGAAGTGCACCTACCCGTATCTAGTGCGCTCCTTGTGCCTCCCGGGTATAGCATCCCTACTAACCTTCCTGTTTATTGTTTTGTACCTCCGTTGTTTCTAACCTGGATTGATTAGGTTATTTCAATTCCTGTTCTGGTAAGACTTCCTTAACTTTTCTTTATTAATTCCTATCTGAACTATCAAAATAGAAGTTAATATCTTTTCTGTACTTACAGGGGAAATTCCATTTCTGTTCCTTTTCAATTACAAGGGGAGTGGGCGACCCAGGTACTTTCTGTTCTGCTTTTGTGAGGCTTTTCTTGTGGTGATCTTTGCTCTTCTCAAATATTTACCAATTGCCTTTTTTCTTTTTAGCTGGGTCCGTGGCGGAGTGTTCTCCGCTCTCTTTTGGGTGATCGGTCTCTCAGTCTGTAATTTAGTGCAGCTGAGAGGCATATCATCAAAAAGAGCTTATTTCCCTCAACAGAGAGGAGGCTCAGGTGGAGGCTCCATCTCCAGCTCTTCAAGCAACATCCAGTACAACCTTCCTGGTCGCTTGTCCGGATCACTCGCCGGCCGGTGAGTAACAGACTGTGCCATATCTTCAGAAGTCTCACATCTACAGCCATTGCCTTTATGTGGTTTGTCTATTTAAAGACTCTGTGGGAAATAATGCTATGAATCTCCATCAACTCATTTATGTGGGCTTGTGGTGATGGAGTAGTTAGTCCATAAATGGATTCACTACAATAAAGGTTTTACTTTGAAATGTTTACTCAAATTTCTTTGACCCAACTCTAAATGTATTTGTGCATTTGATGCATGTGTTGGTAATCTTAGTAACCTCTTTATATTCATAGTTTCTGTCCTCACCAATTTATCGCAGGGCTCATATCCCCAGAGTGCTGCACCACTGCTTTCTTATTGTAAGCATCCATAGCTGCTGTTACGGTTCTGTTCCCAAGGATGGCACTACATTTGGATACCATTTGACTTGTTCTGGTTAGTCATATACCATTCATCTCTCTGTGCAATTGTAAAATTTCCTGACTTCTGCTATTTTCCTTCTCTTCTGTTCAAAATTCACTTTTTTCACAATGGTACTTTTTGGTGGGCAGATCATTGATTATTGACACTGTATGTATATGTTTGATTACTTTTCCTGGGTTGAGGAAATATAAGGTGAAACAATGGCTTGGATTTGCACCAGGCCCATAATTGTACAATAATTGTGTTTCCTGCATCCCATACACCAGTTAACAGTTAAAAAGCAAGTCTGCAAAGACATGCCACTCCAAAATCCTGTCCAAGAAAAATGTAAACATGTAAAATATGTAAAAGACCAATTCAAAAATCCAGAAAAAAAGATTTGATATAAAACAATAAAATCTAAAAAATATCACAAAACCAGTGTAGAATGGTAAAGAAAGAACCTCCCTAATACAGGGATCGACAAGAGACTATGGAAACAGACTACGTGAGAATATTTAAAGATTCGGAAAATGTGTGTGAATGCCAAAGGGCCCCATGACGAAATTAACAATAACATTCTCCCCAGAAGAAAATACAGGAGAAGAAACAGAACCACCTGACCAGAGGACGGAACAATCTCAAAATCAAAGATCAGAAAAATGTCTGGGGAACAAGGGAGAAGGGGAAAATGGCAACCAAAGTTAGCAACCACAGGTGGTAGAAAGGCACCCAGAGGATCTTGACAACCAACAATCCTCTCTAAAATTCAGTTCTTGGAACACAAGAGGTTTTGCGCATTTGCTAATACCTAATGACGTACACTTGGGTGACTACGATATACTATGCCTCCAAGAGACGTGGTTAAGGGATACACCACAGATGGATGGATATGAATCCTACCTTTCCCCAGCAGCTAAAGGCTCCTCTGGTCGACCTTCGTCAGGTTTACTGACCATGATCCGTGGGAAAAAGGACTTACATGTTGTAAAAATACTAGAATCAAATCTATTCTTCCAAGTATTACTCCTGAACTGGATGGGAACCCATCAAACGACATCATGCATGAAAGAAGAAACCATAATTATAATCAACACTTATTGGAATCCGTTGGTGATGAGTGATGACCAATTCCTGAACCAAGCAATTAACATTCTGGACAAGATAACGGGAGAATGCCAGCTAAAATACTTGATAATATGCAGAGATCTGAATCTAGTATAGCCAAAGATAAACTTGGTAAACTCAGAAGGCACATTAAGATCAAACCCATTGAAGAGAGGAATTAAATGGGCTAGATTAATGAAGGATAGAGATCTTCACAACTTCCACCTTTTGAGAAATGACAACAAATAACTTATTCCAACTTGGGAAAAAGATGGCCTATGTGCCACCTTAGACCACATATTTGTTACACGAGAATTTCTACCACATATTGGAAAATTTCAAGTCAGACGCACTAAAAACAGCGATCATAATCTGCTAGAGTTTACATGGTACTTGCATCTTGAGAAAAGAATGAAAATGACAGCTAAAATTTTAGAATCTAGTGGTAGAAATAGACTTACACTTGATGTTGGAGACACCAAACAGAGATGAATATAGAGTATGAACAATATCTGATACCCTATCAACATCCAACCAAAAAAATATTAAAGAATGGAAGAAATCATATATATGACAAAAGACTGGTTGAAGAGCGAAAAAAAGTACGAAAAGCAAAGCGTACAGCAACAAGAAAAAAAACAAGGAGGACTTTGAAGCAGTGAGAGTCGCGGCAAAACTCTACAAGAACTGGTTAAGATCCTATAGATCACTCTTATACCAAGCAGACGCGGAACAAATGTTAAGCCTGATGAATGGGCGTAAACCGAGAGAGTTTTGGAAGCTGATAAAAGGAACCACAGAGGCGACATCCAATTTACTCCACAATTACGTGGGTGAAGAAAGGTGGGTAATACATTTTACGGAACTCTTTAAAAAACCTGGTGAAGATCCACAAATGGCGTTAGATCAAGGAACGACCAAATGGGATCTCTCATTTGATATAATGACCACCATAACAAAAATTCAGAGATTGAACACCTCAAGGGCTCCAGGACCGAAAGGGTTAACTAATGCCCACCTGAAGCAGGCTCCGGAGGACTGGGCATTATTTATCGACGCAGTACTCAAAAACATCATGAGAACAAAAACAATACCATCTAACTGGACGAAATCTAATATAGTCCCGATATATAAGAATGAGCCTAGAGAAAACCCAAAGAACTATAGACCTATAACTCTTTTGGATGTTATTGGCAAGACCTACGGCTCCATTTTACTAGACCTTTCCCAAACCTGGGCCAATAAGAAAGGAGTTAACGATCCCTTTCAGTCAGGATTTTGTGAAAAATGCTGGGACCTTGGCAAATATTCTATAATCAACATCTTAAAAGGAAGAATAAAGGAAGGCAAACCCAACATGTATAAGGCTTTTATTGACCTGGCTCAAGCCTTTGACCATGTCGATCAAGAGTTGTTATGGGAAAAACTAAAAGTAGAAGATTGACAGAGGAATATCCTGGGGCAAATCCAAGCTCTGCACACAAACACCTCCATGTCAGTAAGAATGAACCAACAAGGAATCCTGTTGGAGCCCATCCAAACAGCAAGAGGGGTCAAACAAGGGTGCCTGCTAGCTCCCACTCTGTGTAACGCTTACTTATGGGACTTCAAACACATGGAAAAGGAAGTAAGGTAATTTCCTCCATCTATGGGAGACTCTAAGATATCATGTCTCCTATATGCAGACTATCTAATTCTTTTAGATCAAACACCAATGGGTCTGCAATGCCAATTGGACAACTTGAGCGTGTACATTAGAAAAAATAACTTGGAAATTAACACAACAAAAACAAAGAGAATGACTTTACAAAGAGAATCGAGGTTGAACAACAACTTTGTCTGGCAGCTAGAGGGTGTAAAAATTGAGATGGTAAATGAGTTCAAATACCTCTGAGTTATTCTGGATAACAATTTTGTGGAAGCAAATATGCAAATATCCCTACTGTATAAAGTCAAAAATTTGACTAGCCAAGCAAAGGCAATAGAAAGAAAATTCTTCCGATACCCGTTGAGTCCAATTCTTCAATTCTATCAAACAAAGGTGGTCCCCTCATTAAGCTATGGAGCAGAAACATTTTTAAAAATCCCAGAAAACACATGGCAAAAACTCAAAAGTTACTTTTGGAGAAATCTTCTAATCCTACCAGCATCCACACCAATGCCATTGATCAGAAGAGAGCTGTGTATTCTGTCATTAAAAGCCATCATTGACAGAAATCAATGAATGCTATTCAGGAAAATAATCCTACCGGGGTTCATAAACATCTTCAGAATTATCAACAAGGAGCTACACAATTCAAATTCCCAAACTACGAAAGTCTGGATAGAAAAAATCCCCAAAAATCTGGAAGAAATAGGATCTTCAGAAGAAGAACTAAAAACGAATCCAACTAAAGTAGCTTCAAAATTGGAAACTTTGGATTGGATAAAAACCTTGGAGAAAGCAGCTGATTACAAACTCACAGCCCATTTACCATCAGCCAGCAAAAAATGGAATTATATCAGACCATATCTGAAGAAATTCCCCAATAAAGAAGTACGTCACATCTTCATGAGAGCGCGCCTCAACATTTTGCCTGCAAATAAGATAAGGGTTATAAGAGGAATTTCAACCAACAATATCTGCTGATTTTGTGAGAAGGTCGACCAGAAGGAAACACTAAGACACTTACTCTTAGATTGTACAGGTCTTGCAAATGAAAGAATTACTCATATGGCCCATCTTTTTAAAGACCACTATCTCTATGTGGAAGAAGAATGGTGGAACCGCCTGATTGAGGGAGAACGACCAAGTGAGGTTATTGCAGTGACATAATTTCATCGGAATATAGATCTATCAAAAACATCTGTTGTTACGGGAGAATAGACCTGAAGTGAATTTGGTTGCTCATTACATGGACGGACGGTGATGCCTTCTACTTTCAGTTAAAGGAGAACAAATATATGACCAACTGAATATAAGGATTCTTCTTCTTTTTCCCTCTTCATTCATCCTTTTCTTTCTTTGCTTTTTTGGGATTCCCACCTTATTTCCTTTGTCTTTTTGATGTTTTATAAATGGAAAAGACATTCAGGACGGGGAACTTGGTTCCAAATTGTAAATAAATGTGTAAGCATTTTAAATCAATAAAAAAAACAAAAAAAACAAAACAAAACAGTATAGTGTGAAGATGAGCTGCAACTTTCTGGCTCTTCTTGGTTGTGTGCTGGTTGAATTGCTCGCCAATTGTCCCAGATAATATTCTTTGATCCTCCACATATCTAGTTCAAAACATACATTTGCCATCAGACTTATCAAACCAAATAACCAATACCACCCTACACTGGCTTTCTGTTTTGGAGTGACATAGCTGCTTAACCATCAGAAACAAAATACCAGACTGGTCTTTTCTTTGTACTGGCTCCATGTTAAGCATGCACTATCAATTAGTGGCAAACTTTAGATACAATGGCTCAATGTAAAACATACAACAGGAATCCATAACAGGTCTATACATTATATTTGTGCAATGTTAAGCATTCAGTGGAGTGGCATACCATAATTATTTTGATTAGCTTTAATTGATAAGCATAACGTTTCCTATTTTTCGTGAAGTGATGTTGCAAATGTTATCACAATTGTTTAGGCCCTTAGCATATCATTAGGTTTATATTTCATGTTTTTTGATGGACATTTTCCAAATCAATAATTGCCTGCTAACTTATAACCCTAAAATGCCAGGCAGAATGCTGCTTCTGCCCACCAGGGCCCTAGGGACTAAACAACATTGATTAAGCAGACTTAAGAAATTACTAACTATGCAGAGATAGAACAAGCAACAAAAGTGATATTACTGATATAAGAAGATGTAATACAGGACAAAATCAATTGAGTGCCCATATAGATACACTTATAAAGGCTGCAGAGAAGAGAATTATAGAAGACAGTTATGAACAAACTGTTTACATCTTGAACAGGAATTCAAGGATTTGCTGACACTTATGTTCAGCCCGGAAGAAGACCCAAAGAGGTTGAAACACGTATAAGCTGAAGACATATATTAAATCCTTATGAGCTTTGTAGTGGATGAGTTATTATTCCAAATGCAATTTTAGTGGGTGTAAAAATATAAATTAATCAAGGGATGTTAAGAGCACAGGTACTTGAGTGACTGCAGGAGAGAGTTGCTGGCTAACTTAACTGTAATTATTAAAAGGTAAGGTTGTACTTGTACCATTTGATTTAAGGACTCAGGGTGGAATGTCACATTGTCAAATGAACAGCACTGTCAAACAAAGGCCACATGTGCAGTTTTGTATGTATTAACGTGTGTAAACCAGTAGTAAGGTAGGATTAACATATATTGTAAGTCACTTATACACCCTTCTGCACTTCATTTTTATAATTTAAATAGCAATTCCCTGTATTTTATAAGTGGTTATAAATTGCCTGGTTCCCCGTTATTTGAAGAATAACTGTAGTATATGAAAATAGGTTGGCATGCTTTTAATCACGCCTTTTGCTAGTGTTTTTAGTTACACACTTTGTGGAACTTAATGTATTTGCTTGCAGGAAGAAGCCAGCCTTAACTGCCCTCTGCAACTCGTTCCTGTGGTAGATTGTAAAATAGACCACTCCAATTGGGAACACAAAGGTGGCGAGGAACAAGCCCTACAACAAACCCAAAAGGCTGTAAACGCAGAAACAGAAAAGTAATTAAGGTTCAGAATTAAATAAATATCAAATTAGCAGAAATCGAATGAAAAACATGATACTGGTGCTACTGGAGTTCTTCTAGAAAGAATGAGGTGAATATAAGCCCACGATTGGTGGACCTCTACTGGAGGTGAAGCAAATGGGATTAAGGGAGACTTTGCAGGTACGAAGGAAGGTGGACAGAAAACAAATCCAGAGTTAATTCCCGCTGTCATACAGCCAAAATGCAAATAATAAAAAAAGAATCTCTGATAAAGAGAAAGTGTGCACCAGAGGAACAGGAAAAAAAAGGTAAACAGGGAAATTTGACTTGCTGAATGCGCATCTGGGCATGGGCAATTCCAATACTATGAGGCGTGGCCAGACTGCAAGAGGAAAGCTCATTGTGTCAGCCTTCCCTCATTATCTCCCTGAGACTGCATGGGGGGAAATGTTATGGTGGCTGTACAATGGAGCAGGGGTCCTAGTAAAGAAGTTCTAGTAGAAGAAGAACTTTCAAAACAACCCTGTCATTGTGCATGGACACAAAGGGCCAGATTTGCAAAAGCTTTTTTGAATGGGAAATCCCCATTGAAAAAGGCTTTGCAAGTTAGGCCCCAAATGTATAATTTACAGGTGAAGGGGACTTCTTATGGGATGTTGAGGGAAGGCTTGTGAGACAGATGAGATGGTAGGCGGGGTAATGCCCACAGATATATATACAAGTATACCAAATGGCAGGTAGAAGAGAATATAACTCTGGAAAGCATAGGTACAATAATGATTCAGGTGTGCTTATACAGACCCCTCAAGATATGGGTATTCAAGAATTCATTTACCATGCTACTTTGAGGTATTGATGTGAACATAAATTGGTTTCACACATCAACAGAAAGGATCATGCTAAGAGGACCAGTGGCATAAGTGGGGAGCGAAATAATCCAACTGAAGCATTGATGTGATTGATCAGGCTCTTTGGCTAATCAGGAAATAAATACTTACCCTTAAAGTAAATCCCAAGCTGTCACAATTATTGGGTGGTTGGTAGAATAGCACACCCTCAAAAGGACACTTCACTCGAAAGTCCCGGAAATGACATATAATAGACTTTTCCCACAAGAGTGCGGCCTGCAGGATAGTAAATCACCTGATACGCCAGGAGCTTGAGTGAAAAGGCAGGAGCAGCAACAACAGAGCTAAGGGAACACAAACAGTTCAGAACAGCAGCCCATTATGCCGGACCTTTATTATCACTACCCTCAATTTCCCATTCTTACCTGCTGAGTGAAAGAGAAGGCCAGAAAATTACCTGGTGCCAAAAGGAATCTGACTGGGGTTTTTGAAGTCTTGTTGATGCTATAGAATCCCAAAATATGTGTAGAACCACCTAACCCGAAAGGCACAAGGGCACACACTAATGCAGAGTCCAACGCAAATCCTGTGGTAATCAGCAGAGCGTCCACAAGTAATCAGCAGAGCATCCACAAGTAATCCATAAGGAAAGAAATATAATCCACAAGTGACCAATGATGTAATCAGGAGAGCGTCCAGGAGGTCACCAGGAGGTCACCTGCTGTACAGGGTAGTATTCCTTGTGGGTGTAGCAAACGTTCTTGAAGGGTGGAGAAAAAAGAAG
Organism: Ambystoma mexicanum; assembly: GCF_040938575.1. Taxonomy (NCBI): domain Eukaryota; kingdom Metazoa; phylum Chordata; class Amphibia; order Caudata; family Ambystomatidae; genus Ambystoma; species Ambystoma mexicanum. The sequence goes on along the minus strand of NC_090936.1, from coordinate 218,857,439 downwards.
AAAAATAAAATCCCTATAGAATGAGGCAAGACGTGTTAGCAAGAGGATAGAACAAGGGAAGTTATAAGCACGGGAATGGAATGCTAGTCAGATGAGTGTTGAACGCCTGAAAGTGAGCGTTGACACACGGAACGGAAGCAAGAAGCCAATAACGTAATACAGTAGGACTGAGCAGGAGGAAAGCTGTAGTTACGATAGCCAAGCGTTCGGTAACCAGGGGAACCAGCGTAAGGAATCAAGCGTTGGAGATCAAAGGGGTAATTCTTGTATGCAGAAATCCGTATTGCAGGCAGTGTCTTAAAGCCGGAATCACATCAAAGAAACAAGATATATCGCACTCGGAAACTAAGTGGCAAGAACTCAGTTAAGGAGCACTCGGGCCGCGGCTTGAAAGGTATTAAATGGTAAAGCCACGTGAGGACGCGTAAGCACGCTATGTGCTCATCACGAGATCTCTATGGACGAGGATTGCTTGGAATTGTGGTCCTTTCACGAGCACGGATCGTGTGGCGCTGAGGACGCCAGGGCAGCCTCCAGGTTCTATGAGGTATGCCCAGGCATCACCACACAGGACCCCGAGGCATGACATAAGCTGATTTATAAATAAGACATCAAATCATGATAGGTCAAACTTATAAAGATATCCCTCCTCGTGCTACAATGACACATGAGTCTAGTACAGCAAATACAGTGGACACAATGGGCCTCATTCCGAGTATGGCGGTAAGGGATAGCGCCACAGGTAACGAGACCGGTGGCGGTGATCCCTTACCGCCATACTCCGAGTTCCCTTTGCGCCCTCGCACTTAACGCCTGCTTTGAGCAGGTGTTAAAGTCGAGGGCGCAAAGGGGCCTCCAAGCCAATAACGGTGACCGTAATGAACGGTCACCATTATTTGCATCTTCCCCATTCCCATTGAGCCCTATGGGGGCACATTTGGGAATGGGGAACAGCCTTGGTGAATGGGAAATTACCGCCCCGCCAACCTTGGAATGGGGTGGTAATTCCGCCATCCACCAAGGCGCTGCCGGTCCGGGTACGGCGTCAACCAAGGCGTTAATAGCGCCATTGGTTAGCGCCGTACTCAGAATGAGGCCCAATGTGATTGTGCTATGAATTTAGGGCATAAAGAGGAGGTGTGGCTTAAAAAGTTAGATTTTTTTCGAAATAAAAAATGCTGATTTAGAAAGACCGCTCTGTGACCGCTCAGAGCGGGCACACCTCTGGACACACATGAGTGCATGCAGGGACGGGGGTGGAGACGGAAGTTGTTACAGTACATTAAGTGTTTATGTGCCTTTATTTCTCTGTGTATGATGTGGGGTAATGTTTGTTGTGTGAAGGGAAGGGGGCTTAGGAGAAGGTAATTGAAAGTGTGTTTGTCTGGATCAGTGTTTGTTCTACGGAAGTGACAGGGCGGGTAGACGAGTAAGTGTGTGTGTGTGTGTGTGTGTGTGAGAGAGAGTTTGTGTTTGTAAGTGTTTCTGTCTGTGAGGAGGGGATTGGGTAGGAATTGTTATGGCAGGAGGATGCAGAGGAGTTAAGATGGGTTCAGGTGGTGAAATCCCACAATGTTAAACGTGACGGTTGGCAGGGGATTGGTTTTCAGGGACAGTGAAAAGTGATAATAGTGAATATTAAAGGCTGCACCAAATCGACTGAATAAAATGTGTCTTATTTGCAGTCAGTCTTTAATATCTGAGAATATCACATAGAGCCAAACAAAAAAAACGTTTAACCCCTTCACTTATCTTATTTACAATCTATTACTGAATCTGATGTGAGACAAGGACGTTGGAATAATGGGAGCCACTGGTTACATCAAACTTCATATCTGGAGATAAAACTTCACCTTTTTAGGGACCCTATTGTGTTATGTTATGCTATGGATATATGTGTTGTTATGTTATGTTTCAAGGCTTTTATACTGCACCAAATCACCACTGTAGTGGTCTTGTAGTGGATTGTCTGGAGGTTGGGGTATTGTACCCTCCTCCCCCATTTGGGGTATCCATACCTTAGTCCGCAGAGGAAAAGCAATAGAGCAAAGAATAGAGAACTGGAAAGTTGCTGAAATTGCAAAGACTAAAGATCACTATTGTAGACGGAATGGTGTTCTGTAAGCAGGCCAGGCATCAAATGAGTTGTCTATGCAAGGCAATTTAGAGGAGCAATCATTTGTTAATAATAGCAGCGGTCTTTGCCCCATGGAAACTTGTAAAAGGTAATCCTTGGTAAATAAGCCTTCATTTAAGTAGGCAGATGGAAGACATCTTGAGCCCATCACGCATCCAAACTACAGAACATAAAGGGAGGCCTGTTAAGCAGGAGGATCTGATGTGGCCTGATCTAGAGGAGACTGTGTGAACGGTGAATGTAGGTGGAGACTGAAATGGTAGGATGGACCTGTGGATGCATTCTCGGTTAAGTTGAATGCGTAGTGCTCAGAAGGAGGGAGGCCTAGTGTTATACTCTAATGTACTGACAGAACATGCCATCATCGCCCAGCTCAGGGTTGCTGTGCTGGGGCAATATGTTTTACATGCCTGTACAAGCTAAGAATATGGCATGCGTGTTGCTCAAATAGTTCTTTATTTCATACCAAGGCCACCTCACAGCACTGAGGAGCGAAAAGGGACTCTTTCAGCAATCAATATAGATACCAGAAACCTAACACACATTTCTACAGAGCCTCTTAGCCAAGGCAGCCACTTCTATAGTAGGGAGAAATGGGTGACCCTGTGGACACTTCCAGCTTATATGGCTTTCAATATAAAGGTTGCCTGCTGAGAGTAAAGCCCTGAGGATGCTGTCAAATCAGTTGTAGGGCCATGCCAGCAAACCTTTGAGGAGTCTGGTTGCCTTGTGGAGACTTGGCCCCTCGCGGAGGTTGCCGGGCTCTTCTGGGAATAGTGTGCACAGACACCACTCCTTTCCACCCACCAATCTAGTGCCATGCTTGCCTTGTTAGATTAGAATAGATGGCAGTAGTTAAAACGAAAGATGATCTTTATAAGTAATTCAAAGTATTGACCATGTTTTGCTAAATTAAATACTAGGAGGTATAGATCATGACTTTTGATTGTAATTTGTGATTTGTTCTATTATTCATAATAAACATTGTGCTCTTGACCTGAGGAAAATACAGTCCTCAAAATGGTCAGTCCTTCCTTTGCATAAGGTATTTGCAGTTATTAGGCACTTGAAGTCAGGATATGGATAAGTATGTGTTATAAGCACTTCAGAATTGTTCACACAAGTTAAAGCATCTGCTATATTATTGTGAAGTGTTGTCTTGAATGGTGTTGGGTTGCTTGATAATTGTTTGTGAATTATAGATTGAATGTTTAATGACAAATCAATGAAAAAGTTAATTATACCTATTTCTGTAATAATGTTTTTAAAGAACAATGTGTTTATCGTCTTCGTGTATTTTGTATTACTTCTGATTTATTCTTGTAAATTACTTTGTTAATTGATCTCTTTCATCTCTGAGAACTGACATATCCTTCTGGTCCTTCTGCAAAAGCCTTAACACCCTGCTGTTCAAACAAGATGCAACCTAACTGTCACTTAGTTTAGGATCCCTCACCTAGCACAAAATTCCACATGTAGAAACAAGGAACTCATTTTAGTCTTGCAACAAATTAGGGCCTGCCTATCTGTGTAATCTATGCAAATTGTGTAAAGTGTCTAAACCCTATAAATAATATATGATATTGTATGATAAGAATGTAAGTTAAGATGGTAACCCTCACCTCTGTATTGCATCCTGCCTCTGTACGTTTTTGTGAATTAAGCTAAATTGTTATGACTGTAACCAATCTCGTAAGATTAAGCGCCTAGATACCTATCGGTTTTTATGCGCTATATAAATGTTCAAATAAATAAATAAATACATACAGAAGTAGTGTTTCTTTGATGAAGAATAGTTTGTATAGAAACCACCCATTTCCAACCACCAGTCTTGTGCTGTGATTTCCAAGTTAGATTAGAATAGATGGCAGTAGATTAACTGGAACATGGTCTATATAAGTTATTCAAGGTGTTGACCATGTTTTGCTAAATTAAACATGTGGAAGTATAGATTGTGATGGTTTTGATTGTAATTTGTGATTTGTTCTATTATTCATGATAAACATTGTGCTCTTCACCTGAGGAAAGTAAGGTCATCAAAATGGGCAGTCCTTCGTCAAAACTAGCATAAGGTATTTGCAGTTTTTAGGCACTTTAAGTGAGCATATGGCTGAGGATGTGCTATAAGCACTTCTGAATTTTGCACATGAGATAAAGCATCTGGTATATTATTGTGAAGTGTTGTCTTGAATGGTGTTGTGTTGTTTAATATTGTTTGTGAGTTATAATTTGAATGTTTAATTGACACACCAATGAAAAAGTCAATTATACATATTTGTGTAATAATTGTATGTTTTTGAAAAACAATGGCCCTCATTACGACCCAGGCGGTAAGGGGTTTACGCCGGCGTAAACTTCGCCGACCCTTACCGCCTGAGTACGAGTTCCCGTAGCGCCATGGTGATTTTAACGCCTGCTTTTAGCAGGCGTTAAAATCCATGGCGCTAAGGGACCTTGTTGTTAATTACGCCACCGTAATTTACGGTGGCGTAATTAACGCCTTCCCCACTCCCATTATGCCCTATGGGGCAAAAATGGGAATGGGGAAGGGTAAATGGGGATTGGGGACTTACCGCCCCGCCAAGGTCGGAATGGGGCGGTAAGTCCGCCAACCACCATGGCGGAGTTGGCAATTTAGCGCCATGGACCATGGTGCAAATAGCACCATGGTTCTCCGCCAAGGTCGTAATGAGGGCCAATGTGTTTACCTTCTTCGTGTGTTTTGTATTACTTTTGATTTACTCTCGTTCTTATAAGTGACTTTGATAAGTCATCTCATTCAAAAGAAGTTTCTTTTATGAAGAATAGTCTGTATAGAAACCACCCCTTTCCAACCACAAGTCTTGTGCTGTAATTGCCAAGTTAGATTAGAATAGATGGCAGTATTTATAACAGAACATGGTCTATATAAGTAATTCAAGGTATTGACTATGTTATTCTAAATTAAAAACGTGGAGGTATAGATTGCAATGATTTTGATTGTAATTTGTGATTTGTTCTATTATTCATAATAAACATTGTGCTCTTACCCTGTGTAAGATAAGGTCATCAAATTGATCAGGCCTAAGTTAAAGGTAGCATAATGTATTTGCAGTTTTTAGGCACTTTAAATCAGTATATGGCTGAGGATATGTTCTAAGCACTTCAGAATTGTTCACACAAGTTAAAACATCTGGTATTTTATTGTGAAGTTTAGTCTTCAATGATGATAGGTTGTTTGATCCGTGTTTGCGAATTGTAAATGTTTAATGCTGCATTAATGAAATTCTGAATTATAAATATTTGTGTAATGAGTATATTTTTTCGAAAAACAATGTATATACCTTCTTTCTGACTCTCACGGTCTAATTTTAAGGAATACGTGCTGAAGGAAATATAATCTTGTGGTGTGACTTAATTTGTGACTGATGATAGATTGTTTCACTTGTTCCTTTACCTGCAGGCGTAGATACGTGAGAAGATAAGAGTCAACTCATGCCATATATAGCTTTCAGTTTCGTCATGGGGAGTCAATTGATATCCATCCTGGTGAAGGCCTAGTCAAATTGAGGGGTGGTGAAGATAGAACCCCTCTCACAAGTGGCCGAAACACACGTCTGTGGACATTGTTCTGTTTGTTTAATACACAGTGCATTAAGGAAAAGATATGCAGGTCTGAGACAGAACACATGACCTTTGAAAGTTAGTTTAGATTGTCATGTGTCTGCCACTGTCATTTGACCAGAAGAAAATATTGTAGTAGGGTATGAATATTGTCCAGATGAAAGGCATTCAGGTGACAAGTCCAGACAAGTGTCTGTGTAATAAGAAAAGTGAATTTGTTGTTAAGTTTAATATTTCTGTTTTAAGCTGTTTTCTGAGTCACTTTTACTAACCCCATCACCCATTTTTGGGAAAAGTAGCCCACTGAGAGTGGACCTGAAACTGTCTTTTCGTCCTATTGAGCTTTTTAAAATGTTTTTTATATAATAAAAACATGTATTTATTTTACTGTAAACCATTCAGCACGGTAATGTTTATGCAGGTTGAACTTTTCCGAACAGAGTGTGACTGAGTAACAATGATGATTAATGGCTGGTCAGAGTCACAAAAAACATGTGTCTTCCACAGGTGTTTTTTTTTCTACGCATATATTGAGCCAGCTGTGCAGTAAAAATGCCCCTGGACAAAGGGCGGCAGTTTTATGTACGTGTGATTTTGGAGAACCTAAAACTTGGTTTCTTGCAAGTAGCAGTGGTTGCTACTGGATACATATGACTGTGTCTAGTGGTCATACAGTCTGCATTGTGTTACTTTCTCACATTAAATGGCAATGGATGAATAATGTTACCTCTAAATCCAGTGTGTGATGGGGTCAGTTAAAAGTGTGTTAGTATCAGTAGGGGTTTAGGGAGTCTTACCCTTGAAGTCTATGTATCTTATAGAATACTTATCAACTAGATTACATTATTAATAATGTTCCTCATTATTAATAATGATTTAGTTGGAGCCTATTTCTCTGAAATCTGCACTGGAGCAAATGGGTACTGGCCGAGAGTTTGAGCATCCCACTTGTGCGCCTCTCCTTCAGGCCTAATTCTAAAAGCCTAAAACTGGTGCACAACTGGAGCATCTTTGAGGAACTCCTGTGCAGATGTTATCACCAACCATGGGCTCAAGGGCATCTCAGAGCGATCCAGCCACCTTCATGTACTGCAGTTTTAGGCTTTGAGAGTAAGGTATATGGTAGCATGTGCAAATCAGAGATGACCACAGGTATCTCGCAACTTGCTCCAGTGAAAATCTTTACGAACCAGGCCCTTGCACTTTAAATAGTTTTGTGTTACGACTGTTTAGTTGATTGTATTTTGGCGTTTGGATTCCTGTTGGGATCAAATGGACACCAAGACCAAGCCCCCTCATCTGCTTTTTATTTTCTTATGAAAACTATGGGCCTCATTACGAGTCCGCCGGTCTGGACTTAACATTTCCGGTATGACCATACCGGCGCTGTTTCCGCAATCACCACATTCTGACCTACGAATCCAGAAATACCACCACCATAAACCACAACTGCAGAGTTAAGGCATATGTAAACTTCGTCGGCAGGGAAACCCCCAGTCACCGGCAATACATAACACCGTGCGCATTACGAGTATCACGGACATGCAAACACCGCCCAAAATTTGCGTAAAAACCATGAAGACGGTGGCAGTATCGCCATCACTGCAAACATGATGTTAAACAGTGCCTGGTGAGCTGAATCAGGCCACAGGTGCACCAAATGAGCCCAGCTGGACCAAGCAGGCCACTGGGAGCTTACAAAAGGCCCACACCCAGGCCAACTTCAAACACAACCATGCAGGCAGCAGCTCTAGCAGCATTGGGACTGGGGCTATTGAACCAACAGGCAGCACTGCACATGGTGGCAGTAATGGTACAGAGGAGGATGAGGGGGAGGCGGAGGAGGCGCAGGCGGCAGTTAACAAACCCTGTAACCATGCCAAACCCAAATGTGCAGCCGGCACAACCCTGCAGACAGCCTGCAATACCCTGCATCAGGGCCTCACCCTGGAACCTGACCCCAGGACAGATCCACACATTATACCGGCTGGACAGTCCAACAATCATGTACATCAGCACCATAATAGAGGATGACATCAGCAGACACATTGACATTTCCACCGCCACCCCCCCTCCTGAAGGTGGTGTTGGTACTGCATTTTCTTGGCACCGGAACTTATCAGCACACAGTTGGTGAGCTGCACGGGCTCTCACAACCCTGTTTTTCAAAAATATTGGGACAGGTACTGGATGTCCTGTTGCGTCATGTGTCGTAACACATCGCCCTATCCCATACCCTTGCCCAGGTCATTGCCACGAAGTTGGCCTTTCATGCCATTGCGGCCATGCCAAATTGCATAGGTGCAGTGGACTGCACCCACACAGAGCTGACCGTACCATATGCAATCGTGATGGTGTACCGCACTAGGAAAAGGAAACTGTACCACTCACAGAATGTACAGATGGTATGTGATGCCGGACTAGTCATAACACATTGCTGCGCACGTTTCCCGGGCTCAACACATGACTCAATGGTCCTGCGGAATTCGACATTGCCATGGTACATGGAAGGCTACGCTGGACAAAGCACATGTCTATTGGGTGAGTACAACTGCCAATGCACACGCCCTGTGGAAGGAGGGTGTGTGTCCAGGGCAATGACATATGTGAATGGACTACTACAACTGCACATGCAGCACCCCCCCTGCCCATGTAATGGACAGTCAGCACAACCCAATCATCACAAAGCTACACACCCTGCCAAATGAGATACACAACCAATACTACCACAAGCCCATACAATTTGAGCCATTCAATGCATCCACCCACACTATGCACCACTGCCCCCCCAAAGCACATGATGCCTGTACAGGAGACATCCTGCATCGACCACATCATCACAGTCAATTGATTGACTCTGCCATGTGTGCACATCACTGCACAATGCCATACTTACCAATCACTATTGTCCGCAAGGGCAACTACATATGCACAGGAAGTCATTGGTCAATGTACAAATGCCAACGTTGACTACAATGACCCAGCAATGGTAATCACCCACCGGTCCAAACACTGCTAGGCACATATGGATGACTGAATGATGACAAAAAATTGAACTGCATCTGATCAAGACATGATACCACAAACACTGACATGTTCCTCACATTTGCTTCCCATGTGGGTGATGCTGGATATGCACTGACGCCATGGGTGATGATGCCTGTACGGAGGCCAAGGGACAGGCATGATGAGGCGTACAACAGGCACACGTCCGCACACGTTAGCAGGATTGAGAGGACATTTGGCCTACTGAAGGCCAGGTTCCGCTGCTTGAACAGATCTGGAGGATCACTGCTCTACAGCCCAGTGAAGACGGGTAAAATTACGCTTGTGTGCCATGCTGCGCAATCTGTGCATGCGCAGGAACATTCCACTGCTCCCAAACACAGAGGATGATGATGGAGCTGAAGATGGGGATGGGGATGGAGATGGGATGGCTCCACCTCCTCCCGGGGCTGCACAGGATGGCCAACAAGCACGGATACACTCATTTACATTTACTTTTGAAAGACTGCACATTGACGGCATTGCATGGATATGACGATGCCAGTTAATATATGAATTGACTGCAAATTAAATGATGGATGTCCACTCATTAATGATTTTCTCAAAGATGATATATTTTAAACAAAACAGGGAAGAAGGTGCATTGGGTAGGGAAGCTGTACACTCGTGCCCACCCACCACCCAAACGTACCATCCCACAACCAGGCCCCAAAATACTAACCCCCTAATGGACCTACCCCACCACCCAAACATACCGACCCCCAACTAGGCCCCAAAATACTAACCCCCTAATGGACCTCCCCCACCACCCAAATGTACCCACCCCATTACACCCTTTTTGTCCATGTATGTGCCCTGCACTGCCAAACACACATGGCATTATTTGCGTGTGCGCTTCTGCACATGGGCATCCTTGCCTGAGGGACCTGTCAGGCGACTTCAGCGCCTCCGTGGGCTGGCAGTGGTGGAGCTAGATGGGGTGGTGCTTGTGGACGGCACTGTTGGTGTCAGTGTTGGCATATGTCCCAGATACGCCTGCTGGGTAAACAACATGGACTCCGCTATGGTGGATGTGTTGTTGTTGCCCTCCCGGACATAGCGTGCCAAGGTCACAATGGTGGTGGCAAACCGTCCAATGGCCCTGGACATCCGACACACAGATGTAGTATAACTCTCCCTCTGCAGCCTGGCCTCCTCCAGCTGCCTTTCAACTAGCTGGGTAAGGGTGGCCTGCTGATCCTCCATCCGCTGCATACGGGCATTCAGCTCAGCCATGGAGGGGGTTGGCAACCTCATGGGACTATGCAGTGATGGGGGGCTGAACTAGAGGTCTTGGAGGGATGAAAGGTCATCCAGGTTGGGCTCCTCCCCCTGTGGCCCTACATCAGCCTGCAGGGCTGGGGCACTGTTCTCACTGCCTGCAGCCTCCTCCGCAGTGCAGACATTCTCACGGATGGGATCTGTGGGCATGATGGGTGGGCGTGGCACTTGTGTGGCAGCAGGCAGCATGGGGATGGTGGTGTTGGCTGGTGCATCCGTTCCAGATGCAGCTTGTGGCTGAGTTGCAGAGCAGCTTGCCTCATCATCCTGGGCAGGGGTGCTGGGTTGTACACGTGCAGGTGCACATTGCCTCGTCTGTTGGGCATTGTCGCTGTCACTTGAAATGGCTGTGGGGACACAGAGGGCATGCTATTAGTTGTGTGCTGGTACCTGATGGGTCCATCACATGAATCAGACAGGTCGATCAGTGAAAATTTGCATTAACAGGTATATGACTGTGGATGGCCATGTATTGTGGGGGTGTTGTTTCTCGTCTGGGTCTTGAATGGGTCCTTTGGGGCACTCCTGCACTGACAGGGGGGAGGGGGTTTGTGAATGGGTCCATTGGGGCACTCCTGCGCTGACTGCAGGGGGGGGTTGTGTATGGGTCCTTTGGGGGCACTCCTGCACTGACTGGGGGGGTTGTCAATGGGTCCTTTGGGGCACTCCTGCACTGACTGGGGGGAGGGGTTATGAATGGGTCCTTTGGGGGCACTCCTGCACTGACTGGGGGGAGGGGTTATGAATGGGTCCTTTGGGGCACTCCTGGGCTCAACAAGTACTCATGGCATTGTAATGTGCGCACTTACCAGCATCTGCAGGTGGGCTCACTCCTGCCTCTGCATCGCCAATTCCATGTATTGCCTAAAGGTGGAGGACACAGCTGCAGCGCTCCTCCCATGTCTGCAGTTTTAGTGGTGAAGCAGGCCTTCCACCTGTGCCACTATTGCGCTGCCGGTGCAGCAATTAGGTTTTGCACCCTCAGTCTGAGGTTGTCCCACCTCTTGTGGCAGTCCTTGATGCTGCGTGTAGTGACACCCACAGCTGTGAACTTGCCTGCAGCTTCTGCCCACACCTCCTTTCTACGCTGCTGGGTTGCACAGCATTGGTCAGCGCTGAACAGCATTTCTGCATGCTGCACAATGTGGTCCACTAGTACAGTCAGCTCTGCCTCGCTGAAGCGCTGTTTACGCTGTCTCTGTGCAGGGATCCTGGCTGCCATGGTGTTGGTCTTTTTTTCTTTTTTTTTTTTTGATTTGGCTGAAAAAAGCCTTTACAAAAAAATAAATAAACAATTAACAACAACTGACAACAAGCATTACAAAATGCACATATTTATTTCAAAAGTAAAGTAAATTATTTTCTTTAAAAACCCTGCCATTTTCAGATGTAATTTCGATGATCTAAATTATATTGGTCCTTTTTCCCAAAATAAACCAGTTTAAATAACTATATCACAGTTGATTAACACCTGTATAGCAGCCGAAGATAATGCAGCATTTGTACCAGAAATAAGTCTTTCCCACAAAAAGTCTGATATAATATCTTCTTCTCTGCGCAAAAAAGTTCCTAAATAGTTTTAAACGATGTATCCAAGAGCCTTCACAATCCATAAGCAGATGTTTTAGTGTTTGCTTGGCATGGTTTATGCAGACAGAACACAATTTCTTGGCTTTATCCCCTTGATTTCGTATCTCTAGAATTGCCCCACAGTGGATTAAATTTAATCTCATTCTGAGGAAATTCATACGAGACTTTCTATCATGGAATTTCAATAAATAGCCTGATAAACACCCTAGTTTATTCTCCCCCTCAAAAGGGCACTTTGTACTGGGTCCAATCCAACGGTTTCTATTATTTCAATCCAGTCCAACAATTCCAGTTTTTTTTTTAGATGGAGTGGATTTTGAATCAAGGTTTCTACTTCAATGTCTATTTTTTCCAAAGCTTTCATAACTTTTTCCCTAAGCAGGTTCAAGAGTGATGATGTACCCTGTGATTGTAATACCCTGAGATCTCCATATAGGGAGGTATTTTTCCCCATGATTATCTCTCGAAACAGGGAAATCAGTTTCCAATCTGCCATACACTTCAATGACTTTAAGCCCAGTTCGAATCTCAGGCTTTTTATAGATGTACAATTTGGGAGGCTCAATGCTCTTCTCCAAAGTCGGCCATCAAACATTTCCTAATTTGTTACCCAGAGACCTGGTTTGGCTTCCAGTCCATAGAGTAACACTGGTACTACTTTTGCCAGATAATATTTTACCAATGGTAGGATTGAACATGTACAGAATTTATAGTTCAATTTGACCATTTGGGAACCGGCTTGAGTTACCTTGTCCATAACCTCAGAGTGTGTTTTATATTGCGCTGGATAAGCATGTATGTTGTACCCCAACTATTATATCACTTCCACCACTCTGATGCCTTTGCCCCCCAGTTTCCAGTTCTTCCATATGGTTTTTGTTGATGGATGTTTGAAGATTAGAATATTTGATTTGGCTGGGTTTATAGGTTAATCTGTTTATTTCAACATACTCACTGAGTCTTGTTAACAGCCGTTGCAAACCAATTGCTGTTCTGTCGAGAAGCACTATGTCATCTGTGTAGGCCAGCCAACAGATCTTTCTCCCATTTAAAGTCGGACTGACCAACGCAGATGATTCTAGAAACATTCCCATATCTGCCAAAAACAAATTAAAGAACAGGGGTGCTCCTAGGCACCCTTGTCTAACTCCCCTGTTTATATCTATAAGTTGTGACAGATGTCCCATTTCATCTAGGCGAACTCTTAGATTTGTGGCTCTATGCAGTTCCACCAAGATTGATAATAATGTTTCTGGCATTCCCCACTTTCGCAGTTTATGCCAAAGTAGTGCTCGTTCGACCTGGTCAAATGCACTTGATAAGTCGATCCATGCTCCATACAGTGGAGGCGCGTTTTTACTCCCTTTTTGTTCATTCAAGATGTTTAAGATTAGACCATTAACTGATGTCGAGAGTCCCTTCCAAAATCCTGTTTGAAAATCTTCTACCCATTTCGAGACATGGTTTAATAGAAGTCTCATAAATATTTTACTTTCGATGTCGAGCAGTGCTATTGGCCTGTAATTTGCAGCTGCCCGACGATCGCCTTTTTTAAAGAAGGGTATTACCAGTGCTGTTTTCCAAGAAATTGGAAATGCTCGTTTTTTGAGGATTTCCCTAAACAGACATGATAATATTTTTTACCATAGTTTCGGTTCTCCTCTAAGTGTCTGATAGGTCAAGCCGTTTAATCCAGAGGCCTTAGATGTAGATGAATTAATTATAATTTCATACATTTCTTCCTCTTTAATATTCAATTTCCAGGGAGTATTTGGTGTTGTCAAAAAGAGGCAGGTGCTCTGACTCTTATAGGTCTCTGTGAAGTAATCGACCCAGTTTTTTTCAGAAACCAAGTTACAAAGGGAGTTAACTGTTTTCTCCTCAAATTGACATAATCCCAAAAGTTTTTGCTGTTATTTTCTCTTAGTATTTTAAGGACATGTTCCCCATCTATTGGCATCCGAATTTCCCTTTGAGAGATTGACCATGATTTATCATTTGTTTTATCTTTTTTAATTCTATTTGTAGTTGCTCTACTGAATACCCTACTTTTTTAATTTCTCGCAATGCTTTCCTACGCTCTCTTTTTCTCCTTTGTGTTATTTCATCAAAGGCATGAAGATGTTTTTGCTTTTATCTCCCTGCTGAGTCTTCAGGTGCTAATGTTGCCCATATAAATGTATTAAAACTATTCGGATCACATTCTGGTTCCCAGATAAACTCGGGGATCTCTTTTAATCGCTTGTTAAGCTTGGATCCCCCATTTTTGTATTTCCTGGCTCTGATTTTTCCATTTTTTCCTTCTAAATTCTGAGTTTCTCTTTCTGTTCTTATTCCTAGAATGTTTTGGAATGTTAACTCAAGTCTGGTATGGTCACTGCCCCCATCCTGTTTTAAAGTAAGGACGGAGGGTAGGACATGTAAGTTTTTAGAGACAAAAATGAAATCTTAAGCAGAAGAAGACTTCCCTCTATGCCATGTTATATATGTTCCTAGCTCGTTCTCTTACGAGCAATTCACCATTCTAAGGTCCCAGCATTCCATAAATTCCTGCCACAATCTACCCCTACTTGTCATCCCAGCCTTTGATTGTTTTCTCTCACATTTTTGTAAATCCAGACAATTTGTATTAAAGTCTCCTGCCAAGATGATATTCCTGGAGACTGAGTCCACCTTCACTGCTTCCAATAGTAGGCCCAAACTTCCCAAGAAGATGTCCAGTTTTGAACTAGTGGGGTTCCAGTAGATGTTTATCAAAACCCAAGTTGAGGGTTTCCCTTGTAGGTTTACGTTTGCTCTACATGCTTGAAAACCCAAGGTATTTTCCCAATTTCTACTATATTTTTGAATATCTGATTTTTCAATTCTATTAGCAAACTCCCCGACGGTCGCCCTAATGATTTTTGTGATGCTGGTAGGCAGAGAACTGTATATCCTTCGATATTCAATGGGTTCACCAACCAGGTTTCTTGTAATAGAACAGCGTCTCCCAAATTAAAAAGATGTGCCCTCATCTCTTTTGTTCTTATTGCACTGGAGCCCCGCGAGTTCCAACTGAACACATTTAAGTCATCTTTTCTAAAGTTGCTGTGTTCCCAGTCCTAGTTTCTGCAGTACTTGGGTAAGGATTTCTGGTAGAAGTGTGAGGGTATTTTCTTTTGTTTTTATTTCCATCTTGTTGGTTCCCTCTTTCATCAACTTCTGTTCATTTCTGATATCTCTTCCCTTGTTTATTGATGATGAGGCGTTCTGTTGTTTGCTAGTAATATTGTTTTCCGAGTCATTACATGAAACTTCCAATCCGTAGGATTCTAGAGCCACTGATTCTTGTAACATGATTATTTTCGCATTCTCTGAGGTAAATACCAGTTCCACCAAGAAGCGATCTTGTGACATTGGAAATTTGACACTTTCTATGTCTTCTGATGATAGACAATGAAGGTTTTTCACTTTCTTCATCAAGCTCAGGGTTACTGCCCTGCTCAACAATTTATGAAGCCCTGTATTAGAACGTAGTCTCAGCCAGACTCTTTGGATGGTATGATTTTTTGAGTTGTTTTGCTTCAAACATTCGCTGGTGTTCAAATGGGTCTGTGGTATGAAACAGGAATCATCTTGCTTTTCTGAGCAGTTGAATTTAATCGACTTTCCCTCCCCATTTCAAATGTTGTTTTCTAATAAAAGATTTGGTTTTATTTCATTAGAAGATGTAGGGATATTCGCATTTAACGGGGAAGCACTCGATTCCTTACCGATCTTTGTTTTTTTACTTTCGAAGATGGAAGTGATTTTTATATTACAATCGCCTTTTGCCATTGCGATATTCACCGGACAAGTACTCTTTTTACCAGGATGAAGTCCTTTTTTCAAGAAGATTGGAGCCCATTTAACTGCAACATTTTTTTGAGAGGCTCCATTTTCCTCTACCTTGTTCTCGGTTTGCAGACCAATGCTTACCTTTGTAATTGCTATGGTTCCTTCAGATTTTTTGCAGTTTCCTGTTTTATTTTTTCCAGAGTTACTTTTAGTTTGTTTCTGATTTTCCTTCTCTTGACTCTTCCTATTTTTGGCCACAGGTGATTGTTGACCTACAACATTGTTTGTTGATATATCCTGTTCCTCACTATCACTTGGGATTTTTGGAGTTAATTGTGGGATAATTTTTTCTACTTTCTTTCCATCATTCTTGTTTTCTTTCCGTTTTTTCTTTTGATTTTGATTTTTTTTCAGGTGAACTGTCGTTGATCTCTCTCTTCGTGTGAGGTGTTTCCGCATTTTTCTGCTGCCTCTTGATGTCTGGTCGCAGGCACGTTGCCAGTCTTGAGTTTTCTCCATTTGTTTCTCCTTTGCATTATCTGATTGCGTTTTTTGCGCCTCTTCTTCAATCTCCATTTCTCCTTCAACTATATTGGCAAGTCTTCGAAATTCTTCCAGCATTGAGTCCGATAATGGTGTATCATCTAGTGAGTATTCTCGATTATTTTCTGTGGTAGCTTCTTCTTGGTGTATTTTCCTATTTCCTTTCAATATTGAGAAAACTTCACCTAGCAGTTTGTTATTTTGTTTCTCCATAAGCGTTTTTTCTTTCAGACTTTGCTGTATGGAGGAAATGTCTAGTCCTTGTTTTACCATTTCCAGGTTTAGTTCCCTGAGAGGTAAAGTCATATTGGTATTGGTTGCATTTATCAACCCAACTAGAGATGAATCACACAGTGCTATTTCCATTGACATCTCCAAGAGGGTCCCATTTTGTGCTTTTACCTCCATTTTTAACATTTCGAAGACTGAAACCAATGAACTCAACACAAAGTTTAAGGCTTTCAATGTGTCTGGATTGAGCTCTGATTTCGACTTATGTTCTTCCTGATGGACAGTGTCACTTTTTCCTTCTAGATCGTATCCTATATTTTCAGATAACTGTATATCTCGGAAAACCGGTGTTACCACACTTCCCTCCTCCCTTGTTGGATCAGTTTGATTCCCCAATCTTGCTGGTGAAGAGGGGATTTCCATGCTGGAGGATGGGGTTTGTGGTTGCCTCAGGTTCTCCCATAGGATTAATGATTCTCCATCCACGTCACTATGGCTTTTATGACGTTTTTTCCCAAAGTGATTTTCTATTTTCTGTTGAATTCTTTTTGTTGTTGTTGTATATTCTAAACCCTGTTTCCATTTATTTATGATTGCAGTACTTAAGTTCTTCTCTTTATGGCCATCTAACGGGTATTCAGCTAATTCCTCTGCATGTATTTGAGCCTGGATTTGCTGGGGAGTGTGAAGGTTTATATTTCCCTGATGTTGAAGGTTAGAAAGAGTATCTATTTCTTGGCTTCCACCAAGGTATGAGCCGTCCCCTTCTCCCTCTAGATCCTTAGTACTACGCAATTTAATTTTGAGTCTTTATGTCCACACTCTAGTTCAATTTAAAGACTTTTTTTAATGTGGGCTTTTGTTCAGTGTCCCTTTTGATTTTGTAGAACTGATGCCTGTGAACCCCACATTATTTTATTCTCCTGCAGTTTTTTGGATTTGCAGATCCTTGGGCACACCGAGTCTCTATCATAGGTGGCTGTTTCCCCGAAGAGGGTTTAAAACATTAGTGATGTGTTCTATTTTGATTTATGGAGTGAACGGGATCAAAGGAGCTTTCTCCCGCAGTCTCCCACTCGCACTGAACACTTCCAGAGCTTACTGTAAATTTGTTGAAGGTATAATGTTGCCCGCGTACAGTTATGTAAACGGGATCAAAGGAGCTTTCTCCCGCAGTCTCCTGCGTACACTGGGCACTTACAGAGCTTATTATGGATTTAGTAATGCTCTCATACAGTATGCCGCCTTTCCTGTGGTATCTTCTCCCTTTTTGTAAAGGGCAATGTGATTTTCAAATATACTTTCGGTTGTGATTCCCTCATGAACAAGCCCCCCGACGCAATAGATGTGGCGTTTCCGACTCTCTCTCGCTCTTTCTAAAGCACCTACAGTTTTATTTTTCGCAAGTGCTTACCGTCTTTTCTCTGTTTGGCGCGATGTTTTCCAATTGAATATGCGCACGATGTAACCCAACGTTCCGAAAGTCCAGTAGCGGTAGTTACATCCACCCTTCGTTCTTCTTATTAAGTATGCTGTTTTACCACCAGCACCCAGCAAAGCAGCAAACAGCCAAACAGTCCTCGCAGACTGTCACTCGCCCTTAACTCACTCGGGCCTCACGCCGCGAGGGCGCCAACCTTCTCCCTTTATGCCTCACTTCACTTACTGTGGCCAGGGACGGGGGCTCTCAGGGGGCTTGATGTGAAAGGCGCAATGCCTTCTCAGTCCTTCTCGATCCTCACAGACGTAGTCCTGCACACACTGCACACTGTTCTGGTGCGTGGGTTGAACAAGTTTAATGGAATGAAGAAAAATAAATGAATAGTAAAAAAAATGATTAACTCTTCAGCTACAATCTCCAACGCAGCACAGCCAAACAGTCCTCGCAGACTGTCACTCGCCCTTAACTCACTCGGGCTTCGGGTGTTGGTCCTTTTTGCCTTTTCAGAGTGGTGATTTGGCCTGTGCTGACTCTGAATGGCAGTGTATTGCCGTTTATTTAATAGCTGCCTCTCTCTTTCCGGTTTTCGCAGTCATGGTATTTCCGCTTCCGTGTCCGTGAGGACGGCAGCAGACACGGTTTTTACACTGCTTTTGGGGGCGGTATGTCCATTTCCGTGGGTGTTTATGTGGCGACCGTGACACTGTTTCCACGTTGCTGCGGTGCGCGCGACCGACAGGCCGAAATCGACCACTATTTCCGCAACCTTGCGGACGCGGAAATTGTATCACCATCGTCATGGAATCACTGCATTCCGGACTGGCGGACTCGTAATGAGGCCCTATGTCTTTGACCATTACTTGTAAAGAAGCGGTTTTTCAGCCAGTTAAAGCTACTTTTTTATCACTTTTTTTTGGTTGAGGGTACCGGCTTTTGCATATAGTTGGGGTTACGACAAGATTGTCCTAATATTTTTGAAGCTATGCTTTTGGATACTTGCCAGTTTGGCCTGCATGAGTGTGTTGATTTGGGTGAATCTGATCTTTAATATTGGGCACTTATGCCTATAGGTTGCAGCTGCTTTGCAGACATTGATGTTGGAAAATTATGCATGAACTCTTCCATATCTGGCTGATTGACCTACCACCATGGTTGACTTTACTTTGCCATACTTACTTTTATAGGAATGAACAATGACATCTATTGTTCTTTGAATTTGAGTTTTACAGAATTCTTCTGTAGGTCCTGCCCAGAACAGTATGCATGATTCTCTTTACCTGTGATGAATCATGTCATTTGACAAGATGGCCTATAGCCCCTTTCCATTCATCCTTGATTATTCACATCCCTGTGCAGTTGATATGGACATGACTTGGAATGTGGCAGTGTGACGGTTTGTCACAGAGCCCTGACATGTAATCAGGTGATGTAGGATAACAACCAGCCCTTCAGATAAGTAGCTTTCCAGACACGTTTACTCACTGAAACAGGCAACCCCACCCCCAACAAAAAAAAAAATAGGGAGTAACAACCCTTCCTACAAAAGATAGGAAACAGGCACATTGGAGCGAGCCCATGCTTCCACCCACACAACTCAACAAGTGTGGTCAAATCAGTATTCAATCAGAGAGATACCGAAAGAAGGAACACTACTTTTAATACCGTTTTGGAGAATATCATGAATGTAAAAATAAATTGTTTCCCGTGCATGAATTTGCAAAGTGGAATGGGTTAGCAAAAGATATTATTTTAGGTTTGTACTATCACGTATACTTGCCTAAAAATTACCCCTCTTCCCCCATTGAGGAAGTGAACTACTTTTATAATCTCTGAAATCGTTGTACTCCCAATTTAAAACAATAGGAGGTAAAACACTCCAACTAAAAAACTCCCACTTGAAAATCCTAATTAGGGTCCTGATAATCTATACACTTTCGGGACTAGTGGATGTTCTTATATGCATATTCCCTCGGCGTGATATCCAGTGCCAGAAATGTCTGTGATGTGTGCTCCGTCGTGCAGAAATGTCTGCTGACTGACATTGGATATGGATTTGAAACCAAACTTGAAGTATCCGAGAAGGCATTCTTCACTGACAAGAAGTTTGATTGCAAAGACAAATGGCGTTCGAGCTATGGAGTGTATACCATTGTGCTATTTACAGGCACGGACGTCTCTCCTGTACGTGCCCCGACTTGTTGCTAAAGGATGCAGTTGTTCTCGGACATCTTTCGGAGTGACAAATATGGGGACGCTATGCTAAATTTCATACAGTCAATGAAAATCCTTCTCTTGTTTGTCAGTATGCAAATACATAAACAAGAACAAACAAGTATTGTGAACGGCAACAAGTGCATATTAGCTAGACAGCCAGCCTACCTCATGAAACCCGATGACAACAGGAGAACAGGAAGGCTCTTGGCAATATGACTATTATTTGCGAATGAACATGGCCAAAAGGGACATGCGTTATTTGATGAGCTTGAACGATAACAACACATATGCTTTTGACTTCTGTAGATGTTTTAGAAATATTAAATAAAAAAGGAGATATGATATGATACGATATTTTATTTGTATCGCGCCTATACACAAGCGTTTCAACGAGGCAACTGGGGGGACAGGACAGCAATCTTACCAGTGCCAGAGCGGAAGGCTGCAGTTGCCGGCGTCGTCTTCCGGCGTGGAGGAGATAGGACCTTGTGAGCGTGTGTCCTTGGGTCCTGAGCCAGAGCGGAAGACTAAAGGTGCCGGCGTGGAGGAGATTGCAAGAAGTGTTGCCTGTGTGGGGTCGCCGCAGTGCAGCAGCGGGATGATGCGGCCCCTGCGACGCTTCAAGGATAATGATGATGTCAGGGGGGCATCGCCATACGTTCCAGTCTCTATGGTCGGAATGTTGGAACATAACGGCATGCGCAGCATTGTTGACATGCCCAGTGACATTGAGATCATGCAAGTGCAGGGGAGAAGTAAGGGGAGAAGTGCCAGGGGAAGGGTCGGGGGAGCAAGACATAGGATCAAACATCAAAAAACAAGAAGGGCGGCCAGCAGGTGGCAGTGCAGGGATTAAGTGCAGAAAAAGCAAGTGCTAGATAAGTGCAGGTAGGGGGGTTGTAGGGTTGCAGAAACAGCCCCAAGGTCACGGTTGCCAGGAGGCAGTGCAGGTGTGCAACTGGGAGGGCAGGGACCTGGGCCAGCGGTTCAGAGGGTAGACAGGTAACCAGTGCAGTATCTGCATTGCACATTTTGTTGCTTGGAAGCAATATTTCAACCAACATCCACTTTGAGAATGAGTCCTCAAACTGGTTTATGTGCCCATTGGAAGTAAATCATAGGTGCAAGCTCATGCTTCCACCCACACAGCTCCACAGGTGTGGTCAAATCCGTGATACCTGCAGAGAAATACCATAAAGCATTAATGATGCCGAGGAGCGTGTTGAGCATGGGGCCCGTCAATTGTTCAATGTTTGAGGCTGGGATCCGGGGGAGAGAGAGGAGAGTATTCAGTCCAAGGGGCAGTGTGTGTGCTGGGCTGCAGGGGACGCTAATGCAGTGGGAGGTTTATTCAATGGTCTCTCAGATTTTTTCTTTTTCTATTTTTTTGATGAACAATGTGTTGATTCTGTGACATTTTTCCTGAGTTGCTGGTACTTCTGGGTCGGGTGATGGTTTGGTACACTTCTTTTCTGCTTCAAAGAGGGCTTTGCCCCTGTTAGAGGATGTTTCAATGGTGGTGGAGTAGTAAGCAGCTTTGAGACTGGTGAGGTCACCAGGATTACGGTTTTTGTGTCACAGTTTCTCTAAGTCTCTGGTTGAGCATTTGTTGGCAACAAGCTCAGGGGTGTACCAACAGGCGGTTGTGTTGGTGAGTACCTCTGTTTTTTAGGGGGCATGATTGTCCACCAGTTTCATAGAATAGTTGTTAAATAATGCTAGGTTGTCCCAGGTATTCCCTGTGGTGGGGAAATATGAAAAGTGTGTTTGTAGCTCATTAACTGGGAAGCTTTTGATTTAGTGACATTGAGGGAGTAGGTGCTTAGCTTGACTATTGTGGGCCGTATTCGAGTGGGTGACCGATAGTCAGGAGGAGACGTGGTCAGACAAGTCGAGAGGGATAGGGTCTGCACAGGTGATGGGGATGATGTGAAGAGTAAGTCTAGGGTGTTGCCTTTGCTGTGCATTGGGGAGAGCGCAGTTTGCTTAAGGTCCATGGAACCGGTCCGTGTGAAAAGCATGCTTAGAGTGTAGTTGTTGGCCTGTGACTCGGGACATTAAAATGTCTTAGAAAGTCTTTATTAGAGTGTGCTAATTTGGCAGAGGAGTGTGCGTTGGAGTTGTCGACAGTGAAAGAGTCACTCCTGTGAGGTGGTCTGTAGATGAGGTGAAATGTGATGGATTTCTAGTGCGATAAACGGAACCGGCAGGCGAGTGATGCAATTGAGCTTGTTCTTGGAGAGTGGATATTGAAGCATGGCCAGTCGCTCCGGTGGATGATTACCACAATACCTCCTTCCCCTTCTGGCCAGTCAGCATGTTGGATGCAGTAGCATTGCACTAGGAGGATGTCAGAAACATGGGGGAAGAATGGGGTCGACCATGTTTCATTGATGAACGGAGACACATGGGGATGTCTTTTGGTGAGTAGCAGTAGCAGCAGCTGATTTGTAAGTGAAATGCTGGTTAGCGTTTCTAGCCAATGGCCCTATCAGGCCAGAACAGGCACAAACTGTTCCTAGCATTCGTTCTTCCTTTTTTGAGTACACCAGTGATTAGGACACCCAGGGAGGACTGGAGAAATAGGTTGTGGACGGAGCAGCTGAGTGGCAGGCCTGATCACGTGACCAGCAGTCTACTCAATGGTGTATGCATGGGGCTGGCCTAGAGTCCTTAATTAGAGGCCTGAAGGTGCAAAATCCCTATTATATCTGCTTGTGGCAGAGGGGTCGCAGATATAGCCGGGGCAGAAGAGTAAGAACACCTGAGTGTTGTGTCTCTGCACTCTGCTGCAGTGACTCTAAATTCCTATAATACATACCACTGCTGCAGGCTTTCCAGCTGCATGATAGAAACACAATATCCCAAAGGCCACCATCTTCACTTACCACTCTACCAATTTAAATGTGCAGGAAGGCTGAGTGTCGAAGAAGGAACACAAACATATTACACTTTAGTATCCCTGCTACCCTACTCGCCCGGCCACCTGTCCCGCTGCCAAAGGCAAAGAAGCCGGCATGAAGGTGGGCCCATGCTGGCTCCACTTCTGTCTTATGGCCCGAGAAGTATGCAGAGGAACAACAGGTACACTGCACCACCCTCCTGCTCTTTTCTGGGTGCACCGGGAAAGGGACACATTATAAGTGCACTCCCCATGCCAGCTGTGCAGATACTCACATAATTGGTAACGGAGTGCACCACATGCACGGATATCCATATCATTTGCATGCTATTACGATCTGATGGGCAAGTTTCGAAATTATTTTGTAGGATTGTATGTCATATGTTCAGGTACTCATATATTATGCACACACTTATCATAGGCCAGGTATTCAGAGTATTTGCTAGGTAATGCCATCCTCTTCCCAATATCCTAATCAGAGATGGCCCTTTTCATAATTGGCCTAAGTTAAGGTGTGCTGTGTTGAGCAATGCAGAGCATTGACAGTGGTGTGGTGTGAGCTTGTGTTTTAGATGTTTTACAACATGTTCCTCTTTCTAATAAACAAATAAGCATGCAGTGCTCTGAATATTACAGATTTGCTAACGAAGACAAAAAAATTAGACATACACATTAAAAGGGACTTTACTTAAAATCTGTTTTCCTAAGTGTGTGTCTAGGGTGAATTATTTAGTTTCTAAATGTAATTACAATACAGATTTGACAATGTATGGCCTCTAAGCCAATCATCTTCTCTCAATTGTGGCTGATACCTCCTTGACATGTCACTGCTGTTCCACGAAGTTGCAAAGGCAAACTTTCCGGTGTCTCTCTCGACTGACAAGATTTTCTTTGTTCGTTACCCTACTCGCTTACAACGAATCAAAAAAGCAGACTTAAAATGTCCACGATCAACACCTGTGCAGACTTCTAATTGCAATGAACATGTGATTACCATCTGGGCTCTGTGGCGAGGAACATTGCAATCTTCACCTAATTGCCTGCATCTGAATTGAAAAGTCTCGCTGCCACCTCCCACACTCGCCTGGCATTGTTTGCTCGTTGCCTCTATGAGCTAGTTGATGAAATAAAAATGGACGACACTGGCGTGATGCATAACAAAGTTAAAGCTATAAACATCAGCACTATTATTGCTTTTTTGAGAATTTCATAACAAAGGTAAACAGTTTTTTAAAACGAATTTTACATTTAATATTTAACTCTTACAAACAGAATGCAAGTGTGTCTGTTTTGGGGTGGGGAAGCGACAGGAAGAGGCTCCCACTTTCCTCCCCATATAAAAAAAACAAATGGTGCCACCCGGGGAAGAGCCTCCGTGGCTAGAAACAGCAGACAGGACACTGTATTCTCGCCCACTGTTTCAGCCACCTGATTAGCTGAGCGTCCTTCCCTGCGTGCAAATGGATCTTCTTCCACCTGCAACTTTCCTGAAAACCTGGCCATCCACTCAATTAAATCAACCACGAGTGGTTTGCAAAGTTAAAGGCCAATCAGGAGTCTGGAATTAAAGCTAAAACTTCCAATTAATTTCACCAATGATGCTGCTTTATCAATAGCAGCGTGGCAGAGTGTTCTCTGCATGCACTTTGGTTGTCCGTTTCATGCACAGATGCTGCCTTGGCAATGTGCAGTGCTGCGGGTAGTGTACCTGGAAATATACTCATACTGACTGGCTAGTCACTGCTGCGATTAGGGTGGCTAATTAGAAAGACTAGGCTGTGCTGATATTATGATCCCTACATCTTAGCTACTCATTGTTTTCAAGCTGTGAAAGCTTCTTTGGGCCCGATTCATGGAACAATCTGCGCTAGAAATAGGGTACTTGCATGTGAAATCGCGCAAGTCCCCGTTCATCGATTCATGGAAAACAATACACAGGGCTAACGAGGAATCCACCACGTCACTGTGACTCAGCGAACGCCTTGCACGAGACTCCAAGAGGAGGGTGGGCCAGGCATGCGCAGCCACCTAAAAAGGGAGTGGAACACGCGGAATGAGGAAGAACAATAAAAAATGTGGCCGTTACGAGGGACGTTCCACCGTCTAACAATCACACTGCCCATATGTGCTCAAAACAAACATATTAATGGAATTGATCGGGGAACTCCACTTTGTGAAAAAGCATGCGCAAATCCCGAAACACTTACACCACGCGATAGCAGGCGTAAACGTCGACGCACACAGAAACAAATGCATAAAAAGCACATGCGCGCTTCACGAAGTTGCTTCAGAAAGGTGCTGTTACGCTGTTAAGCATGTCAGCGTGCGGCTGCGGCATTTTATTCTGCTTCGCTCTTGTTTTTAATTTACCCTTAACCCCTGATTTTGAATGTACACACTCAAACCAGGGATGCCAGCTACCATAGCAGTGTCAAGTGCTACATTTCAATTAAAGCCTTCAACGCCTAAACCCTCACCTACGATTGCGCTTAAGCACAAACTAAGTGGTTATCCCATGCTTGCTCTTGGCAAGAAAATGGCATCCGCCGACATCCGTGATTTCTACGCAATATGCCAGGATTCTAATCATGGTATTGAAGGTGAGATTGATATAAACGCACCTGATACCACAATGATTCCACGTACAGATTTAACTTGTCTTCCCCTGAAGGTCTTGAATAGTTCTATCACAAACTCACAGATTATTAAAAATTCTGATTCGCCTGCACCTGAAATATTTAAGTCCTCTGATTTATATGTTGCTCACGATTTGTCATCTATTGTTATCTCTGACAAGGTCACCAATAGTCAACCTTGTGAATCTAGGGGTCACACACCCATTTCCGCACAGAATCAACTTCCCAATGACACAGTTGCTCCAATTGTTGTGTCTCTCCCGGATTCCACAATAAACACAATACATCACATGGAATTCGACTGCATATTCCCTGTAAATCTTGAAACTTCAAAGACTCACAATGATAGCCTATATCATTCCCCTAGTCTATTTGACCAAGAACATGATAATTCCATTGTTCTGTCAGCTTCATTTTTACATCCTACTCCGAGGAGACCATCACACATTCCAGTTTTGCCCTTACCTGCTGCCAAAGCTCTGCCTCCTACCAGCACATTAACAGAAGTTGCTCTCGCGGCTATCAACTCTTTAGTTAACTTTATGCTTAAACTGTTTGAAACTCTGGATAACAGAACACAACAGCAATCGGCTCAGTTACATACTCTTGTATCTTCCCTTAACAAAAGAACTTCATCACGAAGTATTCAAACTGATGACTGTCTCATTTCCCCTTTAGCAGTAGATTCTAGCTGTTTTCTCATAAATCCAGATCAAACACCTGTGAACACACGACGGTTAGAATCCATTATTTCATCCCTACCGTCCTTTCTGGAAGTTATCCGCCCTGTTGCAGCACCAGAGGTGCCCATACTTGAGACTCCTCTTCTGGGAGCTGATAACAATTCTTCTACCTATATAGACAAGTCCACAACTGCTGAAGTTGCATCGGTTATGTTTAACATATTCAATGCTCACTCAAATATAAACTCTATGCTTCATCACTCAACCATAAAGAATCAATCCAACTCAGGTGTAAATATCAAACAATGCGCCAAACGGATACGGCGCATTCAAATGACCAATTGTAATATGAATAAAGTGACCAAAACAAAGCGTAGAAACTCCCGGAAGTTAACATGATGTAAAATTGTGAAATTTGGTCCGCGTATTGATGACCATGAACCCTTAAATGAATTACTCCTAGCTATTACAACTCAATCTCAAGAGTCATTGGATTCACATTCCCCTTTAGCACAAACTGCACCTGTTATTGATTTGATATCTGATCTCTCACCTACTTTGAATATGTTACCTGCCTCTAAGCCTGCTTAACAAGCAAAACCTGTAGTAGTGACTCCAAAAACAGGTTCCGCAGGTATTCAGTCTCAAACTGACACTATATTGGCAGATGTACGGGCGGAGATTAAGAAATCAATGGATGAATACTTGAAATTGAAATTACTAATAAGCCAGCCGACACTTCCGCCGGCTGTTAAGTCAGCTGTCATACCACCAATTGCATGTTCTGAATCCTCTGTTTCGCAATCATTAGAACACTCTAAACAAACTTCTGTAGTTACATTGTCACAAACTGAGGCCATATTGGCGGACGTATGAGCTGAAATAAGACACTCAATGGAAGAGTTTCTAAAATTTAAATCTTCAGAAAACCAATCATATGAACCCTCCACTATAAGATCTTCAGCCTCCTGTCCAAAACCCTATGACTCACGACCTATACCACCATATAGAGATAGCAATAATTTTCAGTCTGTAGACAATACTGAAAAGAATCGTAAGAATGAATGCTCAAATGATGCATGCCCTCCATCCAAATCTAGACATGCTTTACCTTTTAATAAACATCATTGTTTCATTCTCAAATGTCAAGCTGCCCCATTTCCATCTTTCATTTATCAAGATCAAGTGTATTAGCAATATTGAATGACATTGATTCACTAAGTGGTATTTCCACACAAGACATTTTACAGGTCGAATTCTTAGATGACCAAGACTGGTCGGTGGTTCGCATTTGGGTAGCATCTGCACTTATTCGTAATACCTTATGGCAAGTCAAAATGAAGCTCTTTGCAATGGGCTTCCTATTGGATCTTGACCCAATTGATTTAGAAGAACCAACCAACATGGCCCCTCCTTTTACCACTCCAATAACAAAAAAGCTGAGGCTGTACTCCTCCTCTAAACCTCTTTCGCATTCACAAGTACATTCTCAATCCACTCTAAGACATGAAACCAACTTACAAGCTTGGCACCATCAGAAATAACCACCATTGCAACTGCACTCCACTGAACACCGAATTGGCAGCTGGAATACACGTGGGTATTCCCATTTGATGACTACAATGGATGCTACCCTATTCAGTCATACGATAATTGCTTTCCAAGAAACATGGTTGTTAGAAAGGCCGGTATGGAGTGGATATGATGTTATTTTGAATCCAGCTAAATCTGGGGTGACGGGCCGCCCGTCCTCAGGCCTAATGGTTGCTCTGAAATGTGGATTGGGCTTTCACA
This sequence comes from Ambystoma mexicanum, assembly GCF_040938575.1. Lineage (NCBI taxonomy): Eukaryota > Metazoa > Chordata > Amphibia > Caudata > Ambystomatidae > Ambystoma > Ambystoma mexicanum. The sequence goes on along the minus strand of NC_090936.1, from coordinate 218,829,523 downwards.
TTAGTCCTTGGCTTGCACCAAATCATTACCTACAATTGGTCAGAATTACCTTCCTATGGGGTGTTATTGCTTTTATAAATCTTTATGGATATCCTGTCACAATATTAGACTCCATTTTCTTCTCTGAACTGGAAAATGTACTTGATACCATTATCCAAGATACACAAATTACCCATTTATTTGTAGTTGGTGACTTTAGTATAGATTGTCTGCCTAATTCAAAAAGTAAATCTTCACAAGCGTATTCTAAATGGGAACTGTTAATGAAATATCGTGGCCTGATCATGTTGAATGGTGCTTGTGATGGTGATATTCCATCTCACCCCACATGGCACAGAGGCTCCACAACCTCAACTATACATTTTGTACTAGTTAATACATACTCCTTTTCAGAAATGTCTAAGTTTGAAATAATTAAACGTAACACTATTGATCATGATCTTTTATCTGTCGGGTGGAAGCCTTCCTCTGCCATCCCCGCCTGCGGGGAATTTACCTATAACACTCCTGTTGTGGTTAACAATGCTCGAACAAGATTGCGCTGGACGCATAAAAAATTGGAACAATTTGGGCAGCTTATTACTGCTGAAGGAATTGCAAATTTGCCACATGAATCTTACACCACACATCTTGTTCTGTTTCGTTCTAAAATTGGGGTTAATTTGCATTCCCATAATATTCATAAACATACTCTTGATCGCGAGATACAAAATCAAAAGAAGTGGGTAAATCTCCAAAAATGCTGTGCTGCGCATTTACCATCTGCATTAAATTTGCCACTTTAAAAACTCTTAAATGCAAATATAAGAATTGGTTGAAATGCTATAGATTCACTCAATTGCAGTATGATGGTGAAGCAATATTATCTGCCATCACATCCAAAAATCTTTCTGCTATATGGTCCTTGTTGAATCTAACAAATCATGACTCACAGGTCCCTGTGCAGATAAATGGTGTATTGGAATGTGCATGGATTGAACATTATAAGACCGTGTATGCTCTGCCGGAAGTGCCCCAACCTCCGTACATTCCACCTTTAAAACTTTTTGAACAAATGGAAATTTTGGAGGAGGACATCTTGTTTTACATTCAGAAATCTAGCTCCTCCAGAGCTCCTGGTCCGGATGGCCTTTCTAATTACACTTTCAAGCAGCACCCGCTTGAATGGACCACAATATTGTATACCTATATTCACCCAAATACTCAAAACTAATACCATTCCGGAGTCTTGGTGCCAGTCGATAATTGTGCCAATCTTCAAGAAGGGTGATCAGTGTGATCCCTCAAACTACAGACCGATTGCCCTTCTTGATGCTCTTGGGAAATTGTTTGCCCGATTTGTTCTGCGAGACTTCAACTCATGGACGCTTAGGAAATTCAAACGTGATCCCTGCCAAACAGGCTTCATACAAGGCTTAGGAACTTCTATTAATCTGTTTTCTCTAACAACTATATTAAATGTTCATTCTATGAATCAACAGCCACTTTATTTAGCTTTTATTGATTTATGAACCGCCTTTGATTCTGTTTCACGTGAAATCCTTCTATAGAAACTGAACTTGGCAGGTTGTCCCTCATATTTAATTTCCATAATTCATGCCCTACATACTAAGACAACAGTCCAGATCAGATTGACCTGTGAAGGTACATTAACTTCCCCAATTAAAACCTATAGGGGTCTGAAACAGTGATGTGTTTTGGCTTCATCAATATTCAACTTTTTCATTGCAGACATTGGCGCAAGTTTCACACAAATAGCGGGGGATCCTCCAGAGCTTGCACTTAAACCAACTCCAGCCTTGCTTTATGCAGATGACCTTGTTTTGCTTCTGGTCTTCAACATTTACTTAACGAAGTAGACAGAAAAATCTGTTATGTATTAATTTATCAAAAACCAAAATTATCATTTTTGCTACCAAACAGAAAAAACAGATCAAATCTTTTCATTGGCATATTACCAAATGTGAAATTGAAGTGGTCAATCAATACATCTATTTAGATGTGACTATTTCCAATGTTAGATCTCAATCACATTGGCATACCATGAATGAGAAATTGTCCCAGATGCTTGCACAAACTAAGATCATCCAGGCAAGGCTGGGGAAGTTCTCTATCACTCCAGCGCTAATTTACTACCGCCAAAAGGTCACCCCGATTCTCCTCTATGGTTTGGAGATGCAGGAATTAATGCCAGAATCTTCCTGGAGTAGACTAGAGAGTTTGTACTGGAGACGATGTCTAGGACTTCCAAATTGTATCCCAATCTCTTGGATTAGACACGAGTTGGGCTTGATTTCTCTATACACTCGCCATCTGTGGTTCACTGTTAGTTTGTTTTGAAAATATATAATGACTACGGACACTTTGATGCTGATAGGCACCTTGTCAACCCACATGTTTACGAGTAAGGAACTGCATATGTCTAAATGGCGTCAAATTGCGATCAATGCACTAGCAGAGGCAGATGTCTCATTGCAAACCCTAATTGAAAATCCCATGAAGGTAAAAACCAAGATGTTTAATGCTGATTGGATTAGAACCCGAGAATGTTGTACAAAATTATGTGATTTTAAAATTTATTTTCTGTCTCATAAAAAACAGGGCTCTATGGAACCTTATTTAATTAAATCTCCATCAGTTGTACATCGAATGGAATTCTCTAGGTTGAAATTTAGTCTTTGTCCAACACGTGAGATACTGGTGAGATGGAAATTGTTAACATTGGCTGATAGTAGCTTTAGACATTGTGAAGAGACTAATCAAAAAGAAACACTTAAACATTTGCTTACTGAATGTATTTTTCTTGAAATGAAACGAATACAGTTTCTTAAACCTACTCTAAAAGAACATGTTGAATTGTCTCCAGATTTCCTATGGCAAATGATACTTGAAGGTAGAAATACTTCACTTAGAATTAATGTCATTCGTTTTCTTCATGATATGAACCTTTTAGAATATCGTACAGTGGAGGACCTTAAGTAACTAAAATTTTATAGTCCAAATTCAGCAAATGAACATGATTAGGATGAGCTAAGCATAAAAATTCATTACTTTTTTATGAAGATAGTTCAATAAGTGTAAATAGGAATTTAATGTTTTATTCTGACATATTTTTTCTCCCTGTTATTATCTTGTTTTGTCATCGTACCATGTTTTCTAATTTTTCTAAAAATATGTTTTTATATCATGTGCACTTGTTGCTTTCCTTTTTTAATTTAAATTGTATAAGACAAACAAAGATTGTTCTATCTCATCACTTTTGTATTATCAATGGATTTGCTTTTTTATTCCTTTTTATTTGTATGTTGTTTCTTTCTTGTACTGTACTCAACATGTTGTTTTTAAAAGTTGATTAAATTCAGCTAAAAAAAATAAAAATAAAAAAAGCACACGCACACAACAAATGCACGGATACAGCCCCGATGAATGCACTATTTGTTGCAGCAATCATCCAGGGTTACCGCAGGAGGAGGAGGATGGCCAGGGCCTGGATCTTCCACCCACGGACCAGCCTTTTTGGGATGCCTGATGACTATGTTTATAGCAGGAATAGCTTCCCCCCTTTATCATCCTAGACCTGGTGGGAAGATGACCTCACATCACCCACCATGTCTCCCAAGCACTGAGCACATGAGCCACATGCAAAAGGTGCTCACTGCACTGCATTTTTTGGCCACTGGGTCATTCCAGTGGACCACTGCCATAGTAGGTGGCATCTCCCAGGCAACGCAGTCTTGCTGCTTAACCCAGGTACTGGCAATCATAACTGCACGTCCTTCTGTCCGCCAGCATATCTATATGCCCAGAACACCGGCAGTAAGGCCTGCAGTGATCCAGGATTTTTATAGGTGGTGCACTTTCCAAAAGTGCTAGGTGCTATTGATTGCACCCATGTTGCTCTACGTCCACCTAGAGCAACTTAGCACATCTACTGCAGCCTGAAACATTGGCACTCCATCAATTTTGTGTGTGATGCTAAGGGCATCATTAATGAAGTGTATGCCAACTATCCTGGTAGCACACATGATAGTTACATCTTCAGGATGTGTCCGCTACGCCGGGCCCAGGAAGATGCGAAGCATGGCACAACATGGCTCATTTGTGAGTATGAATGGCCAGCCACATGCATGCATGTTGCTCGCAGATCAATAGGCACTGTTAACCAATGACAATGACAACCATTCTCACATCTACAGGGGACAGTGCCTACCCTCTGATCACATAAATGATGACGCCCATATGCAATCCCAACACACCTGCCAAGGTAAGGTACACCACTGCCCATATTGTGACTCTGGGGATAGTGCAGCGCACATTTGGAGTGCCCAGGTCATGTTTCTGCTCCTTTGACCACTCTCGTGTTGTGTTGCAAAATGCCCCACCAGTAGTCTGCAGGATCATTGTGGCAGCATGTGTCCTGCATAATGTTGCAACACAGCGTGGCGTCCTGGTGGACATGGTGGTGGCACACCATCCACACCCAGAGGCACACCGCTTGGGTATTATGGCTGGGCAAATGGCACGTGGAGAGGCTGCACATACCCAGCTTGTGCAATATTTTTTCACCTAAAACCCTTCCCCTGTGGAGTGCACATGATCCAGTAAAATCCCAGGTGCCATTCAATGATGAGAATGGGCCAATACAATGTACCCACAAAACCACCCTGAGAAAGTGCCCTTGGAAGTACACATTTGTGTGCATCCCTTAGAACTAAAAAGACATTCCATTTTGTGTTTCAAAAAGAAACACATTGAAGCGGATGACACCACTACCACCATGCCAAACATTCAATGAAATCACCCTTTTGGCACCAAATCAAAATAAATGTCAAACATCATGACTGAGCTGCAAGCCATACATGGCATCCACAAGTAACATGTCCACAAAATACACGAAACACAAATGCATATTGCTGCACACATGTCCTAGAATGTGCAAGATGCGCACAAACATGTCCCTATTGTGGGGTGTTAAAAAGCAGTGCAGTAACAATACACATGTGATAGAATCTGGCAATATTAACCCAATAAACCCCATCCCAAAATAAGAAATGACAAAGAGGTAATTGACAATTGTGACAAAGAGGGCGACACACCAGAATGGCCCCATCCAGACACGCAGCAACTAATTTAGCCATTCCATAAGGATCAAGATAACGCACATCTTACCTATCCCCTGGGCATGCAGTCAACAGTCAAAATTCATCCAAGGAAATAGCCATCATTCACTGACGGAAGGATCTGCAGACACTGAAAAAAATGAAACAGGGCAGCCAACATGTCCATGCCCCCAAAAACACAAGACCCACGTGCCCCCCTCAGTTACATGCAACACATGCAAAGAACAACTCACAAGACACCATCAACATGTGTGCCAGCACACATGCAGCAACACCTGCACACTGCATGCAATTCAAACACACAAAACACTGTTTATAGTGATATAATCGAAAACAAAAAGGTTGAAAGTCAAATGGTCGAAAAAAAAGGGCAAAAAAAAAAGTCGCATTTTTTTCATGACGTTTTTTTCGATATTTTGTCTGCACACCACAAAACACACACACTGAGAAACAACAGCCCCCATACTGCCTGACTCCCTGAATGGCATGCAGCAAATGTGCATGTCGCATATCCCCATTCCCAAGCTGATGGCACATAGACAACACACGCACAAGTCAATATGCCGCATGACAATGAGAAGACATCAGATATGCAGATAATTGAGTACCAAAAAAAGCAAGGACACCGCTGGAATACAAGCAATTACAGACAAGGCATGCCACCACCAACATAGTATTGGGATATGCAGTGAACACAGTCGTGGCAGCTCATGATGCAAAGCACAAGAAGGCCAGTACACAAATACTCACCTCTTGCACTCCCGGCAGGACCATGCTTGAGGCAGCATTTCACGGAGGCTGTTGTCAGACTGGAAGGCTGGTCACAGAGGCAACTGCCATGGAAGACATAAGCAGACATGAACAAGCAATGTGAGACTGCAAGCAGGGATAAATGCATGCAAAAGGTAGGATGTAATGGAAAAGTGCAAGGTCAATGCACACATCATTGTCACAGCATACAATTGGTCCAATTGTGCATTGAAGTCAATGTATCTTTACCATGCACTCAGCTGCGGTCAACTTGAAGCTACAAACACCATGGTGCAGCGTGCATGGGACAGCCATGTAAAAACACCAAGACCACACACTGTAGTGTGCCGGTTCACAACATAGCATCCAAAAAAGTGCATGGATCGTAAATGGGGCTGCACCCCATAATTGGTGAACCCTGACCAAGAAAGGCCAAATGTGCTGTCGAACCATTACCGCACAAAAATTGCAAGGCATGTGAAGTGTCACTCAGTACACATGTGCAAAGTGCAATGAGACACAAACCAGCACGATCATTAACACCTGTCACAGGCCACAAACAGCTGGACCTGCCACCCACTCCCAACTACCCAAGAAAGGCCCACACAGATGCAACTCCCACAATTTGAAATCTGAATCCTGTGGCCTCACCAATCCATAGAAACAACACCATGCCCAGATCTATGACCAGAACCACACCATATGACACATGCACCCATGAAGTAGTACCGGTGCCCCACAAGACAAGTCAATCCCAAGTGATCTCATACAGTGCAAGACTCCCAGCCAAATACCACACAAGTGTCTGCAAATGTCCTTCACTTACCTGCACAGGGTACCCACCTGCTTTGCATACGATGCAACCCACCAGGAGACACATCCCCTAAATGTAAATGCAATGACATGCATAGTAACAACCAAAAGAACCTGCACATCCATGACAACACATGAATGGAGAATGAAAATATGCTGGGTCCCCCGACTGCAAAAAGACCACAGGGTGCAAGAGGGTGACAGGACAAAGATTGTGATCTGCCCATGAGTGCAGCTAAGCACAAAAGAGCAAGAGAGTGACAGTGAGAGGGAAGGCCAAGTTAAAAACACATCAAGTAGTAAACAGCCTGGATTGGAGATGGCCAATGACATGCACTACATCACAGTAGGTGTGGGCATAGCTGAGTTGATCGAGGGAGGAAGACAGTGACATGAGTACCACTTAAAAAATTATCCTGGCATGATAGCATGCAAAGCACATATATATGAAACTTCCACATGCAGCAAACACGGGAACAATGAGGCATGCTGAACATGCAAGACAGTGCTCATGCTTACCTGCTGACTTAGCCGGCATGGTGTGAATCCCACATCACCTTCACTGGGATCTGTGCCTCGGAATGACTGACAGGAGGGCCAGTGCCTGGAGGAGGGCATGGGGAGCATGGATGCCAAAGGATGCACAGTGTCTCCCCCGGAACAGCAGTCATCGCCTCATTACAGATTACTGAAACAGCATGGGACAAGACATTACAACAGGTATAGTTAAGTACCATTCACACAGCACACATGTATGATGATACACTGAAGCCATAGTTACATGCACAAGCCATCCTGAGCACAACCATGCAAACATGCAACTTGACCTCACTCTGCATGCCTGTATGTCCACCACTGCAAACATCATACCCTTGTGAGGGCTACTGCATAATTCAAGTAAACAATAAAACACCAAACAATAAAAATAAACCTAAAAAGGGCAACCTGGAAAGGGCAACTCAAGGGCAACCTGGGGTCTACAAAAGGGGCAAAAAATATGTTTTTTAAAATCCCGTCCATGGGCCCACGGACTGCACGGCTATGGTGGACCGGGAGGCATGTCTGCGTTGAATCTGCAGGTGGAAGTGGTGTTGGAGGCTGACCACGCAGTGCCCTGGTCTGGTCCTCAGTGGCAGCCACCATGTGTAACACTGATGAATGCACCAGCAGACTGAGGGCTTGGAGTTCACTATGCACAACCTCATCGGTTGCACAGAGTCCCTCTGAGATTGTCTGCCTCAATGCTAACACCTCCTGGCAGAACAGCCTTCTGCTGGCTGCATGTTCCTCATGGATTGCAGCCTTGTGGGCCAACAACTCACACCTCAGGGCATCCCTGTGTGCTTGACTCACTGCAAGCAGGCATACCTGTAGACACTGCAGATCTTCCTGTCGGCCCCTGATGTTGGCCTCCATGTGCAGCCTGTTGGAGCGGCATGTGGACCGCATGACCTGCAGCTGTTGCCCCACCTGTGTTGCTGGGGGGATCATGGAAGTATCCCCAATATCCATGCCCTCAGCCAAACTCTCAAAGGTAGCACCCTGTCGGTGTGCAAAAAGCAACATCTGCTGCTCCCACTCTGTCTGCCCAGCATGCACACATCCCCCACGTGTGCGGCGCCCATGCATGCATGATTCAAGTGAACATGGGCCTTGCTCTGATGCCCCTGTCCTTGGCTGAAGGACTGCAACACTCCCTTGGACATCTGTCCCAGTACCGGAAACCAATACATGGGAGGGTGGCCTTGCAGCCATAACCACCACAGATGGGTGTGCCACCATTGACTGGCCTTGTGAAGGCACCTGACCCCCTGCAGACTCACAGGCCCCAACTGCTCCACCCATTGGTGCACTCACCTCTGCCAGCATTGAGAACTGGCTCATCCGGTTCAGCATCTGAGCCAGAGTCTGCAGCATGGCTGAGGATCGTCTGTACCACCAGTGGGTTCTCCCGGCCTGCCATGCCACGTCATCCACTGGTGGTCTGAAGCACCACAGACTTTTCTTCATACCCGTCCTTCTCCTCTGCATCTGGTGCATCCTCACCTGCACATGGACAGAAAAAGAAATGTTCAACGTGTCTACAGTAAACATGTGTATCACATTGCTGTCATGCAACAAAATGCAGGGCATGTCGCCATAAGCAATACAGCACCCACACACTACGGACAACAAGGCTATCTGAGCAAAGCATAGGCAGATTTGCAACACAAGTCCCTGCTGAGGGCCATGCTGCCTGTGGACACATTGCAAACCAACAGCTTCATTAAGAAGCACATCATGTGCCATACTATTGCAAACTGTTGACTAATACCACTGAAATGGGCATGGACAAGTGCCTCTGTGACATGCAATTACATCATATGGCAACAGGCAGACACACATATCCACATCCAAGTCAGCATCCATCACATACCACACCAGTGTTGTCTTGGTTCAGGGACTGTACACAATCGGAAAATGCTCTAAGACTGGGGAAAATGAAATAGTCCCAGGTGATGTATGGCTGTAATAGTACCACTTAGGCAAGGCCCGTGAAGTGGAGAGGGTAAGTCAGTGGAGTTGTAGATAAGAACAAGGTACAGTGACCTACAAGAGGGAGAGGGGCATGGACACATGGAGTGTGGGCTGAGTGTGGGAGGGTAACAGGGAGCAGGCCTCACAGTGATTTGTCAAAGGAGTCATTGCCATTGGGGCAGCGTGGATGTGCACAGTCTGGACATATGGACACTCACTCAGGGCATGCCATAAGGCATGCTGGTGTCATCTTGGATGTTCTATGTGGCATGGCAGCACAAACGTACATGTGTGTCTAGGATTTCGAACACATGTACATGTCTAGCAGAGCAGAGTCACTCACATCAAGGATGCAGCAAACAACTGTGCATGTTGTGGTATCATGTTGCAGATGTTGGGGGTATGCTAGTGGGGTAATAGTACTGTCACACAGACATGTTCAACTGATGTACAACACATGGTTTGTATCCACTCTTGTGTACACCGGACAGGACACAGCACACCAAATGACATGGTTCACCCATGGCAGTCATTCCAATGCAGCCAGATGTGCACCACAATTATACATCTTGGTGATGCATTACTTCACGTACTCAGGATGCACAATTTTGGTCACTCACAGACGTGTCCTCGTAATTTTTCCAGGCATCCCATGCCTTGCACCTTACTCAGTAGAATGAAATGGTTCGGTCAGCTCCTCCTCCTCTGGTGACCCCCCTGCAGTTGTCAGAACAGAGTCCAGGTTGGCACCCAGCTTGCACTTGGTGCGACGTGTGAGATAATTCCTACACTTCACTACCTGCGCACTGTGCAGCAGTGCGCTTGCAAACCCAAAGGTGTTGATCTCATTTGTGACATGCTGCCAATGCAACATATGCTGAGCAATTGTATGTGTGCTCCCCGGATTCTAGCACATGTCACGGTCGTGAATGGTCACGTAGTCCATGAGGATCTTCAGTTCGTCATCATGGAATTTCTTCTTCCTCAACATGGCAGTGCCCTGTGCCGTGTCATGGTGTTGAGCCTGTTCCTGCTGTACAGGCTTTGCCTTCTTGCCACGAGGTGTTGGTGCCACCCCTGTGTGACTGGGACCACTTTGGGGTCCAGATGCCGGACCACAAGTGACCTCGGGCATGGCATTAACTCCTGGGCCTGGGGCAGCTGTTTCCACAGCACGTCCCTGACCCTGGCCCCGTCTGCCCCCTTTTCCTCTGGGGCCTTTCCACTCATCTTCCAGGTGTAACGGAAATATGGAAGGCACACCAAGTAATTGTCCTTGGCAATATGAGTGAGGGGGCAGTCTACGTGATGGAAGATGTAGTTCTCTGGTCCTGCAAGGCTCAAAAATCCCGCAGGTGTGGATATTACGGTATGCATAACGCACAAGCACCCCCCAAAAAAAAGAAAAATGCATACGCGATACCTGTCATGACCACCAGAACCCAGTCTCACACCACAAACTTCCACACACTGAAGACCAGTAGGGTGAGGGAAAAGAATAGCTGGACTGCTTTAAGGCGCGCCTGGCATTCATCATGCCATCCAGTTAGTTTGCTATGCTAATGCAAGCAATTAGTTCCCCCAAAATGGGTGAGTGCATGGTCAGCATGTTCTGATTGATGTAGTCTAGAACGTGTGGGTGGGCTCCTATATAAGCCACACCCACTTGTGATTCTGTGCTTTGCGTTAATCCAGTTTAAAGCAGCATAACACTTACTGTGTTCCTCCGGCCCGCGCCAGCACCTGAAATAAACGATAAAAGGTTAGTGGTCCAGCCATGCAGAATCCTCTTCATCCACCGGATCCACAGCTTCCCCCTCGGTTCGGCTCAGCACCTTCAGGAAAGGCCAACAAAATATAATTAGAGCATGCAGAGCTCAGTTAAACGCATCAGACAACAAGTGAAAAGAAAGGACACTTCAAGCACTGGGTAGCACATGTTTAGGAATAACATTGACAGCACTGGACAGCAGCAAGTGCATAGGTAGAGCATGTTAAGTGACTGTGAATTTAACAGCATGCACGTCTAAAAGAACCGTTGAAAGGAAAATTGAACTGCAGGAAATACTGAATCTTACTCCATAAGCCTCAGCAGGCCTGGGCTTCTCCATTGAGGCAACTAGAAAAGAGACATTTAACCACTAGACAAGCGCAACGAATAGCAGATGTAGAGCTTCCTATCTTAAAATAAAAGGTGAGCAGCCCCCTTTGGGAATAAAGGAGTCAGTTGGAAGGGGGTCCCCACTGGCCTCATACAGTGCTAAAACACTGTTCTTGTCTTGGTGCAGGTCTGGCAGCATCACACTCCAGCACGCAGGGTGGGGGTATTCCAGCACAGCGAGACCAGAAACACCGGAGTGTCCCAACGCTCCTGGAAGGTACAAGGTAAACATTACAATACCAGTATAGGTTCTGAAATAAGAAAAAAGCGGTACGCAATACACAGTGGCACCCAGCAGCACTAAAAATGTGTACGCGAACCCCAGAAAGCTAACAGAAAGTTACGAATAGTGGCACCCAGAGTAGAAAAAAATTCATTCACGACTCACTGTTAGACTTGCAAAAAATCAAAAATCAAAAGTAGAGGCGCGTATGAGCGGAGGCAAATCCCCCACCAAAATAAGAAGTGTGTACAGTCCCTGAAGTGCACGGTAAGCGTGGCACCCTAAAATATGCAGTACTACACTTGGCCGCCTCCTCCCCTTCACACGCTTGTTCAGAGTTGATTCTAAATGTACTCAGGTATCCCCAAAAAATGTCATGCTCAATGCCTACGCACAGCGTGTGTTATGTAAGTTACATGCTGAGGGCCTTTCCTCTGATTTCACGTGTCCATCCTTTTCTCATTTTTTATGTGCAAAGTCCCTTCACTCTGTTCATGGCTGTCATCATTGCGAGACATAGAAGACCCATGCTCCTACCTCAGAGCCATTTTATCTGTGTCTACCTGCCCTGTGCTGCCTCCAACTTTGCCATCTGCTGCTGGCTGTACAGTCTGTATGCCTTCTGCCCACCTGTATTGCCTTTGGAGTGACTGCTGTCCAGCCATTGCCTATGCTCCTGTCTCCGGCCCCGTGACCACCCAGCTGCTTTGTTGGACTCCCACCATGCCATTCCACCACCACTGTTCCACAGCCCAGCTCCAGGACCACCCTTGCCACCCACACCTGCTTCGGGTGTTGCCATGTCAGCACCAACATCCTCAGACCAGAGTGGCAACCCCAAGGTTGCGAAGCAGAGGGCTGTCAACTTCAGCGCCAGGGAAGTTGACACCCTGGTGGTGAAGGTCCTGGAGCATTATGCTGCCCTCTTCAACCCTGTGATGCAGCGTGGCAAGAAGTCAGCAGATCTGGAATGGGATCACGGATGCCATCAATGCAGAGGGGGTGGCAGTATGCATCTTCAAGACCATGTAAAAGCCCTGGGAGGATCTTAAATCCAGGACCCATGGCACGGCCATGTGATTCATCCAGGCCTGCGCTACCACGGAGAGGCACCGTGCACGCAGGTGTCGAATGTTGGGGAGCAACATGTGGGTCCTGGAGAGGTTTTACCTGGTGCTGCACACCCAGGTCTGCAAATTACACCAAAGTCTGGAGTCGACTGGTGAGTAGCCATGTGGTATACTGGTGCATGTGTGTTGTGCATGTACCAGCATGTTGGGATTGACCCCATTAGGCTTGCAGCAAGTATGCTTCTGAGATGGATGTCTGCATGCATGCTCCACACATTGCTCTCCATGTGTGCATTAAGAAATCTTTGGATTTTGAGTGTGCTCCTACTTGCATTGTGTGTTGTAGTGCTGACTTACATACTGTGCACATGCAATGTTACTTGTGTCTGCAAGGTTCCAGGATGGCAAGTGTGCCAGTTGAGGAAGTGTTGCCCATATCATGTGCATTCATGATGCTCATGTGTATGTGAAATGGAAATGTGTGACTGTGCATCACTCACACCTGGATTCAACACGTGCATTTGGATGTCTGGCTTAGTCACATTGATGCATTGCAGTTGATGGGACTCTGATGTGATTGGTCATGGCACTGCTTTGGCCCTCTGAGGTGATGTTTGTGCATGACATGTGTATGTGCTTGATGCTATGGCATGCTCACATGTGCATGTGCAATTGATGCATTTGTGTATAGCATAGATTGGTTGTGACAGTGGCATGTAGTTTGATGTGATCGTGTGAAGTGATGGCCAGGCAGGTGTCTGCATGGATATGGATTGCAAGTCCATGTGTGTGGGTGTGGCGGTTTATGGTTGTTCCCTTGACAAGTCACATTCCTGTGAATGTTGGTAATGCCATGCTGGCTTTGGGGCAGTACACTGATGTTGCTGTTCTGTGTCTCCTTTTCCAAAGTTGCATCTGATGAAGAGGGCGGAAGCAGTGCTGTGGAGCATGGATGCAGGGATGCCTCCACCAAGCAGAGGCGCAGGCCACAGCCACGGACCCGTGAAAGCTCATCTTCGGGTAGCGATATGGCTGGGGCAGCACTGGTGACATCGGGCATGCCTGCTGGGAATAAGTCAAAGAAGGTAAAGGTGGGAGTGCACTCCTCAGCAGCGGTGGGGCCAGGTGATGCCGCACAGGGTCCATCCATGGTGGAATATGCCCTTTAGTCATCCAGGTTGACAGAGGTGGAGCTGAACGAGGTGGCCGTTTCAGCCCAGCCCATGGGGTCAGGTGAAGGTGCTGATGTGGGCATGCTTGGTGCAGTCCTATCCCAGGGGAATGAGGCTGTGCAGGCGACCGTGGAGGTGTCTGTGCAAAATCCGTTCCCTAAGGCATTGAATGCAGCAGTGCACACCTGTCAGGATGCCTCTACGCAGACCCACCCCCCTTGTCGGCTGGTGTGTCCACCCCGACCAACACCCTCTTGCCAATCAGTGTGTTCATCCGGGATTATGTGTTGCCCCTGCTAGCTGGGTTGACAAGGTGGACAGGTCTCATTCGTGATGATGTGTGGGCCACTCGTAGGCTGCTTGCCCATCATCACGGTGAGCTATACCACTTCGTGTACTGGCTTGCAGCATTCCTTTCCGTGGTGTACTCCATGGGAGGTGCACTGCTGCGGCCACCTTCTTGTCTTCCTCTTCTGTGCACCAGTCGTCCTACAGGGTGCCTTCCGGCTCAGATACCAGCAGGGCCCCCTCTGCACCAGGCCCACCCATAACACCTTGTCTACTGGAGCTCACATCCCGGCCCACGTTGGGAGTGCAAGGCACATCAGCTGAGGTGGCCACCGTGCCTACCCAGGCACCGACATGTGCATAGGCAATGGAGGGACAGCAGGCACGTGTGAGCAGTGCAGGTGCCGTATACCCCTGGGGATCATCATCAGCTCGGAGTGTGTACCAACGGAGCAGGCACTGGACCAGCAGGTGGCAATGAGGAGGAGGCAATTTTTGGCAGGGCAGACCACCCAAAGGAGGCAGGTGGGAAAAGTGAGGCAGGGGCACACGTGGATGTGAGGCACAGATTGTCTTCCGCGTTCCAGCGTTATGAAAGGCAGATTGTGGCAGAGAGGCAGTGGGCATGGGAAGCAGGAATAGTGATGGCAAGGGCTGGGATTGTGCTGCATCGTGCAAGGTGGCAGACTGCCATCCTGGAAGCCACTTGCAGGAAAGAGCGAGTGATAGAGACATGGATGCTGGACGACCTGCAAGCCGTCCAGGCAACAACGGAGGCCCGCCTGAGGGGCTGGGGGGCGTGACATTGGACCCAACCCTGGTGGAAAGGCTGACTGAGATCTGAGAGGAGGACTAACCCGCTTCCTTGTGTACATCGTTATTTAGGTGTAGGTTTCCTTTCTTTTTTCTTTTTTTTGGACGTTGCAGACTTTCCTTCCCAGTTTTTCATGTATATAGTTATTTAGGCATAGGGTTTTTATTTCATTTCATATTTTACACTGGACTGTTTTTACCTTAAGTCCCTGTTTTAATTTAACATATTTATTTTCAATAAATCTTTCTTTTTGTCACATTCCACGCTTCATGCAGTTAATTAAGTGCCTCTCTGCATTGCAAGTCATGTGTCTTGTGGTGTTCACGCATGTGTGTTGTTGTTGCTGCGATGGTTGCGGCTGGAAGGATGCACATGTGCCTGGCATGTGGGAGTGGGTCCTTCAGGCGACTGGGTCTGCACTGTATGTTTTCATTTGCATTTAGCTGTGCAGCATCACTGTGTGTTTGCCATCTGTGTGCTTGGAGTGGAGGGAGGTGGGCTCTCTGTGGAGGTGTTCCATGGTCCTGTTAATGGCACTTTTATTTGTCATTGCTGTGTTAAACCTGTCATGCGGACATGTACACCAGCATGTGCTGTCACACACTGCCTCTCATGTGAAGCTCCACCTCGGACATGGGTTGCTCCACCTCGGACACTGGAATGCAGAAGTGAGCCATGTTTGCTCTTTCGGAGTGGCAGCACAATTTGCCGGTCTCTGTGACTCATGCACTCTGTGGCTGCCCTCCTATCACCCATGCATGGCCTTGTTATGTTATTGTTCCCTGACAGGTAATTTGCCACCCCTTCCTCCAAGCTCATTGAAGCTCAGGCGGTGACCCACCTGTCACTGTTTGTGGATATTTCATATTTATTTTAGGTTTACTTCTGTCATGGGCACACATTCAGTTAGTGTGCTTTGATGCATTGGCAATGTGCCATGGACAACATGCATATGCCACTTGCCATTACATTCACTTGTCATGTTTGTATGGGATGGGCTCGTTAAGGTCTTGAAGGGTGTGTCAGCATATGCTGCAGTCCTGGATGGATCTCCAGTGCTTCCTGTTGATCGTGTTTGCAGTGGACATATTGGTGTTCCACCCAATGGTGTTGGCAGGGCACAGAGGTTCGGGTAAGCTGCAGACATGCATTGCACTGGTATTGTGGGATACTGTCAGGGGGCTCCCTGGGGAGGGGTTTCCAGACTGGAGGGGGCTGCCAAGGGGGGTGTAACAGGTGAGGGGGCCTGGGGGATGGTCTCCAGACTGGTGGGGGCTGCCTGGGGGTGTCACAGTTTAAGGGGGCTGGAGGTGGTGTCCACTCTGGAGGGGGCTGCTTGGGGGCTGTCACAGGTGAGGGTGGCTGGGGCGTGGTTTCCAGTCTGGAGGGGGCTGCCTGGGGAGTGTTACAGATGAAGGGGGCTGGGCGTGTTTTCCAGACTGGAAGGGGATGCCTGGGGGGGTGTCACAGGTTAGGGGGCTGGTGGGGTGGTGTCCAGTCTGGAGGGGTCTGCCTGGGGTGGGTTCACAGGTGAGGGGGACTGGGGCGCATTGTTCAGACTGGGGGAGCTGGGGGCAGTGTCCAGTCTGGAGGGGGCTGCCTGGGGGGTGTCCGGTGAGGGGGCTTGGGGTGCTGTCCAGACTGGAGTGGGCTGCCTGGGGGGGTGTCACAGGTGAGGGGGTCTGGGAGATGGTGTCCAGTCTGGAGGGGTCTGCCTGGGGGGGTGTCACAGGTAAGGGGACCTGGGGGGGCCGTGTCCAGACTGGAGGGGGCTGTGGTCGGTGTCCAGCCTGGAAGGGTCTGCCTGGGGGGGTGTCACATGTGAGAGGGGCTGGGAGGGTGGTGTCCAGTCTGAAGGGGCCTGCCTGGGGGGTGTCCGGTGAGGGGTCTGGGGGTGCTGTCTAGACTGGAGGGGGCCGCCTGGGGGGGTGTCACAGTTGAAGGGGGCTGGGGGTGGTGTCTATTCTGTGGGATCTGCTTGGGGGGTGTCACAGGTGAGGGGGGCTGGGGTGTGGTGTCCAGTCTAGAGGGGGCTGCCTGGGGGTGTTAATGATGAAGGAGGCTGGGGGTAGTGTCCAGACAGGAGGGGGCTGCCTGGCAGGGTGTCACAGGTGAGAGGGTCTGGGGGGTGGTGTCCAGTCTGGAGGGGTCTGTCTGGGGGGGTTCACAGGTGAGGGGGACTGGAGGCACGGTGTCTAGACTGGAGGGGGCCGGGGGTGGTGTCCATTCTTCTGGGGGCTGCCTGGGGGGTGTCACATGTGAGAGGTGCTGGGGGGGTGTTGTCCAGTCTGGAGCGGGCTGCCTGGGGGGGGTGTCCTGTGAGGGAGCTGGGGGTGCTGTCCAGACTGGAGGGGGCTGCCTGGGGGGTGTCACAAATTAGGGGGGCTAGGGGTGGTGTCCAGTCTGGAGGGGGCTGCCTGGGGGGTGTCAAAGGTGAGGGAGGCTGTTGGTTGGTGTTCAGTATGGAGGGGACTGCCTGGGGGGAGTCAAAGGTGAGGGGGGATGGGAGGAGGTGTCCAGACAGGAGGGTGCAGCCTGGGCATGCGAGGGAGGGTCTGTGTTTTTGCAGGGGTGGGGCCTGGGCTTGCGAGGGACGGTCCGCATTTTCGCTGGGGTGCAGCCTGGGATTGCAAGGTGAGGTGCATGAGTTCCGTGGGCTGCAGTCTGGCTTTGCGAGAGAGGGCCCGCATTTTCGCTGGGGTGCAGACTGTGCTTGCGAGGTGAGGCCTGCGATTTTGCAGGGGTGGGGCCTGGGCTTGCGAGGGCCGGTTCTTTCACTGGGGTGCAGCCTGGGCTTGCAAGGTGAGGTGCATGAGTTCTGTGGGTTGCAGTCTAGCTTTGCAAGAGAGGGCCTGCATTTTCGCTGGGGTGCAGCCTGGGCTTGAGAGGTGAGGAGCCAAAACTTGCTGGGGTGCAGCCTAGGCTTGCGGGGGAGGGTGCTCCTTCTCACAGGGGTACTGGATGGTGTTTCAGGGGTGGATATGGAGGCTTTCGCCTGGTTTGGCCTTTAGCTTGCTTTTTGGTGTATATGGGGGTGTGTTGTGGGCGTTCCTCGTGCAGGTTGTTTTTACTTGCACAACGGCTAGTAATGCGCCTTTGAATCCATTAATACGCGGGGCGTGCAATTTGTTTTATGTGCCACGACTCGCGGAGGGTCCTTCTCGGCGCACGGCCCTTGCACCATTTCTGAGCCCCATTCCATGAATCGGGCCCTTTGTCTCTTTGCAAAGAGCGTTTACCTCTTTCGAGGCATCCAGAAAGGTCAGGAGGCCCTTGAAAGCTCCCTCGAAGTTGTGAAATGTGTTTTCCCAAGGAAGGGACGTGACTTACAGCACATGCTGTGTAAATGGGATAACAAACTAGTCTGGCAAGGGAGGACAGCTGAGCATTTTCTATGTCAGCATTTGTGCCTGCCTGAGCTACATACAAACCTTGGCTAGTCCACACACTTTGACCTTTGCTTTGCTTTGACCCACGGGCACAACAGTCACAGGTGGTGAGGGCGTGCATTTCTGGTCACCTATGCACTTCAGGATTGCAAACATAGGTACATAGGTGAGGCACATCAGAAACAGTTGCTTTTTCCACAAATGAATGCCAGTCCCACAGTAGCTCATGTGAGCCTTTTATTAAAGTTTCCTGTTTTAGTTCTTACAATTGGTAAATTGAATCTACATATGAGGCATTGTAGCCAGTATTGTACATTCTGATATCAGTTTTGATGGAAGGCCACAAGCATCCATTGCCACTTCTGCTTTGGTAACACTGGGCATTTCTAGGGTCTGTGTTGTAATGTTCTGGGGATGATGACCTGGACTGAAAATAAAACCGTTAACATGAAAAAGCAAAAATATCTATTTTATCATTGAAAACAATGTAAAAAGTACAAATTAAGACATTCAAATGAAGAATGTAAGAATGACTGATTGCATTATTTTGCCTTTTTTGTATAAAAAAGATCACGCGTTTGCATATGTATATGTTTCTTGTAAAATAGTATTCTTTGGATTTTTTAAATTGATTTAGCAGTAGAAGGAAATCACCATCGTTCCACCACCCCTTTATTTGCACCTATTTTCAGCCTTGAAGTAATACTTACAAAATGTCGGACATCATCATTCCAACCCTCTTCGGCCCTCCTCATCTGCTCTAAACTGCACGAATCCCACCCAGGAGCTCCATTCTTTTTGCATTGATCAATTTCATGATTTTTCAATTCAATTTTAAAGTTGGAATATATTTGCTTTCTTCTTGAATTATTTTCAGTAAAAGGTAGTTAACCTTTTTATTTAAAATATTCTGCATTTTTGCAGAGTTATTTTGACTATTTTCCTATTTCTACACATGCAGCAGCCCTGGCAGATACGTACGTTCTGCAGGAGGTCTTTCAATGCTGTGGCCTACATTTTAACTAGATAATAACCCGGTTGATGTGTTAAGTCTCAGAAATTAAGTACGCCTTTCCTCGTGTGATATACTTGCCTTATAGTGAGCCCAATGAGTCAGTAAAACCCTACAGATGTTTAGCATTCTTTCAGAAGTGCCCTTGGTGTGATGAGGGAACAAAGCTCACAGTGCAGTCCATAAATGATCTGATTGTACGTGCCTATTGCTTTTAGAAAAGTAAAAACCAGATATATAGTGTTCTGAGATAAAATAAAATAAATGGTTGGGTTCCACATGTCTTATTACTCACACAATGCCTTATATCAACCAATAGTCAGCATAAAGGCGACTCATTCACAGTGCACATAACATATTCCACACCATATAGAGTATGTGTGAAACAATCACCCTCCCTATAGTTACTCACGGTACAGTAAGAGGACCATTTGTTATCAATCATGAAAAGTTTACCTTTCATGATGTGCAATAGTTAGACATACAAAAACATCTAACCCATACACTATGTAAGTAATATGCAAATAGGGAGATATATAAATAATTCCAAAATCATGCATTGGAAAGGGCAATCGGGTTGGCTTTGTAATCACAGAGAGTAAAGTTGTATGTTAAGCCCCCGCCCGCCCCCATAGGAAAAAAGAATGCTTACTCTACATTTGCACCTATCAGGCATGCTGTGAAAATCGCCGAGGGCCCATTTGCATACCTATGAGACCCTCTAATTTTAATTAGACACGGCTGTTTTCATCCATTGTATATTTTCACATAGGATGGATTACAAAGGGTTGAAAGGAGATTGTTGAGTGTATGAACAGTGCTGTGAGAATAAACTTGGAATCTATTTCACCTCTGCTGTTTAATGTATATGTCCACCCTCTCGCTAAGCTTATTAATTCCCATGACTGCTGTCTTGATTCTTATTCTGATGATACTCAGCTGATTTTTCGAGTTGATTGTGATCTAATCGTTTAAAGAGCTGCCTTGCAGACATTGGTGAATAGATGAATCACAGCTGGCTTAAGTTGAAGGGCGATAAAACAAAGGAAGTTCTGCTGCTTGGTACATCTGCAGAGCAGTCCTCCTGGTCTACTAACTTTCGGCTTCCCTCTCTTGACCCTCTGGCGACTCCATTTGATTCAGTCAAGATTGTGCGAGTTCAAATCATGGCTTCGCCTTCTCCAGAAATTCAGATCAAAACTTGATGTAGTGCGGGTCATTTTAAGTTAAAAATTCTGAAAAAGGTCACTCCCTTTATCTCAGCTGACCTTCACGGACTGGTTGTCTCTTCTGCTATACCGGGAGTTTCTGGATTATTGTAATGGCACCTTGCTTGCTCAGTCTAAAGATTACAGCAATAGGCTTCAAATTCTGCAAAAATTCAGCTGCTCAAATGGTTACAGACTTACCCAATTTTGACCCCATTTTCCTGCTGCTGCAAGACCTTCATTGGCTTCCTGTAGATAGTAGGATAACGTGTCAATCTCTCTGCATAGTTCATCAGGTCTTGTATGGTTTGGCGGTCTCTTATCTGAATGAGAAATCTGTTCGAAATATGCCTCTGAGAAATCTTCGGTCCGCAAATCTTTGTTTACTCGAGGTCCCTAAGTTTAACAAATTGTCTGTTTTTTTTTATAGAAGCTCTAAAAATCTATCTCGTTCATTGCACAGGGTTAGCCTAAATTCAGCTTTTTTATCTGGTCCATTTTTCGTGTTATGCTCCATGGTCTGTTTGGTTTTTCCTCACAAGCGTCAGGATACCTGCAGGTCACAGCTGCGGTATACAAGTGGAAATAACATAACATATGATTTAATACATTGCAATACATTGGGCCTCATTCCGAGATTGGTGGTTGTCATGGCGCTATTGGCACCATCACTGCCACCAATAACGGGTCCGGCACCGGTGTAGTTCGAAGGGGATTTACCGGTGTAGTCCGACCTTTGTGGGACCGGTAAGTCCCCATTGAAAATGCCATTCCCGATAGGGCTCAATGGGAATGGGGAGGGTGCAAATAACGGGCTCGTGAATAGCCCGTTATTTGCACCCTGGTCCCTAACAGGTCCAAACGTACCTTACGGGTCCCGTTAGGGTACCTCGGAATCGGGCAGTAGGGGATTACCGGCACCGGTCTCCTTACCGGTGCCTGGTATCCCCTACCGCCCAACTCGGAATGAGGCCCATTGACACGAAATACCACAATCCAATAAACATTTCAGGTCTCCATCAGTCACATCAACTTCATAGAAACAGAGTTATAACATGAAAGAAAAATTAACATGTAGGTAAAAATGATCTTCCAAAAGGTACTTAAAGATTCATTATCAGCAAAGCTTACATTTTCAGTGATTCTTACACATAAAGATACAGACATATGTTTTTAGTTTGTGTTTATTTGTAGAAAAAACAGAAATGATGAATGTTTTTGTTTGTCTCGCCATGCGTTCAGGCAGCCATTGCAGGCCAGTAGCTTTGAAAACGGGCCGCATGCTGAACATAAAGCAATGATGTCACATTTTTTCTTTGAAGCCTTTTAAATGTCTAAGAGAGTTGGGGCTCAGCTCAGTAGTATAAACAAGCTGAAGTGCTGCTTCAAGAATCCGTCAGTTTGTCTCAGGTGAAGTTTGGCACAATGAAGTGCAAGCTACGTCTTTGCGCCATATGTGTGTGATTTATTTAAGAAAATGTGTGAATGGGTAAACAATTAGAGCTAATTTGATCTGTGTCTCAGTTGAAGCTTGATGGCAGACAACCTTTGTGTTGGTGTGAATCATGTTATGTGCACTATAGAGTGTGGATTATGTACGTATTGTAAGCAAGGATCCAATTATGCTCTATCAGGTCCACACATTATACTATCGTATGACCAAGGGTTGATTAAATGTCCTCAATAGATGACTCTCTTATGTGGCAACATTCAATACTACTTTATCTGAGGAAAACATTAATCTTCATAAACTTTTGCACAAAATTGACTTAGTAATGTTTTTGGGGGTACAGCCACCACTGCAGGAACCATCTACAATTTTTGACAATCTAGAAATATGTCCTAAAATAGTTTTTGACCCTCCTATTCAGAACACTGTTTTGAATATGTTTGAGAAAAAGGTCTTACTGGAATTACGGAAGATCAATTACTAAAATATGTTTCCTTGTAATATCAAAAACACACATTTGATACAGGTATGAAGATTGGCAAAGGACGGATATTTGACCTTGAAAACAGCAGGTAAGGGAGGAGCCATAGTTGTGATGGACTCCTCCTATTATCATGAGAGCTCTTTGACAATGCTGGAAGATGAGTCTATGTATATCAGGTTGGATTATGATCCAATTAATGAGATTAAAACTCTGATACATACAGTTGGGGATAAAGCCTTGGACAACAAATGGATCAGTGAAAAAGCCAAGACATTTCTCATTAATCGGTTTCCAACTACCCCAGTATTTTATGGGCTCTCTAAAAATTCATAAATATTTGATGACACCTACCCTCAGACCTATTGTGACGGGGACGAAAAACATTTTTGATCACCTAGCAATTTATTTAGAAAAAAATCCTACAACCACTGGTACAAAGCATACCAACATACCTGAGAGACACCACAGAATTTTGAAACTGCATAACTGCATAAATGATATTGAAAATCGTACACAGGAGTGCATCCTGTCTTTACACATCCATCCCCCACAATGAGGATATTTACATTCAGAAGCAGTGAGAGGCAGTAAACAATTCATAATAAATACAACAATAGCATTCTATTCAATTATTATGTCAGATATCACGGGAAATGCTATGCCCAAGCATCCGGGACCTCTATGGGGTCCACAATGGCCCGAGCATATGCTAATAGGTTTATTTAGGTATTCGAAAAAACCTTTGTATTGGAACATCCATATTGGTCAGAGAAGATATTATTATGGAAAAGATGTATTGATGATATATTTGAAATTTGGATTGGGAACAAACAAGAATTGATGGACTTAACTTGACACATTCACATATAAAATTCACTTTAGAGATCGGTGACCTGAACCTACACTTTCTCAATGTCCAATTGGCAATAGTGGAAGGTAAATTGGTCACAACACAACCAACAGATGTTAATAATGTATTATACTATGCCAATTTCCATCTGAAGGCAATGACAAAAGTGTACCCTACAGTCAAATTCTTAGGCTTAAGAGAATCTTTACAGGCCCAGAAGTATTTAATGTTGAATGCCTAGACCTTTTGGAACAGATTTTCCAACAGGGGAAACCTTGATGAGGTATTAGGTGAAGCCATGCTTCGAGCAGAAAAAGTCCCTAAAGAATACTTATTGAGACCTAAACCCAAAGTCACTGAGAGGCCATTACTATACATCTCTAAGTATTCGAGACAAAGCTTTCAAATTGGGAACATTTTGAAAAAGAATTGGAGTATTCTCCATCATGACCCACAACTACTTAAATTATTCCCAAAATCTCCCATGATGGCATACAAACGTGGAAGCAATTTGCGAGACAAATTGATTTGTGCAGAAAAACCACAGAGAGACAGTCAGTTCTCAACAATCGTAAGAAGGGAACATTTCCCTGTCTTGCCTGTCACAATTGCAATAATGTGATTAAAGGTGATTAAAGGTCAAATGATTACACAGCCATATACAGGCAAAAAGATTGCCTTACATGACTTTTCCACCTGTACAACATCTGGAGTGGTTTATTGCATTAAGTGGCCATGCAGTCTATTATATGTGGCCAAAACATCACGATCTGCACAAGAAAGGTGGACTGAACATAAATCCAATGTCCAGACTGGTAACATCAAGTCACCGGGAGCATGGCACTTTAAAGAAAAGAAGCACATTTTTTGCACAAATTCAGTTTATGATACTGGAGATGGCGAAACCCTTAAGTAGAGGAGGCAACTTTAATACATGCCTTCTACAAAGGGAAATGTTTTGGATACATTTGTTGGATACAGTGCTCCCAAGGGTCATGAATAAAGAATTCTGTTTGAACTGCTTTATTTGATGCGTTATATGTGGTTCAGATATTCCTTGTTTTAGCAGCTTGAAACTCTATTTACCTTGTTATATATATCATTTAATTGTGAATATATGGAACATATATGTACCCCTCTCAATTGGTGAAATATATATATTGCTTGTGAGGAAGGGTAGAACAATATGTAAGTGAAATGCAACATGGGTACACCTAATCGTAAATATGCCACAAGGTGAGGAGTACATTACTTGGAATATTGTCATGCATTATGTCAGTCCATTAGGCATACCTGAGGATTTGTATATTTAGATCTGATGTCATTTGAACATGTTTTATGTACAATAAACTTTGATATTGCCCAGAGGGATATTATACTTATTGATGTACGATAGCCTGCTATGTGATCCCCGGACCCAATTTTCCAAATTTGTTTGATCAAGAGACATACTAACATCACTGATTCATTTTAACCCTCTAATACTTTTTTCAATTTTGGGTGCAGTTTTTATGTGTATTTTCACCGTGATCTACCAGTGAGTATATCGTGAATGTGGTTGCAATACATATATAGACATATGTAGTTTGCCTCCAATAGTTGAACCCATCATTAGACTTTTAGTTTCTGTAGAGCCATGTAATTAATGTGGCCATGAATATTGAAGCTGATCCGATGCCCCCTACAGGCATCATTTTATTTTTTATTTTTTTTACAATGTGTTGAAAACCTTCAGGCATCATAGCGCCTGACATCAACACAAGGATGCAAACAATGAGACGGGACAGAGTTCATACACCATGGCTCTTGTAAATTGTATATGAGTTTGTTTTTGTTTTCATTCCTGGTAAACAGATTGGTGGCACTTTGCTGTTTCAGCGAATTGTCCACTTTATTTCCAAGTGGTCTTTGATACATTCATATGATTTTGCGTTCAGGAGCATGTTTATTGGTCACTAATAGGAGTGTTAGTGGATTTGAAGGTATTCCTTGTATTTTTGCATAGAACGACACACGGTCACTTTACTTGTATATATATCATAAGGGCTGGATATGTCCAATGTTCAGTGTGGACTCCCAGCACCTCACTTTGAGATGGTTGCCATAGCTACTGGAGAGTTAGATGTATCTATATGGAACTTTTGAGACAACACTTGGTATCCACGGGATGTCCGCTCACGTTAGAGTTCCGGGAAGTGTTTAGACTACGGTCTCCAACACGCCATTGGATTGTCCAGAGACGCAGGAAACTGCAGGAAAGATATCAGTGGGTCAATCCGCTAGGTACAAGATCAGATGGAACTCTACTTAAAGGCAGATTTATCTATAAGAGCTAGATGACCAAGATATGGAAGTACAGTCCATAGCTATCTCTAGATTGTTACAGATATCGCGTTCCAGTGTTTTATTGACTGATTGTAATTGAAAGCAACTAGGTTTGCGCTCCAAATTAGAAGTGTCTTCGCTATATGCTTAGTAATTTGGTGAAGGTATTATTAATGTATTTATTTATCGTTTGCTTGTTAAGTGCTTATACAATAAGAAAATACTCTTTCAAAGTGCCCACATGGCAGGGGGGGAGCAAGGTGGGAAGTACATTAAAAGCACAAAATCTAAGAGCAGTGGGTGGGGGGGGAGAAGGGACGAACCTACTATGACGTGTGAGTATTCAGAACGTGCAACAAGGAAGCACGAAGAGGGGGCAAGTGCTGAGGAGTCCAAGCTCATGGGTGAGCCACAGATGAAGTGCTAAGAATGTTGAGTGCTGTCGGACTGGGGTCACAGGAGGTGTAAGCGCGAATCTCCAGGGTCGAGGGTATGAAGATGCAAGTGCTGTGGATAGACAGGAGCTGGGGAGAATTGATGAGGGAGGTCAGGGCCCCAAGGATGCATAGGGGCCCAGGACACCGATTTAGCAACTGTGGGATTAGAAGAGGACAGAAGAATGTAAAGAGGACGAAAAGAGGAAAGTTTTAGGGAGCTTCTAGAATTTGAGAAGATCCTGCTCAAAGTGAATGGGAAGGGGGAGTCTATTCCATAGGAGGGAGCCCACTGAGGACATTGAACAATCACCTGCCCTCTGACCGAACACATCTTTTATGCTGCAGATTATTGATTATGAGATGAGGTTGTGGTGACAGTTTCGTTTTGCAGTGATTTCATATTTCATCCTTATTCCCAGCATCATATGATGAGATTGGTTGCAAACAGTACGTCAACTGACTTGATGCCATTGGGAACCCCTTGTAGTCCCTAACACAATTGGGTCAGGTTTATGTTAAAGCACTCTCTGTGTTGGGCTATAAATATTGTGCAGTGGGAAAATGTGTTAAACACTTAGTGGCTCTCTGAAATTGTAGTGGACAAGGCACTTGAAATTGGTGGTGAACCGTCCTTGTAGTGTTTCATAAACAGAAAAGCCAAATGGTGGTTATTTATGTGCACCTCGAGACGCATTTGGAATTGGAGACTGGGATCACTGTGTAGCGAAAAGCTAGTTTGCAAACCTGTGGCAAGTTGATCACCATGGTAATTGGAGGTTGATCCTGATAACATGATCTGTTAAGTTAGTGTTCTGCAAACCAGGATGATAGACATTTGGTCTATGTATGTTTATATCCACAGTTCAGATCCTGAAGAAGGGGAAACACCCCTGAAGCGCGTAGAGCATCTGATTGACATCTGAATGATAAAGACAAGTTTGGATTGGAATACTTGAACATATTTTGTGCTTAATTGTCTTATTCTTCTGTTAAAATACATAATATTTTCAGTGAATACTGTTGAGCTGTTTATTCAGCCTTGTGGTGTGCATGGGACGTGAGTGTCCATAGGTTGGGCACCACTGTATGTAATAATGCTTAACATGTCATATAAACAGATCATACATACATCATAAAGTCATTAAGCTATCATGTGCTGCTTGAAAAATTAAGTGTTCTGTGTCTGTGTAACTGTCTTTGAAAATGATTAGGCTAGAGGAATTGGGGATCTGGACTGGCTGTGTTTCATGCATGTAATAATGTATCAAGGCAGGATATAGTGATCTTGAGGTCATGTCCTGTGAAGCTGAGAGTTCAGCTAATTGTTGCCCATTGTGTCGCAACCTATTGCTCGCATGCCACTCGCATGCGGGCCTTTTTATAGACAGTACCGCCCACCGTACCTATACCTTCTTAAGGGCATGCGCAGGCAATAGGTATGTTCTTCGCATTCCTATTAAAGAATGTGAGAAGAATACCTGAGGCAGTGTATAGTAAAACCTCAATGAATAAACAACTTGATTAACCATATACAATGGCTTACCTGAGCCTATTTGACCTAGAACAATTGACCTAATGACCTAATTTGATTGAATTTTGCATGGGTGATTTGGCCTTTGGGGCAATTTGGTCGCATATATTGCAAAATAATAACCCTGGAGAGTGGGGCTTACAGGGGTGTCCCCCGCTCATCATGTTTGATATTTAGCAATTTTGGGGAGGCGGGGGTGCCCCCCCGCTTCCTTAAAAAAGTGGAGGCGGGAGACAAAAAAATAATTAAAAAATCAATGTGCTTTTATATTGGGCCTCCAGAAAATAAATTGTGGTCAGTTCCCACGATAAAAAAAAAATTGGTCAAACACACCTAAACCGTGCTGGTACTATGGCACCTAACTCGGAGTAATGCAAAATTTGCTTCTCAGGGAATGATATTGTTGCATTGGATATTGTTGACGCCCCTTTCCTCTTCCCCTTCCCATTCATCCCTCCTGCCGCTCCCCCCAGCCACCTAGCTGTTGACGTTGAAGCTACCGCTAACCAGCGCCTTGGTGCCCAGGAGTTTTGTGTGCTTATATAAATGTGATACATGAATAAATGAATGCTTCAATGTTGTGCAAAGAGGAGAATGAGGTGTACAAGTCTCCCCAATCTTCTAAGCCTACTTGAGGCGATGACACATGTTCGATTGAGCTGTAGTCCACTAAGTGATAAACTTGTAGACTCAGCACCTCAACAGTGGCTCCTTACCAGACCAGCTGGCAGCAAATCTCCACCGCCACTCATTGCTGCTCAGCCAAAGAGCAGGACTGCCACCATTGATCTCTAACGTGGGAAGGATCGGATCCAATGGCACCCAGCAGCCAGAAACTAACACACATTTTCGTCCCGCAGGTTTCCTCTGTATTCAGATCTCTGATCATTTAGAACCTGCAGTCCAAACTTTAACATTGGACCTAAGTAGAAAAAGGGGGTCCTTTTCTCCCATGTAAATATTTTGACAGGTGGAACGCCCCCTGGTTGTCCTTAGTCACTCCCCCTTTTGATATGGGCTTGATTTCTTTTAGATATGGACTTTGGTATCAATTAATTTTTTATATTAAAATGTTTCGATATCAAATTTTATATTGATATATGCAAGAAAGTGGGAAAATGTAAGGATTCAATTTGATTGCTTTGTTTTTTGTGCTCCTTGTAAATAATGTGACCATGTGGGCCCAGAAATCAGTCATGCTTTTTTGTGGGATTTGTAGACTCTTGCCCATATTCCAAACATGTCCCCTGTGCTAAAACCTGCGATGACCAAACATGGCCATCCGGTGCAACTGCAAAGTGAGCATGTGCAAAAACAGACCACTTGCACACTACTCAAACCTTATCAAGTAACTACACATCAACATTCAAGCTCCTTGGAGCAGAATTCTACTGCTCTGTAATTCAATCGCTGTATTCTATCGCTACATGTACCATTACATAGTGGGATTTTAGAGCAAAAAGTGTCTGCTCTCCTGATCCTTGGCTAGCAGTCGATGATTTGGAAAGACCTGCACTGCCCCCAAAATACAATATGTGTTTCCTGATATTCCACATAATGCCTTCCATGAAATGTCTGATCCTGATCTGTGAATTTAGCCTGGTTTCTTAGTGTGACCCCAAACTTGATATCGCTGAATCCCATACTCATTGATTGCAATGAAAGGCCACCTCAATGCTCATTCCTGGCTGATATGTTTCGCTGCACTATTGATCCTCATTGTTAATTTCATCCTGCGGCTGCCTCCTGAATAATATTAAATTATTGTTTTTGTATATAAGAGATTAATACTAACTTCTTGCAACAGGCCACACTACTAGTACTACACTGCTAGTAGTACAAATACTCCTACCAGTGTTTCTACTATTACTATTTGTAATAGTAATGATACAATTATTAATAATGATGACATTAGCATATTCATTACATTCGTACATGATGACTGCATTATATAGCAACCTTTGGCTAGCCAGATCTTTTAGACTACAACTTCCATCAGCCCAATCAACGGCAGTCAATGGCGAGGGATCATGGTAGTTGTGGTACAACCCCTGTAGAGAGCCTCTGCATGAAGATTCCTTAAACGAAATTCTGCTCATTTGATGTATCTCAGACGGGCGAACCATGGACGCTGTGTGTGTGGATAGGCACGAATTTCTGCACCAGGTGGTTTTAGTTAAACTTTTGGACAGCTCCAGGAGACAGGGCCGTAATGTACGTTAACTGTGCTGCTAGAGAAACTTATTTCCGAACTCTGAGCTTGATTCAGGCCTTCTCTGGTATGGTGCTGCCACCTTGTGTTACGATGTGAGAAGTCAGTAAACTTCAACAATGTAGGTATAGGAAGCAGCCAACAAACACGGGGTATTTAATACCACATATGATCACACCGAAGAAGAGGTCCAGCAAATATAGGGCAGGATAGACAGAAGAACTAGGACCAACTGTTCATCGGGTAAAGGCCACGGTGTTAGGCTCATGTTGCGTAATGATGTTCCAACTAAAATAGGAAATCAGAAGCAGGCATCTCTATGCTTACATCCCCATTATTTCAGGGCCAATCGGCAGAACACCGAAACAAAAGCACATCCATGGAGTCTGCAGGGGTGTCCCACCCTTACCAGCTGCAAAGACGTAGCCCTTTTCAAGCACCAGCCGCCCTATGAATAGCAGACGCCAAGTGGCAGCCTGCTTTTAATGAAACAAGACTCTGACTTGGCTGCATCCATTGTGTAGCGTATGTCCATCGGTCATTTAGCCTGGAGGAGACACCATGCATGATAGGCAGATGGATACACGCTCCATGCTGACCTGAGTGTAAGCTAGCTCACAGTTCAATTCAGACTCACGTCTCACGCAGGCCTTCTTCCTGCTGAGCGCACCTAAACAACTCACTTTGCTCCTATTGTGTACTGTGCTATTCAGCGACCAAAACTCCGGAAATAAAACACGTTATTGTTATCATTATTTAGGCCTAGGTATTCTATCAATGCACGAATCCTGATTTAAATATGCAGACTGCAGAGCGGGTGAACCAATGATTGTACTTATTTAGTTACTTGCGCAAAGTACTCTGCTCCGGTTCTGTAGGCAGATATGATAACACTCTCACCAATTGTTGAAATTCAATGGTCTTGTTGGTCGCTTGATGTGCTTTGCACTCTGAAGTAAACTGCACTGAGAATGGGAACGTGCAGCTGGCTCACATACCCCCAGAGCAGATGTTGGCGGGAGGCGAGAGTTGGCATGCTGCAGCATACTGGGACCTGCTGTGCATTTTCCCCACCTGTTGTTGTGCACTCTTCTGATCTACCGCCACACCATGGTGCAATGCTGTGTGTTGTGGTGTGCTCTTGTGCAAATTTCTCAGAAACGGTGCATCCTAGGGCTATGAAACATGGTTTTCATGGTCCCAAAGGGAACTTTGAGTTTTGTTTCTCCCATCGAGACACTTAAAATAAGCCTTGTCAATCCTTCTATGACCATATTGATGGTTCACCAATTTCAGGCAACCATGACATCTGGGGAAAGTGGTGCAGTGTGCAAATGTCAGGTAGTCAGTAATGTGTGTAGGGTTCTAACAGGTAACTATGCAAAATTCAGTGCAGATCAGTGGAACGGGCTCACCTTGGCGCGGTGCGGTGTGGGGCAATTATCTCGGAAATGGTGCATCCTAGGGCCTTTGAGTTTTTATTTCTCGTGTGGAGACGCTGAAAATGAGCTCTGTCTGGTCCTTCTATGACCACGTTGATGTTTTGCAGATTTTCACCCTGGCATGGTGCAGTGCGTTGCAGTACAAATATTTCAGAAATAGGTCATGCTTGGGCCTTGAATGGTGGTCACATAGGGACCTCAAACTTTTGTTTCAGGTGTTGAGATCCTTAAAATGATCTTTATCTGGTCCTTCTATGACCACATTGATGTTTCACCGGTTTTGTGTGTTGTGGTGCAAATATCTCGGAAACGGTGCATCCTAGGTCTTTGACATGTGTTTTTGTTACTGGCATTGAAACCCCGAAAATGAGCTTTGTCCAGTCCTTCTGTGACCAGATTGATGTTTTTCCGATTTCATGTCTTGCGCTGCACATATCTCCTAGGACCTTGAAATGTGTTTTTTGAGGTCCCATATGGACCTAAAGTTTTTTTCCTTATATAGAGATGCTCAAAATTACACCCCCCTTGATGTTTTTCTGCTTCAAGGCAAACGTCCAGAGGGCCCTCCCAGGCAACTATGCAAAATTTGGTGAAGATTGGTGAAACGGTGTGAAATTCTATGATGAACAAACAAACATATTTTCTGTTTTTATATCTATATTTATAAGGAAGATATATAACAACATTGAAATGAACTGTCCCTGTTGAAATGGGTCTCACGATAGCTCTTTTGAACCTAGATCTATTTCCCAAATCTCAATACAGGCCTATTCCTTGTGTATTCTCTTTCAAGACAACTCTGCACACCTCCACTGAGCTTTATTAGCCGAATGTGCTTGTGTACCAGTACAGAACAACAACAGTGATAAAGTGTCATTTATAAACATTAGGAGATATGATACATGACCAGATTACATTCCAGTAATATTAATTATTCCTTGTCCCAAATCACTATTAGGGGATACCTATTTCCTAGACACAACCATTTCCCAATTCCCTTTTTAGTTTGGGCTATTAGGTGGCGCATACGTGCAATTTATAAGCTGAAACTAATCCATTAGAGGGCAGGTAGGTGGAGATGACATGTGATGAGGGACACACAGCTTGTCAGCGTTGTTTGGTTATTTAACCACCTGCCCATGGCCATACTAATCGCTATGGCATTTCCCATCCACTACCTCCCCTTCAACGGCCAAAACACATGATTTTCTATCAAAAATGACATCAACCATTAGCCTGGCAGGGTTAGGAAGTCTGCTGAGCGTTAATGGACTAATTGCATCTGTAAATGGCTACTGCTGTAGCAAAAACGCCTTACCCAAGTGTGCCTTCAGCTGCTTGATTTATATCTCTTCCATGTACTGCAGTCCTTTTAAAAGAAGCTACGCCAAAGCCAACAGCTTTGGTTTGAGGTATTAGATAGGCATTTGCCAGGTCTTGCCATTAGATGTGAAGCTAATCACGCAATGTTTTAGATGGTAACAGCTGAACAATGGAGTGATTAGCCTATTGCTAGGTAGTAACATTATATCAGTGCCTAGCAAATGCCTATCCCATAGCTACACAAAAGCCCGAACTGTTGGCGTTGCCAATGCTTGTTTTAACTGCACTGCGCCTAAGATGGAGTGGTGTAAGTACAAAACCCCTTCCCGTTTATCCACTATTTTAATATACCAAACTTTATGGAACTGATTGCCTCATTATTCAAGGGAATGAAGGGAGTGTCCTGACTTGTACGAGGATTGGTAAAGAGGATTACGGAAAAGTAATATGGGAGTTACCTCTTCATCTACTCTTCTTCATCCCAGTCATTCCCATTGGCATATACATTAACCAGAGTGGCATCAGTATTTCAGCAAATCACATTCACGCTGTGTTTACTGCACACTTGTGATGATGCATTAAGTGGTGAGCCCCAAAGAAAAATAGTTCCCTTGCACCCTTGTACCGGACACCGCTGAGTCAGTGTCGGCCACCCCGCTTCGGGTGTAACACTGAGGAAATGTACATGCGTTGGCCCAAGTGGCTGCATTGGATATCTCCCATTGGGCACCACTTGGATCCCCGCCAGGCAGTGGATGCACCCGTGGCCAACCTTAATGTGCTCCCCTCTGGGAGATGTGTAGATGGCATTGTGAAGGCCATGGAGAAGGCCTGTTTTATGCACCTGCTGCTATTTTGCAAGGTAACTACCCTGACTTTGACAGTATACTCCCTACAATATGGTTAGATTTTAATGTGAGATTAGATATTAAAACATAGGGGGTTATCCATTTTACTTGCTGTGAAAACATGCTGGAGTTTAGAACAGGGCATGGGTCTCAGTGTATACCTGTACATTAATCGGAATCCCTCTGTCTTGGACTAGTTGGTTTCTTCCTCTTCTGGATGGAACTCAGCAGGACCTTGGACACGCTGGAAAATTAAAACTAAACCAACTCCCAGCTACCCACTTCCGGGCACTAGAGACCCCCCTTTTTCAAATCTGGCTAAAAGATGGCTTTTCCAATCCCAGGTCCTGTTCTCCCACTCCTCACGACTGTCTTTTTCTCCAATTCTGGAGCTTAGTATGAAATGTCGCTGCTTGAGTCCCTATTTTCCATTGGGTTTGCTCCTATATGTACTCATGACTCCGCCCCCCCTCCTTTTATGGTTTCTTGACATAGAATAATCCTATTGGTCAGCACTCTCGTGGATTATTCTTACAGTAGGCAGGTTTAAGGTCAGATTATGAGCCCCCTTTCATTCTGAAGAAGGATAATATGCTTAAATCCCCACCCCTATAACCTTTGTGAAGTCACACATTCAAATGACTGCTAACATATCGCTAATCCTTCCAATAGGAGGCTTTCATACATCCCATACTCTGCTTAATACTACCATTTTAGCTGTGAATGCTATCTTCTTTTAATATAAAAAGGGCGGAATTTTTCAGACATAAATAAGGGTAAATCGCTAATTCATTGGTGCCTGTAGAAGCTCACTACAATTTATATAGGAACCATCCCATACAGATATATACAATTCTCTAAGGATGTCTGTGCATGTGCACAGTGAGACCTGGCTTCTCCTTCTGAACTTACATTTTGTGAGGGACTCTCAGAGAGACAGCTTCTGAAGCAATTGGATCCTCGCATTCACATTTTAAGATTGTCTGAATGAGTATATGTTGTTGGGTGAGTGTTGTCAAAAAAATCAAATGGGCTCGAAGCCTAGTGTGCATTATAGTGTGCATTATAGTGTGCATTATATTCTTGCATTATTGGAGAGAAAGGGAATCTTTCCAAGTAAGAAATGTGGCAACGGACCCACCCACCTTTACAATATTGAATCATTTATCATACACTCATTTTTAAATTATTCATTCCAAACCCTATATTTGTATATAAATATAAATAGAGGGTTTATAATATATAATATATATATATATAGATACACATATAGATATACATATAGGGTATAGGGTTTATAATTTATATATATATATATATATATATATATATATATATATATATATATATATATATATATATATATATATATATATATTACATGGACGCAGTAGCGTCCATGTAGTTATGGTTAAGTTGGTGTTTCCATGGGAAGAGCATTTTTTGGGTGGCTTATAACTTCGCTCCCTCTGGACGAATCCTCACCAAACTTTGCAAAAAAAGTATATGGCCCAGGAGAGGTTTGGACCAGGGGGGGGGGGGGGGGCAAAGATATAGGGGGTGTCCCAAAACTTTTGTTTTTTCCCATAGACATAATGGGAAAAAACTTTGCGCACGCCTACAGCCCAAACCGCTGGACGGATTTACACCAAATTTGCGGCAGGAGTGGGGGCTTGGACCCGAAAGCGTGCTTTTGCAAATTTGGTGTAAATCCGTCTAGTCGTTTTTTAAAAAATGACCAAAATGTAAGGCAAAAAAATGAGTGATATCTCCGTCACTCTGCGGACGGACTTCCCGGTTCGCCCGGCGGACAGTGCCCTGATTGGCCGAGCGGCTTGCGTGATGTCTGCGGACATGCGACGTGTTCGCATATTGGACGGCGTGGTGCATGAAGCGCGTCAGATTTTCTGTGGCGCCCGCCATCTCGCATTCGTGGACGACCTCGGACAGCGCAGTGAAACTTGGATTAAAAATTGTATTTAGTGGAGTGTGTTGGTGTGTAAGAGTGTTTGGGGAGGGTGAGGGAGTATGAGATAGGTTCAATGTTCTGGTTTTTTTTATATGCTAGACACTTTTTCTCTGTTCGATTTGTCTGCGGACAACACAGCTGTTCTGAAATGTTCTATATAAACTAAATGGTGGGGTGTTCTGAGGACGGAGTATGTGTCCGTTTTGTTTGCAAGCAAGCTAAAATTGAGCCAAGAACACTCGCGGTGTCCTTAAATGTTCGTACATAAACAAAATGGGGGTGTCCTGAGGACGCTGTCTGTATTGTACTCTGGCAAGTTGAATGTGTTCTAAGAACACTCGCGGTGTCCTGAAATGCTCTGATTACTTACCGACAATCTTCTTTACTCCTAGTCCTACTCTTCCTCGTCACAGTACTGACAACCCTCCTCACCCACCCTGCCGGGAAGGTCCCATGCTCCGGCTTGATAATATAAAACTGAGTGATGTGGATGTGGGGGAGGAGTTAACGGAATTTAAAGAAATTGAAGGAGGTCTTGTGTCGGAGGCAGGGGCTTCATGAAGTAAGTACTGGGACGAGGAAGAGTGGACGTGGAGGTAATGTTTGCAATTAAACAAAATGGGGGTGTTCTGAGAACGCTGTTTGTATTGTTCGTTGTCAGGTTGAAAGTGTTCTAAGATCCCTCCTTATGTCGTTGACATTACAATTTCCTATGGGCCTTACCCGACTTTTTGTCCACTAAACAAACGATAAATCAGGCTGCTGTGCGCTGACATTATGTGATAATCCCATCACTTGCCCCATCGACCTGGATGACCTGCTTTTGAGACACTAAATAATATCTCCCGCCCCTACGCCTGACATTATCAAAGCATTCATATTCCCCGTCTCTCTCCGTGACGGTACAGGGTGCGTAGCGAAACGTGCCGAGTCGTCTCCAGTCCTACGCGACTTTACACAGAACCCGGAGAACAACACAGATCATCTCACAACACAGCGCGCAACAATTCGGAATATGAAACTGTGATTTAAAAGCAAACAGCAAGATTGTACATTTCGTAAAGTACTTTTATTTGACATGAAATGTTTAGAGAATATTCAGCGATTTGCATTTGTCTTTGCTGTCAGTCCGCAAAAGTTCATCTTGAGTCATGCGCTGTTCCTTTGCGGTACACAGGGTGTTGGTTTATGATAAAAGAAGCACTATGGTCGCACTGATAATCGGAAGGCTGTTTCAACAACGAGGCATTAGACCACCATAATGGTTGGTATGTTGCTTCTAGCCGCTAGTACCGCGTAAGGGCATATTGGTCCTTGGCGATTGTCCCATAAAATGGTGAGGGTCATGAAGTTGTTTAGAAGTAGCTGCACCTGGCAGTTAAAAAATCCGTCTGCCGGGGTCTGAAAATTGTGGCATTGACAGTACGGAGGACGTACCTGTTTTAAAAAACATGAATTAGTCTCACCAGCCGATCTTCATTAAAAATATTAATTTTATTAATTAGGATGTGAAACTATTTGCTAGCGAGGATAGTGCAACTGAGTATGTTAACCTATTCCCATTAACCCACCCTCTGTCATCTGCCCTTTTCAGAGCCCTCTAAGCGACAGGGGACCAATTCAGCGGTGATAGTGCACGGTAGAAAACACTATGCCACATTGAACGAACAAGTACATTTTAACCGGGCTTTAACGCCACGCTATTGTTATTATGTTATTTATATTACTTACATTATATTGGCATTTTCCATTGTCTAAGTGTAGTGCAGTCCCAAAATACGACTCTGTCTGTGCCAACGGTCTTTCTCATAGTGATATAATATATAAAAGTGGTTTCGTTTCAGAAATGTCTTACGTTTTTGCAACACTCCTTCAAAAGAAGTCTTTTAGCACGATCCCTGTCTGTCAAGGTAAAAAAACAATAGAACCTTATAGTGCGAGTCGTGGGCATCTCCGGCACGCGAGCAAAAAATGGAAGCAGCTGACCTTCACTGTAAACAACCATAAATTCTTAGTTTGCAACATTCTGTGTACAGCCATCTCTGAGAAATTGCTTTTTACACTCCATCTTTGTATATTGTTTGCGTGCTAATAAAAAAACTGTTAAAGGGACGTTATGGTTCCAAGTAAAACCGAAAAACCCTTGAAATTCACCAGTTATGGTAAGCTAAGCAACCATAACTCGCGCCACCACCGTGCACTGCTAAGACTAACACCCACAACATCAAAGATGACATCACAAATGTCATTGATGACATCACTGATGACATCACATGTGTATGTACGTTTCATGAAATATGTGTACAAGGGATTCTTATTATAATGTTGCGAAAAAAGTGTCAAGGATCATTGCAATAAATATCATACCCTAATTAGTGCTTTGAACGATGCATTGATATAAATAGCATTCTATTATGGGGTTCTATCTAGTATACTAAGCTACTAATGCAGAAACATAGCATTGTGTGCAGTGTACAAGATGAAGGTATAATATTCATAATGTTAATATGTTGAGTAATGAAAAGATAATTTTTTTCTTAATAGATTTTTGTGTACTGTGAAATATGTAACAAGTAGCTAATAAAACCCATGTATTACATAATTGCATTACTATAGAGAAAACACACAGAGGCAAGAACACATACCAATATACATATACATAGGGTAAATAGCAGCTTTGAAACAGAGAAATCATCATTTATTTGCTTGAAAATAATGCTGTCTTTAAAGCTTGTGTCTTCCCCTATGTATATGTTTCATATGATGTGACTGGACTCTAAGGGAATTACTATAAGAACCTACTTGTAGGATATGTCTACAAATAAAATACACATTTTAGTTTCTGACTGTTACTGAAGAAAACCATGTGGCCCAGATATGTCAGCAAAAGAAAAAAGAGTGAGCCAGAAGAACACTCGCAGTGTCCTGAAATGTTCGTACATAAAGAAAATGGGGGTGTTCTGAGGACGTTGTCCGTATTGTCTGCTGGCAAGTTGCATGTGTTATAAGAACACTCGCGGTGTCCTGAAATGTTCGAAAATAAACAAAATGGGGATGTTCTGAAGACGTTCTCCGTATTGTATGACTGCTTAGCTGTATGCAATGAGGGAATGGCACAGAGAGTGAAGTGGAAATGGTAGAAGGGCTGTCCAAGAGTTACGTGGTCTGCGGACACCACGGCTGTCTCTGGACAGGGCGTGCTACATCCGGGGTTTTCCAGCAAATCCAGCATGGAAAAAAGACTGTAGGGATCAGCCAATCAGATGTTGAGGTTGTGGATTTGTGTTAAAAGTGACTGTGTGTAGTGAAGATGGCAGAAGTGGAGAAAGTAAGGGTGTTGGTGCTCAGAGATATGTTTGTGCATGGTTTACAACAGTATGCTCAATGCAGGCATGTTGCAAAGAATTTTGATGTTAAAGGAGTGGAGGTCATGTGGAGCACCGTGCCTGATTGCAATGTACAGGGAATTGTACAAGTTTGTGAAGATATGGGCAGGATCAACAGTCCCCATGTGGTAGTTTTGCACTATGGTGCCTTCCGTTTGGGCTATGTCAGTGCCCCTACTTTGTTGGTAGATTTGGAACACTTGGTGGTTCAAGCAGTAATGAACATCCTTCCAAATGCCAAAGTAATTTTTTCTGGATTACTACCTAGGGCAATATGGGACAATAGTTCATTTTTTTGTCCTCAGCAAAACAATGCTAGGTGTGTAATCAACCCGAGGCATGTGTGCCTTCATGCTGGTATGTTCTTCTGTAATAATGAGGATATTGATTCCAGTAATGCTGTTTATTTTAAAGAAGATGGCATTTCCTTATCTTTTATGAGAAATGCCATGCTGTTTTGGAATGTAAGGGTTCCTTTGGAGATGGTTATGTGAAGATTTTAGGAGTAAAGTAAGAAAAAAAAAATACAAAATAACAGGTGTCTGTCAAGCATCTGCAAAAAAAACAAAAAAAACGCTCTTTTCAGAGCCAACCTCAAAGGGGAAATGGGGCACACTATTTAAATTTATATTCACCACGCTCAGATGTTCGATATGTCCGCGGACATGGCGGTAGTCCGCGGACATGGAAAATCACTAGCTAGGGGTTCAGTATGTTCTATGTTACATGTATTTAAAGTCAGGGATATTATGGTTAAGTTGTGCTACTAAAAACCTATGAAATTCAGTAAAAACACTTTGTTAAAGGGACGTTATGGTTAAATTGCGCTACTAAAAATCTATGAAATTCTGTAAAAAACTTTGTTAAAGGGACGTTATGGTTAAGTTTCGCTACTAAAAACCTATGAAATTCAGTAAAAAAACTTTGTTAAGGGGACGTTATGGTGAAGTTGCACTAATAAAAACCTATGAAATTCAATGAAAAAACTTTGTTAAAGGGACGTTATGGTTAAGTTGCGCTACTAAAAACCAATGAAATTCACTGAAAAAACTTTGTTAAAGGGACGTTATGGTTAAGTTGCACTAATAAAAACCTATGAAATTCAATGAAAAAACTTTGTTAAAGGGACGTTATGGTTAAGTTGCGCTACTAAAAACCTATGAAATTCAGTAAAAAAACGCTGTTAAAGGGACGTTATGGTTCCAAGTTAAACCGAAAAACCCCTGAAATTCGCCAATTATGGTAAGCTAAGCAACGTGCACTGCTAAGACTAACACCCAGGACATCAAAGATGACATCACAAATGTCATTGATGACATCACTGATTTACCTTTCATGAAAAGTCTGTACAAGGGATTCTTATTGTAATGTTAAACTTTGGAGAAAAAAAAATATATGGCCCTCTCTGAATTAAGCCATACACCCAAGAGTCTGCCCAGTGGCTGCAAATATTGTAATAGTATGTGTACAGAAGTGGACAGGGTGTGTGGCAGCTGGCTTATTGGACTGTCCTGAGATTCTTGGGTGTATGACAGTCTGTGCAGCGGGTACAAGTAGTGTGACAATATGTGGACTGAAGTAGATAGGGCCTCGTGCGGCTGCCTTATGTGTGTGGGTTGTGGTCAATGGGCACATTTTTGGGTGCTTGGCCGTATTATGCTGCAATGGTTGTGGCCAGGCCCTAGACTCTTGCGTGCATGGCCGTAGGCCGTAGGCGATAGGCCATGCACCCAAGACTCTAGGGTCTGGCCACAACCACTGCAGCATAATGGAGCCATGCACTCAAGAATGTGACACTGGCACATGGATTGCACAAATATGTGTATATAAATTCAATTTTCTGATTACAAAGAAGCATGACAGCAATAATCGTATACTCACTATATATTGTTGAGGCACTGTATACCTTTTGTATACTCAGTGTAGCATATTGTTGAAGTGGCAAATGCAGATTTTAATATTGTGGCACTGTGGGCACATATTGTCTTTATTGCATCTGCCCACTGGCTGCAAGTAGTGTAATAGTATGTGTAGAGAAGTGGTTAGTTTGTGTGTGGCACCCCATTGGCTGCAAGTAGTGTAATAGTATGTCTACAGAAGTGGACAGGGCCTCTGGCGGTTGGCTTATGTGTGTGTGGATTGTGGCAATTGGGCATATTCTTGGGTGCATGACTGTATGCCGTGGTAATTGTGGCCAGATAAGCCATGCACCCAAGAGTCTGCCCGCTGGCTGGAAGAGTGTGCCCACTGGCTCAAGTAGTGTAATAATATGTGTACAGTAGTGGATAGGGCGTCTGGCAGCTGGCTTATTGGACTGTCCTGCGAGTTGTGACCACTGGACAGATTCTTGGGTGTATAGCTGTATTATGCTGTGTTAATTGTGGTCAGCAACTAGAGTCTTGGGCACCCAACAGTGTGTCCACTGGCTGCAAGTAGTGTAAACGTATGTGTAGAGAAGTGGATAGGGTGGCTGGCAGGTGGCCAATTGGACTGCCATGAGATTATTTGGTGTATGAGAGTCTGTGCAGTGGGTGCAAGTACTATAATAGTATGTGAACTGAAGTGGATAGGGCCTCAGGTGGCTACCTTATGTGTGTGGGTTGTGGTCAGTGGGCAGATTCTTGGGTGCATGGCTATATTATGCTGTGGTGGTTGTGGCCAGGCCCTAGACTGTTGGGTGCATGGCAGTATGATTATTGAGTAGATCATGCAGGGCAAGTGGGAGGCACCCTGTTCACCTGCATGCAATCTATGCACCTGCAATGCTTTGGTAACATACATGCAGTTTTCATTTTCTGTGTGCATTACAAAAGATATTCATACTTGTAGTTTGTGTTGATGGATGTAGATGTTGATGAATCTGGAAGTAGAAAACTTGGAGAGTTTTACTGTACTTCTGGATGCAGGTGCTTGGGAATCATAGCAGACCTGTGCTCTGAGGATTGAACAGTACATCTGCAGTGTTGTACTGAGTTGCTAGAATTAGATGCTGAGATTTTGGATGTGATTGGTGGATGGTTGTGGGACTGCTTATCAGTAACCAATGAGAGAGTGCTGCAAAGTGTGAAGTGGAAAGGTAAGAAGGGCCGCCCCTGTGATACGAGATCCGCGAACACTGCGGTAGTTCACAGATCAAAGGAGCTACATCCGGGGCTTCTCAGCATGCCTGGCATGGAAATGGGACTGTGGGGATTAGCCAATCAGATTTTAAGGGTGTGCTTTACAGGTAGGGAGGGTAACACTTTTTTCATTGCTGTGTTGGTTGTGTAGTGAATATAGCTGGAGTTATTGTATGGACAGTGGGAGATTTCTTTGTATGTGATCTGGAGAGGTATGCAAAGGCAAGAGGGGTTTCTGCAGATCTTGGTTTTCCAGGCCTGGAGGATTTATGGTGCAGTGTGCCTGGCTGCAATTTGCAAGTACTGCTTGATCTTTGCAGAAACATGGCTACTTTTGATGTCTTGATGTTTTGGTGGTGCACTTTGCAGGAGAGAATTTTGGCTACATCAGTTCCCCAAGTTTGGTTCCTGTATTGAATTTGTTGGTGGAAGCACTAATACGGCTTTTCCCTACTGCAAAGGTGTTTTTTGCTGAAATACTACCAAGCCCACAATGGAACAACCCCAATGTCTTCAATCCCCAGAAAAATATTGGAAGGTGCCTTGTTAATAAAGGCATGGGTATAGTTTTGCGACATGCTGAGATGTCTGTTTTCTCCAATGACAATATTGACTGGCTTAGTGTGTACTATTTTACTGCAGATGGCATTTCTTTGTCCATTCTTGGAAATGCTTGTTTTTTTCAGAATCTAAGGGATGGTTTGCATAGGTTGATGTAAGACAGTAAGGAGGAAAGAAGAGAACCCCCCCAAAAAAATACAAAATAAAAGCTAAATAAAAGCTGTTTGTTTAAAAGCACCTTTAAAAAAAATTAAAAAAGGCTCTTTTCATAACCACCACTAAAGGGGAAATCTTCACCCCTGGTTAAAATGTCTTCCCCGCCCCTGTGAATTGCACAATATGTCTGTGGATACCGCGGTAGTCTGCGGAACGCATGTGCCACATCCGGGGCTTTTGAGAATGGAAAGCATTGAAATGGGACTGTAGAGGCCTGGGGATTGGTCAATAAGGTTTCCTGGGTGTGGTGCACAAGGGGAGACTGTGGCAGATGGTATTTTTGCTGAGAGGAGTGAAGATGGCTTTGGCTAGGGCTGTGTCTTTCAGGAGGCAGAGTGTGTGGATTTGGGGGGACTTGTGGATACATTGGTTGCAGGTGTATGCAGAGCACTGTGGAGTGGCTACACATCTTAGTTCCCTCATGCAGATGTGCACTGGTATAGAGTGCGTGGGATGAAGTGGCTGGATTTGCTTCCCCTTTATGTCACTTTGGTGACGCAGCATCATCCAGCCATTATTATTGTTCATTGTGGGGGGAAGAGTTTAGGCCATGTTGCTTGAATATCTCTGCAGTTTGCGATGAAGGAGGCACTTGGGAAAGTCATGGACATGTTTCCAAATGCTCGAGTCAATTTTTCGCGCAATGCCCAGTGGCAGATGTGGCAGCGCTCTTCATCATTTGGTCCACAAATGGTGAAATGCAGGTGCAATGTCAACAAGGCTGTTTGCACACTTTTGCAAGATGTTGGTATGTCTTCCTTCCACAATGAAAACATTACATTTCGTAGCACCAACATTTTCTGCAGAGATGGCGTCCATCCTACTGATGCTGGCAATCACCTTTTTTTGCACAATATCCAAAATGCTTTGCACCCGTTCTTGCAAGCATTTGTGCAGTAGGTGTTGGCCACTTCAAAACTTTCAAGAACAGAAAAAAAGGCTTTTTTCAGAGTCATGCAATGGTTTACATGCTGCCACACCCTGAATGCTTTGGAAGTCTGCAGGCTACCGCGCTGTCCGCTGACTTTGCGGACTGCGCAGGTTCCTGCACCATTTCATCGACACTTCTATTTTTAAACTGTGAAAGGTTGCCCTGAAAATAGGCTTTTTTTATTTTTGTGTTTTGTGAATTAATTTTTATATTTTAAACACGACACACAAGGGAGGGAAGGGGCACCAACCACAGGGATAAGAAAGGGCAGATGGTGAAAGGAAGATTGTGGGTGTGCCTCATTGACTTAGGGGGTCCTTTCCTTCGTGGTCCCGGACTGCAGCCTCGAAACCTGCTCACCCCTGCAGAGTACTGCATCGCAGTACACACATAAAACAGTGACCCTTGAAAGGTAAGGATTTACTGCACTGTGTATGGCCTGCAAGGCTTGTGGTGACAGGAGCAGATGTCGTGGATGCTGCAGTGGAACGCAGACGACTACCCTGTTCAAAGGGGATGACCCTCTGAACTGCTGCTTTGTGGCTGGATATCAGTTGTCGCTGCATGAAGCTAGTCCCATAACTGTACAGCCCAGGTTTGCTGTGACTGAGTGACAGGTGGCACTCATTGCAGTGAACCGTGGCCGTACTAGCCTTGGTGTTACCACCAGTCTCTACACCCAAGACTCACATCAGCATCTCGTAGTGGGGACTTC
Source organism: Ambystoma mexicanum (assembly GCF_040938575.1). Taxonomy (NCBI): domain Eukaryota; kingdom Metazoa; phylum Chordata; class Amphibia; order Caudata; family Ambystomatidae; genus Ambystoma; species Ambystoma mexicanum. Next base: position 218,785,187 of record NC_090936.1, on the reverse strand, counting down.
CACTACCTCATTCTCTTCTTACACCTCTGCATCATCACGCCTGTTCCACTCTCCAGGCTCTTGGGAAGGTGGTGGTGGTGTTGGTGGGTGTGGTGGTGGTGCTGAGGCAGAGGCGGCAGCAGCAGACGTAGATGGATGACATTATCAAAGTAAAAGTAGCCTGGAGCCAGGAACACAGCAATCTTCCAAACATCCTAACAGCAACCTGCAGCAGTAGTCCTGGTCAGCCAGAAACAGCAAAGCCAATCACAGCAATTCAAACCACAGCCAAGTGCTCTGAGCAGCAATCCAGCAGTAGCAATGTCAATAACGCTAAGTGCTCTGTCCTAGAAATCCAAAAACAGAATAAGGACAGGAACTGGGGTGTGGCCTTTGATATGGGTACTGGGGAGTGCTTTGCATACAGTTGCGTGCTTTGCGAACACTTCAAACCCAAAGTGGGCTCAAAAAGTTCAAAAAAGTGTCCAGATCTTCTGGCACATGGTCTGGGACCTCTGCAAGGGTGAGATTTCACAGTAAAACACATTGGATTGGCCAAAAAAGCACTTTTTTGGTGTTTGGGGGCCTGGACCCTGTTCACTAATAAGGGCCGATGCTTAGCGTGGGTGCGGTCACATGGTGACTTCGCGAACATTCGCAAATGGGATGGCTGTCCGTAGGACACCTATTGCATGGGATCCACATGTGCATAAGTGTCCTACAGACAGGGTAGGGGTACCCGTGCAAATAAAAAGTGCAACACATGTGCGGTGAACAGTTATGAAAAGGCATAGTGTTCATAGGACCCAGAGGATGAGATGTACATCCGCCCAGGTGTCCGCCGGACATGGGTGGGGTCCCCGAACTAATGAAAGTACGTCACCGCTTTGCAGACATGCCGGATAGGCCCATTTTTCGTAGGACCCGTGGGGAGAGATGTGCATGCCCCCAAGTGTCCATTAAATGGATGTTAGCATGTTAATGTTAAAGGGCATTTATATGGCACACTATCACACCCAGAGTTGTCCCTCGGGCGGGTCTGAAAGATAAGACGGTAGGATGGGTTAGTGGGGCTCAGCAGGGCAAAGGAAGAGCAAGAGTTCTGATGCCCTGTTGGCAGCTTCAGCTTTGTTAACACTGTTTGCTGAGCATGGGTGTGGTTTACATCTCGTTAGACTCCCATGTGCTTTTGTGCAAGGCTATGTGTGGTTAGTGTTGTTGTTGCAGTGTAGTGAAGTGCATGCAGTTTGCTGTGCAAGGAAGTGGTTGTGTTTGTTTAGGGGTTGAGAGAAGTATGCAGAGAGTTGAGGTTTTAGCTTATGGGTTAGTGGGGTTACCTTGTTGCTTTGGACATCTGTGTTAGGTGTCTCTTCCTGTGCTGTTAGCTGGAGTGTTCCATGGTAGGTCACTCACCGGGATCTCTGTGAGGCGGTGGCTTGTCTCTGTAGCTGTCTAGTGATCTGTGGGTGGGAAGGTGGCGAGGGCCTCTCCCTCCCAGGGTTGTGATTGGTTAGGTTGTGGATTGTTCGTAGTTCATCAGTTGGTTGTGCCTGCCATCACATCCCTCAGTTCCTGGGGCAGGATCCCCTCCCTCCGAATCCCAGGTGCTCCCTGTCCGGTTGGATGCTAGTTATAGGTTACTGCTCCCTTGTCTGCAGCTAAGGCGCCTGTCCCTTAGGCCTTGCCTAACATGGGAGTCTGGCTCAGCAGAGGAAGAATCTTGTGCTCCCTCCCCAGATACTTCAGTCCATGTGCCTTTGTTTGTGGTTGTTACTTTGTAGTCTAATGTTGCTTTGTAGTCGAATTACCCTGTAGAGGAGCAGCTGAATGTCTCTGCAGGAAGTCCCACCCCCATTCTTCCTATATGTTGGAAACCAGAAATCGCCACATGCACAACACCAGTGATTGTGCCAATTCCACTGAGAGTTTTTAAGAAAAGGCATCCATTGAGAATACCCTATATGATGTACCCCTGCAGAGATGGCAATATCTTGTAGGAGGTCCCCAAAGGAATATGAAGATGAGAGAAAAAAAGGCTGGTGACGTCACAAGAAGTGAGTGTGACGCACTGAGAAGAATGGTCGAAGAAGAAGATGCATAGACCTTATAGTATCTGATGACAAAGTAAAGAATTGAGTGAACTTTCGTATGCGGAATGAAGATTGCACGTGTGGAGAGCACTGCAGAAAATGCAAGCTGTTTTATGACTGTACAGATGCAGCAAGGCAAGTAGAATAAGTGATCTTAAAGGCTAGCTAGACATAGTGAATAGACTTTAGGCGGTGCCGCGATTATATAAAATCTGGACATCGGTGTCACATATTTAGTGAGCTCAGACCTGTAAAGAAAGAAGGATCAGAAAGCTGTGTCGCAGTAAGGAAGCAGCTGAAGATCGAGGAAAGGCCTGAAATAACTGCCTCGCCTGGTGTCAAAGGATGGAGCAGCCAAGAACCGGTTATCTATCCTTGAAGAACAGTGAAACTGAGAAGCTGAATCAACCCTTGGCAATGTGCAAGAAAGAACACAGTGAGTGCCAAGTTTATTAATTCAAGACAATTAAATGCTGCAAAACAGGCCGAAATACGGTCTCCTGTCACGTGAGTCCAGGATGAAAATAGGAGTTGGGCCTACAGACCAGAACTATGATAAGAGTGTGCCTATACTCCCTTTTATTCTCAGGAACAAGTATACTTTGAAAGGACAAGTTCAACAACAATCTGAATGGCTGACGGCATGAGCGTTGAGAGATGTTGGACTAATTGGTTGAAGAGACACGGTGAAGTCCACCCACTGGCACCTGGGGTACCAGCTTACATGCTGCTATAGAGCCAAATGTTCCAGATGGGTACAAGCATGCCAACCAATAGTAGACGGCCATATATAATGAAGGGCCTTATAGTTTGATAGCCAATGGTGTATCGTGTATCTAGTAACTGATGAAGATGACTTGCACTAGCGGTGGGCTTAAGTTGTCCACCTGACTGTAGAGACCCAATAACAATCCGATCCCTTAAAGAAAGTATACTTAGTTATTCCCCTTAAGCCAATCACAATCCCCCATAGGTTTTCTTAGTTTTCCACGTAGTATGACATCATGTATGATGCATGTTTGCTTTAGAAATGTGTTTTTTATACAAAATGATTGAGAGCTCGAGTGAACGTCCGTTGATGTCCATCGTAACTTCCTGTTTTAGACAATTGAAAATAAAACAGTCGGGAGGAGACTTTTTTGTCAACTTCCTGAGACACTTTTATTATTTGGTGTAAGAGTTATTATGCATCCCCATCCATGTATGACGTGTTGATGATTTAAAGGTCCCCCATTGGTTCAACCCATAGTTTGAAAGCAGATTCCTCTCCAGTTCTGCTACATCAAGATTACCTACTAAGGTACATGTATTCAATATGTTGTTCAAGTTCAGCTCAACCAGGTAACCAAATGAATAGCCTCACTTGAAGAAGCATTTCATGTTTAACCCAATTGATAACCACCTCAAAATATTGTACCATGGATCAGACATTACATAGCAAGTGTTGCATTGTTAAAGAAAAACCTAATTATGCTCTACGGTGAGAGCTGGAATAATATGGGATGGTATTGTGCAGCTCATATACCATAAATAAGATGAAGAAAGTAGACTTTCAATGGGTGAGCATTGAATTTGCCAGGTTGTGATGTTTGTATGATTGGTACAGTTCATTTTCGGCATAGTCATTTTTAATGAAACGTGAGCTGATCTTAAGGGCCACAGTCAACATTGATTTCACAATTTAAGAATACATGTCAAAGCATGCACATATGAAGTGAAAGATATGCATAAATTATGGGATTTTCAATGTCATACCTAGACAAAAGCAGGCAATGACATTTGATGTATTACTGCTGAAAAGCCCAAATGCAATCTATGATGCATTAGTCACTTTGCTTCCACGTTCTTCATTTTGCTCATAGTTTCTTAGATGCCATTTACCCAGTGCATTTAATAATAATAATAATAATAATAATTTGGCATTTATATAGCGCTACGAACCCTCAGGTATCTGAGCGCTGCTTATTATTACCCACGGTGTGTGGTGCTCATTTATCGACCTCGGAAGGATGAAACGCTGAGTTTGGCGCTGCCGGGATTCGAACCTGCATTCGCAGGCTCTGCACTGATGTCAAAGCGAGCGCTCTACTCGCTGTGCCACTTGACCTGAAACCCCAAAAGACCTTTGTAATACCTTGCATACTGTAGCCATAATCTAATTTTATAATTGCCAAACCACTTTGCAAGAGAAGGAATGTTCACTGGGAAATTAACAGTGGTGATTAACTTGCCCTGTAAACTGAAAGGTGTAATCCATGATGGGACTTGTCATATTTAAGGCCACATTCAAAGACTTCCACAACTCTGACATAATGGGGAGTCAGCAACATAGGGTCAGAGGAAAGAGTTTGATATTGCACTACAACATATTTCAAGGATAGAGGTATGTTACTTGCTTGATGGTAGGAGTTGCTATGTACACTCAATCATGTAACTTCTTCCTACGTGTGTGCATTCTGTAGTAGCATATGTGATCATATAGTAGGGTACTCAAGTGGTTCCCTGCACTTTCAAAGCTCATCATTTCCAAGCAGATTTTACAACTGTCAGATATGGTTACTATTTATTCTTTATGAATTAGAAGGTACATTGTGTTATATATAGCACTCAGGTTGGTCTCATGTGCATACAATGGTGCTGAAAAGTATACTACCAATAGTGCTCAGGATACAATGCATTGATGGAATATACTTTCAAATCTGTGACAGAAATACTAGATTTAATTTTTTTGTATATTGTTGTTGAGGAGATTTTGCATAGCTGAGGTACATAAAGCAATGATTAGAGAGCAAGTGATTTACTATAAAATAATGCCCCATGATGAACTCTACTCTGAGTGCTGGAGTAACCTGGTATTGTATTGCACAGCTCATATAGCAAACATAAGATGTGAAAAGTAGAGTTTCAATGGATGGCAACTGAGTTTCTCAGTTTGTGGTGCATTTGTAATTGGCACAGAACATGTTCAAGTTGCTAGGCCCGAATAAAGCCTGAGCTAATTGTATAGATAATAGTGACCATTTGTTTCACAGCCTAAGAATTCATGATAAGGGATGCACATATGAAGTGAATAATATCCACCAACTATAGTATTTGCCTATAGAAAAAGAAGCAAGGACATTTTATATGGGAAATATATTTTTCTCACACATAACCATAGCATAACATGTACTATTGCTTGAATACTCTTCAGAAAACATTGAAATAAAATATGGAAAACACTACTTTCCAAGCAATACCTATAAAGTGTACTAAGTTACAAACCTAAACACACTGAATACATTTTATATAAACAGCTGCATAGCATATATTGAAAAAATACAAAAACACAATAACTGAACTTCACCATTCCAAAATATTTTGTTTATACCTTTTTTCAAAATTGCCATCAAGCAAGCAACAACAATATGCTAGAAGGAATAATCATGTGCATGGAAGAAAACTTTAAAAAAATAATATTTAAAAAAGTAGTGTTCTCAAATCTGTACATAAAAATAGTGTCTATAATACAACAATACCTGTTATCGATAATACCTTTGAAAATCTGCAATTTGAAATAGGAGATATGACAACAGAACAAATTAATGGAACCCATAATATTTGAATGAAAGTAATTAAAGAAAGAAAATGATCCCATCTGTTAGAAGCTAGTAAAAAAATGTTTAGAAAAAAAGAAAGGAAATGTGCTATGTGAGAAATGAAAGGGTGTCTCACTAGTCCCTGTGGATCTCTCTCTCAGTGGCCTGGGCACGGCCATCGTCTTTGGATCCAGACACTGGAGGTGGACCAGGGTGGGAGGTTTACCTAGGTAAGGGATCTTCAGGAAGTGGGGGTGAGGCAACCGATGGTGAGACGCAGTATCCCCCCATTTCCCATGCCCACAACCCCATCATTTTTTGTAGGATTTCCAACATTCCAACTCCGCCTCTCCTTTCTACACAAACGCTGGGCTGAGGAAGAGGACAACTGAGAGTAAAGAGGCTAACACTTATATATCTCATTGGACATGTCTGTTAATCAGGTAGGACAAAGTCAGGCACTTGACCTTAATCAAATACATCTGATACCCATTAATTCCCCCACATGGATAAAAGACGGAACATAGAGGCCCACTCTGAGCAAGGTGAGACGCGAGAAGGAGATCTTCTGGCATGAAGGCTAACCCACTGGAGCAGGATGACCGCTCGATGGACATAAGTGAAGGGTAGGGAAACCCTGAACATCCCTGCAGGAGGTCTTTGACTCTGGGAAACCGTGGAGAGAGCCAAATCCCAGACAAGAAGAAATCTGCATTATGTTTCAAGAATGCCAGCGACCCTCATGGGTGAACGACAGAGCTGGGGAAACGAGGCCCAGCCTGTGGTTTCAACATTGACTTGTTTATCAAAGCTGCAGAGACAAGAAAGGAATGCGCACAACTGGTGAGTTAGCGAAAGACATGAAAGGCCAGTTTGTGGCAAGAAAAGATTGAAGCTGCAACAGTTTAGTGAAAGTAGAAGTGATCTGGCCGAGGTATATGGTAAAAACCTTACACATTTGAAAGTCTTCGACATCAGTGAAAAGTCCAAGCCTGATTGAGGGAGACCGGAAACATGAAATAAATTAGGGGAAGGGAACCCCTAACGAATGTGAATGAAGCACTGTGATTGCAAGGTCTGAGTCCCGCTGAGGGAGATTTAGGTTGAATCAGGTACTTTTTGTTGAAGGGTCCGAGCCTGACAGAGGGAGACCTACATGAACTGTTGATACCTTGAAAGGTCTGAGCCCGACAGAGGGAGACCTAGGGGAACAATTGTGAAACTGTGAAAGAACTTTTAGAAAACTGGAATAGGTGACTTTAACGTGGAATGCCAAGCCGGCCTCCACCTATGTTTTGAACTGTTTTTTTGGGATAACTGGAGCCTGTTTACGGGAGCTGCCTTACTCTGTGCTGTCCAATGTGCTGAGGAGAGCTGATTCAGCCGCCTTGATCCTTTAATTATAACACTGACTTTCCTTTGCATAGACATTTCCCTTTAGAGACTTTGTGTATAAGAGATAGGGCAGGCATTAGGTTTTGTTAGTATAGGCCATTTTGATTTGACAAAGACTGACTAGGACTGTGTTTTCTTTATTATTTGATGGTAGAGACTACTCCCATTACAGCTATGGGCAAATTAGGAGTTTTTCCAAAACCCAAGAATGTAATAAAGGTTTTGAAACTTTTAGCTCTTGTGTCAGTGTCATACTTGTGATACCATGCCTCCCTTACATATGGTGTCATGGGTGGGATACTACTCAATGGATAAAAGTTGAATACCCATGCTGATTATCGTGATACCACCTGAAGGGGAGAAACAAATAGTTGAACTTCAGAGTTCTGACCAAATGTACATTTATTTGTATTCCCAAAGCCATATCCCTATCATCTAAAGAAATGTATGATTTCAAGGGCAAGTTTTACTAGATACCCTTCCTCTTTTTCACTAGCGCCATGTGATGAGTCCCCATATGCATGCACATGATGTCCATTGCGCTGATACAAAATGTTAGTCTGCCATTGCACATTTCAAAGAACTGATGTGTGTGCCTCTCCCCATGCAGGTGTCTCTGGATATCCGCAGGTGGCGTGGCTGATGACCCTGTGCATGATCCATGAACACCCTATGACATGGCATATAACCACGTACACAGCAGGACCTGTGTGTGCATTGAGTGGACCTTTAGACTCCTCAAGGCATGTTTTTGATGCCTAGATCACACAGGTGGAGCCCTCATTCATGCTCCTGAAAAAGTAGGCAAGATTGTGCATGCGTGTGCTATGTTGCACAACATTTATGTAAGGCGGAATGTACCACTACCCCCTGACGTGGACATACCACCCCCAGAGGATGATGATGCAGTGCCTGAGGCAGGTGCCAGGGGTTATCAGGGGCCTTCACACTATGAAATGATAGCTTATTTATAATGTGCTTCATTCCCAGAGGTTTCTAAGCGCAAACCCGGGGATCAAACCTGTGTTGCTCCATGTTGTCTTGTTTCCAAGGCAAGCACCTTGCCCCTGAGCTATCTCCCCCTCTCCCAACTCCCCAGCACACTATCCCCTCTCCCACCACCAACTCCACAGCATGACCACTCAGGGCAATTGATGTCATGACATAATTTATGTGGCCTCTCTCCCACCCTTTTAGCACCATGTGATCTGGATCACACATGGCGCAAGGACTGCCACCTTGGCGTGCTGTGCTGGGAGTCCCCTGTTGGTGTGGTGGAACTAGAAGGAATGGACCCAGGCCCCAGTAGCTGTTGGCCTACCAACTCATACATTTGGTGGATGGCCTCAGAAAGTGCTGAGATGCATTCTGTCATCTCACAGACCCTCTGGCCAAAATATTGTCAGTGCTGCAGTACTGGCAGTTATCACTCTACATGTCCCTGCATTGTCCTGTGCAATCCTGCATGTAGCCACCTGGATGCTGTTGTGTATGGCCTGCATGTGTCCTGTGTGGGTGCTCCCAATGGCCGCCATCTCCCTCTGTTTCTGTGCGGTGTCCCCCACCCTCTGCAGCAGCATGCCAAGGGTGGCTGTAGGCTGCATAAGAGAGGGTCTGTGCTGTGGGGATGTGCTGCTGACAGGGGAGCCAACTGATGAGGTGTTGGTGTCCGGCTCAGGTGTATGAATTCTGTGGTGGTGGCGTGGGCTTTCAGGTGTGGTGGAGGGCAGCCGCTGGAGACTGCGACCAGGGGTTGTTGGCACTTCTGCCTGTGATGTTACCGGGCTGCTGTCCCCCAGTGTTTCCAAGTTCACTCATGTAGGTGGTGTATTCTCTGTGGCTGTGCCCCATCTGTGGGTGTGCGTGTAGCTGCCATGGCTGTGCTCCTGGTATGCTGGGGGCTGTGGGCCTGGTCCTGCTGTGATGCGGTGTGAGACTGCAGGTCCATCCACCTTGGCATGGCCTTTGTGCCACTTTGCAGGGTGATGGTGGTACTGACGGGTCCTGATGGCTGGGATGTCCCACTTCAAGATGGACCTGTCACCTCGTCGTCATCGGATGCCACAGGTGCTGCTTGAGTGCCTGTAGGGGACATAAGTGATGACATCAGGATTCATTCCCCCACGTGCTTTGGCATGCAAGGCATTCATTACATGTTGCTGAGTGGGATCCCTGACAATTGGGCTGAAGTGCATGGGTGGTCATGGTTGTTTGCATGTGGTTTCACAACAATGGGGAAGGATGTGGATATGGGTGTGTGCCATATGGCCAGTTAATCTTTGGTCTGTGTGTGGGGAATCTGTTATCTGGCATGCACAATTTGGGTCCCCATGCACATGTCGCCTCCACAGGTGGCACTCTAATTGGGGGTTGGCTTGCTACATGGCACTGGAAGGCCTGTATGGCACATTTCTGTGCTCTCAGCATGGGTGTGCAGTGCAGGGCACTTGGATCGGTCTGTTGGCTCCTCTATCCACTGTTGTGACTCACAGGGTGGCCTTGGTGCACTGGCACATGGCTGCTGTGGTTGGTGATTGATGTGGCACTCACTCGATGAACCCTCTTGCCAAGGCCAGCTCATGGGTCTGACCATTGGGGAATCCTGTGCTAGTCTGTCATTGATGCACGCACAATTGACCCACCCCCTACCTCCAGGCTTCTGCCACCCACCACCACATCTCCAACTCCCTCGATGGCCTCCATGTCCAGCACCATGCTGCATTCCTCCAATGCAGCGAAGACCAGTGGCTCCACAGTTTCTCTGGTGGTTGCCATGCTCTCCCGCCTGTGTTGGGACAGCAGTCCACACACCCTGACTTCAGGTCGTTCCAGCGCTTCCAGCACTCCTCCCCATCATGGGATACACTGGCCACTGCTGTCACGTTCTGGCTTTCGGAATGCCAGATGGCGGTCCTCCGCTTGCCTGATGTTTTTTGCTGACTGGGCCCATGAAATTAAGCTGATTGTCTGCAGTGCAGAACATACCCTGATTGTCATGTTGCAGAATGCACGCAGGGACCTGGGGGTGATGCTAACGTAAAAAGCCTCTTCAACTTCAAATGAAGGTAAGCGGCACAAGTAAAGCTGTGTCTGGACTAATGTTAGTAGTGCTAGAAACATATAAACATTGGACATCTCCACTGAGCATTGCGGGATCTCCTGAGAAGGTATTGAGCTGTGTCGAGCTGCACCTGTATTGGATACTGTGAAATGTGTGTACTGCAAAAGGACGTTAAGCAAAAAAGAGTGGCATGTCCAGGTGTGTGAAATTGAAAGCCCGCTCGAACGTTAGGGAAGCTCCTGTGAAAGTAAATGCAGATACAGGTGGCGCACGCAGGGGCGTGAGTACACCTCCAGGGATAATCGCTGCACAGATAGTAACAAGCGCAATTGCAGGTGCGATCTTAAGTGAAAAGACTAGTTTGTGTCCAATTGCTTAAAGGCCGTATTGTTTCCTGTGTGCTTCCAGGGCAACCAGGCACCCAGGAAACAGAACGCCTAAAGCGATCCACATTGTATAATCTCTATTGTACCAGCTACAAGTCACAATAGTGAACAGGCCGCAGCGCTGCCAAGCACACAGTAAATCAAAGGCATCAAGCAGCAATGTTCTAAAACAAACACAAAATGCGGAACCAGTTACAAGTAAATAAAGTGAAGTGAATGTATAACCATACGATGAACTAAGTAATCAAATTGAGGAAAAGCAAAGCCAATGGCAAAAAAAGTGAAATGGCTAACATACCTGGCCCAGTACTGCTCTTACCACAGGGTGCTGAGTCAGGTTCCCATTCCAGGTTCCCATTCTGACTATTCAGTTACATTATGTATTTTCACCTTTTAATTTCCAAATACTGTGATTATTAGTACATTCAGTATTTACTTTAGTTGGTTTGGCCCTTAGCACTGTTGTTTTAGTAGGAGAGTTCCCAAAGCCATCATGGTGCTTAGGAAGCTGGCAAGTGATTAGAGAGGAAGAAACTGGAAGATGATTGGAGGTTGTGGGTGCAAGGAAACTGAAAGGGCTTTCTAGACTGCCTTTCATTGTCCTTCCCCTAACAAGAAGGTCCTGTCACAATTAGCTCTTAACTTTAAGCCCTTTTTGAGAATTTTAGATATCTTGGCCAGGCTGGAGAAGATTCTGGTTCCTTAGGAGTATGACGTGGAACAACACAAGTGGATGGACTGGTGGAAGCGCAGTGCTGTAGATTAATTTCTGCACTATTTCTGATAGAGCAACAACTCACAAGAAAAGTTTTAAAGAAAATCATTTTTCTAGTTAATTTATAAATAAGCTTAGCTATTTATTTAGGCTTAAAGTTCTTTAGTTTGTAATTCATTGCTCTGCACTCGGTTACTGAAGATTGTTATTTTTTGGGAGAAGAATAGCTCCATTATAAATGACTCCATGATGCGTGTTCGCTTGTGACTGGAGTCAGGAGTTCAAAAGTCTTAACAGCGTGTGGTAGGCTATTGGCAGAGCAGCACAATCTTTTCATTTTCTGAGCAATTTAAAGTTTGCATCAGTTCAGTGTTTAACGTAGCAAGCATTTCATTGAGGAAAGAAACGCAGCCACGCGCATGCGTATAAATACTAGTGTCTCTGTTTGTTTGATGCTAGAAGGAGATCAGTGGGGTGAGCCTAGATTGTCCCATTCAGTCAATTGTTACCTGCACATGTGTGAGAGTCACGCAAATGCGTTTTTGTTTCTAGCGTCTCAATTTTTAAATGTGCTGCAACAGAGATCGCAGCGAATCTGGAGGGGAATAGTTTTCCTTCTAGACAATTTTTAGCAGTGCATATGTTTGAGTAGAGTTTTTTCTGAGCATGGTTAAAAGTTTCACATGCTCTCACTCCAGATGCAGGGGGAGAAGAGTGCATGTTTGAAAGACATTCTTTTTTAAACAATTTAAGGAATGAAAGACTTTGGACTACAAGACTCAGTTTAGAAGAAGATCATTTCATTCTTTAAGAACGCTAGATTCCTGCAGAGAAGTTTAAAGAAGCTTTAAAACACACATTGGATCTGTGGATTGAACTTGCTACAAAAAGATCTCGACTTGTGTTAAGGAATTCAGGAGAACATTTTTATTAGTCAAAAGAGACAGAGAAATTAAAGTAATCAGAAGTTACTGGATATATCAACATACCTCCCAGTTATTCAAAGAGGTATCCATGTATTAGAAGTCACAAGGGGAAACTATGGTGGGTCTGTTTCAGAGAATAGAAATAATTCATTTTATCTTCTCATCCTCTGCAGGATCTCAACTAGTTGAAGAGTGATACATGTGTTCTTTTTTATTTTATCCACTTCCGCTTTCTCTAAACACTTTGGAGGGTCTGTGGGGCTCAGCAGCTCATGTGGACAAGGTATCAAGACCAGACATGTTGGAGAGCCATCTATCAAATGGAAATACTGCAAAGAGGACTTTTTAAAGTTTGTTTTAGTTATGTATGGTCCTGATTATTCTGTAGAGAAAAAATGCTCTACTATACCATTTCCTTGGCCATGGCGGACTGTCAGGTTGAAAGGTCCTGTGTCCGCGGAAACTGCTGAACCCCCGACAATCCCCCTGAAATGTAATTCCCAGAACTAGATATCAATTCAGCTCTGCAAACTACACCCCAAAGGGAAAGGGGGAAGTGGATAACAAAACAACACCAGGCTGACTGCTTCAAGGCTACCAAAGCTGAACCTGCAGAGGATATAAGAAAAGCAGATACAAATCCCTTTATTACTTACTTAACCTTACTTAACCTTTAGAGTGGAAAAGACTTTAAATCCTTAACTAATAATTAAGAATCATACCTGGTTCTTCTCTTGAAATTTCTTAGAGAAGCTTGTAAAGAAGCTGAAAATCTCTCTTACTTCAGACTCTTGAAATTCACAGAAACTTCTTAATTTGGGCAAACCTGGAAAGTTTTGCTCTTTGCCTTTTTTCCAAAATTCACTAATTGTCCAGTTAAATAGTCTTTAATTTTTTCTTTCTTTTTCTTTCAAACTTTTCTTTAGTTTTCAAACTTTTAACAATTCAATAAAGTTTGTGAATTCTTGAAGAAACACGTGCTAAACACACACGCAGATAATCTCAATACAGAAGATTCGCACATTGAAAACTTCCTGCGTTGAAGAACACGCGCACTGTAAGAAAAGTCCACGCGCAGAAAACACACGTGCTTGTTAAAACACGCAAAGCAGAATTCACGCGCAAACGGAATCACACGCAGATAACACACGCGCTTGTAAACTCCCACGCAGATGAATTCCCGCGCCTATTCACACGCGCCTTATAACCCACGCGCAAAAGAGTTCACACGCGGTCGAGTACACGCGTTAAAAAGCACACGCGCTGGTAACCACACGCGCAATTGAGTTCTCGCGCAGAAACACATGCGCTTGAAAACACACGCGCAATAAAGTTCTCACGCGGCAAACAGATACTCGCGCTTGGAAGCACACGCGCTAAGAAAACACACGCGCTATAGAGTTCTCACGCAGTGAACAGATTCTCACGCCAGGAAGCACACGCGCTGGAAACACACGCGCTATAGAGTTCTCATGCGGCAAACCGATTCTCGCGCTAGGAAGCACACGCGCTGGAAAACACACGCGCTATAGAGTTCTCACGCGGCTAGCCGATTCTCGCGCTAGGAAGCACACCCGCTGGAAAACACACGCGCTATAGAGTTTTCACGCGGCGAACAGATTCTCGCGCTAGGAAGCACAAGTGCTGGAAAACACACGCGCAGTTGAATTCTCTCGCACGAGCAAAGGTTCAATGGTTAGTTTCAGATTACACGTAGTACGCATTTTACAAATAGCGTTCACCCGTTAACCTGGCGCAAATTTTCAAGCGCACTCAAAGTTCAAAAATATAAATTCAAAGGTAACATTTTACGAGTTCTCACTTAAATGTCTTTAAGATAAACAGAGCGGCAGTTAAAACAAAGTCACTTATCTCCAGAACGATTTCTTAAAGATCTTCAGAGTTTCCTGTCTTCAAAACAAATTCCTGACAGCTGATAGCTTCTCCTGAAACCCCCAAGAAAGTAGACGCTCAACTGCTAATGCCTGAAGGATAAAATCCACCAGGCCCAAGTCTAAAGCAGGAGCAGCCACTACACACGTCCTCTCAGCTGGGGTTTAGATGATGAAAGGCAAAGAGTGACAGTTTAGAATGTTCATTGTTGTTCAGCATTGTTTTCTAACCAATCAGAGCTGTCACTGTGAAACTCCATTTTGCCTTGGGTCAGAACCAGGATTCTGAATCAGGAAGTTAAGGCCAAACCAACTACAATAGAAAACTTCCCACCCACACAAGGCTAATCTAAAAAGGATAATAAAAGAGAAATAATGGGAAAGTAACTTGAATAAGGGAAAATAGCCTGAATAGGGGAAGGAAGGAGTATTCAAAAGACTACCCGATACTATTATGGAAGATGGTGAGATATTAAGCAAATTTGAGAACAGCATATTAAAAATAGACAACCACTACGAAATAAAAGAGGATAAAATCCTTGCGAGGTATCATTTTGCCACTATGGAACAAAGAAAAGATGAGAGCATCATAGGATATTTCATTGCTTTGAGAGGCATAGCAGTCAAATGCCAGTTCAAGCACTGCTATAGTGAAGAGCACTTAAGGGAACAATTAATGATAACATGTTTCGAGGATAAAGTGTTAAGGAGTTGTGGAGAGAGAAGGATCCAGATCTCCAGATGGCTGCGGAGATAGCCAAACAGGTGAAACATACCTTATTGTGCATCAAAGTGTTGTCCAAAGGAAATAATGGTACCATGAATGACGTGAATGGGTGGAACAGACAGAAACTGGTCTTGCAAAGAAGAGAAGCTGTCTAACAAATTTCTGGGCAAAAAAGAGAGTAGTAATACCAGGGACGCTGACTAGAGGGAAAAGGGAAAGGATTTTGACTGGAGATCCAGAGGAAGAGACAGAGGAATGCCAAATAACCAAAGAGAAGTGACTGCAGGTCATGGTGGTTTTAAATACTTCACTGAGAATTTGGCAAGGGAGAAAGAATGTATGGCTCGTCATGTGGAATGCAGATGGTGTGGTAAACATGGCCACCTCACAAAGTCCTGTTGGTACTGCGGCAGCAATGTAGGAGCTGAGGAGGAGGATATGTACAACTTTCAATAAGTGTATGATGGTTTGGATGTCGTGCAGGTCATAAATGCCATTTGTGATGTAGAGGAGGAGACAAATGCCTCTAGCGGAAGTCCTGCCCCTATTTGTCCCATATGTTGTAAACCGAAAATTGCAACATGCACAATGCCAATAATGGTCCCTATACCGCGAAGAATCCTTGAGACAAGGCATCCATTGAGAAAACCCTATATGGTGTACCTGCAGAGAAATGACAGTCTCTTAAAGAAGGTTCCAGAAGAAGTGTGAAGATGAATGAATGAGAAGACTGGTGACATCACATGAAGCAGAAATGACACACCCAGAAGAGATTCCAATGAAGTGAGTATATAGATCTTATAGAATCTGATGGTGAAGTAAAGAGTCAAGCAACATTTCATGTGCGGGAATGAAGATTGCACGTACAGAGAGCACTGAAGAAAATGCAAGCCGTATTACAAATGTACAGATGCTGAAACACAAGTAGACTAAGTAATCATAAGGCTGGCTATAATTAGTAAATAGACTGCAGGCGGTGCCACCATTATATATATGTGTATAGAATCTGGATTTTCCACAATGTGTTTTAGCAAACTAAGACCCCAAGAACAGAAAGGCTGAAAGTGTGACGCAGTAGAAGGAAATAGCTGACGATGAGGGAAGATTTGAGAAAGATTGTCTGGCCCATTGTCAAGAGTTGGGGCAGCCAAGAAACTGGTTATCTATTCGAGAAGATACAATGAACGTGAGAAGTGAGGTGAGCTTCTATTGAGGCTTAATGGAAAAACACTAGAAGTAACAGGTTTTAATCATTTAATAGTGTTAAATACGAAAGAAAGAGCTCAAACATGGTCTCCTGTTACATGGTCAAGATGAAAATAGACTTTGGGCAAGCTACACCGAAACTTGAAGATAAGACCATACTCACGCTCCCTTCTATTCTCAAGGCCCACTTCAAAGACAATTTGAATGGCAGAGAGCAGGAGTGATGATGGATGATGGGCTAATTGGGTGGAGTGGTATGGTGAAGTCCAACCCACAAGCACCTGGGGTACCAGCTTGCATGCTGCTTGCGAGTGGAATATTTGAGAAGGGTACAATCATGCCAACCAATCATAGAGGGCCACATAGTGAAGAGCCCTATAGTTTGAAAGCCAATGAAACATAGTGTATTTTATGACACAGAAGATGATTTGCACTACGGGTGGGCATAGCTGTCCACCTGACCTTAGAGGCCCAATCACAATCCTATTCCCCATAGAAAGTATACCTAGATGTTCCCTTTAAGCCTATCACACCTCAAGTAGGTTTTGTTATTTTGCCATGTAGTATGACATCAGTGATGACACATTTTTGCTATATAAATTTAATTTTGTATGAAATGCTTTGAGAGTTCTAGAGAGAGACTTGAGCGAATGTCAGTTGATGTCCGTTGAAGTCTGTTGCGCTCCCTGTTTTAAGAAATTGCAATTAAAACAGTTATGTTTTTGCCAACTTCCTGAGGTGGTCTTATTATTGGTGTAAGAGTTATGCTTTTGCCAACTTCCTGAGGCAGTCTTATTATTGGCGTAAGAGTAAAATCTGCATCCCCATCCATCCCATATAGCGCTACCTCGCTTAAAGGGCCTATGGATTACATGGTAGCAGAGGGAGGATGGCTCAGACCCTTCGGCAAGTGGTTCTCTAGTGTTTCAGATGATCGGACACCCTCCGCCATCTAGCTGGAAGATCGCAACGTTTCCTGTGGAGAGAGGCCGATATACAATACTTGCAAGAAGATCGATAGAGGTGGGACGGGTCCCTCTTTGATGAAATCCCTCCTCGTTTCCACAGGCGATGAGCAGACTGAAGGCGACGGTGGTCAATTGGAGGAGGGGGATGATATCTTAGGTCTTGAGCTGAAGAGCGAATGGTGAGTAGATTGAGGGGACTGGCAAAATAAGGGAATAGGATTGTGGTAATGAAGAAAAGTAACAGGGGTCTGTTTAGTATATCACGAGGAGCGTGTAAACGAGGAGCATTTTATAGAGCCTGGTTTCCTATCTCAAGGCAGGTCTGGAAGGAGTCATCTAAAAAATCCAAGGGGGTAAATAGGCGGCACTTACACAGGTTTTTGATAGGGAATAACTCAAACTTCAATCTGGGTATTTTAGGGGCTTGGAGAAAAGAAGTACCATGGTGAAAATGTGAAAAGCCGACTATTCTGTCTGTATTTGTCAATGTCCTCCCTCGAATCACCACTCTCCTCACCACATTGTTCGGAGTCTGTCTCCTTGATTCCTTGTCGGTGAGCCAGATAGTCCTTCTTCAATTTTGATGTCAGGATCCTGTCACGAGAAGTAGCCGTGGTGGATCCCAAACTGGACCACTCCACAACTTCAGTCCAGAAGCAGGAAATGTATGGGGGAAAAAGCCAAAGGCGGAAAAAACCCCCGTGAATATCCCTCTTTGCTGGCCAACAGGTACAGAAGAATCCGAAGTCCAAGGCTACGTCGAATGTAGAACCCCGTTGAAGTGGAGCCAGAGGCTGGTAGTGGTGAGAGGAAGAGAGCACAACAATATGCAGAGCAGTGTCTGACACGAAGGTACCACTGCAGAGCGGAAAAGAAATACCGAGCTGGGTCAAGCCAAGGCGATGGGAGAAAAGGAACAGAAAAGGGTAAACAAGCTGAGCAGGTACGAGGCAAGAGGAGGAAAGAGCGGAAAACTCGCAAGGCGAGCGTGCCGAACTGAAGGGAAAAGAAGGGCAGAGAGAACAGGTACGGAAATCAATAGAGAAAGGCAGGCTTCCATGTGAAGCGAAAGTGGAGAAAACTAACGTGTGACCGTAGGAGCAGAGCTAAGATGGTTGTAATGCACAGACCGCAAAGAAAGCTGGGAAGAAATACTTACGGCTGAGGTGGGCAGGAAAACCACTAGAACTTTACAGCAGCGACGTGAGAGGCGTGATGGCACCGATCAATGGCGGCGAAGCCGTAACCGTGTTAACCACCACCATCTGAACGGGTCCATGACAGTATGCCCACTCTTAGTACCACCTCCACCAGGTTTCCAGGGATGGAAACGGTGGAAACGAGACACCAGTCTGGGAGCTTTAAGGAAGTGCACTGGTTCCCATGAATCTTCCGACCTAGGATATCCTTTCCAAGATATTAGGTATTGGAGTTGCCCTCTGAAAACCCTGGAGTCACAGATCTCGGAAACTTCATGCTCATCTTGGGTTTCACCTTGTGGCAAGATTTGTAACTGACCAGGTCTACGTCGCGTCTCAGGATGAAATTCTTTGAGAAGGGAGGAATGAAAAACTGGATGTATGCGCCTGAGATGATGCGGTCGCTTGATCTTATAGGCAACGGGGTTAATTCTCTCCAGAACAGGAAATGGACCCAAATATCTGGGGGACAACTTAGAGGGTCGGATCCATCGAGGTAGGAATTTGGTGGAAAGCCATACCTTTGTCCCTTTTTCCCATTCCGGGGTTTCGCACCGATGAGCATCAGCCTGTCTTTTATATATGCTCAGGTTCCTTTCCAAACTGCTCTTGGCTGTCGTATGGGCTTCAGCAATCTCAGATATGATAGACTCAACTGTAGGGGAATTGCTTGAGATGGGAAGAGATGGGAAAAATAGCCCTGGTGTGTACGCCATAGTTGCAAAAGAAAGGGGTCATACCTGTAGCTGAGTGCTTAGAGTTGTTGTAGGCAAACTCGGCAGTGGGAAGGAGCTGAACCCAGTTATCTTGCAGGTGGTTGGTGTAACATCTGAGATATTGTTCGAGGGTGGCATTAAGTCTCTCTGTCTGCCCATTTGTCTGTGGATGGAAACCAGAGGACAGAGCTCAGTTAATGCCCAACCGTCTGCATAGTGCTTTCCAAAACCTAGAGATGTACTGACTCCCTCTGTCCGAAGTAATCTTATCCGGGAGCCCATGCAGGCGTAAGATGTCTCTGGCAAAGACTTCGGCCATTCTGGTAGCAGTGGGTAATCCCTCCAAAGGAGAATAAATGGTCCATCTTTGTAAGGGAATCCACTGTCACCATTATACAGGTACAAGATTCGGAGAGGGGAAGATCCACAATAAAATATGTGGATAGATGCCCCCAGGGTCGTTGAGGAATGGCGGCTTGAGTGAGTAAGCCAAATGGTTTGCCTGTGGGATTCTTAGACATTGCACATATCAGACACATCGATATGCAGGATCGAACTTCCTCCTTGAGGTTTGGCCAATAAAAAGAACGTCCAATGAGTTCAGTAGTGTTCGCTTGGCCACTATGGCCTGCGGTCAAGCTGTCATGGCACCAATTTAAGATCTGCTCGCGAAGATGACCTGATGGAATATATAAGCGATTCTTGTAGAATCAGAGACCATCTTTGAGTTGATATTCTTGTGAAGGCGTTTGGTTGAGGTTCAAAGGCTCCAATGCCTTAGCCTCCTTGACCTCTTGGAAAAAGGTGTTGATTTGAGCTACAATCTGATGTCGTTGAAACATGGGTTCTGGAGGAAGCGGGTCAGATTCCGCAGTAAGCTCTTTGCGAGATAAAGCGTCCGCCAAAACATTCTGAGAACCCGGAAGGTAGGTCATTTTGAAGTTGTATTGTGAAAAAAAATATGCCCATCGGGCCTGGCGAGAGTTCGAACATTCCAAAGATTGCAGGACCTTGAGGTTTTTGTGGTCGGTTCGGATGACGAACGGAAGGTTGGCACCGAGTAAGAGATGACGCCATTCTTCACAGGCCTGTTTCATGGCTAACAGTTCTTTTTCCAAAACCGAATAGTTCCTTTGGCTGGACGTGAGAGTATGAGAGAGATAGGCCACAGGATGTTCGACTCCTTCCTTTTATTGGAGTATGGCTGCACCTATGGCTGCTGAAGATGCATCCGTCTCAACAATGAATTGTTTCGACTGATCCGGTTGTAACAGAATGGGAGCAGAGCAGAAAAGCGTCTTGAGATGCTTAAAGCTGTCTTCAGCTGATGATGTCCACACAAAAGGTCTGGATGATTTCTTGAGGAGAGAAGTTATGGGTAGTACTGTTTCGAAAACCTGGAAATAAATCTCCTATAGAAATTAGAGAGACCCAGAAACCTCTGAAACTCTTTGATAGAAGAAAGAGAGGGCCAATCTAAGATGGCTGACACCTTGTGGGGGTCCATAGAAATACTGTGTTCTGATAATATGAATCCCAAATACGGAATGGTAGACACTCCGAAATAGCATTTTTCGGGTTTGGCTAGAAGACGGTTTTCCTTGAGACGGTTCAGTACCCTCCAGACCTGTTCTTCATGTTGTTCTTTGTTGATGGAGTATACCAATATATCATCCAGGTAAATGATTACCGAAACATACAACAGGTCGGAGAACATGCGGTCCATAAATCTTTGAAAGATTGCTGGGGCGTTAACCAATTCGAATGGCATCACTCTTTACTCGTACAACCCGAAAGGAGTACGAAAAGCAGCCTTCCATTCGTCCCCTTCAGCTATGCGTAACAAATGGTAAACATTACGTAGATCCAACTTGGTGAATACCTGTGCCCCTTGTACTGCCTCTATGATATCCGCTACGAGGGGCATAGGGTAGTGATTTCTGATTGTTACCTTGTTGAGACCCCGGTAATCTATACATGGCCGCAGATCTTTAGAGTCTCTATTAGCTACAAAAAACAATGGAGCTCCGGCAGGAGATTTTGAGGGTTGAATGAGGCCGTTGTGTAGATTAGCGTCCAGATAGGAGCGTAAAGCACTCCTTTCTGTCTGGGATAATGAGAACATCCGGCCAAACGGAACCAAAGCGTTGGGTTCCAGGTCTATTGAGCAGTCCTCCGGCTGATGGGGTGGTAATGCAGCAGGTCTAACCTCTGTGAACACCTCTTGGAAATCATCACAGTAATGTGGCAATGCGTGTATGCTTGAGGTTTCTTGACATAAAGCTGGAGCGGGTTGTAGCTTGGTGAAAGACTGGTGTGGAAGACATTGTTTCTTACAGTACTCTGATTCAAAGCTTAGTTGGTTAGAGACCCAGTCAATGTGAGGATTGTGTCTCCTTAGCCAGGTTATTCCTAGAATGACCGGAAAATGGGCCGCCCTGATGATGTCAAATCTTATTTTTTTGGTATGCTGAAAGATCTTAATTTTCAGGGTCTCAGTAGTCTGCGTGATGAGTCCTGAGGAAAGTGGGGTACCGTCCACTCCTTCCACCTTCTGATCTTCCAAGTGTGGTAGCCTCTTAAGACCCACCTCGTCAGCCCATAGAGTGTCTACAAAGTTTCCTGCAGCTCCGCAGTCCAGGGAGAGCTAAAGAATCCACCAGTTTGTCTCCGACCTGGATATTGACACTGACCACCATCAACCTGGAATCTTCTTGGTTTACTCTAGTAGATACAGACAAAGACACATAGGGACTGGATGCATCTGAAAACCCCTGGACACTCGTCCCTTTTAGCTCCGGGGTTGACCTGGATATTGACACTAACCACCATCAACCTGGAATCTTCTTGGTTTACTTTAGTAGATACAGACAAAGACACATAGGGACTGGATGCATCTGAAAACCCCTGGACACTCGTCCCTTTTAGCTCCGGGGTTGTTCGTTTCCCGATCGTAGTTGAGGCAGTTCAGGACATTCCTTGAGAAGGTGCTTGCCTGAACCACTGTAAGCACATAACCCTCTTTCTCTTCGCCGTCTTCTTTCTTCAAAGGAGAGTGGAGACCGACTGTTTCCTATCTGCATGGGTTCATCCCGAGAAGCAGACATAGGTGAGAAAGATCTTGGTGGAGGCTCATTGCTTGCTACACTTCTTCGGTAGCGTCTTCTTTCATGACGTCGTTCTTGTAGACGATGTTCTATCTGTAGTGATGCTGATAACAAATCCGAAAATGTTTTAGGATGAGGAAACCGGGCTAATTCGTCCTTCATGTCCTCCTGTTGGGTATTTTATGTAGATTTGGAGCCTAGCGGCATTTTCTTACCACCAAAAACAAAAATAGTTTAGTAATAACCACTCCTTGTATTTAGATTAGGTTTGGTATTATAGTGGTATAATAGCTATGCATTATTTCAGTACACAGATACATTCAGTTGGTATACATTTCGTTGTGGTATAGTGATGAGCATAATTTCTTTATTTGTGGCCCCAACATACAAAACCCCTTTCTTTTGTTTAGACTGTTCTTGTGATCTCTAGAGGCCTCAGGCTTCTACATTATTCAATAACACCACATTTTCATATGGAGTGCCACTTATGGCTGCTGTCACTGATTTATCTACACCAGCGAGCTATGCTTCCATAAAGTATTCACAATAACATGTGGTATTATCACTAATGTATTTACATTAGTGAGATTATGTTTCCATGGAGTATTCACAATAACATATGGTATTATCACTAATTTATTTATATTAGTGAAACTTTTTCCAGAGGCCTCTCTCTCTGCTGATTCATGTACGCCCAGCAGACTATCGGATTGTGTTCCACTCAGAAGCCACAAACATATATATATACTGAGTGGAACCACGCACACAGCTATTTGTAATTACTCATAACATAACTTTTTCCACATAGGATGCTTGGCATATATTACCTAATAACTTCCCCTTTTATCATGTGATATGGCCTAACTGCACCAGAGAAAACAGAAGCAAAAAGAAGCCTTTACACAGGTTGTGATTTACATCAGTTTCATTTAAAAAATCATACATTACCAGCTTTGCGAGGCAGTCTTTTCTAAAATAAACATAAGAGAAACAATTGCAACATACATGGCATTTCATTAGATTCTTTGCAACAATAAAGAAAACAATGCATCAGTGGACTTGCATTTAGATGGCAACATTGGAGTGTAGCATTTAAATACAGTGCTTTTTCAATGGAAGCTATCGCTACGCTGCCTGCCTGAAATAGATTTCATTCACACACCGCACTCTCACTTTGTATCAGATAATTACCAGCAACTTGTAGCTGTTCAGCACGCGAAATCTCTGGACTGGTCGCTTTCTTTAGGCTTCCTTTTAGAGCACCTTCTATTCTCAAGCAGGTGCTCATCGACTAGAATCCCCAGCCTGTGAAGGTCAAAAGTGCACTGGAACGACGTCTCTCAGCCAGGCAACCCCACAGCCACTTCAGCCAAGTCCTCACCGAAGCTATGTAAAATGGACACTGCCTTTCTTCCTCCCTGAGGTGCACCAACAAACCTCTGTTACAGCCTCTAACATGACGCCTGTCCAATAAAAATCCATCATCTCATACCCTCCTTCTTCAAACAATAGCTCACTTTTACAGTAAGCAACTGTAACAAAATTCATTTCCTGCTTATTCGAGTTTTGTTTCCTGAGCAAGGACCGTGAAAAGCACAGAGAAAAAGAGAGAAAAAAAAATCTGAAGGTACGTTTAAAGTGAGCCTCAGCCTGCCACATTTTGCACATGGAGAACACATTAAAATATTAAGAAGTTAAAATCGTGTTAGTACTTGTTAATTATATTGGTTAATTATTTATCTAATGTGTCTCCTGGAATAGAGGCATTTCAGGTGAGAAAGAAAAAAATGGTGTGCTTTTTAAATGAGAAAATGGTTTGTTTTTGACCTATGTAGCCTGTCTTCATTTACATGTCCATATGTTACACCATTAAAAATGATGTGCTTTTACAATGTGTAACCTGTCTTCATTTGCATGTCCATATTTTACACTGGCAACACATGGCTTGCTGTACCGCAATATAGCAATACATTGATCCCATGCAGTGGCGCTGCACTCCAAAAACACGCTATACATTGATCCCGTGCAGTGGCGCTGCACTCCAAAACACACTAAATAATCCTACACTCCTTAAGACCTCTATGAAAAATGGCATATTGAGCCTGTTCTGTCCATCCGGCACCTACAGCTAAGGTCTTAAAGGTGGTGATGTACGAAAGAACATCGGAGGACCCTTGTCTGACATCTAGGAGGTCCTCAGTAGCAGTGTACGTGAGTTCTGGTCTCTCAAATGTATCTTTAAGAAGGGACTGAAACCCCCCCTAGTCCTGCAAAACCGGGTCACCTCCTGTCACTAAAGGAGTAGCCCAGACAAGAGCATTGCCGATCATATTAGAGATGAGGAATCCCACCTTTTGCCTGATCAGTAGAAAACATTCGGGGTCTGAATGTAAAGTACACCGTAGCTGCCTCCAGGAATTCCTTGACCTTCTTCGGAGAACCATCAAATTTGCCTGACGATAGGGCAATTGGAGGTAGCTCAGGAGGTGCCTGTTCTCAGTTAGAGATCAGTTGTTTTAATACCAAATTTTCAGCCTTAACTGTCTGTAGTTCTTGAGAAAGGCTTTGTACTGCCTTCCACAATTCTTGCATCTGTTCCTGAACCTGTTCTGGGGTGCCCATTGTAGGTTTTTGGTGTTGCAATCTGTCAATGTCCTCCCTTGAATCACCACTCTCCTAAACTGATTGTTCGGAGTCTGTCTCCTTGATTCCTTGTCAGTGAGCCAGATAGTCCTTCTTCAATTTTGATGTCAGGATCTTGTCACGAGAAGTAGCCGTGGTGGATCCCAAACTGGACCACTCCACAACTTCAGTCCCGGAAGCAGGAAATGTATGGGGGAAAAGCCAAAGGTGGAAAAAACCCCCGTGAATATCCCTCGTATCTGGCCAACAGGTACAGAAAAATCCGAAGTCCAAGGCTACGCCGAATGTAGAACCCCGTTGACGTGGAGCCGGAGGCTGGTAACGGTGAGAGGAAGAGAACACAACAATGTGCGGAGAAGTGTCTGACACGAAGGTACCACTGCAGAGCGGAAAAGAAATACCGAGCTGAGTCAAGCCAAGGCGATGGCAGAAAAGGAACAGAAAAGGGTAAACAAGCTGAGCAGGTATGAGGCAAGAGGAGGAAAGAGCAGAAAACTTGCAAGGCGAGTGTGCCGAACTGATGGGAAAAGAAGGGCAGAGAGAACAGGTACGGAAATCAATAGAGAAAGGCAGGCTTCCGTGTGAAGCGAAAGTGAAGAAAACTAGCGTGTGACCGTAGGAGCATAGCTAAAACGGTTGCAACGCACAGACCGCAAAGAAAGCTGGGAAGAAATACTTCCGGCTGAGGCGGGCAGGAAAACCACTAGAACGTTACAGCAGCGACGTGAGAGGCGTGATGGCACCGCTCAATGGCGGCGAAGCCGTAACCACGGTAACCACCGCCATCGGAACGGGTCCATGACAGTATTTTGTAATTGAAAAGAGGTGTCAAAGAGCGACACAATTAAGCTGTGAGGTTAAAGAAGAGATAAGAAGTTGTTCTTTTTTTTGTCATTGTCGGCACCGAATAAAAAGGTAGATTGAGATCATTGAGAAGTAGAGGCTTTGAGTGGTGGAGGTTGGAGCATGCTCATATTTGTTGTTTTTCTGAAACGTATCTTTCTAGCTAACAGCAAGTATTGACAGTCAACTGAGACTTGTCACAATGGGGGATGTTACTCCACTGATGTATTTGTGCAAGATGCTGCCAAATCGCACTCCTAAACTTAAACAGTATAGTACAGAGTGATTAAAGGGCACAGGAGACAAGATGTTCATGCCATGGCCATCAGGGGGATCGATGTCAAAAGCAGTTCTGTAAAACATGACCACATACTTGCACACCACGCACACAGGGAAGACACTGGAGGAGAGGCTAGCTATTTTAGAGCTCTGGAAAATGTACCATGAGGAGCGGGAGGATCCGTCTCCTGAGGATTGGATGCTTAATCAGTGTAGGGAGGAAGGTGTTGAGCATTCTGCTCCCCTTACCTCACCCGAAGTAAACCACGATAGTACAGAATACGTAGGATTGTATCCGTTAAAGGAACTAAAAGCAGTGACAGGATAAAGCAATCCAATATATGAACCGCCTGCCTGTGACGATAGTCCAGCTGAGACTAAAAGAAAGGAGGAGATATTTAAGATCTTATAGGACAAGGAGGAGAAAAGTGAACGGCCGGATATATGAACAGAAATAGAATGAGAGATTAAGAGATGAAAGGGGAAAAGGATAAAGCTGACGAGGTAACACTCATACAGAACGAATGGATGGGTGGACAGATATTGCTCAAGTTCGATGGGAAAAGTATTGAGTAAGTTAGGCAAAGGGAAGATCTAGACAAACAGGATAGAAAAGACAGGGAACAAGAGAAAAGACTGATATAAGATGAGCACAAAAGAAAGAATAGGCAGAAACTAGAGCAGATGTATCAGGAAGAACGGCAATGAAAGGAAGAAAGGGCAGAGGAGCAAAGGAAGTATGACAAAAGGCAGAGCGCAATCGAAGAACGAGATAGGCAAGAAAAGAAGAGAGAAGAGGAAGAAACACAGAAATTACGGGATAAAAGAATGCAAAGATGAAGGGAAGAAGAAGAGCATAGAGCAAATGAAAGAAGGGAAGAGAAAAGACAAGAAGAGGAAAGGATTAGATGTGAAGTGAGAAAGCGAAGGGATTAGATGAAGAAATTGAGTGGATAAGACAAAAGGAACATGATATTGATCGGATTCAAAAAGAGTTAAAGGAACCAAGTCCAGTTATATCATGGGGCTATATAGGGGAGTTCCTCCCGTCGCAGGAAGCAATGTCAGGACCATCTAGGATAACCATAGAGGAGAATTTTGACATAGGGAGCATCAGAGATAAGATCAATAAAGCCTATCAAGACTTAAGGGAAAGCAGAAAATTGGGAAGCCGAGGGAAGGGAGAACCATCCCTGCTCCTCCAATCATGAAGCGAGGAAAGAGACCGGTTCAGTCTCGAGCATAGAGCCTTGTCCTTAGACAGGCTGACTTTAAATAAGGGTGATGGGGATGAGTGCCATACTAGTTGGGGACGAGATATGTCAGACACAGAGAGGCAAAACTTCCGTGGGGAGGAGAGAGGAAATGCATGTGGTCCTGAGGGATGTCTGCAGACAGACTAAGAAGTGAGATGGTCTGATCTAGAGCAGCCTAAGAATAGGACATCAGATCCTATAACGTACCCACAGTGACCTAAAGGACGATCGCTTAGTGAGAAGGGAGAGTCACCACCATATGTGAGCAGGCTGAGAATATTGCCAGGCAGAAGGCGATCAGGAACCATTGTCCCCACTATGGATAGGAAGACAATGGGAGCCGATTATGATTTTGGAGAAAGGAGGGGCCAGACCGCAGTATATTTCCTGGCCACAAATGGTAAGGATAATTTAAGATGTAAAATTGGCAGTTTAATGGTGGGTGCAGGAAAATGGATCTATGAGCTTGAAAAGATAACAGGAGGAAATACTCTAGCAATAGGGGACATTAAGGGTCTCCTAGCAGCCATTCTTGGGGAAAGGGATGATGATATTTGGACAAAAGCAGGTTACTGAAGTGTCACAGAACAGAACACAACGCCCAATGGAGCGCCATTTAATAATTGTAGAGCAGATGTATGCAGAGCACTCAAGATACAGTATCCTCATATGTAAGATATGGGTGCAATTATGGCACATAAAATGAAAGATGACGAAGATCTGCTTGCTTATATTCAAAGCATGCAAGAACGGTGGACTCTTGAAACGAGGGAGCCGTGGGGGAAATCAGTGGCAATATTCTACCACATTTTATGTCAGGTATTATCGGAACAGGTACAGAGACAGCTCAAGAAATTAGTGGGAATGGAAGCAAAACCAGGGGCAGGGATACTGTTGACTATAGCGCATCACTGCCGGCTGTTACAAGAGAACAAGAAGAAGAAGAAAGATGCTGGAAAACTTGAGTAAGCCAAATTAGTTCAGAAGAAATTGTCAACGTATGCCATAGAAGGGGCGGTACTGACAAGTAGAGAAGGATTGGGAATGCAGAAACCAGTGGGTGCATCACAGGCGAATAATCAATGCCAAATGGATCAAGGAGGGAATGGGTTTATGCCACGAGGCAGAGGAATGGGTGACAGAGAAAGGGGTGGTTTTCAGAATAGCCAAGGCTGGTTTCAGAATATGTGAAATGATAATCAGAATGTGCAAGGAGGATTCAACCAAGGGGGGGGGCTAGCCAGAAGAGCTCCTCCTGTATGTTGGACATGTGGAATGATAGGGCAGATTGCGCCCACATGTGGAAGCCAAGGGTATTGACAGAATGGGCAATTCTCAAGAGGGGGGACAGCTTATCCTCCAGCATATAGCTCACAAGCTAAGGATGGGTTTGCCCCAAGATGACAATGCATCATGCACAAGCGCCACAAGTGCAACAGGCATTGCAACAACACCAAGCACCATTGAATCCACTAAAATGCAGTTACAGCACGCACCCATGCAGATAGAGCAGGATGCAAACACCGCACAGTTGTGGACACAGAGAGTAGGGGGTGTCACTGTTGAGGGGGAAGTCATTATACACATACAGGGATAAGCATGTAAGACAGCTCACAGGGCGACTTGATGTGTTCAGTACTTTCGGTGATAACAGACCCTCAAGAGGAACCAAGGGTTGATGTGACAATAGGAGGAAAATATTTTTCTTTTTTAAGTAGACACTGGGGCTACTCGTTCATGTATATGAGAGGGAAAATATACAATGTAGGGAAATGCCATGAATGTGCAAGGTTTCTCTGAAGCTACAAGCAGAGTTCCTTTTACTGATGAATTACCAGTCTCTATAGGAGAGTGTGACATTTCTCTTCTATTATTGTATTCACGGCAGACACCAGTTAATATTTTGGGAAGAGATTTAATGACAAAGCTTAATATGACGATTTCTTCTACTGATGAAGGCATAGTATGTTCTACTCCAGGGATACATTATATGAATGTGGGTGAATTTATATTGGTGTTTACAGAGCAAATGGCTCTGCGAGAAATGCCACTAGACCCAGAAGTATTTCTGTTTGGGGTATGCATTCTGTTGACATGGCTACACGGCTTAGTTGGAAAGATCATGAGAATACCTGAACAGTTTTTTTTCAGGCCACAGACACCAATGGACAAAGAGAGGGGACAGACTATTGCCCTAGAGTTGAATGCAGCCATAGTGCAAGGGGAATTGGCCATGCTCGAACGAACAGATGACGAGTGCAGGCCACGGAGAACAGTGATTGCCATTGCGGAAGGGTGTAGATTGACTGAAGTCATTGACAAGGATATGCTCAGGGATGATCCATCACATGATGAAGTAATATTCGAGATGAGTATTACATATTGGATCAGAATCGAGAAAAGAGAGATCCCACCATGAATGGTGATAGTGCGGCAGCGCCCAGTATTTTTTTATGAATATTTTGAAAAAGGCCCCTGTGACGTAGGCCTATTGAAAGGGATAGGGGAGGTTAAGATTAAGCTGAAGCCAGGAGCTATTTTACCTCGAGAAGGCAGTACCCAATGTCTTGAGAGGCGGATGAGGGTATTTTTAAGACTATATCAGCCCTGAGGGAACAAGGTATTTTAGTGACATCAGAGTCACTGTGTAATAACACGGTGTATCTGATTAAAAAATTGAAGGGAGGGACATGGAAATCTGTTCAAGATATGAGACCGATTAACCAGATTTTAGAGGCAGTTTCCTTTAGTTCCAAATCCAGCGACAGTATTGTGTAATATACCAGCAGAAGCATGATATTTTACGGTGATTGACTTGAAAACTTACGCGATTTATGTTTCGTCAAACTAAACTGAAGAGCACTTGTTTGCCCCAAGGGTACTGAGAGTCTCCATCACTCTTAAATAGGGTCCTCTAGATAGACTTAAGTAACAATATTGTCAAAATGAGGTGTTGTATATAGGTCAGTTAATCTCTCATGAGGGGAAGAGAGTCACACCTTAAAGTGCTGAGGTGATTATGAAAACACCAAAACCGTACACAGTAAAACAAATGCAGCAATTTTTGGTAGTATGCCACTATGTTAGAGCATGGGTATTTGATTATATTTCATACACAAGACCTCTTTTGCAGGCTCTGAAAACAGCTCAAGTGAACAAGGAAAGAATAGAATGGACTGAGGAAATGGAGGAAGGGTTTGTAGAACTAGAGAAAGCAATTTGTACAGCTCCAGTTTTAGGAATTATGATGAGGAATTATTTTTGTTTTCACATAATAATGGGACAGTTATGACAGCAGTGCTTATAGAGGACTACATTGGGGTACAAATCCCTGGCATATTACAGTGGAATTTTAGATCCAGTATGGAGAGGGCACTCTCCTTGCGAACAATCGCTGGCAGCAGCCACGTTCCCAATAGAGATGTCTACTAGTATTGTGATAGGGTGTTCTATGACATTGTTTGTTGAGCATGCTTTGTTTGCAGTTTTGGAGAAAACTAAGGGTACATTGACATCTTAAAGGGCTACCGCATATGAGGTAGTTATATCAAATCCAGCAATCATAATAGTCAAGTGTAAAATAGTGAAACCTTCCATGTTTGTAGCCGAACCTGCGGTAGAGGGTGACCATGTGCATGATTGCCTTAACTATGTGGAGTTCTGTGACAACATTCCACGAGTAAAGGAACATGCATTTGCTGGGGGGGAGATTCTCTTCATTGATGGGTGTTCAAAAATTGATCAAACTGATGGGGAAAGGCATGCTGGTTCAGCTATGATAAGAAACAGAGCCAATGAGGTATTTGAGGTTGCAACAAGTCCAAGACTACCATCTCACTTTTCAGTGCAAGCAGCAGAATTGGTGGTGCTTATTGTCATGCTAGAGAAACACGCAGGGCATGAAATAACAGTGTACAGTGACTCTGCATATGTGACGTCAAACGTGCAAGCAGGGCTAGCACGCTGGAAAAGGAGGGGCTACCTCTGAGTAGACGGCACGCCAGTGCAACACGTAGCATTATTGGACAGGTTTATTAGGGCACTACAACTCCCTGTAGCCATCACAATAGTTAAATGCATAGCACAGTCTAATAGAACTGACTTTATCTCTCGCAGGAACAAAGCTGCAGACAAATAAGCCAAAAGGGTTGCATATTCACCAGAAGTTCTGATACTCCAGACCTGAAGGTAAAAGTAGTTACCATTATGATTATAAATTATGGGTTTAATCATTTATCAAGAACACAGTTGATGGAGGTTGAAGGCAGTGCACCATAGGTGGAAAAGGAGCGGGTGTTCTTTATCTCCCTTTCAAGCATTGTGGCAACAGGACAGCACTTGAAAGTCAGTGATGCCTGTAGCCTTGTTAAGGGTAGCACTTGAACGGCTGCACTACCCTGTGCATTTAACTAGAGAAAGTCTTACAGCAGCTATTGTGGAGGACTGGTTTGTACCGAACTTGTTAGAACACTTGCATTTTATGTAGTGATTTTGCATCATATGTCAAAGGTTTACCGCTGGGCATACACTGCGAACGATCAGAGGATTGCTTCCTTGACTGAATCGTTCTTTTCAATTTACATATTGACTGTGTGGATAGGCTGCAAGAATGTAGCAGATACAGGTATATGATAGTGGTGGTGTGTCCCTTATCTAGGTGGATCAAAGCTGGTCCTTGATGCTACTTGTGCAGTGATGTTTTTAGTCCAAGAAGTCTTTCCCAGGTGCTGAGATCCGACAATGGGCCCCATTTTACTAATGAAGTATTTGAACAGATTAGCCTATTGCTTAGTATAAAACACAAGTTTTCTTCTGCTTATCACCCGCAAGTGAATGAAACATGTGAGAGACTCAACGGTCTCCTTAAAGAGAGAATTGCAAAATTAAAGTTGACATTGAAGAAGGGATGGCTGCATTATATGCATTATGGAATAAGCCTGGGTCGGACCACCAACTCACACCCCACGAGCTAATGGCAGGGAGGTGAATGAGAACGCCTTTGTCCCCTCCATCAAGGAGCAGAAGTGATGCCCAGTAGGCTGCAGAAATGTTAGGAAATTAGTTATGAGCTTATTTGACATGTATGACCGCTAGTATCTCTGTCATTTCAGATCAACTCAAGCGCAAGGGGGGGTTGGCCTCAGGACACAGATGAAGACCATTCAGCAACCAGAATTCAAGGACTGCTTCCTGTACCTAGATTATTTGTGGGAAATTCAGTCCTAGTGTGTAACTTCACAACAAAGTGGCACGAGACCCATTTTAGTGGTCCCTACATTGTCGAGAACATTACTCCCTCAGCAGTAAAAGTCCAAGAGAGACGCACATAGATCCACTTGAGTGATGTAAAGCATTATGCTGGTGACACTAATGCACTCCCATCCGTTGATTCAGAAAGAAGACAAGAAAAAGAAGT
Source organism: Ambystoma mexicanum (assembly GCF_040938575.1). Classification (NCBI taxonomy): domain Eukaryota; kingdom Metazoa; phylum Chordata; class Amphibia; order Caudata; family Ambystomatidae; genus Ambystoma; species Ambystoma mexicanum. Next base: position 218,752,805 of record NC_090936.1, on the reverse strand, counting down.
TCTGCATGTGCCGACTCAATCCATGATGAGGAAGAAGGACACCAAGGTTGCCGATTAAATGAATGCAAGTGTGCATTTGGACTGTGACTCACCCCGTACAATCTTTGTAGATATTATAGCAGGGCTCCAAAAGCAAAGTTTGGAGTCACAGGAATCTTTTGAAACTTTAGAAAGTATTGAAGCATTACTGATATGCCAAACCTAGAGTTCAAATTTGACGACTGGAAACGTGAGCAGTTTACAGATTCATTCCTCACTGAGTTTTTTTCGCTGATCAAATGGTCCTATCTGATGTCGATGCCCATAGGATCCTTCTTGCTGTTTTTGTTTACATACTTCAAGCTTATCCTGCTCTTGTTGCGTGTAGTACTTATATACATGTTTTTCTGCAAGATCCTAAAAATGGCCCTGCAATTAGGCTGCTACTTGTGGTGATAGTTGAACAGATCCTGCAGTTACTTGACCATTTAAAAGAACTGTCTGATTAAAAAAGTGTTTTCCTTTCTTAAAGCAGTACACAGGCACAATGATGACTATCGAGAATGGTACAGTTTCGGAAAATGAAACACGAAGACATGGGGAGAATCATAAATGGTGGGGACTAACGTATGGTGCATAATTTATGCGTGTTCAACATTTATCATTGTTTTTCTGATTTTGTTAATTCATACTGTATATTTCAATGGCCCAAGCAAGGTAGAAGTCTGTTCAATTCTTCCCACTCTAGTGACTTATGCAGATTTATTAATTATCGAAAGGACAATACCATTTGTGACCATTTGTGATTATAGCTACACCAGTTACACGTGTAAGGTCACCCTTTTCTCTGACAAATGTTCCTATGATTCCCCCTGTAGGAAGGACCCTAATTGATGTACTTCATTAGCATTATGCATGCACCCTATTTGCACAAGGGAAGATGTTTATGAGTTAAATAATTATCTAGACAGTACAGCATATTTGGGGAATAACATGTGGAATCAGCACATGAAAAAGGTGAGAGAAAGAACCTCTAAGGAGAGCTGTTATGTCTGTGCTCTTCATGCCATGGGGAATTCTAAGCTGTTCATAGCTATACTAATAAAATCCCAGAAAGCTCACTGCCTTACCCACCATGCATTCTGCCATACAAGAGGCCAGTTCCAGGGTCGAACAGCCTCTTTGGTATGGGTGACCGAATGGACAGATTAGCCTATTGCTTAGTATAAAGCACACGTTTCCTACTGCTTGTCAACCACAAGTAAATGGTTTTGAGATACTCAACGGTCTCCTTAAAGAGAGAATTGCAAAAGTAAAGTTGACATTGAAGTAGGGATGGCTGTATTGCCTGCCCCTTGCATTATATGCATTAAGGAATCAGCCTTGGTCGGACCACCAACTCACACCCCACGAGCTAGTGACAGGGAGGGAAATGAGAACGCCTTTGTCTCCTCCATCGTGGAGCAGCAGTTATGCCCAAAAGACTGCAGAAAATGTAGAAAATTAGTTATGTGCTTATTTGAAATGTATGACCGCTAGTATCTCTGTCCTTTCAGATCAACTCAAACGCAAGGGGGGTTGGCCTCAGGACACAGATGCAGACCATTCAGCAACTAGACTTCAAGAACTACTTCCTGTACCTAGATTATTTGTGGGAAATTCAGTCCTAGTGCGGAACTTTACAACAAAGTGGCACGAGCCCCGTTTTAGTGGTCCCTTTATTGTCAAGAACATTACTCCCTCAGTAGTAAAAGTCCAAGAGAGACACGCATAGATCCACTTGAGTGATGTAAAGCCTTATGCTGTTGATTCAGAAAGAAGACAAGAAAAAGAAGTTCAGCACATGCAGACTCAATCCATGATGAGGAAGAAGGACGCCATGGTTGCTGATTAGATTAATGCAAGTGTGCATTTGGACTGTGACTCACCCCGTACACTCTGTAGATATTATAGCAGGGCTGCAAAAGCAAAGTTTGGAGTCACAGGAATGTTTTGAATTGGACTTTAGAAAGTATTGAAACATTACTGATATGCCAAACCTAGAGTTCGAATTTGACGACTGGAAAGGAGAGCAGTTTCCAGATTCATTCCTCGCTGAGTTTCTTTTTGGCTGATCAAATAATCCTATCTGATGTCAATGCCCATAGGATTCTTCTCGCTGTTTTTGTTTACATACTTCAAGCTTATCCTGCTCTTGTTGGGAATAGTACTAATAACTACAAGATCTACAAGATCCTAAAAATGCCCCAAAATTAGGCAGCTACTTGTGGTGATAGTTGAACAGATCCTGCAGTTACCTGACCATTTAAAAGAGTTGCCTGATTAAAAAAGTGTTTTCCTTTCTTAAAGCAGTACACAGGCAAAATGATGACTATCAAGAATGGTACAGTTTCAGAAAGTGAAACTCAACGACGTGGGGAAAATCATAAATGGTGGGGACTAACGTACTGGTGCATAATTTATGCATGCACAACATTTATCATTGTTTTTCTGATTTTGTTAATTCATGCTGTACATTAAATTGCCCCAAGCAAGGTAGAAGTCTGTTCAATTCTTCTCACGCTAGTGACATGCATATTTATTCATTATCGAAAGGCCAAGACCATTTGTGATTATCCCAACAAGAGTGACATGTGTAAGGTCACCCTTTTCTATGACAAGTGTTCCTATGATTCCCCCTGTAGGAAGGACTCTTATTGATGTACTTCATGAACATTATGCATGCACCCTTATTGCAAGAGGGAGACAGAGAAGAAGCACAAGGGAAGATATTTATGAGTTAAATAATTATGTAGACAGTACAGCACATTTGGGGAATAACATGTGGTATCAGCACATGCAAAAGCTGGGAGAAAGAACCTCTAAGGAGAGCTGTCATGTCTGTGCTCTCCTACCTTTATGCCATGGGGAATTCTAAGCTATTCATAGTTATAGAGATAGAAGCCCAGAAAGCTCACTGCCTGACGCACCTTGCACTCTGCCATACAAGAGGTCAATTCAAGGGTCAAACAGCCCCTTTGGTATGGGTGACCGAATGGACAACTCGAGAAGAAGATGATTATGTCAAGATCTAAAGACAAGGCCGATCATGTGATAAGATATGGACAGCCTGGAATGAAAGGAGCAGGAATCAGATGGGAAATAAACAAAAAGCTTAATTGTCAAGGAAAGGACCCTGGAGAAATACAAAGATGCAAGGAGAGAGGTCAGCTGCAAATCAAAGGAACTGTACTTTCTGCAGATGGATGGGAGGCAGGCCTGATTGTTTTAGAGCACCAGCATTAACGGGACACCCTGAAGCAATTGTGTGGCATGCAGAAAATTAATGCAAGCATCGCTGGCGGAAGATTGCAGAGTTGCTGACATGGGACGATGAAAAAGGAGGCCTGTTGCAGATAGTGCCTCTAGCTTGTGCAGAACTGTGCTTCAGAAACAATGGCACGAGAAAGGTTGGAATAAATCAGCAGTGCAGTCAAATTTTTCAATGTACCAGGAATGAAGGATGGAACAGTAATGATAATGGACCACTACTGGGCTTGCAGATCCAGAGCATATATAAAGTTGTCCGAGGACTGGGGGAGGGCTGTGTTCTATAGTGATTGTCCATGTTCCAGCATTGGTGATTCCAAAGAGCAACCTGAACATTTGAGTTTCCAAAAGCAGACGCTCATCTGAGAAAGAGGAGAACAGTTGAATTCCTCAATCGAACAAAGAGGGAGAACTACTTTTCAGCCAAATCAATAGAGGCCTTTTATTCTATTCCGTATGAACACAGGTTGTTCAGCCAGACATCGGCAGCATTTGCGCAATCTTCATGCCAGGGATCAAGATGATGGTGATTGCCAAATGGTTACAGATTACCAGATGGGAGCTCCTGCAGACGATCAGCACTACCATAAAGGGATTCAACACTATCAGATAAGAATTGAGGGCCATAAGAATGATGGCCCTGCAGAATAGATATGTCTTGGATATGATTACAGCCATGGATGGAGGTGTTTGTGCCAAAATCGCAGAATCATGGTGCACATTCATACTTTCTCACGATGAAAGAATGGGACCTTGACAGAGGCCATAACATTGCTGACTAACTTGCACATCAAGATGGAAGATGAAGTAGATGATATTGCAGCTGACAGCTGGTTTGCATCAATCTTCCCATGGGTTCCAAACTTTGATGGCGAATATCTTCAAGTTCCTAAGAGCATTGTTGGTGATGATCATGTTTGGATTCTGTGTGATCAGAATAATAATCACACAGTGTACCAAGACAGCACAAAAAGCAGTAGGAATGAAGATCGTGATCGATGTCGTGTCAGGGCTTGGACCCAAAGAGCTGACAGATGAAGAAATCAGAAAGTACATAGAAGCAAGTATTCTAGCACCTGAGGGAACGAAGTTCCTGTATCAAAGAAACCACAAGAAGTATGTGAGAAGATGGATCTACTGCAGCCCGAATGGACAATGCAGCCACATGACCTGTAGTGTTGACAAACATGCAAAATCAGCAGGCTCTCTGAAAGGAGTAATGAAGATATGGACTCCGAAGAAGCACTTTTTCAGACAAGGACGTTTAGATGGAAAGACTGATGAGAAAGTGGTTGATGAATCAACCGGAGGGGGCAGTGTAGAGGAGCCAAATGCCTCTACTGGAAGTTCCACCCCTCTTCTTCCTATATGTTGGAAACCAGAAATTGTGAAATGCACAACGCCAATAATGGTCCCTATACTGCAAAGAATCCTCGAAACAAGATATCCATTGAGAAAACCCTATATGATGTACCCGCGGAGCAATGACAGTCTCTTGAAGGAGGTTCTGAAAGAAGTGTGGAGATGAATGAAAAGAAGACTGGTGACGTCACATGAAGCAGAAATGATGCACCCAGAAGAGATGCCAATGAAGAGAATGTATAGACCTTATAGAATCTGATGGCAAAGTAAATAGTCGAGAAACATTTCATGTGCCGGAATGAAGATTTCACGTATGGAGAGCACTGAAGAAAATGCAAGCCATTTTATAATTGTACAGATAGTGAAACGCAAGTATACTAAGTACTCATAAGGCTGGCTGTACGTAGTGAGTAGACTGCAGGTGGGGCCACCATTATATATGTGTATAGAATCTGGATGTTCCACAACATGTTTTAGCAAACTAGGGCCCCAAGAACAGAAGGGCTGAAAGTGTGGCGCAGCAGAAGAAAACAGCTGATGATGAGGAAAGATTTGTGAAAGGTTGTCTGGGCCAGTGTCAAGGGTTGAGACAGCCAGGAAACTGGTTATCTATTCGAGAAGATACAATGAACGTGAGAAGCGAGTTAAACTCCTTTTGAGGTGTAATGGAAAAACACTAGAAGTGCCAGGTTTTATTAATTTAATAGTGGTACATATGAAAGAAAGAGCTCAAACAAGGTCTCCTATCACATGGCCAAGATAAAAATAGACCTTGGGCAAGCTACACCGAGACTTGAAGATAAGACCATACTCTCCATTCTATTCTCAAGTGCAGTGATACTTTTCAAGGCCGACTTCAAAGAAAAGTCGAATGGCAGACAGCAGGAGTGATGATGGATGATGTGCTAATTGGGTGGGGAGGTATGGTCAAGTCCAACCCACAAGCACCTGGGGTACCAGCTTGCATGCTGCTAGTGAGTGGAATATTCCAGAAGGGCACAAGCATGCCAACCAATCATAGAGGGCCACATAACGAAGAGCCCTATAGTTTGAAAGCCAATGAACCATTGTGTAGATTATGACAAAGAAGATGACTTGCACCAGGGGTGGGCATAGCTGTTTACCTGACCTTACAGAACCAATCAGAATCCTATCCCCCATAGAAAGTATACCTAGATGTTCCCCTTAAGCCTATCACAACCTTAAGTAGGGTTTCTTACTTTGCCACGCAGTATAACGTCCGTGATGACAAATGTTTGCTATATAAATGTAATTTTGTATGAAATGCTTTGAGAGTTCTCAAGAGAGACTTGAGCGAACGTCCATTGATGTCCGCTGTACTCCCTGTCTTAGAAATTTCAATTAAAACAGTTATATTTCTGGCAACTTCCTAAGTCTTTCTTATTATTGGTGAAAGAGTAAAATCTGCAATCCCATCCATCCCATATAGCGCTACCTCGCTTAAAGGGCCTACGGGTTCAGTGAGGTAAAAGTAAAAAAAACCTAGTGCCATCATTGGGGTTAATGCGGTAGGAATAGAGATGCTGATTGACAGCAGCGTGGATTACACATTATTATGCAAAGAATTGTGGGAAAAAGAGCTTTCCAGTTGTGTGCTGAAGGAGGTGAATGAGAGAGCAAATGCATATGGTGAAAATCCTATAACAATTATAGGTGAATTAAATCCAAAACTGTCATTAAAGGAAAAATGCACCATGAGCAACGTATATGTTACAAGTGTTGGGGGAAACCTATTTTCCTGGAGTTGTCAGGCCACTTTAAGGATGAAGCAGACCCAAATGGCAGAGAAAAAGTTCATGGTGGTTGTGATCTGATAATGTCAGAGCCCCAGAAACTGGAAGAATGTGAGGAAGCCAAGTGGGTTCCAATTGTATTGTGGAATGAAGTGGGATGCCTCAAAGGTTTTATGCATAATATCAAAGTTAAGTAGTCTTTGGTACCATATGCTGCAAATCTCTGATCATGCCTTTAGCATATAGGAAGGAGGTTGAGGCTGAGTTAAACAGGATGCTGATGGAAGGGATTATTGAAAGATCTGAAGCGTCCAGATGGGTCCCATTTACATTGTCAAAAAACCCAATTGTTCGATCAGGCTATGTATAGACCTGGGGCAGATTAAAAAACAAGGTTACCGAGAGGGGATCCTCTACCAAAAATTGATGAGATGATAAACGATTTGTGAGGTTCAAGAGTGAATTTCCTGTTAGATCTCAAATCTGCGTATCATCAAATATGCATGCATCCCATGTCATATGATATACTTACATTTATCACTCATGTGGGTGTCTTAAAATGTATTAGGATGCTGTTTGGACTCATTTCGGCTGCCAGTGTATTCCAAAAAGTGATGCATAACTTCTTGGGTGGTGTAAGTGTAGTGAAATTTTACCAAGATGTTATTTTGGTGTCGGAAAGAGACAAAAATGAACATGATGCGAGGTTGAGAGAAGTATTAATAAAGTTGGAAGATTCTGGTTTGATGTTGAAGCTGGAGAAATGTAAGTTTGCCATGACACAAGTGCACTACCTAGGGTATAGAATTTCAGGAGAGGATGTTCACCCCATGTTGAGCACAGTCAAAACGATTGTTGATATGGCATCACCTGCAAACAAGTCAGAGGTTTCCTCATTCGTAGGAATGATAGGGTATTATGTTATATATGTTGAAGGTCTGGCCAGTAAAACTCTGAAAATGATAAAGCTCACTAGGAAAGGTGTGAGGTTCGATTGGAATGAATGTTGTGAGAAGGTTTTTGTGAATGTTAAAAAAGATATCTTTTTTTTTTTATTTAATTAAAGTGTTTTTTGGTTAATTAAAACCTTATACACTACAAAAATATTATATCAACCAAACACAATTACATATTACACATAAGAAAAGCATACATCATATTACTCGCTTCCAAATATAAAAGGCTGCCCCAATAAAAACCTTAATCTCTCCATCATAAATAACTGACCAAAATTGGTCAGATTCAATCCTTCGCATATCCTGTACAAAATGTGCATACCCTTTAAAATAACATTCCCTTAATTTGGTGCATGAAGTTAAAAAGATATCACAAGAGCACCAGTTTTGCAGGGATTCAAGAAGGAGCTTTCACCATTGTATAAACAGATGAATCAGAGTGTGGGTTAGGTGTGGTGCTAATGCAGGATGATGGTGGTGGATTTAGAATTATACTGTATGCCTAAAAAAAAAGGAAGAGGTAAAAAGCCGCTATTCAGTTATAGAACTAGAAGCCCTGGGGCTTTTGTAAGTCATAACGAAATTTAAGGTATTTCTGTATGGGAAGGCGTTTGTTGTGCAGACTGACCACAAACCATTAGTGGCAATTTTTTTATAAAAAAGGACTTGCTGGAGTATCAAGAACAATTTCCAAGTGGATTACCAGACTACATGGTAAGTAATTTGTGGTGAAACGTGTCCATGGCAAGGATAATGGGGTGGTGGATGCCCTTTCTAGACAACCAGTATCAGAGTAAACTGACACTTTGACGGATGATGGGGTAAAAGAAATATATTTGGTTGAGGAATGCTTCCAGGAGGGTGAGTGCTTCGCGGCCTGTCAGGAGGATGAGTATCTAAAGGACTGTTACAATGGAAATGGACTGGTGATAATGATCACATGCTTGGTGAACGTCTCAAAGAGTACAGGAGTTTCAAAGAGGACTTAAGTGTGGTTGACGGTTTGGTGTGCAGAGGACAGATGTTGTTGGTGCCCCTTGGCATGCACAAGGCTGTGGTGAAACTAGGACACAAGGCGCACATGGATATTTGTAGTACCAAGTCTCTGATTAGGATAGATTTTCTGTGGCCATGAATGAATGAGTTAATTGAGATGAGGATCAAGGAGTGTGTAGAGTGCAAAAATAATGACAAGGTGCTGCCACCCATGATAATTCCATATGCTCCCAAAGGACCTTGGGAGACCATTGCCATAGATTTATTAGGGCCGGTGAACTTTTGAGGTGGCAGAGACAGTTATGTCGTTGTGGTTATGAACTTACTCACTAAGTGGCCGGAGGTTGGCGTGATCAGAGACATTACGGCCAGAAATGTTATCAAGTTTCTTGGAGGTATATTCTGGAGGCAAGGATGGTCCCCAGTATTGGTTAGTGATGTGAGAAACCTGAAGGTGTCTCACCCGTTAGTCCCCGTGGATCTGGCATCCAGGTGGCCAGGACACGGCCACGTTTAGCATTCATTTATCTATAGGTAGTGGTTGTGAATGGCAGAGGGATTCAATGTGTTTTCCAATATAGGAATGCTCCCTACCCCGTTAATGGGGTTACACCTTTCAAATTTATGTGAGGACGCAAACCCAATACATTGTTGTCTCCAGGTTGGATGGGACATTTCAAAATGGTGTAGTTGAATGTCAAAGCTGTTTGGCAGAGGATGTGTGTGGAGCAGAGGCATAGACAGGGTAGGGCCTGAGTGGGCAAGGCCCACCCAAAATCAGTAAATGCCCACTCAGCAGCGCTGTGTGGGCATTTACAGATGTGAATGTCCCTGCGGTGGGCCCAACTACATTAGGTTCAGACCCCACTTGATAGACAATCCTGGCTACGCCTCTCGTGTGGAGAGGCGTCCAAGAGGTGGAATGATGATAAACATGGGTATAAATTATGAGAGATGATGAGAGGTGATGAGGTAAAGGTCAGATTACCCAGATGGAGTCGAAAAGTAGATTCTAAATGGTCTGGATTAAATACGGTTGTGGAGGATCATGGGAATGCCGTGTGTGTGGAAGGAGAATGGTGGAACAAGGAGTGTGTTGCCAAAATAAATTGAGGTCCAACCACTATTACTGTCAATCTTTTACATTTCTTGCTCTGTTTTAGGTTCAAGCGTTCACTGCAAATTTCTCCCTCACCTTTCTTCCCTTTTTGATGTTGTTTAGTTTAAAGCAAAGGAGGTGTGCTGTGTATTGTATATCGTTTCTCATATTGTACATAGTTCACCATTGCTCTGCAGATGGACTCCTGCCTACAGCCAGAGAGGTCATAGAATGGTAACAGGAATAGAATGTGCTGTAAGATCTGTTGGCAGTTAGAGGCTGGCAGAGGACGATGGAATACGGCAGCCCTTTTTATGTTGTAACCAAATAAAGCCTTTACCCAGCATGAAGCCTGATGTGAATTCATTGTAATGTGCAGGTTGTCTAGTGAGAAATGAGAAGGCACATGAAAATGTCTTGCCAAACTGCATAGAAAAGGGAATTATTTAATTTTTGTCTTTTGCAGTTATTCTTCCAATGGCATGCAGAGAGTTATTTGAAACTTTTGAAGAATCATTTTTTGCTAAATAAAGCCTAATTAAATATCCAAAATTTGAGCAGTACTCAGAGTTTCTGTAGAAAAAACTACATCAAGAAGAACTTTTGGCAGCTGAATTGGAAAAGGATTGTGTAGCAGGAAGCCAAAATGTCCTTGGTGAGCCAATTATTCAAACTGATGTTGAGCTTGCTATGGAAGATGTAGAAAGTGAAATGGAACAAACTAAAGTTGCAGATGCAAATTATGATTAGTTAGTAAATTTAATATAGAGCGAAAAGAAGTTTATTATAAAGTCAAAGATAGGTTCTTATATGGTTTACAGCATGACAATCATGAATGTTCTTGTGTCCGATACAAACCTCTGTTGATGTATGTTAGTGGACAAGCAGGAACATATACATCTTTTTTAATTTATGCAATAAGAGCCATGATCCAAAATGTAACTGATTGCTCTTTTTCATGTATTGTAACTGCTACAACAGGTTTAGCAGCATTCAAAATAGAAGGTGTTACTTTACATCAACTGTTGATGCTACCAGTGGAGCAGGACAACAAACCAGAGTATCAAACAATGGTATCAAGTGCAGCGCAAGACGTAGGAAAAGTACTAGGAAAATTGAATACCTTAATTGTAGATGAAGTAAGCATGATGTCTAACTTGATGCCATCTTTCATTCACTTGCGAATGCAATAGGGTTTGAAGACCGACTATGATGTTTTGATTCGAGGTGAACATGTACTTGTTTTTGGAGACCTGTTACAATTAACTCCTGTGAAAGGTCAACAAGTTTTCAAGATGCTGCCATCTAAGGATTGTCAAAAAAGTATAGGGAGTATTGGTGATTTTGACCTTTGGACTTGTTTTGAATTCCAAGAACTTACCATTAATATGAGGCAATCTGCTGACCTAAGATTTGTATAGGTGTTCTTGAGAAGTGCCAGGCTGAGAATATTCCTGTGTCCGCGGAAGCTGCTGAACCCCCGACAATCCCCCTCAAGTGTAATTCTCAGAACTAGATTAAACTCAGCTCTGTTAACTACACCCCAAAGGGAAAGGGGGAAGTGGATAACATGAAAAACACCAGGTTAGAGATGTCATGACTAGCTGCTGCTGAACCTGCAGAGAATACATAGACAAATACAAATCCTCATATTACTTACTTAACATTGAGGTTGAAAGACTCGAAATCCTGAACTATAGTGTAAAGAATCATACCTGGTTCTTCTCATTAAGAAATCATTGAGAAGATTGAAGAAATTGCTGAAAATCTTTCTACCTCTATTCTTGAGTCTCTTGAGAAAGACAGCTACTCCTTTATGTTAAGTAAACCAGCTGACTCTTGATCTTTGTCATAAAAACAGTTTTTAGTTCAAGTAAAATGTAGGTTTAAATGAATTTTGTTCTTTATACTCTTCTCTAGAGTTTTAAAACAAGCACACGATGATTGCGTACGTTGTTTCATGAAGAACGTGCGTAACCGCGAAGGAAAACACGCAATAACCTGTTCTGCAAACGCGCACTAAAGAAAACACGCGCTGAGGACAACACGCGCTGAAGAACACACGCGCTGTAGAAAACACGCGCTGAAGAACACACGCGCTGCAGAATACACGTGCTGGAGAACACACGCGCTGTGGAATAAAACGCGCTGTAGAATACACACGCTGAAGAACACTCGTGCTGAAGATTTCACGCGCTGAAGAAAACACGTGCTGAAGAAAACACGCGCTGTAGAAAACACACGTGCTGTAGAACACATGTGCTGAAAAAATCACGAACTGAAGAACACACGCGCTGAAGAGCACATACGATGATGGACACACGTTGTAGAAAACACCTGTAGCAATATTTATCGCGCGCACACTCTGAAGTATTCTCATAGCAATTTTTACATGCACACATACTATGAGGAAAATTCACAGCAGTTGAAGAGTTCTGGCACGAGCAGGAGTCCAATCGCACATGAGAAGGAAAACACGTCACACGTGCTAGTACGTAACGCTCACAATCAACGCGCGTACATTCAAATGAAAGCCAAACTCCAAGTACACTTTTAGACAGTGCGAAATAACAGTTCAAAACTCCAAAATGCTTTTTCTTACTTTAAATGTCTCAAAGAAAATCTGAGCAACAGATTAAAACATCCAAATATAAGTCACTTATCTTTTGAAAGGTTTTTCTAAGAACTTCAGGAATTCCAGGCTTTAGTAAGTTGTCCTGACAATCCGGATACTTCTCCTGAACCCCCTAAAGAGTAGCCGCTCGACTGCCAGGGACCTGAAAATTCAAATCCAAAAGGCCCAAGACTTCACCAGGAGTAGCTCCAATACACGTCCTCTCAGCTGGGGTTATGATGGTGAAAGGCAGAGAGTGATAGTTTAGAATGTTCATTGTTGTCTATCGAGAAACTCCTTCTTGCCTCGGGTCAGAACCAGGATTCTGTATGGAGAAGTTAAGGCCAAACCAAATAAAGTAGAAAACTTCCAACCCACACCAAACTAATCTACAGACCTCTAAATAAAGGAAATAAATAAAGGAAACCTGAAAATAAAGGGGAATAAATAAAGGAAACCTGACAAGAAGAATGTGAAAGCAGGCTTAAAGGGAAGACTGATTTCTAACATGTTTCATGCATGATATGATATGATAAGTCATTTATAATGCGCCTGTACTCATGTGTTTCTGGTCGCAACAAGACAAGTAGGGGTAGACAGAGGGAGGACAAAACAAACGATCTTACAAGGCCTTTTGTCATACATATTGTGCAAATGCAAGGGGCAGGGAAGAGGAGAAGTGCCACGGGGGAGATGCAGATTGCAATGCGTCTGATGTCATGTTGACTCTTCAGGAAAGAAACATTTCTTGTGTTGCTTTGATGTATACACTTGAAAAGTGTAAAAAGTTCAACTCTACAATACTGTTTTCAGAGAAGCAAACATCTGGGACTTAAGAGGATAAGAGGAGACATACTCGTTCATCATGCTAATCTGATGCACTGACCAACAAATTCTATTTCCCTGGATAATCGAGTAATGCTTTTGTAGCGTGTAATGGGAAGGTCATAGAGCTGCATTCTTGCACATCAAGCCAAAATCCATATTCACCTTAAAAAAAACAACTGCCCCTTATGATGATGTGATAAACATCTCTCTATATTTCTTTAAACAATTTCAAAGGAGATAAAATTCACCTTTTTAGCCTCTCCACTCTGTTAATTTGCACGGCCATTGGCCTCAAAGGCTTAATTGACAATTTGAAGACATAAGGAGAAGCAATCAGGTACTTCTGGTTCTATTAGAGCTGTATCCCTGTGGGTGGGGTTGTTGCTGGGTCCTATGGGCCGTCTCGCTGAGGTGGTGCTGCGCTGATCCAGCTGTATCATAGTGAGTATTGTATGGAGTGATAGGTATGTCTCAGCCTTTTCTTCGGGTGCGGAACTGGGGTGGTAATATCTATTCTCTTGTTATCTAATGTGACACTGGCCAGTTGAGGTTTTGAATGGTTCAGGGTCGGAGTACTGTCGATGGGGCTTCTGTCTTGGTCAGCCTGTGTATTTAGTTGTTAGCTTCCTCCTATCATGTCTATCTTTCAGTTTGTTCTTTGGTTTCCGTGGGGTGACTTCCTTGGGGCTATTGTTTAGTTGTAATTTATGTGTGATGGCCCATTGTGCTTCCCACTGTATATTGATGAACATTGTGTATTGATTAAACATTCTGTTTCTCACCCTCTGGATTGGAGCTAATGGTGCGGGGTTTCCTATTCCCTTGCTATCTGCCGTGATTAGGTCTGTTGGGAATAGCTATAGTATAGGGTCATGGTCCTATTGATGAGTTGTCCTGGTGTTTCTGTCTTTGTCTTGCTATGTATTCTGTCTTTGGTTGTCTCCTGTTTAGTCATTTGGTATGTCATGGGATATTTTCCTTAGGGTTTTTCCATTGATTGCTTGTTGTGGATCAGGGCCTGTCTCTTCGTTCATCGATGTTTTAGTTGTGTGCGGGGAAATGTTGAAAACATAACTAACACAAAACTAGGATTCTATGTTATTTATCTCACTTTATAAGAAAAAGACAAATACCAGAAGACATACATAACTTGATATAAGACCCAACAAAACAGCAACCATTTTAAAGGGCAATTTAAAGTTTACCATAAAATATATTTACATTTTGATTTGAGTTTGGACCATCAAAACCTCCAGACTGATTGTGGGCAAATGCTCAGAACCTCTAGACCTGCTGTTTTAGAAAATGAATTCTCTACTTGAACTAATCAAGCTTTTGTTCTTTTATCCAACGCTAATGGCACAACATGACCATCTAAACCATCACACGATCTGAGATAACATTGTGTGATGGGTTAGATGGTCATATTATGCCATTAGCTTTGGATAAAAGAACAAAAGCTTGATTAGTTCAACTAGAGAATTCAATTTCTAAAACAGAAGGTCTAGAGGTTCTGAGCATTTGCACCACCACAGTGAGATGGCCCATAAGGAACCAGCAACAACCCCACCCACAGGGATACAGTTCTAATGGAACCAGAAGTACCTGAATCAGGATACAGACCCCACTAACCCTACCATCAATTCTCTGCATACTTAACCCAGCCAAAGGTCACACAACCATTTCTCTCCCAGCAATCAGCACGCACTTTACCACACCGTATCAACAACACATAAACACAACCTGCAGCACACAAAGTCTCGCCTGATCCAATTCTTGCACCAAAGCGCAGCACTCAGTGTATAGCGAGCTGAAGCTGCCAACAGCACACCACTTCATCCACTCTCTTTCTCCCTTCCTCCCGACTAACCCTACTAGTCCTACTTCCTGTTTACAGATACAACAGAGCACCTGGAGACCAATTCCATTGGTGACGGTGCGCTATATAAGTAAATTTAACATAACATAATGTAAGATTTTATCTGTATTTATCCACATTTATATTTGCTCTGTAAAAAAAAGTTGCAACTTGTGCATTTTGGCATTTATTCAAATTTAAATTAAAGCGTGTAATTTTCTTTTATTTTTTAAATTAAGTGTGTGGGGTTACATTTAAACTTTACACTACATGTACAATAATAATATGAAAAAGGAAATGCATAATTAAGTACCTGATTAAAATACGAGTAGAAAAGTAAAGAAGTATACAAGAATGATAATAGCAACATTGACATCATGAACCACATCAGTCACTGATAAAATTCCAGCTCAGTTGATATCACGATTCAAGACCAAGAAAGCCGCTTTTGTCACAACCCTTGAATGCGCACCCACAATAGTGGACCAAAACTGATCTTGTGACCTTGATACAATATATAAAATTAGAGTAGTGGGACTCGTATAGTTCACACAAACAGTTACATTGAGTCAGTAAGTGTCTACTCGTCTCCAGAAATCTGTGCTACACGCGGCATCTTCTTGTTGTTAGCCAGTGAGTACTCATAGAAGGCCTTAAGTGATCTTTGAAGGCCAATAGGTGTTTTGTCGAAGATTATAATATTGTCAGCGTAGGCCAACCAACTTATGGAAATCAATGACAGCCTATGGGGAAAGTTATTACAAGTGTCAAATACGTTTGCCATATCTGAAGTATAGAGATTATACAAGAGAGGCAAGAGGACACACCCCTGTTTCAGTCTGTCAGCTGAAGCAATGTATCTAGAAAGAGCACCCTTTCTGTCTATTCTTACCACTACAGAGGTGTTAGTGTAAAAGCCCTTCATAAGGTCCAACAAGGGGGGGACTAATACCTCATTTGCTCAATTTGTCAGATATATTGTATCTCTTGACCCTATCAAAGGCTGACGAGTAGTCAATAAAGGCTATGTAGAGAGGTGTCATAGTCATATTTGAATCTGCTATCAACTGTTCGGCTGTCCAGCTGTTATGGGCTGTGCCCATCCCCTTCCTAAAGTCAGTCTGCTGTATTGGAAACAAAGCACTCCCTTCCACCCAGAATGTGAGCCGGTCCAGAAGGAAAGAACAGAAGAGTTTCCGAGGAGCGTACAGCATAGCAAGCAGTTGCTAGTTAGACAGCATGCTCCTGTGACCATTTTTGTGGGCTGGTATCATTATCGACTTCCTCCAGGAGGAAGGAACGTGAACCTCCTTAAGTACTTTCTGAAACAAACCGGCAAAGAGACCCACCCACAAATCTGGATCACTCTTGAGCATTACAATAGTCAAAAAATCCAGGACCAGGTGCTCTGGAATACTTGAGATTTTAAATTTTGCCCAAGATTTCCTCAAAAGAGATGGAGAATGCCAAGCCATCACTAGGAACAGGCTAGTCAAGACAAGAGTGGAGTGTGACAGGTGACAGGAGAACCGTATTGTAACTCAACATATATTATTCAGTCCTCCTCACTGATTGGATTGATGTCGGTATTATCACTCGCACACAAGAACTCCCTACAAACCTGCCACAATGTTTTACTGTCTTTTCTATGCAGTAGCCTATATAATGCCAACCATCTGTCCATATGCTGTGACCTCTTGTGTGCCCACAGCCAGTTCTTGTATATAGTACAAAGAGAGTTCATTGCATGTTATCTGCTGTTCACAGCTATATCCTCTCTATTAATTTGAGTGTCGACAGATTCATTATTTCTTTGCAATGCTTTCTTCCTCCCCACTATCAAGGGGTCATAGTAAAGGTTGCTTATTTAGTCAGGCAGTTAGGGGTCCCATTTTTCTCTTCAGTTCTAACTCACAGAAGCCCAACGTACCCACGACAATGGATGCCTCTGCATCTCCATCCTGCAGTGCTCCCAAAAAAGCTGGATAAGAGGAGACATACTCGTTCATCATGCTAATCTGATGCACTGACCAATAAATTCTATTTCCCTGGATCTCAGGAACATAATAAACGAGTAATGCTTTTTGTAGCGTGTAATGAGAAGGACATAGAGCTGTATTCTTGCACATCAAGCCAAAATTCATATTCACCTTAAAACAAACAAGTGCCCCTTATGATGATGTGATAAACATGTCTCTATAGCCCTTTAAACAATTTCAAAGGGGAGAAAATGCACTTTTTTAGCCTCTCCACTCTGTTAATTTGCACGACCATTGGCCTCCAAGGCTTAGTTGAAAATTTGAAGACATACTCAAGACACATGAATTTCTGCTTCTTTCTATTTTTTTCACAAATAAATGATGAAAGGAAACGGCGTGATTTATGTCTGTATGTGTAAAATTCACTAAAAACAGAAAACTGGGAGCTCTATACATAACTGCACAATATCTTGGTATTTGGTGGCATATTTAATGACAAAAGGAGTGTCATTACTTCTGTAACTGGAAAATGGAGATTTCACTATTTGTAATGTCTGTGTACTTTGCGAAGGAGAAAACAAGCTGGCATTAATCTAAATACTTTAACAGCCACCACAACAGCAGCAATTCACAACAAATAAAAGTAGAAACTGCAACGTAGCTAAGCTACAAAATCAGTGCAGAATTGGATTATTCTAAGCAAAATTGGGAATTTTACACATACAGACAGAAATCAGTGTGTTTCCTTTCATCATTTATTTGTGAAAAAATGGAAAGAAGCATCTCGACCATTTAGACCATTTCTCAATCTGCATAAAAAGGGGAAAAGGGGAGCAGGTAACCCCAATTACAAGGAAGCAAATCGAAGTTAGAATAGCAAATCAACGATAAGAAAACCTCAAATCAAGGAACCAAAACAAGTGTAGAATGAGAAGGGTGTTTCAAAATAAAGCAGCCAGATGAAGTGGTTTCTTGTAACAATACAATGTGGGCGGGAGGGGTGGAGTTCAGGCACACTATGAGTACAAGGAAAATAATTCAGGTATAAGTGGGACCAGGCACTCCCAAATACAAGGAAACAAACATATTATTTTTTTAACACAGACAATGAAAAATTATAGAGTTTTAGAATGAATCAGCCAGCTGCATCATTTCCTAGTGTAGTGCAGACATGCACATTTACAGTGCCAATAAGTATGTAGCATTGAAAGGCACTTAAAGCAAGCTCTGCTCAATATCCTATCATGTTTTAATGTAAGGACACCAGCACAATAGAAGGAAGCAGAGAAACATATTGCAAAGTAATGAAAACAGGTTGGAAAGGAGGAGTCCAGGGACACTCCAATTACAAGGAAATATAAATATGGTATAAACAGGACCAGGCAATCCCAAATACAAGGAAATAAAATCAAGTTTAAAAAATCAGTGAGATTGAAATAATTAACAAATGAAAAACGTCAATATTGCAGCTGGCTGCAGAGTTTCTTTGTCCGCAGTAAAGTGATAGTCAGGCAGATAGTGGATTCCAGGCATCCTACAAATATAAGGAACAAAACAAGAGAGTAAATATGAAAGGAAACAAAAAGGTGAAATAGAAAAACTCAAAGGCTTTTAATAAAGAATCCAGGTGCAGTGTTTTCTTCTGTAGTGAGGACGCTCATTATATATGCACATATAGGCTGTACTACTTCCATTGTGATTGGTGTGGTACATTTTGTAAATTTGGGGAATTTATAAGAATGGGTATGCCATAAAGACATGAACTTATTGAGAATTGTGGGATAGCACGGGTTTAACCTACGTGAGACATCTTGCATTCCTTTGCATTACGTCTTGCTCTCTTTTGTTCCTTTTCTTCTCTTATTTGACTTGTTCATTAGCCAATTGTCTTAATTGTTTTGCTGCTCATTTTATTTCTTTTGGTTTTGTTAATACCAGATTCTTTCTAATGTATTGTTAATGGTTATTTGTTTAACAATAACACTAAAAATAAAATAAAAATGAATATCTAGTAAATGCATAAAATATTAAAATTTTACACTTAAGTCTTGCCAACTAAGGAAGCTCAATAAACTGCCAATAGCGAGGATACAGAAAGTTAAGGAAAGGTATGAAGCCTTCTTGGGAAAGCTTCAGCCCTTTGATCACTAACCAAAAGTCACATCAAATCCTATGATTGTTATTAAATGGGAGTCTTTGGTGCTGCTGCTTTAAACGTTAAAACGGCAGTTAAGCCCAACCACCACGACAAGGTAACTCCCGAGGTTGGGAAAAACGACAGTACACATTTTTGTTTAGAACAGGGCTACTTTATTGAATTTATATTTGACATTCCAAGTGCATTTGTAAACATGTGTTAACAAAGACCAGCTACTTACCTTAAATGAAGCTTAGTTCTGATTCACCACCTTCCAGACACTTATGTTTATTGGTCACCGCAGCTCCGAAATGAAATGAAAATTCTGTAATTGCTAACTATTCTACTGCTGAATTAATGTGGTCTTCTGGGTTGGCACCAGTTACTAGCTTTTCTGTGGAAAAAGACTATTTAAGCAATATGCCCCGACTGGCGGGGACATTACCGAGTCAGGTAATGCCCCGGGGCCCATAGTTATAGGCCCGAGCGAAGAAACAGGCCACCGGGAAAGGGAAAATGGACTGTTTTCCATTTCCATGGCAGGCCATTGGGAGCTGACGTGCTGGGAACAGAAGTGTTCCCAGCTCGTCCGCTCCCAAAAAACGACAGAGATGAAGGTAAGTGGGGTTGGTGGGTGGGGTAAGGAGAAAAAAAAGACACACCAGAATCCCCAGCGGGGGATGATGGTAGCCTCCAGCCTCCAGCGTGAGGCGGCGCAGAGGGGGGATGGCCCCGCTCCAAGCCTCTACACAGCTGGAGGCTGCCACGCCGCTCGCCATGGACAAAGGAGGCAGAAGATAAGTGGGGTGGGGAGGGCAGGGAAGTGGGAGGAAAGGGGAAAAAAAAAGAAGAAAAAAAGCAGCTTCTCAGACGTGGAAGGCACAGAACGGGGCCTCCTCATTAGCGGAGGGGCTGCCAGGCCCCCCGGCGTGGACAAGGCAGCTCGAATCCCGGCCGAGAATCGAGAGATTCTCGACCGGTTATGACCCGGCAAGAGTCAATCAGAATGTGTGTTGAATTTTGCTTGACTCTCGCCGGTTACTAATTTACAATAATGCCATGTTGAATTTATATCCTGCTAGGGGTGATGTGTTTATAGACACCTGAAAATAAATTCTATTTTCAACGTTTTTCCTGCGATGTCAGTGGTGCAGATTGAGTGCAAAATATCAGGCTTTTAAAATGTGGCTCTTTAGGAACATTGGCCCTCATTAGGACTCCGGCGCTAAACCATGGTGCTATTAACACCATGGTCCATGCCGGAGTCCGCCATGGAGAAAGGGGGAATTGCCACCCCATTCCAAGGTTGGCGGGCGGTAATTCCCCCTTTCTCCATGGCCCTTCCCCATTCCCATTTTTGCCCCATAGGGCTAAATGGGAATGGGGAAGGCGGCAATTACGGTACCGCAAATTGCGGTACTGTAATTGCCATCAAGTTCCCTTTGCGGGTCCCTACTTTAACGGCTGGTCCAGGCCAGCCGTTCAGGTCGGGAGCCGCAAAGGGACCTCGTAGTAGGCATTAAGGGGTTAACGGCGCCGCAGCCTTTTATGGCGCCATTAACCCCTTAACGCCTGGGTCGTAATGATTGCCTTTTGTAATTAACACATTGGTAAACACACTCACAGTCTCTGGGATTTTATTACAGTCCTGAGCCAATCTTTCTTGGTCCAGGACGTACTTCGCTGATGCAGCAACCATCAGGTTATCAATTTGTTCCTCCTGGATTCACCTCCCAGGTAACGCATCTCAGTACCCTTGGACCACCGAATAGGGGTCCGGAATCCACACTGCACAAACTGATAGATCCCAGGAACTTCAAGTTTCCTTGTCTGAAGACTTTATTGAAAGTTCTCATAACTTGGGCTACAATAGAGATCACCTTCACTATCCTTCTGTTGTTAATTTTCTCTGTACCATGTCCACCCCCATTTTTACAGGCTTAGCGGCACCTTTCTTGACCCGATTGTAAATAGCACTCTTTTGTCCTTTGACAATTTCACCTACTGGTTTTTTCCTTCATTTGTTTTCTGTCCTTCTTCCTTTCTACCTCTACCCGTTTTGTCAATTAATTTGCCTGTCTCTTTAGGTGCTCCTCACCTCTAACCATCATCACATTTTTTCTCTGCTTCCTCGCTAGTTGTTTCTCTTTTCATCCTTCCTCTCTAGGTGGTAAAAATACTCTCCTGCTTTAGGTGTTTTTCCAGCACCTCCTTGCCTCTCTCAGAGAACTCACACCATTGCTTCCCTCCTTGCACAGAAACAGTCAGTCTAATACTGTACAGAGCAACAATTCTTTTGCCTGGTTAAATGCCTCCACTTTGGCCCTACAGACTGCTCTCGCGCATAAGAATTCATGAAACACAACATCACCTTGATAAAGAACCTTGTTGGGGTTGAAACACGTGTCGGCACCTCCAGCAACAATAAAGACCTGGTTATTCTTTATTGTGACTCAACAATATAAACAATACAAACCACTCAAGATCAATTATAATCCTGACAAGTAGCGCCAAATTCCTTGGATTCCGACAACCACATTTTCTTCTTATCGCTCGGGGTGCTTGAGCACTGTCCCATGGGAATCTCATATTTGCCAGAAAAACGTATTGTCACTTAACAGATCAGATCAGCACAGCCTACTCATGCTCCCTGTGCTCTACCCCTCCCTCTCCCTTGGTTTCATTTTTTCCAGTATGCATGTTCAGTTGGCAGTGATGAAAGAAACTCTTCCATTCAGAGTTTTTGATGACCATTATTAAGCGTTTCCTTCCCTTTTCAGCTTTGTAATAGAAATATGTTTTGCTTATCATTCGTCTGTATCTAGTGTTCTTTTTCTTTGCAAAGTGCAGCCAGTGGTATAGTGCATGGTGCACTGGCGCTAGCATTTTTTGCTCTATATTAATGCAGCATGCCTTTAGTCACTATTTTCAAATTGAAATGAACACACCGACAAGCATAAAAGCAAATTTTGTTATTTATAGTAAAAATGTAAAGTACAAAGATTTTTAAAATGTACTTTAGTGTTTTTTTTTATATTTACCATCTAACTGTAAAATATTATCATTTTCTTTTGGAAAAAAGACACCTGTGAAACGAAAACAGATACCATTTTAATATTGTCATATTTACCTGATTTACAACTTCATCAAATGGCTGACTTTGGTGTGTTCTACTAGGCGGGCATATGTCCTTGTTTGAGGTAACTGAACGCATTGACTGTCACCTCTCCGGAGACAGTGCAAGTTGGTGCAGCCCCTGGGCTGCATTGCAATGAGTTAGAACACCAAGACTGAAGGTAGGACTGAGGGGATATTGACGAACTGCTGCTCTGGCAGCCCTATCAAGGACATTTTCGTTTTGCTCTAGGACTGCTTCCCGTCCTATTCTTCAGTGGCTTTGAAATCCCAGAAGAACCCATAATTGGTGATGGTGTTCCAATCAGAGACAGAAGGGGAGCCAAAAAGAAACCAACAGCCACCTTTGAGGCCTGAAATCCAGGGTGTTGCATGCCCAGGCCCCTGTGTTCCATTCTGTACCTAGGCTCAAACGTCCTGGGCCAGACACACTGTGTCCGTGGAACCCAGATGAAGGTGAGAGCACTTCCATCTGTGCCCCCAGAGCAAGTGCTTTGCATGCATTTCCAGGCACTGCAAAAATCCTCTTCACTTCCAGTGGAAGAGAAAAGAGAAAAGAAAAAAGCCTCCAGCGCAAGGTTGTGGGCTTGATCTTCATGTCTGCACCGGCCATGGTGTAGAAAGTACTCTGCTGGGAGTAAGACTTCCAAGGTGCTGAGACGCATAGACAATGTTTACCTGAGTTGCCCCAGGCCTGAATGGTCTCCTTTAGCTTCTCGGCACATCACCTGTCCAGGGAAGACAAGTCAGGAAGTGTGTCACAACTGCTTTGATTTGCACACCTTATGGTGCAGACCACAGAAGATGCTCCCTTACCTCATCCAATGTGACCCGGCATGCATGTGAAAAACAGGTGCATTGCTCTGTATCGGTAAGGCCTTGTTGCAGCTAAAGCCTGAAAATAAGATACCCTCAACGCTACCAACCTCTGCCACCCATCTCGTCTGGGCATACACTTCCCACTCAGGATGAAAATAGCAAGACAAAAGATGTGATGGCTGGATAATTTAGAATTAATCTTAACCTCTAGCATTGCTCTGGGCACCGCCCCAGATCATCGTTCTTCAGCATTTATTTATTTATTTGCATTTTTAAAGCGCTCACACAGCTCGGGGGCTTCGAGGCTGTGTTACAGGAATATGTCTTAGTTGCGTATTTATAACACGCTTTATACCGAGAGGTTTCTAAGCGCAGACCCGGGGATCGAACCTGTGTTGCTTCGTGTCATCTTGTTTCCAAGGCGAGCACGTTGCCGCTGAGCAGTTCTCCCGGGGCAAGCATGCCAAGTCTTTACAGAAAGAGGAAAGACCATATGCAAATCAAGCTTGGTTTATATTATATACATATCCTGGTGGCGGATTATAGCATGAAACACAAACACTACTGCTTATTTCGCGTGATCCAACTATTTACCATAGAAACAAAGAACAGATCCTTGTTTACCACTTTCCGAATGAGACTTGACTCAGTGTAAGGCAAATATCCGTTGTTAAATGTTCGATATGTTTTGAGTAAGGATTGAGGACATTCATTTTAGCTCAATTTTTTATGCAATTAATTGGTCGCCCGTCAGTCTTGTTCAATAACCTATGGCCCATATTTACTCAGAAGATGCAGTGGTTCCCATATATTTTTGCACTTTAAGGTAAGAACATGTTTGCAAAGTGTTTCTTTCCATTACAGAGAATGGCTATTCCTAAGGTAACACACGGTCAGGACGTTAGGGTCTTCACTGATTGTATTTTTGATCTCTTGGAACAAATCTTTATTAAAAGTGGCCTTTACAATTATTTCTATGACCTTAGCAATAACTGATGCGTTGTCTTTGATTCTTTTAGTTGGTCTTAGGTTAGCACCCAGGAACTAATGCTCAAAAGATATTGATTGATTGTTTCAACAATCTTCTTTTCATCTGTCCTATGATAGGCTGTTTGTTTGGGAATGAGTGCTCCGGTGGTGTAAAATGTCTTGTGATATTTGATGGATTAGTGTCTTAATTTGGGCTTTCTGCAGATTTGGTAAGTTATCGGGTGTTGATTTTGTCAGGGAAGAATTTGCATAGCTTATTAAATCAATTCACTTTATTTCAAGGTACTTGACATTTCAAACTCCAGTATTACAAATGTGAACCACTTGTCACCTTGTGTTTCGTGGGCTGTAAATCTATATATTTAGTGGAACTCAAGAATTTACTGTAAGTGGGAAAGTACTTTAGTAGCCACAGGTAATTCAAGGTTTGATGTCTTTATTTATAAATGTATGTCATTTAGTAGCTGGCGGATAAGTTCAGACATACTCTTTTCTCAGTTAAACGTGCTCGCGTTTTAGCTAAGTAATGTAAAGTGGTCTTGCATAGCTCATATATGCTGTTTTGGACAGCCTCTTGGCGCATGGTTCTGGAATTAAGGCGGAAGGAAGTAGGGTTAGTGGAGTGGGGGAGAAAGGGACAGGTGTGTAATATGAGGTATTGATGGGTGCATGCCAGAAGGTACTGAATACTTTCTGTAAGTATGATTAAGCATGGTTTGTGGGCATGCCAAAAGTAAAGCAATTTTGAATGATAAATCTGAAAAGATCTACCCACTGTAAACTAATGAAAAGAAAGCGATTGTGCCCAGTATTTTCACATGGGCCATTTTTTGTTTACATCGCCGTGCAGAAGAGAGGTCACCCACTAAGATCTACTCTTGACACAGTCCTCTACAGCCTTTTATTGAAATATTGCACCCCAGAACCTGACAGAAACTGAGGGTGTGCAAATTTCTGAGAAGACCCCCTCTTTTACCTTCAAGGATTTTAAGCAATGGTTTGGAGTAATGTGAATCTAAAGTTTGGATTATTTACAATTATCAGCCAGAGATGGAGCTATCTTAAAGAGGCCTTCTTTAAAGACTAGTATATTATAAGACTTCCATGCTTTGCAAGTACTATGGAAAAAATGGTATCCACACAACTGAAGCTACACATTTGCAATCATTCTCTTGTTGCTGTTAATTGCAGTGCAAGCACCCCGACTATTCAGCTGCTAGATGTTGTCCATTGCATGCAAATCCTGGAATGTGCCCATTTGTTCTTGATATTGGACCTCCCATTTACATTTGACATATCAGCTGTGATGTACTTATTGACATCTTTCCTTTTGAGATGCTAGTTTATGACATGTAAAAAAGTATGAAAGAAAGATGTGCCTTTGCCATAGGGCCATAGAAGTTTCATCTGGTCACCTGTACTAGTCAGAGTCTGTGCATTGGGTCATTGGTGGAACCTGAGGAGGTTTCCTTAATGGATTTTCATTTTATATATTGCTGACATTGTTCTGGCCACTTTATGATAATGTGACATGCAGCAATACCAGAAATAAGGCAAGGCTCAGACAGCCGTAATAAACAGCAAGAGCACTAGTTCACCTCAGACTCTGTGTTGTGTGCTGCTTTCTTGGCAGCCTTTCCACACTGTCCTCTTCCTTTTGAGGCTCCACTGATGGTGTGAAGCTCTAGAATATTCTGGTAATTACCTGCAGGTACCACTCCTTCCCAAACTCCTTCCCTGTTGCACAGCTTCCTCCTTACACAGGGGACAGCAGGATGGACTTTGAATGTTTGCTTAATGGACTACATCACAATTACCTGGAAGCATACAATCCGAAACCTACTGAAAGAATACAATCCCAAGGATCTAGGAAGGTCCCAAGACAGCTGGAGGCTGAAGGAACACAAGCACCCCTATGATAGTTCTTGTCCATGGGCCCCCAACTGCCTCACTGCTCAAATGACACTTAGCTTTAGTTGCTTCTGTCAGATGTTTCAGGTATTGTACATCTGATGAAGGGCCCCAAGTTGATAAGCAGGCATTTCTTAAAACTATTAACAAAGCAGAGTTCTATTGCTCCCTGCATGGTGCTTTGCGGTAGTGCACATGCATCCGGTGGACTCAGAAAGATGTTGTGAAACCAAAATGGCTTCAATCCATTTGGCATCAAAGGTTAGTGATACATAGGAATGTCTAAAAAAACATTTAAAAGGGATTTTATAATTATAAAGCTGTCCTAATCCACTTTAAACATTTCTTGCTTGCTAGTGTCTGAGCCTTTTCCACAAACTGTCTGGAGAATTTGCTGGTCCAAACTCTAATTTAAATGTACATTTATTTTATGGTAAACTTAAAATTGCCCTTTAAAATGGTTGCTGTTTTGCTGGATCATCTATCCAGTGAATTGTGTCTCCTGGAATAAATCTTTTTCTTATAAAGGGAGATAAATATCAAACAATCCCAATTTCGTGATAGTTATGGTTTCAACATTTCAATGTGTATTTATTTTTAGTCATTCTATCTGTATTTATTCACATTTTTATTTGCTCTGTAAAAGTTGCAACTAGTGATTTTCTGCATTTATCAAAATTAAAAATGTAGCGCTGTAATCAGTGCAAATGGCATGCTTTAGAGCTGGATTCTTGCCAAGCCAAGATCAATATTCACCTTAAAAACAAACAACTGCTCCTTATGATGATGTGACAAACATCTGTGTAGGCCTTTAACATATTTATAAATTACTGTGTTAGCCTCGCCACTGTGTTACTTTGCACGGCCATTGGCCTCCAAGGCTTAGTTGACAATCTGAAGACATAGTCAAGACACATGAATTTCTGCTTCTTTCCATTTTTTCACAAATGCTGAGAGGAAACAGGTTGGTTTCCGTTTGTAGTTGTAAAAATCCATAAAAACAGAAAACTGGGAACCCTACACAAAACTGCTAATATCTTGGTATTATTGACTAAAGGAGTTGTATTATTTCTGTAACTGGAAACTAGAGATTTCGAAAATTATAATGTCTGTGTACTTTGTGAAGGAGAAGAGAAGCTGGCATTATTCAGTATATCTTGAACAGCCACTCCAACAGCAGCAAGTCACAACGAATACCAGTAGAAACTGCAACGTAGCTAAGCCACAAAAGCAGTGCAGAATAGGATTATTCTGAGTAAATAGGGAATTGACTTGCAAAAAAATAAAATAGGTAATAAAGAAGTACTTAAAGAAAATATAAAGGACACTTAGACCATTTCTTAATCTATGTACAAGGGGAAAATGGGAGGGAGCAGGCAACTCCAATTACAAGGAAACAAATACAAGTTGAAATAGCACACCACTGAAAAAAGAAAACCTCAAATCAAGGAACCAAAACAAGTGTAGAATAAGAAAGGTGTTTCAAAATAAAGCAGCCAGCTGCAGTGGTTTCTTGTAACAATAAAATGTGGGCGGAATGGGTGGAGTCCAGGCACCCTCCGAGTACAAGGAAAACAATTCAGGTATAAGTGGGACCAAGCACTCCCAAATACAAGGAAACAAATATAATATGTTTTTTTTTAAAACCAGACAATGAGAAATTATAGAGTTTTAGAATGAATCAGCCAGCTGCATCATTTCCTAGTGCAGTGTAGACATGCACATTTACAGTGCGAATGAGGATGTAACACTGAAAGGCACTTAAAGCTCTGCTCAATTTCCTTCCATCTTATAATGTAAGGACTGCAGCACAAGAGAAGGAAGCAGAGAAACATACTGCAACGTAATAAAAACAGGTTGCCAAGGAGGAGTCCAGGCACACTCCAAATTCAAGGAAATAATAAATATGGTATAAATAGGACCAGGCAATCCCAAATACAAGGAAATAAAATCAAGTTAAAAAAACAAATGGTGAGAAATTGAAATAATGATTGCATGACAAACAACAATCTAGCAGCTGGCTCTAGAGTTCCATTGTCCATAATAAAGTGATACTCAGGAAGAAAGTGGAGTCCAGGCAACCTCCAAATACAAGGAACAAAACAACAGAGTAACCATCAAAAGATACAAAAAGGTAAAATAGAAAATGAGAAATTAAAACCAAACTCAAAGGAGTTTAATAAAGATCTCACTTGCATCATTTCCTTCTGTAGTGAGGACGCTCATTATATCGGTAGTTAAAGTGCAGTTCAGACACCTCAAGGCAGAATTTGCAACAATGCCCACTAGACCACCATCCTAGAATGGGAAAGGCTGCAAGCCAATAGCAGGAACACAGGGAATCAGGAAGTAGAGGGGGAAGTTAGTGAAAACTACACCTTTTAGGAAACAAACATTACCAAAGAACTGGTTTTGCCACTATCAAATGCAAGTAAAAAATGCAGCTAAATAATGGAAGCGAAATAATAAATCAACAGAAAAAAAACTCTAGAAGAAAAGCTAACTGAAAACCTAGGAATTAGAAAAAAGTTAAAATTGGGAGGAATACAAATAATGAAGCTGTATTGTTGAGGAAAAACCAGGAGCATAACAACTTTTAGGACATCACAAAAACATAAGCATCAATAAGCACTAATACAAAATTAAGACTACTCAACAACGCACCATATTGGTCTGTAAAAGTATGTTGCCAAAGATCAAATGTAAATTATACATATTGGGGAACAAGGAGTCCAGACAACATGGCTCATCTCCTTTATGCTTGGAGGCCCTGGAGCACCTCTAGGTCTTCATGGACATGGACAGCTCAGCCAGAATAAGATCTTTGTTAACAGAGGCTCCTAAAAAATGACCTGTTCTCAAGGTCAGAAGTGTCAGGAGACAACTATGAAAGCATGTTGAGCAGTAAGGAACAAGATGAAACTACATGTTGTAAAAACAGTGAGCGCCTTTTACACACAGAGGGACTTGGGACCCCAAACCAAAAACCTATCTAGGAAAAACATTAAAAGGCAAAGCAGAAGAAAAAGTCCTTAGTTGCCTAAGGATCTGCAGCCATAGAGGGCTATTCTGGCCAGTAACGGATTTGTTAGTTTGAAGACTTTGCAGGACTGTGTTCTTTGTGACATGATGCCATTGGCTATTGCTTAATGCCAGTCTTATTTACCTACAAAATGATCTGATCAGTGCCACTCCCTTTTGCCTACAATGCAGAATCTAAAGTCATAAAAGTATATTATCCTGACCCACTGCATAATGAATTGACTTTAAATCAATCTTCTACAAGCACTGAACATTCAAGCCTTCCTCTTCAATGATTGTAATTCATGCTTTCTTGCAGGGCTTGCATTTGAGCGACCATCTTCATGTGCTATTCAGTTAGTTGGAACATGCTTCATGTTTTAGGCTTTTGCCTCTAAGAATGTTGCTACTGTCATGATTTGCCTTCAGCCTACTGGGTTTATCTGCTCCTTGGAAGTGGCTGGAACCTGCTATTTGAAGTAATAGTTATTATGCCTTTTTCTGCTTAATTAAGTGAAGTGGTTCTTACACCACGCTTTTCTTAGTCAATGGTTCTTAGGAAAATAATTCTTTCTTAGTCCATGTATAGGTTCAATAACTTAAGCTTTGCTCTGTCTCTGCAGATTCTGGGCATCAGATGGTTGGTTCATGGTTGAAATTATGTCTGTCGTACTGCCTTTAGTCTACATAACAGGAGTCTATAAGGCCCTACACGCTTCCTGATTGTTCATCCTTGAAGATCTAGATCACAGGCCTGTTTGGAGCCATGTTTTTAAATGTTTAGTGCTCAGTGCCTAGGCGAATGTGCTCCTTTCTGCAAGTGGCATTCAAAGGAGAGCACTTTCCAAACAATATGACATGTTCTAGCAATAGGTTAATCTTTGAGATATCTATTTTCCTATAGCGCCATCAGCTTGAAAACTATTTAGCATGTGGAATGCACTTGAAAAATAGAGAAATTAATGTCTCTTTCCTTATTAAGCTATAATGTAGTGGCTCTCTTTTTGTAATTGTAATTGGTTATTTATAATGCGCTTAATACCCAGGGGTTTCTAAGCACAGACCCAGGAATTGACCTGTGTTGCTCCGCATTATCTTGCTTCTAAGGCAAGCGCGTTGCCCCTGAGCTATAACTGGAGATAAAAGGAGACACAATTCTGGATCGCATATTCAATCTTTTCCTGTCTGTATTTTGTGATTTTAAAATATGGGTGATTATTTATGTTCCGATGTGTGCGTTGGCATGTTCTTAAACCTAACCTGTCACCTCATTGATCCCTAGGATTAAATAAGATGATCTGCCTCTCCCACCCATACCACCCTATCATGCCCATGAAGCTGCACACTTGGCCAGAGAGGACAGCTTTGCCACCAGTCTCCATTCTGCCTCCTTGGTGTCCTAACAGCTGCACTCCCCTGTGTGCACTACCAGTCAAATCTCAAGCAGCAAGTGGTTACATATTTAGATTGTTTATCTGTGAAGCAACCTCTGGTCTGAACCATAATATATTACAAGTCATGAGTTTGAAGTAGTTGTTAGTATGCATTGAGGAAGCCATTGATTAACCTAAATGCATGCCTCCCAACTCAGGATACATGATCCACAATTCAGCAATAATTGCGTCCTATGCCTGAGAGCAGAAGCCAATATCTTGATTTCAAGAAACACTTACAATCTGTGGGCTTTAGACCAGTATCCAGTGTGTAAATGTTGTCAAATTCAGTAGAAGCACCCAGAGTCTTTTAATCACGGGTTGGTTCACTTTTTCCATGTACGTAGCTCGACCGACATCGGCTACCTGTGTTTTGTATTACATTTGTGTTTGTCATGGAGACTGATGAAGTGTTGAAATCTATTGTAATGTGGAGTAATGGAGTTTTGCATGCAGCACTTCTGGCATTTTGTCAAGCCGTATGCACATGATCCTGGAATAAAAGTGGAAGTGTGTGTGTGTGTGTGTGCGTTGGCAGGGTAGAAGCAGTTGCAAAAGCAGAGGTGTTGGTTGATGCAGGCCAGAAGCGCTCGAACCATGTGTGCTATATAATTGTACATGGTGCGTTGTGAAGAAAATAGAGTATTTCTTTATATATTTGGAGTTGAAAATTCAAGACCGATTAGCAACCGGGACACTGAGAGAGACACTGGTCTGGGAGAATGAGTCGAGCTAACGTTGTTGCTAAAGATGTTGTAGGCTATTCTGTGAACTTTAAGTGCCTCCAGGGGAATTTTGCTTGCAGGTGGAAAACTGCTTGCAGGTGATGGTTTTGCTCGCATGTGTGAGTGGGAGTTTGCATTTTGTTTGGAAGTGATAGTAAATTGAAAGGGTGGTAGGATTGTTGGTGGCAGGGGAGGTTGTAGTTTGGGAGAAACTTGAGGCCTTTGTTTGGACTACATATTGTTACACCGAAAAGTTTGGGTTCCAGTCTGCCGGCTAGGTTGAAAGCAAATGTCCTGCAGTGTTGATATTAGTAGGAATGGTAAGTTCTTACTCTTCTTGATTTAATTTCATTATGATACTTTGGGACTGCTTAAATTATAATACGTTACTTAAGAGATGGGAGTGACTCCCAATGGGTGCAACCATATATTGTCACAGGTTTAGCTGGGGGGTTAGGATTGAGGGAAGGTCGTTTTGAGAATTGTCTTTCTGTGGCTGAGCATATGAGCCTCCATGGAATCTACTGATAATAAGATGCATTTGGCAAAAATCAGGTTAATGGTGGAAGAGCTGTAAAGGTTGTACTATGTGAACAAATGGTTTTATAAAATGAATATGGGTCAGGCATGGGTGAGTACAGAGATGGTAACTCAAGAGATTAGCAGAGAGGTGAAAGGGTTTGAATGGGATAATGTGGAACAGAATATCTGTGTAATGATAGCCCCCCCAGCCAAAGTCTATCAGAATACCCTAAAACAAAGTTACCCCAATATAGAGAGTTGAATCTGAAGGATGCAGTTTGCCAAGCATAAGAGAGCTTTGATTTGCAATTCCATATAGGAATCCCCCAAACAAATGTGAATGTAGCCAGATAGCAAAGGAATAACCATTCTGAATGTTGTGTTCTTCTGACTCTAAGTCAATAGAAATGCACGTCCACTTAGTCATTTTTGCAACAAAATGGGGCAGGCTTGAAGCCACATTGATAAACACTTATTGGATGCACCTGCCATTTGCACTTTTATCTGGGTTAAGTGTGGGCAAGGGCTACTAAAGGCATGTGGGGAGCGATGCAGTGGCCTACTTCCTATAAAATGCCTGGACATTAGGAGTAGGAATAGTGCGAGACAGAAGCCAGTCTGAAATGCAGAGCTTGGCAATCTGAATAACTGTGTCAGGTTCTGTTTCTCTGGTTTAGGAATGTGTGCTTGTGTGTTAGTGGATTCCTCTTAAGTAGTTGGTTTGGCCTTAACATTACTTTTGCAGAGTGTAGATAAGTTCCCTAGCCAAGATGGAGGTTCTCAGCAAGCACCCTGATTGACTGGAGGCGATAGAACGCAGACAATGGGCATTCTAAACTGCCTTTCATTGTCTAAAGCCCAGCTGAGAAGACATGTTTTATGGAAGTTCCAGCTTTAAGGCGTAGAGGGTCTTAATGGGTCATTTTCAGCAAAGACAGAGATTAAAGAATCACAGGAGCAGTCCAGAAAATTAGTGGTGTTGGCAGGAGTTCTCACAGAAGACCATGAACTAAGTGACTGAACATCAGTTCAATAACTTTATTTCAGAATAAACCTTAAATGCAAAATAACTGTAAATATTTCCTCATGTAGTGTGTGGGCAGCGCTGATGTAAATATTTTTCTTCTTAAGATATTTTAAAGACAGTCCTGCTTGCAAGTGTCTTGCTCAGCGAGCATTGGAATGGAGATTTGACTTTTCGCTCAGAGCAGCTAATTGTTGTTGCTAGGATACATGCTTACGTGTGCCAGTGCTATTATCAGCTGTTCTCTCTACTCTTGCGCTCACCTGCCGTGCTTTTTGTGTTTGGGCGTATGGCGAGAGTCAAATAAACCAGACTTACTCCAATTAAAAGGGGTTTTTATCTTGTTCAAGTTTTCAGGGTTTTTGCCATCGGGTTCCTCCGTTGGAGTGTTGCGTGCGTGTGCGGTACAACAAACTAACTTAAAGACCTTGCGTGCGTGTGCAGTTCAGCGAACCAATTCAGAGACATTGCGCCCGTGCACGGTTCATCAAACTGACTTAAAGGCATTGCGCGCGTGCACGGAACGGCTATTTAACTCCAATTAACAGCGCATGTGCACAGGGTATGTACAAAGAGTTCTTCGGTGATTCTAATCTACGTAATGACACAGAAGAGGCATATTATTTAAAGGAGAACATTAAAAAGTGATTTTTGTTTTAGAAAATAGAAGACATTTAAAAACTCAGGAAAAGTGAGACGCAGTGTTGGTTCCAGTAAAACCTTTCTAAGGGAACCAGAAGGTGTTAAGAAGCAGCTCATAGCTCAACAATGGTTCTACAAGGGCAGCAACTGGAGGCATAGGAGTGAAAGGCTGCAAACAGTTGATAGAGCATCTTGCAAGTATTTAAACTCCTCTGGGTTGTCTGTAGAGGAGTAGCAGGTATGGGTTTTGAGCAATTGTGTTTGGATGCTTAGAAGAGCCACAGGTAATTCTTGGGTACATTTTAAGGTGGAATGTTATTTCTTCTGTTCTATCTTCAGGTTCGGTCAGACAAATTGGTGCAACCTGGTGTTTTCTTATTTTATCCACTTCCCACTATCTCTCAGGGGTGAAACACTCAGAGCTGAATAAGAAACTAGT
This sequence comes from Ambystoma mexicanum, assembly GCF_040938575.1. Lineage (NCBI taxonomy): Eukaryota > Metazoa > Chordata > Amphibia > Caudata > Ambystomatidae > Ambystoma > Ambystoma mexicanum. The sequence goes on along the minus strand of NC_090936.1, from coordinate 218,719,273 downwards.
TCTGTGTGTTACACTTTAGGGGGACTGTTGGAGGTTCAGCAGCTTCCACGGACAGCCACCTTTGAAACTCAGCCTCCCAAACTGTTAACAAATGAATATGCTGGTAATATAGCTCAGGAGGTTGAGCACTCGCTGCTGAGATTTGTGTATTATCTGCAGGTGCAGTTTCGAATCCCGGGAAGAGCAACTGAGCCTTTCAGCATTCTAAGGTCAATAAATAAGTAGCATTTTTGGTTGGGAGATAATTGTATGTAAATGATCTATGTGCAGCTCTTTTGTACAAGTGCGATACATAACACATAATTATAACAGAAGACATATTGAATGACTCTTCGCCATTTCTTCAGGTTTTAAACATTTGAAGTATGGCCCTTATTTTAAAAGCGTAACTACGAGAAGCTTTTTAATGTGCCTTTACGCCTTTTCTATGCGGTGGGAGTCGGAGGCGGCTGTGATTGCTGTGTACGGGCGACAGTGCGGCTTGACTCAGTGGACTCTGTGGTTTGCAGGTCCCTTCCTCTAAGCCCGAGTCTGCAGGAAACGCAGGAAACGCCGTGCTACGATCTTTGTGCTCTGAGCGCCGAAGCTCCGCGAAGGAAGAACCCAGCTGTGTAGCGCGGGACCCGAAAGCGGGACCCGAGACGCTGAAGCCTGAGGCTGCTGTGTGCACGGAAGCAGACGGAAGTAGACGCCAAGTAGGTCTCGGGCCTCGGGGAGACTGGAGCCGCGCCGAGTTCCTAGAAAGCTGTGAGCGAGAGAGAAGGCCTGTGTAGCACGGCAGCGGTGTGTGTCAGGCGCTGGGTTAGGCGCTTGGTTTGTGGTCCGTGTACTGGTTTAGTCCTAAGGACAGGACTACTGGTGAGGTGCTGATTGGAGGCGTATGCTGTAGTTCCCTGCCACTAGCCCATAGTTGTACCACCAATTTCCTGTGGTGCCCGTATGTTGTAGTGCACCGCTTGATGGTCAAAAAACACGTACCTTTTGTACCTCATTTAACATCATCGGTTTTGTGCTTTCTGAGTGTCTGAAGCGGCCTCACTGTAAGTGCAGTGGAAAGCGAGGTGCGGCCTGACACAGTGAGGCAAGGAGGAAAGGAGGCTTTCTGCAGAGTTGATCAGTATAAACCACTAAAAACATCAATTAGTGGCCTACTTGTCTTGGCCCATACCCGTACCTCACACCCACCCTCTCTGCCCTGCCTACTCTCCTCTTCGCTGACGTTGGACCTGCCGGGAGAACAGCGAGACCAGTGCAGGAGTGACAGCGAGGAGTGAGAGTGTGGAGGTGGGATCAGGTGGGGTTAGTATCCCTGACATCCCTGATTACCGCTCTCTTAGGGTTCTGGAAAACAGACAGCAGGGGTGCTTGGGGAATTGGAGGGGCACAGGGAAGTGGGTAAGTGAGCTATACTGATTGGCGGCACACCCGGCATTGGTCCTGGACGTGACCACTTTGGGTGGTGCACTGAGTAGTACCGTTTTCACTGAAGTAGTACTCTGATAAAGAAATATCCTACAGATTGTGTTGTCACGTTGTGGACATGCAGCGAGGGAAAAGAGCTCCCCAATCGAATTATAACTTGCAGAAAGGCAAGACACCATCATTGAAAGAAGGCATGGAGAACAATAAGAAAGGCAAAAAAGGCAAGAAGAACTCAACAAATCCTATGCTTGTGGCACAAGGGGCTATTACAGATTTTTTTGGTGTGAATCCACCACCGGAAATAAATTCAACAATCAATGAGGAAACAGCTGTGCCAGGCATTAATGGCAGCATCTCACTAAATTCCACGAATTTTGAGGACATTGATAACAACTCATTACTTGACCTTTGACTGAGTATTCAGAGAGGTGTGGCACCACAGAATCCACAGAGGGCAGCTAACAATATACCTCATCAAAAAGAAAGCATCAGTACAACATTGGAGGTATTTAATTCTGAGGCCAGTTGTGGTTGCCTATCTGCTTCTCCAAATCTGGCGATGGCCTCCATGGAGGATGGCCCTGAAAATGTGGTTGAAGAGGATAACAGCCCGCACGCCTATATTACTGCAATATCCGAGCTACAATCGTCAGTAGCCTCTTTACAATTTGCACTTAAAATACTCTTGCAAATGTCAGGGCGTATATTGACTAATACTAACATCATTACGAGGGCATTGGAGCTTAAGGACTTCCCTCGAGATGAGGTGGAAGCAAACCTTTCGGATGCAGTCCATATTGTGGAAGAGATGGAAGAGCCGGAAATGATTATTGAGGAAGCCGCTGAGCATCCTGTACCTAAGGACAATGCCCTAGTTGAGGAATTTCCAGTAGCAAACGTAGAAGATCAAGAGATTGTACAAAGTCCTGGGACCTTTCCCACACGGAAACAACGAAGACTAGCCAAAAGGGCACTTAAAAACAAGAAAGTACTAACGAACGCCCCACTCCCTAATGTGAGACCTCAATCAGCCCCGGAACCTCGCTCTAAACAAGCCAGAAAAAAATGGCAAGAGCGGCAGCTTGATCTATAAAAGCAAAGGGGCCTTTGACAGACTGGCTAGTAACGGGAGAGAAGTCTAGCGTGGTGGATCTAGATGAAGTCTCACGGGTGGACTCTGAACAAGACCTAGACTACAGTGCTACATTATATCCTGAAGATCCCATAGGGCCTGGTGGAACAGGAGAAACACCTGAGCCTACTCTGCCTGTACAAAGAAGCTCAGAGGAGGAACGTAATCTGAGTCGCATCTGTTACAACAAGAACTTCTATCCTAGTGGAAAAAATCCCTGGCTGTCGCGATCAGAATTCTTAACTAGACTCCACTATATTCCTCAACTTCGAGTTATGACATCCGATGACTTCTTGTTTATTGAACCCCTACAGGTCCCCAACTCCCATGTCTCTGCCATACATTGTACTTTTTTGGCTTCTGCGCAAATGATTAGAACATTTAAAGAAGAACTGACAGCGATAGATATTGCCATTGATGTTGACCCACAGGAGAGAGACTTAAGTGAGGAAATTGAGACCACTGAATTACAAGCCCCCTCAGCCAAAGGATCCACTCTGGTGGCACCAGAAAATTCAGTGATGACAGAAATACAGCAAGCTCTTAAAACATTGTTGGAAGCTCTCCCGCGAATCACACAGGACCATTGAAGCTTTTCTCTTATATCGTGGAACTGTCGAGGCTTTACCCATCTCCTGAGGCCAGAGGGATCAGTGGACTTGCTGGCTAAGCATAGTTGCATATGTCTCCAGGAAACATGGACATTGAATCCACTATTGTTTGATGGTTTTGTAGTATATCAGTCACTTGCAAAAAGAGGGGACAAGGGTCGCCCATATGGGGGTTTACTCACGGGGGTGGTAAACACGGCCAACTCTCGGAAGATTCAGTCCAAAGCCGCTGATTACCTCCTGGCGGTTGAGGTGGACTATCCAAATGAAAAGGGGCAAAGTAGATTTCTACTACTTAACCTTTATAATCCCCCTGGGGCCTTGTCAAGAGAACCACACCAAGAGGCCATCCATGAGTTATTGTCATCTTGGACACAAAGGTCGGGTAACTTAGCGGTAGTGGTCATGGGGGATTTTAATTGCCATATGAGGGGTGATCATTTGGTTTCTCCTAACCCTGTCTTGAGTGAAACATGTCTGATGTCTCATGGGAAAAGGGAGAGCGAAGGGTTAGGGTGGTTACAACTGTTTGAGACATGGGAATTAACCATGATTAATGGTCGTACATTAGGTGACCGGCCGGGGAAACACACATGGTCCAATGGCACATCATTTAGCACGTTGGACTACATAGTTATGTGCCCCGAAATGCAGTCCAAAGTTTCTGACATGAGGGTTATACCCAATAATTGGAGCGACCATGCGTTACTTCTTTGCTCACTCCGCCTCCCTCTCCCCTCCGCCATCCAGTCGAACATTGGCAATATTCAAACTAACTGTGCAGGAACCAGAATAGTATGGTCGGAGAGAAACATTAGAGTGGCTACTGAAGCACTTTCATCTCCCGCCCAAGGGTCTCTTCCTCATTTCGAACAGATGACTGCAAATGAGTTAGAAAAATGGATCCTGGGATACTCGGGTCTCCATGCCACTATAAAAAAAAGACACATGATAAAATTTGGAGGTTCTACTCCCCCTTACAATAAGGGTATACGTGACGCCAAGAGAGGGTTAAGAGCAGAGTTGCGGGGTCTTAGGCACTTGCATATAACGGGAGCCACCTATTATGATAAAGTCAGAAAAGCCAAAAATAAATACTGAGCCAGTATTAGGAACATCAGAACAATAGATAAGAACATCAGAAACCAAAAGCTTGTTAAAACCATCTGCTCTGGAAACTCCGTAATATATGGCGACTATTAAATGAGAATAGAGAGACGGTTAAGTGCCATTTAGATAACCCTATTGGAGAGGAAACATGGGTGAAATTTCTATTAGACCGTAATTCTGGAGAGGCGGAGGATCCAATTACATCAGTAACGAAGGTTCCCTTTCCTCCGCCCCTTGATGTCTCGGAAGAGACCATAATTAATAAAATAGCCACCTTGAAAGCTTCCAGAGCCCCTGGCCCAAATGGGTTGGCCAATGCAGTTATTAAGAGCCATCCTGCTTTTTGGGAACACCTCCTCTCTATACTTTTCAAAAAGGTCCTAGCCCAGGGGATAAATCCTTGCTCATGGCAAACGGCTATATTGGTGCCAGTGTTCAAAAAGGGTAGCCGCATGGATCCTAACAACTATAGGGTCCTCTCCATGTTTGATACCACAGGAAAACTCTTTGCAGCACTTTTGCTTATGGAGCTGCAGAATTGGGTAGAACACACCAACATTCTTAGCAAATTCCAATGTGGTTTTCGCCGTGGCTTCTCTACCACGCATAACCTGTGGGTGATGGACACGCTCCGAACGCGGGCGCTTAGCAAGGGACAGCCCCCGCTCTACGCACTATACATTGATTTTAAGGCTGCCTTTGACTCCATTCCAAGAGTGAGGCTGTGGACTAAGCTAGAAGCCATGGGGTGTCCGCCAGGTCTCCTTCACTATCTAAAACAGTTACATTATAACACCTTGGTGTGCCTTAGATTAAATCAAGAAGGCACCATGACTAGACAGGTGAGACAGAATAGGGGGGTAAAACAGGGATGCGTTACAGCACCCCTGGTGTATAATCTATACGTCATTGATATCCCATTAGCACTGGCCGAGGCGAATAACTGCCCACCCAAAATGGGGGAAAAACCGTGTACAGTCTTAGCTTATGCAGACGACCTGGTTATCTTTGATAACACTATAGCTGGTATTAGGCGCTCTGCGGCGAATCTATGGGAATATGCCAAGATTAATGGTCTGTCGATCAACCTAGACAAGACAAAGGTGATCAGATTCACGAAGAAAAGAGTATCCCGAGTCGAGCTCTGGGTGAGTAATAATAATATTCTATATTCCCCTTCCTATCGGTATCTAGGTGTTGAAATTGAACCGCTGGGCGACTATTCCCTGTGTAGACAAGGGCGAATAACTAGGGCGCAGCAAGTAACAGCTCTAATTGCATCATTCACCTGCAAGCAGGCCGGTTTTATCTTGTGGGGGACGAGACACTTATACATTCAAGTGTTTGCACCCATGATCACGTATGGGCTGGAAGCCCTTGCTTCATTCAACCTGGCCTGGCTGCAAGTGATGGAGGGAAAATTTTGGCGACGTATACTGGGATTACCTCCGAGCGTCCCTATGGCCCTGATTAGGCTTGAGCTGGGTCTGCCTTCTCTTAAAGCACTGGTTCTTAAAAAGAGGGCAGGCTTCTATCTCAAGATGAAGAGCAGTTCTCCTAACCCGTTATTGGCTATCTTACATCAAGAAGTGAGTAAAAAGGATACCACGTCTCCCCTCCAGAAAGATATGAGCACATTTCTAAGAGATATAGGTTGGATACATAGAGGGGCAACTGTTACCCAGGACGTTTTAACAGCGCTTGGCAAAAAGGTAGACCTCTGGGACTTACTGGAGAACTTCTCACATTTGAGTAGTTTAAAGTCATGTGCTTTTGTCAAATATAGACTTTACAATTTTATGAAACCTCAAGCCTATTTGTACCTCTGCCCCTCCATAAGGCTCAGACGGTTTATTACTCTATTCCGCCTGGAGCAATTACCGACTTTGTATAATTTAGGATCCCGGAAAAACATCTCTACAGCGGAGAGAGTATGCCGTCTATGTAACCTCCCTGAATGCTTGGAGACCGCCAAGCATGTACTAACCGAGTGCTCTGTACTGGGATCCTCAATTACTAAATATCTTGGGGAATTTGTGCATGACCCGCAAACTATATGTGAAAGAGAATTTTTGTTCTATTGTACTAATACTTCTAACATGCATCTCTACATTGCGCTGTATAATATATGGCTACAGATCGAAAAAGTCATGGGCGCCTTGATCTAAAATGTCCTAATGGGAAGGTCTCACTAATATTCGAGTGTCTCTGATTGAGAAGAGGTAATACTTCTCCTACACAGTTAATGGGTATAGAGGCATGATGTTTCTGGTAGGGATGTATAACTCCTGCATAACCATCACAACGTGTGTGCTAACAGGTAGCCAAGGATAACTGGCTACATAGCATTTGGCATTTTGTATTTTAATTTTACTTTTTCTCTGAAGTAATTTTGATGTTTGTAAAGGAACTAGGTATTGATGTATATATTTATGTTTGTATATTTTTAAAGAGTTTATATTTTTTCTATGTAATTTATAATATGTGTAAAGTTTGAATTATTTTCAATCTGTATCACATTAAAGTATTATTATTATAATGTATTATTAGTGTATTTATTGAGTGTGCTCCTAGTTTGCCGTTGCAACAGAGCACTTTACAGTCATAGGGGGAAGAACAAGGTTAGGGAGAAGAGAAACAAGGGAGTGGGGATCTAACAACAAGGAAGGTAGGTCACTTTTGTCAGCAATGGATCTACAGGTCACCAGAGGAGGAAACAGCACAGATAAAATCAGATCAGAGTATAAGGAGTTCAGACAACAGGGGATCATCTGCTTGATGATTGGAGGCCCTGGAGCAGCTCTAGGTTTTCATGACCATTAACACCTCAGCCTGAATGAGATCTTTGTTATCAGAGGCTCCGATAACATTACCTGTGGTGAAGGTCAGAAGTGTCCGGAGACAACTATGAAAGCATGTTGAGCAGAAAGAAATATGATAAAAGCTGACAACTACTTATAAAAGGAGTGAGGGACTTTTTCCTACTCACAAATGAACTTAGGGAACTTAGGACAAAAAGGAAAACAATCCTTATATAGGAAAACTTAAGAAGGCAAGGTAGAAGGAAAAGAACTTAGTTGTCTCAGGATCTGTCACCAAATAGGGCTTTCTTTCTTGGTCCAGGACATACTTCACTGATGCAGAATCCATCAGGTTGCCACTTTGTTCCTCCTTGATTCTCCTCCCAGGTAACGCATCTCAGTACCCTTGGACCACCTGATAAAGGTCTGGAATCCACACTGCAGAAACTGATAGATCCCAGGAACTTCAAGTTTTCTCATTTGTGAAGACTTTATTGAAAATTCTCATAACCTAGGCTACAATAGCTATCACCTTCACTATCCTCCTGTTGTTAATTTTCTCTGTAAGGCTTGAAGGCACCTTTCTTGCCCCGATTGCAAATAGCACTCCTTTGTCCTTCGCTCATTTTACCTACTTGGTTTCTCCTCCATTTGTTTTCTGGCCTTCTTCCTTTCTACCTCTACCATTTTGCCAATAAAAACTAAAAAGACCCCATAAAGATTTCACATAACACTGCAATGTGTGTTAGTACCACCCTTTTCTAAGAGAAATCATCACTGAGGAGATTGACGATTTTTATGCTGATTGTCCATCTGAGTCACACAAAAGAAAGTTTACAATGTGCTATTCGGGCTGTGCAGGCAAGTAAGGTGTGAAACATGGTGGATGATCTGAAAATTATGATTTTACACAATGAGGTATTACATCATACGTGGTTATCCACCACTGCTTGAGATTGTGTTGGCTAAGTACTGTCCTTGTTTCATTGGGCCATTCTCCATTTAGAGGATTGTGAATCCAATGCTGTTCGATTGATGCTCTAAATCACATAAGATCCAAGAGGTTTTCCATGTGTGAAAGTATGGGATTCATAAAGCAGCAGCACATTGAACATAAGCAACATACCCATGGGGTTACAAGAAGGATCTAGTGGTAGAGGAGAAGCTGGCATGGGTCAGAGGGGCAGCTAAGAGTTTAGCTCCTTAGGGGGAGAAGTAGTGTATGTAAGTAATGTTGTTTAGTGTAACATGTTCATGCAAATCAAATAGTTTGTGGATTAAGTGGGCCTAAAGTCAGGGGTAGTTCAAGGGAAGATGAAAAATCTAATTTATTGGAAAGGATATGGATTAAAGGGTTATGTATTGGCAGCTATTTAGTGATCTTGCTCCTGATTTCACTCAAGGTTTTTATTCCCCTAATCTATCAATATTCGATCCTGGAACACAGCCATCAAGGAGAAGATGTGATGTTGAGGGTGGTGGCTAGCACCTTGAGATTTCCATGGGGCTAGTTTTGAGCTTCAGCAACTGAGTTAGTCACAATTGTTAGGGTCATAATGGTAGGGTTGGCATGGTTTAGACTAGTCTGGCACAAGTTGTTGCTCCTGCTTTTATCCATTTACCATTCCCCCATGTGTGTGGCTTATACATTGTAGGCTGACTTCACAGAATGTAATGGAAATGTTTGTGCATGCATTGTTTTCCTTAACTACATGGGATCATTTTGCTACTAGCTAACATGGTGGTCTACAGTGCTTGCTAGAAGAACAAGGTCGAACATGAGCCTGCTGTAATGATAACTTTTCAGGCATCACCAACTGCATTATGACAGAAATCCCCACATTAAACTCATGCCCCGCTCTGTTCATCCACAGGAGTTGAACTACATGTCTAGAAATATTTTTGTAGCTAGAGATCCTTTCCACTCCCAGAGCCTGCATTAGCAGAGAAGCCTTGGGCCATATGCAGAATTACTGTTGGGGTCACTGAGCATTCTCCAACAGGAAGCACTCTTAGCAATGTTCAAGAGTGTCATACTCAGCACCTAACAGAAGGGCTCAGAAGGAGCAGAGATTAGTGGCCCAGTATAGAGATCCATGTGGCATTGTTCCCATTAGAGGGACCAGTGCAGGAAATAGTAGCTCAATAGAGAACAATGACATTTGCAGGTGTTATGCTCAGGGTGCCTAATATTAGTTGACCAGAGCTTTCATTATTTCCAGTATGCATGTTCAGTTCGCAGTGATGAAAGAAACTCTTCCACTCAGGGTTTTTGATCGAAGGGCAATGTTTATGATTAATTGCTTCTTTCCCTTTCCAGCTTTGGCATGGCTTAGTATGGTATTGTTTATTTATATAGCGCCTATACACAGGGAAGTGTTTCAAAGCGCTCAAGGAGGGTGGGAACATGGGGAAAAAACAAACAGTCGCTCAGAGCCCTTGATATTCTGAGACGATAATAGTCTGCACACTCAAAGTAAGTGCGTAAAAAATACATTTAACAGTTTGGGAGACAGCAAATAGGCCTGACGGCGATTCTGAAGTTTTAACAGTGCAATTAAGGGTTGAAGACAATGGAGACAGACAGACGATCTTCAGGAGTGGTGTGTACGGATCGTGCAAAGTGCACAGGGGTCACAGGGAGGGGGAGGATCAAGTGCACCCGGTCGGATGAGAATGGGGTAAGTGCAGAGAGAGCCACTCTCTTTGGTTAATTTCTCAAGTGCTTTGAGCGTGGGTGGGGGGTAGGGCCCTGAGGCAAGTGCGAGGGAGGACTGGCAGGGGTGGCGGGGACCAGTGAGACTCTGAGGTACACCCGGCAGCCAGTCAGCATGCTGTAAGGATGAGGAGGGAGGGAGGAAAAAACAGAAATGGATTAGCAGGCTAGAGGGAGAGAGAAGGAAGAGGAGAACAGGAAAGTCTTGAGGAGTTTCCTGAATTTAAGGAGATCCGGCTCAAGATGCAGGGTGGCAGGCAGGCTATTCCAAAGGGAGGCACCTGCGGAGGATAAGGATCTCCCTCCAAATCTCTGCTTGGAGAACTGGCTCACTCGCAGAAGGTTGGAGGTAGATGGCCGCAGGGCTTGTGATGGAAAGGGACTTTGTACTAGAAATATGATATGCTTAGCATTCAGGCTGGGTCTAGTGCTCTTTTTCTTTGCTAAGTGCAGCCAGTGGTATAGTGCATGGTGCACTTGCTCCAGCATTTCTGCTCCATATTTGTGTAGTATGCCTTTAGTCACTATTTTCAAATTGAAAGCAACACACTGACACAAGCATAAAAGTACATTGCATTATTTGTAGTAAAGATTTAAAGTGCCAAGGTTTTTCATGTAAAATGTACTTTACTGTTTTTTTATATGTACCTTCTAACTGTAAAACATTACTATTTTCTTTTTTTTAAAAAGGCACCTGTGAAACGAAAACAGACACCAATTTATTATGGTCATGCTTACCACATGTAAAACGTCATCAAATAGTTGACTTTGGTGTGTCCTACTAGGCGGGCACATGTCCTTGTTTGAGGTAACTGAAAAAAATGTACTCTCACCCCTCTAGAGACAGTGCAAGTTGGGGCCGCCCTTGGTCTGAGTAGAAATGAGTTAGAACACCAAGACTGAAAGTAGAACTGAGGGAAAATTGGTTGTAGAAGTACTGCTGCTCTTTGCAGCCCTGTCAGGGACATTTTTGCCTTGCTCTTGGAATGCTTGCTCTCCTATTCTTCAGTGGCTCTTGTTTTGGGAGGATAGCTCAGCGGCAACGTGCTCACCTTGGAAGCAAGACGACACAGAGCAACACAGGTTCGATCCCCGGGTCCGCGCTTAGAAACCTCTGGGTATTAAACGCGTTATAAATAACCTATCATATTCTATCATCAAATCACATAAAATCCCTGAAGAACCCATACTTGGTGATGGTGTTCCAATCAGAGACAGAAGGGGAGACAAAAAGAAACCAACAGTCACTTATGAGGCCAGCAGTCCAGTGTGTTGAATGCCCAGGCCCCTGTGTTCTATCCTGCGTCTAAGCTCAGACATCCTGGGCCAGACACACTGTGTCAGTGGAGCCCAGATGAAGGTGAGAGCACTTCCATCTATGCCTCCAGAGCAAGAACAGTGCATGCATTTCTAGGCACCTTACAAATCCACTTCACTCCCAAGTGGAAGAGAAAAGAAGAAAGCCAGCAGCACAAGGTTGTGGGCTTGTTGTTACGTCAGCACCGGCCATGGGGTAGAACGCACTCTGCTCGGAACAAGACTTCAGCAGGTCATCCAAGGAAGTAAGACCCAATTTTGCGTGCTCCTCTACGGTGCTATGCACAGACAATATTTATCTGAGTTGCCCCAGGAGTGAAGGGTCTCCGTTCACTTCTCAGCATCATCCCCTGTACAGGGAAGACAAGTCAGGAAGTGTGTCAGAATTGCTTTGCACTCAGATGGCAGATTTGCACACCCTAGAGTGGAGAACACACAAGATGCTCCCTCACCTCATCCAACGTGACCCGGCACGCATGTCAAAAACAGGTGCATTGCTCTGTATCAGTAAGGCCTTGTTGCAGCTGAAGCCTGAAAGAAATGCTACCAACCTCTGACACCCATCTCGCCTGGCATAAACGTCCCACTCAGGATGACGATAGCAAGAAAAAAGAGGTGATGGCTGGATGGTTTAGAATTAGTCTTAACCTCTAGCATTGCTGTAGGCAACCCTGCAGATCATCGTTCTTCAGCGTGCCAAGCCCTTATAGAAAGAGGAAGACATATGCAAATCAAGCTTGGTTCATATTATATACAATTCCTGGTGACTGATTATAGCATGCAACACAAACACTACTGCTTATTTAGCGTGACACAACTATTTACCATAGAATCGTTCAGAAACAAAGAACAGATCCTTCTTTTCCACTTTCTGAATGAGACTTGACTCAGTGTATGGCAAATATCCATTGTTAAATGTTCCATATGTTATGAGTAAGGATTAAAGACATTCATTTTACCGTGATTTTTGATGCAATTAATAGGTCGCTTGTCAGTCTTATTCAATCGTGTATGACCCATATTTACTCAGAAGATGCAATAATTTCCATATGTTTTTGCACTTTAAGGTAAGAAACATGTTTGCCAAGTGTTTCTTTCCATAACAGAGCGATTGGGCCTCATTTTGAGTCCGGCGGCACGGCTGCTGCCGGAGTCATTTTCTTTCCGGGGCCAGAATATATGACTCCCCATTCCCATTTAGCCAAATGGGGACGAATGCACCGGCAACATTCATGAATGGTGTCGGTGCATCCGTCAAGGTCTGCGAGTGGGTGCCGTTCTGGCTGCCAGGTCAGACCTGGTGGGCGGAAAGGCACCCCCTCGCAGATCTCGTAGTTTGCCGGTCCGGTAACAACGGTGCCGGTAGCTTACCGGCACCGTTGTTACCGGACTGGCAAACTTGTAATGAGGCCCAATGTCTCTTCTTGAGGTAACACACTGTCAGGACTGTAGGGTATTTTGTGGAGATTTGGGGCCTGACGGTATTTTCTTACCGCCGAAAAATAACTTAGCAACAATCACTCCTTGTACTCAGATTGGGCCATGTACAACAATAATACAGTGGACATGCATTATTTCAGCACCCAGACATGCGTATTTGATATGCGTGGTTGGTATGCATGGTTGGTGGTATTTTGGTGAGCATAATTCCCTTGTTTTATTTGTGGCCCCAATATCCAGAATCCCTTATTTTTGCTTAGATTTTTCGTGTAATCACTAGAGAGACCTCAGGCTTGCATTTCTGGAACACCACATTTTCATTTTTAATGTGCCACCATGGGCAATTTCTCTCTGTCTTATCTACGGCAGCGAGCTATCATGTGGTATTTTCACTATCTTATATACGGTAGTGAACTATGTCCCGGGCCTCCCTTTTTGACGACTCATAGACCACCGACAAACTACAACACACACAGTTAGTTATAACTGCTTATACTAAATTACATTGTGCACACGGCTGCAACCAAATTTGATGTTTAGCTACCTTGAAAATGACAATTGCACTGTCTAAACATCTCCCCACATCATCAGCACTACTTTGGTAAATATAAAACACACCACCCGTCTGCTTTCAAATATTTTTGTGTATTATAAAAGTTGCATTTAAACACGATCTCACTCTTTACAGAAATAAATAAAATAGCACAGTAACAGCATTGTCTGTGATACACTGAAAAGAGAGTGGCGGAGACGAGAACTCAATTTGCACCATTAACATGTGATTAAAGCACAGGAATCTCCTTTCCTACACTGACTGAATATTCTCGTACACACTCAGCCCCCACACTTCTGTAATTACCTTATCTGTTCAGCCTGAGTTTTCTTCAGCTGTTCTCTTTCTGAATGTGGCTCCCTTGAAGATTAACCACGGTGAAAACAAGCGTCTTTCGTTCTCAAACCGGGGTCATTGCCTGGAACTCTCAGCTTTTTCAGCATAAATGCTCCAACCAGGAAAACAGGTCCTTCTCCCAGCGCTCCAAATCCAGACTGTCCTCCCCCTCTCTTCAAACTCCCCCCAGCAAAACCCTCATCACTGCCTCTAGCATGATACTTGCTATGACGCTGCTTCAATCAGAAATTAATCATGCCATCTCCTCCCTCTCTACACAATGGCTCCTTTTTACAGTAACCATTTGTAACCAACTGATTTCCTGTATCTTCGAGCCCTTGGCTTCCTGAGTTATGTGGACAGAGCAGCAGAGAAAAAGAAAAAAAAAATGAATGTGCGTTTAAAAGTTCACTTTCAGAGTAGGCCTATTTCTGCAGTGGAGACACATTTTTATTAGTGGGTTATGTTAAATGCAGTTTTATTAGTCGGGTTAGTTATTAATAATGTTAGTTATTAATTTTCAAATGTGTCTCTTGCACCATAGGCATTTCAGGTGAAAAATAGTGTGCATTTTTGAATGTGCATGTGTGCTTTTAACTGTAAAAATAGATTTGCATCTTATATGTTAAAATCGTTTTTGACTAAATAGCCTGGCTTTACTTATATGTCATGTTAATCTGGTAACACATATAGCAATGCACCGCACCCATGTGGTGGCGCTGCATTAAAAAAAAAATTGCTACCTGTGCAGTAGTGCTGTACTCTGTGCTGTAACACGCCAAATATCCTTACATACCCTCCTTTTGTTTTTAGAACTTGGTTACAATCCAAGCCAATTCCTAAAAACAACTTGTTCTTTTTTTTTTTTTTTTAAATGCATGTGTATTGGGATATCTTTCTCTTCCTGACGTAGCGAGTAAAATCAGTAACATTTTCATTTTTACTGATAGCACAATCAACCATCCACCCATGATTAACACCAGGACAGCCAAACCCACTATTGAGCGTTCCCCCCAGGTTCCCCAATTAAATCTTTCCACTTCTATTATCCCCAGATTACTAATTGTAATATTGTTTTTTTCTCAAATTCATTTTTATAACATGTCTTTCTTTGTGATTCAATAAATATTCCACATCCGGATCTATTGGAAAAGTATCCCTTTGAAAAAAATTGATATTTTCCACTTGGCTTTCCCAAACATCATTTGTTACATGAAACAATGTTAACCCCCCAATTGACACAATTGTATCCTTTGGAACCTGCAAATAAAAAACATTATATTTCACCTGTTTAACCACGTATGTTCCATGGTTTAAATGTACTACCGTCATGTTCTTTAAACAGGTGCTGATCAACCATTTACCTCTGACCATCTTAGCCTGTGCCATTTCTTCACTCCCCATATTGCTAATAATCACTTCACATCCCTCTGATATACTTGGGTCAGATTTCAAACCACAAATAGCATCTGTGGCATCAGGAACAAACGGTTTACCTGGACACATATAATTTTGTTCTTTAAATTTTACACATGTTTCCAGGTTTGGTATTAAATAAACTTCAGGTTCCCATGACTGAAATGCCACCACTTCTGGAGTCTTGTCCTCTTGCCAAAATCCCACGTTGTGTACCCACTTCGTTTGATAAATAAGTTCAGGGGCTACATATGGGATGCATAGCAAAAATCAGATCTCTAGTCTTTCCAAGTCCACATATAACGGCATTGCATTACCCATTTCGAATGCAATTTTTACCTGTATTATATCAATTTCCCTCCTGGTCAATCTTTCTATCATTTGATGAATAATATCCTGCGAAACAAAATACAAGGGGATATGTCCTTGAATCAATTGTGAAACTGCAGTTTGAACTTCTCTCATATAATTCGTTAATAGTCTATCAACAGGACTCATTATGTTCAATATTTCATTTCAAGTTCTGTCATGCTTAAGTATTATTTTAGTCGCCCGTTGCATTACATCCGCTTGTTCATTTAGAATGATTGCAGTTTCATTTATGAATCTTACTTGTTCATCCAGTCCCCCTCTAATTCCATCTAACGTTTTTTGTATTATTTCTAGGTCAATACTCAGTTGTTGCGCTTTAGTACTCAGTGTTCCTACCGAAATAGAATTGGCTGTTGATATTGTGGTACCTATTATGGCTCCAACTATAGACATTACCAATGATATCGCGAGCATCACCGCACCTCTCTTTCCTCTCTTCTTCTTAATGTCTGCTGAATTCACGAATGTTTTTTCCAATTGCATTAATATATCTCTTATTGACTGCTTAGTGTCCTCTTTTCTTATTTCCAGCCACTCTTTAGTCTGTTCAATCTTAATTCCGGTATTGTTCAAGTGTTTTTCAATCAAAATCTCAGGATTCAATGGTATGTATATATTTTGGAAAATCATCCTTCTATCACTCATGATGAATCCTGGTGCCTCTTCCACCGCGATACCAGATGCTGGTCCAGGTTCAATGACAACCTGTGCTTCTGAATTCTTGAAGATCCCTCCAAATATCCTCATCATTAACCATATCATCGGTATCATCTTCAATGCTGATCGCTTTGCAGCCTTGGTCTTCACCCCTCTTTGGGGCTTTCCCGGAATCCGTCCACGTGGGCTCCAGGACTCCATCGTCTCCCGTGGGCTCTGGTCCCGGAACCTCCGACCAAATAATGTTAATTTTCTAAATCAAATAGAAAATAAACAAATTAAGTACATAGCACAATACTAACTTCACCCTTTTGCCAAAAATAAAACATGCTTGGTAAAAATATTTCGTTTTTTTTTTTTTTTCTGAAATTAAACACAAGTTAAAAGAAAACAAGCACATATAAAACAGCATTCAATATTTAATACATTTTCTCTCTGCACACCAACCATGAGCTTCCATTATATATATATATATATTTATTTATTTATTTTATATTATATATTTTTTTACATATATTACAGTGTTTATATGCCATTATAACAATCAACTTTTTAACTTCTTTGTCACTGCCTCCTGATTGTACCCATTTATTTTCTCTTTTTGTGTTCAAGGGACTTTATCTGTTTCTACATGCTCAAGCTGCCTGATCTCATGTCTGGGATGGCATGGTTTGATTTGATTTACATGGACAAACTGCTCTATTGCCGTTTCACCTTCATTTTTCAAAATTTTATAAACTACAGGAGAGACCTTATCTATAATTCGAAATGGCCCCTGCCAGGCTGCTAGAAATTTAGAATTTTTCTGTTTACTTTTTCCAAAATGAAACTTGTACACCTGATCCCCTACACTGTATTCCTTTACTGATGTCTTTTTGTCATAATAAGACTTTGCACTGTCAGCAGCTCTTTCCAGATTTCTCTGCACAAAAGCAAATGCATGTTGCAAATGCCTCCTCAGTTCATCAATATATTCATGAACTGTGGATGCACTCACAAGTGTCTGCTCATGTGTTCTGTATAGTAGGTGTTGTGGTAACACCATTTTCCTACCTGTAGAGACCTCATGGGGGCTAACACCTGTTGCCTTGGCAGGAGTTGATCTGATTGCCATCAAAACCAACGGTAAACGTAAATCCCAGCTGGAACCTGCTTCTGCCACAAATTTCTTTAAAATATCCACAACAGACCTATTGCTTCTTTCAACTGTACCTGAAGACGCCGCCCGATATGCGATATGTAGTTTCCTTTTCACACCTAGTATTTGCCATACCTTACTCATTAGAGTACTTGTGAAATGACTTCCTCTGTCTGACTCAATTCTTTGTGGCAACCCAAACCTTGAGAACACATTGTTCACCAGCAATGTGGCTGCTGTTTGCGCACTACAATCTGGTGCAGGAATGCATTCAATCCACTTCGACATCAAACATACCACACTCAAAATATAACGGTGTCCCCTGCTCGACCTTTTTAAAGGACCTACATAGTCTATTTGCAAATCTGACCATGGGAGAGTTAGGCCTCTTTTCATCAATGGTGCTCTATGCATTGGTAAAGCAGGTTTAAATTGGGCGCATACTAGACATCCTCTAGTATATAATTCCACATCTTGGGACATATGTGGCCAGTAATCATAATCTTTTAGTATTTCTAATGTTTTTTGTGAACCTCTATGGCCTGCAGTTATGGCATCATGTGCATGGTGTAGCATTAGTCCTCTGAATGAAAGGGGTACTACCCACTGTATTTGTCCTGTTATGGACTCTCTAATCATGAGTCCATCCTGTAATCTAATTCGTGTTTTGTTCTTTAATAACACCCTCAACTCTTCTTTTCCCATACAATCATTTTCTGTCAAAGAATTTTGTTCGGGATCTATCAAATGATTATAATAGATTCCCAAAATTTGATAATTCTTTTGTGCCTCAATCAAATCTTGGTCTGGCGTGTCATGACTCCACTGCACCACCGGTTGATCTACCTCCTTTGGTGCTTTAGAACGTGTGACTGCATCAATTTGTATTTCACCCATTAAATAATCAATAGGTAGCAATTCTCCCATCACAGCCCCAATCTTAGCCAGGTGGTCTGCCTTATCATTTCCCTCCTTATCCTCTCCTGGTGTTTTTAAATGCCCACTAATTTTTCTCCAGTATATTGTTAACTTATTCTCTGACACCAATTTGTCTATGGCTTGTATCATTTTTCCATGCTTAAGTGGCTTTTTGTTGTATGTAACCATGCCTCTTGCTTTCCAACCAGGCAAATACTCCACAAAGCTATTCCGTGCATAGTCAGAATCAGTCACCAGGACAATTTCACTGAACTTTTTATCAACTGCAGTAGCAATTGCTTTATAAATGGCTGCCAATTCCGCCACCTGACTGCTCCTATCTCCAATCCTCATCCCTATACTGGGGACACCTTCACATTTCAACCAGACATTTCCTATTCCTGCCACTAACTGTTTATTACTGTCATTTTCAATGTGAAAAGCACAACCATCCACATATACAGTTGGCAAATCCTTGCATGTTTTTTCATCAAAAGCTTTGTGTGGTGATTGTTCAAATTCCTGAAAACTAGTTTCTACTTCCATTTCATTTGGTATTTGTTCAGCTGCACAGTCATGTAAGTCAGCTAACCCTTGAGCAATTGGGTTCTTTTTATTTTGTCCATATCTCACTTCTACGGGAAAACCTTGTAATGCCAGCGTCCATGAAGTGATTCTGGATTGCGCTAGATTACCTGATCTAATTCTTTTACTCTCTAAAAATTGCAAAGGTTGGTGATTTGTTTCAATAATCACCTTTTCTCCCTGAACAATGGGGCGGAAATGTTGTAGCGCCCACACAGTGGTTAACAGGGCCTTTTCACATTCATTAAATTTCATTTCAACTTGGGAAAATGCCTTACTTGCATATGCAGTGGTTTTGTGATTCAAATCGTGTTTTTGTGATAACACTGCTGACATACAATGTTCAGAAAAACCTATTTCTATAAAGAAATCCCTGTCCTTTATGGGGTATGCTAAACATGGTGCCTTTACAAGACATTCCTTTAATTTAGCCACTGCATCAGACTGCTCTTTTTCCCATTTCCAGGGAGTATTCAGTTTAAGCAGTTTAGTCAATGGTTGAGTGATTTCTGCATAATTTTCAATGAACTTTCTGTTATAGCCTGTCATCCCTAATAAACTTTTTACTCCTTTCACATTTTTAGGATCTTTTAATCTTTGTATGGCCTCTATTTTCTTCTTTTGTGGATTTAGCCCATGTTCAGTCACTTCATGCCCTAGAAAGTTCACTTTTTTCTTGCACCATTGTGCTTTTTGTAAAGATACTTTGGCGCCTGCTTTCTGCAATTGGCCAAGTACATGTCTTATTTCATCAAAATGGCTTTTCAGGCTTTTATTTTTTATCAGGACATCGTCCACATAAACTATTGTTCCTCTTTCCGCTGCATCCGGCATGGCCTTTCTCAAAAATATGCCAAATTCACTCCCATGATTGATGTACCCGAACGGAGCTCTAAGCCAGGCATATTGAGTCCTGTCAAATGTAAAGGAAAATAAATGTTGTATCTCCTCTGCCAATGGCACGCACCAATATCCAGAGGTGAGATCTAATGTGGTAAATACATTTGAACCATGTACCTGAGCTAGGCCCTGATCAATGAATGGCAGTGGCCATCTAGATACTGGTACTCTTTTATTTAACTCTCTCAAGTCTGCACACAGCCGCCATTGACCATTTGGCTTTAACACACCTAAAATAGGTGTATTGGATGTGCTATGAATGGGCCTGATGATTCCCCGCGATTCCAAATTTTTAATAATCTCTGCCAATGATTCTAAACATGCCAGCGGTAGTCTATACTGGCGTACAAACACTGGATTTCTGCTACACCCTTCTGGTAGTGTGGCCACATGTAAATCAGTTAAACCACAATCATAAGCATCTTTTGCAAATACATCCTTAAACTCCATAAATATCTCCCTCAGATTGTCCCTGTCTTCATTGCTTTCACACACATTCGCTAAGGAGATCTGTTCTTCTACCATTTTGGAAAATTCTGGAAAATCTTCTGGTAAGGGAATCTCGGCGCTTTCCTCTAACTGTGTGGCTGTGTCTTTTTGTAAAGCTGCCACTTTTAAATATTTTGGCATATCAGCCTCCACTTCAATGGGCTGATTTTCTGTTTCATTTTCATTTAAATTAAATATTATGCAATCCTCTTGATAGCAGCACACTGTCTCATTTGAATCATAAGGATACACAGAATGAATTTTAAATATTCCTTTGGGCTGAGAGTCCAGGTGTTCTGGCAACTCACCCTTGGCATCTACATACTTTTCAGGAATATTTCCAATCACCATGTTATTTAAATCTGCCGTATAATGTGATTTTTGTATGGCCATTCCTAATGGGGAGTTTTCCTCTAAATGAATATCCTGACAACCTTTATTATTTACCATAATTTTTACAGATCCTTCACCAATATCTACCAATGGAATGTATTCATAATCCAGGCCTTGCTGTTTTATGGATTCATTCAGGCATACAAATGCATCAGAGCCTTTCATCTGCTGTCCATTTTTGCATTTCAGTGTTATTGCAAACTGTTTTGTAAATGCAGGAATAATAGTATCTTTCCTCATTTGTAATTCGATTGCATAAGGAACCAGTTGTGCACAATGATAAGCCCTTCTTTTGTCTTCAAATTCAGGTGCCGGACCACCTAGGCGTGACCATATTTTTTGATTAAGGAAATCTAACACCATACACATTCTGTGCATGATGTCATTGCCTATGTAAAATTCATTTTGTGCTCCACTCACTATCCATACATCATGGTAAATTGTTTTCTGCCCAATGCTAATTTTAAGCATGCATCTGCCTGCAATTCGATTTTCAAAGTCTGGACTGTCCAACCCAGAAACATATTGGTTTTTAATCCTAAATCTCGGGATTTCTTCCCTCTCCATTATTTTTTGCAACAATTTCTCATTAATGAAACTCCTTTCATGTTCAAGCGCTAAAGTGGCTTTTATTGTTTTAAAATAGTCATTTATACCAACATGAACCCATGGTTGCTCATCTTCCATGTGTATTTCTGCCAGAGTAGTAATGTGTTTTTCTGAATCTGTTTTAGGAGTAATATTCTGTTTGCATGTTTTCTCTTTTAAATAAAAACGTAATGTGTGCTCATCTATGGCAGTCTGCCAATTTTTCCTTGGGTCCAAGTATATTTGTACAGGTAGTTTTTCATTGTCGCTCTGCATTTTGTCTTGACACATTAATATAACAGTGACACTAGGTATGCAGCTATTCTGGAGATATACCTCCACAGCATCATTTGTTTCGGCAACGGTGTGACATTCATTTATATTGCTGTTTTGTGATTTTAGTTTCTTAGGCCTCAATGGTTTTTTGGTTAAGGACCACAGCACTCCATTCACCCCATCTATTAGAGGAGACAATCTTTTCAGACAATCTGTCCCCATCAGAAATGGAATTTCACAAATAGATGTGATCAATACTTCTTGTTTCATTCTGTGCTTTCCTATTTTTATGTCAACCTCAGTTACACCTATGATGGGCACCTCCTCCCCATTAAAGTTATTCACTGGGCCTTGATTTTCCTTCACTGTGATCTGACTCCGTGGGGGTCTCCCTTCATTGATACTCTTTACCAGCTCCTTGGACATAATTGTGGCCTGTGCGCCAGTGTCAATCATAGCAAAGGTGTGGCATTTTTCTTCTACAGTGATGGGTGCATAATATCTGTCCTCAACTTCCTCTAATACACATAAGAGATGTCAATTCTTACTGATTTCAGGGCTCACCTTTCTCAGGTCTTTTTCACTTTTGGCTAAACACATTGGTAAATGGAAAGACATTTTTCCCTCCTTTTTACCCATTTCTGCGCGAGAGACTTTATTCATTTCTCCATGATCAGAGGTTTTTTGGAGTGTGGCCACTGTTCGCCCATCCATCTGGGTAACATCAGAGACCACATTACAACCTTCCAACTGAACAAGTGTAACAACATCATTCATCAATTTGTCATTTTTTAATTCTGTGCATTTGTGATCATTTAGTGTGATACCAGCCCTTTCAGCCTCTTCAAAAATATGTGGCTCAAAGAATTCTTCAGGTGATTGACTTGTACCCTCCTTGTGAGTATTTCCTTTTTCTGTCTGTGTTTGGTCATTGTTTTGCTTGCCCAGGGAAGGAGCTATAGCATCCCCACTTACTCCCTGTCCACTGGTATTCCCCATGCATGAGTCATTTTTCTTAAGTCTGTCCCTTTTTTCTTTTGGAATTCCTAATGTTTCTTTTTCATTTGTACAAATCTTTACTGTTTTATTTAGCTCTAGGTTAAACCGTACCTCTTTTTTAGAAGTATTTGCACTTTCTGTCACAAGTTCATTTACTGGCACTTTCACATTTAATCCATTAGACATCTCAGAGTCGTTATGCAAAATTATATCAGAGCAATCTGTCATTTTGGCACTGCAGTTATCATGAGTACTTAGTCACTTTTCGGAAGCCCCCCGGTCACTGCTATGGCCATCAGCCCCCTCTTTGGAAGGTTGTTTTTGCACTGTACAGAGCTTTCCTATTTGCTCAGCTAACATTTTCACTTGGGCCTCAAGGCACTGGAACCTTTCCATCTCTCTAGGATCCTCTTTCTGTGGTCTAGGTCGATATTGGTTGTTTTCCCCCTGATTGGATCTATTCTGATACCTCTCAGGTGAGTGATGTCGGTTGGGATGGTTTCTGAACTCTTGATTCATTTGTGGAGGGGAGCGGGTTGCACCCATCCTTTGATTATAATCCCCTGGTGGGGAATCATTGTACTGGCGTGGATTGTAGTTCACGTTTTGCCTCATGTCCTGTCTCTCAGATTGTGGGTACTGGCCCCTAGGTTGATTTCCATTATCAGTAAATCGATCCACATATAGGGGCCTATCCTGATTACCATATATCATGGTGTTGGGATCAAATCTGCTCTGTGTCCCCAATGACTGGTAGGGACCATCATTTCTTTGATCTTGATTTTGTCTCTGGTTATTGTTCATACCTGCCATATCAGGCCGATATCCTACCCGGGGTCTGTCCCCTAAATACCTAGGGCTGATGCAGCTCTCTCTATTACTAGGATCATGTGATTGGAACATTGGTACAGGAAATGGCGATCTTTGTTGATTACCCCTTTGATCAGGTGTCACATTATTTTTACCTTGGCTTCGAGCAGACTCAAGGGACATTTTGGCTGACCTGATTTCCATTACTGTGGCTGAGGGTTCTTTAGATTTAGGTCTAGTATCTTTCATTTTATCACTTTCTCTACCCTGACAATAGAGTACCTTATATAGTTTTGTGCTTTGATGTACAATCCATTCAAGGGACTTTTCACGGTCAAATTCACGGACCAATTGGGATATGATGGGCCTCATTACACGGTAGGCGGTAGGGATTTACCGGTACCGGTAAAATACCGGTACCGGTAAATCCCTGCCGCCTTACTACGAGGTCCCTTAGCGGGTTGGAGTTTTAACGCCTGCTTTTTGCAGGCGTTAAATACCAACCCGCTAAGGGACCTCGGAGCTAATTACGGCACCGCTAAATTGCGGTGCCGTAATTAGCGCCTTCCCCATTCCCATTGAGCCCTATGGGGCAGAAATGGGAATGGGGAAGGGCAATGGCGGAAGGGCGATTTACCGCCCCTCCAACCTTGGGATGGGGCGGTAAATCCCCTTTCCGCCAAGGCGGTGCCGGTATTTTACCGGCATGAGCCATGGCGCTAATAGCGCCATGGCTCACCGCCTACCGTGTAATGAGGCCCGATGTCTTTCTGTAGCCCATAGAAGTATACAGTTTTAAACTCATTGGAATTTGAGTCAAAAGATACATCAAAGCGAGAAAATGCTCTTTTTAAGTCTTGTAAAAATTGGCGAGGGGATGTATTAGGTCCAGCAGTAATTGTGTAAGCGACTTTCTTTGCCTCCTGCAATGACTGAAAAGGAGAAAAATGACGCCTAATTTCTTTTTCAAACCCCAACCATGTCATATTCTGCTGTTCATTTAATCCCCTTATGATGCTGGCCGTCGGGGCATCTAAAGGGAAATGAAAATATTGTCTGTACTGTTCCTTAGGTATCTGGAGTGCTTTAAAAATGTCCTGCACCGCTTCTAAATGATCCTCAATGCAGCATTCACCTCCTTTTTTAAATGGTTTGATCAGGGCTTTAATGGATTTCATTATTTTTATGGGGCTATTTGTTGCAATGCATGGAATTGCACTATTTTGTGATTCAATCCTGTTTTCAGGTGTATGATATTGGTGGCTGCCCCCAATGGGAGTATCAAATCCCCCAAGGGCGCTACAACCAAGTTCAGTCACCGGCCCAGTCACTGGAGCACTAGCTCTTTGGGCAGAGCTAGAATTCACCTCCACTCCATTGAATGTGGTACCCTGCCGCCTCTCCTGGGACCTGGGAATGCACATTTGCTGTTCTAAGTCCTTACACTTTTTAAGGAGTCTGTTGGTTTCATCTTGCAAATAGTTGTTTTCATCACTCATCTTATTAATCACCTCCTGCATGTCGCACATTTGCATTTGGCATTCATTGAACTCTTTATTTCTCTTGTCTCTTTCTTGAATCATTTTAATCATTTCTTGTTCTGCGCTCTGGAGATCACATTCTTTTTCACAATGTTCTTTTTGTAAAATCTGCATTTCTGAAACAACCTCATCTTTATCCTGTCTAATGTGATCCACTAAGGCTTTTAAGTGTACCAATTTTTGCTCACTATCCTGAAATTGTTTCTTGCTTTTGGATAACTGAGTATCAAAGTCTCTGCATTTTAATTGATGTCTTTTTGGCATACATCCAATTCTGCTCTCAACATTTCCTGATTTTTACTTGCCCCATCTAATTCAGTCTTTAACCTGTTAATTAGCTGAGTATCATTCTCTTGCATTCGCAGGGACTTTATTTTGCCGCTTCGCCGTATTAAACAGTCTTTCTCTGCACTTTTATCGGCTGCATTCAATAATCTTGTAAGGCAGACCTGAATTATGCTGCCTTCTGCAAAAATATTGTCTAGTTTTTCTTTCTGCACCTCACCCTGAATGCGTTCACGCCATTCTAACGTGCTATTCGACGACCAATTTCCATGTGCAAACAACTTTGCCTCTAAATATTGCACTAGATCTGAGAATGTGGTTTCCCTTTGTGACATTCTGAAATTCGTTTTTAGTGGCACACTGCTATTATAAAATGGGTTCCCTTTAATGTGCAAATGGCAGTGTGAGACACGCTTGCCACGCCCAGTAGGTACTCTATGATCACTTTCCCGGCCTGCAACGCACCATAAATATGTAGGGTATTTTGTGGAGATTTGGGGCCTGACGGTATTTTCTTACCGCCGAAAAATAACTTAGCAACAATCACTCCTTGTATTCAGATTGGGCCATGTACAACAATAATACAGTGGACATGCATTATTTCAGTACCCAGACATGCGTATTTGGTATGCGTGGTTGGTATGCGTGGTTGGTGGTATTTTGGTGAGCATAATTCCCTTGTTTTATTTGTGGCCCCAATATCCAGAATCCCTTATTTTTGCTTAGATTTTTCGTGTAATCACTAGAGAGACCTCAGGCTTGAATTTCTGGAACACCACATTTTCATTTTTAGTGTGCCACCATGGGCAATTTCTCTCTGTCTTATCTACGGCAGCGAGCTATCATGTGGTATTTTCACTATCTTATATACGGTAGTGATCTATGTCCCGGGCTTCACTTTTTGTCGACTCATAGACCTCCGACAAACTACAACACACACAGTTAGTTATAACTGCTCATACTAAATTACATTGTGCACACGGCTGCAACCAAATTTGATGTTTAGCTACTTTGAAAATGACAATTGCACTGTCTAAACATCTCCCCACATCATCAGCACTGCTTTGGTAAATATAAAACACACCACCCGTCTGCTTTCAAATATTTTTGTGTATTATAAAAGTTGCATTTAAACACGATCTCACTCTTTACAGAAATAAATAAAATAGCACAGTAACAGCATTGTCTGTGATACACTGAAAAGAGAGTGGCGGAGACGAGAACTCAATTTGCAACATTAACATGTGATTAAAGCACAGGAATCTCCTTTCCTACACTGACTGAATATTCTCATACACACTCAGCCCCCACACTTCTGTAATTACCTTATCTGTTCAGCCTGAGTTTTCTTCAGCTGTTCTCTTTCTGAATGTGGCTCCCTTGAAGATTAACCCCGGTGAAAACAAGCGTCTTTCGTTCTCAAACCGGGGTCATTGCCTGGAGCTCTCAGCTTTTTCAGCAGAAATGCTCCAACCAGGAAAACAGGTCCTTCTCCCAGCTCTCCAAATCCCGACTGTCCTCCCCCTCTCCTCAAACTCCCCCCAGCAAAAACTCTCATCACTGCCTCTAGCATGATACTTGCTATGACGCTGCTCCAATCAGAAATTAATCATGCCACATCCTCCCTCTCTACACAATGGCTCCTTTTTACAGTAATCATTTGTAACCAACTGATTTCCTGTACCTTCGAGCCCTTGGCTTCCTGAGTTATGTGGACAGAGCAGCAGAGAAAAAGAAAAAAAAATGAATGTGCGTTTAAAAGATCACTTTCAGAGTAGGCCTATCTCTGCAGTGGAGACACATTTTTATTAGTGGGTTATGTTAAATGCAGTTTTATTAGTCAGGTTAGTTATTAATAATGTTAGTTATTAATTTTCAAATGTGTCTCTTGCACCATAGGCACTTCAGGTGAAAAATAGTGTGCATTTTTGAATGTGCACGTGTGCTTTTAACTGTAAAAATAGATTTGCATCTTATATGTTAAAATCGTTTTTGACTGAATAGCTTGGCTTTACTTATATGTCATGTTAATCTGGTAACACATATAGCAATGCACCGCACCCATGTGGTGGCGCTGCATTAAAAAAAAAAATTGCTACCTGTGCAGTAGTGCTGTACTCTGTGCTGTAACACGCCAAATATCCTTACAGACTATAGGGTCTTCACTGCTTGAATTTTTGATCAGTGCTTCTCTTGGAACACATCTTTATTAAAAGTGCTCCAGTAGGAGATTGCATTTCCAATTATTTCTATGACCTTACCAATAACTGAATCATTGGGCTTCATTATAACCCAGGCGGTATGGGGTTAACAACGCCGATAAAGGTGCCGGCGCCGTCAACCCCGTACTGCCTGATTACAAGGTGGTTCCGTGAGGGGAGGAGGGAGCAAACAACGGGCCGCTCGTAATCGGCCCGTTGTTTGCTCCCTCTCTCATTCCCATTCAGCCCCGTGGGGGCTGAACTGGGAATGGGGAAGGTCCGGCCCGGGTTCCTAGAAGGAGGAATTACCGGGCCCTCCGAACTCAGAATGGCCCGGAATTCCTCATTCTGGGAACCCGGACCCGGACGCTATTTCGGCAGCAACCATGCCGCCAATAGCAGCATGGCTACCGCCGAGATCGTAATGAGGCCCATTGTCTTTGATTCTTTTAGATGGTCTTAGGTCAGCACGACTAATGCCCAAAAGATATTGATTGATTGTTTCAACAATCATCTGTTCATCTGCCCTTTGATAAGTTGTTAGTTTGGAAAAAAGTGCTTCGGTGGTGTAAAATGTCTTGTGATCTTGGATGGATAGTGGTTTAATTTGGGCTCTCTGCAGATCTGGTAAATTATCGGGTGTTGATTTTGTCTGGGCAGAATGTGCATAGCTTATTAAATCTATCCACTTTATTTCATGGCTCTTGCATTTTCAAATTCCAGTGTTACAAATGTGAACCACTTGTCACCTTGTGTTTTGTGGGCTGTACATCTCTCTATTTAGTGGAACGCAAGGATTTACTGTAAGTGGGAAAGTACTTTAGTAGCCAAAGGCAATTCAAGGGTTGATGTCCTTATTTATAAATGTATTTCATTTAGTAGCTGGTGGATATGTTCAAACATAATCTTTTTTCTGTTAAATGTGCCCCCGTTTTATCTAGGTAATGTAAAGTTGTCTTGCACAGCTCACGTATACTGTTTTGGGCAGTCTCTTGGTGCATGGTTCTGAAATAAAGGGGGAGTGGGGACGAAAGAGACAGGTGTGAAATTTGAGATATTGATGGGTGCATGACAGAAGGTACTGAATACTTTGTGTCGGTATGATTATGCATGGTTTGTGGCAGAGCCAAAAGTAAACCAATTTTGAATGATAAATCTGAAAAGATCTACCCACTATAAACTAATGAATAGAGAACGATGTGGCCCAGTATTTTGGCATTTGCCATTTTTTGTTTACATCACTGTGCAGAAGAGAGGTCAGCCACTAAGATCTACTCTTGACACAGTCCTCTAAAGCCTTTTATTGAAATATTGCACCCCAGGTCTTGACAGAAAAGGAGGGTGTGCACATTTCTGAAAAGACCCCCTCTTCTAACTTCAAGGATTTTAAGCAATGGTTTGGAGTAATGTGAATTATGACAAAATAAGATTATTACAGAAGGAACAACGTATGATTTTCCTCACAAAGAGCTCTGAAACAGGCCTCAATGACAGACTTGAATGGTTAACCTAGGATGACACACAACTTGGCGAATAGAAAATCTATTGCAGGCTGGGAGTTTTGCTGTAGACAAGTAATAATCTGTCTAGGTTGATATTGCAATCTGAGCATGAGGACACGGGGTATGAGAACCCTACTTAATATAATGACTCAGTGTCCGACCTGTTGATAGAATTCGCGACAATCTGCTAAAGGACTTGCTGAATGGTTTATGCCATGAACATTTATACAAGTGCTCAAATCATCCACTTCTTGGGGGCGATTTTGTTGAACCACCTTGCGTTCCCTTCTGAGAATGCTTAATCCAACATAACTTTTTCGGTTGAGTACAGTAACAGTGCATCCCCGTGGAAAACCACAGTATTTCCCTTGGGGGTACGTGAGCGTGTTTTTCTTTCCACGGTATGGGAGTTTGGAGTAGGGCCGGCTGCTCATGCAGTTAATAAGACACATGCTCAGTATTTTGTAATTATCTGCATGCTTGTCGGTGCAGCGTTTAAATCATCCAGCCATTTCGGGATAAACTTGCTGATGTAACTGCTGATTCCCTGCCTGAGACTGTAGGTAACAATATATCCCCATGGACAGAAACTAAAATACTGTATTACCGCTGAAAGCACGATGTTTTTAGGGGGATTGTGCTAGTAATTTCTCAATGCGGGATTTTTTCCATCAGAGTTGGTAACCCGTGCAGGCACACATGTGTAATCTCTGTATGTTGGCAGCGATTACACATTATTCAGTGCAGGATAGTTCCTGTATTCGTTTGCTATAGCTGGTGCCCTTTGTGGGTTATTACTCCTTTTTCCAGACGATTGACTTATTAACCTTCTGATACGAACTGTACACTGTGCACTATACGATGATTTATGCTTCCATCCGTTTGTCGTGGCTCTGCGTACGGGGTAATATCCAGCTAGGAACTAGGACTACATGTCCCAGTACACTCTGCTTTGTAGCTACCCCTTGGTAACTGCTGTCGTACCAGCTGCATGTTATTAAGGTAGCTACGCAGGCCATTGCCAACCGGCCGTTGTAAATAAAAGAGTGCAGCATTGTCCTGCTACTCTTCGGTGTGCAGCAGCCATGAGACACATTTGAATTGGACTGCGTTCCGCTCCACGACACGCCTTAACTCTACGGGCTGCATCGGCGGTGTGTGAACTTCCCAGCGGTAAGGATTTTAGCTGCTTGTGCCTCGAGGTTGCCGTTTTCACCAGCTATATCTCGGGCTTGTAAATAGCGCAGCATGATTACAGTGGGCTTTGCCGGTGTAAATCCTGACACTATCAGTAATTACAGGTGGCTTGCTAATTGCGGGTAATAGAAAAGTGCTATTTAACCTTTTTAGCCAGTGAGAATGGCTTTGCCCCTGGCCTGACTGGTAATTACCTATGGCGAGTAATAGCTTACATGTTAGACTCAGCATTAATTTGGTTGAGTTGACCCATGGTATTAGCTACCACAAGGTAAGCGATTTGTTACTTTGATTTAAATTAATAACAGCACTCGCCCAGCGACCTCCGTGTGTTTGTGTTGTTTTCTTTTCTTGTTTTCTCTCTGCACTATTTAGGCAATTTCAACACTGAATACATTATGTGTTGCCCTCTGGGAAATTGGGCTTTCTTAATAAGGGGGTTTCCTTATAGAAGAAGTCTAGTTATTCCTAATCACTATGAGTTCCGGTCTCGTTTGAGCAGCCCTATAAGTAGATAAGTTTGGAGTATTGAATAGCTCCACAGACATTGTAATATAACAGTCTGTTGAGAGAGGGACTATACTGATAGGTCTTTTTATCTCCGTGTCTTTCTACAGGTGTCACGTGTCTGTCCCTCGTGGGAGGGTTTTCCGAAGTATACCACAAGAACAGGAGAACAGCTGCTATTATGTGGGATTCAGCATTAGGCAACTTCGTACTAATTGTAAATCGTTCTTGCCACACCTGCCTTTTTAAATCAATTTCCACGAAGTTTCCAATATGGCTGTCGGCTTATGAAGTGTGAATAATAAATGCTTATCAAGTCTCAGTTAGGTTATGAGGCGGTGATTATAGCTCCACCCCACTTTACGTCCATTTATGACACATTTTGCTTTTAAGTATATACCCCTGATGAATTTCCCATGACTGTGTATGTATGGAATGAGTGAGGAATGAAACATGTTGGGTTGAATGGGAGTGAATTAGTGTGGAATTTATTAGCTAATCCAGTTGTGGTATTTTGTATTTTTTCTTTAAATCTGATTTTTGTGGTAACAAGTTGATTTAGTAATTTTTGTTTATTGTTATAACCCTCGAGTTTGTGCTCTTTAGGTTTACCCGCACACTTTTCTTTCCTGGTGTACTTAATTTGTCTTTTGTGGGTTTGGTCGTTGTCATTTTCTGTCCTTGGGTTTTTCCCTTTTTCCCCTCCCCCTTTCATTGTTCCCCCCCCCCTCTTTTCATGTAAAAATATTTTACGGTTTAAAAAAAAGGGCCTTTACGGACCGTGCTAAAGATGTGTATTTAATAACGAACTATGCCATGTTGGCCTTTTTATTATGTATATAGACCATTGAAGGTTAAATAAAATTGATAATCGAACTTTTTGTTAAATGCATTGTTGTTTGCATCTACTCTCTACTGTGTAGTGTTCAATATCAAAATACAAATGATTAGCGAGATGAGAATCTATCTCTTCTCTATCTCTATTTCTGCCTCTTGATTCGCGAGGTCAGACACGTGAACCTAAGACACCATACTGTGGACCAATTCTTTAGTTTTTATTATTTAGGTGTTCCTAAAGTTAGGGGACTCTTTTGGTCTCACAGTCTAATTCCCCTATCTCTTTTGTCTTCATTGCTGTTGGAGTAATGTGAACCTAAAGTTTGGATTATTTACAATTATCAGCCAGAGATGGATCTACCTTAAAGAGGCCTTCTTTAAAGACTAGTGTATTATAAGACATCCATGCTTTGCAAGTACTATGGAAAGAATTTTATGCCTACAACTGAAGCTACACACTTGCAACCATTTTCTTCTTGCTGTTTATTGCAGTGCAAGCACCCCAACTATTCAGCTGCTAGATGTTGTCCATTGCATGCAAATCCTGGAATGTGCCTATTTGTTCTTGATATTGGATCTCCCATTTACATTTGACATATCAGCTGTGATGTTCTTATTGACATCTTTCCTTCTGAGAGGCTTGTTTATGACATGTAAAAAAGTATGAAGGAAAGATGTGCCTTTGCCAGAGGGCCATAGAAGTGTAATCTGGTCATCTGTGCTAGTCAGAGTCTGTGCATTGGGTCATTGGTGGAACCTGAGGTTTCCTTAATTGATTTTCATTTTATATATTGCTGACATTGTTCTGGCCACTTTATGATACTGTGACATGTAGCAATACCAGAAATAAGGCAAGGCTCAGACAGCCGTAATAAACATCGCAAGCACTAGTTCACCTGCAGATATGTCAGGTTTCAGGTGCTGTAGCTGATTGTGGGGAAGTGTATGTGTGTTTAATATTCTTAATGGTTTGGGCCTTAACCTTGAAGTATAGAGTGTGGAGAATTCCCAAGCCAAAATGGTGATTTCAAGCAACATCGTGGATTGGTCAGGAGTTCAAGAAAGGCATTGGGCCTCATTACGAGTCCGGCGGTAACCGAGGCAGTAAAACCGCCTGGTTACCGCCGGACTTGTATTACCATTCCGCCTCTGTGATTCCCGGAATTACAGAGGCGGAATGGTGTTAATCCCCATTCCTATGGGTCTCAATGGGAATGGGGATCATGGAAACACTGGCAGCATCTCGCAATGCTGCCGGTTTTTCCTCATCCGCCTGCAGGTGGGTGGTGTTAAACCCACCAGGTCAAATCTGGCGGGAACATCACCTCCCGCCTGCAGGAGTCGGGATCAGGCGGTCTGGAAACAACGGTGGCGCCACCGTTATTTCCAGACCGCATGATTTGTAATGAGGCCCATTGTCTGCCTTTCATTGTCAGCAGCCCCGCAGGAAGGTCCTATGTTTGAAGGGCTGGTAAATTTTGAAACTTAAACTAGGCCTTTACTAAAGTTAAGTTATCTGGATTTTGGAGTTTGGTTGGAGAGTTTTGGAATCTTTCCTGAGATCATCTTATGAAGAAAGAAGCAAGCTAAGTGACTTTACTACTTCAGCATTTTTTAGTGAAGAGGTTATAACCTCCTGTTTTAATTTAATTTTCAGTTCATGTTTAATATTCAAAATCTAAACTAGAGAAAAGAAAGTATTTTTGAGAGCGTTCATCATATGGATTGAACTTTTTCCCTTATTAACTGCATTGCGTAATGTACTTGTGCCATTAAAGCGAGTGTGAGTTCGTTTTTTCAACTAGAGAGTTTTCATTAACGTCGCACGTGTGCGAGGAGTAGTTTAATATATATATATTCTGAGCATAGTGTGTATATTAGTGCTCTTTACTCATCGGTTTTCGGGATAGTAATATCACGCTGTCTGCGCAAGTTACAGCATGTTAGTATTTCAGATTGGAGACTCATCCATAAAACGATTTGTTTTTTCGTAACGTTTTACTAACAATCTAACTTACGCACGTGATCTTCAGTCAAGGGAAAACACTTGCTTCAGTCGGATGATCGTATTTCAACTCGCGCATGCGTGTAAAACTAAAGACGCTTCGCGGCAAGGTTTATTATTCACGCAGGCGCAAAGACTTAAAGAAAACATATTACTGGAACAGTTTTCTGCCGTGCATGCGTGTATACCTAAAGACGCTTCCCGGCAAGGTTCATTATTCACGCAGGCGCAAAGACTAAAAGAAACATCTTATTACTGGAACAGTTTTCTGCCGCGCATGCTTAAAACCAGCTTTGACAAATATAGAGAATGCTAGTTTCTCATGCATGTGCATACTTCTAAAACGGGAGAACTACTAATTTGCGCATGAGCAGAAGAGATTTTCTCCGATTTTATGTAAAGAAGAAATTGTGCTTGACAATCTTCATTTTCACATTTTTAACAAGTTTGAAGAAGATTTTACAAGTACTTCTAAGACAGTTATCAATCAGAATTAGTGTGCAACCTTTTCTTTTGGAATTGAACTGCATAAAGATTGTTCCCCAAAAAGGGGTTCCTGACTACTTCCAGAAATTGTTCAAGCAGTCTTCCAGTTTTAAATGGATAAACACTACTTCAGTGACATTCTGAAAATTCCACAGTAAGAAATATATTCCTCTAAGTAGTAAGAAGAGGATATCAGGTATGGTGGAGTGTTTCTTCTTATCTGTGATATAATTTTGGAGGGAAGGTAGAGTTTGGAACAATAAAGGTTAGTAAACAAAACATTGTTTTATATTGTCTTTTCTCAATAGGTTGAGTGGCTTCAAGAAGCAGAACAAGACATGTAGTTTGTTATTTTGTCCCATTTCCCCTTTCCCTCAGGAATGCTTACAGCTACACTGTTTATAATCAATTGAGAGGTCAGCATTCACAGGGGACTGTCGGGGGTTCAGCAGCTTCCGCGGACAAAAAAAAAGTTTTGGAGAAAAAAGCCTGACAAGATACCACCCCTTCCAAATTCCTTCCCTGTTACGCAGCTGCCTCCTGACACTGAAAGGGGACAGCAGGATGGACTTTGAATGTGTGCTTAATGGACTACATCACAATTACCTGGAAGCATACAATCTGAAACCTACTGAAAGAAGACAATCCCAACGATCTAAGAAGGTCCCAAAACTGCTGGAGGCTGAAGGGACACAAGTACCCCTATGATAGTTCTCGTCCATGGGCCCCCAACTGCCTCTGTGCTCAAATGACACTTAGCTTTAGTTGCTTCTGTCAGATGTTTCAAGTATTGTACATCTTTTGAAGGGCCCCAAGTTGATAAGCAGGCATTTCTTAAAACTATTAAGAAAGCAGAGTTCTATTGCTCCCCACATGGTGATTTGCAGTAGGGCACATGCATCCGGTGGACTCAGAAAGATGTTGTGAAAACAAAATGGCTTCAATCCATTTGGCATCAAAGGCTAGTGATACATAGGAATGTCTAAAAAAAACATTTAAAAGGGATTTTATAATTATAAAATCCACTTTAACCATTTCTTGCTTGCTAGTGTCTGAGCCTTTGCCACAAACTGTCTGGAGAATTTGCTGGTCCAAACTCAAATTTAAATGTACATTTATTTTATAGTAAACTTAAAATTGCCCTTTAAAATGGTTGCTGTTTTGATGGATAATCTATCCAGTGAATTGTGTCTCCTGGTATTAATCTTTTTCTTATAAAGGGAGATAAATATCAAACAATCCCAATTTTGTGATAGTTATGTTTTCGACATTGCCATCTGTATTTGTTTTAAGTCATTTTATCTGTATTTATTCACATTTTTATTCGCTCTGTAAAAGTTGCAACTGGTGATTTTCTGCATTTATCAAAATGAATAATGTAGCGCTTTAATCAGTGTAAATGGCATGCTATAGAGCTGGATTTTTGCATATCAAGCCAAGACCGATATTCACCTTAAAAACAAACAACTGCTCTTTACGATGATGTGATAAACATCTGTGTAGGCCTTTAAACTATTAATAAATCACTGTGTTAGCCTTGTCACTTTGTTACTTTGCACGGCCATTGGCCTCCAAGGCTTAGTTGACAATCTGAAGACATACTCAAGACAAATGAATTTCTGCTTCTTCCCATTTTTTCACACATAAATGCTGAGAGGAAACAGGTTGATTTCCGTTTGTAGTTGTTAAAATCCCTAAAAACAGAAAACTGTGAACCCTACACATAACTGCTAATATCTTGGTATTATTGATTAAAGGAGTTTCATTATTTCTGTAACTAGAAACTAGAGATTTTGAAAATTATAATGTCTGTGTACTTTGTGAAGGAATAGAGAAGCTGGCATTATTCAGTATATCTTGAACAGCCACTCCAACAAAAGCAAGTCACAACGAATACCAGTAGAAACTGCAACGTAGCTAAACCACAAAAGCAGTGCAGAATAGGATTATGCTGAGCAAAATAGGGAATTAACTTGCAAAAAAATAAAATATGTAATAAAGAAGTACTTAAAGAAAATATGAAGGACAATTAGACCATTTTTTAATCTGTGTACAAGGGGAAAATGGGAGGGAGCATGCAACCCCAATCACAAGTAAACAAATACAAGTTGAAATAGCAAACCTCTGAAAAAAGAAAACCTCAAATCAAGGAACCAAAACAAGTGTAGAAAAAGAAGGGTGTTTCAAAATAAAGCAGCCAGTTGCAGTGGTTTCTTATAACAATAAAATGTAGACGGAATGGGTGGAGTCCAGGCACACTCCGAGTACAAGGAAACAATTCAGGAATAAGTGGGACCAGGCACTCCCAAATACAAGGAAACAAATGTTTTTGTTTTTTAAAAGAGACAATGAGAAATTGTACAGTTTTAGAATGAATCAGCCAGCTGCATCATTTCCTAGTGCAGTGTAGACATGCACATTTACAGTGCCAATGGGGATGTAACACTGAAAGGCACTTAAAGCTCTGCTCAATTTCCTTCCATCTTATAATGTAAGGACTGCAGCACAAGAGAAGGAAGCAGAGAAACATACTGCAAAGTAATAAAAACAGGTTGGAAAGGAGGAATCCAGGCACACTCCTATTACAAGGAAATAAAAATATGGTATAAACAGGACCAGGCAATCCCAAATACAAGGAAATAAAATTTAAGTTAAAAAAAACAAATGGTGAGAAATTGAAATAATTATTGCATGACAAACAACAATCTAGCAGCTGGCTCTGGAGTTCCATTGTCCACAATAAAGTGAAACTCGAGAAGAAAGTGGAGTCCAGGTAACCTCCAAATACAAGGAACAAAACAACAGAGTAAACATCAAAAGATACAAAAAGGTGAAATAGAAAATGAGAAATTAAAACCAAACTCAAAGGATTTTAATAAAGATCTCACTTGCATCATTTCGTTCTGCAGTGAGGGCACTCATTATATTGGTAAGTGCAGTTCAGACACCTCAAGGCAGAAACTGCAACAATGCCCACTAGACCACCATCTTAGAATGGGAAAGGCTGCAAGCCAACAGCAGGAACACAGGGAATCAGGAAGTAGAGGGAGCCGTTCATGAAAACTACACGTATTAGGAAACAAACATTACCAAAGAACTGGTTTTGCCACTATCAAATACAAGTAAGAAATGCAGGCTAAATAACGGAAGCAAAATATAAATAAACCAACAGGAAAAAGAAACTATAGAACAAAAGCTAAATTAAAACCAAGAAATTGGAAAAAAGTAAAATTGTGAAGAATACAAATAATGAAGCTGTATTGTTCAGTAAACACCAGGAGCATAACAACTTTTAGGACGTCACAAAAACATAAGCACCAATAAGCACTAATCCAAATTTAAGAATACTCAACAACGCACCATATTGGTTTGTAAAAGTATGTTGCCAAAGATCAAATGTAAATTATACATATTGGGGAACAAGGAGTCCAGACAAGATGGGCTCATCTCCTTTATGATTGGAGGCCCTGGAGCACCTCTAGGTCTTCATGGCCATGGACAGCTCAGCCAGAATAAGATCTTTGTTAACAGAGGCTCCTAAAAAATGACCTGTGCTCAAGGTCAGAAGTGTCAGGAGACAACTAGGAAAGCATGTTGTGCAGTAAGGAACACAATGAAACTACATGTTGTGAAAGGAGTGAGGGCCTTTTACACACCGAGACTTAGGACCACAACAAAAAAATGTATCTAGGAAAAAACGTAAAAAGGCAAAGTAGGTGAAAAGGTCCTTAGTTGCCTAAGGATCTGCAGCCATAGAGGGCTATTCTGGCCAGGAACAGGTTTGTCATGTTTAAGACTTTGCAGGACTGTGTTCTTTGTGACATGATGCCATTGGATATTGCTTAATGCCAGTCTGATTTACCCTCAATATGATCTGATCAGTGCCACTCCATTTTGCCTACAATGCAGAATATAAAGTCATAAAAGTAGATTATCCTGTGCCACTATATAATGAATTGTCTTTAAATCAATCTTGTGGCACTGAACATTCAAGCCTTCTTCTTCAATGATTGCAATTCATGCTTTCTTGCAGGCTGGCATTTGAACGACCATCTTAATTTGCTATGTCAGTTGTTTGGAACATCCTTCATGTTTTAGGAAAGTATTGTCTTGGGCTTGAGATTTTCCCTCTAGGAATGTTGCTACTGTCATGATTTGCCTTCAGCCTACTGGGTTTATCTCATGCTTGGAAGTGGCTGGAACCTGCTATTTGAAATAACAGTTATTATGCCTTTTCTGCTAATTAAGTGAAGTGGTTCTTACACCACGTTTTTCATAGTCATAGGCCCCCACTGGTTCTTTAGAAATTCTGTCTTAGTCAATGTATAGTTCCAATGACTTAAGCTTTGCTCTGTCTCTTCAGATTCAGGGCATCAGATGGTTGGTTCATGGTTGAAATTATGTCTGTCATATTGCCTTTAATCTACATAACAGGGGTCTATAAGGCTCTACAAGCTTCCTGTTTGTTCATCCTTGAAGATGTAGTTCACAGGCCTGTTTGGAGCCATGTTTTTAAATGTTCAGTATCCTAAGTGCTCAGTGCCTAGGCGAATGTGCTCCATTAGCTTCAAAACTATTTAGCATATGAAATGCACTTGAAAAATAGAGACATAAATCTCTCTTATTATTAAGCTATAACACAGTGGCTCTCTTTTTGTAATTGGTTATTTATAATGCACTTAATACCCAGAGATTTCTAAGCGCAGACTCAGGGATTGAACCTGTGTTGCTCCACATTGTGTTGCTTCTTAGGCAAGCGTGTTGCCCCTGAGCTTTCCCCTGAGAAAGGGAAGAATGCTAATGAGGATAACAGGAGACACAATTCTGGATCGCCTATTCAATCTTTTCCTGTCTGTATTTTGTGATTTTAAAACATGGGTGATTATTTATGTTCCAATGTGTGCCTTGTCATGTTCTTAAACCTAACCTGTCACCTCATTGATCCCCAGGATTAAATAAGATGCTCTGCCTCCCCCACCCATACCACCCTATCATGCCCATGAAGCTGCACACTTGGCCACAGAGGACAGCTTTGCCACCAGTCTCCATTCTGCCTCCTTGGTAGCCTAGCAGCTGCACTCCCCTGTGTGCACTACCAGTCAAATCTCCAGCAGTAAGTGGATACATATTTGGATTGTCTAGTGGTGATGCAACCTCTGGTCTGAACAAGAATAAATGACAAGTCATGAGTTTGAAGTCGTTAGTACTCATTGAGGAAGCCATTAATGAACCTAAAGGCATGCCTCCCAACTCAGGATATATGATCCACAATTCAGAAATAATTGTGTACTATGCCTGACAGCAGAAGCCAACATCTTTATTTCAAGAAGCACTTGGAATCTGGGGGCTTTAGACCAGTATCCAATATGCAAACATTGTCAAATTCAGTAGAAGCACCCAGAGCCTTTTAAGCACGGGTTAGTTAACTTTTTCCATGTATGTAGTTCCACCGACATTGGCTACTTGTGTTTGTCATGGAGACTGATGAAGTGTTGAAATCTATTGTAATGTGGAGTAATGGAGTTTTACATGCAGCACTTCTGGCATTTTGTCAAGTCTTATGCACATGATTCTGGAATAAAAGTGGAAGGGTGTGTGTGTGTTGGCAGGGTAGAAATGGGCGCAAAAGCAGAGGTGTTGCTTGGTGCAGGCCAGAAGCACTCGAACCATGTGTGCTATATAATTGTACATAGTGCGTTGTGACGAAAATTGAGTATTTCTTTACATATTTGGAGTAACAAACTCGAAACCGATTAGCAACCGGGACACTGAGAGAGACACTGGTCTGGGAGGATGAGTCGATAGGTAACAGAGCTAACGATGTTGCTAGAGATGTTCCAGGCTATTCTGTGAACTTTAAGTGCCTTCAGGGGAATTGTGCTGGCAGGTGGTGGTTGTGCTTGCAGGTGTGAGTGGGAGTCTGTATTTAGTTTGGAAGTGATAGTACATTTAAAGGGTAGTAGTATTGTTTGTGGCAGATGAGGTTGTATTTCGGAAACTTGAGGCCTTTGTATGGACTACATAGTCTTACACTGAAAAGGGGGTTCCATGTGTTAATATCCCTGCAAAAATATTGCGATACATAAATATCGCCATATTTTTGCGGCGATATTCAGCCATGGACCCTGAGGGGACACCCCCACAACCCCTGCATTATTTTTAAATGTGCGGGGGACACCCATGCAACCCCTGCTCCCACAATTATCCCCCTCAAAAATATCGTCTATGGCGAGACAAACTACCATATGTACGGCAATATTTTTGGCGGGGATAATATGTTGGAATACCGAAAAGGTTGGGTTGCAGTCTGTTGGCTAGGTTGAAAGCATAGGTCCTGCAGTGTTGATATTAGAAGAATTGGTAAATTCTTGCTCTTCTTGGTATAATTTCATTATGATACTTTGGGACTGCTAAAAATATGTTTCTTAAGAGATGGGAGTAACTCCCAATGGGTGCAACCATATATTGTCACAGGTTTAGCTGGGGGATTAGGATTAAGGGAAGGTCGTTTTGAGAATTGTCTTTCTGTGGCAGAAGATATGAGCCTTTAAGGAATCTACTGATATTAAGATGCACTTGGCGAAATTCACAGTAATGGTGGAAGAGCTGTAAAGGTTGTACTATGTGAACACATGGTTTTATAGAAAGAATATGGGTCAGGCATGGGTGAGTACAGAGATGGTAACTCAAGAGATTAGCAGATAGGTGAAAGGCTTTGTATGCGATTATGTGGACCAGAATATTTTTGTAATGAGAGCCCCACCAGCCAAAGTCTATCAGAATACCTTGAAACAAAGTTGCCCAAATATAGAGAGTTGTATCTGAAGGATGCAGTTTGCCAAGCATGAGGGAGCTTTCATTTGCAATTCCATATAGGAATCCCCCAAACAAATGTCAATGTAGCCAGATAACAAATGAATGACCATTCTGAATGCTTGTGTTCTTCTAACTCTAAGTCAATAGAAATGCACGTCCACTTGGTCATTTTTGGAAGAAAATATGGTAGGCGTGAAGCCACATTGATAAAGCCTTATTGGATACACATGCGATTTGCACTTTTATCTGTGTTAGTGTTGGAAGGGCTACTAAAGGCATGTGGGTAGTGATGCTGTGGCCTACTTCCTATAAAATGCCTGGACATTAGGAGTAGGAATAGTGTGAGGCAGAAGGCAGTCTGAAATGCAGAATTTGGCAATCTGAATAACTTTACAAACGAATATGCTGGTAAAATAGCTCAGGAGGTTGAGCGCTCTTTTGTGCATGATCTGCAGGTGCAGGTTTGAATTGCAGGAAGAGCAACTGAGCCTTTCAGCATTCTAAGGTCAATAAATGAGTATCAATTTTGGTTGGGAGATAACTGTATGTAAATGATATATGTACAGCACCTTTGTACAAGTGCGATACATAACACATAATTATAACAGAAGACATATTGAATGACTCTTGGCCAATTCTTCAGGTTTGAAACATGTGAAGTATGGCCCTTATTTTAAAAGTGTAACTCTATAGACTATGAGAAGTTTTTAAATGTATAATTAGTGTATTTATTGAGCGTGCACCTAGCTTTGCGTTGCAATAGAGCACTTTACAATCATAGGGGGAAGAACAAGGTTAGGGAGATGAGACACAAGAGAGTGGTGATTTAAGAACAAGGGAGGGAAGGCAATTGTCAGCAATGGATCAACGTGTGACCAGAGGAGGAAACGGATCAAATCAGATCAGATAACCAAGTATCCGGTATGGTGGGGAGTGTACACTGTATGGACTTAGGTGCTAGGAGCCATTTCTTGAAAGGGACTTCCTTCCTGTACTGTAGAGGCAGCAGGGTGAGTCGGATGTTGATGGGGCGGAGAATCCAGAGTCTTGGGGTGCAGACATAGAAGTCCTTTCTTCTGTTTTTTTCCTTCCTGCACCAGCAGAAGTGTTTATGTTTGATGCTACATAACACATACACAATCAATTATACACCATTCAGCATTATGTATCTTTTGTGTAGCATGTTTCAAAGAGTTGAGCCTGTTACTGTAGATACTACTTACATGGTGGTCTCTTTGTACTGAGGTTGTGAAAGTTATAAAAAACAAGAATAGACTTACTAAGAAAATCACATGTGCATGTCTCAGAACTGGCAGCCTAATACAGCACCTAAATCGAGAAATGGAACATTTAAAAACTGGAAGTCTAGGTATACCAATGTAAATGAAATTATATTTGAAAATAATGTAGTCATAAGAGCCTTCATAGAAACAAGCACCTTAACGCCATGCCAGGGAGAGCCCCAACACCCTCTACTTTAAGCCCTGTTGTAACTGCAACACCTGGCACTTTTCTGAGGGTTCTCCACTCTTCCCCCTTCAGAGGCCTGAACAGGGCTATCTGGGAGTCAGGCTGCCAGGTAAGCCAGGAATTTGTTGATTACAAGATGAGTGTCTGTGGGAAGGGGCACAGCACTTTGCTGGCAAGTGCCGCATTCCCTTTGCATGATTCTGAGGTTAGCCACCAAGGGAGGCTGGGAAGGCAGGCGCAAGTTTGCAGTCTGTGACACCATGTTCCAAACCATGTCCCACATTTGAAACAACATGGCGAGAGCCGCTGCATGCTGCAGGCCTGGCACCCAGTGCATGCACATATCTGGGTGGAACCCCACATATTCTTAACGGTGCTCTTGGATCCTCAGCACTCTATAATAACAAATATTTTAACACGTTTGGTGTAATGTAGCGTAAACACCCAAACATGTGTAGATGTAAACCATGTTTAAAATGTTAAAATGAAGTATAACAGTAAATGGCCCAGTCTTATTGATAATAAAACAAGAAAAACATATGGCATTAGCCCAAGTCCAGGGCCACCACATACCCTGTGATGCTGCTGAAAACCCCGGGTGGCGAGTTGTTTCACCCCTTTTCACCATCAGCTTTAATGATATGTCAGCCGCTCTGCATCAGATATCACGCACCCACATAGAGGTGCTCATCTCGTGCCTGGGTTCACCCAAGGCCTCCAATCCAGCACCGGGATGGACTAAATAAGGAAATCAGAGATTAAAGAGCGGTCTTCTCTTTCTTGACCCTCCTTCTTTTAGTTGATTCCGCTCCATGCAGTCTTCCACCTCACGCTCCTTCGCATATGTGGTAAAAGTACCCACTCAGCCGCAAGCCCTTGCACAAAAAATAGAAAATAGGTCTTCCCTGAGCTATTGGCTTCCACAAGTATGGTCTATGAAGAT
The DNA here is from genome assembly GCF_040938575.1 of Ambystoma mexicanum. Lineage (NCBI taxonomy): Eukaryota > Metazoa > Chordata > Amphibia > Caudata > Ambystomatidae > Ambystoma > Ambystoma mexicanum. The sequence continues at coordinate 218,676,504 of NC_090936.1, read as the reverse complement.
AGGTATTGTGTGGATATGTGAAATGAAAACAGAAAGGCAACGGTGCTTCATTTGGAACTGTATTAGGGTGGGCTTTCAGTAAGTGTGCCCTTGCAGTGTGCTAACTGTAATACATTATCTGTCCTTGTGTGGAAGTAAAAAGTATTTATATATGAAATGAAAATGGAAAGTGCAATGTTGCTTAATTTAGAAATGTATCTAGGCGAGTTTCCTGTAAATGTACACTTGTACTGTTCTAACTGTAATACATTACCTGTGTTTTGTGTGGGAGTAAAATGTCTTCATGTATGAAATTAAAATGGTTACGGCAATGTTGCTTAGTTTGGGACTGTATTAGAAAGGGTTTTCCATAAATACTCTAAGAGTGTTCTAACTGTAATACATTACCTGTGTTTTATGTGCCAGCAAAAAGTCAATGTATGTGTGAAATGAAACTAAAGGGCAATGTAGCTTAATTCGGAACTGTATTAGGGTGAGTTTTCTGTAAGTGGACCCTCAATTTGTTCTAATTCTAGTACATTACCTGCGTTTTTTTTAATGTAAGTATTGGTTCATGTGAGAACAAACGTGTAACAAAGCCCCTTTTTAAAAATGACTCCCCTAATTGACCACTTCACCAAATGTTTCACTTGGATGTGTTCCTTCATGGACTTTACATGAGGTGAGCTTGTCTTGTCTGAACAGGCTGTCAAACCTCTGCGGAAAGTACATATGGTGCAGCCCACTGACTACAGATGAAACATAAGCCGGCCAAATGTAAGGGGAAAGCTGAGGGCGGTTTGCTCCTGAGAGTGCTGAGGTGATTGGGGATGCCCTTCTGGTACTGCTGTTCCAGGAAGACACCTGCACTATGTCCTCTCCAGAGGATGGAGAGAACAAGAGAGAGGTTTCCGTCTAAGGTGTTCCTTGTACTCTTCCTGCCAGCAAGGGGGTTTCGAAAAAAATACCAGGTTGCTAGCCTAATTCCAGGGCCACCACAAAACCATTACCCTAGTGAAAACCTGGGAAGGTGAATTGCTTCACCCTGTCTGCTAGTTCTTAGTGCAACATTATTCTTTCTACATCAGTGATCGCGCACTCACATGGCAGTGCCCACCTTGTGCCTGGGTTCCCCAATTGCCTCAGGACCTGCACCAGGTTAGAATAAAAGCCTCTGATACTGAACCGTAGTCATTTCCATCTTGCCCTTCCTGCTTGCTGTTGATTTCAGTCCGCACAGCCTTCTCACCTGGGCTCATTTCTGCTTAAGCTAAAAGATAGCCTTTACTTCCGGGCCCCACTTAATTCTGATTGGTGTCCAGCTTTGCTGCAAGCCGCCATGTAGGAAAAAATGCAAAATTGCTTCTATGCTCTAGAAAGTGTGGGGAGCATAAGGAAGTAAAAAATCGTAATATTTGAAATGGAAATGTAGAGGGCAATGGGCCTCATTCCGAGTATGGCGGTAAGGGATAGCGGCCACCGGTAACGAGACCAGTGGCGGTATTCCCTTACCGCCATACTCCGAGTTCCCTCTGCGCCCTCGCCCTTAACGCCTGCTTTGAGCAGGTGTTAAAGTCGAGGGCGCAAAGGGGCCTCCAAGCCAATAACGGTGACCGTAATGAACGGTCACCGTTATTTGCATCTTCCCCATTCCCATTGAGCCCTATGGGGGCTCATTTGGGAATGGGGAAGAGCCTTGGTGAATGGGGAATTACCGCCCCGCCAACCTTGGAATGGGGCGGTAATTCCGCCATCCACCAAGGCGCTGCCGGTCCGGGTACAGCGTCAACCAAGGCGTTAATAGCGCCATTGGTTAGCGCCGTACTCGGAATGAGGCCCAATGTTGCTTAATGTGCAACTGCCATTGGGTGGGTTTTCCGTAGATGCCCCTTCACAGTGTTCCAATTGTAATAAATTAACTGCGCTTTAAGTGGAAGCAAAAAGTGGGAAATGAAAATGTAAAGTGCAATGATGCTTAATTTGGGATTGTATTAGGGTGGATGTTTTGTAATTGTACCCTCACAGGGTTCTTCTACCTGTAGTACATCAACTGTGTTTTTTTTTATGTAAGCATTGATTCCTGTGAGAAATAAAAACATGTAACAAAAGCCCTCATTTAAAAATGACTCACCTTATTGACCACTTCACCAAATGGCTTGTTTTAGATGTGTTCTATCAGGTTGACTTTGCATGAGGTAAACTTGTCCAAACAGTGTGTCACCACTCCACTAAAGTACATACACTGCGGCAAACTGGCTGCAGATGAAAACGTAAGCCCGCCAAATGTGTGGGGATTTTTTTCCATCAAGGTCTGCTGGCCTTAGAATTCTGGGCTTTAAACGCACATTTTGCTCCTAGAGTGCAAAAAAGGGATTGGAAGTGCACTTCTGGTACAACTCTGTACCAGGGAGACACCTGCACTATGCCCTCTCTAAAGGATGAAAAGAACAAGAGAGAGATTGGCCCATCCAAAGTGTTTCTCATGCTCTTCCTGCAAGCATGCCACATAATAAAAAAAAACAAACAGGTTGTTAGACCACTTCCAGGGCCACCAAAGACCCTGCAAAAAGGTTTATAAATGAATTGCTTCATGCCTTTTCCCTGTTAGCCAAGCCATTCTTTCTGGATCAGTTTTCCAGCCCTCACATAGCAGTGGCCACCTTATGCCTGGGATCCCCTATTGCCTTGGCTCTACACCAGGTTGGAAAAGTTAAATCTGATACTGAAGCACTTTCATCTCCCTGAGCCTCCAGATTGCTGTAAATTCCAATCAAGGCAGCCTTCACACCCATACTCGATGCTTCACAGGGTTGCCAAATATGCTGCTTCTTTGTGCCAGGTTGACCTTTCTGCCCACCTTGTTCCTGGGCTCCCCATGGCCTTCAGGGCTGCACAGGATGGAAAATATTAGTCAATTTGAGACTGAAGTGCAAGCATCTTCTTCTGGCCCTTCTGTTTGTTGTTGATTGTAATCCGTGCAGCTTCCTCACCCGTGCTCATTCACGGGTAAGGTAAAAGAAAAACATGTTGTGCCACAGTACCCATCTTAATTCTGATTGCTGCACTGCTTTGATGCAAGCCCTTTGCAACAGTCATCCTGTAGAAGAAAATGCCCCAGTCAAACAATGGTAAAAAAAAGGTAACCCAATCTCAAATCTCTCTGCGCCAACCGTAGGATTCTGATTACCAAGGCTAAAGCTGCTTACTACTACACCACCATTGCAGCAGCCTCTAACAGGAGCAAAGCCCTCTTTGAAATAGTAAAGCCCTGTACCAAACCTGCACCCTAAGACTCAGCAACTCAGAAAATGTTTTCGATTCCATCCAATTTTTTCTAACTCTGAGACACGATAAAATCAACATCCAACAGCATTAGAGCCCCATTCACACACTGCCCCTCTGGACTGAATGCTCTCCTCTCGCCCCCCATCCCCCTCTCGGATTTGCTTAAAATTATTGCCTCCCTTAAATCTCAAATCTTAATCTGATGATATCTTCCTGGCTTCCTTCATTAAAGAATTGATAGGCCCGGCGTTCAACACGTGCCTCAGCATCATTAATGCCTCCCTCATAGAAGGGTCACTCCTGGACACACTCCAGACTGGTTTCATACTACATCTTTTGGAGAAAATAAAACCTATATCCAGATTATTTGCCCATCTACCGGCCCATTATGAACTTCCCTTTTATTGGCAATATATTGGAAAAAGTAATAGCTACACCACTACCTGCCAGATTCAAACAACTTCACTTCCTAAATGACTATCAGTCAGGGTTCTGCCCCAAGTGTAGCATCAAGGTAGCCACCATCCAGGTAGTGGATGATGCTTTCCAAATCATGGATAAGGGTGACTCATGCCTCCTTGTTCTCCTTGCCCTCTCGGTTGCATTCAACAGCGTGGGCCACCACATCCTCCTCTCCCTCCTTGCCTCATAGGATGGGATTCTCTGGAAATGTCCTGAATTGGTTTACCTCCTATCTCTCAGGCTGACAAGATGAAGATGTTTCATTTTAACTGACTCCAGGTCTCCTAGGGAGCCCCCCAAGGCTCCATCCTCTCAACATCCTTTTTAAGCTTTACATGGAGCCCCTGGGCACTTTCCTCAAAGATCCCAAAATAGCCATCGACAAATACGCAGATTATATTCAGTTGTACATGAGAGTAGTGTGCAGGACTTCACCCATCTCCACGATTACTTAGCCATTCTCTAGTCGTGAATGTCAACTGCCTACCACAAACTAAACCCATCCATTACTGAATTCTTCATCATCTGTCCACCCGCTAAATAACAACTTCTCAAACAATAACACAATGATATGTGCCAATAAAGGTTTTGCTCCACAACTGTTGGATTCAGCAAAATTCAAAGGCTTCACCATTGACAGCAGCCTTTCCTTCCAGAAACACAGCCAACAAGTCCTGAAGAGCATGGCTCCAAATCTACACCATTTGCAAAAGAAAACACTTCATCCCACTGCAGGAAGTGCCATAGTGCAGACGCTTGTGGTATTGCAAATTGACGGTGGAAATGGGTACCTGATGGGGCTCCGAGCTGCTCACTTGGCTATCCTAAAACCAGTACACCATGCTTCAGCATGTCTTATTATGGGTGCATGGAAATTTGACCAAATCAATCCCATCCTGTGCAAATTACATTGGCCTCCTATCCAGACCAGGACGCTGTGGAAGACTGCAGATATCATCTAAAAAGCAATCATGGGTAAGCCCAACTACAACTTCCTGGACTCATCTATAAGGCCAACACATTTTTTACCAAACTTAAGTTTTAACTCTAAGACTCATAACATACGTCCTTAGAGGGGGGTAATCCTTACCTTGAACTCATCTAGCCATATCCAGCCTGCATCCTTAAGCCACCCTTGCCCAACCATAGACAGAAATGTCAGACTTGGCACTAGACTTCAAACTAAATACCAACCACCATTTAACACCTATCACGACAAGTCACCACTAATTCCCCCTAAGACTGGCACCATACCGAGAAAAGCCTCACCCAAAACCATGAGTAGTGATAACAAGGTACTTAAACAGAATAAAGTTAATGCCATTACCACTAAAGACTCCATACAGACCATTAAAGGCACACTAATTAATGCTAGGTCATTGGTAGCTCATGTGTCTGACATCGCTGACTTGATCACTGCCGAAAATGTAGACTTCCTGGCTATAACAGAATCCTAGCTACATGTGGCAGCAGGACCCTCACTCCTACTCGCTGTACCAAACAAGTACACAATCTTAAGAGCCGACAGGGCAGACAATAGCGGTGGTGGTGTTGCCATCATAGCAAAATCCAACTTAGACTTTAGAATAGCTACTACGCCTAAACTTTCAACCTGTGAACTACTCACAGTTAAAATGCCTAGTACAAATACCTGTACCATAACTATCCACCTACTGTACAGACCGCCAGGGCCGATTGGCTCATTCAAGGAAGAAATTATGTTATTACTCTCGGATAATACTAAAACATCATCACAAATACTAATACTAGGTGACTTTAATCTAGGATTCAATGACACTAACGATCACCAAGCCGTAGCAGTTGCTAAAACCCTTACACAACATGGCTTTAATCAAAAAGTTACCCATCCTACACACAACAAAGGAAGAACCCTTGATTGTGTAGCTGACCTTAACTGTGATACCAAAATAACATCTATCACACCCCAATTTCGGACAGATCATTACCTAGTCTTGTTTACCCTTGGAGCCAATATACTAAAAACTAAACCAAACCTGACTGCTCCTCCATGCCCCGTAAGGAATAAAAGGAAGATCACAGTGGATACTATCTTGCTACTTGTGATCCCTAATCTGAACTCTTTAGAGGGCATCTCTGACCCTAATAAGCTAGTAGAGATGGACAACTCTACTATAACTAATGCATTAGACATCATAGCTCCACTTAAAATGTGCAAGGATAAATCAAGAGCTCACCTGAACTCCTGGTTCACTCCACAACTAAAAACATTACATGCTGAAAAAAGAAAAATCGAAACCTTATGGAAACATATCCCTTCAGTTGAGAACCAAACCAACCTGTTGAATATATATGCAAAATACAAGGATGAACTTGTGCGCACTAAACGTGAGTCATACAATATGAAAATTAGCCAAGCTAGTTCCAGTACCAAATAGCTCTTTGTGATCCTCAGAGAGATGGAGACGCCTATTACCTCTACGGATCCTTGTGTCAAGGACACACTCTGGTGCACGAACATTCAAAATGCTCTCACTAACAAAATAGCCTCACTGCAGAAGAAAATTGCTGAAAAACAACTAAACCTACAAAACTCCGGTGCCTTACACCATAATGGAAACCAGCCTACCAAACCATCCCAATGCTTCAAATTTGCTAATGTCTCTATCCCAGAGGTCCAAAGAATTATTTTCTCCCTCAAACCATCAAGGTGCCAAGGCGATAGTGGCCCTGCTCAAATAATTAAGGATGCTGCAAGGGACCTAGCGCCATTCATACTCAAATTAATAAATGCTTCCTTTACTTCCGACATTGTACCTAACAACTTAAAGGAATCATGGATCTTACCTCTACTCAAAAAACAAAACTACAGGCCAATCACAACGATCCCATTCTTACTGAAGATTCTGGACAGGGTCGCATGTCTGCAGATCCAGGAATACTTAGAGACTAATCATCTCCTAGGGACCCGTCAATCTGGATTTAGACCTGAAGATGAGAACGAAATTGCGCTGATTGACTTAAAAGCCCAGATAGACAAACTCAAAGATAATGGGAAAACTGCACTGCTACTGCTGTTAGACCTGTCAGCAGCATTCGACCTGGTTGATCATAGAGTACTATGCAATCACCTTGCCTCAGCAGCACATTTCTCCCAGAGTGCCATCACCTGGATACAATCATTTCTAAACAATAGGACAATGAGAGTCTTCTCTCCATCGCCAGCAGCTGATCCCATCCCCATTACATGTGGAGTCCCCCAAGGATCCTGTGTATCACCAAACATGTCCAACATCTTCACAAAGCCCTTATTCAATGATTTGGACCATCTGGGTGTCACCTACACTAACAATGCAGATGACACCCAGATACTCCTACCATTAACGGGTATTTATGACACAGATGTACTACTTGTGAACAAAATGTATCTAATCATTCAGGCATGGATGGCCACTCATGGCCTCTCCCTGAATGACGATAAAACTGAGCTTTGATCCTAGGCTCACCAGCTAACCTGAACAAACTCAATACAGACTATGCTTCCTTGAATATTCGCCGGGAACATCATCCAAGTGGCTAAAGAGGTAAAAACTCTAGACTTTTACTTAGACTCCTCACTGAACTTACATAAACAACTTAACGCCACGGCCTCGGATACAGCCTATGCGGGCAAATTTATCAGGGCCTACAAACCTCTCCTCTCTAAGGAGAGTTGCCGCACCCTTGCCAGAGCCTTAATTTTGTCCAAGTTGCAACTATTGTAATGGACTTTACTTAGGAGCTAGTAAATATGTTCTCAACAAGCTACAAATCTTGCAGAATAATGCACTAAGGTCTGCTCTGAGTATTTCAAGAAGAGAACACATCTCTGAAATAAGAAGACAGCATAAACGGCTGTTGATCAAAAACAAGACTCAACTTAAAACAATGGGCCTCATTACGGGAATGCCGATTATGAGGTTCCATTTGCGGGACCCTGTAAGGACGCGTGGTAAAACCAGGCGTCCTTTTCGGGTCCCGCGAGGGGAAGAGGGAGGTAATAACGGGCTAGTTGTAATGTGCCCATTATTACCTCCCTCCCCATTCCCATTGAGCCCTATGGGGGCTCAAATGGGAATAGGGATGGGTTCCTGCAAGGAGGAATTACCGGGTCCTCCTATGTTGGAATGACCCGGTAAGTCCTCATTGCAGGAAACCGGTATTGGAGCCCGGTATGGAGGCCCAATGTCTCTTACATGCAAATATCTGAACCATGCTGCACCCACACACTTATCAGAAACATTTAACATCAGAACTTCTCTAAGGGTTACTAGGTCGTCTAACTCGCCTGGACTGACACTCCCTAGGTATAAACTAAAAAAAGCTGGAGGGAACAGCTTCCCTGTTTTGGCAGCCCAGTTATGGAACTCTCTTCCTCATTCCTTGAAGACGCCCGAGTCATTCTCGAACTTCAGAAGTAAATCTATCACATGGCTAACTGAGCAATACTAATGATGTAAATAAAGCTATGCTAGCGGCTATGAATCTCAAATGTATACCATTCCACTTGCATTGCCACTATGTATCACAGAACTACACTATGCTGCTGGTAACCAATTGTCTGATTCTATGTCTGATTGTACTTACCTGTTATTTTGTATCCCATGGCCTGATACCTACCTGTCATTTAGTATTCTACGATCTTGCATTCTGTAACACTTGTAAATGTCGAATGTGCCCAGACACCTCAGGGTTAGGTGCGCTATAGAAATGAAATAAACAAACATATCTGGTGGCACATGCTTTTTGCACAGCAAATCAACCAACCGGCTTGAATCACAACTTGCCTGCAAAGAGGGGACCTGCAAACAATCCTTGTCTTGTCATGCACCACCCTCTAGAAATCGATTCCGGTGTCAGCTCGGAATACCCCCTCAATACTCCATTTCAGCAAATCTCTCAAAAAATGACATTTTCAACAGCACCTGACCAAGGACTAATTCCAGTGGATGGAAATACCGACACACAGGGCTCAACATACACTAATGCGCTACTGTTAAAAGATCCATGCTCAAATGTTGGCTACCCCCACTCTGTATAGCGCTCTGCTACTCTTTTTTTTTTTTTTAAACTTTATTTTTTAATTTTGAGTACATCGCACCAACATGGTGCTCTGTCGAAACCATCAGAGAGGGAAAAAGGGAAGAAGGGAAAAGAGGGGGGGGGCATGAGAGGAAATTTCGGGAAGATAGAAGGAAGAGAAATAACACAACATTACCCAATCCCGAGTTCCACTCCGAGGCCGCCTCCCCTCCCACCCCCACAAGACGAAAAAAGTCTGAAACAGTCCTTCATCAGAGTCTGATCATTTAAAAATTCAGTGGAGTGTTGAGGCTTTTAGTTCCATACTCTCCTTTCAGGTACTAGTTGAATTGGAGTCAGAAGAATTATTACTATTTAGCAGGTATGCAATATATGGTCCCCAGATGTCGGGGGGCGTGCATGCAGTGGTAGGGTTCTTATAAATTCGTTTTCAACATCCTGGCAGTATGTTATGTCTTTTTTCCAGTCTTCGATTTTGGGTAGTGGGCCTCGGCTCCATGACATTGTGATCCTCCTTCGGGCCAGCACCAGAAGAAGGGATGCTAATTTAGGTGCTGCGGGTTGAAGGTATTTAGTGTGACCCAGTAGGGTCTCCAGTGGAAGTGGGGTCACCTGTTCACCTATGATGTCGGCAATTGTTTGCAGGACCGAGTTCCAGAAATGCCTTATTCCAGGACAGTCCCACGCTAGGTGGAGGAAGTCCGCCTGGGCCGCTGCGCATCTATCGCATTGGGCGACGTTTCCGGGTGAAGCTTGTGTTTCTTAACTCGGGTATAATATGTTTGGTGTACAAAATTGAAGTCTATTAGTCTATAGCGAGTGTTTAGTGCGACCTTTTGAGTTTGACTTAGGATATAGGACCAGTCCTCCGCGGGTATCTTCTCCTGGATGGCGGTTTCCCATTTGAGCTGTGTTTTAGGGTTGGGTTTCCCAATGTCGACCACCAGGGATTTATATAGCAACGAGACTAACCTCCCCTCCCCCTGCGCCTGAATCGTGTTATGCAGTAACTCCCATGTGGGGGGTTGTTTGGGAAATGAGGGAAGTATTTTGTGTAAGGTGTGGCGTAGTCTAAAGTAAAGGACTACATCCAGGGAGGTGTTTCCGCCCCTATCTTTGGCCATTTGTGGGGTTAGAAAGGTGCCCTCTCGGAACAGGTCTCCGAAGGAGTGGACATCAACCTTGTCAGCCCATATCAGGAATACTTTTTCATTCATGAGGGGGATGCCGGGAATAAATCTGATAGGCAATAGCGGGGAGAATCTTACGTCCACACCGTATTTAGCCACTATCTTTTTCCAGATTGCGTATGTAGACAAGACTGTGTTGAGTGTGCTGTATGGAACTGAGATTTGACTTATGATGACGGCACTTAGCAAGTCGGGTGAGGCCAGGGCTCGTTCCACCTGCACATGAGGGCGAACATGGTGAATCATATACCAGAAGCTCAGAAAGTGAGCCTGGGCCACCCAATAGTCTTTTTCTATGTCTGGGAGCGCTAAACCTCCCTTCGAGGTTGGTAGAACTAATGTGTTGTACGCGACACGAGCCGGTTTACCCACCCATATTAGCTCTACAACTGCCGACTTGACTTTCTGGAGAAAGGATTTGGGGAGGAGTAGTGGGATGTTTCTGAATAGGTACAGAAGCTTAGGAAGAACAACCATTTTAGTCAAGGATATTCTACCCCATAGCGTTAGAGGTAGCGATTTACACCTGTGTATGCTTTCCTGCAGGGAGTTTAACGTGGCAACATAATTATCTTTGTAGATCTCATGATGGTTACGTGACATGTAAATACCCAAATAACGCACCTTTTGAGTGCTCCCATTTAAAGCCGTGATCATCAATAAATTCAATTGTATTGGGAGTCAAGAGGAATACTACTGATTTGGAATGATTAATTTTGAGACCTGACATTTGGCCAAATCTTATCACTTTGCGCATTACTGGGTTAAGATTCTCTTGGAGGTCACTGATGAACAATACAAAGTCATCAGCATAAAGAGAGACAATCAACCTGTGGGGGCCCAGTTTTATACCTTGGTGCAGGTGGTTTTCTCGTAATCTCAATGCCAGGGGATCCATGATAAGGGCGAATATCAGGGCTGAAAGCGGGCAACCTTGTCGTGTTCCCCGCTCTATTGATATGCCCGTGGATCTAGTGTTTCCTAGGGAGACTTATGACCGTGGGTCGTTATATAGCAAGGATACTAACTTGATAAAGAAACTGCCGAAGCCCATTTGCCTCAGCACCGCCATCATGAATGGCTTCTCTACAGAGTCAAACGCCTTCTCGGCATCGAGCATTACCGCAATTGCTTGTAGTGTTGGATCTACTGCCTCAATGACCCCGAACAGTCTCCTGATGCCGTATGTGGTGCTGCGACCTGGATGAATCCGGCTTGGTCTCCAATCACCAGAGCCGGCATGAGAGGGAGGAGCCGTGATGCGAGTATTTTGGCTAGGATTTTATTGTCCAGGTTGATTAAGGAGATCGGCCTATTAGATGCGCAGTCATCTGCGGGTTTGCCGGCTTTGAGTAGCACCATAACGTTGGCTTCGTGCAGTGTGGGGGGAAGGCTTCCACGTTCGATTGCTTCTTCATAACCGCGAAGCAGGAGTGGGGCGATGATGGACGCGTGGGCTTTGTAGAACTCTCCAATGAGCCCATCTGGGCCTGGTGCTTTCGAGTTTGGGAGGGATTTTATTGCTTCCAGAATTTCCTTCACAGTCAGCGATGCGTTCAGTGGTTCTCACAGGTCTGCCACCACCCAGTACAACTGGGTGTCATTCAGATACTCTTGTATAGCTTTGGGATCTGAGATACCTGTGGAGCTGTACAGTGTCTGATAGAAGTTCCGAAATGTGAGAGCAATGTCCTCCTCTGTGTACACTCACTGCCCTTGATCGTTTTTCACGCATTCAACTCAAGTTGGGGTTCTGTCCATCGACAGCAGCCGGGCTAACAAAGCACCCGGTTTCTGTCCTTCCCCATATTGTCGGACCTGGCGACCGCGACCCAAGAATTTTATCTCTAGTTCGGCCGTTTCCTTGAACTTCAGAAGTTCTTCCTTTAGTTTGGCTTGGGTGCGCGGGTTTGGGGTAGTGAGGACCTGGAGCTCAAGTGTCTTCAGATGTTCACTGTCCGATAACTCTTTGCGGATCTGTTTTAATATGCCATTTTCTTTAGCTAGGCATATGCCACGACTAAGCACTTTAGAGCTTCCCAGATGGTACCGGGCGAGTCGACAGAGCCCTCGTTTGTCTCGATGAAGGCCGTTATTTCTTTGCGCAATTCATCTGCGAAAACTGCATCGGCAAGTGTGCCTGGTTTGAATCTCCAGTTTAGACCGGGGACTGCTGTGTTCGCGAGGGAGACGTCGAGAGTGACCATTGAGTGGTCGGACAAGGTGCGTGGCAAAATTTGACTCATCCCCCAGACTAATGGGCTGTGAGTGGACGCCAAGATGTAATCAATCCAGGAGCTGGTATTATGGACGGCGGAGTAGAATGTGTAGTCCTTCGCGTCTCGGTTGTGGTGCCTCCAGGTGTCGGATAGGCCAAAAGTCTGGCAGATCTCGTGAACTTGAGCGCTAGCTTTGGACGGATTCCCCGCTGTGTTGTGGGATTTATCAAGTCTGGGATCAATTGGTGTGTTAAGGTCCGCTCCCCATATAATGGTTGCTGCGTTGGTCTTTCCTAGTTGGGACATCACATAGTTGAAGTTGTTTGGGCTGTTGGTATTTGGTGCGTAGGAGTTCACAATTATTACTTCCTTTGCTGCGATTATCCCCCTCACCAGCAGAGCTCTCCCCTCAGAGTCTTTCTGCGAGTCAATTACACTAAAGTTTGTTCTCCTGTCTATTAAGATTGCGACTCCCCTGGCGTAGGAAGAGTACAATGAGAAATACCTGTGACAGCCCCAGGATTTGGCCCAGTGCAGTTCTGACTGTGGCAAGAGATGGGTTTCCTGCAGTATGGAAATTTTGATTTTGTGTCTGCGGAGGTACTGGAAGATTCTCCTTGCTTTCGCTGGCTGGTTGCCCCCACAGATGTTCCAGGTGGCGACTTTAAGTGTTGGCACTGTCATCAGAGAGATCTGGTGAATTCATGTTTGACAGGTCCGGATATTGCGACTGATGACTTGATCCGTATGAGTGACTGGCAGACTTGGCTTCTGACCAGACTGCTTTGTGTAGCGTGATTGTTGTGGAATGGGAGTGCGGGGTATAAGGCGGCCGTACTGAACTCGTATCCCTCCCTTGAGTGGGCAACCTCCAACTGGCCCACAACGAACAGTCCCTAATAAAACAAACTGTCAACATTGCTGTGCAAGGGGCGCTGGTAGCCCTCCAAGAGGAGGTTTGCTCCCACCCACTGTTACGCTTTTATTTCGTGATGATGAATTTATTGCGTCAAGGGAAAAAGGAGGCCTTTGATTTGTTTTTGCGTCCGGAGGTAACTTTATGGCGGGTCTCTTCTCGGTCGGTGTCCTCTTTGTGGGAGACCATTATTTTGTGCTGGTCGCTTGTTTCTTTAGGTGTGCTAAAAAACAGAGTTTTTCCCTCAAATTGGATGCAAAGTTTTGCCGGGAATAGCTTTGAATATTGAATTTGGTTTTCTTGCAGCCTGCGTTTCACAGCTGCGAACGACCGTCTCTGCGTCTGGACTGCTTGCGAAAAGTCTGGGAAGAACTGTATCTAATCTCCCTCGTACAGTAGGTCCCCTTTGTCCCTTGCGGCCCTGAGGATTGTGTCTCGATCCTTATAGTTTAGTAGCTTAGCTATGATGGGACGCGGGTTCGCTCCCGGGATAGGTCTTGAGTTAGGAATTCTGTGGGCTCTTTCAACTACAAAAAGCTTGGACAGGATCTCGGGGCCAATCAAGTCAGTGCAGATCTTCTCTACGTGGTCCTCCATCTTGGAAGACGGTTGGTGCTCTCTGACTCTGACAATCCTTAAATTAATGCACCGGGAGCGACCTTCCAAGTCCTCATTTTTGGCCATTATCATTCACATTTGCGTCTCGAATGAGGACACTCTGGTCGTCAGGGCTGATGCCCCGTCGTCAAGGTTGCAGACCCTCTGCTCGACTGAATCCACCCGGTCAGCGTGCTTGTCCAACCGGTGTTGGAGCTGGTCTACTTTGGAGGAGAGTGTATCCAGCTTGCTTCCCAGGCCACCTATGCCGGCTTTAAGATCAAGTTGTATTTCCCTGATGTCGAAGTCCTGCGTCACTTCTCTGTCTTGCGGTGGGTCCTGGGTGGGGGGATTGCGATCTACTGTTGGGGGGCCCAGTTTTGGTGGAGGAGCAGCTTTCAAAGGTCAGCTTTCTCTGTGATCTATCGGTTTTCCCCATTCTTGTTGTGGATAGGGCTGGCTGTGTCCCCAGAGGCGTTGTGGCAGACTTTCGGGACTCAAGTCTGTATATAGTACCTCAGTAGGATATTCAGAACCCCAGGGCCACCAGGGCTCCCCGCTATATTTCGTTGCTTGAGTCCGGGGGTGCCGCTCGCTGCCGAGTATTCCTCGCTGTCCCCTCCGACGTGTGCACCGGTGTTGCGCCTCAGGACCCCTTCCGCAGCTCTCCTGATCTTAGGGAACGGGACTCTTGGCCGATGCCGCCTCGAGACTTGTGTTGCTTGCTTGCTTGTCGCACGGGGGAGATCGGGATAATCGGCCTGCTTGCCGTGCGTGTGTATGCAGCTTAGGGGTGCGCAGGATGCTCGTAGCTGGCTCCTGCGGGTCGCGGCCAGTTGCCTCTACATTCTTCCTGGTACCGATATTGGGCCGCTCGCTCTTCTCAGGCCGCACCCGGATGCAGCAGTGACCACGGGGCCCATCCAGCGCTCTCGGAGCGTATCCTGAAGTGGGCGCCGCTCGGATGTTGCAAACGGGAGGCAGGCTCCTCCCAGCCGGCTGCCTTCCCGCGCCCACGGCCCTCCGCGCCCGAGCAGAGGCCGCTTCTTCAGGCCTGCACGAGGAGGGGGGGTCCTTTCCGACATGTGTTCAGAGGTGAAGCGTCAGGTCACAAGCAGATTAAACGCAGAATTGGGTTCGCAAACGCTTCGTCTACATATTGCTGGCATTAGGGCTTCACATCACCATCACGATAGTTGCGATTTATCAGGGTCTCAGGGGAGCTTCACGGAGCTCACAGGGAGGCCGCCATCTTGGTCGGCTCTCTCGCGCCCTCGCGCTCTGCTGCTCTTAAACTAGGTCAGCACTATAAACAAAAAATTTTTTAAAAATGCAATACACCAGGGGAAATCTTCCATGGGCTATTTGTTTTTGCGTGAATGATTTAGAAAGTGTGGGGAGCATGAGGAACTAAACAATCTTAATATTTAAATTGAAAATGTAAAGAGCAATGGTGCTTAATGTGTAGCTGTTGTTCGGTGGGTTTTCTGCAAGTGTACCATCACAGTGTTCTAACTGTAATACATTATCTGTGTTTTGTTGGGGAGTAAAAAAATACATTAAATGTGACATGCAAAGAGGAAGCACAACAATGTTTAATTTGGAATTGCATTAGGGTGGGTATTCTGTAAATGTTCCCTCAAAGTTTTTTTTAACTGTAATACATTACCTGTTTTTTTAATTTAAACATTGGTTCCAGTGGGAGAAAAAAGCCACCATTTTAAAAATGACAGCTTCAACAAATGTCTTGACTTTGGATGTGCCCCATCATGGGGACCGATTCATGAGGTAAACTTGTCCAAATGGGCATTCACCTCACTGGGACAGTACATATGGTGCAGCCTATTGGCTGCAGATTAAAACATAAGCCAGGATGACGTGCAGCGAGAAGTAATGGGATTTGGGTCTGTCAAGGTTATCTGACCATAGGAGTCATGTTCAGCTTGTAACAAAACCTGTTCTTGCCTTTAAAACCAGTTTGCCCACAGGGAAGTGGAGGAATGGGAGGTTCCCCTCTCCACCGAGAAGAAGCTTGTGTCCACGGGACGAGAGCAAGATTGCCATCAAGGGGTTCTTGTGCTCACTCTGCCAGCACTCCAGATTTGAACAAACAAGATGTTAGCCCAAGACGAGGGCCAGCACAGACCATGTGACACTGGTGAAAACCAAAAAGGTGAGTGCTTCACACCCTAGACCCAACTGATGCCTCTTGGTGCAGTCATTCTGACTGCATCAGCATTCACGCGCCCTGAAAGAATCGCCCACTTTGTACCTGGGATCCCCCAGCACCAGGTTGGAATAAATAAGTAAATCAGAGACTGAAGGAAGTCATCTCCTTCATGACCCTCCTGCTTGCTGTTGATTCTGGTTCATGCAGCCTTGACACCATGCTTTTTCACAGGTAAGATAAAAGTACTGGCTGTGTCCCAGATCCGGTCTTCAGTCTGTTAGGTTTCCTGTTTTGCCTCAAGCTCTCTGCACCAGTCACACTTTAGAAAATAAACATCCGGGAAGTCTTCCAAACTATTGGCATCTGTATGGTATAGCAAACGTGTGTAGCATGAAGAAGTAAACCATTTATATATGAAATTAAATTGTAAAGGTCAACGGTGCTTAGTGTGGAAATGTATTAGGGTGGGCATCCTGTAAATGTACTCTCACCGTACTGTAATACATTACCTGTGTTTTAATGTAAGAACTGGTGGTACCGGTGAGAAATAAAACATGCAAGCAAAGCCCCCATTTTAATGAGTCACATACCCGTGAAGTGGGAGAATGGGAGAAAAGACTCCCCCCAATCTCCTCATCTCCTCGCGCCCTTGGCCAAGAGGATCGTGGCCCAGACACCCGCCACGAGATAAATTCGTCTATCTACCAGACGACCAAATACCTTGGTACAAGAACATACGGATGTGCCCACCAGCCTGCCCGCCAGCCTGCCCTACTCAGGCCGACACCTGCGGCATGGATGAACTCGACTAAGCCCTTCAACAATAAGGACCTACATCGTTAGAGATGCCATGACGACCTAGCCAACTGTCAGAACACACGTGCAACTATGCACACTGGACACTCCCACACCAATCCACACGAAGAATATACTCAGTGCTATGACGTAGGTGACGGACACACCCACTGACGCGCATCTTTATTATTTTTCACATAGGTTCTCCGAAATGCAGAAACGCAAGACGCACAAAGCACTCGTTTACATGCTTGCTGACGCTTCTCCCGACGCTTGTATCATGATGAAAATACAACGAAGACATGATACTGCCTATGAAGCAATGTGACACCGCAACTTAAGTGCTGTGCATTACACATCCCCACCTATGCACCAGGCCCAAGTAGGCCGCAAGCAAGAGCCTCCATGAACACTGGGCGAGCAAGAGTACAATTGCTGACCCTGCAGAACGAGCCCAGCGAGAACTGACAGCCAAGGGAGCGATGTTGCAACTCGTATGCTACCAGCCGATGCCAAGGTCACACCTGTAAGCAAAGCCAGGCACGCAGAAGCAAATACAACTTTAAATGTGCAGAATTCTGCCTCAGCCACGGTCTCTCCTCACGTGACCAAGCCAATCCTGACACGGTGCCAGACCCACGAGGGAGAAGTCGCCTGGGTCCCACGTCTGAAACACAGGCTGCAACAATGAAATGACCCAATGGACACCTACAGCAATGGGAATGGTCTGCTCTCAGGCATATGAGCAAATCCGCGCATTGTCTGCACGAACACATAGTTACATATTGTTGCAAATGACAGGTACACTGCGAGCTGGGAACAACGATGTTCCCAGGCTGGGGGGCTCGCGAGTGGACCAATCAGAACATGGGACACTCATCACTGACGCCACTAACATTAGACAATCATTAGGGGTCTTCGTGTAACGATTTTCAAGTATCTAATAGAAGGGACAACCCAAGTATACCACCTGACTGACCCTTAACCACTAACAACGTTCTCTATACGTATGTATACTAACCCTACCACTCGAGGAACCAATCCAGAGTGGCGATAGGTTTTTTGCTAACTTTCCCAGGTGACGCAAGTAGCGCGTCATACTGAGGCAAAAAGGGGCCTGCGAGCCCCACGAATTTCGAGAGTCTGGACGGACGCGTACGATCCTAGACCCATCCCTGCCGTTGTTCAATAAACAGCAGAACCACCTTGCTTCTTGTGTGTGTCTCATACTCATTTTTGGGAAACGCGGGAGGAGTTGGGGCCTCCCAGCCCGGAGGTCCGCGGAAGGCCCAGCCGACCCCGGGAGAAACTCCCCGACAAGTTGGAGGCACTGCTGAGATCTGGTTACGATCTACCTTTTATTTATTTTTTTCCGAGTACTCTCGTTGCGAGGAGGCCCGGCGGCGCGGCCCCCTCTGCCGCTGCCCCCTTTTTTGAGGACTACAGGACCATCGCGGAACTGCGAGAAGACCGGACAGCGCAATCTGGATATTGGCCCTCGGGAGCCGGTTGAGAAGTATCCCGCCCGCGGTTGGCGAGTGTCCAGACGTGGTCCAGACGAGGGGAGGTGGCGAGCCGCTTGGAGGGGTGCACGCAGTCGAGCGGCCCCGCATCTAGAGAACTTGGTGAGTATGCCACACCCAACAAGCAAAGTGAAATTGTGAGGGAGGGGGGAGGAATGGAATAAGGGAGGTGGGAGGTGTTACCAAGGTGTGCGGCTAAGATTTGATAAATTAGTGTTGATGGTGAATTGATTGGTAATTGGACAAATGCAAGGAGCAGTCCGCTACGCTACGAAGAAGAGTGGGCGAAGCACGAAAACATCACGTGCGACCACTCGTAGACACTGATTGGCCTAGGTCGCGACCACCTGTAAGGGTGTGTGGGTGTGTGTGTGTGTGCGGTTTCCTACGAATTGGGGATTATTGTTCAATGAGTAGATGAGGATTCCTATTGATCGAGCAGCGAAACTCGATAGATAGATGGCGTTTTCCTGTTGGCGGTAGCTAACTGGTTGCCTAAATACGGAAGATAATTGGCTGGTTAAGCCCTCCTGTTGAGGGGCGTATCACACGCGAGGTGACGCAGTGTGCGCAGTCTGATTATATTATTGGTTACCTTGTTCCAGGCGTGACAAGAAGACAACTGTGGGGTTAACAGGGATAAATAGCAAAACTTATTTCGAGCATTCTAAAATATGAAAAGCACTTACCGGTAGTTTCGAAAGAGGTCGGTGACGTCACACGTAGGGCTTTCATAGGATACCTCGACCTCGCAGCATTGTTGAAGAGTGGTGGGGAAGTGAATAGTAGTGAGGGGAAGGGGACGGAGGTGAAAGGCAACGTTTAGATCGGGGCAAGGTAGAGAGGGGGACGTGACCGTGCACAGAGAACGCCGGCCACGACGAGTGAGGAAGGAGGAGGAGGGGTGAAGAAAAGTGTATAAGCACGTCACACAGGGCACGCAGCCGCAGGAGGCTACGTGCGCCTTGGCCGTAGGGGGCCGTAACGGTATTAAGTGAGAGAAACAAAGACAGAGAAAAGAATACATACTTGCAAGCGTTATATTTGACTGTTTTCTTTTTTAGCGGACGATCGCAAGTCCCCAAACTACGGGGCCAGGTAAAACATCTGAAATTGTAAAATTTGATAGAGTTTATTATTAGCAAGATAACAACCACTATATCGAGGGGAGCTAACAACACAGTGCTACCATGTCATACGGGATAGGATCGGGAGGGTGGGGAAACACCCTCACTACCCCGCTACAGCATATATGTAAAACACTGTCACCCCATAGGGAGAAACTGATTAAATACAGCATAGAATGGACACAGGGGACGGACAACAAAATGACGACACCCTGGCCGCCTAACGGCAGTTTCGACCCATATGTCCAGCACTCACTACTGACCCATCTACATAACACATACAAGGGGAAGAAGTTGACACACCATGTGGAGGTGTTTAACTTATGGAGGATGTTCCAGGGGTCCCGACCAGGACCGACCGGAATGTTCACTGTGTGGGAAACAAAGGAGGAGAAGAAGGTTAAGGAGGAAGAAGAGAATGGGGAAAAAGAGAGTGAAAACACACAGTGTACGGAAAGAGGATAAGAGGGAGGAGAAAAGCCTAGCAACGTAAATGAAACAGAAATAAAAAAGGAGCAGGCCGACGACATGCCCTTAGCGAAAGTAGTGAAAAAAGAGGAAGGGGGCTTATATCCTATAACGGAACTACGAGAAGTGGTAAGGCAACAATTAAGGGCGGCTGAGGGGTATTCAAACCCAGCATACAGCACACCACCATATACAGCTACAGGTGGCTACAAGGGGGGGAGGTGTCAAGTGCGGTAGAGCTAACTTATACGAAGATGCCCACAAGGGAAGGGAAGACTAGTGAAGAACAAATTGCAGCCATAGGACACGACGAGTGGTTAGCTGTGCAGGTGTTATTAAAATTGCGAGGGACATTAACGGGAGAAGAGAAGGAGGTAGTAAGAAAAATGAATGAGGACGATGAGAGTAAGAGCGAGATAAAAGGGGAAGGGGGGAAAAGGAAGGAAGGGGAGCTGTTACGAGAAGGGGAGGAGATTTTGGAGGAACGATTGGCGGAGTTAAGGAATGAGCAAAACGCCCTGATCAAACAGCTTGAGAGAGAGGAAAGAGAGAGAAGGAGAGAAAGGAAAGAAAGTAAGAATGAGTTAGAAAAATTGAGGGAACGAACTGAAGAACGGAAGAGGGAAGCTGAAAGGGTGAAGGCGGCAGCAGAAAGGGTATCTCGAGCAGCACAGCGCGACAAGAAAAGGGAGGAAGAAGAGAAAGAAAAGGAAATGGAAATATGGAAGAGGAAAATACTATCAGAAACCACAAAGAAATACGAGGAAGGGAGGGTAATAGAAAGCATATTAGAATGGGAAAGAGAGAGATGGGAAAGGAGGAGAGAGGAAGAAAGGATATTAGAAAAAATGAGTAGTGAAGTAATGGAGGAATTAAAAAAGAAAAGAGAGGAAATAGGTGGAGAAATTAGAGAGAAAAAAGAAGGGGAAAGAGGAGATAGAAGAGGGGAGAGTGGGATAAGGAAATATGTACGCAGGGACACAGAAGTAGCAACAACATCAGCACAAAGGGGAGCAATAGGTAAAGAAGAAGTGGGAGGAACGGATTTAATAGATCTAAAAACAGTGACGATTCGAGGGAAAAAGACAGATTGGGGGTTGTCGCTCCTGGATGATTTTTGCAGCGAGGAAGAAGAAGGAATGGGGAGAGAAGGAAGAAACGGGGAAAGGGAAAGCTTAGATAAATTGTGCATCACCCGAACCAACAGGGAATCACCATGGGCTTGCAGAAGGAAGGAAGAACTGGGGGGAAGTGAGGAAGGAGAGCAAGGAATGGCGGGAAGGCAAACACGTGCAGCTACACCCTCATCATCCCGTCCAACATGTCCACCCACACCCGCACCGGCCCCTCACGAACACACACCCTACGCTGGCAGGCTTAGAGATCTCCCTGGACGCAGGCAGGAAGAACGAACACACACGCCCACATCAAATAAAGGAAATAATAAAGGAAGGGGAAGAGATGAAGGGGAAGCAGCTATGAGCGGGGGAAATATAGACACAACAGACGACGTAGACGACACAGAAGAAGAGGAGGGGTATACGGACTCAACACCGCGACACCCGGGGCGTCAGATAGGACACAACCTAATGCCACTTTTGGAGAGAGGAGGGGTTAGACCACAATACGTCCCTTGGAAGCATGCAGACAAGGAAAATATAAAGTGTAGGATCCCATCACTAAGTGGAGGAGCGGGAAATGGATATATGAGATGGAAAAACACACTGCAGGACAGAAACTGGCAGTAGGAGACGTGAAGGGCCTACTAATATCAATATTAGGGGATGCAGCAGATGATATCTGGAAGAGAGCGGGCTTCCCCGGGGTCACAATAACGAACACATCACATGACGGGGCGCCATTTGCAAATTGCAGACATGCATTATGGCAAGCACTAAGGGTACAATACCCAGACACCTCAGACATAGGAGCAATTACATCACGCAAGATGCGTGAGAACGAAGATCCTGTTGATTATATCCAGGAAATTCAGGAGAAGTGGTGTATGGAAACTAGAGAGCAGTGGGACAAGACACTGGCAATATTTTATCATATACTAATACAAGGGCTGCCGGAGGCAGTACAGAAACAATTGAAGAAAGTAGTGGGGATGGAAGCAAAGGCTTGGCCGGAAATACAACTGACGATAGTACACCATTGTAGGACGTGGCAAGAAAAGATGAAACAAAAGGAAGAAGATAGAAAAGCAGAAGAGGCTAAATTAGTGCAGAAAAAACTGACTAAGTACACAATGGAAGGTGCCCTAATAACTACACCTACCACAATGACACCAAACCCCACACAAGTAGTGGCCGCACAAGATCCCTCCCAAATACAATCACCACAAATTATAACACAACAGCTGCCACCACCCCCACCATACACGGCTAACATGGGAGGAGGATACTTGACATCAGGAAGTGGATATTATAATAACAACAGGGGAAGGGGAGGAATGATGAGGGGGAGGGAATATGGCTATCATGCACAACAGCAAGGGGGAGGATTCAGAAGCTTCAACCCCACTGGGCAACCAGTATACCAGGATAATTCAGGAAGTTTCCCATGGCAGACTAGGGAACCACCTGTATGTTGGATTTGTGGAATGTTAGGACACATGTCACGCATATGTAGAATGAGACCCTCCACACCAGCGTGGGGGGAACAAGGACAACAAGGGCCTACAAGGGAACAACAGGGTTACCAACAACAGCAGGGGCTGCAACAGGGCAGCACGCAGCAACAGTTAGTAACACAACAACAGCCACTGACATATTCACTACCGCAACAACAGGTAGCGATATCACAACAACACCAAGTGCAGCAGCCCACTCAAATGCAGGACCATAAGGTAACCTCCACCAATACATAGCTACAACAAACACAACTGGGAAGGGTGACTGTCCTGGGACACAACACTTATACAGGAAGTGGACAATCATTATACCCACAATAGGACAGCCCACAGACGTCCTTGGTGTGTCCCATCCTGTCGGTAACACCTAATAGTGCGGAGGAACCACGCATTGAGGTAACGATAGGTGACAAAAAATTATCATTCCTTGTTGATACTGGGGCAACCCGGTCTTGCATAAGGGAAGGTAAATTTAAGATGTCAGGTGAGGCCATGAACACCCAAGGATTCTCTGGGGCTAGGGGGTTGGTTCCCTTTACTGATAACATCTCCTTATCAATAGGGGATTATGACATGTCCGTCCCGCTCCTGTATTCAAGGGAGTCGCCAGTAAACATACTTGGGAGAGACATAATGAGCAGGCTAAATATGACAATCTCCTTCACGGAGGACGGCATAATTTGTTCCACTCCAGGAATAAACATGCTCACTGCACGGCAAATTATGCAAGCATACTGTGGGCAGACAGTAACTCGGGCTGAGCCAGTAGATGGCGAACTGTTCCAGTATGGAACAGACATGGCATTCGCATGGATGCCAGGAATAGAAGGGAAGATTTGGAGGAGGCCAGCAGCATATTTGTTCAGACCTGAGACACCTGCCAATGAACCGGAAGGGAAGGTGATTTCAGTGAGCATCGAGAGTATTATAGCGACTGCTGATTATATCGCAGTACATGCCCAAGACAGGGAAGGGAGAGCATGGAGGGCAGTGATAGCGCTGGCTGAGGGATGCAGGCTCACTCAGGTGTCCGATGAGGATCTCTTTTCAGAAGACAAGGAAGAGGGTGAAATGGTATTTATGATGAGTGTAGATATATAGCTAAGAGTGACATATAAGCAAGTGGCACAGAAAATTGCCATGGCACTTGAAGCACCCGTATCTACCCCAGTTCCCTTCTACGAGGAAGATATGGCAAAAGTTCCAACATCACTGTGGACCACCAGTCCCTATGACGTGGGCTGCATAAAGAGTATCAGGGGAGTAAGAAGAAAGCTGGAAAAGGGTGCAATACTCCCTAGAGTGAAGCAATACCCACTATCAAAAGAGGCAGATGAGGGCATATACGAAACAATAACGGCCCTAATAAATAACGGCATACTGGTACCATCAGAATCACCATGTAACACGGCCGTGTACCCAGTGCGCAAAGCTAAAGGAGGGTCTTGGCGTTTTATCCAAGACCTCAGGCCCTTGAACAACATTGTGGAAGCAGAATACCCAATAGCAGCAAACCCGGCCACAATATTATGTGGAATTCCAGCAGAGGTCTCACTATTCACAGTGATTGACCTCAAAAATGCCTTTTTCTCAATACCCCTGCATCCAGATTCACAAGACTTGACAAGCTTCACGTACAGAAACACAAAATGGAAACACACCAGGTTACCACAAGGGTACTGCGAGTCGCCATCAATTTTCAACAGAGTAATACAGATGGACTTGGGAAACGTTGAATTGGAAAGTACGGTGCTGCAATATGTTGACGACATAATAATTTGCAGCACAAATGAGAAAAGGTGCAGGGAAGACTCATTGAAAATGCTGACAATATTGGCTGAAAAAGGTTACAAGGTAGACAAGGAAAAGTTACAGTACTGTCAAGAACAGGTATTATACATTGGTCAACTAATACCCCAACACGGAAGAAAGATTGCACCACAAAGAGCACATGCTATATCAAACACGCCACTGCCACAAACAGTGAGGGAGCTGCAGCAGTTCCTGGGATTGTGCAACTACTGTAGAGCATGGGTTTTTGATTACAGCTCATACATAGGACCCCTATTTGAAGCATTGAGAGAAGCAAACAAAGGGGAGAAAAAATTGGGGTGGACAAGGGAAATGAAAGAAGCATTTGACGAATTGAAGAACGCAATATCAACTGCTCCGGTACTGGCCACCCCAGATTATGAACGACAGTTCCATATCTTTTCACATTGCGACTCAGCAGTAATGAAAGCAGTATTGGCTCAGAAAACAAGCATGGGATACAAGCCAATAGCGTTCTACAGCGGTCACTTGGACCCTGTTATGTTAGGTCATTTCCCTTGTGAACAAAGTCTTGCCGCGGCTGCCTTCGCGGTAGAGAAATCATCATCTATTACAATGGGGTGCCCAACCACACTATTCGTGGAGCATGCACTATTTGCAATATTGAACAAGCCTAAGTCCACACTAACCACGCAGAGGGCGTCAGGTTATGAGATCATCTTGTCTAGACCAGAACTATCAATTGTTAGATGTAGTACAGTTAACCCTGCAAGGTTTATAGCGGAAGTTATCGAGGAAGGTGATTATGCTCACGACTGTACGCAGACTACCGAAATGTACTCATGTACTAGAAAAGTTGAAGAGGATGCGCTCAATGGAGGAGAGCTCTTGTTCATTGATGGGTCATCAACAATAGACCAGAGTGATGGGATAAGGAGAACTGGGGCAGCAGTTGTAAAAATGACGGAAGATTTGGTGTGTGTCCCGGTGAAATGTGTACAGTTACCACAGCATTATTCGGCTCAAGCAGCAGAATTGGTTGCACTGATCTTGCGTTGAAGGAAAGCTTTGACAAAAGAGTTACTATATATTCTGATAGCGCATATGTCACGTGAACTGTCCACTCGGGGTTGATAAAATGGCAGAGTAAAGGGTTTAGGAGAGCTGACGGCACCCCAGTGCAACATGCTCTCTTGTTAGCTGAATTAATTGAAGTAATAAATAATCCCCAAGAAATAGCTTTAGTGAAATGTCCCGCACACACTAATGGAGAAGATCATATATAAAAAGGGAATGAAACAGCAGACGCACATGCCAAACATGCGGCGTATTTTGGTGAAATATGGAACCCCCCAGAGTCAGAGAGAGGGAGAGGGAGGGGGATAGCTAAACAGATGTTGATGAAAGAAGGGTACACCCATCTCCCAGCCACACAGATAATGGAGTTACAGGCGGCCGCACCAATGGCAGAAAAGGAACTATGGGTAAAATGAGGATGTACAATGTCGCCAACTGACGCACTGTGGCGTCAGGGTAACACTGGAAAGATGGTCATGCCGTTGGAACTATTGAACACCGCCCTGGCCCAGCTCCATCACCCAGCTCATTCAGGAAAGGAAGTTATTGCAGCACGAATTAGGGAAGACTGGTTCTGCCCCGAGTTAAATTCTCACGTAACAAATTTTATCAGCAATTGTCTTACATGCCAACAGTTTACGGACGGTCACACGCTGCAAGTGATAAAAGGTACTATACCCCGGCCAGAGGGACCCTTCCTGCACATTCATATTGATTACGTTGATATGATCAATGTATGTCAAGGAAATAGGTATATGATTGTAGTGGTATGCCCATTCTCCAGGTGGATTGAGGCAGGACCCTCCTCACATGCAGATGCGTTCAGAGCAGCTAAATTTCTAGTGAGGGAGGTTTTCCCCAGGTGGGGTGTGTGTGAAGTACTGCGGTCAGATAACGGCCCACACTTCGCTAATGAAATGTTTCAGCACATCACGTCTTTGCTGGGCATTAAGCATAAATTTGCGTGTGCATATCACCCGCAGGCCAACGGTGAATGTGAACGCCTGAACGGCCTATTGAAAGAAGAAATAGCAAAGATACAGCAAACAACAAAGAAGAGCTGGTTGTGATGTCTTCCGCTAGCTCAATTTGAGCTAAGGAATAGGCCAGGGTCTGACCACCACCTCACTCCTCACGAGGTGGTGACAGGACGTCAAATGCGCCTTCCTTTAACGCCTACATCAAGAGCTTTCACAGATTATGAAAACACTGCAACTGTTCTTGGTGATGAAATGTACCAATATGTGTCTTCTTTGATTACTAGTGTAGCGTTTGTATCTCAACAACTCGAGCGCACGCGGGGCGGGTCTAAGAGTTATCAACAAGAAGACGCCGACAAAGAATTGGAAAAGGAAGGACTCAGCAAAATTGCTAAAGGTGACCACGTGCTACTCCGCAACTTCAATAGAAAGTGGAACAGCCCACGCTTTACTGGTCCTCATTTGGTAGAGGAGGTAGCTACGAGAGCGGTAAAGTTGCAGGATAAGCGTGCTTGGAATCACTTACACGACGTGAAGATCTACAAACTTCAGACCAGCCCTAGCGTTACCGACAGGGCCATTGGAAGAACGACGACAGCATCGCCTACAGAGAAGGAGACGTCGACCACAGCTGACGACATTAGTGTCACTACACCCGATCACCCCCCAGAGTCCCCAGAGACAAGTACTGAAATAGACACTGGACACTTGCCCACAGCCCATCCCATGGTCACAAGATTGAAAAGTAAACAGACTTCTGCAAATTGAGCCCCAAAACCCCTGCCCGCTAAGGTCACCCCCAATTGAAGGACATTGTTTTGTGCACACACACATGTAAACACTTGTATGTTTTCTCTTTTTCTTCTCTCGCACATGCAGGTACCGTGTGTAATTGTATTGTCAAAGAAAATAAGTAACTAACAGCGTACATTGCCCAGGAGTAGATGCTACCCACGGACGATAACTACCCTGAAGCCCTATCATATCACACCAATTTGTATATCATATAAGAAGGCCAAAGTACCTAAAAAGAAGGAGGGTACGCGTCTATTACACCGCATTTGTTTTGGCCATAGAACAATCATTTCCCCATCTTCACCAGCACTTACCTGCTCTAAGAAATAGATCACTTAGGTTGGCGTGGGAACAGCTCTTCGCCTGGGCATTGAACGACTACTTGATAGGGAGGGCTTGATAACAACAACTAACCATAATAACAAGCGTATTGAGAATTTTCAGGCGGGCAACTTTAACGTCGCAAGAATAAGCTGCCGGACTGCAGCAAGGTAAGAGCAAATGCTGGTGAGACTAGCTTTTTTAATATAAATGATAGGAGTGTTGGTCCTCACTGGTCTATTGGCTGCCTCTGTATGGCAGAAAAGTTATGCTATCAATACTATGGCTGCACCCAAACCTAACATACCCCCTCAACAGGTGTTACGTCAGGTGGTACTAGCAACTCTCCGCATAAGGGAAGTAGAGTTAAACGCAGCACATACTCAGATGATAAGGGTATTGATAATTACATAACAGATTCAGCACACGTCTCGAACAAGATGTGGTACCAGCACATGACCCAAATAGGTAAGCAGACAACAGAAGACAGCTGTTATGTTTGCTCATTGATCCCATACGCCATGAGCGCTTCTCGAACATTCGTCGCCACAGAAATAGAAGAAAAGACGGCACGATGTATAGTATATCTGGCACTATTCCAAAGGAGAGGGCGATTTCAAGGAACGGTGATGAGAATGGAGTGGAAAACGCGAGACACATATCCGTACGAAAACAATTTCCTCAAGTCATATTTGAGTTACCACAAGAGCAGTTTTCATGCTGAAGGGTTCAGATACATGACAAGTGGCCCTGAAAAGGGAGAAACGAAGAAAGTAACACTACAATACCTACCATGTGATTGGTACGCCACTGAAGTTCCTGGTACACAAGGCTGTTGGGAAAGGCCACTGGTAACAATAACAGGGAAGGTATACATGAACAATGAATGGGACATAGGAGTGGTCGGTAGCAACATGGTATCAAGAGAAAATATTACCACCATAAAGGAACACAATGACAGATGTTGGACAACATGGGGCAAGTACGTACCCATGCTGACATGGATGGAGAAGGATGAAGACCCAATGAGCATACTACCGCTTCTTGTGCATGAGGGAACAACTATGTAGAAAGGCGGAGGTGGAATTTAGAAGCAGCAGATGGGGCAAAAGGGTACATCAACTCACCTCCCTAGGTTTTCATCCGGATCATGGGGTTCGCAGTGCCCCTGAACCTCAGCTAGCAACCTGTTTTTTGTATCCAGACTGCTTGTTGGAAGAGCATGAGAAACACCTTGATCTCTCTCTTGTCCTCTTTATCCCCTGGACTGGGTATTATGCAAGCTCCTTGGTGAATAAGGGCACCAGAGGAACAACTACAATCCCTTCAGAACCCTAAGTGGCAACATGTGGATTTAGGAACCAGAACAGGTGAGTAGCATAGGACTCCTATGGACAAAAGACTTTAATGGACCAACATCCGCTCAGCTCTACCTTCATATTTGGGAGTGTTAAGTTGTAATCTGCAGCCAGTGTACCATGTGTAATGTTCCCAGAGGAGGGACAGCCCATTTGCACTTGATGTAAGGTTCTCGTGATGGGACACATACAAAGATAAGCCATTTCAGTGAATAGGTCAGTCAGGTGTCGGGGAGTTTCTCCCGGGGTCGGCTGGGCCACCTGCGGACCTCCCGGCAGGGAGGCCCCAACTCCTCCCGCGTATCCCAAAAATGAGTATGAGGCACACACAAGAAGCAAGGTGGTTCTGTTGTTTATTGAACAACGGCAGGGATGGGTCTAGGATCGTACGCCTCTGTCCTGACTCTCGAAATTCGTGGGGCTCGCAGGCCCCTTTTTGCTTCAGTATGACGCGCTACTTGCGTCACCTGGGAAAGTTAGCAAAAAACCTATCACCACTCTGGATTGGTTCCTCGAGTGGTAGGGTTAGTATAGCATACGTATAGAGGAGATTGTTAGTGGTTAAGGGTCAGTCAGGTGGTATACTTGGGTTGTCCCTTCTATTAGATACATGAAAATTGTTACACGAAGACCCCTGATGATTGGTTAATGTTAGTGGCGTCAGTGATGAGTGCCCCATGTTCTGATTGGTCCACTCGCGAGCCCCCCAGCCTGGGACCATTGTTGTTCCCAGCTTGCGGTGTACCTGTCATTTGCAACAATATGTAACTATGTGTTTATGCAGACAATGCGTGGATTAGCTCATATGCTTGAGAGCAGACTATTCCCACCGCTGTAGGTGTCCATTGGGTCATTTCATTGTTGCAGCCTGTGTCTCAAACGTGGGACCCAGGCGACTTCTCTCTCCTGGGGCTGGCACCCTGTCAGGTTCGGCTTGGTCACGTGAGGAGAGAGCGTGATTGAGGCAGAATTCTGCACATTTAATGTTGTATTTTCCACTGTGTGTCTGGCTTAGTTTGCAGGTGTGACCTTGGCTTCGGCTTGTGGCATGCGAGTTGCAACATTGCCCCCTTGGCTGTCAGTTCTCGCTGGGCTCATTCTGCAGGGTCAGCAATTGTACTCTTGCTCGTTCAATGTTCGTGGAGGCTCTTACTTGCGGCCTACTCGAGCCTGGTGCATAGGTGGGGATATTCAATGTACGGCACTTTAAGTTACGGTATCATATTGCTTCATATCCAGTATCATGTCTTCGTTGCATTTCTCATCACAATGCATGGGTTAGGAGAAGCGTCAGCAAGCATTTTAGATGAGTTTTTTGTGCGTCTTGCGTTTCTGCATTTTGAAAAACCTATGTGAAAAATAATAAAGATGTGCGTCAGTGGGTGTGTCCGTCACCTACGTCATTGCACTGAATATGTTCTTCGTGTGGATTGGTGTGGGAGTGTCCAGTGTGAATGGTTGCACGGGTGTTCTGACCGTTGGCTAGGTCGTCATGGCATCTCTAACGATGTGTTTATTTACCGTTGAATGGTTCAGTCGAGTTCATCCATGCCGCAGGTGTCGGCTTGAGCAGGGCAAGCTGGTGGGCAGGCTGGTGGGCACATCCGTATGTTCCTGTACCAGGGTATTTGGTCGTCTGGTAAATAGGCAAATTCCTCTCATGGCGGGTGTCTGGGCCTCGATCCTCTAGGCCAGGGGCACGAGGGAATTGGGGGGAGTCTTTTGTCCCATTCTCCCACTTCAAAGGGCAAACAGCATTAGGAGAATATGAAAGGAAATGTAGACCTTGGGTTGCTTACCACATCTTTACTGTTCTCTCTAACCAGCTGTCTTCTCTCTCCTGCTGGGGCTGGTAGTGTAACCAAATACATTTAAAGGAGGTTGACTCGTTACACCAATGCATTTCATCATAAAGGGCTCAAAGTTTATGACATAATTTGCCAGCAACCAATCAGCAGGTCCAGTGACCCCACACACCATTATTAAAACTGCATATACGAGGGGGAAGATGACAAGTAATGTTATCTTCCCACTCTTCGTGGGGGGCCTCTGGCAAGTGGAGCTAGATGGAGTTGGCCACTCTGCTCAAGTTGGATGAACTCTCTCCCCTGTATCTTCTAATTCTTTGGTTCCTTTTTCTTTCTGCATCCAATTCAAGATGGAACAAATGACAACCTCCGGAGAATGCTGACAACACCAAGATGATCTATTATGACACCCTGACTCTACCCCATTCAGCCAGCATCCAACCCGGGTCACCCCTCTTAACACCTGCACTCAAAGCTAAAAACTTCTGCATTATCCAGGGTGACCAGGTCTCCTTCATCACCCAAACTAAACTCACATCCCAACAGAACAATTTCCAATTTCCAAAAAATCAAGTTGACCCAAACCCTTGTGATGCCTCTGCTAGATTCCTCCAACACAAGGCCCTCAACAAGTGCCTCTCACATCACACCACTGTGCATCATATACAAAATCATTTTATCACCAGGCCACTGCTAACCTGCCAGTTGCACAAAATCAAGCAATTTGGGGGTGAGAACATTTGAAATGCTTTATCACTGGACCTTTGACTGAAACCCTCCTTTCCCAGATATAAAATTAACCTTCAAGCCTGCCTCTTCACCCAAGTCTTTAACAATGAATGGACCTTTCCTTACCCCTTTTGAATTGGCAATCATCCCACTCCTTGTGTCGACACTGTGCCAATGTATCCAAAGGACTTCAGCCATTGAAGTAACTTGCCATACTCCTTCAATTGCAAATACCTAACAACAATGGAATGTTATCTGCCCATTGTGAGCTTGATGCTGTCAGATTCTAAGCAATCTCCTAAGTCCCTTTGTGTAGTTACCCACATTCTGTGCCAATAACATTAGCAGCACATTAGCAGAGCTAGAATTCCATCTAACTATTCAGGTACGCACCTTTCTGGCTTTTTGTTGTTCCATTCTTTTAAATATGAATGCACATGTCTTGCAATGTGAATATGCAATTGTTTGTTCGGTCATGCTTCATTTCGGCAAATGACATAAAAGCCCACACATACAATACACAATACAGGAAAATGTAAACATTAGCAATGACAGCAAATACATTTAATGAAACAAAGTTGGCATGTGTAACTAGGCAAGAATCCAAGTGTGGCATGAGAAGTGTTCCAAGGTTCTGCTGCATGAGTATACAATAATCAAAATAAAATCTGTCAGAGTGCAAAAGAGCAGAAAGTGTTTTCAGTACATCAGAGCATGCCGCTAGGGTGGTCTGGCATTTCAGTAGAGCACGGAGGCATAATTTACAATATTGTCCTTATAAAGTGCATACACAGTTTTACATGCGTTCAGTGCGAAAAAAAAGCCTCCTTCTCACTGTTGTCCTTATAAAGTGCATGGGTGCTTGTAGGTACATTCAATAAAAATAGAAAAAGAAAACCAATTCAGTGATTGGATGCAATGCATGGGACATCAAGTAAAGCGAGATCAGCAATGAATATTGATCGAGCTAATTATTCACTGTCCTACATTTTCAGTGGTTTCCGGCCATATTAAAAGCAGGAAACATAGCTTGTGTGTGCACTGTCAATTCTGCAATGCTCTCGATAGCACCCTTTAAGTCAGATGACATGATTAGATTTTCTCCTCATTGCCCTCATTAAAAACCATTGCATTGCAAAGGTTGCAAGTCTATCCTTCACTGCGAGACAGAGAACCATAGTCTTGGTGACAGTGGCAACCCTTCAGATCCTAAAGAGAGGCTTCAAGGAACCTCTTCTCTGGGCTCCATAGTCTGGGCAAAAGAGAAGAAAAGGAGTCCTTTCCTCAATTACATCAGGTCAGAAAGGTCATGTGTAATAATTTGGTGGTTCCATTTGTTCCTCACAGCTGCCAGAGGGAAAATGTCCACGCCAGCCATGATGAACAAAGATCTCATTTATCTTGGGTACATTGAGTCTAGGTAATCTTCATAGCCCACAGTCTGTTTTAGCAACCAGTACATTGAGAATTGGCTGGGGCACGCCAGCACTAGTCAGATTTCATAATTTCTCGATAGTCTCAGGGCATCAGTAATATAGGTCTTGGAACCACTACTAATGGTATCAGGGTTATCAAGTCCAAGAGTCTGGAATGCCTTTCTGAGGGTCCAAAACCACGGTAAACAAGCAGTTCCTTCCTGTGACAAGACATCCCTCGTGGCCTGCCTATACTTGAATAGTTCTACACTGGTCCAGAGTCTTGTCCAATAAAACAGTTGCTTAGCCCTAAAAGCTATTCCAAAGAGCTACATGTCGTGTTGAATAGTGACAGATATGATGGATGCAGAGGTGGTTAAGCCCAAAAGGTTCTTCAGGAACTTATTCTCTGTCACAGACAAGAGTGCACAGTTGGTCCCGCCCCAGAGCTCCAAGCAATAGAGGGCTGCCTGTCATCCCTGGGCTTAATAGATCTTGTGGGCAACCCTTGCAAGTGTCAGATTAAGCTTGCCCAATTGCTCCTTCCAGGTGAGGTTTTCTTATTTGTATGCCTAGATAGTCATAGGCAGCAACCTGCTCAATTGACCATCTGCTGGGATAAGCTGAATTCTGTGATTTGGTTTTGCCCTACTCCCTCTCAGGACCATGGACATAGCCTTCTGAAGCAGTTCCTCTGGCAAAAACCAGCAAAAATATCAAGCTGGCACTGCAGTACCATTGGCGTTAGTGAGAGCAGGACCGCATCTTCAGGGTACATGAGAATCGGAATCTTATCACCTTCAAGTAAGGGTGCATCAGTCAGGACATTCAGCAAGCCATTAATCACCCCATTCATGAACACACAAAATAGCAAGGGGACCAGCATGCAGCACTGCCGAACCCCCATTTCTATTTTCATTGTGCCTGACAGGGCACCATCGATCCCCCAGTGGATTTTAGCACCAATCCCTACATGTAGTGACTTGATAAGTGTGGGATTTACTGACCCACTAGGCTCTGCCCTGCGACATCACTGTGTGCTGGTGGCATCAGAACCAGCAAAATGGCCGCAAAAAGCCCTATGCGCACTAAACCTATGAAAATTGCGCTGTGAAACCAGAAAAGATGGCTGCCAATCTACTTTGCCTGTGTCAGTGGTGGAACAGGAGACCACACTGTGAGACCTGTCACTGGGCTGCCCACAGAGTGAAAATGGAAACTACATGAAAGGCAGTGCTTTATTGCAAGGAAACCCAGAAGTGCGCTGACATTCTTTTTTCCTTGGTTGCTGAAATTACAAAATAATGGTTCAACCATAAGAAAATATCCAACATCCTTGCTGGGTGTTACCTGTCACCTTATTTAAGGAATCCGCATGAGCACACAATGTCAGGAAAAGCAGAATCTATCACCAGAATATCTACATTTTTTTACATTTTTTATTTCATTTAGGTTATACAAACCTTTTGAAAAGATTTACGATCCCTCCATACACACAAACCATCCTCACTGCTGTCCAACATCAACTCCACAAACTGGTCATAATCACTGATTCAGATTATGTACGGAACGGGTTCGTGGAGCACCTGGTAAACTGGAAAACCAGAGGCATGTTATGTGCTAATAACAAACCATTGAAACATGGGAAATTAATCCAAAATATTGATGATCTGGTCACCTCGAATGGGGTGACCATCTACTGGAAAAAGATCAACGGTTATTCTAAAGTAGAGGGACAAGACAAAACTGGAAATTACCTAGCTGATCAGCTGGCCAAAACCGGAGCCATCCAAGGGGATATACTTGAGATCGAGTCCCTGTTGGGGGAAATCCAGGTCACTGCTATCACTAGGTCCCAGACAAATGCTCACAATGAACTCTCAACTGCACAATGGAGTAAGGGGACCCCAGATGATGATTTGATTACGGCTCAAAAAGGGGATCCAATAATTGGTAAGTTTTAGCAACACATTGAGGACCCTGAGAACTTTCCCCTGATGGATAACAATTACATAGGGAAAGAGGACCTCAGAGTGTTGATGAAATGTCCAAAAATGTTCCGAATCCAAAATGGTTTGTTGGTAAGGAGATCCCTAGCTGGCCATGATCAGTGGGTGGTCCCTACCTCATTCCGAAGACTGATGTTAAGTCACGCCCATGATGCGGCCACTGCCGGTCATCAGGGGTTTCACACAACACGTGAAATCTTAAGAGAGGATGCATTCTGGCCACACATGGGGCAGGACCTCGACCAATACTTGAAGGGGTGTCTTGTGTGTGCATAATTTCAGCCAACATCCCTCACACACCGTGCGCCTCTCCAAAAGAGAGGGATGACACTGCCTTGGTCAGATTTACAAGTCGATTTTATGGGCCCGTGATTCGCTCCTGTAGGGGGAACAAGTACATGCTGACCGTGACATGCTTGTTTACTAAATGGGTGGAATGTCTCCCGGCCCCATATTGCAAGGCAGAAACAGCAGCTGTCCTGATGATCAACCACATCTTCTCGCATTTTGGACTACCCCAAAGGATCGAGTCAGACCGAGGTAGCCACTTCACTAGCGAAGTAATGACAAAGATGTGGGAGATACTTGGGGTCAAAAGGAAGCTACACATTGCTTACCAGAAAGCCTCTAGTGGTGCAGTGGAGAGATACAACAAGACAATGGTGAGCATATTAAAAAAGTTTGTGGCGAATTCTGGGCCAAGTTGGGATATCTGACTACCTGTTGTCCTGATGGCCATCATATCTACCCATTCATCTGTAACAGAAATGTCACAGTTTGAGCTGATGACTGGACGCAGGATGGTGCTTCCCCAGCATCTGCTCTACAGAACCCAAGAGCAGACATTGATCAATGCCTCCACAACTGATGAGTATGTTGAAAATCTGAGAAAACACCTTCAACATCCTTTTGCCTATGCTCAGCGAAATCTAGAAAGATCTGCAGACAGCATGAAGACCCACTATGACCTAAAGACTACTAGAAAAGAATACCATGTAGGAGTCCAGGTCTACTTATACAATTTCCAAAGGAACCAGGCCAAACAGTGCAAATGTTTGCCTAGCTGGAGGGGTCCTTTTGAAATTGTAGACAAAATCTCACCAGTCGCCTACAAAATCCGTATCCCCAAAGGCAGTTTGGCAGAGGGGGAAGATAAGTGGGTCATATCAACCAAATGAAGTGTTGCAATCCTAGGCACACTCTGCAGCAACTAGAGGATTCTTCCAGAACATCAGAGGGGGTCACTCCAGCTCCCTAGAATTCCAACTATAAAAAACTATTCCATCTGTATAATCAATAAATTGCAAACAGAAAAATAATTGTCCTTATATGTCAAAATGTATGTATGTGCCCCACTACATGAATAGTGGTGGGGAAATGTCTACAAATATGCTTTGCTTTGTCATCCTAGAATTGGAAACCATGGAGAATAAAACTAAGGAGGACCACCCAGGGACCGGAAGGAAAGATCCAAGGGGCCCAGGGTATCGCTCCATACTCTCATCAGGAATCGGCGAGGAGAACCGGTCGATCCACCACTGATGGGACAAGCAGAGGAATTTTGCCATTTGGACCAAAAAGAAAAGAAACTGATCATCCCAATCTCGCGACTTCCCCTTGACGGGCGGTCAAAAGCCAAATCGCGAGGGGGGGCTTGTGGGATGTACTGATCCACTAGGCTCTGCCCTGCGACATCACTGTGTGCTGGTGGCACCAGAACCTTCAAAATGGCTGCAAAAAGCCCTATGCACTCTAAAACCTATGAAAATTGTGCTGTGAAACCGGAAAAGATGGCTGCCAATCTACTTTGCCTGTGTCAGTGGTGGAAAAGGAGACCGCACTGCTGAAACCTGTCACTTGGCTGCCCACAGAGTGAAAATGGAAACAACATGAAAGGCAGTGCTTTATTGCAAGGAAACCCAGAAGTTCTCTGAAATCCTTTTTTCCTTGGTTGCTGAAATTACAAAATAATCGTTCAAACTTCACAACATATCTAACATCCTTGCTGGGTGTTACCTGTCACCTTATTTAAGGAATCCACTTGAGCACACAATGTCAGGAAAAGCAGAATCTATCACCAGAATATCTGCATTAAAAAGTGTGCTTGTCTGTAAAAATCTGTGAAATATGGGCGCAGTACCACCGGCTGCCTGTATGACAGCTGTTGTTTAATTGTATTAGAAGCTTAAACTTGTGGAGTTAAAATCAAATGGTTGGAATTAAGTGACTTGCCATCAAAAGTAATATAGGTTGCAACTATTTAATCTCTATGTTTTAAAAGACTGGAATTAGAGCTCTGTTTGCCTGTTTTAAAATTATAAGTTTATTTTAATCAAAGTAAATTTAAACAAAGTGATTTTTAAAGTAACCTGATGCAAGCCAAAGAACTACAACGCGAATTCCACAGCTTGCCCAACAAAAGGCACCTCCCTTCTGCTCTCTGGCCCAGAAACTCACATTCAGGTGTTAATGAAGAGGGGAGGGGATTTGGACTGCTGCTCTTGGGAGACACAAAGGACTTCCTTGATTGAAAAGATATGCAGATGCAAGTGTCAACAGAAGCCCCTGCCAGAGGGAAGAGGCGTGGATTGCTCCTGAGCCACCAGAAACTTTGGGGGCAGGAACAGACAGTTTTGTTTATTCTTAAAGCACAGAAAAATATATTTTTGAAAAAGACTGATAAAGGACTGTGTGAATTTGTAAAAATTGTAAAATTACAGTATTGTTAATATGAAAATGTTTGGTCACGTTTTAAAAGTACTCAGAACTCTGTGCTATTTTCAAGGACCTGACTGAAGACATTGTGGTTTTGTAGCAATCGTAGCAATGCCAGAAACATGAAACTCCATATGATTATGCCCAGATATCATGCGCACATATGTGTAAAATTGTGGATAAATCAGACATTGGTTATCAGACCAAAAGTGCAAAAAATTGCCAAATCTAGATCCAAGCTCTCACCGCGACGGGGCTTGGATGAATACTTGCTCCACAAAATCTGTGATATAAATATGCTATTCCTATCAAGTTTGTAAAATTGTAATATGCATTATAGGAAAAGTAGATTTCATGTGCAAAGACAAAGGGGAGGTATCCCTGGATCATAAAACACATTGTAATGATGACACTCTGTTTTCTTCTCAAATCAAGGGAGAGGAAAGACCCTAACCAATAGAATACCTAGGGGTATGCCTAGTAGAATTTGGCATACCCACCCCTTTAGGAAATACATAAATAGAGACATTTTAGGACCTAAAAAGACACACACATTCACCGACCAACCGATTGCTGGCAGAGAACTTTGCAAGAGAAATCCATATTCCAGACTCCAGAACTTTGAAAGCAGAAAGGCCCATTTCCAAAGCTGAACCCTTCTCCGCTTGGCCTTTAAAAATCCAGAAACCAGATTTTACCCCAGACCTCTAAGGGGAACAAAAGAACAGCCGGGCTGTGCTGTGCTGCTTTCTTGCTAAGAATTATTGCCAGAATCCAAAGATCCAACTCCGTAGAGCCGTGCTGTGAACCAGAACCCGTCAGATCCAGTCCAGTCCCACTGTGTGGTGTCCAGAGTGCCTTGGTGATTGCAGAACCAGAGCACCTTGAGTCCAGTCCGGTGTGCTCGCTGGCTTCCTGTCCAGAAAGTATCCCTGACCAGATCCCGTACGGGTCCATTCAACACATTGGTAGTGAGTATCCATAGCACAGGATTGTCACTAACATATGTATTATCTATAAGTAATCCTATCCAAAGCCATTCTCTTATATCCAGAACTATATTGCTAGAATATTTTGTCTTGCCTGAACTCTTTCTCTTACCCTATAGACCTTTGTAATAGTAGTGTTAAAATCATCTTTGCGCTGATATATTTTCTGAGGAAAGGCGAGCGTCTTGGCACGCCAAACCATCCAGTGATATACTGGGCTGGTGGCTGCACTGTCGTGTAGTTTGCATCTTCATAGTCTCCCCTAGTGTAAAGAAACCTTGTTTGTTAATTTTAAAAAGCGCATTCTTGTTTTGCTATTTTGGCTCTTTCTGAAAAACGACCGCCACAAAAACCCTCATAACTTCTTTCACCGTTCATGCTAGAAACAAAATTTAAGTGTCTAATTGAAGCTAACATCCTCAGCTTTCCAACGAACTCAAAACCACATCCCAACCTTATAGTTTTTCCGCAATCGCGCTTACCGTACGCAGAAAAGTTTGCCGCAAATTTTTCGTTTGGTTCAAATCTCTCAAGTGTGAAATAGCTGTTCATTGCACCCAACCTCAGAATTAAGTTTTCAACTTGCTAGTTACTCAATAATCATTGCTAGAGTTTATCTGATACCATACATAGCGGCTCCCACTAGTATTGAAACCATTTTAATGAATTAAATCCATTTCCAGTGTTTTTACCATTCATGCAAAGCCAAATTTAAACCATTTTTGACAAGTTTGCAATCATTCCTGTTTCTCTCTCTGTGTTTGCTGGGGGAAATTGCGAATGATCCTATTTTGTTGAATTATGTATCCCTGAAACCTGTTTTCTCTCCTTCCATCTTTTTATATTGCAAATTGGGGGGATTGAGTAGTGTGCAGGGGGAAAGAGTAATCACATTGCATTTTGATTGAACCCACACCAAAGTATTATTCTATGCTGCATTATTTTTCCTATCATTACTCCGTGTGATTTCAGAGATTTATTGTGACATCACCCCATTGGTGATCATTGTATAACCATTAAAATAGTGATATATATATATATATATATACATATATATATATATTGTGGAATACATCAAATACATATTTTTAACTTTGCAAAACAGCCTGCTTCCTGGTTAAGTGTGACCGGGGGGATTCAAAGAGAGGGGCTTGATATAAGGGTACATCATTCAGAAATAAAAGAACTTATAGCTATAAATAAATAATTAAGGTTTTTAATTGTGCATCCCACGCTAGGCATTGACTTAGGTGAAGTGCCGGGTTGAAATCACTTACATAACATTCAACAATTGCTCTGGAATGCCTAATTCCACCTAAGTAGCCAAGAGTCATGCTCTTGGGACAGTGTCAATAGCCATTTTAAGTCAATAAAGATGGCATTAACAGGCATTTTCCTTAAAAGAATGTACTTATCACAAATGAAGCATAACCTTAGGCACTGGTTTGTCGTGCTGGCTCCATTTTGGAAGTCCACCTGCAGATGACTTACAACACTACCATCCTTTACCCATGCCTCAAAATGTTTCAGGATGGCCCTGGCGAACAACTTCCATCGTATCAAGAAGATAGGGCTATAGTTGGCGGAGCTGTTCCTATCTCCCGTCTTGAAAGTGGGTACTATAGCTACCTGACTCCTGGACTCTGGCACCCTATTCAGGGTCAGTGCCGCATTAAAAAGCCTTGTGAGGTGCGGGACACAAACCAGGAGTTTGTCAGTGAAGATATTCAACTGCACCATATATAGCCCTGGGGCTTTACCCTTTTTTTGTCTGTCAAGGAAAAGCCTGTCTTCCTCCAAGATTTAGAAATCATGCAATTGCCCTACGGCCAGGGTATTATTATTCCCATCATCAAATGCGCTGTTTCCTTATATAGGTCCTGACAATGTTTGATCCATAAAGCTTCCAGGATGGGTCACTGCAGGCAATTGGACCCATTTTGCGGCCACCACCCATGATCTCCCAGAACCTGGAAATGTTCCCAGTATGTATTGCCTGGAACAAACAATCCCATAAATCCTCCCGGTATTGTTGTTTTGTTGCCTTTGTAACCTAAGCATATTTTTCCCTTGCCTTTTGTAGTGCCATTACCCCATCAGTGGCTATGACTTTGGCCTGCTTCACAGGAGTGCCTTTTGCCCGACGGCAATCACCATCGTACCAATGGTTTTTACCAATAATTTGGTGCTTAATCATCAGATTCCTTGTCTTGAAAAAGAATCTCCCAGAGTCTTCATCAAGTCAGCACAGGCCTCCATAATAACAACATTTTGTGTTTCTTGCAGACCAAAGGATGTCAGTAGTAGCTTGCACGGCTTGTAGAGTGAAACATTTTCTAGCCAGTTGATCTCGCGGGATCTTATCATTGCAGCCCCTGATACCAGCATATATCACCAGACTTGTCATTTCCTCTGAGTTCTTATACTTCCTCCTTGGTTTTGGAGCCACCAACTCTCCAATGCCCCAGAGTCCACCCTCTTCTTCTAGGATATCAGTTATAATCTCTAGCAACTCATATTGCAAATTAAAGTCGCCCATAACAATAATCATCAAAGTTTTTCCATATTTAAGTCTCCACTCATCAACTCGTTCACGTAAGTGCATGAAGAGGTGTGTTCCTCCTTGAGCTGACTCAGGGATATATATTAATTAATAGTATAGTTAATAGTGTAGTTGTACCACCAGGGCAGCTCATATGGAGTTCCAGAAAGTCTTTTGGGCCAGATTCAATGACCTGGATGTCTCTAAATGCAAATGTACTGATCCAAAATAACAAACCCCCTCTAGGTCTTCCACGCTTTCCATGGACTGCCAGAAACGATAATGATGCATATCCCTGCATGTTTGGTGCTTCCAGCACCCTGGTTTCCTGGAAGCCAATGATTGCATGGTTGCTTATAAAGAAAACCCAGGCCTTAGCATCTAATTTGCTATTTAGGCCAAATTTGTTCCAAGATAGTAGCTGCACTTCCACACTCGGCAGCATCTAGCCCCAGATCCTTCATCTAAGATTAATTCAGGGTGAGCCTCGACAGATTATAAATTGTCAGCCGAGATGGGGTGCACACCCCATCAGTCAATCTCTCCCAGTATTGAGTCATTCGCTCCCCTGGCATTGATGATTCTCCCATCCTGTAGTTGCTCCACTACCATGTTTGGAGGGACACGCCCTTGTGGGGGGAACTAATTTGTTAGGTCTGGTAGAGACTGAAATGGGGCCAAAGGTAGGTGAAGGGGGTTTCTAGAACTTGTCTCCTAGTTGAGAATGAGGGGAGATCTGGGCAACCTTTCCCACTAGTAGGGGATTTGATCTCCCACTAGCCCTTATACCCCAAGGCCTCTCTCTCCCTTTACTGGGAAACATAACCTCATCCCTCATTGGGCATAGAAAAGTGACTGCTATTTCAAATGGCCATGTTGGGAGCGCTTTTTGCTCCATAGGCCTTCCAACAGTGTATTCAATGCCACATGAACTTCGATATATTCCCTATCGGAGGAGCGTAGGAACAAGTAACAGGCTACAATATCCTCTCAGATGAATGAATAACACCCCTTCTTAGCTC
The DNA here is from genome assembly GCF_040938575.1 of Ambystoma mexicanum. NCBI lineage: Eukaryota > Metazoa > Chordata > Amphibia > Caudata > Ambystomatidae > Ambystoma > Ambystoma mexicanum. Next base: position 218,634,544 of record NC_090936.1, on the reverse strand, counting down.
TAAGCTAGTGAATCACTTTATTTGTTAGGCTATCCTTTGGTTGTCCATACCTAGTTGCCAGTTTATGCACATTAGACAAATAAAAACATGAGTTTTAAACACTAGGTCTATAATTTCTAGTGTTAGTGGACAAATGGTTAGCAGGTCCAGCCAAAGTACTAGCGGATATGGATGGTCTTGCACGAGGGCACCTCCCTGTTTATTACCAATACTTTCCATGGAGTCCTCTATAGTGCTAATTCTTTGCAATGGAATCAGTTGTGTTATCGAAAGGAGTGTTTAAATTAGTCATCTGTGAATCAAGCAGGGACCTCTTAACCTCCCTCAGTTTTTCTATGGCAGATTTTCAATTGTTCAATTTAGTAAGCAAGGCTGTATGATCATCCTGTAGTTTCTTAATCACAGAACCCAGGCGAGCGCAGCTCGAAAAGTCAGTCTCCTGCGACTTCCTACATCCAAGTAGCCTATGATCATCATTCGCTATTAGGCTTATTGCCGGTTGCTGGTATTGGGCCCTTTGCTTCACTCTGGTTATAGAAAGGGGGCAGAGCGGGATGCTTTAGACCAAGTTAAACTGTCCTGTGCCAGTTTTTTCTTCTCCATGGGGGAGGCATGAGCTATAGGGGCAAAGGCACTTGGAGCAGAGGTAGCCCTTGCTACCAGAGGACCAGACTGTGAGCCCAGCTGTATGAGTGCACCATAATCCACAATGACACAGGTATTACATGGTTGCCTGCATTCACTTTCCTTATCCGCAATCTTCCTGCATGAGGAGGATTTGACATTAGCACTCTCATTAGAGCTGGCCGATCGGACCAGCACACGTTCAATGTCATATACAAAAGAGGCTATTTCATCAATCATAGCATTTTCTTCCGCAATGTGTACAGTTGAGACGGCCAGTCTATTCCCAAGTTTTGCATTAGGCGTGGATTTAGTTGCCTTACATTTTGTCAGAGTGTCTAATAAAAAAAGGCAACTCACTGGGGAGCTTCCTCCTCTAGTTACACCGTATGCACCAATGTGCAAATGAAGTTAAAAGCCTGAATACCAGCACCGTTCATTCCGTGACCACCACAGTTGTAATGAGGCCCAAAGCTATTGCTTGGAACAGGAAAAAAAGCAAACAGTACAATTCAATTTTCTAAAAGTGTAAAAGATAATCATAATCAATCTTAAGCAGTCTCTCCTTACCCTAATTACCTCTGGGAATGCGCAACAGCTCACAGGGCACCCATAGTCTGACTTACAGTCCCAGAGGTAACAGTGTATCACAAGAACACAAGAACTCTGGTAATCCAACAGTGAATAATGCAATCACCACTCCAATCTGCTTTTCCAAAAGAATCTCTGTGGGACATGCACAACTAAGAGCCTTCTGTGGTGTGGACAGCAGTACATTTCGCTAGCTGCCGGTAAAGATGGTCTGAAACAGGTAGGGTGGGGGGCAGAGGTCTTCCCTTGGCATATTCTCTTTGTGGTCATGTTTTGCACATGAGCAGCCAACAGCCAAAACTAGCATACCTGCAGCAGAGAGAGTTGCAAGCTAAGTCAATGGCTTCCAAGAACACAGACGCCCCTGTTGAGCTGTAAGGTGGTGCAAATCCACTGCTCCGTGCCCATATCTGCCTCCCGTCCCCCGAAAGAAGTCTCTGCCAGAGGAGCAGTCCATCGATCAGTCATCCAGAGAGTTCAAATAGTCAACCGGGGTCAGCTGCTGTCCCTGCGGGACCCACGCAAACAGTGGGAACAGCCCGCTTTGCTGGAGTAGCGTTTGTAACAGCAGCAGGTGTGGACCAGGTCTGTCCTTCTTGTCAGGGTACACCAATTCTGGAGAAAGACTGCAGGACTGCAAGGAAGACAGCGTGAACAGCCCACTTTTTGTGGACCCACCTTGCTGCCAACTTTGCAACTGTCTAATTTAATGCTCTTTCCTTCTCTGACCTTTTCCCTATCTCCCTTTCCCTGAGTGCCGCAAAGGCACTTGCTGTGTTGTTCATGCTATAGAAAACCAATAAATAAAACAAATAAGAGATACAAATAATCTTGCATACCTTTCCAAATAATTAAAGGTTGTTTGTCTTTGTAAAGAATCCCAGGCTGCCCATGAATCAAGCAGTGCCAGCTCTAGATTTTAAACGCAGTATTTTTGTATTAACTTTCTTTCGCCTCACCTAGCCCTCAGTATCAGTAAGCACACACTTAGTGCCTCATTACGAGGAAGGCGGTAGTGCGTTACCGGGGCCGTTAACCCCCTACCGCCTCATTATGAGGTCCGCTCACGGGAACCGCTAAGGACGCCTGGTTTTACCAGATGTCCTTAGCCGGTCCCGCGAGCGGTCCAGCATGCTAACAATGGGATCCGCATTCCCAGTGATCCCTTTGGGGGCTCAAATGGCAATGGGGATGGACCGGGTCCGGGATGCCTGAATGGGGAAATACCGGGCCCTCCAAGGTCGGAATGGCCCAGTATTTCCCCATTCAGGGAACCCAGACCAGCTAACCGGAATGGGGGTAGCCATGCCGCAAAAATCAGCATGGATACCTCCTACCTCGTAATGAGGCCCTTACAGTTTTAGTGGCCTGCAACCATTGGGGATGAGGCATCATGGAAGTAGGAACTGTGTATGTGTGAATAACCAAAACCCTGGCGATTCTTGTCATCAGTAGAACAACCAGCTAGCCCTCCACACAACCTCTCCCCGCCCAAAATAATCATTGACAAAGCCAACAGCTGTAGCTAATGAACAGGCCTTCTAGAGGACTTTGTCAGGCTGAGACATAGTATTCCCAGGTACTCAGATCAGCGATTCATACCAGATATCATGGAGAACCATTAACTCTTATGTGTTGAGATGATATGCTCTGGTGGATTGCATCATTTTGCATGTATGTCCATTAGATCTATGTCATTATCATCAAACTCAGGGTAATTAGATCATTTCCAGATGTTATGATCTAAAGCATAGTTTCTTACACCATTGTTGTTGAAATTGCCTTCAAACCTCTGTATTGCGTGTTGCCTTAGAACTCACCAGTAACATTACAAAAGTATTCCAAAAAGGAGTGTACACTAGGCAAGAAGTAACGCAATTTATTCTGGGGCCAGGCACAGCTGGGAAAGCAAAATTCATACAGACGGCCGAACAGTACTGCATGAAAGACGCTGTTGAAAACACTGCTAAGACAAAGGTTTTTATAACCATACTAACTTATTAGCATCAAAGCATATTGCAACATTGAGATAGTCCTCCACATGGAGCTGATTGGTAGAGCTATGTCATTTCCTTATGAAAAGGCAAACATTGTCCCACCGTGGTTGGGTCATGCAAATCTCACCACACCACCCTCAATCACCTCTGTGACATCACAGTCCAACCCACAATACCCACATCAATAGGGCCAAAACATTGAGACATTTGAGATGACCAGCGGATCTTTATTCATCTGCTGCCTGTCATCTCCATACATTTCTCACGAGGATATAGTCAATTGAGATAATGGAGGAGCCTTGAACCATTGACAAATTACCTTTTTAATGTTGCATCTTAAGAACTCTTCTAACCCTTTCTCAGGCTCACATGTGCCAAGGGTCAGTTTGAAACCGCCATGGGACACTTTGAAAGCGTGAGTAGACCAGTTTCCTAAATGTATTTGCCGAATTATAAAATGATTGTGTGCTCACTGCCTCTCTTCAGAAACCATGAGCTTAGCTCCCTGACCTTGAAAGTATCAAGAGCTATTCATTTCTCACTGTATGATCCTGGGAATGTGCAATCTGGAATTTGCCATCAGCCTCTGCTACTACAAAGCACGTTAGTAAAATGTGAATTTGTTTCTAATGAAAAGCGTGCTCTGAGGCCTGTTTACAGTGCATCGTTCTAATGTTAAGCCACATATACGTACCTGTAACCCTTCTTTATCATCTATATATTATTTGCTTGAAACACAATTATTTGGGCATTCTCCAGCATAGAACTGTGTGGCTATCAATGAAGCCCCCTTCCATCTTGGGCTAATCCTGTAGTTGATAAGTTTGCACCTTTTTACTGAGCTGATCTTGCATTTTTACCACATTATTACCCCCCTTTTATTTAGCCATCAAAAATGAACTCTTTTCCTTCTCCCAGTCCGTACTCTGCTGCTCTCTTTTTAGGGATCTATACTCTTTTAATCTGTGCTTGCACCTCTATCTTCTTCCCTGTCTTCCAATGATCGCTCTATCATTACAGACCCCTGCCCATCCTTATCGCATGAATTCCAATAGGCTTCATAGTTCCCTATATCTCCTGGCGGTATTGTAACCCAGTTCACTTCATCATCAACCTTTTCACCCTTGTCTAGTTAATGGGCTTATTTTTTATCATTCACCCCAACAACATTCAGGGGCAACATACATTTTCCTCTCCTTTTGTTAGTATAGAGTTTCAAAATAGTTTTGCCAATGCAGAAGGTGACGAGCATGAGGACCAGCGTGGGGACAGTCACTTGAAATGCTCCTAAAAGACAAGCAGGCACCCATGTAAAAAGGGTGCCCGCCAATTGTTCGATTGCAATTCATTAGCTTTGTTTATCATCTTCTCATGTAGTGTCTGTATTTCATTGATCGCTGCACTCAATGTTCAATGTAATGCTTCTCCATCGGGCAATATGGTACAACACAAGGCTTCTCCCTATCTTGGCACAAACTCATTCCTTTATGGCAGTGAGAAGGTCCAACACGTACCTATTCTGGAGCGCTAATAAATGTAGCACCCTCAGCTCTTCCTTTTTAGCGTTTAGGCCCTTCGCTGTTGAATTGGCTCGTTGCAGTACTGGTGAGTTGTAGCTACTTTTAATTAGCTGCAGTTTTCACACCTGTGAGCAATAAAGACATGACAACAGTGGTTGCCTTTGAAAACAGTCAACACTCAGCAGGAATTGCTGCCAAATATGTTGCACTCTTCTCGGACCAATAGTTATTTGCTCTTCTTTTTCTGATTAGCACTGCTCACATTGTTTGCTCCCTGTCTTGCTGCACCACTTTTTTCTTTCAGCACTCCTTTAATGAAAGCCCCATGTTGTTGTTGCACTCCAATCCGGAGGAAGCTGAGCATAGGCCTTCGATCCACATGCCCATACCAGATCCATGATGACAGATGTCTCCCGTGTCAGTGCTGCACTCCTCATCACCTTAGCACAGCCAGTATTAGTTCCCAAATGGATGACCCACTGGACCTGAAAGACAGAGCGAATTGTGTAAAGTTCTTTATGTGCACTGGTTGATGAGTTTCACCTATTCAAGTCAATGCATGTACATACTTCCTTCAAACTGCCTTGCAGCTAAGGTTTACTTTGGACACCATGTTTTGTTCAAATCCCACCTAACCATCAGCACGACATTGCATTATTCCCTCTCCCATTGGCCAAGATACCACACTGCCCCTCTTCTTCTCATTAATGTTCTTGTGTGACATCAGATACTACATACCTTTTTATCTACACACTGCAGTCATTTGTGTTCACTAATCATTAGCTCCCTCCTTTCTGTTATATATTCTACTATCATCTTTTTGGTTTCTATTTTTTGGGCCATCCTGTCAAGTTGCACGTAATTATCTGTGTAAACCTCTTCTCCTTCATACAACCACTGGACAGAACCCTTTTTCCTTGAAATAGACCCTTAGTTTTGCAGATGGAAAGGTGCATTAGGCATTCTGTTTCCTCACATGATACAGCCCGGGGCAGGAAAAGCTTGGGTGCCCCTATTACATGTGGGATGAGTGATCAGATGTAACATGTGCTGTTCGCCCTTTCTCTTTCCACATGTAACATTTAATCATACCAGATGTTCCTGGATGTTATCTACTGTCCCCTTCTAGTGTCATGATGGAATTCCTCTTCATTTAACACATTTCTTTTTGCTCTGTCCACACTAATATTTGAATGTATAAAACCCATGTCTTTAAAAGAAAACATAATAATATGTATGTAAACCTATACAAATACATGTTAATACTTCCAGACAACAGGATAGAATTGTTTTGCCGTCTGTTTACGATAACATTGTCCTGAAAAACACCATCTTCTTCTTCCCTTGCTGGTGTTCTATAAAACCTTATTGCTTAAAAAAGGGTTATTGAAAATACTTCCCATCACTTTGTGCTGCACCCCTCTTCTCCCGGGAGGTGGTTCTCTTGTCTCTGTGCACGTCAGTGAGGTGGAACCATCCTTGACGACCTTCAACTTTGACAGCGGTTGCTGTTGAGTATGTTACTGTGTGCAGGCTAGTAAAACTTTCTTCTTTCCACTTTCTGACGTGGTTTCATACAAACACTTTGTCTCCAGGATAGAGAAGTGCTGCTTGTGGAAATTTCCTTGCATTCCCGCCACTGTTTATTTCATCTGCTTGCTCTGTCCGTATTCTTGGGTATGTCTGTTGGGATATACAGGCAAGCAATCTTGTAATTTCTGTCAGATACATATGGAACTCCTCCCCCAGAATGTTAGAATAAGAGTGAGCATCATACCTTTGGCAGAGAGATAGGCACATGAATTCTCTGACCAGTAACACCATGAAGATTGAGGTGATGATCTCCTCCAGGCGTTTTGCAAAGCAAATAGAGCAAGAGGTAAGCAGTACAACCATGTCTTACCAAGTGACAGTGATAGCTTAGCCAAGCGCTCTTTTGGTAGCCCATTCATTCTCTCAGCCATACCGTTGGCCTGTGGATGGTAAATGGTACATAGTGTGTGCCATATTCCTAGATGGGCATTGATATCCCCAATCAAATAATTTGCAAAGTTCTGAACATTGTCAGAGAAAATTTGGTCACGGATCCCCCACCATGGGAATACCTCCCTCACCAAGAAAATAGCTGCAGAACCGGCATCATTACAGGCACAGGGACCAGCCTCAAGCCAACATAAAAAAACAGACATACCACAGTAAGCAAACATATGTGAGTTACATATATCTTGTATGTTGACAATATCAGGAGTGTTCCTCTAACCACTTTTGAAGTGTGACCAAATAAAAATGCTTGACGTGTCATGCAATTGCTCACAAATTCAGACACATATTCACGTAGATTTGACACAAACCAATCCTCATGTATGCTTTCAGCCACATGCTCCTTCGATACGTGGGCAGGGTAGTGAAGTTGTTCCAGAGCAAACGTTCAACAATTTTCTTGGCATTTCCACTTGCCGGTGCTGTCTTGCCACCAAATCAAATCGATTGGAGACAGAAAGCACTTCATTTTCTTCCAAAGCTTGTTTTCATCATTTAGTACTTCTCCCTGTAATTCTATTATCTGCACTACAGGCATTGCATTAAAGCCTTCTGGCAGTGCATTTTGTTATTTAGGTGTTTAGATCAATGCAATAAGTGGTGTTTTCTCCTCACTAGGGCACGCACATGTATTTCTTCTGACACATATTCTGCTTCTTTTTCTGCTCTGTCTGCTCTTTCATTACCTAATGAGATAACATTGTGTCCCCCAGTATGGGCTTTGCACTTGATTATGGCCAATTCTACTAGGAGAAGTAGCATTTCCAATAATGTATTCAAAATTGCTGCATGTTGTACCTGTGAGCAATCACCTCTCATGAATCCTCTCCTTTCCACCCTTGCTAGTCCTGAATGAACTGTAGATGTTGCATTTGCAGAATCTGCAAATATATTTACCACTTGTCCTTCTGACATGTTTAGAGCCTGAATTAATGCCACCAATTCTGTCGCTTGTGCAGAGTAGTGTGCTGCAGTCCTGTTTGGGAGAACACTGTGAATTTCCCTTCCTAATGTATTCCATTTTTGTGTCCTACTACTGCTGAACCAGAATGTCTCTGTCCTGAATATGGGTTGATACTTGAAGACCCATCAATCTAAATAATGTCTCTCCCTCAATTAGTTCTTCTTTTACCAGTGGATTCCCTTCATTCCTGTCCATGCATGCCACCCAATCATGTATATAATCTCTTTCCTCTATTGGTTCTGCAATGAATTCTGCTGGGGTTACCGGTCCTGCATCTTACAATTTATATCACAGGCTTTGTCAATTAATTTTATAACCTGATGCACTCTGAGTTGTCAACGTTGATTTACACCTTTGTTGTACTGCAAACATTGCATGTTCCACGTGCAAATACACCGACAGCCAGTCCCTGCTCACAAGGAAAGTGTCCCTGCATCACTGCATCTTGAGACCCACTATAACATGCATGTGGCTTATGTCCCTGTCCCTTCTTTCGTTTTAGTATGGCTCTCATGGCTTTACTGTCTGAGTAAGGAAACAAATGAAACTTCTCTTTGTAATTGGGTGTGGCCAATGAAGATGCATGAGCCAGCTAATTTTTGAGCTCGTCAACATTTTCATTAATCTCAGCTGTCCATTTTATGTTGCTTTTGCTTTTGTGAGATTCCTTAAGTGCCTGGAGGAGTGGCCTTGTGTATGTGGAGTAATCAGTAATGAAAGACCCATGCTCTGCAGTAATTGCATAGACCCAGGAACTGTTGCATTTGGTCTGGGTGTTTATGTATTGCTTCAAACCTTTCTGGTGTTATTCTTCTCCCATCTGCTTATATAATCTGCCCTAAGTAAACCACCTCTGTTTGACAATACTGAAATGTTTCTTTGGTCACTTTATACCCCTTCCCAGCCAGCAATGTTAGTAGTGTCACCAAATACTCCCTGCACTCATCTTCTGCCGTGATAGACACCAAAAGGTAATCAACATATTTTATCACTGTACTTGCTGCTTGCAAATTGCTCAAATCCATTTGTATCTCGCTGTTGAATATGCTGAGTCCTTCAAAGCACCCTATTGGACATTCTTGTATGTTCGAATCTAGTCCCATGATACATGAATGTGGTCAGTTACCTGGAGTCTGGATGCAGGGCAATGGGGAAGAAAGCATTCTTCAAATCCACTACTGTGAAGTAACATGCCTCTCTTGGAATGTTGCAGAAAATTGTCGCACGATTTGGAACTGGTGGAAATTCTGCTACAATGATGTGGTTAAGAGGGCAGAGATCCTGTATGAATCTCCATGCCCCACCCTTTGATTTTTTTTTATTGGATAAATCACTGTATTACATGTTGATGTAGATTCCTGTATGATACCTTGCTGCCATAAGACATGCAGTGTCTCATGGCACTCACAAGAAGCAGACAAAATTTCACAAGAAGCAGACAAAGGCCTACATTAGACACTGGATGTCACTGCATGCTAAAGGAAAGAACACTGCTGCCAAGGGTGAAGCAATCTTCACCCTTGGCAGCAGTGCTCCTCTTTCCTTTATCTTAATATGCACTGCTCCGGCCCCTTCAGCATTCCTACATCATGAGGTTCTTTCATCCATAAATACTCTAGAACTTTTCTAAATCCTCCTTCATGTATTTTGTCTCCTTTTTCACCAATTGTGTCAGCTGGGGCACTGCTCTTTTCTTTATCTGTACTGGACAGGATATGCTCAACTGGAACACTGTCTCCCCCTCCTCTTCATCTTTTGTAGCAAACAACTATGTGTCTATTACTCCTGTCAGAGTTAGTGTGGGATCCATCCACAGTATTGATAGCCACTCCATGTCATCGTCATCTGTAGCACACAGTATAAACATATCTTGTTTCACTACTACCTCATCTAGGTATAGCAGTGTGTGTGTGTTCCTGGTCTGATTGCTGAGGGCCACGGTGTACTGAATACAAACTCATTTGGCAGTCAAAAACCTTTCCCTGTATCCCTGGGACCCATCCCAGCAGTACTTGCTCTCCATGTAGGAACATCTGTGTGTGTGTGGGGATATCCCTCTCAGTGTGCTGTGTTCATAGTATGCTTGTATCAGTACTGCCACTTTAGCTGGGTACATGCCAGGTATAGTGCACACCATCCCTTTCTCCGAAAATGAAATGATGGTGTTCAATTTGCTTAACAAATCTCTTCCTTCCTAATATGTTAATAGATGTGTCTTTTGAATAAAATAATGGGGCTCCAATGTGTTGCATCACTCAGTGGTAAATCTTTTGTTAGAGCACCGCTTGGATTGTCCCCAAAAAGCCTTGTGTGTCCAATTTCCTGTTGGATAATGCGACCCCCCTTTTTTTTATACAGCATCTAGTTGCTGCAGTATCTATCAGAACGGAAAAGTCTCTCCGTCCTATTTGAACTGTTACCTCGGGTTCCTCTTTGAGGTCTCCAGTTACTGCTAGGACTGGACACTTACAGTTCCCATGTGCACCCCTATTGGGAAAATGTGTTGAGTGAGGTTGTAAATGGATTTCCGCCCACCATTGTGACCCCAGTGTAATGGGGCACCTCATTGTGTACCAATATTGTCACCTTCTCTTGTGAGTGGGTCTGTGCTAGTTCTTGCAGTATGTTTACTGTACCCTCTGTTCCAGGTATCATTCCCCCCTGTGTTGGTACAACCTGTGTCTGTATAGGTTGCAATTGCATCTGTTGCTGTGGTATCATTTGCATCTCCTGAGGTTGTTTGGATGTCTGCATATATGGCTACTATTGAGGCACTCTCCTTGCTGTCCTGTTTGCTGAATGAGTGGGCATGTTCAGGCATAGTGACCAAAATTGCAGCAAACAAAACACTGTCCTCCAAACTGGAGCCCCATACCCCCATATCCAAATCCCCGTCCCCTTGGATAATATCCTCTCCCTGTTTGATATTGCCCCATGTATGTATTTACCCCTCTGAAATGTATAAATCCAGGCAGCTGTTGCAACAGTTGTGCCCCCCCATTGACGGTTATATGCTGCTTGTGTATATCCCTCTTGCTGTGCTACAGCTGCTATTGGAAGCCCCTCTGTTGGTTGGGTGGTTGGAACGCTAACTGTCCCCTTCCATGCTTATTTTGGCCACTTATTTTGCACTAATTTGTATTCCACTTTTATTGCATTCTCTCCAGTCTCCTTGTCTTTTTCCTGCTTTCTTTTGCAATAATGTTCTATTGTCACCTGTATCTCAAGCAATCCTTTTGCTCCTATCCATACTACTTTTCTGGAGAACACTGTACATCTGCGGGGAGCCCGCTTACTAGAATGTGATAGAATAAAGGTATATTATTGTTGCATAGCTGTTTATTCTCTTGTGTCCACATCTCTTGTATTGTTCGTATGTATTCTGCAGGGATCTCATCTGGTGTAATTTTACGTGCTAATATTGATTCCATATATGTTGTATCTGGATACAACTCTCTCAGAGCTTTCCACATGTGTGCTCATTAATTTTTGTAAGGTGCCCCGTCATGTATGTTAGTGCTTAATTTTACCCCAGCATATCTTGCTTGCTGCCAAATCTTGTCACTTCGCCCCTCTTCCAAGACTAGCCAATAAACTCTTGATGTCCCCTATGGCCAGTAGGATCCCTGCTGTCTCCTTTTTCAATACATATATCCACGTGCTGGCCCCTGCCATTAGTGAAGGTAAACTGTAGACCACATCATCGCTATCCATTGTTTGCCAGGGTACATAATGTACTTCCCCTTTTGCCTTCTGTAGAAGGGGCAACTGAGTTTGTGCTCCATCCTTAACCCCCCGTCATGGTATTTTGTCACTGACATTCTTGCTTTCCTGTTTCAAAGCCTATTTTCTCAGTTTGCTCCTCTGTTTCTTCTTCTTCCCATTCTTTCCTGCTCCTTCTGCTGCCCATACTTGTTAGATCACAAGGGCCGAAGCACCATCCCTACTGTCATTGTCACTGCTGTCCTACCAGCCCGATGCAGTATTATCTCCTTCTGTTATATCTCGCTTGTCCTCTTCCATTTCCTGTAGCCAGTTATCCATTTTAAATTGTCTACATCCTGTCATCCATCCCTGCTCGTCCTCTCCCTTTTCCTGTTCCTTCCTTTTTTTCCCAATCTCCCTCTCCACTATCTTTTCTGCTTCTCTAAACATTGAGTCCAGTTGCTGTTGTGTGCTTTCCTTAATGTCAGCTACATATTTTGTATTCCCTTTTTTTCTTATACTTCGAATGAGGTTCTGGCTTTGACCTATTTTCCTTTGTCTTCTCCTCATCTGGAGATGCCTGCCTAGGATTTGTGTATCCTGCAGCTTGCTTTAACAATGGAACTGTACAATCAGGATGGGGTGGAGCGCTAGCTTTCTCCTCTTCCCCTTCTTCCCTCTTTTCTTTTGCTCCAATTTAGTCTCTTTGTAAAGTTTACAGAGATCCAAGATGTCCTGTCACAGTTTCAGCTTTGCACCTTTATATATTGCTAACAGATATGAATGCATACTGTCGATTATATCCTTTTGAACTTTTCTCTTCCCGGGCCATTCCTGATAACAATTTCCCACTGTGTCATTCATCCACTGGAAGTGATACTTTACTATTTTATCACTATATTGGGGCAATTGTTTGCACATATGATCAAGGGGTGAGTCCATGACATTATTACACCTGTTTCCCAATTTATTAGAGTACTCTTTACTTATATATCCAAATTTGTTTACCCCCTTACTCACCCACACCCACTTATTCACTCTTATGCTTACTGTTTAACTAATTCACCCTATTTTGTTCACACTGGTCTTCTACTCAGGCCCTGTCCTTTCAAACTGCTTACACACAATGGCCCTCTCCATGTGCCCGTCCGGTTAATTTCAGTTAATACACAAATGGCCCTCTCCACAGGCCCACCACCTTAAAAATGATGCCCTATGTCAGTGTGCCTGGGGTTCGGTTGCTCCTCCCTCCGTTCAACCGTGCCCCCTATACATGCTGCACAGCTCCTCCAATATTTACATATTAGATCAAATCTGTCCCTTTTGCAATTTCCACAGCCACAATAAACATAAAACACAATAACTTTGCTTTATCACAGCAAACTACTAGTGTTTCAACAAAATACCAATACATAGGCCCTTTCTCTTTCTCTTCACGGCTCCAATACTTCTTAACCTGTAAATAAAGAATGATGCAACTAGACCAATTGCCTGAACTACGTGTAATTCTCTAACAGGGTCTGCCACTTACTACGCAACCCTCTGCTCTAACACAGATGTGCCACCTCCCACTCATTCCCTATCAGGTAAGTGGACCTAAAATCTACAACTAGTATGGCCAATCGCCCTCCAACTCTTGATGGTGTGTCCTAACGCACTAACGTGAACATGAAACACTTGTGTATAGGCACGTTATAAATGCCATATCATATCATATCATTATACACCATAAAAATAATCCATCATCCAGTTTGTTCATGCATGGGTACAATCACGTATCCTTCTCTGGAGAGTCTGGAGTCCTCTTGACCCTGGAGTCTTCCTTTAAAGGCCTGGACTCCCTTCTGAGTGCAGGGAACATTTTGACCAGGCAGACCTTAGCAAACTCAGCATGAAGTAGAGCTCTTAGGACTGGTCTGCAAATGCTATCCTGCACTCCTCCGGGAACACGGCTGGAATTCCCACATCTGATTGGGAAAGCCAATTCCCCATAATGGCCACCAATATTTATTGCGGGTTGCCTCAGAACTCACCAATAAAATTACAAAAGTAATCCAAAAAGAAGTGTACACCAGGCAAGAAGGAACACAATGTATTTTGGGCCCTGCGCAGCTGGGAAAGCAAAATTCACACAGATGGCGGAACAGTGCTGAATGAAAGAAGCTGTCGAAATACGCCCCTACGACAAATGTTATTATAACCATACAAAATAATTAGCATCAATGCATATAGCAACATTGAGATAATCCTCCATGTGAAGTCGATTGTTAGAGCTGTGTCATTCCCTTACAGAAAGGCATACATTACCCTGCTGTGTTTGTGTCCTGCAAATCTCACCACAGCACCCTCAAACACCCCTGTGACGTCACAGTCCAACCCACAATTCCCACATCAATAGTGCTAAAACATTGAGACATTTGGGATGACCAGCGGATCTTTATTCTTCTGCCGCCAGTCATCTCCATCTGTTTCTCATGAGACAATAGTCGATCATAACACTGGAGGAGCCTTGAACCACTCACAAATTACCATCTTAATATTGCATCTTAAGAACTCTTCAAACTCTTTCTCAGGCTCACATGTTCCAAGGGGCAATTTGAAACCGATATGAGACACTTGAAACTACCAGTAGACCAGTTTCCTACATTATTTGGGTGATTTATAAAATGATTGTGTGCCCACTACCTTTCTTCGGCACCCATGATCTTAGCTCCCTGACCTCAAAAGTATCAAGAGACATGGTGAGTATCATTACTCACCATGTCCTGGGAACGTGTAATTTGCAATTTTCCATCAGCTTCTGCTGCTACTAAGCAAGTTAGTAAACTGTGAATTTGTTTCTAATGAAAACCATACTCTGAGGCCTGTTTACAGTGCCACGGTCTAATGTTAAGCCACGTATACTTACTCTATATATTATTTGCTTGAAACACAATTTAGGGCATTCTCCAGCCTTGTGCATAAAACTGCGTGGCTATAAAAAAAAACCACTCCCATCTTAGTGGGCTAATCCCATAGCTGGTAAATTTGCGGTTTTTTACCGCGCTGAACTTGCATTTTTACCACACCTTCTTGTACTCACGCTGCTGTCATCCAATGCCCACGGATGCACACCCTTGTAAATGATAAGCCCAGTTAGCAGAGGGCAGTTGCTAATGATTATCATTAATTAACAGGTTTTTATTGATCGTGTATTTGTGCAAACAGTGAATATCCATAAGCAAGGGGGGATATGCCAAGACGTGGATCCCTTCCCTGCAGTGCATGTGAATAAAATTACAACTGACTGATGATGACCAACAAAGACAAAACATACATGGTATATTGATTATATTGTATTCCCATGCAGATCCCTACCTTAGCCGGTCAGGGTAGACTGATCCCATTCATGACAGGATCACAATTGATTTGCATATGCCTGGTCCATTCTATATTTCCTCAAATAGACTCAAAATTAAATGGAAGCTCACAAGATCAATTTCCAGGAGTACTTGTTAATTCAAGGCTTTCCATTCTTCACATTTTGGTGTTCATAGTCAGTCTTCAAAAGCATTGATGGGGCCATATATAAGCATCTTTCCAGCTGTGCTTAGGGAATCAAATTGCACCTCACTGAGGAGGTCCACAAAGGTAGAAACCTACATGGAATTACTTGTGTTCTAGATTTTCATTCACTACCTTTCAGTGTTGTAATATTTTCCTGCCGTAGCGGCACAGTCCGTTTTGATCCCAGCAATGCATGATTTAGATAATAAACACTGCAAAATAGAAATAAGAAACCAACCAAATACTTTAAAAGTAAACATAAAAACGAATGAAAAATGTATTCAGTAAAATAACATAAATTAATTTAAACTTTTAAAGGTCCCACAGTAATATATGCATCAGTATTTTAAAAAGGGCGTAATATATGTGAAACTGTTGAGGAGAAATGTAATTAACCAGCTTAACGTCCATCAAACCACTAACTGAACAGTAAACAGGAACTGAAATATTGGAACATAAGCAGAGAAGTTTAAAATTAAAGGAGTCATGGGTGTTATGAATTATACTTTCTATGTTCATCTATGTGACAGGATGTCGTTAAAGATGTATTTCTGAAAGGAATTTTCAGATTTTGCCACAAGATTTGCTGATCAGTTCTTTTTTCACCCAGTTTTAAAATCTAAAAGAAGCATGTCACCCATTACTGTTGAATTTTGCTAGTGCCTTGATTTGCCCTCAGGGTGCATGATATCTAATACTTGTAGGTGACATAAATGCACAGTTGGAAGTGTTAGTTAAACCTTCCTAACCAACGGATCTTTCATTGTTAAGTGTAATATTTCTGTTTCAAGCTGTTTTCTGAGTCACTTTGACTAACCCCATCACCCATTTCTGTGAAACAAAAACCACCGAGAGTGGACTTGAAACTTTATTTTTTGATGCTATTGAGTTTTTTAATATTTCTTTTATGATAAAAACATTTGTTTTTGTGCTTTAAACCAGTGAGCACGGTAAAGTAGTATGAATAGAGTGTGACTGAGTGAGAATGATGATGATAGCTCGCTGGTCAGAGTCACAAAAAACATATGTGTCTCCCACAGGTGTCATTTTTTCTAGATTAGTATCCAAGTAGGGGGAGACACTAGTCCGGGCCCCACCTTTTTGAGGGCCACCAAACACAGCCATAAATATCATACACGTAAGGCCTACCAACTACATCAATTTTACATAAAGCAAAACAATTTTACAACTATGGAATATGCCAATAGGAATTGTATTTCATCATTTCACAGGTTTTTCCACCTACTTGTATTCAACAAAGAGCAGATTTTTTGAAGCAGGTGCAATGTGCAGAGTAAAAATGTGTTTTACATTGGATCTACTATCACCCCAACAAGTCACACAACCCCCTGCAGGAAGCCACTGATGTACGCATGTGTATTTATGGAGCTAGGATTGCATAACAACCAGAGAATAGCAGTCCCAATTTTCTAAGCACAATGGAAGGGAAACACTCTTTGTTGCTCCAAATGAAGGCACTAAGGAAACCCCTGGTCTAGGCAGAGTTGGCCCACAAGCAACAGCCCCATCATTAGCCACCCATCAGCCTGACCCCCAACCCAACCCAGGTAACCAATAAGCTTGTCTCCAGGCCAATCCTCAGGCCATCGATCAGCTTGGCACCCAACCCTAATAAGTCTGTCAGCCTAGCCCTCAGTCCACATTCAGGTAGCAGCATAGGCACAGGAGGAGGTTAGGAAGAGCTCAAAGGCCCTACTGAAGAAGGGTGTACTAGCCCAGGCTGTCCGGCCAAGACCTCCAGCAAGACCTTACCACCTGCTACCTGGACATGCCACCATTTTCAACCTCCTGGCAGAAATCAAGCACTACATTGGGCACGACCAAGACATGGTTACAACAACTAGTCTCTGTTGAAGCTTCAGACTGCTCCATTTTTGTGCCAAAAGCAGTCTTTATCACACTCTGACCCTTGCACATGGCATCTCCAGAGATTATTTTCCTGCATCTTCTCACAGATGCTGCCCGCCATAATGCGATGCATGCAGTATTACATTGCTTTCCACACAGACCCTGTAGTCCCTACATGATTCCCCAACATGGTTGGGTACCTGGATTACATACACTTTTGGCCCTCATGCAACCCACGGCACAATAATATATCTTCATCAACATATACCTTCAAGGTGCAGATGGTTTGTGATGCTCAACCCATGACTCCATGATATTGGTCCAGATCAACTTATCATGCATCAAACATCCTCCCTGGACCCAGCATGGTCATCCAAGATGCAGTAGTGGCAGATACAAATTGAGCTTTTCAGGCCATTCAGCTATCCTCCCTGGCCCAAGCATAGGCTGCCACAGGGGCCAGTTCAGGAGCATAGCCCATCTCTTCGGCCAATCAAGCATCCTAACTGGTCCCTGCTCCTGGCATCAGCATTCAGCAAATGGCACCTCCAACTACCCTTGCTTGCCCCAGCATTACCACATCCACATTCTCTGTATAGGGAATGGGACCGTGGGAGACAAAGATTTTGGACCAGAAGCTAAAGATATTTGTGGAGGAAGTAAATAAGGAGGCAGCATGACTGGTAGGTCCAGAGTGTCTGTAGATCTTGCCATGTCATTGCAACAAACTGTAGAAGGGCTTCCTGTAAAACACAAATGCCTTTGCAACAATGCTGCACATGGTGGTCCAGTTTCAATGGCTCTGGCAGGACATGAATAGGCACGTCCAGAAGCTGCTCGCCCAACATCATAGGGAGTACCCAGATAGAGGAGGTTGCGCACCACTGCCACCACTAGAACTGCGACCATGGGAGAAGCAGGAACTGTCCATCATGGATGTTAGCATCCTTCAGGGAAGTGGAAGTGTAGAGATGATTGGATCCCAGGGTGAGTCCCCCACATGCATGGGACAGAAAAATAAAAACCTCATACGCAAAATATGTGCGTGAGCAAGACCTTCAATTCCGTCCACAAATGGTCACCTCCCAAGACACTCACCACATCGCTATGACTATCCTAATGGACATGCCTCAAATGTGATTGTGCAGGTAGGGCAGATGCAATGGCATACACCACCTCGCAAGCAAGTGCGGAAAAATAAAATAAGAAAACTCTTTTAGTAAAGGTTTTTAGGCCTTGTGTTGTTTGAAAAGTTGCCATGTTATTATTTAGATTATGGACACAAGTAGAGTTAGCTTTGCCACACCTCAGGGAATTGTTTTTTGTGCACTTCAGGGAGCGTCAAGTTGCTGAATGCACAGACAGTATAGAAATCAATGAAGGGTGGCGTGTACAGCTGAACATGGGATATATTAGAACATTAGTTGTGTTGAGTTTTTGTGTAACACTGACAAAGGATATTGACATTTTGAGACAAGGCTCCACATACCAAGATGAACAATTAATTTGATTTATTGAAAGTTTTCCTTTTCACTTTGGCTTGGAAAACACCAGACCGACAATGTCAGGGAAAAAGGAAGGATAGGATGGTGTTAAATGAAGTTGTGAGAATCGGCTGTTTCAAGGACTCTCTACTGCAAATGCAACAATTATTTTCATTCCAGATGATTACCAGATGAGCACACCGAGCTTTGATCACCAGGTGCATAAGGATTCATGTAGTAACATTGCCGAAGATACAAAGTTAAGCTACATTCACAGAGCCCCCAATGACAAGTTAGTGCCATTGTATCCATGTTGCTCCAGATACAATTTTGAGGTGGGAGTATTTTACTCCCTATTTTTACACTTTGAGAGTAAATGTGATTTCAAGAGAGTATAAATGTGTTTTCTCCTTTGCAAGAGAGTAGAATGTATGTGACATCCAGCCGACAATGTAAAAAACTGTATGGAAACCATTAGCATGTGGCAGGTTTTACGCATTGTGACAGAGTACACCTTTCATTATTTCTCTATCATCTGGCCATGTGATCTCTCCTGTATATATTTAAATGTTGCAAATACAAAAACCTAGCCAATTACATGAATTGAATTGTATTGTGTGTTTTGAGGATCGATAGCAGAATTTTCTTTTGATGTTTAATGAAAGAACTAATTTCTTGTTACTAGCTATTGGTATGCCATTGTATGATATGACAGTGCAGAGAGGCAAGGACTCCATGCGAAATTTTAAACCTAATTTCATAGTCAAATTGTTATTTATACAGCACTTTTGGCAAGGTGCTGTATATAGAACATATTTATCACAATTATCACCAAACCAAAGTTGGACCTCCTTTATCGACCTCAAATGGATGAAAGCCTGAGTTGGCCTTGCCGGGATTCAAACCAGCAATGTACAGATCAAGCACAGATTGCAGCAACGAGTGCTCAACCGGCTAAGCTATCTTATTGGCTAACATCCTTAAGTGGTCAGTAAAATGAGTATCAACTGAGGTATAATAATCACAGTGCCTGGATGTTGGACGAACCATGTATGAAGTGCTACATAAAGTTAAATACTTGGCTGGATTGTCACAGGGACAGGTTTTGCAGAGTTTCTATTTCAATTATAAAGGTAACTTTCACTTGTTTTTGAACAGTGGTTCCACTTCCTGGAGTGTCAGGTTTTGGATGTTTTAATTGCAGTCTTGAAGATTTGAGAGTCTATAACACATGTGATTGGTGTAATGACAATCACTCACCCTTGAGCAAAGACTCTGCTGCCACTGACCATTCATAGTAATGTACCCATGGGCTGCAAGGTTGAATGGATGTAAACTAGACCGTGCAATACTCATCATTTTATGTACTGTTTTTATAATTGGAGTGTACATTCAATTATAACTGTAAAACATGATCTGCCTCTGCATGATTATGCACAGACCACAGGAATTCTGAAAAATAAAATTGTGCAATAATGGTTTGCTTTCACTGGAAAGAATAGCATAATTTGTCACAAAAGATGAATTTGCAATTGCAAATTAGTTTTCCATCTTATTAATTATACAATCATAAAATGCAAGGCAAATAAATATACACAGTACTTCCGTTTGCTCCGTGAGCATCTATACCCAACACAGCAAAAGCTGAATGGGAAGAAACCATTCCTTTTACACGGTGTGGAGTTTCATTTTTTAAAAGGATTTAGAGAAAAAAATTCTGTTTCAGAAGCTTTTCTCCATGGCTTGCAATTACATGCATGTAGATAAAAATCAAAATAAGCGTTCCGGTTTCTGTCAAGTAACCTGTGCTTTGCATTGCCCTATGCTCTAAACCTGGGCATAAATGTACACAGAAAATAATAAGCTTTCGTATTAACACAATTTTCATGAGTAAAAAGGTCTGGTACGACCCTTATCTGGAGGCTTAGGTGAGACAAATACATATGAGAATGTATTTTCTGCACACAGGACACTCACCATGTTTTTACTAAAACAGTTATTCATCCCATGATCTAATTAGAAGACTCTGCAAATGCGTTGGTAACATGTATCGAGACGAAAGTTGCACAATGTGCCATCAAGGTGACAGAACAGTCTGGTATCATTGGGGCCCGAGCATGGGAAGTGAGATGGAAGTATTTATTCATTTTTAAGCCACATTTTGATCTCTCTGTTCACATTAATTGCTAACTTGATTGTCTCTGAGAGGAGCAATATCCAAGGCCATCCTAAAAGTTCCAACCAATGGCATAACGACTTTGTGTTACTGTCAGCATAAAACATGCCAACTCACGAAACAGTGAGTTAATGATGCACATGGTGATGAGGTTACAGTTGATGGGTTGGACCTGGGTGGTTCAGGAGATAGTGGACTAGCCAATGGTAGATTCCAATTTATAGAGTTCTAAGGGGTCTTGATTAGAGTAGCCAATGACTATGATGGAATTGTATGAAATGTTGTGTTTCGTAATTATGTACATGTTGTGGTTTTTCACCCTATATTCCTTGGCCCGATGTGGACAGGTTGAGAGAGTTGTTTGTTATTTCCCCCCGGCTGTTTCGCAAAATAGATTAAATAAAGCAGTATTTGCCCTGCACCTGGTGTGCTCCATTATTTTGTTTCATTGGATTGATTTTGGTGGCACTTATACACATTAACAACATATGTACCCACATTTCCCTGCTGCCAACATGCACTTGCCTGTGTCCACATACTGCTAATTTCCATACACACATGGCAACATGAAGTGAAACATGTGAATGGACACAACTGGCTATGCTTGTTTATCCAAACCATGTCTGGCTTACTCAAGATACAAACTTTACATGCCAGAAAAGGGGTAGTCACCAGAGCAAATACACCCTTTACAGCCTATCTGGGTACATGAAGTCATCACTGAAATGTACCCCCTGTGGACATTTGAATGTGTGCATAGGCAGAGCAGCCACAGTTGTGGACAGTGGTCCAAGTGCCAAACAGGGGGGTAACGAGTTTGGGGAGTCACTAGTGGCAAGCAGGGGATGTCACCTATTGAAGGGAGCAGCAGCAATTATGGATTGCAACAGAAAACAGGAGGGTAGGGGGAAACAGCAATCAATCGCTCAGAGCAACACCAATAAGGAGGTAGAATACATAAGGGGAGTGGCAGCAGTAATTGTGAGCAGGGTTTAACAGGATCCGATTCTGGGATAGCAGCAGTGGGGAGCACAAGGCTGCAGAAATTGGAGGGGGCAACAAAAAAGGGAACAGAGCCAGCAGAAATTGGGGAGAGGGTGTGATGAAATGACTACTGCTTTGCAGGAGTATATGGAGGAGTAGTGACTAAAACTCCTACTCAGCCCCCCACAACTTCTAACCAATTAGTGAGGCAATATAAAGGTGAACATTTCAAAGGCTTACAATTATACCTGCTTCAACTCTTTCTGTAGCACAGGTCAAGGGCAGTCGATACACTACAGAAAAGGAATGAGTTAGCACAGAAGCAGCCCAAACATCAATAGAACAACAGTACTCTGGTATCAAAATAAGACAATTCCCCAAAAAGGTTCTATAAAAATAGGTTACTTTAAATAAACTTACAATACAAATAGATCATCAAAACAACTATAACACACCCATGTGAGAGAAAATATAGAAAATATAAGAGAAAGCAGACTTTGGAATAAAAAGGGGCACTCTGTGTTTGAATACGGGGTGTTCAGGTAATATTTTCAGGAGTAACATCAATGTCACTGAAGATGTCTTTAAAGAAGGTAGTGAGTGGGATCTTAGTACACAATGAGGCTCTTAAAATCAGGCCAGGCAGATATAACCACTGTCAGTACATTTATTCTTGATTTTTAGGCTTTTTGGTGTCAAACCAGTAGCCTGCACGCATTTGGCGCCGAGCCTTGGTCAAAACAGGGAGCCACAGTAACGGGATCTAACGATGCAATGTGGGTCAGCAGCAGTGACGTGTTGTAAGTTACAGCCACTGGGAAACAGCAGGCAGGGTCTAGTCAGCAGCAGTGGAAGAATGTGGCATCGGGTGAAGAGAAGCAAATATTTACCTTTGGTGGTGATTAGGCTCAACTGTCTCAATACAGCATTGTGGTAGTGCAGCAGCAACAGTTTAGGCCTCAAATAGGCTGGCAACCACGCAGGCTAAGTCGAACTGGGGAAGCTCGAAGAATGGGCTTGTCTCAGGTGTGGAAAAAGATGACTCAAGAGGTTAGCTTGCAGCAGCTTGGATGCATCAAAGGAGCCGAAACTGTTGTTGAAGCAGTTTGGAGATGCAGGGAGAGCCAGAGTTCATGTTCTTGGTTCTTTGGGTGCTGGGAAACCTTGTTCAGGGACTCCAAGGTAAAGGATAGTCGTTGTGCTGCCCTTCTAAACTGCTAAGGTACAGAAGAGAACTTGTGGTGACCCTGAATACCAGTTTTCTGGTTGCAAGCAGGCCTCGTCCAACAGCTGGACACTGCACATGTTTCCTTCGGATGGTTACAGGGAAGTGCATCCCTTGGAAATCTTGATATTCAAATCTATGGATGAGGACTTTGAAGAAAACTGGACACCCAACCAGTTTCCATAAAAATCATTTTTCAAATGTCCAAAGAGGAATCAACTAAGGGGAGTGCCTCTCCCACTATACAGGGGAAAAGGTTAGAGCAGATGTGCTACTTTCTAGCACTGGCACTGGCTAGTGTTCATAATCTTCTGCCTGGTGATGTCATATCCAGAATGTTTTGCTTGCAGAGAAAGAGGTGGGGGACAGGATGTTTGGGAGACATATCTAAAGATACTTTTGATAGTTTCTGTTTACAACTGCAAACCGTTCACCGTTTTCGTTAGCAACCATTTAGTAGTGGGTGCAATGCTTTGATAATGCATGGGAATAGCAAACAAAACGTTACCTAGCTTACTTTTTTAAGCATACTGTGTTCACTAAATTACTGTTGCAACGTGATATTTATTTATTTATGTATTTTGGCATTTGTATAGCGCATCAAACCCTGAGGTATCTGGGCGCTACATTTATATAATATACCCATGTCAAAAATATCTATTGCCCTAATATGTAGCATTTCAAATTGTTAAAACATTTTGCGTGACACTAGTCCAGACCTGGTTTTATCTTTGCACTCTGACACTTGTAGTCTTGGCTTTACATTGGGGCATTCCATGGCTGACTGGCAAAGTTAAAACCAGGACTGAACTAGTGTCTCCCGAATGGAATGGTTAATGTTGCCATGTAGGAAATTTTCCCGAACAAATTTGTCTCAGCCAAACATTGTTTTTCTATTCGTCAT
The DNA here is from genome assembly GCF_040938575.1 of Ambystoma mexicanum. Classification (NCBI taxonomy): domain Eukaryota; kingdom Metazoa; phylum Chordata; class Amphibia; order Caudata; family Ambystomatidae; genus Ambystoma; species Ambystoma mexicanum. Next base: position 218,610,915 of record NC_090936.1, on the reverse strand, counting down.
GATAAATATGATCAAATGCGTGTCTTCCATTAGTTCAGACGTGCATCCACCCGCAGTGCCATTGCTGCGTATCTCACGTGCACGTGCTGCGAGGCTGCAGGATAGCAATTCCAGGCATCCAATCCTGAAGGCGCTGTAAATTGAACACTCGTCCTCTGATTTTCACTCTGTCAAGTCTAGATGTCATGTGCAATGTATCTTTCTCTGAGCTGCAGTTCCCCCATTACCAAGCAAATGCCAGAGCAGCTGCTGTGTGATTCCTCTGAAATCCTTTTAAAAATAAGTCTATGGCGAAAGAAAGTAATTCAACCCGATGCCACTTATCTGTGAAACCGTCTTGAATTTACGCTGCCAATCTGCATAAATGTGAAAAGGACAACATGTTTTGCAAATATATTTCTAAAGCTACACAATTATCACATTAAAACAGCAGGGCTGCTGCATATTTACTTCCTTGTCAATTCCTCCAGTCAGCGCCGAGAAGTAAAAAAGGAAAAGCAAATATCAACTGAGCATTGGCTTTTTCAAGTTTCCCACGGCTTCGCTTGTTTGAAGTTATTAAACACACAATCTACTCAGCGGTCCCTCTTTTCAGCTGTACTATAATGTGCTGTGGTAATTACTTTTACTCTGAATTGCCCTGGGTGAAATGGTTCGGAAAACTCCAAACAACCACATTTTCAAAACTGACTAAGATGTTTCATGCTTCATGATCTCCTGTGTTTGCTGACATTTGTGGAGTTTGAACAGAGGGCAGAGTGAGAAGAAGAACGTTGTTGAAAATATTCAGGGGTGCTATTGGGAGGAAAAGGGGAATTAAGAGTAGTAAACACAGGCATATATATGTATTCAAGCATTTTTTTGTTGTTCCAGGGACATTAAGGTGAGAACTTAATGGAACAAAACCCCTGGAATTCAGTTAAAGCCATCTTGACGTTGTGCCACCTGTTGTGCAGCCTATGACCACAATAATGACATCACAGATGACATCACTGGGGGCATCACTAATTACATCATCTATGACATCACTGAGGCAATCACTGGCGATATCACTGGTGACAACTCTGTTTACATAATATATAACACCACTGATTACATCAGTGATGGCATCAGACATAATATAATTTATGACTTAGCTAATAAAATATTTTATTAAATGAATAACAATTTAGGCCGTGGCCTTTGCGATGGCCAAGGCTGTGGACACAGTGCATGGCCGAAGGCCATGGCTAGTGGCTGGTTAGTGTTGTACAATAAACATGGTGTACGATCCCTCACATTTTACCAAACCACTCAACTTGATGCTTTTAATTTTGATGTATTGATCACTTGCTATGACTCACACTTAACGGATTGTTATCATCATATAATTCATAATGATGCACAAAATGTATACCCACCACAGCCTTGAAAAAGACCCCTGTTGGTCGAAACACGTGCTGGCTGAACTGTACTAATAAAAGTGAACTTTAATAAAATAATCATGCTATGAAACAAAAAGAAGCCTCTGACAACCTCTGTGTACATAGTAAAGATTGGTAAGAGTAATTATACAACTGACCTAGAGCCAGTGTTACACAGGCTCACACCCCACCCTGTTCTAACCAAACTTTGAGATGAAAGGGCATTGCCTCACATGAACCTAGTCATCGGTACTAAGCTCCCTCAAACTGTTTATTGATCAGTGCTGTGATCTCTACATTCTAGCGATCTACCATTCCCTGTTCTTACCCTTAGAATAAGAACACTGCAGCTAAAGATCACTTGCTCAAAAGCAAAATGGCGACATATCTACTATAAAAAAACAATGATATCAACTCATTATGCACACCAAGAGGATCTACCGAGCATGCATTCAAACCCAGACTGAATGCACCAGAAAGCCTTAGACAAAAATGTGTAAAACTAGAGAAACTATGCACCAAGGAAATTAATAGCTTCTGGGAGGGATGTACCCTCCAAACTTACATTGAACAGGACAAAGTACCTAGAGGACTGAGGATAATCATCTTCCCTTACTTCAACAATGCAGAGGATGCTGACCATGCAGGCAAATGGGCGGTCCATTTACTCACCGTATCCATGGTAATGCTGGAACTGCTGATCGAACGTGGACTGCAAACATAAGAGACTCATCATGCTAATCGATACCATCCAAAATAAAATAGAAGCCTTCAACGCACCGGCAATAACTAAAGACACAAATTACAAAAACAATGTATGAGATCCTAATAACACACCAGTATGAGGTCAAATTAAGGAGATCCCGGAAATTCTCAACAGATGCTAGGGAATACAGAGATGATAGGGTGTTTACCTTTCAACCAAAATTTGACAATCAATACAGAAGCTCATCAAGGGAAAGCAAACCTAACCCCTCTCCAGTCAGCTCTGATGTCGACAGTGAACCCAAAATACATTAGTGAAAACCAGACAGCCTCAATATTTATTAGAAGGACACAAGAACAAGCCCCTGCCTCGAATACCAGCACTTCCACCTCATCCTCTTTTTTAGACCACATCAAATGCTACAAGAAAGGAAATTGCAATCACAACGCAAAACAAGTACGCTTCCTGGACCCACTAGAAGGAGATATTACGACATGCCGAAGAAGACCAGAGGCAAGAGAGGAGGGGTCGCTAAGCACAAACACAGAATCCAAAGGAATTGTCAGATTAACAAGGTCAAGATCACAACTAAAATAGAGGATCCAAAAGCACTAAGCCTTCTACTCAACCTGTGCAAATACAAACTCACATCATTTGAAGAATCTATGCTGAACAAGGGATTATCATTCACTCCAACAAGCTCAGTGAACCTCAATGATGCACACAAACTCCTCTTCAAATACATAAGGAAACTTAAGTTAAAAACGTTCTTTGCTAAAAAAATTACCATGGAGATCAACAGCGGCTAACAAACCACCAATCAGCGATGTCACTATAGAGAACTTGGAAGACACAAATCTACTAGTCAACATGGAAGAGGAAGGAGACAAGAATAACCACTTCAAACAAGACATTTTGCAAGACCTAGACATTGAGGAACAAAATATGGACATATCAGAACAAAAAACTAAATGCAAATGCACACCCAACCTACAGGGTGACAACACTATCAACATCTTCCATAAATCAGTAACACTGGACCTACATTGACTAGATGACCAGACACGAACAACCAGGAATCTCAATAAGGCAGACTTACAAGCCTTCAACAATCTGAAAATAAACACAAGCATTGTCATTAAGGAAGCTGACAAAGGTGGTAACATAGTTTTCCTAGACAGGGATGACTATATCAAGATGGCGTTGATACACTTGGATACACCAGGCTGCTATGAACAAATAGCTTCCAACCCTTCTACCTCCACTGTGACAAAAGCTAAGGAAATTATCAACAAATGGTACCAACATGGTCTACTAACAGATGAGGAACACAAAATCCTGAGAACAGACCACCCTCACATACCTACCATTTAGTTTCTGCCCAAAGTGCATAAAGAATTTGCACTCATCCCAGAGGGAAGGCCAATTCTGAGCAGGATCGGTTAGATGTCTAAACCTATTGCTACATATATCGATAGCATCATTGAAACAGAGGTGCCCAGGTTCCTGACATATCTCTGGGACACTAAGCACACTCTCCTAATACCACAGGACATAGACTGGCAACGTGGATACCTACTCGTTATACTAGTTGTGAAAGCCTTATACACTTCCATCGAACATGCACTACCCTACAAGCAACAAACTACAAATATGCCAAAACATCGGCTTCTTTCCATTCACACCTTGAGATGACTAAGGAATTTTCGGAGTTCTCCCTCAGCAACAATTTCTTTCTGTTTAATGGCACATACTACCACCAAAAAAGAGGCATTGCAATGGGTGCAACATATGCGTGGCAGTGGTCAACCTATTCATGAATTTCTTTGAACAAACATTTGTATTTGCCAACCAAGAATTCAACTGCCATATCCACAAATGGTACAGATACATAGATGCAATATTGATGATCTGGTCTGGCATGATAAATCAGTTCACTGACTTCAAAGAATATCTGAACAATAACTCATTTGGAATCCAACTAACAGACAGTCACAGCTATGATAGTATTGATTTTCTGGACATCAAAATCATGGTTGATCAGGAAGGACAACACACAAGGACATACAGGAAATCAACAGAGGTAAACTCGGTCCTCTTCGCTAACAGATGCCACAGAAAATCCACCACACACAACATCCCGAAAGGGTAATTCATATGTGCAAGAAGGAACTGTAGCAAAGAACATGCATCATTCCAATTGGAATGCACGTTGCTAAAATCAAGATTTCCAAACAGAGGGTACATAGAAGAGACCATAGATAATGCAATAAGGACAGCTACAAGCATCACTAGGGTATCACTCCTTACCCCTAAAATAAACCAAAAAGAAAGGGATAACACAATAAGATATGCCACCCAATACAGCTGGGATAGCCACAAACTCCAGAAAATCATCAGGAAACACTGGCACCTACTTGCCATAGATGAAGACATCCACAAATAGCTATCAGACAAACCTCAAATCCCATTCACGAAGGCACCAACCCAGAGAAATATTCTAAGCCCCTTGTACTTAACACCAATATCCGATACACCACAAAACTGGCTGATGAAATCGGTGGGCTACCACAAATGTAGCATGTGCTCCATGTGCCCGTATGCCCAAAGCACTAAGGAAGTAACTTTCAATGGCAACCAATGTCATAAAATAGAACAATTACTCAATTGCAAATCAAAATATGTTCTGTGTGTCATCTCGGGAGGATAGCTCAGTGGCAACGTGCTCGCCTTGGAAGCAAGGCGACACGGAACACCACAGGTTCAATCCCCGGGTCCGCGCTTAGAAACCTCTGGGTATTAAGAACTTTATAAATAACCTATCATATCATATCATATCCTCTGTGTTTGTAAGTCTATGTACATTGGAAGCACCATCAGAGAACTGAGGATAAGAATACATGAACACCTCAGCATGCTCAGCTCTCAGGACGCGAGATACCCACTGGCCGAACACTGGAAAGACAAGCACCAACTTGACGAAAAAGAATATTCCAATTCTGGAAACAGTAAAATGTGACACAAGAGGAGGGAATAGGGAGTTAAGACTCCGTCAAAGAGAAGCTAGACTGATTTGTAAATATATATTTTTTTTAACAATGGCTTGAATACTGAACATTAACTGAGAGACTTTCTGTGAACAACTAAGAACAGTAACCTGAATCACAATTAGCTCCCTAACCATGCACAGTGATGCTACACTATGACGTTTTCCTGCGCTTTTGAGAATAAACTCTTCTGCACCCTCCCTTTAACACAGCCATGAGGCACCACCTAGGCCTGTACTTGCCCCTCCGTACATAGGCCCGTACATGCCCAGCCCAAACAGCAATTGCACGGACTCAAGATAATTGTAATCACATGGCTCAATTGGCCAGAACCTTCTAACCACCCATTGGCTTCACAAGGTAGACCCCTTCAGGATATACTGATCTATTCCAGGTTTCAACATCCTGGCCTCCCTATGCCCATCCACATGGAACATGTCACCAACCATGGGACAAACAGAAGAGGCCCATCTGACCACACCTGCTGCCCCCAGTTAGCCAACTACCACCGTCACCAGGCCCTAATGTCTCTAACCTCCAACAGCCACTCATCAACCATGGGCTACATACCGCACAGCGCTGTCACACGCTTGGAACCCTATTATGCCGAGCCTAACCATGGAATCCAAGCCCACCCTTGCCATTCCAATTGACATACCAGTGGAACAAACATCCATTAAACACAATACTATCCCATTTGAGGATCTCATGACCTTTGCACGACAACCCTTTTTTGAATGACCTGGCATGGGCCCCGCCAAATGAAACTCCTAATCAGGTTTCACTGTTAACAGCTATATATAAATTAAGAATAGCCATTGTCCAACTCCCTTAACATGGTTCTCATCCTGCTTTCCACATAATATTGATGGTGCACCCACTAATAGCAGTCTAATCAATAAAATACAAGGCAAACTGTCGAGCATCTCGCTCACTACATATTGATTTTAGCGCAACAGCTGTACGCTAGTTGCACCCAGAAATGTATGATTGACATCCAACTTAACCAATGAGATCGGCGCCTGCAAACATCCAGTCATGCGAGACCTCCTTTGATATATAAATGAGACCACAAGATGGTGGCTAGCATCAACAGATTGCTGCGACCGCCCTTCTTGAGACAGAGGCGCGCTAACCTACAAGGTAAGTTCCTCGCATGTATGCCTCCGCATCAGCCCTTAAGCCCCTCTCCTAGCATCAATCCATCACGCACATGTGTAACCGGCTCTGGCGATATACGCACCCAGCTCTTTTTATAATTTTGTCAGTGTTTTGTTAAAAACCAGTTTAGCACCCCTCGACGCTCACTACCCGGTCCTAGACTCGAGCTCTGCTTAGTCTTATACACACATGCCCCACCCTGGTCGCGTTCCGTAATTTCACGTCTGGTATCGGCTCCACCCCATGAGATGCGCTGCTTACAGCCTGAACGCACTACCACCTTAACCACTCTACCCAAACATCAGGACAGGCTCTCGCAATCTCCCATGCGTGACCACTCCCCGTTAAGGTCAACTTTGGGCAATCCTGCACCTAGCGCTCATTTTGCACTAATACCCCAGGACAACGCCTGGGTGCACATAATCTGTGACACCTTCCCGAGAATACGCACCCTTTCAAACACATCAACCCTCCAACATGATAACAACTGCCTTGCTCACCACACACCGGGCAACCCCGGGTCGGCGTCCCACCCATCCCGTTCACAACGACTCTACCATCTGCCCAGCAGCCCAGGACAACTTGACCTCACGGTCACCCCAAGACCATTCACCCCCTCCTCACAGCTACCCCTCCTATGCTGTACCAGCTGCCTTGCTCACCACACACCCAGTATCCGCTGATCCCCATCCCAACCATCCTGTTCACAACGACCCTACCACCTGCCCAGCAGCCCAATACAACCTGACCTCACGATGCCCAGACATGTTTCAAGCAAGTCATCACCGACCCCATCCCCCTATGACTTGACATACTTAGACACAGCCCACCAACACACAAGCCGGTGCTAATCCTGACCAACAACCACACATCAAAGTGCAAACCAGCTATACTAGAGCACCACAGAGGCTCTTATTGCTTGTTGCAATGCCAATTACAGCATGTAACAACACCCAGTATGCTTATCCTACAGGCTATCGTAATAACTAGATGCCCTATTGTTCTCTTGCAATTAACACACAGTAAGGACCACATTATAATTCCCATGATATCACATTGACCGGTGTCTAGTCAAATGGTCGACAGACAAATGGTCGACAGACAAATGGTCGACACAATTTGGTCGACAGGACAAATGATCGCATTTTTTAAAAATTTATATATATATTTTTTAGGTTTTCGTTTAGGAAAAAAAGGGTTTTTTAGCAAAAAAAGGGGGTGGGGGAATGTGAAAAAACAAAAAAAAAATTCGACCATTTGACCTGTCGACCTTTTGGTGTCGGCCATTTGTCCTGTCGACCATTTACTTTCGACCAAATGACCTAAAACCACATTGAGCCAATTACCTTACCATCTGTTTCTAACCAATCATTCTCTTGCCTCCCTACCTCTTACCTTTCTCCTTGAGAAAACCCTGTATATTACTATGTAATCACAAACTATACATGTATAACCAACCTGAATGTTTCACTTGTCCTCTCTACACAATTTCACCTGAAATCATCATAACGCATGTTGGTGCAAAACAATCAATGTGCATTTCATGCTCGCAACCAATATTACTTCACACACCATCATGGTGTAGGATCGCTCACATTTCACCAAACCAGTCAATTTGATACTTTTAACTTTGATGTATTCATAAGTTGCTATGACTTGTTATCATCATATCATTCCTAATGATGCACAACATTTATACCCACCACATCCTTAAAAAAGACAGCTGTCGGGTCCAGCCACGTGTTGGCTGAACTGAACTAATAAAAGACTGAACTTTACTAATAAAGTAATCACACTATGAAACAAAAAGAAGCCTCTGGCAACCTCTGTATACATAGTAAAAAGTACTAAGAGTAATTTCACAACCAACCTAGTGCCAGTGTGACACAGGCTCACACACCACCCTGTTCTAAAACATCTTTGAGGTGAAAGGGCACCCTCTCACATGAACCTAGTCATCAGCAGCAAGCTCCCTCATACAGTTTATTGATCAGATCTGTGATATCTACATTCTAGTCCTCTGCCATTCCCCGTTTGTACAAAATAAAGTGGGTATGGCTGAAGGCCGGACCACTGCCTATGGCTGGAGGCCATGGCTATTGGCTGTTGAGTGTTGTAAAACATGCAGTGGGCACGGCCGAAGGCCATGGCTACTGCTTCTTAATGTGTTATAACATATAGGGGGTGTTTCTGAAGCATGTGGCCACTGGCCATTGACAGAGGCTGGCTAGTTTTGTAAATTATACGTTGGGCCAGCAAAGGCCATGGCCACTAACCATGGATGAAGGCCATGATTAGTGACCCCTTAATGTGGAAACATATACAGCGGGAATGGCAGAAGGCTGTGGCAAGTGTCCAGTTACTACTATAGAATATACAGTTGGCACAGGCAGTTGGCAAAAGCTGTGGCCACTGGCTATTAACGAAGGCCATGGCTAGTGGCCCCTTAATGTGTTAAAGTAAACAGTGGGCACGGCCAAAGGCCCTGGGAACTGGCCATAGCTGGTTAGTATAATAATGTAATCAGAGATTCCATCACTGATGTCCTAGATAATGCAACTAGTTATGCCATCTGTGATGTCATCATTGTGGTAATAGGCTTCACAACAGGGGGCAATACCTTAAGGTGGCTTTAGCTTAATTTCAGCGTCTTTTTTTCACCTTAACGTCTCTGCAACTAAAGTGGTTTCCTTGAATTTCAAGGGTTTTGTAATTCCATAGATGTTATCTGCATCATTGGCCTTGGTCTTCGGCCGTGCTCACTGTATATTTTAGAACTCTACCAGACCACTATAGCCATGAACTTTGGCCATGGCCAGTGGACAAGACCGTGCCCACTCTATATTTTAAAACATTTGCGCCCATCCCTCAAAGAAGTTCATTAATCACAGATTGACTTTGACCTGTTTAGACAGTGGTATTGGTATTCTTAAAAGACGGCCGGCTTTGAGAACTGTCAATTTTAGAAAAACTACCACACCACTTTGGCCATGGGGAGAGGGAACTGTGCTGTATTGAGCATTTTTCAAGTATTCTGTCGGCTTACATGGCTATTTTTAATATTGGCATTTCATTATCAATCATTAATTGACCTTTACATTTTCTTGACTATCCCTTGAATCTGAAGCAAGAACATTCTACATCCTTGACGTGGTCGCAGTTATCAACCACTTGAAGCGCATATCAGGTAATCTTACTAGGCTAATCCGCTACAGACTTGTTTTATGCATGTCAAGTAATAGTTTTATTCTATCGTGTAAATATTTTACAGAATGTTTGTTTACTGCTTTCCAATTAATATACACCTTAGTTATCGTCCACTGGTGTTTGTTTTCAGTTATAATTAGTGATATCCATACTAATGCAAGTACTGTCTTTCAGGGAGATGCTGAAGCGTCCGCCACATCTACAACGTTTCTAGATGTTCCTCACCAGCAGGAGGTATGGATACTGACAGCTCCATCGAGCGTCATCATCAGAGCTGGAATTCTTGTCGTTTGATTGTTCTACACAATGTTTCATTCGTGGTTAGCCGTTGATATGTACCTGTGCTGTCGACCCCAGGTGTATTTTATGTTTTCGCAATTGTAATCCTCACTAATGCAAGTACTATGTTTCAGGCAGTTGATGGAGCGTCAACCCCTGCACTTGATGCAGAGCCTGACATTCAAGTATACGAATCGGCGCAACAGCTTTCGGAAGTGCGCACTACATTTGCAACATCCATAGATATTCTTCAGCAGCACGAGGTATGGATAATGACAGCTCCATCATGCGTGATCGTATAACGTGATTCCATTTGCTATACTTTCTTCCCTATTAACGCAAGTGCTGTGTTTCAGGGAGACGACGGAGCTTCCACCACAATCAAAACATCTCATTTAGATGATGCAGATGTAAAGGAATCGTTGAAATAAGTCGATGAAATGTGATCATATTTGGATTTTCCTTGATTCTTTTGGACAATGCATCTTTCGCGGTTATCTCCTTATATGTACCTGTGCGTTCGACCACAAGTGTGTGTTATGTTTCCAATATTGAAAACCATACTAATCCAAGTGCTGTGTTTCAGGGAGACGACGGAGCTTCCACCACAATCACAACATCTCATTTAGATGATGCAGATGTAAAGGAATCGTTGAAATAAGTCGATGAAATGTGATCATATTTGGATTTTCCTTCATTCTTTTGGACAATGCATCATTTGCGGTTATCTCTTTATATGTACCTGCGCCGTCGACCCCAAGTGTGTGTTGTGTTTCCAATATTGAAAAGCATACTAATGCAAGTACTGTGTTTCAGGGAGATGTGGATGCCTCCTCTCCAATACAACCATTCATGGCAGTCCATGCAGAGCCAGAGGTATGGATACTGACAGTTCCATCGAAATAGATCATCACTGGTCGAATACTTGTCCTTTGATTGTTGCACACAATGTTTAAATCGTATTTGGCTATTGAGATGCACCTGTGTGTTCGTCCTCACGTGTGTTTTATGCTAACAATATTTTGATACATAGTAATGAAAGTACTATGTTTCAGGGAGACGATGGAGCCTCATTCCGTGCTGTCTATGCGGATACAGAAAATATAGTCCTTGCAGCGCAAGAGGAAGGGAGGACATGCGGAAACGAATCGGAGCTACAGCGTGCAGATGTTGAAGGTCGAGTCAAAAAAGTTGCAAAGAAAAAAAAACAAAAAAAGGTTAGTTACAAACAGTTAATAACTTTAAAAAAAATTTTGTGGTGGGGACTATTTTATGTTTTTTTCCAGTCAATTCTACTACACTCCATCTTGTGTTTAAACTGAACATCCCTTTTCCAATCTCTCCTCCAGTTACCCGTGGGCGCCAGAACTATACACACACAGACAGTGAAGCGAATGAGAGATGTGGCTTGCCAGACCATGTACACTATGGAGGAACTATTAATTGAGGCGACGCGTGTTCAGGCTCGAGATGTTCATGTCCAAGGGCCAGAACATGAATTAACTGTGTTTGGAGACTACAGCAAAGTTGCATTGGACCATAGCTACAGTGCGACCGGACCACCACAAGAAGATGTTATTGAATGTATTGAAGATAGCTCTGAAGTAGTTGCAGATCAATTTACACAATCTACACCCGCCAAAAATTTGCCACCAAAAAACATGTCGACATTGTTGTGTTCTCCCATCAATGTTGAAGTAGCAGATGTTGAAATGAGAGAGAATGAACCAGCCGCAGCATCCATAGACGCATCAGAACTTGATAGCAGTGATATTACTTTCCAATGTGTTGAAATCTCCACAACGTCAAAGGCCGAAACAACGTTGACGCAGGATGACAGTCTAATGAAAGAGAGCAAATACATTGTATTCGACAGTTGTTTGATGGAAATTATAAGTATGCTGAAATGTGTACGTTCCATTAGAGGGAATGTATGTGGGAAGCCATTGATTAATGTGACTCGTCAAATAAAAGGCAGTAACGTCAAAATAAATGCCGCCTGTAGATTAAATCATAGGTTCTCATGGTCTGCACAACCAATGCTGGGGAAAATGCCAGCAGGCAATCTACTGTGTGCAGCTGCATCACTTTTTAGTGGCTCCAGTTTTAGAAAGTTAGAGGCTTTCTTTCAGTTTGTGGGACTCCATTTCATTTCTAAAGCGCTGTACTACACATACCAACGTGATTATCTGTTTCCGGCCATTAGTGATGCTTGGAAAATTGAACAATTGTCTCTAGCAAGTACATTCGAAGGCAAACGATTCAGGCTAGCCGGCGATGGACAGTGCGATAGCCCTGGATTTTCTGCCAAGTACTGCACCTACCACTTTCAGGTCATGGATAGTAATAAAATTGTGAGTTCGGAGGTCGTGCAGGTAACACAATGTACATCCTCAGTGGCCATGGAGAAACTAGGATTTATAAAATCAGTGGAACATCTACAATCGAGGGGGATGCACATCTACCTCATAGCCACGGATAGACACGTTTCAATTGCCAAGACAATGAGACAGCAGTTCCCACATATTAAACATCAATTTGACGTATGGCATCTTGCTAAATCAATCAATAAGAGAATCTCGGCTGCAGGAAAAAAAAAAGGTTTTGAAAGTATTTTGCAGTGGTCACATTCTATCACCAACCATCTTTGGTGGAGCTCAAAAACTTGTGAGGGGTCAGTGGAAATACTACTTGAAAAATGGCGGTCACTGATGCACCACTGTACCAACGTTCACCGCTGGACAGCAAATGAACATTTCCACCAATGTGAACATGGCCCTTTGTCCCCAGAGGAGGCACGGAAGAAGAAGTGGTTGATTCCATCTTCACCGACACACAAAGCCATTGAGAAGATTGTTTTCGACAAAACTCTATCAAGAGATTTGAGAGGACTGACAGAATTCTGTCACACAGGAGATTTGGAGGTGTTCCACAATATGTGCCTAAAGTACAGGCCAAAGCGCTTGCATTTTAGCTTTCGGGGCATGAAACATCGCACTCTACTAGCGGTCTTGGCCCATAACAGCAATGTCGGACGTGAACAATCTAGGACTAGGGGTAAAGTAAGGATGCCTCGCTACACTAAGGTGTTTTCAAAACGAAGTAAGCAATGGGTGATCAAACCAGTCTATGATGAAATGCAGTTCGACTTTGTGAAAGGCCTTATTGTTGCTGTGTTAGAGAAGCACAGATATGGAATTTTGGACGTTTCTGTACAGAGCAGTGATCCATTGCCACCAAACATTGCGACTGTGCCATGCCCACCCAATGCACAGCTGATTGTGAAGTACAAATCCCGGTTTAAATAATTTCAATACGATTGTCTTTTTGTAAATAAATGTTATTGTACAGTGTACCTGTAAACCTAACCCCTAACTTCACCATCATGGGTGGCGAACAAGCTGGGTGTCATCTTTGAATTCTCTCTATTCACCTCACATATGTGTATGTATATATTTTTCTCATGTCTCATCACGGAGGGGAGGCTTGCGTATTGCAAATAATAAAACAAACAAACAATAAATCTCACTTTTAACTCAACTCCTGTGGTACTTTATACTTTCCCTGACCTTCCGCCAATAATTAAATGTCTCAATTTGGGCTGCAAAGCTCGCAGACAACGGTGACAAAATTGGGGCACTTAGAACGCGCCAGCCAAGCGGGCCGTGGCATTTGGGAGAGAAGCCAGTTCCCATTTGCACATTGAGGCACACTACATAGACGGATTCTAAACTTCAAGTTCTCATAGATGCCTATACTACGTGATGTTGCAAATAAAGAATGCGAAGGACAGCGCCCAGATGAGGCCCACAAGTCGCACTGGAAGAGACGATAAGGCAGAAAATTCAGAAACTAGACCGAGTTTCAGTTTTAGGTCAGTATACGAAAAATCATTGTTAAGAGCACGGTCCGTTTTACAGACTGCATTACGAAGAGACACAATGGAAATTTCAATTATAATGTAAGTAAATCTTTACACGCTTTTATACTGGAATGAAGATTTAATGAATGGATGCATGAATAAATGAATGAATGAAGAGCTAGGAAAAGCAAGTAAAACTGTTCGTAGTGGGCACATGGGCATGCAGGTCCACTGGTCTCAACGATCTCGCTCCATGGCCCAGCCACTTTTCCCTGCACTACTGGACTGTCTCTGTATCCTTCAGCCCCTTCTCCCGGCATTTACCTTGCACTTGCCACCAGCTGCCCTATTATTTAATTTGTATTCAACTAACCTTGTACAGCCCATCCCCATGCGCGATCAGAAAGACACCTGGCCTAGTAGGATCGTTGTCTGTCTGCCCTTGTTCCCCACCTGCCTCGTCACGCCTAGAAACACTCGAGTATAGGCGCGTTACAAATGCCATATCATATATCATATCATTCCTCACGCATGTAGACTGTCGTTTATCATTGTGTGTTGGCCTCGATTTATCTCGTTACTTTTCGCATTGATTTTAGAGACGAACATACTCCATTGAACTACCCTTGCAAGCAAATAGTTTCTGATCGGCCGTAATAAATAAAATGAGTAATATTAATGAAGTTCGGCTAGCGAGACTAATTATCATTTTTTTGTTTTCATAACAGGTATTTGATCCCTTTCTGCCACTGCCATCTGTTTGAGACACCGGCGGATGGATTCTTCAGCAGACACCTGCAGCTTTGTGTCAACAACTGGAGCACGATCACCATATTATGGGACGATCGCCAAGGGCCCACATGCCCTTACGCTGTACTAGTGGCTAGAAGCAACATAACAACCTTTAGGCTGGACTAGTGCCTATTTGATGGAACAGCCTTGCGGTTCACCGCGCTTCCAAAGTGATTCTTTTTACGAAAATGAACACCCTGTGTACCATAAAGGAACACTGCATGACTCAAGATGAAACGCAACAGTTATTGCGGATACAGATAAAAGAAAATAAATGGCTTCCGGAGTTCATATGGCAATTGCTGAATATTCTCTAAACATTTAATGTCAAATAAATGTACTTTACCAAATGTACCGTGTTGCTGTTTCATTGTAAAGTACAGTTTCATATTCCGAATTGTGGCGCGCTGTGTTGTGAGTTGATCTGTGTTGGTTTCCGGGTTCTGTGTGGAGTCGCGCAGAAGACGACTGGGCGCGTTTGCCTACGCAGCACAGTAACGTCACGGGGAGAGGCGGGGAATATGAATGTTTTGATAATGTCAGGCTCAGGGGCGGGGGAATTGATTTAGTGCCGCAAAAGCAGGTCAGCCAGGGCGATCGGGGAAAAGATAGGATTATCAGAAAATGGTGGCTCCCTGGTGCTTGTTTTCGCGTGCGTTTAATGGACGAAAACTCGGGTAAGGTCCATAGGAAAGTTTTCTAAAATCGAGCCACTTAGGCTTAAAAAAACATGGCCGACCCGTTGGGACAATAAGAATGTTTACTAGACCATGCCTTTAATGGTATTACTAACACTAGAGATGCCCTTCCTTTACGTTGTGGTGCAGCATCCTCACAATTATGGAGAACTAAGGGAATGTATAGTGACAAACCTTGCCCCATGGCTGAAAAAACATATCAGTGGTCATTGTCTAGATGTAAGCTTGAATTGAAGAAAACCAGTAGCTGGGAGTTGAGGCAGGACACAAAAGGTCTATTTGAAAAGGTCCCAATTGTTCCCTAGATGAATGAAATCCACCCTTTGTTATCTTCAGTCACTTGCATACATATAGTAGTGAAAACATTCTGCCATCAAGGTTTGGGTGCCTAGAAGATTTTTTACCTGAATTTGTATGCACAACTGAAAGTAAAAGTCCCAAAGCTTCTTTGCTAGATCTGATAAGCACCTAACTTGTGTATCCCTAAACATGTGTATTTGCCGGGCTGCCAAATGATTTTCTATGAGCAGTCACACTACACAATCAAAGTAGCATTTCTCAACATTTCAGAATAAAAAAGTTTCTGGCAGGAATCTATAGACAAAAGAGATTCCTGAAAAGACCATGCCCCACCCGAGTCCAAACTGTTTCCTTCCTGGGTCCTAGTCTCATAGGTCTGCATCCCATACTAAATGAAGATCTCGGCTGCACGAAAATATGGCTTTGCCATTCCCGGACCTTCACATGACTTGACCACCAATGTAAAACGTCCTTTGTTTCTGAGAATTGTGTAACCCAGTTAGAAAAATACAGGAAAATGTAAGGTGTCTATGTTTAGTTGTTGAAGAGCCATTGTAATGGAGTGTGCCTGGGAACAACATCTGGATTTATGATATAGCAGCCCCTTGACTCTGGCCAGATATCCCAGGAGGAGCACTATTCTATTGAATGCCTTCCTGATGGGTATGTCCTTAACATTGTGATGGTGTTGTGATGAGGCTCTGCAAGCGATCACAAACACCAGCAATTGAAGTTTCTGGTGGTGGATTCACATCTTTTCTCTCCCAGTGTATGCATAACCCAGGAATCGAAGTAGACTTCACATCCACTGAAGGCTGGTGCACCTTTAAAAAGAACATTAGGGATTTACGAGAATCACAATAGATAAATAAGCAGGTGCACCCCTTGTGCTCTCAAGAATGCCACAACATGATAGGGGAGAATCAAAAGCACCACAGAGCTGAAAAGTAGAGTAGTGAATTTGTGCATCAACCCTTCCCAATTCAATTGAAAATCCTCCTTGGGGGTGGTTGGAAATAGAAACTGTACATTACAAATCTTTCAAATCAAAATGCACCAACCAATCCCTAGGATTTCAATATGGCTCGCAGCGGATCAATTGCCCCATGATTAAGCGATGAAAAACCTGGTGAGATCTTTGAGGTTTACCTTCAGCCAGACTAATTTCCCCCTTTTCCTTATTCGAAAGAAATTATATATATATACATATATATATATTTTTTCAAACGAAAATTGAGCCCCTGAACAGGGCAAAACCAGCGGGTTGCACTCCAGAGAGCAGCTGAGTAAACAGAATCCAATCTTCAGCAAAATGAAAGGCTTGATGGCAAAGTCAGGCAGCACCAAATGTTCTTCATTTATCAAAAGTGCATAGGAAAGAGGAACCTGAAATAACACAACGATGCGTTTCGCGGTACTCCGACCGCTTGTTCACGTAGGTAGGGATAACACAGACAAGGGACTCCTTAAAACGTTATTCAAACTCTATGGTAACAGTGCATAGAGCGTCCCATTGCACAAGTCAATACAATGTATTGTACACAAGGCGGCCATGTTGTTGTGTACCAAAGGCAACGCATTCATTAATGTACAACAAAATAGAGTACACATCTTAGTAATCTGGACATTAAATAACGTCTTAAAATCAGAAATGCTGCCACAGGTGTCGCGAAAGTCAACAGAGTAGGGACTGTAGAAGAGACGGCATATAACGCGTGAAAGAAAGGGAATCATAACAATGGGAGGTAACCAGTCGGTGTAGTCACCGCTGTATGAAAGGAACCTAATGTAAAAAATATAAGGTACTCCCACAGTGTAAACAATGTACAGGGGCAAAACAGACTGGAACTTACCTCTAAACAATATAAACATTAATATGGATAAAAAAGAAGCCCAGTCTGAAAATGCCGTCTAGAAAAATAAAAAAATAAAAATAAAAAATAGCACTAGACATTAGCACACATGCAGTTTTATTGCCGGCCCTTCAAAACAGTCCCACAGTGTGAGTTTCAGACGTGTAATTGATTGTGTGACATATAGGCATACCCCAATAAATTCTATAGTCTCAAAATGCCTGAACATATAATTTACATCATGCATGCACAAGTGTAAAAATGGGACATTTCAGGCAAATGTAGCAATATGTGGGCAGTATAAAGTGCATAGTGCATTAGCAGCCAACAAGGTGCAAAAGTGCATAGCAGCCAAGATAAGAGAAACAAGAGGGAGAGTAATAAAAGGGATAAGAGTTGCAAATTCAACAGCAATAATAATGTGCACAGTGCTCTACGTCCATGGATGCACTCATCTATACCTGAATATACTGATATTTCAAAGCATGAAATCATACACAAGGTTAGCAAAGATCAATTAAAAGATCATTAACTATATGTAAGATGACATAAAGTGTCAGATATTTAAAAATAACCCTGCTCTCTATGAAAGAATACATGGCACAAAAACCATGCATCCATGGACAGCTGAAGAATAGTCAACAAATTAATCCACAATAAAGTGCAAAGTGCTTTAACCCTAAAATGCCCCAATCTTAAAGGCAAACTTCCTTCCTCATAAGCCTTCTACTGCTAAAAGTTGGTACACATGTGCTTGATAGTCCAAATAAAAAAACGTAGGTTATAATAGACCTAAAAAAGAGGAATCATACCTAAGTAACCCTTGCTAAGTAAGTATATGCATCTCTAAAGATGTAACATAACCCTCTTCAAAGCAAAAAGGGAGGTTAAGGGTGAGACAGAGTAAAAAACTGAGTGAAAACGTGTAAGGAATCCAACAAACATACTGTGTAAGAATATTTTCATCATAGTGATCAGAATAAAAAGTTCACCCTACTACTGTACATGTTAAAACCAAAATTGTACAAGTTAGGCTAAACAATGTCATGAAATATCAACCTGAAAAATACATCAAAACATGAGGGAATATACTTTATGATTGAAATCAGAAGAAAACACTCAAGGACAAGGGCAGATGTTAACGGGGTCAAATAAAAAACATACAGGGTACCTAAAATCCAGAAGTAAATCATCAGAGATAAAATACAAATGTAAAATATTAGGTTCCTAAGAAGGTATATAATTCTTCATCAAGATTATGACCCCTAGTCCCGAGGTCCAAAATGGACGTAGTCTCCAATTACCTCAGCTGTAACTCCCGATTACCGGCCCTGGGTGATTTAGGCACAGTTCGTATTCCGAAAAAGGAGGAACCCTCCAATTTACTGTCATGTTGGGACTGGAAATGCAAAGCCATCGGATAGTTAGAATCAATATTTCTAATGGCTTGAATATGCTGAAGTATTCTCAATTTTGGTTTGCCTTTGGTACTACTCACATACCACATGTTGCAAGGACAGGTCAGAACATAAATCACATAATCAGTATCGCAGGTGGTTCTGGATGTGATCTTGATATTGCTACCCAAAATAGGATGTGTGTAGCAAGTTTTTTTAACAGCGTACGTGCATGCTTTGCATTTGGAGCATTTATGGAAGCCTCAAGGTTTAGTATTTAACCGACCATTAGTCAATGCATTATTAATAGGCCTCATAAAGCTGGGGACTAATCTATCCTTAAATGAGGTGGACCACCGAAAAGTGATGTTAATGCGAGCACCCAAAATGGTATTTAAATGTTTGTCAGATTTAAGGATATGCCAATGACGCTGCATGACTTGTCGAATGTTGTGAGCTTTAGCTCCAAATGTCAAAATAAGATGTGTATCGCTGATATTAGTGGTGGTATGTTCCGAGGTGTCTGCTAACAGTAGCTGAGAGCGGTCCATATTTCTAGCTTTCAAAAAAGCTCTCTCCAAAATTTGCTTAGGGTAAGCCCGTTGTTTAAATTTGTATGCGAAGAGGGCGCATTCGCAATCAAAGGTTTCAATCTTAGAACAGTTCCTTCGTATGCGAATGAACTCCCCATAGGGGATACTCCATTTCAGGGCAGTGGGGTGGTTACTCTTGGCATGGAGTGGGATGTTGGAGCTAGTGGGCTTTCTGTATAGACTGGTAGTCAATTCTCCTTGAGCCACAGTAACAAGAATATCCAAATATGGGATAGCAGTCTTGCTGTGGCTCTCAATGAATTGTAGATTCAGGTCATTGATGTTAAGAATGTTAACAAAATCCAACCAAACAGCAATGGTCCCCTCCCAGATAATAAACAAGTCATCAATATATCTTAGCCAAAGGGCAATTTTAGATGTATGATGACTGTTTTCTGGGATGCCAAACCACACATTTTTCCCACCAGCCCATCAGCAAATTCGCATAGGGGGGGGCAAAAGTCAAACCCATGGCAGTCCCCTGTAGCTGCATGTAGAACTGCCTGTCAATGAGGAAAAAAATGTTTGTTAGACAAAGCGAAATCATCTCAAGAATCAACTGAGAATGTTGGAGATAATTCAAAGAACGTGTATGCAAAAATGTTCACAAGATTTAAGGCCATCACTGTGTCTTATTGACGTGTAGAGAGAAACCACATCAAGTGTTGTTAATAAAAAAGTAGATTCCCATGGAATACCATCTATGCGGCTTAGAAAGTCTTTGGTGTCCCTTAAATAGGAAGGCAAAGTAGTAACAAATGACACTAAACTCTCATCTATCTATTACATGGCCACGGTAGTGGCCATGTAGTTATGGTTAAATTGGTGTTTCCATAGGAAGAGCACTTTTTGGGCGGCTTATAACTTCGCTCTCCATGGACGAATCCTCACAAAAAAAGTATTTGGGTCACTCTGAATTGTTTTGCAAAGTTTGGTGAGGATTCGTCCAGGGGGGGCAAAGTTATAGGGGGGGGTCCCAAAACTTTATTTTTTCTCATAGACTGAATGGGAAAAAATGTTTGCTTGCGTCTACAGCCCAAACCGCTGGACGGATTTTCACCAAATTTGGACCAGGAACAGCGGATTGGTCCCGAAAGCGTGCTTTTGCAAATTTGGTGAAAATCCATCCAGTAGTTATTTTTTAAATGACCCAAAAAAGTAGGTAAAAAAAATTTGTGATGTCTGTGTTCGGTCCGCGGACACACTTCCCTGTTCGCTCCGCGGACAGTGTCCTGATTGGCCAATCGGCTTGCGTGATGTACGCGGACATGCGACGTGTTCGCTGATTGGACGGTGTGGAGAAAGAAGTGCGTCAGATTTTCGGTAGCACCCGCCATCTTGGATTCGCAGACGTCCGTGGACAGCGCGGTGAAACTTTGTTCAAAATTTGTATTTAGAAGAGTGTGTTGGTGTGTAGGAGTGTTTGGGGATGGTGGGGGTGTATGGGATAGGATGAAAGTTGTGTTTTTTTATGTGTTAGACATTCTTTTTGTGTTCGATTTGTCTGCGGACATCACGGGTGTTCTGAAATGTTCTAAATAAACTGAATGGGGGGTGTTCTGAGGACTCAATATGTGTCCGTTTTGTTCGCAAGCAAGCTGAAACTGTTCTAAGAACACACGGGTGTTCTGAAATGTTCTAAATAAACTGAATGGGGGTGTCCTGAGGACGCTGTCCATATTGTTCGTTGTCAAGTTGAATGTGTTCTAAGAACACTCGCGGTGTCCTGAAATGTTCGCGAATACACAAAATGGGGGTGTTCTGAAGACGTTGTCGGACACTCGCTGTGTCCTGAAATGTTCGCAAATATGAATGGGTGGTTGTGGCTGGCAAGTTGAATGTGTTCTGAGAACACTTGCGGTGTCCTGAAATGTTCGCAAATAAACAAAATCGGGGTGTCCTGAGGACGCTGTCCGTATTGTTCTTTGTCAAGATGAATGTGTTCTAAGAACACTCGCGGTGTCCTGAAATGTTTGCAAATAAACAAGATGGTGGTGTTCTGAAGACGCTTCTAAGAACACTCGCGGTGTCCTGAAATGTTCTCAAATAAACAAAATGGGGGTGTCCTGAGGACGCTGTCCGTATTGTTCTCTGTTAAGTTGAATGTGTTCTAAGAACACTCGCGGTGTCCTGAAATGTTCGCAAATAAACAAGATGGTGGTGTTCTGAAGACGCTTCTAAGAACACTCACGGTGTCCTGAAATGTTCGCAAAAATAAACAAAATGGGGGTGTTCTGAGGACGCTGTCCATATTGTTCTCTGTCACGTTGAATGTGTTCTAAGAACACTCTATGTGTCATGAAATGTTCGCAAATAAACAAAATGGGGGTGTTCTGAAGACGTTTCTAAGAACACTCGCGGTGTCTGGGGAATGTTCGTAGGGGGTGTACTGAGGACACTCTCCGTATTGTTCTCTGTCAAGTTGAATGTGTTCTAAGAACACTCACGGTGTCCTGAAATGTTTGCAAATACACAAAATGGGGGTGTTCTGAAGACGTTGTCGAACACTCGCTGTGTCCTGAAATGTTCGCAAATATGAATGGGGGGTTGTGGCTGGCAAGTTGAATGTGTTCTAAGAACACTCGCGGTGTCCTGAAATGTTTGCAAATAAACAAAATGGGGGTGTTCTGAAGATGTTTCTAAGAACACTCGCGGTGTCTGGGGAATGTTCATAGGGGGTGTCCTGAGGACGCTGTCCGTATTGTTCTCTGTCAAGTTGAATGTGTTCTGAAATGTTCGCAAATACACAAAATGTGGGTGTTCTGAAGCAGTTGTCGAACACTTCTCTGTGTCATGAAATGTTCGCAAATATGCATGGGGGTTGTGGCTGGCAAGTTGAATGTGTTCTAAGAACACTCGCGGTGTCCTGAAATGTTCACAAATAAACAAAATGGGGGTGTCCTGAGGACACTGTCCGTATTGTTCTCTGTCAAGTTGAATGTGTTCTAAGAACACTTGCGTTGTCCTGAAATGTTCACAAATAAACAAAATGGGGGTGTCCTAAGGACGCTGTCCGTATTGTTCACTTTCAAGTTGAATGTGTTCTAAGAACACTCGTGGTCTCCTGAAGTGTTCGCAAATAAACAAAATGGGGGTGTTCTGAAGACGTTTCTAAGAGCACTCGCGGTGTCCTGGAATGTTCGTAGGGGGTGTCCTGAAGGCGTAGTCCGTATTGTTCGCTGGCAAGATGAATGTGTTGTAAGAACACTCGCAGTGTCCTGAAATGTTCGCAAATAAGCAAAATGGGGGTGTCCTGAGGACACTGTCCGTATTGTTCTATGTCAAGTTGAATGTGTTCTAAGAACTCTCGCATTGTTCTGAAATGTTCGTAGGGGGTGTCCTGAAGATGCTGTTCGTATTGTTCGATGGCAAGTTGAATGTGTTCTTAGAACACTCGCAGTGTCCTGAAATGTTCGCAAATAAACGAAATGGGGGTGTTCTGAGGACACTGTCCGTATTGTTCGTTGTCAAGTTGAAAGTGTTCTAAGAACTATTGCGTTGTTCTGAAATGTTCGTAGGGGGTGTCCTGAAAACGCTGTCCGTATTGTTCGCTGGCAAATTGAAAGTGTTCTAAGAACACTCATAATGTCCGCGGACATTAAAAGTTTCCATAGACCATAGTTGAAATGTTTGACTCTATGGATGTGATATGCTGCGGTGGTTGTGGCCAGGGCATAGAGTCTTGGGAGCATGGCCATTTGCTTATAACTTTGGGTGAAAAACAAATGTATAAGGAACAAAGGTATTAGATACTATGGATGTGATATGCTGCTGTGGTTCTCCTTATTGTATACTTACTGTTTGGTCTAGTAACTGGAGTACATGTATTTCTTGTTAATTTCTGTGATAAAAGAAAATAGCATGTTAGTATTAGTATTTTGTATAATCAAAATACCTTTTTTTTTTGGACCCTCATATTTAGTAGATTACCTGCCTGGTACATTATACCTATTGTTGTGAAGGTTTTCTTACCAAGTGATATTTGACCATGTGTGAATCCAGTCAGCTTGCAGTTGTTTTTGGTACCATTTGCATTGTAACGTAGAAGCGTTAGTATTATGTATTTACTATGTGTTTGTATTACTAGCGTGGAGCGATTATCTGAATTGCAGGTAGAGCATGATCTACCATGGTTTGCATTTTGTACAAGTCGCTGAAATGGAATGGATTCACAATTTGGTATTGATATATATATGAAGCTTTCATTGGGGATTTCTTCTTGTGTCACATTGTTGTAGAGAGTGCATGTATGTTTCGGTTTATAGTGAAAAGACCGAAAAAAAAATTAAAAAAAAGGTCAAACCAAAAAATCTCAAAAAATAAAATCGGATTTTTTTTCAATACTTTTTTTTTCGAAATGGGGGGTTCCCCCCCAACCTCCCCTTTTTTAATTGTTTTTAATTTTACCCCTTTTTTTTACTTACATGACCACCAAAATACATATAAATAAATTTAAAAAAAATTAGATTTTTTTTTTTCGATATTTTTTTTTTTTCAAGATTTTTTTCGGCCTTTTGGCTGACCACCATATGTTTCCATATGTATGAAATCTGATAGATTTAATTTATAGGTATGTTTTTGTTTTCCAGTACTTGTAGTAAGTACATTAGAAATTCTTGTGGATCTTCCTGTGAGTTTATAGTGAATTTCACCATTCCAGCACAGTAGTCCAATTGTTGTCTTCTTCCATAAACACTATACGTGTTGTCAGGATTGTTTGCTGCATTTCTGTGAAGTACTAACATTTGCAAACACAAGGGGTCTGTACTGTGTAAGTAAATGTTGTCAACAATTGGTGGGAACTGAAATAGAATATTCATTGCTACATTTGCATAGCAACTTAAACCAACTATATTTGAGAATTTAAATGGTCCAGGTAGTTCTGTATCTAACTGTTTTTTTTGGAGTTTGTCTTCCTTCTTTAAAGAAGTACCTGGTTTACTTTCCCTAATTGATTCTTTTTTGCTTTTGGTACTTGATGAAGTATTAGTTTCTTTTACTCTCTTTGGAGGATTTGCAGTGACATCCTGTTGCATTTCTGTTTGATTTATTTTTCTTTTATAACGTTTTACTTTTTGTGGAACAGAATATGTGTTTAGGTGGGGGGTGTATAGTAAGCGAAGTCTATTGTATTCTAAAATGCAAGGAATATCAGCGTTTATTTGACCTGCATCAAAGTTGATTAGAAATAGACCGTCAAGTGTACGTAAGCGTGATAGTGCTACGTAGCTCATGCCTTCTTTAAAGACTGTGTTACCAATATCTATCATTGCTCTGTCTAGGGTAAGACCTTGTGATTTATGAATCGTGACTGCGTATGCAAGACTTAGAGAAAATTGTTCTCTGCGTAGATACATATCTTTGAAGAGAAGGAATCTAGCTGTTGAGCGTCCTATCCTTTTTACTTCTGAAAGTTTGTCAAAGAGTATATTGACAAACTGAATTTTGTTGTCGCGTGGGTATGTTTGAAAGCCAACAACTGTACCCAGTGCTCCATTAACTAGTCCTTGGTCCACGTCAAGGTTACGTTTAAGCATTAAAAGGGAAAAATGGCAGAGAAGGGCCGGCAGGGTACAGCGCATGGATGGCAACTTCTGTGGCTGTGGAAGGGCTGCGGCTGAGAGCAAGAGTGGGAACCTGCCAATTACCCACTGGAAACAGGAATTAAGAGAAGAATGGGTTTGCTCTCAAACTGCGCACACACATAAAATAGCAAGCATATTGCAGATTAATTAAGTGGTTTTAATCAGTGCCGTTGCAGCCTGACACGTGTTTCAAGCTTACAGCTCTTCTACTGAGGCTTAATCTTGGCTTGTATAAAGTCTAGTTACAGTGGTTGAGACTAAATGTTTAGGTTAATTAGACGTGGGCTCCCATTACTCCAGACCCTCGCATAGCAGTGAACGCGCTGCAATACAATAATTTACTGATACGTTTTTCGTGCAACTGCAAAGTAATGGGAGCCCACGTCTAATTAACATAAATATTTAGGCACTGATTAAAACCACTTAATTAATCTGCAATATGCTTGCTATTTTATGTGTGTGCGCAGTTTGAGAGCAAACCCATTCTTCTCTTACGTTTAAGCATTACTCTGCAATTTAAGGATAATTTTAATTTTTTTTTTTTTTTTTTTTTAATTTATTGTATTTGGTTTATTTAAACCTTTACAAAACAGAACATCAATAAAATTTTAAAACAAACAGAATAGAACAAAACAACACATTAGCATTTTTAATTCTAACCTTGCACAGTTCCAATAAAACAATACTTAACATAAAATTTGAAGGAAAAACAGCACTTACATGGTCAGATTAGGCCTAATTTAATGTATTTTACAGACAATCATTAAAAAATCAACCACTTTACACTTCAGGGCAATGTTGGTACCATGCATCATTTCGAACCGTAAGCGCTCCCTAGAAACATTTGCAGTATCAAATACGAATTCCGAGAAGTAAGCACACCTTTCGCTCACTAGCATAGGACAAACCAATAACAGATGTACCAGTGTTTCCACCACTTCATGCTCTTCACAGAACCTGCATAAATTCTTATTCACAATGTTTGATTTTCTTATATAGCAAATTTCATTCGTGTTAAGCACATTAAACCTGAATCGCATTATGTTGTTACGAAGTTTCCTCGACGGATATTTTGTCAGGTAAGATTCAAGTATAGGAAACCATTTCCACACAGAAACGACTTGGTTGTATAGTTTCGAATTCATGATCACAGCATTGTTTGTGACCCAGTCAAAAGCCTTTATCAATACTTTAATTTTAGCTGGTTTCTCAAATAGACAGCGCTTTGAAGCTCCAATCTTTACCAAGATCTTTTCTACATCAAATTGCAAATCAATCATAAATCTCGCATTAACACCTTCCCTTAAGATATTATATAATGAGTTGGAGCCTGCCAGCATGCATTTTCTGTACAACATGACTCTTTTACATTCCATTATACTTTCAAGCGACACCAGTCGGAATTCATACCTTATCATTTCTACAGGGATACATTTCGGTATGAAATACAGTACTTTTTTCCACATAATAGCTTCTAACCTTTTCAGGTACAAATTAATTTTTACTGGGTTAAATTCTAAACCATAAGTTAACCTTGGAATGACCTTAAGCAGGTAAAAGTCTCTGCAACCGGACATGGTGAATTTCCCAAATTTTCTTTCAATTACCTTCAACTCATTGCTCGCCACTTTTGCTTTCGATTCCAAGCATTTTTTGGGAAAAATGAATGTCATATTACTAGCAAAGGAAGGAATACCCTGGATATTTCAAAGCCTTCTGGAGCCTTATCTTAGACCCCTCAACCACCCATATAGGATTTCTGTTTGCTTTGTTATTTTGACCCAAATTAATGATAACTGTTTTTGCGGGATTTATTTTTAATTTCAGTTCATTATTAAAATCTGCAAATGCCACGATTAGTCTTTGTAGGCCTATCTCTGTGCGATCTAACAGTAAAAAAATCATCGGCGTAAGCAACCCAATTGACCGAAAAAGCACCAATTTTTGGACTTAATAAACCTGCGGATGCAATTTTAGCATTTGCATCGGATACATAAATGTTAAATAAGATGGCCGCCAAGGCGCAGCCTTGCTTCAGGCCATTCATCGCCTTGATTTCTCTGGACATCAGCCCTCAGTTGTTAAGCCTTACCTTTAACTTTGTATTTGAATACAGATGAATAATCATCGCCAGCAACCCTCTGTCGATTTTCAATGTATCAAGCCTTTGCCATAATTTAGGTCGATCAACCTTATCAAAAGCTGCAGATAAGTCCATAGAGGCCACGTATAGAGGTCCACAGTTAGATTTCTTAGCTTGACTTTGCAAAGTAGATACAAAAAGACCACCCGCATCGGTCCCTATGCCTTTTAGAAACCCAAATTGCCTCACATCAAGAATTTCATTCTCCTCCATCCACAGCAACAAGTTTTCCAAGATAATTGAGGCAAACATTTTAGCCTCTATATTAATTATTGATATAGGTCTATAGTTGTTGGGACATAGACGGTTTCCTTTTTTAAAGATAAGTATCACATAGGAAACTTTCCAGGAATCAGGCATTGTTTGGGACAAGAGTACATCGCTGAAGATTAGATGCAATATCCCGGCCCATAGCTCAGGACTCTGTTTCAGTATGGCGCATGTAAGGTTATTGGGACCCGGAGTGTCAGAGGGTTTTAAGTTCTGGATCATTGCTCTTATTTTGACCACTGAGATGTCAAGACACCATTTATATTCTTTATATTCAACTGCTGGCATGACATTGGGTGACAAGGCATATAAGTTCTCAAAGAAGTTGCACCATATAGATTCCCCAATTGGATTAGTAAGTAACTGCTCTTGAGATGCTTCGGTGATATTGATAAGAGACCAGTAATTTCTAGAATTAGTCTCCTTCATAGCTCCAAGCATAGCTTCTGCATCCTTCTGTTCAAGATTTGCGCAATGCTGAATACTCCAATTTTTATAGGCCTGGCGACAAATTCTCACCGCTTTTTTATACTCATCTGTTGGTAGATCAAGTTTCTTTATGGCACGTAACTGCTTGTACAAACAAGCTCTATGTTCTTTAACTTCTAGATCAAAGACATGTTTATGTGTCCTTTTTTTTTGCATTACAATATTGCTGGTATTCTGAAAAGGGACCAACCGGTCAGCTAGCAAATCATCAAAGGTAGCTATCGAGTAAAATACTTTTTTTTGTTCTAATGTTTTCTTTTCATATTCATGCCACATCGTGTTGTTAAATTTAATAGACTTTAGAGTATTCCATTTGACCCCAGTTCCCTTCGTATTCACACGTATAGGTCCCCAATTTACATTGTCATTGTGGACCTTCTTCTCTAGAGCCAAATCAATTGATAACATAGCATGATCACTTGCGACAATAGGTTGGACACACATCACTTCAGAATCTTTAACCAGCCCATTGCTTACAAATATATAGTCTATTATTGTCTCTCCGCCTCTAGCAGACCATGTATATTGATCATTAAATAACATCTCCATACCCCTTGCGCAAATAAAATTACGCCAGAGGGCACCTCTATGTGATTTATTTCCCTTTTTTGAGCCGTTGACACCCCTGTCCAGTAAACACCATTCAATCTCTGAGTTAGATAAGTTACAGTCAGCGTTCAGATCCCCAGCTATTATTATATGCCAGCCAGCAGAGAAGGCCAACCATTCATCCATCAGAACATCTAATTCATCTAACAAATTCATCAGTTTTTGGTCATCATACATCGCATTATTCCAATAAACATTAATGACCATTAAACCCACTCTACCTTTTTGTGTAATCAAAAAAAAGGTAACAATTTGGCATGAGGTGTACAGATGTTGTTCGGCTAGTTTTTCAATTGCATTAGAATTACGAAAAGCCAAAGCCAGGCCACCCTTGGGACGTCCTCTAGATCCACGAGTCCCAGGAAGGCATTTTAATATCTTTTCTAAGCCTGCTGTGTTTGAGATTGATTTTTCTAAACTATTTAGTCTTGTTGTGGCTTGGTCACACATGGGTAGTGTCATACCATGTACATCTAGTTTGTCTGTGGCGCTAATTTCCATGATTGGTTGCATTTCTTTACTTAGCATGATTTCATTGAATTTGAAACAGCTTGCAAGAGTTGGCATTAAGGCCATACAATTGACATTTTTGTGGGCTAATTGTTCCATAACATCTGTAGCACATGCATTATCGCCATAAAGTGCATTAATGTGCCGGGTTTTCAATATTGCTTCTGCTTCTTTAGAAAGTATACCAACTCTGATACTTTTTAAAATGTTGGCATAAGTGAGATCTGCAGATTGCCGCATGTTTTCTGTTAATTCTTTGTATTGGAAATGTTGCCAAAGGTTGACATTTCCAATGCTGCCAACAGTTTTACGGCAGAGTTTGTGTCCTAATGTTTTAAAAATAGGCTCACCTTTTACTGGTGTTAATTGAAGCAGTTCTCCAAAAACAATAATGTGTTTTCCTGAAAAGAGCTCTTCATAGTCTGTTTTGAGTACTTCTTGTAATCTGAGGTGAATCAAAGCTAACATCAGGTTGGAGACCATGCTCACTTCATCTATTAGTAGCATTTTCATTTGTTTCAATACTCTGTGTAGTTCAATTGCAGCTTCTGCAGAAAGTTTGTAATATTCTAATTTGTTCTGGTATTCTACTGGTAATAGTAGTAATCGGTGTATAGTAACACCACCTATGTTGTAGGCAGCTAAACCTGTGGGGGAAGTGACAACAGCTGACAGTTTGTTGTTTGTCAATTGTTGAAGGAACTTACTAATGATTTTGATTAGGAATGTTTTGCCAGAACCAGCTTCACCACTGACGTACAGTAGTATATCTTTATAATTTTGGCAGGAACATTCTTTATTTTCATGTTTTACATCATGTGCAATTTGTTTTGTTACTTCTTGAAAAATGCTGTGTTGCTCATTGTTTAGTTTTGATTGTAGTATATTTAAGTCTTCTTTACCTTCATACTGACACATGGTGTTTTCTACTTCTATCATAGCTAATTCCACCTCATTTATTATTAGTGGTTCTCCCAGTGGTTCTTGGCTTCCTGTTACAGACGGTTGACTACTGTCAGGAGTGTCCTTATCTAGTTGGGCTTGGAGTTCTTCTTCGTGTTGCTGTTCATTGTGCAACATTGATTTGTACTGTGTAAAGTTTACATCAGTTATAGTGCTTTCATTTGCTTTAAAAGCATCCTCATATGAGTCATAGCTACCTGGTATTTGTTCTTCTTTTCTCCATGGTTTGAAGAGTTGTAGCAGGGACATGTAATATACTTCTTTATGTTGAGGAGTCTTTAATGACAATTTGATATGATTCATTAAATTTGGTTTAGTGAGTTTAACTAAGCTGCCTTCACAGTTTGTCACTCTATATTTACCTTTTTTTCATCAGGTTTCATATTATTTTTGTATGTGTAGTTTTGGGCTATGTGGTATAGACACATGTTTTCCAAAATATTACTTCTGTTTGGGTAGTATGTGTCCAATAAATTGTTTTTTAAAATGTCTTGGCTGTTGGGATCACGTTTGGCTATTGTTTCTATATCTTCATATGATTTAGAACTCTTTTTCTAGATTTAGCTGGACCAAGACGTAGCCATACTATATTTTCAGATTTACCATACAAAGCAGTACCAGTTAAACGATCAGCTGCTTCATATGATCCACATTCTCTATGGGTGAGCATTTTTATGCCCAAGCTGTATAATTTCTGAGACACTGTTTTATCTGATGACAGGTCATTCCAGAGGTCTTGGAGCTCTGTCTTTTCTGCTTTAGTTAAGTATGCTGTGACATATTGTGCAACTGCAGTAGAATTGTCTGCAATGTACTGCACATCTATGTTTGCATTCCATAAGTGGGCAATGATTGCATTATAATCATTATTATATTTTTCTTCTTCTTTTCTTTTTATTTAATATGTATTTTTAGGTAACTAACCTTTAACACTATGTCTAACTGAAGACATGAGGTTGTTCACTTGACCTGTATTTGTAACTGGTCTAGGGAAACCAAATCGGCATTTGGAGTAGTATTTCCCTTTGTTTTTGTATTTGCGACAACAATATTTTCCACATTTGTGTCTTTGAAATTGTAAAATTTGTGCATGAAGATCACTATTCGTGGCTTCTAATGGAATTTCACAAGTGACATATTTAAGCAATAGAACCCGAGCGGCAGGGGCATTACCGAAGGCCCCGGGGCATTAACAGAGTCGGTAATGCCCCCGCCGCGAGGGTTCTATTGCTATTAGTATCCCGGCCTGCAAAATTTGCGGGGCAGCATTTTGGGACAGAAAAAAAACGACCAAGAAAATGGCTGCCGCCATGGAAAGGGAAACCGGAGTCCGTTTTCCAATTCCATGGCGGTCATCGGGAGCGGACGCGCTGGGAACACTTGTGTTCCCAGCGCGTCCGCTCTCGAAAAAGGATAAAAAAAAAAGGTAAGTGGGGTTGGGAGGGCGGGAGTGGGACGGGGCCCCACTCCGAGTCTCCACACGGCTGGAGGCTTCCCTCGTCCCCCACCGGGGACGCAGGATCAAGAAGGAAATTTGGGGGGGAGTGAAAAATAAAAAAAATAAAATACCCGAGTCCCCGACGGGGGCGAAGGCAGCCTCTCAGCCGAGGGGAGGCTCGGAGCGGGGATGGCCCCGCTTCGAGCCTCCTCATTGGCTGAGGGGCTGCCACGCCCCCGCCGGGGACAAAGGCTGTGGAATCCCGATGGAGGGATTCCCGGCCGGGTAGGGACCTGGCGAGAGCCAATCAGAATACGTGTTGCATTCCGATTGTCTCTCGCCGGGTAACTAATTTTCAATAAACTATAAAACAGTGGCATCACTGTCTTGACCAAATTTAGGAGCATCTTTAATCCATAAAAGCATGTGGATATGTGGTGTTCCTCTGGCTTGGTATTCTTTTCTCCAAAAGAAGTGTTGCACTTCTCCAAGGGGAGGAGCAGTTTTATTACAAATAAAATGTAGCATAGCAATGAAGCAATGGTGAAAATATCTTGAAACATTAACAGGATCCAAAGAACACGTTCTCCAAGTGTTAGTATATCTATGTTT
Source organism: Ambystoma mexicanum (assembly GCF_040938575.1). NCBI lineage: Eukaryota > Metazoa > Chordata > Amphibia > Caudata > Ambystomatidae > Ambystoma > Ambystoma mexicanum. The sequence goes on along the minus strand of NC_090936.1, from coordinate 218,578,998 downwards.
GTTTTGTTTTTATTTGATATGCGTAGGAAATCATGTAAATCTTCCCATGCATATTCTGCACAACTTAATGTAACAAAACAAGTGGGTGGGCCCAGGTTTCTGATCATACAACGTACATCTCCATGACGTTGAAACTAGTACTCTTTAGTACCACGCATATTTGCTAATAGATTTGTAATATTTGATTGTAAAACCTCATCCTTTTGTTGCACTTTTTCGAATAATTGTGTAGCTGTCATATTTTGAAAGTGTGATCCTGATTTTAATATGCGTGCAACTCCGTAAAATAAAGTTGCTAGTTCACTTTTAAAGAGTAGGTGGAATATGTATTCCACATTTTGTCTAAATCTGGGATCTTCAGAATACATCCGTAATGAGCGGTATTCTGAAGCTGATATTTGAATAGGTCTATCATCATACCTTCCTCCTTTGCCAGCAGGAAAGAGTAGAGGAAAAGCATGTGCTTCTATACTTTTTTCCCATATGCTGATTGGCGATCCTTTTGTTTGACGTATTTGGTACGTTTCCAGTACATCTTCTATGGTGTCATTAGAGTGCAAAGGATGAATTGTATAATGGTCTAAAATATTTGATATTGTAGCAGGATCTAGTGGCTCAAATTGACCAGCTTCTTGTGTTTCTTGAATTATTTTAGTTGTATCTTTCAAGTTTTCTTCAATATTAATTTCTTTGTAATAATCATTATTCTCTTTAAGATATTGGAAGGCTTGTCTAACTTTATGTAATTCTACCAGCTGTTGCCATATTTTTTTGTCTTTTGTAGGTACTCCATTTACTAAGATAATTAAAGATTGCTGCATTGGACGTTGCACTCCTAAAGTATGCACATTTTCTTTTAGATCTAATGGTAAATAAACGACTTTTCCACGAATGCCTTTTACCAATTCAGAGGGAGGTAATTTTGCTGTTTTGGTTTGCAGGCGTATTATTGCTTGAAATGGGTGTACTGTTTGAATTATGATGCTCTCATATAAATTAAGTTGTTGTAGGGGTTTTGGTACTGGGTATAATTCCAAATTATTTGTGATAGCACGTGAAGGAGTTTGGTTGTTGTCAAGTTTTGTAGTGCAGTAACGGCAAAGTATTAAGGGCTCAGTTATTTCGTATTTGTTTTTTGCTACAAGGTAGAGAGCTAATTCAAACCATTTAGAATCTTCATTGTCTTCTATTTTGTATGATAGGTCTACAGTTTTTGTGTTATTTTTATAGAAAGTTCTACGGCAACATACACATACATGGTTTGGTACTTCAGCTGATGTACTTTTAAATTTAAGTATTTCTTTTTTGTATGTGTTTAGCAAAAGGTTGCCATGTGTAGAATTGTTGCTTAATTGGTTTAAAGCTATTTCATTCTGTAAATGCCTTTCACTTTTTTCTGGATATAGTCAATTTCTTCAAGTAGGTCTTTTGCTGTACCATGTAGAAGGATGTTATTTAAATTTGCTAGTGCTAAAGCAGGACTTTTAGCATAGTACAGTTTATAGACTAGATTTCTTATAGTTGAATGATGTGTTGATAGTGGTTTACAAGTAGGTCCTGTAATGCAGGCCAATGAATGTCTTTGTAGTCCTTATTTTGCAGTAATTTAATTTTGATTTTGTCTTTGCTTTTTACATATTTATTGAGGAATTGGCATAAAGATTTGAAACATTGTTTGGGAATGTTACACATTGACGTGCATGGCCATTTGTACACTAGACGTTCTGATTCAGTTGAATGGAGGGGTAATTCTAAGTTTGCAGGGCATATTTTTGTAAGGAGTACTTCTAGTTCCATCATGGTATTATTCACTTTTTCATAACCTCGACCACTGCTATGTATGGCAATTGTATTTGTTTGCTTTTGTTTGCACGCTTCTTCATTAAAATATGGTTCTGTGCTCGTAGTGTGATTCTATTCACCTCCGCAGATACTTAAGAAGTTCTTTCTGTTGACATTTCGCTTATTGAGAAGTCTTTTTTGTAATTTAGTTATTAGTTTTGTTAGTGGTTTCATTTTGTTTAACAGTAAAATAAATAACTTTCTTTTGAGAAGAATTGCACTGTCCATCAACGCTTCTAAGATTCATTTCTTACGATAGGTTTTAAGCATTGAACCTGATTTCTCTCCTGTTTTTATAAGATTTTGAAGGACTTTGTGACGGTACCTTTTGGCTAAAATACTTTTCTTGGTATGCTTACTTTGCACTATATTAAGATTTAAAGAAGCAGTTTTATCTGTAGTGATAGCTGATTTTCTGTTAATTGTTTTTTGGTTTGTTTTACATTTTGATAGAGGAGGCAAAGTTTTTGTGCTTGAAACTTCTTGTGTTTCACTAAATGACTGTATTAGCTGTTTTGTTTCAACTTTTTTTACACATTCTGCTAGAGATGGATGCTTATGTTGGACACTTTTATTTTCATTTGCTCTACTTCTGCGTTGCTTTCTATGGACTTGACTTTGGTAGGTATTCTTTAGGGTCTGTTGAAAAAAATAAAGAAGGTATGGGTTGAGGTGTTCTGCAATGTATGTGTGCTGTGTGCATGAGTGTTTGAGTAAGATGATAAAGATGTATGTAATGGTGTGTGATTGTGCATTGGGAACTACAACTAGTCGGGATAGGTATTCTTGAATTTATGTGTTACTAAACTGGGGTTCAGATGACAAAAAAGTAAGCTAGTGATGTGGAAAAGTACAAATAGTAAATCTAATGTATACAATTAAAACAGTTGTTTGTTCTATAATATGAAAATTGTAGCTGTTCAGTTGGGTAATTTCTGTGTCCTAAAATTGGAATTTTTGGGCCATTTTGGCTGTAAATCTCTGTTTAAGACATGGAGATTTTTGGACAAAATGGTACACAATCTCTATTTTTAGGCACAGAAATAGCTTATATTACCGTTACAGTGTGTTTGAGTAATAATACAAATATTATGATGATATTCTACTTACTTTTTTTCTTAACTTAACAGGTAACTTCTTAGTTATTCTTTGTTCTTCGAATTCGGCTGCTTCTTTTCAGGAAACTGGTCTTCACTGCAATTGTAAAAGCTTCAAATTAGTAACTTTGTTTGTATAGAGCGCTGTTTAATTTAGATATTGATTTTTTTAATTGAAATCCTCAGCGCCTTCTTTAAAACCATTAAACTAATTTAATTGCATAAGATACATTGCATCAGTTCAGTACATATGATATGTTCTTAATGAACAAATTGTATTGAATGACTAACTGTAGCAAAAAAAATATCTTTACTATGTCTTGTGATATTTATAATATACCAGTGAATACCACTATTTCTCTAACTAAGCTGTTCTAGGTAATAGTGCTTCAATGTCATGTCTAAATTAAAGTAATTAAGTAAATAAATAAATAAAAACAAAAAAATATGAAATTGTATAAGTATTTTTTTTTTTAAGATTTAAACATAGATTGTGCTTGCATGCAATTTTGTTTGAATATATGTAGTCTATATATTTCATTTAAAAAAACAGTAAATTCATTTTACAGATTACACAAGCTAAAAGTCTGTTTGAAAATGTGTTCATCTACTGTACAGAAAATATGCATACCTGAAGTTTGTGTTCATGCATATGGATATGCATGGAGCTGCAAGTAGAAATCTTGGAGACTTGTACAGTATTTCTGGTAGATGGTGCTTGCCAATGATATGACACTTGTACTCAGAGAGATTCACAGTATATTTGCAGTGCTGATCTATGATGATGCAGTTAGATGTAGAGGTCTTGAATGTGATTGGTGCATGGTCATGTGACTTCTTAGCTACATCCAATGAGGGAATGGCAGAGAGAGTGAAGTGGAAATGGTAGAAGGGCTGTTCATGCTATGATATGTCCGCAGACATGGCAGTAGTTTGCGTACATTGGGAGTTACATCCGTGGATTTTTGGGTTCAGAAGTCATGCAAATGAGAATGAGTACTGAAAGGGATTGGTCAGGAAAGTTTAGTGGGTGTGTTGTGCCAGAAGAGAGTTTCTCATATACTGTTTTTGCTGAGAGAACAACAAATAGCTATGTCTGCGTGTTTTAAGAAAAAGATTGTATGGATGTTGGGAGATTCATGGATATATTGGTTGAAGGTGCATGCAGAAAGCTGTGGAGTAGCTGTAGATCTTAGATTCCCACATGTGGAACTACACTGGCATGGAGTACGTGGAATGAAGTTGTTGGACTTGCTACCTCTCTGTGCTACTTTGGAGACAGAGCAACATCCAGACATAATTGTAATTCATTGTGGAGGGAACAGTTTAGGACATGTGACTGGAATTCTTTTGCAATTTGCTATGAAAGAAGGACTTGGGAAGGTTATAGACCTGTTTCCTAATTCTCAAGTAATACTTTCACAGATTGTGCAGAGACAAATGTGGCTTCGTTCTTCTTCATTTGGTCCACAAATGGAAAAAGCAAGGCACAATGTTAATAAAGCTGTTTGTGCCTTTCTAAAAGATTTTGGCATGTCTTCTTTTCACAATGAAAATATTCTGTTTCGTAGTACAAACATTTTTCGCAGAGATGGAGTCCATCTTACTTATGGTGGCAATCAGATTTTTCTGAGAAATATACAAAATGCATTGCGACCTTTTTTGGAATTACAACATCCATTTTGAAGTAGGTGTTAAGCATTTATAATTTTTGACTTACAAACACCTCACAAAGGCTCTTTTCAGAGCCACCACTTCCTCCCAGAGAAAATTGCAATGTTTGTGATAGGGTAGCAACCCAATTTTTTAAATGTTAGCGAACTGTCCGCGGAATTCTAAAAAATACAAAGGGCCCTGCTTCATTTATTTTCACTTCTATTTTTTAACTGTGAAAGGCGGCTCTGAAAAGAGCCTTATTTTTTTTTTATTTTTGATATTTTGTATTTTTTTGGTTTTCTATACACGACACACTAGGAGAGGAGAGGAGAGGAAGGTACAGGGGGGACACCAACCACAGGGATAAGAAAGGGAGAGCTGAGAGAGGAAGATGTAGAGTGGGTTTTATTTGAGTAGTGAGCAGATCTTCTCGTGCTCTGAGGCGATAGTCTCAAAAGCACTACAAAGTCGCTCCCCCCTGCAGAGTACTGTGTCACAGTACATACATACAACTGTGACCCTTGAAAGGTAAGGGTCATCAGCATTCTGTATGGCCTGTGAGGCAGCTTGAGGAAGACGCTGTCCCACAGAGGTGGTCCTTGTAGTGACAGGATCAGAAACAGAGGATGAAGTAGAGGAAATCAACCTGCTACGTTCTTCGCAAGGTACAACCCTGCGAATAGCCCCAGAGTGAAATGACCTCAGGTGTCGCTTCATAGTAGTGGTCCCAAAGCTGTACTTACCGTGCTTCCCGTGACTGAGTATCATTTTGCACTCATTGCAGGTAACACGGTTCGCACGAGCCTTAGGACCATTCCCATGAATGGTAAATAACCGCCACACCCAAGACTCATGCCTAGTGCGGGTAGTAGGGATTAACTCTACCTCATTCTCATCATCCTCTTCTTCCTCCTCTGCATCCTCACTCCTGTTCCCCTCTTCAGGCCCTTGGGGAGGTGGTGGTGGTGGAAGGGTTGGGGGTGGTGCTGAAGCAGGTGCAGCACCAGGTGGCAGTTCAGCAGCCAGGTATGCCATCTCGATGATGATGTAATCTGCAGGTGGCAGCAAAAATCGCTGTGTTCTGAGGAAAAGCCAGAAACACAATGAGAATAAGCTCTAGGGAGTGGTCTTTAATAGGGGTGCTTGTGCACGGTCCGCGGACATGCGCGCTGTCCGCGGACAGATTGAACACAAAAAAAAGTTTGAAAAGTTTCAAAAGGTATGTAGAAACTCAGGATTACTATGTGGGACTTGTGCCATGGTGAGATTTTATTGAAAAATATTATGGATTCATTGAAAATGTACTTTTAAATTGTTCGGGGACACAAACAGTGTCCGCATTCAGAACACGTGATCAGCGTGGGCGCGGTCATATGATCCGTTCGCGACAAGTCCGCGAAGGAAGCGCATGTCCGCAGGACACCAAATGCACAGAGATTGGTTAGCACATGCGCGTTGATGTTCCACGGACACTGTTCGGGTCCTGAAGTAATTAAAAATGCGTCACATGTGAAACGAACATTTCAGGACACTGCGTGTGTTCTTAGAACAGTTTAAACTTGCTAGCGAACAGTAAGGACTGATACAGTGTTCTTCTGGACACACCCAATTTCGTTTATGTACGAATATTTCAGGACACCAATTGTGTTCTTAGAACAGTTTCAACTTGCTAGCGAACAGTATGGACAGGTATAGTGTTCTTTAAGACACCTCCATTTTCGTTTAATTACAAACAATTCAGGACACCGCGTGTGTTCTTAGAACAGTTTGAACTTGCTAGCGAACACTACGAACAGGTATAGTGTTCTTCAGGACACCTCCATTTTTGTTTACGAACGAACATTTCAGGACACCAATTGTGTTCTTAGAACAGTTTAAACTTGATAGCGAACACTACGGACAGATATAGTGTTCTTTAGGACACTTTAATTTTTTTTGTTTTACGAACATTTCAGGACACCGCGTGTGTTCTTAGAATAGTTTCATCTTGCTAGCGAACACTACAAACAGGTATAGTGTTCTTCAGGACACATCCATTTTTGTTTACGTATGAACATTTCAGGACACCAATTGTTTTCTTAGAACAGTTTAAACTTGATAGCGAACACTACAGACAGATATAGTGTTCTTTAGGACACTTTCATTTTTTTTTTACGAACATTTCAGGACACCGCGTGTGTTCTTAGAACAGTTTAAACTTGATAGCGAACACTACAAACAGGTATAGTGTTCTTCAGGACACCTCCATTTTCGTTTATTTACGAACATTTCAGAACACCTTCACTGTCCGGGGACAACTACATTGTTTAAAAAAAAAAATGAAACTATTTACAACAAATATAAAAATTAAACTTTATTTAACATATATTAATAATCTATGACAGAGAAGGTGAGGCAGAAACAGAAACAAAAACAGGAGAATTAGGGGTTTCAACATGATTGTTATTAGGTGAAGAAGGGATGGAAGTCTCATCAAAACGTTTTGAGTTATGGAGAGGGTTTGGGGATAATTGACTGGGATATGGTGAGGAGGGACAAGTACATGTGGGGCAATGGTATGAGGTTTTTGGTTTAAAATGATCTTCCACAAAAGTTTTCAAATTATTAAAATGAGTCACCAATAAATCCATTTTGTCTTCTATACTGTGAAAAGTGTTATCCATAACAGGTTTTTCTGAAGTATTTTCTATTTTGGTATGCTCTGTACAAAAAAATATATATATATATGTTAAATGTATACAAAATAATAATAATTAAATGGTTTATATAATAAAGTGTTTACCATTAGTTTCACTATCTTGTGACATTTCTTCATGTGGGAAATGCTCCTCTAGCCATTCCAGAGTACTAGACATTTCTGAGAAAAAAAAAAGATAATATATTTTTGTATCTAATACAGAAAGTTTATAAATATCTGAATAAAATTAAGTACACTTACTATTGCAGGTAAGATATGTCCTATGTACTCAGTGGGTCTGCTCTTGTTCTCAGTTCTGTCGTGTTTGTGAGGTAATTATGTTGGAAGCCAATTTATCTTCTTGTGGTATATTCCATTTTAAAACATAGTGCATTTAAATGAATGGTTAGTGTGTTGTATATATGGGTTACATTTCTTATGTATTAGTACATATAATGTGTTTGTGTGCTCCTTTTTGAATTTGTTTAATGTTCCTATGTTATGATATAAAAATCAAACATACCCCCCCCAGAGTTTTTAGGTAGTGGTACTGTTCTTCGAACATGTCCACGAACATTAAATGAGTTCGCGGACATCAAGTACAGTAGAAGAGATTCAGTCAGTTCCATATGACATGTATATAAAGTCAAAGTCATTATTGTTAAGTTGCACTACTAAAAACCTATGAAATTCAGTGAAAAAACTTTGTTAAAGGGACGTTATGGTTCCAAGTAAAACCGAAAAACCCTTGAAATTCGCCAGTTATGGTAAGCTAAGCAACCATAACTCGCGCCACCACCGTGCACTGCTAAGCCTAACACCCAGGACATCAAAGATGAAATCACAAATGTCATTGATGACATCACTGATGGCATCACATGTGCATTTACCTTTCATGAAAAGTCTGTACAAGGGATTCTTAGTGTAATGTTAATAAAAAAAGTGTCAAAGATTATTGGAATAAATATCAAGTGCTAATCAGTGCATTAAGCAATGCATTAATATAAATAGCATTCTGTTATGAAGTTCCATCCAGTATACTAAGGTACTCATGTAGAAACATAGGCATTGTGTGCAGCATACACGATGGAGGTGCAATATTCATAAGCTTGCCATGTTGAATAGTGAAATGATAACTGTTTTCATATTACAGTTTTGCGTACAATGAAACTTGTGATAAGTAGGTAATAAAACCCACTTACTACATAATTGCATTATTATAGACAAATCACAAAGAGACAACACCACATACAAATATGAATATATACAAGGGAATTGAAGTAAGAAAAAAAACAGCAATAGTAGCAGAAAGTGTTCATAACCTAACTGATTACCTTTATGCCGAGAAATTATTGTTCTGTTTCAAAGCTGTTACTTACCCTATCTATATATATCACATGATGTGTCTGGACCCTAAGGAAAATAGTGTGAGTACAACATATAAAAATATGAGTATATACAGGGAAAGTACAGTAATAAAAAAACATCAAAACTATCAGAAAGTGCTGATAAATCTACTGATAATTTTAATGCACAAAAAGGATTGCTGTCTTTCAAGTTTGTGTCTTCCCCTATGTATATGTTTCATATGATATGACTGGACCATAAGGGAATTATTGTAAGAACATACTTGAAGGATAAGTCTACAAATATAGTACATTTACAATTTTTAGTTCCTGACTGTTACTGAAGAAAATCATGTGGCCTAGATATGTCAGGAAAGGAAAAAAGGGGGAGTCAGACATGTGATGTCATCAGTGATGTCATCAATGACATTTGTGATGTCCTGGGTGTTAGGCTTAGCAGTGCACGGTGGTGGCGCGAGATATGGTTGCTTAGCTTACCATAGCTGGCGAATTTCAAGAGTTTTTCAGTTTTACTTGGAACCATAACGTCCCTTTAACAAAGTTTTTTCACTGAATATATATATATATATATATATTACACAGCCCCAGTAATGGCTGTGTAGTTATGGTTAAGTTGTTGTTTCCATAGGAAGAGCCCTTTTTGGGTGGCTTATAACTTCGCTCTCCCTGGACGAATCCTCACCAAACTTTGCACAAAAAGTATATGGGTCACTCTGAATTTTTTGCAAAGTTTGGTGATGTTTGGTCCAGGGGGGGAAAAGTTATAAGGCGGGTCCTAAAACTTCTTTTTTTCCCATAGACTGAATGGGGAAAAAACTTTCTCACGCCTACAGCCCAAACCGCTGAACGGATTTCCACCAAATTCCACCAAATTTGGACCAGGAGCAGCGGCTTGGTCCCAAAAGCGTGCTTTGTTGAAAATCCATCCAGTAGTTTTTTTTTTTAAATGACCAAAAAGTAGGTCACAAAAAATTAGTGATATCTATGTCCGCGGACAGGGTCCCGATTGGCTGGGCGATGCGCGTTGTGTCTGCGGACATTGGACGTGTTCACTGATTGGGTGGTTGAGAGCATGTGGTGCGTCAGATTTTCTGGGCACGCCCGCCATCTTGTATTAGCGGACATCAGCGGACAGCGCAGTGAAATTTGGCGGAAAAATACTATTTAGTCAAGTGTGTTGGCGTGTAAGACTGTTTGGGGAGGGTGGGGGAGTAAGAGATTGGTTAAATGTTGTATTTATTTAGGTGGCAGACACCCCTGTTGTGTTTGTTCTGACCGCGGACAATATGGGTGTCCTGAAATGTTTGTAAATAAATGAAATGGGGGTGTCCTGAGGACACTACGCCTGTCAGTATGGTTCGTAGGCAAGTTGAAACTGTTCTAAGAACACATCAAGTGTCCTGGGATGTTCGTCAATAAACAAAATGGAGGTGTCCTGAGGACGCTATGCCTGTCCGTATTGTCCGTAGACAAGTTGAAATTGTCCTAAGAACACACGCGGTGTCCTGAAATGTTCGTAAATAAACGAAATGGGGGTGTCCTGAGGACTCTGTCCGTATTGTCCGTGGGCAAGTTGAAATTGTTCTAAGAACACATCAAGTGTCCTGGGATGTTCGCAAATAAATAAAATGGGGGTGTTCTGAGGACACTATGCCTGGCCGTATTGTCCGCAAGCAAGTTGAAACTGTCCTAAGAACACACGCGGTGTCCTGAAATGTTCGTAAATAAATGAAATGGGGGTGTCCTGAGCGCGCTGTCCGTATTGTCCGTGGGCAAGTTGAAATTGTTCTAAGAACACATCAAGTGTCCTGGGATGTTCATCAATAAACAAAATGGGGGTGTCCTGAGGACGCTATGCCTGTCCGTATTGTTTGCAAGCAAGTTGAAACTGTCCTAACAACACACGCGGTGTCCTGAAATATTTGTAAATAAACAAAATGGTGGTGTCCTGAGGACGCTGTCCGTATTGTTCGTGGGCAATTTGAAATTGTGCTAAGAACACATCAAGTGTCCTGGGATGTTCGTAAATAAACAAAATGGGGGTGTCCTGAGGACGCTATACCTGTCCGTATTGTCCGTAGGCAAGTTGAAACTGTTCTTAGAAGACATGTGGTGTCCTGAAATGTTCGTAAATAAATGAAATGGGGGTGTCCTGAGGATACTATACCTGTCCATACTGTTTGTAGGCAAGTTGAAATTGTTCTAAGAACACTCATATTTTTCGTGGACATTACAAGTGCCCATATGGCATAGTTAAAGTGTTTGATTCTATGGGTGTGGTCTATGGGTGTGATATGCTGCGGTGGTTGTGGCCAGGGCCTAGAGTCTTGGGTGCATGGCCGTATCACACCCATAGTGGCTTATAAGTTTGGCACCCAAGAACAAATTTATAAGCAGCAAAGTTATAAGCTAGTATGGGTGTGATATGCTGTGGCGGTTGTGGGCGGGGCCTATAGTCTTGGGTGCATGGACAAGACCAAATTGATAAGCACTGAAGTTATAAGCCACTATGGGTGTGATTTGCTGCGGTGGTTGTGGCCAGGGCCAAGAGTCTTGGGTGCATGGCCAAGACCAAATTTATAAGCACCGAAGTTATAAACCACTTTGGGTGTGATTTGAAGCGATGTTTGTACTTATTATAATATACTTACTGTTTGGTTTAGTAACTGGAGTACATATATTCCTTGTTAATTTCTGTGATAAAAGAAAAGATCATGTTAGTATTGGTAGTTTGTAACGACTTATAACTTTGAATAACCAACATTTTTTTTTTGGACCCTCATATTTAGTAGATTACAAACCAGTGTACTGTGCAATTTGCTCAGTTTCTGTGTTTGTTGCTAAAATCATTGGGTCTGTGGGGAAAAAAAAATCCATGTTGGATTAAAAAAAAACTTTTTTTGTTATGCCACAGTCTATTTGTTTGTTTGTTTTCAGTGTTCACTTGTTGTTTCTGGCTAATGTTCTATATGTTGGCTTGTTGCAGATTTTTGGAGCAGTTAGATACCTGTTGGCATATTCTAATTGTGTATTTTTTGTTATAATGAAGTAGTATTGATTTATCTGTTTGGTTATTAAAATATCGGAGCAGTTAGATACCAGTTGGCATATTCTAACTGTCTATTTTTTGTTATAATGTAGTGGTGTTGATTTATCTATTTGGTTATTAAAATCTCGGAGCAGTTAGATACCAGTTGGCGTATTCTAACTGTTTATTTTTTTATATAATTTAGTGGTATTCATTTATCTGTTTAGTTGTTGTAGAATCTTGGGGCAGTTAGATACTTGTTGGCATATTCTAACAGTTTATCGTTTTTTTAATTGAAGTTTTGTTAATGTTTAAGTACAGATCAGTTAATAAATGTTGGTTTTAAGAAGATTAAATAAGCGTTTGTAAGATTTGCTCGTAATCTCTGCTTTAGAGTAATGGTACTATCATTACATTTGAACCATCCACATTTTCTTTAATATATGCAGTATAGTGACCTGCATTGGTTGTGGCTCCTGTGTGGTAGATTATACCTATTGTTGTTAAGGTTTTCTTACCAAGTGATACTTGACCATGTGTGAATCCAGTCAGCTTGCAGTTGTTTTTGGTACCATCTGCATCGTAGCGTAGAAGCATTAGTATTACGTATTTACTATGAGTTTGTATTAGTAAGGTGGAGCGATTATCCGAATTGCAGGTGGTACATAATCTACCACGGTTTACATTTTGTACAAGTTGCTGAAATGGAACAGATTCACAATTGGGTATGGATACATACACAAAGCGCTCATTGGGGATTTGTTCCTGTGTCACATTGTTGCAGAGAGTGCATGTATGTTTCCACATGTATCAAATCTGGAGGATTTCATTTATAGGTATGATTTTGTTTTCCAGTACTTGTAGTAGGTACATTAGAAATTCGTGTGGATCTTCCTGTGAGTTTATAGAGAATTTCACCATTCCAGCACAGTAGTCCAATTGTCTTATTCCATGAACACTATACGTGTTGTCAGGATTGTTTGTTGCATTTCTATGAAGTGCTAACATTTGCAAACACAATTGGTCTGTACTGTGTAAGTAAATGTTGTCAACAATTGGTGGTAATTGAAATAGAATATTCATTGCTACATTTGCGTAGCAACTTACACCAGTTATATTTGAAAATGTAAATGGACCAGATAAGTCTGTGTCCAGGTCATTTTTTCGGAATGTTTGTTATTTCTTTGAAGAAGTACTTGAGTTACTTTGAGTAATAGGTTCTTCTTTGGTTGTGGTAATTGATGAAGTATTAGTTTCTTTTACTCTCTTTGGAGGATTTGAGTGACATCCTGTTGCATTTCTGTTTGATTTAGTTTTCTTTTATAACATTTTACTTTTTGTGGAACAGGATATGTTTTAGATGGAGGGTGTATAGTGAATGAAGTCTATTGTATTCTAAAATCCAGGGAATATCAGTGTTTAGTTTACGTGTATCAAAGTTGATTAGAAATAGACCGTCAAGTGTACGTAAGCGTGATAGTGCTATAAATTCAGTAAAAAGACTTTGTTAAAGGGACGTTATGGTTAAGTTGTGCTACTAAAAACCTATGAAATTCAGTGAAAAAACCTTGTTAAAAGGGACGTTATGGTTAAGTTGCGCTACTAAAAACCTATCAAATTCAGTAAAAAAACTTTTTTAAAGGGACGTTATGGTTCAAAGTAAAACCGAAAAACCCCTGAACTTTGGCAGTTATGGTAAGATAAGCAACCATAACTCGCGCCACCGTGCACTGCTAACACTAACACCCAGGACATCAAAGATGACATCATAAATGTCATTGATGACATCACTGATGACATCACATGGCTGGCTCTCCCTTTTTTTCCTTTACTGACATATCTAAGCCACACAGTTTTCTTCAGTAACAGTCAGGAAGTAAAAATTGAAAAGGTACTATATTTGTAGACTTAGGGTCAAGTCATATCATATGAAACATATATATAGCGGAAGACACAGGCTTGAAAGAGAGCAATTCAGAGTGGGCCATATACTTTTTTTGCAAAGTTTGGTGAGGATTCGTCCAGAGGGAGCAAAGTTATAAGCCACCCAAAAAATGTTCTTCCTATGGAAACATCAACTTAACCATAACTACATGGACGCTACCGCGTCCATGTAATATATGTATATATATATATATATATATATATATATATATATATATATATATATATATATATTTCTGATTTCTGGTGAAGGGGGTGGCTCTCCTCTTCAGTCTCTTCCAATACCAATTCTCTGAAACCTGAAGAGATTAACTCAAAGTTAACTTCATACCGTCTGGTAGCTCTCCTTAAGAATGAAAGTGGGTGCTGATGAGGGCTTTCAGTGAATTTGAGCACGGAACAATGAACTGTTGAAAAATCCAAAAATCTTGAGATATTTGGGCTCAGGTTGAAAACCTTTCTGAATCCTTCTGCCCCAGTGGAAAAGCAGGCTTGAATATAATGGGTGAACCTACCACTGACCCAGCTTCCATTCCAATTGCACGTGCACATTCTAAAGGACTGGTATTGTTTTGGGAAGAATGATGAGCTTGTGCATTCAGCGTCATATTCTGAGCCTCCAGGTTTTGTTGAGGGGAAGCCTACAATGTGGGTAAAAGTACTTAACTTGGTGAAAACCTGCTGTTGGAGAGGATTGAACATTTTTCTTAGAGAAGATTGGGTCTTTTCTCTCTAGGCTAATGTATTTAAATACTTGCCCAGAACTTTTAGGAAAGTGTCACTCAAACGATTTTCACACATACACCCCAGATCTTTGGCACCTACCAATCCTCCCAGTTTTGGGCTGATCTTAAGAAGGATGCGTGTCCTTCTGTCATGTGCCATGGATTTGTGGTGTCTCCCTGGAAGCATATGACCAATTGGCTCCAACCACTAATCTCGTCAGTTTCTGAGGGGTAATTTGAAATCTTAGCTTCTTCCGCTAAATCCAATATTGTTATCAATGATCCAGTGCATCTGGTCCTCGAATGAAATTCATGGCTGGCCCATGCACTTAACGAGTGGCTGTCTAAGCCAGAAAGACACAGACAATAGTGAATCAACGTAGGTGATAGCTGTGGAATTCTAAGGGGGTGTTAGTTCATGTGCATGCAGCCTTTATCTTACGCCTTGCTGCAAAAACTATGATTCAATGTAAGCCCCCTCTCTTAATAGTGCTTAATTTGTGCAAGTGTTTGCCGGTGGCCAACACGGCACTCTTTAGTCGGCACCGGCACTCTTTAGTTGGCAGACTGCTGCTGAGCTTCAGAGTTGCTGCCATTTTTTGGGTGGGAAATCAGATCTCACTTCTCCCGGGTCTATGCTGCGGAGCAGACAGTGACAGACCCCCCCCCCCAAATAAAATGCCCAACAGCAAGGCCCAGAGCACCAAAGCCTCTGCAGCTGATCTCCAATTAAGCACAGGGTGTTTAGGAGGCCAGCTGCAGAGGCCTGGCGATGCATTGTGCAACATCACATGGGCTAATGTCAAGTTGGAATGTGGGGCTGGATGCTGGAGCCAAACAGAAGCTGGCGAGTTGGTTACTAGGGGGCCTGGAAAAAAAACAGTGTCCATCTGTGCCCTGCACACACATTAAAAAGGCAATAAAATCACTTCCCTGCTTCCTCGCGGCTGCCCCCAGTGAAGGCAGTTAGTTTGTTTGTTCTTTTGCTACAAACAGGACAGGTCTGCAGGTTTGGCGTTGGCTGGACCGGATGTCTGCACGACACGTGCAAGAGAGAGCAAAGCACCAGACGAGTGAGGCCCGGCCCGGGCCCCATGCTAGCTTGAACTGAACTGTATGGACAGGCAGGGTCAGGAGCGAGGGCGGACGGCGGCAGGCCAGCAGCCAGTAACACAGCTACAGAGATCTGAAGGACGAGGACGAAGCAGGTACGCTGCATTATCTCCCCACAACAAACGCTGGCAATTATTTAATTGCAGTTTGCCATCATGGCACTTGGGGTCCTCACAGAGGGGGGGTCGCTGTAGGGGAATCAGGTACCAGACGAGAAGAGACCGAGCAGATGTGCCATGACGAAGCAGAAGCAATGGTTTCCTGACCCAGGCTCTGTCCCCAGCAGTGAGTGGAACTGAGGCGGGGAGCACTGGGGAGGAAGAAAGGATGGGTTTCAGACTCAATTTCTAACAGGTCCATCCTCATTCAAACGCACATTCCCCGAGTGCAGGCGATTTGGGAGACACAGGTGTGGGTGTCTGCATGGTGGGGGCGGCAGTTGGGAGGCTGATCTTCAGAGGTTTATGCAGGGGTCAGGGATCCTGGAAGAACTCTCAGGAGTCTGGAAGATATGTCACAGGGAAGGCCAGGGATTTGTGGGAGGCTGATACAGATGTGGGAAAGAGGGCAGATCTTTCATGGACCTGGTGGAGAGGAGGGTGATGGGCAGATACTGGGATGGCATGGCGGAGCTATACGCATAAGGTTACCTCTAGGTCAGCGATCAAGGCAGAGCTGTCAGGGGCCAAAGGCAGATCTCTCAGAGGGTCATGTGGAGTTATCAGAGAGTGAAGCCAGGTCTCTCAGGGGCTCAGGTGGAGCTCTCTGCAAAACATTTCGGAGACGTCTCAGGGGCACGTATAGAGCTGTCAAAGAGCTACAGTAGAGCTCTTGGGGGGGCTACATGTCGTATCAGAGACAGAATGCAGATCTCTCAGGGCTTGATGCAGCTATCAGGGAGTGAAGAAATATCGCTCAGTGACTCTGTTGGATATCTTAGTCCTTTGAGGCATACTTCTCAGGGGCCCACCTACAGCTATCAGCGAGTTAAAGCAGGGCTGCGATAGGGCGCCATAGAGCTTTTAGAAATGGAAGACTGAGCTTCCCAGGCATCCGTTATAGCTCCCCGGTAGTGGGGCAGAGCTCTCTGGGACAGGTGGAGGTCGAGCCCCCAGGGCCTCATTGTGATTACTTTATTAAGCCAGTTCAATAACTCTTGTGTAAGGTGTGAGAAGCACTCGTCAGACTAACATCTCTTCCTTCCACCCTACTCGCAAACCTGCCCAACCTTGGCTTTCTTCTCAGCTCACATCTATCTGGTGTCTTCTCCGTCACCTTGAAAGGCGCTGGCACAAAGATCGTTCTCTGGCTAATCAGTCTACCTACTTTTCTTATCATACCCTTTATGACAATTGCCCCAAATCTGCTAAACGCACGTATTTCTCCGATCTTCTAAAAAGTCAGTCTACACATCCTGGACGTATTTTTCAAACTTTGACTCGCCTCCTCTCTCCTCCGGCACCGGATCCTTCTACTACATCTTCCCTAACTGCTTGCGATCTTGCTAACTTCTTCTCCTCTAAATTTAATTCTCTACGTCAGGACATTTTATCATCTTCTTCATTCAACCCTTCTTCCTTATCCTTCCCAGTACCCTCCACCACTGTTTCTAACTTCACCCTTGTATCTGACTCTGACATAGCTCTAATTCTGGCTAAAACTCACCCTACTGCTGCTCCCAGCGACCCTCTTCCCTCATTACTCCTTCCCAAAGTCTATCCACTTCTGGTATCTTTCCTCACCTCCTTCCTCAATATCTGGCTCACTAATTCAACTTTTCATCGGCTTTTAAACATGCGACCATCATACCTATTCACAAGAAAACCACAGCAAATCCTTCTCTTGCCTCTAACTTTCATCCTATTTCTCTCCTACCCTTCCTATCTAAGCTCCTTGAACGTATTGTCTATTTACAAATGTAATCTTTTGTTTCTGACTTATCTCTCCTTCTCCCCCACTCAGTCTGGGTTCCGTCCCCGCCACTCCCCCGAATCCGCCTTGACCTCTGTACTCAACTCTCTTTTTACTGCTTGCTACTCGAAAAACTCTTCCGTTCTTATTCTTCTTGACCTCTCTGCTGCTTTGGACACGGCAGACCACTCTTTGCTTCTTGACTCTCTTTCCTCATTTGGTTTTCGTGGTACTATCCTATCCTGGTTTTCTTCTTATCTATCCAATGAAACGTTTGCCATTATCTTGGGGCGGAAACATCTCTCCTCCTCTCCCTTTCGATCACGAAGTCCCATAAGGGTCTGTTCTTGGTCCTTTTCTTTTTTCTTTATACACCTCTTTTCCTGTCTCTGTTATCTCTTCTTTCGGTGTGTCACATCACTTCTATGTGGATGTCACTCAGCTTTTTCTCTCCTTCTCATCTTTCACACCTGACATCCATTTCACTCTTTCACTCTTTCTTCCTGCCTTACCGCTATTAAGTCATGGATGACTTCTCATTTTCTCACCTTCAACACCAGAAAGACCGAAGTTCTTTTCTTTCCTGCCAATGTTCTTCCACCTCCGTCTTCTCCTCCCTCTATCTTCGTTCCTCCCTCTAATCTGTTGATTTTCCCTACTGCCCGAAATCTCTGTCTTTACCTTGCCTCTAATTTTTCTTTCACCCATCAAATCTCACTCACCTCTCGCACCTGTCGTTTTCACCTCTACAATATTCGTCAAATTCACCCGTTTGTTTCTTTTCATGCCACTTATCTCCTTGTTTCTTCACTAATCTTTTCTCAGCTTTTCTACTGCTCTTTTCTACTGTTTGGTCTTCCTTGCTCTTGCCTAGTCCCTCTTAGATCAATCTATCATTCCGCCATTCGCTCACTTTGTTTACTTTCCTATCGTGACTCAATCTCCTCTTCTGTTGACTCTCTTGGTTGGCTTTCCTTTCATTCTCAGCTCAAATTCTATTTCCTCTGTCTAGTATTCACATCTCTTTATGGTCTTGCTCCCGATTATCTCGCCTCTCTTCTCTTATTCTATTCTCCTCCTTGGCCTCTCCGCTCTGCTGGACTCTTCCTACTTACTGTTCCTCAGGCCCCTTGTTCACAATCTCGCTTTCGATCTTTTCAATTGCTTGCCCCTCTTCACTGGAATCTCCTTCCTCTTTTTCTCCGCTCTATTACCTCCTACTCTTTGTTTCGCTCTTCCTTAAAAAGTCACTTACTTCAGTCATCTGTGTGATTGTTACTGGCTGATCCTGAACACAATTGTTTATGCTGATTTTATTATACTGCTGATTGTTCTTTGTGAAGCGCTTTGGTAAAAAGCGCTATATAAAATATAATAAAATACAAATAACACCTCAGCCAGGCAGGCAAGCGCTTCAAGGTGGCTGCAGTGCTCTACAAAACATCTCTGTGTATTTTATCTGGGAAGGGCACATGTACAGTGCACAAATAAGTAGCAACATTTTTTTTTCATGTGTGCGTCGAGGCAAATCGTATGTGTACGCTCATTAGAATTGTTTGGCCATGTAATACATGACACAGCTCCAGTTCTAATGTGAAGCAGCTCGGATTCTATTAATTTTAGTTTACTAATTTTGGATACTTGAACACTGGCATTAAGACAGTGCTCATGACATTGTCATATAAGGAAACTTAGACATGATGGTGAAGAGATGTGCCCTAGTTTACACAATATTATCTAGTACGGAGTTGAATTCTAGGTTACCCGAGACCACAGACACCAGTGTAGCCACTTGACCATCTGCGTAGTAGCCTTTCTACAGAAGGATAGAGTGCATTTCACGAGAGGACAGGATTTCATAAAAGCCACTTGTTTTGAGGCACAGTCAGACACATGTTCTTGAAGTTGCCACATCCCTATATGCCTTTGCACATGGTTCAGTCAGTCTCTGCCTGAAAGAGTGATAATCAGTGAGTAAGTGGAATGGGGCACGTTTGCTCAAAATACACGTGTATTACGCAGTACATAAGTAGGATAGCTCAGCAGGCTGACCTCTTGCTGCTGCGATCTGTGTGTGATATGGAGGTCACAAGGTCAAATCCCTCAAGGCCAATTTACCCTCTCATCCATCTGGGGTCGGTAAAAGAGTACAAACTTTGGTTGTGTGATAATTTTATGTTAACATGTTCTACGTACAGTGCTTTGGTGAAAGTGCTATTTAAATAACAAATAATCATTATACATGCTAGTATTTGTATATGTTACCTGGGGTATGCGCAGGGAGGCTATATTATGTGAATGCAACATGCAAAACATGGGTTAAGCTCATGCAATAATTGTAGTGTACATGAAGCAACACGGTTTCTAACATGATGCAGTGTGATCTATTTTTGTTTTATATATATAACGGCAATGTACTGACATTATGTCAATTTCTAAGTGTAAGTGTTCCCATTGAGGTGCATAGCGTTAAATAGTTTTGTCCACAGTTGCAAAATGTTGTGCAGTGGGGGATTTGGGGGATCAGGGCTAGAAAAAATGTCACCCCAACATAGTTAGCACTGCACACCACATCTCTTTCCAATCATTGCCTTGTTGAACACTGGACTTGTGAACCGGGACCTAATATAAACTGGCCACTAATGAACCAGATAACACCGGGCCTAATGCAATACATTCATACTATGTTAACTTGGCATAATGGAATTTGGCCATGTTGCTCTAACTGGGCACATGGATCTCGGCGCTAACTAGGAATAATGGAATGTTCACAATGTTATACTATTGCAGCTCAGTGTGTCATGGAGCAGCAGCAGTGTGATGGGCTGGTGGTGGGCCTATCTAGCTCTGAGCTTGGCTGCCGGCACTGCTGGGCTGGCATTAGTGAGCCAAGATATTTTGGGTGCTGACAATTACATTTTTTTTACAAATGAAGTACTGCTTGGTAACGCGTGCCATTCTCTAGCATAGGGATACATGTCTGCCACTTGAAACATTGGCGCTCCGTTGCAGTCCTTCAACCCAGAAGGCCTCTCATGCTCCTCGCCAAGTGTATCGGTATCAACCATCTTGGGATCGCCCAAATCCAAATTGTACTCTGGGAATAAAGGAGGGGAATGATTCCATATACCACCTGGCAATTGTTTTAAAGCTAATTGTACCTACGTGTATGACAGGGTCAGATATGTAGCTAGAACAGTTACATTTGGCGGGGAAGTCGCTGTACACGTTTTTTATTATCTTGTTGATAAAAGAAGATTAACTGCACCTGCATATCACTGTGAACAGTTAGTGTCACTAAAGGTTTTCATAAGCCTTTTCTACAACTAGTTATAGGGTGATTTTTAGCTGCAATATACCTACGACGATCAAATGTATAAAAACAGTAATTGTATTATATTGTATTGTAGTAGTCATTAATATAGCTCCCTTTCCCACTTGTAAGGCCTCAAAGCGCTTTGTGGTAGGAATGCCCTCAGGGTCCGAAGTCCAGGTATGGGAAAGTTCTAAGAGGAGGCTTAAGATGCATGTGTGCATTTGGCCAAGATTAGGACTTAGGAGGTCTGGCTAGGCTCCAGTAAGCAACCCAAGAGGTCAGGCACGTGGGTGGGTACTGAGGGAGGTCACAACAGAGCGCTTGTGCAGGAGACTCGATATGAACCCAGCAAGACCAAATTGATTGACGCTGTATTCTACAGGCAGTGGTGTTGGTGCAAGTCTGGTGTTTCAGTGTGAAACGGTTATGTGACCAGCTGGACCGAATTTGTCATAGTCGCAGCTGCATTCTTGTCAGGAATTGATATCCACATAGACTATGAATACCTCTGTCCCCAAGCACCAGTCAGAGAGGCTGGAACGGAAGTGCTGGAGCCCCAGGTAGCTGTAAGGGAAAACAGTAAGTGCCAAGTAGAAGGCTATCAACAGATTGACAGGTCAGGACTTAAAGAACACCTAAATAAGGAGTAGCTGAAGGAAGGGCTTGGAATGCCTGGGAGCCCCAATAGATGGAGGCTCCACCCCAAGATGACACAGGTACCAGGAGTTATGAGCGCCGTATCCAGCAGCTGCAGGTCAGTAAGAGGAGGCCCATGGGTATAAGGGCTGGCGAAACAGAATGTACCCAGGCAGGAGCAGGAGTCAAAATGCCTGAAAGGAAGTCCAAAAGTAATCTGAGCGTGTTCGTGGTCAAATACAATGTTGTTGAGTCATCATAGCAAAAGGGGTGTGTAGGCAGTCCTAATAACGTTTACAAAGTTCCAAGAGCGAGCCAAGTAGTAGCAGCCGAGTTGTCGTAGTCGAGGGGTGAGACAAGAACAATCCAAGGCCGTAAGCAAAGGTTCTGATTATAACAGGGTATCAAGACATGGAGGCACGTAGCAGACTGTGAGAACAGCTGATAAGCAAGGAAGGGTAGGATAGGGCTTCCTTTATCGTGCGGCAAAGTGATCACGTGATCGAGACAAAAATCGGTCACATGAACGGATCCGCGTCACCTGACCAGCCTGTCGCAACAGCTGATCGGGTCGATGCGCACTGAGCACCTCCCTCAGTTTCCAAGGCAACTGAGCCTTCCAACACGGCCATAGCCGCCACGAATACCGGAAATGGTATGTCGGTACCCCTCCTGTTGCAGGGAGAAAGCAGCGACATCCACTAACATGCCACTGCTGGATTGAAACAAGAGAAACAGGGGTAGGTGTGTTTGGGGGTGCCTGGTGTGTTTGGGGTGCCTGGTGTAGGTAAATGCATGACAATACTAGAGTGTGTGGGTTGATAGCCATGTTTGCTGCAGATGCCCACCTGTAACGCTCACCTGGTATCCACGGGGACGTCACTCAGCCTGTTCTGACCTCTTACGACCACGAACCCTTCCCTGGAGGCTATTCGACTGGAGACTGGGCCTGAAACACAGGATTGTTATAGTTTAACTCCCTATTGTCTCTGTGTGCTTGAACCCCTTCTTCCCCGGGGTCCAGCCCTTCCCTTTGATCCACAGCTTACCTTGTTTTCTTGGATAGTGTGCTCTCCATCCTGCCTTCAGCACAGGGGCGCGTTGATTGACGAGGGCTCGTTGCTGCCTAGTTACTTCACTGGCAAGAGTCCGACAGGTAAATATAATGAGTATTTTGAACAGTTCTCTAACTTTATTCCTTTCTATCTTTAGATAATGGCCGGCGTCCGGGGATGGCGGCATGCTGCTGAGATGAGTAGCGCTGAAGATGAGTGAGAGCGCGATGCGCGATGCAACCCTTTCGTATTTGCATTGAACCGAGTTCTTTTTCTGTGTCTTTTAGGTGCCGCCACGTTTTCAGCGTGGATGCTGGTTATGAAGAACATATGCGGTGGGTAAGCGCGGTATGCGGCGCCTCTAGATGTTTCCACGCTAACCTGGAGTGCCTTTTCCCTCTTACAGATGGATGAGAAGTTCCGGAGACAGAGTTCCCCCAGAGCGGCTGGGATTCAGGTAAGCGTTTGAAGCTCGTACAGTATTTAAAAATAAGCGAAGATTTGCAGAATGCTTACTAATGCCTTTTTTTCTGTTCTTTTCCCTTTTCCTTAGGAAGCGGCGTGCCGGGATGCGAATGACACCGCTGAAGATGCCTGCAGAACAGAAGGAGCGATGACTGATGGGCAGAAGTGCCGCAAGGTAAGGCTGTTCCTAACAGTGTTCTTGCAGGAGCTGAGCGCAGAAAAAAGATGCAGGCCTACTGGAGACTGATCCAAACACAGTGAGTGTCACGCTGCATGTGCAGAAAACGCAAAGCATTTTTCTCAGCCTGGGTGTGGCTTAAATAGTCTCTGGGTATCCCAGGTGCCTCTGGGCTGTACCACACACAAAAGACTAGACCGCACATGCAGTTCTGGGAACCGAAATATGTGGGGCATCCATCTTGTCCCCATCAATGCACTACAAGTCCAATCCCCAATGTTATCCTATGGGAGTGAGTGAGTCTGGTGCCACAAGCGCCAAGTCTGACTCCAAGTGGGTCTTTGGAGGGATGGAGAGGCCCTTGAGGGCCATGTAGGTGATCGTGGCCTGGATCCAGCCTGACATCTTGGAGGGCTGGGGACATGAGGGGCAGGAATCATGACATCACTCCCCCCAAGGCCCCTCTCAAGGTGGCTCTTATGTCTGGTCCTGGTTTGGTTGGATGGTTTTGATGAAATCGTCTAAGCAAGCGAGGTGCATGGATGTACTCACAAGGCTCCTATGTCCTGTTTTGTGGACCATACCCCTTCCAGTCTACTAAGTAGTATAATTTGGATCTGACGTACTTTGAATCAAGGATGTCCTTGACTTTGAATTCTGGTTCCCCGCCGACTACTACTGGTTGCGGTGGCGTTGCTACCCGGTCCAAGGTTGAACAGTTTTAAGGAGAGACACGTGGATTACAGGATGAATCTGCATGTTTGATGGCAAAGCTAGTCTGACCGCAACAGGATTTATCACGGAGGTGACGGTGAATGGACCAACGTATCTTGAACGGAAAGTTCTGGCTCCTTTAATGGACACGTGTTTAGACGCCAGCCAGACTTTGTCTCCCACTTGGTAGTTGGGGGCCTTTGCTCGGTGTTGATCAGCAAACTTCTATTGGTGATTCTTAGCTTGAAGTAGGTGTTCAGCTGCCCTTTTAAAAGGTTTGAGAAATGGTTGTGTGCAAGGTTTTGACTGCTGGCATTTCCAGGGTTGTAGGAACATGCAACTCAGAAGTACGTGGGTGCCTGCCATACATGGTATAAAAGGGTGTCTGCCCAGTGCTGGTGTGTAGGGAATTATTATAAGCATATTCAGCTATCCATAATAGGTCGAACCAGCTTCCTTCAGCTTGGTGTAACATGCAACGCAGATACTGCTCGAGCGTCTGATTTGTCCTCTCAGTTTGACCATCCGTTTGGGGATGGTGACTGGTGGATAGCCAGATGTCGATCTGGGCCATAGAGCAGC
This sequence comes from Ambystoma mexicanum, assembly GCF_040938575.1. Classification (NCBI taxonomy): domain Eukaryota; kingdom Metazoa; phylum Chordata; class Amphibia; order Caudata; family Ambystomatidae; genus Ambystoma; species Ambystoma mexicanum. The sequence continues at coordinate 218,554,692 of NC_090936.1, read as the reverse complement.
ATTTTCTCCAGAAGTTAGATACAAATTGAGTACCTTGGACCAAAACTGAAGAAAACCCATGGAGCCGTACAATGCCTTCAAGAAATACCTTTGCCAGAGTGGAAGCATTTGGGAGTCCCTTAAAGGCATGGTCTAGTAAAATTTTTTATTGTCCCTACAGGTCGGCCATGTTTTTTTAAGCCTAAGTGGCTCGATTTTAGAAAACTTTCCTATGGACCTTACCCGAGTTTTCGTTCATTAAACTCACGCGAAAACAAGCACCAGGGAGCCGCCATTTTCTGATAATCCTACCTTTTCCCCGATCGCCCTGGCTGACCTGCTTTTGCGGCACTAAATCAATTCCCCCGCCCCTGAGCCTGACATTATCAAAACATTCATATTCCCCGCCTCTCTCCGTGACGTTACTGTGCTCCGTAGGCAAACGCGCCCAGTCGTCTTCTGCGCGACTCCACACAGAACCCGGAAACCAACACAGATCAACTCACAACACAGCGGGCCACAATTCGGAATATGAAACTGTACTTTAAAATGAAACAGCAACACGGTACATTTGGTAAAGTACATTTATTTGACATTAACAGGGTAATTCATAGAATTTCGCAGAAAAGTGTCGCAAGCGGCTGGCGCAGAGTGTCCGCGTGCGATTGTCTGCGCCAGGCACGTGCGCTAAAACCGATTTCCGCGCACAGCGTATTCATGGATTTTAGGCTCCCAAACCAGCCGTGGCGCAGAGTATCGCAGCGACCCTGCAGCAGCGCCAGTAACGCCCCCAAGAACGCCCTCGTGCAAGGAAAAGCCATCAAAATCGCTAAATCATCGCAAAGGGCTGCGCTAACCCTGGACCAGTTTACAGGGCTGCCAAACAAGGAACGCAAAGCGGGTAACGTGCATATCAGGGGTACGCGTGAAGTTATACACGCGATTAGCCAGGCTGCCAGGGTACGTGTATTTCAGGGGTGCGCGGGAAGTTCAACACGCGATAGTCCAGGGAACGTGTATTACAGGGGTACGCGGGAAGTTCAACACGCGATTGTCCAGGGAACGTGTATTACAGGGGTACGCGGGAAGTTCAACACGCGATTGTCCAGGGAACGTGTATTACAGGGGTACGCGGGAAGTCTTACATGCGATTAGCCAGGGCACGTGTAATACAGGGGTACGCGTGAAGTTATACACGCGATTAGCCAGGGTACGTGTATTACAGGGGTACGTGGGAATTATCACACGCGATTTGGCTGGGTACGTGTATTACAGGGGTACACGGGAAGTTCTACACGCGAATCGGCTGGGTACGTGTATTACAGGGGTGCGCGGGAATGATCACACGCGATTTGGCTTGGTACGTGTATTACAGGGGTGCGTGGTAATGATCAGACGCCATTTGGCTTGGTACGTGTATTACAGGGGTGCGTGGGAAGTTCTACACGCGATTGGCCAGGGTACGTGTATTACAGGGGTACGTGGGAATTATCACACGCGATTTGGCTGGGTACGGTTATTACAGGGGTACACGGGAAGTTCTACACGCGATTCGGCTGGGTACGTGTATTACAGGGGTGCGCGGGAATTCTCACATGCGATTTGGCCAGGTACGTGTATTACAGGGGTGTGCGGGAATTATCACACGCAATTAGGCTGGGTGGGTCCTCACAGGTGTTCCCTGTACACCCTCCACGGCCCCAGCAGGCAGCCCACAAAACAGGGGACTACCCTGCACACCTGCTCATGTCCCCCTGCACCCCCAGCCCCCAGCAGTGCAGGGTCACCCTCCACCAGGCCCCCACTCATGTCTCCCACCACCCCCACCCCCCAGCAGTGCAGGGGCACCCTCCACCAGGCCCCCACTAATGTCTCCCACCACCCCCACCCCCCTGCCACCATGGGCAGCCCCCACCAGGCCCCCACTCATGTCTCCCACCACCCCCACCCCCCTGCCACCATGGGCAGCCCCCACCAGGCCCCCACTCATGTCTCCCACCACCGCCACCCCCCAGCAGTGCAGGGTCAACCTCCACCAGGCCCCCACTCATGTCCCCCTGCACCCCCACCCCCCAGCAGTGCAGGGTCACCCTCCACCAGGCCCCCACTCATGTCTCCCACCACCCCCACCCCCCAGCAGTGCAGGGTCAACCTCCACCAGGCCCCCACTCATGTCCCCCTGCACCCCCACCCCCCAGCAGTGCAGGGTCACCCTCCACCAGGCCCCCACTCATGTCCCCCTGCACCCCCACCCCCCAGCAGTGCAGGGTCAACCACCACCAGGCCCCCACTCATGTCCCCCTGCACCCCCACCCCCCAGCAGTGCAGGGTCACCCTCCACCAGGCCCCCACTCATGTCTCCCACCACCCCCACCCCCCAGCAGTGCAGGGTCAACCTCCACCAGGCCCCCACTCATGTCCCCCTGCACCCCCACCCCCCAGCAGTGCAGGGTCACCCTCTACCAGGCCCCCACTCATGTCCCCCTGCACCCACACCCCCCAGCAGTGCAGGGTCACCCTCCACCAGGCCCCCACTCATGTCCCCCTGCACCCCCACCCCCCAGCAGTGCAGGGTCACCCTCCACCAGGCCCCCACTCATGTCCCCCTGCACCCCCACCCCCCAGCAGTGCAGGGTCACCCTCCACCAGGCCCCCACTCATGTCTCCCACCACCCCCACCCCCCAGCAGTGCAGGGTCAACCTCCACCAGGCCCCCACTCATGTCCCCCTGCACCCCCACCCCCCAGCAGTGCAGGGTCACCCTCCACCAGGCCCCCACTCATGTCCCCCTGCACCCCCACCCCCCAGCAGTGCAGGGTCAACCACCACCAGGCCCCCACTCATGTCCCCCTGCACCCCCACCCCCCAGCAGTGCAGGGTCACCCTCCACCAGGCCCCCACTCATGTCTCCCACCACCCCCACCCCCAGCAGTGCAGGGTCAACCTCCACCAGGCCCCCACTCATGTCCCCCTGCACCCCCACCCCCCAGCAGTGCAGGGTCACCCTCCACCAGGCCCCCACTCATGTCCCCCTGCACCCCCACCCCCCAGCAGTGCAGGGTCACCCTCCACCAGGCCCCCACTCATGTCTCCCACCACCCCCACCCCCCTGCCACCATGGGCAGCCCCCACCAGGCCCCCACTCATGTCTCCCACCACCCCCACCCCCCAGCAGTGCAGGGTTACCCTCCACCAGGCCCCCACTCATGTCTCCGACCACCCCCACCCCCCTGCCACCATGGGCAGCCCCCACCAGGCCCCACTCATGTCTCCCACCACCCCCACCCCCCAGCAGTGCAGGGTCACCCTCCACCAGGCCCCCACTCATGTCTCCCACCACCCCCACCCCCCAGCAGTGCAGGGGCACCCTCCACCAGGCCCCCACTCATGTCTCCCACCCCCCCCACCCCCCAGCAGTGCAGGGTCACCCTCCACCAGGCCCCCACTCATGTCCCCCTGCACCCCCACCCCCCAGCAGTGCAGGGTCACCCTCCACCAGGCCCCCACTCATGTCTCCCACCACCCCCACCCCCCTGCCACCATGTGCAGCCCCCACCAGGTCCTCACAATCCCCAATCATGTGCGTAATGGTCAGCCTCCACAGCCAAAAAGCCCTACCAAGTAACCCATTCACCCACATGGAAATGAAAACACATGTTACACCCCCAATGTCCATGAAGCAAATGAACCCATGTCCGTCACACACAGATTTTCAAATTGAATGGGAAAACACACAACATGACATGCATGAAACCAATGAGATGAAACCACACAGTGAACAATGGAAAAAAAATGTATTGGACAAAAATACGAATGGTAAAGAAAGAAAAATAACTACAATGTAAATGTGAAAAAATAAACTGCATGTCCGCATAAAAACACAAAAGTAGAAAATCAAATCCATAAAATTTTGTCCAAAGTGAAATGTAAAAACTCTCCATGCAACAAAGAACTATGTACAAAAATAACAAGGGTCCATCATCACAACTGAACTAAGGAAACCTCCTAAAAAACCTACCTAAATATCAACTATATACAAAAAGTGGAGCAGTGTCCGTCGACTCCAAATCATAAGAAAAAACAAAGGAAACCTAAAACTAAAGAACTATATACAAAGGCGGCGGGCAAGTCCAGCGGCTCACTCCGTGGTGTTCCGGGCCAGGGCATCATCGAACTCCTGTTCGATGTCCCGGAGGCGGTCCAGTTCCATGGCCCCGAGGGTCCGCAGGGACGACGCCGTGTCCTCCTCCAACCCCCTGCGGATTGCCTTGAGGCACTCGGCCCGCCTCAGGGCCCTCCGCGTGGAGTTCACCGCCCTGACCATTGTGAGCCGCGCCTCTTCCGCCCGCCGCCGCTCCGCACCTATGGCGTGGCCCAACCGCTGCCACACGGAAGACACTCTCTGTCCTGGGTCCTCCTGCCCTCCGGCCGATGCCTGCCCCTCCGATGTCGAAGGCCCCGAGCCTTCATGGCTCCCACCATGTTGCTGCTGCTGCTCTGCCTCTGCCCGTGCACTGCCTCCTGCTGCCTGCACATCCTCCGCCGGCTGGGGTGCAGTTGTTGATGTGGCCACCCCTGCTGGACGTCCGACTCCCGACTGTGGCAGGGATGCCTCCTCCACCAGCCTGGCCGCACTGTCAGAGGCAGCTCCACAGGGCACCCAGGTGACTGATGGGTGGGAAGATGGCACAGAGGACGACTGGCGCGTAGGGGGTCCAGTTGAGGAGGGGGTCGGAACAAGCCCCATCAGACGGAGGAATCCGGTCTGGGTGACCTGTCCCAGCAGGCTGACGTGGTCAACGAGCCATTCGAGATGACGTGCAGTCTCTCCATGAAAAGACTGCAGGTCACCTCGCATGGCCCGTTGACGCAACGCCACACCAGCCAGGACAGGCTCAACCCGGACCTGGATAGCCACGTCCGCAGGCAGAGGAAGGCCAGTTGACGTCAGCTCATCCCCTGCCTGGAAACGGGTATGGACGTAGGCATCCCTGCTGGTGCAAGATGATGCAGGGACAGGATCGGGGACAGGATTGCACACAGGCACCTCCGCGGCGGCCTGTGCTGCCTCCTGTCCCTGGTCCTGGACTGCACCACTAGCACCAGTGGGATCCCCACCTCCAGACCCCGTCTCTGGTGCTTGCACGGCCTCCTCCTCCACCAGACCCCCCACCAACCTGGATGACTCCGTGCCATCTTCCCGTGTTGGGCCCTGTGGGATCCCAGCTGCCCCTTCTGCTGCCGAGGAGTCCAACTCCAACCTCCGCCTCTTGGACCTCCCCCCGGCAGCTGCGGCCTGGGATGCGGCACCGGACTCCTCACTCCCCGACGAGATGACAACACGGGAGGGGAGCCGGGCCTTGCGTCTCCGGCTGGCGGTCGGATCCCCGCCGCTGTGCTCCACAGCACCTTCTCCGCCCTCTTCATCAGTTGACGCTGCAGACAGGGAGAAACAAAACACAGGCATCAGGGCACTGTACAATGGACACATACACACATGACAGTTGCACATGAGTGGCATTGGCAAACCTCAGACATGTCATCACAATCCCCAACACACATGTCATTGCAACTCGCACACATGAGCCATACCACAGCCATATCGCAACTGCCACCACCATCCATACACATACAACAGCATGAGCAGCCAAAGGTGACCCAGACATCACATGCAACACAGGAAGTGCACCACACATGTACACACACCACCACACTTGCATGCATGTGTACACCTCTGCCAAGTGTCGCACTGTTCAGACGGGCATCCATGTCACATCTGCCAATCAGGCTTACACATACCGCAGTCACATGCATCCATGTTGCATCACTGTTGCACCCTTGTCAAATACACACACATGCACATGTACACAGTGCTCATACATGCAGCCCAATACAACATACATGCGTGACATCACGGACATGTCTACTTACATACACATACATGCAAACATGTGTGCACGCACAACTGCATTTGCCATGCAAGCCTACACACACAAGCACCATCCATGTCTCACACATTACAGCCCTCGCATGTGTCAGCCCCACGGCCATGTACACCCCCACCCATACTCGACCCCATACAAACAGATGTGCAACCTGCACAATACCGAATAATCACCACACGCACTGCTCACAATCAGGATGCATGTACACTCACCGCTCGACTCCAGACGGGTCTGCTTCTCCAGGACCTGGACGTGGAGCGCTGGGGATATGCGTTCCAGGACCCCCATCTGTTCTTCCGACAAGTGGCCCCGGCGCCCCTTGGCATCCGCTGCCTTCAAGAGGCGCCGGGCCTTGTTCCGGGTCCTGGACCTGAAGTCCTCCCAGCGCTTCCTGACATGTTGTAAGTCCCGGACTGCCACCCCCTCCGCGTTGATGGCAGTCACGATGTCAGTCCAGATCCGAGTCCGTCCTTCCTTGTCGGCGCGGGAACTTCCGAAGAGGGCATCATACTGCCCCAGGACTTGCTCCACCAGGACACCAACTTCGGTGGCACTGAAGCTGGTGCCCCTCTGCCACTCTGGCCGGGGGTTGTCAGTGGTCACAGATGGTGTTTGCCCCGACATGACAACCCCAGAGGCAGGAGTGGGTGGGCAACTGGGTCCTGGGGCTGGGCTGTGGAGCGATGGAATTCCAGTCGGGAGTCTTCGGTACCAGCAGGGGTGGTCACAGCAACAGCACCCCTGGCTGATGTGCAGGCAGCAAATGGCAGTGCACGTGGGCAGCAGGCAGTCAGGCAGCAGCAGATGGTAGGTGGGAGCGTGCTCGGGGCTCTGGGGGGCAGTAGTTCGGCCTTCTGGGCAGGAGCGTGGTCTTCCGTGTGCTTACGCGTGGCCAGCTTGGTACGGAGTGATTTGGCACGTGAAAATCCTGCACGTCAGCGTGAAAATCGAGGAAAGGCCCTTAGCGCGTAAGCGCGTCAGCACGCATACGCGATTCTATTGGACCAAAGGCCCTCAGCGCGTAAGCGCGTCTGTGACGTGACCCGCACGGGTGTTTCTTACACAGCACGTGATGACAGAGCACACGTGGAAAGACTGCACGTCAGAGTCTCATCGCGTGTGATTGGTGGAAATGGCCCTACACGCAGAAGTGACAAAGCGTGTAATTGGTGGAAATGGCCCTACACGCAGAAGTGACAAAGCGTGTAATTGGAGGAAATGTCCCTACACGCAGAAGTGACAAAGCGTGTAATTGGTGGAAATGGCCCTAGCGCGTACACGCCGCGTAAGTGACGCTGGACGTGTGGGCCTGTATAAAAGGTACGCGTAGAACACCACTTCCTTGTACGTGCTTTTCGTGGAGAGCGAGTGGGTGAATTCTGTACTTCTTGTCGTTTCACACGCGATTTACTTCACAGCGTTTCAAGTTCGTATTCCCTGTTACCTCTGACAGCTTTTTCTCTTCTTTCGCTTTTACTGGTTTACCTGGGCCTGTTCCCTCAAACAGTGTTCCCTTCTACTGTTGTCCTGTCTCCTCAGACAGCGTACAAATCTTCTTTTGGCGGGGGTGTTGCCAACCAAACGTGCTCCTTTTACACGCTCGTTTACCAGGCAGACAGTGAGTCACGCATGTATCTAACATCTGTGCTTGCCCCGTGTGTAGCCTACCCCTTCAGAGGTCATTCTAGGCTGCGTGTGACACGCATACGTTCATTCTTGTGTTTCTGGGTGCCACAGCGTAGTGCAGGTTTTTCTTTCTGCACACGTGGTCTAGGAGGGGTTGCGTGCACGTCATCTCCCTTTTTTGGGCCTCCTGTGCGTTGCGTGACCCGTCATCTTTCCCCAGGGGTTACATTCAGCCTCGCTAGAGCACTAGGGTACAATTACCATCTGGTACCCAACCCCTTTGACCCCCAATTGCCCAGGACAATAGTCTACATCCACTCCCATACGCACATTAACATCAGTGCCATGGCTGGGAGGCGAGGATTCCGTAAGGGTGGCAAAGGTGGAAGAGCCACAAATGGTGGCTGTGGTGGATCCGGTAGGGGACGTGGTCGTAACTTGCAGGGTGAGCCTGTCCCCCCATGTGTGGAGGACCAGTCACGGGCACCCATAATCCCCCCCCCCCTCCCCCCCTCCCATTGAGGCTGATGTGGCTGACACCATCCATGCTCAGCCCTTGTTGGACCAGCCCATTGTGGCACCAGACCTGGCTGACTCCATGGCTGACTTCCAGGTCAGCAGGGCTACGACACGTGCGCTGGTGCACGTTGATGCCATCATGCCACGTGGATCTGGGGCAGCAAGGTCATCTGCTGCACCAAGGAGGCAGGGCGGAGAGGCTGCAGGGGCAGCTGCGGCTCCATCCACCCCAGCCCTCACACACCCAGCCAGGACAGTGTCGGTCCTAGTCCATGCTGCTGACATTCCCCCTGACACCATCACACTAGAGCCAATGCCTGCACCAACTCCCATGCTGAGTGTGCAATCCCACACTCCTGATACAGAGTCCACCAGGGCTCCTGCCCCTAGTGTCCAGAGCGGCGCAGGACACTCAGGATCACCACCACCTTCCAAGCGGAAGAGGAAGAGTGCTCGTCCGGCACAGGCTGATGCCCCAGACACGGCTACACAGTCCGGCCTGTCCAGGAAGCCCAGCTTCACGGATGACGAACTGAATGCACTTGTCGAGTATGTGTCCGGACATGACAACGAGATGGTCATTGTTGCAGGATCCAAGACCACACCTGCACAACGCCAGGCACACTGGCAGACCGTTGCGGACATCGTAAGTGCCCTTGGAATTGTGAGGCGCACAGCCAATGATTGCTATAAGCGCTGGAATGACCTAAAGCGCAGGGCAAAGAGTAAGCTGGCCTCAAGTCATGCCGCAACTCTAGTGACTGGAGGTGGGTCTCCAGTAGTAGACATGGAACTCACTCCACATGAGTCAGTCGCTGGGACCTACGTCACGGAGGAACAGATCCAAGGCGTGGGAGATCTGGCTGATTACGAGGCATTGTCCGGTGAGTGCACATGCATGTGTGTGTCATCCATGTGCATGGTGTGTGTGTGAGGGCTTCTGTTTGTGTGCCAGGTGAGAGTGTGTGCGCCTGAGTCGTATGGGTCAGCCATGTGCTTCATGCAATACTTCCTGCGCAGCTGCATTTGGCCATAGCAGTATCCCTTCTGCCAACAGTAGACATCTAGCCCAACTGCACGCCAGTTGCCCTTGAAGTGTCACCTTGCCACAACATATTTGCTTATTTTTCACTGTTCATTCAGTCAGTTTGTTTGCATTCCACCACTTTCACTAGGCATGTCGCTGTCCACTAGTCACATGTCTGACATGGGTATGGTAAAGTGGAGTGACTTTGTTACCTGGATATCATTTGTACACACATGTCCCTGTGCAATTGGACCATTTCAGACTGGCAGCTCCAGGTGAAAAATCTGACCTGTTAGAATTAGAAAAGCAATTACATGCGGGAACTGGACTGAATGAATAGGTGCTGCCCTCCTCTCCATCTTCACTCAATAGCAATGGTACATGCCATCTGTGTGATGGCATGTGTGTTTCACCTGGCAATCACAGGCCAATGTGTGATGCCACTGCCAGGCAGCATGCAGAAAATGTGTTCATCTTCCATCTTGGTGTCATCAGTGTGTGCCATTTGCCTGCACTTCATACGCAGTGAGGGTGCATGCATGGGAGGGTTTTAGTCATGTGGGACATGTGTCAATCAAGTACTGGTTCTCTTGCTTCTCAGCCCTCATTGTGTGCCATGGTGCTAATGCCTGTTTCCATTTCTTTGTTTTCATGTCTTTGCAGGGGAAGACGCACCTGATACTGCTGGGGTTGTGGAGATGGTGCAGACCCAGGAGGGGTCCGAGGGCCGACCAACCACCAGTGAGGGACGTGGTGTGGTGGTGGGGGAGAACCCACAAGTGCTGCAGGTCGTGCTCTCAAGGGGTGTCTCTGGCTGCACCTCCCCCGAGCTGTACTCAGGTGTTGATTCGGATGAAACCTACGTGCCGTCGCAGGTGAGTGTTCCAGGGAGGGATTCTGCTCTGTCTCACCCACCTGCACCAGGGTCAGAACCCTCCATGGGGATGTCAGTGTTGGCAGCTACGCCTTCGGTGGTTACGGATGCAGGGTCACACTCCGCGACATCTGATCCTGTTCCTGGGCCAGCAGATCAGAGGGGGAATGCAGTCCTGCAGCCTCAGGCAGTGCCGGCACAGCAAGGCGCAGTTCGCCTTGCCCCAGACAGGTGTGGTGCCCGCCGACGTGGTGGCCGTACGCCACCCGGCAATACCGCATGGGAGCAATCCATTTACGGTATGGCAACCCAACAGGCTGCATCATCCGAGATGATGGCTCAGGCCATGGATAGGGTGGCCACTTCCATTGTCCCCCCAGAAAGGCTGATGGAGCGACTAGAGCAGGCAACCGACTCCATCTGCCAGTCACACAGGGAGGACATGTTGGGGTCCAACAGGGACAGGCGGGCGGCACTGGCGACTCTGCAGGAGGCCATCTCCATTGAGTCCCAGGGCCACAGGGAAGCCCTGAGGCAGGAGCTCCTTCACCTCAGGACGACTCTTGTTGAGCTTGAGGCTTCAACACACCAAAGGACAGAACAGCAGCTGGAGCGTCTCACCCGTACGCTCTCAGCTGAGATGCAGGCAACGAGGGCGGAGGTCCGGGCATCCCGTGAGTTGTTGCATGGGGACCTCCGCACACTCATCCTCCAGAACCAGACCTACCACACCCGCATGCTTGCAGCCATGGAGGAGCAGACTAGGGCCTTGCGTGGGCTGCCTCCCATAGTGCAACCACCTCCGGATGCAGCTGCACAGGGTGATTATAGCGACAGCAGTGATACTCCCACAATAGGGTAGCCGTGTGGGCCATGAGCCCATGGAGGTGTTTTATCTTCCCAGGATCCACGCAGGTGGGTTCTGGTGTGCATCCTGTCCTCGGACCTCCTGGGTGGCCTCCCCAACCCCCCCGGGCCCATCAATGGCCATTTTTGATTGTTTCTTATTTTTATTTTTATTTTTATTTCTTTTATTCACAATTTTTTTGGGACGATCTGTTGGCTTCCGTGGTTCCTGTGGGCATACGCTGCATTGTGGCTGGGCACATGCAGGCTTGTAATGTATTTGGTTCAGATGCTTGGGTTTGAGTCACACACACCCCTCCTGCTTCCCGTTTCCATGGGCTTGCAAAGGGTGTGCCCAAGTGACAGTGAATTACACAGTGACGTTGGACTCCCATGAGCTGTGTGGCCAGTCTGTAGTCAATACTGTGTATACATTCCTAGTGCATATTGCTGTTGTGTTGTACACTGCATGTTGCATTGATGTGTAACTCTTCTTCTGTGTCTACCTCCCAATTTGCAGGTCCCTTCCTCATGTCCACACAAGGACCTCTAGTCTGGAGATGGGGTCCATGTTGGCAGCAGTGCACCTACAACTCTACATGGCGACAACACTGCACAGTTGGTAGTGGTGGGAGTGCAGGCATTTCCAGGTGGTGAGACTACTAATATGTAACATTTGTGATGTCATGTTAATGGTAGTACGTGCTCAAGTATGTTGTTGGTCCGGCATTGCTGTGAGCATTTCAGGTGTTGCAGGTTTCTAATAGGGACACTGTACATAGTGAGACTGATGTCATGTTGTGGGGATTACTTTGTTTACCTGCAATTAGCATGACATGGCACGGTGTGTCGTGTGGCGGTGCTGGTGTTGTGTTGGCTGACATGGCACTGTCCTCTTGTTGCATTTTGCAAGTGGGTATTCATTTTAGCTGCTTCAATGTGTAACTTCACAAAACTGCATTGGTGGTGTCTGTGTGGGTAGGGATGCACACATTGTGACACTTCCAGGTGAACAATCTCAGGCTGACATGGTATTCCCGGTTCATTCTCCAGACATTCAGGATCAGTGTCAGGTTGAGTCATCATTGATTGTCAGATGGAATGTGCCAGGGCAGTGTGCACTCCACAGGGGTGTGATTTCTATGTGAAGTAATTAGCCAGTAGCTGTGTACGGGCTGCCTCCCCCCGTGCCCTTTCCCCTCCCATGCGCAGCGGCTGTGCATGTGGTTGGGGATGTGGGGCCACCACCATGTCCACGGCCAGGCCCCGGCATGTTGCAACGTTGTGCAGGACACATGCTGCCACTATGATCCTGCACACTACTGGGGGAGCGTATAACAGCTGCCCGCCAGAACGGTCAAGGGAGCGAAAGCATGACTTTAGCACTCGGAATATGCGCTCCACTATGCCCCTGGTTGTAATGTGGGCTGTGTTATATCTTACCTGGGGTGGCGTGGTGGGGTTCCGAATTGGCGTCATCATGTGTGGGCTGAGAGGGTAGGCACTGTCCCCTGTGGAGGTGGTGATTGGTATCATTGGTGGGGTTGTGACCTTGCTCAGTATCCAACATGCATGCATGTGCAGTGGCATACATACTCACCAAGCAGCCATGTATCGCCATGCCGCCCAGCTTCTAGGTCCCGGCTTAGGGTGGACATTCGGTAAATGAAGCTGTCGTGGGTGGAGCCGGGATAGTTGGCATATACTGAGGTGATGATTCCCTTGGCATTACATGCTACCTGCACGTTGATGGAATGCCAGTGCGTGCGGTTCCTATAGATGTGCTCAGATGCCCTGGGGGGACGTAGAGCCACATGGGTGCAGTCGATGGCACCTAGCACTTTGGGGAATCGTGCCACAGCGTAAAAATCCAGGGCGGCAGCATGCCTTTCTGCAGGTGTTCTGGGCAGGTATATGTGCCTGCGGACTGATGGGCGTGCAGTGATGATGTTCAAGACCTGGTGTAGGCAGCGTGACTGGGTGGCCTGTGACACCCCACCCACTATGGCACTTGTCCGCTGAAATGATCCAGTGGCTAAGAAGTGCAGTACATTGAGGACCTTCTCCAGGGGGCTGAGTGCTTGGGAGCACAGGGTGGGTGATGTGAGGTCATCCTCCCACTCACTCACCAGGTCCAGTATAATGTGTGGTGGAAACCTGTACCTCCCATACACCTGGTCATCAGGCATCCCGAAAAGGCTGGTTCTGGGTGTGAATATTCTGGCCCTGACTATCCTCCTCCTCCTCCTTTGGTAGCCCACTGCCACTGCTGCTAGGAACGGTATGTTCATCCTGGCGTCTGAGCTTGTTATTGTTAAAGTCCGCAAATTTATGCTTTGCGCGTGTTCTAGGCGAGCGTGTGACCCGCGCACCCCTGGAATCCAGTTCCCAGTCCAATAGCGTGTGGAAATTCACACGCACCACGGGATACAGCGTGTGACCCGCGCACCCCTGGAATCCAGTTCCCAGTCCAATAGCGTGTGGAAATTCACACGCACCACGGGATACAGGTTCGCTGACGTACTTGCGTGTGTAAGTGCCCGCGCACCCATTAAATACACGTACATAGGCCAATCGCGTGTACGCGCACTTTTGTCCAATTACACGCGATGACACTCTGACGTGCAGTATTTCCACGTGTGCCCCGTCATCACGTGCTGAGTGGGGAACACCCGTGCGGGTCACGTCACAGACGCGCTTACGCGCTGAGGGACTCTGGTCCAATAGAATCGCGTATGCGTGCTGACGCGCTTACGCGCTAAGGGCCTTTCCTCGGATTTCACGCTGACATGCAGGATTTTCACGTGCCAAATCACTCCGTATCAAGCTGGCCACGCGAAAACACACGGAAGACCACGCTCCTGCCCAGAAGGCCGAGTTACTGCCCCCCAGTGCCCCGAGCAGCCTCCCACGTGCCATCTGCTGCTGCCTGCCTGCCTGCCTGCCTGCTGCCACCGTGCCCTGCCATTTGGTGCCTGCACATCAGCCATCTGCAGGGGTCCAGTTGCTGTGTCCACCCCTGCTGGAACTGAAGACTCCCGACTGGGATTACATCGCTCCACAGCCCAGCCCCAGGACCCAGTTGCCCACCCACACCTGCCTCTGGGGTTGCCATGTCGGGCACTTCCACATCTGGCACCAGTGGCAACCCCAGGCCAGAGGGGCAGAGGGGCACCAGCTTCACTGTCACCGAAGTTGGTGTCCTGGTGGAGCATGTCCTGGGGCAGTATGATGCCCTCTTTGGATCGTCCCGCGCCAGCAAGGAAGGACGGCAGAGGATCTGGGCCGACTGTGTGGTTGCCATCAACGCGGAGGGGGTGGCAACCCGCGACGTCCTGAAGATCAAGAAGCGCTGGGAGGACTTGAGGTCCAGGACCCTTGTGAAGGCCCGGCGCCTCGTGGAGGGGGGCTGGGGCCGCATGAGTTCCATTCAGATGAGGGTCCTGGAACGCGTACGCCCAGCGCTCCACGCCCAGATCCTTGAGAGGGAGGCCCGTCTGGAGTTGAGCGGTAAGTGTCCAAGCATTACTGTGTGAGACAGGGCATGTTGCGGTGTGCTGGTTCTATGATACTTGCCTGTATGTGTGCCATAGGCCATGTATGCATGTATGTGTGCAGGGACATCATGGTAATGCATGTGCGACCAGTGATGTGTGATCCACATGGTTGTTGCATGTGTTGAAATGCCGCATGGGGAGCCCTATGCAGATTTTGAACATGAGAGCATGCCAGTCTCTGTACCTGGACATGGGTGGGGGTGAGGGATGGGTGCTGATGCCAGGTACATATATGGTAGCCATGTCTGTGTGCCTGACCTGCGTGTCTGTGACTTGTGCATGCCATGGATGCATGACACATGTGTGTGACAATGCACAGATTCAGTGAAGCAGCCAAATTAACCTTGTATCCGCTGTGTTTGGTGTGTTTGGGGCCAGATGGATGTGACTGAGGTGAAGTGTGTGCATGTGATAGGCATGAGCCATGATGCATGTGAGTTACATATCATTGAATGTTTCAAGAGTCCATTGGACATGCATGGAAATGTCCATGGCATGCACCATGCCTGTTACTGTGTGTGTTTTGCCTGGACTGACCCATGTGTTGTGGAGGGACATGATGGAAGTGTACTTTGACAGTGGTGCTCATCTGCTATTGCTTCCTGTCTAGGGGACCATTGTACAGTGCCCTGATGCTTGTGTTCTTTGTCTCCCTCTACGCAGCGGCTAGTGAAGAAGAGGGCGGAGACGGCGCTGTGGAGCAAGGCGGCGGGGATGCCCCCACGGCTGCAGCGGAAGGGGTGGGTGAGCCCCCACAGGGGCCTGCTACGGTGGGAGACGGTGAGGAGCCATCCAGGTTGGTGGTTTGCACAGAGGAGGAGGAGGCCGCCACTGGGGCACACATGGGGCCTGGTGGGGGCATCCCTGCTGGTGCAAGTGGTGCAGTCCAGGGCCAGGGGCAGGAGGCAGCACAGGTCACCGTGGAGGGGCCTGTGCATGTCGCTGTCCCTGACCCTGTGGGTGCACCACCATGCACCAGCAGGGATGCCCCGTCCCAGGCCTGTCCGCAGGTAGAGGGGATGTCCATGTCACCTGACTCCCCTCCACCTGCGGACGTGGGAACCCCTGGCCGTGCGGAGAAGGTCCTGATTGGGGTCGCGATGCGCACGGCTGTGATTCGTGATGCCATGCGTGCTTCCCGGGAGGAGCACGCACGTCATCACGAAGTGCACCGTGCCGACGTGGCCCAATTGGGATCGGCCATGTTCGGGGGTTTCCTGCATGTGTTGGCCAATGTGGCGGCCCTCTCCTCCTCTGTGCAGGCTATCCACCAGTCGTTCCCCTTGCCGTCTTCCAGCCCAGATGCCACCAGGGCCCCCTGTGGACCTGCCCCGACCAATGCAGCCAGCTCGGTGGGGATCCCATCCTTGCCACAGTTGGGAGTCGGAGGTCCAGCAGGGGTGGACAACACAGCAACTGGACCCCAGCAGATGGAAGATGTGACAGCATCATCAGGCAGGGCACGTGCACGACGGCGTCGGTGGTTTCCATCAGCCTGGATGCCGTCGTGCTGGCAGAGGCAGTGGCGTCGGAGGCAGCAGCGGGCTCGACGTGGGAGGCATCATGGCTCGGGGCCATCAAGATCAGAGGGGCAGGCATCGGCCGGAGGGCAGGGCAACCCTGGGATGGTGGTGTCTTCCGTGTGGGAGCAGTTGGTCCAGCGGATAGGTGCGGAGCGGCAGCGGGCGGAAGAGGAGCGGCTCGCCATGGTCAGGGCGGAGTTCTCCATGCGTCGGGCGTTGAGGCGGGCTGAGTGCCTCGAGGAAGCTCGCAGGGAGTTTGAGTTGAACATGGGGTTATCCCTGCGAGACCTCGGGGCCAGGACAGAGTCCCGCCTCCAGGACATCGACATGGAGTTCGATGATGCCCTGGCCAGCAACATCAACAAGTGAGCCGCAGGACTTGCCCGCTGCCTTTGTATATAGTTATATAGTTAGTTAGTGTTAGGTTTCCTTTATTTGTTTTTATTATTTTGGACCGCTCGGACAATGGCCACTTTTTTGTATATATTTTTTTCATTAGGTAGTAGTAGGTTTCCTTTATGGTGTTGGGTTCATGGACCCTGGTACATTCCTGTATTTAGTTTGTTTTTTGAAGGAAAATTTTCTTTTTTTCATTATTGTGTTCACCATGTGGAAATGGTTTTTCATTCTTTTGCTTCTACTTGATATTGCTTTGGTCAACAATTGTTTTTTTATTCCTTTTTCGTTTTTTGATTTTTACTTTTGTTCTCCAACATGGACCATTTATTTTGTTATCCACATAGTTGTATGTTTGATTTGTTTACTTATTTTTAATCTTTAATACATTTTTTATTTTTACTTCCACTTGTCTTATTTTGTCTTTGGTTTCATACATGTCATGATATGGGTTTTGACATTCACTTGCAGCCATTGTGTATGTGTGTGCGACGGACATGTGTTCATTTACATACTTGCCATTGGGGTTGTGTCATGTAATTGCATTCACTATGTGGGTGGATGCAATCCTTGCCTGGGTGTTTGTGCTGGGTATGCTGCCCATTACTGCCATGATTGTGTATCGTCAGGACCTGGGGGCAGGGGGACATGGGTGGGGGCCTGGTGGAGGGTGACCCTGCACTGCTGGGGTGTGGGGGTGGTGGGAGACATGAGTGGGGGCCTGGTGGAGGGTGACCCTGCACTGCTGGGGGGTGGGGGTGGTGGGAGACATGAGTGGGGGCCTGGTGGGGGCTGCCCATGGTGGCAGGGGGGTGGGGGTGGTGGGAGACGAGTGGGGGCCTGGTGGAGGCTGCCCCTGCACTGCTGGGGTGTGGGGGTGGTGGGAGACATGAGTGGGGGCCTGGTGGAGGGTGACCCTGCACTGCTGGGGTGTGGGGGTGGTGGGAGGCATGAGTGGGGGCCTGGTGGAGGGTGACCCTGCACTGCTGGGGTGTGGGGGTGGTGGGAGACATGAGTGGGGGCCTGGTGGACGGTGCCCCTGCACTGCTGGGGTGTGGGGGTGGTGGGAGACATGAGTGGGGGCCTGGTGGAGGTTGCCCCTGGTGGCTGGGGTGTGGGGGTGGTGGGAGACATGAGTTGGACATGGGTGGGGGCCTGCTGGCAGGTGCCCCACAGTGCTGGGGGGTGGGGGTGGTGGGTGACATGAGTGGGGGCCTGGTGGAGGCTGCCCCTGCACTGCTGGGGTGTGGGGGTGGTGGGAGACATGAGTGGGGGCCTGGTGGACGGTGCCCCTGTACTGCTGGGGTGTGGGGGTGGTGGGAGACATGAGTGGGGGCCTGGTGGAGGGTGCCCCTGGTGGCTGGGGTGTGGGGGTGGTGGGAGACATGAGTGGGGGCCTGGTGGAGGGTGCCCCTGGTGGCTGGGGTGTGGGGGTGGGGGGAGACATGAGTGGGGGCATGGTGGAGGGTGCCCCTGGTGGCTGGGGTGTGGGGGTGGTGGGAGACATGAGTTGGACATGGGTGGGGGCCTGCTGGCAGGTGCCCCACAGTGCTGGGGGGTGGGGGTGGTGGGTGACATGAGTGGGGGCCTGGTGGAGACTGCCCCTGCACTGCTGGGGTGTGGGGGTGGTGGGAGACATGAGTGGGGGCCTGGTGGAGGGTGCCCCTGGTGGCTGGGGTGTGGGGGTGGTGGGAGACATGAGTTGGACATGGGTGGGGGCCTGCTGGCAGGTGCCCCACAGTGCTGGGGGGTGGGGGTGGTGGGTGACATGAGTGGGGGCCTGGTGGAGGCTGCCCTTGCACTGCTGGGGTGTGGGGGTGGTGGGAGACATGAGTGGGGGCCTGGTGGAGGGTGACCCTGCACTGCTGGGGTGTGGGGGTGGTGGGAGACATGAGTGGGGGCCTGGTGGACGGTGCCCCTGCACTGCTGGGGTGTGGGGGTGGTGGGAGACATGAGTGGGGGCCTGGTGGAGGGTGCCCCTGGTGGCTGGGGTGTGGGGGTGGTGGGAGACATGAGTGGGGGCCTGGTGGAGGGTGCCCCTGGTGGCTGGGGTGTGGGGGTGGTGGGAGACATGAGTGGGGGCCTGGTGGAGGGTGCCCCTGGTGGCTGGGGGGTGGGGGTGGTGGGTGACATGAGTGGGGGCCTGGTGGAGGCTGCCCCTGCGCTGCTGGGGTGTGGGGGTGGTGGGAGACATGAGTTGGACATGTGTGGGGGCCTGCTGGCAGGTGCCCCACAGTGCTGGGGGGTGGGGGTGGTGGGTGACATGAGTGGGGGCCTGGTGGAGGCTGCCCCTGCACTGCTGGGGTGTGGGGGTGGTGGGAGACATGAGTTGGACATGGGTGGGGCCTGCTGGCAGGTGCCCCACAGTGCTGGGGGGTATGGGTGGTGGGAAACATGAGTGGGGGCCTGGTGGAGGGTGCCCCTGGTGGCTGGGGTGTGGGGGTGGTGGGAGACATGAGTTGGACATGTGTGGGGGCCTGCTGGCAGGTGCCCCACAGTGCTGGGGGGTGGGGGTGGTGGGTGACATGAGTGGGGGCCTGGTGGAGGCTGCCCCTGCACTGCTGGGGTGTGGGGGTGGTGGGAGACATGAGTTGGACATGGGTGGGGGCCTGCTGGCAGGTGCCCCACAGTGCTGGGGGGTGGGGGTGGTGGGTGACATGAGTGGGGGCCTGGTGGAGGCTGCCCCTGCACTGCTGGGGTGTGGGGGTGGTGGGAGACATGAGTGGGGGCCTGGTGGAGGGTGACCCTGCACTGCTGGGGTGTGGGGGTGGTGGGAGACATGAGTGGGGGCCTGGTGGAGGGTGACCCTGCACTGCTGGGGTGTGGGGGTGGTGGGAGACATGAGTGGGGGCCTGGTGGACGGTGCCCCTGCACTGCTGGGGTGTGGGGGTGGTGGGAGACATGAGTGGGGGCCTGGTGGAGGGTGCCCCTGGTGGCTGGGGTGTGGGGGTGGTGGGAGACATGAGTGGGGGCCTGGTGGAGGGTGCCCCTGGTGGCTGGGGTGTGGGGGTGGTGGGAGACATGAGTGGGGGCCTGGTGGAGGGTGCCCCTGGTGGCTGGGGGGTGGGGGTGGTGGGTGACATGAGTGGGGGCCTGGTGGAGGCTGCCCCTGCACTGCTGGGGTGTGGGGGTGGTGGGAGACATGAGTTGGACATGTGTGGGGGCCTGCTGGCAGGTGCCCCACAGTGCTGGGGGGTGGGGGTGGTGGGAGACATGAGTGGGGGCCTGGGGGAGGGTGCCCCTGGTGGCTGGGGTGTGGGGGTGGTGGGAGACATGAGTGGGGGCCTGGTGGACGGTGCCCCTGCACTGCTGGGGTGTGGGGGTGGTGGGAGACATGAGTGGGGGCCTGGTGGAGGGTGCCCCTGGTGGCTGGGGTGTGGGGGTGGTGGGAGACATGAGTGGGGGCCTGGTGGACGGTGCCCCTGCACTGCTGGGGTGTGGGGGTGGTGGGAGACATGAGTGGGGGCCTGGTGGAGGGGGCCCCTGGTGGCTGGGGTGTGGGGGTGGTGGGAGACATGAGTTGGACATGGGTGGGGGCCTGCTGGCAGGTGCCCCACAGTGCTGGGGGGTGGGGGTGGTGGGTGACATGAGTGGGGGCCTGGTGGAGGCTGCCCCTGCACTGCTGGGGTTTGGGGGTGGTGGGAGACATGAGTTGGACATGTGTGGGGGCCTGCTGGCAGGTGCCCCACAGTGCTGGGGGGTGGGGGTGGTGGGTGACATGAGTGGGGGCCTGGTGGAGGCTGCCCCTGCACTGCTGGGGTGTGGGGGTGGTGGGAGACATGAGTTGGACATGGGTGGGGGCCTGCTGGCAGGTGCCCCACAGTGCTGGGGGGTGGGGGTGGTGGGTGACATGAGTGGGGGCCTGGTGGAGGCTGCCCCTGCACTGCTGGGGTGTGGGGGTGGTGGGAGACATGAGTGGGGGCCTGGTGGAGGGTGACCCTGCACTGCTGGGGTGTGGGGGTGGTGGGAGACATGAGTGGGGGCCTGGTGGAGGGTGCCCCTGGTGGCTGGGGGGTGGAGGTGGTGGGTGACATGAGTGGGTGCCTGGTGGAGGGTGCCCCTGCACTGCTGGGGTGTGGGGGTGGTGGGAGACATGAGTGGGGGCCTGGTGGAGGGTGCCCCTGGTGGCTGGGGTGTGGGGGTGGTGGGAGACATGAGTTGGACATGGGTGGGGGCCTGCTGGCAGGTGCCCCACAGTGCTGGGGGGTGGGGGTGCAAGGGGACATGAGTTGGTGTTCATTAGTTCAAGGAGACATGTGCCTTTGCTGGGGGGCATGCCCATGTTGGGTGGGCTGCCTGCGGGACATGACCAGGGATGCAGGGTAGTCCCCTGTGGTGTGGGCTGCCTGCAGGGGCCGTGGAGGGTGTACAGGGTACACCTGGGAGGACCCACACTGTCAAATCACATGTGGAACTTCCCGCGCACCCCTGAAATACACGCGCCCAGGCTATTCGCGTGTGGAACTTCCCGCGCACCCCTGAAATACACGCACCCAGGCTATTCGCGTGTGGAACTCCCCGCGCACCCCTGAAATACACGCGCCCAGGCTATTCGCGTGTGGAACTTCCCGCGCACCCCTGAAATACACGCGCCCAGGCTATTCGCGTGTGGAACTTCCCGCGCACCCCTGAAATACACGCACCCAGGCTATTCGCGTGTGGAACTCCCCGCGCACCCTTGAAATACACGCGCACCCAGGCTATTCGCGTGTGGAACTTCCCGCGCACCCCTGAAATACACGCGCCCAGGCTATTCGCTTGTGGAACTTCCCGCGCACCCCTGAAATACACGCACCCAGGCTATTCGCGTGTGGAACTCCCCGCGCACCCCTGAAATACACGCGCACCCAGGCTATTCGCGTGTGGAACTTCCCGTGCACCCCTGTAATACACGCGCCCAGGCTATTCGCGTGTGGAACTTCCCGCGCACCCCTCAAATACACGCGCCCAGGCTATTCGCGTGTGGAACTTCCCGCGCACCCCTCAAATACACGCGCCCAGGCTATTCGCGTGTGGAACTTCCCGCGCACCCCTGGAATACACGTAGCACGCTCCCCCAGGCCCGATCGCGTGAGGGACTTCACGCGAACCCCTGTAATACACGTAGCCCGCTCCCCCAGGCCCGATCGCGTGTGAAACTTCAGGCGAACCCCTGAAATACACGTAGCACACTCCCCCAGGCCCGATCGCGTGAGGGACTTCACGCGAACCCCTGTAATACACGTAGCCCGCTCCCCCAGACCCGATCGCGTGTGAAACTTCACGCGAACCCCTGAAATACACGTAGCACGCTCACCCAGGCCCGATCGCGTGAGAAACTTCACGCGAACCCCTGAAATACACGTAGCCCGCTCCCCCAGGCCCGATCGCGTGAATAACTTCACGCGAACCCCTGTGATGCACGTACCCGCGCACCCCGGTATACACGCACACGTATTTTTTGTCAGCGGGTGTCCGTGTTTGTGGGTACCCTTTTGCACGTCATTTTTCCTGGAGGGCCACAGTATGGGACATTCATCATGGCAGTATATAGGTGCTATTTGTTGGCGCACCTTTTGGCGCACATTTCTTACAGCCGCAGAGACGCTACCGCCTGCTTTCTTGTGGCGGTCGTGTTTGTGCCTGTGCGCTGGTTTGAGCGTGCGCTTTTTTCCCCTATTCTATTCCATGAATACGTGTTGTAGGCGAGCGTGTGGGCGTTCCGCGCACTTGTGCCCTGTACTTCCCCCGTGACGCCCACGTTTTGGCAAGTTGTTCCCCATTCCGAGTGTTACGCCCGTGTTCCGCCTACTTTTGTTGCGTGCGCCGCGCTATGTGCGAATTTCGCTGTGGCCTGGCGCACGCTGTTAGATGGCCTGTGCGCCAACGTGCGCCGCGCACTTTTTTATCGCACATGCGCTGGTTTTCTCGCGCACGGCCTTCCATGAATCGACGTGCGCTGCTTTTCGTGCGATTTTCGCAATTGCACTGCGATTTTCGCTATTCCACTGCGATTCGCACGTTTTTGCCCACTTGCGCCGCGCTAAATATTCCATGAATCGGCCTGTAAATGTTTAGAGAATATTCAGCAATTGCCATATGAACTCGGAAAGCCATTTATTTTCTTTTATCTGTATCCGCAATAACTGTTCCGTTTCATCTTGAGTCACGCGCTGTTCCTTTATGGTACACAGGGTGTTCATTTTCGTAAAAAGAATCACTTTGGAAGCACGGTGAACCTCAAGGCTGTTCCATGAAGTAGGCATTAGGCCAGCGTAAAGGTTGATATGTTGCTTCTAGCCACTAGTACAGCGTAAGGGCATGTGGGCCCTTGGCGATCGTCCCATAATATGGTGATCGTGCTCCAGTTGTTGACACGAAGCTGCAGGTGTCTGCTGAAGAATCCATCCGCCGGTGTCTCAAACAGATGGCAGTGGCAGAATGGGATGAAATACCTGTTATGAAATCAAAAGAATTATAATTAGTCTCGCTAGCCGAACTTCATTAATATTACTCATTTCATTTATTACGGCCGATCAGAAACTATTTGCTTGCAAGGATAGTTCAATGGAGTATGTTCGTCTCTAAAATCAATGCGAAAAGTAACGAGAAAAATCGAGTCCAACATACAATGATAAACGACAGTTAGTCTACATGCGTGAGGAATGATATGATATATGATATGGCATTTTTAACGCGCCTATACTCAAGTGTTTCTAGGCGTGACGAGGCAGGTGGGGAACAAGGGCAGACAGACAACGATCCTACTAGGCCAGGTGTCTTTCTGATCGCGCATGGGGAAGGGCTGTACATGGTTAGTTAAATACAAATTAAATAATAGGGCCAGCTGGTGGCAAGTGCAAGGTAAATGCCGGGAGAAGGGGCTGAAGGATACAGAGACAGTCCCGTAGTACAGGTAGGCAGTGCAGGGAAAAGTGGCTGGGCCAAGGACCGAGATCGGTGAGACTAGTGGACCTGCATGCCCATGTGCCCACTACGAACACGTTTTACTTGCTTTTCCTAGCTCTTCATTCATTCATTTATTCATGCATCCATTCATTAAATCTTCATTCGGTATAAAAGCGTGTAAAGATGTACTTACATTATATTTTAAATTTCCATTGTCTCTTCGTAATGCAGTCTGTAAAACGGACCGTGCTCTTGACAACGATTTTTCGTATACTGAACTAAAATGAAACTCGATCTAGTTTCTGAATTTTCTGCCTTATCGTCTCTTACGTTACTGCGCACTCCCTTCAAATGTAGTTCTTTCGGTATGGTCCCTGTCTCAAGGTCAAAAAACAATAAACCCTTATACTTCCAGTGCGACTTGTGGGCCTCATCTGGGCGCTGTACTTCGCATTCTTTATTTGCAATATCACGTAGTATAGGCATCTGTGAGAACTTGAAGTTTAGAATCCGTCTATGTAGTGCGCCTCAATGTGCAAATGCGAACTGGCTTCTCTCCCAAATGCCACGGCCCGCTTGGCTGGCGCGTTCTAAGTGCCCCAATTTTGTCCCCGTTGGCTGCGAGCTTTGCAGCCCAAATTGAGACATTTAATTTTTTGCGGAAGGTCAGGGATAGTATAAAGTACCACAGGAGTTAAGTTAAAAGTGAGATTTATTGTTCGTTTGTTTGTTTTATTATTTGCAATACGCAAGCCTCCCCTCCGTTAACAGTGCGCAGCATTTACATTTACATGAGATGAGACATGAGAAAAATATATACATACACATATGAGAGGTGAATAGAGAGAATTCAAAGATGACACCCAGCTTGTTCGCCACCCATGATGGTGAAAAGACAATCGTATTGCAATTATTTAAACCGGGATTTGTACTTCATAATCAGCTGTGCTTCGGGTGGGCATGGCACAGTCGCAATGTTCGGTGGCAATGGATCACTGCTCTGCACAGAAACGTCCAAAATTCCATATCTGTGCTTCTCTAACACAGCAACAATAAGGCCTTTTACAAAGTCGAACTGCATTTCATCATAGACTGGTTTGATCACCCATTGCTAACTTAGTTTTGAAAACACCTTAGTGTAGCGAGGCATCCTTACTTTACCCCTAGTCCTAGATTGTTCATGTCCGACATTGCTGTTATGGGCCAAGACCGCTAGTAGAGTGCGATGTTTCATGCCCCGAAAGCTAAAATGCAAGCGATTTGGCCTGTACTTTAGGCACATATTGTGGAACACTTCCAAATCTCCTGTGTGACAGAATTCTGTCAGTCCTCTCAAATCTCTTGAAAATGGTTTTGTGTGTCGGTGAAGATGGAATCAACCACTTCTTCTTCGTGCCTCCTCTGGGGACAAAGGGCTATGTTCACATTGGTGGAAATGTTCATTTGCTGTCCAGCGGTGAACGTTGGTACAGTGGTGCATCAGTGACCGCCATTTTTCAATCAGTATTTCCACTGACCCCTCACAAGTTTTTGAGCTCCACCAAAGATGGTTGGTGATAGAATGTGACCACTGCAAAATACTTTCAAAACCTTTTTTTTTCCCTGCAGCCGAGATTTTCTTATTGATTGATTTAGCAAGATGCCATACGTCAAATTGATGTTTAATATGTGGGAACTGCTCTCTCATTGTCTTGGCAATTGAAACGTGTCTATCCGTGGCTATGAGGTCGATGTGCATTCCCCTTGATTGTAGATATTCCACTGATTTTATAAATCCTAGTTTCTCCATGGCCACTGACGATGTACATTGTGTTACCTGCACGACCACCGAACTCACAATTTTCTTACTATCGTTGTCCTGAAAGTGGTAGGTGCAGTACTTGGCAGAAAATCCAGGGCTGTCGCACTGTCCATCGCCGACTAGCCTGAATCGTTTGCCTTCGAATGTACTTGCTAGAGACAATTGTTCAATTTTCCAAGCATCACTAATGGTCGGAAACAGATAATCCCTTGGTATATGTAGTACAGCGCTTTAGAAATGAAATGGAGTACCACAAACTGAAAGAAAGCCTCTAACTTTCTAAAATTGGAGCCACTGAAAAGTGATGCAGCTGCACACAGTAGATTGCCTGCTGGCAGTTTCCCCAGCATCGGTTGTGCAGACCATGAGAACCTATGATTTAATCTACAGGCAGCATTTATTTTGACGTTACTGCCTTTTATTTGACGAGTCACATTAATCAATGGCTTCCCACATACTTTCCCTCTAATGGAATGCACACATGTCAGAATACTGATAATTTCCATCAAACAACTGTCGAAAACAATGTATTTGCTCTCTTTCATTAGACTGTCATCCTGCGTCAACGTTGTTTCGGCCTGTGACGTTGTGGGGATTTCAACACATTGGAAAGTAATATCGCTGATATCAAGTTCTGATGCGTCTATGGATGCTGCGGCTGGTTCATTCTCTGTCATTTCGACATCTATTACTTCAACATTGATGGGAGAACACAACAATGTCGACAGGTTTTTTGGTGGCAAATTTTTGGCGGGTGTAGATTGTGTAAATTTATCTGCAACTACTTCAGAGCTATCTTCAATACATTCAATAACATCTTCTTGTGGTGGTGCGGTCGCACTGTAGCTATGGTCCAATACAACTTTGCTGTAGTCTCCAAACACAGTTAATTCATGTTCTGGCCATTGGACATGAGCATCTCGAGCCTGAACACGCCTTGCCTCAATTAATAGTTCCTCCATAGTGTACACGGTCTGGTAAGCCACATCTCTCATTCGCTTCACTGTCTGTGTGTGTATAGTTCTGACACCCACGGGTAACTGGAGGAGAGATTGGAAAAGGGATGTTCAGTTTAAACACAAGATGAAGTGTAGTAGAATTGACTGGAAAAAAAACATAAATTAGTCCCCAGCACAAACATTTTTTTAAAGTTATGAACTGTTTGTAACTAACCTTTTTTTGTTTTTTTTCTTTGCAACTTTTTTGACTCGACCTTCAACATCTGCACGCTGTAGCTCCGATTCGTTTCCGCATGTCCTCCCTTCCTCTTGCGCTGCAACAACTATATTTTCTGTATCCGCATAGACAGCACAGAATGAGGCTCCATAGTCTCCCTGAAACATAGTACTTTCATTACTATGTATCCAAATATTGTTAGCGTAAAACACACGTGAGGACGAACACACAGGTACATCTCAATAGCCAAACACGATTTAAACATTGTGTGCAACAATCAAACGACAAGTATTCGACCAGTGATGATCTATTTCGATGGAACCGTCAGTATCCATACCTCTGGCTCTGCATGGACTGCCATGAATGGTTGTATTGGAGAGGAGGCATCCGCATCTCCCTGAAACACAGTACTTGCATTAGTATGCTTTTCAATATTGGAAACACAACACACACTTCGGGTCGACAGCACAGGTACATATAAAGAGATAACCACAAATGATGCATTGTCCAAAAGAATCAAGGAAAATCCAAATATGATCACATTTCATCGACTTATTTCAACGATTCCTTTACATCTGCATCATCTAAATGAGATGTTGTAATTGTGGTGGAAGCTCCGTCGTCTCCCTGAAACAGAGTACTTGGATTAGTATGGTTTTCAATATTGGAAACATAACACACACTTGGGGTCGAACGCACAGGTACATATAAAGAGATAACCGCAAATGATGCATTGTCCAAAAGAATCAAGGAAAATCTAAATATGATCACATTTCATTGACTTATTTCTCCAATTTATTTACATCTGCATCATCTAAATTGGATGTTGTGATTGTAGTGGAAGCTTCATCGTCTCCCTGAAACACAGCACTTGCGTTAATAGGGAAGAAAGTATAGCAAATGGAATCTCGTTATATGATCACGCATGATGGAGCTGTCATTAGCCATACCTCGTGCTGCTGAAGAATATCTATGGATGTTGTAAATGTAGTGCGCACTTCCGAAAGCTGTTGCGCCGATTCGTATACGCATGGTCCCGCTTCCACTTCCCCTGGAATTACTTGGCTGTCAGGCTCTGCATCAAGTGCAGGGGTTGACGCCCCATCAACTGCCTGAAACATAGTACTTGCATTAGTGAGGATTACAATAGTGAAAACATAACACACACCTGGGGTCGACAGCACAGGTACATATCAACGGCTAACCACGAATGAAACATTGTGTAGAACAATCAAACAACAAGAATTCCAGCTCTGATGATGACGCTCGATGGAGCTGTCAGTATCCATACCTCCTGCTGTTGAAGAACATCTAGAAATGTTGTAGATGTGGTGGACGCTTCAGCATCTCCCTGAAAGCCAGTACTTGCATTAGTATGGATAACACTAATTATAACTGAAAACAAACACCAGTGGACGATAACTAAGGTGTATATCAATTGGAAAGCACTAACAAAACATTTGGTAAAATGATTACACGATAAAATAAAAATATTACTTGATATGCATAAAACAGGTCTTTAGCGGATTAGCCTAGTAAGATTACCTGATACGCGCTAGAAGTGGTTGATAACTGCGACCACGTCAAGGATGTAGAATGTTCTGGCTTCAGATTCAAGGGATAGTCAAGAAGTTGTAAAGGTAAATTAATGATTGATAATGAAATGCCAATATTAAAAATAGCCATGTAAGGCGACATAATACTTGTAAAATGCTCAATAGCACAGTTCTCTGTTCCCATATATATACATTGCGTTTGTGGGTTATGAAATCGAAAAAGAATATATTGGTAAATGTCATTATTCAAAAAACTATACACTCATATCAATATCAAAATTATTACAAGGGATAGAACACCTACAATATCAATTAATCCGTTCGGATACCTACACACTACCGCAAGGCCTAAAGCTAAATCCGGACCCTTGACTCACCGGCGGCGGAATGTGGACGAATAGAGTGGGAATAGCGTTTTCGAGCAATTTCCGTGTCGTTCGCCGTTTATTCTTCTTTGTTACCCAAGATGTTGTGTACATGTCCAAGGAAAAGTGCCGGCTGCAGATGCGGTATCGATCACCCCTCTTGTCCTGTAAGACTTGTTGGACTCTACTTTCCAGCTCATCCAGTGGATATCCGCAATGTCTGACCCATTCTCTTATTCGATCAACAGTTTTCGGGAATACATGCATTGTAGTGCCTTCAGATTTAGCATGGGTCTTCGAAGGGCAACCGCTAATCGAACAGGCAGGCATTGTTGATAAATCTGAAAAGTAAATATCGACATTATTATACAATCTTCAAGAATAAAGATTTGATACAAAAGTAAATGAATCATACAATGATCAATGCAAGGTTTGTTTTGGTCGCAGGAACTATACCAGTTAATTAAGTGCGGCTTAGTATTTGCATAAGTTGCAGAAATGTATAAATGATGTGACTAAAAACTGAACATGTGACTCATCCCTTGGATGTTCTGTATTGCACGAGAAGGCAACATGCTTACATTATAGACTGGACCCCCGAAGGGTGCAATTCGATGACAATAGACACAGATGAAAATAAATAGATCTATTGATAGCATAGCAATGGAAACTCAAGGTAATAGCAATGAGACCAATGAACCTAGCACTATTGTGTACTCAACTCGCAAATAGATAGAAATTTAAAAATCTGCGAAATATGACTAGGATACATGGCCTTACCCTGACCAACAAACAGTTGGATTCAGCAAGCAGAGCAGTATATTGCAGGAGAATAGGTGGGTGGCCACAGGTAGCACACTGATGGGTTTGCTCTAAGCGGTCACAGAAGTTCACGGATAGCACGACGACGAGCAGATTAGCGTAGATCATAGTGGTTGCCAGGTAACACGTTCAGGAGTTGACTTGCAAAGCACAAAGATGTTCTCATGAGACATATCAAGTGGTTTATAAAGTATTAGAAAGAGGGGTGTGTTTGTGAATGAATGACATATGTATGTCGTGGTCTTAGGGGGGCGGCCTGCTTCAAGGGGAGGCCTGGCTGGAGACACGGGGTCTGAGGAGGCCATGTGACCGATGGCCCCTTTGCGTGGGACACCTTTTGAAGTGTAAATGTAGTTTGGCACCTTGGCCTTTCGCGCCCCTGACAGCCCCCCATGCCAGCGCGCATCCACCGGCGCGAACCGCCTTTGATACAGGGGGGTGGGATGGATGGGCCTGGGGCGTGCAGATAAGGCACAGGAACACTGCTGAATGGAGACACACTTATGTGGATTGCAGGGGGGCGGCCTGCTTCAAGGGGAGGCCTGGCTGGAGACACGGGGTCTGAGGAGGCCATGTGACCGATGGTCCCTTGGCGTGGGACACCTTTTGAAGTGCACATGTAGTTTGGCACCTTGGCCTTTCGCGCCCCTAACAGCCCCCCATGCCAGCGCGCATCCACCGGCGTGAACCGCCTTTGATACAGGGGGGTGGGATGGATGGGCCTGGGGCGTGCATATAAGGCACAGGAAGACTGCTGAATGGAGACACACTTATGTGGATTACAGGGGGGCGGCCTGCTTCAAGGGGAGGCCTGGCTGGAGACACGGGGTCTGAGGAGGCCATGTGACCGATGGCCTCTTGGCGTGGGACACCTTTTGAAGTGTACATGTAGTTTGGCACCTTGGCCTTTCGCGCCCCTGACAGCCCCCCATGCCAGCGCGCATCCACCGGCGCGAACCGCCTTTGATACAGGGGGGTGGGATGGATGGGCCTGGGGCGTGCAGATAAGGCACAGGAAGACTGCTGAATGGAGACACACTTATGTGGATTGCAGGGGGGCGGCCTGCTTCAAGGGGAGGCCTGGCTGGAGACACAGGGTCTGAGGAGGCCATGTGACCGATGGCCCCTTGGCGTGGGACACCTTTTGAAGTGCACATGTAGTTTGGCACCTTGGCCTTTCGCGCCCCTGACAGCCCCCCATGCCAGCGCGCATCCACCGGCGCGAACCGCCTTTGATACAGGGGGGTGGGATGGGTGGGCCTGGGGCATGCAGATAAGGCACAGGAAGACTGTTGAATGGAGACACACTTATGTGGATTGCAGGGGGGCGGCCTGCTTCAAGGGGAGGCCTGGCTGGAGACACGGGGTCTGAGGAGGCCATGTGACCAACGGCCCCTTGGCGTGGGACATCTTTTGAAATGCACATGTAGTTTGGCACCTTGGCCTTTCGCGCCCCTTGCAGCACCCCATGCCAGCGCGCATCCACCGGCGCGAACCGCCTTTATATCAATATATAGTATATCGTCTTTAAATCAATGATAGTATATTGTTGCTTATCAATAACAAATGCCACATACCGAAGATTCTTGTGAGCACAGACCCACACTTCAACTGGTGTATTATAGTTGCGAAGACCCTAGGGCCTGTATAATCCAATGGTAATTGTTAGTATAGATATATGTGTGACTTTTATAGAGACATAACCTACTGAAAGACTTTGAACAAGTGTTATTTAGTGCATGCATTATCGAGAATATGTTATGTTAGCTTAGATAGATAGTGACCACCCTGCACAGGTGTCTGACGTCCACCTTGAATGGAGACACACTTGATTCATTTAAAAAATCGAGACAAACGTTGTTAAAATATATGTGGTGTTTTATTTTGTATCTTATTTTCATGACATAAAAATAGAAGACTTTAAAGATTATACAGGTCAGGTTGCAGCAGAGCGAGAGAAAATCCCCTGTACTGACCGCTGTCACTCGGGAACGTTTCTCTAATGGCACGAACGGCACAGGCGGGTATCACTCTTCGAACGCAGTGCCCAAGCCTCCCGTGGAGCCACCATGTAAAGGAACGATAGGCCACCAGCCTGTACCACCTGTGAAAAGCAATGAAACAAACTGTTTTTAAATGACCAAGACAAGTTTAATAAACTTTTGTTGTCAATGACAATTCTTGTAACTAATGGCATTCTGCACGGACAAATGCTATCTAGACAATGCACACTGCTGAACGACTTACATGCGTTACAATGATATGTAGATGTAATTTTGGATATAGTAGAAGAACATGAAATAGGAGTGGCATGACAAGCAGAGTATACTTACTCGTTACTCGGATTACGAGAACGAACAGTTGCGCGAAGTTCGTGCATAAGCACCATCATTATTCTCAACATGGCCCGTGTGAGGCAGGCTGCCCTGAAGTCTGGCAGCTCGGTGATGCATTGCGGTCGTGGCTCGCCTTCCGAAATGTAGGTCAGGCATCCCGAGTTTTCTCGGCAGCAGCAGTTCTCCTCCTCGGTCGGCATTAGCTTGCACCAATTGCATGTGCACCAGGTGGAGATGCCGTCCATTCGACTAGGCCCAGGCTCTTCATCTGTTGATTCGTCCTGCCAACTGCCGTCCGAATCCCCATCGTTTTCGCGTGCTTCCCTTTCCAGTAGTTCCTCCTCGGTATACTCGGGCTCGTACATGTAGGGCATTATTGTAGCCATTGTGTGTTAAACAAACTAAAATAATTTATAGCGGTGGTACTGGTATCTGTTCACACGGGCTACAAGCGACGAAGGTAGCTGACCAGAGCACTGAAACGAGTCACAGAATACTCAAAGTAACACAGAGAGAGGAATGGAATCGAAAATCTGCTGCTGTGTGTTGTGAAACAGTCTGTTTATACTTATTGAGGAAAGAGGCGTCCTGTCATTTCCATGGCGACACGTCATTAGCTGAAGCGCAGCGAATGTTGACACGAGACATGCTTTGGCGTTGGGAAATGGGCGGTACGAGTATGCTGATGACAGGCTCAGGGACGGGCGAATTGATTTAGTGTCGCAAAAGCAGGTCAGCCAGTGCGATGGGAGAAAAGATAGGATTATCAGAAAATGGCGGCTCACTGGTGCTTGTTTTCACGTGCGTTTAATGGACGAAAACTCAGGTAAAGTCCATAGGAAAGTTTTCTAAAATTGAGCCACTTAGGCTTAAAAAAACATGGCCGACCAGTAGGGACAATAAAAATTTTTACTAGACCAGGGGCCTCATTACACGGAAGGCGGTAATGGTTAACGGCCACCGTTAATGGTAACGGTGACCGTTAACCATTACCGCCTTACTATGAGGTCCCTTACCGGGTTGGTGCTTTAACGCCTGCTTCTTGCAGGCGTTAAAAACCAACCCGCTAAGGGACCTCGGAGCTAATTACGGCACCGCAAAATTGCGGTGCCGTAATTAGCGCCTTCCCCATTCCCATAGAGCACTATGGGGCAGAAATGGGAATGGGGAAGGGCAATGGCGGAAGGGGGATTTACCGCCCCACCAACCTTGGAATGGGGCGGTAAATCCCCTTTCCGCCAAGGCGGTGCCGGTAATTTACCGGCATGATCCAGGGTGCTAATAGCACCCTGGATCACCGCCTTCCGTGTAATGAGGCCCCATGCCTTTAAGAGGAATGAAATGTGCCATTTTTGAAAATAGGTCCACGACCACAAGAATAGTGTTAAACCCTTGACTGGGTGGTAAGTCAGTAATAAAATCGAGGGACAACGTGTGCCAGGGTGCTGGTGGGATTTCCATTGGTTGTAATAGCCCAGCCAGTTTCTGCTTGGATGACTTGTTTTGAGCACACACTCCACAAGATAGCATGAATTGGATAATGTCTTTATGCCACTTGGGCCACCAATAATTTCGTTTTACCTTGGCTAGGGTTTTAGCGATTCCGGGGTGGCCCTCGATCAAGGAATCATGATAACCGGACATGACTTGTTCTTGTAGTTCTTGGTTTGGTAAGAATAAATGATTCCTGAAGTAGGGCAACTGATCTTTTATCATGTAATGTTCTCCTTGTGCACTCCATGCTTGTTATTGCTCCGGACTCATCAGGTTATGGATTTCTTCATGTAATTCTTTCTGAGTTATGGTTGCTGTGATTCCTAGGAGCTTGTCACTCGGGATGATTGCTATTGGGTCAGGGGTCTAATACCCTTGCTCTTCCACCCCCATACGGGAAAGGGCATATGTCTTCCCGTTTTTCACCCCTGGTTGAAATGTAATCATGTAGTCATATTCAGCAAAAAAAGAGCCCAACGTAGTTGTTGTGAGGATTGGGCCTTTGCCGTTTTTATGTACTGGAGGTTCCGGTGGTCAGTTATTACGGTGATTGTGTGTCTGGCGGCCAAGAGGTAGTACCGCCATGCCTTAAAGGCTGACTTAATGGCCAGGAGTTCTTTGTCTGTGATAGCATAATTGAGTTCAGGAAGTGTGAATTTACCTGACCAGAAAGCAACAGGGTGTAACTAGCCCGTTTCGGGGTCCTTTTGTATGAGGACGGCTCCCATAGCCATGCTTGAGGCGTCCGTTTCCACCAGGTATGGGAGATGGGGGCGAGGGTGGCATAAGATTGGGGCAGATGTGAATCTTGCTTTGAGTTCCTGGAAAGCCTCCTCAGCTTCTGTTTTCCACTGGAACTTTTTGTTGCTTTTCCTTAGTAATGACGTGATGGGATGCACGATTTGCGAAAATCCTGGGATGAAACGGCGGTAGAAGTTTGCAAAACCCAGCATACTTTGAACCCCCTTGAATGAATTTGGGGATGGCCAGTTCAGGATAGCATCTACCTTGTGTACATCCATTTGGATTCTATTCGGGCTGAGAATAAAGCCCAGGAATTCCACCTCGGAGAGGTGGAATGAGCACTTTTCGAACTTGGCTTAGAGCTGGTGTTGACGGAGTTTCTCCAATACGGATCGGACGTGTTTAACGTGGTCCTGCTTTGATGGGGATTATACTAGGATATCGTCGATGTACACTAGAGCACAGACATCAATCAATTCCCGTAGGACATCGTTCATGAAGTATTGAAATGCAGCAGGTTGCAAAGGCCAAAGGGCATTACTTGATATTCGTAAAAGCCGTATTTGGTGCAAAAAGCGGTTTTCCATTTGTTCCCATGTTTTACGCAAACAAGGTGATATGCCCCCCACATGTCTAGTTTTGTGTAGATTTGGGCATCTTTAACTTGATCAAGCAATTCAGGGATCAGTGGCAGGGGGTAGCGATTTTTTACGGTAATCTGGTTCAGTGCGCGATAGTCGATGCATGTTCTCAAGTCCCCCTCCTTTTTCGGTACGAAGAATAGAGGACTGGCTGTTGGAGACTTCGAGGGACGGATTAAACCCGTTGGCCAGGAATTGGTCAAGATAGGCCTTTCAGCTGCTGGTTTTCTGGTTCCGTGAGTGCGTAAATTCACCCACAAGGGATTTGTGCGACGG
This sequence comes from Ambystoma mexicanum, assembly GCF_040938575.1. Taxonomy (NCBI): domain Eukaryota; kingdom Metazoa; phylum Chordata; class Amphibia; order Caudata; family Ambystomatidae; genus Ambystoma; species Ambystoma mexicanum. The sequence continues at coordinate 218,520,301 of NC_090936.1, read as the reverse complement.
GTATCAGGTTGATTTGGCAATCGTATTCACTTGGTAGGGTGCCGATTGCCACAGTCGCAAGCATGGAGGTTCTGGTGTCTATTGATTGTTTCTCTTGGTGATAACATGTGTGGGAGCAAGTCTCGGGAAAGGCCAATTATTTTGCTCGCCAATCGATTCGAGGATTGTGAGCTACCAACCATGGCATGCCCAAAATCAAGCAGAACTGTGGTGCCTTAATGAGGTCGAAAACGATAGATTCTGGTGTCCATCCTGGCACAGAAGCGTTAAAGCTCCAGTGCATTGGGATACTGGACCAGAAGCTATTTCCGTGCCGTCGACAGTGGTAACAGTGTCGGTGGTTGATTTAGGGCATAACAGAAGCCCCATCTTTGCCGCAAGATCCTGGTCGATGTAATTCCCAACAGCTCCACTGTCTATGTACGCTCTTACTGCGTGCATCCGAGATGGTTGTTGGTGATTGATCAAGACCACAGATAGTGCAAAATGGGAGGTCTGTAGTTCACTTTCTTCGCTCGACAAGTGGACCCCTACACTTGCCGGGCTGCGGAGTTTTCCGATTCCTTGATGTTATCTTTCTTGTCCGTGGCCCCTACAGTCCTCCTCTGTGGCTTCACAGGGAACTCTTTAAGGAAATGACCTGACCTTCCACAGTACAGACATAACTGCTGCTGTCTCCTTTTATCTCTTTCCACTTTAGTCAAGGGGGATCTGACCCCCCCGATTTGCATTGGTTCTCCTGAACCTTCCTTTGTTCGGGCAGTATTGTCCTTTGAATGCACATACATAGGGCAAGGGTCCGGTCTGGTTCGATCTGCTCTTCGGTCCTGAAACCTATGATCCGGTTGAACAACAATGTCAATGAATTCTGAGCAGTCTTTAGGGGGGTTCACTACTTGTGCGAGAACATCCTTGAGCTCCCCCCACAACCCCTGATGTAATAATGCGGTTCGCTTCTCCACTGGCCATTCTGCTTCAAATACGAGTCTATTGAACGTGGCTATGTATGTTAATAGGTCTTGATTCCCTTGGCATAGGGACAGAAGTTCGTTGTCTAATGCCTGCCCATGAGTACGACGGGCGAACAGCTTTTCCATCTCTTGCTGAAAGCCCCTGAAGTCATGCAGCAAAGGATCGTCTTGGGCCACAAAGGATACAGACCAGTCCGCGGCGCTACCATTCAGGTAGGATAGCACAAAAGCGACCCGTGATTGGTCATTCGGAAAGGCCCCTGGCCTACAAAGGAAGTGCAAGCGACACTGGTTCATGAACGTTGCAAACCTCTTGGGATCCCCTGTAAATCGTCGAGCGGGGCCAAGGGAACTGCCCCAGGAAGGGTTAACTGAACGGGATTGGCTGATGGCGCTGGCATCGACGACGGCAATGGTGCATGCCCTGCTTGTGACTGGAGAAGTTGCCTGCTTAAATCATCAGTGCGTTCTTTAGCTACTATCAACTCTCTCCACAGGGTGTTGGTCTCCTGCCTGGCTGCATGTACTTCGGAACATAGCTGCCCCAACATGTGGGCTAACTGGTCGGTTTCTGACGTTTCCATGACGCCCAGGTGGATTTTGATGTGAGGCTTTACGTTCTGTAACGCTCACCTGGTATCCACGGGGACGTCACTCAGCCTGTGCTGACCTCTTACGAACTCAAACCCTTCCCTGTAGGCTATTCGACTGGAGACTGGGCCTGAAACACAGGATTGGTAGAGTTTATCTCCCTATTGTCTCTGTGTGCTTGAACCCATTCTTCCCCGGGGTCCAACCCTTCCTTTTGATCCACAGCTCGCCTTGTTTTCTTAGATAGTGTGCTCTCCGTCCTGCCTTCAGCGCAGGGGCGCGTTGATTGATGCAGGCTCGTTGATGCCTAGTTACTTCACTGGCAAGAGTCTGACAGGTAAATATAATGAGTCTTTTGAACAGTTCTCTAACTTCGTTACTTTCCTTCCTTAGATGATGGCCGGCGTCCGGGTATGGCGGCGTGCTGCTGAGATGAGTAGCACTGAAGGTGAGTGAGAGCGCGATGCGTGATGCACCCCTTTTGTATTTGCATTGAACAGTGTTATTTTTCTGTGTCTTTCAGGTGCCGCCATGTTTTCAGCGTGGATGCCAGTTATGAAGAACAAATGCAGTGGGTAAGCGCGGTATGCGGTGCCTCTAGATGTTTCCACGCTAACCTGGAGTGCCTTTTCCCTCTTGCAGATGGATGAGAAGTTCTGGAGACAGAGTTCCCCAGAGCGGCTGGGATTCAGGTAAGCGCTTGAAGCTCGTACAGTATTTAAAAATAAGCGAAGATTTGCAGAATGCTTACTAATGCCTTTTTTCTGTTCTTTTCCCTTTTCCTTAGGAAGCGGCGTGCCGCGATGTGAATGACACCGCTGGAGATGCCTGCAGAACAGAAGGAGCGATGACTGATGGGCAGAAGTGCCGCAAGGTAAGGCTGTTCCTAACGGTGTTCTTGATCTTGCAGGAGCTGAGCGCAGAAGAAAGATGCAGGCCTACTGGAGACCGATCCGAACACAGTGAGTGTCACGCTGCAGGTGCAGAAAACGCAAAACATGTTTCTCAGCCTGGGTGCGGCTTAAATAGTCTCTGGGTATCCCAGGTGCCTCTGGGCTGAACCACACACAAAAGACTAAACCGCACATGCAGTTCTGGGAACCGAAATATGTGGGGGCATCCATCTTGTCTCAATCAATGCACTACAAGTCCAATCCCCAATGTTATCCTATGGGAGTGAGTGAGTCTGGTGCCACAAGCGCCAAGTCTGACTCCAAGTGGGTCTTTGGAGGGATGGAGAGGCCCTTGATGGCCATGTAGGTGATGGTGGCCTAGATCCAGCCTGACATCTTGGAGGGCTGGGGACAGGAGGGGCAGGAATCATGACACCACCGAAGTGGTGCGTTCATGTGTACCTTAAGCTCAGATGGAGCTTTGCTTTGATTTTGCTGTATCATCTGATCTTCTGTGGGGAAAAAAAGCCAACTAACTTTGTAGACTTTTTTAGGCATTATGACAGGCTACCCTCAAGTCTACCAAGTGCAATAGACTGGTTGACTTAGTATCTCTTCTAGGTGGGACAGCGAGGCTACCATAAAAACTAGGCTAATAGGATTCTCTAAGTGCAATAGACAGGTTACCTTTATAGACTTACTACATATCTCCCACATTCTACAAACGCTTACCAAAGCAGTCTAATAAGCATAATATCAGGGATACCTGCATGTAACCACTCTGCATTACAATGGCTAACTTAAGCAGTTATAGGTGCAATGGAGGGTTACCAACATATATCTTCGAGTATCATGGGCAGGCTAAACATGATAGGCATAGATGATCTAAGTGTACCACATGTTTTAACCTGCATGTGCTTTCTCCTAGTAGCAATGCTAAGTTACCTGCATATCAGGTACAGGTATTGTAAGCGGGCTAATATCAAACTGTCAGGTTTAATACCAAGGTGCAGTGGCAAACTATCCTAATGAATCTTTAAGCACAGAGGGAGTAATCCCAATACATCTTCTAACACATTTCCTACCCCCAAAATCCATCCGAGTGCAACACATATCCTACCCCCCAAATCCATCCAAGTGCAGTACACAGAAAACTCCCAACACATCCAACTGACCATACTACAAACTACAATGAAAGAACCACCCAGTCACAACCCTGGCAGAGCAGTGAGAACCAGTCACAAAAACAGGTCAGATGCCCGTAGGTATGGGACTTTAGGCATTACGAGTAATGAGGAAGAAACACCTCGACTCAAGATACACAGTGGTGGGGAAAATGCACCTCGATTCAAGATACACAGTAGTGGGGAAAATGCACCTAGACTAGAAGAACGCCGCAGTGGGGAAAATAAACCTAGATTCAAGATATATAGTAGTGTGGAAAATTCCATCTACCTTCGTACAATTAGGCTAAATGTAAGATTTGACTGACTAACACAAGTGGGCTAAGAGCAAGGTAAGTCCACACTTTACACAATTAGGCTAGATGCAAGATATGTCTACCTTACGCAATTAGACTAAATATGAGATATGACTAACACACATGGGCTAAAATCAAGATAAGGCTACCTTACACAATTAGGCCAAATGTGAGATATGGCTGACTAACAAAAATTAACTAAAAGCAAGGTAAGGTCACCTTACACAATTAGGCTAAATGCAAGATATGGTTTACTGACACAAATGTGCTATATTATAATAGGTAATAAGAGTCATGGGGTTTTAATGAAGTACAGTAATGACTGTACTCCCTGCCCACACCAAGCTTAGCTTTTTGGTCACTGCAAATTGACAGGTGTCCCAGGTGAACACGGGCAAACATGGAGTGGAGCTGCTAAGTTGGAAGCTGCCCTCTGCCTTTACCCCCCTACCAGTTGGCCAGGGCAAGGCTGCCCTAGTGGTGCTGTAGAAGAGGTGACTTGGGTCTCCAAGCAGGTCTGACGGGCCAATCAGCAGCAGGTGGGTGGGGGGGAGGTGGTCGTGAGGTGGGGGAAGGAAGTGGGGATCAGGTGGGGGAAGGAAGTAGCGATCAGGAGTTGAGAAAAGTTGTGGGAGTGCAAAAGAAAAATGAATTAAAAAAAAAAATGGGATCGGAGTTGGTCTGGGAGCTCACTTACCCTGTTAAGAATTAGAGCAAAGTGAGTGTGCTAGGTCTGGTCATCATACTTGACAAAAATAGAACTTATGGCTTATGGAGACATGATGTCAGCATGTGGCAAATTGCAAATGGTGTGTTGGGAGGCAGATAGTTACGTCAGCCATAGCTACTGCCCCTCCCCCGGCCCAATACTGTATAGGCTAGAAACGTTACTCACTTAGGCACCCATACTGCCCATATACCAGGCAGGTGCAACATGAGATCGACACAATTTAAGGTAAAGATGGCAAGAATAAACAAACTGACAATGAAACAATACATGTGCATTCATAGACACAAAGCAGATGTGCACTCAAAATGAAGAATGCAAACACTTGGTAATACATGGATTTATACATAAAGAATATTACCATGGCATCCATAAGACATGAAAAATACTAACATAAGCAATGTATACGCTGAATGCAACATGAACGACACGAAAATATAGCTCACTAATATAGAAATGCAAGAGTAATGGGCAGCCTTTTCCAAAATGGAAGCCGAAACATGTTTCTAAAGTAAATGAAAGGCCTCAAAACTTCATGAGAACTCAAAATGCTGAAATAACAAAATACAAATCTGTGCAGAGCTTAGACAGTAGCCAGCAACTCAAACAAAGGTTACCATGAAAAAGGGAGGATAGGAACATTGCAGTGAAAGCACAAGATAACGATTCCCACGACACATGCCATATATTCTTAGATTAATTAAAACAACAACCAATCTTTATAAGCTAGGTGCAGGATAATTATAAGCCCAAATACTGCTCAGGTGTGTCCCCATTTGTAGAGGAAACCATAACAATTGCACTAGTAGTAGCTAAAATCCCAATAAATGCAGAGTGAAATCATTTCAAACGTGGCCTCATCACTCATGAACCATGATTGAAGAGCACTGTCTATTGCTTAGCAACAAACACAGCTAGGACACCTACCTCACTATTCACACATATTCCCAGACACAAGGCACCACACAAGGTGGAATACAAAGAAATCACCCTGTTTCGTTGCCGAGGAAAAAGGGATGGTATTTTCTTTAATTGAAGGGAAAGCAGTCCGCGGAACTCTCTCCCCTACTCCTGTCTTGCTCATGTCTTGACAACCTGTCAGTTGTCCAAGGTTAGGTAGTACGAAGCCAACCAATGAAAATCCCTGATGCTAGAACGCCAAGTACGTATTATGCCAATCAATAGCTTATTGTAGAGATGATGTCTGTTTACTGTTATCAATTTGGAGGTGGTCTGAGGAGGAGCTATTTTAATTTTATTTTTAATGTTATTGTGCATTTGTTAGGCACTGATACAGCAAGTCAGTGCTGTTTCAAAGCGCCCACAGGGCAACAGGGAGGGGACATGGGATTGAAAAACAATGAATACAGTGGAAGGTAAAGACACACCTACTATGCCTAATGAGTATTCAGAACGTGCAAGTGCAGCGAGAAGAGGGGAAGTGGGGGTGAGGGTAAGTCCTGGAGGTAAGTCCTGGAATGTCCGTGCTCATGGGTGAGCAGCAGATGAAGTGTATAGTAATGCAAGTGCTTTGCGGCTTGGGGCCGCATTGGGTAGTAAGTGCTGGCCTACAGGATTGAGGCTGGTGGGTGCTGAAGCAGATGCTGAGAGGTAGACAGGCTGGGGCGATTGGGTACGGGAAGCCAGATCCCTGAGGGATACAAAAGGGCTCTGACCACCAATTACAGCGAATGGGAAGGAGGAGGTGAAGAGGAAAGTCTTGAGGAGTTTCTGGAATTTGAGGAAGTCCTGATCAAGATGGAGAGGGAGGGGAGGTTGTTCCATAAGAGGTAGCCAGCTGAAGAAAGTGATTGGCCACTGGCAGTCTGTTTAGGGAAATACTTTACACACTGAGAATTGATGCCAGAGGACCGTAGATATCTAGAGGGAGAGTATTTAGTAAGAGAACGTTGCAGATAGCCTGGTCCAAGGCCCCAGACAGCCTTGTGGATGATGCAGAGGGATTTGAATTTAACCTGTGCCGCAACCGGGAGCCAGTGAAGGAGTTTTAGAGCAGGAGAGATGCGGTCCCTGGGCTTAAGGCCTATCAGACAAGCGTTACCTAATCAGAACTTTAACCCCTATAGAATGTATGTGTAGTCACTTTTATTATCCAGTCCCCATTCCCTGTAGGTTTTGTAAAATTCTATTATGTTATGACATCATTGATGTCGCATTCGTATGGTAAAAACCTCTGAGCTCGCGGGCAAGTACCGCCTATGGTAATGCGTGGCCTCAAGTTACAGGCCCAAGCATAGCAAGGGCCTTAATGGTGGCCCCAGGGGCATTAACATAATGCGGTAATGGCCCTCCAGTGAGTCTGTTATTGCCATTAGTATTTCGGGGTCTGCAGGCTCGGAATACTGGTTTTCCCGAGTTTGCAGCCCCAGAAAACTACTGGCTTATGAAACATTTTCAAGCGGCATGTCTTTGCCATTTTAAAAGGTTTTGTTGCAATACGCACTGGTTCTAGGAACACTAGACCGTGCGTACTGCTTCATTAGCACGGAGCAACAGGGTGCCATTTTGGGCGAAGTTGCTCCGTACTAATGAATGGGAGAAAAATTAAAATAAAAAAAGGCCACCTTGGAAAAGGGAGAAGGGGGTACGTGTGGTCCCTTCTACCTTTCCAAGGTCGCCTTGAAAAAAGTGTGTACCCGGCACGCGAACGACATTTGTGCATCCACGAGATTACACTGTAGTATGCTCGGTAACGAGCCAATCCACGTTCAGTGTTTCCTGTGGACGCGGCGTGGCTGGTATTAATGGTATTAAAGCAACTGTTTTTGATAAGCACACTGAGAGCGACGGCATTGTATGCTTGTATGCTGCCCTTGCTTTATTTGTATGTTAATACATCTGGGTTTTGCCTAGCACTATTTCCGTAATTGAGTCTGATTTTACTTGGCTCCAGAACCTCCGTGTAATTTTGGTACTTTCCAGGCCTACTTAAGGTTCCATGTGTTAATATCCCCGCAAAAATATCGCAGTACAAAAATATTGCCATATTTTTGTGACGATATTAACCCATGGAACCTGCTGGAGACACCCCCGAAACCCCCATATTTTTTTAGCAGGAGCAGGGGATACCCCCGCAACCACCGATTTCATTTACCCCATAAATTATCCCCACTAATAATATCACCTATGGCCTTACCCCACGACCATGGCGATATTATTGGTGGGGATAATATTACCTTATACTCATCTTAACAGGTGAATCCGGGACATGGGTTAGAATAGATTGCCATAATTGCATTTTTTGTAATATGATATGTGCACTTGGGGAAATTATGGTTCAACTGCCAAACATTAGGGGTACCTGCGAAGGTTAGTCCAATACTTGGCATAGGGTAGCAATGTCTGGGATACACTAGAGGTCCGTGGCAAAACGTGGATCATGTGAGAGCATGTGGCTTTTTGATGACACTACCTGACAAGTGCTGCAAGTACATGTTATATGATGGCCCCACCAGACAAAGGTGGAAGTATCTTGTTGTATGTTGGAATCCCCTGCATATGATAGAAATGGCTGCAAACTTAAGTCACATTGCGAGGCATTGACTGCTCTTCCCTGGTGATCCCCCACTTAGTAATGGCCGCTGTTGCCTCTGCAAGAACAGTTGGCCTGCGCTCCCAGCTTTTGCATTGATGTAACATAGGCAAGACATGGCCCCTGTTACAAAACTCTCACTGTTCCATCCTTGCTCTGATCTCCGCCGGTGGAGCATAAACAGACGTGGGCAAAGCAGCGAGTTTGTTTACATGGACGCTCTGTCAAAATGGCATTAGGCTGAGGCTGTCATTGCCGCATATTGAGTATACCGTCTGCAGGCACCTTCAAAGAAACCTGTCCGCCATAAGAATATTATCTCCGACTCAGCTACCAAAAAGCACAACCTTTCATTTTCCAGCATCCAAACTGAAAGTGCTGTGGAAGGGCGGTGGGTGGAGAATTCCAAGCAATGTGATGCGTGTACATTGTGGTACATGTGTCGAAGATAGATGCACAAATTCAGAATATGGCTATCAATACCCGCATTCCTGGAATGCAGCAGCAGCAGCAACAATACGTCTTCTGTGTTAGGGAAACGTTTAAATGCACTGCCACGCACAGTACGTACGTCCCAGACATAGGCTCGCTCATTTCTCTACTTTCTCAGCAGTACCATAATCTGCCACTAGAGGCCTCTGAAGCTCTATGTATTTTCCCAAACAGTGCCTTACTTTGGCATGCATTCTCAAATTAAAAGTGCATTTTCAACAAGTGGGAGAGATAATTTATAGCACAAATGGTGTACATTCAATGGATGTGTTGGTTCCAAATACCAAATTGATAGCGACATAAGCCCTTGGACACGTGCAAGGGACCCATTTTAGAGACAGTTCTTGAATTCTAAAATGGCAATTTTGGTGGATTGCAGTAGTGGAGAGTGATGCCACACTTGCCCTGCCTAGTGACAGTCTCATGTACTTTATCACTAAATGGAATTGCACAAGGGGTGTTGCTAGGTCTGGAAAAGATTTGGGGCTACACTAATGTCAGGCTTGTCGGGACTCGAGGCTAGCTAGCCTTTTGGTTGTAGACCCTGACATTCTATCTAGGGCTACAACCAAAAGACCCGGGACTATAGCCCCCTAACCCCCCTCCACCCACCCAGCAACGCCTCTGAATTGCACCATAAAACAATGTAAGCCACTTCTTTCATAATTTACTTCACTGCACGCCATGTGGAGGAATTACATATTCTTTATCTTGAGTAATTCTTTCACTAGCATCGTAAGTGCCAGGAAAGTATCAGTAAAAATACAACATTGCAACCTGAATGTTATCACCTCAACGAACACACGTATGTAGTACATAGCACACGGTAACTTGTATCTTAGCACGTGGCAGTAGGTGTTGCTATCACACCCTCTGTGTTTTAACCTCAGTGGAATGCAAGGGTTTCATGTTCTCTGCTGGGATTTGAACCTGTGTGTGCAGGTTGCAGCAGTCGTCATTACGGGAAACTTCCTTTTTAATCGTTAGTGTAATGGTTTATTGAGAGGCAACCTCAACACAGGGAGTTCCTTCCCTCCCCAAGCTAAATGTCACACAATAAGAGGTTAATGTCAGTTCTTTTATTCAGCACTATTTCTGATTTATACCATGTCCCTTGGATCCCTCCCCTGAGCTACCAATGAGCTAAGAACCAGGCCGGTGTGCAGGAAATATATTTGAATTTATTTGAATTATAGGTAATACATATTACATTAAAGGACACCTGCCACCTTCATTGTGGCTCACAATTAGTTGTTGCACAAATAAATTACACCAATGGTTTGGGAAAAACACAAATTACAATACTTTTTTTTTTCTAAAGATTTCACTTCAAGAAATAATTTGCAATTTTGATGTTACGGTGCGCTTAAAAGGCTAGCAATTTGGTGTACAGATTTGGACAGATTGGGACAAATGCATATGGCAATTACCATTTCAAACATGCCTCTGCTCAAAATAAACACAGAGTGATTTAGTAGTGGGGTTTTCAGACCCTCCCTTCCTGGTGAAAGTCAGACAAAAAAATTGGACAGAAGTGGCCGCTGTTGGGGAGGCTTGACAGCAAAAATTGGGATGAGTGAAGAATTTTGGATTTCACACCCCCCCACCCCCACTTTAAGGCCTGTGTTTGGGAAGCTGGATGGTAAACTGGGGAAGATTTTGTTTTTAGTTCTGGTTTAGGAACAAAGGCACCCCTCTTCCTAAAAGAAGTCAGGGTTAACAAGCAAAATAGGAATACCCAATCACATGGAAATGGTCTTTGTTAATTTGGAATTTTAACTAAAACCACCCCGTAGTGTTCTGCCAAAGAGAATTCATTAAATTAATATTTTTAGTTAGATAGGCTAGGGATCAACACAGTTTTGTCCCCCCTACCCCGCCGCCCACTATAAAGGGAGAGGTTTTAAGGCCAGCAGAGTCCACCACTTTTTGGTTACAAAGGGCTCAAGTCTACTTACATTGACAACCTCTGTTTAAAGTTCAGGAAAAGCAGTTGCATTTGAGGACCATCTGGAAAGATAGGGCGGGTGTCTGGTCACTCCACTCTGAAGGATGGCCCGCAGCTCACCAAAATCTCCTTTTGGTGTTTCCTTGTGGCTGTCGATGGTACGTTTTAGCATCTCCCTTCACAATGGTAATTTTGGGAGCTCTTTCCTTTCCTCATAATGAAGTGGGAAAATGGGAAAACACCCTCCCCCCATTCTCATCCAGACCCTGGCCTAGAGGATCACGGCCCAAGCACCCCCCGCGAGAGGAGTTTGACCCGCTCACCTCCTTACCAGACGACAAGGTACCATATGTTCGTGGCCCACATGCACGAGGAGCGTGCCCACTACCATGCCCTGGCCAAGCCGACGTCTGCAACATGGACCAGATCGACTAGAACAACAGCCGCAAAGCATCAACATCGTAAGAGATGCCATGACGACATAGCCAACAGACAAGAACACACGTGCCACCATGCACACTGGTCACTCACACACCAACCCGCACGAAGAACGTACTCAGTGCTATGACATAGCGGACTGACACACTCACGGACGTGCATCGTTGTTATTTTTCACATAGGCCTCCTACAGCACCGCAGAAACGCAAGATGCCTGAAGAGCTTGTGTATACGCTTGCAGCCGGTTCATGCTACCCTACCCCCATAGAGATGTCATCATATATATATATATATATATATATATATATATATATATATCTACTACTACTTGTGACACTCTGTCACCCTGCGGCACCTATGTTAGTAATTATACATCGCCTCTCAGGAAAACTAGGCCCGAGTAGGCCGCAAGCAAGAGTCCCCAGGCCGGAGCCTCTAAGACGGAAAACCTTCTCGAGACGAAAAGCAATGCGCTGACCATGCAGAACAAGTCCCAGCAAGAGCCACAGCCGAGGCTACAATGTTGCAACCCACATACCAAGCTCTCAGTGCCAAGGCTACAACTGCTGCAGCCAGCACCCCTCTGGGCCGAAAAAGCAAATGTAATGCTCATAATTATGCTCCAGCTACGGTCTCTACACACGTGACCAAGCCAAGCTGACAAGATGGCAAGCTTACGAGACAGAAAGTCGCCGGGGTCCCAAGTCTGGGACGCAGGTTGCAACAACGATCGACAAGTTCGACACCTACACTGACACATTGTCCGCCACTAACACATAGTTGCACAATGTTGCCAACACCAGGTACCTCGCGGGCTGGGAACAGCGATGGTCCCTGGCTTGGAGGCTCACGAGGGGACCAATCAGAGTACGAGGGGTTCCTCACAGATGCCATTTCGGGTAGCCAATCACCAAGGGTCCCCATGTAACCACTTTATTGAAGCAAGTGCTAGGGACAACCCAAGTGTGCCACCTGACCTGTCCTTATCCAATAACATTTCTCCGTATATGTATCTATACTAACCCTACCACTCGGGGAGCCAACCCGAAGTGGCGATAGGTTTTGTGACGGTTTTTTCCAGGTGACGCAAGCAGCACGTCATACTATGGTAAAAAGGGCCTGCGAGCCCCACTAAGAACGAGAGCGTCTCCCCGGATGCATACGGACAGAGAACGATCCCTGCCGTTACTATCATAAACAGCAGTAATTACTTTGCTCTTGTGTGTGCCTCATACTCCTTTTGGGATGCGGGAGGAGTTGGGACCTCCCCAGCCCCGGAGGTCCGCGGACCGCTCTGCCGGCCCTCGGGAGATCACCCCAACAAGTCGGAGGCACTGCTGAGATCTGCTTGAGATCTACCTAACCTACCCTAAGAGCATAACTACCAGGCCTCCTGCAGTGAGGCGACCCGGCAGCACGGCCCTCTCTGCCGTTGCCCCCTTTCGAGGACTACAGGACCCTGCGAGACGAACGGACAGCGAAATCCGGACATTGGTCCTCGGGAGACGACATGAGAAGTATCCCGCCCGCGGTTGGCGAGTTTCCAGAGGTGGTCCAGACGAGGGGCGGTGGCGAGCAGCTTTGGAGGGGTGCCCGCGGTCGAGTGGCCCTGACTCATGAGTACTTGGTGAGTATGGCACACCCAACCAGCAACGTAATGTTGTGCGAGAGGGGGAAGGAGTTGTAAAGAGGGAGGGGGAGGTTGTAACAGTGTGTGGAAACTGATTTTGACTGTTCCGCGGTAGTAGAGGCGTGAGGTGTAACTGGACATCCACGAGGACCGTCCCCCACAGCATCACAAAGTGGATTGGTTGGGGCCTCAGGCACCCACATGTGACTGTTAGAGAGCGCGGATTGGTCAGAGATCGCGGACACCTGTGTAAGGGGGGTGTGGCTTTACTATGAGTTGACGTTGTAGATCAATGAATAGATGAGGTTCCCTACTAATTGAGTGTTGAAGCTCGTTAAGTAGATGACGTTTTCCCGCAGGGGGTAGATAGGTTGTTTACCGAGTGTGGAAGATAATTGACTGGTTAAGCTCCTCTGGAGAGGGGGCGTATCACACGCGAGGCGACGCAGCGTGCGCAGACCAATTATATTAAGTGAATTAATTGTGGTTTACCTTGCTCCAGACGAGACGAGAAGACAGCTGTGGGGTTAATGTGGATAAGTGTGTGAGAACAAGCGCGGGTTTCTAAGTTTTGAAATTTGTACGTACTTACAGTGTATTGTAGAAGTTGGTGACGTCACCCATAGGGTTTGTATAGGACACTGCGATACACCTCGCATCCAATCTTGCGTCCATCCAGGGGTGGCTGGGGAAAGAGGGTGTAAGAAGGTAGGGGGCAACAGGGGGAGAGGCGGCCGCGCACGGAGAACGCCGGCTGCGCTCAGACGGGGAAAGGCCAAAGGGGGAGAGGCGGCCGTGCACGGAGAACGCCGGCATCAGTCGATGAGGGTTGGTGGAAGTAGAGGGTGTGGTTTGAGGGGAAAGAGGGGAGAAGGGAAGGAGGAGGAGTTGCGTTGAAGGTGTGAGAAGTACGGAGAGAAAGGTGGGGCAGCCCAGAGGCACGCCGCACAGGGCACATCACCGCAGGGGGCTTTGTGTGCCACGGTCGAAGGGGGCCATAGTTATAAGTAATAACTGTGTAATAAAAAGATTGTTTTCCTTTCCAGCTGACAGTCGAAGTCCCCAAATTACGGGGCCAGGTAAGAGGTTGACATTTGGAAAAACATTTTTTAACATGGCCATGTACTATGGATGGGGGGCAGGAGCGGGATGGAGGAACATGGGGAGCACGTTAACTACTCCACTTCAGCACATATGTATGACACTGACACCACATAGGGAAAAAATAAGTATAGCATAGAGTGGACACAAGGAATGGACAACAAAGTAAGAGTACCGTGGCCGCCCAACGGCAGCTTCGATACGTATACACAAAAAAATGTATTGACATACATTCACAATACTTACAAAGGGAAGAAATTAGCAAATCACTTGGAAGTTTTTGACCTCTAGAAGATGTTACAGGGAACCAGACCTGGGGACACAGGTATGTACACAGTGCAGGGGGTAAAAGAGGAGAAGGGGATAAAGGAGGAAAAAGAGGTAAAGGAAGAGAAAAAGGAAGGAGGGGGCGGGGACAAGAAAAACAAAAATACGCTCAACACTGAAGAAAGTGAAGAAGAGGCGGAAGGATCATTTGCGGTAGCAGAAGCGAAGGTAAGACAAGAAGGGGCAGAAGGAGCGCAAGTGGTTAAGACAGTGAAAAAGGAGGAAAGGGCGTAATAACCACTAACAGAACATAGAGAAGCGGCTAGACAGCAATTAACGGCTGCTGAAGGATCCTCCAACCCCGCATACAGCCCCCCGCCATACGCACGCCCGGATGATTATAAAATGAGGACGGGGAAGGTAGGTACGGTAGATTCAACAACTACGCAGATAAGAAAAGGGAATGATAGTAGGCCCTTGGGGATGTTTGCAGACGTAGGACCAGAGGAGTGGATAGCAGCGCAGGTGCTTCTGAAACTCTGAGGAACTTTAATCAAGGAAGAGGAGGATACAGTGAAAAAGGTGAATAAGGAAAGGAAGGAAAAGACACAGACAGGGTCGGAGGTAAGTGAAGAAAGAGAAGGGCGACTGTCACAAGAGGAGGAAGAGATGTTGGAGGAAAGGTTGGCGGAATTGAGGAACGTGTGAAGCGCGTTACTCAAGCAGTTCGAGGAAGAGACACGGAGGAGGCAGAATGAAAAGAAAGCACATAAGGAAGAGATGGCAAGAATGAAGTTGAAGGAGGAAGAGTGGAAAAAGGAAGGAGAGCGCATTAGGGCAATAGCGGAAAGAATGGCGCGCGCAGAACACAGGGAGATGAGAAGGAAGGAGGAGGAGAGAGAAGAGAACGATAGGGAAATGGGAATGTGGAAAAAGAGGATTATAGCTGAAAGCACACGGAAGTATGAAGAAGGGAAGGTAATAGAAAGTATACTAAGAAGGGAAGTGGGAATAAAGGGGAGAAAAGAGGATGAGGAAAGGATAACAGCAAAGGTAAGTGAAGAAATATTGAAAGAAATAAAAAGGAAAAGGGAGGAGATAGGTGGTGAAGTGGTACAAAGGAAGGAAGAGGGGGAAGAGATAGAGGGATGGAAAAAGGGGCAAGGAAATATACATGCCATGATAAGGAAATGGCATCAACATCAGCACAGGCAGCTGAGGGTAGAGGAGGTGAGTACACTGATGATGATTTAATAGATCTAAAAACAGTGACAGTAGGGGGAAAAAGAACAGAGTGGGGATTGACATTAACTGATGGGTTCTGCAGCGAAGAAGAGGAAGGTTCGAGTATCAATGGAAGAGATGGAAGCAGGGAGAGTTTAGACAAACTATACATAACGCGCACTAATTGCGAGTCACCATGGGCATGCGAGAGAAGGGGAGGATCAAATGCAGGAGAGGAAAAGAACAGGGACATGATAGGGAAAATGCCATGCCCACTGACACCAACACCCGCACAAACACCACGCCAATCACCGCGCCCACTGACACCAACACCCGTACACACCCCATATGTTGACAGACTAAGGGATCTCCCAGGACGCAGACAGGAAGAGAGAGCAAGCACACTGATGGTAGGACCAGAAAGACACAAAAAGGGGAGGAGGGATATAGGAAATGGAGGGGTAAACACCTGTAACATCGATAGCATTGAAGAGCTGCCAGATATGGAGGAAAATTATAAATACAATGACGTTACCCCACATAGGAGGATGAAGGTAGAGGAGAGGGGGTAAGATTTAATGCCACTACTAGAGAGGGGAGGAACAAGACCACAATACATCCCCTGGAAGCATGCAGACAAGGAAAATATAAAATGTAGACTCCCATTGTTGAGTGCAGGAGCTGGGAAGTGGATATATGAGATGGAAAAACACACTGCGGGGCAAACATTAGCAGTGGGAGACGTGAAGAGCATCATAATTTCCATACTGGGGGATGCTGCTGATGACATACGGAAGAGGGCGGGATTCCCGGGGTGACAATACATGACACCGCACATGATGGAGCACCATTTGCCAATTACAGACATGCGCTTTGGCAAGCATTGAGTGTACGATTCCCAGACACTTCAGACATAGGAGCGATCACATCACGAAAGATGCGTGAGAATGAAGATCCTGTTGAATACATCCAGGAGATTCAGGAGAAGTGGTACTTGGAAACACGGAACCGTGGGACAAAACACTAGCAATTTTTTACCACATACTAGTACAAGGGCTCCCGGAGCAAGTACAGAGACAATTAAAGAAGTTAGTAGGGATGGAAGCTAAAGGATGGCCAGAAATACAGCTTACAATAGTACACTATTGTAGGATGTGGCAGGAGAAAATGAAACAAAAGGAGGAGGATAGGAAGGCAGAGGAATCAAAATTGGTCCAGAAGAAGTTATCGAAGTATGGCATGGAGGGAACACTGATAACAGCCCCCGCACAATCACAGGCAACGGTGACACAAAACACAACACAACAACAGGTAACACCATCACAGCAAGCACAAGTAGTGACACAGCAAATGTTTCCTCCCCGACATACACACAACAAATGGGGGGAGGGTATATACAAATGGGAAACGGGTACTCATATAACTACAGAGGAAGGGGAGGGCAAATGAGAGGGAAAGGATATGGCCCACCAGCAAGGGGGAGGGTTCCGAGGTTACAATCAACAGGGACAGCAGGGGTATCAGGACTACCTGGGGGGACTTCAATGGCAAGCGCGAGAACCACCGGCATGTTGGATAAGTGGGTTAGTAGGACACAAGTCATGCACATGTAGGATGAGACCAGCACAGGCAGCCTGGGGGGAGCAGGGACAACAAGGGCCCATGGGGAACAACAGGTTTACCAACAGCAGGAGATACAGAAACAACTACCACCACAACAAACGCAAATGCCACATCAACAACAACAGACCCTGCAAACACAACAGCAGCAACAACCACACATGCAAACACACGCACAAACGCAGCAACAGCCAAATGTACAGCAGCAACAACAGGTCCAAACTGGCCAACAATTGACACAAATATAAGACAATGCAATAACATCTTGGAAGGGTGACAATACTGGTTCACAACCCATACACAGGAAATGGACAGTCACTATACCCACAATAGGACAGCCCACAGATGTCTTTGATGTGTCCCATCCCATCCTATCAGTAACACCTAACCCTGCGGAGGAACCACGCATACAGGTGACGATAGGTGACAAATTTTCCTTCTTAGTTGACACCGGGGCCACTAGGTCGTGCATAAGAGAGGGGAAGTTTCAACTGCCAGGTGAAGCTATGGACACACAAGGATTCTCTGGGGCTCGAGGGTTGGTACCTTTCACAGATAACATCTCCTTATCTGTAGGTGATCATGATATGTCACTACCGCTGCTATACTCAAAAATGTCACCAGTAAACATACTAGGCAGAGACATCATGAGCAGATTGTGAATATGAAACGAGAGATGTACCTTTACTTATTTGTAGTAACCACAAAAGTTCAAGAGGAACAGGTCAATGCAATTAGTTGGCCTGATCTCTTGAATTGCTTAAAGGGAAAGAGATATGAGTTGCGTAATTTTAGCAATCACTAAATGAATCAGCCGCTAGGTACATATTAACACATATTCAGGACGTTATGTCTAAACAGTTAAGGAAACAGTAAAACATTTAAACCAATAGATTGTAAGAAATAAGTAGAAAATTGCAAGTTATAAATAAAATGTCTTTACTGCTGTATAGAGTGACCAGCTAGGACATGAAAATACAAACAATACAGAATATTAAATTGTTACGAGTAATTAGTGACATTCAGAAAATAGTCAATACATTGTGGAACAAGTTGTGAACAATTGATATATGCAGTTAACATCTTTTGAAGAAGTCAAATCCAACAACTCAAAGGAAATGATGCTTCAGATTTGGTTAAAAAAATTAGAAAGTAAATTGTAGATGCATGTGCGGTTTAACTAATAAATTCATTACATCATGCGTTTCCCATATTTGGTGCAAAGAGTTATTTAATTGGAAAGTCAATGAATGATGCAGGGTCTTTTGACGCAAGATATCCGATCGTTAGCTGACGTGATCAAGAGCTGGTTGGTGGCAAAGATTCCAACTCGCTAGTGTACAGGTATGTCACTGTTCCCTGTAGTTATCACGTTTCGGCAGTAGTGGGTGGATGTGAAGTCTGCCTTCATCAGGGCTCATAATCAGGGACCCTGTAGGGGATGACATTGGAATGATATGAGTGGGTATAGTACCGCGGAGATCCCAATAAAGGGACTTGTATTGAGACTACGTTTGTTCTCATAGGGACCGGTTTAAAAACATACTTGCCGGTGCGCATTTGCTCAAGCGCATTGGTGTAGCCACGTTTTGGAAAAGAGGAAACCGTCAGATGCCGGGACCCAGAGGTGCAGTTGCCAGGTCAGGGTTGATGAACTTCCCAGTAAATGTAGAAGGTTCAGGGCAGATTGAACATGACTATTTCCTTTACTGACAAGGCGATCATTTGCTCTATGCCAGGCATAAGCATGCTCACATCACGACAAATATTACAGGCTTATAGCGGCAACACAGTAGCAAGAGCAGAACCCATAGACTGAGAACTATTCCAATATGGGACAGACATGGCAATAGCATGGCTGCCAGGAATTGAAGGGAAGGTTTGGAGGAGGCCAACAGCTTACCTTTTCCGACCAGAAACACCAACCAGTGAGAGGGAAGGGACGAGGATATCACTGAACATTGAGAGCATTGTGGGAACGTAGGATTACATCGCGGTGCATGCCCAAGACAGGGAAGGAAGGGCATGGAGGGCAGTTATAGCTCTAACAGAAGGGTGCCGACTAACACAAGTATCTGATGAGGAGCTCTTCTCGGATGATAATGGTGAGGGGGAGATGGTGTTTCAGATGAGCGTCCACATCTGGGCGACAGTAACATACAGAGATGTAGCACAAAAGATTGCACTGGCGCTAGTAGCACCAGCCGCTACAGTTGTGCCGTTTTATGAGGAGGATTTGGCAAAAGTAGCTGCATCTCTATGGACCACCAGTCCATATGACGTGGGCTGCATCAAAAGCATTGGAGGTGTGAAAATAAAGTTCAAAAAAAGGGGCTGTACTGCCGAGAGTGAAGCAATACCCACTTTCAAAAGAGGCAGATGAAGGAATATATGAAACAATAACAGCGCTAATAGAGAGAGGTATACTAGTACCATCAGTATCTCCATGCAACACTGCTGTGTATCCTGTGTGCAAGGCTAAGGGAGGGTCTTGGCGTTTCATACAGGATGTAAGACCCCTCAACCACATTGTAGAGGCAGAATACCCTATAGCGGCTAACACAGCAACTATACTATGTGGAATACCAACAGAGACATCACGATTCACTGTGATTGACCTCAAAAATGCATTCTTCTCAATACCACTACACCCTGACTCACAAGATCTTACAAGCTTCACTTACCGCAACACAAAATTGAAACACACGAGGTTGCCCCAGGGGTATTGTGAATCCCCATCCATATTTAACAGGGTGATACAAATGGACCTGGGAAACATTGAGATGGAGAGTACAGTGCTACAATATGTAGATGACATAATCATCTGCAGCAAAACAGAAGAAAAGTGCAGGAGAGACTCTGTTAAGATGCTCACTGTGCGAGCAGAAAAAGGGTACAAAGTAGACAAGGAGAAACTACAGTACTGCCAAGAACAAGTGCTCTACATAGGCCAGCTCATTTCGCAGAATGGAAGAAACATTGCACCTCAATGGGCACAGGCCATAACAAACACATCGCAGCCACAGACAGTGAGAGAGCTACAGCAGTTCTTGGGCTTATGCAATTACTGCATGGCTTGGGTTTTTGATTACGGCACATACACACGACCAATGCTTGAGGCACTAAAAGAAGCACAGAGAGGAGAAAAGAAGTTGAGATGGACCACAGAAATGACAGAAGCATTTCAGGAACTAAAACATGCCATATCCACAGCACCAGTACTAGCCACGCCAAATTATGAAGAACAATTTTTTATTTTTTCACATTGCAGCTCAGCAGTGATGAGGGCAGTACTGACACAAAAGACTAGCATGGGGCACAAACCAGTGGAATTTTACAGCAGGCACCTAGACCCTGTAATGTTATGACACTTCCCGTGCAAACAGAGCCTGGCTGCCGCAGCCTTTGCGGTGGAAAAATCATCCTCAATAACAATGGGTTTCCCAACAACACTATACGTGGAGCATGACCTTTTAGCCATTCTGAACAAACCAAAATCAACACTGACCACTCAAAGAGCATTAGGATATGAAGTAATATTGTCCAGGCCTGAGTTAACTATTGTGAGGTGCAGCAACGTGAACCCAGCAAGGTTTATAGCAGAGGTGGTGGAAGATGGCAACTATGCACATGACTGCACACAAGCTATCGACACATATTCCAGCACAAGAAAAGTTGAGGAAAACGCACTAGAGGGGGGAGAAATACTGTACATTGATGGGTCCTCAACAATAGACCAAAGTGATGGGATCCGCAGAACAGGTGCAGTGGTGGTGAGATTGACAGAGGATTGGACATATCTTCCAGTGAAATGTGTCCAGCTACCACAACACTATTCTGCCCAGGCAGCAGAGTTAGTGGCCCTAATTTTGGCACTAAAAGAAAGCATGACAAAAGAGTAACTATATATTCTGACAGTGCATCAACTGTACACTCTGGGTTAATTAAGTGGAAGTGAAGAGGATTTAGAAGGGCAGACGGCACCCCAGTGCAACTTGCCCTACTACTTGCAAACTAATTGAAGTAATTGAAGACCCCAAAGAAGTGGCCTTGGTGAAGTGTCAGGCCCATACTAACGGGGATGATCACATTTCCAAAGGTAATGAAACAGCGGACGCACATGCTAAACATGCTGTGTACTACGGGGAGATATGGATCACCCCAGAAAAAGAAAAAGATAAGGGGAGAGTGGGGGAAAGGCAGATGCTGATAAGGGATGGTTACACTCATATCCCTGAGAATGAAATAATGGAAATACCGGCAGCAGCACCCATGGCAGAGAAAGAATTGTGGGTCAAAAGGGGATGCACAATGTCCCCCACAGACGCGTTATGGCGACAAAACAATACAGGCAAAATAGTCATGCCCCTGGCCTTATTGAAAACAGCACTTGCCCAACTACAGCATCCTGCACACACAGGGAAAGAAGTGATTGCAGCACGAATTAAGGAAGGGTGGTCCTGTCCTGAATTAAATTCACACGTTGCAAATTTCATTAGTAATTGTCTTACTTGCCAACAGTTTACGGCCGGTCACACGCTGCAAGTGATCAAAGGTATTATACCCCGGCAGGAAGGTCCCTTCCTACAACTCCACATTGACTACGTTGACATGATAAACTTATGTCAGGGGTACAGATACATGATTGTGGTACTATGCCCATTCTCAAGGTGGATCGAAGCTGATCCATGCTCCCATGCAGATGCCTTTAGAGCGGCAAAGTTCCTAGTGAGGGAGGTCTTCCCGAGGTGGGGGGTGTGCGAAGTATTATGGTCAGACAATGGCCCACACTTCGCCAATTAGATGTTTCAGCACATAACTACTCTACTTGGCATCAAGCATAAGTTTGCATGTGTATACCACCCACAGGCGAATGGCATCTGTGAACGCTTCAATGGCCTCCTCAAAGAAGAAATAGCAAAAATTCAGCAGACTACCAAAAAAATCTGGCTTTACTGCCTTCCCTTAGCCCTATTTGAGTTGAGAAACAGGCCAGGGTCGGATCACCACCTCACACCCCAAGAGGTGGTGACCGGATGCCAAATGCACCTCCCACTGACGCCACCATCAAGGGCCATAAAAGATTGTCACCCTGTTCAAACTGTTTTTGGTGATGAAATGTACGAATATATACATTCCCTGATTACTAGTGTCACCTTCATCTCTCAACAGCTCGAGAGGACACAGGGCGGGTCAAAGACCACCCAACAAGACGACAATACACGTGAGGGACAGGAGCAAGCAGCACATTGGACTCTAAGAGAAGGAGATAAGGTTTTCCTTCGTAATTTCAATAGGAGGTGGAATAGCCCCAGATTTACTGGGCCCCACCAAGTTGAGAAAGTAACTACTAGAGCAGTGAAGCTCAAGGATAAACAGGTTTGGACTCACCTTCATGACATCAAGCCTTACAAAGATCCGACACGCCCTTGCGTCGACGACAGGGCCAACGCGGCAGCAACAGCAACGGAAGACGACGCAGCAGCAACAACAACAAACGACAACGGTGACACAGCCCCTGTCCCCTCCCAAAATGCAGACACCCCTAAGGACTCAAATGGACAATCGCCCACAGCCCACCCCATGGTCACGAGGTCCCAAAGCAATAAAAACACTGCCCCGGCCAACCCTGCCCATGCCATTACCCAAATAAAGGACATTGCATAAAAAACGGTCATATTGCACCACACTTGTAGACACATGTATGTTCTCTCTCTCTCTCTTTTGTCTCGCACATGCAGGTAACGCATCTTACTGTTTACGTATAAAGAAAAGTGAAGTAACTAACATTTCGTTTTGCCCAGGGGTAAATGCTGCCCACGGATGACGACCCACCCGAAGCGTTGTCACACCAATTTGTATATGTAATAAAAAGACCAAAATATTTAAAGAAGAGAAAAATATGTGTGTATTACAACACGTTCCTTCTAGCCATAGAGCAATTATTCCCACATCTCCACGAACATTTACCAGCCCTAAGAGATAGGTCGTTAAGATACGCGTGGGAGCAGCTTTTCGCTTGGGCATTAAACGACTATTTGATAGGGAGAGCTTGAATAAACATAACTAACAAAATTAACGCCTATTTTCAGAAATTTTCAGGCGGGCACCTATATCAACGATAATAAGCTGCAGGACCGCAGCGAGGTAAGAGGAAAATGCCGGTAATATTAGTTATTGTATTAAAGATTATAGGGTTGTTGTTTATCACTGGTCTACTTGCTGCCACTGTTTGGCAGACACACTATGCTTATCATGTATTGGCTGCACCCCCTACTAATGAACCCCCTACCACGGCTGCAACAGGTACGGTGTCAGGTGGTACAAGCAGAACAAGATTAAACATGGGGAGGATTAAACATAGAAGAAATACTAATAACAATGGGTTTGACACATATCTTACAGATTCCGCACATGTCTCAAACAATATGTGGTATCAACACATGTCCAAAATTGGTAAGGGGAAAACTAAGGACAACTGCCATGTGTGCTCACTGATCCCATACGCCATGAGCGCCTCCAGAACATTTGTGGCCACTGAAGTACCAACAACATCAGTAGAATGCCTGATTTACCTGGCCCTGTTTCAAACAAAAGGATGTTTCCAAGGGAGAATAACAATAATAAAGTGGCAGACGAGAGACACATACCCGTATGAAAATAACTTCATCAAGACACTCCACATTTACAATAACTACTGGCAACTAACAGAAGGACTCCAGTACGTAACAGATGGCCCAGACAAAGGAGAGACAAAGGAAGTGAGGTTGAATGACCTACCATGTGAATGGCGCGCAAGCGAAGTTGCCGGAGTAATGGGGTGCTGGGAAAGACCCCTGCTGCTAATATATGGGAAAGTATACACAAAAGAAGGATGGACAAACAGGGTTGTGGGGAGCGAAATGGTAACACTGACAAAACCAAATATAGCGAAAATAGACGAAGAAAACAACAAGTGTTTCAACGGATGGACTAAGACAGCTGGACTGGTGACCTTGTTAGAGAAGGACGAAGACCCGGTATCAATACTTCCACTAACTGTACCGACACTATGTTATCAACACAACGGAGACATACATGTCGGAAGCAACAGCAACTGCAAAAGGATAGTGACAATAACAAAGGAGGGTGCCAGTACAGCGGTTCTAATGGACCACTATTCGACCTGCGGAGACAAGGCATACCACAGCTTGCCAACATCCTGGAACGGACTATGTACCATGGTACACATAAATGTACCATCCTTAGTGATACCACAGAAAGATGTGAACTTGGCAAACTATGAGGATTCAAGAAGGAAAAGAAAATAACGGTACAAATATATTGTCAAGAGTAAAAAGACAAGGAGAGCCACTGATGGGAAACTATCTATGGGGAAGATCAGAAACAGCTCTCAGTGATATCTCACCAGGATACAGACTGTTTAGCAGAGCAGCAATGTTCTTCTCATCAATAATACATCCAGGACTGCAGGCGTATACAAATGCAAAATGGCTCCAAATAACAGCTAATGATGACAATAAATTCCACCGTCAATGGATTTAATGCAATAAAAGAAGAATTCAGAGCAGTACGAATGGTAGCACTGCAGAATAGATATGTGCTAGACCTCCTTACTGCAATGGAAGGAGGAGTTTGTGCAAAAATTGGAAAATCATGTTGCACATTCATCCCTGCAAATGACGCAGATAATGGCACCCTTACTGAAGCAGTATCACAACTTGCCAAGATGCACGCCAAGATGGAAGAAGAAGCTAAAGGAGTAAAGAAAGATGGCAGCTGGTTTTCCTACTTGTGGTAATGAATGCCATCATGGTTGTCAGATGGCCTTAAAATAAAAGCTGGGTGCATAATACTGGGAATGGCTGCCCTTTTAGGATTAAGGATGTGGAGAGCTCGGACAGCACGGACGACTGATGAAATGATGGAAATGTGAGGCATGCACGCCTTAATGCCAGCAGAAGATGACAGACACACAGATATAATAATAAAGGAAAGGGAGAGATTGCGCAAGCAAATATTAGAAAATGATTCGCACCCGCCGTCTGTGAAGGTAGAAAACCCAAGGAACCCGAAGAGCTATGTTGGGAAGTGGGTCTACTGCAAACCCGGTGGTGGATGTGTGTATATGTACTGGTCATTTGAAGATCATGTGAACCACTATGGACACTTAGGAGGGATAACAAAGGTTTGGAGACCACGCTGAGATAAGAGAGCGGATAATTTTGTGGTCGACAAGTCGACCAGAGGGGGGACTGAAGTGGGAAAATGGGAAAACACCCTCCCCCATTCTCATCCAGACCCTGGCCTAGAGGATCACGGCACAAGCACCCCCTGCGAGAGGAGTTTGACCCGCTCACCTCCTTACCAGGTGAAAAGGTACCATGTGTTCGTGGCCCACATGCACGAGGAGCGTGCCCACTACCATGCCCTGGCCAAGCCGACACCTGCAACATGGACCAGATCGACTAGAACAACAGCTGCAAAGTATCAACATTGTTAGAGATGCCATGACGACATAGCCAACAGACAAGAACAAACGTGCCACCATGCACACTGGTCACTCACACACCAACCGCACGAAGAACATACTCAGTGCTATGACATAGCGGACTGACACACTCACGGACGTGCATCGATGTTATTTTTCACATAAGCCTCCTACAGCACTGCATAAACGCAAGATTCCTGAAGAGCTCATGTATACGCTTGCAGACGCTTCATGCTACCCTACCCCCATAGAGATGTCATCATATATATATATATATATATATATATATATATATATATATGTATATATATATATATATATATATATATATATATATCTACTACTACTTGTGACACTCTGTCACCCTGCGGCACCTATGTTAGTAATTATACATTGCCTCCCAGGAAAACTAGGCCCGAGTAGGCCACAAGCAAGAGTCCCCAGACCGGAGCCTCTCAGACGGAAAACCTTCTCGAGACGAAAAGCAATGCGCTGACCATGCAGAACGAGTCCCAGCGAGAGCCACTGCCGAGGCCACAATGTTGCAACCCACATACCGAGCTCTCAGTGCCAAGGCTACAACTGCCGCAGCCAGCACCCGTCTGGGCCGAAAAAGCAAATGTAATGCTCATAATTATGCTCGAGCTACGGTCTCTACACACGTGGCCAAGCCGAGCTGACAAGATGCCAAACTTACGAGACAGAAAGTCGCTGGGGTCCCACGTCTGGGACGCAGGTTCCAACAACGAAGCGACAAGTTGGACACCTACACCGATGGGAAAGGCGTGATCATCAGTCACTAGCAAAGACCTGTCCATTGTCCGCCACTAACACATAGTTGCACAATGTTGCCAACACCAGGTACCTCGCGGGCTGGGTACAGCCATGGTCCCAGGCTTGGGGGCTCACGAGGGGATCAATCAGAGTACCAGGAGCTCCTCACTGACGCCATTTAGGGTAGCCAATCACTAAGGGTCCCCATACAACCACTTTATTGTAGCAAGTGCTAGGGACAACCCAAGTGTGCCACCTGACCTGTCCTTATCCAATAAAATGCTTCTGTATATGTATCTATACTAACCCTACCACTCGGGGAGCCAACCAGAAGTGGCAATAGGTTTTGTGATGGTTTTTTCCAGGTGACGCGAGCAGCGCATCATACTACGGTAAAAAGGGCCTGCGATGCATACGGACAGAGAACGATCCCTGCCATTACTATAATAAACAGCAGTAATTACTTTGCTCTTGTGTGTGCCTCATACTCCTTTTGGTATGCGGGAGGAGTTGGGGCTTCCCCAGCCCCCGAGGTCCGCAGATGGCTCTGCTGGCCCCCGGGAGATCACCCCGACAATAGTGTGTCCACTTTGCATAGCATTGATGACACCATAAACTTTACACTCTTCGGCAGCTCCCTGCAAGCATTTTGGCACCTACGATTGGACAGTTACCCTTCTCTCCCTTCCCAACTCCAGCCCATCTCTAAGGATTGGTTTAAAAATCTGGAACAGACATATGGCATCCTCCCTTTGAAATACCCTTTTGTTTCTATGTCTGCTTTTGGGCAAAACTTAGTTTTGTAGCAGAACTTCTTAATTGTACTAGTAACTGCCATAATGGACATATATTCCGCTTCCGCTACTCATGGGGAATTTATTAAAATGACAGCCATTTCTGCATCATGTTCTATGGCCGTGTGGCAATTTTCAGCTGTAGACACAAAAATGCATAACAATTATGAACACGCAGTTTACTCCCCACATTACTAATTTTACCGTCCACCAGTTCGCCAACTCTTAGATGCGGGACATTTTTAGATCAGTCAAAAACCCATTTTGGCTGGTCTCTACAGTCCCTAAGTCATCAGGTGGATGATTTGTATTTCAACAAAATCACCTGGAACTTATATAAAAATGGATAAATATCAAGGCAGTATGACTCATGGTTGATGGGAAAAGGGCATAATTTACAATAGTCCTTTTAAATTATTAGTACATCTTCATGTTGTGCAAAAGGGAGCTTTGCTCCCTGCAGGCCATTTGTCTCTCTCGGCCATCCTGGGACCAAAGTTTTTTGTTAATCTCTTTGTTGTTTGAAGTTAGTTGTTTGAATTTGGTGGCTGCAGATCGTAAATGGGAATGCATTTGCTACACAGAGATGTCCCCCTGCAGATAATGAGTTCAGCCAGCTCTGTGATGTCACAAGGCATGTCCTCTCATCTGAAGGTGACCATCATTCTGATCTTAAAGGCTTCATTTTCTTGTATTTCTTTCAAAGTTTCAGTTTGCCTTGATTGTAGCCCCTGTTTTCACACCTCCCCCCTACATTCCGGTCGTGCACCAGCCAGGGCCAAAGCCTTTCGGGCAGGCCACATTTTATTGCAGTTGTAAACAGTTGGGAAGCACACACCAGGCCTTCAGTGGGGGAAGTCCTTTGTGAAGAGTGTCCACAGGCCCACCATTTGTCCTTGGCTGAAAGGAACTCACAAATTGCAATTTCTAGCATCAGCGTTTATTCTTTAACACACAGTGGGCCTCATTACGACCCAGGCGGTAAGGGGTTTACGGCAGCGTAAACAGCGCCGACCCTTACCGCCTGATTACGAGGTCCCTTAGCGCCATGGAGGTTTTAACACCTGCTTTTAGCAGGTGTTAAAATCCATGGCACTAAGGGACCTTGGTGTTAATTACGCCACTGTTAGGAAAGATTTCATAATTGTAGGTAATTTTCCTTCCATGTGGCAACCCCTAAACTTTTTGCTGTTGTTTTTCACCTTGTTCTTGACTTTGCCAGAGAAGTGCAGCGTTCTGCCGCACCCCACTGGGCTTTCGCTTCTTTCTTACGGAGAAACTGACATGCCCTTAAGACAGTCAGTACCGGGGAACGCTGTTTCCCGTAGTTTCTTTTATCGTGTCGCAGCTTTAGTGCAACACGACACAAGAGGGCACTGTAAGCTAAGTTACAGCTCTCTTGGGTCTCTAGCCTTCTACAGGCCCTAGATACTCTTTTAGGATTTTGAGCTCCTTTTGGCGTTCTGAGCACGTTTTTCGCACTGAACCCAAAATGGTGGCCTGGCTCCCAAAATGGCCAGACCATGAAGCTCCTTTGTCCTGTCCACTGACCGTCTTGCTCCCTTCACCTTCCCCAGGTCGAGCGACCCGGGGCCTTCCTTATTTGGGCATGTACTTTCCCGCGAAACGCAGATGCTTTCGCGGGCTTCTACATGTCGTTTGTGTGCCTCCAGGGTGTGGGCTGGGATGTCTGGTCCCAATACACATCCTGGGTGCCAGAGAGTCTAGGGTGGTGTGAATGCCTGGGACCACCGTGGTCCGTGATTGGTCCACGTATGGTATGTGTGTTGATGAGCGGATCTCCCATTGGCTCCCCTCCGTTTTGGCGCGAAGGGAACCGTGGATAAGAGGGGGCTGGAAACACCACTACCATGTCGATCTCCTGAGTTCTCACGAACGAAGGAATACAGGAGCCAAGTATCCTGCAACCACGAGGCTGGACCGAGGAATCGCTGGTGACCCGCTGAAGGAATCCTCCTTTGCACTGCTGTCGTCCTGTGAAACCCTTTCCTCCTTTGATCGAACCAGAAGGCCTGTACTGGTGCTTCGACCTTTGGAATAGCAGGAACAGCTATTCCCGGCGACTTCATCCTCTCCTGCCAAGTAAGCCTTCGGAAGTGTCTCTGGGCCATCCAGTTGACTGACCAGCTTACAAGGGAGTCCTGCTCTGTAACCGCCGCCAGGTTGTGTTGTATTTCGAGTCCTTGTCACTCTCCCACGCTTCGTGCCTTGGCGTTCCCAGGTCTGAAGGGAGGAGTGTACATTTGGCTCGAATACACACGGCCGCTCCGTTGTCCTGCTGCGGCAACAAACTTTGCCGGTTTCGTCGATTGGGACGTCTTTTTGCTCTACACGACCACGAGGCGTTCCCTGCTCTTCTGAACCTGCCAGCTGCTGAAACTAACGTGGAGAAGCCTGGGTCTGCTTGCTTCGGGGACCGGTGAGTAGTATAGCTAGGATCTGGTCGCCCTCCTGCAGTATCCCATTGCTTTTCCCTGCTGTGTAAAAACAGCACCCTTTTGCCGTACTCGTGCTCTGCTTCTGCTTCTGCCCGCTGTGGAGGCTGCGCTTGAGTTGCGGAACCTGTTCTTCTTCTGCTGTGCACTAACCCGAACTGCCTGACTTCCTCCGAAGAGCTTCTCCTTTTGCCCGTTGGCACCGGCGTGTGCAGGTACTTTGAGCACAAGGCTCCACTCTTCGCAGGGCTCGGACTTCCATCTAGTTAGGTGCCTCTGAAGGCGAACTGAGTCTAAAGCATTATCGCACTGCCTGTTTTCCTTCCCTTTCAGGTGGACTACACATTTCGTGCGTGTAACGCTTATGACTATCGTATTTGTATATATATTGTGTTGATATGGTATGTGTTGGCTTAATATTGTGATATTGTGATTTTCTTGCTACGGTCATTATTTTAAAGGCCTTAAAATAAATGTGTATCTATTTTTGATATAACAACTGTTTGGAGTAGTTTGTAAGCGCTCTTGCTTTGTGTGCTCATTGCGGGCTTTCAGTCACCCTCACCCCTCTTGAGACCTAGTCTTGACCGCCGTGATCGCTACCTTGATTGGTCTGGCTCGTCCAGAGGTTACCCTGTTCCAAGTAATTAGGTTGGCCTTCTGAACTTCTGCGCCACCAGGACAGAGTTCAGAAATCCGTCTTAACAAATTGGTGTACAGCGGTGGGATACGACTGAAGGTATCCAGTGTTGTGCTCGAACTAGGGCATTTCAGGTTATTCCAACCAGTACACGTAGTGAATTGTTGTAGTATAACTTTAAAAAGGCCATAGTCCTATCAAACAGTATGGAAACAAGTACCTTGTTAACTTTAAATGCTTCTAAATCAGAAACACTAAAAAAGATGTGTGCGGAGAGAGGTGTTTCCTCTCAAGGCACGAAATTGGAAATGATCCAAAGAATCGTGGCGTGGCAAGAAGCGCAGCTTGACGCTATTACTTCTGAGGACAGTGCGGAAGGTGGTGGGGCTGCTCTCACTGGTAGAACCAACGGTTCTGCCGCCGCACTGCTCCACCGCGACCACGAGGACAGGCAGGACGAGATGTCTAATGTTTCCTCTGCCAGTGCTGATGGGGAGGCTATGCTTGAATTCAAGAAGCAAGAGCTGCGGTTTAGGCAGCAGGAGCTTGAATTCAGCATAGCCAAACTAAAAATCGAACAGGCAGAAAAACAAAAAGACAGGGATCACCAGTTGGAACTGGCCAAGCTTCAGGTTGCAAATGGGTCCAAGGGTCCTGGACATGGGTCTGGGGCCTCCTCTCATCCTGGGTTTCCGAAAGATCTGCTCAGTGTGTATGAAGAAAGGAATGACATTATGGACTGGCTGAATGCGTTTGAGTATGCATGCGAAGTTCAAGAAGTTGACAATGCTGATAAGATTGCGTGGTTACTCAGTAGACTGCCCCATTCTGGCTGTAGTGCCATCATGGAAATGTCGAAGGCTGAGCGAGCTGATTTCGCAATGTTAAAGCAAACTCTCATTTTAAAGTTTGGGAAGACTCCGGCCCAATATTTAAAGCGCTTTCGAGAGTATAAGAAAAAGGAAGGTGGTACTTGGGTATCTTATGTCGCTGAATCCTTGAAAAACTTAACTGGCTGGGTCGAAGGTTATAAGGTTTCTACCTTCGAAGGCATGATAAATCTTGTCATGCTGGAACACATTTTTGCTTCTTCTTCCCCAGAGCTTAAGCAGCATTTGGCCGATTCGAAGGAGATAGATCCTAAGAAGCTGGCCATTGCAGCAGACTTATGGGTGTCACATCGAGTGTCCCATAAGGACAAAACTCATCCTGGTAAGCAGGAGGAAGGGAAAAAGTCCAAAGATATGGAGGGTGGGGAATCTGCTAAATCTTCTTCCCATAAGGGCCACAAAAAGAAAAACAAGGGTAAGACACAAGAGAACTCACAGGGTAGTGGAGGTCAGCCTCCGAAACTGAACTCTGGTTACAATAAGCCTCCCTATGTAAACAGACCCATTGGAACCTGTTTTGCTTGTGGAGCAACTGACCATGTGAAGGGGGATCCCCGTTGTAAGGTTAGACCTTTGGGGGTCCACTCCGCTAATCTGGCCTTCTCCTCCTACGAGGAAGAAGAGATTACGGGAGCATCCTTCTCCTCAGACTCATTTCCCAGCGGAATAGAGGCTGAGGTAGTTTTAGTGTCCCTGGGTTCCTGGGAGCCTAAAGTCGCAGAGGCTTATGCTAGGATTCCGGATAATACCAAGCACTACTTTAAAGACAGTGTGCTGATCAATGGAGTAGATACTCCAGCTCTTAGGGATAGTGGGTGCAGTCGCACTGTAGTGGATTCTACCTTGGTAGACTCAGAGGAAGTTGCCAGAGCTACTCTGATGCCCACTAAGTTGGCTGACGGCCCCCTCCGTATGTTTCCCGTGATCCCTGTAAATCTTACTTTAAATGGTACAGCTGTCAGGATTCCAGTGAGCATTCAGAGAAACGTCCCGGGAAAGGTCTTATTAGGTAATGATCTCAGAGCTTTAGGGCTCGTAGGAGACACTGCCGAACGACCCTACACACGGTCTCAAGCACGGGCAGCATTGGCCAAGTCCAATACGCCACACCAGCCGAAGGGGAAACCCAAGGCGAAAGGAGTCAACAAGTCACGACGAGGGAAAGAGAATATTCCCCCGAGCTCGCCTACCGCTGCGGTGGAGGAAGTTGGTCAATCGCCCGGGCCTGACGAGGAGGTGGCGATGCCTGAAGTATTCGACCCCAACGATCATCCTGAACTAAAAGACTTGTTAGTTGAAGGAGGTCCTGATAGGGACGAATTCAGTAAAGGCCAACGTGAGTGCCCATCTCTGGAAGGCCTAAGGAGACAGGCCTGCGCCCAGCTTGAGGGTGAACCTCCTGGGACGCATAGGATTTATTGGGAAGGTGGACTCCTGTATAGTGAGCCCACAGAGTCTACAGAAGGAGACCATAGGAGGTTGGTGGTTCCCCTTGCTGTTAGGCCCTTCCTCCTGCAGTTGGCGCATGAAGTTCCCCTTGCTGGTCACCTTGGTATGAAGAGGACCAAGCAAAGGTTATCCATGCACTTCTACTGGCCCAAGATGGGGGTGCAAGTAGAAAGTCACTGCAGGAGTTGTGCCTCCTGCCAGTTGTCTGGTAAGGTTGGCGCGACAATCCAAGCTCCGTTGGTACCGCTCCCAGTTGTGGGGGTACCATTTGAAAGGGTAGGGATCGACATCGTTGGTCCCCTTGACCTGCAAACATCCTCGGGCAATAGGTTTATCCTGGTGCTGGTCGACCATGCAACCAGGTATCCTGAGGCCATCCCATTGAAAACTGTAACTGCCAAGTCAGTTGCAAAAGCTTTACTCGGCATATTTACTAGGGTTGGCTTCCCTAAAGAAGTTGTGTCAGATCGTGGCAGCAACTTTATGTCGAAGTATATGCAGGCTATGTGGAAAGAATGTGGGGTCACCTACAAGTTCTCTTCTGCATACCACCCCCAGACCAATGGTCTGGTGGAACGTTTCAACAGAACGTTAAAGAGCATGATTGGGGCTCTGGAGGAGCCCCAGAGAAGAAAATGGGATCTTCTTTTACCATGCTTACTGTTTGCCTACCAAGAGGTACCACAGGAGGGTGTTGGCTTCAGCCCCTTCGAACTTCTGTTTGGTCATCCCGTACGGGGACCCTTAGCCATCGTCAAAGAGGGATGGGAGATGCCCACTCCCCCTGTTACTACCAATGTAGTTGATTATGTGCTAGGGCTCAGAAAACGGATGGTACTTCTGAGGGGCTTGGCTAGTGATAAATTGAAGGCAGGGCAAGCGCTGGTGAAACATTGGTACGACCAGAAAGCTTCCCTCATCAACTTTACACCTGGTCAGCAAGTCCTGATCATGAATCCCATAAGGCCTCGAGCTTTACAGGACAAATGGTCAGGCCCTTACACAGTGGTGGAGCCCCTGGGTGAGGTTAACTATTTAGTGGACCTTGGAAGGCCTGGACAGGCTCCAAAAGTGTTCCACGTGAATAGGCTGAAGGCTTTCGTCCCAAGAGTCGAAATCGCAGCACTGCTACTGGCTTCAGACGTTGAGGAAGAGGAGTCAGAACCTCTCCCCGACCTGTTCCAAAGTGGTCCTTCAGATAGCTCCATTGAGGGTGTCCGAGTGGCCCCTCACCTGACTTCTGATCAGCAGGCTGAGGTGAAAAGGTTGCTTAGGCAGTTTTCCCCCCTGTTCTCACAGTCGCCTGGTTTGACACCTTGGTGCAAACATAACATTGACACAGGAGACAGTGTACCTACCAAAAGTAGGGGATACAGGATGTCAGATAAAGTACGGTCTTATATTAAGACCGAGGTCAACAAAATGTTAGACCTTGGGGTGATTGAACCCTCTAGTAGTCCTTGGTCCAGTCCTGTGGTCTTGGTTCCAAAGGCAGGCACTTCTGAATTGAGGTTCTGCGTGGATTACAGGGCTCTGAATGCTGTCACCAAGACAGATGCCCACCCCTTGCCTCGAACAGATGAGCTGGTGGATACTTTGGGTGCCTCCAAGTACCTCAGCACGTTTGACCTCACTGCTGGCTATTGGCAAATAGCGTTAGCAGAACATGCCAGGGAGAAGACAGCATTTTCTACTCCAGACGGCCTTTACCAATTCCGGGTAATGCCGTTCGGGTTGAAGAATGCACCTGCCACTTTCCAGAGGCTTGTGAATCATGTGTTGAATGGGTTGGACGAATTCTGTCTTGCATATCTGGACGATATAGCAGTTTTCAGTGCCACCTGGGAAGACCATGTGAAACACCTCGGGATTGTGCTCCAGGCTCTTCAGAAAGCCCACTTGACCATAAAGGCTAGTAAATGCCAGATTGGACAAGGCTCAGTGGTTTACCTTGGACATGAAGTGGGTAGAGGGAGGATACAGCCTCTACCCAGTAAAGTACAAGCAGTACAAGACTGGCCTACCCCCACTACGCAAACCCAAGTGAGAGCCTTCTTAGGACTCACGGGGTATTACCGCAATTTTGTGGCAGACTATGGTACCATAGCTGCCCCTCTGACTGCCCTCATAACTCCGAAGAAACCCAAGAAGGTAACTTGGACCGACGAGTGTGAGAAGGCCTTCAATGGCTTAAAAGACTCCTTGTGCCAGGCCCCTGTGCTCAGGGCCCCTGATTATCAAAGACCTTTTATCGTGCAGACGGACGCCTCTGACACTGGGATAGGAGCTGTACTATCACAAGTAGATGAGAAGGGTAAGGAACACCCTATCGGTTTTATTAGTCGCCAGCTTAAGGACAGAGAGCTCAGATGGTCCACGGTAGAGAAAGAATGTTTCTCTGTTGTGTGGGCCCTAAGGAAGCTGAGGCCCTACCTCTATGGGACCCACTTCACTGTGCAAACTGACCATAAGCCGTTAAAGTGGCTAATGAACATGAAGGGGGAGAATCCAAAGTTGCTTAGGTGGTCCATAAGTCTACAAGGCTTCGACTTCACTATTGAGCATAGGCCAGGTGTCCAACATAGCAATGCTGATGGGTTGTCCAGAATGTTTAACCGACCTGAACAAGAGACTCATCCAGGGGTGGATTAGTTCCCCCTGTCCATAGTCTGGGAGGGGCGAGTGTTAGGAAAGATTTCATAATTGTAGGTAATTTTCCTTCCATGTGGCAACCCCTAAACTTTTTGCTGTTGTTTTTCACCTTGTTCTTGACTTTGCCAGAGAAGTGCAGCCTTCTGCCGCACTCCCCTGGGCTTTCGCTCCTTTCTTACGGGGAAACTGACATGCCCTTAAGACAGTCAGTACCGGGGAACGCTGTTTCCCGTAGTTTCTTTTATCGTGTCGCAGCTTTAGTGCAACACGACACAAGAGGGCACTGTAAGCTAAGTTACAGCTCTCTTGGGTCTCTAGCCTTCTACAGGCCCTAGATACTCTTTTAGGATGATATTTGATTGGTGCAAGTCATTCAGGGACTGGAATGGTGGCAGCGATCGTTTTGTGTATTTTGAGCTCCTTTTGGCGTTCTGAGCACGTTTTTCGCACTGAACCCAAAATGGTGGCCTGGCTCCCAAAATGGCCAGACCACGAAGCTCCTTTGTCCTGTCCACTGACCGTCTTGCTCCCTTCACCTTCTCCAGGTCGAGCGACCCGGGGCCTTCCTTATTTGGGCATGTACTTTCCCGCGAAACGCAGATGCTTTCGCGGGCTTCTACATGTCGTTTGTGTGCCTCCAGGGTGTGGGCTGGGATGTCTGGTCCCAATACACATCCTGGGTGCCAGAGAGTATAGGGTGGTGTGAATGCCTGGGACCACCGTGGTCCGTGATTGGCCCACGTATGGTATGTGTGTTGATGAGCGGATCTCCCATTGGCTCCCCTCCGTTTTGGCGCGAAGGGAACCGTGGATAAGAGGGGGCTGGAAACACCACTACCATGTCGATCTCCTGAGTTCTCACGAACGAAGGAATACAGGAGCCAAGTATCCTGCAACCACGAGGCTGGACCGAGGAATCGCTGGTGACCCGCTGAAGGAATCCTCCTTTGCACTGCTGTCGTCCTGTGAAACCCTTTCCTCCTTTGATCGAACCAGAAGGACTGTACTGGTGCTTCGACCTTTGGAATAGCAGGAACAGCTATTCCCGGCGACTTCATCCTCTCCTGCCAAGTAAGCCTTCGGAAGTGTCTCTGGGCCATCCAGTTGACTGACCAGCTTACAAGGGAGTCCTGCTCTGTAACCGCCGCCAGATTGTGTTGTATTTCGAGTCCTTGTCACTCTCCCACGCTTCGTGCACTTGGCGTTCCCAGGTCTGAAGGGAGGAGTGTACATTTGGCTCGAATACACACGGCCGCTCCGTTGTCCTGCTGCGGCAACAAACTGTGCTGGTTTCGTCGATTGGGACGTCTTTTTGCTCTACACGACCACGAGGCGTTCCCTGCTCTTCTGAACCTGCCAGCTGCTGAAACTAACGTGGAGAAGCCTGGGTCTGCTTGCTTCGGGGACCGGTGAGTAGTATAGCTAGGATCTGTTCGCCCTCCTGCAGTATCCCATTGCTTTTCCCTGCTGTGTAAAAACAGCACCCTTTTGCCATACTCGCGCTCTGCTTCTGCCCGCTGTGGAGGCTGCGCTTGAGTTGCGGAACCTGTTCTTCTTCTGCTGTGCACTAACCCGAACTGCCTGACTTCCTCCGAAGAGCTTCTCCTTTTGCCCGTTGGCACCGGCGTGTGCAGGTACTTTGAGCACAAGGCTCCACTCTTCGCAGGGCTCGGACTTCCATCTAGTTAGGTGCCTCTGAAGGCGAACTGAGTCTAAAGCATTATCGCACTGCCTGTTTTCCTTCCCTTTCAGGTGGACTACACATTTCGTGCGTGTAACGCTTATGACTATCGTATTTGTATATATATTGTGTTGATATGGTATGTGTTGGCTTAATATTGTGATATTGTGATTTTCTCGCTACGGTCATTATTTTAAAGGCCTTAAAATAAATGTGTATCTATTTTTGATATAACAACTGTTTGGAGTAGTTTGTAAGCGCTCTTGCTTTGTGTGCTCATTGCGGGCTTTCAGTCACCCTCACCCCTCTTGAGACCTAGTCTTGACCGCCGCGATCGCTACCTTGATTGGTCTGGCTCGTCCAGAGGTTACCCTGTTCCAAGTAATTAGGTTGGCCTTCTGAACTTCTGCGCCACCAGGACAGAGTTCAGAAATCCGTCTTAACAGCCACCGTAATTTACGGTGGCGTAATTAACGCCTTCCCCACTCCCATTATGCCCTATGAGGCAAAAATGGGAATGGGGAAGGGTAAATGGGGATTGGGGACTTACCGCCCCGCCAACCTCGGAATGGGGCGGTAAGTCCGCCAACCACCATGGCGTAAACGTAGTTTACGCCATGGTGGTAAAGTCACGGCCCAGGCGGTAATTTACCGCCTGGGTCGTAATGAGGCCCAGTGTGTTTTACTGATCAGAGTTCATTTTCATTTTGTGCTGAATGTGCAGGGCTGTTTCTCGCAGTCATTAACAAAATACACTTTTTATTATGTCCTGTACCTTTATCTGCTGAAAAGTGGTTGTAAATTGTCACAGAGCATTCCCTTTTGATGGGTGACAGTTTCAGAGAAACAATTGCTGCATTTATTTCTCAGCCGGCAATGTGACGTGCTTTTGCAATCAGCACAGGGTTTACATTTTTGTTTGAGCCTTCTCTGGATTTCCCCTGCAGAAGACACCCAAATAGTGTTCTTAAATATGGCCAATTATTCAGCGTGCAGGTTTCTGAATGCTGACAGACAGTTTCCCAGTGGGCCTTCAGTTCCGTTGGTTTCGGACCTTTGATTACACCCCACATGAACAAAATTTGAATTTTTGCCCATCCCAATTAAGGGGCAATATGAATTACTTTTGTAGAAAACGTTTTTGGCCACAGGTTTATTAAAACTTTGACATTGATTTATAAAAGTGGACAGCACCCTTGCTGGGGCACTTTTGCAATACACAAACAATACATTCTGTAACACGTATGTACTTAGTTATTGACTTGCAAAAATAACAGTTCCAAGCCCTAGTCCTTCCCTGGAAATTATCTATAATCCTGCTGAACTGACTGGCTTTCCAGTCCACACCTGTGGGCGGTAAAATGTGTTGTTATATATAATCTTCTGTGGAAATCGTCAAGCTGACACGGCCCTGTTGTGCTTCCGAACGGGGGAGGAGACAATGAGCCCAACCTTTGGAAATCTTTTTTTGGGTTTCACTTGCCCGTTTAAACGTTTTTTAGACTTCCCCACCTAAAAGGGCTTTTTATCCACTTGAGATTCCCTAAGACCTTTTCCTTCACACCAGACCTTTTCTTTCTGCGTGAGTCCTGGATGTTAAGCAAAACCCATGTTGTACCCTACAGAGCTTTGTCATTGCCAAATTCATGTGGTAACAATTTCTTCAGCTTATTGGGTGACAATGGCCTGAATAATTTTAATCTAAATTTAATTTCTGGCCATTGGAGCTCAGCCCTCCTAAGATAACCTGAACATCTCTTAACTGTTCCTGTTGGCAGCAGCTGCCCCATCCCTGTAGAAATGAGTTTATTGCCTCACCCGATTGCACTACTGGAGCATCTGGGGAGGGCTGCTCCTTTGAAAACTCTCAATTGTCACCCCCTTCATGTCTGACTTTCTGACCCATTTGATCTCCTGCTGTCAAACCTAGATCAAACATCCCTCTTTCGAAATGAGTGCCCACAAAACCAAATGACTATCCCCTTTTGCTAGGAGATGTGTCGGGTGTACTCAGAAAGAGACCGTGCTCTTAAGGGAGCACTGCCTTGATGTGCCAAAAGTGAGCGTCCTTGCTGTCTTGACTTGTATTTTAAGTGTGCTGTGTCTTCTTTGAACTCATGCAGCCAGGGGTGCGGGGGAGCGTCCGCAGGTCTATCAACAGTTATTCAACTTGTCGCACAGGCCGTTCTCGCATCATTACCTGTTATTGCTCCTCCCACAGAAGAACCAACTTGATGTGCCAAGACAATCTATAACAATGTTATAACTGGGTAATCATTTTAGTCCTTTGCATTAGATAACTTAAAGCCATGGGACAGACCCAGGTCCTAAACCCGTTTTTCCTATTTTCCACAGCCCCTTGTGGCATCGCCAGTCTTCACCTGCTCACACTGCCATGCTTTGACTTCTGGAAAACTTACTGTGTATATGTTTTTATGATATGGGATGTACCGAGGCGTTTAGCATAATCCACCACCATTTAATTTAGCAAGCTAAACTCATACATACATACATACATACATACATACATACATACACCCACCAACATGCACCTATGCATCCAATATATACAACTGTTCAGTCCTTGTTATACAAAGTTGCAGTAGGCAGTGTCGTTACAGTCTGACTCTGCCCAATGAAATACCTGCAAGACCAGGTAATCAATGCATTTCATTGTGGATTTTGCTTTAGTTTTTTTACAAATGATGCAATAGATTAAGGTTTCATCCAGTGAAATGAACCACACTGACCCCCTCTTAGCAAGCAACCATAACATTAAAAGATGTTCTTTTCACTGGTCCCTCTAACCCTATTTAATTAAATATTGTAATGACAGGATTGGCGTGTGGTTACAGAACTGGATATCTGTGCGCTAGTGATCACTCAATGAATTAACATATAAAAGGTAAATGAGGTAAGTGCTCGCTGCAATCACTCAAATCCCGCCAACCAATCCACCCTGGTTGGTATAGATAAGACAAAAGTTACAGGGTATGGGATGGCGATGCGCTCCGCACTATCACAATTAATGGCAAATATTGCTCGTAGAGAAGTTTCATTGGTGTATTTCCTTATTTAATCATGTACAGCCGACACGTGTTTCGACACGCTGGTCGTTTTCAAGGCAAAGACAATTTCATTTACCGATTCTAAAGCATCCTAATGCTTGATTGTATAACGTACACTGCAGGGCGCAGAAATGAGGTGGCCAGTCAGATAGCACCAGTAGAAGCCGTAATGGCTAATCAAAATATATAGCTCGATCAATCGAGCACTGGACATTCGTAATCGGATTAATTCCAGGCTAGGATGCTTTAGAATACGAGCTTTAGAATACGAGCAATATTTGTCATTAATTGTGATAGTGCGGAGTGCATCGCCATCCCATACCCCGTAACTTCTGTTAAATTTTGTAATGAGCTAGGTCTGCCAGACCTTTCTGTCAGATTGTGAATTGAATCGGTATATTGTTTTGCAATAATATTAGTTGTCATTGCAAACCACATTCCTTAGAATGCATGTACTCTCATAAATGAATGAGACATAAAGGTTTAGGTATTCATGACATATTTCAGAATCATTGTTACCACAATGAGGGATTATTTGAGAAGCATGAAAGCATCTTAGTCCAGAAATAAGAACATGAAATGCTTGGTACACAGTTCTGTGTATCTGTGCACGATTGCTTACAAGTGTGTTTAATCTTACATTACATTTGTTTTCTTCAGAAAAAAAACTCCTGTTACTGTAAACATCATCACAGGTTTTGGAGGCCACCCCTCCTTTTGTGAAAAAACATCTGCCCGTAAAACCAACATTCTATTTATTGGTTGATTAGTTAATCAGTCATGTATGTCCCTGCGAGCCACTGTGGTGGAATGATTCTGTCACACTTTCTTTATATGTGTCATTCGTGGCCTGCAGTTGTATCATCATTTCATACCTACATCTGGTAGCAACAGGCCCTGCCCTTCCTCATCTCCATTAACACAGTATAGCGATGCAAAGTCCACTCTCTTATACTGATGTTTCTTCATTGAATCTATAGTCTTTTATGGCCGCCTGTTTGCACTGCTGAACCCGCTGCCATTTCATCATTAGATCAACAAGCTTTGTGGCGGGCTTGTTTCAAAGCCCTTTTGTAAATTTATGATGTCAAAGGAAGGAGCTGCTACTATTTAAATAAACAAACCTTTACAGCGGGCAGGCCTCACTGGCATTTTATACTAAAACAGACCAACCGTTACAGCCAGCTCGGGGACATACTTCTTAACTAGCCAAACTTAGTGACAAACTGGTTCCGCCCCCATTTTCATACCTAACTTAACATTTTGTGGTGGGTTGGTTGCATCACAAAATAAACCTGTTGCAGATTCATTACATTACTTTGTCTCTAAACATTGTATAAACACATTTTTTATTTATTTTATTTATTGAGCATTTGTATGGGGCCGATACATCAAAGTGTTTTCCGGCGCCACAAGAAAAGGAGGAGGATACAGGGGAGAAATAACAGTAATGGTCCTACTAGGCATTGTGACATTCGGATCACAGTGCAGTAACAGGAAGTGCAGGAAGAGGGGAAGAGGGAACAGTGCCAGTGGGGAGGGGACCAAGGGGCCGAGCAAGTGCTAAGGGGGCCCAGGAAGGCAAGTGCTCAGGCAAGGGATAGGGGTCAACTAGTGCGAGGGAGGGGAGGTGGACCAGTCTCAGTAGGCTAGTTGGGGAAGGGTGCCCAAGGGCAAGTGCTGTAAAGGGGTAGGGGGAGACTGGTTGAAGGGAGGCCTGCTCCAGTAAGGCTCATGAGGGTTATAGGCCACGAGACATAGAGACAGATGGAACTAGCAGTGGAGGGGGGGGGAGGAGGAGAAAATGAAGACAGTTCCAGAGGGAGGCTCCTGCAGAAGAAAGAGGTCTACCCCCCACTCTATGCTTGGAGAAGTGTCTGACTTGCAGAGAGTTTGAGCTAGAAGACCGGAGTATTTAGGCAGGAAGGTATTGAGGGAGAGAGAGTTGGATGTAGTGTGGTCCTAGACCCCAAAAAGCCTCATGGGTGATACAGAGGGTCTTGAATTTGATTCTGGCAGCCACTGGGGCCAGTGGAGAGATTTTAGGGCTGGAGAGATGCGGTCCCTGGGCTTGAGGCCAAGAATAAGTCTAGCACTTTGTGGTGGGCTAGCACCAGAAACCATTGTTACACAAATATTATCTGCAGGCTGTGCTCCCACCATTGCATCATTTATTCATTAGACCTACGTGGCAGGGTGGATCCAGCGCTATCTCTTAACCAACCCAATCAGAATATTATCCTGGATTAAAAAATATCCATGAAAAATCCCTAATAATAAAGCTCAAAATACCCACTTAGTTCACCAGCAAGTGTGGTTTAGAACATAGCATTTCCCTCTCTGGAAAGCCATGTTTTCCTTTCCTACAAATCCAGAAAGTCCCATTGATGATCAGGTTTGACATGTTGCTACTACGTCCATTTGAATAGCACATGGAAACCCCATTTCTTCATCACTTATATCTAAGCCCAAAGTAATTTCATACCTAGGTTACTTGATAAACCTCGACTTAATGAATCCCTTTCCTGATCATACAAACAGCTGCAGCCTAATCAGATCTATGCTATCCTTTTGATGATTGCCACAGACCATGTCTACCATAGTTATTAGCATTCCAATCAGTCTAAGCTGATCCAACACACTGTCACGGCAGCTCCCATAAAGATCAAAAGGGATTTGGCAGGCACTGGCACGGAAACGACCTCAGACCAATGCTCTGATCCAGCCAGGTGGGAGGTGTGGGGGCGGCAGGGGTACGGCTGCCTCATTTAAAAGTTATGTTTTTTTACCGTGTATAGAGCTGAGCTTTTTCATTAGGGAGCAAGCTTCTCCCTCAATACTTAGACCTGATTTGTTTGACCTTCAAAGATCGGATGCCATGCTTTCAGAGCTCCATCGGAAGGCTTCTGACTTTTGCTGATCCACTGAGTTTGTGCTTCTTTGTTCATGGTCCTTCACACTGCATTGTCATAGTTGAGCTCTATAATAATGTGTGTGCATTGGTTCTTGGAGAGATGTATTTTGACAGTTCCTTGCTATGTTGCCTTTTCCCCATAGGTTCAACACTTGATTAGACCTCATTTCGGGTCGGGGGGAATGTTTAATTAGCCTCAGGCAGTTGCCGGGGCAAGGATCAAGGAACAATTGTGAAATGGTGCAGGTTTATCTTGGCCAGACTGTCAGGTGCTGGTCGCATGAGCCCCATATTCGAGACTGATGTTTCCCTTTGCACCAAGGATATCTGCACTGTGTGTCTGCCCTTCTGACTGCTTCTCCCCATTGTTGGGCTCGTTGCTACCCTGTGGCTGTCTGAATCTTAAGGTGGGATGAAGGAGCTCTCGGACTGGCATTGACGATTAGGGGGCATACATAAATAAGTTGTTTCATGAGCTGGTCAGGAATGTATGCTGGTATCTTCCTGAGCCATTTCTCTAACGGATTGTAACCCAATAAACTATCTATCTTGGAATTTCCTGAGATGACAGGTGCACCTCTTGAAGCTGTTGGCAATGGAAGTCATGATCATACCACTTTCGCTCTAGTATTCTGATCTTGGGGGTGTCATATAAGGTCCACCAAATGAGAATTTTGGAAGGCTGCATCTAGATCTTAAATCAAGAGAGGCACTATGAACTGAGCCCAACACTCCTTTTCTCATTTAGCCATTTCTGTAATGCATTACAAATTACAGAAGGGGTAGTCCTGGGGCTTGAACCCTTATATCAGTACCACTGGTGATAGATAAGCTTCAGTGACTTTGGTCACTGCTTTCTTTAGTTGTCTGAAAATGGCTAACTGGCACATAACCAGTTTGTTAAGGATGGACTTCAGAAGCATCCAATGGAACGTTGGTCACCTAACCCCACTTCAGGTTGTTCCTGATGCTCACTCTCTGCCAGTTCTGGTTCTTTGTCCAGTTATAAGAGCGTTTCTTGGTGTACAGAGTCCACGTGGAAGTGCGTTGCTGGGGTTTATTCTCCTTGTTGTCATATGTCATTGCTAACGAAAGCTGACACTTATCGTGCAAACTTGCTCTGGTCATTAGTGACAGAAACTGGGAGAATAGATTTAACAGCCAGAACGTAAAAGGTCCAACTAGCAGTAGCCCTTCTGAGGTCTTGAACTGTCGGTACTTTCCTCAGGCTTGTCTGGATGCATGGCTTGACTGATTGGCTCGGCTTGATCTGAAGCTATATTTGTTTTTGGTGTTTCCTTTCCCTCCAGAAGCAGGAGATGATCTTGAGAGTCAGTCTCTGTCTTGGATGCCCGAGTGTGGATATCGGTGGTTCTCCCATCACTGAACTGGACGTGTTGTCTGAGTTCTACTGGCCTTTGTCCTTTGATGCTCAGATTGAGTATATGTGACGGATGGTCATTTGGCAAGGGTGTATAAGCCCTGGCTGTTTTGATTTTTATGAATTTAATAAAATGATGCAGGTAATTCCATCTCTAAAAGGGTAATATGCTTATCAGATTTCCCTTTCATAAGCTTCATGCCAAAAGCATGGTGAACACCTGTGCACCGCTGTATCAGTAGCATGATTGCAGCACCTGACCTACAGTGACAATGAACAGGTTCAGGACTCGGGTACCCTCTTGACCACTGAAGTGACAGCCAAAGACACTACAGCATGTGGGTGATTTCTAAGATATGCACCCTAACCATCCCCAGGGAACATTGGGGTGATCTCCTGCTGATGCAAGACCTGCCTCTCTGTTAGCCACAGCGGTACCCAGGACTTAATCATGTTGGAGGACTCCTGAAGTTGTGTGGTAGTCTCCCCGTGTTTGGGAGCATGAGAGCAATGACCTGTCTTGTCCCTAGACCGTAGATTGGGACTCACAGCACCTAGAAGTTGGAACAGCAAGAATCCCTGTGTTTTTAGCATCAAACCACGTCAAGCCTTGATTTGAGCGTGTTTGAGGCCATTCAGACTAGCAGGACACTCTGGAGCTGCCTTTGGTATCCATTGTTCTTCAAATCACAGTTCACCTGTTCAAACCAGTTTTCAGCCACACAGTTTCAGCTGAAGTGCTTTGTTGCCTTGGGTTGAAGCAAGAAGTACCACTGACCCTGCATTGCTCGAAACACCATTTGAACCACCAGCTTCTTCATCGCCATGCCTATAAGTCAATTAAATCTGGTG
Source organism: Ambystoma mexicanum (assembly GCF_040938575.1). Lineage (NCBI taxonomy): Eukaryota > Metazoa > Chordata > Amphibia > Caudata > Ambystomatidae > Ambystoma > Ambystoma mexicanum. The sequence goes on along the minus strand of NC_090936.1, from coordinate 218,475,324 downwards.
TCTTCGAAACAGCAATCTTCGAGCCTCTGCATCAAATTGACTAGCCTGCGTATCCTGGTACCAGTTTGCCACCTGTTGTGATCTCAGCACGACACCAAGAGGTGAGTGCTGAGTCTTGTGTGTATGTTCACATGTGAGTGACTGTGTTAAAAAAGCAGGCGAGCAGTTTCCAGCTTCGCATTTGCCACACCATGAATCCAGGCTGTCAGTGTTGTTATTGCAGCCAGGCAGGGCTGGCTGCGTCATGGCCCACTTGGGCCACCCTGCATCACAGGGCACCCTCACCACAGTGAGGCCGACTCCCACAGCCCCATAACATCTGGTGGCGAGGGGTCCATGGACACGCACACTGCACCCCGGGCCCTCGTGCGCAGGAACAGTGAAGGACCAGCCACCCCGGAGGAGGAGCTGGGCCGTGCTCCGCAAGGCTGAGGAGTCGTAGCATTGCACACCGCTTGGCCCCCTGTGGAGAGCTGACGCCGACCTTCGTGGTCCAGCCTGTACCCACCCGGATGAGGCTGTTTCTGGGCGAAGTGTAAGCGGTGCATGGCTCAATCTACACCTGCTGAAGGAAGCAATGCCCTGCCTGGACTCCACTTCCTGTTGCAGGGTAGCATCACAGAAGCACCCAATCCTATATCCTCCCAACCTTCCCCATGACTACGTACCAACTCACTTCTGTCATGCCTCGCCCTTCAGCGGCTACACTACCGAGTCAAACTGCTCTCGCGCCCATTCCTAATTTTTTTTCACCTTCGAGGAGGAATAATTCTAATACAGACATGAGACATTTTCTAGCATTTAGAGATGGCCTATTAATGCCTGCAAAGCAAAATTCTGCCCCTGATTCAAACGCTGATGCGCTCGCAGTTACTCTTGCTCCTGCCCCTCAGCCAGACTCCACATCACTAATGCTCTGCCGCTTTCAGACCTCCAATGCAGGCATGCGCATCCCCGCTTGCACCAGAGTCAGAATTTGAAACCTTTCATACTCCAACTTTCACCACTGATTCGCTTTTGAGCATGCAAGCCACGGCCACCATTCATACTCTAGACTCATCAACAATTCCCCCTTTATGCTCTCAGACTGTGAAACGCAATGTGTTACATGCCTTACTCTCTTTTCACTCTGCTGTGCTTGCTGCTACGCTCTCACTTTCTTCATCTGCCGTGAATCAATCTACTCAAATTCCTGACACTTGCGTACAAACCAATTCTATCAGCTCCCCCCAAATAAACAATCTAGAACAAATAACAAGACTCTCGACTTTTCCCAATCTATACACCAATGAAGAACCCTAAAGAAATATATCTCAATCGGAGTCTGAATCCTCCCTGGTAGCTTCATTTACAAGACAGAATCTGAGACCTTCTTTTGGTTTCTCGCCCACATCCAATCTTGTTCATGATGCAGCACTCACAGCTGTTAATACAAGCATCCTTTCCCTGGTCAAACTGTATGAAATCCTAGATCAGAAGGCAATGCTGCATTCAGCTTCACTTCACCCCCAAACAGCTAACGTCAACTGGATTGCATGGAATCTAACGTCAAAATGTAACAATCTTGGAACCGACTAAATCTAATGACAAATCCACAGACAATCCACCTTGAGTGTGTCAGAAACGAGGACGGAGAGCAACTCGATTACCGGTGAGCCATCACCTGATTCTATGATTATAATGACTCCACCACAGATTTCCACATCTGAGCACTCCAATTCAGATCATACTCACTTTGGGAGATTTCATAACTGAAATCTCCCAAAGTGAGACCCTTTTATATGACGTTTTTGGTCTAAAACAACAATCTAAGAAAAAGAAAAGAAATAGGAAACATAAATCCCTACTTGCAATTGAGCCTAAGAAAAAAACAAAAAATCTCACCATGCCAGACAAAAGAAATGACAATCAATCCCAACCAATTACTCCCCTTTGCCCGCTGGTGATGTTCCTGTAGAAGATCCTCAGACCAGTTTACAATCTTCTGACTGGCCACTTGTTTCTCTTCCTCCACTGTTCCAACCGACATCAAATCAAGGTAAGGTCTTCAGCGATGCTGAGAATGTGATTAACACTACTGATTGTATGCCTTCTATGGCTCATGAGCAAGTTTAATCAGATGTTGACAATGCAGAACTGATGAATCTTTCTGTATATTCTGCTCACTCACTGCCTATGACAGAAATTGTCCACCAGAGCTTGCACTGCATTCAGGCCCCTTCACACACGCCCAGACAAACTTTCTGCGTTAACATTGATTTAGAGCTTCCATGCTTCAAAACCCTTGAAACAAAGTGATCAAACTCTTTGGGAACAGAGGTTCTCTGTGTCAAAACTTCACATCAAGGATTCCCGAGCACAACTCATCATACCTTGCCACAACAAAAGCGAGGACCATCGTTAGAACAACCAATGACCAGAGTCGGATCCTCGCTACACCAAGACACTAGTTTACGTCTTGCTAGCCTTCCATCTCAACCATCTTAAAATAGACAGCCAACTCCAATCACGGCCCCTGTCATTGACAATTATAATATTGATCCTATTAAATCATCTTTACTCGACACAGGTACGTTAATTATACCGATGCTAGACAGGCTGAGGTCGGACCCATACCCGAACAGATCAACCATGTTAACTATTTTTCATTCTATCCCGGGCCTTGAAAGCATAATCTCAGATGACATTGAGGCAATAAGATACATTGATCGATCGCGCTATGACACCATTGAACTAAAAATTCCCTCTAAATTAGTTAAAAATGTAGTTTGGCATACTAGAGAAACCTTGAAATGCAATGGACTCCTTTTGGAAGTCCAAAATCAACAGACAATGCCAGTTGACAGAGAGCACCAACAGTTAGGACCCCAGCAAACATCATCTCTGGGCAATAGCTCGGTCTAATTAGAATCCCGTCTGCGATGTTGCAGATGCAACAAAGACTGCCGCTCAAACTCCCAACTTCAACAACAATTAATAAAGCCAGCCTATCCTAAGTCTAAATGGACGTGGGTCCTTCAAGCTGCTGAAGCCACTGCTAAAATCACTTCATCTTAGACTCCTAGTCCTCAACTTCTACACTCCTGTTCTCTAGCTATTTGGAACACTAGAGGCTTTTTCTCACCTCCTCTGCTCTAAAGCTTATTGTCTAAGCTCTTATGACATTTATTGGAACCCACTGTCCCCCGAAAGCTTTCGATTTCTTAACAAGTTTGAATCAATGCTTTGACTTAATTCTTCTCAATCCCTCAAATCACACTACAATTATTGTTGTAGATCTTAATGTAGACTGTATACCAACAACCAATAACTTCCATAAGTCGTGAGCAGCAGAATTGATTGCAATTATGCAGATCAGGAACTTCAGTATGCTGAATAGCTCGACTAGTGAAGATGATGCTGCAGCTGCAACCTGGACAAGAAGCTCTGTTTCATTTGCTCTTCACTACATCTTTATCTCATCCAATGCATATAAGCAAATCGCATCCTTCAAAGTCATTCCAAACTTATCCAGCAATCATCAAATATGTGATGTACGCTGGACTTCGCATTTAATCCAAACCTCAAAATTCTACACAATACAAATAACGCTTAACCAAACTAGGAATCATTTGAGGTGGAACCTGGCACAGATAGTTGCCTTAACACAACAATTATCCAAAGAGCACATGTGCAAAGAATAATCATAGGATGACAAATAGACTGACTACATAAAAGCAATCATGCAGACTAATCATGGTTCAAGCCGCCCATCGCTCAAACACAAATACATCTATCAACCAACTATTCACAATCTCAAGACAAAATTACGTCAAACTTTGAGGCTTCTGAAATTTGGCATTTAAATAACAATATTGTCCCAAATGCTAATCAAACACTAGAATTAAACACAATAAATGAAGAGCAGTGGATTATGCATTTTAATGGATTTCTTGGAAAATCTAACTCATCATCACCGGACATTCAATCCCTTGTATTCCACCTGACAAAAGTCAGATTTGACACTCTTGACATCATTCTACTAATTAAGAAAATAGGTTTTTCCAGAGCCCTAATATTTAGAAAAGCCATCCAATTAGGTTTAATCCCCTTTACATGGTGGAAAGAATCCATTATAATCCCCATGTTTAAAAAAGGGAACAGGAATGATCCCACCAGCTACATGCCAATAGCTTTTTTAGACACTCCGGGTAAGATATTCACTAGACTTATTCTGCGTGATTTCATGAAATGGTTAGATGAAAACAATTTGTTAGATAAACACCAATATCGTTTCATCAAGGGAGTTAGCGCAGTTTTAAACGTGATGATTTTTGCGGCAATTAAAAAGCAGGCCATTGCTAACAAACACCCTGTATTTTTAGCCTTAATTGATTTTAGACAAGCGTTTAATTCAATCTCTAGAGAAATCTTGTGGACGAGGCTTTAATTGCCCTCCCCTCTTAGTTCATTCAAATGACCAATGCTATTCCAATACATCTATAAAGGTTAAACTCACCTCCGATGGTTTATTATCAAAAACAATTTCTACCTAAGTTGGACTTAAACAAGACTGCATATTCACGTCCACTCTATTTAATTTCTACATTAGAGATATAAATGCAGCTTTTGAATCAGTTAATTCCTTTCTTCCAAAACTGGGAACTTCGGAAATACCATGGCTACTGTATGCTGATGATTTAGTCATCCTCAACAGAAGCCCAATCGTGCTTCAAAGGAAATGAGCAGCTTTAACCATCTACGCTGAAGCAAATCAGCTCACAATCAATTCCCAGAATTCCAACATTCTGGTGTTTTACCAACATTTACCAAAAAGAGGGTATAAGATCAATTGGTCTCTCTCAAAATCTTCACTCACTCAAGTATCACAATACAAATACCCTGGTGTCAACCTTAAAACCCACCCATCTGATCAGCCATACAAGAATGAACTCAAAATCAGGAGGAAGCTCTTGTCAATACAGGGCAATGCCCTACAGCGGAAATATGGTAAATTCTCATTAAATGCAGCAATTATGTTTTACAAGCTCAAAGGAATTCCAATAATCAATTATGGAGCTCAAGCAAAATTTGCGCAAAGTTCATCGAGATGGGACTTATTAGAAGGGGCTTATTGGAAGACCATTCTTTCATTGCCCATGAGCACCCCAATCCCCATTATTAAATTTGAATTAGGTCTCTCCTCACTGTCAGCGAATGTATGTTGGCAAATGCTTGCCACGTACAGAAAATTTATAATTTCCTCACCTACCTCCCAAAATGTCCTTCCTGCATTAAAATCTGTTCTTATATCTTCGCTACCTGGCCCCCTACAATCTTGGAAAGCTCTCTGCCAATCAATTCTTGAAGCAGCTGACAATACGCTTAAACGTTTATTAGACTGAAAAAGCGAAATTAAAGCTATGGTGGTGGGATTGGAGACTAACATGTGAAGCGTGCAGTACACACAAGACATTCAAGACTGGTGCATTTATTCTTAAACCCATGACTAAACTAGCTCATTATCTATTCAAGTTTCCTGATCCGGCGTATGCTATGTCAATCCTTCGGCTTTGTTTGAACCTCTGGCCGACTAGAACTAGATTAGCAATATATTTTTTTATTTTTTTTTATTTACTTTTGCACAATCAAAATAAATGATTTTTACAAGGCTAACATCGTCCATAGAGATGACGTGCAGATTCTGGTTATCAAAATTCAAGTCTGCTATCAGGTAGACATCGGATGTCATGTTTGTGAAGAACTTCCATTGTTGGCCTCATAGCAAGAGGAGGCAATTAAGGCAAAGAGTTGGGCGATATTGAGCCAAGCCCGAGGGCGTTGATTTTAATAAACGCGGCTTCCATCAGTTTGGATGTAGCTAAAGCCCAGCGGGTTTATTCCCCTGAGATGAGACAGCACCACCAGGTGTCTTCTTCAATCAAACGAGAATCTACCCAACAGGGTGTCAGGAAGGCAGTACGTTCTTGGATTAAAGAGGGACATTTCAGGAGAAGATGGCAAACTGTCTCAATAGAATCTGGGGCTTTACGTAATCTGCAGATTTTTGTGACTGTTTGGTGTCTTATTCCCAAGATTTCTCTTGTGTGAAGCATGTTCAAGCAGGCTCTTAAAAACATGGGCCTTAGTTTCCTGTCCGGAAATTTTAAGCAATAGGCTAAAGGAGAGTTTAGCCTATTAAACGTAGGAGGAAGATGGTTCAACAACTTGCACGCCGAAGCTTGGTCGTTGGTATTTATCCAATCCTGATTTTTAAATTTTTTGCTAACTCTTTGGGGATTAGTGATAAGGTCCTCCGTTGTGCATGCTAGTTCATATAGTTTGTTTATTTGGAGTTCGGCCCAGTTCACGAGAGATTAGCAATATATAATAAGAAGAAATATAAAATAAGAACACAGCCATGGTCAGTACGTGTAGATTCTGTAAAATCTCAGAGCATCAAGAGTCCTTACATCATTTGAAAACAGAATGCTCCGCTCTAACAGAATCAAGAAACCTATTCTTCTTTAAGCATCTTAAGCACATTACTCAACTAAAAAAAAGAACACATGTCGGCTGGTGTATTCAATGCGACCAACATTTCGCTAAACATTTCAACAGTGCAATTTCTTCTGAGTTTGAATCTATTAACGGACCCCAAGCTCTTTTTGACCAATTCACCAGGTTCATGCCAAAACATAAAAGTGCTCTAGTTTATTGTTTCCCTACCTTTTCTGGGCTCTTGACAATGGCCCAACCATCTAGTTAAAAAATTGCTGTGTGTTAAAGGAAGTTTTACTGTGCTAAGTCTTTATTGCTGCTTCCAATGGCATTGTTGAATTTTGCATCTCTTATATATTTATAATTTCCATCACCAACCATGCCTTGTATAGAACTATTCCTATGTGAATTCTTGATCTTATTCATTTTTATCCAGTTTTATTAACTCTTGCTTTTAGATTATTGCACTTAAACATATTGAATTCTGTAAGTAGTGTATATTATTTTTGGGATAGTTCATAGATCTAACTTAATGAGAACATCGAACTTCTATCCCAGTTCTCTCGATTTTAAAGGACCTCACTCTTTTGCCTACACATATTTAATCGCACTGAATTGTCGAAATATAATGCAGTTATATATGCCGATCTAATTCTGTCTAGAGACCAAACTGTAAAAATCTGTTAAATTATTTTTTGTAACGCATGATCTATGACCTCTCCAAGGTTGGCGGGGTGGTAATTCCCCATTGAACCATGGCCCTTCCCCATTCCCATTTTCGCACCAGAGGGCTCTATGGGAATGGGGAAGGCGCTAAGTACGGTACAGTGTTTAACGGCGCCATAGCCTTTTACGGCGCTGTTAAACACTAAGCGCCAGGGTCCTAATGAGGCCCATAATCTTGTGATCAAACCGTGGCTATCACAACAAAAGATGTAGCTGCCGTATCACTACCATCCAGAGGTTTAACTCATAATCAATGTCAAAGCTACTGGAAATGTGATACCTTTGAATGGGTATCTAGTCAATTCATCTAAACCCAGTCCATCAAATGCTATACCATCGAATTATAAGCATCAAAAAGTATTTCCATCTAAATGCCTTTCCATTGACTATAATTCAATGGTGTAATCAAAACTGGTGTTAGGGTTAGGGGTGAGGGTTAGGGGTTAGGGTTGGGGCTAGGGTTAGATTAAGGGTTACAATAGGGTTAAATTTAGGGTTGGGGTTAGGGTTGGATTAAGGCTAACATTAGGGTTAGGGATAGGGTTGGCGTTGGGCTATGGTTAGGGTTAGGGTTAGGGTTGGAGCTAGGGTTAAATTAAGGGTTACATTAGGGTTAGGGTTGGAGCTAGGGTTAGATTAAGGGTTACATTATTGTTAGGGTTGGGGCTAGGGTTAGGGTTAGGGTTAGGGTTGGGGATAGGGTTAGATTAAGGGTTACATTAGGGTTAGGGTTGGGGCTAGGGTTAGATTAAGGCATTACGGTTAGGGTTGGGGGGTCGGCGTGGGAGTTAGGGGGTTGCGGGAGTAACCCCCCAATATACAAAAAAAACATTAAAACATTACAAGAAGCTGGCCAATGCCGACATTTCAGCACTGGACAGCTCCATGTGATGTTTTAACATTACAAAATAATGCATTGAAATGCTATCTTTTACATGTAAAAGTGCATTTCCATTGAAACTAGTACATTTATATTTTCGATGGACTGGTTTTGATGGAAAAGCACTTTTATATGTAATAGATAGCCTGTTGATGCATTGGTAAACGATGCTTTGGTTTTGATGGTGTGGCATTTCGATGCTACATTTTAAATGAAATTACTAGGAATCCTTTGAATGGGGTCGACTCACAAGATCTTTTCTAATTGTTCAAAATGTTACTGTACATTTACATAACATATGTAATAACAAAGTGAAAAAGTTGAAATGTCAACTAAAACAATGTTATGCTGATGAAAAAAAATTTTGACAGCCCAAGGAACATATTAGCATATTACAACCACTCGTTGACAAGAGAAGGCATTTGACACATAGGGAAAAGGCCTACTAAAATCAATTGGTACATGTTTAACACCAGAATAATGTAAGCAAACAAATAGTCAACAGCTGCTGGCCTCTAGGTCAATACATTGACATGTGAGGTTGTTTTAAATGTAAGTCTTGCAGGTTAAAGCAGAACGCTTGCAATTTGTATAATTCGAGATGTGTCAAAGTCGTGATAAGTGTAATCAGTGTTGAAATGAAATTCAGAAATGTATCCTCAAAAACAACAATGTATGTATGTATGTATGTATTTAGTTTTTATATAGCGCCGATAGCCCGCAGGCATCAGGGCGCTTGTACATAGAACACTGATACTGCGAGACCGAAGACAGACAACACGTATGGGATGGACAAACGGTACGGCTAGCTAATGAGCGGCGCGATCTCTAACTAAGGACCTGTGCACAATGGACATACAATTCCTGGGACTTGTTAGGGCCACATAGTTGGGTGAAATTGAACCCTGGCATTGTAAGTATGTTGAAGGTAGTGTGATGGGAGTAAAGGTACACTGGACCAAAAGCACAGCAATCAAGAGTGAGACAGCTTTGTCACTGCCAATGCACTTTTTGCACAATTCAAAACAGGATTGGTGTAAAGGGCAGGAACAGTTCAGTTATCAGGAGTGATTAACCTTTAAACATGCACAGAAGGATGAGGACAGTGTGACCATGGGAGGGGAGGGAGCAAGAGAGAAACAAAATAACCTTGTATATATATATCATCCAATAAACTTTGACGTCTTAAGAAAAGAGGGTGCAGATTAATGAGGAGTGGTTTTGTTGAAATGAAGTAGCGACATTCGAAGAAACTCAGGTATGCTAAATCAAGTAGATAGCAAAACAAGGACCTTATTAACTTTAATAGACTGAGAAGAGAGTGTGCATTTCAAATGCAAAAGCATAATAACTCTGATGTTGCCCTTCTCCAGAAAACCACATTTCCTGCAATGAGTGGAAGTCACTAGGCAGACTCTAGATGTTATCCCCCTGATTTGGAAAACACAATATTCATATCCAGGAAACTCATCAGTGCATCGCGGTACGCAGGAGTCTTGCTAGGTCTTGATAAAATCTGGGGCTATGCTAATGTCGCGTCAGGACTCGGGCTAGCTAGCCTTTTGGTTGTATCCCATGAGCTTCTATCCAGGGCTACAGCTGAAAGACCTGGGGTTATAGCCCCTATTGCCCACTAGCGACGCCTCTGGCGGTATGCAGTGGTCTGAGAATTATGACACTCACATAATTTTGCAAACTAATCTTTCCATCTAAACGCCTTGACTATAATTCAATGATGTAATCGAAACTGGTGTTAGGGGTAGGGGTGAGGGTTAGGGGTTAGGGTTGGGGCTAGGGTTAGATTAAGGGTTACAATAGGGTTACATTTAGGGTTGGGGTTAGGGTTGCATTAAGGGTTACATTAGGGTTAGGGTTAGGGTTAGGTTTAGGGTTGGGGTTGGGGTTGGGCTATGGTTAGGGTTACGGTTAGGGTTGGGGCTAGGGTTAAATTAAGGGTTACATTAGGGTTAGGGTTGGAGCTAGGGTTAGATTAAGGGTTACATTAGTGTTAGGGTTGGGGCTTTAGATGCTTAAAAATGCAAACACATGGACGCGCACATCGTTGTGGCGTGTAATTCGGGAGGACATGTTTAGGATGGTATGCTGTACAATATCTGATGCATATGAAGGGTACATTCTCACAACTCCTGATGACGTTCATCAGCTGTCTATGATGTTGGTCTTAGCCCAATCCACATGGAATAACAGAGACTGCGAGAAGACATTCCCAGTATATGGAGCTGTGGGAAGAGATAAGGCTGGTGGATAGCCATTATGAGTCTTGCATATCGACGGTGTATCGTAGTTAGTTCTAGAGGTTTGATGATGCACATGGAATAGCACTAAGGGCTTCAAGTATACTTTCCCTATGCTTCTTTATGCTTTAGAACAACTGATGGCACAGCGTAGTCACACCAGCAGGTACGATGAAGTATTAAGAACTGCATTAGGACTGCAAGTACACTTTCCCTATATCTTTTTCCCATCCCCTGTTTTAAATTTTGATTCATTTTAGTATTTTATTGAATGCAATATTATGTCCATTGGCCCTGGTTAAGCTCCAGGAAACCGTCTGTCAGGGTAACAGATTGTGAAGTGTTTTAATGCTACCAGGGCTGAAGAAGGCTAAATAATGGTCTGAGGGCTGTGGGTTTACTCTCCCAAATCTTTGCTTTTAGCATTTTGAACTGTATTGCATTGTTTAAGAGCATGTTTGCAATTTGTATTTCTGTCTGTATGTCTGTCTGTAATTTCTATGTTTGTATGATGAACTTTGATGGCTTTTTTGTATTGCCGAATAAAATTGGTTTGGCGATATGAGTATTGCGGTATGTAGAATTTTCACATGAACACCATAGATCGATGGTATGTGAAAATATTCAATGAGGTGTTTGAACCATGCATAGTAGGGTACAGTATATATACTACTGGTAGAAAATGTTGACAAAGTTGGCAGGGGAATGACCAAGGAGGTGATCTGAACACATTGTATTTTGAACAGGAGGTTTTGATTTATTATTGTGCACCTGGGGATGACCCTATTTGATCGAAACATGTACAAGTAGTGAAAGGTTAGTTACTGCAGGTCACCCTATAAGTGATGACCATCGAGGCAAAAATATGCATGAAACTATTTGAATGCACAATATCAAGTTCTGATAATAAACTAACAGGCCGATTCATGGAATAAATGTGCGCCGAAAATCCCGGCGCAGAGGGGCCAATACGTGCGCTGCGCCGAAAATCAGCGCAAAGCGCAGGGAAACCAGCGCACGTCGATTCATGGAAGTCCGTGCGCAAGAAAAGCAGAGGACGTGCGCCGAAAAAGCGCGCGGCGCAGGCCGGCGCACAGGTCAACCAACGTCGTGCGCCACGGCCACTGCGCCATCACTCCGAGCGCAGCGCACAGCTCTAAAGTAGGCGGAACACAGGGCGGGACACTCGGAATGGGGAATAAAATGGGGCACAACACTCGGAATGGGGAAGAATGTGGGCGGCACGGGGAAAGTTCAGGAGGCAAGTGCGCGGAACGCCCACACGCTCGCATACAACACGTATTCATGGAATAGAATAGGGCAAAAAAGCGCACGCTCAAAGCAGCGCACAGGCACAAACAGGCACAAACACGACCGCCACAAGAAAGCAGGCGGTAGCGTGTCTGCGCCTGCAAGAAATGTGCGCTAAAAGGCGCGCCAACAAATAGCACCTATATACAGACATAACCAATGTACAATACTGTTGCCCTCCTGGACAAATGACGTACAAAGGGGTACCCACAAACACAGACACGCGCAGAGAGAAAAAATAAACGTGTGCGTGCATACCGGGGTGCGCGATAAGTCCCACACGCGATATGGCAGGGAACGTGGAATCGAGGGGTGCGCGGGAAGTTGCACACGCGAAATGGCCGGGTACGTGGATTTCAGGGGCGCGCGGGAAGTCCCACACGCGATATGGCAGGGAACGTGGATTCGAGGGGCGCGCGGGAAGTTGCACACGCGAAATGGCCGGGTACGTGGATTTCAGGGGCGCGCGGGAAGTCCCACACGCGATATGGCAGGGAACGTGGAATCGAGGGGTGCGCGATAAGTCCCACACGCGATATGGCAGGGAACGTGGAATCGAGGGGTGCGCGGGAAGTTGCACACGCGAAATGGCCGGGTACGTGGATTTCAGGGGCGCGCGGGAAGTCCCACACGCGATATGGCAGGGAACGTGGAATCGAGGGGTGCGCGGGAAGTTGCACACGCGAAATGGCCGGGTACGTGGATTTCAGGGGCGCGCGGGAAGTCCCACACGCGATAAGGCCGGGTACGTGGATTTCAGGGGCGCGCGGGAAGTCCCACACGCGATATGGCAGGGAACGTGGAATCGAGGGGTGCGCGGGAAGTTGCACACGCGAAATGGCCGGGTACGTGGATTTCAGGGGCGCGCGGGAAGTCCCACACGCGATAAGGCCGGGTACGTGGATTTCAGGGGCGCGCGGGAAGTCCCACACGCGATATGGCAGGGAACGTGGAATCGAGGGGTGCGCGGGAAGTTGCACACGCGATATGGCAGGGAACGTGGAATCGAGGGGTGCGCGGGAAGTTGCACACGCGAAATGGCCGGGTACGTGGAATCGAGGGGTGCGCGGGAAGTCCCACACGCGATATGGCAGGGAACGTGGAATCGAGGGGTGCGCGGGAAGTTGCACACGCGAAATGGCCGGGTACGTGGATTTCAGGGGCGCGCGGGAAGTCCCACACGCGATATGGCAGGGAACGTGGAATCGAGGGGTGCGCGGGAAGTTGCACACGCGAAATGGCCGGGTACGTGGATTTCAGGGGCGCGCGGGAAGTCCCACACGCGATATGGCAGGGAACGTGGAATCGAGGGGTGCGCGGGAAGTTGCACACGCGAAATGGCAGGGAACGTGGAATCGAGGGGCGCGCGGGAAGTCCCACACGCGATATGGCAGGGAACGTGGAATCGAGGGGTGCGCGGGAAGTTGCACACGCGAAATGGCCGGGTACGTGGATTTCAGGGGCGCGCGGGAAGTCCCACACGCGATATGGCAGGGAACGTGGAATCGAGGGGTGCGCGGGAAGTTGCACACGCGAAATGGCCGGGTACGTGGATTTCAGGGGCGCGCGGGAAGTCCCACACGCGATATGGCAGGGAACGTGGAATCGAGGGGTGCGCGGGAAGTTGCACACGCGAAATGGCCGGGTACGTGGATTTCAGGGGCGCGCGGGAAGTCCCACACGCGATATGGCAGGGAACGTGGAATCGAGGGGTGCGCGGGAAGTTGCACACGCGAAATGGCAGGGAACGTGGAATCGAGGGGCGCGCGGGAAGTCCCACACGCGATATGGCAGGGAACGTGGAATCGAGGGGTGCGCGGGAAGTTGCACACGCGAAATGGCAGGGAACGTGGAATCGAGGGGTGCGCGGGAAGTTGCACACGCGAAATGGCCGGGTACGTGGATTTCAGGGGCGCGCGGGAAGTCCCACACGCGATATGGCAGGGAACGTGGAATCGAGGGGTGCGCGGGAAGTTGCACACGCGATATGGCAGGGAACGTGGATTCGAGGGGTGCGCGGGAAGTTGCACACGCGAAATGGCCGGGTACGTGGATTTCAGGGGCGCGCGGGAAGTTGCACACGCGATATGGCCGGGTACGTGGATTTCAGGGGCGCGCGGGAAGTCCCACACGCGATATGGCAGGGAACGTGGAATCGAGGGGTGCGCGGGAAGTTGCACACGCGATTTGGCTGTGTGCTCCCAGGCATTACCTGTACACCCTCCACGGCCCCTGCAGGCAGCACACACCACAGGGAACTACCCTGCACACCTGCTCATGTCTCCCACCACCCCCACCCCCAGCACTGTGGGCAACCTGCCAGCAGGCCCCCACCCATGGGCAACCCATGTCTCCCACCACCCCCACCCCCAGCACTGTGGGCAACCTGCCAGCAGGCCCCCACCCATGGGCAACCCATGTCTCCCACCACCCCCACCCCCAGCACAGTGGGCAACCTGCCAGCAGGCCCCCACCCATGGGCAACCCATGTCTCCCACCACCCCCACCCCCAGCACTGTGGCCAACCTGCCAGCAGGCCCCCACCCATGGGCAACCCATGTCTCCCACCACCCCCACCCCCAGCACAGTGGCCAACCTGCCAGCAGGCCCCCACCCATGGGCAACCCATGTCTCCCACCACCCCCACCCCCAGCACTGTGGGCAACCTGCCAGCAGGCCCCCACCCATGGGCAACCCATGTCTCCCACCACCCCCACCCCCAGCACTGTGGGCAACCTGCCAGCAGGCCCCCACCCATGGGCAACCCATGTCTCCCACCACCCCCACCCCCAGCACTGTGGGCAACCTGCCAGCAGGCCCCCACCCATGGGCAACCCATGTCTCCCACCACCCCCACCCCCAGCACTGTGGGCAACCTGCCAGCAGGCCCCCACCCATGGGCAACCCATGTCTCCCACCACCCCCACCCCCAGCACTGTGGGCAACCTGCCAGCAGGCCCCCACCCATGGGCAACCCATGTCTCCCACCACCCCCACCCCCAGCACTGTGGGCAACCTGCCAGCAGGACCCCACCCATGGGCAAGCCATGTCTCCCACCACCCCAACCCCCCATCCACCTGGGGCACCCTCCACCAGGCCCCCACCCATGTCCCCCTGGCCCCTGGTCCTGACGATACACAATAATGGCAGTAATGACCAGCATACCCAGCACAAACACCCAGGCAAGGATTGCATGCACCCACATAGTGAATGCAATCACATGACACAACCCCAAAGGCAACTAAGCAAAAGAACACATGTCCGCCACACACACATACACAATGGGTGCAAGTCAATGTCAAAACCCATATCATGGCATGTAAGAAATCAAAGAAAAAATGACACAAGTGTAAGATAAAATAAAAATGTATTAAAAAATAATAATAAAGTTAACTCTGACAACTATCTGGGAAAGCAAATAAAAGGTCCATGTCCGGGAACAAAAATGAGAAACCAAAAAACAAAGGATAGAAAAAAGAATCGATTTTGTCCAAAGTAAACACAAGTAGAATGAAATGAAACATAAACCATTACGTCATGGTGTGACCAATATGAAAGTAAAAATAAATTATCTCACAAAAAAAAATAACTATATTTACAGGATTGTTCAAGGGTCCATGAGCCCAACAGCACTAATTAAACCTAATACTAACTATCTAAAAAAATATGTACAAAGAAGTGGCCATTGTCCAAGCGGTCCAAAAAAAAATTTAAAATAAAGGAAACCTAGCACTAACTAACTAAAAAACTATATACAGAGGCAGCGGGCTAGTCCTGCGGCTCACTTGGTGATGTTGGCCAGGGCATCCTCGAACTCCATGTCTATGTCCTGGAGGCGGGACTCAGTCCTGGCCCCGAGGTCTCGCAGGGACAACCCCATGTGCTCTCCAAATTCCCTGCGAGCCTCCTCGAGGCACGCAGCCCACCTCAATGCCTGATGCATGGAGATCTCCGCCCTGGCCATGGCGAGCCGCTCCTCTTCCGCCCGCTGCCGCTCCGCATCTGTCCGCTGGCCAAACTCCTCCCACACGGAACACACCGCCATGCCAGGGTTGCCCTGCCCTCCGGCCGATGCCTGCCCCTCCGATCTTGATGGCCCTGAGCCATGATGCCTCCCACGTCGAGCCCGCTGCTGCCTGCGACGCCACTGCCTCTGCCAGCACGACGGCATCCAGGCTGATGGTAACCACCGACGCCGTCGTGCACGTGCCCTGCCCGATGATGCCGGCACATCTTCCATCTGCTGGGGTCCACTTGCTGTGTCGTCCACCCCTGCTGGACCTCCGACTCCCAACTGCGGCAGGGATGGGATCCCCACCGAGCTGGCTGCATTGGTTGGGGCAGGTCCACAGGGGGCCATGGTGGCATCTGGGCCGGAAGACGGCAAGGAGAACGACTGGTGGATAGCCTGCACAGAGGAGGAGAGGGCCGTCAGATTGGCCAACACATGCAGGAACCCCCCGAACATGGCCGATCCCAATTGGGCCACGTCGGCACGGTGCACTTCGTGATGACGTGCGTGCTCCTCCCGGGAAGCACGCACGGCATCACGAATCACAGCCGTGCGCATCGCGACCCCAATCAGGACCTGCTCCACGCGGCCAGGGGTTCCCACGGCCGCAGGTGGAGGGGAGTCAGTTGACATGGACATCCCCTCTACCTGCGGACGGGCCTGGGACGGGGCATCCCTGCTGGTGCATGGTGGTGCACTCACAGGGTCAGGGACAGCGACATGCACAGGCCCCTCCACGGTGACCTGTGCTGCCTCCTGCCCCTGGCCCTGGACTGCACCACTTGCACCAGCAGGGATGCTCCCACCAGGCCCCATGTGTGCACCAGTGTCGGCCTCCTCCTCCTCTGTGCAAACCACCAACCTGGATGGCTCCTCACCGTCTCCCGCCGTAGCAGGCCCCTGTGGGGGCTCACCCACCCCTTCCGCTGCAGCCGTGGGGGCATCCCCGCCGCCTTGCTCCACAGCGCCGTCTCCGCCCTCTTCTTCACTAGCCGCTGTGTAGAGGGAGACAAAGAACACAAGCATCAGGCTACTGTACAATGGTCCCCTAGACAGGAAGCAATAGCAGATGAGCACCCCTGTCAAAGTACACTTCCATCATGTCCCTCCACAACACATGGGTCAGTGCAGGCGAAACACACACAGTAACAGGCATGGTGCATGCCATGCACATTTCCATGCATGTCCAAATGACTATTGAAACATTCAATGAAATGTAACTCACATGCATCATGGCTCATGCATATCACATGCACACACTACACCTCAGTCACATCCATCTGGCCACAATCACACCAAACACAGGCAAAACAAGGGTAAGGTGGGTGCGTCACTGAATCTGTGCATTGTCACACACATGAGTCATGCATCCATGGCATGCACAAGTCACAGACATGCAGGTCAGGCACACAGACATGGCTACCATATATGTACCTGGCATCAGCACCCATCCTCACCCCCATCCATGTCCAGGTACAGAGACTGCCATGCTCTCATGTCCCAAATCTGCATAGTGCTCCCCATGCCGCATTTCTACACATGCAACAACCATGTGGGTCACACATCACTGGTCGCACAGGCAGTACCATGATGTCCCAGCACACATACATGCATATATGGCACATGGCACACATACAGGCAAGTATCATAGAACCAGCTCACCGCAACATGCCCTGTCTCACACAGTGATGCTTGGACACTTACCGCTCAACTCCAGACGGGTCTCCCTCTCAAGGATCTGGGCGTGGAGCGCTGGGCGTACGCGTTCCAGGACCCTCTTCTGGATGGTACTCATGTGGCCCCGGCCCCCCTCCACGAGGCGCCGGGCCTTCACAAGGGTCCTGGACCTCAAGTCCTCCCAGCGCTTCTTGATCTTCAAGACGTTGCGGGTTGCCACCCCCTCCGCGTTGATGGCAACCACACAGTCGGCCCAGATCCTCTCCCGTCCTTCCTTGCTGGCGCGGGACGATCCAAAGAGGGCATCATACTGCCCCAGGACATGCTCCACCAGGACACCAACTTCGGTGGCAGTGAAGCTGGTGCCCCTCTGCCCCTCTGGCCTGGGGTTGCCACTGGTGCCAGATGTAGAAGTGCCCGACATGGCAACCCCAGAGGCAGGTGTGGGTGGGCAACTGGGTCCTGGGGCTGGGCTGTGGAGCGATGTAATCCCAGTTGGGAGTCTTCAGTTCCAGCAGGGGTGGACACAGCAACTGGACCCCTGCAGATGGCTGATGTGCAGGCACCAAATGGCAGGGCACGGTGGCAGCAGGCAGGCAGGCAGGCAGGCAGCAGCAGATAGCACGTGGGAGGCTGCTCAGGGCACTTGGGGGGCAGTAACTCGGCCTTCGGGGCAGGAGCGTGGTGTTCCGTGTGTTTTCGGGTGGCCAGCTTGATACGGAGTGATTTGGCACGTGAAATTCCTGCACGTCAGCGTGAAATCCGAGGAAAGGCCCTTAGCGCGTAAGTGCGTCAGCACGCATACGCGATTCTATTGGACCAGAGTCCCTCATCGCGTGAGCGCGTCTGACGTGATCCGCACGGGCGTTCCCCACTCAGCACGTGAAGACGGAGCACACGTGGAAATCCTGCACGTCTGAGTGTAATCGCGTGTAATTGGCCAAAAGTGCGCGTACACGCCATTGGCCTATGTACGTGTATTTCATCGCGTGTAATTGGCCAAAAGTGCGCGTACACGCCATTGGCCTATGTACGTGTATTTCATCGCGTGTAATTGGCCAAAAGTGCGCGTACACGCCATTGGCCTATGTACGTGTATTTCAGGGCCGCGCGGCCCCTTACACAGGCAAGTACGTCAGCGCACCTGTATGCCTGCAGCGTGGGAATATATACACGCGAATGGAGTGGGAACTCGATTCCAGGGGTGCGAGGCTCACACGCTGCCTACTACACGCGCAAGGCATTAATTTGCGCACTTTTCAATAAACAAGCCAGATGCCAGGATGAACATACCGTTCCTAGCAGCAGTGGCAGTGGGCTACCAAAGGAGGATGAGGAGGAGAGTCAGGGCCAGAATATTCACACCCAGAACCAGCCTATTCGGGATGCCTGATGACCAGGTGTATGGGAGGTACAGGTTTCCAGCACACATCATACTGGACCTGGTCAGTGAGTGGGAGGATGACCTCACATCACCCACCCTGTGCTCCCAAGCACTCAGCCCCCTGCAGAAGGTCCTGAATGTACTGCACTTCTTGGCCACTGGATCCTTTCAGCGGACAAGTGCCATAGTGGGTGGTGTGTCACAGGCCACGCAGTCACGCTGCCTACACCAGGTCTTGAACATCATCACTGCACGGCCCTCAGTCCGCAGGCACATATATCTCCCCAGGACTCATGCAGAAAGGCGGACGTGCACCCAGGAATTCTATGGTGTGGCTCAAATCCCCAAAGTGCTTGGTGCTATTGACTGCACACATGTGGCTCTACGTCCTCCCAGGGCAACAGAGCACATCTATAGAAACCGCAAGCACTGGCATTCCATCAACGTCCAAGTTGTATGCAATGGCAAGGGAATCATCACATCAGTATATGCCAACTATCCAGGGTCCACCCACGACAGCTTCATCTACAGAATGTCTACCCTATGCCGGGACCTAGAGGCTGGCCAGCATGGAGATACATGGCTGCTTGGTGAGCATGAATGCCACTCCACATGCATGCATGTCAGATACTGGGTCATGACACAACACCACTAATGATACCCATCACCACCTCCGCAGGGGACAGTGCCTACCCTATCAGCCCCCACATGATGACCCCAATCCGGAACCCCACCACGCCACCCCAGGTAAGGTACAACACAGCCCACATTGCTACACGGGGCATAGTGGAGCGCACATTCGGAGTGCTGAAGTCACGCTTTCGCTCCCTTGACCGTTCTGGCGGGCAGCTGTTATATGCTCCCCGAATAGTGTGCAGGATCATAGTGGCAGCATGTGTCCTGCACAACGTTGCAACACGCCGGGGCCTGCCCGTGGACATGGTGGTGCCCCCACATCCACAACCACATGCACGCCCGCTGCGCATGGGAGGGGAAAGGGCACGGGGGGAGGCAGCCCGTACGCAACTGGTGGCCAACTTCTTCACCTAGGAATCACAGTGCTGGCTAGTGCACACTGCTCTGGCACATGCCATCTGACAATCAATGATGACTCTACCTGACAATGTCTGCAAATTACTTGACAATGAACTGTCAGATACACATCAGCCTGAGATTGTTAACATGGAAGTGTCAATATGTGTGCACCCCTAGCTACACATACACCAGCTATGCATCACAATGCAAAGACACAACTCCATCAATCTAAAATGCATTGCCACAGGCGATTCACTACATGACAACATTGCCATGTCACCCACTCCCTTCACAGTCCCGCCACTGAGGACACCATGTCATGGTATGTGACAGCAAACAAACTGGCCATCACAACATGACACCAGTGTCACAAATAGCAGTGCCCAAAATGGAACATAGCCGCACTTGAGCAGCTAACCGCCCTGGGCCCACTACTACACACCTGTGTAAGAGTAATTTCTATCAAATTACACACCAACCCACCCTGAAGCCCACCCAAACAAGACACATTGCTTGTAATCAATGGTAGTCTCATTACCTGAATCTGCTGGTATGTCCTCACCGTCCAGGTGTACAGTGATGGCGCCATGCAAAAGTGTCAGTGCACATCTACCGACATGTAGTGTGACTCCAGAGAGTATGCCCTTGTGAAGATCTGTGTGAAATACCTGCAAAACATGAGCAACATATGTAAGTAGAGGCACATATCATACCATCATGCATAGTTAGGTGCAACAACAATGAACACTATGAATGTCTACACAGTATTGACTATGGACTGGCCAACAGCTCATGGGAGTCCAATGTCACCGTGTAATTTGCTGTCACTTGGGCACACCCTTTGCAAGCCCATGGAAAGGGAAGCAGGAGGGGTGTGGATGTCTGCTACCCAAGCATCGAAACCAAACTCAGGACAAGCCTGCATGTGCCCAGCCACAATACAGTGTATGCCCAGGTACCCACACAAGGCAACACTCTTGCAAAATAAAAATGAAAAAGAGAAAAAATGGCCATGAAAGGGCCGGCGGGGGGGGGGGGGCCACCTATGAGGTCCGAGGACAGGATGCACGCCACAATCCACCTGTGTGGATCATGGGAAAGGAAAACACCCCATAGGCTCGTGGCCCACACGGCTACTCTGTTGTGGGAGATGAGTCGCTATGGCTCTGCCCAGACCCTGCAGCTGACTCTGGAGGTGGGGGAGCTGCCTCAGATGATGGTGTGACAATGGGAGGCAGCCCACGCAAAGCACGAGTTTGCTCCTCCATGGCTGCAAGCAGGCGGGTCTGGTAGTTCTGGTTCTGGGTTATAATCATGCGGAGGTCCCCATGCAGTAACTCCCGGGATGACCTGACCTCCGCACGAGTTGCCTGCATCTCGGCCGAGAGCGTCCGTGTCAGACGCTCCAGCTGCTCCTCTGTCCTTCTATGGGATGAAGCCTCAAGCTCTAACAGGGTCGACCTGAGGTGACGGAGTTCTTCCCTCAGGGCTTCCCTGTGGCGCTGGGACTCCATGGAAAGTGATTCCCCCAGAGTCGCCAGTGCCGCCCGCCTGTCCATGTTGGACGCCAACATATCCTCCCTGTGTGCCTGGCAGATGGACTCTGTAGCCTGCTCCAGTCGCTCCATCAGCCTTTCTGGGGGGACAATGGAAGTGGCCACCCTATCCATGGCCTGTGCAATCATCTCGGATGATGCTGCCTGTTGGGTGGCCATACCGTAGATGGATTGCTCCCATACGGTATTGCCAGGTGGCATACGGCCACCACGTTGACGGGCACCACACCTGCCTGGGGCAAGGCGGACTGCGCCTTGCTGTGCCGGCAAGGCCTCAGGCTGCAGGACTGCATTCCCTCTCTGATCTGCAGCCCCAGGAACAGGATCAGAGATTGGGTGGTGTGGCCCTGCATCCGTAACCACCGGAGGCTGATCTGCCGACACTGACATCCCCATTGAGGCCAATGGCCTGGCTGCAGGTGGGTCGGACAGAGGAGATTCTCTCCCAAGAACACTCACCTGCGACTGCACATAGGTGTCATCCTCCGAGTCTACACCTGAATACTGCTCGGGGGAGGAACCCCCAGAGACACCCCTCGACAGCACGGCCTGCAGCACTTGTGGGTTTTCACCCACAAACACACCACGTCCCTCACTTGTGGTAGGTCGGCCCGGGTTGCCCTCCTGGGACGGCTCCACCACCACATCCCCAGCATCAACAAGTGCTTCGTCCCCTGCAAAGACATGAAAGAGAAAAATGGAAACAGGCATTAGCACCATGGCATGCAACAAGGGCTGATGAACAACATAGGCAGTAGTCCTACGACACATGTCCTACATGACTGGGAGTCCTCCTATGCATTCACCATCACTGGGTCTGTAGGGGAGGCTCAGGGCATACTATGTACTGATTGGACAGCAACGCCTGCTCACCTTGATGCCTAGCACTGCCATCACACATTGGGCGGTGATTGCCATGTCAAAGGCACATGCCATCACACACATGGCATGTGACATAGCCACCAAGTGAGGAGGGAGAGGAGGGCTACTTTTTTGGATTTCAACCACTCTGGTCCTGACATTGCATCGTCACATCAATTAGTATACATGTTGTACATGGATCTGCTAGTCCAAATTGGCAACGATGCACAGTGCCTTGTCTAGATCAACATAATGCAGTAAACATTGTGATTCCACCTCCCCAACACCTGTAACGGAATAATTTTGCATTCGTGAAGCACCGGTCAAGTAATGTTTGTAGGTGCAGCGGAGCACTGAGGGGTGGTGGGGCAGAAGGGGATGCCAGTCAACAATACTACTGGTGCTGGTGTCATTCATGTCACGCAAGTGCAGGGGTGGGTGGCACAATGAAGTGCAAGGGGGAGTGGCGGCTGGAAGTGCTGTACAAGGTAAGTAGGACTTGACGTCAAGGGCAGATGGTGTTAGGCGCAGACAAGTGCTGGGGGGGTGGCCTATAGGGGTACAGAGACAATCATGCTGTGCTGTGGGCTCGGAGGGGACAGGGGAGGTACACACTGCCTCTGGCTCGGCAAGGTCCTTTCAGATTTCTATGTGTCCTGCAGAGTTGTCACATGCCGCAGATATGTGCCCTTGGATTGGGGATCTCATCTTGGTGAGAAGGGTGAGGCGCTATTGCCTTTGGAGCATGTGGCAGGCCAGTTTGCCAGAGGATGGCCATGATGCAGGACATTCCCTCTCTGCCACCCGGCACCTGTGGTTTGGGTTCCCAAGATCCGAGTCATGCCAGGACTCTGCATTGGCATGGGGCTTCAGACAGGTGGTCATGACCGTGGATAAGACATCCAGTGTACCTGACATGGAGTGGAGCATGGAGTGGGCCCTGTCAGGATGGGAGTGAGCCTAAGGGGGAGCTGGATGGGGGGGACATTTTGGCAGCATGAGCCTCGACTGACACACACTTCATGGGTCGGAATACAAAGAAGGTGTGTGACAGTGGTGAGGGTGGCTTTGCCTGTGGGGTGTTGAGGGTGAGCTGGGAGGAGAGGAGAATGTGATCACTCCAGGAGAGAGGAGTGCAGAGATGGACGGAGAGGGGAAAGTCAGATGAGATCAGAGCATCAAGAGTGTGCCCTGCAGAATGAGTAGGGACAGACGGGAGTCTAGAGGGTGAGAGGGAGTTGCTGAGGTCACAGAAAGGTCACGTGGGGGCGTCAACAGGCATGCAGGTGGATGCGTACCGCACCAAGGATGAGGAATTCTGTGTCTGGGGACATGAGTGAGGAGGAGAGGTGAGGACACTCAGAAAGGAAGTAGTACATTTGACCAGTTTTCCCAGACACAGTACGCACTGTTTGGAATGTCAAGGTGTGGTGGACAGTAACCTCACACAAGCCATTCCAGAGTGGAGTAGGTCTAAGTAGGTGTGACAGTGGCAGGAATACCCTCAGGGAAGCCAAGGGCACACACCCCCTGCACAGTGGTGGCGGGCCAAGGAGAGGGTCAAGGATGCAGACAGAGCTGGCCGTCTGACATGTTTCCATGAGACCAAGGATGTCAAGGTGCATAACCTCATGTAAGTGACAGTTATCGGAGGAATGCCTGATGCAGCCGCAGTGAAAGGAGTGTAATTGTGGAGGAGGTTGACAGCCTTGTAGGACTTACGGGGAGTGCTAGAGATCAGAGGTGCCGCATGTGTAGGAGTTGGAGTGGGAGGCGGAGAAGGTTCATGGGAGGGTGCAGGGAGGCAGTGCAGGATTGATGAGGAGAGAGGAGGGGGGACAGCAGGAGAGGTAAGGAAGTTGATGAGATGTGGGTAGCATTTCTCAAGGAGATTGAGGTTGGCCTAAGGGCCTTGGACTGAGACGCTCCCATTACCATGCACATCATTAGTGGTATCTGAGGATTGGAAGGAGGCCAGGAGTACACCCCAACGGGTCCCACCTATGATGGTGGAAGAGGAGCAAGGAGAGAGGACAGGGACCATGTGAAGGGTCTATGGGACAGGCAAAGGCATGTATGAGCAGATGTCAGTGAGAGTTAGCTTAGAGTAGGCTCAGATGCACTGGTCAGCAATAGGGTGGGTCGCATTGGAGGGCAGGCTGCCCTCATTTGACTTTTGGCAAGCAGGTGTCGTGCGTAGGGCACGATGGTCTGAACTGTAGAAGTCATGGAAGATAGACCATGAAGAGCAGCATGGAGTGTGAGGGAATGGGGCTCGAAACCAGACGGTACCAAAGGACCCAGGAAGGAGGTGGATCTCAAGGCTACATCCACATTATGACTGCATGTTGGTAGGCATTTATATACAGAGGACGCATTAGCATGTGGTATCATTGCATGTCAGGCATGTGAAGATGATACTTGAATGGCTGGGGGAAAGGAGAGGAATGGTATGTAAGACATCAGATGAATAGACAGGGGAGTATGAGCAACAATGTAGTGACAAAATTACTAATCAAGGGCAACTTCCATGGTGTTGGCCCATATGTGCACTGTTGCCAGTAGGGATAGTGCTGTGGCCAGATGGTGTTGCACTGAACATACTGGATGAGGCACATGGGTGCCACTATCAACTCTGCCACACACCCCCTTGACAGGCACCCAACATGAATGCTTCACACACACAACATGCACAGGGATGATACACACATGCATGTGCACTCACCGGATGATGCCTCGTAATCAGGGAGGTCTCCCACACCTTGGAGTTGTCCCTCGGTGACGTAGGATCCAGCTACAGACTCGTGTGGTGTGAGTTCTATATCCTGTGCTGGGGACCCACCTCCAGTCACCAAGGTTGCGGCATGACTTGAGGCCAGCTTATCCTTTGCCCTGCGCTTAAGGTCATTCCAGCGCTTCTGGCAATCACTAGCTGTGCGCCTCACTACTCCAAGGGCACTTATTCTGTCAGCAATGGTCTGCCAGTGTGCCTGGCGTCTGGCATGTGTGGTCTTGGACCCTGCAACGATGACCATTTCCCTATCATGATCTGACACATACTGAACAAGTGCATTAAGTTCGGCGTCTGTGAAGCTTGGCTTCCTTGATGGGCCGGACTGTGCAGCCGTGTCTGGGGCATCAGCCTGTGCCGGACGTGCACTCTTCCTCTTGCGCTTGGAAGGGGGTGGGGATCCAGAGTGTCCTACGCCGCTGTGGACACTAGGGGCAGGAGCCGTGGTGGACTCTGTACTGGGTGTGTGTGATTGCCCACTCAGCATGGGAGTAGGTGCAGGCATTGGGGGTAGTGGGATGGGGTCAGGCCTGATCTGAGGTGCATGAACTAGGACCGACACAGTCTTGGCAGGGTGTATGAGAGGTGGGGTGGATTGAGCCACACCCTGGCTACGGGGGCCAGCAGATGACCTATCTGGCATAGATGCGCGTGCCCTGATGACACCAATGTGCACCGGTGCACGTACAGTGGACCTGCTGACCTGGATGTCAGCGATGGAATCACCCTCGGACAGGTCTGGTGCCACAATGGCCTGGTCCGACATGGGCTGATCAGGGTTGGTATCAGCCACATGACTCTCAACGGGGGGGGGGGGGGGGGGCATGGGTGTCCCTGACTGTTCCTCCAGACTGGGGGGAACAGGGGCGCCCTGCAAGTCACAACCACGTCCCCTGTTGGATCCTCCACGGCCACCACGTGTGGCTCGGCCACCTTTGCCACCCTTACGGCTTGCACGCCTCCCAACCATGGCACTGATGGTATTGTGCGTATGGGAGTGGGTGTGCACAATTGTCCTGGGCAATTGGGTGTCAAAGGGGTTGGGTACCAGATGGTATTCGTACCCTAGTGCAGTGGCAAGGCTATATGACACCCCTGGGGAAAGATGACGGGTCACGCAACGCACAGGCACCCCAGAAAAGTAAAGGAAAGTGCACAATACCCCTCCTAGACCACGTGTGCTGATGGAAAACCCTGCACTACGCTGTGGCATCCAGTAACACAATGAACGTATGCGTGTCACACGCGGCCTAGATTGACCTCTGAAGGGGTAGGCTACACACGGGGCAAGCACAGATGTTAGATACGTGCGTGACTCACCGTCTGCCAGGTAAAAGAGCGTGAAAAAATAGCACTTTTGGTTGGCAACACCCCCGCCAAAAGAAGAGGTGTACGCTGTCTGAGGAGACAGGTCAACTGTAGAAGGGGACACTGTTTGAGGGAACAGGCCCAGGAAAACCAGTACAAGAGGAAAAAGAGAAAAGAGCTGTCAGAGGTAACAGGGAGTACGAACTGGAAACGCCGTGAAGTAAATCGCGTGTGAAACGACAAGAAGTACCGAATTCACCCACTCGCTCTCCACGAAAAGCACGTACAAGGAAATGGTGTTCAACACTACCTTTTATACAGGCCCACACGTACATCGTCACTTACGGCGTGTACGTGCTTGGCCCATTTTCACCAATCACACGCTTTGGCACTCCTGCGTGTAGGTATCTTTTCACCAATCACACGCTTTGTCACTCCTGCATGTGGATCCTTTTTCACCAATCACGCGCTTCGACACTCCAGCGTGTAGCTCACTTTTCACCAATCACACGCTTTGTCAATCCTGCATGTGGATCCTTTTTCACCAATCACGCGCTTCGACACTCCTGCGTGTCCCTCACTTTTCACCAATCACACGCTTTGACACTGCACGTGCAGGTAACTATTGACGCACATATGCTGGTGACGGGTTTTCGCGCGATGAGTGGGGGGTTTTCAGGTGCACATTCACTCCCTATCAGGCTGTCCACGCGTTCTAACACGAAAGACCACGCTCCTGGCCAGGAGGC
Organism: Ambystoma mexicanum; assembly: GCF_040938575.1. Classification (NCBI taxonomy): domain Eukaryota; kingdom Metazoa; phylum Chordata; class Amphibia; order Caudata; family Ambystomatidae; genus Ambystoma; species Ambystoma mexicanum. The sequence goes on along the minus strand of NC_090936.1, from coordinate 218,448,298 downwards.
CAAATTTAAGTCCCCAAGAACCCTGAGCACGCTCCCACCTGCCATCGGCTGCTGCCTGACTGCCTGCTGGCCACGTGCCCCACAGTGCTGGTGGGTGGGGGTGGAGGGTGCCCCTGGTGGATGGGGGTTGGGGGTGGTGGGAGACATGGATGGGGGCCTGATGGCAGGTGCCCCTGCACTGCTGGGGGGTGGGGGTGGTGGGAGACATGGGTGGGGGCCTGGTGGAGGGTGCCCCTGGTGGATGGGGGTGCAGGGGGACATGATCGGGTGTGCAGGGTAGTCCACTGTTTTGTGGGCTGCCTGCAGGGGCCGGGGAGGGTGTACAGGGTACACCTGTGGGGGCCCACCCAGCCTATTCGCATGTGATGATTCCCACGCACCCCTGTGATACACGTACCCTGGCCAATCGCGTGTTGAACTTCCCGCTACCCCTGTAATACACGCTCCCTGCCTGTTCGCGTGTGATGATTCCCGCGGACCCCTGTGATGTACGTTCCCTGGCCTATCGCGTGTTCTACTTCACGCGTCCCCCTGTAATACACGTTCCCTGGCCCATCGCGTGTTGAACTTCCCGCTACCCCTGTAATACACGCACCCTGGCTGTTCGCGTGTGATGATTCCCGCGTACCCCTGTGATGCACGTTCCCTGGCCTATCGCGTGTTCTACTTCACGCGTCCCCCTGTAATACACGTTCCCTGGCCCATCGCGTGTTGAACTTCCCGCTACCCCTGTAATACACGCACCCTGCCTGTTCGCGTGTGATGATTCCCGCGTACCCCTGTGATTCACGTTCCCTGCCTAGTCGCGTGTAGTACTTCCCGCGTACTCCTGATTTGGAGATTGCCCGCTTTGCTTTCCTTGTTTGCCTGCCCTGTGAAGTGGTCCGGGGTTAGCGCAGCCCTTAGCGATGATTTAGCGCTTTTGATGGCTTTTCCGTGCGCGAGGGCGTTCTTGGGGGCGTTACTGGCGCTGCTGCAGGCTCGCTGCGATTCTCTGCGCCACGGCTGTTTTGGGAGCTTGAAATCCATGAATACGCTGTGCGCGGAAATCTGTTTTAGCGCACGTGCCTGGCGCAGACTATCGCAGGCGCACGCTGTGCGCCAGCCGCGTGCGCTACTTGTGCGCTGGATTCTATGAATTAGCCTGTCAGTTTGTAAGAGACAGTACAGTGGTCCTCCTTTGTATGTTATGAAATGTCTCCTCTACCGAAAGGTCGCATTCATTGTGGATATTGTTGCCGCATGTTTTGACTGATTCATGATCAAGAGTTGGACAGATGAGACTGTGCATTTGCAAGAATAATATTGAGTGCAATTGATAATTTCAAATGCAATAATGTACACCTGTTACTTGTTGCGTCAGTATCCTGATCTGCAGCTTCGACTCTCAAGTGACGCAATGCACGTTCAGAGCATATAGGTGCCCTGTCTGACAGCAAAACCACCTGCACCTCTGTCACAAAACCATGATAATTATGATAAACGACCTACCTGGTGGTAGGTTAATCTGTGTTTTGGTATGGTAAGTAGTAGTTCTTATAATTATTAAAGCCACATCCGATTTGTAGCATACCAGTGTCATCCATGTCAGCTCAGGAGGGCTATTGGAGGCAATGTGGATGTCATGCACATGTATTTCTGTGTTCCAGTGAATGAGACAAAAGGCAGTATGCATGCCTCTGTTGACTCTCTGTTATGGAATTGCCTATTTAAAGCAAGGTTCTCAGGACCTCTGCAGCTGGGAGATCACAGGCCTGCAAGAAGGAGATACCCTTCTTCCCAAAGGCCTGTCTCACACTATGAGGCTTCTTACCAGAGAGACTTTGGAGCTGCAGACTGGGCAAAGGGGCGGAATTAGGACAGTGATAGCAGAAGTCGGTTTGAGGAAGGATTCCTCCATCGATAATTTTCAGTGGATTTTCTCACCTTTCTGTCCCAGCCACTTCCTGCAAAAACAAGGCTCTCTATGGGTATGGCATCAGGAAGCAAAGCTCACTTTTTTTCAAAGATGGGGATTGGACCCCCTTAAAGCAGGCTTCCTTTCCTCCAGTCCCCTGCTGTCCTTTACCCATAAAAGGAGTGTTTTTCCTCCTTTGATTCATTTTGGGTCTTCAATAAATTCAATAAAATATGAAATACAAAAAAAATGATCATTTGTAATCTGTTGAGAAAGCAGTCCTTTCCAGAGCTGAATACTCTGTTCCCATCCATTCCCAGGGAACATTGGGGTTGACTTCTGCTGAGTGGGAACAAAGGCCTTTAACTCTACTATCAAACCAATCTAGACTGGGAGAGCAGAGACTGAAAAAGTCTCTTCTTGTCCTAAAGCCGCTGTTGTGGGACTGTCAACATCCAGAGGGATATAGAAGCAAGGTATCCTGTTGTTCATCTCTCAAACTAACTTGAACTGCATTTGAACTGCGTTTGCTGCTTTTGAACATCCAGGACCCACGGAGCTGCCTCTGGCAATCACCTTCAAACTTTGAACTACTGTTACTGCATTATCGAACTGACTCGACGCTTCATCGCTCCCCGAGAGCCCTGTCACCTGTTAGAACCGAGCACAAGTGCACCATGCAGAACCACTGCATCAAACTACCATGTATTCACATTGCAGCTCAACTCAAACCACTGGATCATCACATCTCTCATTGACCCAAACCAGCAGTACTCATTGTTTCTAACCACGCTCGATCATCAAATCACTTCTGGTAATCCATTGACCTGCATCGCTTGAAGCCACCTTAAATGTGCACAGATCACTGCTTAAACTAACTCAATGGGCTCCCTGCCTGGAATCAATGCGACTCACCATACTTGCATCTATTTATTTATTTTTATTTATTTGGATTTATATGGCCCAATAGCAGCCCCGGGGCATCGAGGCGCTGGTCCAGAGAAAAAAGTTTGTGTTACATTGTTGAGCTATTGGTTACATGCCGGCGTAGCAGTAACAATATTTTCAGTAATTACAAGAGTTATGCAGGTATTTACAGTAATTACAGGAGTTATTCAGGAAACATTACGGGGAAGATGGATGTTAGGAGAATATTGAGATAGCAGGTTCAGGTGAAGAGCAGGCTCTTAATTGCTTTGCGGAATGCTATGTGTGATTTTATCCCTCTGAGGTGTGGTGGTAGCGCATCCAGTTCAACCCACATCTTGAAGTAATGGTCAACGCTATCGAACTGCTTAAGCACTTGATTCGGGTATTATAGTCAGGTACTATAAGGAGACCCTCTCTCCTTGGCGCACTTTTGGGACCACAGAGACTGTTTAAGTCCCTTTTGCAAACTTTTCCTGAAGCACGATATCCTTTCAAGTGACGCTGTTGCATGTCTTGCCTCTTTCCTCCCGGACAAAGTATCCAGAGTGCCCTTGAATTCCTGTTCGGAATGTTCTGTCTTCTTTTACATGGGTGGGCTTTCACAGTGTTTTTAACAGTTAGTTGTATAATGTATATTTTCATAGAACCTTCATTACACCTTATTGTATTTTGGAACTTGTGTACTAGTGCGGTTTGGGTGGCTACTCTCTCACATAAACACCTCTTCTGAGAGCATGGCCTTCTCTCGTCCCACTTTACCACTTAGCTGTGCCGGTTTCACCTTCATGATTATGGTCACTCTTGGTTTGTAGAAGTGTGTGGGCTGAGTAGGCGGTTTAGCCACTACTAATCCTTGTACTCCTGCAGGGCAGAAGTCTGTTCGCCACATTATGATATGATATGATATGATATGATAAGGCATTTGTAACGCGCCTATACACAAGTGTTTCAAGGCGCGACGAGGCAGGGAGGGGGGAACAAGGGGAAGACAGACAACGATCCTACTAGGCCAAGTGTCATTCAGATCGCGCAAGTGCAGGGGTAGGGGGAAGGGAAAAAGTGCATGGGGAAGGGGGAGGGGGGAAGTGCAGTACAAGTAAGTAGAATAAGATAAATAAATAGGGCCAGCTGGTGGCAAGTGCAAGGTAAGTGCAGACACGTGCTGGGAAGGGGGGGCTGTAGGGATACAGAGACAGTCCCGCAGTGCAGGGGTTGCCAGGGAGGCAGTGCAAGTGGTGAGTGGCTGGGCCCGGGACCGAGGTCGGTGAGAGTGGCCCAGTTGCAGATTCAGTGCAGTTTCAGTGAAGAATTTAGCAGGGGAGAGGGAGAGAACAAGCAGAAGCAAAGAGGAAGGTTTTGAGGTGCTTCCGGAACCGGGGATGGTTCTCCTCAAGTTTCAGGGAGGCAGGAAGGCTGTTCCAGAGGGAGGCCCCTGCCGCGGAGAGAGATCTACCCCCAGCTCGTTGCTTCAAGAAGCGGCTGACCCTGAGGGAGTTGGTGACGGATGAGCGAAGGCCTCGGGAAGGAAGATATTTAGGAAGAGAGAGTTGAAGGTATTTAGGCCCCAGGCCCCAGAAGGCCTTGAGGACAATGCAGAGGGTTTTGAACTTTATCCTCGCAGCCACTGGGAGCCAGTGTAGAGATTTCAGTCCTGGAAAGATACGGTCCCTGGGCTTGAGGCCAAGGACAAGTCTCGCAGTTCTGTTCTGGATGAGTTGCAGAGGGCGGAGAGTGGAGGCAGGCAGATTAAGATAGAGGCTGTTACAGTAGTCCAGCTTCGAGAGAACCAGGGCTTGGGAGACAGTGAGCTTCTGGGGAAGGAGAGGAAGGGAAGAATACCTCTGAGGAGGTGCAGCTGGTAGTGTGATTTCTTAGAGACGTCGGATATATGAGGAGAGAAGGAGAGTGTGGAGTCGAAGATGACCCTGAGGTTTTTTGCCTTGCAGGTAGGAGCAGGAGGAGGGCCAAGAGAGGCCGGCCAGAGAGCTGCAGGAAAGGAGGGAGTCGGTGTGCCGATGAGTAGAATCTCAGTCTTACTGGCATTGAGGCAGAGGTCATTGGCGGCACACCATTCCTGGATAGCAGACAGACAGTCAGAGATGAGGGAAGGAGAGGAGGAGGCCGAGGGTAGCCTGAAAATGAGCTGGGTATCGTCCGCATAGCACTGAAAGTTGGGGCAGAGAGCGGCGATGCGGTGGGCAAGGAGTACCAGATACTGGTTGAACAGCCAGGGGGAGAGGTTAGATCCCTGGGGGACACCACAGGTAGAGAAAAAGATGTCAGAGAGGAAAGACCCCAGTTGGACCTGGGAGGGTCGATTGGAAAGGAAAGAGGTCAGCCACGCCAGAGCCTGACCAGTGATACCCAGGTTATCACGGAGACGGTTGAGCAGGATGGCATGGTTGACAGTGTCAAAGGCAGAAGAGAGATCCAGCAGAATGAGAACACACGGAGTGTTGGAGTCGAGGTTCAAGAGCAGGTCCTCACGGATGTTCAGGAGAGCAGTTTCCGTGCTTTCACATTAACAAATCAATTAATAATCAAAAATATAGTATTTGCTCATCTAAACCAACAGGTAAATATTAATTACCCAGTTAGCGGAGTAACTTTGCTGAAAATGTTGGGGGGACATGAGATCTGAAGAAAAGGTGCCCCAGCCAAATGAATGGGGCCAAACTGGTGTGCCATGAAAGTTGGGGGGACAAACAACTGTGTACCCCCTTAAAATTACGCCCATGACCCAGTTGGTTTTGTTGTACAATTTTTAAATTTGCAACCACAATCTCTGCTTCCATCAAGAAAAAAAAACGGTTGTCCAACACAAATCATTACCTAATGGCAAGGCTTGCTGACTGCACTTTAAAGGATGTCATATCACCCATACAACAAATGACATGGCCATGGGGGTGTTTCCTCGCGGTTAGAAGGTTGAGGAACCGAGCAACAGGATACTGCTACTGTCATTCCGAGAGGAGACTACGGCTCTTCAAAGATTTACTGGGCTGGGGCAGCGGAGCAAGTATTTCGCAGTCGTCAGTCTCTTTTGAACCTGGCTGTGTATGGAATGCGTCCGCTGTAGTTGGCCTAGGCTTTTAATAGCCCCTTTTTTAGTTTGCGTCAAGCCGCCAGTGTCTGCGTGAGTGTTGTCATGGAGTGTGTGATACCCAACCTTTGCACCAAGCGTCATACATGTCACACTGCTCAACATGATGTTTAACAGTCGTTTCTCATAGACGATTTACTCTTGTGTACCGGTCCGATATTTAACTGCGACGACTCTGTGATAGTACTGCACATAATTTCTATCTTTCTATGGGCGACGCAGCTCTTAAAGACAAGCAACGATCATTGAAATCACCTGTGACGGAGGTAGGAAGTTCGGAGGATTTTTGGATCGCTGACGTTTTCAGGGACGGCCAATAGTGTGTTTGCAGGACGGGGCGTACGCATTCTGTTTCCACTACTGCACTTGTGGCCTTTGTGCCAGCAACGTGCCAAATTGCGATTGCACCCGTGCAAACTTTCTGTAACGAGGCCCCTGGAATCTGGCTAATTGTCTTGCAAAAAAGTTCTCCTTTTCAAAATGTGTATAGCTTCACAGTGTTATTGAACCAGAGTAACACCAGAGTCCTGTATCCACTGGAGGCAGCTGCCCTGGCCTGGACACCTGCAGAACACGTGCAAGCATCAACAAAAGTGCAGTGAAAAAGTACAAACGAATACCCGGACTGAACTCTAAGGACTGACACAGTGCTGCATTGCCATTCCAACTAGAGGTGTCCTAAACAAATCCAAGTCAGATTCCATTCCATCATTTAAGTGAACAGGCGCCTCATTCCATCGAGCTGACCTCTAGTAAAATGACCTTTCCCTTTTACCCATGCTGCACCGGTCTTAGCTCGCCACCCCGCGTGGTATGTTAGGAAGCAGCAGGGGCCTGGGCTGCTTGGTCATAGGGCTTCCCTTCTGCCGGTTCCAGACTAGGTATCCACATTCAAGGACTTCCGTTCATGTCACTTTACAGTGTTTGCAAATCGAGATAATACAGGGGCTGGCAGAGATCATCGCAGGAACATCCATGGTTATGTCTGTCAGCACAACTTAGTGTAAATCAACGATGGTAAATGAATCCTTCTTTAATCCAAACGATCATTTTTCAAGCACATTTTTTTTTACAATGATCGACCAATGAATACATGGCAATCTAATATTACAGAGCATAATATTGTGCACATCTCCCCGTGTGCGTTGTATTGTTTTTACACACTATCCCCGCAGAAGCTTCACACATGCAAATGGTGCATGTAACCACCGACGTATTAGCTCAAAAACACTCACGTATGGTATTTTGGGTTATTTGAATGAGTCGGCAGATAGCTCAGCGAGTTAATACCATCATCGAATGATCCTTAGGTCTGTGCTCACCCACTGACTAGAGGTTTGAGTGCGCTCTCAGATTCCATCATTACAATGGGCCTCATTACACAGTAGGCGGTAACCATGGCGCTATTAGCGCCATGGTTGCCGCCGGTACCGTTCCGAGTCTGCCATGGTGAATGGCGGAATTACCGCCACATTCCAAGGTGTGTGGGGGCGGTAATTCCCCATTCACCATGGCACTTCCCCATTCCCATTTGAGCCCCCATAGGGCTCAATGGGAATGGGGAAGGCGGCAATTACGGTACCGCAAATTGCGGTACTGTAATTGCCTCCAAGGTCCCTTTTTTGTGGGCCTGTTCCTTAACGGCCTAAAACCAGCCGTTGAGGTCGGGTCCCGCAAAGAGACCTCGTAGTAAGGCAGTAAGGGCTTATCGGTACCGGTACCCTTACCAGTAACGGGAAAACCCTTACCGCATTCCGTGTAATGAGGCCCAATGTCTATCAGAGAACTCAATTAATAAGAATCACCTCATGGGGCCAGATCACAGAAACTTTACACCGGTGCAAGTGCAAAATTGCACAGTATTAGCACTAGGGCACACTTTTTCCTGGTGACAAATGCATCGAAAATGTATCTTCAAACTGCACTCCTCACGGTGAAATAGTTTTCTTGTCTGTCCCAGTGTTTTTAGAAGTAGGGCAAACTCTGCCCTAGTGCTAACAGCGTGCAACGTTGCACTTCCACCGGTGCAAAGATTCTGTAATCCGGCTCCTGGTATTTATAGCACTGGGGAAACGTCATATTATATAAGGAATGCATTATTAATATGATAGACTGCATGACACATAGATGTCAAGCTGCGTCCTATAATGACATCAGTAGTGGACTTTTGTAATGTGTACATGATTAGGAGTGCACACAGACCACAATGAGTGTATGTTCAAATGCCCATTATGCATATTGTGCAATGTTTACTGATGAGGTTTGGGCACATTCCTCACCCACCTGTGTATGGGTATGGACATGGGAGTAAGATAATGTACATCCACATGTATTACAAGTATGTGTGCCTTGTACACCCACACTAGCACATGCATGGTGATACCTGGCATGGGTGATGAGTCAGTATCGCAGCGGTGGGCAGGGTAGCCTAGGCCCCTAATTCCTATTCATTTGGCCTCATTACACGGATGGCGGTGGACCAAGGTGCTATTAGCACCTTGGTCCATGCCGGTAAAATACCGGCGCCGCCTTGGTGGAAAGGGGAATTACCATCCTATTCCAAGGTTGGTGGGGTGTTAATTCCCCCTTCCCCCATTGCCCTTCCCCATTCCCATTTTTGCCCCATAGGGCTCTATGGGAATGGGGAAGGCGCTAATTACGGTACCGCAAATTGCGGTACCGTAATTAGCTCCCTGGTCCCTTTGCGGGTTGGTTTTTAACGCCTGCAAAAAGCAGGCGTTAAATTCCCCAACCCGCAAAGGGACCTCGTAGTAAGGCGGTAAGGGTTTACCGGTACCGGTAAAATACCGGTACCGGTAAACCCTTACCGCCTACCGTGTAATGAGGCCCATTGTCTTTTGTACTATTTCTCGGGAACATCAGTGATAGAAGTGTACCAGAAAAGTAGTGGAACTGTGACTCCGGTGCGGTACAGAGTAGGAAGGAAAGGAGCGACCTGCAACACATTTTTCAAGGGTTACAGTCATGCTGGGTGACAGCCAATAGATTTCAGTTTAGCTGGAACTGATATCCTATAGTAAAGTGGAGAAGTGTGCTTTAACTTCATAAAGAACAGGTCCATAATGGTGGAAATGTTTTTAAAAAGTAGTGGCGCTGATAACAGTAAAAAAGAGAAGCAGTGGAGCACGGCTACCGACCGTTCCCGCTCACTTCGACCACTGGGGAACATCATGATTGTGTGAGGTGTTACGGTTAGATTTGTCTTGTTGCAGGAAACCCCAGAAAAGGGGCTAATTATTGCTGTGCGTAAAATATGGAGATGTGTGTAAAGACAGTGCTTAAGGTCCTTCCTGTGGGCGAGGGGAGTAGCAGCCCTCTGGTTCTCATGTTTGGCTGAGTGTGGACACAAAGGGATTTTTGGTAATGTTGTATCTTAGCACTAGTTTCCTGAACCAGAGTGGGGTAGATGACTAACCTCTCCCCCTGCCTACCTCCCTGTACTGCTGCCCACTCCCCCACCTCATAGGTTGGAGGGGCAGGCCTAGGAAGTGCACGACACATCCATCTCCTGGTACAAGTGGTGGGAAATGAGCATAGCTCACCTTCTCAACAAATTCCCCAGCATCACTTCCAAAAACATGGAAGATGGGGCGTCAGGTGGGGTTGGGATGTGTAGGGATGCACAGGGATGCTTCATGCCTCAGACAAGCGGAATCTACAGAACACTCAACGATTCCCACGAGCACGTAGTAGCAGCACTGCTGTTATTTACATATAATAAGGCAACTCTGTGAGGGACCTCTTAGTCGCCGGCGTCCAGTAAAAGGGTCGAATTTATTGATTTGGATTACAATAGTTTCGAGTCAAAAGGATTGGAAAAAAGGGTTGAATGCCTTTTTTTAAATGTATTTTTTTTTTTTTGGCTTCCATATAGGAAAAAAAGTCGGTTTTTCACCAAAAATGGGTTTTGGGGGGGAATGCCCCAAAAAAAAAAATTCAACCTTTTTTTTTCATCCTTTTGACTCAAAACTATTGCATTTGAATCAATTGCAGTCTACCCTTTCACCTACAACCTTAGTCGCCATCATACATCAACTTCAGGATGTTATGGCAGCTCCTGCAGCCAGATAAAAAAATAAGTTTTGCTTCTAATTCGACCTCAAACGATAAGACAGACACATTTAAATTAATTTTTAGATACATTTAGGTGGTATGGTTGTGACTGTTGGTGGTCGAAAGTGTTAGCTGGAAGATAAAGTCTTCATTGGCTCCCTATCAAGGAAAGGATTTTGTTCAAGACAGGACCTTGGTGCACAGGTGTATTTTTTGACAAGCACTCACCCACTAAAAAGCATCTATTCCACAGTACTGCCCGACCAGAACCCTTCATTCATCGAATAAAAGGCAAATTATCTGCCCTGAGTATAAGCGCATCAATGGACGGGGAAGATCCTTCCCAGTCAGAGCAGCAATCTTTTGGAACTCCCTTCCCTCGAGGCAGCATTGACAGTTTTCTGAAAAACTTTGAAAACACACTGTTAGGCAACGTTTGAATGCAGTACCCTCTGAGAACACTACAAACAACTATGACTACAGGTTTAGACAACCCAACCTTTCATATAAGCTTGTACTACACAGTTTTGGTAGCGTGTTGTGCAGTTCGGCTTATCTCAAGAGGGGAAATGTGAGTTGTAGTGGAGTTACACAAAGATTCACAGTTACAGGTATTCAAATAAACTCTTACACTCAAGGTTTCTTGCATAAACAATTGTTTATTTATTTATAAGTAAGTTATAAAGCATCTTCAGAAGGGAGCAATAGAATAGTAACACACAAATACACTTCAATACTGTACACTCTGAGTTTCTGAATCAGAAAAGTCCCTTTTGAGATGGCTCACAGGCACAACCTACACCCACAGGTGACTTCACTAACTAGGGTACTGGGGATATTAATATCCTACTGTTGGCATTTGGAACACTCTTAAGAGTTGGTAACAGGCAAAGGTTATTAGAACACAAGAGATCACAATTATTCTTAAGCATGGCAAATACTGTTATATCCTCTTAGAAGAGTCATACAATTCAATAGGCTAAGCCAAAGTCAATAGGCAAGAGTCGTGTATAGGATGAAGCACTTATGGTAAGGAAATTGAAAAGACTTTGCACAAGTTCTTAGGAGTCTTTGATGAACAGAAGAATCAAATTTAGTGTGACAAGCTGATTAGTCTTGTGAGTTGTGGAAGTTAAAAGCACTTTTACAGCAAGAGGTAAGTTCTCTCAGACTTGTTTTACAGTACTTTAGCAATGAAGAAAAAGATAAAGCTGATGACTTCTGTTCCTGTGCAGTTCTGCAGATCTCACTGTTCCTGGGCCTCAGTCGTGGGGACAAGAGGGGGGCTCCTGCAATGCACTGGGTTGGTCAAAACCAGCAACTGGCAAACTTCACTTTCAGTGGTGGTTTCGTGTTTCAGCTCCTCACGTCTACCGCAAATAGCAACAACATGGATCCTGGCTGTTGCGGTGGAATGTCCTTGATTCTGGGGTCCTGCACTCTGTGGAGTGGGCTCAGGCTTGGTCAGTCCTGCTTCTTGGCAGTCCGGAGGATCTTCCAAAGCTCTAGGCCAGCTGAAAAACAATGCACATAATCTGGTGTTCCTCTCCCTGGCTATACGGTTTCCAGCTGCAACTCTGTGGAAATTCAACCAGCTCCAAGATGGATGTCCAGATGGCTTACTTTGGAGTTGATTGGTCATACCACCTCAAAGGGAGAAGTCGTCCTTGCAGGGGCATCTCTGTTGATGCGAACTTGGCATTTCGTCATTGCAGCAGCGCTTCACCAGGCAAACCAATGGTCCAGGAGTTTCAGCAGGCGTCCTCTTCAACCTCTTCTTCGGTTCCTTCGTCCAGTGGTCGACTGCCTTTCCAAGCCAAAAGACTTGCCTTTTATTCAGTTCTCTCCCCTTCATTCCAGCCTAGCTGTCACTCACCCAGCAGGGTGGCTGTCCTTGTCGGACAGTCAGCCAGCCAATCACCACAGAGTGCATTTGGGTCTCCTAGGAGACTAAGCACAGGGAGTTTCAGGCACCTCCCTCACTTCCTGCCTACCCCAGACACTCTGGACCAGAGGCGGGCTTCACTTCTGAATCCCGCCAACGGTGAAACTAACAAAGAGACCAAACCTAGGTTTGGCGTGCAGAGAAAATCTCTAGAAGGACCTTTCCACAAAGAACTGGTGAAAAAAGAAGACCAGGGTTCATTTTGTCAAAGATGGCTCCCGCGGTTGCTTTACCGGAGCCGTGAACGCAGCCCGCAGTAAAGACATACCATGGTAGTTCAAACGAAACCACTGCCACCAGCCATTCAGTGAGGAAAGGGTAACATAAAAATGTTACATGAGGATCCAGACACAGGGGATACTAAGTAACCCCTCCAGCACTATTGCAAGATAGTGTGTGCTGGGTCTAGAAATGTATAAAGGTAAGTAAAGTCAGTTTCCCTGTAAAGCTCTGGGAAACAGTAGTTTATCCCAGAGAAGGTACATAAACCTTTGGGAAATCTGAAAGACTTCCCTGTACCACTGCTCTGAAGGTGCTGTGTGCAGTTTATCAGACTCCATAACCAAAAGGAACACAGAGGTACAATTCACATTAAAATACATGAGAAAGTGGGAAAAAAGGGTCTCACTCTCCAGGTTAAAAACATGAAGTCCTCAAAATCCAGCAAAGTTGCTAGCGGTCTCTAAGGAGGAGGGAATTAGCACATTTCTGAGAATTCTCCCTAACACACATCTCTTCGAGTGACTTCCCCTTTTTTTCCTGCTACACCATTGTCTTGTCTTGGATGGTTGTCACGGCAACCCGATGCCTGCAGGCTTTCAGTGCCTTGCAAATAAATAAATAACTGCTTCTTTGACCCTAGCTGTATTACGTTGTATTGATGAGATTTGGGTATTTAAATGATAACATTGAATGCATTCTTTTGGGTGTAATGTTTCATGGATTCAGTCTATTTTCTATGCATTGTTTGTTTGTTTCTTTGTTTGTTTGTTTGTTTCTTTATTTATAATGCGCTCCCAACCCGGGGGTAACTGGGCGCCGTTTACAAGGATATGCAGTTTCTTGGTTATGCAGATGGCAGTATAACAGTGAGAATTACAAAATATCAGATTTACACAAAAGGGAATATACAATCATATACAATAATGAGCAGTTCAGAATTACAAAGAATCTATTACAAAATATTAAATTTACTTAAAGGGAATATACAATAATATAAAAAATATACAGTTCTGAATTGCTAAGAATCTACATAGTCAGACGGAAGTTTAATGGGTACAGAGTGTAGAGACAAGGTGTAGGAGTGCAGTGAGGGAACCTGGGAGAGGGTGCCTACTCTGGTGAGTCTTTGGAGATGAGCCAGCGTTTGGTTTCTTTCCTGAATTTATAGAAAGATTGGTCAGCTATTAAGGAGGTAGGTAGTGAGTTCCAAAGTTGTGCAGCCATTACAGGGAAGCTGCTGCTTTTTTTAATTTGTACCTGGGCACTTTTAGGTAACCAGTTTTTGTAGATCTGGTTTGTTGGGTGATGTTATGTTTGGAACATGTATCAATAATGTAGGGAGGGGCTGAGTTATTATGGCATTTGTGGGTTAGGCAAGTTGTTTTTAGTTGTTTTCTCTCATTGATTGAGAGCCAGTTGTTGTCTTGTCTGATCCCAGAAATGTGTTTCCTGCTTGAGATACCCAAGGCAGCTCTGAGTGCATTATTCTGAAAGATTTGTAGTTTGTCAGTATGATGACATGATATGGCATTCATAACGCGCCTATACACAAGTGTTTCAAGGCGTGACGTGGCAAGGGATGGGGAACAGAGGGAGGACATACAACAATCCTACTAGGCAAGGTGTCATTCAAATCGGGCAAGTGCAGGGTATTGGGGAAGGGGAAAGTGCTGAGTGGGAGGGGTGTGGGGACAGTGCTGTACATGAGATAAATAGAATAATAAAACAATAAGAGCAGTACGGCCAGTTGGTGGCTAGTGCAAGGGTAAGTGCTGACATCAGATGTATTTGCTGGCGCCTAGGTATAATGCATTGCAGTAGTCAATTTTAGACAATGCTAATGCTCTGGCCAGTGTGATGCAGCTTTTAGTAGAAAGGAAGGGTTTACACAGGTGGATAAGCTTGCAGGTGTACGCTGTAGCTGAGGCTATAGCACTGACCTGTTTGCGCAGATTCAGAGCCGAGTCTAGGTAAAAAGCTAGAGTTTTTACCTCTTTATCCACCTTAATGTGGTTCCCATCAATGTTAAAGGATAGGCATTGATTATTCATTTTTTCTGATTGGCAGGTATGCTTAGGAGGAGTAACTCAGTCTTCTCATCATTCAGGCATAGGCCATGTGTGGCCATCCAGGCCTGAATGATGAGGTAGATTTTGTTAATGAGAGCTAGGTCTTTGTCATAATCGCCTGTCAGAGGTATGAGTATCTGGGTGTCATCTACGTAGTTGGTATAGGTGATACCCAGATCATCCAGATCATCAAACAATGGTTTGGTGAATGCATTATACATGGTAGGTGATACACCGGATCCCTGAGTGACTCCACAGGATATGGGGATAGGATTTGCAGTCGCTAAAACTGAGAAGACTCTCATGGATCTATTACTAAGGAAGGATTCAATCCAGGCTGTTGCTTCTGCTGAGAAATGGGCCACTGAGGAGAGGTGATTACATAGCACCTTGTGATCGACCAGATGAAAAGCGACTGACAAATCCAACAGGAGCAAGAGGGCTGATTTTCCTTTGTCTTTCAGATCGTCATGGCTCAATCTGGATCTTCAGATCAATCACGGCTGTTTTCGTTCCATGTTGGGGTCTGAAGCCAGATTTCCGGAGTCCAAGAAGCTTATTGGTTTCCAGATATAATTGTATTGATCTTTAGTAAAAAAGGGACTATAGTAATAGGCCTAGAATTGGTGGGGAAGTTAGGGTCCAGCGATGTTTTTTTTAGGAGTGGGAGGACCCAAGAGTTTTTTAGATTAGTGGAGACAATGCAGGTACGGAAGGAGGCATTGATTAGCTTGGTAATAAAGGGGGCAAGTTCACTTACCGCTTCCTTTATGACAGATGCTGCACATGTGTCACCCTGACAATTGGAGGGTTTGGGTGAGGCTATAATACTTTGCACTTCTCGAGTAGAGACTGCTGTGAATTTGAAGCGGTGACATGGTTTAGGTAAAATAGGGCTGTGTTTCGGGAGGTTGGCTTGAGATGGGAGTGTGAGTTTTTTGATAGCTATTTTCTTTTGGAGCAAGGTGATTTTATTAGATAATGTGTCTTGAATTTTAGTGCACATTATTTTTTCCTTGATACAGTTATCAGTTGGAGGGGTTGGAGATTCAAGTTCTCTTAGAATGGTAAATAGTTATCTCGTGTTTGATCTCGCATTATCAATACTTGCCTTGTAGGTATCCCATTTTGCTAACAGAATTTCTTCTTTGTAGTTAGCTGAGATATTTTGAAGTAAAGCTTTATTGGTTGTGGAAGGGTTATTTTTCCAGGTTGTTTCCCATTTTCTTTTTTCAGTTCTTAGGGCTTTAAGCTCGGGCGTAAATTATGTGTTTAGGTGCGCTGTAGGATTACTTTTGTGCATTTTTAAAGGTGTGATGCTATCTAGTGCAGTGGTGATAGTTTTGTTATAGAGGTGCACTAGTTCAGCTGTATCAGAAGTGGCAGGTAAAGGATTAAGTGCTGGTTGGAGAAAGGGTTTGAGATTATCCACAGTGATATTCTTTTTATTCCTAGTCGGAATAGGTGGAGCAATAGGGTTCTCTCTTCCGGGATGCGTACAATCTTGAAGATTAAATGACAGTAGAAAGTGATCATTCCAGGTTCAATGGTCATTGTGTTAGTTACACACTTAAAGTCAGCAATCCAGTGTAGGATTATTCCATTTTCGTGAGTGGGGAGGAGGGCTCTCTGGGTGAGACCTAAGTCAGCTAAGGAGTTGGCCAAAGCCATTGCAAGTTGGTTGTTGGGGTCATTAAAGCCAAGATTAAAGTTGCCTAGAAAGAGGATTTGAGATGATGGCTTGGTGTTGGTGGAAAGGAGGGAGATGATTTCATCTTCGAAGGAGCCTAGAGGTCCATGCGGTCTATAAATCAGAGGCATTGTTATGGTACGGGAATTGGAGAGATGAAGCTTGACAGTCAGCAGTTCACAAGATTCAGTCGGTTATGTGCTGCCATTCTGAGACCCAATGACGCTTTGCCAATAAAGGCCATGCTGCCTCCTCTGGAAGATGCTCTATCAGCTTTAAGGACTTTGTAATTGTCAGGCGTATCAATAGGGAGGGATGGGCCTGCTTCTGCATGTAACAGGTCTCTGTGATTGCTAAGAAGTCCCGTTTTTTTTTTCTAAGATTATGTCACCAATATCAGCTGCATGGGCCACCAATGATCTGGTATTGATCAATGCCCCATGGATAGCTGTGGAGATATTATTAAGGACAGGGAGGTCAGATGAGGCATGCATCGGTCTAGTACTCTTAGGAGCTTTGTGTGGATTGGATGGGCATGGTCCTTGGTTATTTAAGGGTAAAGGGCCAGGAGGAATTTGGTATGACTTGCCTAGTCTGGTGCCAAGTCTAGCGTTTCTCACTTTAGTAGGGCATGGGCTGTTGAGGCTATGAGAGGTGGGGTCAAAAAGATCTATAGGGCTAGTAGTGTGACTGCTCTGGATGAGGACTTGTTGGGTGCCCCCAGGCAGGAGATGGTTATTGGGGATATTGGATGCTGCAGGTAGCGTGGGAGCTCTGAAAGGTATGGTCTTAACCATGGTCTTGAGAGTAGGTAGGAATGGGGTTGGTTTAATATGGGTAGGGAGAAACAGTTGTGAGAGAAAGGTGGTGGGCTTAATGCAGCTTTCCATGGTGCAATATATATGCAGATTGGAGGAATAAAGAAGGGTAGTGGTCGTGCTTGTGGTTGTAATGAGTATGTGGACAGTGGTCAGCAATATGGCAGTGATATTTTTAGGAACATACATAGTTGCTTACACCAGGGTAATTGAGTATTGTTTTCAAGACTCTAGATGCATGCGCTTGACTACCCTCGACTCATGTCACGATTTGCGGAAACTAAGATGAGTCTGGGATAGTATTGAAAAAGGTGCGGCCAACAGCGGCAGTTTAATGGGAGGAGGCACTCTCACATGCACTATGATACAAGTAGGTTAAGGGAGTGGTAACACAGGTACAGCTGATATTTGTAAAGGTATCTGTGGCGAGGCATCGACTATTTTGCTACCTAGTGTTGATTCAAGTTAGGGCAGGGGCCTAGCAAATAAAAATGTTTTCAATGCATTTCATTAAAATGTTTAAACTATTTTTCTGCAACACATTAAAGCTGCATACTGGCTTTAAGAAAAAAAAAAAAAAGAAATCCAGACAGATTGTATCGATTATATGGATCAGCAAATGGAAGACCTTTTGCGTTAGATAACGCAAGAGACCAGGTATTATAGGGGCTGACAATGTGTGACCAAGTATTATAAGTAAATAAAATACCCTCTACCATATGCAAAAAGGATATTACAAGTCACCTCAGAGTTCTGTGACCTTATGAAGAATCTCGGCCTTCGGCCTCGTTCCTCTATTTGGTCACAGAACTCCTCATCGACTTGCAATATCTTTATAACGTACGGTAGGGGGTACTTTATACCATTTATATAGATACAAGAAGCCAACGATGCTATATTCTGCAAGGTCTACTTGTCTGGAGTTCTCTTCTACATTATTTCTGAAAGAAACAAAAATGGAAATGCAACCCAAGAGGACATATTGCCCCCTGTTATAATGAATGCCCAGAGCCCAAACCAATGACCAATCGTGGTCTTCTTGGGAAGCTTCCTATTGAATGAGAGATTGCAAGCAATTCTGAGACTTAATCAAGCACTGTGATGTGTGGGCATTCACATCTTTGAAAGAGCAGATGTCAGAAAAGAACCTGGAGATATGAGAATAAAAATCAAAATTTCAAGCATCAAGGACAAATGTTTATTCACAAGATCCAGTGAAACTAACGATTCAACAAAATGGCTGAACCTTCTTTTGTAAAAAAAAAAATCACAGGAAGCAAACGATTTAATTAACAATCACACGAAGAACACCTTTGAAAGTACCCCTAGAGTAATATCAAAACCTTCTCTAAATATTGTATAGCAAAATAACACGGAATAAAAGGGGGGAGTGGTTAGAAAGTGCACATGCAGGGGGGTGGCAACAGAATGAAAAATAACATGAGCACAGACATTGGTAATGGAGAGGCACTGTAATACCTGCAAACCCCAGCAGGGGGCGTGGAGGAGTATAGCATGGACGAGAGGAGAGGGCAAAAAGGACATCACATGAAAGCTGAGGGGTGTAGGAAAAAGGGAGAAACACCTTGAGAGAGTTGCAGCGGCAGTAATACAATAGGATTCAAATCTATCCAGAAAAGATTGTGTTTGAAAATGTAAGGACTGACTTATGCAGTTATAGTAACAGATACAACTAAAACAAGACTTCAGATGGGGTCCGAACAGGAAGGACAGAACAGCTGTGTCATTAATGGAGGCATTTTAGTTTTGAGGGACTAGTTAGTCTAACTAAATGTGCATGATTATGCCATATCACAAAAAAATCGTTTTGTATCATGGATAATTAACACTTTCTGTTCCAAATTCAAGAAGGAAACTATACTAGATCATTTAATACTCAGGACATTCAAATTCTATTGCTCCAGTAACCAATACTTTAGTTCCGGGACACATATAACTCGATTCATGACTCGCAGTTAGAATATGTATGTTTTTCAGTTCTGTGATTTCCAATGGGAGCGCGAGCATCATTGACTATGGAAGGCAGTGATATAAATAACGCGTATCAAGCAGATGAGAAAGGGAACTGGATCCTTCCAACATCCAATTACAACTATTTTAGAATTCCAATATCATTTAAAATGGGCATTCGCCATCTTGGAATCAGGCCGCCATGGTTCGATCAGCTACGGTGTGGGCCCTTACCTTTCTTGAGCTAATGCCCATTTATATTCACTGTGCCCTATGTGGCAGAGAATAGTTGATACAGTCATGATTGTAGCTGCAGTTTCACCAACCAACAGCATTGGCTAGGATTCTCTCTCGCCCCACTTTCCTGCATCTGGGTTCCTTATTCTAACGGTGTCTGGGGTGGGGACATGTAATGAGAATGATGATAATGATGTGTTATTTATATAGCGCCTTTATCCAAAGAGCTTTACAGAGCACATATTTACATACAACATCACCCAACCGAAATTGATACTCATTTATCGACCTCGGAAGGATGAAAGACTGAGTTGGTCTTGCCGGGATTCGATCCTGCGACCTGCAGATCACGCTCAGATCGCAGTAGCGAGCGCTCAACCCGCTGAGCTATCTTACCGTAGACCAAGGGCCTCATTAGGACCCAGGCGGAGTGGGTTTCCGCCAGCGCTAATCGCGGCGGACCCGTCCGCCGTACTACGAGTTTCCTTAGCGCCATGGAGGTTTTCTCCGCCTGGTTTTACCAGGCGGAGAAAACCATGGCGCTACGGGACCTCGTTGTTAATTACGCCACCGTATTTTACGGTGGCGTAATTAACTCCTTCCCCACTCCCATTATACCCTATGGGGCAAGAATGGGAATGGGGAAGGGCAGAATGGGGATTGGGGATTTACCGCTCCGCCGAGGTCGGAATGGGGCGGTAAATCCGCCAACCCCCATGGCGCTATCGACGGCTTTCCGCCGTGCTTCGCGGTGCATTTAGCACCGCGAAATCCGCCTGGGTCCTAATGAGGCCCCAAGTAATAAAGTTGGGGTCCTCCAATCGCACCTCCATGCTTAGAATCGTAGAGCGGGTGGCTTTCCACAGTCTCCAAAGGCTCCTTCTCGCCCCAGTTCCCAGCCTTACATTTGTGATACTGTCATAAAATCTACAAAAATGATGGACGTTGGTTACTTGAAGAAGAATTACGACCCTGGCAGAAGACCATGGTGTTATTAGCACCATGGTCCATGCCGGTAAGTTACCGACTCCGCCATGGAGAAAGGGGGAATTACCACCCCATTCCAAGGTTGGGGGGGCGGTAATTCCCCCTTCCTCCATGGCCCTTCCCCATTCCCATTTTTGCCCCATATGGCTCAATGGGAATGGGGAAGGTGCTAAGTACGGTGCCGCAAATTGCGGCACCGTAATTAGCACCAAGGTCCCTTTGCGGGTTGGACTTTAACGTCTGCAAAAAGCAGGCGTTAAAGTGTGAATCGGGCATTAAGGGTTTAACGGCGCCGCAGCCTTTTACTGCGCCGTTAACCCCTTAACGCCAGGGTTGTAATGAGGCCCATTCCTTCTGCACAACTCTGCAGGTCTCCAAATAAATTAGCAACGCAGCAGGAAGGAGAAACTCCTGGGAACTGCAGTGTTACATTTTGCCGAATGTACAGTTGCCAAAGGGAAAGTGTTCAGCAATCCGAACATAAACATGTACTAAGTTTGGAAAACACGTGACTTCATGACAGCCTCCTCTAGACCTAACATCCCAATACTGCAAAGGGAAAATTGGATGACATTCAAATCAATATGTGCTTCTGTGAAGCAAGCAGAGACCAGTGATTGATTTTTAAAAGCTCACACCATCTATTGTGCATCTTGTCAATGACATCCCGTCCCTTTATGGATCACTAATGTACAGTAATGCAAGGGCTCTGCTTTGCGTGGCAACATTTAGAGAAGGGAAATTCTTTAGCAAATGCTGGCCCTGATAAGCAGGAGCTCAAGCCTTTCGAATGTTTCGGCCAAAACGTGCCCACGGTTTTCCCAAAACAATGCAAAGGTAAGGGCTAGCTAGAGACATTGGACCTCATTATACGGTAGGTGGTAAGGGTTTACCGGTACCAGTATTTTACCGCAAATAGCGCCATGGTTTACCGCCTACCGTGTAATGAGGCCCATTGTCAAAAGCATTACATGACACACTATCACCACGGTGGATTTAAAAAGGAGCACATGTCTTCTGATCTGTTGAGGACACTCTTACTAAGATAGTTTTCTTCCTATGTTTAATAGCCTTAAAAAAAAGATGGGCGGCAGTTGTCTACCTGCCATTCTTGATAAGTCTGAAGCATCACCATTATTTCGAGCGGTTCATTATAAATGACTGCGGTAAAGTATGCTTGTATTATTTGTATTCTCTGTGGCCGATGCATAAAACGTTTAGGCCCAAATTAAGGGGATGTGTTGATTCTCAAAGGACAGCTGAATCGGCATGTCGCAGAGGTGCCCAATCAGGTGCCCTTTTTGTGGGCAGCTTCGGAAACCAAGTGACTAAAGGGGGGATTTTTCTTATATTTCGAACACAAATTCCAATTCAAAAACAGAATGCAATGAAAGAAAAGAAAAAGTTTCCACCTTCACTGTCTTGGGTGGTCTGCTATTGGTAACCAGGCCTGCCAACATACCATAGATCCTAGGGGTCACCCGAAACCCTTACCTGGACTTGCATTATGGCGTAAGTGCCTTTCACTCAGACCATATTGCAAATTGAATGTGCAGTGCAGAGATTGTGCAAATTGATTGTGCAGTGCAGAGATGTTGCATCAACCAAACAATCTAGAATATTCAGGGTCTGTACAAATGCAAAGACTGCTGGTGTCTGACGATCTACCCCGGACTGTGCACGAGGAGAGGCCATTGAAAAACAGGCCAGACCATGTTACCCTGACACATGTGCAGTACTGCGCATCATGTCAGGAGGAGCCAAGTGCCAGCGATACCTTCTGCTTCTAAGTGCTGTAATAATGTGTATTATTACTACGCAATAGATTGGTCCTTAATGTATAGACCTCGGAAAGATTAATGACTGACCGAGCCCTGCCTGCTGTGATTTGCACCTGTGTCTTAAGGCTGAACACAGATTTTCTGGGATGAGTACTTACTTTGATGAGATCTCCTACTAACGCTCGTTCATCAGTGGTAGAAGTGTACAGAAAAAAGTGGTGGAACTGCGGTCTCGGCAGGGGGAGAGGGTAGGTGGAAGCATAGTACAACACGTGACAAGTGTTGCGGCAGGGGTATTGCAATAGTCTAAGTGACTAGTAACCAAGACTCCTATTACAACTTTACACTTGCACAGGGACATGAATGGACACATCCGCTGTATAGAATGGTGAAGATGGTTGTAAAAAGTAAAATAATGGTAAAGAGAAAAAATAAAAGTAGTGGAAAACACAGCTCCTGACCGTTCCTGCTCACTTCGATCACTCTCTTTCATGGAGCTGGATTTTCATCTTTTTACTATCAATTGTTGTGACCACACAGTTCACCTAGCATGAAGGCAAATCATGTGGTTGGGAAATGTCACAGACCGGAGGATTAACAAAACACTCAAAACTATTGGATGAGTTACACTACAGATTTATTACACAACACTGGGGTGGCAGTCATGGCCACACAACAGGACCGAGTCTCATACACATATTGCATAAGGTCCAAGAGAAAATAAAGGCAAGTAAAATGGAAGTTCAAGCCTGCAGAAAAGGCTGTGATGCTAAACTGAAGCAGCCTAGTCTACAACAGTTTGTAATCAGAGTTTTGGGCACCCGGAAGGAATCACACAAAGTCAACCACAGTTTCTTTTGGTTCGTGGGGTGCAGACTCTTTGGTAGAGGTTTCTAGTGAGTGACCCCGTCCCCACCCCAAACCACTCTAAAACCAGATGACAGCTTCCTTTTGCCCTGCCTGTACACAGTGGATTTTCTGGCTGCAGTTATATACTTCACGCTCCCCAAAGTATGGTGGTTGGGTTCATCGTGGCTCAGATTATCACCTGGCAGCACTCTACATCACGTCATGAAGACCAGAGTGGCAGTGACCCGGGTGCGAGTGATTCTTTCTGCATCTAAGAGCTGTAACAATGTTTGTCATTGAAGCACAATTAAAGGGTACACAATGTAGCGATCGAAAGATAATGAGAGGCTGAGTCTGACATGCATGGATTTGCACCTGTGTCCTGCAGCCTGAACACAGATGACTGGATTGAGTACTTACCATGCTGAGATATCTTACTAGCATCCATCCATACAGCTGGATAAAGGAGACCATGGGCTTCATTACAAGTTGGTCGTTCCAGAAATGAAGTGCCGATAATAACCAATACCAGCACTTTTGCAGACTAGCCAACTACAAGATTGCCGGTAGGGTGGAGAATTCACCTCCAGCTCTCAGCTGGGCTTATATCTGCCACCGTACTGGAAAATAAACTGCTGGTATTTCAGCCCGGTAACACCGGTGCCGGTAATACCGGCAAATGCCCCAATGGAATCCAATGGAAAGGGGATTTACCAGCGTTTCTGCCACTTGGAATCTGCCGTTAATTCCATCAGACCAAGTGATGGAAACGGTGCTACAGTTTGCCGGTATCCCACCGGTATTCGGGATACTCACAAACTCGTTATGAGCCTGCATGCCCTTTATTGTATCCTATAGCCTCTAAGGGATGCATTCACATGACAGACATTGTGGCAATAAGCCACGAGGTGGCGGGCCAATACCGCCCCAGGTAATGCCCCCGGGGCGAGTTATAGGCCCGAGCGAAGCAAGGGCCTTAACGGTGCCCCAGGGGCATTACCTCGGGGCGGTGTTGGCCTGCCACCGAGTGGCTTATTGCCATTAGTACCCCGGCCCGTTAGACTGGGGTACTAATTGCTTTTTTTTTCTGTTCCGAAACACGTTTCGGAACAGAAAAAAAAAAATGCCCGCCGCCATGTAAAGGGAAAACGTAGTCCGTTTTCCCTTTCCATGGCGGCCATGGGGAGCGGACGCACTGGGAACAGAAGTGTTCCCAGCGCGTTCGCTTCCGAGACCAGAAGAAAAAAGAAGGTAAGTGGGGTCGGGAGGGCAGAAGGGAGGGGTTGGGGAGGAAGAAAATAAAAACAAAAAAAAACATACTGCGGTCTCCGGCGGGGGACGATGGAAGACTCCAGCTGGGTGGAGGCTTGGAGCGGGGATGGCCCTGCTCCGAGTCTCCACACGGCTGGAGGTTTCCATCGTCCCCCGATGGAGACCGCGGGATAGAAGGTAAGTGGTGTGGGGAGGGAGGAGGGAGGAAAGGCTGGGGAAAAAAAATCTTACTTGCGGCCCCGGCGGGGGACGAAGGAAGCCTCCAGCCATGGGGAGGCTCGGAGCGGAGATTGCCCTGTTTCGAGCCTCCTCATTGGCTGAGGGGCTGCCACCCCCCTCGCCGGGAACAGAGTAGCCGGCACGCACAGCGTGTACGGGAATACCGTGTGGTATGGCTTGCAAATGAGCCAATCACCACACAGTATTCCTGTTCAGCAGCGCGTGCCAGGTACTAATGAAGGTTGTCAAGACTCTCTCTCCCTGCCTGAAGATAGAGCTGGGATGTGAATGTTGGCTACACCCCTAGCCTGTTTCATTATCAGGGCAAAAGAGTGGTGAAGGCACCTAACAACAGACCCTTCACCCCTAAATGCTGTTACCTGCCATGAACAGAGGGGCCAGAGTGGGCAAAGGAGGTAACCACCAGCAAGTGCACATGTCTATGTATAAAATAAAAAATAAGTATTTGCGTTCATTCATGTTGGTGCGAATGTATTTATGTTTGTGAGAGAGAACCTTTTTTTTAATACTTTATTTATGATTTACATACAGAAAAGCAATAACAATAATAGGTACAAATATATGCAAATTACAAGAATAAACCATTATAACATAATAACTCCAAACCCCCCCCCCCCCCCCCGCTTTCCCCAGTATGTACACAGTTTACTTGTGAGAGAGAACCTTTGAATATGTGCTTGCCTTTGTGGGTGGTGGTGGTGTGTGGAGGGGATGTGGGGAATGTCATGAGAGTTGGGGGATGCGTGAAAGTGATAACGGGGATGAAAAGGCATTTTACAGGCCAAAGCAGGCTTATTTTCCGTGGACATTGGCATCCTGAAAACCTGTTTCACCAGGAAATCATAGCATATGAGTGAAGGCATTGCCAGCATGAGAAAATGAATTACTGGAAATATGTTTAGACAATAGAGGTAGTTAGCACATACCAACAGCTTAAAGTAATCATTAAATCAGAGCTGTAGTTATCACATGATCAAAAAAACATTTTTTATTAATAGCAATTGTTAAACAAAAACACAATTCATTTAATAAAAAACGAGAGTATAATCACTTTCGCTAGATCATTATAAAGACTAAAACCCGACAATATAGTCGTGACATATGGGCCTAAATAAAGTGAGGTAACGTTTTTTTATTAAACGTTAGGAGAATATTCAGAGGGGTATGGGGTGGTTAGCCAACTTAAACCTCTCTGAGCTCTTTTTGTTAAAGCGCGTTGACTATCTAGAGATTACTTATCTAGAGATGGGAACTCGACATGTTTCCGTTCTCATATAATAATTTCAGAACTTTCTTCAGGAGATATGTCACTGTGATTCTGGATAATACAGAAAAGACAGAAAATATTATAAAAACAGTAGTTGTTGTAGGTCTTTGTTCTTGTTTGGCGTTTCAAACATCAAACTTTTTACATTCAGACTGTTGCTGTTGGTAATAAGCATAAAAACAATGATGGTGAGCTATAATTGCTTGAATTCTCCATATAATCTTATTTTATATCATAAATGGGCTGGGCAAACTGATTACCTAGTCAAATGATTTTGAGTGTATCCAAAGGAATCTTATTCATGAATAAAGCAGGGAATAGTCTTTGGGGTCTGCTTAAAGACTGAATTCAGTCATGTGCGACCTGCAATTTAAATGTGCATCTTTTTAGACAAACTGCTGTAGAAAGTGACTGGACTACATCACGGTGGATGACCAAAGCAATAAATTCAATTGTGTTAACGCTTACCTAAAACATAAGGGCCGGTAGTTTAAGACGTAGATGGTTCTTCAGTATATTTATCTTCTTTTAGAATTTTTATAAAGAAGTCAAACCTTTATTTTAGGAGGTATACTGGGCACTCTTGGTCAAATATCTACATGGAGTGAATAAATGACATAATTTAGTGGTCTATCGTTAGGTATTGTACGAAAGTATAGCATAAATCAGCTCTTATTCTTTAGATGTTTCAGAACTTACCTTATTGGTAAGCGTTGACACTACATCTGGTGGGGTGATAATACCACATGTTGGTCAGTTTTCCTGGAGTTCCAACTTCTAAGCTTTAAAGATCCCCTTGGATCTTAGTATAGGGCCAGATCAAAGTCTGCTCTGTGAAGCATAAGAGCACACAAACGTGTTCTTAACTCGCTTTTAGATCTATTGGTTTTTGTACAGTTACTAGACTGTGCTCAGCGAGATACAACTCCTCTATTAAGCTCTTACGGCGTTAAAATTTAAAATAACCGCGTGGTATGGGCTATTAAGGTTGAATGCTTACCTGTACGTGGAGGAGGTACTTCTTGGTCTGTGCTGCGAGTGTAATTCTCGCGCACGGATACCCAGCTCCTTTCTGATGAATAGAGAGTCGCGGGTGCCATATTGGGAGGGTCATACTTATAGGAACTGAAGTCCTTTGTTTATGTTAATATCAATAATTGTCGCCAGTAAAGCTGTATCTAATATTACAGACGTCTCCTTATATTAATGTCTTGTCTGTTTCTCGTGATACTGCTTGAGGTGATAGCACGCCAAACTCTTCATTACTGTAAAAGAAGGGTCTACCGCATAAACAGACAGCTATTTACTAATACACAGAGGTTCGCAGGCACCATGTTGAGAGGTTTCTTCTAATTGGATATTATGTCCTTTGTTTATGATTACGGCTGTATTCATCATGAATCATGCTGTGTAGATAAGATGAATGCCTTATTGAAAAAACATAATCACTTTTATTCTCATGCTTAATTCATAATGTTGATAACTATACTGGCTCGATATGCTCTTCATTGTTGTTAATAATTATATTATAAATCTTGAAGATGGAGTTATTAGTGCTACACCTTATTGGGGAGTAACCATTAGGAATAAAGAATTTAGCATTAAAATCATATTTCAAGATCTTGAATAGGTTGCGTAGTCTGCATAGATATTAAATATTCATGACTCCAAAAAAAAAAGGTTTAGATTTTATTCCATTGAATGGCTTCATTAAGCCCTGTTTGATCACTTTAGGTTAGGAATATAAGTCTTTGTTCCTTTTCTAATAACATTGTTTTCTTTTTGTTAGTATCATTTCCTAAAAGGGTCAGAAGGACAGTCCATCGTAGATCGTCACTTGTATGGTAAAACTCCAAAAAATGTTTTACCATGGGAGCTAATATAGTTTTGTTTTTTATACAACTCCTATGTTCTATAATACATGTTTTTACGTCCGTATCGTTTTACCAATATACTTAGGCTGGCATGGGCATGTTATCATATATATAACGTATTCCGTATTACAATTAGTAAAGTGTGACTGGTGCCAGGAGGTGTTTAAACCAATGATGACTTCTTTAGATTTTGTTGTAAACTTACAAACTGAACAGTGTCCACAGGGGTGATGACCTAGAATATGAATGATTCCCCCTGCTTATACGATCCTCTCCACTCGAGGTTGTTTAACTTTGAGTTTACTGCTACTTACCCGGTTCCCTATGGTGGTAGACTTTCTATACGCAAAAAGTGGGCACGGTAATTTTGATGATTACTGTAAGCTGTAGGTATGTGCTAACTACCTCTATTGTCTAAAAGTTTACCTTCCCGATAGGAAGGTAGAGCAACTACTTGAGTAGTAATATTGGGATTCCCCCTTTTTTTGTAAACGGGTTACTGGAGATACTGACATATGTAGAGAACTGTAAATTGTGAAGGTATCATGAAGCAAGACACAGACAACATATTCAAAGTTCAAAGAGAACAGTTTTATTAACATAAATGTCAGGATGGTGTAAGACCTAACTTGCCCTATGCTGAATTGGGATTTCACTACCTAAAGTAACTAGGGATAGTCAGAGTCAATGGGCCTCATTCCGACTTTGGCGGTAACCATGCCGCTATTTGCGGCATGGCTGCCTCCAAAATCGTTCCGACTCCAGCCTGGAAAATGGAGTAATTATCGGTCCATTCGGAGGTCAGAGGGACCGGTAATTCCCCATTCACCAGGGCCATTCCCCATTCCAGTTTCAGCCCCCATAGGGCTCAATGGGAAGGAGGAAGGCGGCAATAACGGTACCATAAATTACAGTACTGTTATTGACCCCGGTGTCCCTTTGCAGGTCCCGTCCTTAACGCCTGCTAAAACCAGGCGTTAAGGAAGGACCCTGTGATAGAGCAGATAGAGATAGACTGGACACTGTACTGTTTGATAGAACTGTTTTATTTAATTCACTCCTTTTAGTTTCATAACAGTAACGTTTAACAGTTTTGGCAATCTCTGGGTTTCAGTTCGTTTGGTCAGCTTCCTTAGTCTGGATATTTCAACCACCAGTTTTTGGTATCAGAAGCAAGAGTCTCTGTATTTTGGATTGGATAATCCTTGGGCTTTTACAAGATTTGCCTGAACAAGTGGCTTGTCTTCTGGCAATCTCCCCTAGTGTCTTTGACAAGCCTTGACAGTCAATGTTTGGTTCATGGGCTTCACGTCCTAAGTATACGACTGTTCCTTTAAGGCCTTCTCTTTCACCCAAATATCATGCAATGTTCACTCTGATTGTTCTTTCCTTCTGTTATGCTTCATCAATCATACTCTCCATTTTCCATGTAGAAGCTTGACTTGTAATCCCAGGCTCTCAGGCATCCGATACATAAACCTCTCACCTTGTTAGATGACTTCTGCCTCCTTGTCAGCTCCTCCGTATAAAGCATTCCTTCGTGTACTTCTTCGTCTTCACCGGCTCTGTTCCTCTTTCGTACGAGGACCGCCACGGCTCCTCTGAAGCTCCTGGGGGCTCGCCTCTTTGTTCACAGGCTAGCTCCGCTCTCACACAAGTTTGGGCTCCGAGCAGCGCGGCACTCCGCAGCTGCTCCTTCCAGCTGATCGGAGCACACGAGGGAGGCTCGTCTTCAGTGGGAGCGAATATGAAGCGGGCAATGTATTCTCCCCTTCACCACTGATCTGTTGACTGCTACAGTTGCGCATAAGCAATTTCTACGTCAGAGAATTGGACAGAGCTGCTTCGGGCCTCCAGACATGACGCAGCCCTTATCTCCGGTCGAGTTGACAGCTGATCGTTCTTAACTGACATGAGACACTTGACGGATAACAGCTTTGTGGCCCGATCATCAAACCCAACAAACCCGCCGACGATTGTGGCTCTTACCGCCCAATAGCCATGCTTAACTACGATGTGAAAATTCTGACGACGATACTAGCAAAGAGGCTGGCTAGAATCATAGGGGAGATCGTGCACATGGATCAGTGCGGCTTTATACAGAGCCGGAATACGGCCATGAACTTACGCAGACTGCAACAAGTTATAAACCAAACGCAGGATTTCGCGGAGCCATGTGCACTACTATCCCTGGATGCCATTAAGGCATTTGATTCGATATATTGGGAGTGGCCCGTGGCGGTTCTGGAAGCTTTCGGCTTTGGCCCGGGGTTTATTAGGTGGGTCAGGATTATACGGAACCCAAGGCTAGAGTGAAAACCGGAAAATACATATCTGACGCCTGGGACATATGCAGGGGCACTAGACAGGGATGCCCACTATCCCCCATGCTCTATGTATTAGGACTAGAACCTATTGCCATCTATTTTCGGAAACAATTTTTCGACGCCGGGATACGCTTGGGGGGAGAGGATCAAATCATCTCACTTTATGCAGACGACGTATTACTGTACGTTAAGGACCCACACAACAACATACCCACAATGCTGGACGTCTTAGACAACTTTGCAAAGTTCTCAGGTATACAATTTAACAGGGCAAAGTCCTGCCTCTTCCCTCTAGCAGGCCTCAGGAACAAGGACATACCGGAACTCCCTTCCCTAGGGGTACAATGGGAGGTCACCTCATTCAAATACCTGGGAATACAAGTAATGCACACCCCAGCATTAATGCACGAACACAATACGAAGGCAGCAATCCCTGCCTTGAGAAAATCCATGAACTTCTGGGCAAAACTCCCCCTGTCTATGATGGGTAGAGACTCAATAATTAAAATGATTGTCCTTCCCAGATTTCTGTACAAGTTCCAAAACATACACTACTACGTCAACGCTTCCTTCTTTCGCCTCCTAGAAGGGATACTTCGAGATTTCCCATGGGGGAAAGGGAGGCGCAAGATAGCACTCACCACCTTGGTCCTGCCGTACAGCCAGGGGGGAATCCAACTTCCAAACTTGGAAAAATATTATTTGGCAGCACAACTTAGTTTTGTGACCAAGTGGTTGGCAGATGACGCCACATCTGAAACACCCCTGCTTCAGTCCTTGACCTCCCCGATCCATTTGAGGGAACTTATCTGGGCCCCCAGTTACCTGATGCAAAATGCCCCCTTCATGGCAGCCCTAGGGTGAAAAGTTTGGCAGAGAGCAGAGACACTCGCCCACGCAAGGCACCAGTACTCCCCGGACATACCATTGATTTCGGACCTATGCAGATCCGACTCGGACCTACAACATCTCAGATACTGGGAAGGGAAAGGGATATATACATGGGGGGACCTATATGCTGATGGCACCTTCAAGGAATTTGAAAGACTACGCGAAGAAGCTGGAGTGCCCATGGGCCAGTTTCTCTGGTATCACAGGATACGAACCACAGCACGAAACAAGTGGACAATATGGCCGGAGGAACCGGAATCGAACCCCCTAATTACACTATTGTATAACCTAGGAGAGGGGGGAAACCAGTGTCCCAGATCTACGCTCAACTGAGTGACATCCCTAACCCACGTAGTACCGATCTGAAAAGCAGATTGGAAACGGACATGGGCCGGGAGATAACAAGTGGAGAATGGGAAAGGGCCCTAGCGCATCCTAAAACAGTCACCAGGAATCACAGATTTAGACAAATTCAACTGAACTTCCTACATCGAACATACTTAACCCCATCCAGGTTGGAAGCACTCTGACTGCACCTGGTGCGGGGACCTGATCCACATGTTTTGGTCGTGCACCACAACACAAGCCCTGTGGACCGCTGTACAGCAGACAAGCGAGAAAGCTTGGTCGACTTACTACAAATGGACCCCAGACAAATGCCTTCTGGGAACGTACCCCAGGCCAGCCAAACTTAAGCATCTAGTCAAATTAATGGATATTATGTGCACACTGGCAAAAAGAACCATCGCAATGTCCTGGAAAAAACCTGCAGGACCCCAACAAAAAATATGGCACAGGGAATTGGAACGCTGGGTACAGGCTGAAACAAAGGCATGGGAAGACAGGGTAGCCAGATCGACGGATGCCTCGAGCATGACTGTAGTGGCCTGGAAAGAACTCACAGGATCCCTGTCTCACCCCTCGGACGACAAGCCCCCATGAAAGGAACAAACCCACGGAAAACAGCCCTACGACCAATGTCACTGAACCCCAAGAGCAACTAACCTCTACCTTACTTGGTTCCTACAAGCTCAAGCCCCCTCTCCCCCCCTATCACCGGCTTACCTGACCCCTCCCGAACTGACAATCCGTGCCACCGTAACGGACGGAACACTTGGAGACAGTTAACGTTGAATTGTTAATTTGTTAATGTTAATGTTCTTTTACGAAATTCACATCATCCTTTAACTATGCACATTTCTATGTCAAGCTACTGTAATAACATTGATAAATGTTAGTAAACAAATTTAAAAATTAAAAAATAACAGCTTTGTGGTTTTCTCGACACGGTCTTCCCCCTTATCTTTCTCCGTTTCTCTTCAACTTTATACAATATTCTTCATGAGACGTTCAACCGGAACGTACCTCGTCTTAACACGGAACTGAATTATTTAATAGGCCCACTCATAAACTGGCTCTTCTTCCAACAGGGCCTTTTCTTCCTCGCCCTTCTCCATCGCCTAGCAAATCAAAAACAAAACCTCAATAATTCCAGTATTCAAGCAAAGCACCTTTACTCCCATCTCTCTCTTTTTCTCTTTGGGGTACTTGCTTGTCAGTCAAAGAGGAAGGCCCTCCCTCCAAGATCCCTTTATGACATCATTCCTGCAGCTCAGTCTTCCTGGAACCATAGGGACTTAAACAGTGTTTCACTATTCAATTGACTCTGAGATGCCACCACTTCCTCCGGCTCATCACATATCCTCCCCCTTAAGCCCTTACGTTCAGGAAGGGCATGTATTCTAGATAGAAAGTCCAGTTGTGCCCTTTTCCTGCCTGGTTGGGGAGTAGTCTGGAAAGAGTATGGTTGCAGCGACAAGAACCATCTTAACACCCGGGAATTTGTTTCTTTATTTCGTGACAACCACACCAACGGAGCATGATCCGTAACCAACGTAAATTTCCTACCTAAGAGGTAGTACCTTAGGGAGTGGATTGCCCATTTCACTGCCAAACACTCCTTCTCTATCGTTGCATAACCCATTTCATGCAGCAACAGCTTTCTGCTAATAAATAGAATCGGTCTCTCCTCCTCTCCCTTGTTTTGAAAGAGAATAGCACCTAGCCCGGACCCTGAAGCATCCGTGTGTAGACAGAAGGGCATTAAAAATCAGGGCAATGAAGGATAGCCCGGTCTGACAGTGCGGTCTTGAGGGCGATAAACGCCCCTTCCATTTGAGCATTTCTCCACTCGGACTTCGGTGGAGCACTTGACTTCAACAGATTGGTTAGTGGAGTTGCAATAGTCGAAAAGTGTGGTATAAATCGACGGTAATAGCCCACAAAACCAAGGAAAGCCCTAATTTGTCTGGTAGTGGTTGGGAACTGTAACTGACGTATGGCTTCTAGCTTTTCCTGTTGTGGTCTAATAGTCCCTTGGCCAACGTAATAGCCCAGATATCTTGTATATGGGTTTGCCAAGTGAGTCTTTTTGGGGTTTATGTGTAACCTGGCCTTTTCCAAGGTTTGAAAAATTGCCCCTAAATGCTTCACTTGGTCCGACAAGCTTTGGCTAAACACCACAATATCATCCAAATACGCCCCAACATAGTTCTCATGAACTTTTATTAGATAATTCATCAGTCTCTGGAAAGTGGCCGGCCCCCATGAAGACCAAAGGGCAGGACCGTAAATTGATACAATCCACCTGGAGATGCGAAAGCCATTTTCTCTTTATCTGGAGGGAACAAGGGCACTTGCCAATATCCCTTTGTTAGGTCAATTGCTGTTAGGAATTCAGCCTTGCCCAGTTTTTCCAAAAGGTCATCGATCCTAGGCATAGGATGCGCATCAAATTTCAACACCTCGTTTAGCTTTCTGAAATCCATGAAAAAGCGAATGCTTCCATCTGGTTTTGGTACCATCACCAGAGGCGAACACCAGTCACTATGCGACGGCTCAATTACTCCCAAACGAAGCATTTCTTGTATCTCCTTCTCCATGGCTTGTAGCCTAGACTCTGGAATCCTGAATGGTCGCACCCTCACTTTCACTCCTGGGTCGGTTTGTATGTGATGCCAAGTCAACGAAGTTTTCCCTGGTATTGAAGAAAATATGCTTGCATACCGCTGCAGCAGTCTAGAGAGCTCCAGCTTCTGGGACGGAGTTAAACCTGGATTAATGTTTAGGGCTTCTCTCCCTATTGGTGTCTCCGCTGTCAGTAGGTATTCAGCTGATCCTTCTTCCAAAATAATGATGGCCATTGACACTTCAAGTTCTATCCACTTCTTCAACAAATTTAGATGATATGTCTGAAGAGGGATCTTACTCTCAGGTTGGCGAACTCTATAGGTTACTGGTCCCAATACTTCCTCAATTGTATAAGGCCCTTTCCATGACGCCAACATTTTATTCTCTGTTGTGGGAAGAAGTACCAGGACCCGGTCTCCTACTTGAAAAGTTTGCATTCGTGAACTTTGGTTGCAGTATTGTTCTTGTTTACCAAGAGCTTGTTGGAGGTGTATCTGCACGATTGATTGCAGTTTCTCCACTCTTGACTTTAGTTGAGAAGCGTACTCAGTCAGTGTAATTTCAGGATTCGCCTGTTCCTCCCAGCTTTCCTTTAGAATGTCCAAGAGGGTTCTTACTGGTCTTCCAAATAACAGTACGAACGGGGCAAACCCTGTAGAGGACTGAGGAGTATTGCTCAGTGTCATCAGGATCCATAGCAATACCCTATCCCAATTTCGCTCTCCCGGCCGAACGCTCTTCCTTATCATTTGCTTAATATTCTGGTTGTATCACTCTACCAGCCCATCCGTTTGAGGATGATATGCAGGGTTTCGCATACCTGTTTTAGCACAGCAGACGTGAAGTTGGTCCCTCTGTCTGTGACTATCTCTTTAGGTATACCCACTCTTGAGATAAAAGGAACTAATGCATCACATATTTGTTGGGCATTCGTTAATCGCAAGGGAAAAGCTTCGGGGTACGTGGTCGCGTAGTCTACAATCACTAGCAGGTACTTATGTCCTCTACTTGAGGGATCCAATGGTCCCACTATATCCATTCTGATTCATTGGAAAGGTTCTAATATCAAGGGCATTGACTGTAGAGGAGCCTTAATGATCATTGCTCTATTCTTTTTTTGGCATTGCACACAGCGTTGACAAAAACGGGCCACTTGTCCGTACACACCAGGCCAATGGAACCTTGCGCGGATCTTTTGTGTGGTCTTTTCCATGCCAAGGAGTCACTCCCCTACTTGCAAATGGGCCACCTCAAGAACTGGTTGCCAATACTTGCTAGGTACCAATAGTTGTCGGACTGTTTCTCTGTCTGGGTTAACAGTCATTCGATAATATAATCTGTTGTCTTTGATAAAGTAGGGGGTCTTCGACTTGGGGTCATCGGTCACCGATTCTCTTGCATTTTTCAACAGGTGGTCAAGTTCCTGGGCCATGTGGAAACTATCTCCTCCTTCATCTATTCTCCAGTCAACAGCCATGGGACACATATTCTTCTCGAGCCATGCGTGTTTCTCCAATCTCCTTGCACTCTTGCTCTTTCTCTCCCTATTGGTCTGTGAACGGAGCTCTTGATCCCAGAAGGGAGCTTCTTTTAGCCATTGGTCTTGCACCTTCTGGATAAACTGAGGAAGATCAGGAACATCAGAGCCAATTAATAGTGGATCAGGCAAGGCTGGCATTAAAGCCGCTCTTACTTTCATTTGCTCTCCCGATACCTTTATCTTGATATTTTGGAGGGGGTACACTTTAACGTCACCATGCACACATCGGATGGGGATTCTTTCCCTCGATTCCTTCATATCACCTACCAGCTCTGGATTCACGGCTGTTTGCAGACTCCCTGTATCCAGCATCGCTTTGGTCGGGTGACCCTCCACCTCAGCTTCACAAATGTACGGGTATGTGACTTTGGAGGCTAGGGAGGCACCAGTCTGGTTGACTTCTCTTGCTGCCTCAAAATCTCCTACATCCATCGGCTCTGACTTGACTTTTCTCGGACATAATCTTGCCAGATGGCCCCAGTCCCCACATTCAAAACATTGTGGGCCTCGGGCCCTGAGGCTAGGGGGACGGGTCCCTTGTGAGGTCCCTGCTCCTTCACTATTGGGGCGAAACCTTGCTTCTTCCCATTCTGGTCTCTTTATCATCGAGTTGGGCCAACGTGGAGGAGGACCTTCTCGGCTCCCTATGGCCCCCGGGCTTCCCCCTGTTTTGGGAATGATGGGGTTTGACATCAACTTCGCCTGGCCGGCCTTTTGATACGCCGAGGCGATATTAAAGGCCTCGACCAAGGTGGATCTATGGTGTTTTCGGACCCACCTTTGCATGGGCAAGGGTAAAGCGTTCACAAACTGTCCAAGATCACTTTCTCAGCCATCTCGTGAGTTGTTGCGGAGCTGGTTTGTAGCCACTTTTCCCCTAACTCTTTTATTCGGTAGAAGAGTTGCCTGGGAGTTTCCTCTGACAGAAGTTTAGTGTCTCTAAATTTGATCCTGTAGGCTTCTACGTCGTGGCCCAACCGTTCCAGCACTACCCAGTTCATATCCTGATAGCTGGTGTCTCCCGTCGCGTTAGCAGCCTGATAGGCACTTTGCATCTCACTGGTCATAAGTGGTGCGATGTAGTGGCACCACCTCTCAGCTGGCCACTGTGCATTCCTGGCGACCCTTTCAAAGTTGACGAAGAAGTGGGCAGGATCCTCCCCGGTGGTACATTTCTGAAGGACTGAGGTTGGTACTGGGATTTTGCTCCTGATGTTTGTGACTTCTAATAGTTAGCGTCTGCTGGTGCTGCAGAGCCTGTTGGAAGGCTTGCCTGTCAGCTTGGGCCTGCTGGCTTTGAAGCTGTAATGCTTGCTGGAGTAGCTGTTGCCCCATACTTAGGGTTTTTATCAATTCTTCCATTGTGTTCCGCTCTATCCCACCACTGCCACCAAATGTGATAGAGCAGATAGAGATAGACTGGACACTTTACTGTTAATTAGAACTGTTTTATTTAATTAACTCCTTTTAGTTTCATAACAGTAACCTTTAACAGTTTTGGCAATCTCTGGGTTTCTGTTCGTTTGGTCAGCTTCCTTAGTCTGGATATTTCAACCACCATTTTTTGGTATCAAAAGCAAGAGTCTCTGTATTTCGGATTGGATAATACTTGGGCTTTTACAAGATTTGCCTGTAACAAGTGACTTGTCTTCTGGCAATCTCCCCTAGTGTCTCTGACAAGTCTTGACTGTCAATGTTTGGTTCATGGGCTTCACGTCCTAAAGTATGCGTCTGTTCCTTTAAGGCCTTCTCTTTCACCCAATATATCATGCGGTGTTCACTCTGATTGTTCTTTCCTTCTGTTATGCTTCATCAATCACACTCTCCATTTTCCATGTAGAAGCTTGACTATGTAATCCCAGGCTCTCAGGCATCCGATACATAAACCTCTCACCTTGTTAGATTACTTCTGCCTCCTTTCAGCTCCTCTGTATACAGCATTCCTTCGTGTACTTCTCCGTCTTCACCGGCTCTGTTCCTCTTTCGTACGAGGATTGCCGCAGCTCCTCTGAAGCTCCTGGGGTCTCGCCTCCTCATTCACAGGCTAGCTCCACCCTCACAAAGGTGGGGGCTCCGATCAGCGCAGCACTCCGCAGCCGCTCCTTCCAGCTGATCGGAGCACACGAGTTAGGCTCGTCTTTAGCGGGACCGAATACGAAGCGGGCAATGTATTCTCCCCTTCACCGCTGATCTGTTAACTGCTTCAGTTGCGTATAAGCAATTTCTACATTGGAGATTCGGCCAGAGCTGCTTCGGGCCTCCAGACGTGATGCACCCCTTATCTCCGGTCGAGTTGACAGCTGATCGTTCTTAACTGTCATGAGACACTTGACGGATAACAGCTTCGTGGTTTTCTCGACACGGTCTTCCCCCTTATCTTTCTCTGTTTCTCGTCAACTTTGTACAATATTCTTCACGAGACGTTCAACCGGAACGTACCTCGTCTTAACACGGAACTGAATTATTTTATAGGCCCACTCATAAACTGGCTCTTCTTCCGACAGGGCCTTTTCTTCCTCGCCCTTCTCCATCGCCTAGCAAATCAAAAACAAAAGCTCAATAATTCCAGTATTCAAGCAAAGCACCTTTACTCCAATCTCACTCTTTCTCTCATTGGGGTACTTGCTTGTCAGTCAAAGAGGAAGGCCCTCCCTCCAAGATCCCTTTATGACATCATTCCTGCAGCATAGTCTTCCTGGAACCATAGGGACTTGACAGTGTTTCACTATTCAATTGACTCTGAGATGCCACCACTTCCTCCGGCTCATCACATACCCGCAAAGGGAACTTGTAGTAGGGCGCAAAGGGATTACCGGCACCGATTACCGGTGCCCGGTATCCCTTTGCACCCTACTTGTAATGAGGCCCAATGAGTTCAACTTAAAATTCTGTATGTGTCCCTTTCAATTGAATATATTTTTTTTTTATTTTTTTTTTTTATTGTGTTTAATCACTTCGGATTTTTTACAAAGCAAAGAAAGAAAAATTAGTATCTGAAGTTCCCCTCAAATGTTTTTCAATGTTTAGTGACTGGTTCCAAGAAGGTATCGAGTCTCAACGAGGAAGGAGTCAAACAGCTGTTAATCACTCGTCTAGAGTCTTGGCAAGCAGGCAGAAGCATTGGATCAAGTGAGATCTGGCTTGTAACTGGTTTAAGTTAGCGCGGTCTACAGGCGGGCAGCTAGCGGCTGTGCTTCTACAGAACACATTAAATTGATAATGTGTTGCATAATGTTTACAGTAGCCAAAGCCCAGCCCGGTTTGTCGCCTGCAATCAACTTATTCCAACAGTTTTCCTCGTCGGTTGCTGTGAAGTCGGAGATGCAGTTCTTCAAATAAATATAACGAATCTCTCGAGTCTTAGGGCAATTCAACAGGAGGTGGCGAATCGTTTCTTTTTCTGTTGGGACTTTGCAGTGACGGCATTGGCTTGTGTTTGATCTGCCTCTTATTGCCAGGATCTCGTTTGTCTCCAAGAGATTTAAACGGATTCTCAGAAAATAGAGCCGAGCTGCTCTACTTGGAAAAAGTTTAAGGTATACTTGCAGTGTGTCCTGTTTTTTGAAGAACGGCGGAAGATGGCTGGTAAGTTTGCATTTATTTGCTGATTCTAT
Source organism: Ambystoma mexicanum (assembly GCF_040938575.1). NCBI lineage: Eukaryota > Metazoa > Chordata > Amphibia > Caudata > Ambystomatidae > Ambystoma > Ambystoma mexicanum. Next base: position 218,409,730 of record NC_090936.1, on the reverse strand, counting down.
GGTTTGGATCCAGTCCCACTCTTTAATGTTTTTAGAAGTTTTAACTGGGTTGGTTATCAGCTCTTCCTTACAACTTTCGGCTGAGTGAAGGAGGGCTAGCATGGTTGATTCCCATCTCAACAGTGAGTTACAAGATTTCATTTCCAGTTCCTGATTTATCAGGCGATAGGCATATGGGGTCCCTGGCATGATGCATTTCCTGTAGAGTAGGACGCTATTCAACGCCACCGAGGTACTTAAAGATAGCAAACCGAGTTCTCTCCTAAGCGGTGCTATCGGTGTCGATTTCGGGAGACCCAGGATTTTCCTCCAGAATAGCGCCTCCAGTTTAGGCCACAGTTTTGCCGGTAGATTAGGCATAGCATCTTGGGGATGACCTTCTTTTTGTAGAAGTCCCTTACTGGGATTATGGAGTATCGACCGAATTTAAGATCGATTGCCTTTCCCTGGATCGATAGGTTCTTGACTTTGTCGATGAGGGATTCTTGCATTGATTTGTCATTCGCAGAGCTGTCTAGTGTGACTCCCAGATACTTGAAATTATACACCGTTTCAATTCGGGTCGAGCCGAGGCAGAGGATTGTCTTTTCTGCTTTCTGTTGAATTTTTTGGAGTCTCATTGTTTTAGTTTTGGACACGTTGATTTCCAAGTTGTTTTCTTCCATATACCTTTGCAGGTTGTTTAACTGCCGTTGGAGGCCTATCGGAGTCTGGTCCAATAGGATCAAATCGTCGGCGTAGAATAGGCGGCTAATCAAAGTTCCTCCCATTTTAGGTGGAAAGGAACAGATTAGTTTTTCGGAGGTTTGAAAGTCCCCCAAGTAAGTCCAGAAGAGCGCAGGGGCGAGGGGACAGCCTTGTTTTACGCCTCTCGATGTTTTAATCTCCTCCGACAGGAACCCTTGTTGGTTTAGCCTTACTCTCATTGATGTATCTGAGTATAGGGCTTTGATCGGATTCAGGATCTCTGGTGGACATTTCCAGTTGGTTAGTTTCTGCCATAGTCTGGTACGGTTCACTTTATCGAAGGCCTGTGTTAGATCAATGAACGTGATGTATAAGTCTGGTTTGCCTTCGAATATCTTGTTTTTCAGTATGTTCAGTATCATGATGTTCGCGTTCGTACCCAAGTTCTTCTTGAATCCTGTTTGAAAGTTGTCTTGGCAGGGGGCGTTGGTTGCCCATCTGAGGAAGTGTTGCAAGAGGAGGGATCCGAATAATTTCCCTATTGAGTCCAAAAGGGCAATTGGACGGAAGTTAGCTGGATCGGTTCTATTACCCTTTTTATAGATCGGGACTATGTTCGCACGGGTCCATGATGGCGGTATTGATCTGGAAGTTACACAACGCGAAAAGATTATACTCAAGAGATGTGACCACGCTTCAGGATGAGTTTTAAGATCGACATTTGTTATCCCGTCCGGGCCAGGGGCGCGGGATGGTTTTAATTTCCTTATCTGTGACAGGATCTCATCTTTGTCGGTGATGTTGATCCATGGAGAGGTGGTCTCAGATGTTTTATTCTCAATAAATGTTGGCTCTTGGAATAGATTTGCGAAGTGGGCCTCCCATACTGCCGCCGTGATTCCATTTAATTGGTCAGGAAGGACACCCGGAGTAGCCGAGTGGATGAGGGTCCAGAAGTCTCTGGCATGATTGCCATTAATTGCCAAAAGGATATTTTCCGCGTCTTGCTGGAACAAGTTATGTCGATAACTTCTTAGCCAATTTTTGTAGGTTTTTTCAGCTATTAAGGCAGCTACGGGTTGGTTTAATGTCAAGGCGAGTCTTTTAGATCTCCTTAATTCTCTCTTTTTCTCCTGTATGAGTTTATCGAATGTATGCCTCCACTGCGGGTGGTTTTCCCTTTTCCTTCCACGTGGTATTCTAAAGGCTACCAACAAAGGCGTATAGTCAGCCGGTGGCTGCTGATTTTGTGTTGTGAGAGCTTTGTACGTCGTTGTTAACGAGTTTATTGCTTTTTCCGTCATTTTCAATCTGGTGCCTTGTGATGTTAAGTCGATGTTATTTGGCATCATGATCTTGTTTGTCGCCACTGAGGTCCAAGTAGTTTCTAAGAGGTTATGATCACTCTCCTCTGTTCTTTTCAAGTTGACTGTAGTTACCAGGTTTAGTAGAGGCCGCGAGACGAAAATGTGGTCTATTGTAGATTTAGAGTTGGCTCTTTCCCAAGTTGGGGGTCTCTTTAAATCGGGAAAAGCGTGGTCAAGGTTTAGGAAAGATCTTGATTCCATTAATTCTAGCCATTTAGATGCCCTTTGGTCGGTAAGTGGATCTTTCGATTCGGCAATAGGTGGATTGTCGAGGTTGTGGCATTTAATATTGAGGTCCCCGCATATAAGGATGTGATCGATTTTTTGGTTTAAGTGGATCCCATCGATGTTTCTTTCCATTTCTTTGATAAATTTCGAAGTATTAGTCGTGGCCGGGTTCCAGTATGTAGTGATGATGACCATCGACTTTGAGTAGCCCTCCGATTGCTCTGTTGCGGATGACCAGTTTAGTTTTATCATCAGCGTATCTTGGGTCTCTTTCAATTTTTCAATATTTGTTAGACCACGGCCATTACGAATTGCGATCAGTAGGCCGGCGGTTGGTCTGCCTGTTAATCCTTTTTTAGCTGCGGCTATATGAGTCACGAATCCATCGATGATCGGAGGGTGGAGCAACCAAGTCTCTTGGAGGCAGACGATGTCGTATTCTTGCCAATCGATTGCGCTTGAGGTGGTGAGATGGTAAAAGCCTCTGGTATTCCATGAGCATAATTTTGTTCGGTCGTACGTCCGAATGTGATGGTCGTTGGGCGTATCGCCGTTGATGTGGTTCGCTGGTGGCTATTTTTGACGCTGGGACTTCAGGGCCTTAGGCAACCAGGACCACATAGTCCCAAGAGTAGAGACTGATGTTGGTTTTACCACATTAGCGTAGGTCTCGTTTTGGACCTTTCTTTGCATTCTCCTTGGATCTGTTGGTTGCCGATCTTCTTGGATGGTTCTTTGCGATACCGGTGATTTCAAAATCGCTGGATTTGAGGAGTCTTTCCTTCTTTCGATGTTTTTAGTAATTTTTATACTATCATGCTGCTGTTTGTGAGCAAGCTTTATGTCGGTTTTCCCCTTTGAACGTATCGTGGTAGGTTCAGGTGTTGCGTTTTTACGGGATTTTATTTCCCTTGTAGATTCTCTTAAATCGTACCCCATAGTTTGAAGATCTTCAACTGCTGCTCTTAGTGTTTTATTCGTAGCAGAGGATGAGATATAGAGATGGGAAGTTGCCTTGTGGTGCCTGTGACTCGGGTCGACTATCTGGATATCGGCAGATTTCAACGCACGTAGTTTGGGAATGTAGCTGAAAAGGTCAAGGATTGATCTTCTATTAAGGATGACTTTGTCTTGATTATCTTGAGTTTGCTCGAGCTTCAGAATCCATTTAATGTGAGAGTCTTTTTGCGATGGGGCTCTGGGTGTCTTCTTCGTTGTCATGTGTCTGTTGTAGGTTCTATCGGGGCGAGCTGGTAGTTGTCCGGCTTCGAAAAGAGCACGGTTTGTTTCGTCATGATGGTGGTTTCGTTTCAGCTGACGATGGGAGCGCGATCGGTCTTCACCTTTTTGGGGTGACGACATTCTCCTTATGTCGTAGTGACCGTGGAAAACGTGATGTTTTCTGTCGTCGTCTTGTTTCTTGGTGATGGTCCTTCTACTGCTCTTTCGGGGAGAGTGTGGGGAGTCGAGTCCTGGGTCCTCTGCGTTCGATCTAGTTTGGTGTTGTGCCAGTGGTGTGGCTGTATCGAATCTGAGTTTTTCTTTTGTTGGAGGAGATATCAAATTCTCTGTTAAGTGTTGTGTAATATTCATCAGCTCTTCGTGATTTAAGAACTCTTGAACCCCTCTCGGTGAAGGATTAGGTTGGTCGTTTTCTTCCCGGGGTGGTCTTTTGTTGCCTTTCGATATTGGCTGTGGAATTGGTTGAGTTACTATCCGTTTTATCAGTGGTGGTAATTTACCCTTAGAAGATACTTGGTTTTGAGTTGATGCTTCAGGGTTTGCATTACTCATGAGTTTTGTTACACTTTCAAGAGGATCTTTTGTAGTTTTTTCGGCCATTAATTGTGAATTAGAGGACGTTGTTAAATCTATAAATGCTACCGTTTGAGTGGATTTTGCTTCACGTAATATATGGGTGGGTAGCACGCGCGCTTCTTTTTCACAGTCATTTCCTTTGGAAGTTGATGATGAAAGATGTTGTGGTTCCAGAAGATCTCTCTGTTTCCATTTCTGCTCGCGAGCCATTATATATCCTTCTAGAAGAGTCAATTTAGTTGACATGGCCGCCTGTAGTGATGTTTGGTCCTTCAGGGTGTCGCCGATAGTCTCATAAAGTTTAGTAAATGGGGCGAGAGCAATTGTCAATGCCGACATCAAAGTACACATGTCGAGTTTTTTTGGAGGAGGATCATTTGGGGTTATTGAACTTTGAGCGGGGGGGCTATTGCACCGTGTGGTCGGTGGATTTATTGGTGTAATTCCTGAGTTTGACCTTCTGGGGGGGTAATCTAGTGAGTATCTTCTATGGAGGTTGTAAGTATCAAGGTTGGAGAAAAAGGTGTCCAAGGGCCTTTCAGATATTAAGTTGACTTTGTGCACAGGAGGAGGCTTTTTCGTCTGCGAGAGCTCCGGGGATGAATTGTACGATCTAGCGCATTCGTCACTCCTCAAAGGAAGGGGCTTGGTCGCTGAAGTTTTCCCTGGTATCAACTCCTCTACTTGACCGGTCTGAACTTGTTTTTCTGAGATTTCTTTTGTGAGAATAGGGAAGGTCATTGGAGATTTGGCTGTAATAGATAGATTTTGGTTAGTCATGGGGTCGTTTAGGAGCGTCTCCTGGGTAGCTCCTTCCTGCTGCAAAGTGACCGGGTGTATTGAATTTCTCTCTTTGGGGCACGATGGATCGCTGTTGACCTCGGTTGGCACCAGCACGACCACGGTAGTGTCTAAGCCGTGTGCCTCCCCTGTGCTAATGACGTTTTTGTGGCAGCTTCCATCGTTGTATTGCAGTTTATGGATTGAGATGTCAGTTTTGGAGAGACCAACATAGTTGGAGAAAGATCCACGTTTTCTTTGGTTGGTTTGAGGTCGTCTACTGCTTTTGATTGCCTCAATGGTGGAACGGTGAGTAAGGAATTCAATCTACGTTGTTTGTTTGGGGGCGAGCTTTCAGAGGTCGCCTCCAATATTTCCTCATCGGTCAAATCTTGTCTTAGTCCTTGGAAGGCTGTTGAATGTTTGCGAAAGAAGTCCGTCAGGAGCTTTAACGGTTGTTGATGTTGTTTACTTCCCTTTTTCGAATTTTTTGTAGGGTTTACGTTACAGGTCTTGTTTATGTATTCGACCTGGACGTTTATATCTTGCTTTGTTGGAGAAGTAGCAATCTTTTTTTTCGATTTCTTTTTTTTTTCCTGTGTATTTTTATAGTTTATTTTCCGGGGGACGCCCGTAAATCGTGGTCTTTTTTTCTGATTAGCTCGAGTAAAAGCTTCTTCCCCCACCGATTCTTGCACCTCCGTGGTTAGAGCTGATGTGAGGTCCGCATTGGGCCAAATCTGCGTGTCTTCCTCTTCGATGACTGCATTCCCCGCCCCCTGGTGAATCTGGGCCTGCACCGTCAACACTGACGAGGGCGGAGTCTGCAGTGAGACTGCCACCTGGGCGGCCAAGAGTCGGGCGGGCTCGCGCCCCCTCAACAGCGCCGGAGGGGACCGTCGGGCCCCGTCTGGAGCCTCCATCTCCTCCTCGGCCCCGAGGGGGGGCCCCGTCCGCAGCCTCGCCACCACCTCAGCGTCCGCGCCATCCTCCGACAGCCCGTTCCGGGATCTCAACGTCACCTCCCCTCCGGGAGGTGGCGGAGCACCGGTCGTGGCCGGGGAGAGACGCGAATGGAGGGAGGGAGACGGAGCCTCCGTACGCTGTCGTGCAGTCGCTGGATCGTCCACAGGCCCCTCCGACTCCTCTCCAACCTCCAAGGGAGACCCCCTGGGCGGCGATATCCGTGTATTACTAGGTAAGTCCTGTGCACTCATAGCCTGGCCCAGGAGAGAATTTATGGTCGTTGATGTCAGGGCTGTGGCGTAGATCTTCTTTGGTGAGTTTGTCTGTGTTGAATCTAGACTGGGATCGTCCTGAGGCAAACTTGTATCGAGGGGGGAGTTTAGCGTGGCTATAGCTGTATTTTTTTTGAAAGTAGAACTCACGCTAGCACTTCTCAAGCGTCTGCTCATGGCGTCTTCTCGATCTAATTGTGCCTGCGGTAGAGTGGGCGTCTTTGCCGGCTTGCCTGTCATGACTGCAAGACTGCCACTCTCCGCCACTCCGCGTCCGCTCCGCGGAGGTAGTAGGTTTTTAAAGGCACTCTAGAAAGACTGGATAGGCACTGTAGAAAGACTGGAATGAAGTGTGGAAAGCAGACCAAGACTGCCACTCTCCGCCACTCCGCGTCCGCTCCGCGGAGGTAGTAGGTTTTTAAAGGCACTGTAGAAAGACTGGATAGGCACTGTAGAAAGACTGGAATGAAGTGTGGAAAGCAGACCAAGACTGCCACTCTCCGCCACTCCGTGTTTCTGTTTGTCTGGCAGTAACATTAGCCCTGTAGTAGCCCCAGGAGCGGCCCAGTACAAGTGTTCCCTTTGATTCACTCACCAGTCCTTTGTGGCTCCTCCGGGAGCCTTCTCTCTTCGTTCTCGGCTCCGCACACATTTCTCTGGAGCTCTCTGGACACTAATGGTGGCCTGCAGCACTGCCGGTATCCAGCATAGTCCGATGGCCTCCAGGCAGGACCCTCCTCGGCAGCCTCCTTCTTAGCAGGATTTCTTCCCTCTCAGGCCTGTAAGGGGCAGACCCCCGGTCCGGCCGAACCACTCTGGGAGCCCATAGGTGCGAACTCGTGGAAGGCCTAACTCCTTCCTGTTGCCCAATCAAGAACGCCAGGTCCACCCAAGAGGAAGGGAATTACTGTGGTTTATTACAGCCAAAGAACCACAGGTATCAAATACTTGGAAGGGCGTCCATGCATCACTCAGCGAACACTGGCCCGCAGGCCAGTTTTGATAACATCTGAGATCACAATTGGCGTCATTCTTGGGAACCGTCTCAAAAACCATTCTTCACTCAGGATAGGCCGTTGAGTAATAGCTCCCATATAGGAGCCTGTAGATGTGCTGTGTTATTGGACGAGGTAGAGTCAGGTGGTATGCTTGGCCATTCCCAAAAAGTTGTTAGTTGGAATTTGTTACAATGAGCAAGCCCTGTGATTGGTCAGTGGCCCCCACTGTCCTCCCTTAGGGTCCTTGGTTATGATTGATGAGCCACGTGCCTGCAAGCCTGGGACAAACTCTGTTCCCAGCCCGCCGAACACCTGTGAATTGTACTGTGTGCAATTATGTATCTGAAAGGTGCAACTATGTTTCAGCATCATAACTGCGTGTATCCCATAGTTGCAATGAGCGTGCTCCATTTCCCAATGCAGAACTGTAGCGTGGATGTAACAACTTTGTCTCAGCTATTGTCTGGACGGCTGTACAGGTTGCTCTTCTCAGACACCAACCTTGGCAGCTCCTCAGCTCAGCCAGATCACGTGCTTGGAGACCACGATTGTGAGCCCAGGATCTTCAAATTATTCTGTGTTTTGTCAGATAGCGCACCTCTCCTGCAGCAAGTGTTACTGTGGTTCAGAATGAGGAATGTCAATTACAACATGGCAACCTTGGCAGCGGATTCGCCTCTGCCACAGTGGTTCTGCTTGCACAGAATTCTGTGATGCTTGGGGTCCCTTTCTGAGTTGATTGCGGCCTGCTAGCTTTCCTAAATCGTGGTCTAGCTTCTACTGTACACATCTTCTTATAGTTTGCAGGTTAGTATGTTTTGGCTGTCAGGTTCCTTAAGTGCTCCCGCCTCACCATGGGGTTATTTGCATGTAAGTGCCTGCAAGCATTTACATGAACTCTTCTTGCTTCTTGAGTTACTGCGGTGCTGTAGCAGGCCTAATGGCAAAATAATAAATGTGCAGACAGTATGTGTATGTCACTGTCCTCTAACTAATAAAGCTGTATACCTGTGTTCTTTGTGTAGTTGAGGGTGTGTGTGTATCCAGAGTGAGCGGATAGCACGTATGCTTTATGTCTGATGTAGCTAAAACGTTGTGGTGTCTCTAACAACAAGTGACCTGGTTTCTTAACGTTAAGTCGAGTCTGTCCATGTAATTGTCTCCAGCTCTGTCTTGTGTCTCTTCATTCACCCTGGGTAAAGCCCATACTGTTGCAGGGTTGTAGGGTCTGCTGGTAGGGTATATCTCGTGATACCTATCCATCGTGGGAGCAGTGGGGATGGATGTAAGTTCATATGACCGATGGCCATATCGTCACAAATGCTTCTTTCTGTTGGAGGGTCTTCCGGGATGGAGGGCATGTTCTGATCCTCCCTCTTCAGGCCCATTCCTCCCGCACCTGCTTTTCTCCTGCTGGCCTGGCTAGTGGCTCCACCTTTTATGCACCTGTGAACTGTTAACAGGTTGCAGGTGCAAGCCCTTCAGTTCAATTGCCTGAATCCGATTACTTATTTTCTTGGAACATGCCTGACCCTTGCAATAGTTTCCAGGTCTCTTCCTCATCTGAGTACCAGAGTGGTGTAACTGAATGGCAGTGTGAACAACTACTAGTCGCCTCTTCCTCATCCCAGTACTAGAGTGGCGTGACTGAGGGTAAATGTGTACAAATCATGGTTGTCTGTTTTCTATTTTGGCCTGAGATTTTTCTAAAACAAGAAGGGAAAAACTTTTCCTAGTGTCAATACATAGACATTTTCTAGGATCATCTTGAAGGGAAGTAAAGGGGAAAGCATAACAATATCCCATAATAGCTGTTGGGTTCAGAGGGTTCATCATGAAATGGAAACAGGGGATACTGTGTCTCAACCCAGAACATCCCCCTAGCATTCCCCAAGTCTTCTCTACCCAGGTTATCCTCCGTCGCATATCCACCCCCAGGGTAGGGATCCAAAAACGATTGCCCTTCCCTGGCCACCTGAGCAGAGGATTGTGGGGAGAAGGCAGTGAGGATTCCCTCACGTTACTCACACAATATAAACACTTGTTTTACAGGGAAATACAGACATACTTTGTTCAGTAATGGCCTCATGAAAATGTGGTTCACAGGGCAATACTGGCATATATTTTTAATACTGCACTAGGACATTATGTTGACAGGCCTTACGATCTGATTTGGGCACAGGCAGTGTGAAAATATGTTTGACAAGTGTAACAAAGAAGGGATACCAAACCATCACAAGACCTGGGAGGACCCTGGGGATTTGGAAAGCCTGCCTGCCTGAGCCCTCAGACTCATGCTGTTAGCTAACTGGAGGAAACCAGGGTATACACCTTCAAACTCCTTTTCCCAGTACCAAAAGTCCCTCCTCAATGGATTAGGGATGCTGTCCATGTTGACACAGTAAGTCTTCATCCTGCTTCTTCCTTAAGATTGGTTCCCCACTATTTTAGGATGCCAGTAACATTGCTCCTTTGCACTTTCATGAAGATCCTAGATTTGTGGCAATCACACATTCACGTTTTCACAACTACAGATCTCAGGCACCAGTTGACACTACATACTGAACAGAATCCCAAGCACAAGCCCAGAACTCCCCTACGTGAGGATGCTCACAATATCTGGTGACCTCCTGACAACAATATTGAAATTTTTTAAGCGAAGCTTTGTGCCATGCTTAGCTAGATGAATAAGTAATAACACAGTGCCCTCCCTACAGGCACTCTATGAGTCAGCAGCTAGAAGCAAATCGTCAACGTACTGAAGGAAAGTACTGGTAGTAGGCAATTTAAGGGTATCAAGTTGTTCTTTCAAAGCCCTACTATAAATACTAGGACTCTCTGTGTACCCTTGAGGTGCATGAGTAAATGTAAATGAGCGTCCCCTAAGGTGAACGCGAACAAATATCTACTTTCCTTGTGTATAGGAATACTAAAGAACGCATTCTTTAAGTCCACAACACTAAAGTAAGTAGCTGTAGCTGGAATCATGGTTAGGATTGTCGTTACATCAGGCACAATTGGAAATTGTGGTGCCACAACTTTATTAACGGCACATAAATCAATTATAAAACGGAATGGAATTACATTATCGCCTTTCTTGTACACGGGTAAAATCGGACTATTACACAAACTTCCTGAAATTTCTTCAATCACACCGAGATGCACAAAATCGGAAACAATGCATTTCAAAGCTCGCTCACCCTCAACCGAAATCTTATACTGGGGAATGCGTGGCAGCTCAATTCCTTGTTTCAAAACTATCTTAACAGGCTCGATCTGTAAAACATCGACATCATTGTCGTCGACAGCCCACAGGCTCTCTGGTACATCAATGAATTCTAGAGGCAAAGGTCTAGTCAAAAATTGCGAGGCAGAAAATTGCTGTGGTGAAATCGTCAAGCGCACTCCATCAGAAGAACAATAAATCACTGCATTTAATTCTTTTAACAAATTCAATCCCAGCAAGTTCCTTGGACACAGGCCGTAAGCTTGTCACAAATAATTCTCTTTTCAGGAATTATGGTTTTTAATTTAGCAATGATTCTATCAGGCAGAGTTAATATCACCTGTTGTGGTCTTTCGCCATCTGGTCTTTCCCCATCGAGTCTAGTTATATTCGCCCATGTATCGCCCAACTCGGGTACATCGTCAATAGTTCTAACTTGTTTCCATAAATCTACGGGCAGGAGTACAGGAAACAACAAATCAATGTCACCTAAGGTGAACACTGAGGATTGCAAAACGGATTCCATCTCTTTATAGAACCCTGTCGGATTTTTCCTAATGTCAGGAATAGACTGTCTAATGGTGTTCACTTCCTGCCGTGAAAACGGAACGTGAACAAACTGTGATACATAATGTGCAGGAATGTTCACAGTGAGTATACCCTGTGCAGCATCGGCCGCAACCTCAACCTTCGGGACAAATGTCAGAGGAACCTCTCTCATAGGCAACTGAGATGTAGACAACTCTGAATGCTTACTAAGCAACAGAGCCAAGTCGAGCGCTAAAGCAGTCGAATAAGTGTCAAGTGAAAAAGCTCTCTTATAAATACTCAATAACTCTGTGGGCCAACTAATCTTCCTTTTTACACATTCATCCTGCAGGTACTCTACCATTACCTGTATCACTTTCCTCTGCATTTCAAACGTATATTGACTATATGTGTCATATACCTCAACTGGAGTTATCGATATGTATGAAATCCATTTAATCGCGTCTTTCCTACAAATTCGCATTTCCTCCGATATCGGTTTACGACACGGAAGGAACCGTTTCTGTACATACATATTCTCCTCTTCCTCATCCTCATTCTGTATCTTTTCTAACTCCTTTCTATACCCAAATAACTTCTCGACATGCTCATTTACCTTCTCCACATTGTCTCTGGAAAGTGCTAGAGTATTTAGATCCCTTAACCCTTGCGGAACATCCGCATTATTTAATCTTCCCCACATTATACATAACTGAATCCCTAAACCTTCAATAAAAACATTTTTCTCAGGAAAATTATCCGTATTATAAAGTGTGGCAAAAACACTAGCTTGATCATCCTTCTCCATACAATGCTTAGCCCATGCAATTAACTCACCTTTCTTCTCCGGCGGTACAGTATTGCGAGTGACAACTTTTGTTCCCGTACCTTGATTGATTACAAGCGGCTCAGGACCACTTGGAAGAGAGGGAGCAGGCAAATTCGATGGAGGTAATATAACTTGTGAAATAAAAAGAGGCAGAGGAGTAGGTGGAGGGACAGAAACCAGAGGAGTAGGAACAACAGGTTGAGAAGGAAGAGCAGGAATAACAGCAGGAAGAGCTACAGCAGTGGGAAGAGGAACATACGGAGGTGGTGCAGAGGCACCAGGCCTTCGTTCATTTAATATTTTGTCAATAAACTCATCAGAAATACGAAGATCTTTAGAAGGATAGATTTTCTGAATTCCAAGTGAGAAAGCCCTATCCATATTTTTAGTCGCCTCAGTCTGTTTGTTTGGTCATATAACAATGCTTTTTCAGCATTCGTCTTATGACGACGTGCATGTTTCTCTCTACCTTTAAGTTGTTGCAACGCTTCTTTTTTCCAATTCTGCAAAACATCAAATGCTGCAGGTCTAGCCTTTTTCTTTAAGAAGACTGACTCCAAATATTCAATGTGAGGGATCTCAAAACTACCATTGATTGGCCACTGAAGTTCGGAGGCATGTCTGGTTTGTCTGTGCCAAATATCATTAAATACTATACTTCCAATGCCGTACTTACAGTACATAGTACATGCCGGCGACCCCTCCTGTGGTGCGGGACGGCTAAATTCCAAAGATTGTCTATCACTCGGAATACTGCCCTAAAGCAGGTAGACAATTTCCCAGGCATATCTCAAATTCTTGGTGTTACCTGGTCAATAATTGTGTCTGCAGATAAAATGCGCCAAAATTCAAATTGTCAGGGTTAAATTAAGAATCGGGTCACGACTCACCTGACCAAACCTAAGAGGACCGATCGGTACTTCTAAGAATCTTACCTAACTAATCTTACCTCGTGTATGGTGATTTCGGCAAACCTGCCCGCCTCGATAAGTGGACCCTCGTCAAGATGCTGTCTCAGACCACAAGCTAATCATCCAGGGATCGGGTCGTGCAGCGCTGCTGAGGTGTCGCATCTCGTCCAGGGGCCCCTTTATGTCACACCGTCCGATCCCGGTCCGATAGCATGTGTCAACCTTCAACAATCCGGCATTAATCTTGAGGGTCCCTATTCGGGCGGCAACTGTGAAAACTGATAAAGAATATCGAGGCTGAGTACCCCAAAAGGAAATACACCGAACACGGGTTACAAAGGAACATACAAAGTACTTTATTCTATACTGAATCCAATTACAAAAACAGTGCAAAGTCAGATAGCTATCGGCCCTCAGTACAACACAACGAACTCCAGCGTGGTTCAGTGTGTTCAGTGAGAGACGCTGCACATTAGAGTACATTAGCTTTTTATACATTTTGTGGACGCAATGCCCAGCCCCACTTCGGGTTAATATTCCTTTTAATATATCACTGATCTAGGGTTCGTGCCAAGTCTCAAATAACTGCATATAACTGGTTTGCCTTTAATACACGTATCAACAAGCGGATGCAATAGCTAGGTATTTTAAAGTTTTCCATGCTGGCCTTCTTAAACATTAATACAATGTAGTTAAACAGATGTCCTTTGTTCAGTATTTGAATACATTGGGCCTCATTACGAGTCCGGCGTTAACCGAGGCGGTAAAACCGCCTGGTTAACGCCGGACTCGTATTACCATTCCGCCTCCGTGACTCCCGGAATTACCGGGGCATCACAACCCCGGTTTTCCGGGAATCACGGAGGCGGAATGGTGTAAATCCCCATTCCCATTGAGTCCTATGGGACTCAATGGGAATCGGGATCATGGAAACACCGGCAGCATCTTGTAATGCTGCCGGTGTTTCCTCGTCCGCCTGCAGGCGGGCGGTGTTAAACCCACCAGGTCAGACCTGGCGGGAACATCACCTCCCGCCTGCAGGGGTCGGGATCAGGCGGTCCGGAAACAACGGTGGCGGCGGGTTTACCGCCACCGTTATTTCCGGACCGCCACGATCGTAATGAGGCCCATTGTCTCGACATATGCTTGTGGATTAGTTTTCATTGCACAAGTAATCCTTCTACACATAGGTCAGTGAAGGACAAGGTCTCAGTTCATGACCTCAACAAGTGGCCTGCAGGCAGATTACACATAAGCTATGCACAGAGGTCAAGACAGCCATGTTGTATTCTGCAATGACATTGTCCACCATTTTAGCTCACAGGGTGATTTTTACACAACGAATCTTAAAATGGCAGTTTGACCTAATATGGCGGCCTACATGGATTTAAGGTCAGGACCTTGCAACACAGATTTCTTTTGCAAGCGACTTTCGAGCAGCTTGGCGTAGGCCAATATAAAATATATTTATTACAATAGGAGGCACGATATACTTTCTATTTCGACAACACGACTGCCGGTGAGAGAATAAGTTGCGGTAAGTAAAGCGCGAAGTGCGGCACCTTATTGTCCTTAATGTGCTAACCTGTGTTGTGTTTTCCCCTGTAGATCAATGGCGTGCTCCGGAGCGAAAGTTACCAATGTTCTTTCTCTCTCGTTCCTTTTCCTTGCAGGCTGCAGCATTCCGGAATGAAGATGACGCTGACGAAATGCTGTCCGCTGGATCAGAAGAATGCTGGATGGAAGCAGGTTGTTCTCAGTACGGTAAGTATAATATTAATGCTGTCCTTGTTCTTTCAGGTGCGCGGGATGCAGTGGAAAGGTGAAGGCCTCCTGGAGACTGATCCGAACATGGCGAGTGTCACACTGCAGGCGCAGAGTAACGCAAAGCGTGTTTCTCTGCCCGGGCGTGTTTTTTATAGCCTCCAGGTATCCCAGGCATCCCTAGGTCAGACCACACCCAAAAGGCTAGACCGCATAACTCAGTTCATGGAACTGAGATATGTGGAGGCATCCATATTGCCCCAAGTGCAATGCCAAGTCCTGTTCCTCATCAGACTTCTGCTTTATGTATGAGCCTGGTGCCACAGGTCCATGTGGGGGATTGTGGTCTGGCTCCAGTGCGTTGTCTAGGGGGGCTAGGGACAGGGATCATGACAGCACTCCCCCCTAAGGCCCCTCTCATGGTGGCTCTCCTGTCTGGCCCCGGTTTGGTTGGGTGGTTTTGATGGAATCCTTTGAGCAAACGAGGTGCATGGATATATTTGCAAGGTTCCCATGTTCTGTCTTGCGGGCCATATCCTTTCCAATCCACTAGATTGTATAGTTGGATCTGAGATAGTTGGAGTCCAGAAGTCTTTGATCTCAAATTCTGGCGCGCCTTTGAGCATTACTGGTTTCGGTGGAGTTGTAACACGGGTTCCAGGCTGAACATGTTTCAAGAGAGATACGTGGAACACAGATGAATTTGCATGTTAGGGAGTAAGGCTAATTTGACTGGCACTGGATTTATCACTGAGGTGATGGTAAGGACTTAGGTAACATGGGTGGAATGTCCGGGTTCCTTTTATGGGCACATGTTTCGATGCCAACCAGACTTCGTCTCCCACCTGATAGTTGGGGGCCTTTACTCGATGCTGGTCAGCAAATTTCTTTTGACGGTCCTTTGCTTGGAGTAAATGTTCGACAGCCCTTTTAAAGGTTTGAGAGATGGTTGCATGCAAGGTTTTAATTGCTGACATCTCCAGGGTAGTAGGAGCATCTAGTTCAGAAGTGCGTGGGTGCCTGCCATAGATGGTATAAAAAGGAGTCTGTCCAGTACTGGTATGTAGAGAATTATTATAGGCATATTCAGCTATCCATAACAGATCCGTCCTGCTTCCTTCTATTTGGTGTAGCATACAGCGTAGGTACTGTTCGAGCGTTTGGTTCGTCCTCTCCGTTTGACCATCCGTTTGAGGGTGGTGACTGGTGGACGGTCGGATGTCAATTTGGACCATAGAACAACACTTCCTCCAGAAGTTGGACACAAATTGAGTGCCTCGATCTGAGACCAGCACCGAAAGAAACCCATGGAGTCGTACAATGTGTTCAAGAAACACTTTTGCCAAAGTGGATGTGTTTATTCGACCTTTAAGAGGAATGAGGTGTGCCATTTTTGAGAACAAATCCACAACCACTAGAATGGTATTACATCCTTGATTGGGTGGTAAATCGGTAATAAAGTCGAGGGATAGTGTATGCCAGGGGGCTGGTGGAATTTCCAATGGGTGGAGGAGTCCCGTTGGCTTTTGCTTAGATAATTTATTTTGTGCACACACACCAGAGGACAGGACAAATTGGACAATGTCCTCATGCCACGTGGGCCACCAGTAACTTCATTTTACCTTGGCTAGAGTCTTCGCAATTCCAGGATGGCCTTCGATTAAGGAGTCGTGCTAACCAGACATGACTTGTTCTTGTAGTTCTTTATTCGGCAGGAATAAACAATCCTTGAAATAGGATAGTTGTTTTTTTATTGCGTGATCTTTCCCTTGTGTACTCCACTCTTGCAATTGCTCAGGACCCATCACGCTTTGACTCCTTCACGTAGCTCACCTTGGGTCATGGTTGTTGTAATCCCCAGGAGTTTGTCGTTTGGAATGATGGCTATTGGGTCGGGATTCTTGTATGCCTGCTCATCAATACCCATGTGGGAAAGAGCATCGGCCTTTCCGTTTTTTGACTCCTGGTTGAAACGTGATCACGTAATCATATTCAGCGAAGAAGAAAGCCCAGCGTAGTTGCTGTGAAGATTGAGCCTTTGCTGTTCTTAGGTACTGTAAATTTCAGTGGTCAGTTATTACGGTGATTGTATGTCTGGCACCAAGGAGAGAGTGTCGCCAGGCCTTAAAGGCTGACTTGATGGCTAGGAGTTCCTTGTGCGTGATAGCATAGTTGAGCTTGGGCGGTGTGAATTTACGTGACCAGAAGGCGATGGGGTGTAATTGACCCGTTTCTGGGTCTTTCTGCGAGAGAACCGCTCCCATAGCCATACTTAAGGCATCCGTTTCCACCACTTATGGGAGGTCTGGGTGAGGGTGATGCAGGATCGGGGCAGAAGTGAATCTCACCTTGTGTTCCCAGAAGTCCTTTTCTGCTTCTTCTGTCCACTGGAACTTGTTGTTACATTTCCTTAACAATGATCTGATTGGATGCACTATCTGCGACAATCCCGGGATGAATTGACGGTAAAGGTTTGTGAAACCTAACATACTTTGGATTCCTTTGGGCGAATTTGGCGATGGCCAGTTTAGGATAGCATCGACCTTGTGCACATCCATGCAAATTCCTTTTGGGGTGAGGACGAAACCAAGAAACTCCACTTCAGAGACATGAAATGAACTTTTTTCGAGTTTAGCATAGAGCTGATGTTGGCAGAGTTTTTCCAGGCGGATCGAACATGTCTGACGTGGTCTTGTTTTGAGGCGGAGTATACCAGGATATTGTCTATACAGACCAGAGCACAGACGTCGATTAACTCCCTTAAGACATTGTTCATGAAGTATTGAAATGCACCGGGAGCGTTGCAAAGGCCAAAGGGCATTACCTGATATTCGTACAGGCCATTCTTGGTACGAAAGGCGTTTTTCCATTTGTCGCCCTTTTTCACCCAAGCAAGATGGTACGCTCCTCTAAGGTCTACCTTTGTGTAGATTTGGGCATCTTTAACGTGATCTAGTAGTTCTGGAATAAGTGGTAGTGGGTAGCAATTTTTTACGGTGATTTGGTTTAATGCGCGGTAGTGGATGCACATTCTCAAGTACCCTTCCTTCTTCGGCATGAAGAATAGCGGAGAGGCTGCTGGGGACTTTGAGGGGCGAATGAATCCATTTGCTAGGTATGGGTCTAAATAAGACTTTAAATGCTGATTTTCTGGTTCTGTGAGTGCGTAGATTCGCCCACAAGGGATCTCTGCGCCGGGTATCAGGTTGATCTGGCAATCGTATGGTCTGTGTGGTGGTAAGGTGTTAGCTTGTTCTTTCTGAAACACATCTTTAAAGTCCTGGTATTCACTTGGTAGGGTACTGGTTACCCCCAGAGTTGTTGCCGCTGTTCCCCGAGCAGGTATTCTAGTATCAGTTGGGTTCTTCCCTTGGTAACAAGTGTGAGCACAACTTCACGGAAAAGGCCAACTCTTTTGCACAACAATCTATTTGGGGATTGTGAGTTACCAACCATGGCATTCCTAAAATCAACCGGAACTGGGGTGCCTTGATGAGGCCGAAAGCAATAGATTCCCAGTGTCCATCCTGGCACAGAAGAGTTAACACTGCGGTGTGTTGGGATACTGGACCACAAGCTATTTCCGTACCATCAACAGTGGTGACAGTGTCAGTGATTGCCTTAGGGCATAAAGGAAGCCCCATCTTTGCTGCGAGATCTTGGTCTATATAGTTCCCAACTGCTCCACTGTCAATGTACGCTTTTATGGCATGCATCCGAGATGGTTGTTGGTGGTTGATCAAGATCACAGTCAATGCAAAATGGGAGGTCTGTAAATCACTGTCTTCGCTCGACAAGTGGACCCATACGCTTGCCGGCTTGGTAGTTTTCCGACACTTTGTTGGTATCTTCTTTGTCCATGGCCCCTACGGTTCTCCTTGGTGGTTTCACTGGGCACTCTTTAAGGAAATGGCCTGACTTTCCACAGTACAAACATAACTGCTGCTGCCTTCTCTTGTCCCTTTCAGCCTTAGTCAAGGGGGCTCTGACCCCTCCGATCTGCATTGGTTCCCCTGGACTTTCTGTTATTCGTGGAGCATTGTTCTTTGATCGCACATACATAGGGCGAGTGTCCAGTCTGATTCGATCTGCTCTTCGGTCTTGCAACCTATAATCTACTTGAACCACCAGGTTAATGAACTCCGCACATTCTTTCGGGAGATCCACCACTTGTGCAAGAACATCTTTTAGCTCCCCTCATAGGCCCCGATGAAATAACGTGGTTCTTTTCTCCTCTGGCCATCCGGCCTCGACCACAAGCCTATAGAAGGTTGCTATATATGTTAATAGGTCTTGGGTTCCTTGACGAAGAGGCAAAGGTTTGTTGTCTAATGCCTGTCCATGGGTACAACGAGCGAAGAGTTTCTCCATCTCCTGTTGAAATCCCCTGAAGTCATGTAGCAAAGGGTCATCTTGACTGACAAAGGGTACAGACCAATCTGCAGCACTGACGCTCAGATATGATAGCACGAAAGCGACCTGTGACTGGTCATTTGGAAAGGCCCCAGGCCTACAAAGGAAGTGCAGATGGCATTGGTTCATAAATGTTGCATACTGTTGGGATCTCCCGTGAATCGCTCAGGTGGGGCCAAAGGTACTGCCCCAGGAGGAGTTATCTGTACAGGGTTGGCTGATGGTAGTGGCATTGCTGACACATTACCGGGTAACGGGGCATGTCCCGCCTGTGACTGGAGGAGTTGCCGGCCTAAGTCATCAGTGCGTTCTTTAGCGACTATCAACTCTCTCCTCAAGGTGTTGGTCTCCTGCCTGGCTGCTTGTACTTCAGCACGTAACTGCCCCAGCATTTGGGCTAATTGGTCATTTTATGACATTTCCATGACGCCCAGGTGGATTGTGGTATAAAGCTTTGCGTTCTGTAACGCTCACCTGATATTCACAGGGACACCACTCAACCCGCTCGGACCAACCACAATCTCGAACCCTTCCCTGGAATCCGTTGAACTGGGGTCTGGGTCTGGAATACAGGATATCTAGTTTTAGCTTAATAGTCTCAAGTCGTTTGACTCCCACTCCCCTTGAGGATCAAACCTTCCCCTATGTCCTTGCCTCAGCTTGTTCTCTTGTATAGGGTGCTCTCCGTCCTGCTCTTCAGCGCAGGGGTGCGTTGGTTGAGGTGAGTGCGGCGCGACCTAGTTGCTCCACTGGTGCGGCCCCTCCAATGAGTTTGGTCTTGCTGTGACTCCAGCCCGATAAGGTAGGTTGTTGGTTCTTCTGGAATTGTCCTTTTCTTGTCTCTTGTGCTCCTTAATGATGTCTCTCCTTCTTCACTAGGTGCTGGTAAGAGGATCGGGATGGTGTTGTGCTGCTTGAGGAAGTTGATCTCTGAATGGTGTGTGAAAGCGCGATGTGCGGCGTTGTTCGCTTGTCTTTATGTTGACCTATGTCTCTCTTGTGCCTAGCAGGCTGCTGCAATGTCCCAACACGACTGCTGGTGAGAGAATAAGTAGCGGTAAGTAAAGCGCAAAGTGCGGTGCCATATTGTCCTTAACGTGCTAACCTGTGTTGTGTTTTCCCTTGTAGATCGATGGCGTGCTCCGGAGCTGAAGTTACCAAGAGTGACTCCGTTTCAGGTATGCGTTTGACTATTCTTGCTGTTTTTAAGGAATCCGAATACGAGAATGCTTAGTAATGTTCTTTCTCTTTCGTTCCTTTTCCTTGCAGGCTGCGGCATTCCGGAATGAAGATGACGCAGACGAAATGCTGTCCGCTGGATCGGAAAACGTTGGATGGAAGCAGGTTCTTCTCGTTACGGTAAGTATCATTTTAATGCTGTCCTTGTTCTTTCAGGTGCGTGGGATGCAGTGGAAAGGTGAAGGCCTACAGGAGACCGATCCGAACACGGTGAGTGTCACACTGCAGGTGCAGAGTTACGCAAAGCGTGTTTCTCTGCCCGGGCATAGTTTTTATAGCCTCCAGGTATCCCAGGCATCCCTAGGTCAGACCACACCCAAAAGGCTAGACCGCATAACTCAGTTCATAGAACTGAGTTATGTGGAGGCATCCATATTGTCCCAAGTGCAATGCCAAGTCCCGTTCCTCATCAGACTTCTGCTTTATGTAGGAGCCTGACACCAGAGGCGCCAGGTCTGGCTCCAAGTGAGTCTTTGAAGAGCCGGGTAGGCCCTCAAGGTCCATGTGGGGGATGGTGGTCTGGCTCCAGTGCATTGTCTAGGGGGGGCTAGGGACAGGGATCATGACAAGTTGGTGGGGAGGCAGCTTTGGAGTATGATTTTGTAGTTGTCATCAAGCCATGTTTCTGTGATGAATAGAATGCCAATGCCGTTGTCACAGAGACGGTCAAAGATCTCTGTTGAGTGTTTTTGACATGGATCTTGCATTTATTAGGTTGCAATGGATTTTAAAGGTGTAGTTTAGGTTTGTGCTTTATTATTAGCATTGTCTTCTGACTGGTGTTAAGGTTTCCTTCAGGTTGGACTCTAGTTGAGGTGTTGGTACAGTTGTGTCTGTGTCGCTGAAAAGCTCTTCTAGGTTCAGTCTTGGGTTTTTGTTTTCATCAGGCTTCTCTTCTAAATTTTGTGGTTGTCGAGCAGAAGGTCCTCTTGTTTTGGTGATGTAAGGGGTTAGGGTGTTGATTATGTTCTTCTTATTTCTAGCTTTGTCCCTTCTACTTCTGCTTGGTTCTGTTTGTTTGGCGGTCATTCTTGATTTTGTGGGATGGTTTTACCCATGCATCCAAGCCCTACAATAAAACTGTGCAGTACTGGCATGGAAAACATCATGATGACCAGAACTCCCCAGAGAGTGCACAGGGAAAACATGAAGAATAGGCTGCCACACATTTTTGCCTATGTTGTGAGCAAAGGAGGGCACTGCCTAAAACCACCAGTGGGCTACACACACAGTAGCCTGAAACCATTGAGAATGGCAATGCTGATTGCCAAAAAAGCAACTCAGAACTGTGGGGAATTCATTTTCTTAATCCCAAAAATGGTTGCATTACCAGTACTCACCACTATCAGAAAGCCGGCGTTTTAAAACCACCAGACTTTTGTGTAAAACTGAACAAATGAAACAAAACCGGACCAAGGAAAGACTTGCTAAGAGGTGGATACAATGTAAAACTATATTCTGAAATGACTTGAAGGAAGTAATTATTTAATGTATATGTAAAAATTGTCAGTTTGATTTGAATGTAGAAAACTGGGAACAAAAAGTGACATTTAGCTGAAACCTGGCTTAATGAAACTGGATACTGCCTGACAACTACCCCCGACAGGAGTTGAAACCTGTTCAGCCATTCCCCTTGCCAAAAGGAGTTGTCACCTCTCTGATTAGATATGGGGTGGAGCAGCTGGGGACTACAGGGAGTTGAACAAAGGCCTGTCCTGGACTCAGGCAAATGTTATATTGGGGGGCCGTAAAGTGGCTTCCTCTTAGGGGAAAATGGGAGGGGCAGTGCCTCTGCTAGCAGCTGAGCTTGGGGGAAGTGGATAAACCAGTTATTTCACCCTGTGATGAGGGAAGCCACACCCCTTTTTGACCAGGGCATAATTTTAAAAAGATAGATAACTCATAGTGCGGACTTGTCAGAATTATATAAGTAATATCATTATTTTTGTGATTTTTCTGTGAACATTTTGAGAGGCGTTAGGACCCTGTGGTGTATTCTGGGAGGGTTGCTAGCGGAAAATAGGGTCTCACTCCAAATGTCTGCATGTTAAAAATCTGACACGTCATCAATTAATGTCCATACTCCTTGCGCACATGTGTGTAATTTTGGGTAAATGTCCGATATTGCAAAACCAGTTAAAAAGTGCAAAATGCTGTCATTTTTTAATGCAAGCCCCCAGGAAGATCAGAGGCGGACAAGCATGGACCATAAGGAATATATAATGTGCACATGTAATTTCAACAAATTGTATATCTGGGAAGGATGTATTTGAATCAAATATAGATTTGTGGGCAAACTGACCAGGGGAGGATCCTCTGACCCATAAACAGACTTCATCATGCTGACAATCCATTTCCTTACCCCAATCATGGGAGAGGGGAGAATTGGGCCAATGACAAGTAGAGAGGGGCAGGCCTAGCTAGGCCCAGGCACACACTCATTTTCAAAACACATAAAAAGAGACTGCTGGGACAGGTAGAGAGATTCAATTCCATTTGCTGCGGAGCATGCTGACCGACGACTTCACATCCAGAGATCCTACACTTAGACTTTCAAGCTAAACAGAGACTACAGAACTTTGAACCAAGAAGGCCCACTGCAAGCAAAAGTATTTCTCAGCAGGCCTCAAAATCATTTGCGAACTATTCCACAGCTGGGTGAGCTGTCTGAATTCTTTTGCCAAGAACTCTTGCCAGTACCCAGAAAGCAGTGTTACATCCAGAATCCACTTGATCCGGACCGGAAAGCAGAGCAGTATCCAGAACCAGAGGCCAGAGATCCAGAGTGACCCAGACCGCTGTGGGTCACTAATCTAATCCAAACTATTTTAACCTAAGTAGAACTGCCTCCTAGAAATCGTGTCATCTGTCATTTTTAAAGCTGCACAACTGTCACCTGTCAATTCTGCAGCTGCAAGCTGTCACCTATCATTTTGAGTTTTACTTTAAATCCGAAAAACGACCTTTACAAAATCGTTCATATCTCTGGAACCGTTTTTCCAACGAACCTAGAACCGACTTGCTACTCCTTATACTTTTGCCGTAATCACGATTCATGCACTCGCGAATTTTGCCGCGATTTGCGATTTGGCCTGATTTCTTTACCTGTAAAAAGATAGCAGCTTTTTGCTTTCCTTTGCTAAAAATTTGTTTTCCTCTTAATAACCATCCCTGAATCATTGCTAAAGTGAGCCTGAGCTCATCCCAAGTATCTCTCACTCACCCTGAACCTCCTAAAGGGAATTAAAAGCATTTTCAGCATATTTCTCACTTCATTGCCACCACATTCAAAGCACTTGGGCCTGTGTTTTAAAACTCCTACCTGTTTCCTCTAAGCTTGCTGGGGGGGAACTGAATTTCGTATTGTATTTGATTGCATTCCTGAGAACTGTGTGCTCCTCTTTCCATCTCCTTCCATTTCTTACATTGCATAGGGGAGGGGGGTGAATTGCCAGAGAAAAAGTGATTATCTTATCTTTTGCTAAAATCATATCGAGTATTTCTGTACTGCATTTTATTCTTCATTGCTTTTCCCCTTGAAATCATAAAAGTATTTTTGCTACTTTATCCATCCTATACTAACTCCTCATTGATTATAAAGAAGTGTGCTAGTGTCAGATTACCCATTGTTGATCAACATCATATGTCTAAGTGTAATATCAGATATTAATTTATAGAAGTGTGATATATATATTGTTTAAAATTTCAAATAAACCTTTTAATTTGCAAAACAAACCTACTTCTTGGCTCAGTGGGGTCAGGGGGATTCTAAGAGGGGGGTGTTATACAAGGGTGGTCATCCAGAGTACTGAACTGAATATAAAAATACATCAATATGGGTTTTCCTCAGCATCCCAGACTAGACATTGACTTAGCTGTAGTGTTGATTGAATATCGCTTACAATTTGTACGGTGGATTGACTCGTTCTGGTGAGTGGTTATTTGCGAGGTATGGAGTTAGGTAAAGGGATTTCTGGCCTCTCTCAGCACTGGTTCTGTTGTTGTTCCTGTCTGTGGGAGTGTGTTCTGCAGTTGTGAGTCTTTGGCAGTGTTCAGTTGGGTTTTTTCTTTGTGCTCTTTGTCTTTCCTTTGGTCCAGTTCGTTTGCGCGGCATTTTGAGATTCAGTGTTTTTCGTTGGTTTTTCTTCGGTTCGTTGTTGCAGAGTTGGTCCTTGTGCTTTTGGTCCGGCTGTCTTGTGGTGTTGGACAGGGTGTGGGGGATTGTCTGGTACAAGCTTGGACTCTGTCTGTTGGGGTGGTCTAGTCAGGTGATATTTCTGGGGTAGTTCAGTCGCTGTCTTGAGGTAGTGTTGTCCGGTTGGGGAGGTCTACTAGGGTTATACCTCTTGGATATTCCAGTAACCGTCCCTAATGTGGGTCTCCCTGGAAGAGACTTACTGCAGTAAACACATCTCTGTGGTGTGAAGCAGGGTACAGCTAATAGCCAGAGTATTATCCTCAAGGGCGCAAGCTGATAATCACAGTGCTATCCTACAGGTCACAAGCTAATAATCACAGTTCAATTCTATAGTGGTGCTTTCTAGATGTGGAATAGTTCAATGTGTGCTAATCTCTAAGGGTAGTGCTCAGTCTAACAATCAATCACAGTATTATCCTGAGGAACAAGGCAATAATCACAGTACTATCCTAGGGCGTGCAAGCTAATAATCACAGTACTATCCTGGAGGGCACAAGCTAATAGTCCCAGTGCTAGTCTATAGTGGTGCTTTCTATATGTGATTCAGGTCAATGTGTGCTAATCACTAAGGGTAGGACACAGTCTAACCATCACAGTATTAGCCTAAGGAACAGGTCAATAATCACAGTGGTATCCTAGAGGGTGCAGTCTAATATTCACAGTACAATCCCAGAGGGCACAAGCTAATAGGCACAGTACTATCCTAGGAGGTGAACATTAATAATCACAGTAGTATCCTTGAGGCCACAAGCTAACAATCACCTGTTAGCAAGTTAATAATAACAGTTAATAATCAAGCTAATTAACTGAGGCGCAAGTTAATAATCACTGTAGTATCCTAGAGGGCACAAGCTAACAATCACAGTGTTATTCTGTAGTGGTGCTTTCTGGATGTGAATCAGGTCAATGTGTGCTAATCTCTAAGGGCAGGGCACAGTCTAACAATCACAGTATTAACCTAAGGAACAGGCCAATAATCAAAGTGGTATCCTAGAGGGTGCGGGCTAATATTCACAGTACTATCCTAGAGGGCACAAGCTAATAGTCAAAGTACTATCCTGATGGTGCAAATTAATAATCATGGATCTATCCTAGAGGACACAAGCTAATAATCACATTATTGTCCTAGAATGTGCAAGTTAATAATCACAGTACTATCTTAGAGGGCACAAGCTAATGATTACAGTGTTATTCTGTAGTGGTGCTTTCTAAATGTGAATCAGGTCTGAAGTTAATAATCGCAGTACTGTCCTGAGGGCACAAGCTAATAGTCACAGTACTATCCTGGGATGCGCAAGTTAATAATCACAGTGCTAGCCTAGAGGGCACAAGCTAATAATCACAGTACTAGCCTAGCAGGCACAAGCTAATAATCACAGTACTATCCTGGAGGGCACAAGCTAACAGTCATGGGTTGCATTTACATTGACAATATTTAATCTTTCCATCTCCTCCTGTATGTGTTAATCTGGCACATATGTTCTTCTTGCCTGATTTTAGATTTGAATGAGTTCTGAATTATCATGGATGCTCTTCTCTAGCTCCACACTTGCTGGTTTCATTTTGTCTGCAGCTCACATGGTACATGTTTACGTTTATCTAGATCATGTTCTGACCTTTCCCTTCCCTCTCCATATACATTAATTGCTAGACTACAACATGCTGCACTTCAAGTAGATCAGCTTCTTTGCCATTGGCATTGCATAGCCTAGCTATATAAATACAAAACTAAAATGAATGGATAAGCTGTTTTCTCTTATATTCTTTTGGCATAATTGGTAATGAAAAGAAGATATCATTAAAATATGTAGAGACAACAAGCTTAGTCAACGCATGATCTTCAGGAAATGACAAGACCACAGTTCAACTTGAGGTACCCCCACAACAAATCTAAATTACACTGGTAACAGCTGGTGCTGCCTTATTTTGTTAACAATCCTACTGATAATTAGCTGCCAATATATTTCACAATAACATTTTCAATTAAATAATTTAAGACTTCTCTACCAAATAATAAATAAGTTGAGGTTTTGCTTGTGTTGCACTATTTATAAGTGATAGATTGCACACTATGGTATACCCGAGATACATGGGCATGCACAAAAGGTGATATACTGTGACAAGTATGCATTGGTTTAGTTTTTATCTCTGGAAATTGATATTGCCTTCCTCACCAGTACAGAATATAAATATTAGTTTTGTACCTCCAAATATGCACCAACAGATATGATTCTAGATTCTCGGGTGTGTTGTAATAAAAACAACTCCGAAAAACACTCAACCAGGGCATGTTTTATTAATGGAACTATGGAATACTTTCAACCAAGCCAATTACTCGAATTGCTAAAACCTGATAAACAAAAATAACAGGTTCATCAAAACTGCGATATGAATACATAAATGCAAACCAGTTTGCAACTTTTATAATTGTTCAACTATATTCTACGTGTCATCAATTCACTTTCCGTAGGTAGCACACTTGTGATACTAGTACATTGGTTTATTCATCATTATGCTGGCAATTTGCACGTAGTATATAATATACCTGGTCACAAATATCAAAGTCTGTCTGAATACTATATATTACCAGGATGAAATGGACTATTGATGCTTCACGTTAACACCACTATTCAGGAGACACAACCAGATATGGGTTTCTGATGCCTCAAAAACCAAATCAATAGCCCCTGGACATCTACAATGTGTGCATCCTGTCATCGATTCAGGTCTCCATCTTCTTTGCTACCAGGCTTTCCATAAACATCACTTGAATAGATCTTTTGGGTGCAATCGTGTTCTTAAAATCAGCAGCACACCATCATGCTCAATGCATGTTACACTACATGTTTGACAAAGGAAGTGTTGAATGAAATAAACACACCTTGGTCAAATGAAGGAGTCATGCGACCTGCATGGGAGACAGTACTGTTACTGGGCTAAGACATTGTGATGCCTGTTCCTGTAAAACTAGTTTAATGGGAAAACTGCTCAGACAGGCCTGGGTGCTGCTCAGGTAAAGCAGGCTACTGTTAGACTGAGTTTTCATCAACGTATGCTTGGCTGCAGCGGAAAGGGCCAGCTTGCCAAAGAAGAATCTGAAAAAAGGTTGATTGCTCACATTTACATGGACTTCTTAATGTATCCGATATGTTGTTCAAATAGACAAGCAATACTTAATATGGCAATAATGCTGTTATACTTCCTGTTATAGGGATTAAGAAGGATACAAATTATAGTTACAAAATATATTGGATAATGTTTCAGGCATTACTGCTACCCATCAAATTGCCCAGATTGTACATGCTCAGGCTTCGGACAACAGACATCCTCTCACTTTGTACACATTGTGCAGTCCCAGGCTTCACAAATCCTACAGTTTCAGAAGAGTTTGCCTTAAGGATAGACAGATTTGAAAGTCTTTGGTTTAAGAGTACATTATACTACACACATGTAACAAGCCAAGCCTTAAAATGACAGAACATGCACTCAGATTATACCGGATTCTTAGGCACAGACCTAAGAGAGTGGAACCATCTATGAGGTTACCCAGATTCTTTTTTCCATATCATCTCCCAACTTATAAAAACTCTCCCTCTTCTTCCATCACGTTGCCTAGTGATGTGAAGGCCTGGAAATAAAATGGAGACATTTGACAAAATATTGTTTACACTTTTGATTGTTTACCAGTAATTGCACGAATCAGGAAGTGCTTGGCTTGAACGTGCAGTGAGATATGCTGTGTTATATTTTACTGTATTTGAAATCATCTCTGTGACTAAAATAATTCCTAATTTAAAGAGTGTACTTGCACACGCAAGCACACTGCTTCTCTTGTTTTGCATCAGAGGCCGTGATCTCAGATGTGTATTGAAATCAAAATGCATTTTATTTAACATGCTCAGTTTATTTGCATGTTTCCCTAATTGTATTAAGTCATATACTTCACCCTTCTTTTGCAGAATAGTGCACGGTAAGTAATGCATTGCATAGTAAATACCACTTCTACTCAGATCGTCAGTTAATGATAGCATCCACAGCTAACCTTTGCATTTGACATAAAAAAGACATTTCACCCACCCAACTCTTTTCGATCTTGTCATTCGGGGCAACCTCGTGACTGGTTTACTTCCTACCTTTCCAATCGTCTCCGCTCCACTTCCTTGAACGGAAACACATCTGTTGAACATCCCTGCCTGTCAGTCTCCCCAGACACCAGTTCTTGAGGCCTTAACCTTCAGTAGACTTTGGTCAAATAGTCTCCTCCTTTGGATTCTCTAATCACCTATTTGAGAATGACACGCAAATCATCTTCTCCATCCATTCTATGACGGCTGATACCTCTGAAACACATCACTGCTTGCCTCCCCACCATCCCCCACTGTGTGGTACTTCATGGGCTGATGCCAAACTCTTCCAAGACTGAAGTTATATACTTGCAGTATCTGATGCCTCTCCTATATCCTCTCAATGATCTCATTCCCACCTGATGTTATATCAGCCTCCCTAATGCACACGGCCAAAGGATTTTCTTTGACGACCATCTCAAATACCTCCTCTTTATTTATTTTAAAATATGTTTATTGGCATTTTAAAGTCTTACATAATGTAACAATTGGTTATTATCTGTTTCACATCGCAATTCTAGTGTTGGCAGTACATATTAAGTTAACATTATAAACAAGTAACAAACACGAACTTTCTTCATGCATTTTAACAGTTTGTGGCTTCCTCTGTAATCTAGGAGTAGGTTGGTGGCTTGCCGATGCCCACTGATGGCTTGGTTGCGAGGGCGAGTCGGTTTGTTGTGTTCTTTCGGCAGTGTGACATTTGCATTTTCTGCTGGTACTCCTCTTCACGGAGGCATGTCGTCAGACGGGAGGAAGATGTCTTTTACTATTGCCTTCCATGCCTCAAATTTGACATTCAAATACCTCCTCTTTATAGCTGCAACCAGTACTCCAGAGGGGATCAACCTCCTCAACAACAGGAAAATCCACCCTGTGCTCACCTATATCTCCACCAAAACCATTGTTCATTTGCCGATACTGCACCAAATTGATTATTGTGTCAGCCTTCTCCTGGGACTTCTACTCTACCGCTTTTCCCCTCTGGAAAAAATTGCAAACTTTCCTGCAAACACCCTCTACAATCTTACCCAATCTTCTTCCATTTTGCTATCCCGTCTCCATGCCGGCTGGCATTTTCTGCACAACCCTGCCCTACTCAAATTTCTAAATGCTTGTTTACAAATGTCCCAAATGACAGGAGTGTCAAAAGACTGGGATACCAACACCTTCCTTCCTACTGGAACTAAGAGCTTGTGGAGTTCTACTGCCTAAGGCAAGTGCAGAGACAGAAGAAAGTGAGGTCAGGAGCAGGCGCGTCACACGGTTCCTGAGAAAGCCAAAAGGACTCAAGTTAGTTCAACGTGAAAACTAAGTATGTAGAGGATTTACCCACCGACACCCATTTTCCCATCCCTGTCCCACACAGACATATGGTAAAGGTCAGAGGAAAACTCTGGCAATTCAGAGAGAAACTGCCCCACATTTCCAAATTATTTTCAAGAGGAATGCAGTAGTTCCAGGCAGAGGTCAAAGGATATGATGTGATAGACTCAAAAATAGAGGAAAACATAAAGCACAGGAAGGAAGCAGATGCACTGAAGGTGCTAGTGAGCTGCCCAGGAACATTGACTTCCGCATGGTAGAAGCACCGCCGGAGAGGGGCGAGCCTCGAGAGCCATATGTGCAGTGATGTCACAGCTGAGACATGATTGCAGATGCAGAACGATCCCCTAAGGAAGCGGACATCCATGGAGGCATAAACAAGGCGGAGAAACGGATTTAGGATGAGGTGGACGAGTGGAAACAGTAAGGGAGGTAGTCAAAAGGAACAAAGACAGGAGCATAAGAGGGAAGATTCATGCAAACCCAGGAGTGGGAAGGACACAGGAACACAAAAAATCAAATAAAGCATAACAAAGAAATATGCAAAGGACTGGAAACGAGCAAATGAAACATCCACCAAATAATGGTGCCACGCAACATTTTACTGCTAGTGTAATCCCACCTAATTCCTAAGAAGGTCAGTCCTTTCATTATGTCTCTACCAAAATGTCTAATCTGGGGGCCATCTTGAAAGGGTACTAACAATGATAAGTAACACATATATCATTTGTGTAGGGATATGATGTGTACAACTAATGCAATCTGTGCATCTGGTGTCTCTGCCACCATACCAATCCTACCCATGACAACCCAATGTTTCTGTTTTTGTCTGAACTAAACTGTTTGGCCGAATATGTGCCTGGATTAATTGTTATTTAATTTGACTAAATTACTTTTTGTATTGTTTATATTGGAACCCAATTGTGATGTTTAAATGGTGACCTAATAGCATGCAATATTCATTTTAATGTATATCAATGATATGAGTATGGCGTTTTATTATTCTCATGTTTAAGCGCCCGGTTGCCCCTGGGCCTGGTGCGCTATAGAAATAAATAAAATACAAAAAAATACAAAAATGTGCAACTATATATGTATGCCGTAAAAGCCCTGTCTTGATGAGGACCAAATGTGGTCGAAACACATGTCGACATAGAGGTAATTGAAAAATCAATACATCTTTAACTTGATATACAATTATCGTAATCAAGTCGAATAATTAAAATTAAGGTGCACAGTCACCATAAAGGGGTGACAGAGTGTATAACGATTCTATTGAACATGTTTGCTTGCTCAATTGACAATGTGATAGGCACTTTAGGTATAGGACTAATACAATGTTTCTGACCTTACCAAGAACCTTAAGGTAGTTGAGTAACAGTATTAGTTATTTGATTGTGCCTAGAAGACAGTAGAATTAGGTTTTTTATGTCGAGTACTGTAAAGGTATAAACCAGAATGGAGCTGTTCAAGACAACATTGCTGCCAAATGTTTCTCAAGGCGAAACGTGATTGTTTTTAATATACTAAATATGCCGATTACCAAATCGCTAAAGGAAGACTCTTGATGTTTATAAATGCTGCCAGATGCAAGATAGGAAGCAGTGTGTCAGGAAGCAAGATGGTATGCCTGTAATAAGATGTGAACATCAGTATTGAGAGCGGAAGTATAGCTATCAGAGCGAGAAAACAGTCTCTGCCAATGATTTTGCCGGTAGAGGTTTTAAAAATGCAGGTAGTATGTATATTGAAGGATAGAGTTAGAATGATGTGGGACATGAAGTAAACAAGAACAAAGAATATCCAGATAGTAGGGCCAATCGAATGTGAAAAGGAGAATCCAATGTAACTAAAATGTGTTTGGATATTAACAAATCCAACAAATTGACAGAAAAACATGCAACAGATGCAAACTAACTGCAGAAGACCAGGGGCAGGTTACAGAAACCTTGCACCAGTACAAGTGCAAAGCTGCACCGTATTAGCATTGGGGCACTAGGGCAAAGTTTGCTCTAGTGCAAAAAACATTGGAGACATATGAGAAAACATTTGCACCGTGACAAGTGTAAGCACTAGTGCAAATTTCGCTAGTGAAAGACATTTTCTTTCAATGTGTGTTTGCACCAGGGCAAAGTTTGCCCTAGTGCTAATATACATTTATTCATAAAAATCACAGGGAAGGGAATGCATTTTTGGCAAACGCTTACAAAATGTAACATTGAAAACAGAGAGGAGGACATGGGTCCTTTACAATGGGGTGAGATAATGTAACATGAAGACCAGATATTGCAGGGGTAGGTGAAAACATAAACCTGGGAGGACAGGACAGAATGACATAGGAACAGGATGGTTGAGGAAGTGCTAAATTAAGGATGAAGGGGTGATGGAAAGGATCTGTAGGGTTGTCTGTGAAGAGTAATGCAGTGACATTGAGTGCTAGTAAACACGTTCTTCAGAAAGAAGGAGGGATTTGAGGTTGGATTTAAATAGTCATAGAGTTGGAGTAGTACGGAGAGGGAGAGGAAGAGCATTCCCAAGTAAGGGAACGAGGAGAGAGAGCGAGGAGAAACGAGAGGGAATGCAGGGTTCTTGAGTGGTGACAAGGAGGTGAGCTGAAGATGATATTAACGAACAAGGAGGAGAGTTCGAGTGAGATGAGCAGCTAGATAGAGTGGGGTGGGGCGGAGCATGGATATTTTTCAGGGCCTGTTGTTCCAAGGTAGCCAGCCCTTCTGGCGACAGGCAGAGGAGATAGATGTAAAGCGAGAAAGGTTGAAAAATCTGCAGACCGTGAAGTTGTGGACTTTGTCCAGAGGTGAAAAAGCATAGTTGGGAAGGCCGCAGAGGAGACTTGCGCAGTAATCAGATTTAGAAAGGACTAAGGAGATTATTACCTGTTTAGCAGTATTGAAAGGGAGATAATACCTTTCCTTGTTAGCACTATGGCAAACCTTGCACATGTGCAACGTTTTTGTAATCTGGCCCAGGACTCTCCAGTGCAGTGGAAAGCTGAGTTGTAAATGAGACATCTAGTTTATCCCAATGAGGCTGCAAATAGCCCAGAAAATGATTTCTGGAATGAGAGATAGGGCCTCATTACAGGGTAGGTGGTAAGGGTTTACCGGTACCGGTAAGGGCACCGGTACTGGTAAACCCTTATCGCCTTACTACGAGTTCCCTTTGCGGGACCCGACCTTAACGGCTGGTTTTACCAGCCATGAAAGTAGGGTGCCGCAAAGGGACCTCGGTGCTAATTACGGTACCGCAATTTGTGGTACCGTAACTACCACCTTCCCCATTCCCATTATGCCGTATGGGGGCAAAAATGGGAATGGGCAAGGGCCTTGGTGAATGGGGAATTACCGGCCCCGCTCACCTTGGAGTAGGCCGGTAATTCCGCCATCCACCAAGGCGGACACGTTAAAATACCGATGGCAACCATGGCGCTAACAGCACTATGGTTACCGCAAAACGTGTAATGAGGCCCAATGACTTCAATGTAACATCTTGGCAAATTAGATCATGTTCTCACCTCCAAATGAGACGGCAATTCAAGTGAAAGTGTAAGGTAAAAGTAGGAGCTTATTTAAAGACACAAGATTAAGACTTGAGAGTAGCTAAAAAAATATATGATTGCAAGAAGAAAATGCAATTTTTTTTAAAACAAATATTGATCAGCCATTGCCATGATGATCAAGTTGGTCAGCCCACAGCATGGAGAAATTGGCCATTACTAAAATATCCATAATGGTTTTGGAAGAGAGGTTCGGTCAACTCTAAGACAAACAAAGCATCACAATTGTTAAAAACAATCAAATCATGACAGACCGCACCAACAGTGCTTTGGGGCCATAGCTTTTAAGGTAGGTGATCTGCTTTCAGACTAGTGATACAGGACTAGGGTGAGTCCTAATAGCAAAATAGTGTCTGCCTGTCCACTTTACTCATGAAGTGTGCGCTGCCTCCCAGCGAGCAGCGACAAGTGATCCTCATCTCAAATTCAGATCAGTCTGTTCCAATATTATTAGTACATGCAAAGCAATTCCTTGTGTGATTCTACAAAACATTAATCTACTCCAATCCCTTTTGTTGAAGAAGAGCCATAACCATGGGGAGTGCCGCACTGCACCATTTTTGCCTCAGAAACAGGCTGTCCGCTTGATATTCAATCAACACTACAGCTAAGTCAATGCCTAGTCTGGGATGCTGAGGAAAACCCTTATTGATGTATTTTTATATCCAGTTCAGTACTCTGGATGACAACCCTTGTATAACACCCCCCTCTTAGAATCCCCCTGACCCCACTGAGCCAAGAAGTAGGTCTGTTTTGCAAATTAAAAGGTTTATTTGGAAAATTAAACAATATATATATATATCACACTTTTATAATAAATTAATATCTGATAGTACACTTAGACATATGATGTTGATCAACAATGGGTAATCTGGCACTAGCACACTTCTTTACAATCAATGAGGAGTTAGTATAGGATGGATAAAGTAGCAAAAATACTTTTATGGTTTCAAGGGAAAAGCAATGAGGAATAAAATGCAGTACAGAAATACTTGATATGATTTTAGCAAAAGATAAGATAATCACTTTTTCTCTGGCAATTCACCCACCTCCCCTATGCAATGTAAGAAATGTAAGGAGATGGAAAGAGGAGCACACAGTTCTCAGGAATGCAATCAAATACAATACGAAATTCAGTTCCCCCCCAGCAAGCTTAGAGGAAACAGGTAGGAGTTTGAAACACAGGCCAAAAATGCTTTTAAATGTGATGGCAATGGATGGGAAAATGTGCCAACTGATTTTAATTCCCTCTAGAGATTCAGGGTGGGTGGGAGATGCGTGTTGGTATTAGTTCAGGCTCACTTTAGCGATGCTCTATGAGTTATTACCAAGTTGCAAACGGATTTTAACAAAAGAAAGAATGGAGCTGCTATTTTGACAAGTGGAGAAATTGAGCCAAAATCGCAAATCGCGGTAAATTCTAATTCTAGATTCTAAGCTTTCAGAGAAGAGTAAAATCTCGTTCCTAGCCCAAACGGTTCCAGAGATACGGATGATTAAATAAAGGTCGTTTTTCGGATTTAAAGTAAACTCAAAATGACAGGTGACAGCTTGCAGCTGCAGAATTGACCGGTGACAGTTGTGCAGCTTTAAAAATGACAGATGACACGATTTCTAGGAGGCAGTTACTTAGGTTAAAATAGTTTGGATTAGATTATTTTAACTAAGAGATTGGTTCTGCACAGTTCTGCTAGGTACTCACAATATAAATTTGAACTAGGCCTCGTCACGGATCTGGTAAACACGTCCGGCTGCGGTTCTGTCTGCTTGGCGGGTCAATCAGGCACCGGTTCTGCTCACAGCAATCTGGGTCAGCTCTGCTCTGCTGGTCTAGCCTCTCTGGATTCTGGATGTAACACTGCTTTCTGGGTACTGCTACAGGTTCTTGCAAAAATTCTCGGCTCGGCTGTTGAATAGTTTGGTTAGTTTTGAGGCCTGCTGAAGAGGATTCAGCTGGTGGATTCAGACCTCTTTGCTACAAATTCTGGAGTTAATTTCTGCTACAGGTTCTGGAGATGATGGATTTGAAGTCTGGATCTCTGGATGTGAAGTCGTCGGTCAGCATGCTCCGCAGCAAATGGAATTGAATGTCTCTATGTGTCCCAGCAGTCTCTTTTTATGTGTTTTGAAAATGGGTGTGTGCCTGGGCCTAGCTAAGCCTGCCCCTCTCTACTTGTCATTGGCCCAATTCTCCCCTCTCCCATGATTGGGGGAAGGAAATTGATTGTCATCATGATGAGGTCTGTTTATGGGTCAGAGGATCCTCCCCTGGTCAGTTTGCCCACAAATCTATATTTGATTCAAATACATCTTTCCCAGATACACAATTTGTTGAAATTACATGTACACATTATATATTCCTTATGGTCCATGCTTGTCCGCCTCTGATCTTCCTGGGGGCTTGCATTCAAAAATGACAACATTTTGCGCTTTTTAACTGGTTTTGCAATATCGGACATTTACCCAAAATTACACACATGTGCGCAAGGAGTATGGACATTAATTGATGAAGTGTCAGATTTTTAACATGCAGACATTAGGAGTAAGACCCTATTTTCCACTAGCAACCCCCCAGAATACACCACAGGGTCCTAACGCCTCTTAAAATGTGCACCGAAAAATCACAAGAATAATGTTATTACTTATATCATTCTGGCAAGTCCGTACTATGAACTATCCATCTTCTTTTTAAATTATGCCCTGGTCAAAAAGGGGTGTGGCTTCCCACATCACATGGTGGAATAACTGGTTTATCCACTTCCCCCAAGCCAGCTTGTTCACAGAGGCACAGCTGCCCCTCAGTTTCTTCCAAGAGGAAGGTATTTTACGACGCCCCCAATATAACATTTGCCTGAGTCAAGGAAGTTGCATTGTTCGGTCCCTTCCAGTTCCCAGGTGCTCCACCCCTAATCTACTCAGAGAGGTGTCAACTCCTTTTGGCAAGGGGCCGCAGGATGCAGCTAGGCCTGGGCAGAGTGGCTGTTGATCCAGTTTAAACTCCTGTCGGGGGTAGTTGCCAGGCAGAATTCAGTTTCTTTAAGCCAGGTTTCAGCTAAATGTCACTTTTTGTTCCCAGTGTTCTACATTCAAATCAAACTGACAATTTTTACCTATACATTAAATAATTACTTACTTCAAGTCATTTCAGAATATAGTTTTACATTGTATCCACCTCTTAGCAAGTCTTTCCTTGGTCTGGTTTTGTTTCATTTGTTCAGTTTTACACAAAAGTCTGGTGGTTTTAAAACGCCGGCTTTCTGATAGTGGTGAGTACTGGTAATGCAACCATTTTTGGGATTAAGAAAATGAATTCCCCACAGTTCTGAGTTGCTTTTTGGTAATCAGTATTGCCATTCCCAATGGTTTCAGGCTACTGTGTGTGTAGCCCAATGGTGGTTTTAGGCAGTGCCCTCCTATGCACTGCACAACATAGGCAAAAATGGGTGGCAGCCTATTCTTCATGTTTTCCCTGTGCACTCTCTGGGGAGTTCTGGCCATCATGATGTTTTCCATGCCAGTACTGCACAGTTTTATGGTAGGGCTTGGATGCATGGGTAAAAACATCCCACAAGCCCCCCCTCTTGCGATGGCCATTCTGTCCTTTCGCTGATGGAACTCACAAGATCTGGGATGTTCGCCTCTTCTTCTTCCAATTCCATGGATGACACAGTTCAGCATCTTTTCCTCCCTCCAGTCGATCAACCAGTTCTCCTTGCTGGTCCTGATGGGAGGATTGGGCGGTACCCCGGGCCCCTCGGGTCTCTGCTCCCGGTCCCCGGTCGTCCTCCTTGGTCAGTCTCCATGGTTTCATCTCTCCTAGGATGATAAAGCAAAGCGGCAATACCTATTCGTAGACATTTCTTCACCACTATTAATGGTGTGGCGGACATATACATTTTATGAATCAGAAGATACGAACATATACATTTTCTTTTTTAAATTAGGAGACAAGAACATATATATATACAAGGATCACAGAATTTTATATGATATATGTGGAATATTTTAGGGTTGGAACTGAATTACTCTGGAGCGGCCCCCTCTGGGATTCCAGTGGATTACTCCAGTTGTTGCAGAGTGTGCCTGGGATGGCAACATTTATATGTACCCACTTGTCTTCCCCTTCCGCCAGACTGTCTTTGGGGATGCAGATCTTATAGGCAACAGGGGAGATCTTGTCTATAATTTCAAACGGTCCCTTCCATGTAGGCAAGAATTTTCGCTGTTTGGCCTGGTTCCTTTGGAAATTGTATAGATAGACCCGATCACCCACCTTATATTACTTTTGGGTAGTTTTTAAATCATAGTGGGTCTTCATGCTCTCGGCTGATCTTTCTAGATTCCGCTGAGCATAGGCAAAAGCATGCTGAAGGTGTTTCCTTAAATTCTCCACATCCTCATGAGTTGTGGAGGCATTTATCAACATTTGCTCTTGGGTTCTGTAGAGCAAATGCTGGGGAAACACTATCTTGCGTCCAGTCATCAACTCAAATAGTGACATTTTAGTTGCAGATGAAGGGGTAGATCTGATGGCCATTAGGACCAGAGGTAATCGGATATCCCAACTTGGCCCAGATTCTGCCACAAACTTTTTTAATATGCTCACAATGGTTTGGTTGTATCTCTCCACTGCTCCAAAAGAAGCTGGCCTGTAAGCAATATGTAACTTCCTTTTGACCCCCAGTATCTCCAACATCTTTGTCATTACTTCACTGGTGAAGTGGCTACCCCTGTCTGACTCAATCCTTTGAGGTAGACCAAAACGGGAAAAGATGTGGTTAATCATCAGGGCAGCTGCTGTTTCTGCCTTGCAATTTGGGGCCGGGAGACATTCCACCCACTTGGTAAACAAGCATGTAACGGTCAACATGTACTTGTTTCCTCTAGATGAGCGAATCACAGGGCCTACAAAGTCGATTTGCAAATCTGACCATGGCAGTGTCATCCCCCTCTTTTGGAGAGGCGCACGGTGTGTGAGGGATGATGGCTGAAATTGTGCACACACAAGACACCGCTTCAGGTATTGGTCGAGGTCCTGCCCCATGCGTGGCCAGTATGCAACCTCTCTTAAGATTTCCAGTGTTGTGTGAAACCCCCTCTGACCGGCGGTGGCCGCATCATGGGCGTGACTTGACATCAGGCTTCGGAATGAGGTAGGAACCACCCACTGATCATGGCCAGCTTGGGATTTCCTTACCAACAAACCGTCTTGGATTTGGAACATTTTTGGACATTTCATCAACACTCTTGTGTCCTCTTTCCCAATGTAATCGGTATCCGTCAGGGGAAAGTTCTCAGGGTCATCAAGGTGTTGGTAAAACTTACCAATAATTGGATCCCCCTTTTGAGCTGTAATTAAATCAGCATCAGGGGTCTCCTTACTCCATTGTGCTGTTGAAAGATCATTTTGAGCATTTGTCTGGGACATAGTGATAGCAGTGACCTGGATTTCCCCCAACAGGGACTCTATTTCTATTAGATCCCCTTGGATGACCCCGGTTTTGGCCAGCTGATCAGCTAAGTCATTTCCAGTTTTGTCTGCTCCCTCTACTTTGGAATGACCCATGATCTTTTTCTAGTAGATGGTCATCCCATTCGATGTGACCAGATCATCAATGGTTTGAATTAACTTCCCATGTTTCAAGGGTTTGTTATTAGCACATAACATGCCTCTGGTTTTCCAATTAACCAGGTGCTCCACGAACCCGTTCCGTACATAATCCAAATCTGTGATTATGACCAGTTCGTGGAGTTGGTGTTGGACAGCAGTGAGGATGGCTTGATGCACAGCCATCAATTCTGCCACCTGACTACTTCGGGGACCAATTTTGTATCCAGCGGAGGGTTCTGGGGACTCATTCACCATGCATTCCCTACGCCGGCCACCAGTTCTTTCTCCCCGTTGTTGTCAACATGGTAAGAGCATCCGTCCACATAGACAGTGGGCATTCCCTCACACTTGTCTTCTTCAAATACTTTGTGTGGGGAATTAAGGTATGCCTCCGTGTTGTCCTTGATTTTTAGACTTTCGTCCTCGAGACAGTTTTCTCTGGCACAATCATGCAAGTCAGCCAGACCTTGCGCGAGGGGACTCTTCTTGTTTTGCCCATATCTGACCTCCACAGGAAAGCCTTGCATTGACAGAATCCAGGAAGTAATTCGGGAATAACTCACATTTCCGGCCCGGATTCTGTCACTTTGGAGATATTGCAGAGGCTGGTGTGGAGTCTCCACTATGATGTGTTCCCCCTGGATAAACGGGCGGTAATTCTTCAATGCCCACACCGTTGCCAAGAATGCCTTCTCACAATCGTTGAATTTTTCCTCCACAGAGGATAAAGTTTTGCTCGCATAGGAGATTACTTTATTGACCTTGTCATGCTTTTGGTATAATACTGCCGTCAAGCACGTATTAGAGAACCCCGTCTCCAGGAAGAACTCCTTGTTTCTGACAGGGTAAGCTAGGCAAGGCGCTTGTGAGAGGCTTCTTTTGAGTTGTCTTACTGCCTCAGATTGTTCTGGACCCCATTCCCACTTGACCCCCCCCTTCAAGAGATGAATCAGGGGTCTAGTGATCTCTGCGTAGCCTTCAATGAACTTTCTGCTGTAATTAGTCAGTCCAAGGAGGCTCCTTAGTTCCCGCAGAGTTGTGTGGTCTTTCAGTTTCTGGAGTGCTTCCACTTTCATTTCTTGGGGACAGAGACCCTGAGGAGTAATCTCATGCCCCAAGAAATTAACACAGGTTCTACACCACTGTGCTTTCTGAAAGGAAAGTTTTGCTCCAGCGGCCCTCAACTGTGTCAGAACATAACGGATCTCCGCTATGTGTTCTTCCACAGATGAACTTTTGCTGAGGACATCATCTACATAAGCCAAGTTACCCCTCGCACCAAGGTCGGGCATGGCCTTATGTGGGAAAATGTTGAATTCATTGCCGGAGTTGAGGTATCTGAAGGGATTCCGGGTCCATGTGTACTGCTGGCCCCCAAAGGTAAAGGCCAGTTTGTATTGGTCCTCCCTACTGACAGGCACGGTCCAGTATCCATTGGTCAGGTCTATTGCTGTGAATACCTGTGACCCCTGAATCTGGGCCAGCCCTTGGTCAATGTAGGGCAGAGGCCATCGGGAAGTATGGACCCGTTTGTTGAGCTCCCTAAGGTCGGCGCAGAGTCTCCACTGGCCGTTTGGCTTCAATATTCCCAGCACCGGATTATTGAAAGTGCTGTGGACTGGACGGATTATTCCCCGGGACTCAAGGTTCTTAATTATTTCAGTAAAGGACTCCATGGATGCGAGAGGCAAGCGATATTGCTTCACAAACACTGGAGTCATTCCAGGGTCCGTGGGAATTGTTGTGGTGTGGATGTCGATGCGACCACAGTCATATGAGTCTACCGCAAAGAGATCTTGGAAATCCAAGAAAACTTGTTATAACTTTTGCTTCTGTTCCAGAGTCACACAGGCATCAGCTAGGTTGACTCTCTCTTCCACCATCTGCTGAAGCCTGGAAAGCCTTCTGGTTTGGCTATCTCAGCGGCTTCCTCCAGCTGGGTGGAGAAGTCCCTGGTCAGAGTGCTGATTTGGACTGGAGGCTTCAGGTGGGAAAGGCAGCCCTCATGGACCTGGAAAATCACCTCATCCCTCCTGAAGTCACAAGTCACATCTTCCTTACCATGAGGGCAAGAAGTGTACACCAGGAAGTTCCCCCAATGCCGGGTGAAAATCCTGACTGGTGTTGTATTGTCCTCACTGTCACTGTCAAAACAGTCCTTGGGGATTGGTCCTAACAGTACATTTCCTAAATCAATGGAGAAATGTCGGTCATCAATCGCCATTCCAATAATGGTGCATGCGGCTAGAGTAATACTCTTTAAGTCGCTGTTATCCACCTCTATTGGAATGGTGTCATGTTCTATGTTGACTAATGGTGTTGGGTTTACCCCTAACCCTTGCTGTTAGATGGATATAAGCATCAGGGTTTTTCCATTTTTGTCCTCTTTTAACTTTCACTTCCAGGGAGAATTGTCGGGTCCTTTCTGGGATGGTGACTTCCTCTTTGATCTGAATTTCAACTGCATAAGGTAGCCATTGAGCTGACCTAAATGCTTTTTCTGGATCATCAAAGCCCATGGGATCATCCGCTAATCGGGACCAAGTTTTGAAGTTTATTAGGTCCAAACTAATGGCAAAGCGATTGAGAATGTCACAGCCTAAGTAAAAGGCGGCAGTGACGTCTCGCACGACCCAACAATTATGGACTATGCTCTTGTTGCCAATGGAGATTTTGAGCATACACCTGCTTGGCAGGAGATGTTTGGAATTGGGTGCTTCCAGGTCCATTTCCCATTTGTCTATCAGTTTGAAGGTGGGAATGGCTGGATCTTTTGGGAGTTGGCGGAACATAGCTTCGCTGATGAAGCTCTTACCGTTGTTCACACACACTCGAGCGAGAACAGAGTCCTTCCCATCATTTAACTGAACAGGGATGAACAACTGCTCTCCAATTTGCGGAATATCAGCCAGGCTCTAAGCTGATTTCACATCTTTCTGGACTATAGGAGTGGGAGTTTCTGATTGTGGATTAGTAAAGAATTTCAGGGTGTTTCCTTCCAGTGCGGAATACCACCTTAAACTGAAAGGAAGGTTGATTTTCAGAAATAGAGAGGACCCTCCACCACCAGTCTGTTGTCCTACTGCTATTACTGTAACGTCTGGAATTTGGCTATTCTGGAAGTGAAATTCTACTTGGTCAGATTTTTGTTCAACCATGTGGCATGTGCCGTTTAAACTAACATGGTTGACACTCTGTTTTAATTTTATTGGTCGGCTAGTCTGGGTCCAGAGGACCTTGTTTATGCAATCTATTAGGGGTGACAACCTTCTCAGGAGGTCATTCCCTATTAAACAAGGGGTGCCCTCTGGAGTCACTACTATGACCGGGTGTTTCACCTTATGTCGCCCAATTTTAATGTCCAAGTCTGCAGTCCCCTCAACGAGAATTTCCTTCCCGTCAATGTTCTGCAGTTGTCCAGGAAGAGAGGTGAGAGGAATTTGGTAATTCTCCCCCCTTCCTGCATTTAGTTCCTCAAAGGCCCTTTTGGACAGAAGGGAGCTTGGGATCCAGTGTCCACCAGTGCCAAAGTTGTACCCTGCCCCTGTACTTGTACCGGGGCATAGTATCTTCCCTCCTTCTCCTCAAGGGGGCACAGATAATGCACATTTCTGGACAACTGGTGGGCTAACTATCTGGTTTTGGTCATTACTAGCGAAGAGATTTGGGCAGAATTCTGTGGAGAGCCTTGGGAATCTGAAAGAAAAAGTTGGCAGCTGGAGATCAGAGCCATTATGGGTTCCCCTGGTTCCGGTTCTGGGCCACCCTCCCCTTTTTGGAGGCAGTCACCAGGATGGGTTTGAACCAGGGGATTTCGGTATTGTGTGTTCTGGGATGAGATCATGGGCGGCGGTAGCTCAGTCTCCATATCTCCCCAGTCTGGATTGGAATCCCAAGGGACCCATTTTTCCTTGGGAGGAGTTCCCCCATCTCTGAAGGAGAAGATCCTTTTCCCAGGACCTTCTGAGGATCCCTCTCCCTCAAATTGGAAGACCTGTACCTCCTCCATAAAGTGGGTCTGTTTGGGTCCTTTGTTTCTCCTACCCCCCCTCTGCTCCTTGGGAGGCAGGCTTTCAGGGGCAGGAGATTTTGTTTCCGGTTCCTTGTTTTCCAGGGGCTGTTTACAAGTTGGAAAGGAAGCTTCCTCCAAGGCTTTACACCCCCCCTTCCCCTTGTGCCTCCTCCCTGGGAACCGGTGAGTTATCGGGGTGCTGCCCCGTCAATGTTCTGGAGCACCAGGTCCAGAGTTTGGGGCATTCTGTGATGGCATGCTCATCTGAGGGTTCTGTTGAGCCCTCAGTATGTGACCCAGATCTCGTGCCATATTTTGGACCTGGCGCTCAAGTTGTGAAACCCGCTCAGGCTGATACGGGACTCTATTTTCTCCCCTGGGCTGATCCCGGGAAGGGTAGCTATCCCTTCGCTGGCAGTACCCCTGGTTGGGAAGATTTTGGTACCCCTCCACCCTTGGCCTCCCCTCTCCCGGATTAGGTTGTCTGGGCTCAGGGAATTGGGGAAAGAAGGATGGATGATTTTGGGGCTGGAAATTGGGTGGATACCTGGGGAAAAAGTTCTGCCCAGGATTTGGTGAATTTCTGCCCTCCTGGGGGAAGTTAGGAGGGAAGTTCCCCGGGTCAGGTGCTTGGCTGGATCCCCCCCTTGGGCTGGAGGAGTCCACACATAACCCAGGATTGGTTGGTTTCCCTTGTCGCGGGGACTTACATAGTCAGGGGGGCGGGGGACCACATTTGTGGGACTACCTCCTCGACTCCCTGTCTGTGACTGGCCCGAGGGCCTTCTGGGCTGTGAATTATTTGGTGCAGGCAGGTTTTTAGGCCCCCCCATCTCCAAATCTAAAACGGGGGCAACCTTTACCTCTGCCACCTTGGCAGCAGCAGGGGTGCTGTTGGTTTTGGGGTTTTTCGGCGCATTATTTTTATTTTCGATGGGCTTCTGCACCTCATAGATCCGGGTAGCCTGTTCAATGACCCAGTCTAAAGATCTTTTCTCATGAAAATCTCTCACGAGCTGGGTCATTATGTATTTGGGTAAGGCATGTAAAAACGTATTGATAAATTCTCTGCTATCCGTGCGCACCCTTCTGGTGGTCTGCGCAAAAGCACGCTTTAATTCTTGCACAAACTCTTGTGGGGCCTGATCCTCCCCACATTGCAAATTGTAGGCTGCCTTACGAGCCACTTGAGGATTTCTGTGCACAGAAAAATGTTTCGAGATGGCCGCCCTGTATGTGGACCACCTTGAATGGTTTTGATCCTCCAGCCCGGCAAAGAAACTGGAGTATTCTGGTGAGAAGGTCCACTTTACATATTGAATCCAGCTTTGGCTGTCCTTCAAATGCAAAGTCTCCATCATTTGCTCATAGAGCTCCAAGTGTTCCCAAACAGAATACTTGGCGTTCTTATGATAAGGCGTGATGACACTCCTTATTGCCTTTATTTGTTTCAATGGGTCTTAAGCAAGGCCCTTTTTGCCTTATTGGCCTTTTTGGT
This sequence comes from Ambystoma mexicanum, assembly GCF_040938575.1. Taxonomy (NCBI): domain Eukaryota; kingdom Metazoa; phylum Chordata; class Amphibia; order Caudata; family Ambystomatidae; genus Ambystoma; species Ambystoma mexicanum. The sequence goes on along the minus strand of NC_090936.1, from coordinate 218,365,361 downwards.
TCGGGTAACCCTGGTCCATTCATCCTCCGACTCAGAAGCGCTGCTCCCAGAGGTGCCCGTCTGAGCTTCCAGGTTTTCCCGGATTCTGCGAGCCTGGAAATGGCTGGCAGAATGTGGGGACCTGGTCTCCTGTGTCCTGTAATGCTCAGAGGAGTCTTCAGACCCCTCCTTGCTGCCAGGATTTGATGGGTACCCCCCCCCCCACTGACCTAACTGGGCAGAGGTTTTCAGGATGCCCTTAATGGGCCTACTCTCCTGGGGTTCCCCACTAAATTGCACTGTGCTTGAGTGCCCATACCCGGATGCCCGCCCATCCATTCCTGGGAGGTACTGGCCTATGAGCCCCATACTTCTAGCTGGATAGTAATCTGCCATCTCCGTGGCCCTGGGCTCATGTGCGCAAGGGGACATGGGGGTGGCAGAGTCCAGGGACTGGGAGAGATGAAGGCCTCTGGTACCAGGGCTCCTGAGGTTATGCTCAGGCGTTTCCCTTTCCCAGCGCACCTCATCTCTATCAGCCCCTGCTCCCTGTTGCAATGCAAGAGCCTGCGCTTTCAGTTCCTCAGTTAAGGCCTTACTAGACTCTATCAGTCTCTCCTACATCGCTACCTGTTGCTGGAATCTATTATTGTGTTGACATAGAGCCTTATTCTCTCTCTGTACCTCCTGATTTTCCTGGAGTACTGGGCCAGTCTCTGCTGCAGGAGGGTTATCTCCTGAGCTGTGTCCCTACTGGCCTGCTCCTTCCTTGCCAGAGCATCCTCCACCCTCCTGGTGTGCTCTAACAAGTTCTGGTGTTCTTTTTGGAGGTCACCCAGTCCCTGGAGGACCAGGTGATTTTCTTCCATTTTCCTTTTTAAGTGGCAGACTTCCTGGGCTAAGGTATCCCTTTCCTGACGAAGAGCCTGCATCTGTGCCGCCAGGTCGTCCCTTTGCCTTTGGAAGGCACCAGCTTTCTGGCGCTCCTGGTCAAACTCTGCCTGGGTATCCAGGTCTTTCAAAATCAGTTTATTGCTCTCTGCCTTCTCCCTATCTAGGTGGCTTTGCAGCGTGACTACCTGCTCGGCACATGCCCTATTGAAATCTAATTGTTGCTCCAGCTTTTTCTGGCTCTGCAGTAGGGAGTCCAAACCTTCTTGGTACTCCTTCTGCAAGGCCAGAAATCTGGTATCCTGGTCCGCCTTTTCCTGTTGCAGCACATCCATATCCTCCTTTATTTTACTGATGTACTGTCTGCTGTCCTTTTCTGACTCCTGGCTCCTGAGCAGCGTCTGCTCAGAAGAGTCCAGATCAGATTGGGCCTTCTCTAATGCCATCTGTTGCCTATTTGCCAGATCTTGGCCTTCAGCACATTTGTCCTGCATGGCTCCCATATATAGATACAAATATGCCGCTATCCTGGTAATCTTATTATGTTCAGCTTTGGCTTTTGGGGCCATATATAGTTCACTCAGGGCCACATGTAGGGGACCCTGATCTCCCCATGTATCTGACCCTGTTTCAGTGACCTGTTGTGCGATTGCCTGCAACCAGACCGTTTGGTCCTGATGAGTCCACTCACCTCTCACAAATAGCTTATGTAAGAAGTGCTCTCTGGCTATTTTCATATCTACCAAGGTAGTCATTCTGGAATTTGAGTTCCTTCCTGACTTACAGAAGTTTGTATTTTATTTTGCAAAACAGACCGTTTCTTTAGAGCGTTCCTTTGAGGGATGCTTTCACAGTGTAAAACAGCGTGGTGATCTAACCGGATATGTGTATATGGTCAGTTGGCACACTGTATTAATCTGCACAAGTGGTAAATCTAACTCAGAATATCCCGGCTCCGAGCCCCCGCTTTTGTAAGCGATATTCAATCAACACTACAGCTAAGTCAATGCCTAGTCTGGGATGCTGAGGAAAACCCTTATTGATGTATTTTTATATCCAGTTCAGTACTCTGGATGACATCCCTTGTATAACACCCCCCTCTTAGAATCACCCTGACCCCACTGAGCCAAGAAGTAGGTCTGTTTTGCAAATTAAAAGGTTTATTTGAAAAATTAAACAATATATATATATATCACACTTTTATAATAAATTAATATCTGATAGTACACTTAGACATATGATGTTGATCAACAATGGGTAATCTGGCACTAGCACACTTCTTTACAATCAATGAGGAGTTAGTATAGGATGGATAAAGTAGCAAAAATACTTTTATGGTTTCAAGGGAAAAGCAATGAGGAATAAAATGAAGTACAGAAATACTTGATATGATTTTAGCAAAAGATAAGATAATCACTTTTTCTCTGGCAATTCACCTCCCTCCCCTATGAAATGTAAGAAATGGAAGGAGATGGAAAGAGGAGCACACAGTTCTCAGGAATGCAATCAAATACAATACGAAATTCAGTTCCCCCCCAGCAAGCTTAGAGGAAACAGGTAGGAGTTTGAAACACAGGCCCAAAATGCTTTTAAATGTGATGGCAATGGATTGGAAAACGTGCCAACTGATTTTAATTCCCTCTAGAGATTCAGGGTGAGTGGGAGATGCGTGTTGGTATTAGTTCAGGCTCACTTTAGCGATGCTCTATGAGTGATTACCAAGTTGCAAACGGATTTTAACAAAAGAAAGAATGGAGCTGCTATTTTGACAAGTGGAGGAATTGAGCCAAAATCGCAAATCGCGGTAAATTTCGCAAGTGCGTGAATCGTGATTGCAGTAAAAGTATAAGGAGTCGGTTCTAGACTTGTTGGAAGGCTTAGATTCTAAGCTTTCAGAGGAAAGTTAAATCTCGTTCCTAGCCCAAACGGTTCCAGAGATACAGATGATTAAATAAAGGTTGTTTTTCGGATTTAAAGTAAACTCAAAATGACAGGTGACAGCTTGCAGCTGCAGAATTGAAAGGTGACAGTTGTGCAGCTTTAAAAATGACAGATGACACGATTTCTAGGAGGCAGTTCTACTTAGGTTAAAATAGTTCGGATTAGATTATTTTAACTAAGAGATTGGTTCTGCACAGTTCTGCTAAGTATTCACAATATAAATTTGAACTAGGCCTCGTCACGGATCTGGTCAACACGTCCGGCTGCGGTTCTGTCTGCTTGGCGGGTCAATCAGGCACCGGTTCTGCTCACACCGATCTGGGTCAGCTCTGTTCTGCTGGTCTAGCCTCTCTGGATTCTGGATGTAACACTGCTTTCTGGGTACTGCTACAGGTTCTTGCAAAAATTCTCGGCAAAACTTCAAACAGCTCGCCCGGCTGTTGAATAGTTTGGTTAGTTTTGAGGCCTGCTGAAGAGGATTCAGCTGGTGGATTCAGACCTCTCTGCTACAAATTCTGGAGTTAATTTCTGCTACAGGTTCTGGAGATTGATGGATTTGAAGTCTGGATCTCTGGATGTGAAGTCGTCGGTCAGCATGCTCCGCAGCAAATGGAATTGAATGTCTCTACGTGTCCCAGCAGTCTCTTTTTATGTGTTTTGAAAATGTGTGTGTGCCTGGGCCTAGCTAAGCCTGCCCCTCTCTACTTGTCATTGGCCCAATTCTCCCCTCTCCCATGATTGGGGGAATGAAATTGATTGTCATCATGATGAGGTCTGTTTATGGGTCAGAGGATCCTCCCCTGGTCAGTTTGCCCAAAAATCTATATTTGATTCAAATACATCTTTCCCAGATACACAATTTGTTGAAATTACATGTACACATTATATTTTCCTTATGGTCCATGCTTGTCCGCCTCTGATCTTCCTGGGGGCTTGCATTCAAAAATGACAACATTTTGCGCTTTTTAACTGGTTTTGCAATATTGGACATTTACCCAAAATTACACACATGTGCGCAAAGGAGTATGGACATTAATTAATGAAGTGTCAGATTTTTAACATGCAGACATTTGAAGTAAGAGCCTATTTTCCGCTAGCAACCCCCCAGAATACACCACAGGGTCCTAACGTCTCTTAAAATGTGCACCAAAAAATCACAAGAATAATGGTATTACTTATATAATTCTGGCAAGTCCGTACTATGAATTATCCATCTTCTTTTTAAATTATGCCCTAGTCAAAAAGGGGTGTGGCTTCCCACATCACATGGTGGAATAACTGGTTTATCCACTTCCCCCAAGCCAGCTTGTTCACAGAGGCACAGCTGCCCCCCAGCTTCTCCCAAGTGGAAGCTATTTTACGACGCCCCCAATATAACATTTGCCTGAGTCAAGGAAGTTGCATTGTTCTGTCCCTTCCAGTTCCCAGGTTCTCCACCCCTAATCTAATCAGAGAGGTGTCAACTCCTTTTGGCAAGGGGCCGCAGGATGCAGCTAGGCCTGGGCAGAGTGGCTGTTGATCCAGTTTCAAATCCTGTCGGGGGTAGTTGTCAGGCAGAATTCAGTTTCATTAAGCCAGGTTTCAGCTAAATGTCACTTTTTGTTCCCAGTTTTCTACATTCAAATCAAACTGACAATTTTTACCTATACATTAAATAATTACTTCCTTCAAGTCATTTCAGAATATAGTTTTACATTGTATCCACCTCTTAGCAAGTCTTTCCTTGGTCTGGTTTTGTTTCATTTGTTCAGTTTTACACAACAGTCTGGTGGTTTTAAAACGCCGGCTTTCTGATAGTGGTGAGTACTGGTAATGCAACCATTTTTGGGATTAAGAAAATTAATTCCCCACAGTTCTGAGTTGCTTTTTGGCAATCAGCATTGCCATTCCCAAAGGTTTCAGGGTACTGTGTGTGTAGCCCAATGGTGGTTTTAGGCAGTGCCCTCCTGTGCTCACAACATAGGCAAAAATGGGTGGCAGCCTATTCTTCATGTTTTCCCTGTGCACTCTCTGGGGAGTTCTGGCCATCATGATGTTTTCCATGCCAGTACTGCACAGTTTTATGGTAGGGCTTGGATGCATGGGTAAAAACATCCCACAGTACTGTAGAGTCAGGCTGCTTGGATTGGATTGGTCGTGTGGCTCCACAGAAATGGCCCAGTTTCCCGTGTCGCATGCTGCAAGCCCACAGCCATTGCCCAGCTTACAGTAGCGGCTCCTACCCAGTCTAGGACCCAGCGGCTGAAAGGGAGACTGTGCCTTGCCCAGGAGTTTCCACTGTACTGTATTTTTGTGAATAGTGCTTTGGGCATAATGGGAAAAGTTAGCATTATTGTGGCGATGCCACCATTGGCCCCACTCACCAAACCAGGGATCTATTGGGTAGCAAGATGTACAGATCCATGTGTTCAGGGTTCCCGGCGTGTTCTCTCACTGACTGCCCCAAGAGCACAGCCTATGCATATACTAAGCTACGGTCAGGAAACTGCAGGTCTTGAAACAACTGCTAAGACTATTTCAGCTGCTTGGTGAGTGTGTTAGAAATGTTAAGTAAGCATTTCTCTTTCTCTATTGTAAAGAGCTGAAGTGCTGACAAGGGCCAGTATCACCACAAACACTCTACACGCAATGGCAATGTAGTATGCCTTGCCAGTGAACTCTAGTATAACTCTCTCTTGTGTGCCTAGCATCCTCCCCTCCATTTGGACCCCACCCTCATGCAGGTGAGTAGACACTGGGATGATGAGTAAGTCAAGTGTGCTATGCTGTACCTAAGAACACATGATAACATGTGCAACATAACATATTTTGTTTCCATTTAAGTGTATATATGTATTACAACTTTTTACACAATACACAACAAAAGCACAGAAAAACAGATGATAAATTAACCATATAGACGTATGGAATTAGCATCATATTAAAACCATCTGTCCACATTTTGTTGCCACAATACATACAATAATTTCATGACCAGCTAAAGTTCTAGTCTAAAACGAATCAACATTTAAAAAGATGTAATCATGTACAAATCTGCACGCAAGTTTTGTAAAACACTACTTTCAATAAATAAGGTTTCAATAAATAAAGCACAGCATGTACACACTGTCCGATCCCTCAACACCTATTCTTTGACTCCCATACCTTCAATCCTTTGACTCCTCACTAGGTGAGTGACTGACAGGCGAGCTGACCATGCGAGTGAGCCACCAGCAGCCTCTGCCTATGAAGCTGGGGAGCCAGTTTAACTTGCACCCACCTGAAATAGTCACATCTAAGACATGCATTAATATATGCAAACATCCATTTATTTATTTATTTGAACGTATACAGCGCACAGCGGCCCTGAGGCATTGTGGCTGTTACAGATGAATCGCTTGGATACAATACGAACAAGCTATATAGCAGACATTTGCAGTATGCCAGTATTGCAGTAAGTACATTTGCAGTATGTATGTTCCAAGGTTGCAGGGGTACTCTCTTGATGTACAGTCTAGTCTAAGAGCTTGGTTTCCAAGGCTCTTCTGAACACAGCGAAGGAGGTTTCCTTTCTGAGCGTGAGTGGCAGTGCGTTCCAGTTTTTTGGTGCTAGCATAGAGAAGCTGGCACCTCCAGCTTTGGCTCTTTGGAAGGCAGGGACCGTGAGCTGCTGTGATACCCACATACGCTGGTGATATGAAAAAAACCTAACAGCGGGCCAAAGATTGTATGCATTAACCTGACGGAGCAGAGACTACTAAGAAAAAGTACTCATATCTGCTACAAAAATGGGCCAATTATGCAAAATTCATATTTTTTAAAAATGCACACGTTTTGATTAGAATAAATACAACTGAGCAAATTGTGTGCTTCTCATACGTCAGTGTCATAATTAATTTATTTTTAAAAATGGCACGTGTTTCTTTGGCCAGCTGCAAAAAATAATTATTTTTACTCGAACAGCTACCCTTGATGGAAAATGTGCTTGCAGCTGGAAATAGCCAGGCTCTGTGAAGACAGGCGACGAAAGTTTCTTGTGGAAGCGTCAGCGCCGGTTTTGAAATGATAGTCAGGCAGGCGGCGTCTTTCTATGAGATCAATGGGGCGGCACTAACACGCCTATTGTGCCGTATCTATTACAAGCCCGGCCTCTCGCTGTAAACCAATCCATGGTCAGCCTCCGCCAGACTGAGCAGCGCTTCTTGTGTTACAGCTGAAGAGAGTTTTCACAAAGTGCTTGAACTCTTTTATGAAGGGGACGGGACAAAGCTCTGCGCTTTTCCTACCCAGGAACACGGTTCTAGTCTACCCGCTCAGCTGACATTTCACTAGCTTGGGAGCCTGGTAGTTTGTATTTTCTAGGTGGCGACGTAATGTGTCATGTGCCTTGGAAGCGGCACTTGGGGAGTGCGACAGTGCAGCTGTACAAGCACCAATAGCAGTGGAGGAGGAACATACAGTTGACGGATGCATCTATGTAATTACGGCGAAATAATTACTGTCAATGCCCAAAATGGCGATTCTTTTTTTCCCGAACATATAGCAAGTTCCACAGGAAGCTACCCCTCTTTAACACACGGTGGGCGTGCCCCCTAGCGGCCAGTTCACTGAGAGTCTACTACACATTCTTAAGTAGAACTAAGGAGTCAGTAAACAGTTTTAACACATTTTATTCCAAATCAAAGTTTGTTGAAAACAAAAATGGTTCCATGAAAGAGCCATTCACAACAAACATGGTTTTAACATAACGTCCAGTTCAAAAGAAGCACGCCACTACTAAAGCAAATGCTGGTGTCGCCTGGTTTCGTTATTCGAACAACAGTTTATTTTCTGGTGTTGTTAGTAGCACACGTAACTGCTGAACCCATATGCATGCATTGGTAATGGCCGAACCCCAAACCCTCACCCATAATGATAGGCTCACAACTTGTATCAAGTGTTGGCAATAAAAGGCCATAGGATTTTATTGTACAGATATAACAATATCACATATCATGATGGTATCATCTTTTGGGCACCGGGTCCTGAGGTTACCCCCTCGGACCCGTGCCGCCTTCTTGTTTCCCACGACTTGTTGTGGGCACCGTACAGTGTCTTGTACTTCTTTTTGTTCTCCCCTTTTTTGTAGGGTGGGTGGGTTCTGTGGTAAAGAAGCAAGAAGATTTGGAAGACACTGAGTAAACAGTGAACCTCCTGTTTGCTTGGGTCCCTGTTTAGGGTCCACAAACAGATTGTGTTTACTCTGAGCATGCTGCTCTCATTAATAGGACCCAGGGCCGGCCGGATAGCCGACTGTCTTACCCCCTCGTGGGGGCAGATCTTTGAACCTGGGCCCTGCCTGACGGTTGTTTTCCTTATGGCGCTTAGCACCTTGCTGTTTGGAGGAAGGGTGCGATGACTGTTCGCACCTTACCCTTCCGTGGCTTTTGTGCTGCCGAGACTGCATGTCTCCGTAGCTGTGGGGAGGAGAGGAGCAGGCGCAGGGAGGTTGGGGCTGCCCCTCTCCCAGCTGCCGATGGTAACAGCAGTTACCCTGCCTCACTTGTGGGATGCCCATGCAGCATTGCCCATAACTGCTGAACCCATATGCATGCTTTGGTAATGGCTGAACCCCAAACCCTCACCCATAAAGATAGGCTCACAACTTGTATCAAGTGTTGGCAATAAAAGGCCGTTGGATTTTATTGTACAGATATGTGTTATGGCAATAACAATATCACATATCATGATGGTATCATACTTTTGGGCACCGGGTCCTGAGGTTACCCCCTCGGACCCGTGCCGTCACACACGGGCAGGTTGCAGGCTGACCGTGTTCCCCCAAGAGTATGCCCTAGAGACAGCCCCTGTGAGCAAGTGTTGTATTGATTTCCCGAAAGAAATGCTCCATGCCCTGGCTAGACAGATGGGTGCCGTCGTGGAGAAAAAGGTCTGGGTTGCCTAGTGTAATGGCTGGGTGTTTTATGAAACCCAGTCCTCTTGTCATACAGAATCTCTCTATCGTCCTGTTCAGTTTTCTTCTGGATATGTCTATAGATTTGTAGCAGTTGGCCCCTAGCCATTTCTTTCTTGGTAAGATGGCTGAGAAGTATATTTCTGTCCCCCTCCTGTTGTGCGAAATGCCTGCTAGGAAGGAGCAGATTTCTTCGCATAGGATGCGTCTAGCTGTGTTGACTAGGTCATTGCCCCCTAGATGGATGATCAGGAATTCTGGGGGGGTCCCTGTATGCCACCAATTCTGCTAGTGTTTCGTGGACGTCGACCCACCGTAGGCCTCTGTATCCCCACCATGAAGTAATGGTGTTTCTGAAAGGTGGCCCTTCTTTGGTATCTTCTGCCCATCTGCCTGTCCTGAAAACGAATGAGTGGCCAACTATCCATGCTGATCGGAATGTGGTCCTCGATTCGCCTGTTGTTTCTGTGGTGGAGGGAGGTAGGGAAAAGAAAGAAAATTGTTAGGGGGGATGGCTATATCAATTTTGGTCTGATATATCTTTTATAACAGTCTGACTTCCATCCCCCTATGTTTTTTAGTAGTTGCGGTGCTAAACCTCCTTGCCATGCTGCAGTGGCGGCACCTATCCTGAAGGAATGAGTGCCGAAATGTTTGGGATCCCACCCTGCTCTGCTGATTGCTTTTATCAGCACTCCTTTAAATTGGTAGCGGCTTAGGGCCGATGCATCCTTGTGGATTAAAAAACTCCCCCCTACTTTGGGTCGTTGTGCGTAATAGAGGTTGGTGATGCAAACCGGGCAGTTTGTTGCCTCATCGATGCAACAAATATTGATGGTTCTTTTTGCACCCGTTTTCGACTGTTGCATTTCTATGTTAACACTCTCCTGTCTCACTCTGATTTCCATGATGCCCAGGCCGTTTGTGGCCTTGGTGCTGGAAGCGATGAGTTCTCCTACCCGGAAAGCCCCTGAGTAGGCTAGGAAAAAGGCTGTTTTAAACAACATTATCTCGTATGGGTGCCAACATATGGCTTCCAAATGGCTTGCTATCTGCACCTGTTTGCTGAAATCAAGGGGTCGGCGGGTGTCCACTTGTGGACCCTCAATTCTGCCCCATCCCTTCACTGCATAAGAGATGAGGGCGTTCTGGGTGGGGTCTGAATCGCCCCGTATTTTTGTAAAGAATGAAATTGCCACCAGGTGTTCTTTAGCCCAATCCCTTTTGAAACCTTGTTCCCGGGCCCATTTTAAAAATACTTCTATATCTTTAATCATTATTAGTTCTACGTGGTTTACACCTGTGGCCTTAAATACTGTTTGCAAACACTAACTGTACTGCGTTGCAGTGGTGCTTGCCAACGCCCTCTCTGCCATCTCCGTTAGGAAGCCTGTGAGGTTGTTCGCACCTGTTGTTGATGTGCCTGATTCTTGTTGGGCATCCCGGCCTGGGCTCTCTGGCGCTGGCGCTGATGCCAATGTGTTGCTGGCACGCCTTTTAGAGGTGCCTGCTTTGTATTGGTCATCCCGGCCTGCACTCACTGGTGCTGGCGTTGATGCCAATGTGTTGTTGGCACCCGTTTTAGAGGGGCCTGCTTTGTATTGGTCATCCCAGGCCTGCTCTCTCTGGTGCTGGCGTTGATGCCGATCTGTTGTTGGCACCCGTTTTAGAGGTGCCTGGTTTTCGTTGGGCATCCCGGCCTGTGCTCTCCGGCGTTGGCGTTGATGCTGTTATTCTTGTCTTCCCATTATTGCCCAGCATTCTGCTGGTATTGGCGTCATCTGGTCTTGGGTGTGTGGCGTTAGCTCTCGGAATCTTATCCACTGGAAACGAGATAAGGCATCAGCAATGTTATTATCTGCCCCTGAAATGTGCTTCGCTTTGAGTACAACGTTTACTTGTAGTGTGACTGTTGTAATGGCTCGTAATACTTTTAGTACTAAAGGGCATTTCGTAGACCTTCTTTTTATGGAGCCCACTACAGCCATGTTATCGCACCAGATCAAAAGTTCCGTATTCGCTAGTCGCCTCCCCAGATGTGTAATGTTAGCCAGATGGGGAATATTTCTAGTAGGGTGATGTTTCTTGTCCACCCTGCTGTTTGCCATGAATTGGGCCAGTGTCCTGCCACCCATTCAGAGTCTAGTATGGCTCCAAACCCCTTGCTCCCAGCTGCGTCAGTGTATAGGACCCTGTTTGACCGGGTATTTAAAGGCGTTCGCCAAAGTAAAGACCCGTTGAAATCTCTGAGGAATTTTCCCCATGTTTCCAGGTCTTGTTTCACCTCTCTGCCTAGCCGGATGTGCAAGTGTGGTTTGGTGAGTGATTTGATTTTGAACTCCAGGCTTCTGGAAAATATCCTTCCTTGAGGTATTATTTTGGATGCGAAATTGAGGCTGCCTGCTAAGGATTGTATTTCCTTTACAGTGCCCTTTTCTCTCATTATCAGGTTTTGTATTTTAGCCAGGAGTTCTGATATTTTTGTTTTGGGAATTCTGCAGAGCCCATTTGCTGAGTCTATTTCGATGCCCAGAAAAATTATGTTTGTGTCTGGTTTGGTGTTTTTTTCCCTCGCTAGTGGAACTCCCCACTGTGCGGCCATGTGCTCCACTTTTGCTAAAGCCCGGCCGCATTCCTCGGAGTTTGGTGGACCTATGACCATGAAATCGTCTAGGTAATGCACTATTTTTGTTCCTGGTCTCTGCTTTAGGAAAGCCCATTGAAAAAAGGAACTGAATTGCTCAAATAGTGCACAGGATACTGCACACCCATGGGAAGGCATCTATCTACATAGAATTTGTTGTTAAAAGTGAAACCTAGCCACTGCTGTGACTCAGGGTGGACTGGCAAGAGTCTGAAAGCAGATTCAATGTTCAGCTTGGCCATTAAGGCGTTTCTGCCGCACTCTTGTATGAGCCTTACCGCCTCTTGGAAATGCGTAAATGCGTGTAAGATACAGCGGATTCTGTGTTTGGGATGCCGTCGTTTAAAGACTGGCCTTTCGGGTAGGAGAGGTGATGGATTAGTCTCATTTTCCCAGGTTCTTTTTTGGGGACCAGGCCTAGTGGAGATATTAACTAGTCCTTTAAAGGCATGATGTCCCAAGGACCTGCTACCCTGCCCAGTTGCAGTTCTTTCTTGATTTTGGTTTCTACTATCTGGAGGTTGTCCCTGGCTGACTTTAGGTTCATCGGGATGTATTGTGACCCGGTGCCCTTAAATGGGAATGACAAAACCTTTGGTGAACCCCTGCCATAGTAACCTGCTGGTTTCCTTGTCTGGGTAGCTGCTTAGGGCATTGTGATGCTGGAAATGCATCCGAGGGACAGGGCCTCTGAATCCTTTTCTTTTACTGCTTTTTATCGTGTGTTCTGTCGTGTTTTCTGCCCAGGTGTCCATGTGGGACTCCTGGCAGTGCAGCTCTCTCATTTGGTTTGGTGAACAGACCCATGGGATACCCTTATGGCACCCATGGGTAGGGGTACAACCCTGTGCCCTAAGTGTATGTTTTTGGGCACCTGTAGGGTATTTTGTGGAGATTTGGGGCCTGACGGTATTTTATTACCGCCGAAAAATAATCACTCTTTGTATTCAGATTTGGCCATGTGCAACAATAATACAATGGACATGCATTATTTCAGCACCCAGACCTGCATATTTGGTATACGTGGTTGGTAGGCGTGGTTGGTGGCATTTTGGTGAGCATAATTCCCTTGTTTTATTTGTGGCCCCAATGTCCAAAATCCCTTATCTTTGCTTAGATTTTTCGTGTGATCACTAGAGAGACCTCAGACCTACATTTTAGGAAGACCACATTTTTCAGTAATAGTGATGGTGTGCCACCATGGGCGAACTCACTGACTTATTTACGACAGAGAGCTATATATGGTAGTCTTGTGGTAATTTCCACTACCTTATATACGGTAGGGAGCTATGTTCAGAGAGTCTCTCTTCCCGTTTTCTCATGTACCTCCAACAAGCTATGCTACGGTCACTCACAACTGTTCATACTGATTCTGACATGCACACATCTGTCTTAAAATGACCATTGCACTGTTTAAAAATCTCCCCACATCATCGGCATTGTAATGGTAAATATTAAATACACCACCCGTCTGTTTTCAAATATTTTTCTGTATTATAAAAGTTGCATTTAAACACGATCTCATTCTTTACAGAAATAAATAAAATGGTACAGTAAAAGCATTGTCTATGACACACTGCGAAGAGCGTGGCGGAGAACAGAACTCAAATTGCAACATTAGCATTTGATTAAGGCATGCACAGGAATCCTACACTGACTGCATATTACCGTACACACTCAGCTCCCACACTTCTCATTACCTTATCTTTTTAGTTGTTCTCTTTGGCTGTTCTCTTTGTGAATGTGGCTCCCTTGGATTGACTCCAGCAAAAAGGAACGCTTGCCTTCTCAAACCGGGTTCATTGCCTGGAATTCTCAGCTTTTGCAGATAGGAATGCCTCAGCCAGTGGAAAGGTCCTTCTTTCAGCTCTCCCCAATCTCGACTGCACAATCTTGACTGTAGCAGGACTCAGGGATCTGCATTCCGTCAGGAGTCCCACAGCCAGGTCCTTTCCCCAGTAGTGCAGAAAAATGTCTCCCTGTCTTTTTCCCCGATACTGCCCACTAAAACTTTCATCTCAGCCCTCTGTATGACGTGTCCCAATGAAATCCATCATCTCTCATCCTCCTACTCTCAACAATAGCTTCGCTTATACATTTGCAATTGTTGCAAATCTGACTTCCTTCTTCCTGCAGTTACTGTGCACAAAAACACGGAGAAGCAGACAAAGAAGAGAAGAAAAAAAATCTGCACACACATTTAAATGGTTTTCAGAGTATGCCTAATTCTGCAGTGGAGAACACATTTCATTAGTGGGTTATGTTAAATAAGGTTTTATTAGTCAGGTTAATGGTTAATAGGTTAGCTGTTAATTTTTAAATGTGTCTCTCGCACCATAGGCATTTCAGGTGAAAAATAGTGTGCATTTTTAAATGAGCACGTGTGCTTTTAACTGTAAAAATAGATTTGCATCTTATATGTTAAAATCGTTTTTGACTGAATAGCCTGTCTTTCCTTGTTAATCTGGTAACCCATATAGCAATGCACCGCACCCTTGTGGTGGTGCTGCAAAAAAAAAATGTGCTACTTGTGCAGTAGTGCTGTACTCTGTGCTGTTTGCTACCTGTGCAGTAGTGCTGTACTCTGTGCTGTTTGCTACCTGTGCAGTAGTGCTGTACTCTGTGCTGTACCATGCCAAATATCCTTACACACCTGTGGGTGGCCCACAGAGCAGGGTATGGGCTGGTGGCAGCTCCATGCTGAATTTGACAGGTGCTCTGGGTGTCCTCCATTTTGGGATACCCAGGCCCTGCCATTGGGATCAGTTGATTCCTGATAGGAAACAAGATGTCCCCTGTGGCCTCTTGCTTTCTATTGCCTGTTACCTTGTTTTCCCAAAGTCCTGGGAAGCCCTGACTCTGTCCCTTCCCCCTGACTGGCTGTTGAGTGGAAGTTCCATATATGGTGTTGTTGTGAAGGCCCAGCTAGACTGACTGGAGCCTTCCCAGTGACTGTATGTTGTGGGTACCTCCTGTGGGTGGGACCTGGGTGAATGGAGTGTGTGACCAATATACACTCCTTGTTGTGGTTGTCTGGTTTCTGGCATGAGAGACAAAGACTGAGACAGCCCTGCCCGAAACTGGCCTGAATGCAGTGTGTAGTGTTGAATGGCTGGGTACTTGTCCCAATCCACATTCCTTGTTGTGAGTGTCTGAAAGGGAGGAGTGTGGCCTGAATGCACTGTGTGCCTGATTGTCTGACTGACTGCATGAATGCCCTTCTGTATGATTGGCTGCTGAGTGTGTGCCAGCAGTGTGGTTGAGAGACAGAATAGTATATCTGGGGACCTCTCACCACTGGTAATTGTTCAGAAGCGTTCAGAAGCTGAGTCTCCACTCTAAGAGTAACTGGAACTGCTGATCCTCGACGCCCAGCTGGAAGAAGAAGACTTGCTGTTGCACTTGCTTCGACCGATCTGAAAGCTGCCGAATTCGTCGAGGACTGACCCAAGAGAGGACCTGGTAAGGCACCCTCTTCCTGTGCTCTGAGGGATCATCGAGCACCGCTACATCTTCGCCGAAGCGCCCTGGAAGTCAGACCCTCGAAAGGCTGCCGACCCGAGACAGGACCGCCGAGGAGATCGAAGTGAAGCACCCGGACATCGCCGCCGTCGAAGTCCATTGCCGTCGACCAGTGTTCGCAGGTCTGTGTAACTGCTGGAGGCCTGTCGAAGTTGTGTTGCCCAGCCGTGGGAACCACTTGACGCCGTGCCGCCGACGACCGGAGCCGTCCGCTCCTTGCCTAAGAACATTTGAATCGAAGGACTCCCTCGTCCGCACCGTCGACCGCTTTATCCTGCCGGAGAAAGTCGAGGACGACCAACGCGCCGAGGAGAAACCTGCCGGTGGGTTTCCCGCCACCCGAAGACTACAAAGACTCGAACGACTCGACGCCCTTGCTGGGCCCCCGTCTTCACGAATCTTTGCGGTCCAGAACAATTGTCGTTGAGGTGCCCCGCACGCCTCTGCCTTGCAGGACGCCAACGCTCCGTCGTCGACGAGCACCGCTTGGATCGAAGCTGCCGCCTCATCGATGCCGTTCTACCCTGTTTGTTGTCGGACGTTCGACGCCCCGTGTCTCCCGCTTGAAAGGGAAGGCATTCAAGAAGGGCCGTCGATTCCCCGCCGCCGAACGCCGAGTTCCTCGACGCTTCTCGACGCCTCTCGACGATCCGTGACTCCCGCTTGAAAGGGGGTCGCTCAAGAAGGATCTGTCGACGCCTGTTCGAAGAACTCGACTCCACCAGGTACATTGGGGGGGTAAAAACATTATAGGAGGGAATAAGACTTGCAGAACAATATATGGACTGGGCTTGTGCTATATCTTTATTTTACAGGTTGCCCAGGTGGGGGGATCTCCACACAGAACTGTGTCTAGTGGTAGGGGCCAGTATTCTGCCCATTGCTCAACCATCTTATTTTCTCTCCTCTCTCTATTGCTGGTTTCACTCTATTGATCTGTGTGACATGGTTACAGTATTGTTGATGCACTTTAATGAGATTTAATACAAAGGGTGGTACCACTTTAGAATTGTATATATTTGCCATTGTTGATTTTCCTAAGTACAAAGTGAGTTATTATGATAAGTGTACATAACCTTGAATATTGATTATATAAAGACTGTGTTCTAACCAATACAGTGTGTGGACATTCCTTTGTGGGGGCTTGGGGACTACACTGTACTTAAGAACCAGCCTGCATCACCTCCTGAGAAGCTAGGCCTTGATTGCTCGACCATAGCTACCGAATAGAGAATCTAGGCTGGGGTCCTCTGTGCCTCCCCTCTACCATATAGAGAGCAGAAGTACAGACCACCCCCTACCAGTCTTTACAGCTGGTGGCAGTGGTGGGATGCTTACGGTTTTAAGAATCAGTGTATAACCGTGCCACTTACAAAATATCTGCACTTTATTAAATTAAGGTTTAGTTGTGTACAAGATAACTGCATTACAAACAATGGAGTCTATTGCAAATGGCAAATTGACTCGGATGAGCTTGGAGGCTCCCCAGAGTGCTTGTGAAGCCAGGGAGTTAGACTTTGTGGATAAGTCTAGGGCTGAGCTGATAGCTGCCCTGGTGGACTACCAGACTGATGGTGAAACTCTTGATGAGGGGGGGAATGCAACCAATGAGGACTCTGCCCCTGGGGTTTCTGCTGAATCTGTTTCTGGGAATGCCGCCATTCCTGCTGCCTCTGTTCCAAACCCCAGCAATTCCTTGGAGCTTGAGTTATTAAGGATGAAATTGGCCTTTGAATACCGCAAGTTGGAAATAGATGCTGAACTTAAGAAAGAGGAGTTGGCTCAACAAGTGGAGCTCAAGAATAGGGATCTTGAACTCAGAAATAAGGACCTTGAACTCAAGAGCCAGGACACTGAACGTCAGAGAATCCAGCTAGAGAAAGCTAGAGTGGAGACTTCAGCTAACACCAGTGAGAGTGTCAGGTCCCCAGCCACCAAGTTTATGAAAGATTTGGTTGGTGTATTTGTGGAGAGTTCAGATATCCTCCAATGGATTGAAGCGTTTGAAATGGCTTGTGCGATTCATGATGTTGATAAAAGAGATTGGGCTAAGTGTTTGTTAAGCAGAGTGCCTCAAACTGGATATGACTGTATTCTGAAGCTGAGTGTGGAAGAAAGGGGTCAGTATGAGTGTATGAAGTCTGCTTTGATTGCCAAGTTTGGCAAGACACCTACCCAATACCTTAAAAGGTTCAGGGATTTTAAGAAAAGAGAGAATGTGTCTTGGGTTGACTGGGTGAGTGCTGCGCACATGAACATGATGGGGTGGATTGATGGATACAAGGTTAAGACTTTTGTTGAATTGTCCCACCTCTTGTTTTATGAGCATTTTTCTGAAGCCTGTTCACCAGAGCTGCGTCAGTATGTGGCTGACCAGAACATTTTGGACCCCTTTAAGCTGGCTAGGTTGGCTGACAAGTGGGTCTCCCACCGGGTGTCCCCTAAGGACTCCAGTGGGAAGGACAAGGACAAAGAAAAGGGGGCCTCTCAGAAAGCTGAGGAGTCCCACAAGCAGTCACAGTTGGGTAAACCTAAACCTTCCTCTCCCAAGACCCAAAAATCTAGTGGGGATAAGTCATCTGTGGGTAGGAATAGGAGTAGTGGTCCACCTGCTGCAAAGCAGGCTCCCAGTGGTTCCAGTACCGTACCCCGCACTCCTGGCACTTGTTGGGACTGTGGGGCTCTGGATCACAGAAGGAGTGACACCAAGTGTAAAGGTAAGGCACTTGGAGTACAGGCTGTCAGCCTGACCTACCCTTACCCCGTGTCTGAGGTGGAGGCCACTGTCCTCCCCTCCTCTACCGGGATCACATTTGGTGCTCCGGGAGAGATTTCCTTAGTGTCCCTTGGGGCCTGGGACCAGTATGCAGAAGTACTGGCGACTATCCCACAGAACACCCGTAGGTTTTTGAGAAGTGTCCTCTTGAATGGCCAGCCTTCTACTGGTTTGAGAGACACTGGGGCAAGCATGACAGTGGTGGAAAGGACCCTGCTCAAGCCAGAGGACTATGTAGATGCTCCTCTGAGAACCACCAGGTTAGCTGGTGGGCCTCCCAAATTATCGCCTGTAGCCTTAGTCACACTCATGATTGGAGACAAGACAGCAAAGCTTCCTATCCTGGTTCAGGACAATGTCCCTGCTAACATTCTGTTAGGAAATGATCTAGTAGAGTTGGGGTTGATCTCGGATGGTCTTCCCATGACTGCTGCTGCAGTCACTAGGTCACAGGTGACACCGGGTCTGGCTGTGAGTCAGGTACCCGAGCCAAAGGCGAGGCCTAAGGCAAGAAGAAGGAAGACCAAGAAGGCCACCTCTGTGGAGGGAACACCTTCTCCTCCTGCTGTTCCGACAGCACCCATTGGGATCCATGCTCCGGACGGGCTGGGTCCAGTGGAAAACCCAAACTCAACTCCTGTGGGAGAAGAGACAGAAGACTCTCCTGTGGGAGAGGTTCTCAACCCGGAGGATCATCCCGACCTTCAATGCTTGCTAGCTGAAGGGGGACCCTCCCGGGCAGACTTCTGTAAGGGACAGAGAGAGTGCCACTCTCTCGAGGGACTGAGGAAACAGGCCCTGTCCCAGGCACAAGGAGAAGTGCCTAGGACATTCCGGATTTATTGGGAGGGTGAGCTCCTTGTTAGTGAGCCCACTAAGCCTGACCCTGGTGCCCTCAAGAGGTTGGTGGTACCCCAGGTTTACAGGCCCTTCCTACTGCAGTTGGCGCATGAGGTGCCCTTGGCTGGTCATCTTGGGACCAAGAAGACTAAGCAGAGGCTCTCTGCCCATTTCTACTGGCCACGGATGGGAGTAGAGGTGGAGTCCCACTGCAGGACCTGCCCAACTTGTCAGCTGTCTGGCAAGACTGGAGGCAGTGTCATTGCCCCACTGCAGCCATTGCCAGTGGTTGGCACACCATTTGAGAGGGTTGGCATCGACATCGTCGGTCCCCTTGACCCTCCCACTTCAGGTGGACATCGGTTCATCCTGGTCTTGGTAGATCATGCCACCAGGTACCCTGAGGCAATACCCCTTCGGACTGTTACTGCCAAGGTGGTTGCCAGGGCTCTCCTGGGCATTTTCACCCGTGTTGGATTCCCCAAGGAGGTTGTCTCTGACAGAGGATCCAACTTCATGTCTAGTTACATGAAAACCATGTGGAAAGAGTGCGGGGTAACCTACAAGTTCTTCACCTCTTACCACCCTAGACCAATGGTCTGGTTGAGAGATTTAATAAAACTCTCAAGGGCATGCTAGGGGCTTTGGAAGAACCCCTAAGGAGGAAATGGGATCTCCTCCTGCCATGCCTGCTGTTTGCTTACAGAGAGGTACCTCAAGAGGGTGTTGGTTTTAGCCCCTTTGAGTTACTCTTTGGACATCCCGTGAGGGGGCCCCTCGCCTTGATCAGAGAAGGCTTGGAAGCCACCCCTCCAGGTCCCGCCAAGCAAGTGGGGGACTATGTGTTAGGCCTCAGACAGAGGATGACACAGATGATGGGTCAGGCAACCGCAAATCTCAAGGCCAGCCAGGAATTGAATAAGTACTGGCATGACCTTAAAGCCTCGCAAGTGGATTGGACTCCGGGACAGGAAATCCTTGTGATGGAGCCTACCCAGCCTAGAGCTTTGGCAGACAAGTGGACTGGACCCTTCAGGATCATCTCCAAGATGGGCGAAGTCAATTATCTGGTTGACATGGGAGCCTCTGGGGTAGCCCCTCAGGTATTCCATGTCAACCGGCTGAAGCCTTTCCACCGGCGAGCAGAAGTCTCATGTCTCTTGCTAGCTTCAGGGCAAGAAGAGGATGAGAGTGAGCCCCTTCCTGATTTGCTGCATAGCAACCCTCAGGATGGCTCAGTGGAGGGAGTACATCTCTCTCCGGATTTGACAACAGAGCAACAGAGGGCCTGCAGGGCTTTGCTCCAACAGTATGCCTCTCTGTTTTCACTGACGCCAGGCCTTACACTGTGGTGTAGGCATGAAATTGACACTGGTGACAGTGTGCCTGTCAAAAGCAGGTGCTACCGTATGTCAGATACCGTCAAGAACCACATCCAGGCTGAGGTCGCCAAGATGTTGGATCTGGGTGTTATTGAACCCTCAACCAGTCCCTGCTCCAGTCCAGTGGTCCTTGTCCCCAAGGCAAGTTCCCAGGCGGGTACCAAGGATTGGAGGTTCTGTGTGGACTACCGAGGAGTCAATGCCGTCACCAAAACTGACGCGCACCCATTGCCCAGGGCTGATGAGCTCGTGGACACCATAGGTGCTGCCAAATTTGTGAGCACCTTTGACCGTACCTCAGGCTATTGGCAAATAGCTCTGACGGACCATGCCAAGGAAAAGACGGCCTTCTCAACACCTGAGGGACTCTACCAGTTTAGGGTCATGCCTTTTGGGTTGAAGAATGCCCCTGCCACCTTCCAGAGATTGGTCAACCATGCGCTCAGTGGGCTGGAAGCCTTTTGTGTGGCTTACTTAGACGACATTGCCGTCTACAGTTCCACCTGGGAAGAGCATTTGACACATCTGGATAAGGTGTTGCAGGCCTTGAAAAGGGCTAACCTCACTATCAAGGCCACCAAGTGCCAGATAGCTCAGGGGAAAGTTACCTATCTTGGTCATGAGGTAGGAGGGGGTCAAATCCAACCTCTCTCCAGTAAAGTACAGGATGCACAGAACTGGGAGACTCCCACTACTCAAACCCAGGTGAGAGCCTTTTTGGGCCTCACTGGGTACTATCGCAATTTCATGGCAGACTATGGAACCATAGCTGCATCCCTGACAGCTCTAACTTCACCCAAACAGCCTAGGAAGGTTAATTGGACCGAAGACTGTCAGAGGGCCTTTGATGG
Source organism: Ambystoma mexicanum (assembly GCF_040938575.1). Lineage (NCBI taxonomy): Eukaryota > Metazoa > Chordata > Amphibia > Caudata > Ambystomatidae > Ambystoma > Ambystoma mexicanum. Next base: position 218,344,603 of record NC_090936.1, on the reverse strand, counting down.
CTTGAAAGAAAGTCTGTGTAGGGCACCTGTGTTGTGTGCGCCTGACTACAGCCGACCCTTTATCGTCCAGACGGATGCCTGCGACACCGGAATTGGAGCTGTCTTGTCCCAGTTAGATGACAAAGGGAGAGAACATCCTATCATATTCATCAGTAGACAACTCAAGGGTAGAGAATTTAGGTGGGCTACTGTTTAAAAGGAGTGTTTTAGCATAGTTTGGAGCCTTAGGCGTTTTAGGCCCTACCTTACGGGGTCTACCTTCAAGGTCCAAACAGATCATAAGCCCCTGAAGTGGCTTATGCAAATGAAGGGTGAGAATCCGAAATTGCTTAGGTGGTCCATTAGCCTGCAAGGGCTAGACTTCACTATAGAGCACAGACCAGGGAAGAGTCACGATAATGCAGATGGCCTTTCCAGAAGGTATGTTGACAGTCTGGATGAGGGTGACTATCCCGTGGGAGATTAGACACCCTCCACCTCAGTCTGGGGGGGGCGACTGTGATGCTGGAAATGCATCCGAGGGACAGGGCCTCTGAATCCTTGTCCTTTACTACTTTTTATCGTGTGTTCTGTCGTGTTTTCTGCCCAGGATTCCATGTGGGACTCCTGGCAGTGCAGCTCTCTCTTTTGGTTTGGTGAACAGACCCATGGGATACCCTTATGGCACCCATGGGTAGGGGTACAACCCTGTGCCCTAAGTGTATGTTTTTGGGCACCTGTGGGTGGCCCACAGAACAGGGTATGGGCTGGTGGCAGCTCCATGCTGAATTTGACAGGTGCTCTGGGTGTCCTCCATTTTGGGATACCCAGGCCCTGCCATTGGGATCAGTTGATTCCTGATAGGAAACAAGATGGCCCCTGTGGCCTCTTGCTTTCTATTGCCTGTTACCTTGTTTTCCCAAAGTCCTGGGAAGCCCTGACTCTGTCCCTTCCCCCTGACTGGCTGTTGAGTGGAAGTTCCATATATGGTGTTGTTGTGAAGGCCCAGCTAGACTGACTGGAGCCTTCCCAGTGACTGTATGTTGTGGGTACCTCCTGTGGGTGGGACCTGGGTGAATGGAGTGTGTGACCAATATACACTCCTTGTTGTGGTTGTCTGGTTTCTGGCATGAGAGACAAAGACTGAGACAGCCCTGCCCGAAACTGGCCTGAATGCAGTGTGTAGTGTTGAATGGCTGGGTACTTGTCCCAATCCACATTCCTTGTTGTGAGTGTCTGAAAGGGAGGAGTGTGGCCTGAATACACTGTGTGCCTGATTGGCTGACTGACTGCATGAATGCCCTTCTGTATGATTGGCTGCTGAGTGTGTGCCAGCAGTGTGGATGAGAGACAGAATAGTATATCTGGGGACCTCTCACCACTGGTAATTGTTCAGAAGCGTTCAGAAGCTGAGTCTCCACTCTAAGAGTAACTGGAACTGCTGATCCTCGACGCCCAGCTGGAAGAAGAAGACTTGCTGTTGCATTTGCTTCGACCGATCTGAAAGCTGCCGAATTCGTCGAGGACTGACCCGAGAGAGGACCTGGTAAGGCACCCTCTTCCTGTGCTCCGAGGGATCATCGAGCACCGCTACATCTTCGCCGAAGTGCCCTGGAAGTCAGACCCTCGAAAGGCTGCCGACCCGAGACAGGACCGCCGAGGAGATCGAAGTGAAGCACCCGGACATCGCCGCCGTCGAAGTCCATTGCCGTCGACCAGGGTTCGCAGGTCTGTGTAACCGCTGGAGGCCCGTCGAAGTTGTGTTGCCCAGCCGTGGGAACCACTTGACGCCGTGCCGCCGACGACCGGAGCCGTCCGCTCCTTGCCTAAGAACATTTGAATCGAAGGACTCCCTCATCCGCACCGTCGACCGCTTTATCCTGCCGGAGAAAGTCGAGGACGACCAACGCGCCGAGGAGAAACCTGCCGGTGGGTTTCCCGCCACCCGGACACTACAAAGACTTGAACGACTCGACGCTCTTGCTGGGCCCCTGTCTTCACGAATCTTTGCGGTCCAGAACAATTGTCGTCGAGGTGCCCCGCACGCCTCTGCCTTGCAGGACGCCAACTCTCCGTCGTCGATGAGCACCGCTTGGATCGAAGCTGCCGCCTCATCGACGCCGTTCTACCCTGTTTGTTGTCGGACGTTCGACGCCCCGTGTCTCCCGCTTGAAAGGGAAGGCATTCAAGAAGGGCCGTCGATTCCCCGCCGCCGAACGCCGAGTTCCTCGACACTTCTCGACGCCTCTCGACGATCCGTGACTCCCGCTTGAAAGGGGGTCGCTCAAGAAGGATCTGTCGACGCCTCTTCGAAGAACTCGACTCCACCAGGTACATTGGGGGGGGTAAAAACATTATAGGAGGGAATAAGACTTGCAGAACAATATATGGACTGGGCTTGTGCTATATCTTTATTTTACAGGTTGCCCAGGTGGGGGGATCTCCACACAGAACTGTGTCTAGTGGTAGGGGCCAGTATTCTGCCCATTGCTCAGCCATCTTATTTTCTCTCCTCTCTCTATTGCTGGTTTCACTCTATTGATCTGTGTGACATTGTTACAGTATTGTTGATGCACTTTAATGAGATCTAATACAAAGGGTGGTACCACTTTAGAATTGTATATATTTGCCATTGTTGATTTTCCTAAGTACAAAGTGAGTTATTATGATAAGTGTACAGAACCTTGAATATTGATTATATAAAGACTGTGTTCTAACCAATACAGTGTGTGGACATTCCTTTGTGGGGGCTTGGGGACTACACTGTACTTAAGAACCAGCCTGCATCACCTCCTGAGAAGCTAGGCCTTGATTGCTCGACCATAGCTACCAAATAGAGAATCTAGGCTGGGGTCCTCTGTGCCTCCCCTCTACCATATGGAGAGCAGAAGTACAGACCACCCCCTACCAGTCTTTACAGGCATCCCTAAAATTGCCCGGATTGCTGGGGGTTCGTCCTGGTTCTAAAATTGGGATATCATTCTTTCTTGGCTGGTAGTCTGGTGCAGTTGCTTGCTGCATGGTTGCCGTTGCAGTTTGTGCAGGCGTGTTTGTACCAGCATTCTTTGCCCCATGCAGAATTTCTGCATGGGATGTTGGATTTGACAGCCTGCTGTTTGTTCTGTCTGTGGGCATTATTTTTAGCCGCCCAAGGCTGGTTCCTCCGAAAGGGCTGCTCCCCTTTTTTGGATTTATCATTGTCATGGGATTTGCTTACTTGCGAATGTTTGCTATTTTTGGAAGAAGTATCCATGCTATCTTCTTCCTGGTGAGGTTCGGCGTTGAGGGTGTATAAATTGTTCTGGACTTCATCCCACTCAATGGCCGGCCTTTCTGACATGCTCCTCCTAAATCTGATGTCGTATGCCAGCCATGTCTTCCCCTTCTGTGTTACTTTTACTTCCCTTATTTTATCAACGTATGCCCAGATCTTCCTACCATCCATGGGGAATTTTTCTTCATATATTGTTGCTAAGATGGCAAAGGCCTGTAACCAGTTGTCCCAGTTTTGTTCGACCTGGGCGTTTCTAGCAATAGCATTTTCTTCTATTTTTTTGGGGTCTCTGAAAGCGTCTTTCCCCTTGCGCTGAGCTTCTATTAGGGAAAAGATTTCTATAAATTCTTTGGACCATATGGCTTCTTTGAGTGTGGTATCGATGTTCCATGCCAGGCATCTTTTTTATCTATTTAATATCTCTGTTTGGAAAGATTTCCTTTTGTGGTCTAATTGTGCATTACAGATTGTAACAATGTCAGTTGTATTTCTACTGGGTGTCCCTGTCGCACTCGTGTTGTCTGTGCCTGGGGTTGCCCATGCTTTTAGGGCACCTGCTGAATCTGTTGCTGGAGTTGTGGAGGCTGTTGTATTTATAGTTGTGGGCGCTATTGGCAAATGCTGTACTGTAACGCTCACCTGATTCTCGCAGAGGCGCCGGTCTTGACTGGGCGACTACCGTATCTTCAAAGGTGATGTGTAGCACCCGGTTGGCTCTTTGGGCTGGACCTCTGTGCACTGTATGCCTGACGTGTAGAGTAAGATGTCTGCAGATAGAAAATATGGGGTTAATGAACTGGGGTTATTGGGGTGTCCCTATCTCTTTCCTCTTCTCCTCTCCTGTAGACCCCCAAAGGTTAACGCTCTCACCTTAGGTAAGTGAATGCCGAGCTCTCCATCTGCCTCGGGGCAGGGTGCTGTAACCAGTTTCTTCACTGGATAGGTAGCGCAGGCCTCTTGACTTCAGAGGACTGCTGTCCGTCGTTTACTGCACGAACGGTAAGTTTCGAGTCATTCAAATGTCTTTAAAGTCTTTAGTAATGATGTCTCTTGTTTTGCAGGGTTCCGGCGATGGCGGATGACGGGCTGAAGTGAGTTGAAGATGGAGCCCGTGTGATGAATAGAAGCGCCTGGAAGCACATAAGTAAGCGCTTGTTGCCTGCTTCACTATGCGCTCTAACTGTCTTTTTATTTTGCAGGTACGAGTTCGGAGCAGCTGCAGGGTGCCGGAATACCCACTGGATTAGATGTGGAAAGGAGTAATGGCACGTGAGTATTAAAGTTCCCCAATGTCTTTAAACGCACCTTGTTTTGTCTTTCAGATGCCGGAATGCTAACCTGTTCTTTCTTGTCTTTATAGGTGTTGCTGAAGACTGGATTCAGGATGGTAAGCCTTTGCCTTTCAGATGCCGGAATGCTAACCTGTTCTTTCTTGTCTTTATAGGTGTTGCTGAAGACTGGATTCAGGATGGTAAGCCTTTTTCCTTAGGCCCAGGACCGGATGCAGAAGACACGATGAGCGTTCTGCTGCAGAGGTTGCAGAATAACGCAAAGCAAGATTCATCCACCGGGTGTGGTTTAAATAGCCTCCTGTAGTGCTTAGGTGTCTCCTTCCACAGCCACGCCTAAGTAAGAAAAGAGTTCCTGGTAAGAAAAGAGTTCCTGCCTTCCAGAAAAGTTCCAGTGTTCTGAATCTAGGGAGTGGCTCCAGCCCCACCCAACAGGAAAAGTAGTTCCAAACAGAAGAGGATCAGAGGCTCAACTGGCAGGCAAGTAAGCAGCATGGTCTGCTGAAGGTAAGTCCACCCAAGCATTATGAGCCCGGCGCTTCCAGCGCTGGGACTGGGCATATTTATGAGCCTGGTGCCACTGGCGCCAGGACTGGGTCCAAAAGGTCCCAATTGGGACTGGTTGGCACTCGGAACCTGGGTTATGGATCTGCTTCCAAGGGAGTTGGGAAAACCCTGACCTTTTGGAAGCAGAGATCATGACAGTACCCCCCCTCAAGGCCCCTCCCAAACCGGGCTTCTCCGGGGGTTTTGGCTTGTCAGGAAATGTTCGGTGAAATCTTTTGATTAGGCGAGGAGCGTGGACATATTCAGCAGGTTCCCAGGATCTCTCTTGGGGGCCGTAGCCTTTCCAGTCAATTAGGTAGAATAGTTTAGATTTGGAGATCTTGGAGTCCAGAATGCTTTTGACTTCAAACTCGAGTTCTCCATCCACTAGGATAGGTTTTGGAGATTTGGTTAGTCGGGTTTGAGGTTGCACGGGTTTTAATAGAGAGACGTGGAAGACCGGATGTATCTTCATGTGCGGGGGCAAGTCCAACTTGACCGCTACTGGGTTTACTATGGTAGTGATGGAATAGGGACCAAGGTATCTTGGGTTGAATGTGCGTGGCCCCTTTAGAGATAGATATTTGGTGGATAACCAGACTTGATCCCCTACTTGATAGTGAGGGGCTTCCTTCCGATGTTGATCTGCTCCTTTCTTGTATTGTTCTTTAGCCCTTTGAAGGTGAGAAACAGCTTCCTTAAAGGCTTGGGTGATTGTAGAATGCAGGTAGTCTACTGCTGGTGTTTCAAGATCTTGGAGGGGATCCAACTCCGATGTTCGAGGGTGACTGCCGTACAAAAGAAAAAACGGGGTTTTCCCAGTTCCCGAATGGACAGAGTTATTGTAGGCATACTCGGCTATCCAAAGGATATCTTTCCAAGTTTTTTCAGTTTGTTGCAGCATGCAGCGTAAATACTGTTCCAGAGTTTGATTGGTCCTCTCGGTTTGTCCGTCGGTCTGAGGGTGGTGACTGGTCGATAGTCTCACATCAATTTGAGCCGACCGACAGCAACTTCGCCAAAAATGAGAAATAAATTGACTACCTCGATCCGAAATTAGAACCGAAGGAAAACCGTGCAGTCGGACGATGTTTTCGAGAAATTCTCGGGCCAGAGTTGCTGCTGTTGGCAAGCCTTTGAGCGGAATGAAATGCGCCATCTTGGAGAATAAGTCCACGATTACTAGAATCGTATTGTATCCGGAGCATGGAGGTAGATCGGTGATGAAGTCCATAGAAAGCGTATGCCAAGGGCGAGGTGGGATGTCAATAGGGCGTAAGAGGCCTGCTGGTCTTTCCTTTTGACTCTTGTTTTGGGCGCATACTCCACAGGACATTATAAAGTCTCTGATATCTTTTTTCCAAGACGGCCACCAGAAGTAGTGCTTGATCTTTTCTGAGGTCTTGGCTATACCGGGATGACCTTCCATTAAAGAGTCGTGATAACAAGAGATTACTTTTTTCTGTAAATCTGTGCTGGGTAGGTATAATCGTTCTTGGAAATACAATAAGTTGTCCTTTACTGCAAAGTCCTTTTCCTGCAGATGCCAATTCTGTATGTCTGCTGGAGTTACAAGTTGCCTGGCTTTATCCTTAACTTCCTCTATGGATTCTGTGGCGATTACACCCAGAATTCTTTGTTCGGGAATGATTGGTACAGGTTTAGGGTTGACCAAGTGTTCTTCCACTCCCATCCGAGAAAGGGCATCGGCTTTACCGTTCTTTGTACCAGGTCGATAGGTAATTATGAAGTCAAACTCAGCAAAGAATAATGCCCAACGGAGTTGTCTAGAGGATTGGGCTTTTGCGGTCTTCAAATATTGCAGGTTTCGGTGATCCGTAATCACAGTAACGGTGTGTCGGGCCCCCAGCAGATAATGCCGCCAAGCCTTAAAGGCAGACTTGATAGCCAGAAGTTCCTTGTCAGTAATCGTGTAATTGATTTCAGGAGGCGAGAATTTGCGGGACCAAAATGCCACGGGATGCAACTGATTGGTTACCGGGTCCTTTTGTGATAGAACTGCCCCCATGGCAAGGCTTGAAGCATCAGTTTCCACGATGTAGGGGAGTTCGGGGCGAGGGTGTTTTAAGATTGGTGCAGAGATAAATTTAGTCTTCAAATCCTGGAAAGCTTGTTCCGCCTCGGTAGACCATTCAAAACGTTTGTTTTTCTTTAACAAGGCAGTGATGGGCTGGACTATTCGAGAGAATTCGGGGATAAACCTGCGGTAAAAGTTAGCGAAGCCTAACATGCTTTGCACACCTTTTACGGAGGATGGTGATGGCCATTTGAGAACTGCATCGACCTTCTTTGAATCCATACGCACTCCGCCAGGTGATAATATGAATCCCAAGAATTCAACTTCAGTCACGTTGAAAACACATTTTTCCAACTTAGCGAAAAGTTTGTGTTGACGCAATCTTTCGAGGACCATTTTCACGTGTTTCCGATGTTCAGATTCCGATGAAGAATAAACGAGGATGTCGTCAATGTAAACAACAACACATACATCTATGAGCTCTCTGAGGACATCGTTCATAAAATATTGAAAGGCGGCCGGGGCATTGCAAAGTCCGAAGGGCATGACCTGATATTCAAATAGCCCATACTTGGTGCGGAAGGCCGTCTTCCATTCATCGCCCTCTTTTACTCGTACCAAGTGGTAAGCTCCTCTAAGATCCAGCTTTGTATATATGCATGCTTTTCTGACTTGGTCCAGGAGTTCAGGGATCAAAGGTAACGGATATCTATTCTTAACGGTGATCTGGTTCAGGGAGCAATAATCGATACAAGTTCTAAGGTCTCCTTCCTTTTTTGGAACGAAGAACAAAGCTGAAGAAGCAGGGGACTTGGAAGGACAAATAAACCCATTTGCCAGGTATTGATCCAGGTATTGTCGAAGGTGAAGGTTCTCAGGCTCGGTGAGAGCATAAATTCTACTACAAGGAGGAGTAGATCCAGGTATCAGGTCTATCTGGCAGTCATAAGACCTATGAGGAGGTAGAGAGTTAGCCTGATCCTTCCGGAAAACATCTTGGTATTCTAGGTATTCGGGAGGTAACTGGGGAGTCTCTGAAGAAATTGCGGCCAGTGCAACACCAGGTGGAGGGTGACAAGTAGAGACACATTCTGGAAACTGGACCGTTCTTGCTCGCCAATCGATCAGAGGATTGTGTTTCTCTAACCAAGGTATTCCTAGAATAATCTGAAACTGAGGGGCCTTGATCACATCGAACACGATCTTCTCATGGTGTCCATCTTGACTTACTAGCATCACCTCTTGAGTGGTATGCGTTACTGGCCCGGAGGCTATCTCCGTACCATCCACCGTAGTAATGACGTCCTTTACAGCCTTGGGACAAAGAGTTAGATTCATCCTCAAAACCATTTCATGATCCACATAATTGCCGATGGCACCGCTGTCGACGTAAGCTTCAATTGCATGTAATCGATCCGGATTATCAGGGCTAATAAGGACCATAGGTATCACGAAATGCGAGGTCACGGAACTGGTTTTCACGCTCGGCAAGAGGACCTCTATTCTTGTCGGGCGAGGTCGTTTCCCTGCTCAGAGTTTGTAACTTTGGTAACTGCAGCTCCTACTGCCTTCTTGGCAGGTTTCACCGGACAGTCTCGAAGAAAGTGCCCTGAGTTTCCGCAATATAGGCATAATTGCAACTGTTTCCTCCTTTCCCGCTCCCTTTGTGTTAGAGGACCTTTCAGACCCCCTATTTGCATGGGTTCCCCGGAGTCTACTCCTTTGGAAGGAGTTGGCGGTTTGGAAAATACTCGAGCATCAAACTTGGAACGATCGGCCTTCCTGTTCTGCAGCCTGTGATCTATTTGAACGACCAAGTCTATATAATCCGAACAGTCTTGTGGGGGATTCACTACTTGGGCTAAAACGTCTTTGAGCTCTCCACGTAGACCTCTATAAAACAGCGTAATCCTTTTGTCCTCAGGCCATTGAGTTTCCACTATTAGTCTATTGAAAGATGCAATATAAGCCAAAAGGTCTTGATTACCCTGTCGCAACGAAAGAAGCTCATTGTCCAAGGCCTGCCCCTGTGAATGTCTTGCGAACAGTTTTTCCATACTAAGCTGAAAGGCTTGAAAATCATGGAGAACCGGATCATCTTGATTAACTAGAGGGATCGACCAGTCTGCCGCATTGCCACTAAGGTACGAAAGTACAAAAGCTACTTTTGCTTGATCAGTTGGAAAGGCTGCTGGCCGGCATAAGAAGTGCAACCGGCACTGATTGATAAATACTGCAAACCTCTTTGGGTCACCAGAAAATCGTTCGGGCGGAGCCAGAGGTACATTCCCAGGTAGGTTGATCTGCACTGGATTCATAGAGGATGTTGAAGGAAGATTTGCCCCTGATGCGGGTAACGGGGTCTGTCCGGCTTGTGACTGTAGCACTTGTCTAGCAAGATTGTCTGTTCTCTCCTTGGAAATAATTAGTTCCCTTCTTAGAGCATTCTTTTCCTGACGAGCTGCATGCACTTCTGCCCTTAGTTCCCCAAGTAACCGGGCTAGGGGGTCAGTATCCGAGGTTTCCATAGCGCCTGGGCGAGAGTTTTGCGGTAGGCTTTGCGTTCTGTAACGCTCACCTGATTCTCGCAGAGGCGCCGGTCTTGACTGGGCGACTACCGTATCTTCAAAGGTGATGTGTAGCACCCGGTTGGCTCTTTGGGCTGGACCTCTGTGCACTGTATGCCTGACGTGTAGAGTAAGATGTCTGCAGATAGAAAATATGGGGTTAATGAACTGGGGTTATTGGGGTGTCCCTATCTCTTTCCTCTTCTCCTCTCCTGTAGACCCCCAAAGGTTAACGCTCTCACCTTAGGTAAGTGAATGCCGAGCTCTCCATCTGCCTCGGGGCAGGGTGCTGTAACCAGTTTCTTCACTGGATAGGTAGCGCAGGCCTCTTGACTTCAGAGGACTGCTGTCCGTCGTTTACTGCACGAACGGTAAGTTTCGAGTCATTCAAATGTCTTTAAAGTCTTTAGTAATGATGTCTCTTGTTTTGCAGGGTTCCGGCGATGGCGGATGACGGGCTGAAGTGAGTTGAAGATGGAGCCCGTGTGATGAATAGAAGCGCCTGGAAGCACGTAAGTAAGCGCTTGTTGCCTGCTTCACTATGCGCTCTAACTGTCTTTTTATTTTGCAGGTACGAGTTCGGAGCAGCTGCAGGGTGCCGGAATACCCACTGGATTAGATGTGGAAAGGAGTAATGGCACGTGAGTATTAAAGTTCCCCAATGTCTTTAAACGCACCTTGTTTTGTCTTTCAGATGCCGGAATGCTAACCTGTTCTTTCTTGTCTTTATAGGTGTTGCTGAAGACTGGATTCAGGATGGTAAGCCTTTGCCTTTCAGATGCCGGAATGCTAACCTGTTCTTTCTTGTCTTTATAGGTGTTGCTGAAGACTGGATTCAGGATGGTAAGCCTTTTTCCTTAGGCCCAGGACCGGATGCAGAAGACACGATGAGCGTTCTGCTGCAGAGGTTGCAGAATAACGCAAAGCAAGATTCATCCACCGGGTGTGGTTTAAATAGCCTCCTGTAGTGCTTAGGTGTCTCCTTCCACAGCCACGCCTAAGTAAGAAAAGAGTTCCTGGTAAGAAAAGAGTTCCTGCCTTCCAGAAGAGTTCCAGTGTTCTGAATCTAGGGAGTGGCTCCAGCCCCACCCAACAGGAAAAGTAGTTCCAAACAGAAGAGGATCAGAGGCTCAACTGGCAGGCTAGTAAGCAGCATGGTCTGCTGAAGGTAAGTCCACCCAAGCATTATGAGCCCGGCGCTTCCAGCGCTGGGACTGGGCATATTTATGAGCCTGGTGCCACTGGCGCCAGGACTGGGTCCAAAAGGTCCCAATTGGGACTGGTTGGCACTCGGAACCTGGGTTATGGATCTGCTTCCAAGGGAGTTGGGAAAACCCTGACCTTTTGGAAGCAGAGATCATGACAGTACTTGTTGTGGCGGGATTGCTGTAGGTAGTGTTACGGGTGGGTTGACAACCGTTATTGTAGGTTCTATTGCGATGGTAGGGTTTGAGGCCCCGGGTTCCTTTGTGGGAGGTGTCTGTTTCCCCCTTATTTCTACCATTAGTTGCTGTAATTCCGCTACATTCTCACATAGTTTTGACAATATTTTGGTACCTTTTCTGGCGCCTTTGGATATATTTCTCCTTTTTAATGGTGCAGAAACCTCCTCCTGGCTGGGTGGGCTGGTAATTCCTTCCCTGGGTAGGCCATACATGTTTTCTCTAACCCATGCCCATCCGTAGTGCTCTGCCGCTTCAATGGCTGCCAGCAATTGTGGTGATTTGGGCTTCTACACTGCTGTTGGGGGTGCCCGTGCTTTCCGTTTGGACCCCATGTTCTTCTATGCCTGCTATAGGAAAAGGAAAAAAGATTTTATCAAGGAGTTAAACGTTTGTTATCGGCGAGTTTTCTGCGCCTGTTCTATTTGTTGCCCGTGCTGGGTAACTGTTGACTGGTGCCTTCTTGACCGGGTTCAGAAAATCGGGCAGCCCCCAGGCTTGATTTACTGGATTTAAATAATTGGTTTCGCTTGTGAGATCGCCCTGCAATATTACAGAAATTATTTTAAATCTGAAGTGTTTGGCCCCGCCGAGCTTGAAACTGTGTTTGCCAGCTCTGTGTAGCTGTCAAGAAAAGACGAGCGCACGACTCGTCATACTACCAAGCTGGCTTGTGACTCTGCCCCGTCTGCCTTATAACGCGGGGGTTCTGGTCCACTGTAATAAAATGTATCTCTCCGGACATAAATGTCTATTTTTCCTCCCTCGTAGCCCCAGCACGGTGGCTCACCTGTAAGTTGTTGAATCGGAAGCCGTCCGCGCCGTGCTGTTCAAGTGCCACTCTCTACTTTGTTCGCACTGGTTTTGGGGATGATTCCGCAGCACGCGTCTTTCTTTGTTTTGTTTTGGACACGCTCGGCCCTCGCTTTTTGTTCTATGCTGAAAATGTTGAAGTTGACAGCGTCCGCGCTGGCCGTTCGTTTGCCGCTTCTTCCTTCGTTAAAGCTGCATTGCAATTGCTTTGAACAGTACATTGTTCAGGAAGGAAAAAGACACTGCGATGTACAGCGAACTTCAAGAATTGATAAAGAAGCAAGAAGATTTGGAAGACACTGAGTAAACAGTGAACCTCCTGTTTGCTTGGGTCCCCGTTCAGGGTCCACAAACAGATTGTGTTTACTCTGAGCATGCTGCTCTCTTTTATAGGACCCAGGGAGGCCCTGGGTCTTTGTTGTGTATGTGGTGGGGGCTGCTGTTGTCACAGCACCCGACCGGATAGCCGACTGTCTGACCCCCTGGTGGGGGCAGATCTTTTAACCTGGGCCCTGCCTGACGGTTGTTTTCCTTATGGCGCTTAGCACCTTGCTGTTTGGAGGAAAGGTGTGATGACTGTTCGCACCTTACCCTTCCATGGCTTTTGTGCTGCCGAGACTGCGTGTCTCCGTAGCTGGGGGGAGGAGAGGAGCAGGCGCAGGGAGGTTGGGGCTGCCCCTCGCCCAGCTGCCGATGGTAACAGCAGTTACCCTGCCTCGCTTGTCGGATGCCCATGCAGAATTGCCCATGAGAGGACTATCACCAATGGTCCACGTGGACCAGCACTCTCTGTTAGGTGTGAATACAGTATTGTGTTTCTGGATATGCAAGAGTACACACATACAGAAACATCTATTCCTATTTCTGTGCACTCTTGAATCCTCTTCAGGGCACAAACTATTCGAGAGAGCGGATGTTACAGGTTTCTCCGTGTGTTGTCATACAGCGTGGACGCTGCATTAAAAATAAATAAATAAACATAAAATAATGGATTAAAAACTGGGCACTTTTGGGGGTGATATTACAATCTGTACCGTACCCTATGTCACTAACCTTCAATTCCTTTGGGGTGTGTAAAGCCAGAATATCAGTGCGATCGATAAATGATGCAGACAGGAGCTCTGCATTGCAATTGGAGACTAGAGAGGAGGTTAATTCAGCCATCTGTTTTACTATTTGAGAACGACATTTTATATGAAACGGAGATGCTGTTGACCTTGTTCCTCTTGCGCCAGCATTTGTGGGCGAAGCGTATTATTCATTCATGGTAAAAGGTTATTCTGCCGGCTCGTCCGAGCTTGTGTGTGTTGTCTGCCCTGTGTTATAGCGGACTTGCTGCTCGCATTCAGTCAGCAAAAAGACTGGAATGCAGATGGCGCAGACTGACTGCTCAGCGTGCTGAATGAAAGTTCAGGGCCTGATTGGTGGAATTTCTGCACGGTTCAAAGTGACTTTGCACTACTGAAAAGTGAATTTGCACTGCTGTCACAAACCCTGATTCATGGGATTATCTGCACGGTTCAAAGTGAATTTGCACTGCTGAAAAGTGACTTTGCCCAGCCGACACAAACCCTGATTCATGGAACTGTGCAAAGTGTATTTTTTTTACATGCAAAGTCCGTGCAAAGTCAGCGCATAGTCATTTTTGCAGTACAAGATAACTTTGCACGGACTTTGCCCGGCAAAAATACACTTTGCACAGTGCCATGAATCAGGGTTTGTGTTGGCTGGGCAAAGTCACTTTTCAGCAGTGCAAAGTCACTTTTAACAGGGCAAATATTGTATGAATCGGGCCCATAGTGTCTATCTTGATTCATATCAACTTACATTCAACAGTTCCAAAAGTGGGCTTAGCTGTGAGTCTCAGTGCCGCATGTAACTGTAGTCTTTTTTAGATTCTTTTTTCCCTTCATTTTGTGCACTCTTTTTTGCAGTTACATGCGAGGGAGACCCCCGCAGCTCCCTTGCATAATAAATACCCCTATCCCACTTACCATTTATTTGTATGAAAAAAGGTGCAACAAAACGGGAATTAAATAGACTTCAAAAAGAAGTTGAAAACGTTTCTCTTTAGGTCCCCTTAGTTCCAGCTGTTGCTTTGACTGACACTGTTTCCACTGTCTTGTGATTTGTCTTTCTGCTTGTCCTTTAAGTGGGCCTTATTTATTTATTTATTTATTTATTTATTGTTTGTTTGTTTGTTTGTTTTGTTTATTTAAATCGACTCTGGTCGATTTGGCGGGTTTTTAAGAATTAAAATAAATACATACGTAAATAAAATAAATCCCACATTTTTGGCCTCACAGTAAAGGGATTTGACATTTTCGTCCTAACCCTAGTTGTCTAAGGGGTGGGGAAGGGAGAAGGCTTCTCAGGGGGCACTAGTGAATGCCATTTGGCTACTTTTTGAAATTGTGGTTTTATGTTAAGAATTGTTTTATGTGGCGACACATGGCATGAATGCATTTTATCGGTTTCAACATACTTAGTGTGTTTACCAAATATCACCAGTACTACCCTGAACAAGGAAGCAAGGTGCCCATTCACCTGCCAAAGGCCAATGGTGATTCTATGTAGAATAGTCACCCATTTGGTAGCACTGCAAAAAAGCTGCCTTTTTTTGGCTGCACCAAAGCAGCCTCAAATGGGTCACTATTACTCATACTTGCAATCATTGGGTGGCTTCCCGACTCTGAACTACACACGCCCAAAGTGCCTCCATCGCCCCCCCAGCCGTGTCCATGCGCTCCTTCTCCCTTTACTCCCTCAAACCCACCATCTCCATTTTAAGCATCCCATCCAACCCCTCCAAGCCCTCTTCCGGCTATGCACCAATCATTTACCTGATCGTCCCTCTGCACCTCTGCTTTCCTCTTCCTTCTCCAAGCCCTGCACACCCCCACTACCATTCGCCGTTGGCCAACGTCTCTGCGTGGCATTGCCTCAAACTTAAATGGTCCAGGAAACCCACTCTCTTGACCCATAACGCCATTTTCACAAAGGGCAATAGAAGTGGGGGTTGCAGTGTAATCAATGGGCACTGTGGAAACTCACTTCTGTCAATTACCCATCCCAAGCCAGTGCGACTTCCACTTGTGTAATGGCAGTGAGGGCTACAGCAAGGATCTGCAACCTTTGCCTCAACAGATGTTTAGGACTACAACTCCCATCAGCCCTAGCTAGCAAAGTCAACGGTGAAGGTTCATGCGAGTCACAGCTTCAAAACATCTGGAAAGCCACTGGTGACAGACGCCTGGGCTAGAGTGGGCCATATCTAGTAACTGGTCCATGACTCGGGTCTGAAAGGCAATTAACAGGTGAGTGATGCAAGCCACATGTTCTCACTTACCTGTGAGGCAGGATCACTGCTTGAATGTCCGCCACTAATAGAAAAACATATATAAACTCACAGCATCCAGAATAACCTGCTGCTGCTTCTACATGTGAAATAGCTCTGATTCTCTGTCAATCAATCCATTGCATAGCCAGCTCCCTGCTGCTGCTGGACTGTCCAATGCATATCATGACGGTTTATGGTCTTTCCATCTAATGCCATTACATCTAATGCCATTCCATTGAAATGTTTCCATCTACGTTTTTACCCTTTAAAATACACCTGAACAAAAATGAACCCTTTACCCCCTAAAACATGCATTAGATGGACATTTTTTAGATGGAAATATTTCGATGGAGTGGTATTAGAGGGAATGGGTTTAGATGAATTGTCTTGATACCTATCATGACTGGTATTGCAGAGAGCTCATAGAATAGTTACACTATTCAGCTCTGCAGCCGGTGAATCCATTGACTAGCCAGACTAACTACCTCCGCCACCAAGACATCCGATTGCATATCTGGTATTCCACTCTTCTTTTCTTGCACCCTGGTTCCAAGTGTCCCAGACCAGTGCACTATACTATCATACATTGCTTTTACATTGTTCCATGCTGCGTCCTGCATCCACTGGTGACATTCCAAAGACAGCCAAGAGCCCATATTCCACCCTCCATGTATATGTCACTTAGGGTAAAGAATGCTTTGCTGTACCAAATTGTACGCTACGTCTAGGTGCTCCCATGATGATTGTATTGTACTGTACCCCAGCCCATTCCCCAATATTGTTAACATATTATTAACGTCTATTCTATGTCCTACAACTAGGTACCGTAAAACGAAACTGCATGAAATGCTATGGACCTGATTCACAGAAGCGTTTTTATAAAGGTCAGTCCCATTGGAAAATGCTCTGTGAATCATGTTGTGCTGTACAGGCATCGCATCCCTAAGCCAAATGCCACAAAGCTGCATTACACTACGCTCGGCATCTCGCTGTCCCAACACTCGGGGCCCGATTCACAGAAGCGTTTTATAATGGTGCAATCCCACTGGAAAATGCTCTGTGAATCATGTTGTGCTGTACAGGCATCGCTTCCCTAAGCCAAATGCCACAAAGCTGCATTACACTACGCTCGGCATCTCGCTGTCCCAGCACTCGGGGCCCAATTCACAAAAGCGTTTTATAATGGTGCATCATTTGATTGATTGATGCTCCTGTCTCCATATGCTAAAGTGGCTTCAAGCTATCAACTTAAAGTAGCCTGTCTGAAATCTGCTTAACTGTTAACTGCATATGTCTGCACTCTAAATACACTGCCTCACCCTGAACCTAGCTGTTTATCTATGCCTCACTTGAATCTAGGTGATTATCCATGTATTCTTGCCGATCTGCCTCATTTCAAATCTAGGTGTTCACCCACGCATTCCTGCTTAACCGCCCATCCTTATGCTAGGCATCTATCACGCATATCTAGTATGTGTCTATTCACCACCAACCTGCTGGCCTATATTCTGATCAGCCTCAATAGTGCACCACCTACTAAGATGGCTCCACAACTACCCAACATGCCAGCTTTACCTAAATTTAACAACCAAGTACCTTATTCAGATTCAAATGACCCTCAGGTTCTGCCACCTTCCAGTCACCCTCGCATCACTATAGAAAGGAACCTAGGACTTAGAGCCAGGTTTGCCAAAATCCATGAGCCCCTGGCCCGCTCACTGACTAACACACAAAACCGTAGAATGCAACCTTTCCGACCTAACCCCGCCACACAAATCAGTAACCTATTCCAAAAACCTTACTCCACACCCTTTCACAACTCCCTCACTTTGGTCACTCCTGAACCCTCACAGGACAAGTGCCATACTACTACCTCAGAAAAGTCAGATTCTACTCCCAACAACATAGTTAGTCCTAAAATCAAGGGAGCTTTGATCAACGCCAGATCATTGGTAGCCCATGCTACAGAAATCACAGACCTAATACTGGCAGAAGACCTTGACTTCCTCGCCATCACCGAAAACTGGTTACACCAAGCAGCAGGCCCTATGCTCATGCTGGCAATCCCAGATAACTATACTATCCTGAGACAAGACCGACCCATCTCGAGAGGAGGCGTTGTCGCCATTATCCATAAGTGCAGTCTTACCATGAGACTAGCCACCACTATAGGTGCCCTCTCCTGCGAAATACTAGCAGTCAAAATACCTCTCACTAACACCCAAACTCTTAACATTTACCTGATCAACCGCCCACCAGGCCCTATTGGTACCTTCGATGAAGACCTCAACTCTAGTCTATCCAGCAACCTTAAAAGCTCCACTCAAGCACTCACCCTAGGTGACCTCAACTTGGGTTACAATGACCCGGAAGACCATCCTGCCAGCATTATAGCTAATACTCTCACTGAATTAGGCTTTGTGCAAAGATGCACAATACCAACACACTCGAAAGGCAGAACACTCGACTGGGTGGCCGACCACAACATCCTAGCGAATATTACAAATATCTCACCTTTAGCCTGGACCGGCCACCACTTGATATCATTCGTGCTCTCCACCGATAGGCCACCACCACCGCCTATTATTAAGGCCCCATCTACCCTTACCAGAAACAAGAAAAACATGACAGCAGAAAGACTTATCCCTAATCTACTCCCCACTCTCAACACATTGCCAGACGACCTGGACCCGAGTCCATGGTCGAAGAATATAATAAGATTATGGCCACCTCGCTGGACCGCATCGCCCCACTCAAACTCAGATCCAGTAAACCAAAAACGCACCTCAACAAATGGTATACACCATTCCTCAAAAACATAAGGCAGCAAAAAAGAAGTTGCGAGGCCATTTGGAAAAAATCCCCCACAGTCTCAAACAAACTCAAACTCTCCAAACTAGCTGCACTGTACAAAAAAGAAATCTACCTGGCCAAACGTACTTCATTTGACTCTCGTATATCCCAAGCCAAATCCAACATGAAAGAACTTTTTTCTATCCTCAAAGAAATAGAAACCCCAACAGCACCCCCCGATACTTGCACCAAAGATAAAAGCTGGTGCACAAACATTCAAAACGCCCTAGCAAACAAGATTGTGACTCTTCAAAGTAAAATCACCAGAAAAAGAGCTTCCCTGAATAACACTCTCAATTCAAAAATTCATGACAAACCCATGCCCACCGACCTAGCACGTTTCCAGTTTGCCAAAGTCAATATTTTGGAAGTGGAAAAAATCATCTTATCTCTGAAACCGTCCAATTGCCAGGGTGACCTGTGCTCTGCTCAGCTCATCAAAGATGCTGCCCGGGACCTCTCCCCTTTCATCACAAAACTGATCAATGCCTCCTTTGCCACCGGATCCATCCCTACTAATCTAAAACAATCCTGGGTACTCCCATTATTGAAAAAACCCACCCTCGACCCTGCCATACCCACAAACTATCGACCCATAACAACCGTTCCCTTTCTCCTAAAAATTCTAGACAAGGTTGCTTATGTACAAATACAGAAGCACCTGGAAGAACACAACCTCCTAGGATCTAGACAGTCTGGGTTCCGGCCCAAACATGGGACTGAAACCGCTCTCATTGACTTAAAAGCCCAGATCGATTCGCTCAGAGACAATGGGCAAGCTGCCTTACTCCTTCTCCTTGACCTATCTGCAGCTTTCGATCTGGTCGATCACTCTGTCCTATGTTCACACCTCCACACTGCAGCTCACTTCTCAACGGAGGCCATCACGTGGATCACATCCTTCCTTAACGGCAGGACCATGAGGGTCTTCTACCCCACGGCTGCAGCAGACCCCATACCCATCACCTGCGGTGTTCCTCAGGGCTCCTGTGTCTCCCCCACACTATACAACATATTTACCAAGCCCCTTTTCGATTATTTGGATCATCTCGGTATCACCTACACTAATTATGCAGATGATACTCAGATCCTCTTTCCGCTTTCTGGAGGTTATGGAAAGGATTTGGCCTTGCTAAATAGGGTGTACATCATCATCCCGGCATGGATGGCCACTCATGGACTATGCCTGAATGATGATAAAACAGAACTCATCATCCTAGGTACCTCACTTAATATAAAGAAGCTCGTCCCGGCCTACAATTCCTTCATGATTGATGGAAACAATATCAAAGTCGGACAGGAGGTCAAAACATTGGGATTCTATCTTGACCACAATTTCTCCTTTAAAAGACAAGTGAGCTCCCTTGCATCCTCCACGGCATACACCTGCAAATTAATCCGCACAGCTAAACCCTTCCTGTCGGATTCCAGCTGCCTGACACTCGCCAGAGCTCTTATTCTGTCCCGCCTTGACTACTGTAATGCCCTATACCTGGGATCTACTAAGGCTACCACCAGCAAACTGCAAACCCTTCGGAACAATGCGCTAAGAGCAGCTCTGGGCATTTCCCGACGGGAACACATTACAAACTATAGCCTACAGAACAAGTGGCTAACCACTAAAAATAAAATTCTATTAAAAACGGCATCACTCACTCACAAGTCTCTGAACAATGCCGCCCCAACTTATCTGATCAACAGATTCCACCGACAGTCCTCTTCAAGACCCACCAGAACCGCATACAAAAACTGTCTAACTGTTCCCCACTTCAAGCGGGCCACCATAGGGGGTAATAGCTTCCCGGTAAAAGCTTCCTTGTTGTGGAACTCCTTGCCTCCAAACCTTAGAATTGACATGCCCTACCAGAATTTCCGCTCACTGGTAATCTCATGGTTGAAAAGCGAGACCCACTAAGACCATGAAGTGCCCAGCACCACCTGTACAAACTGTAACTACATGTGCCTTCCTGCTTACCTGCTTGTGTGCCTTGCTTACCTGTATATAATGGCCTGTAGGTCTACCACTGATTTGTATATAACACTGGTGTAGTTATTCCTGTATTATGTATATTCTTTGTACTGTAACCAAGCTTTGAATATTCTTGTAAAGGCTGCACCCTGATACCCCCGGGTACACTCGCGCATTATAAATAATAAAAACAAACAAACAAACTACGCTCAGCATCTCGCTGTCCCAACACTTGGGGCCCGATTCACAGAAGCGTTTTATAATGGTGCAATCAAATTGGAAAATGCTCTGTGAATCATGGTGTGCTGTACAGGCATCGCATCCCTAAGCCAAATGCCACAAGCCAAATGCCACAAAGCTGCATTACACTACGCTCGGCATCTCGCTATCCCAACATTTGGGGCCCGATTCACAGAAGCGTTTTATAATGGTGCAATCCCATTGGAAAATGCTCTGTGAATCATGTTGTGCTGTACAGGCATCGCATCCCTAAGCCAAATGCCACAAAGCTGCATTACACTACGCTCGGCATCTCGCTGTCCCAACACTTTGGGCCCGATTCATGGAATTCTTTGCACGGTTCAAAGTGACAGTGCGCTGCTGAAAAGTGACCTTGTGCTGCCGACACACCCTGATTCATGGAACTATGCAAAGTGTATTTTTGCAGTGCAATGCCAGTGCAAAGTCATTTTAAAGTCATGTTTGCAGTACAAAATGATTTTGCAGTGCAAAAATACACTTTGCACAGTTCCATGAATCAGGGCGTGTCGGCAGCGCAAGGTCACTTTTCAGCAGTGCAAAGTCATTTTGAACCATGCACAAAATTCCATGAATCGGCCCCTTATTGCATTCCCACTATTACGAGTGCTGCAACTAGGGGAACCCACAGTGGAACAGGCCGCGCTTGCTCTGCACCCAAATGTTCACATTCAGGGCACCAGTGCAAGGGAGGACGCCTAATGCTACATTTATTTGCCCACGCTTGCCCTGCCTTTCGTTCTGAATTGTTTTGTCTTATCTGTCTGTCCCTGCGCTCTTACGACTGCGGGCTTTGTTGATGGGCATTACAAATAAAACAAATACATAAATAAGGCCTGGGAACACAAGTGTAGTGCAGTCTGACACTATTCAAGACATGCTCACAAATGCAAATGATGGCACACAAAAATCAATGAGCACATGTTAAATTGAGTTGTTTTAATGGCTACAAATGCAATTTAACGAAAAAATGTATTACTCGTACTGAAATATAAAGACCCCATTCAAGCCAGATTGTGTGGTGCAACGAACAAAGGCAATCAAATAAAAAAAAAAAGAAGAAATACGTAAACCATATGGAACAGTATTTAATTATTTATTTATTTTGACATGTGTATAGCCCATCGAACCCGGAGGCTTCTAGGCGCAACCAAGTATGAAAGCAACCAAGATGCTTCCACGTATGATATGAGCGGGGATCGAACCTTTCCATGTCGGCACGTTGCCCCTGAGCTATACTGCTGCTACCCTACAATTCCATAAGTGCACACAATTACAGAAACCTACATTTAAACAAAACCAAAAGTGTAAACAATGAATGGGGATGAACGCAATCAAAGCAATACACAAAACAACTAACAATGAGCATACAAAACAGAATTGAAAATATACACTATATACACTATACTATGGAGTGTAATTTTTATCAAATAGTGACATCTGTCTACTGAACGATCAATGCAACCAGTCCGACCTGTAATGTCTTGCTCAGAAAAAGGTGAGCTAATAACCCTTAGGGCTGTGTTGTTGACTCAAGAGCTTGTGCAGCGGGCCACATTTCGCCGGAATATGGGACCAGCCCTCCTCAGGAGGAAAGACAGCGCATTTGGGCAGCAAACAGAGGTGTGCAGGAAAGAGCAGGCTTTCTGTAGTTCCCAGCAAAATGAAGTGCTGAACAAGACAGATCGGGTGTGTTAAGATGGATGTGTAGGGTGAACAGATTTAAAAAGTAAAAAACCGGGACAAGCAACTAACATAAAAGTAGGACTAACTCTTGAAATGGCTATAAAGGCACGACACTTCAGTAGCGTTTGGAGAAGAAAGGGATTTAAGTGTTAGTGTTCAAAAAACACATATTTTAATTAATTTATCACAAACTAACATTATCTTAAGTTGTAAAATGCAGCTTTTCTTCTGTGCAAGGTTGTGCATTCCTGGCTCCCAGCTATGAAGACCTACTACAAAAAACCGGGACCACTGCAGTTTCCAATGGGAACTTGATCTTGAGAAAGGGGGACAGCGCATCAAATACTGGGACAGTCCCAGCAAAAGCGGGACGTCTGGTCACCCTATCGATGTGGGCTCGCCCAGACACATGACAAGCATGGTAATGTTTAGCAATAACAGATCCTTTGTTCAAGAAAGCACAGGGTGCCTGCTCATGTGGTCTCAGGATGTTCTTCTATGGTTAGGAATGAGGTTTGAGCCTGTAGTATTGGGCTTCTCCCACCCTCAAGTCCGTCACCGCGGATACGCAAACCTGCGCCTGAATGTGCGCCCGGGAAACCCCGATAAGATCAACAGAGTGCAACATGCATGTAGTGGAAACTATGTGCGAAGGTGAATTCAGGCACCAGCACACACCTAGGAGGAATGCTGCTGGTGGAATGCAGCCATGTGGCGACGAGCATGTGAAAAGATGAACGCATGTAAAGCACACACACTGTGTTCTGCAGCAAGGGGTTTGGCAAGCCGAAACCTATTCTGCTCTCTTCCTCCCTACGTTGATCCTCATTGACCCTATACTGGGGCAAATCAGTGTCCCACTATTTGCTACATATTAAGATGCCCCAGGGAAAAGCATACGGCAGAGTTTACATTAGCTTTCTGCTCCCTACTCACCTAATCTGCATCTGGGTATTGCAGGGTAACGCGTGCTACACCCTACTTTGCTTTGCTGCATCTAGGTGCTCGCAGGCCAAACATACTGCATGCCGTATCCTGTTTCCTTCATCTAGGCGTATCCATGGGAAAGTGCCCTGCGTGGCACTGTGGTATTCCTGCATCAAGTGTCACAGAGACAGACTGGTGTAATGGATTTCAGGGTTCCTTCACTTGGTCTCGGCAGTTAGCATATCAGGGAGGCTTGGATTATTCTGGCGAGGGAAGTCCCTATTGCTCTTTTCACCTTCCCGTGGGCTCGCTCCACACTAGCTCAGGAGTTCATAACCCCAAACTGTCCCAGAAGTTACACTAATGAACAGGAATCTCTACTGTCTGTATCCTACTGAACCAATCCGTAAAAGGCATCCATGGCCTTCTCTAACTACTTCCTGCGGGAATCATTTTCTAAGGAATTGTACAGCTCCTGTTGCTGGTCGACTTCAGAGCTTCTCTCAACTCTCTCCTTACTCACTCACTGTAACGCTTACCTGGTATCCACGGAGACGTCACTCAGCCTGTTCTGACCTCTTACGACCTCGAACCCTTCCCTGGAGGCTATTCGACTGGAGACTAGGCCTGAAACACAGGATTGGTAGAGTATAACTCCCTATTGTCTCTGTGTGCTTGAACCCTTCTTCCTCGGGGTCCAACCCTTCCCTTTGATCCACAGCTCACCTTGTTTTCTTGGATAGTGTGCTCTCCGTCCTGCTTTCAGCGCAGGGGCGCGTTGATTGGTGCGGGCTCGTTGCTGCCTAGTTACTTCACTGGCAAGAGTCCGACAGGTAAGTATAATGAGTCTTTTGAACAGTTCTCTGACTTCGTTCCTTTTCTTCCTTAGATGATGGCCGGCGTCCGGGTATGGCGGCGTGCTGCTGAGATGAGTAGCGCTGAAGGTGAGTGAGAGCGCGATGCGCGATGCACCCCTTTCGTATTTGCATTGAACTGATTTCTTTTTCTGTGTCTTTTAGGTGCCGCGATGTTTTCAGCGTGGATGCTGGTTATGAAGAACAAATGCAGTGGGTCAGCGCGGTATGCAGCGCCTCTAGATGTTTCCACGCTAACCTGGAGTGTCTTTTCCCTCTTGCAGATGGATGAGAAGTTCCGGAGACAGAGTTCCCCCAGAGTGGCTCGGATTCAGGTAAGCGTTTGAAGCTCGTACAGTATTTAAAAATAAGCGAAGATTTGCAGAATGCTTACTAATGCCTTTTTTCTGTTCTTTTCCCTTTTCCTTAGGAAGCGGCGTGCAGGGATAGGAATGACACTGCCAAAGATTCCCGCAGAACAGAAGGAGCGATGAATGATGGGCAGAAGCGCCGCAAGGTAAGGCTGTTCCTAACAGTGTTCTTGTTCTTGCAGGAGCTGAGCGCAGAAGAAAGATGCAGGCCTACTGGAGACCAATCCGAACACGGTGAGTGTCACGCTGCAGGTGCAGAAAACGCAAAGCATGTTTCTCAGCCTGGGTGTGGCTTAAATAGTCTCTGGGTATCCCAGGTGTCTCTGGGCTGAACCACACCCAAAAGAGTAGACCGCACATGCAGTTCTGGGAACCGAAATACGTGTGGGCATCCATCTTGTCCCCATCAATGCACTACAAGTCCAATCCCCAATGTTATCCTATGGGAGTGAGTGAGTCTGGTGCCACAAGCGCCAAGTCTGACTCCAAGTGGTTCTTTGGAGGGATAGAGAGGCCCTTGAGGGCCATGTAGGTGATGGTGGCCTGGCTCCAGCCTGACATCTTGGAGGGCTGGGGACATGAGGGGCAGGAATTATGACACTCATTCTTTCTCTCTCCTCTTTTCACCATCTCTATCTCTGTACCTCCACTCTCCTCCCACTCGATATTACTGTTCTCGCACTCCTCCTCTTACTCTTCTCTCACTTCTCTATCCCCACGTCTACACTCCTCTCACCTCTCCTCTCTCATCACCTGACTGTTCTATCACCTCGCTCCCTCAACCATTTTCTATCACATCTTGTCTTCTACATGGCCTGACCCTTCCACAATCTCTCCTCCTGTCTCCTCATACTACCTTCCTTCCTCTACTCTCTAACCTCACCACTAGCACCACCTTCAGCCTCCCACCACCCACCACTCTACTGTCACACTCTCTCTGACCCCTGCATTGTTTTTATAGAGTCCCCCCTTGTCACACACAACCCCACCTTTCTCTCCCTTTGTTTCTCTCTCAGACACCTTTCGCAGACTGCACAACATTAACCTCAAATGGCACTACCATCTCTCTCACAATACCTACATGCACTCTTTCACACCACAGCCACAATTTCTTCAGCACGCATCGCCACCATCCACACTGCACCGCCTGGTCACAGGGTCCACCAACTCCACCCCTGACCTTGCACTAACACCTTTCATTCATGCTTGTCTTCCGCTGGATTTTATAGCCCCACCTACCCCACTCTGTGCCTCCCCTGCTTTACATTGGTTTTGCCAATAACCTGATCAGTTGCGCCAGTCTCCTCCAGTTCTTTCCCAGCAAATTGGGATTGCTTTCCCCATGTTTTAAATGGCTCAGTAATCCGGGCACCATATTGGTCTTTGGAGGTTGTTACGTTGCAGCAAGGGACAGCAGTTTGTTCTCTCTAAGACGCCTACCCTCACCAGATGAGCTTGGCTTTCCCCCCTGTCTTGTCTAGTGGTCATGGGGTTTGAGCCAAAGACCTTTTTGCCGGGAATCTTTGACTACATGTGTTTTGCAGTGGTTTGTTTGTTTCTGTTGCTCCAGCACAGATCGTCCCCACTGTGGCCTGCTGAATTCTGGAGGCATATTCCTGCAAAGGAAACATAAGAAATCTGTCCAGGACAGAGGCTGATAGGCATTGTGAATGTGACAGTGGTACCAATGCATTCGCACCGCAGCAGAACCTTTGGAGAGTCAGCAAATGAGTCTCAACACCCTCACCTTACCTCTGGGGTATGATCGGCTGTGGGAATACCCGGGTGCCCCATCTACCTCATGTTCAGAGGGGTACATGGCCCCCTCTGACAGAGTCATGACCCTGATCCTGTCACACTAGTACAAACACAGACAAACCATATAACTTCTGTGCTATGCTCTTTGCTCCTTCTTGGTGTCTCCAGGGTAAAACCTGCTGCACAGTTCTATTATAAATTGCATCTAGGAGTCTTCAGGCAAAGCATCCAGATGAAGAATCCAGTGTTACGCGACATACACTATGGGCCTCATTAAGAGTTTAGAGGTAGCCATGCCCTTAATAACCACCAAACTTGGGTCCGGGTCCCGCAAAACGAAACTTACCTGGCCATTCTGACCTTGGAGGGCACAGTAATTCCCATTTGCGGGACCCGGACCCGGTACGTCCCCATTCCCATTTGACCCCCCATCGGGCTCAATGGGAATGGGGAGGATGGTAGCAGTGGTACCGCTAATAATGGTACTGCTGCTACCATCCTAGTCTGCTCACGGGTGCCGCTCGGCACGCCTGGTCTGACCAGGCGTCCAGAGCGGCACCCACGAGCAAATTCGGAATGTTGCGGCGAGGTAACAACGGCGCCGGTAGCACTACCGGCGCTGTTGTTGCCTTACAGCAACACTCCTAATGAGGCCCTATGTCCTTTATCTAGGTTGCCCCACAAACAACACTTTGCTTTGCATGATACTGCGTTTCTCAAAAAGGTGCTTCCAGGGTAAAGAGAGCTGCATAGCATTGTTCTTCATTCCATCTAAGTGGCCTCAGACAAACACACTGCATCGTTATATTCTGTGTTCTCCAACAAGAGCTTGTAAATTACACAGCACTCTTGTATTTTGCATCACGGTCTGTATCTTTTTCTCTGCGTGCTGCACTGGAATTCAGCATCTTGCATCTATGTACCCAATATTAAAGCATAATACTTTCCACTATTCTGTGTTTGACCTTTTTGGTGATCCCAGGGTAAATCACTGCTGTGCAATATCATATTCTGCACCAAAACACTCACAGTCCACAACCTTCCATCATTCCACCACTTCCTATTCTACAGTTTGGATCTTCCTAGGGTATAGCACATGGTGATATGGTGATGTGATATATTATATATTATTCTCTGCACACAAGCCCCCACTGGTAAAGTGTACTACTAGACAGCACATCTCCTTTCAGTGCTCATAAGCTTCTCCCAAACCAAAGCGTATCACACTGCACATCTATAATGGGACAAAGAAAAGACGTCCGAGTCAGAAAGGAAAAACCAACTCATATTACAGATACAATCCAACAGCCCATCAAACAACTCACCATCGCAACAAACACAAGCTCCTGGGGGTGAAAGAATTCAAGCCGGATTCAAAACTCTTTGCCTCATGTTACTGTTCTACCTTCCAAGACAGCCCATACCATTCACAGAGCACACCAAGTGAAATATCACAGAAAGAGGAAAAACAGGGACAAGAGCCAGAATCCAGAAAACTTCCCAGTGTCCACTGGGTAAGCGTCTGATGAATTAATACATTTCTTGAATGTCTACTTGGAAAATATGGTCTACTAGTCATGTCACAGAAGGCTACAATGACATTGCCCTCAGAAGAATCCCTTGACATAAACACCCACACCCCACCTCAGGCTGACTCACACCCTGACACAGCCCTGTCCCCGCTCTACTCCTCTATTTCTGCTACTCTTGATGTTCTTGCCCCTGTCATGAGGATCCATTTGAAGTCCACAGCCAAGTGCAATTCCTGGTACGACTCAGACCTAGCTACACTTAAACGCAAGTGTAAGGCAGCGGAGAGGAAATCCTGCTCATCCTCTGACAAATTGGCCTGCCGCCTGCTCCAAAGGCAATACCATCTCAATGCCTGCTCCAAGAAGAGAGGCCACAACAAACCTGTGTCTCTGTGGCATCCAACAACTCAGCGCTGGCCAAACCTACTGCAGTCTCCACCCTTCCTCTCACCTCCCAGCCTCTTTGCAATGCCCTTGCCTCTCACTTTAATTCCAAAAGCCAGGACATCTTGTCCAACCTCTCCTCTGCAATCCCACTCCTCTCCCCTCTCCTTCCCAGCTTGCTGATCCTCCATCAGCCACCCCACCTCCCTCTTTCTCCTCCTTTCCTCTTTTCTCTCTGGAGGCGGTTGCTAGACAAGTCCGATCTATGAAAGCATCATCAAAACAGGCCCATCCTTGTTCCTCTAAAACCATTAAGGACCATATGGACACACTGGCTCTGGCCCTTGCCGATTTCTGTAACCATTCTTTTGCCTCTGGATCTTCCCCTCCCCTCTGAAGCACTCCCTTGTGCATCCTCTCCTCAAGAAACCCCCAGCAGAACCCTCTTGTCCGGCTAACTAGTGCCCAATTTCCATTACTCCCTTGTTGGGGAAGCTTATTGAAAAACTAGCCTATCTCCAAGCTTAACCTTCATTCCGACTCTGTTGGCTCTCTCCATGATCAGCAATCTGGATTCAGTGCTGCCAGAAGCACGAAAACTGCGCTCCTGAACATCCGTGAAGTCCTGCTCCCCAACCTCGACTCTAACATTCCCTCCGTCCTCATCCTACTTGATCTCTTCTCTGCTTGCGACATGGTCAACCATACTATCCTGCTCAATCGTCTCCATGACAACCTAGGTATAACCGATCAGGCTCTGGCCTGGCTGACCTCTTTGCTTTCTGATTGATCCTCCCAGGTGCAACTTAAGTCCTTCCTATCCTCTATCTCCCTCTCTACCTGTGGTGTTCCCCAGGGGTTTAACCTCTTGCCCTGGCTTTTCAACCAATACCTGGCAACTCTCGCCTACTGCATTTCCATTTTCTGCTCAAACCTCCAGTGCTATGCTGATTGTCAGGTTTCATGGGGTTTGGTTGAATGTGGTGGAATGAGTTTATTGGTGGAAAGAGTGATTAACATAAAGTATGGTTTGGGCCTTAACTTTTAGTGCAGAGCTTCCCAAGCCAAAATGGAGACTTCCAAAAGGATCAGTGATTGGTCAGAAGTAAAAGAAAGGCATTGTTGGAACATTCTAAACCACCTTTCATTGTCAGAAGCCCAGCTGGAAGGTCTTATGTTTGAAGCTCTTAAAATTTAGAAACTTTAGCTAGGCCCTTGTGCCTAGGATTTATTATTTGGATCAGGAAAGTGTTGGAGAATTTAAGAAGAAACTCAGAAACATTCCGGTAAAAGAAAGAAGCAAGTTAAGTGACTTTATTAATTTTTCACAGAACTTTGTGAAATTCAAGAAGGAGTTAAATTTCTATACAATTTATTAACTAGTTCCTGTTTTCTTATTCTTTGTTTAAAGAGTAGTTCGTTTTCTTCTTTTAAGACTTTATTTTTGGATTTCTTGAACAGTACTCTTATTTAATGAACTGCGTCACATATTTAGCGCGTGGCAAGTTGGTGTGTGGAGGTCTGTTCATCGCTTCAGCGCTGTGTGTTTTTTCGGCCGTATAAAAATTATTGAGCATTGTTCCTTCTAACGGTAACAGTGCTTTCTTTTAACGTCGGGCTAGCATTAGAAATCTTACACTGTCTGCGCAAGTGAAAGTGTTATAGATACGCGATCCTGAAACGTTATGTTTTATTTACTAACATTCTAACCTGGCGCGCGTACCTCATTAAGCTGCCTCTTCAGGGATTAGTGTCCGGATCTAAGTAATTTCCTCTTTCCTATTTGAACAAATAAAATTAAGGAGAGAGAAATACTGATAAACTACGCATACACATATGCCATTTTTCAACTTTATTTTCTATTCCTATGCGCAGACCGTTTTAGAAGGAAAAGGAATATCTTCACGCATGCGCATAACTCTAGTCAAGTGAACGCTTCTTTGAAGAGCAATATTTTTACGCAAGCAAAAGATCCAATTAGTGAACACTCCTATCTTTCCATATGCACAAACAATTTTAAATGGAATAGCCAGAGTGTCATATTTGGAATTTGTGTTAAAGCTAGAGATTCACACAAAAGACGGACCTAGCATTTGCAGATGGGTGTGTGTGTGTGTTTTGGAATTTGAACTGCTAGAAGATTAATTCACGGAACTGAGAGAGTGAGCTAAAGATAGCAAACACTTCCTCTATGTTATTCATAGAGGATATTCAGGTATGGTGGCGTGTTTATTTACTCAATTTGATAAAGAGAAGTCAGAGTCTAGAAAAGAAACGTTAGTGACTAAAGTGTATTTGTTGTTATTTTATCTACAGGTTAAAAGATAAAGAAGCTGAGCAAAACCTGAAGTTTATTATTTTGTCCCATTTTTCCCCCTTTCCCTTGGGGATGCTCTCAACTGAACTGTTTGTTACCAGTTAAGAGGTTAGCATCCAAAAGGGACTGCGGGGGTTCAGCAGCTTCCGTGGACAACATCCTGATTGAAGATAAGCCTGACAGTGATGACACCCAACTCATATTCAGGCTTCCTTCAGCCACCTGCTCTCCTTCCCTCATCTCTGCCTGCCTAATCGCCATTTAAAATTGGTGAGCCTCTAACGATCTTTGC
Source organism: Ambystoma mexicanum (assembly GCF_040938575.1). Lineage (NCBI taxonomy): Eukaryota > Metazoa > Chordata > Amphibia > Caudata > Ambystomatidae > Ambystoma > Ambystoma mexicanum. The sequence continues at coordinate 218,314,114 of NC_090936.1, read as the reverse complement.
CTAAATACCAACAAGAGTGAGATCCTCTTCATTGATACACCTTCACCAGCCTTTCCCCTCACTCTCTGGCCGACCTCTCTTGGCCCTCCTCCTACCCCTACATGTGAGGCTAAGAATCTCAGGGTCACCTTTGACTCCACACTTTCCTTCTCTGCTCACATCTCTGACATCTCTAAAAAGTCAAACTTCCTACTGCACCTCCTTAGAGGTACTCTGCCTTTCCTCTCCTTCCCACAGAATCTTACTGTCTAGCAAGATCTGGTTATCCCTAGGTAGACTACTGTAGCAGCCTCTTTCTAAATCTACTTGCCTCTATTCCCTGCCCTTGACAACTAATCCAGAATAGGGCTGCAAGACTTGTCCTGGTCTCAAGCCCTGGGATCGTATCTCTCCAGCTCTGGAATCCCTTCATTGGCTCCCAGTGGATGCAAGGATTAACTTTAAAATCCTCTGCATTGTCCACAAGGCTTTCTGGGGCTTGGGTCCAAAATACCTTCAACTATCCCTCTGTAAATACCTCCCATATCGGGCCCTTCGCTCCTCTACTTCTAGCTCCCTCAGGGTCAGTCGTTTTTCAAAGAGACAAGCTGCGGGCAGAACTCTGTCTTCGACTGGGGCCTCCCTTTGGAACAGCCTCCTGGCCACCTTGAGGAGAACCAATTCCGGAGGCACCTCAAGACCTTCTTCTTAGCTTCTGCCTTTGCCCCCCTTCCTCCCTGGTGATCTGTTCTTCTCTCTCGGCACCATGCACCTGGCCACCCTCTGTCCTTCGGGCCCAGGTATCTGCTCACCCTGCCTCCCTCATTCACTGCCTCCGGGCCACCCTTTGCACTAGGATCTGTATCTGTACCCATACAGTCCCCCATTTTTTTTTTCACTTATCAGATATACCCTATCTGACTAATCATGCACTTCCCACTTGCTGACTGCACTCCCATTTTCACTGCCTTTTTCTTATTTATTTATTTATGGCACTTATTATTTATTCTGTTTCCTTTATTCCACGCTTTCAACCTCTCCCCTTTCCACACACTTTTCCCAGTTTTTCTTTTTCAATGCACTTGCGCGTTCTTAATGTCACTGGGCCTAGTAAGATTGTTGTTTTTGTTTCTCCCTTGTTACCCTTCCCTTTGCCTGGTTGCGCTCTGAAACACTTGTGTATGAGCCCAATATTAATAAAATATCTTATCATATATCATATCATCTCCAACTACCACTCACCTGCTTCCTTCTATCTGGAATGTGACAGAATAAAAACATTAACTCACTACCCACAGGACCTGTTTATCAACATAACATCAGATATGTTGCAACTGCACACTGCCACTACCTATAAACGTTGTCAAAATACAAACTCTGGGCCTCATTTCGAGTATGGCGGTAACCCTCTGGTGCTACAGGGCCGCCAGACCCATAACACCGGATCCATCGCCTAACTTCCCGGTGCCACCGGGACATTACAATGACCCGGCAGAGCGAAATGTCAGCCGAAATGTCAGCCGGGGGATTCTGTAAGTCCCCATTCCTGTAGAGTCCAATAAGATTCCATGGGAATGGGGACTCAGCAGCACCATCACTGTTGATAACAGTGCTGTGCTTGCATGAAAAGTCTGCCTGCAACAGCCCCTGCAGGCAGACGTGTAGTGTGGTGTTCTGGGAACAAGGGTGCCAGTGAGTTTACCGGCACCCTTGTTTCCGGACCACCACACTCCTAATGAGACCCTCGGTCTTGTACACAGAACACAGAACCAAGGTAGGGCATCCAAAAACCTTGCTGCAGGATCCAGAGGCTGAAGACATGATACACTGAATCCTGATCAATGTGTGCTGCATCTGTAAACATAAAATAGAGATTTATGAAATTCTAAGTGAAGGATGAACAGAAATGCTCTTCAGAATGGAAACCTGGTTGTCAGACTCAGACGACTAAAAGGTAATAGCACACAAATCCATCCCAAATAACTTAAAACTCACCAGAGTCACCTCACCTCTCCTCCCCCTTTCATCCACTTTCCTCCTTCCAATCTCCCTATCTCCACTCATGCTCGCAACCTAGGTGTTCTCTTTGACTCCTCTCTCACCTTCTCGCAACACATTTCACTCACCTCCCGCTCCTGCAGATACCACCTCTACAATATTCGCAAAATCCGTCCCTCCCTCACATTCCATGCTACCAAACTCCTAATCTTCTCTCTCATCTTTTCCCGCCTCTTCTATTGCTCCTCTCTAATCTTCGGTCTTCCCTCATCTCAGCTTATTCCTCTCAAATCTATTTACCATTCTGCTATTTCGTACCCTCTGTCTCCTTACCTCCCGTGACTCCATCTCCGCTTCGCTCTCTCACCTTGGCTGGCTACCTTTCCACCTACAACTTAAATTCCACTTTCTCTGCCTTGTTTTCAAAACCCTCCATGGTCTTGCACCTCCCTATCTCTCCTCCCTTCTCTCCTTTTACTCCCCCTCTCGCCCCCTTCATTCTGCTGAACACTTCCTTCTCACTGTTCCCCCTTCCCCCTGTGCTTCCTCCCGGTTCCGCTCCGCTCCGGTTCCGCTCCTTCCAACTTCTTGCTCCTCTGCATTGGAACTCTCTCCCCCTCTCAATCCGCTCTTCCACTTCCCCCACCTCATTTTGCACTTCCCTTAAATCCCTCCTCCTCCACTCCCCTCCTTGATGCACCCCCTGCCCTCTTTACTGCCCCCCTGTTCTTTCTTCCCCTCTTTTAATCCCTCTCTCCCTTCTACCTTTACTTTCTTCCTCCCCTCCTGTTACATTTATTCAATCCTTCCCCTGCCCCTCCCCCAACACTCCAGTTCCCACTCCACTTCCCCCCCTCTCAGTCAATTGCTCTTTGCACTGTTTTGCTGAATGATTCAAGTTGCTCATAAAGTTATTGTTATTACTCTGTATTTTGTTGTTCCAATGTACAGCGCCTTGGTGTAAAGCGCTCTATAAATAAATCAATCAATCGATCAATCAATCAATCAAGTCAATTGGACTGACAAAATAGGAGGGGGAATTGCCATGGCGCACAAGGAACAACTCAAAATCCTGACATTACACCGTGCAGACTTCACATGTTGTAAAGGACTAATCATCCATCTCACACTCAACCACCAAACCAAATTCTCCTTCCTAGTTAATTACAGACCCCCATCATACAACCCACCCTTCACAGAACATTTGTGAGGCATATTTACTAACCTGGCAATACAACTGAAACACCTATTTATCCTCAGAGCTTCAAACATTTAGTTTAAGGAGCGAACAGAGTCAGCACCCAAAAGCTAGAACTCTTATATGGCTGGTTTTAACCACAAACAAATGGATAAAGGAGTAACCTATACGCCAAACTAACTCTTGATGCAATGTTCTTTGAAGGACAGATAACCAATGCCTATTCAAGTTTTACACAATGAGCATCAAATGATTCCTTTTACAATAAACGTGCTGATGCATAAACTCATGACTTGTAAAGGGCCAACAATCATCACAAGGAGAAGCTTGAAAACTTTAAAAATGAAAGAACCTGGAAATCTAATGGATGAGAATAAGACCAACCCCTCCATGCAGATCTCTTACAACCTGTGATGTCATCATTGTGGTCATAATCTGCGCAACAGGGGGCATGAATTAAAGGTGGCTTTAGCTGAATTTCCAGGGTTTTGTTGCATTAAGTTCTCATGTTAACGTGCCTGAAACTAATGTTTTTTCCTGGAATTTCAAATGTGTTGTTACAATGTATTGCTCACCTTAACATCCCTGCAACTAAAGTTTGCTCCTTAAATTTCAAGGATTTTGTTTTTCCATGCATAATTAACATTAATAATACAGACCTACTCCTTAGAAGAAAGTGTGCAAGACAAAATAGCATTGGACTTTAAAAAAAAAAAGTAATGAACACCAGAAAAATAACCTGAGAGAGGAAATGTTCCAAAAAATATGCTTGCAAAGTATAAAAAGGTGCTCACCGTTAAAACCCATTAATGTGTTGTGAAATATTCCCGGGAAAACTAAATCCCAATGCGAAACAAGTGCTTGCGCTAGGCACTTGACAATCTGAGAAAAATCCAGGTAGCCAAATACTTGAGCAAGCGTGTCAACCCAATAAAAACCCAAAGGGGCTGCATCCACTCTCTGAAAAAAAGTTACGCTCTTCACCCACATGTGTCCATTACTTGTGCCCTGAAAACCAGCCACAATTAGGGGAAAATAACTACACCAGTGTCCAGGATTGCAAACTCTCTTGCCACATTGTGGGCAAATACTCATGACTTACTTGCCCTCTCATAATTTCCCCTCCTCAACCACATGTCTGGCTTCCAACAATACTCTGCTTTAGAAAGCTAACTTGAAAAGTACACATACCATAGTGGCACTCAAGTATATAAATCCTTATAGAAATATGTTAGGCAAAAAGTGTACAATCGTGGCATTATTCCCCCCATCTTGACTGTGAGACTACAAATACCAGAATGCAATAAAAAAGGCAAGAACATTGTCTCTGGGTGCAAAACCTTTAAGGACTGACAGTAGCACAAAAAATGCAATACAGATGCTGTGAGTCATAAGATAGTTAAAACTTTGAGAACTCACAATGTTTTTAGGCAATGGGCAGTGAGATTAAATTATTTGCCAAGGAGCACACATTTTGGTTAATCAGTGTTTGCCAAGCGGTACACGCATTTTCGGCACCATCATTTTGGCACGGGCCGATATGGCACGGGCATTCCCCTGCAACGCCCATTTTAGCATGCCCTTTTCGGCGCTGTCATTTTGGCACGAGGGATGTTTGGACGTGGCTGACATGTCTAAATTCCCTCATGCTAAATGATATCACAGGACTGCTTTGCAACAAACCTCCCACCCCCCAACTTCATTGCTTTTTGTTTAATGAAATTAAATTAAATTGGTAAAATAAAAACAAAAACCATACAGCCTTGAACACTGGTCTGCCAGAGTTCGAGGCGCAGCATTTAACCACTAGGCCACAGTGGGCATACATTTCATATTTAGCCTGTAATTTAATATGTTCAAAGATAAAAGGCTAGGTATGAACCTTGTGAAAATGCAAACAGTAACATCATTATAGCATAGTGCTTAAGTGTTGCATCTCAAACTCTTTAAAGCCAGGGTTCTCTGATAGCAACATTCAGCATAATTGTGATTTTTTAAAATGTTATTTTGTCTGTTTTATAAAAATGCAGATGCTGCGTGGTATGATATTTAAAACTAAGAACACACAAAGCATTCAGGAATGTGGACTATGCAGTAACCGGGACCGACCCTGCTTAGTTTCAAAGCAAGGAAGGATCCAGCCTCCTTATGCCATGTTTCTCTAAGTGTTCTTCTAATGGGGGAGTATATCAGACAACATGGCCTTAGTGGGCTGACCCCTTCCTCACTTTGAAACGAAGTAGGGTTTGTTCCGATTACTGCAGGCCTAGGAAACCCACTGTTGCTGTAAAATACCTATTTCTTTATTTTGTATTATTGAAAGGGAGACTACAAATACCAGAATGCAATTCAGCAAAAGAGAATTGTCTGAGTGCAAAATCTTCAAGGACTGACAGTAGCACAATTTAAAAAAGTAAATAATTCTGATGCTCATTCGGTCGCCCATCCATGCAGTAACTGGCATTGAGCCTGCTTAGCTTCAAAGCAGAGCTGACCCTGCTTAGCTTCAAAGCAAGAAAAGGGCTGACCCAGTCCTCTAAGTCATCTTGTAGGTTTGGCTCATTTAACAGGAAACATGGCCTGAGAAGGCAGGCCTCTTCCAAACTATGACGCTAAGCAGAGTCTGTTCTGGTTACTGCATGAATGCGAAACCTGGATGGCAATTAAGTCACTGGCCATAGCCAGTGATTATACACCCTTATAGCCAAGCTTTGTGTTGCAAACTTGGTCCCTGGACCCCCTGCAGTTCCCAAATTTCACCCAGTGCTTTCTGGCCATACCTCTACCCTGATGGCATTTGTATGTTTTTTGACCTGAAAATAACTTTTGACTGGGCTTCATTTTCCCATAACCTCGGCTATAGCTGTAAATATCTCTCGCATCGAGAGAAAAACAAGATTGCGGTTCTGATCCTGCAATACACCATGGGAGATATAACTATACTATTTGGGGAAGGAGGCACCCCCTTCTCTGTCAAATTTTAAAATAACTATGGCACTGGATAACCCTACACCACCCATGGATCACAAGTCAATGCTTTGTGCCCAAGTTGTTTCAGCCCTGGTCCAAATCAGTCCAGCGGTTTAGGCTGTGCACTTTGGCAAAAAATGACCTCTTTTGTCTATGGGAAAATGAATGGGAAGTAGGCCGGAATTTTGGGTGAAAAAAATTCTCTGATGCTTACTAACTTTTCTATTTTGTAACAAGTCCTTATGGAACTTTGCAGTCTGGGGGGCCCGCAGACTTTTATTCACTTTTGGAATTTCGGCTACTTCCATTACTCGAATCAAAAGTTATTAACAATAGAATTTTGAGAGGTGCCTGTGTGTCTCCGACTCACCTTAAGTATAGGGTGGAAGACTGCCGCCCTATAATATATATATATATATATATATATATATACATATATACATTCATATATATATTCAAACTTTTTAAGTTGCGCTACTAAAAACCAATGAAATTCAGTGAAAAAAACTTTGTTAAAGGGACGTTATGGTTCCAAGTAAAACTGAAAAACCCCTGAAATTCGCCAGTTATGACAAGCTAAGGTACCATAACTTGCGCCACCACCGTGCACTGTTAAGACTAACACCGAGGACATTAAAGATGACATCACAAATGTCATTATTGACATCACTGATGCATCAAATGTCTGGCTCCCTCTTTTTTCCTTTACTGACATATCTAGGCCAGTAACAATCAGGAATTATACATTCAAAGAGTACTATATTTGTAGACTTATACTTCAAATATGTTCTTACAGAAATTCACTTGGGGTTCACTCACAGCATATGAAACATATACATAGGGGAAAACACAGACTTGGAAGACAGCAGTGCTTTGTATGTATGAAGATGATCAGTAAGGTTATCATCACTTTTTATAGTTCTGCTGTTTTTTTATTACTGTTCTTTCCCTGGATATGCTCATATTTGTATACACTGTATTCACACTACTTTCCTTAGGGTCCAGTCACAGTATGTGTTACTTGTACATAAGGAAGAAGTAGCTTTACAGCAGAGCAATCATTTCTGTGCATGAAGATAATCAGTTAGGTTATGAAGGTTGTCTGATAATACTGCTGTTTTATTGTTTACTTCATTTTCCCTGTATAAGCTCATATTAGTATGTGTTGTTGTCTGTTTCTGTTTTGTATGCAATAATGCAATTATGTAGTAACTGGGTTTTATTAGCTACTTAGTAAATGTTTCACAGTACGCAAAACATTAATAAGAAAGTGTTAGGGAGAATTCTCTCTTTAGGCTGAATTTCCTAACCTAGTGAGTCCCCCAGCAGCTTTGCTGGATTTCTGGAGTTTGTTTTTTATCCTCCTGCCAAGAGTGAGACTCTTTTTCTCCCACTCTTGGACATGTTTATGGTGTTCCTTTGACTGTTAATGTGTTTTATGGGCTATGGGGTCCTTTACTCCATAGGGTCTCATGTGTTTTTACTATGTGTGTTACACAGCACCCTCCGTGCAGTAACTCAGGGTGTCATAGTGACACCCCACCATAGACTCCATACCCTGGAACTGACTACTGTCTCCCAGGGCATGTAAAGTCACCATTGGCTTTACTAGTCCCAAATTATTAACAGAAACCAGTACAAACCATCATATTGTGGACGTACTGGCCGGGGCAATTCGATTGCCCCGGGGTCTGTTAGTCGAGGGGGCACGTCGCTTTCCCCCCTGATCGAGTTTTGGCTGGTGGCAGTGGAAACTACTTTTTATATTCGACCGCAAATATTTCCCTATTGGATTTTTCCCATTGTTCGAGGCTACCAACTTTAATTATTTAATTCTCATAGCCTCGAACATCCCGCCGGTTTATTTAATTAATATTAATTCGCCGGTTGGTATTTTTTGCCAGGACTTTGGCGTTTGTGTTCTCTTCTGTGACTCCAACCCAAGTCGAGCCGTTGTTCCACGTTTTGGCGGGCTTCTCCACAGAAGCCTCCAAAAGTTGTGCCACTCTGTCTGGGTACCACCTGGGGTGTGGGAGGGGGTTTAGGCACCCTGGACTGAGTTACCTTGGTAACTCAAGTCACTCTCTTGTGTGATTGGCCCAAGTGGTGAACCCGCTGGCTCACCACTTAGCATGTTTGATTGACAGCTAGGCTGAGTGAATGGGGGTATGCTGCATAAAAGCAGGGCTTTGGGGACTGGAACTTCAGAAGTCGCCACAGGACCTGAGAATCCGACGAGGGAGAAGCTGAGCCGACCTACCACGACGACACCACCGGTGGAGCCCTGTGGAACTGACTCACTACTTCCCGACGACAGAGAAGATCTCCCGGCTAGAGAGGCTTCTTCCCCTGACTGGTGGGCACAACCAGTTTACCTTCTTTCTTCGCACCCCAGACCGGTTTGTGGTTGAACTGCCCGTGCCAAGCACCCCAGCGGCCAGATAGCCACTCACCACTGAACCGCGAATCAACGGACCGCTCCTTGTACCTGAGAAACTCTGCGGCTGGTTTCTTCCCTGGCAGTGCAACGGACTCCTGTCTTCCTCCCCGATGAGATCTTCTCTTCCCCCGGACGAAGCACCGACTTGCATCCGCTGCCAGGAAGAACTGCCCCCGCTGGAGTATTCTCACCACTTTAAGGTACCGTGTCTGCCAGGCCTCCCTTTCAAAAGATTGCTACAAGGTAATAATAACCCCTTAACCCTCTGGACTGGGCTGGCCGCCTTGACCCTCTAACTGGTCCCTTTCTTTGGTCCAACTCCTTTTTGAACCGTTACAAGACTTTTGTGCACTGCAACCGTGTGACCTTGGACACAATTCGTTTTGATCCTCTTAAAGCGGATCCGGCCTACTGACTGAATTCACGGTGTTACTTTGCCTTCCTCTCTTGTGTGTTCGTGAAAAAGTGTTGGGATCTGTTTCAGTTTATTCTCTGTTTTTCTCTCCCTTTTTAAAACGAGTTACTAGAGTGCCATCTACGTTAAGCGCTCACCGCTGTCTGAAAATAAGTGGGGCTTTACTTAAGACTTGTCTAATATTCTTTTAAGAGAGTGTGTATCTTTTAGTGACCATGTTTTTGAATTGCTTACTATTAGTGCCTGTGTGTTCTTCTAGATGTGGTTTTAAATAAATCATTATATCTCTTTTACACCAATCCCTTGTCAGTGTTTACTTGTTCTACTGTGTTCTCTTGACCTATTGTGAATACTCTGCATACTGCCTAACTCTTCTTGAGGGAAGTCAGACTGGTCAGCCACAGCTACCAAGTGAATCTGTGTGGTACAGACTGCTACCAAGAGGGTTTACTGCCAAACACCTGTAGTCTTAAATCTTTTCCAGTGGTCCCAGAGGGAACTGCACAGGTATCTGCCTAACAGAAAGCATTTATCATTTTACTATTCAACATTGCAAGATTATTAATATTGCACCTCCATCATGTATGCTCCACATAATGCCTATGTTTCTACATGAGTATCTTAGTATACTAAAGAACTTCATAATAGAATGCTATTTGTATCACTGCATTGCTTAATGCTCTACATACCTCATGATATTTATTCCAATGACCCTTGACACTTTTTTTTTATCAACATTACAATGAGAACCCCTTGTACAGACTTTTCATGAAAACTAAATGCACATGTGATGTCAATGACATGTGTGATGCCATCTTTGATGTCTTGGGTGTTAGTCTTAGCAGTGCACGGTGGTGGCGTGAGTTATGGTAGTTTAGCTTACCATAATTCGCGAATTTCAGGGGGTTTTCAGTTTGACTTGGAACCATAAAGTCCCTTTAACAACGTTTTTTCACTGAATTTCATAGGTTTTTAGTAGAGCAACTTAACCATAACGTCCCTTTAACAACGTTTTTTACTGCATTTCATTGGTTTTTAGTAGCGCAAATTAACCATAATGTCCCTTTAACAACGTTTTTTTACGTTGTTAAATATAGAATATAGATATAGACCATGTAAATTGGATAAATGTTTCCTAGGATTCTCTTACTTTATATTCATATAACATAGAACATACTGAACCCCCTACCTGCGCTAGTGGGTCTGATGTTTGCGGACCATGCGTATGTTCGCAGATGGACTCTGTCAACATCAGCACTATCCAAAAACTCAGGGTTGTATCATGCAACAGAAACATTGAACGTGTTCAAAAAGCATCACATAAATACATTACATTCAATAATAAATAAGAAGCGGAAACTGTATATGGAACATACCAACCATCCAATTACATAACACATGCAACATAATGCAATATACCAAAACAAATTAAATATGCCTCCAACAGAATTACCTCACGCAAACTGCACAACAAAAATCAGCAGCACACCTACGCAGCAGCAACAGCAAAACTTAGCAAGAAACTAGTGAGTTCACTACATTTATGTTATATATTTATAAACTTTCAGTATTAGGTACAGTAAAAATAATATATATATTTTTTTACACAGAAATGTCTAGTACTTTGAAATGCCTTGAAGAAAATGTTCCTCGTTATGAAATGAGTGAAAACAGTGATATTAATGGTTGACACTACACTTCTCTATATAAACCAATTATTACCCATTACTTTATGTGTATTTACCAATTTATTTTTTAAATACACCATACAAACATTAAAAATAATACTAAAAAGAGACCTTAGAAAATCATCTGCAGCGAATGGAGCAAAAAATGGATCTATTGAAGGAATAGTGCGCTCAGAAATATTATTGTCCCGAGGGTTCGGGCATCTGTTTCTAAGCATACGTTGATCGATCATACAAACATTTCCTATGCACCTTACCGTAGCTTTCCTCTTTTTTACACATGCGATATCAGGCAGCAGGGTGTGGCAATCTTGTGATAATCGTATCCGTTGCCGCATCGCCCAAGGTAGACTTCCCTGGCGGCACTAATTCACATGGCCCGCACCTGAGGCTGACATCCCCCACCTAGTGAAATTCTCTGCCTATCCACAGAATGTTACTGGTAACGTTAGTTGACGCAGAACCCGGAATATCAACACACACCATCTCACAACACAGCACGTCCCAATTTTGAATTTAAAACCATACTTTTAAAGGAAATTGCAAAACTGTACATTTTTAAAGTTCTTTTATTTCACAATAAATGCTCCGAGAACAATCAGCGACTGCCATAATCAAGCAAATGGGTAATTTTTTCCTTCATTCTCGATCCACAAATGTTCATCATGAGTCACGCGGTGTTCCTTTTGGGTATACAAACTGCATTGGATGCACTTTGAATCGCAAGGCTGTGGCATGAGCTTGGCGCTAGGCCACCATAAACAATCTCAGGTTGCTCCTTATCACTGCTGCCTTGTAAGGGCATATCGGCCCGTGGCGATCGTCCCAAAAAAGAGTCACTATTATCCATCCATTCACGTGTATCTGCAGCTGCCAGTTGAAAAACCCATCAGTTGGTATCTGGAATCGATGACAATCGCAGAAAGGCAGGATGCACCTGTTTAGAAATGATAACAGAAATGTGTCTCAGTAGCTGATCTTTAAAACAGTTAATCATTTTACCCATAAATTTGCCCTGTGTTAAAACTAATGATGAACACGTACGTGAAAAAATAGGAACAGAGAGAAAACAATGTGAAAAGTAATCGTCAATTTACTTCAAAGTTTACTTCAAAGGTTACTGCTATACAGTATGTTCACATCGAAATGAAATGCTGATGCTACAATCAGGAAGCAAGCTAAAGGCACAACGAATACATAGATGGAATTTTAATTAAATATTAGCATTGAATTACATGTTTGTGTAACCTGGGGGAACCCACTAGTGGAGTACACACATCTCAATGCTGCACTGCCCAGGAGCCCGGGACAAAGCCAAGTACACACACAGGTTGTATTTGCATGTCATTCGAATATGACACAAACAACAACCGTGTACAATGTAAGCCAGCAATAATGGTCAGCGAATGATGAGTTGACACGTTGCTCTATAAAATCGTCGAAAGTAAAACTTACATAATATTTGGCATTTCCATTCTCTTGGCGTAACGCAGACACTCAGTTCAGGTCAACAAATTGTCATAAAATGAAATTATATGTTCCTTTGTCCAGTTTTGGAATGGAGAACCTTATCATATTTGACAGTGTTACATCCCTCCCTGCAAGCATTCCTTTTGGAATCCTCCCTTTGTTTCAAGGTCAGACAACAATTGATCCTTATACTGTGTACGATGCGTGGTTTTGCTGAGCTCGGAAACAAAATTTCAACGGCACTGACCTTCACTCACAATGGCAGCCAATGGCCCTTCAGAACATAGTGGCATTAGAAATATTTTTTTTAAAGATATTAATTGTTTGCTACCATTTACCAATGTGGGCCACATTTCTACGGATTTACTTTGTTCCTCTGGAGAACTTTTGCACTCTCCCAGCGACTCCCACAGCCAGGCCACACCACCTGTCAGCTCAGCCCATTTCCTCTTCACACCGCAAAGCACTTAAACATTTTTCACAAGCAGCAAATCTCGAGCCCTGACAAAATGTGCTCGTACGAGAATGTCCAAGGAAGCCCTGCTGCAACCCCCTCCGGCCAGGCTGCGGTCCCCTGACCCCATAACTGCAGTTATGTTTTAGAGGCCCATAATTTGCACATGTGTCTTTGTACTATCCCACATTGGGTCACTAGCGAGGTGAACGGTGTGGTGGGTTTTGCCACCTTACAAATGAAGACACAGAGTAAATACGTATTAGTAATACTGTTACGTTATACTGCAGATGGTACAAAAAACAACTGCAAGCTAAGTGGATTCACACATGGTAAAGTATCACTTGGTAAGGAAACCTTCAAAACAATAGATATAATCTACCATGCAGGAGCCACAACAAATGCAGGTCACTACACTGCATATATAAAATACAATTGTCGATGGGTCAAATGTAATGATACTAACATACTGTGAAACAGAGATTACCAGCAAATCTTTTAATGCTTACTTAATATTCTTAAAACCAAAATTTACTAACTAATCTGCGTATGAACTTAAACAAAACTTGACCTTCAAAACAATGACCCGTTAAAAACCGCCAACAGCTACCTAAATGCCCCAAGATTCTGCAACATCGAAACAAATAAATGAACATTATTAAAATGAAACAAGAAATAAACAGTTACAATACGCCAACAGGTATCTAACTGCAACAATACTACCACCACTTCCAAATCAAAAGCCATACACATATTCAATTCCTCCTACCGAACTGAATGAAAGAAATGTATTGTACCACAACGTAGAATGGATTTTTTTCCCCACACACCCAATGATTTAATCAACAAAGACAGGAACTGAGCAAATTGCACAGTACACTGGTTTTAACTATAGTACTTCTAAAGTGCTAACTATGAGGGTCTACAAAATACAGAAATATGCAATGCAATACTCATTATAAACTACGTGTTTTTTTCTTTTATCACAGTGATTGAAAAAACATGTCTGTTCGAACTACCCATGTCATGAAAAAACTGCAAAAAACAATAGCATTCCTGTGAGTCTCTCTGCCAGACATTAGTCCTGGGTATGAGAGCCTTACACAGATTCTTTAGCTCACTATCTTTCACAGAGGAGAAATATCCCAATCATATCAGTCTGTGTCCTGTCCAAGTCCATCACCGAAATGCTAGGCCATTCTCCTCTAAACAAGAGTACCAACAGCAACCCCACACACGTGTTTCGGTCTGGTTGAACCTCATTAGTAGCGTGGAGCTGTGCCTCTCTCAGAATAGTGAGCAAGGGGTCCAGGTCTGGATTCCCCTAGTAATTTAGGATGAGACCCAAAGTTACTTAAATATGCAAAAAACAAGGGGGATTCTTGGAGTCTCTCTGTCACACATTAGTCCTGGGTGCAAGAGCCTTACCCAGAATTGTTAGCTCACTATCTTTTACAGAGGAGAGGAGAAATATCCCAATCATATCAGTATTTCTCCTGCCCTGGGGCAGTCCAGCACCAAAATGCTAGGCAATTCTCCTCTGAACAAGAGTACCAACAGCAACCCCAGACACGTGTTTCAGTCTGATTGGACCTCATCAGTGGGGTGGAGCTGTCCATCTGTAAGAATAGTGACCAAGGGGTCCACGTCTGGATTCCCCTAGAAACTTAGGGTGAGACCCAAAGTTACTTAAATATGCAAAAAACAAGGGGTTTCCTGTGATTGCTATTGGTTCTCTTCTTGAGAAGAGAATTCCCTAGCATTTCGGAGCTGGACTGTCCCAGGGATGGACAAAGACTGCTATTTTTGGGATATTTCTTCTCTGTGGAAGATAGTAGATAAAGACTCTGGATAAGTCTCTCGCAACCTGGACTAATGTCTAGCAGAGAAACTCTGAGGATCCCTCTTGGTAATTTGCATGGAAAACCTGCATACAACCACAAACATTCAAACAGTAATTAAATAATGATTGGACTCACAAACACCACAACATAACACACCCATTCAAGCAAACACCTCACCATACACCACACCCCAAAATGTTTTCTTCCATGGCTATCTTATGCTGCAAAACCTCTTGCCAAAAACTACAATCTTGACTGCATGGCTTGGCCAAAACTCTTCATACAGCCTCACCAAAAGAAACACTAAGTATATAATTATTAAACTCACCACCACCACTACATAACACAGCCATGCCAATGAACACCTCACCAATAATTACAACACACAACGCCTAGAGTCTTCAATACCAACATTCTGAACACAATCCACAAACAAAGACACATCATGTCACTGTCCTATAAACACTATTACACTACTACCAATCAGTACTCACATTTTTGAAAACATATCCCCTAAGCAGCCCATATACCACTGTCAAAACATTTGGTAACATGGGTGTGTTATGCTGTGGTGGCTGTATCCAGGGCCTAGAGTCTTGGATGCTTTGCCGAAGGCTTACAGCACTTCGGCCATGCACCCGAGACTCCAGGTCCTGGCCACAACCACCGCAGAATAACAGACCCATAGAAACTAACACCTACCAAATAACCACAACCCAAAAACATAATAAATCCACCTCAAAACCTACCCACTTCAATTAACATTCTAAAAAATAATTACAACCAACGTACAAACTCTTCAATACATACCTTCTTCACCCAATGCTCTTCTAATGACCCAAAACCAACATCACACTAAACGAAAATAGCCAGTAGTGCGCCCAGTGTTTATTAAGTCAGCGGACACCGCAAACACTTCGCAACCTTCTCCCACCTAAACAAATACAACATTTGACCCATCTCTTACCCCCCTCTCCAAGCACTCATACACACCAACACACTCCCCAAAATTGGATTTATGCTTACTTCCAGCGCATGTCCGCGCATCCAATATGGCGGGTGCATCGAAACAATTTGACGCACATTACTCCTCATCCAAGCCAATCAGACAACACGTCAGGTGTCCGCAGACATGACGCAAGCCGATTATCCAATCAGTGTCCTGTCCGCAGAGCGAACAGGGAACTCTGTCTGCGGAGCGGACATAGATACCACTAATTTACTTTCCTTACATTTTGTTTGTTTAATAAAACAGTACTGACTGCCCAGGTACCTGCTCACCCTGCCACCCTTGCGCACTGTCTCCGGGCCACCATTTGCACTGGGGTCGCTATCTGTACCCATATAGCTCCCCCTTTTTCTTTCTGCACTTATCAGACCTACACTGTCTGCTGCCTTAAACCTAGCACTTGCAAATGGGTGGCTGCACTACCACTGTTTGTTGCCTTTATTATTTATTTATTGTTATATATCTGTTTCTCCTCTGCTTCGCACTTTCCACTTCTCCCCCCTTACATGCACTTTTCTCCCCCCTCTCCCATGCACTTGCGCATTCTCAATGTAAATGGGCCTAGTAAGATTGCTGTTTTGTTCTCCCCTGTTCCCCTCCCTTGCCGCGCTCTGAAACACTTGTGTTCGAGCGCGATAGAAACATAATATCAATATCAATATCAATTTACACCAAAGTAACAAAAGCATGCTTTCGGAGCCAAGCCACCGCTCCTGCCGCAAATTTGGTGAACATCCGTCCAGCGTTTGGGCTCTAGGCGCGACAGAATTTTTTTCCCATTATGTCTATGGGGAAAAAAGAAATGTTGGGACCCCCCTATAACTTTGCCCTCCTTGACCAAACCTCACCAAACTTTGCATGAAAATTCAGAGTGGGCCATATACTTTTTTTTGCAAAGTTTGGTGAAGATTCGTCCATGGGGAGCAAAGTTATAACCCGCCCAAAAAGTGCTCTTCCTATGGGTTTAGCAACTTAACCATAACTGCACGGCCACTAGCGTGGGCCATGAACTTTGTTAAAGGGACGTTATGGTTAAGCTGCGCTAACAAAAACCTATGAAATTCCATAAAAATACTTTGTTAAAGAGACGTTATGGTTACAAGTAAAACTGAAAAACCCTTAAAATTTGCCAGTTATGGCAAGCTAAGCAACCATAACTTGCGACACCTCTGTGCACCGCTAAGACAAACACCCAGGATATCAAATATAACATCACAAATGTCATTGATGACATCACCAATGACATCACATATCTGGGTCACTTCTTTTTGTTCACTGACATATCTAGGCCACATGGTTTTGTTCAATGATAGAGACAATTTTAAAAATCAAAAGGTGCTACCTGTGTAGACATTAACCTTGCTGTATATTGGTAAGGCCCTTTCCTTAGAATTTGACCTTAGCTCATGGTGTACATACATGGGAAAATAACCAAGCCTCAAACACACAATTAATTTCTGTACTTAATTATATAGTCTAATGTCACCATATTTTTTTGGTTGAGGTGTTGTTTCTTTCCTCCTTACTGAGGTTTCACTTTATGTGCCTCAGATTTGAATGCATTGTGTTTGTTCATATGTATTGTTTATGGTAACACACGTATGCAGTAATTCTTGAATTATTAGCTATTAGCTATTTATTCCATGTTCATCATTACTCAAAGCTCTCATAAGAAGCCATTCATTATTTTACTATCCAAAATTACCAGATAACAAATATTGTACTTCTATAGTGCATGCTGCAGCCATTTCGGATTTGTATGTATAATTGGGTTCCAATATCATGTTTTGTTCAGATGAGTCTCCACTACATTAAGTAGCTCATGATAGGTCTCCCGATCACCCCTGACATCTTGTTACTAACATTATTTTTTAAAAAAGCTGTTAGAGACATTTTATAAAAATTAATTTCATATGCGATGTCATCAGTGATGTCATCAATGACATTTGTGGTGTTGTCTTTGATGTCCTTGGTGTTTGTCTTAGCAGTGAACAGAGGGGGCATGAGTTATTGTTGCTTAGCTCACCATAACTGGCAAATGTAAAGTCTTTCATTGAATTTCATGGGTTTTTGTTAGTGCAACTTAACCATAACGCCCCTTTAACAATGTTTTTTCACTGAATTTCATAGGTTTTTATTAGTGCAACTTAATCATAACATCCCTTTAACAATGCTTTTTCACTGCATTTCATAGCTTTTTATTAGTACAACTTAACCATAATGTCCCTTTAACAACGTTTTTTCAGTGAATTTCATAGGTTTTTACTAGTGCATCTTAACCATAACTTCCCTTTAACAAAGTTTTTTTCACTGAATTTCATTGGTTTTTATTAGTGCAACTTAACCATAACGTCCATTTAACAAAGTGTTTTCTGTGAATTTCAGATTTTTATGAGTGAAAATGTTTCATGATGTTACATTACTGTATATAAGTTCTTAATAAATCCTCTTTTAACATATATAATTTATTTTCCCATTCAAACCTATACCGATTTAAAAAAAACTGTACCCCATTGCCGTTCCCTCGTGGCCATGCCCACGTTAACCCCATTGCCGGACACTTGTGGTCAAAGGCCATGACCCGGACAATCTGGCCACTGCCCATGGTCACAGGCTATATCTCAGTCACAAAAGGTATGCCACTATTTTCTGTACCTATAAACTTACACATTAATCAGGGTGAGAGAACACACGCACTTTCATATTTTAACCCCTATGGAATGTGAAGGAATCTCAGCATGGATGCTGCCACGAGTAACAGAGCCGTCCAATTGCACGACCGAGCAAAAAGGAAAAACATGTTCTATCTCCACTATTCATCCAGTCAATTTGACTGGACTGTACTGATGCGTATGTTGTACAGAATTATGAATTGACAAGTGTCCATGGGTATTTTTTTTACTCTGACAAACACATGTATATTAAATAGCTTTTGATTAAAACAAACCTTTTTTTGACATTTGAAAACATCCAGAGATTCCTTTACATTCCATAGGGGTTAAAATATGAAAGTGTGCGTGTTCTCTCACCCTAATTAATGAAAATATACCCACCTGGGTAAATCAGGGTCTAAATCAGGGTCTAGCCAGGCGCCCCTTTATTACCCAACTATTTTCTGTACCTAAATTATGACACTTTTCAAAAAGTAAAACACAGACACATTTGCAAATTTTGCTTTTAGGTTCTTGCCAATGATCCTTGCACAAGTTTGCTGAAAATCAGTCTATGTTTTTATTTTTTGAAAAGTGTGAAAATGTACGTAGATTAAATAGTCATATAACTTAGCACCCACTTCACAAAATGCATTCAGACTTTGTAAATACATTCAAGGTACGATCTATAATCTTTCTGCAAACGTGTGTACACATTCATCAAATGGTAACAAAGTTATAAGAAATCTAATAATGATGAGATCCCGCTCTAATGTTGACCCCTCTTGACAAAATCCTGCCAAACTTTGTAAATCCATTCAATTCTGGGTCTAAAATGTGCAAACTCTTGTGCAGATTCGTCAAATGGCACCAAATGTATAAGCCTTTCAAATAGTTTGGCCTCCCCTGCCTTCTTTTGCTCCCTCTTCGCAAAACAGCACCAAACTATAAGCCATCCAAAAACTGCTTTTCACCAACCCTGTAATTTAAAGATAGCCATGGATGTCCTCGAACATCTGAGACGTTTGAGAAAACCACAGGACTGTACCCAAACATCTGGACTATTTGCAGACTTCGGGGATGAAAAACACTGATTTGTTGTCTTCCCATATCCCATCCTCATCACCCTTCACCTCCCCAGAGATTGTTTCATCAGTTTGACAAGTGCAATGTTGTGTTTTTAATATGTTTTTACCGCGATGTTCATGCACAACAGGCGCTGTCTACGAATACAACATGACAGGCGTTTCCAAACAATATGATGCACCTGACGCTTTTCACCATCCAATCAGTTGGTGCACCGAATGTCTGTGGGCATCATGCCACCCTCTGGACCAAACAGAAGCCCTCCCTCGAACCGAACAGGGAAGTGAGTCCACAGACCGAACACAGATATCACTAATTTATTTCTACATACTTTTTGGCCATTTAAAAAAAAACTACTGAAGGGATTTACACCAAATTTACAAAAGCACGCTTTCGGGACCAAGCCGCTACTCCTGGCGCAAATTTGGTGAAAATACATCCAGCGGTTTGGGCTGTAAGTATGAGCACATTTTATTTCCATTGCCTCTATTGGAAAAACCACACAGTTGGGACACCCCTAACACTTTGCCCCCCCTGCACGAAACCGCACTGCAGGATCAATCAGACAGGGCCATATACTTTTGTTTGCAAAGTTTTGTGAGGATTCGTCCAGGGGGGAGGAAAGTTATAAGCTGCCCAAAAAAGTGCTCTTCCTATGGGTTGACCAACTTAACCAGAACTACAGGGCTGCTACGCAGGCCCATATATATATATATATATATATATATATATATATATGTATATATATATATATATATATATATATATATATATATATATATATATATATATATATATCAATGAAAAAACGTTGTTAAAGGGACGTTATGGTTACAAGTAAAACCGAAAAACTCCTGAAATTCACCAGTTATGGTAAGCTAAGCAACCATAACTCGCGCCACCAACGTGCACTCCTAAGACTAACACCCAGGACATCAAAGATGACATCCATGGAAACAGCAACTTAACCATAACTACACGGCCACACTAATATCCATAGGAAGAGCACTTTTTGGCTGGCTTATAACTCTGCTCCCCCTGGACGAATCCTCACCAAACTTTGCAAAAAAAGTATATGGGTCATTCTGAATTTTTTTGCAAAGATTGGAGATGTTTGGGCCAGGGGGGCGGGGGGCAAAGTTATAGGGGGGTCCCAAAACATCTTTTTTTCCCATAGACTGAATGGGGGAAAAACTTTGTGCACGGCTACAGGTGAAACCGCTGGACGCATTTGCACCAAATTCATGCCAGGGGCAGGGGCTTGGACCCAAAAGCGTGCTTTAGTAAATCTGGTGACAATCCGTCTAGTACTTTCCTTTAAAACGACCCAAAAATATGTCTGAATAAATTAGTGATATCTTTGTCCGGTCTGCGGTCACATTTCCCTGTTCGCTCCGCAGACATGATACCGATTGGCCAGGGGGGTGGCGTCATCACCGCGGACACGTGACGTGTGTGCCGATTGGCTACAGCGAGCCGTGATGTACATCAGAATGTGTGGATGCGCCCGACATCTTGGATCCGAAGACAGCACGCTATTTACCAGAGGCGAAATGCTGTTTTCGAAACTGTTTTACTCTCCTATAGTGCGTGGGGACGATCACAGAGTAAGAAATTGATGAAATACTGTATTTGATTGGCTGGCAATTGTTTATTATATATTCTGCATTGGCGCCTTCTTCAGGATGTTTGTACGTGGAGAAAATGAGGGATCTAATAAGGCTACTATTTGACTCCGTGCTGTGTACAGGCACCTTCAAAATATTTGCAGGACACGCGTGGCGTTAGTGACCATTCATTTTAAGTGTATTTCCCTATTATATTACAGTTTGCTATGGGTGTGTTATTGCTTAGTACGCCACCATGGTCCTGACATGCTGCAGTGGTTGTGGCTAGAGCCTAGAGTCTTGGATGCATGGCCGTAGGGCGTAGGCCGAAGGCCATATTTCCAAGACTGTAGGCCCTGCCCACAACCACTGCTGCATGTCACGACCATGGCTACACGTGTAGTATTCATTATCGCTTACATGGTTGAGGGGAGAGTGCACAGTGTTGGGTGTATGGCAAAGGCCATGCACCCAACAAGAAAGTTATAAGCACTGGAGTTATAAGCCAGTGCACATCAACCCATTGCAATAATATCTATGTACAAACAGGTAGGAGTGCAGTGTCTGGCGACAATAAGTGAAGCATAGCACACCTATCAATACACTCGTACTACTGTACATCACTGAGGTGATTGTGGGCAGGATGTAGAGTTTTGCTTCCATGGCTGCAGCACTTAGCCCATACATCATTGTCGTAAAACCCTAGGCCCTGCCCAGAAACACGACTTCATATTACTGCAGTGCATACACTTGTCCTATACGTTAGCATGTCAGATGGTTCTGGGGAAGATGTACAGTGTTGGCTGCATGGCCGAAGCCCATGCACCCAGTAACGACCTTGTTAGCGGTGGAGGCATAAGCCATTGTAAAATGTTTGCAGGACACACGTGGCGTTAGTGACCATTAATTTTGAGTGTATTTACCAATTACTTTCCATTTTCCTATGGGTGTGTTATTCCTTAGTACGCCACCATGGTCGTGACATGCTGCAGTGGTTGTGGACAGGGCCTAGAGTCTTGGATGCATGGCCGTAGGCTGTAGGCCGGTGGCCATATTTCCAAGACTGTAGGCCCTGCCCACAACTACCGCTGCATGTCACGACCATGGCTACACGTGTAGTATTCATTATCACTTACATGGTTGAGGGGAGAGTGTACAGTGTTGGGTGCATGGCCAAAGGGCATGCACCCTACAAGAAAGTTATAAGCACTGGAGTTATAAGCCAATGCACATCAACACATTGCAATATTATCTATATACAAACATGTAGGAGTGCAGTGTCTGGCCAGAATAAGTGAAGCATAGCACACCTATCAATACACCTGTACTACTGTATATCACTGAGGTGATTGTGGGCAGGATGTAGAGTTTTGCTTCCATGGCTGCAGCACATAGTCCATACATCATTGTTGTAAAACCTTAGGCCCTGCCCAGAAACACCACTTCATATTACTGCAGTGCATACACTTGTCCTATAGGTTAGCATGTCAGATGGTTCTGGGGAGGGTGTACAGTGTTGGCTGCATGGCCGAAGCCCATGAACCCAGTAACGACCTTGTTAGCAGTCGAGGCATAAGCCATTGTACACGTATACATTCAAAAGTACGTGGACATATATCTTAACCTCTAGGTCCTGGCGGCACCCACTGCAGCACATTCGAGAGGTACGTTACTGACTGTGTTGCTTTGGTGGAGTGGCTGTTTCCATAGAAAGAACTGTTTTTGGCTGCCTTATAACTGTCATACCCTTGTACTAATCGTCGCCAAAGTTTGGCAAAAAAATATATCGCCTACTCTGACTTTGGTTGGAAAGTTTGGTCATGTTTGGTGCAGGGGGCGAACGTTATAAACGGGAGGGATTCTCAAAACGTCTTTTTCCCCTTACACTGAAAGGGGGGGGGTAAAAGGTCGTGCTCACGACCATGTGGCTCTTTCCCAGATTGTTTGCAAAATAGCGTGCAGTAAAGTACCTTTGTTCAGTGGCCCCCTCTCTTCTACTAATGTTTTTGTGTGCGCGGATACCGCCAGAAACAGCTCCAAAACAAGACCGCATTATAATTCTCACACTGAATTAATAGTATGTCACAAGGTGACATTTCAGGGGTCCCAATGAGCTGTGGCAGCACAAAGTGAAAAAGTGCAGTTTTCTTCTCTGCAAAATTATACGTTTAAATGGAAGTTCATGCTCACTGCACCACGACCAATTATAGCGTGTGAATTAAAATGTGTTTTCCACTAATATTTCCCTCAGATTGGCCTCTACAGTTTTGAGAACTAAGGCTATCATCTGCACTGTTTGCTTGAAACAGCGCTTCTGAAGCTGTATGGGAGTACAGGTTGTTATAATTAGATTTCATTATGTTGCTTCAAAGCAAGAATGTATTTTCCTTCTGAGTGAAGGCCACACAAGTTGCTTGTTTGGTTGACCGCTCAGTATGCCCGCGCATCCGAGTGAAGGTAAAGGGGCAATTGTTTTTTGACCTTGAGCCCAAGACAAACTTGCACGCTATTCACGGAATGAAAGGGTAAAAAAAAAACGCAACTGATAAAGTTATGTTTTAAAAAGTTTGTAAGTGACATGCATATCAGTCAAGGAAGATTATTCACTGCAAACACATTTGTGACTGACTTTCCGAAAAAGAATGGAGGCTGTAAATATTTTGTAAGTTTACTTTGGCCCACTGTACAGCAATCCGTATTTTATTTTTACATAACTGCACATCTAATTGTGCTAATATACTTAACGTATTATTTTTCTGCCCTTGTGCAATTTTCCTGTAATGTTGCAGAGTGCACAAGTTGCTCATTTGCAGGGTATTACTGCACTCAACCTTTTTTACTATTTATGTTCCTAATTTGAAATGCTTAGTTTGTTTTTGTTTTATTTCTCCACTCTTTTTTGTTTCATACCTACATCATCGTCTTTCTATGTACTTGGCATTTTATTTTCACTTACAGTGCATGCAAAATCTCGACGTTTCTAACCTCCACCTGTAGGTACATTTGGACATTAGTAACATATTACAAAAATGTCAAATTTGAGCACATACTTTTGTGTACCACTTTGCACAGTCTCGATTTGAGCTTTTAAAAATGTTGGTACAGGTTGGTTACAGACACTTATTTTTTGTAACTTTTCCCGATTAGGTATATTTTGCCATACTGTGCGTGCCATGGTTTTCAAATCCCGAGTGAGGGCTTCCTCGGACAGCAAATACAACTGCTGGTGAGCGGTTACCTGTCCATAACAATAATGTGGAATGACACTGTAAGCCCGCTTTGTCTGTTCGCTGAACTTGTAATTCGGAGCAACGTGACATCATTTATGGTGCTGTAGGCTCTACGTCATGATGACTTTTGGGAAATAACTGTGGAAATAAAGCGACTGCTTCAACGAAGACCCCAAAATGTTTGTTTGCGCAAGAAAATGGCCTCCATATCTTCAACATTTGCAATGCCTCCCTAATCAGCATTGTAATCATTGCATTGCTTATGCGATTATTCCGATGGTCTCTGCAAGTTTGTTATTAAATAAATCTAGTTTGTAACCTGTAAAATGGTCATGTGTTCTTTACCATTCCTCTGTTTTATTTGCAAATGTAATTTATTAGCATGTACGTCGCTGAATGTTTATTTTCAGGTTCTTCGTCACGCCATGTCCTTGTGCTTTTTGCAACCTACAATGGAAAGGGAAGAGGGCCTATGTATGCAATAACCGCCTTCCCTTTCTATGGCGGGCATCTGGAAAGAGGATTTTCTTTTGTGATCCTTTCTGCCAAAGTCGCCTGGGATTATTAAATAAATCTAGTGTGTAACCTGTAAAATGGTCATGTGTTCTATACCAGTCCTCTGTTTTATTTGCAAATGTAATTTATTAGCTTCTACATTGCTGAATGTTTATTTACAGGTTCTGTGTCACGCCACGTCCTTGTGGTTTTTGCAACCTACAATGGAAAGGGAAGAGGGCCTATGTATGTAATAACCGCCTTCCCTTTCTATGGTGGCCATCTTGAAAGAGGATTTTCTTTTGTGATCCTTACTGCCAAAGTCGCAAAGATGATTGCGTCTATGTACTTTACAGAGAAATAAGGAGTGCGTGAAGTGTATTCAAGTTTTTATTTTTTTCAATTATACTGTGAAAGGTCGTTGTTAACCCATTATTAACTTTGTTTACGGGTATCTTTATTTTTTGCCACAGCAGGCAATAAGGTAATATGCGACTGGCATTGAGCAAAAAGGCATCAAACGGTAATATGAGTGACTGTATGTGTGGCAACAATTTTTTTCCGTCTGTTATGTGCTAGATAACAACACAGTTTCTTATGCTTTTGCATTACAGCACTGCTGCTGTTTCTTAGGGAGGAAGGCTGCATTTAGCTGATTTCTTTTTCAGATACTGCATACCAGTACGTCTTGGCGTTGTTTAAGACAAATTTTGAAGGTATTCGTTCCTACATGAATATGAAATCTATTTCCACATTGCCCAACAGGCATACTTCGTTCAGGTAAGTGTGTACTGCTTCTGGGACATGTCACGGTGCTGTACGACAGTATATTTTCATGTGGCATTCTTCGGAAGCTATATATTGTTAACCAAACGACCCTTCCTAAAGGAACCTTTTGATTATGTTGCACTACTGAAAATCTGTACCATGCAGTACATTTTTTTCTTAGGTACACCTTATATGTAAATTGTACTACTAAAAACCTGTACAATTCACACAAAAAAACTTTGTTGCGGGGACTTTATGGTTAAGTTGCCCTAATAAAGACCTGTACACTTCACTACAAAAATACTTTCCACCTCCCCTTTATGCTTCAAATTAAAACCGAAAACCCCCTGAAATTCGACAGTTATGGTAAACTAAGCCCCCAAACCTGCCACCGCCCCTGTGCACTGCCAACACTAACATGAAAGATGTCATCTGAAATGTCAATGATGACATCAGTGATGACATCACTTGTTTAGCCCCTTTCTTTTCCTTCCCTGCCATAAATATATATGTACATTCAGTAAAAAAAAATCACAAAAATATTGTTATACTTCACAGTGCAACCAAACACCACTGCACATTCCCCCATTATAATAAGCTAAGCAACCATAACTCGCACCATCTCTGTGCATCGCTAAGACTAACACCCAGTACATGAAAGATGACATCACACATATCATTTATGACATCTTAAGCAAATGAGATCCCAGATGATATAACAGGTTGGTTTAATAAATTCAGTATTGAATTGGGAGGTACAGGAAATAAACTAATTGATAGCTCCTCATGAAAATATAAATACGTTAGTGTAAAGGTCAAAAAAACAGAATTTAAAAAGTATAAACTCAGGCTTATAAGGCATTAGCTCAGAGTGTATGGACCAGGATCGCAAGAAGCAATGCCACTGACAAGGAAAGTCAAAGCACAGAACAGCAACTGGCTGAGACAATATGAATGCACAACGAAAACTGCATGGTGGTGTCTCCTGTTAAGCATTGTCTGGGCCGGTAGTAGTAAAGGGTTTTGGTACATAGCGAATACATTTAAAACAGGTACTGTCAGCAGTTTACTTAATCCGATTTTTGAAGTTGAATAGTGTACACATTTACTGCTCAGAATACATCAGAAACCTTATTACTATGGCTGGGATCCTGGCGATGTTTCCAATATTATTAAGAAGCTGAATCCTTCTTGTGCTCCAGGTGCTGATGGGCAATGGACCATGCTTCTTAAACATAACCCTGAGCTGTGGAGACATTTGATGCATTGCTTTTTGTAAGGATCGCTAACCATTACTATGTACCTACTGCCTGGCACAATTGGGGATTAGTCCCAGTATATAAAAAAGGAAATAGGTCTATCCCACAAACCAGCAACTTTTGGCAGTGCTGGATGTCAGTAGCAAGATCTACTCCTTTAACATTCTAGACTAGCTGAACACATGGTCAACAAAAAGTGTAATTTTGATGCCATTTCAAACAGGATTTTGAAAGGGTTCTTCAAAGACCTCCAGTGTAATGGTTCTGCAATTGTTGATACGATTGACGGTAGTCACAACAAACACCAAGTACGTGGCATTTATAGATTTCTGCTCAGAATTCGACACAGTAGACAGGAACATACTTTGGGGCAAGTTAAATAAAACTAGCTTCTCAAAAGATGCCCATATCTGCTGAGATAAACTAGAAGGAAAAATGTGGAGACCAATGTTGGGTGTCCCCCAATGAACCTCAATACAATGCATTATTTTAGCAATTGGACTCTTGTCCTTTGGTACTTTAATGGACTTGTGCAGAGGTTTATTATATGTGGGAATTTAGAAGTTACATGATGATTCCCTATTAGGCATGTTAGGTAGTTCGCTGCGTCAATGCAGCTGATCTACCGTAAGATCATTTTCACGGATTTGCCATAAAGTATCAATAAGCACCCAAATTGGTCTAAAGGTTATGAAGACCTGACAGAAGAGTTTATTTTAAAGATGTGATTGTGGGATTGGAGCCAGATGTGACATATCTAATGGGGGAAAGATTATAAGCAGAATTTGCTATCTAGATGTTCCCTTTTCACAGAAACACTTAAAGCTTCTTCCTTCTCCTAAACTACACAGATGTCTTATGCTTTAAAGGTTTACTGATTACCCTCACAGCTAGTTATTGGTGCTAGGACAGCAATAAGCTTAGAACAGAGGACAACTCGAATGTGTAGGCAGCCTGAAGAGGTGGAAAGCACTAGAAATGTACTAGGGTGATTGATTGGTTTATTATTACGTATCAATTGTGGGTGTATTGTAAATCTGGCCAATCTACCTCATTAACTATTGCAATTGTGCACTTTTGGAGGGTGATCAAGGAAATTGTTGATAAGTGAGTGTAGTTATTGAGAATTGTGATATGTTTCAGATAATAATGTGGTGTTGTAATTTTCCATATGTGATGTTTATGTGCTGCATTTGATTTTATTTTTCTTATTGTTTGTAAAGTTATTAATGAACTATTGTGGCATGAAAGAGATGACGGCGAAAGTAGTTACGCAATGATGAGAGAAACGCTGGAGGACATAGGATTGCCGAAAGATAAGTGAGGAAGAGAGGGAGGAATTAGATGCACCAATTACCTCAGAAGAGTTGGGGGAGGTGGTGAGGCAGCTGCCTACCAGCAAGACCCCTGGGACCGATGGACTCCCAAGCAAGTTTTATAAAGTGTATGTAGAAGGGGTCCTTCCCCCACTGCTAGAAATGCTAAATGAAGCATTTGAGACAGGAAGCTTATCCGAATCATTGAGAGAGGCCGTCATAATTCCGCTCCCCAAGCCCAATAAGCCAGGGCATAGCTGTGGCTCCTATAAACCCTTGTCGATGCTGAATCAAGACAGCAAGATATTGACAGCTGTCCTAGCAAATAGACTGAAGAAGGTCATAGGCAAACTAATCCAGCCAGATCAGACGGGCTATGTCCCACACAAAAATATTACCAATAATCACAGACGGCTCCATAGAATTGTTGAGAGTGGAGGCGAAAATGATGAGGATATGGCGATTGTGTCTTTGGATGCAATAAAGGCCTTTGATTCAGTTAAATGGCCATGGTTTCTTGCGGCCCTGGAGTGTTATGGCCTAGGGCCTGGATATGTAAGGTGGGCAAAGATATTGTATAGCGAACCACTGCCTAGGGTTAAGACAGGATCTATGATATCGGGCAGATGGCAGCTTAGCAGGGGTACCAGGCAGGGATGCCTGTGGTCCCCAATGCTCTACATATTGGCCCTGGAACCTCTAGCAGTATACTTGAGACAGCAATATGACAGCATAGGCATCGAAGTAAGAGGGGAGAAACATCTGATTTCCCTATACGCTGATGACATGTTGCTGTACTTGCGATACCCAGAAGAGAACCTCCAGTACATCTTAGAAGTAATGGAAAGATTTGCGGGGTTGTCCGGCATTTTGGTGAACCCCCAGAAGTCTAGTATGTTTCCATTGGGGAGGTATATGGGGATCCCAGCAGAGTGATTGCCTGTACTGCAAGTACCGTGGGTGGTCAGTACATTTCGGTATCTGGGGATCAATATATACCATAATGTGGCAGAGGAGCATAGGTGCAACACAGAGGTAGCTATTGCAAAAATTGAGAAGTGCATGCAATTCTGGGCCAGGTTACCCTTAGCAATGATGGGCCAGAGAGCAATGCTCAAGATGGTGGTTCTGCCAAGACTTCTACACTATTTTGGGAATATACCGCACCTGATCCCTAAGAGGTTCTTCACTAAACTGAATAGCATGTGTAGGGATTTTATTGTGCCATGGCATGCGGAATAGAGTGGCGTTACGGAAGTTACAGAATTTCCATGACGAAGGAGGGATAAAACTGCCCAATTATGAGGTGTATTATGTGGCTAGCCAATTGCAATATGTCACCAAATGGCTTTCTGATGAAGAAACCTCGGAATCTAGGCTGTTTGGGCGAGATTGTGCACCATTTTACTTAAGAGCAATAATGTGGGTACCCAGGGTGGAAATGATGGGGCGCCCCAAGATGCTGTTATTGGGGTGGAAGATATGGCGTAGGGCATGCCAGATGATGGAGAGTCTGTCCCCAAGCTCCCCGCAGGTTCCATTGGTTGTATTAATGCGTGCAGATGTGCAGCTAAGGATGACAATCAGGAGCCACTGGGAACCGGTTGGGGTGACAACAATGGGAGACATTTGGCGGGAGGGCTCTAGTATCACCTTCGAGGAACTGCAAGAAGAAACTGGGTTGCAAGAGGGCCAGTACATTACATATTACAGAATGGTGCAGCGAATTAAGAGAATATGGCCTGAAACAGTGCTGGAGGAGGAACCAGATGCCACCATAGATACGATATATGACATAGCAGAAGGGGGTCATGATATTTCCAGAATATATGAAATGTTGATGTCTAAAGTGGGGAAGGAAGTCACGCAGTTGAGGATGGACTGGGAAGTAGAAGTTGGTGCCCGATGGAGAATGGGATGTGGGAACGGGTGCAGGGGTATCATAAGAGGGTGTCTAGGAATGTGAGACTGAAACTTTTACGCATAGGGCATACATGACACCTTGGAGGATATCGAGATTTGAGAATGCAGGACGGCAGGCATGCCCCAAATGTGATGAGGAGAACGCGGGCATGGTTCATATGTTCTGGGCATGCCCAGTCATTGAACGTTTTGGGAATGCAGTAAAAGAGAAACTGGAGAAGAAAGGTCTTAAGATCGTAGTGGACACAGTGTGGGCCTGTTTGTTGGGGGTTCCCAAGATCACGGAAGCTCAAGCATGTGAGTAAATTGAAGGACCTGGCTTACGTGCTTGCAAAAAGGAGAATTGCCATGGGTTGGAAGACCTGCCATATGCCAAATGTGGAGGTGTGGTGGAGAGATTTACAAAAATGGGCTGAGGCAGAAACCATGGTGTGGCATGAGGCTAGTAATGCAGGGTGAGGAGGAGTCGGAGTCCCTGATGGCCTGGAAACTAATGATAGCTGAGCTGTTTGGGTCAATTGAGGACCCGGCTGATGTAATAGAAGGGGAGACCATACCACAGGTTGCAGAATCAGAAGATTAAAACTGACAGACTCATGAAGGGGGGAGGGAATGGGAAGTACAAAGCGGATGTAGATTGCACTTCTTGTTTGGTTTGTATTGTTTGTTGTGTGAATAAATCAATAAAACAAATGTAGTTAAACTATTGTGCCATGAAATAAAAACAAATCTGCACTCTACCAACCAACCTCATATACAGAAAAATATGAAAACCTGTCTCTGCAATGCATACTACATGAGAATGTAACATAAACACCGTAGCCAGAAGACCAACTCCCATATGCAGACACACCCTAATGCAATGCCACATCGGGTCCTATCCGTCTGCATCCCAGCATACAGAACTGTGTGAAAGATAATGACCAGAACATAACACTTCAAGACACCACCAAAACCCCTCTAGTGTCCCTTCCCTGTCTCCACAATATCAAAACCAGAGAACAGGACAGCTTCCTGCCTCAGCCAAAATGAGCCAACCACCGCTCGATACAATGCAAACAAGTGTGGGGACAGGAATCTTTTGCACCCAATATAGAACCCCACAAGGGCTCCAGTCTCTTTTAGACTAACCATCAATTTCTCCTAACCTCACTAACTACACGCCAACTCAAACTAGCAATTTGCAAATGCCTTTTAAACAGACTTCGAACAGCACACATCTAGACCCGTAGAACCAACTTGCATATTAATCGACTGACCAATGCACACGGATACCATACAGAAAGCCCTCAATACTTTGAAACACCTCACCCAGAAAGATTTAATGCACGAGGAGCTCAGGGTATGTCTGATCTGCAGCCCCAACACAAAGCACTGCAATAGTTGCTTTTCCCTATCCTCCCAACTTACAAACCCACTTCCTATATTTCAGAGTGCCTGGAGACCATACAAATGGCAGCTGTGGATGGTATAAATCCTAAAGAACAATGACCGCTAATTCCATACATCCCACCTCACCGCTACCTACCTGTAAATATGTATATTTGTAAATCCGTAAACTTTTGCCTTTTTCATGACTGCTTCAATCATCTATTATCTATTGTATCTGCTGCACTGTATCCATAAAACCATTGTAATTACTGTACTGCATTGTAACATGTAACCAAGCTGCGAATAACCTTGTTGCTCCTGCGCCCTCATACCCCCGGGTCTAGTGAGCAATACAAATGAATACACTAAACTAAACTAAACTAAACTAGTAATGTATTATAGTAACAATATTTCATAGGTCTCATAATGTCAAACATACATATATAGTCCAGAGAAAGGAACATGCTTTTAGGAGGGCCAACTTCAGGAAGCTTCCCATAAAAATAAATTGACAATTAGGTGTAGTAAATGACCATGGTGACATTGCAGTTCTTTCTTCAGGCCAGAGCAAGGTCACTTAGATGATGTGCTCTGGTCAGCGTCATAGACAGAAGTTCTGTGCTGACCTTTCAATTCAATTGATTGTGTCCAGTCAAAAAAAGCTGGATGGCCGGGCTTAACGGGGAATGCAAGGCGTCATCCAGTAGGGAAGGGGGCATGGACATGAACTTTGGGTAGCTAGAGGTACCAGCGGCTACTCCTGACAATCTCCTGCCACATTGTCCCTCGCACTTCGAGGTCAAAGAATGTGTACTGCTCAGTGAAAAAATCCTGTAGGCCTGAAATAACTCCCTTTCATTTTGGTATTCTATGTGTGTTCATTCTCATTCACATATACATAATTATGACTGTATAGTGGGGGGCATCACCACAAGTTCATCTGTGAAAGAGCACATGTACTGTCCATTGCCTTAAGGTAAATACACATTTCACACATTAGCACTTTCCAGATTTGCTATTTTGTGCTGAGTTGGGTTTTTCTGTATACATTTTCTGTGACAGTGCAGCACTATGGAGTCGGTTACATTTATATCCACTTCTTAATGACACCCTGATGCCAGACATATTGCAATCAGTGCCCTAGCATCATGCAGACATTGTGGTCACAAAGGGCAGAGTGCCAGTCCCTGCAATCCACCAGGGGCCAGATTATTTAACATTTGCAGAAGTACTAATTATTGAGCAAATGCTTAGGTAATAGGAAATAGGGAGAAGAGTTTTTGTCACAATGCGTGTTATCTAAAAATGTTTTTACTACATTTCTTTTTCTTCTGCATAGCAAACCTAGTAAACAAAAACATTCTGCATTCTTTTCGCTAAAGAAACAACTTTAGATAATACAGATTGGGGCAAAACCTCTTTGCTCCATTCGCTAGTATATAAAGCAGCAAAAGGAGTGGTGAAGTGCAATTTCTAATGTGTTTATGCACAAGGGGGATGTTTTAATAATCTGTCCCCAGGTGTGTCTGAGCACAAAGCTCAATGCTTGTTCACCTTGCATCATAGTAGGAGTCTGTTGTACTGGAGCCTATGGCAGCATGTGCAGGGCAGGAAAATGATTTTACTCTGTTGCAATTTCACCCAAGCCTCCTCATTCCCATTTTTCCCTTCCTCCCAGGAGTCTGGACTCCAGTCAAGGAAGTAAACAAGGCCAGAGAAACAGAATCCCACATATACTGGATGCAGTGTCTACGCTGTGGGATAGGTGTGATTCGATTCACTCACTCTCTTACTGCACTGACATTTTTAGATTTCAATTCTGGAGTAAATATGGCATGCAGGCAAACATGCGTTTGCTCCGTGCACTGAAGTCTGAAAAAATCTGCATTGCTTGCAAGGCTGAACCATGAGCATGCCCCACACGGGGGTGTTGGTTTGATTACATCAGGATTTGAAAGGAGTCTGGGTGATGGCAGCCTCCTGTAACCCCTGTTGAATGACTTCTGGCTAAAATATTGTTTGATGTGTTTCGATTTACAATCTGTATATTGTGCACAGCACTTTTATATCAGATAGTCTAATGCAAACATCAGTGTGCTTGGCTAATGGATGTATGCCTTGGAAACAGACAACACATACCATTTTGAATGGAAGACTGATTTTGAATGTTGGAGCATTGGAGCAGAGTTTGGTGAAGAGGTTTGTGCAGTCTATGCAGTGGGGGCATTGCTGCATGGTGATTGTTGTTTTTTCCTGAACTGGCAATCTACTACTTTGCGCTTCCATTGCTTGTTAAAACACACCTGCGTGCGTGAAAGCGCACGCTTTGGAGTGGAGTTTGGTGCAGAGGTCTATGCAGTCCGTGCAGGAGTGAAGGGTGAGTTGGTTCTTGCTTTCATATAGAATCTTGAAAGCTTTGTTTTCAGGCTATGCTACTGCTACTTAATTAACTAACTCTCCCCCTCCGACATCTTTGAGAATACGGTTCTTGGATTTTTACCGTATCTTTGCTCCCACCAATTGAAGTTCAATTCCAGAGTCAAATGGCATGGCAAATACCCAAAAGCCTGTGCCCACTGTCAGCTCTCCTTCCACCTCAATAGGCATTGTTAAGGACAACTCCTTACTTAATCTGTGCTTGAGTTTATAGTGGGAATCATTAGGGAATTGATTGCCTCAGGTTATGACAAATGAAGTGCCAATTATGGCTTCTATTCCTAACACAAACCTCTACGCCAGTCCAGATCTAGAACACCTTATTGAACATTCTGTGGACAAATTATGACACTTGCAGCTTCTCCTCGGAATCTAGGTCGAATATTGCATACCTTTCAAGCCAAGTCTCAATGTGATTGCGGTCACACTGGATGCCATTTTTGGCTTATGCTCCACCTTGGCCTTAGCTCTGGTAGTAAATCTTATTTTGGCACATAATTCAAAACTAATGAATTCTAACGATCCAGTCAGTGAGCAAGAACATTTACACATTCAAGTACTGCACATGAGCACAGCTGATTCTCCACCCTTACCACTTAAAGGAATAGTTCACTCAAAAATGTTATTGGCTCAAAAGATGGGCCATGATCAAAAATATATATAAAAAATATTAATTAAGAAAGTTTGTATCTAAACTTTTGAGCAAATGAGGCTCCAAGTCACACATTTCAAGCACTAAGAGGCATCCATTTTGTGAAATGGATGAGCCTCCTGTGCTTGTGTTAATCTCTGCCCTTGCGGCACTAATGAAGCAAAGGCCAGCCAGCTGTAATAAACAAAAGCTACCAGCAGGTGGCTTTCGCTTCATTATTGCCGGAGAGCAGAGACTAACAAAAGCTGCTGCTGGTAACTGCTTTAAATTTTATTTACTTTTTCAAATCACTGCAAAATAAATGCTGTGGTTTTCTTTCAAACTCAGAAAGAAAACCACAGCATTTATAACGTTGTATTTATGTTTGCTGTGGCTTCAGCTTTGAGTCTCCTGGGCTCCCCGAGCTTTGAGTCTCCTGGGCTCCCCTGGAGGAGCCCAGGAGACTCAAAGCTGAAGCCGCTGCAGTCAGAAATACAACATTGTTGTATTTATAGTTTCCGTGGTTTTCCAACCATGGCAATCACAAATACAACATTGTATTTATAATTGCCACTCCTTTGTTTTTTGCCTTTCATTTGACCTTTTCTGTG
Organism: Ambystoma mexicanum; assembly: GCF_040938575.1. NCBI lineage: Eukaryota > Metazoa > Chordata > Amphibia > Caudata > Ambystomatidae > Ambystoma > Ambystoma mexicanum. Next base: position 218,279,265 of record NC_090936.1, on the reverse strand, counting down.
CTTCCCCGGGCTTGGGGAGCACCGAAAACATAAAATGAAAGTGAAGTCTGCCTCCTCCATGTATAGCTCTGCTCTGGTTGCAGTAAGCAGTAGAAGGATTTTGCTGCTTGCTTAGTGCCACCAGGGCAGAGCTTAAAGGATAGTTCCGGGACTTTTTTTTTATTGTCCCTACGGTTCGGCCATGTGTTTTTAAGCATAAATCGGTTGATCGTAGAAAACTTTCCTATGGACCTTACCCGACTTTTCGTCCATTAACGCACTCGAAATCAGCCGCCATTTTCTGATAATCCTATCATTTCCCCCCATCGACCTGGCTCACCTGCTTTTGCGGCACTAAATCAAATCCCCCGCCCCTGAAACAGACTTTATCAAAACATTCATATTCCCCGCCTCTATCCGTGACGTGACTGTGCTGCGTAGGCAAACACGCCCAGGCGTCTTCTACGCGACTCCACACAGAACCCGGAAACCAACACAGATCAGCTCACAACACAGCGCGCCACAATTCGGAATATGAAACTGTACTTTTAAATCAAACCGCAAGATTGTAAATTTGGTAAAGTACATTTATTTGACATCAAATGTTTAGAGAATATTCAGCGATTTGCATTTTTATTTGCTCATGTTCCAAAAAGTTCATTTTGAGGCACGCGATGTTCCTTTGCTGTACACAGGGTCTTAGATCATCTCACAATACAGCGCCACAATTCTGAATATGAAACTGTGGTTTAAAAGCAAACGGCAAGATTGTACATTTGGCAAAGTACATTTATTGGACATCAAATGTTTAGAGAATATTCAGCGATTTGCATTTTTCTTTGCTCTCGATCCAAAATAGTTCGTCTTGAGGCAAGCGATGTTCGTGTGCAGTACACAGGGTGTTGGTTTACGATAAAATAAGCTCTTCGGTCGCACTGATAATCGCATGGCTGTTCCAACAACGAGGCACTAGGCCACCACAACGGTCTGTATGTTGCATCTAGCCGTTAGTACCGCGTAAGGGCATACTTGTACTTGGCGATCGTCCCATAAAATGGTCAGGGTGGTAACGTTGTTCACGCGGAGAAGCAACTGGCGGTTGTAAAAGCCATCCGCCGGTGTCTGGTACTCGTGACACATACAATAATGAAGGATGTACCTGTTTTAAAAACATAAAAAATGAAATTAGTCTCACCATCAGATCTTTTATTAAAATTATTCATTTTATATATTAGGTCGGGAAATTATTTCATAGCTAGGACAGTGCAACTGGGTATTATACGTCAAGGGGGGGCTGTAGGATACTGAGACAGTCCCCCAGTGCAGGGGTTGACAGGGAGGCAGTGCAGGTGGAGAGTGGAAGGGCCCAGGACCGAGGTCGCAGACAGTGGACCAGTTGTAGCAGGGGAGAGGGAGAGAGAAAGCAGAAGCAAAGAGGAAGGTTTTGAGGTGCTTCCGTAAAAGGAGATGGTTCTCCTCAAGATAGTGTGCGGTACAAAACAATATGCCACATAGAACGAACAAGTACAACTTAACCCGTTTTAAAGCTACTGTCTAGTAATAAATTGCGGTATAAACTCATCTAAAGAGTTACTTACATTATATTTGCATTTTCCATTGTGTCTGTGCGTAGGGCAGCCCCGAAATACCACTCCTTCTATGCCGACGTTATTTCTTCTAATGAACGAACATTAAATGGCTTTCGTTTCTGAAATTATATTCATTATCGTTTCTTACGTTATTGCCCCACACCCCCAAAAAGAAGTCTTTCGGGATGGTCCCGGCCTGTCAAGGTCAAATAACAATAGAACCTTATACTGAGTCGTGGGCCATTCCGGCACCCGAGCAAAAAATCAAAGCAGCTGACCTTCACTTTGAACGAGCAAACATTCCTAGTTAGCTACATTCAGTGTAAGGCCATCTTACAGGACTTGAAATTTACACTCCATCTTTGCATTTTGTCTGCGTGCTTTGCAGCCCCAGAGAACCATAAATACGGAGACATTCTATATTTTTTGAAAAATGATTTATATTACTGTTTGGTTTAATTTAATGCGCAAAGGAACAAGGTTGGATAGACACATTGCATGTACACTGAGCAATCACTTTTATTTACACAATACATAGCTACACATATTCAATGGGCCTGCGACATGAGGAGACTCCAGAGCAAAGTCACAGGTGACACCCGGGTGGTTCGCACTACTGCACGGTGAAGGGAGGGGCAAGGGTGGAGAGACACATTGCATGTACACTGAGCAATCACTTTTATTTACACATTACATAGATACACATATTCAATGGGCCTGCAACATGAGGAGACTCGAGAGAACAGACAATCAAATTACAATCATTTAAACCGTGATGTGTATTTCTCAATGAGCTCTGCTTTAGGTGGACATGGAACAGAGGCAATGTTGGGTGGCAATGCAGTTGTCCCCTGCACAGGTTCGTTCACAACTCCATGTATGTGCCTATCTAGGACATCAACAATAAGTCTCTCAATAAACTCATATTGCATATCCTCAAACACTGGTTTGATCACCCATTGTTTACTTCTTTTAGTGAAGGCCTTATTGTAGCGAAGCGTCCCTAAAGTTCCGGTCGTCCTACTTTGTTGACGGCCAACATTATGGTTATGTGCCAAGACCGCTAGAAGAGTCCGATTTATCATGGCCTCCATGCCAAAATGCAATCGTTTTGGCCTGTACTTTAGGCACATATTGTGGAACACCTCCAAATCTCCTGTGTGGCAGAATTCCGTGAGTCCCCTCAAATCTCTTGTTATAGTTTTATCAACTACAATCTTTTCAATGGCTTTGTGAGTGGGTGATGAAGGAATCAACCACTTCTTCTTCCGTGCCTCCTCTGTGGACAAATGGCCATGTTCACAATTGTGGAAATGTTGGTTTGTGGTCCAGCGGTGAACGTTGCTACAGTGTAGCATTACTGAACGCCATTTTTCCAGTAGAATTTCCAACGACCCTCCACATGTTTTTGAGCTCCACCAAAGATGGTTGCTGATTGACTTGGACCACTGTGAAATACCTTGCATATCTTTTTTTTTACCTGCAGCCGACATTTTTTTATTGATTGTTTTTGCAAGATGCCAAACGTCAAATTGGTGATTTATATTTTTGTACTCTTCTCTCATTGTCTTGGCAATTGAAACGTGTCTGTCCGTGGCTATCAGGTCGATCACCATTCCCCGCGATTGTAGTTCTTGCAATGATGCTACAAAGCCAACTTTCTCCATGGCCACTGAGGATGTACTTTGTGACACCTGCACGACCACCGAACTCACAATTTTCTTACTTTCCATGTCCTGAAAGTGGTAGGTGCAGTACTTGGCTGAAAATCCTGGGCTGTCGCACTGTCCATCACCGGCTAGCCTGAACCGTTTGCCCGCGAATGTACTATCAATAGACATTTTTTCCATTCTCCAAGCTTCGCCAATGGCTGGAAATAGAAAATCGGTTTGGTATTTGTAGAACTGAGTTTTAGCAATGAAATGGATTCCCACAAACTGAAAGAAAGACTCTAACTTTTTAAAACTTGAACCACTAAAAAGTGCGGCCGCTGCACAAAGTAGATTGCCTGCTGGCAGTTGCCCCAGCATGGGTTGTGCAGACCATGAGAAAGGATGATATTTTGTACAGGTGGCATGTATTTTAAGGTTAGTGCCTCGAATTGCACGAGTCACATTAATCAATGGCTCCCCACATACTTCCCCACCAACCGAATGCCCACATTTCATCCGAATAATAATATCAATCAAACAACTATCGAATACAATGAATTTGGCCTCTTTCCTTATACTGTCACTCTGCATCCCAGCTGGTTCGGCCTGTAACGTTGAGGACATGTCACTCACATGAAAGGTAGAATCTCTGATATCGTCTTCCGCTATGTTCAGTGATATTGATGGTGTTTCATTGTCGTCCACTTCATTCTCTTCCATTGCAACATCTGTTCCTTCTCCGGCAATGGGTGAATAAAACAATTTCTTCAACTTTCTCGCGGTCTTAGTTTTTGCGGGTGTGGATTCTGTGAATTGATCTCCGACTGCATCCGAACTACCAGGAGGACATTCACTATCAATGGCTGGTGGTGGTATAGCTCCGTTGTCAATCACTTCATATTCTTCCCATTGGCACGATGCATCTCCAGTCTCAAGTCCCTGCCAAAAGGTTTGACAAGTAACATCTCTCGTTCGCTTCACTGTCTGTGTAGATCTAGTTCGTACACCCACTCGCAACTAGAGGACAGATTGGAAAAGGGATGTTCAGTTTAAACACAACTTACAGTATTGAACTATTAACAGTGAAAAACAACATAATATAGTGACCAGGACACTAACCTTCTTTTGCTTTCTTTTCTTTGAAACTTTCTTGCCTCGAACTTCAACATCAGGACGCTGTTGCTCCGACTCGTGTGTGCATGTCTCCACTTCCTCTTGCGCTGCAACGACTATATTTTCATGATAAGCACATCCATCACGCACTGACGCTCCATCGACTCCCTGAAACATAGAACTTTCATTAGTATGTATAATAATATTGAAAACACAAAATGTACTTGGGGACCAATACCCACGTACATCTCAATAGCAAAACACGAATGAACGCTTTGTGTAGAACATTCAAACGACAATTATTCACGCATTGTTGATCTAGTTAGATGGAACTGTCAAGATCCATACCTCGGCCTCCTCATAGACTTCCATTGATGATATTATTGAAGATGATGCTTCAGTAACTCCCTGAAACACAGTAATTGCATTAGTATGGTTTTCTATTTTGTTAAAAAGAACATAAACTTTGTGCAGGCGTCAACGGCTCATCTAAATAGTCCTGCACAAATGATCAGTTGTCTAAAATAAATAATGGATATCTAAATATGATTCGATTTGCTCGATCGTTGGAAGTGTCACCACCCAGAGATCTGCATCAACTACTAGGGGTGATGTTCTTGTAGAAGAAGCTCCGTCATCTCCCTGAAACATAGTACTTGCGTTAATAAAGAAGGAAGTATAGCGGATGTAATCACGTCATATGATTTCGCTTGATCGAACTGTCAGTATCCATACCTCGAAATGCATAAGAACATCAAGGGACGATGTAACTGCGGTGCACACTTCTGCAAGCTGTTGCGCCGACCCGTAACTGCATGCTCCCCCTTCTTCTTGGACTAATGCTCCATCGACTCCCTGAAACATAGGACTTTCATTAGTAATGAACACAATATTGAAAAAAGAAGACACATAGGAGGGCGACGACAGAAGGACATATCAATGGCTAAAAACGAAAGAAACATTGTGTGTAACAATCACGCTACAAGAATGCAAGATCTGATGATCTCCATCGATGGAACTGTCCGGAAACGTACCTCGAGCATCTGAGTGACATCAACGGTTGTCGTCAATGCGTTGGACTCCTCAGCATCTCCCTGAAAGACAGTACTTGCATTATTTTGGATAACAATAATTATAACTGAAAACAAAGACTAGAGGACGAGTACAAGGGTGTACCATTAGGTAAAATAATTACACGATAAATTAAAACTATTGATTTACATGCCTAAAACAAGTCAGTGGCAGAATAGCTAAGTAAGATTACCCGATAGGCGCTTGAAGTGGCTGATGACTGCAATAACGACACGGATGGAGAATCTTCCGCCTTCATATTGAGTGGATACATAAATGGGGAAATTATTGTTAGCTAATGCTACACACTACCGCAAGGCCGAGCGATAAATACGTAAACTTGACTCACCAGTGGAGGGATGTGGACAAATAGAGTGGGAATAGCGGTTGAGAGCAATTTTCGCTTCGCTCGCGGTGTGTTCTTCTTTATTAGCAATGATGTGGAGTACATGTCTGAGCTAAAGTGCCTGCTGCAGATGCGGTATCGATCACCCCTCTTGTCCGCAAAGACTTCTAGGACTCTACTTTCAAGCTCAGATGGTGGATATCCGCAATATCGGACCCATTCTCTTATCTGATCTATTGTCTTAGGGAAAACATGCATTATAGTACCTTCAGATTTTTTATGGGTCTTCGAAGGGCAACCGCCAATGGAACAGGCAGGCATTGTGGAAAGTTCTGAAAAGTAAAGATCAACAATTCTATATGAATACCAATGTGTTAAAAAATTAAATGACACATAAAAGGTTCAATGCAAGGTTCGTTTTGGTTCTTGGAACTATACACGTTATTCACATGCGGATAAGTATTTGAATAACTTTAAAAAAATAATTTGACTAAACTCAGAACATGTGACTAGTTCCTTGCATGTACTGTCTTGAACGAAAAGAAATTGGACGCAAAATGATTATGGTACATGGCCTTACCTTGACGAACAAACAGTTAGATGCAGGGATCAGAGTAGTTTCTTGTCGTAGAACAGGGAGCAGTTCACAGGTTGCAAACTGACGAGTTTCCTCGAAGTGGTCACGGAAGTTCACAGAGACGAGGAGCAGATAACCAGCACCTTCACGGGTTGACTAGCAAAGCGCAAAGAAGTTCTCATTAGAAATATGAAGTGGGTTATAAAGAATTCGAAACAGGGGTGTGTTTGTGAATGAATGACGTGTATATGTCGTGGCATTATGCGGTTTGCAGGGGGGCGTCCAGCGTGAGGGGGGATGCTTGGCAGGAGACACAGGGTCTGGAGGTAGACATGGGAACAACAAGCCATGCTCCATAGACCTCTTTGAAGTGTACATGGTCTTTGGCACCTCTTGGCCTTTATCGCTCCCTGACAGCTCCACTTGCCAGCACAAGTAACCCGGTGCAAACTGCCTTTGATAGGGCGGGGGGTGGATTGGGACGGTGGTCGTGCAGACAAGACACAGGAAGACTCGTGAATGGAGACACACTTATGTGGATTGCAGGGGGCCGTCCAGCGTGAAGGGGGATGCTTGGCAGGAGACACGGGGTCTGGAGGTAGACATGGGAACAACAACCCATGCTCCATAGACCTCTTTGAAGTGTACATGGTCTTTGGCACCTCTTGGCCTTTATCGCGCCCTGACAGCTCCACTTGCCAGCACAAGTACCCCAGTGCGAACTGCCTTTGATAGGGCAGGGGGTGGATTGGGGCGGTGGTCGTGCAGACAAGACACAGGAAGACTCGTGAATGGAGACACACTTATGTGGATTGCAGGGGGCCGTCCAGCGTGAGGGGGGATGCTTGGCAGGAGACACGGGGTCTGGAGGTAGACATGGGAACAACAACCCATGCTCCATAGACCTCTTTGAAGTGTACATGGTCTTTGGCACCTCTTGGCCTTTATCGCTCCCTGACAGCTCCACTTGCCAGCAAGTACCCCGGTGCGAACTGCCTTTGATAGTGCGGGGTGGTGGATTGGGGCGGTGGTCGTGCAGACAAGACTCGTTTGCCGCAGGGCCTCACCAAGGAGAGGCCATCTAACTGCATGTAAGAGGCAGGCTGGAGGATCTAGTACATGGAAGGCAGGGGGGTGAGTTTATAAATACCTCACCCTCCCAGGAGAATATATGGGTGCAGTTCACCCTGGAGACCCTGGATGCCTAGGCTTGATGCCAACCCGCAAAATAACATATGTATGTCTGCTGCATATGGGTTTAACGGTTATGTGGATTGAAGGTGGGCGGCCAGCGTGAGGGAGGATGCTGGCCGGAGACATGTGGTGTGACAAGACAAGGCACAGGAAGACTATTCAATGGAGACACACTAGATTCATTTAAAAAATCAAAACAACCATTGTTAAAATATATGTTGGGTTTTATTTTAGATCTTAATTTCAATTGAACATAAATAATAAACATTACACATTGTAAAGTTCCGGTTGCAGCACATCCAGGGAAAATCCGTGGTATTGTCCACTGTCGCTGGGGAAATGTTGTCTAATGGCAAGTACTGCACAGGCAGGTATTACTCTCCGAACGCGGTGTCCGAGCCTCCCGTGAAGCCACCAAGTGAAGCAACGATAGGCCACCAGCCTGTACCACCTGTCAAAATGAAAGATGCAAACTGTATTAAAATGACAAAACTTTCTTATCACTGTCGATTCAGGTAAAAAATGTCATTCTGCTTTGAAAAAAATTCTATCTAGAAAATGCACAATATGGAACCAATTTACATGCATTCGAATGATATGTAGATGTAATTTTACATGTGGGAGACGACCATGAAATAGTAGTGGCATCACTGACATCACAACCAGAGTATACTTACTCGTTACTCGGATTACGCGGACGAACAGTGCCGCGAAGTTCGTGCATAAGCACCACCATCATCCTCAACACGGTCCGTGAGAGGCAGGCTTCCCTGAACTCTGGCAGCTCGGTGATGCATTGCGGACTTGGCTCGCCTTCCGAAATGTAGGCCAAGCACCTGGAATTTTCACGGCAGCAGCAGTTCTCCTCCTCAGTTGGCATTAGCTCGCACCGATTGCACGTGCACCAGGTGGAGACGCCGTCCATGCGACATGGTCCAGGCTCTTCATCCGTTGACTGGTCCTCCCAACTGCCGTCCGAATCCCCATTGTTTTCGCGTGCTTGCCTTTCCAGTAGTTCTTCCTCGGTGTACTCGGGCTCGTACATATACGGCATTATTGTAGCCATTGTGTGGTAAAGAAAGTAAAATAATTTACAGAGATGGTACAGGTGTTCACAAGGCCTAGAAGCGGCGAAGGTAGCTGACCAGAGCACAGAAACGAGTCACAGAATACTCAAAGTAACACAGAGAGAGTAATGGAATCGAAAATCTGCTGCTGTGTGTTGTGAAACGGTGTGTTTATACTTATTGAGGAAAGAGGCGTCCTGCCATTTCCATGGCGACACTTCATTAGCTGAGGCGCAGCGATTGTTGACACGAAACGTGCTTTGGCGTTGGGAAATGGGCGGTACGCGTCTGCTGATGTCAGGCTCAGGGGCGGGGGATTTGATTTAGTGCCGCAAAAGCAGGTGAGCCAGGTCGATGGGGGGAAATGATAGGAATATCAGAAAATGGCGGCTGATTTCGAGTGCGTTAATGGACGAAAAGTCGGGTAAGGTCCATAGGAAAGTTTTCTACGATCAACCGATTTATGCTTAAAAACACATGGCCGAACCGTAGGGACAATAAAAAAAAAGTCCCGGAACTATCCTTTAACATGAGCTGAAGAGGCTGCCAGAAATGACAAAATGCATTTTCCCACGTAAACACTTTGAGCCTTGTTTGCTCAAAACTTTACACAGGAACTTTCTTTAAAAATATGTTTAATGTATGTTTTTGATTATTGCTCATCTTTTGGGACAATAACATTTTTGTGTGAACTATTCCTTTAAACCAACAACAATGACGAAAAATAACAACAGAAGTGTTTTGGACACTGCAGGATCTTCCGATTCAGGCTTTATGTTTACAGCCAACATCTAATCTCCTCTTTCTTTGAACAACCAACATATAATTATTCAAAAAGACATATGACAAAACAAAGATCCAAGAAGCCTAATTTGCCTTTATTGCCCGCTAGGCCCAGGAAAAGTGCAGAGGCTCTATCAGCAATGCATAACTCAGATAATATTTGTGTAGAAACTCAAACCGGTTTTGAACTTCTAACTAAAAACCCTATTGCTGCTAAACCTGCTACTTCTTAGGCTTCTGTGAACCCTTGTGGGACATTGGACAAATGGTTATATGTTCCCAGTAGAGTATCTGACAAATTGGGAGAGGAGTCAGGCTTTTTACTGTTACCGAATAAGATTAGTAATTGAGTGCAAAGTGATTGTCCTCAAATTACTTCATACTTATTATTATTATTTATTATGCGCAACCAAGTAGCCCAGGGGCAACAAAGTGGGCAGGGGGCATAAGGGCATATGTGAACAAAGAATAAACCTTGATGGACGCTGAGCCATTTATGCCATCAAATTGGTGTAATATTGGTGTACAGAAAGACTTTCATACCGTGACATCGTTTTTATTGATAAATTGCCATCTGACTGTACTCATGCATTTATATCTGACGTACTGAAGTTATTCAACCTTGAACAGTCAAGCACCACCAAATTATGACAAATAAACGGGGGCCCAATTGGAAAGACATTAAGAGTCATGGAAATAATTCCTAATAATGAAAGCCCCTTTCTAAACAGTTCTTGCTTTTATTACATCAAGTACCTGAATTGAGAATTATACCATTGAGCGATATTGAAAGTATTGAATTGCCTGTCAGGTAGTCACACTAATTAGGTAAATCTGGATTTAGAAGTGCACATAGTACAGAATCAGCACTACTCGATCTTCAATCCAAAATGCTGAAAATTCTGGATAAAGGAAAAGCCGGCCTGCTCATTCTATTGGACCTCTCGGCAGCATTCGATTTATTAGATCATGGGAAGCTCCGAGAGGCCCTGGGAAAAGCAGGTAACTGCGCTGATGATTCCATTGAATGGATATACTCCTTTTTGGAGGACAGAAATTCTAAAATCACTTGGGGCGGACATTCCACTAGTTCGACCCCTGTGGACTGCGGCGTCCCACAGGGAGCCAGCTTCTCCCCTCTCCTCTTCAATCTATACATTTGCTGCCTCTGCGCCCTCCTCTCACAGTTAGGGATTTATTTCACTAACTTCGCAGATGACACACAGTTGATCATAGAACTCTGTGGAGATCATGTCACAGATAATAATAGACTGTCAGCCATCTACAATACCATAGAGAGTTGGATGAAGGCTCACTGGATGTGCTTGAATGGTTCGAAAACAGAACTTATGACATTTGAATCCAAAAAAGCCCTATCCAATCTAGGCCCAGCTTATTCTACATTCAACATTAAAGACTCCAACATCACAGTCACAAACAAAGTCAAGACACTCGGCATATACCTGGAATCCTCATTAGGAGCTGAGGCACAAGTCTCATACCTCAAAAGAAATTGCCAATATTACCAGAGATTATTACGCCGCATCAGGCCCTACCTTAACGCCAAAAATAGCGCCACCATCGCTAGAGCCACTATCCTGTCCCGACTCGATTATTACGCTGCATCAGGCCCTACCTTAATGCCAAAAATAGCTCCACCATCGCTAGAGCCACTATCCTGTCCCCACTCGATTATGGGAATGCATTGATGCTTAGGTCTAGTAACAACTGCATCAAACAATGCCAAATAATTCAAAATAACGCTGTTAGGTCCATTAGCGGGAAACCCAAGCGCGACCATATCACCCAAGACAGAATCGGCCTTCATTGGCTCGCCATAAAGGAGCGCATCAAATTCAAATCCTTGACGCTGGTTCACCGCTGCCTATACGGCACGGCCCCATCATATCTCAAAAAGGAATTCAATTGGTACGAACCAAGCCGATGTCTAAGATCAGCTAAACAAGGGCTGCTCAAAGCTGCCCATACGAGAGTAAAAGCCACTGGACCCGGGAGGGCTTTTCCCACTTAGGCAATTGCTCTCTGGAACGAGCTTCCAGGCCACCTTAGATTGGAAAGTAACTACTTTTCGTTCAGAAAGCAGCTGAAAACTTTACTTTTTCGTTAGTTGTTACATATTCAGCTCTGGACTCATACTGAATCCATTTCTTCTCTGTTTTATGTAGTCCCGTGATCTCTTCTACTTCGTGTTTTTGTCACGCCCTGATGCTTGCGAGCTGCGGCGTGTTATAAATATATAAATTATAAATTTTCATTATCTCTTTTAAAAATGGGCTTTGAGATTCAGGTGCTCCAAACGAAACAGAGGCCTTATTTCTTATTTGATTCCATATGAACTAGCAATGCGAGGAGAAATTAAGTACATGAGTGGCAATGTCAAGACACAAATTTGGTAAACTATACGAGAAATCAATCACCACCTAGCGATACCAAAAGAATTGCAAATAACCATTGGGCTCCTGTATATGGTTTTCGGCATCATAATTGAAAGACACATATGACTCGCCCCTTATATTTTTATCATGTATACTTGTGATTATTATCATTCATTAATAATCTTGCAGGTTTAAAACTGATACGGTCTGCTGATTCATTATTTATACTATTTATTATTTAGAAATGTGGTTAGTGAAAGGCCTGGACCTTGATGTATACTAAATCTACACTTGTAGAGCTTCCAAAAATGATACGGGCCATAATAAGGGGTGGTTGTGTATAGGTGCAAAGGGACATTTTGTTTTCATTGAATACTCACCTAGAGGTGCTCAATCGAACTATGCATGTGTTGTAAGGAATCACTTTCCTTGCATTAACACTAACACGTTGGCCATCCCTTTATATAATCCACCGGATGGTACTCTCACCTCTGACCTACTTATTAATATCAGTAGAATATTACAGGATTGCAGAGATACCACGCCAGGTGGTGTTCTTCAGCTTGCGGGAGACTTAAATGGGTATTGCTTATTGGTTGATGAAGACAGAGGGGGTAATTCATAGAATTTAGCGCACAAGTGGTACACGCAGCTGGCGCAAAGAGTGTGCGTGCAGCAGTCTGCGCCAGCAGCATGCGCCAAAACCCATTTTAGCGCACAGCGTATTCATGGATACTTACATCCATAACCAGCCGGGGTGTATTGCAGGGGTTCGTGTGGACTTTCACACGCGATTTCACTAGCGTGAGCGGGGTACGTGCATTCCGGGGGTGCGCAGGGAGTTTCACATGTGATTTGGCAGTGTGTGCCCTCCCGGGTGTGCCCCCCCTCCCCATGCCCCACAGGCAGCCCACACCACAGGGGACCACCCCACACCCCTGGCCATGCCCCGCAGGCAGCCCATCACCCTAGTCCATGGCCTGCAGGCAGCCCATCACCCCATTCCATGGACCACAGGCAGCCCATCACCCCAGTCCATGTCCCGCAGGCAGCCCATCACCCCTGGGCAAGCCCCGCAGGCAGTCCATCACCCCAGTCTATGCCCCGCAGGCAGGCCATCACCCCTGGGCATGCCCCGCAGGCAGCTCATCACCCCAGTCCATGCCCCGCAGACAGCCCACACCACAGATGGGACTTTTTTCACGCATTTTACCTGAAAAAGCGCGAGCGGGGTACGCATATTGCGAGGGGTGCGAGGGGAGTTTTACACGCGATTTCGCTGGCACGAGTGGGGAATGCATATTCATAGGGGTGTGTGGGGAGTTTTCCACGCGTTTTCATGGTTGGGGGGCTGTATGCTGGACCACTGGCCTTTGCGCCATGTACTAGATTGGGCGATGTTTTTGGGCGATTCGTCAGTCAACAATGCAGACAGGGAGAGACAGAACGCAGGCATTAGGGCACTGTAGAATGGTCAGATACACACGTGACAGTTGCACATGAGTGGCAGTGTCAAACTCCACAGATGGCATCACACTCCCTAACACTCATTTGAACCCACACACATGCACAAATTAACAGGAATCGTGCAGCAGGCAGGAGCATCCATACACGCACAACAGCATGAACATCCGAAGGTTGGCATGATGTCACAAGCTGACCACAAAAGTGATGGGTGGAAGGTTTCAATGAATCTAAACCACTGGCAATTGCTCTGGGCAACCTTCCACACCACCGTTTTTTAGCCCGTCTGCGCCATTGCAAAAGGGGACCAGCCATGTGCAAATCAGTCAGCAGCTGCCGCCACTGAAGGTAGCAGCCCAGCCCGAACTGCTAGGCCAGGTCCCCTCTGCACAGAAGACCAAGCAACCCCAGACATGTTTCGGCCTTGTTGGACTCTGGGTAAGTCTCTTGTAACCAGGACTAATGTCTAGCAGAGAGACTCCCAGGACCCCCTTGTCAATTTGCGTGATGTCACAAGCAAAATGGGGAGTGCCGAACACATGCACACACGCCAACAGACAGACATGCATCTGTACAACTCCACCACCTGTCACAGTGCAATCATTGGCAACTATGTCACATCTGCCAATCGGGTTCCTACATGTCTGTGTCACATGCATCCATGGCGTATCACTGTCGCACACATGTGAAATACACACACACACATGTATGCCGTGCACGTACATGAAGGTGGAACCAGCATCCATGTTTCACACCCCAACCATGCCATAGTACAGGCATGGAAATACGAACATGTGTGCATCTCCACATGCAGTTGCGCATCATGCTTTGGAGCACATACACCATTGATGTGCATCACACGTGACAGGACTCACATGCAGCACGGTCATGTCCCTGCCCATACACATCCATACATGGCCCTTTTCAGACATATGTCCAAGCTCCACACTCCTGGCACACCTCAACATGCACTGCATCCAATAAGTATGCATGGACACATACCGCTCGACTCCGGACCGGTCTCCCTCTCGAGCACTTGGAGGTGAAGTGCTGCGTTAATGCGTTCCAGGACCCTCATGTCGTCGGTGGTAAGGTGGATACAGCGCCTCACTGCATCCGCTGCTTCCAAGAGGCGCCAGGCCTTCCTGAGGGTCCTGGACCTGAAGTCCTTCCAACACTTATGGACGTGTTGTAGGTCGCGGGTTGCCACTGCCCTCCATGTGGATTGCAACCACGATGTCCAGCCAGATCCTCTCCCATCCATCCTTGCTGGTGCGTCGTCTTCCGTAGAGGGCTACATAATGCACCAGGACTTGCTCCACCAGGATGCCAACCTCTCCTGCTGTGAAGCTGTCAGCCCTCTGCCTCTCTGTCTGGGGGTTGCCAGTGGTGTTTGATAGTGTTTCCCCAAACATGTGAACCCCCGAGGCAGGTGTGGGTGGACAACTGGGTCCTGGTGCTGGGCTGTTGAGCGATGGAACTTCAGTCGGGGGTCTTCTGTTCCAGCAGGGGTAGTCACAGCAACTGGACCCCTGCAGATGGCTGACGTACAGGCACTAAATAGCAGGGCACGTGGCCAGCAGGCAGGCAGGCAGCAACAGATGGCTGATGGGAGTTGCCTCGGGGCTCTGGGGGGCAGGAAAATGGCCTTCTGGGTAGCAGCATGGCTCTGTGTGTTGTCACGTGGCCAGCTTGAAACGGAGTGATTTGGCACGTGAAAAAACAGCACGTCAGCGTGTAATTCGAGGAAAGGCCCTTAGCACGTAAGCGCGTATGTGACGTAACACGCGCAGGCGTTTCTCTCGGCACAGGTACATAGTGATTCAGCATGTGAATAAACTACACGTCCGCATGTTAATGCGTGTAATTCGAGGAAAGGGCCTAAGCGCGTAAGTGACATGACGCGTACAGGCGTTTCCATCGGCATGGGTTAAAGGTGAGCGGGGCCAGCAGTTCGCTGTACATGCTTTTCATGGAGACTGATGTGTGTGTTGCTACTTCTGGTTGTTTCATGCACCATCACTACTTCACAGCGGATCAAGGACGTATGTCTTCTTTTGGCGGGGGTATTGGCTACGCATGTTTTTCATTACTACACTAGTCAGACGGTGAGTCGCGCACGCTATTTTTCCCACTGCGGGTACCCCTGTGTATCGCTTACCCATTTGTGAGGTCATAGTAGCCTGCGTGTCCCACGTGTACATGTTTTTCGTGTCCCTGTGTGCCACGGCGTACTGTGGGAGGTTAATTCCACACACGTGGGCTACTGAGGGGTTGCATGCACGGTTTTACTGCAGTTTTGGGCTGCCTGAGCGTTGCGTGAACCGTCACTTCATCACCGGGGTCACATACAGCCTTGCAGGTGCATAGGGGTGCTGTTAACATCTAGTATCCCACCCCCTTCACCCCAATTGCCCAGGACAATTGTTGTGTACACCTTCCTTTGGCACTACTACATCTGTGCTGGCACTACTACATCTGTGCCATGGTTGGGAGGCCACGAAAGGTGAGGGGCACCTCAGCTGGGCGTACTCCACGTGGCGGGTGTGGTCAGGGACGTGGATGGGGTGAACAGGGAATAGGGGGACTCCAGGGTGGCCAGGGTGGCTGCAGAGGGGGAAGAGGCAGGGGTGCACCACTTTGGCAGGATGTTCTGCCACGTGTTGGTGCAGTCATGCCACCACCCCCTGTGGTTCCGGAAGATGCAGCTCTTGCATCTGGCACTGGCACCCATGTGACGCGGGAGTCCGTTTCATCAACTGCCATGGGGCCCAAGGGTAGTGGTAGCTGAGGGTGCAGCTGTGGACATCACCATCCAGGCTCAGGGTGGGCCAGCGCATGCTGTGTTGGCACCTGAAGAGTTCCAGGATGATTTCCAGGAGGTCAGGAGGCACATGGCAAGTGCACGCAGGGCTGCCCTCACCGAGGCACATATCCGTGGGCAGTATTGTCATCTGCTGCCCCGAGCAGCCCGGTGTTGGCAAGTGCATGGGCAGATGCAGCCAACACCACCCCGGCTCTGAGTCTACCATCCAGGACAGTCCTGGTCAATGACCTTGGCACAGAGGATGTTTCTGTGCAGGGTCCAGTCAAGGGCACCCAGCAGCCACTGATGCAAGTCAGGGCTTCCGTCCTTGTTCCACCTGCCACTCCCTCAGTTCAATCCACCAGTGCCACTGCCCCTACTGATCAGGATGGCATTTGCCAATCAGGGTCCGGACCACTGTCCAAGAGGAGGAAAGTTGCACCTGCACAAGAGGCTGGGACCCCACACATGGCTCCGACCTCCGGCATGTCGAGGAAGAAGCCTTTCTGCAAGCAGGAACTGGACTTCCTTGTGGACTACGTGTCAAGACACGACTGTGATATGCTAGTGGGCCCGAATTGTCACACTACGCTGCCCAGCATTTGTCCCACCGGAAGCATGTTGCGGAGGGTGTCAGTGCATTCAGACATGAGGTGCGCACAGCTCCGGAGTGCAAAAGACATTGGGGTGACCTACGACGCTGTGCTAAACTAAAGCGTGCCTCCAATTATGCAATGATTCAGGTGACTGGCAGAGGGTCACCACCTAAGGAGGAAGATCTCACTTCGCACGAGTTGATCGCTGCAGAGTTCATACCGGCAGAATTGTACGAAGGAGTGGGAGAGATGCTGGACTTTGATGCCCCGTCCAGTGAGTGTTGTCGCGTGTTTGTCCAGACCATGTGTGGTTTGCTGGTGTGATGCGTTGTGCTTGACTGCCACTACACGCTATGTGTACATGGTTCTCATGTGCAAGTCATGCAATGCTTCACTGTTGCGTGCCTGCTGTGCAGCATGCTGGACATGTAGAGCAGACAGGGACTGTCCTCATCACCACACTTGCACCATACTCACATGCTAGTCACCCGGCTGCCCTCCGGTCCATGTTCCAGCTCACTGGCCCTTCTGTATGTAGCCTGGGGTGTCTTTCCACTCAGCACTGGGACTATGTCATCGCATGACTGACGTGCATGTGTGTTCTGCCTGCATGCGGGTACTCCACGTAGGCATGCTCCCTTGCCCCTCCACCACCCTGCACCCTAATTCCACCATGGCACTGGTGGGTATCATGTTGGACTACTGCAATGGCCTGTTCAACACTCCTGTGTACATGCACACTTCCGCCTGCCAACCTGCCAGACACATACAGTGGGGTACATCCTTTGTCCTTGATGCAGGGTGTCTCACTCGGACTGTGCAGATGGCAGATGCTCCGCAGGGACATGAGTGCCCATCCATGCTCCATGTGCATTCCATGCATGCCCCTATGTGTCCTGGGCAAGATGATCATTGTAGTACGTGTCCAGGATGACATTCATTTAATGGCATTTGATCATCCATTCCATGCCCAATCTGGCACAGTCCTGCATCACGCACATGTTTAGGGTGTCATAGTCTGTGTGGGGCACAGACCTCCCCCTGTTTCAGGCCCCCTGACTCTGTTCAACTGGTGTAGTGCCTTCTGCACAAATGGGTGTAATACTGAGGGTTCATCATGTGTCCTGCTTACTGTCCCATTCTCATCTGCTGTGTTGTCAGTTGACTCAGATGATGCAATTGACGCTAGTCAACACTGTCTGCCAATACACAGTTCTCTGGTCAACCTTTTGCTGCCATTCAATGCCTTCCTGCATTTTCACTAAGGGGGGGTTAGGGGTTGCCTGTAGCCATGCAACCCATTGCATGCACATTGCACGTGATACCTGAACTTGCCATTACACTGCCTTCATGTTTATTGATTGACATCATAATGTACTTGTTCATGTAGATAGTCAGTAACGTACACATGTTCTACACTGCACCAACCCACTTCTGAGCCGTGTTACACCGTTCTACATGCCTACTCATTGCTGCAATGTCAAAGTGACCTGACATGTATGGTCAGATTGTCATCCCTTCGCTGTCATGAAAGCCACGGGCACAGGTGCATCCTATGACACATGTACTCAGTATTGGAAGGCCCTAGTGTGTGTTTAGCAAAGTTGATAGGTCAATCTGCAGCCTATACCAACTGGTTTAGGCCACAGTGATTGTAGCCTGCCAATCGGGTAGTAATGACCGTGGATCTGCCTTCACGTGTGTATGTGTATACTTTCACATACATCGAAGCAAGCAGCATTGTAGCTGCTTGTTTTGCTGTATAGGTTGCTGTTCATAATCACCATACGGGTGTATGTGGACACGGATGTTCTTGAACACTTTCACATGTACATATGCAAGCAGATTCAACGTTGTGTAGTGCAACATTGCAGCTACTCACTCATGTGTGTGTGAAGGTGTTCATTTACACATGTGTTCTCTCAAGCTTTTTTGTTGAATGACTAAAATGTAGTTGATTAACGTTAATGCTGCTGCGATTTCAGCATTGCGCCCCTTATGTTCAACTGGCACAGTCCTGAAGGTGCACTGCGGTGCAGTATGTGTACGCCCAGGCCCACTTAACTAATCTGCTGGTGCCTGGCCGTGATGATTTGACACACTGAATAATGGTTTAGGGCACATTCATAGCACAATGTGCTCATTCAGGCCCTGAGGGGTGTTCTGGAGGCTTCATGGCCGGCAGCTCGGGCCGTACTGTGCGTTATGGTCCCTCATACCTGGATGCAGGCCCTTGCTTTGCTTGGGAAATTCACTATGTCTACATGGCCCATGAGGCCCGATACGGGCCGAGCTGCAGATGGATGAAGCTATATTGGTGATGATGGATTAGTGATGCATATGTACATGCATATTACGTGTGTCATTGTGTGTTTGGATTCACTTGCAGCTGTTGCCATTTTGCAGTTCAGGCATGCTTATGGTATGTGCCATCTCTTTGTTGCCACCTGTCTTTTCTGCCTGTGACATGAACCTGTCAGAGGTGGTGTGTGATAGGGGTGATATACTACATTCTGTACATGTGTAGGCTTTGCTATTTAGACACATCCATTTCTGATTTTGGGAAGTGTTTGCATATGAATGCCACGGGATGCATGCCAGAATTTCAGTTGTGTCTGACATGTCTGCTTCATGTGTTGGCTGTCGATGTGATGTCTATGTGTGTGTGGGTTATGTGCTTCTGACATGTGTACTCATGTTTGTTTTTTCCACATTGCAGATGATGATGCAATGGAGCCAGAGGATGGTGATGTCAATCCAGACACAGGGTTGCTCTTAAACCAGCAACCCGGCACAAGTGGGGGTCATGGGGTGGTAGGCCACGAGAACCCACTTGTGCTCCAGACCATCGTGGCTAGGGCTGGCAATGAGTCTAGCCCGGATAATCACTCTGACGTCAATGTTGAGTTTGATGCGCATCATGTCCATTCTGTCTGCAAAACCTGCACTGATGGGCCAGATGGTGTTGGAACCTCCGCCTGTGGTGGATCGGGACGCACGGTCACATTCCACGCAAGTTCATGATGTGCCTGGGCCATCACGTCAACGGAGGGATGTAGTCCTGCCGCTGCAGGCAGTGCCAACCCAGCGAGGACCGCAGCTCCTTTGGCCCTGCGGCTGTCAAGCCCGGCAACGCGGTGGCCGTGCGCCACTGGGGTATACTGAGTGGGAGCAATCCATGTGTGCCAATTCAGAACAACCAGGGGTAGCAATTGATAAGATCACTCAGAGCATGGAACGTGTGGCCCAATCTGTGCTCCCCCTGCTAGGCAGGTGGAGCTCCAGCAGCAGGCAGCACAGTCCATGGCCCGCTCACTCAGGCTGGGCATGGCGGTCTCAGACAGGGTACGCCGGGCTGAAACGGTGTCTCTACATCAAGCACTTGCTGCTCACGCAGAGGCACACAGGAGGCCCTGAGGGATGACCATCAATCCCTCAGATCTACTCTGGGTGTGCTCAACATGACCCAGAGGCAGCGGACAGATAAGAGGTTGGAGCAGCTTGAGAATACCATATTTTCTGAGCTACGTGCATGACGGGAGGTGCTCCAGATGTCATGTCAGGACATGCAGGAAGAACTCTGTGTTACACGTGCTACCTTGCAAGAGGAAGCACTCGTATCACGTGAGTTTCTGCATGCTGACCTACGTGTCATCGCTGCACAGAACCAGGTTTACCAGTCCCGCAGACTTGCTGCTGACGAGGGGCAAGCTGCGCATAGGCATGGTCAGGGAACTGTGCCATGTCCACCTTTTGAGTCAGAGGGTGAGCAGGACGACGACTTATTTCCCACACAATTTGACCCATCCAGGCGTTGAGGCCATGGAGATTTTTTTTTAATCTCAACATCATCGCATGTGGGTGTTGAGGTGCACCCTGTAGCTCCCCCCTCCTGGTTGCCCCCCCCACCCTGGGTTGCATGTGGCCATTTTTTATTTTTATAGTTAGTTTAATTAGTTAATATAGTTTCAAATTGTTTGTCTATTGTGCATTCATGTGACGGTGTGGTGTTTTGTGGCTTTTGAAAGCATCCACTGTCTGTTCCAGCTGGGCCCATTCAAGCTTGTCTCATGTATGTGTTTGCAGCTTGGGGTACTGATTTACATATGCCACTCCTGCATCCCCTATCCATGGGCTCGCAAGGATGGTTCGGTGTTACAACCATTTACACAAGGGCATTGGACTTTTATCATATCTGTGGCCTGTCTACTGCTGTACTACTTGTGTTAACACCTCTAGTGGGGATTATGGATGTTTTCTCCATGGAATGTATGCAATCAATTTTGGTGAGTACATTATTGAAATGTCCATTTATTGATGTTGATTGGGATGTATGTTCATTTCTTACCTGTATACGTGCTTGATGCACTTCATGCTGTAGACGGTAGCCTGCACCCTTTAGCTGTCAAACTCACACTGATGGTGGGAGGGGGACGGGTGGTGACAATGTAAAGTTGGTACATGTTGTGGCGAAGGGTGCAACCCAATCTCTTCCTCCCCTGTAAGCACACTGTCCTCACCTGAGCTGTCTGAGTTGTCGGTCTGTTGTAGGCGTCGTCGTGCACGGTAGTCTCTCCTCTTCTTTAGATGGATATGCTTGTCACGGAGGGAAGCAACAGAGACTGCTGTTTGAACAGCTGCCCCGTGACTCCCTTTCCGGAACCAAGCCAGAAATCAGGGAAAAACCCAAATTGGTATCTAAGTATTTCCGAAGAACCTGTTTCTCCGTCTGCGTGAGAGAGAACATCCGACCAAACGGAACCAGGGCATTGGGTTCCAGGTCGATGGTACAGTCCTCTGGCCAACGAGGCGGCAATTTGGCATGAAAGCACTCCTGAAACACCTCGGAAAAGCCTAAGCAAAAACTAGGTAATGCATGGACTCCCACGTGGTTGTTGGAAAAAATCTTAACCGGCTGTAGATCTCCCCAACTCTCCCACAGAACACAGTTGGTTGCGCAATACTGGGATCTGAAACTCAGCTGATTCTCGGTCCAGTTTATCTGTGGATTATGTCTACAGAGCCATGTGATGCCCAAAATAATGGGAACATGGGCGGCCCTGATGATGTCAAAACATAAGACTTCCTTGTGTTGGTTTATCGTCAAGGAAAGTTCCTCCGTGGTATGGGTAATGGGACCAGAAGACAATGGTGACCCATCCACTCCTTCAACCTTCTCACCTTCTTTCCGGGGTATCCGGCGGAGACCCACCCTGTCTGCCCACAGGATGTCAACGAAGTTACCCGCCGCTCCACGATCCAGTAGAGCTAGGGTTTTTACTTGTCTGCTCTCTAGGTCAAGATGTACAGGAATCACCATGAGTCTGGAGTCATCTTTAGACTCGGGAGAGGAAACTGAAAGAGAGACATAGGGACGATGAGAAATGCTGGGAGACCCCCAGTCGCTTGTCCCTACTGACGCCGAGGGTATTCATTTCCCGATCTCTTGTTTGGCAGTTCTGTGCAGTCCTTGAGAAGGTGTTGGTCTGAACAGCAGAAGGCACATAGTCTTTTCTCTCTTCTGCGACGTCTTTCAGCAGTGGATAAAGGTGCTCTGGTGGTGCCGATCTGCATTGGTTCTTTGGACGAAGTAGCAGTAGAGCGACCAGGGAGTGAGTGTGCAGAGGGTTCTGGAGTATGACCAGGGCTTCTTTGTTTGCGACGCTCCACCCTTCTTTCCTGGAGACGATACTCTATGTGAAGAGCAGCCGCGAGCAGGTCTGAAAAAGTGGGTGAATGAGGAGACCTGGCCAACTCATCTTTGATTTCTTCCTTCAATCCTCTCCTGAATATGGCGTATTGTGCTGTTTCGGGCCACTCTGCTCCGGCTGCCAAAGTTTTGAAGGAGGAGATGTATGACAATACATCCAGAGAGCCTTGTTTGACATCCAGTAAATCTTCGCAGGCGGTGAAGGACAGCTCTGGCCGTTCAAAAGTCTGCTTCAGTAGATTCTGAAACCCAGGAAAATCCTGCAAAATGGCGTTTCCACTGGTCACCAATGGTGTAGCCGAGGACAAAGCGTTTCATGTCATATTTGAAATTAGGAAACCCACCCGGGCTTGATCTGTAGCGAAGGTACGAGGCCTAAAGGTGAAATAAACCATGCATGCTTCCAGAAACTCATTCACCCTTTTGGGAGAGCCATCGAATTTCCCAGAGGACAGCGCCATGGGTGGTAATTCCAGAGGGGCAGGTTCTCTGGCTGTACCATCTGTTTAAGCAGACCATTCTCAGTCTTTACTCCTTGTAGCTCCTGAGACATTGCTTGGAAAGCCTTCCACAGCTCTTGGACCTGTTCCTCAGCAGACATCTTTAGACCTTTTGGCGTTGCAATCTGTGGGGAAGGGTGCAACCCAATCGCTTCCTCCCGTGTAAGCACACTCTCCTCACCTGAGTTGTCGGTCTCTTGTAGGCGTCGTCGTGCAAGGTAGTCTCTCCTCTTTTTTAGATGGATATGCTTGTCACGGAAGGAAGCCACAATGACTGCTGTTTGAACTGCTGCCCCGTGACTCCCTTTCCGGAACTAAGCCAGAAATCAGGGAAAAACCCAAAAAGGGAAAAAACCCTGTGGTGTAGCGTTGACCCTTCCAATCCAGATGACAGGACAATCGCTGATAGGAGCAATGGTGAGAGGCAAAGCAGTAGAGTTGGTAGCTTAGAATGTCCAAGAAGTCGAAGCCAAGGAGTAGCAGTGTCAGGGAAGTCGAAAGCTCCTTGTGGCAGTTCAAAGATATGGCACTGGATCCAGGAAGAGGGAGAAGGTAAGCAGTAAGTACAGCGCAGAGGAGCCCAGCAGAAAGAGAGTACGGGAAAATCCCCGAAATCAAGGGAGAGAGGGAAAGAGAGAGAGAGAAAGAGAGAGAGAGGCTGATGCTGCCGGAAACAGAACCCGCTATGAGATAAAGCACAGCAGCGTACCGCTCGGAGCAGCGGTAGGAAAAATGAAACATAGAGTAGCGTTCCGAGGAAAACAGGAACACGGGAGAACAGGGAAACCCTCTGGCAGATCCGAAGGCGGACGGCAGAGGATCGGAGTGAGGAAACCCGGAAACAGGAAAGCATCCAAGTGGGTTGCAACGCAGCGTCAAACCGGGAGGCGGGGAGTTAAATACTGAAAGTGGCGCTGCGCTACTTAACTGGGGCTGGAAGCAAGAACACAGAGAAGGGACTAAAATACCCTACCTCTGTGTCTCCAGCTCCAACGCGGAAGTATCCACCAATTTCGGCTATGGCTGTGATGGCGGATGACACATGTTGAGTACAGCCCCTGGGGATTGTGGCAAAGGAGGATACATTAGGAATGTGACCCAAGAGACACAAGTCACAGTCCTGTCCTCACCTGAGATGACCGCCTATACTACTACTACGCTCCATTCCGTTTGGATGGCACGTTTTGTCTGTCTTCCCTCTTGGACTTTGATGCTGCCTGAGGGCGCAGTTTTCCTACTGGACTACTGCTCTTTTACTTGTTTTTCACACTCTGGTGCCTTTAGTCCCTGTTCTTCTTCCTGCTACTGTTCTTGTTGCAGATCTGTCCAACCGTCTCTTCGGCTGTTATTTCCACATACTCTTACACTGCCTTGGTTTTCCTATGTACACCTCTGTTCAGCAGCATATTTCTGTCGCTCCTCCTGTCTTTCATCTATTACATCCATGACTTTATGTTGGCTGTTGGCTTTTACCAATGCTATTCAACTGTTGTGGCTCTTAACTTGCTGTCATCTGTTTCCGGCAATCTCGCATTCTCTGTGCCTTTCAAGACTTCTGCTGTCTCTGCCTTTCTTTGTTCACGCTATCAAAGATTGATTGGGTTTCAGCTCAACCATCCAGTTGTGCCAGCCTCCTTGGTTATTTTCAGCTCAAGTTCCAGCTTTACCTGTCAGGGTACAGAACCTGAAGTTGTGTGGGAAGAGGTCAGATGTAGGTTTCAGACACGGCCCAGTGACAAGAAGCATAAAGACACACACACAGGAAACTTTCCAGCCTTATTAAAAGCTTGTATGCCCTTTCTGCAGGAAAATGAGCCTCAGACTACCTTTCCCAGCAGACACCGGCCCAAGAACGCCAAAACCCTGGCCATGTTGGGTGGTGCACACGTGTGCATGCGTGCGCAAGCAGAAGCACAGGGCGTGTGCTCAGACGTCCGACAGAGGCAGACGTGTTTCCAGGAGCTCCAAGCAAGGTGAGTAGCACGAGGGGCCACGCCCCAGCCGACCTTCCTCCAGGCCCCTCGCACATGCAAGCTAAGTAGCGCTAGTGCTGGTGAATTTAGCCAGGCATTCGGGAAGATGCGCACAGTACAGCTAAGCCGCGCTGAGGAGAAAATGCCAGGAAGCTTTCACAGTTGTCAGGGGCACATGCAGGGGGCATCGGCTATATCCTCAAGTCCCCACTGATCCATAGGAGCTAAGTTATTAGCACAGTAGCGTTCCTAGCCACAAACTAATACAGCACAAGGGGGGGCACCCATCGACGCACAAACTCGAGTGCAGTGCATATCATTAGCATATGCAATTAGCCACGTGCGCTGCCTATAGAAAGCCGCGGGTGGCAGACTGCTACTTGTACTGAAGTCGCTCCTCGCCACACGCGTCTAGCAGCACATCCAAGGCACATTCTATCATGTGTGATTCTTAACACATGGTCTTCCGTTTAACGCGGGGCCACGTGCGGCTAACTTACTGCATTAACAGTGTATGAACCATCACGGGGGCAAGCAAAACTATACGAACAAAGCAGCAGACAAGAGTGCTTGTTTGGGTAGGAGTCACTAAGTTCGAGACATGAATGGTGTTATGGTTGCGTGGGAAAAACACACACAGAATAGTAACTCACGCTCTCTTTGCAGCATTGAACTGCTCCTGTTACCGGACCTGAGAGTGCGCAGGCAGGAGGCCAGCACTCACCCCAGAGATAAGTCTCTCTTTTGCTTGCCTTTGAGCCATATTGTACAATGTGCATGAAGTACATGGTTTCTCTTATTTAGTATATATAAATGTCAATAGTTGTATTTTGTATTTTCAATACTTTCCCTTGCCCACCCACCTCCCCTCTCCTGAGCCTCTTTCCGGTTATCCTAAATACCAATGCCCATCCAACCAACAGATCCCTAACCCTCTTTCCCCACCGGGGTCTCGGAGGACTGTGCAAGTTTTACCTTGCAGGAACCCAGGCCATGGAGTGGGTGGTTGGTCCGTGCCACTCCTGCGCCTGGAGACTGGAGCTGTGACACTACTCATCAGTTGTTGCATCCTCATTGATTATTGTGTACTGAAATTGCTACCATCCTGTTGAACCATTGTTCAGCTGTGCTACCTTGGTAGTTATTCTATCATTCTGCTTGGACATGTGCTTGGCCATATTCAGCGACTTCAAGTCTTCCAGGGTTTTTTGGTGCCTACAGGCTTTTTCCCTGGTTTGGGGGTTTGGCTCCTTGGAGTTTGCTGTGATTTGGTATTTTTTACCAGTCAAGGTAGACTCTGAGGGGGCTGGACTCTATTTACATGAAAGGTAGAACAAGGAAACCAAGGGGGATCCTGAAGCCAGGTAGACTAGAAGGAATAAGCCAACAGACCCCAGACACAGTTCTTCTGAAGGTCATGGTGATGAGTAAATGAGGGAGGGCCTTTTGTTGTCGGACATTACGCTTGGGCTACAGTGTTTGGGCAACCCTGACATTGTCATTGTGGGATACTATGTACATGATGTGTTCTGCTGGTCAATGGCTGTTCCTGTGTTGGGTTTACTTTTCAGGTGTCAAGGGATTGTTGTGGTTTGACATACTGGGGTGTACACATGGCTAATGTTCACATGTGATGTGTACAGGACACTGAGGGTCACTTGATTTCACATGCATGTATTGAGTGCATGTCCCTACTGACACACACACTTACACAATGCTCCACCACACATACAACCACCCTGCCATGCCCACACGTGCACACAGATTGCCTTCTCTGTTAGGGATTTGCGGATTTGGGTTGGCCAATGTGCATGCCAACAGGCATTCTGTCTTTTGTTGATGGTACCACTGGTGGCATGCATTTGTGTGTGACTTTGTATGTGTGGGAAGTTGTTGGTCAGTAATTTCATCTGATTCCATGTCAGGTGTGATTTTCTCAAGCCTATTTCCATTTATCACGTGTCACTTGGTATGTAATTGGTCATGTGTTGTGCTTTTGGTTTCCTCTTTTGCTGTTGCATGCCATGTCATGGTGTGGCCAACACGGCTGATGTGGTTTGGGAGGGTTTGGGTGACATTCCACTGATTGTCATTGCCTGTTTTGCAATTTACACCTTGCATGTGTTCCTTTTGGTCACACAGGATTGGTTATGTTTAAGTAGCTAGGCATGCACACAATGTGGCACTTCCGTGGCAACATTATCGGGGTGGTAAGGTTGTGACAGTTGACTGTCTCTTTGTCATCATCGATTGTCACCTGGTAAGTGCCAGGCCTGTGTGCACTCCGCAGGGGTGGGAGTTTAGGTGAAAAATGTGGCCACAAGCTGGGTCCGGGCTGCCTCGCCACATGCCCTTTCCCCTCCCATGAGCAGCGCCGGTGCCTGTGGTTGGGGATGTGGGGGCACCACCATGTCCACCGGTATGCCCCGCCGTGTTGCAACATTGTGCAGGACACATGCTGCCACAAGATCCTACACCTAACTGGGGGTTCATGTAGTATCTGGCCGCCAGAGCGGTCAAGGGAGCAAAAGCGTGACTTGAGCACTCCGCATGTGCGCTCCACTATGCCCCTGGTTGCAATATGGGCAGCGTTGTATCTTACCTGGGATGGTGTGGTGGGGTTTCGTATTGGTGTCATCATGTGGTTGCTCAGAGGTTAGGCACTGTCCCCTTGGGAGGTCATAATGGTTGTGATTAGTCGGGTTTGTGTATTTTTCTGTGTGTGACATGCATGCATCTGCACAGACAATTGTACTCACTAATGAGCCATGTGTCACCATGCTTCCCAGCTTCCAGGTCCCAGCTCAGGGCGGACATTCTGTATATGAAACTGTCATGGGTAGAGCCAGGATAGTTTGTATAGACAGAGGTGATGATTCCATGGGCATTGCATACAACCTGTACGTTGATGGAATGCCAGTGCTTGCTGTTTCGATGGATGTGCTCAGTGGCCCTAGGTGGACGTAGGGCCACATGGGTGCAATCTATGGCACCGAGCACTTTGGGGAAGTGTGCCACCCTGTAAAAGTCCTGGACCACGGCCTACCTTTCTGCTGGTGTTCTGGGCATGTATATGTGCCTGCGGACTGAGGGGCGCGCAGTCATGATTGCCAACACCTGGTGTAGGCAGCGTGACTGCATGGCCTGTGAAATACCCCCAACTATGGCAGTTGTCTGCTGAAATGACCCAGTGGCCAAAAAATGCAGGACATTGAGCACCTTTTCCAAGGGGCTCAGGGCCTGGGAGCACAAGGTGGGTGGTGTAAGGTCATCCTCCTACTCCCTGACCAGGTCTAGGATGATATGGGGTGGAAACTTGTACCTGCCATAGACCTGGTCATCAGGCATCCCAAAAAGGCTGGTCCTGGGCAAAAAACTGCAGGCCCTGGCTATTCTCCTCCTCCTGCGCTGTCCCACGATCAGTGCTGCGAGAAATGGGACATTCATCGTATCTGTATATATGTGTTTGTTGTTTGCGCACACTTTTATACTGTGTGGTGACGCTTCCGCCTGCCTTTGTGTGGCTGACGTCTTTACACCTGTGCGTGTCTTTTGGCGTACGCGGGTTTCCCGTATTCAATTCCATGAATACGTGTTGTTCGCCTACGTGTGGGTGTTCCATGTATTTCCCAGCAGTACTTCTCCAGTTCCGCCTTCTTTTTCATGCGTTGTTCCCCATTCCGTGTGTTCCGCCCACTTTTTGGTGTGTGCGCTACACGTTGTGTGCTTTCGCTGTGCGCATCGCGCACGGCATTCGGGATGTTGCAGTGATATGCGCGCCCGTGTGCGCCACGCGCAGATTTGGTGCACATCCGGGGGAAAACACGCGCAGGGCCTTCCATGAATCGCACGCGTGCACTTGCTTTTTCACGCTTGCGCCAGCTTGTTCCACAAATCTCGGCGCACATTTGTTCCATGAATCGGCCCCAGAGAGTTTGAAGGCACAAACAAATCCACACCCTTTGGTTATCCTTGTGGCACTTTCCATCAGAAGAAGTTATTGAGTAAGGGCAGGACATGGTCTGATATGTTACTATCATTTGACATTTTAGCTTTGATTCCCAGTTAAGACACTTCCTTACTGTAAAAACCTGGCATAAAGGGAAACATGCTCCTGTTTGGATTTTGTATTTGCATCACATGGTCTATGCTCACAAGTATCTGACTTCACTTCTTTGAGCAATAATGCCACATTAAATGTGACCTTTCACCCATGTAAGTGCATTGCTATGAGCAGTCCCACTAATACACTTACTTGTAGCATCCAAGGGAATCACACTTTATGGACAACGTCTAATGTTGAGAAAATTAATAAATCACTTGCTAATTGCGAGCTTTCTTCTTTCACATTGTTGCAAGCTTGCCACTGGGACCTGTGAAGGCATCATGAAGCAAGACACAGACAACAGATTTAAAGTTCAAACTAAACTACTTTGCTAAATCAAATGTCAGGATGGTAGAAGGCCTAACTTGCCCTATGCTAAGGTGGGATTTTGCTACCTGAACAGAACTAAAGAAAGTCTAAGTCAAAGGCCCTCATTACGACCCTGGCGGAGGACCATGGTGCAATTTGCACCATGGTCCATGGCGCAGAGCTGCCAACTCCGCCATGGGGGTTGGCGGACTTACCACCCCATTCCGACCTTGGCGGGGCGGTAAGTCCCCAATCCCCATTTACCCTTCCCCATTACCATTTTTGCCCCATAGGGTATAATGGGAGTGGGGAAGGCGTTAATTACGCCACCGTAAATTACGGTGGCGTAATTAACAACAGGTCCCGTAGCGCCATGGATTTTTCCGCCCGGAAAAACCAGGCGAAGAAACCACCATGGCGCTACGGGAACTCGTAGTAAGGCGGACAGGTACGCCATGCATTACGCTGGCGTAAAACCCTTTCCGCCAGGGTCGTAATGAGGGCCAAAGAGTTAAACTTTTATTTATTTATTTAATGTGATTTAGTTTAAGAAAACTCAAACTTTACACATATTATCCAATATAACAAAAACATACCAAACATCATATCCCAATATACACCAATTAAACACTCACTCCAATACTTCAAAAATATAAAATATAAAAAACTTAGCAAATGAATCACATAGTATAGAAAAGTCATCTAAAAAAATAAATAAATAACCTAGTTCCTACGTGAGCTAATTCGCCACTTTGGTTCTTAGATGAACTCATTCAATGAATGTAGATATCCACTATAGTATTATCGCATCACCAACAATTTCCCCTAGAGCAGGCAAAATGATTACTATCTTATCAAGATCTCATGCCATGGCTCCTAACTTATATTCAACCTTTAACCATATATTGTAAAGGGCAATTGATAAGCTCATGTGCCCCGAATTTGTACAATAACACCAAAAGGACATATCTTTCATGGTTTCCAGGTTATGCAGATATTTACAGAGTAACAACTGAATAGTATTAGTCTTGGCTTGGCGTTCAGTTAATAAATGTCTGGCTGTCTCCAGTTTGTCCGTTTGCTTACAAAGGCGGCAAAATCAGTCTTTAGTGGGAATCTTTACTCTACTCCCCAAGACCATCATAGTTGGTAACTGTTCCAGTTTAAGAAGAATGATAAATCGTCTGAGCCTTTTAGATGGGCAGAGGTTCAAGTAAGTCTTGACTGCATGAAGTTATAGTTTCTAAACTGAGCAAACCGATAGCTCTTCAATGTGCTCAAATGGGAAAAGTTCTCTAGCCAGTCCCACAAGGCAACCCACCTTCCAAGTGCATTTTGATCTACCTTCGAAAAGCTGACTCCTCTGTGGGTCCAGCCTATGTCCGCTAGGTATTTTATCATGGGTTCGAATAATATGCCAGGGATGTAACTTTTAGTTAGTTCCTGATGGACTATCATCAATAAGGGATTGGAGGTAGCACTTATCATCCTCAGAAAGAACCCTGCTCTCTTTTTTAATACCACCGCTTTTAGGGAGGGAAGTCCTAATTCTAGTCTTATAAGGGCCATCAGCACACCAGGGGGCAACTCCAAGATCTGTTGCCAGAATTTTCCTTTGATGGACTGTAGCCAAGCCAGATCAAAGGTTAGCAAGGCCTCCTGGCCATGGGTAATCATGGGAATAAAGACTTGGACATATAATTGACGCGTTGCCCACAGCGTAAAGCCACCCTGTTTACAGGTGAAATTGGCCATCAGGGCCGTGGCTTGGACTGCTCTGATAGTACGTGTTTGTCTACAGAGCTTGTAATCCCCATCAGGTTCAAATTCTACCCCTAAGTAACAATAAGAAGGGGCATAGAGTATAGTTGTATTACCCACCACCAGAGTTAAACTTAAAAGGCTGTCTGTGTCCAAAACCAATTCTTGCCCTCACAACTAAAGCCGAACAACGTGTAGGGATGTTACTAATCAAAGAAATGGTGATCAACATAAAGTTCTGAGCTTCTTCCAGCTCTTAGCTTCCTTTTCAGCTCCCCTTCCCCAAGTTCAAGAAAGTTCCACAAAAGTCTCACGATTAGCCTTCTCAAGTTCCAAGCAATACAGTTCCACACAAACCTTGGGGTTCCCTTCCCCAAGTTCAAGGCAACACAGTTCAAAAGAAAAGGGTCTTGATGCTTTGACAATACTTGTAGCTCCTCGAGTCTCAGGGTTCCCTTCCCCAAGATTTTAACTTAGCCACTTGTACTTGTTTCAGTTTTTTCAAAAGGTTTAACACAACTCAAGGTCAATCTGACCCTCCTTCTGAATTACATCACCAGTTCAACTGTAGTGCTTCTCCTTGGTTAATTTCAGAATGTCCTTAGTTCTCATGATTCAGGGCTCACTGGTCTTGGTACAGTTGTAAGACCACACGGTCCACCCAACACAGGTTGCGCAACCAGAATCCCTATGCTCTTCAGCCCACAGAGGTTCTTTTATGCTGGTGCCTGTGTACCGAGTCATGTTCCATTCATTTATCTTGGTTGGCCTCTTGGCTTTCTGTGCAATGTTTACTCTCTTCTGGCTTCTCCTGGTTAGCCCTTTGCTCTGCCCTAATGTGTCACACACTTTTTGCCGGTCTTTGGCCTTGCGGCACTGCATTTATTCATAAAGCTCACTTTCTGGTGGTCTTGTTCCTGTCCCACCTACCTATGGCACTCTACCACACTTGCACTATTTTCCATAAGTTGCTTTCATATGGGCACTTTTGCTTTGACTGTCCTCAGCTACTTGCCTTTCCCATAAAGTGTTGCTTGATTCTGTATTTAATAAGCTTAATTGCAAGTATTCTTTCAGTTTGGCATTCAACCGATATTTATTATACTTAATTTCAAGTTTCCACTCAGTTTGGAATTTGATATGCATTTGATATGCTGAAATTCAAGTTTCCCTTTTGTTTGGTATTCAATATGCTTTCAATATAGTTAAGTTCAAGTCTCTATTTAGTTCAGTCTTCAATATGCATTCTTAGCCCACTAGGAACACCACTTCTGTCGAGTAGCTCGCTCCGACACTTACCGGTCACTAGCGTTGCTCCTCAGCAGCTCCTGCATCTTCTTTTCTGCTCCGTACACGAGCTTGCCAGCTCCTGCGAGCCCCGCTCGGATAGCGGGCTGTCTTGCAGTCACCAGTAGCCCTGCTAACTTTGTACAAATGTGGGCAGCGTCTTTCTTTCACCCGCTTGCTCGCAGCTCCTGCTGCTGATTTTTTACAGCAGAGGCTCCCATACATTTAACAGCCCATCAGCCCGGCTCCGCTTGGGCTGTACAGGTTACCTGGGCTGCTGACTGCTGTCCTGGCTGCTCCACTGGTCCCAACTCGGCTGCCTCCTTGGGAAAAGGGTCCCCTGCTGGACCCTTCTCCACCTGCCTCCCTCTTGCTCCTTGTGCTGTTGTCTGGCCCTCTCTATACACCTGCAACCACTTAACAGGTTGCAGGCGCAGATCCTTAAATGGGCTTGCCTGACTATGATTAAGGGGACATGCCTGACTCTCACCATACTCTGCAGGCATCTTCTTCGTCCCAGTGCGAGAGTGGAAAAAGGGGAGTCTAGTGTTCATTACTCTCATGCCAGTACTTTCAGAGATTAAAGTGGGGAGATGTTATGGAGTAGCCCATAAAGGCTGCAGGAGGGGTAGGCTGGTCGTCAATAGGGAAAGGGTATACCATGTCTCGTCTGTGGGCACCCCACTCCCAATCCCCAAGGAGCCTCCACCCAGGTGATGCTCCCTCGCTTCTCCACCCCCAGGGTCAGGATCAAAAGCGATGGCATTTCTCTGGTCACCTGAGAAGAGGGTCCTGGAAGGGTAGGAGTGAGGTATCTACAGGTTTCTCACTGACTTTGGGACAGTTCTGAAATATATACTACGTGTTCCCTTACACAAGTCTTATATCATAGAACCTTGTATTAAACATCCTGCACTTTTAGATGGAATTATTGATCAAGAGAAGAAGTGTTGTCAAAAATCAATTCACAATGTTATGCAAGCACAATCTCCTACCTTGGAAGAAAAGATAAGAATATAGGAATACCACCCAACCGC
This sequence comes from Ambystoma mexicanum, assembly GCF_040938575.1. NCBI lineage: Eukaryota > Metazoa > Chordata > Amphibia > Caudata > Ambystomatidae > Ambystoma > Ambystoma mexicanum. Next base: position 218,245,950 of record NC_090936.1, on the reverse strand, counting down.
CACGAGAAGTGGCTGCGGGGATATAAGTGCAACTTGATTTTCATCCAATTGGCAAATGATTTATGCCCTGTTAAAGAAACATGATACCAAAAATATTTGGTACCTTTATCGTACGTGTATATCGGAGCAGACTCCGAAAGAGATCTGTAGTATTTCTGAGGCGACATGGTGCGAGTATATGGATTTGCAAACAAGAGGCCCTTTTCCTGGTTACTGAAAAACCCATCCACTCCTTCATTTTATACACTTCCTAAAATACCTAAAAGTCTACTGAATCCCCCAGGTCAACCCATAGTGTCGAGCATAGTAGAGAAGTTTGCAGACTTCAATCTAAAACACTTTGTCACACAAATGGCATCGTACTTACAGGATACTACTGATGTGATCAATTTAGCAGAGAGCCATCCCTTTGACGATAATAGCGAACTCCTTATGGTTTTAGACTTTATTTTATTATATACCAAAATCTCACAGGCAGAAACGTCAACGATGGTAGACGAACGTTTTCATTCAAAACATCAACAAGCACTCTAAACTCCTTTATCCTATGGTGCACTGAACTTGCACTCACTGAACATTATTTTTTTTAGTAACAAATTGTATCATCAAGTCCATGGCACAGCTATGGGTTCAGCAGTTGCACCAACTTTGGCCAATTTATACGTGGAAAGTATTGAATTGGGCAAAATTGATAACAGCAGCAAACTCTTCTGAGGAAAAAATTAAAACGTGTTGTTGCTTCCTAAATGACGTATGTATGATCTGGCAAGGCACAACAGATGAGCTGAATGATTTTGTGACATGATTAAATAATCAAAACCCTTTTTTGAAGTTTACCATGAGCTCTAGTAGTAACAGCATACGTTTTCTGGGTTTAACAATCTGCTTGGACGAAGAGAACCAGTGTTTAAAAGGGAAACCATATAAAAAAAAACACAGACAGGAACTCATTCCTTCTGTTTACAAGTTGTCATCCAAAACATCGAAAAGAAAATCTTCCAGTAGGCTAGTTTTTCCATCTGAAAAGGAATAGCTCAATGAAAGATGACTTTCTGAAAGAAGCCAACATCTTGAGCAAAAAGCTAACACTGAGGGGCTATTAAAAAACATCAATACTTAGGGCTTTTAAAAGGGCAAAAAATAACAACAGAGATGCCTTGCTAGAATATAATAAAAAGCAACCTTGAGGAGATAATATTGCGTTTGTAAGTATATTTACCAATCTCTCTAACCAGGTAAAGAAGATCAATAGAAAAAACTGGAGAGTGTTAGAAGATGGAAGAATTCCCCTTAAAAAACGTGTTTTGCATATAGGAGAGGAAACAATTTGAGATACCTACTTACTAGAAATGACATTTCTTTAGCCACAGACAGACAACAGACTATCACTGAAATATGGGGAATGAACAGCCCAGTAGGCCAAGCAGCCTGCAGTCATTGCAATTGCTGTCCCTAGACAAAAGGGAGTACATAAGTAAATATTGGCCTTCAGAAATCATGCCAGCAAATGTGTTCAGCAATTGTAACTCAACGATGGTTGTCTATGCCATTTGGTGCCCTTGTGGCAAATTATACATTGGCAAAACGCAAAAGAAAGATTAAAACTCGGATATGCGAACATAAAAGCTGCATTCATAATCAGATTTTGACTGCACCACTAATATCCCGTTTTATAACAATGGGGCATACATTTGATGAATTTACATGCATGATAATTTGTAGGATAAAGCTGTCTAATGAGAGACAAAATTATAAGAAAAAAGTATAGAAGAAGAACAGCGTTTAATCTTTTTGACCAAATGTCATCTTGTAGGCCTGAGTGATGCAGTTTAATGGTATAAACTGTAATGTGAAGGTGTCATTGAGAGAGCAGTAGCGCTATTATGTGACAACACAATTAACTCGTAAAAATGTATACTTATGCTCGAATTGGTACATAATACTGGACACGTGTATTATTTTAAATGAGTTAGTTATTATATGTAGGCTCCTAAAATTGGGCACTACATGAAGAACCAGTACTTGTTGTGGTGATTCTTAACCATGGCAAGATGGTGCTCGCCAAAGACTATGACTCGAAATAGATGCTACTTTCACCACCAGCATGTCACTTGACATGCATTGTGGTCATGTGTTCACATTCGCAAAATGATTTAAACATCGAGACCGGGAAACGCCTCTTTCGAAGCATTGAAAGGCAAGCTGCATGCATTTCAAATATAGAGACTTCAGGTGAGAATTATACCAAATAATCTCTTTTTCATAGTGCACACTCAGTTGATAATACTGACGCAGATGTGCCATCGCTTTATCTGTAGGTCAAGAAGGTTTAACACGACTTGATTGAGAGTTGACTTCGCCAGTCCCTTACGTACTTGCATTCATGGAAACAAAGAAGAATTTATATCTTTCTGGCACAATATGCGACATAAAACAGTAGATTAGCAGACATGTAATGCTGTGTTTGTTAACTAGGTCATGAATATTGTACGCATTGTGCCGGCAAAGGTTTTTAAGGGCTGAAATTGCAGCTTGACCGCTGAATTATACACCTGATATTAAGAGATAGGCTTTGAGATCAAAATGAGCTTGTGCTAAAGTTTTTCTCATGCTAAACCCAGCATTGATATGAGAGGTGTAGTGTGCTGTTCAGTTTGTCTAGTATAAACACACTGTATTTTGAAGGGAAATAAATTCCTTCTGAGTATCATAATGGAGGGTAAATAAATAATCCTTGTTAAATTTTTGACTTTGCAACTTAATGTCAGAAGTCACATAACCTGACTAATTTAAAATATGTCTGTGTGTTTTCCTGTAGGATGTTGTGTATCAGTTGAGAGTTTATCATGATTCACATTACCATAAGAACATGTTGGTGCAAGGGTTTGCATATACCAGCCTTCCTCTGAGGAAGTCCCAGTACTTTGAGCCAAGGAATCTCACAGGACAAAACTTGCTGGGCAGTCGTGACATATACCTGATATAATTCATCTATTTGGTGTTCAGTGTCAAACTCAGATTTTTAGCTGAGTATTAAGAGGCGTTCTAATCAAGTGTGTACTATGATTACACCTTAAGTGGTGATGGTGAAGTATTGTCACTTTGGCTGATGTTGATTTTTAACAAATCCAACATTTTAGATGTTTGTAATCCAAATAAAGATTTGCATTTTTTTAAGACATAAGAGTGTCGCAAGTGTTACATACCCCTACATAATTACATGAAAAGGTCTGTTTTTGCTATGTGTTCTAATTATTAGGGGTGACATTTTCTACTAATCCCCTAGTGTCTCCTTTTGTTGTTGAAAAATTGCGAGGATAAAAGTAACAACCTTTGGAATAATGCAATAATTGAGAGTGCCCCTGATGACAGGAATATTAAAGATACCAAGAGAGTAATTGAATTAGACAATGATGACATATTTGCCATCATACCTAAACTTAAGGCATCTAGATTGCCAGGGCCAGATAGACCTGTCAATATATGGGCTGGTTCATGGAAGTTACGGTGCAGAAAATAGGGTACTTGTGTGCACAACTGCGCTCAAATCCCCCTTTGTCGATGTATGGAATCCAATGCACGGTACCGTCAATGCGAGCCTTCAAGGGCCTTGTGCCAGACTCCAAGCAGAGCGTGTGCGTGGCTTGCGCAGAGGACTGTGAAGGGAAGCGCCCCCAATTCAGCACGATCCTCCCCGTCATGAGAGACAATAAGGGACTCTCCCGTAGTGGGAATAAGACCAAGACAGAGTGCGGGTGAGCGTAAGTGGGAGTTTATCCAAGGATAAGGCATGCAAAGAACTCTGCAACCTACGAGAGCGCTCTGCCTGACAATAGCAAAGACAGGCGTATTTCTAATACAAAAAACGTCATCAGCACCTAAACACTATAGGGGGCACAAGTCAATTGGGATTGGGTGGCATCAACTAACTATAGGTGTTGCTGCAGCGGGGTTGGTCCTGGCGGGACGGCGTCACTGGTCAGCCTCGTGGGTTGGGTTGGGCCTGGCAGGCCGGCTTGAGGTCATCCGTGCGGTGTTGATGTGCTGGGGCAGCCTGTGACAATGACGAATACCTTTCCTGTCTCATTTGCCCTAGGCCATGCATACTGCAGTTATTCAGAAAATGACATTTAAGTTCATTGATAAATTGCTTCAGCAGCTTATCTTATAAAAATAAACACAACACATGAGGAATGCACCTTGTGAGAGGTCTGGTGGTCGTCGGTGGGGGTGAGATTTACCTGTGTCCTATTGACCGGTATTTTAGGTCGCGGGACGGGGCTCTGGGGCCTGGGCCGAATGATACATGTCTGTCTGCTGCGTTAGAAGTGATTATATAGATGGGTCTCTGTGTCTTGTCCAAATGATGGGGGTCGTCCTTACACGGGGTCAGGATTCTTGGGGGGTTCGTGGGATTTATGAGAGGGTGCTGGTAGATCAGTGGGTTCATCCGTGGGTTTATTACCGTGCTGTAAATAACACAGGTGGTGGGCTGTGGCCTTGGTTGCGGCGCCGGGGCCTCTGACTCTCTGAAGTAGCGCCAGCTTGGTTGGGGGAGGTGAGGGAGCGCGGCACAAGTCTTAGCTTTTTTATCTGGCAGGCTTGGTGGGGTGGGAGAGGGAATGGCCTTGCATATATCCACAAAGGTATTTTCCTCGTGCGTTGCCGATCAGTAAATGCAGAAGTTCTATACTGATCTGCCTTGTTTTGACGTTATTTAGACACACATATATATATATATTTCAATTTCGTTACACATTTCTTTAATACAGTCGGTTCCAGTACCTTTTCATTAGCTAACATTAAATTCACTACATTGTGTGCATATTGTATGTACATTAGACGTTATACGAGAGATATCTAGGTTATGGCCTACAGAGATTGATGCTCGCCGCTTTAGGTGCATTGAATAACATATATGAGTTCAAGTTTCTACATACTATTGGAAAACACTTTTACAGATAGAGGTTACACGTTTGGTCAACATCTTTCTCCGTGGTTATAGCAGCATTAGTCCAGACCTGGAGGGATATCATATAACGTTACATTTTTATGGCTTATTCACGTTTTAAACAGAGGTAGTTCATTAATACCAATACTTGAATTGTTTTCTACCTTCTTCAGATAATGATGCTTCAGCTTTTTTCCTCGCTACCCCGGCCTTGTGGTCCGGGTCATACGGGGTGCAATATCACATTGTTACTAATATAATGTTGCCGTGTTGGCGTCTCGGGTTTAGCTCATCTCCGACTTTCTCATGGGAACGCGCTCGCAGCGGATCTGCCAGGGCTGCTGAGGCGACAGAGATGCATGAAAGGCCCTCCAAAGGTGGGGGCCTCGTTACAGTGTGCTGAACTCACACCATGTTTTCTAGGCAAGATGGCGTCTAGGCCTAACTTAATTTTGGTAAATGCAAAGACGGGGCGCGTGTGGGCAATGTCGTCGGCGGGTGAACCCTCCTCCACCTGGGCCCGGGTGGCATGAGGGGGCGCCCACCGAGTCATGGTCCTCACCTGGGGAGGGAGCTGTAGGTGAGGAGGGCCTCATGGCCATTCCTCCCCTACATTTCCCCTCTTTCGTTACTTAAAGTAACGAATTTCTTTAGCTCTTCCAATCTTCTACATTCTTGTTCCTCTAACACTGCACCATCCCATGCAGGGGTTCCTTTTATAGGCATCCATGCTCTGCACACCCCCCTTAAGCTCTCACCTCTCCTAGCATACTCATCTGGTGTACATGTTAAATATATACAGTCGCCAGTTTCTTCCAGATCCACCCAGACCTCCTCATACCATTCCAGTTCTACGTCTCGGGGTTCTTTGATAGTGGTGTGCCATAGTTTATCTACTATGTACTTATCACGGCACATAGGCACTAACTGGTACCTGGGGGTGTTGTCTGCTCCTGTCTGCACATGTACTTCTTGTGTTGCTTTAATTGTACCACCGGAGTTGCCCATTGTCACCATCATCATTGCACCGTTAGGAACTGCATTAGCACAACATCGGAGGCCCACCTGGCACAGGCAGAACATCACAAGGATGATTACCACTATTGGTATCAGGAACTTCATTGTCACTCCAAGCCATGAGGGAACCCAAGAGAAGATATTGTCGAACCACGAGCTATCCTCAGCTCCACCTTCCATTTTCATCTTCTCGCCCAGGTTATGTACTGCTTCAATAACGTGGGACAGGGACCCATTTTCTGCATCTTCGGAAGGTACGAACGTGCAGCACGCACTTCCTATTTTTCGGCAAACACCTCCATCGATTGCTGTTAACAGGTCTAGAACATACCTGTTCTGCATGGTCATTAATCGCAGAGCTCGTAGTTCCACCTTTATTATGTTGAACCCTTCTTCAGTGTCATTGGCCAACTGGATCAGCTCCCACCGTGTGATCTGGAGCCATTTTGCATTTGCTCTTGCTTGGACACTTGATACTAGCGAAGCAAAGAATGTTTCCACGGAGCTGAATAGGCGATACTTGTCTGGGATCTGTGCCAATAAATCAGATGATGCTTGTGATATGTAGTTCGAGGCTCGCTTGTTCCTTGAGAGCCCTTCTTCCTTCCCTCCGGAGGACAGGACATAAAGGTGCGCTTGTGCAGTTGGAGAAGCTGCATTCTGGTTCATCATGTTGCTTCTGTCAATATGGCTTTCTGGAATCACCATTAGTGTTGAGTGCAAAGTGGCCATTGAGCAGCTGCCACTCCATGATTGGGGAAGGTGCAGGTACGCCTTGTTTCCGCATACCCAGTAGGTGTCCATTAGTGCTGCTGTTCCTTTTTTCATATCTGGGATGGTGAGAGTTTTGTTACAGTTCTTGTTCGTTCCCATTGCCATTTTTCCTTCTCCCTTGAAACATAGTTCGTTTTGTATTTCACTTTGTAGCTTGAAGGGTTTCTCCATTGCTGTTACCCATGTTAGTTTAGGGATGTGTTCCTTCCATATTGGCAAGCACGTTCTTTCCATCCACCGCAACTTGTCCGGTTGGACACCTTTCAGTGCTTCTGCCTTGCACAGCACTTCTTCGTCTTTCCATTTGTTTTCGGAAAACAGTGTCCCTTGTATTGCAAAGAAAGGTTCTTTAAGACAGATCACTCCAGACGCCTGCGAATAGCACGTTTTGTTGTTCTGTAGCATTCTGAAGGAGACATCGTGTGCTTGGAAGGTGTTCTTTATTCTACACAGCGTGAGATGAAGGAGACATTGGGCATCCACAATGGGCAATTCTCGTGGCAACAATACTTTAGGTGTGCCTGATGCATGGGGAATAAGTGAGCAGACATAACAGCTTTCATTGGTTGTTTGTTTGGCTGTTGTGCTCATATCTGCATACCATTTATTTGCTTGGTGAGGGTGTCGTGGGTCTTCCATTTTGTCTAACCCTAACCCATAATACTCATCATACCCCTTTCCACCAGTCTCTCTTCTCCGCCTACTTTTCTCCCTTCTTCTGTACCTTCTCGATATAGTAGGCGAAGAACCAGGGCTCCCTTCCTCCCTCCCACCCCCCTTTTCTAATTCTTCATATAGGGACTTGTGTTCTGTCATCATAATCACTCTTCCATCCTCCTTAATAAACAAAAGATCGTTGTTTGAAATTGGGGCGGGAGGGATTGTACGGTTGTTGTATGTTCCAGGTTGGGACATTGTGTCATTATTTACATTTTTGGTTCTCGATTGTGAGAGGACAGCAGTGGGTGGTGTAGTATAGTATCCCCACACAAAGTGTGATCCATCCCAGATCAAGAAATCACCTTCTTTGATCTTTACAGTCGGAATTCCAGGGGCAAGGGTGGTGTTGTTCCCCCCTCCCCCCTCGTTCATCTCGGTAGAGATGAACGCTATAATCCAGTGTAATACCAGACAAAACATTGAGATGAAGAACACGATAGCACACATTGATAAACCACATTCAAATCAATACATTAATCTAGCCACTAACATTTCTCTAAATCTAACATATCTATTAGTTGCAGGCTGCCCATTCGATGCCATGATAAATCCTGTTTGAGACACAAGAGTTCATTAAGTACAAACATGTAAACATTTCCACGTTGTAACGTTTCGGTGATAAAATATAGGGTTGGGTGAGGGAGGGGGTGTGTTGACAGACAAGGTAGCCTTTCAATCATTATTATTCGTACCTTACTATATATATATATAAATAATAAAAAAAAACATGACATTTTAAAAACAACAACAATAATTAAAAAAACATTTTTTAAAAAGCACAGGAGGGGAAAAAGAACCCCATGCAAAACTTTCAAAAATCGTAATAAAAAGAGAATTTACATATACATATGTAAATGTTTTAGTCCAGGACATTTGTTGCGCGCTGATTGTGTTCACTGTTCATCTCATAAAGCACACAAAATTCCAATCATTCATTCTGCACAACTTCATCGTCCGCTGTTGCCTGTGCCTCGTCCTGCACCTCACTCTCCGCAGCGCTGTACGCTTTACGTACGTCTGTCAAGTGCACCCAATATCGTAGCCCCTTAACTTTTACTGCTGTAGGCGTGCAAAACACTACCTCATAGGGGCCATGAAAACGCGGTGCGTTCCACCTTCGCACAAAACTTCTAACATATATAAAATCACCAGGCATTAGCTGTAGTGGTGTTTCAGGCAACCTGTTTGGTTCAGTCGTGTTCCCCTCCTCTCTTGTCGAGGGGGGGGCTAGTTGCTTTGCAATTACGCGCGCTGCCCGTGTCAGTTTTCGCAGGTATTCTGTGAACTCCTCCCCCAATATGGCTGCGCTTCTGTGTGCATCAGAACGCTCACGGAGAGGCGAATGCGCTGTGTGCATTCTTCTTCCCGTGACGATCTCGTGTGGGGACAAATGGTGATCCTTACTTGGCTGGTTTCGTAGTTCAAACAAGGCCAAAGGCAGGCAGTACATCCAAGTCTTTTTAAGGGAAAAACAAAGTTTTGATAATCTGCTTTTTAACAGGCCATTTATCTTTTCTACGACGCCATTACTTTGAGGATGATAAATCGAACATAATTTGTGCTTTATTCCCAATAATGTAGTCACTTCTTTAAATAATTCATTAACAAAATGTGTCCCGTTATCTGAGCGAATAACGTCGCAAATTCCCCAGCGCGGAAACACTTCCCGCACTAGGAACTTCGCGGCGCCCTTCGCGTCAGGGCGGGCACAGGGGCCTGCCTCCACCCACCTCGAAAATGGACATACAACCACAATCATGTATCGAGCTCCGTTACACCTTTCTCCCATGTCTACATAATCAATGTGGAGCTCTCTGAATGGACCACTTGGTTTTGGTATCGTACCCCTTAGTGTACGCAAGGTCATACCTGAGTTGTAAATTTGACATGTCGTTCATTCTAGCGCTAACTTTGTGACGTGTTCCTGGAGGCATGGTGCAAACCAATCTTCTTGTATTTCTGCCATTATGTGTTTCTTTGTGTTATGTGCGGGAAAGTGTAGTTGTTGAAATGCTATTTCTAACAACGTAATTGGCATTACCACTTTTCCTGAACTCTCTTGTCGCCACAATAAATCAGTCGGTGACTTGCTGCATCCTCTCTTGGTCCACAGCAATTTTTCCTCTGCACTAACTCCCTCTTGCAGCTCTATTATCTCCTGTGTGGACATCATGTTGTATCCTGTGGGGACTTCTTGGCTTGCTGTGTGGTGCAACATGTACTCTCCTATTTCACCTTTTTGTAGATATGAAGCTGCTTTGGCAGCGGCGTCTGCTGCCGCGTTCCCCAAAGATACAAAATCTGTATTGGTGGTATGAGCTTGACATTTTACGATGGCCACTGCCGTGGGGTCTTGCAGGGCCTCAATCAGTTCTTTCAATAATTCTGCATGCTGGACTGGCGTTCCGTCTGCTCGTCGGAACCCTCTCCGCCCCCACCGGGCCAACCCACCGTGAACTGTTGTTGTCATGTATGCTGAGTCTGTATATATGGTCACTGCGCATCCCCTGGCGGCATGCAATGCTTCTATTAGCGCTATTAGTTCTGCTGCTTGCGCTGAATAGTGTGATGGGAGGCGGTGTTGTACTAATATCTCATATTCATCTTCCTCTAATCGTACCACTGCCATACCCACATGCTTTTCTCCCGTCTCCATGTCGATTGATGCTGACCCGTCCACAAAATACACCTCACCCTCGGTCAGGGCATTTTCAAAAATCACTGGATCCTTACTTTCGTCACCTGTGTATGTGGCGCAGTTGTGGTTTTGCATGTCCTCTACGGTGCATGCCTCTGTGATAAATGTGGCTGGGTTCACTGTTTTACATCTTACTATATGGATGTTAGCGCTGGACAGTATTATCTCATATGCTGTGGCGCGTTGTGTTGTCAATGTGCTCTTTGTTCGCTCTAATATTGCAAAAAGTGAGTGTTCCACAAACAGTGTCACCGGGCAGCCCATCACTATCGTGGCACTTTTCTCAATTGCGAATGCGGCTGCAGCTAGGGATTGCTCGCACGCGAAATGACCTTGCATTACTGCGTCTAGGGTGCCGCTATAGTAAGCCAGTGGTTTGTGCCCTAAAGATGTTTTCTGTGTCAGTACTGCTGTCATCAGTGTTCCTTTGCAGTGTGAAAATAAGAAGAACTCGCGCCCATAATCTGGGTTTGCTAGTACTGGAGCGCTTGATATGAGCTCTTTTAGTGAGTTAAATGCTGTGTTCATCACCTCCGTCCATTCTATGTGTTTGTGTTCTTGTTGTGCTTCTTTCAGTGCCTGTAGCAAGGGCCTTGTGTACGCCGCATAGTCCAATATCCATGCTCGGCAATAGTTACACATACCCAGAAATTTCTGCATCTCTTTTACTGTTTTGGGCTCTCCAATTGTTCTAATCGCCTGTGCCCTGTCTGGTATAATTCGCTTGCCATCCTTCGATATCAACTGACCCAAGTATAGGACCTCTGTCAGACAGTATTGCAATTTCCCCTTGTCCACCTTGTACCCTTTATTGGCCAATAATGTCAATAGTGTTATCGAGTCCTGTCTACACTCTTCCTCATCCTGTGCACAAACCAATAAATCATCAACGTACTGGATCACTGTGCTTTCTACAGACAAGTTCCCCAGATCTTCATGTAGTACCCTGTTAAATATGCTTGGGCTCTCGCAATATCCTTGTGGTAGTCTGCAGTGTTCGAACCTCCTTCCTCCCAATGTAAATGCTGTCAAGTACCTGCTCTCTTCTGCTAAGGGAATCGAAAAAAATGCATTTTTTAAGTCAATTACTGTGAAGTGTGATGCTGCTTTTGGAATGTTGCACAGTATTGTCGCCGGGTTCGGGACTAAAGGGAACTCCTTCATTACCACATCGTTCAGTGGGCGTAAATCTTGTATCATCCTCCATGAACCCCCCTTCGCTTTTTTGATTGGATAAATGCATGTGTTGCATGGGGAGTTTGAGGGCACTATTATACCCTGTGCTAGCAGTGCTTCTATTGTCTCTCTGATCCCTTCTTCTGCTTCTCGCGACAGTGGATATTGTTTCACCCGGGGTAGTATTGCTCCCTGTTTTACTTTTATCACCACGGGCTGAACTTCATGCAGCAACCCTACATCGTGGGGGCCATTAGTCCATAAGTTAGCAGGCACTGAACTCATGTCTTCATCAAAAAATGTGTGCGGTGCTCCTACTACCGCCATTAGTTCAACTTTAGTTTGTCTGGCTGTAACTACAATGTCGCAGGGCATTGCCAGTTCCATCACTACTTCACCATCTCCCTCAGTGTCAGAAAATAGCTCCTCGTCCGAGAGCTCTCTCAGCGGGATATTTGCATTTGTACACAATACTGTCCTCCACTCACACCCTTCCATGTCAATACCAATCACACATATTCTGTTTGCTGATACATGTATGGCATGCAAATCCAACGATAGTACTGTCCCAAGAGCAGTATCAGGGCTTGCTATGGGACGAAAAAGGAATTCTGCTGGGATCCTCCACTCCACCCTTTTTAGTTCTGGTACTATGAGAGCCAATGTTCTCATACCTTCAACAAACATCTCCTCATTCCTTGGTACCCCTCTGATCTCTTTCATGATTGTGTGGCCGTGTATTACTGCTAATATACGGAGGGGGCATATGCCTGGTGTTGAACATACGATACCGCTCCCTGTGAATGATATTGTCATGTTTAGTTTGCTCAAGAGATCTCTCCCCAGTAAGTTGATGGGAGAGTTTTCATAGTACAGTAAGGGTGCCTTCACTGTTTTACCCCCCACTGTCACATCCAACACCTCTGTGTAAGGAACTTCAATTACAGCCCCAGAGAACCCCTGCGTCTCTAACGTTCTATTAGATAACGGGAACCGGCCCTCTCTAATGCATGATTTCTCCGCTCCCTAATCCACCATGAATATGAATTGCTTGTCTCCTATCTGCGCTCCTATCAATGGTTCCTCTGATGCATTGTGGGTCGTAGACAGTACTGGACACGCAAGTGCTCTCTGTGGGCTGTCCTATGCGGGGTGTCTCATTGCCCCCCCTTGATCGAAAATGTTCCCCGAAACTACTGACACTCCACTGTAAGGTGCAGGGGCGGGTGCCCCGTTAGCTACTGTGGCGAAGGTGTTACCAGGCGTGTAGTGCACATTGTCATTGTTCTGTGGGCTGGTTTGTGTTCGGTACTGATGTCCGTGTAGTTGTGCGTTACTCCTTTGCACTGCATTGTCTGGTTGCTGGTATTGTCCCATGGGGAGGCCGTAGGGGCTTCCTGGATGGGGGTGTCCGTACTGTTCTATCTCTTGGAACCCGTTGTTTTGTCTACTCCTACATTCTCTTGAGTAATGCCCCCACCTCCCACAATTCCAACAGCTCCCCTGTGGACCTCTGGGACCCTGCCACCCATTTCCTCCCATTCCTCCATACCCTTGTCCTCCTCTCCGACCCCTGTACCCACCTCTTCCTCCTCTTGGGGCCCACTCTTGCCACGTTGGACCTCCGTTCTGCTCCTGCTCTGTCCACTGTCGTTGCCCTTGTCCTGCCCAATTCGCTGCTATTCTTCCTTGTATTGCTATTTGCCCCTCCTCTCCTTCCTCTCCCTCCCGTACGAGTGGGAGTCCCGCTACCGCTGCCGCGACCTTCACCAATTTTGATTGCACCAACTTCGCCTCATCCGCCAACCTTTTCTGTGCTACTTCCCTCTCTCTTTCTTTGATCCGTTTACAATGGTGTACTATTATGCTTTGGATCTCCGGCCAGCCTTTTGCCTCAATACCTGCTATTTTATCTAGTGCCTTTTGCACTTCCTTTGGGAGCCCTCTCTTAATGATGAAGTAAAATAGAGACGTGGACTGGTGCCAGGGCGTACCCGTTTCCGCTCTCCACATCTCCTGCACCCGAAGGATGTAATCCATAGCATCCTCCCCGTCATTCATGGTACATTGCATTACTGATTGCAAATCAGGGGTATCTGGGAAGGTTTCCCGCAGTGCGTCCCACACCCTTGCTCGCACGGTGTTAAAAGAAGCCCCATCATGGCGATCACACTCTAAAGTCACAGCTGGAAAACCCGCTTTAGCCCATACTCTGTCTGCCTGATCCCCTACTGCGGACACTAGTAGGCTTTTCACATCGCCTACTGCCAGTGGTATACCAGCGGTATGTTTCTCAAATGCATATATCCACTTGCTTGCCCCTCCTGACAGCTGTGGTAGTAATTTCATTAAATTAGCCTTGTCCATCTGAGCCCACGGTATGTAGTTTGGCCTCCCACCTCCCCTGTGGAGTAACGGGAGTTGTAATTTCCCTTTTGCCGTTGCAGCTTCCTTTTCCTTAGTCACTGCTGACTCTAATGACGCCATCTTCCCCACCCTATTTCTTAGTCGTCCCATCCATTCATCTTCTATAGTCCCCAGTGAACATGCACCGTCTAGCTCCTCGCCGTCTCCTCCTACTGCCATGCTCAATCTATCACTCTCATCCCCCCTTCCTCTGACATCACATAACAAATCCTCTCTGATCCCTCTCTCTCGCGAGACATCACAAATGCTTCCTTCTGCTGTCCCTACTTCTATTATCCTGGTCGGTTCTTCCTCAATTCTGAACAGTATTTCCCCCTTTTTCCATCCCTCCTCAATTTGTCTGCTTTCGCTTGACGCTCTAGATGTGCGTCCTGATTGTGTGGGGGCGCATGCTGTGCGTTCACATATGTCTTTTATTCTCGAGAGTTCATCTCTTGCCACCGTAAGCCTTGACTCTAAGTCACTCGTTAACTTCTCTATGTCCACCCTCTGTGTGTCTCCCTGGGCGCGCTCTCTGGTGTTTTCGTACGGTGGGGGTGCAGTTGGTCTTTGTGGCGTGCTGGTCGAAGGGGGAGGCACATAAATCGGGTCGCTATATCCTGCTGCAGGGGCTGGTTTAGGTAATATTGGGTACAACATAACCACTTCCGCAGGCTGTTCTGTACTTAACTGTTCCTTTTCTTCTCGCGGGATCAGTAGTGGATTGTCTGTAGTGGAGGGTAAATCAATATTTGGCGCTGGAGCTTTGGGTGGGGGTACTTCCTCAAACAATCTCCAAAGATCTAATATCTCCTTCCTGTTCTGCCATTGTTTTCCCTTATACTTGAGGCGAATACATGTACATACCATATCAAGAACGCTTTTGTCAAAAGACCCTCCTTCTGGCCAAATCTGGGGCAACCCCTCCCCTTTCAATTCTGTTAACCATTGATCATGATATTTATTTATGCGTTCAGCATATCCCGGCAGGCTCTTGCAAATGTGTGACAAGGGAGTTTCAGCCCCCATACTTTAAATCGCTAGCGCTACCGCGTTTGCTTTCGTTACTTTCTATTAGGTGCAAATATGCGTATGTATACCTTTATGGCACAGACAAGAGCGGACCTCTCAAAATTATCACCCACTGTTATTCACTGCACAAATCTCTCCTCACTCACCATATCTCATCTCTTTCCCATTCCCAGGCACTCTTGTGTGATCTCACTTGTAATTAATTAAACACTGGTTGTGGCCACACTCTCTGACACCACCTCGCGGCCACTCATCCGTCTCTAACACTCATACGGTGCGCGCACCCTTCGCAATACTTTCCACTCACGCTTTTGTCTTTCTCCTCCCTTTCCTCCCTAGCCAGCTGTCCCTGTTTTCCTGCTACGGTTGCTGTGTTCACGTCTGTACGTGCCACTACTTAGTCCCCACTTTTTAGGATGTTTTAACTTCTTTATACCCTTCTCGTTTTGGCCCCCTACCCCGTGGAAATAGAAAAAGAAAAAATAGAGAGAGAGAGCACAATCACTAAAAAATATTCCCGGTGCCTCCTTTTGCTGGACACCAATAACTTATTTCTCACTTCTTCATATATTCCCAGTACTAGTCTAGATAGTACTATGCGGCGCCGCCTTCCACCCCCTCTCGGAGCTAGGTTCCCGTCACTTCTACCACTTCACTTATTTCTTACTCCTAATGGCCATATGCAAAAGAAAGAATAGAGAAAGTTTCAAGACCCGTCTGTAGTAGACCCCCGATATTCTTCTCCTCTACCTATTCCCGTTCTTTTTGTCCCCAATTCCCCTTCTTTTCCCCTTGACGATCACTCGCACTCGGTACTCACGTGCCCGTCTTGAACCGATACTCTCCGAAACTGGGTCCGTCCAGGCGGCGTCACCGATAACTCAACGGTCAGCCCCTGGCTCCGGCGAGCGGCACTCAAAGGGGATTTTTTTCCAATCGGGATCCCGTACCCTTTCTCATTGAGTGCGCACTTCTTAGTGTGCCGGTCGCCGTTGGCGGGCGGCCTCCCGGAGACGGCTCACCGTGCGTATCCCTTCTCGACCGGAGATTCTCGTGCCACAAGGGGGTCGTTAAGAAGGAGTTAGGAAAAATAGCTTGGAGATATCACGCTATCGGGGTCACCACTGAAGGGAAGCGCCCCCAATTCAGCACGATCCTCCCCGTCATGAGAGACAATAAGGGACTCTCCCGTAGTGGGAATAAGACCAAGACAGAGTGCGGGTGAGCGTAAGTGGGAGTTTATCCAAGGATAAGGCATGCAAAGAACTCTGCAACCTACGAGAGCGCTCTGCCTGACAATAGCAAAGACAGGCGTATTTCTAATACAAAAAACGTCATCAGCACCTAAACACTATAGGGGGCACAAGTCAATTGGGATTGGGTGGCATCAACTAACTATAGGTGTTGCTGCAGCGGGGTTGGTCCTGGCGGGACGGCGTCACTGGTCAGCCTCGTGGGTTGGGTTGGGCCTGGCAGGCCGGCTTGAGGTCATCCGTGCGGTGTTGATGTGCTGGGGCAGCCTGTGACAATGACGAATACCTTTCCTGTCTCATTTGCCCTAGGCCATGCATACTGCAGTTATTCAGAAAATGACATTTAAGTTCATTGATAAATTGCTTCAGCAGCTTATCTTATAAAAATAAACACAACACATGAGGAATGCACCTTGTGAGAGGTCTGGTGGTCGTCGGTGGGGGTGAGATTTACCTGTGTCCTATTGACCGGTATTTTAGGTCGCGGGACGGGGCTCTGGGGCCTGGGCCGAATGATACATGTCTGTCTGCTGCGTTAGAAGTGATTATATAGATGGGTCTCTGTGTCTTGTCCAAATGATGGGGGTCGTCCTTACACGGGGTCAGGATTCTTGGGGGGTTCGTGGGATTTATGAGAGGGTGCTGGTAGATCAGTGGGTTCATCCGTGGGTTTATTACCGTGCTGTAAATAACACAGGTGGTGGGCTGTGGCCTTGGTTGCGGCGCCGGGGCCTCTGACTCTCTGAAGTAGCGCCAGCTTGGTTGGGGGAGGTGAGGGAGCGCGGCACAAGTCTTAGCTTTTTTATCTGGCAGGCTTGGTGGGGTGGGAGAGGGAATGGCCTTGCATATATCCACAAAGGTATTTTCCTCGTGCGTTGCCGATCAGTAAATGCAGAAGTTCTATACTGATCTGCCTTGTTTTGACGTTATTTAGACACACATATATATATATATTTCAATTTCGTTACACATTTCTTTAATACAGTCGGTTCCAGTACCTTTTCATTAGCTAACATTAAATTCACTACATTGTGTGCATATTGTATGTACATTAGACGTTATACGAGAGATATCTAGGTTATGGCCTACAGAGATTGATGCTCGCCGCTTTAGGTGCATTGAATAACATATATGAGTTCAAGTTTCTACATACTATTGGAAAACACTTTTACAGATAGAGGTTACACGTTTGGTCAACATCTTTCTCCGTGGTTATAGCAGCATTAGTCCAGACCTGGAGGGATATCATATAACGTTACATTTTTATGGCTTATTCACGTTTTAAACAGAGGTAGTTCATTAATACCAATACTTGAATTGTTTTCTACCTTCTTCAGATAATGATGCTTCAGCTTTTTTCCTCG
This sequence comes from Ambystoma mexicanum, assembly GCF_040938575.1. Classification (NCBI taxonomy): domain Eukaryota; kingdom Metazoa; phylum Chordata; class Amphibia; order Caudata; family Ambystomatidae; genus Ambystoma; species Ambystoma mexicanum. Next base: position 218,228,559 of record NC_090936.1, on the reverse strand, counting down.
CTACCCCGGCCTTGTGGTCCGGGTCATACGGGGTGCAATATCACATTGTTACTAATATAATGTTGCCGTGTTGGCGTCTCGGGTTTAGCTCATCTCCGACTTTCTCATGGGAACGCGCTCGCAGCGGATCTGCCAGGGCTGCTGAGGCGACAGAGATGCATGAAAGGCCCTCCAAAGGTGGGGGCCTCGTTACAGTGTGCTGAACTCACACCATGTTTTCTAGGCAAGATGGCGTCTAGGCCTAACTTAATTTTGGTAAATGCAAAGACGGGGCGCGTGTGGGCAATGTCGTCGGCGGGTGAACCCTCCTCCACCTGGGCCCGGGTGGCATGAGGGGGCGCCCACCGAGTCATGGTCCTCACCTGGGGAGGGAGCTGTAGGTGAGGAGGGCCTCATGGCCATTCCTCCCCTACAACTGCGAAGGGGGTGGAACACCAAAAATGAGGAAGAACTTGTAAAAAATTGGGCGTTTCGAGGGACAGCCTGCAAGCAGTCGCTCGCATGCCCACAATTGTGCGGCATGAGACGTATTCATGGATTCGATCACACAATGTCTCGGCAAGGAAATGGCCACGCAAGTCCTTCATATGATCCGGCATCCGCATAAGTACACTTGCACGTAGGATTTTCAGCCCGCAGGTGGGCTTGCATGTCGGATTTTGGGGTTGTGTGTACTCAATCAGGGCTTCTGGCGTAATTTAGGGATGCACATAAGCAGTGTAGCATGGGGCAGGAACATTTTAAGTGGGTTTTCAGATTTTCCGAGTTATTGGCCAGTTACGATTTTTTATAATCATGTTGTTGAGGTGTCGGATACAGTTACGGGGGACTCCACTCAGGGTCACCAAGTCATAGGCCTGCTTATGGGGGTCTCCACGCACTGTTTGAAAAGTGCATGTATTTGCGTCGGGGGGCGCACGCAAAAATGTAGCTGATCTGGCAGTTTTCTGCTTTGCTTGTGGCCCTTTCAATTCCATGAATATGCATGGTGCGCATTTTTTCGTTCTGCTGTGCTGGCTCACGCAAAGTTCTTCTCGGCACGCAGCCTTTCCGTGGTTTCTGTGCGAAATTCCATGAATCGGCCCCATAGTGTTTAAAAAGAATCCTGTTCTATGGGCCAAGTAAATGTGCATATTATTCTCTGAAATAATGCATCCTGTCAGGATTCCTGACAGTTGCCACACTTCTACTCTTATACCCATTCATAAAAAAGGTAGTTGCACAGACCCCAGTAACTTCCGTCGGTTGGCTTTGCTAGACTTGAGTAGCAAGATATTTACTTTACTTCTATGACATCAGCTTAACATAAGGGTGATGTGGAAGAAATTGATTAAAAGCCAACAGAAGGGATTTGAAAAGGATGCAGTACCATTCATAGTCTGTCGACCTTACATCTTCCAACTGTACGTACACCTACGCACTCGAATGGCTGCTTTTACCTATGTTTCATAGATTATTCTGTGGCATTCGATTGTGTTTCTTTCCCTTGTCTCTGGAGCAAATTAGAAAAGTTGTGAATTGGCCCTACATTACTATATCATATTAAATCCTTAAACTCCAAAAGTGCATTCGCTCTCAGACTTTCCTAAGAAGCTCATCTTTCGAAACCTATAGCCACTAATAAAGGCCTAAAGCAGGGCTGCGTACTTGTGCCCCTCCTTTATAACCATTTTGTAGCAGACTTGAACGAGGGTCTGCATAAATGTCATAACTGTACTCCTAAACTTGCTGGTGTGCCGATATTGTATCTATCATATGCCGACGATACAGTCTTAATTGATCAATCACGATCAATTGATACTTTTTATCACAATGCAGCTAAAAATGAACTCAAAAGTAGGAGTAAGACAAAAATCATGGCTTTTGGGCTATCCAAGCACCATAGGCTCCCTTTTCTTGGCACATAGGTGGGGAAACTCTCAACATTGTATAGTCCTAGACTTATTTGGGGATCCCTATTAAATCTCATCCTTCGGTTTTGTTTTATACGGAAACTATTCCCCTAAAACAATTTGAAAATGGCAGAGCATTAGAAACTTTGTTAATCGAAAGTGTGGTGGATTTATAGATGGCCGTAAATATATAAGAAAGGTATTATTCCCAGGATTATGTATGTCCTTGAAACTCTCTCTGCACCATATTCAAAATGTCTGGATGAAATAGAAGGCAAACTGTTACACTCCTTATTGGGATTGCCTCGTGCAGTCTCAGTGGTGGCCCTATGATTGGAATTAGGTCTTCCTTCATTAAAACCATTATGGAAGATGGTGTCTTGCAAATTCTTGTTCAAGATAATATGTGTGGAAAAAAACAATATTCTCTATTAACCTTTTTTGCTAAACATGTTACCTTTAGGAAAAATAAATGGGTAAGTCCCGGGGTTTTTTGTTTAAGGGGGATTGAGCAAGAAAAGGGACTATTCATATAGTGTAAACAAAAAGAACATTGCTCAATTACCTCTCTCTTAGTCCACCTTATAGGCTAGTCAGATGGAAACTAAATCAGTTTGGGTAAGTTATCTATTTCATTTACCCACAGTACATATGTATTGACAAAAAAAGTTTTGTCGTGCCAGAATACAAGTGTTAAAAACACATTTTAATCAACAATTAAATTCAATACATAGTGTGGTATATGCTTTCCACAAGACATTACCACCTTTTGAATATTTAAAAAACGTTTAAGAAAGACAATTTAGAAAAAACAAATCCAGAATGATGGCACAATGGTGCCAATTGTGGCCGAGGTTAGTAAGTGACAAATACAATTATGCATAGACATGAGATGTTATTACCAATATCTATATTCGCAGAGGAGCAAACTATCAGTGTTCAAACAGAAAATACACAAACATTTTTGTGTATAAAGACAGCAAGATTTAAGGTGTCTTAGGGATGTCTACATATGTTTCGGCTGAACAGAATTTCATGAACACCTTTCCTGGTGTTCCGCTGTTATTGTTTATTGTTTAAAGCCCTCTTCAGGACAGTACGTTGTTTTAGAAAATTGACAGTACGTTCAATGCTCCCGTCTCCGTTTGGTTGGAATCGAAAGGGAGCCACTAAAGAAAGAGAAAGAAATTGGAGTCTTTTTTTAATAAATTGTCCCGGATTGTGCAGAAATTTAAAAAAACTGAGTGATTTTAACACACTATCTTAGGCAAAATGTATATGTGATCTGGCTATTTACATGTCCTATGTGAGCAGTTTCACTGACCTTTTGATCTTGAATTGGTTGGACTAAAGTATTAAATGGTTTTCTCAGGCCGTAACTTCCTGTTTCGTGATTTGTAATTTTGGACTATTTATCCACTTGGTAACTTCAAATATGGTTCTCAATAATTCAGCTAACAGACGTGTTTTTGCATTTTTCAATTTCAGACTCTGTACCTATTGTTACATAGACAGAGGAGAGAAGGAAGCAGACACATAGTTGTCCGATATATTTTTGAAGGCTTTTTGTTTAGTTTTTTTGAACTCATTTCTCTTATAGAGATATGTTAGTTAACATAACTCCTTATCGAGGCTTCTTCACGACTTTTTTATGCTGTTGTTTGTTTTGGAAGGAGATTCAAAGGGCCCACACGCATCGACTTCAACTTTATGAACTCATCTGCCTGAAGAAAACAACACAAACAAAACGGGCAAGCTTATAATTATATTCGTCCCCGACGGAAGAAAGTTGCCATTATTATGCATATTTCTGGCCAACTGTGTTTGTTTCTCAGTGTTCGCTGACTGAATTCTATATTGGCAGTGTGGGCGGCCATGGTGCTGCAGCGTTTGTTTACCTGCTGGTTGCTCTCGTTTTCAATTTTCATGCGTGGGCGTCTTTCAGATCTTCGTTCGTGTATACCTTCGTGGTTGACTACTGCAGAGAAGCCGCGGATTGTTTCTTCCCGTGTTTATGCGGTCATGTGATCATGTGTATGCATGATGATGCAACGTGGTCTAGTGCGTCGTCAAGCTTGTGTAGTTCAAAAGCGTTGGAAGCGCCGAATTTTGAATGCATCTCAGGGGCGCCATCTTGAAGTGGTGTGCACAGACATGAGTGCATATTGAAATAATGCTTCACTTCATAGTTGGTGGATGATGTAATCATCAGTTTATTCATAGCTGAATTATTCAGATGTATATTCTCAGTGTGTAATTTTGAGACATTTGGATTGGTTATCGGATTTCGCAATTGCGGGAGAATTTTTCGCAGTGGGATGTATTCTAAGGCTGGCATATTTCTCCGAATTGTTTAATGTGCGTCGTTTTTGACGCCCCATACTTGGTTGCTTGAGTTTTTAATGTAGGCACTGGTTGATTCAATAGTGCAATCCGGTGAGTCTATTTCAGGTGTTGTGTGCATCAGCTAGATTCGTGAGGGAGATCTAGGCATTAGAAAAAGATGCCCCATTCAACTGCAGAGTTTAGACCGTTCTTGACAGTGTCTAAGTCGAAAATCCACTTCTGTTCGCTCTTACGCAGGGCCAGGTCTCTATTTCCCCCTCTTTTAGGTGCTTGAGATGTTTGGATGATAAACCAGAACATTTCACTTGGTTTATGTTTTAACTTCACATAGTGAGCCACTAAAGGTTTGTTAGGTGTTTGGTTTCTGATATTACACCTGTGTTCTCCGATCCTGGTTTTGATTTGTCTTTTTGTTTTGCCAATGTACAGTAATTGGCACGGGCATTGGATGGCGTAAATAACCCATTGTGAACAACAGTTTGTGAAGGTTTGTAATACCCAGGGTTTCCCTTCAGTTGGATGCTCTTCATATTTTTGGTTAGAGAGCAGACTGAACAGTTGCCGCATCTAAAGTGTCCTGTGACAGCTGGAAGATCCCACAATGTTCTTTGCATGTTGTTTTTTTGTTTTCTTTGGGATATGTATGTACGAGATTATCTCGTAGATTGTTTTGTCTTTTAAAGGCAAACCTCGGTGGTGCTTGTGAAAAATCCTCTGTTTTAATGATGTGCCAATTTTTCAAAATTAATTTTCGGAAATTGTGGCTTATCGGACTGAAAGTTGTAACGCAGGTCATTTTTTCAGTGGTAGTTCTTTTTGTTGGATTTAAACATGCCTCGCGATTTTGGTTTTTAGCCCTCTTGTATGCCACATTAATTTGTTTCTTAGGGTATCCTCGTTGTTTGAGTCGTTGTTTGAGTTGCTTCCCCTGTATTTCATAGTCTTCCAGACGGGTGCAGTTTCTTCGGACTCTTAGGAATTGTCCTATCGGAAGATTTGATTTTAGACTCGCTGGGTGAAAACTTTGGTACTCTAGCAGAGTATTTTTGTCAGTTTTCTTCCTGAATAGATTGGTAATTAAAGTGCCGTTGTTTTGTGTCCGGATTTCTAGGTCCAGGAAAGGAATGACTTCAGTATTATGAGCCATTGTGAAATCGATGTTTTGATTGAATTGGTTTAGCCATTGGTGGAAATCCTCAAGGAGGGAAACTGAACCCCTCTATACCATGAAACAGTCGTCAATATATCTGTGCCAAGCTTTTATATTTAATGAATATGGGTTATTGATGTGATTAATTGAGTTCGTTTCCACATGGTCCATATATAAGTTGGCTATATCTGGTGCAAAAGTTGCACCCATACTTGTTCCGTGTTTTTGATTGTAGAAAGTCTCCTCATACAGGAAATAATTTTCTTCTGTGAGGGCTAACCTAGCGCATTCTAGAATGAAGGCGGTGGGCACTGTTTTGTTGTTTATATTCCGTTTATTCAAATATTGTTCAAGGATTTGGAGACACTCTACTTGCGGGATACTAGTGTATAGGGCCACTACATCTAGCGTGACCAGAATATCGCCATTTACAATTTGAATGTTTTCCAAAGTGTTGATCATGCTGGTAGTATCCTTGATGTAAGATTTCATTTTTAAGACCCATGGTCTGAGGAACCAATCAACATATATGGACAGAGGTTCCAAAATGGAGTCTATTGCTGACACAATCGGTCTTCCTGGTGGTTTTTCACTGTGTTTGTGCACCTTTGGCAACAATACAGCCCACAGAGATTTAGTTAAAACTGTGAAAAACACACTTAATTGATATTGACCTGCAACTCTCGAAGGACTCGGAGATTGGCATCTTTCTTAGTAAGTTAAAATGTAAACCATTAAATTGGGACTGTGCACAATCAATTACTGCCTTAGCAAGTAATAAAAGGTATTTACACTATACCACCCAAGGTTGTATCCCTGTTCAACCTCAGATTTACTTATTGAAGCTTTCAAACCCCACCCTTAGGCAAGTTATATTGTACTTACAGCTTTATATTTTACCTGTTTATGAATATACAGGAGCATGGGCCGGAACCTCTTGCGATCAAAGTAGATCTCCAATTTGTAAGGCTGACATTGAAACAATTAGGCATATTTTAACCAGTTGTCCTTGACTTATTGAATATTACATGAAGAACTATGGGAAAGTTTGCTCTTCTTTTACACATATTTGCTCAGACCAATTCTGGGCTATGATTTTCTCTGCTGATTCATTGGTTATTTCAGCAGCTGCACAATGTGTATGGAGACAGCCATTAATGAGGTTTGCTGCAATTTAGGAAGTTGTGCTAGATTTTAAAATCTAATGCCTTAGTTATTCTCTTATACTGTATTTTGATAGGAAATTAATTATTGCCTATATTGTATTACAGATTTTACTGCTGTATGTATATTTGTACATGTGTATCACTTTATGTATTGAATATGGTATTATTTAAATCTCTTGTGTTTTATAGTGTAAGAGGCTTACTGTAGCCATATGCACGTAATAATAAAAATAAATATAAGACCAATTTTGAATCCATTATCCCAAGATGTGATGAGGAGCTTGGGATGTTTAGACACAAAAGGATGACACACACACATACATATGTAGGCCCCAAAACTATGGTTTACAATATTTCTAGACTCTCCTCTTTCTTCTAGCCAGAGTGACTGATTTATTCACACATATTTCCTTTGTTCCATCACGTCCCCACTTAGTTCATATATGCATGTAAAGTGAATGGTTTTGTTTTAAGTGCATTCTCCACAAACTTTTTAAATCTAATGAAACGAGATATTCTTTTTCAATGTTCAAAATTGCATTTGTTCTCGAGTTTCTTTAACATTGATGTTTCAATGAAACATTTCCCTATTTAGAAAAATGTTTTAATTGATATCTATTGCATGTCAGTAGTCTGTATATGGTTTACCACAGTTATCCAGTAACTTACCTTAATATTCATGTAATGGGATACAACATAACCACGAGATCAAGGAATCAAACTCAAGAAAACTGGGGATAAGAACACTGTCCATTTGCAATATAAATCGAATCTGTGTGATTTTCCCACAGGTTATTCAGTATCTGGTCATTCCATCTAATGGCAAACCATCTAACACAGAGCCATCAAATTTTATCCATCGAAATACCATTCCATAGAATGGCCAATTCATTGCATAAAATTAGATGGATCCATTGAAATGTAATGGTAAAATTAGGGGTTAGATTAGGGTTAGGGTTAGGGGGTTAGGGTTGGGTTTGGGTTGGGGCTAAGGTTAGATTAAGGGTTACATTAGGGTTAGGTTTGGAGTTGGGGCTAGGGTTATCTTAAGGGTTACATTAGGTTTAGTGTTAGGGTTGGGGGTTAGGGTTGGGGCTAGGGTTAGATTGAGGGTTACATTAGGGTTAGGGTTAGGGTTGGGGCTAGGGTTAGATTAAGGGTTACATTAGGGTTAGGTTAGCGTTGGGGCTAGGGTTGGAGTAAGGGTTACATTAGGGTTAGGGTTATGGTTGGGGCTAGGGTTAGGTTTAGGTTTGGGGTTATGGTTAGATTAAGGGTTATATTAGAGTTACGGTTAGGGTTACGGTTGGGGGGGTGGGCGTGGGCATTGGAGGGGCCAAGGCAGACAGTTTACAGGTGAAGTTTGGGGCAGTCCCTTTTCCAAACTGTACTAGAAATCCTTATGCTGACTAAAACATCAGCAGCAAAATTGTGAAGTAGAAAGATGTGAGCATTGGGTAAAAATGGGAAATTGAGTATAGAATTATAAACACATAATAATTGAACACTGTATACATTGTGCATGTGCTTTGTTACTAATCAAGGATTGCACTTAATGACATTGAGCTTATAAATGAATAATATTTCATAAGCATGCTGTTAATGACAAGGATGAGGTTTGAAACAGTGATAAACAGACACCAAAGGGGACTGATCTACAGTCAGGATCATAGGCACTCTGTTTTTGATTTCCTATAGCTTAATACGATATTCAAAATGGCACCTAGACCTTCGCCAATGCACTCCCTCCAGCTAATGGAACCACCATCAACATAGGACATGTTAAATCAAGAATGGTGATGCAAGGTAGAGAGGAATTATGGTTAATACAGTGACGACCATGTCAAAGATACATTGATTAGTGAGTGAAGATTATTTATCCATTTGTATTTCAGAGGATCTGAAGCTGTAAAAAGGAATAAAAAGTAACATTTAAAAAAAAACCAATAATGAACAGAAAGATAATACTATCCACGTGTTGCTACTTACTAGATTTACGTTTCAACTCAGCTTCCATATGTTTATTAGGATCCATGCAAAAATGAAGGTTAAGGGAAAGCTTTGATAAACCACAAACAGAATAGCTACATGCAATAGTTATCAATTCATGTTTTTCCTAAATAGGAACATTTTTCATGCAAACATCAATGTTAAAGAAACAGGAGACAGAACATGATCTTGTACATTGAAAAGGAATATCTAGTTATATTAGCTTTAAAACGTATGTGGGAATGTACTTTAAAACAAAAAAGTCACTGTTTCCATACAACAATGAATTAAGTGGGGAAGGTGATTGGAAAGCAGAAACTATTTAAGGAATATAAACAAGGGAACATTATTCATTAGTGGATATGAAACTCTTTCTCATATACTTACCAAAGATAATCTTAAAGTAAGCATATATATAAACAATAATAACAGATACAAATCTGATAAATGCAAAAATTAACAAAAATGAGTTGGCCATGTTTACAGTAGGAAAAGGTTTTAATATGATGTGTTGATAATGAAGAACTTGAACCTTTTGTTTCTGTTATTCTTTCTAAAGTGAACTGATGCAAACTTTGGCAGTAACTCAGACTCATGGATTGCCCTGAAGCTCTGCTATCCATATTGATCGAACTGCATCAGGAAAACAGAGCATGTGTTAATACCGGAGATAGCAGTCAATACACTTCTTATTTTCTGCTGAACACTGGTGTTCCATAGGGCTGCCTATTAGCTGCGCTCTTGTTTTCATTGTATATTAATGACTTACACAGTGCCCTTGGCAGCATTGTCACAAAATTGCGAAGATTGGTAATGGATTTATCCAAGCGTTAATCTACACAGATGATACTGTCCTCTTAGTTTGCACTGATTGTGCACTCCAACAGCTCACCACAGAATACACACACTTTCGTGAATTGATTAGATTTGCAGGTCAACGCAAACAAAATTGCAATTATGGTCTGCCAGGTCTGAAAATGAAATACAAAATTGCCTCCAATGTAAACCAAAATCTCATAGGTCACAGAATTTGATAACTTGGGTGTGAGATTCAACTCTAGATTCAATGGTAATCCAAATTCCAAAATGGTAATTCCAAAACATAAAGTTGTATTTGCAAAAGATAAATGCACTTAACCACTTTAGTTGTCTGACTCTAATAGGCAAAGCAGATTACAAAGCCTGAACATGGTGACTCATAACCTCTGTTCAAGACCAGAGGTAAGATAGTTAGCTAAACCATCTAACCATACATTTTTTTATTAACCTCAAACTTTGTGAAGTAATTTGCAGAGGGAGCGATGATTAATTATACAGGCAAGATTAAATAAATTACCTTTACGAGTGGTGTCTTCTTTATGGTATGACTTGAATAGAACAAGTATTTGTGCTTCATACAGTGCAACAACTGAAGATCTGTTACACCTCTTGCTTGTCTGGACAGCATATACTGCAGCTAGACTGAGAACTCTGATCCTGATCCTAATCTCGAGTCATGTCTTTGCCAATGTCAACCTTCATTCTGTTATTTGCTAAAGGCTATGTCCCCATGTGTAGGATGGGTGTTATCTCATTTGAAACACGCTTTATATCTCAGGAATAAACTATTAAAAGTACCCATGGCTACATTATTGTATAAGGCCTATTTTACTATAACTCAGTTGAATAATTATAATAGACTATGAAATACAGGTAGACTTTTATATTCCAACAGTGCAGGGCACGATGCGCTCGAAGGTTTAAAACAATAGAACATTTGTTTTAGAGTTTATTATTACACAGTGTGCATGCACAGTTCCCTCTGTGTGATTGCTTTTTGTAAACAAATTGAATTGAATCTTTGAGTGTGCATAACAGGTATTTGATATGAATTTAATAATAGTGATGCATTTTATGATGCTTTTATGACAATTTTGGTTGCAATAAAACCGACGTGACTAAGTGAGATCTGTCTAAAATATTGTTTGTGTTCTTAGTTATTCTGACTAACTGTGCATTTTTGTCTGTGCACGACATTTGTTTCATTTGATGAAATGTTAGTTTTTGTATGTATGTGTTGTCAAGCATAACACGATTTGTTGGTTGATATATTCATTTAAGATATGCACCTTTAAGTCTACTAACAACACTAAGAATAATATCCTGATGAAGAGCCAAGAGTACAAAGCGTGTGTCAGCAAATTGGGGATATCTTAAATTGGCAAATCGAGAATTTGTAAAACAAAGTTTCAAATTGAGGAACATGGAGAACATGAATGCATTAAGGAACTGTGTTTATGAAATGTCTCTCTTATGAGGTCCAACTTGGGTCCTTCCTTTCCTCTATCTCACTTTCTACCTGTGGTGTTCCCCAGGGGTCTAACCTCTCTCCCTGGTTTTTCAACCAATACCTGCCACCGCTCGCCCACTGCATTGCTGCTCTCTGCTCAAACTTTCAGTGCTATGCGGATGAAACCCAACTTGCTTTCAGGCTCTCCTCTGTCACCTCTTCTCTCTCTCTCTCATTTCCGACTGTCTGTCTGCAATCCAGGAGTGGTGATCCGCCAATGACCTCTGCCTTAATGCCAGTAAGACAGAGATCCTCCTCATTGGCACACCTGCAACTTCCTTTCCTGCCACTCTCTGGCCGGCCTCCCTTGGCCCTCTCTCTGCTCCCACTTGCGAGGCTAAGAACCTCAGGTTTATCTTCGACTCCACGCTTCCCATTTCTCCACACATCTCTGATGTCTCTAAAAAGTCTACCAACTGCACCTCCTCAGAGGTATTCTTCCTTTCCTCTCCTTCCCCCAGAAGCTCACTGTCTCTAGAGCTCTGGTTCTCTCTAGGCTGGAGTATTGCAACAGCTTCAAATCTGCCTGCAACCACTCTCTGCCCTCTGCAGCTCATCCAGAACAGGACTGCAAGACTTGTCCTTGGCCTCAAGCACTGGGATCGTATCGCTCCAGCCCTGAAATCTCTTCATTGGCTCCCAGTGGCTGCAAGCATCAAATTTAAGAATGTTTGCATTGTCCACAAGGCTTTCTGGCGCCTGGGTCCACAATACCTTCAACTTTCCCTCTGCAAATACCTTCCAACTCAAGCTCTTCGCTCCTTCACCTCCAACTCTCTCAGGGTCAGTCGCTTCTCCAAACAACGAGTTGGTGGTAGATCTCTTTCCTCAGCTGGTGCCTCCCTCTGGAACAGCCTCCCTGCCTCTCTGAAACTTGAGGAGAACCATATTCAGTCCCGGAAGCACCTCAAGACCTTCCTCTTTGCTTCTGCCTTCGCTCGTCCTCTCCTCTGCTAATCTGTCTGCTTTGGCACTGGGCACCTTGCTACCCTCTGATTTCAGGCCCAGATCCCTGCGCACTCAGCCACACCCCTGCACTGCCTCCTGGCAACCCTTGCACTTGGGTCTGTATCTTCTACCCTACAGTCCCCTTCCAGCACTTATCAGAAATCCGTTGTCTACATCTTATCCTGTACTTGCCACCTGCTGGCCGCACTGCCTGTTGTTGTTTCTATCACGTGTTCAGCACTTTCCACTCCTCCCCCTCACACTTTTCCCCTTCCCTCTCCCCCTGCACTTGCATGTTTTCAATGTCACTGGCCCTAGTACAATCGTTGTTTTGTCCTTCCTTGTTTCCATTCCCTTGCCTCGTCACTCTCTGAAACACTTGTGTATGGGCGCGATACAAAAAAATATCATATTATATCATGAGATTTTAAAGGCAAAGCAATTAATTTTTCTTTAAATGCAAATGTATTTATTTATTTTATTTATTTATTGGTCATTAGTTAGGCGCTTATACAATTAGCAAAAACTGTTTCAAAGTGCCCACAGGGCAAAGGGTGGAGACAGGGGAAGGTAGACAATGACTAAGAACAAAGATAAATCATTTAATAGTGCTACAAATAATGTGAATAGCAAGGAGGGGAGACAAACCTACCATGCCTTGTGAGTGTTCAGAACGTACCATATTCATGAAACTAAATTAATAGATTTTTCACCAACTTAATATCCAAAAGGTTAATTAATATATGTATAAAAGTTAAAGTTTGTGAAGTGAAAAAAGACTGGAGTTGTCTGTGATACTGTAAAGGAACAGCCTCTCTTTCTCTCTCTCTCTCTCTCTCTGGTGACAGACAGGTAACTATTGTATTTAGGGCATATACTCATCCCTCCTGTCCAACATTGTAAAGGTAAGGAGCATTGTCCAGAAGAGAACACATCACTGCTGCCCTAAAAACATTACACTGGCTCCCAGTAAAACATTGCATCACCTTCAAAACAATGTGCATAACACACAGGGCAATCAGCGGACAAGGAGCAGAACTACTACAAAAGACAATCTACAAGCCAACGAGACGCCTCAGGTCAAGCAATGAAATCCGCCTGGAACAAAAACCATACCTTAAGAAAAGACTTGGAGGTGCCTCCTTCTCCCACATAGCCGCAAAAACCTGGAACAACATCCCAACAGAAATAAGAAACACCAACGACCACCTACAATTCAGAAAATTACTAAAACCTGGCTCTTCAACACCACAGATTCAAACTGAAAACCGAAACAGAAAGGAAAAAGGATGATTAAACTTAAGAGGACATTGACAACACCCAGAACCGACCAGAGAAACTCTGACCACAACTAGATAGGTAACACCAAGTCAAATAGAAGACAAGCGACACATACAAGGACAGACTCAGCATTCCCAGCCAACATCCTCACTCACCCCATAATTACTACCAGATACCACACTGTTATAGAGTAGTCTGAATGTTAGCAATCACTACACTAGAACTAAATTGTGGACATTAGCATGTACACTGGCCGTATGAGTGGTGAAGGAAGGCAGGTAAGGTTATGAAGGAAGTTGATAGAAGTGTTGGCCAGGTGTGAAAGAGTCTGTGAGTACCTGACAAGCCCAGATCTGGACAGAGGCGCAGAAATGTTCCCACACCCCATCTTTGTAGACTATGCAAACCTAGCACCTCACTTCGAGACAGAAATGCCAACTAACCAATCCACTAACAATTTCCCCTCAATTTCCCCTCTGCATACACCTCTCAAACTCTAAACCAAACACACCCACAAACCTACAGCACAACAAACCGCACAAACTTCACTACACTGCAACAACAAAACAAAACACACATAGACTCACACAACAGTACACGACGACTATCGGCCGCAAACACCCCAGGCCCAGCCAACGGCCCCACCGGGCTGAGGCCGCCAACAGGACATCACTGCTCACTTGCACTTTTACAGCTCCCTGCCACTAACTCACCCTCCCTTCTTCCCCTTTTTCACAGCCGCCAGAGGGCCAGGGGACCACTCCGGTGGTAATAGTGTGCGGTACAAATATCCTTTAACATTAACATTGAGGCAGCTAGGCTGACCTTATTTAAGGCAAGTATATTGGAAATAAGTAACACTGGACACACTTATTTAAGGCAATATAAACATAAAGGAATGCTAACATTACGCACAACATGATTAACATAGAATATAGATTTTTGAAGTAGAATATAGGTCTGAAAAATGCAGCCATCGTAATCTAGATAGCTACAGGCCTCAAATCTCCATGAAGATTTAAAAGTGTTGAGCAGACACATACATTTAGTACCATGTGCAAAAAGGGAGTGCATTGAGCCCGAGCCAAGGTTGACTGAGAGCAGCTGAAGATAGGTGCAGATCAGTTGGAAGAATTAAATAGCACAATATGTGATTTACAACAGTGTGACTCATAAAACGAAAATGGAATAGAGTAATAATTAGATAAGCAGAGCGAGATGGCCTTGGACAGAATGTGCTAAATACTCTGAAAGTCAATGTGCCATTTCCAGAACCTGCTCTATACAGTTTTAAAGGTTGGAATATATATCTCGTGGTTCAGTGAAATTCGAGAAACAACCTAGTCTTGTTAATTAGTATAGGTAGTTATGTGTTTCATGAAGTGTTTGTCCAATAGAAATCAAGTGATGTTTGACTTTTAAGTAAACTGGCCAATCAAAGCCTATTGAAATATAAGGTTCGTAATAGCATCAAATAATTGCTTAATGTGTTGCCATGAATAAAAATGTGAAAAAGCTATTGTAGGTATAACCATGATGCCCCACATTGGATTTGGTGGGGTTTACACACATACCCCATTGTACCATGTGAAATGTAAAGGAACCATTAATTTTATGTTAGGCCATAGGGATCTGGGCAATTTGAGACATTTCCTTTTTCAGCTGTAAAAAGGAGTAATTGAACAAATGTACTCCCATTCGGCTGTCTGTATCTCTCTCTCCCTCATGATGTATGTCTCTAAGAGGTGGCTGATTGCAGAAGGGTATGTTGGGGAGGAACAACATTTGTTAACAATACCATATTTACTTTTTGAGACCTAGCACACAAGGCAATTGTGTTTCTTCTCCAAATTTCATATTCCTAAGTAAAATAGTGTGAAACAAATTAACAGTAGTCAGTAAATGAGGCTTTATTTTTCTCTCTTCTCCTAGCCTTACATTTATGGCATCAAATAGGTTTGACCAATACACAGACACATGAGATTTTGAATACTGACTGTAGAAAATAATTTACAGTTATTTGACCAATATACATCAAATGAAATCCTTAAACACATTCTTGCTTGATGTGAATAGTAAACAAAACTAGTCCAAAGCATTTTTCAAAATGTAGTGTGATCAGAGTGATATTGCAAACCATTCCTTAATTAAAGGAAGGGAGCACATAAAAGTGATGTCAGAGCAACAGTCCCAATGATTTGTAGACACCGTGGAAGAAACAGAGGATTGTAACTTCATTATAACTTGCTCTGTTGGGCAACCACAAATGCCTAAGATCCAAGAAAAACTTCTAGCCTTTAGAGTAATTTCAAAAAAGTATATGAATATACATATGTAACAATAACTTATTTTTATGAGTGGCTAAATGAGAAATGTGTATTATGCCTCAACTATGTTAAATTAATGAATGAAAGAAGTCACTAGTTTTATCTAAATAATAACAATAAGATTTCTTATGCTGGTAAATGTATTGGAAATGAGGTCGTGCATAGGCAAGTAAATCAATTATTTTGATTAAAACATTGTATGTTATGAAACACATCTGGTGTGGATTTGACTTTCATAAGTTCTTGTTCCAAATCGATTACGCCATTCATCCATGGCTAAACCACAATGTTCTAGTAGAAGGGATCCAATCATCATCTCACATATCATTGGGAGTCTTGTGATTTATTTTTCATTTTGTGTGCCAGGAGATGCAAAACTAGACCACCAATGCTTACACTTATGTGTTGCTGGCCCCCTGCATGCAGGGTTTAAAAGTAAACAGTAAAATAAGGTAAAATTGCATTTGCTCTTCACTTTTACTCACTGCTTTGGGAGAAATAAAACACAGCTGCAAATACAATTTGCAGGTGGCATTTTATAATGGATTCCAAAGTAGTTTGTTGGCTCATCAGCTGGTGCTATCCAGAGGCATATTCAATTGAAATCCATTTGTTATTAGGTCTGCATCTCATGCATATGTAAAACCAAATGCTCCTCTGAGACAGATATCCAATTTTCTGCCCCCACAATCCTCATAATGACATAAAAATGTGCTGGAGCATAAAAGATAAAGCATAAAAGGACCTCCTAAAGGAACTTTCCAAGAGTAATGTTTGTTTTTCCAATATATTGTGGACACACATTATTTGATTGGCACACACTTCTTAATTTCAGCTGTAATACCCAAACTCATCACCACATAATCTAATAAACAACCTCACACAGAAAATGTAGGGACAGGATTTAGCCCTTTGCAGAAATAGACACGAAACTTGGCATAGCATCCACGTTCCAATATTATATCCCCTGAGCAGAGAAACCTCAGTCATATTTAGAAGGGTTTGCACAAAGATCCTCATACAGAAAGTCAGTAAGATGCATTTAGTTGAATATAATAACAATTGACTTCCTAAAAAAAACATCCTTGACCTTGGAGGGTATGGCTTTAGTGTACCATTAGAGAGCTGCCCAATTCTGCTTGGCTAACCTACGTGATACAGACCACTGTCTCTAGTGGATTTGTTCCATTACATATAATTAGAAATGATGAAGCATCTAGCACCGAGGGGAGGCATGTTCAGGTTCTGATGCCGTATAACATGCTTAATTAGTGATGCAATGCGTGTCACTGGCCATCCCAAAACCTCAGTCAGAGGTTGATACCATGCTTGCACCATCATATGGGTCTGTGTGCACATGCCGATCCAATCAGATCTCTTACAGTGCCACGTGCCTAAATACGGCTTTGATCACAGATTCATCACAAGTTTATGGCTGCAGTTTTGCTCTGTCTGTGCTTCATGTACATACACAGCTCATTCAAAATAAAATAGTGTCACGTTCAACACATATTTAGAAGATCATTTGGAAACAGGTATTGACAGACATTGACTTCTTTTGGTCACGAACCATCAATCTAGATGAAATCTCATTCTTGGATAAAGAAAGGTTTATTGCCACAAGGAATCAAAGAAAACTGGGCACTCTGTTTTGAATATTCTTGAGGCATCATAGGCCATTTATTGGGTGCTGCATCTGGATCTCCCAGGCCACTTTCAATCTTCTTGCAGCCTTTTAAATCTTCTTCTGAAAATATATCAACCCAATGTCAACGGATGTACCTTTCTGAGTGCATTTTGAAAAAGCTATTGAGGTCTAACCATGATGTCCCACATTGGATTTGGTGGGGTGTACACACATTCCCCTCTGTACCATATGCAATGTACTGGAACCAGTCATTTTCCATTGAACCATAGCGATTTGGGCCACAACACAGCAACATTCTTGTACAAAAGAATGGGAAAGTGCTGTAGGTCCAAAAAAAGGGACTCCTGCAATGATATCTTGTCTTGACAAAGAACGAATATATGAATTAAAGAAGAGGTATCAAGATATAGCTTGATGCACGGTTTGATATATGTTTAAGGGAGGAAATATCTCAGGCACCAGTATTTTCTGTGAGCCATAAGCTTGGGGAAATGAGTTTGTCACTTATTTGACTGGACCAAACTTTGTTGAACTTCCAACAAGGTTTAGGTCGGCTGTGTTAGTCAAGTTTGGGTTTGCAGGTTTTCTAAAGGCATACACCATTCAAGTTAATGATCAGTCATGCAGGCAGAGGCAGGAGGTTGCTAGGGCAGGTGGGCAAGAGATGGAAAATCGAGAGTGAAATAGGATTTGGCTGAGTGAAGAAAAGAGAGAAAAGTGAAATACCATTTAATTGAAGGAGGGGTAGAAAGAAGACTGAAATAGGTTTGGCTTAGGGAAAAGCTGAAAATGTATATGGCTAGGTTAGGGTTAATTTATTTAAATCCCAGATTTGGTTGTAGGCTTGTGGGAGATTACCAGTCACCCAAAATACCCCAAAATGAGGTGTTCCTGTTGAAATATTCTAAATATTCAGCTACATATGTTTTATAAATATAATTTATCAGGGAATTAACTTGGATTTTAGTTAGTTGATCATTTGAAATATGGTAACCAATTGAACAAAACACATTGACACAATTTGTGGAGGGCAGAATTGGGAAGAAATTGTTGTTCTGTTCACTCAAAGTTATATTCTTTTATTTAGAAAACAGATTAATTTTCTATAACAAATTAGATGTCGAGTTAAACAAATAGTGTCAGAAAAGGAAATGAGTACTGAAGAGAAAAGCATATTACATAACGATACCAAATACAATCAAAATACAAATCAAAATCTTAGACAAATAGTTGGTTGATTGGAAGTTTGGGGGAATTAAACTCCAAGATACAGTAAATTACAAAAAGCAGTACATTCTCATGCAATAATAATGGGAATACACACACCACCATTTTATTTTAAATCCTATGGTTGCCATCAGATTAAGCATGAATATTTTTGAATAGCTACAATAATCATTCTATTGGTGGCAATGATTGTTTAAGCCATGGCAATGTGTATTAAGCGGTGCCACTGATCAACCTATACATTCTGGTGTATGTAAAAATGTTTGCTCCTTCATCAGGAACAAAAGAAGGGAAGTGGAGTGCTGAGCCAAGTTAGACATTTGAGAGGGAAAAAATAAAACGGAAACAGAACTGAGGTTTGTGGGGGGGGGAAACAGGTGATTGAATATATGTGTTTTTCCTGTTATGGCAGCATTTCCCTGAATTTAGGGCTAGTCTACTCCCAAATGGCCACCACTATGAAGAGGGAATATATAGTGACTACTTGGGGGTACCTCTGGGTGATGGTTGAATTACTCATGGGTGAGATAGTTGACTGACAATGTATTTGCATTCTTGCTGTTCAGCTCTGGACCACATTTTTCGTCAGAGAACTTGTGTGCTTTTTTGCACTGGCTCAGAGGCTTTCCTTGTCCTAACTCCCAGGGGTCTCTTGCTTGACCCTACCCACTGGTTCGTTCCCATTACCTCTGCCATTATTGGATCTCGCTATCGCAGTTCTCCTTTGATTCAGATCCTCAGTACCTGCTAGGGACGTGTTATTTCTCCACGATTGGCTATTCTACTTAAGAGGTTATTTGCCCCTAGTTCTTGCCCAATTTGCTTCTCTACTCTCCCTACAGGATTCGTTCGTTCACGTTTTATTGCCGTTAACATCACTTGCATTGGGACATGTTTGTTACTTCCCTTAAGCATTTTTTTCCCTTATTCATACTAAACTCTTGCAGCATCCCTTCCCAAGATGTTTGTACTAGGTTATTGTTACAATAGTTTATTAGATCTGGGTACCCCCATTCCCTTTGTTTCCACCCTTTGTGGGGTTTCTATTGAAGCTGGTTCATCCAGTTCCTCCTCTTTTCTTGACCTTGGAAGACATGCCTACCTAAGTGTGCCTGCTTTATTTTTTATGCGAGGAGGCAGATGAAATGTTCCTCTATTCACAGACAGTTTTTCTTGTAATCATGCAAATGTCCCATTGCTGCTCCTGCCTGAAGACCACCCATGGGTGGAATGCACAAACGTTGGTTTAGGTAGTTGCTTCACAGGTGACAAATGTACTTTCAACCTGTGCAGATTGTCTTGTAGTCTTTTCCCCACAGGTAACAAGCATACTAGAGTTAGCCTAGTGTGGGGTTTGCAAGATAGGAGTGGTCTGTCACTTGAATCCATTTATCAAAAATCGATGAAGATCTCCCACACTCTGCAGAGTGTAACAGTTTGTCAGCACATGTTTCTAACCAATGGATTCTGACACCAACATTCTAATCGGAATAGCACAATTAATCTAGGATTTGGGACCGCAACTTTTGGCTCACCAGATATTTTGGATTACAAATACCATGATCCCTCATAGTTGAGTATGTTGGCTGTGGTTGCTGGGTGTTGTAGTCCCAAACATCTGGAGAGCCACAGGATGCAGACTTCTGTCCTAAGACAATGAAACAGAGCTGCAAACAGCAAAGGCTGAATAGACTATTTAGATAGAATTCAAATATTACAACACGCTAGCCAAGGTGCACCCAGGACTACATCAGGATCGACACCTAGTCCCGGAACAGCACCCACACCGGTTAACCCAAAAGGCAATCTGATTGGTATTTTTAGACCTTCAATCGAAATAACCCTTCCATAAAAATGTTCAGGGGAACCTAAGCAACTTCACAATTTTCTAGACCAGTGTAAATTACATTTGGTCTCATTACGAGTCTGGCGGTAACCCTGCCCATGCTACCAGCGGGTTGCTGCCGGACTTATAATATTTTACTGGCGCCTGACTTCCCGTTGTCACCAGGAGATTACACGTCCGGCGGCCTGGGAAGTCAGGCACTGGTATAATGTAAGTCCCCATTCCCATAGAGTCCAGTAGGACTCTATGGGAGTGGGGACTCGGAAGCGCAGGCACCGTTGTTAACAGTGCCGGTGCTTCCGTGAAGGGTCTTCGTACTGTGGTCGCTGCGCTCGGCAGGGTCACACCTGTCAGGCGCAGCGGCAAGGGACCATACTTACAGTCAGAAAAGAATAAAGTAGCATTTTTTCCTTTACCATTTTACCATATAAGACATGGTTTAAGCTTTGTAATTGATATTAAATAAATACACCAAACTAGCACATTATAACAACTATCTAGAGAACTAAGATTTTTTTTTTAGCAAAAACAGATGAACCACACTTAGTCTCATATATTACATGCTTTTAGCTCTTGTTGGCACAGGCACTTTGGCCAGAGGAGTCAGCAGGAGCCACATTTTATCAAGGTCTAGGAGAGGAATTAAAGGAGTAAAGAAAACTATATTTGTATTTTAGACAGCCAGGGCTATGTGACAAAATGCAGAAAGCTGGTGGGAAACATGAATGCCCAATTATGAAAACAGACAACTATCATTGCACTTATTTTCCATCGAGACCCCACACAGCCATGGTAATTATTTTGTTACAATTCCTGATTTCTTTTATCTGTGGACCTATGGCTGAAATGACATTTATAAAATCGCGCTATTACGAGCGACCCTGTTTCTTTTTGGAATTTGCACTACAAATCGTACAGCGTTTGCTTTGGCTGGTGTGACCAGCATGGTATGTTTATTTCACCTGCATTGGGACTAAAATGATGCCTGTTTAGGCCATTCCAAGATGGCCGTGTCCTCTTTGTTGTTGCCACACTGTTCTGGTGTGGGCCAGCCCCTGCCTCCCCTCCCATTGGCTGCCTTGGCCCCTAATAGCCAATGGCTGCAACCGGGAGGCGGGAGCCGGCCACACCATTCGAAGGCCCACTTCTGGGCCCTGCCTCCATCCAACTCTTCTCTCACTGCCTCTTCACCCTGTTGGAGCCTTCTTCCCTCTGCCCTCCGGCCCTATATCGCGACCGGAACAACATCATGATGCGCATTTGCTGGGGGTAAGGAATGCTACAATTTGAGGACAAAATCGCGCTATTACAAACGGCCCTGCTTCTTTTTGGAATTTGCACTACAAATCGTACAGCGTTTGCTTTGGCTGGTGTGACCAGCATGGTATGTTTATTTCACCTGCACTGGGACTAAAATGACTTTTATTCACAATTTTGCCGTGCCTACATGCCTGTTTAGACCGTTCCAAGATGGCCGTGTCCTCTTTATTGTTGCCACACTGTTCTGGTGTGGGCCAGACCATGCCTCCCCTCCCATTGGCTGCCTTGGCCCCTAATAGCCAATGGCTTCAACCGGGAGGCGGGAGCCGGCCACACCATTCGAAGGCCCACTTCTAAGGCCCTGTCTACCCCTGTCCACCACGGTACACCAGATCGCCGACCCCCGTGTGTCTGTGTGCCCCCATGCCCCTGTGAGTGTCTGTTTGCCCCTTACACCCTAGGTGTCTGTGTGCCCTTGCCCCCCCTGTTTGCCCCCTTGGCCCCCCTGAGTGTCTGTGTGCCCCCATGCCCCCCATGAGTGTCTGTGTGCCCCCGTTGCCCCCATGAGAGTCTGTGTGCCACCATGCCCCCCGTAAGTGTCTGTGTGCCTTCATGCCCCACTGTGAGTGTCGGTGTGCCCCCATGCCCCCGTGAGTGTCTGTGTGCTTCCATGCCCCCCGTCAGTGTTTGTGTGCCCCCATGCCCCCCATGAGTGTCTATTTGCCCTCTGCCCCCTGTGTGTCTGTGTGTCCCCATGCCCACCGTGAGTGTCGGTGTGCCCCCGTGCCCTCCCGTGAGTGTCTGTCTGCCCCTATGCCCCCCTGTGAGTGTCTGTTTGCCCCTTGCCCCATGAGTGTCTGTGTACCCCCATGCCCCCATGAGTGTCTGTGTGCCCCCATGCCCCCCGTGAGTGTCTGTTTGCCCCCTTGCCCCCCCTGGGTGTCTGTGTGCCCCAAGGCCCCCGTGAGTGTCTGTGTGCCCCCATGCCCCCCGTGAGTGTCTGTTTGCCCCCTTGCCCCCCCCTGAGTGTCTGTGTGCCACCATTCCCCCCGTGAGTGTCTGTGTGCCCCCATGCCCCCATGAGTGTCTGTTTGACCCCTTGCCCCCCCTTAGTGTCTGTGTGCCCCCATTGCCCCCCGTGAGTGTCTGTGTGCCCCCATGCCCCCCGTGAGTGTCTGTTTGACCCCTTGCCCCCCCTGAGTGTCTGTGTGCCCCCATTGCCCCCTGTGAGTGTCTGTTTGCCCCTTACACCCCTAGGTGTCTGTGTGCCCTTGTCCCCCCTGTTTGCCCCCTTGCCCCCCCTGAGTGTCTGTGTGCCCCCATGCCCCCCATGAGTGTCTGTGTGCCTCCATGCCCCCCTGTGAGTGTCGGTGTGCCCCCATGCCCCCGTGAGTGTCTGTGTGCCTCCATGCCCCTGTGAGTGTTTGTGTGCCCCCATGCACCCCCGTGAGTGTCTGTTTGCCCCCTGCCCCCTGAGTGTTTGTGTGCCCCCATGCCCCCCGTGAGTGTCTGTGTGCCCCCATGCCCCCCCGTGAGTGTCTGTGTGCCCCCATGCCCCCCCATGAGTGGCTGTTTGCCCCTTGCCCCCCTGAGTGTCTGTGTGCCCCCATGCCCCCCATGAGTGTTTGTGTGCCCTCATGCCCCCCCGTGAGTGTCTGTTTGCCCCCTTGCCCCCCCGAGTGTCTGTGTGCCCCAAGGCCCCTGTGAGTGTCTGTGTGCCCCCATGCCCCCCGTGAGTGTCTGTGTCCCCGTTGCCCCCCTGAGTGTCTGTGTGCCCCCATGCCCACCCGTGAGTGTCTGTGTGCCCCCATGCCCCCGTGAGTGTCTGTTTGCCCCCTTGCCCTCCTGAGTGTCTGTGTGCCCCCATGCCCCCGTGAGTGTCTTTTTGCCCGCTTGCCGGACCTGAGTGTCTGTGTGCACCCATGCCCCCCATGAGTGTCTGTGTGCCTCCATGCACCCTGTGAGTGTCTGTGTGCCCCTATGCGCCCATGTGAGTGTCTTTTTGCCCCCTTGCCCCCTGAGTGTCTGTGTGCCCCCGTGTGAGTGTCTGTGGGCTCCCATGCCCCCGTGAGTGTCTGTGTGCCCCCCATGAGTGTCTGTGTGCCCCCATGCCCCCCGTGAGTGTCTGTGTGCCCCCATGCTCCCCCGTGAGTGCCTGTGTGCCCTTGCCCCCCCTGTTTGCCCCCCCCGTGAGTGTCTGTGTGCCCCCATGCCCCCCGTGAGTGTCTGTTTGCCCCTTGCCCTCCTGAGTGTCTGTGTGCCCCCATGCCCCCGTGAGTGTCTGTTTGCCCGCTTGCCGCACCTGAGTGTCTGTGTGCCCCCATGCCCCCATGAGTGTCTGTGTGCCTCCATGCACTCTGTGAGTGTCTGTGTGCCCCTATGCGCCCATGTGAGTGTCTTTTTGCCCCCTTGCCCCCTGAGTGTCTGTGTGCCCCCGTGTGAGTGTCTGTGTGCTCCCATGCCCCCGTGAGTGTCTGTGTACCCCCCCATGAGTGTCTGTGTGCCCCCATGCCCCCCGTGAGTGTCTGTGTGCCCCCATGCTCCCCCGTGAGTGCCTGTGTGCCCTTGCCCCCCCTGTTTGCCCCCTTGCCCCCCCTGAGTGTCTGTGTGCCCCCATGCCCCCCATGAGTGTCTGTGTGCCTCCATGCCCCCCGTGAGTGTCTGTGTGCCCCCATGCCCCCCCGTGAGTGTCTGTGTGCCCCCAACGTAAATATGTGGATGTGAATTTAATAAAGTGGTAAATACACCTCTCTGTCACGAGCAGGGGCTCCAATCTTCTTCCTCACACCTGGAGGGGAATTGAGACCCTGAGTGGATCATAGGGAATTACATTTAGGAATTATATGCAACAGATCAAAAAGCTTACAATTTTCATAGCACCTACAACTTCTTGGTATCTGCTAATAAGAGGATCATGGTCGAAACTGGCCTATGGTTAAACCTGCCAACAGTTGTGGTTACTTCACCCAAAGCAGGAGCACCTTGAAGGCCACCATACCAGTTGATTACAGTGGTCAACCAAGCGAAACATCACAGTATTGTGGGGCCCTTTAACACAAACTCCTCCCCACCCCTTTCCAGCTCCAGAGGGGGGTAGATAGTCTGCTAGTTTTGGTGGGATACCCTGTGGACCGTAAAACAATAAAAAGAGAGTGGAAGTATCTGTTATAGTTGTTACCCACCATGGGAATCCAGTCCTGTCACTGAGGGTACAACATCTTTTAGGCAAGAGAACATAAGGATTTCATGGATGGCTTTAAACATTACCTGCCACCACCAGGAGGTGAGAAAATAGCAAGGACTATGCGATGCTGCAGTGGTGTGGAGGAGCCTAAGGACCACTATTAGCCATGGTAAGCCCCATCTCTATGGAAAGATCTTGAAAAGGAGCTAGAGAATGAAGAGGAGGGCATGCACCAAGCCCTACCTGATCTATCAATGGAGCCCAGTTCAGAACAACTAACCTTACGTCCTCAGAAAAGGGATAACCCAGACCAGGATCACAATGAGACATAGTGAGGAGGTAAGATCAGGGAAGAGAGAGAAAGGGAGCAGCTGAGGGAAAAGTTAACCAGAGTCTCTGACATCGGCACATCAGAAATTTAATTTTCTGTTAAGAACCCTGGTGAGTATTAGGCTAGGGCACCCCTAGGAAATTCCTGCAAAGAGCCAGATAGGTAGGGCATTTTGCCTTTAACCCCTCACCTATAGTTAGCCTTAAATAGTAGGTCTTACATATTGCAAGTTGGAAAGCCTGGTGTTTAACGATGCCTAGGTTAGTGTGGAGGGAGCCCATGGGTATTTGAGAGAGGGAAACCCAGTAATGTATCCTGCCCTCACCCTGACTAGAACATAAACCGTAACTTCTACCATTTGCACAAAATAAAATCACTTGCACAATTTTTCTGCATCTAGGGCTGTGGCACAGTGCATATAACTCTGAAATAATCATGGAAGAAGATTAATAGAAATCACTTTTAAATTAAAGAATGACCATCTGTGCTGTGTTATGTCCTGGATACATATCAGAATCAAATCAATTATTTTTTTCATGAGAATTCTCCATTATTTTCTGAACCGCTTAGATACATATAGAGGCAAGGATTCAAAACACTCTATTCTGGTAGGAGATTTTAATTTTAAATGTTCAATGTTCATGCAGTCTGGAGGATTCCCTGTGGAATATTCAGCCTGCACGAACTGAGGTGGAACCACCCGCCATCATTTAGGCATAGTGCTTGCTGAATTGATGGTCAAAAAGGGTGTTGGGGCCTGCAATGGCCAGGAACTTGGTAATATTCCCACACACCCAATGTTCACATCTTCTACATATCACTTGGATCTTGGATATATCAGATTTATATTGATAGTTAGTCTTTAATCATGGGCATGAAAATAAGGAAGAGAGTTGAGAGCAATCATGATCTGATCTTTGCCCTGCTGATTCTCAGAATTGCAATGAAGGTTACCCCAACTCATCCACGTCGAAGGCCCTTATTTCAGTCTAAAACCCAGAATCAGGTGGACTAACGTTGATCACACAAAGATAATTTCTTTTCTCTCATCCTGTTTACATACATTCATAACCAAAAATAGAACCTGTTCATTTGTGCTATATATATATATATATACATATATAGTTGGATATTTTTAGATCATATTTACCAAAGCTATTTAAGATTATTGCAAAATCTGTCAGTGACAAGCTCTACAAGCTGGTTCGATCGAGAAATGTAGGGATTGTACAAATCGAATGTTGCTGGTAACAAAGATTTGCAAGGGCAAAGAAAGTATTGAAATCAAGTTAATGGGGGTAGAATATAAATCCTTGATTAACCCGATAAAATGAGCTGAATTCAAGCATTGGGAGGAGCTCAGCGTGTCTGTATCAATAAAGACACATCGGGATTCTGAGAAATTGTCTTCAAGGCGCGAAACATGATATCCTAGAAGTGAGCCAGTTAGATTTTACCCAAAACTTCGTTGTACCATTTTAATGATTTCTATAAGAAACTGTTTAACTGTCCTTAAGATCTGGCATTTCTGGGTACCTGTCCATCATCCATAATTAATCCACCTTTAAATATCCTGCAAACTGGAGAAACAAAATAACTGTTGTTAGGCTGACTCTCCTGATGGTTGTTTTTATGGGTATCACCCCATTACGTTGCAGACCATTGCTGCGAAGTAGAAAACATTGAATCATTTACAACGAATTAATGTGAAAATATAGAGAGAGGTTGGGTTGGGGTATTCATTAAAGTAGGGGAATGTGGGGTAGGGCTGCCCATTTATTTTTGTATATATTTTTTGTAACAAAATTCCATGTTTTCGCATTCATTTATGCATTGTTTTCACTTGGATCCGTTTTTTTGTGTGTTTTGATTCTCTTCCAAAAATAATTCTTGGTCTGGTTCCTGGAAAACACTTGAATTCCTTTAGAAATTGACCAAACACACATGTGAAATCATAGCAATGGTGGGAGGGTCACAACCAGGATCGGGTACGGTTTTATTTATTTTTTTAAACACGTTTTTTGGGCAAGCAGTTATGGCCAGAGAATAAGGCTGGAGAAAGAGAGCTGGTTGAGAACACAGTCACATGGAGTGAGGCTGAGCACAGAGTTGTGAATATCCCGGGACTAAGGAGGCAAACACAGGCGGATGAGCAGGAACAAAGGGAGGATCAATGTGCAGTAAAACAGAATAAAAGCAGACAATTTCAATAGCAGCTGAGGAGTGTCCCAATGAAGGCAAATGCCTAGCACTATGGCTTAAATAGAAGAAGGTTACTGGCTTTTTTTCTTTCATGCAACAGAAAATTAGTGTTTTGTGACTTGAGAAACTAACCAAGAGATCCGACATAATCACAGACAAAATTAAAGTATGTCTCGTGTTTCAGATTGAGGTTTCCTAGGTCCAGCCCGCCCAAGGGATTTCCCACTATGTGTCTTAATGAAGGAGCTATTTTTTTCCTTTCCCTTCATAGGACAGTATCTTGGGCTGTTTGTACACCCAATGCATCATTACCCCCTACCAGTCCCGGTGAAGCCCATTGTATGGGTTGTCTGTGGCTTAGAATACCTGTGTCATTTCCAATGAGTGCCCCCACCGTCCACCTTGTTTACTCTCGCAGTTGGTAGGTGCGCCCCTCTGTCTGGCGCTAAATTAGCACCTTTAACACAGAACAATATTCCCTCTGCAACACCCCAATTGTTTGCCCAACCCCCTATTTACCTTTACTCCCACCCCCAATTCAAACTCCATACCTGGATCCTTCCTTTTCTCCATTACACACTGCAACATTCCGTTTTGCAACAGTTCTAGTAAGACTGAAGAAAACGCACCGAAAGTACGTGCATTTAAATGACCGCCATTAGTGTGTCATTGTCCTCCTCAGCATGCACATTTATGCAGCCTCCCCTTCAGCATCCACCATTCGCACCTCTTAAAGAACATGCCCAGCCACTCACCCCTCCCATGGCCTGATTGCTACCAAGCTGGACTGTTTGGCTGCTTGGGAATGGGTTTTATAGCCCAAGCAGTCTATTGAAATAAATAACCCCAATCCAGCAGCACCTGCGAGAGAGCGCAGGGATTGTTACAAGGCTTCATATCAGCAGAGCTCATTTAGATTCGAGTCACCAGTAGAGGTGACATTTTTCTTTTTGAAATTGCTGTCCTGGAACGGTATTCTAGATTGTATGAAGTAAGGGAATGAATATGGATTTCCCCCGAAAAGTAAGGGGACGCAGTACCCTTTAGTTGCCGATCACTTTGACCTCCGATAAACACTGATCTGACAGTGAAGTTCCATTGCATGCTACGCGGCAGTGATGATGACATTTGTTTCTTTTCTACCAATTTTCACTATGCAACATCTGATAGAGAGGTCTGAGGAACTTTGTGAGCTAATATTCTGTTCCATCGTTGCATAGATTTTTCAGTTAGTCTAATAAAAGGTATCAAAATCAGCAATTTACGTGTTTTTAAAACTGGTCTAACACAGCGTCTAACTTTTCTCTGCAGTATTAGCTCCCAAAAGAAGAGAGGGAGTAGTTAGGACCTAAATTATGGTAGTTAAATCATACAACACTGGAAGATCCTGTATCATTAGATTCTTCATTTAGGTGAAGGGAGTGTGGAACAATGGGATGTGGGGGTATCGCAAAGCTAGGGCACTATTGGCATGTAGAGACTAGCAGAGTGACTTTATTTGCTTGCGCTCACGTTTAAAATAATATTGCTGGTTTGATAGAGCATCAATTCTTTATCAAGTGGAGCATCAGTTATGTGTATGAACAATACATTCACCCCACACTTCAATTTATGCCAAACTATTTGGTTTATCTTTTGCTCTGGCCTCTCTCAGTGGGTGAGATATGTATTTCGGTATTTGTGATTTTTTATCATACTTAATGCCAGACTCCTCTAACATCCGAACTCTGGCCCAGGGATCAAACCCATGTTGCACACACTCATTGGCCCTCAGCAGACTCTGGCTCATTTGTTTCTCTCTCTCCCATCTATCTCCCCCAGTGTCTGACATAGAGCCATTAGCAGGCACTGGCTCTTAGGGTTCTCTCTCTATGGTCTCTCTCATTGTCTAAGATATATCACTTTATATATGATATACATGTATGTGTCTCACCCCTCTTTCTCTCTCTCCTCTCTGTGTCTAAGATATAGCCCTTAAGGCTGTGCCTCTTCAGTTGTAGCTCCCTGTTTTATGCTCCTTCTGTCCTATATCTACCTTCTGGCCTGCACCTAATCTCTGCCTCTGATTTATGAGACCTCTGCTCATTTATAGTACTCCTGATAAATTTGATTTCCCAATATAGGCTGAAATAGGTTACTGTTGGTGATTGCTTGTTCCCTTGTCTTAAGTGCTCCCGGTCAAGTGTTCTCCTTGATGTAAATAAGAATTTACGGTGTAGCTTATTTGTATTCCCCTGTTGCTAACTGCAACTTATTACACTATTCGCAATGTCTGCCAAGTGTTTAAAAACCGGTCCACCATTTTGAAGTTAAACAGAAATGGTGGGGGAGTTGTGCAGCCTCCATCCTTCCTCGTACCTCAAAGAAGGTGGACTATTTGTGTCCACAGTAAGACTATGTTTTGTCTGTAGGCATCCCAGGCCAGAAAACTGGCAGCTCTTGTTCATGCGAGATCCATCCTTAGGAACCGTGATGCCTACTCTTTTAGAACCTGTGAACAGTGCAGGGCACGTCTACTGTATTTCCTTTTTAAAACAAACCACAATAAGCTCTAAGGGCCAGATTGTTTGTGGATCACACAACTATGGGGCTGGTTTTTTCTACTACTGAATGTGAGGAGTGAGCACTTTCCCTCAGTTTATACTTGGATTGGGTTTGTAATACAATTTCCAGCCCTGACTTCTCAATGCCGTAGGACCTAAGGCACATGAAGTGTCTCTGAAGAATCACCCATCTCCAAGTAGTTCCTCACTTACCAGTCCGGTATCCCTGGTCTCCATTACTGCTCTGTAGCTGAAAGAAGGGATACACCATGTGCATTCTTCACACTGCAAAAGTACCAGCAACACTGCATGTATACACTGTCAGTGCAGAGCTGGTTCACATAATACTACTACTACTACTACTAGTACTACTACTACTACTACTACTAATAATAATAATAATAATAATAATAATGATAATAAAAATAATAATAATAATTATATATATATATATATATATATATATATTTTTTTTTTTTTTTTAAAAAGCCATCCAGAATAAATACATAATGAAAACAATAATTTGAGCTAAATCTAGACAGTTTCATCATTAAGGGAAAATCTAGTTAAGAAAATTACTAAATGAAATGATATTGTTCTAAATCTAGACAGCGAGTTCCATCATTCAGATAAAATTACTAATTAAACTTAGGATTTGATCCATATTAATATCCGATCAGATCATATACCCAATTTCTTTGCTGTAAAAAGAGCAACGTAAAATTGCCTGAGCATTAGTTAGATAAAACAGCATTTCTTATTTGAAAAGCAGAATAGAGATATTTAGCCAAAGCATAGCATAGCTTTTTTGTGTTACAAGCTGTGACAAACCTTAGTGCATGCATGTTCACTAAGCCCATCAGCATTAAGCTCTTTTTGAACAATGTTCCCTTATAGCTGCTATAGGGGGCAAAAGAACATAAAGTGTACAACTGTTTCATCCACATTTGTGCAATGTTGGCTGTATTATCCGTCCATCTTATCTGGCTCATTACATAATTAAGGAATGTCTACCTCTTATAAAACACCTCTTATAAAAAATGTTCATAAATATCACCCATATCCAGTTGCTTTTCTTCAAGTCTAATGCAATTGACCAAAATACTTTTTTGTAGAGTGTCAAATCAGCCATAGTATTTAAGCGAACCCAAAAAAGAAGTGGCTTCACTATTGCTTCGTAAGTGATAGGACAGATAGCTATTTCCAAATAGGCAAGGACACAACGTACCGATATAGGAATAGCTAGCACTTTCTTTATCAACTTTATCTCTGCAATTTCCAATCAGTGTAACAAACAATGTCCCACAACTCTGAGTCATATAAGGCAGCTGTACGTGCTGTAGCCTTATAAAACTCCCCACCAGAAACGGTAGCACCCCTCCGCCCCGTTCAAGGTTATACAAAAGTTGTTCAGTTTCCAAAGCATTGTGTCTCAGCGTAAAGTCTCTCTGTATTATTCGCTCTTTCTACAACCCATTATTTTATACACAGACTCCTTAAAATGTAAACATGGGGACTCCGCCAATCACCTTACTGTTTCGGGTAAATGAGGGGTTGACTTCCTGTGTCTTCAGATGTCGACAGACCATTGCTGCTGTTTTAGTGTTGTTAATCCATAGTTTATATATTTGTCTCAAGTGCTCGCTTGCTCAAACCTGCTTCTTAATGCAGATTAGTGTTTTTGAGATGAGAGCAATGTAATCTGCATATAATAAAATTCCAATTTCTTCACCATCAATAGTCTGGGCATTACATGTATGATTTTGGATTGTTGTAGCCAACATATTCATATACATTGAAAATGAAAATGGTGCCAAAACACATACTTGTCTCACACCCTGTTTGTAGGAAAGACTTCCGCACTCCCCCCTTTAGGGTTGAATCTCATTCTTGCCAGAGTCTTCATATAAAGTGACTGTAGTTGCTTTAAAAAAGGAAATTGAGCTACCAAGACAATCTAAAGCTGATCTAAAATCAACAAAGACAATATATAATGATTTATTTTTGACATCTATAGACTTACAAATTAAATCTGTCAATTAAACACCTGATCAGCTGGCCCGCTTCCTTTTATAAAATCACCCTGAAAGTTGGAATCTAATACTATATTCTGCTGTCCACACCTCTAACTGTGTCAAAAGTTGGTGCCCGTATACCTTTGCACTGATATCTATTAGGGAAATAGGGCAATAGTTAGTCTGGAAGAAGAATCTCCTTTCTTGAAAATAGGCATTACATTTGCAGTTCTCATGACTGTGCTGCATTGCATTTTAGGTTCCTGTTATTAGAATAACAGGTTCAGAAAAAACTGCAAACATGTGGTGCTCATCTAAACAATTCCCAAGGGATCATATCCGGACTGTGGACTTTCCCTAACAAAGAGGTAATTGCACTCAAATCCTCTGACTGATAAAAAATATTAGAACATCATGATTAGTGTCATTGGCTAGAGACCCTGTTGGCTCGAATTCACCACTAGTATAGTGGTCAGTATAGACTATAAAAGTAGACCAACGTGTCATTGCCTGCAATATCTTATAATATATAGACAGGGGTTTGCTTGTCCTATTAAGATTGAACATAAAGGTCCACAACTTCTTGAAGTCTTTCATTAGCGCTGCCTCCGTAAGTGCCTCCCAATGCTTCAGTTGCTTTGATTAACATTGCTAGTTCCCTGAATCATATTAGAAGCAAAGGACCCAGGCACTGGGAATGACCCCGATTATATCAGAGGGGTTCAATACATTATGCCTTTGGACTGCCATTGTATTTGTTTCCTCTGTTGTTTCGAAAATCTAATTGGTTGGGTGGTTTGCTCTTCCCTACTCAGGGCAGCCGCCCTAAGCCAGTTCTCTACATTCAGGAGTATCTACTACAAATGTGATTTCACTGAACTTCTCCCGAAGGTAGATACCGATGATTGATCACCTTAGAGCCACCCATTAGTTGTTTGAAGGCCTAGTTCTATAAAAAGCAAACATAATTTCCAGGCTTTGAAGTGATGACGATTGGGTGGATCACACACAATATCATGAATATTCCATTATTCGTCTTCATCCATGATCAGGTCTGTGCATTTAGTTAACAGTTCAACATAAATGTTAATTACTTTTGCCACTATAATTGTGGAATATCTATTCCAATCAGGGGAGCATCTGAAATCAAACAAAATGTGCTCTAATACGTGAAGGGGACACAAAAATAAAACCTATCAGATGTCGGTTTTACATAAGCATGAAATATTAGGAATTCCATGACATTGCCATTGTAAAGTTTTAGACATGATAAATTAAGACAATTTGTTTCCATCACTTCACATTGAAAAACATATTTTGTCAAAACCCAAACCTCCACTTCAATGGCCTCTAATTCTCCTCATCGCTTTGGGTGAGAAATAATGGAAACTAGATACATTCACGAGATCAAACCAACCATATTTCCTGGAAGCAAATAATGGCCACCTAGGAAATCAAATGGAGTCAATCTGTCTCTTCCCTCTTAATTGCCGATCCTGCAATATTCCAGGATAGCGAAGATAAGAGAGAAGAATTGACAATTAAAGAGCTTTGACTGGGAATAGGAGAACCTGAATTAGATGGGACAAAGCTTGTCAAGCATCATTATCTGAGGCCACTGTTGATGTAAATGTGGTACCTAAAGTCAATACAGAAATGGAACTGGGAAAATATGTTCATTGATATGGGTAAATAAATGTATTTATTGTACCCATAAGGTGTTCACCAGCAAGAATGTTGATACAAATTAGGATATTGACTCCTTTTGGTGGAAATGTTCTAAAGTCAATTGAAAGGAGGCCTTTGACGAATATATGGGTGATCAATGAAACCCTTATGGAATCATAAAATCGATCCTTAGGGCCAAAACACATTTGGCCTGATATTATGTTCTCTATGATAATGACACACACCCGTTTGTATGCCTGATCCAATGAATTACTTTATTGGTCTGTTCATCAGGATACTCTTTTCCTTCCCCACCAACCTTGGGACCTTTAGCATAAAGTAGACTCCATGTGTAACATGGACACAATGCACCCAAACTGTTGCTGTAGTGCAGCTATTTCCCAACTGTGTCTGAGGTGTTTGACCATGCCTTTAAGTCAGCACACAAAATGATGAACACCTTTGCACAGAAACTCCATGGATGGAGGACAAGTGAGTGTTGACCTACAGTTTTATTTAATGAAGCTTGTCCTTGAACAGGACAATATTTTGCAAGCTGTGTATGTCCAGGCGAAGTGTGCACATACCTTGCAAGCACAATGTGGCTGGTCATTAAGGCTGGGGATCTTCAAGAACTGTGCCACAACCAGTTTAATCACATGTGCAAGGCAGGGCATTGTGTTATTATCAGCATGGTTCAGGCCTCCACAATGTGGCTGCCATTTTTTTCAGAATGACAAATTCAACTTGATGTGACAGTTATACCCAAACATCTGTTACCTTGTGTTTGTCCAGTCAAAGCTCTGCAAGTAGAGCACTGCTTGTCAATGTGTCATCTAGTTGGTGTTCTGAGCATTTATCCACATGTCCATGGTGAAATGGAATTTCTTGGTTTCTGATTCTTTGAGCACACTCTGAAGCAGAGCAACCATGAGGCATTACAACTCAGGATATGCAGTCTGAGAGAAATAGTATACCTGGGTGCCACGTTTGCCAGCATGGGTGTCTGCTCTGCTGTCACATTGCTGTTCCCACATACTTAATTCTGGTGCTTAATTTGAATACATATTGATCACACCTAAAAATGTCCTAAATGTCTTGTTGACCACTACTCACTGTCAGTATGACTAAAAGGTATTCCTTTTTTTTTCATGGAGTTTGAAATAATTATGTAAATTTCGGACAAAGTTTTCATATAGATAAAATAGTTCCATACACATGATTTCAAGTACAAGAAATAATGAACTGCTACAATTTTCATAAATAAATGTAAGTATAATTAAGTATGCTATTTAGAAAGTATTGTCATTTTTCTTTGAACATATAAGATATGTGTAACTTTTCTTAATATTTAATATTTATTAATATAATTTTGTCATTAATAATAAATTAATGTAATGTGTAAGTTGTTTGCGAAGTCATTTCTCAGTGTTAAGTGTTTGCATTTTTATTTTCATTTTGTTTATTTTTTGAGTTATGGAGTAATGTGTCGATTAGCAATTTCTTTTTGTTTTATATAATTGACCGTTTAACTCTGATTTTGCTTTTTGGTATGTAGTAGTCAGTCTGTCAGACATTTCATTTATTTGGTTGCCTTAAACCTATCAAAAAACAACTTATAATCACAAAACAATAATACAAAACCACAATATTAAAATAGACACATACAATCACATAATCAAATAATGATGCATGTAAATGCCTATATCAAAATACATAATTAAAAGAATGTTTCTGTTTGCATTCTTTAAAATCAATCAAAAGCCAGATTTTATATATTGAAGATGTAATAAAACGTATTTACTCCGGTGTCTCCAAGACCTCTTAATATGTTTGCGGACTCAAGACAAAGTAACATCATCATCAGAGCATCCACAATGGTGATATACATCAAATAATAAGGACTGATGCCATATTTGCGGGAACTGGTAGCAAATACTGTGCTCTGATGTGAAAGTAAGGCAGACACAATAACCTTAAATATATTGGACTTTCCATGTGACTTTATACACCACAAAGCATTCAATGGCTAGCAAGCTTTCCATGGCTGTCTACAAACAATAATACTGAGAGAATCTGCAAATAAAGTTAAAATCCATGTTTTCATTAAAGTTGCACTAAAAGGTCAAAATGCTGGTCACAACTCACCTAAGTTTTAATCATCAAATGGTCTGATGGAAGGGGCAACTATAAAGGTTTGTCTTTCAACGGACCATCACAGGATTCCCAGAATTCTTCTTTACTATAACATTGTCTTCTTTAAATATAGTTTTTGGCTGGAGACCGATATTGGGAAGACCAATACAAAATAAAAGAAATTTCACGTGTGACAACCATGAAATACTCTGAGCATCATATTCATAGAGATTTCTCATAATAATATCCTGTACTTTTAACTTCCATGGGTTTCCCCCCCAGTGCCAAAGCCTTTTTGGTGATTTCAGTATTTCACCATGCAAAGCCTTCTAATATTTTCTCCTTCATTAACCCCTTAAGTGCACAGGACGAGCTATCTCGTCCTTGGCAATGGGGAGGTAATCCCAAGGACGAGATACCTGGCCCTTGACATTGTTAAATCTCAGTCAAATTAATAGTTATAACCTTATTCACATGAAGGCTAAATAATTGTCAATTCTTGCAAAATCCCAATTTCATAAGGACCTATTGCTGCGGCTTGTGGATGGTAGATACATTTTTTTTAAAAGAAAGAATGTTCTGCTATAACCAAGGAGCTAATATTTCCTATTGTAAAGGGTAGTGATCCTGACTAACCTCCTACATCTTCGTTACACTTTAAAAGTGATCTTGATGATGTAATTAAAAGTAATGTTTTTTATTTTTTTATTTGAGTAGACCAGACACGATTAGCAGAACAACTATTGCCTAGAAATAGATAATCATCTGTAGGAACCATTTCAAGTGTGTAATAACATAACAGAGAAAAATGTGTGTGAAAAATTGGAGAAAACTACAAAACTCTTTTTAGCAATCATAATTTTATAAAAATGTACATTGCATGCAGGGTACCACAAAGGTTAGCACTTACATGCTGTTGGGTCCCCTGCATGAATGTATAAATGCCCACGGAGTGGAGTGGACAAGGAAAGAGAAACATTGAAGTGAGCTTGCTTTTACTCTTTCATTTTTCTCTCCATCTAGTGGAAAAATAAGCACCATCTGCACTGACGCTTTGCAGTCAGCCTTCACAATGGATTCCGATGGGGTGCGCTTGACTTTGATCAGGTGCAAAATCGAGGCGGAATTAGGGTTCCATTGATTGTATGCCTTCATGAAAATCTCATTCAGGCCCAGAACAAAGTGTGTGAGACGGAGAAGGTGAGAACGGCGGATGGCGTATCTCCACTCCATGCCGCTCCCCAATCTCGCAGAGCTGCAGAATGAGACGGCGCAATAAGTGCCATTTGTTTGTTTGTTTGTTTATTTGGTAGTGCGTGCCAAACCCATAGGTAGCCGGGCACAGTTAGAGGTCAAGACAGCTTAAGCTTGGTTACATTATTACATAATGTGTTTGACGCCGTAGCTTAAAGTGCGGCCTTTTCGAAAATGCGGCTTTATTATAATTTTTTTGAAAAAAAACACACTGAATATTACCTGCAGTATCACGCAGTACTCTCCTTGACAGTGTTCTTTGCTGTCACTGAAAGAGACTTTGTAAATTGTGGTGTTAATGATCACATACTGCTTTCAGACACATTAGCAAACTCCCACTCCTTGAAAGCATTTTCAAAAACTGACTAGATTATGAGTATTCTTATCAGGGACCTGATTCGGCAAACCACTTTCCACCCTCAGATCCATTTAGATAAATGCATTGCTTTATGCGCACTAGCAGGAGCATGCAAAGAAACCTTATATCCCTCTGGGAAAGACAAGCATTATTGGTAGCAAGGAGCTTTAAACCAGAGCTACGCAATGAATGCAGATCTATTGATCATGCATGAGTAAGGCTCCTTCACATGTCACGCTAACAGGCGCGCGCTAGTGTTATTATGCTGAGTGCGCACAAAATGTCCTGGACTGTCCACCCACAGTGGACCGGACCCAGCTGCATTTAGAAAGCAAGAGAGGACACAAGCAAAAGAATACTCACTGCGTGAAATAGGAACTTGATTGACTTCCTTGTGAAAGGAATTGCACGTTTTAAAATCATTCAGGATCTTCCCATTGTATTTTGCTAGCGTGACGTTCATTGTAGATGGCTCTGGAAGGCCTTTGTACCCTGAAAACGAGCCGACATTTAGAAGCATAGAAATGTAGATACGAGGCACCCCGAGGTTCATTGGGTAGCCCTTTAAGTGAAAGAAATTGCTTTGCGGCATCATATTAATGTTCTCATTCATTTCACAAGGTTTTGATTGTAGTCTTGTCACAACGCGCTGCCAACACCAGCGTCTGGCCCTTTTAAGTTCTTGTTCATTAGCGATGCGTTTGTCAAATATTAGCATATACGATATGGGGAGAGTAATGAAATACTGAAGGCAGTCTGCAGGTTTCCTTAGGGTGCTTAGTTTTGGCACAGGGGGGTGCTTTTTGCAACCATTAGGTTTGGATCACAATTAAGCAATAATACGTGTGGTAACGTCCTGGGACACAAGTTACTGCCCAGAGCTCAGCCAGGGCCTTAACGATGGGCCCTTGTGCCAATGCCAGATCGTGTATTATTGCTATTAGCAACCCGAGTTTCCAATCCAGAAACCCAGGGTGCTGACAGCAATGTATGTTGTATGAATAAATGGGGTGCCTGGCACAGTCCCGTTCATTCATACAAAATAGTTAACTAAGACCACTAGAGTGCACGTACCAGTTTGGACGCATGAAGGCCTCTCTCAGCTCCAAGCCATTGCACCTATAAGATATCGTCCTCCCCCCAGTGGAGTGCGAACTGCCAGCTCCCACCCTTGGGCACCCACTGCCTTGGGGGTGCTGCGGGCACAGGTCCCCCCCAGCCCAAGTGGGGGAAGGGGACCCAAAGGCCTGTGGTGACCTGGGAATCCAAGGGCAGTGTGAGGTGTGCAGTCACTGCACCTCAGGCAGAGAGGGACCCGATCCTTTATCCCGCGCACCACGACAGCGGCGACAGCGCGAACAAGGGGAGAGTTGGAGAAGCGACCTGAGACCACCCAGGGAACTTAGCAACCTCCGGGCACTGGTGGGCCTGGGGACCAACATGTCGTGTCTGGGTCCCAGGTGGCTGTGATAGCAGGAGAAGCGCCTGGCAGGGACCGAGCCAAGAAGCGTGCACGAAGTGAGCAGGAGGTCACATTCGCTGTGCAAGGCACATGTGAGAACATAAAGACCCCTGCTGGCCCCCGACCCGCATCGGAAAAGTGCCCAGCACCACGCACTCAGCAGCCACTCAGCACCCACAGGGAGAACGGTGGAGGAAACAGAGCCCC
Organism: Ambystoma mexicanum; assembly: GCF_040938575.1. Lineage (NCBI taxonomy): Eukaryota > Metazoa > Chordata > Amphibia > Caudata > Ambystomatidae > Ambystoma > Ambystoma mexicanum. Next base: position 218,189,790 of record NC_090936.1, on the reverse strand, counting down.
GTGGAGCCAGCAGCTGGCAACCGCTCGCTGAATGGCCTGGAAGGATCGGAGAAGGAGGAGTGGCGGCCTTGAATCGAAGGGGTACGAGGTGCCACCGAGGTAGGAGGGAGAGGAGCAGCCCGACCATGAAGCAGAGGGTCTTGCAGGTGAGAAGGCAGTGGAACCCACGCTTCCCAGGGAGGGAAATCGGCAACTGAAGTTGGACGGAAGGTACAGGGCCTGATAAATCAACTGTTCACCCTGGAAGGCGACAAAGAGGTGCGGCAGGAAAGGGCCCACAGAGGTCCATAGCATTACACTTTCCTCGATACAGGGAAAAGATGGAAGTCCTCAAAAAGGCAAAGCCCCTCCCGAGCTTCCTCTATGAAGGGGACACAATCAAGATGTTTCAGGACCTCTCGGCTCTAACGCTGGCCCGTAGCAGAGACTGTCGTCAGCTCACACAATGGCTCTCCGAAAAGGATATCAGGTACAGGTGGTCCTTCCCCTTTGCCTTGACTTTCGAATGTGGTGAAGTAGACTACCAGGTAACCAGTGTAAAAGAAGCCCTCCAGGTGCTCCAGGTCATCAAGAACAAAGAGGTGACGGGGGATCAGGAAGGAGCGATGGCAGCGCCTCTGGAGCAGCAGCAGGGACCCAGTGGCGTGCGAGCCATAAAGAAGAAGATGCAGTGCGGCAAGAAATGTAAGAATTGGAATACCCCCCTCCCTAACAGAATGGGGACAAAAGATGAGGACTGAGAAGCCACGGCTTTTCGGACAGGGGTATTTCGAGGTGCTGAATCCCCACCAGACAGCATACTGTTCAGGGGGAGGGAAGTTGGGTGGGGTTCAGGGTGGGCACTGGGACTTACACATGGATAGGCAGACCTAGGATGCATGGGGGAGACGTGGTACGCCCTAGCACCGAGTGTTCAAGAGTGGAATTCATAGCTCTCTATGACGCACTGTCAGATTAAAGGCCGGGTGCAGGATTTCAAGATAGGCTCGTAGAATGTAAAGGGCCTTAACTCACCCACGAAATGCTCTTTACTGGGAAAATAAATGTAAAACTCTGACCTAGATGTACTCCTGGTACAAAAAACCCGAATGGTACTTGGGGAAGAAAGGTGCATCCCGGGAGCACATATTGGGCAAGTCTTCTGGGTCCCTTAAAAAGGGCAGAGTGGGGATCTTACTGAACAGAAGGCTCAGACTCTCAGAACTGGTGGTCTAGAGCCAAACAGATGGGAGGGCGATGGTAGTTTCAGGGACCATGGAAAACACTAGGATTAGATTACCATAGCGTCCATCTACTGCCAGATGTTGGCCAAAGGCAGTTTTTGAGGGAGGCTATGGAAGAGTTCTTGGACAGAACAGAGGGTCTCCTCATCATAGGGGGAGATTTTAACATGTGGGCGGACAGGGAAATGGACCATAGTGGTGGTCATATCCCTACAGGGAGCAGCGGGGAGCCGCAAATAGTGGGTTGGTGGATTACATGTGGGACCAGGGTCTGATCAACGTGTGGAGGAACTCCCACCCCACAATGAGAGGTTACAACTTCTACTCATCAGTCCACGGCTCTAGAACAAGAATCGATTACTTGTTTGTGGAACAACAGCACATTAACAGGGTGGGTAGCTGTGAGCATTTCCAGATCAGTTGGTCAGACAACGACTTGGTAGAGAGGGAAGTAACCATATCAGGTCTGAAATCCAGGGAATCCCTAGGGCGTTGTAATGATCCCCTCCTCAGGGACACAGTCTTTGTGGAAGAAATGAGAGATGCTATTGGGGAATTCCTCAAGCTCAATGACACAGGAAATGTTGAGAGGGGCATGGTATGGGATGCTGTGAACGCAACATGGAGGGGCCTCCTCATCAGGGAAGGTGCCGTCAAGAAAAGAATCAGGACCTTGTTGTCTCGGAACCTTAGAGGAGAGATCCACCTGCTAGAAAGAGTTGAGGCTAAAGAGGAAAAGGAATGAGGACCTCAAAATGGCACGAGGTAAACGTCAGGAACTGAAAGACATTGAGATAGCAAGAGTTCTGTCCAGCCTCCAATATTTGAAACAGAAATACTACAAAAAGGGGGCTAAGGCAGATCCCCTAATGGCGGCAAAATTTCGAGGCCAGAGAGCGGAGAGATGGGTGACCAGGATTCGGGGAGAAGGGAACCAGAGGTCCTCGGGAGTGGGTGCAGTGCCAGGGGAGCGGGTGCAGTGCCAGGGGAATTTGCCACATTTTATGAGAACCTTTATGGGAAAGAAGGGTCCGCTGATGGAGACACAGTGGGGACGTCCCCCGAGCGGTTGCCTCTCCCGAGGCTCCACTCTGGGGAGTCCCTTGAGCTGGACAAGCCCATTACGCAGGAGGAGGTGTTGAAAGGGATAGCCGGACTGAAACTGGGGAAAGCACCGCGGGAGGATGGATATACAGCTGGGTTTTACAAGACCTTTGCAGGACCCCTGTCAAGACACTTAGCTGGCTTATATACCAACATTATGACCACCACCCTTCCGGAGGGCATTGATTACAGTCATCCAAAGGTGGATAAATACCCGAGGACTGCAAGTCCTACCGACCCATCTCCTAACTCAACGTGGACACCAACATTTTTACTAGAATACTGGCCACGAGATTGGAGGGCCTTATGCCGAGACTCATCCACTCAGACCAGGTGGGTTTCATCCAAGGCAGACAGGGGGCAGACACCCTACGTGAGAGGTTACTCCTCATGAGAGCTGCCATGGGAGAGGGGGTAAACCTGGTCTTGGTGGCCATAGATGCAGAGAAGGCCTTTGACCGGGTGGACTGGGGCTTTCTTAAAGGGGTACTTTGGAAATGTGGTTTTGGCAGAGGGATTCTGCAGGGCATCCAGCCCTTATACGAGAGTCCATCGGCCACGGTTACAGTTGAAGGGCGGTAGTCCTGGACTTTCCGGTTACAACGGGGGATGAGGCAGGGGTGTCCCTTGTCACCCCTACTGTTCGCCCTAATGATGGAAATATTGGCAGAATATTTGAGGAGATCCCCACAGGTAGAGGGCATAACGATTGGTGGTAAAGAATTCAAACTCGGGCTCTGAGTCCCAAAGAACAGTCTCCCGAGAGGTATCAGAGAGCATCTGATCTTGGGAGTCCTCTGGTAATTCCTGGCTAAGGAGGCAAGGGGGGGTGGCATCACCACCTGGCCCTGGCCCATGAACCACATCTGGGCACCACTGGTTAGGGATGAAATACCAGAAGGCGAGCACTATCAATCCTGGTTTGAGGCAGGACTCAACAGGGTAGGCCAGCTAGTACAAGAGGGGGAGTTTGTAAGCATCCAGAAGCTTGAATAGGCACTGGGTATTGGTACACTGTCAGTCCTGTTATATCTTAGGTTAAAGGGATATTCATGTCTTAGAAATGGAAGACGTGCATTCAAAAGGACCTCACCCTAGACGAGAAGGTATTGGATGGGTACGCAGACATGAAAGGCCTCATCTCACACCTTTATGGGGCACAGCTGGAACCCAGATAGGGGGCTACTAGAGGGCTCCAAGCACAATGGGAGAGGGATTTGGGCATGGAAATGGGAGACAATCTGTGGTATCAATTGTGCAGATTATCTTTCAAGACCTCCATCTCATGCCAGTACAAGTTACATGCAATAAAATTGCTTCACCAATGGCAATACGACCCAGTGAGCCTGTCCAGAATTTTTCCAACAGTGGGCCCCCACTGCTGGCATAGGTGCGGAGCCAGAACTGATTTCTGGCACATGTGGTGGACATGCCCCAGGGTGCAGGAGTTTTGGACGCAGGTTCTGGGGTGGATCAGGGAGCCAGGAGGGGGAGCACACACCATGGACCCTTTCTTTGTGCTGTTCGGTTTGGAGAGGTGTGATGATAGATGGGACACGCAATCACCCCATGTGCACTTTCTTCTATTGGTGGCACAGGCATACCGGGCCAGACATTGGAAAAGGGGACTCCTTCCCACAGTGAAGGAGTGGTCGAGCACAGCCAAAGACATATACCTCATGGAAAAAATCTCTGCTGCAATCCACAGAGACTGAATGGTTACAGTTTCACAACATGTTTCGGTGAGGGAAAAGGAGGCAGGTGGTTTGGAAAGGAGAACCAACCTGGCCTCTTAATGTTTAAATACAGGAGAAGTGTGCCGCAAACCCTTTGGGGGCAAGGATGATATGATTGTAACCCAGTTGGGCAGGAACTTGTACACAAGAATACAGTTTTGAACCTTTGTCTATCTACTATGAGAGATCACTTGAAACATGGAGAGCAGAGTGGGTGGGTAATTATAGGGGTATTACGACATGTGTCTATTGCATTGCCAGAGGGCATTTATCCTCACGTTGTCTAGTTTTATCATTGTATGACTCTGTCAACATCTAATAAAAAGAAATGTACAAAAATATAAATACTTAACTAAGATGGCCGCCATAGCACTGGAAGACAGGGCTCCAAGAGGCGCACCTCTTCCATTTCCATGGCAGCTCGGGATGCTGGCATAGACGTAATGTGATTCCAATGATTATCCACAGTAGTTATTTCAGATAGGGAAAGTAGGTTTGGCTTCCACTTCTGTAGTGCCTTTTTTCCCAAGTTGATTTGTGTCTACCGGCCAGTTGCCATGCACATACTGAAGGTCTGACTGAGATAATCAAGCAGATGCTTGAGCAATATCTTTGATACACCCTGACAGGTATGGACCAGAATTGGTTGGACATTTTATGGCCACCTGAGCTCCCATTTGCAAAATGACAGATTCCATAGGGACTCCCTTGGAGCGCATAATAATATACAAGAGACCCAGAGCCTCAGTGACACCTGCTCTGGCCAAGGAATCCATAGAAAGTAGAGAAAGTCAGATCACTCTACTGGGACAGTAAAGATAATGGTGCCAAGGAAGCTTCAAGCCAGTTACTTCAGCCTCCAGTATTTGCAGGCACTTCATGCTTTAGCAGGGAAAGTGAAGTGGCTGGATAATTTGGTCTCACTGAAAGGAACGTAGAAGACTGAAGTATTCACGGAAGCAGGTTGATACATAAATAAGGGCTTTATTTGCAGGCTTCTACAAACCCAGCGCCCCGCACTGCGACCGCCTCCATCCTCTGCTCACTCATTCCATAACCGTACTCCAACCATACAACCTTTCAACACAAACATTCTCAGGCGGACGCAGGCGGGGAGCTAAGATTCTATCACAGAATACTACATCACCCCCCCTTTCAATATTATATAACAACATGAATTTTAACAACATAGTAAAGCACAAATTAGTAGAATACACAGAATATAAGGATCTTAAAACATATGTAAGTAAGCAAATATGAATCAGAAAGAGACACTAGACTATTACATCAAAATAACTTTGCATGACATAATCTCTGGACCAACATGGTAATCTCCTTTCTGTTGAACTGCGCACTAAGTTATGTCCAGAAACGTCATTGCTTTGTCGCATGTTTACTTCCACATCTTGTCTAGCTAAACCCCCATCGACATTATCCATTCCATACTGAATGTACTCATCTCCAAACAAATCAGTCGCTCTTCTCTCCTTACCAAATTGCCTAACTCTTTCATGCTTACCTTCCCACCTCCATTTACTGACCCTATCCAAATTCCATACTGCTCCACTAGTAACTCTAACAGCTCTCCTGAACACTTGTACAACATTAAACGGACTGCTGTTTTTAGAGTCACCCTTCCTCACATTGCGTCCAAACTTAATCCGCACATGATCTCCTGGCAAGATTCTCACTCTGGGCTCTTCCGGAGACACACTACTCTTAACCTGATGTTTAACCAAACTTTATTTTTCACCATGTAAAACTCTCCTAACATTAACCCATTCTGGATTAAGCAAAGTATTGGAGCTCTTCCCCTCATTAATTCAAAAGGAGAAACGTTCATTCCCCTCTTAACAGACATCCAACTACACCACACCCTCTCCTTGAGAACTTCATCCACAGTCAAATTATTACTCAAAGCCAACTCCACAGCCTCTACTATTACGCTGCTGTACCTCTCCACTAATCCATTAGTTTGAGGATGATATAATGATGAAAAACTCCACTCAATCCCCAATCTCTTGGCAAACTCTCTCATCTCTCTACATTTGAATTGAACTCCTTTGTCACTCATTATTGTTTTGGGAAATCCTTCCCTCCTGCAAATCTGCATTATGAATTTCATAATCTCATGACTATCAATTCTATTCACTGCTTTGACTTCAAGCCACCCTGAATAGTAATCAACCAAAACTATTAAAAATGTCTTCTCGCCAATCAACCTTACATATGGTCCAACAATATCAATTCCTACTATTTCCCATGGTGCTTCAGCTTTACAAATATTGATAGGCTTTGACTTGACAATTCTGCAACTCTTGTCACTGTTCTGACATGGCCAGAAATTTATAACCACTCTCTCTATCAGATCCATACCTGGCCACCAGTATTTCAACCTCACATTGTTCTTCGTGCCCGTAATGCCGGATGACCCTGGTGTGCTTTTTCAATAAGTTCACCACGTAACTTACGTGGGGGAATCAATTTGTCCACCCTCAGTAAAAATCCATCCTCTATTGACAATTCACCCCTTACCTCCCAGAATCTCAAACATGCTTTGCTAACTGCCTTCTTTTCAGGCCATCCGGATTCCGTGTACCCACTGATTTGTTGTAGTTCTTCATCTTTGCTCAACTCCTCGATCCAAGCATCCTTGGACGTAACTTCAAACACAACAGCTACCATCTCATCCTCCACCTCCTCAGCTGTCTGCCTATTTCCCAACGGTAACCTCGATAGAAAATCAGCAACAACATTTCTTTTTCCAGGCACATATTTCACTAAAAAATTATAATCTTGCAGTTTAAGACTAAGTCTTGCCAATCTCGGCAAGGCTTTCCTTTGACCGTAAGAACTTCAATCAAAGGCTTATGGTCCGTCTGAATTACAAATCTTGTTCCCCAAAAATATTTCCTGAAATAATTCACCGCCCAAGACCAAGCCAGTAATTCCTTTTCAATCACAGAATATCTACCCTCTGTATCGGAAATGGCTCTTGAGGCATGACTGATTACCTTCTCATTAGCATCTTCATCTAACTGTGATAAACTGCCCCCAAACCACTCCCACTGGCATCCACTGTGATTTTAGTCATCCTACCAAACTCAAATCCTCCTAACTCCAAAGAGTTAAAAATGTCTGTTTTTATGCAACCTACCGCCTTATCACAATCATCACTCCATACAAACTTAGCATCCTTTTTCAACTATTTTCTCAAAGGTTCTGTGACACTCGCAAAATTCTTAACAAACCTGTTATAATACTCACATAACCCCAAAAATGATCTCAATTCATCTTTGTTCTTAGGATTAGGTGACTCCTTAATTGCTTCCATGGCATCCCTTTTAGGTTTGTACCCTTTGCCATTTACAGTATGTCCTAAATATTCTACTTCATCTACTCCAAACTTACACTTGCTCCGCTCAATTTTCATACCAACATCTTCTAATCTTTTCAACACATCCTTCCACCTGTTATCATGTTCCCCAATTCCTTTTCCAAACACAATAATATCCTCTTGATACACAAAAGCCAAACTTAACTCTTTAAGAACATGCGTCATAACCCTTTGAAATACAGCTGCCGCAGTTGCTAGACCGAACGGCATGCGTTTATATCTATATAGACCATGTGGTGTAATAAAAGCTGTAATGTCTCTACAATCCTCAGTAAGTGAAATTTGATGATAGGCTTTTGACAGATCTAATGTAGAAAACACATCAGCATTTACAATACAAATCAACATTTCAGATATAATGGGAAGAGGAAAAGTATCCGTTATGACATTCTTGTTGACATCCTTCAAGTCCACACAAATCCTGAGTTTGCCATTTCTTTTCAGTGCCACGACAATGGGGCTCACCCACTCAGAAGACTCAATTTTTTCTATGACACCTTCAGACTCCAATGATGTCAATTCTTGCTTGACCTTGTCAGCAATGGCAAATCGAATCGGCCTAGATTTCGTGTGTCTAACCGGTACAGCTCCCTTCTTGAGCTGAATCATGTGCGCAAAATATTTTAATAAACCCAAATCCGACTTAACTTCATTTGTCCCTACTGATACTTCTTTTCCTCGTTGCTGACTACTATTAACCAGCAGGATTTGTTCTTCAGTACATGGATCCAACCTGATTCTCAAACCAGCTTGGTCCCTCCATCTTATAATGTTCACACCCTTTTCTGCCACATAAACTTTAACCTGGGCTCGTCTGTCTTTAAATTGAATGATACAAGAAGACCATCCAATCATTTTGATTCTAGACCCTTCAAACCCACCAGGATTTCTAATGTCTGGTGAATTCAATTCACTTTTGAGACCACGTGTCATTAAGCTCTGCCATGTTTTCTTACTAATAATTGTCCACAGTGAACAACTATCCGCCTTCACTCTAAGTTTCCAATTATCTAAAACCACCTCGCAACTCGGGCATTTAAATTCCCCTTCCGGAGGTTCATGTATAAAGAACACCCTTTCTTCTTCTGACTCCTCTTCTTCATCAAGGATGAGAGAAACTTTCTTCTTCCTCCTACATACAACTGCAAAATGGCCCTTTATGCCACAATTTCCACATTTCTGTCCTAATGCAGGGCACTGTTTTGCATTTGCATAATGTCCAATCCTGCCACAGTTATAACACCTGTTTCCTTCTCTCGGCTGGGCATTCAGAAATCTCTGATCATATTGTGTTCGAGGTTCATTCTTCAACCAATTCCTTCCCCTAACTGAACTTCCTCTATATTCAAAATTTTTCGCCTTGTTGCTCTTTCCTGGAGTGGCTTCACTTTTGTCTTTAGATTGCAGTGCATTAACTTGACTTTGTTCCTCTTGTTCCTGTGTTACCTTGGTAGTATGTCGTTGCATGCTCTGTATAGCCTCTTCTTTCTTGTCTTTCATCTCCTTGGAGCATAATTGACTATTCTCCACCCGTTTAGCAATGGCTATAGTTTCAGGTAATGATGGATTGCCAACCATTCACAACGTGTATTGAACTATATTATCTCTTGAGTGAATAATTATTTGATCCAGTATCAATTCATCAAGAGTGATGCCATTCCCAAATTGACAGGTTCGCGATAAGACTCTCAGTGCTGAAACATATTCTTCAATAGTCTCAATTTCTCTTTGTACTCTCGTGTAAAATCTATATCTATTAATAGCTACATTTGTTTCCGGAGCATAGTACTTGTCTAATTTTCTTATAGCCTTGTCATGCTCGTCAGCATCTCCAGCTTCATCTCTCATCAAGTCTGGAAGTTCTCTAAACTTCCTCTGACCCTCTAATCCAAGGGCATGAAACAAAAGCAGTTTCTTCTTCCGGGATATGCGTTCTTCTTGATCTACAGCTTGAATATAATTCAACCAAAATTCCTTCCAGTCCGACCAGACCACTGCTGGTTGTCCTGGAGTCGGCAAAAAACTCACTGGATGCTGAATACTGATGCCATGCATTTTTGTAAAGCAAAATGTTCACTCCACTATTGTGCAACTGTCAAAATAAGGAGTTTAAATGTCAATTGTCAGAATAAGTTTGAATTTCTTATGACACTCTCTTCTGGTTGTTGGATAAGTTAAAATTTAAATGATATCTGGGAATGGTATTAGGCTTCTTAATAAGTATTGTTAAGTATTGGTTGGCTTCAATAATCAATTCCAATGTAGCGGAGAAAAGAGAAGAGAAAATATATTTTTTTCAAAGTACTGGGACGAGGATGAAGATGCCCAATCTTCAACCTCCCCAGACTTCCTGGTCCTGAAACGTGTACGATCACGTGACCGCGAGCTGCTGGAGGGTCCCTTCCTTCAATAACATGCCATGCTATGCACGTATGCTTGGAAGCAATCTAAAACTCACCGGCAACGATCGATGAATGTAGCATCCATAATATCCACAAAAGGAACCGCTCGCCCCTGACAAATGGCTCTGGTTACTTTCTGTATGCCTTTCTGCTTTCGGCACACCTTCGGTATGCCTTTCTGCTGTCAGCACAAACAAACGCGGGGCCACGTTCGTTCGGAGCTCCAGCTCTCTCTTCAATTCTGCAACGTCGTGGGCTCGTAGGACGCCGGGTCCTCGTCGCCAAAATGAACTATTCACGGAGGCAGGTGGATACATAAATAAGGGCTTTATTTGCAGGCTTCTACAAACCCGGCGCCCCGCACTGCGACCGCCTCCATCCTCTGCTCAATCATTCCATAACCGTCCTCGAACAATACAACCTTTCAACACAAACTTTCTCAGGCGGACGCAGGCGGGGAGCTAAGATTCTATCACAGAATACTACACATACCTTTTGTCATTGCAGCTCTCACCCACAACATAGATCATTAGAACAGCACAGGGTACAAGAACGTAGTGGAGGCTCTATGGTGGTGTCAAATCCCACTCCCCCCGCTACGTTCCCTTCAAAACTGTACTGACAGTGCACGAGGGAAATCAGCTTGCACAGTGAGGGATCCACAATGTGTTTCTGGAATGAGCCCTATATGGTAAGGTGTGACAGTACTTACTAATCAACCCACACCTTCATGCACTGACCCTGGCCACATATGCACTGAGACATGTGGCTGTAACCTAGCTGTTATTTCAAGCACCTAGACATTCATGCAACCATCTCTCTCTGGAAAAGCATTGGTTGCCATGGTTGCGTGCCTTCCAAGTATCCCTGTGATAGATTGGGGACCAGCATTTGAACCTGTTGTGCTGCAGATCCTCAACTAGACAACGCCTTATCACCTGGGTGAACTGTAAATCAACTGGGTCAAAGTTTTCAATTCGCTAGCCCATTGTTATTTTGGATGCACTCAGTACATGGTACATTTAACATCTGAGGTATTTACTTATTGCTTATTTATTGTTTTTATTTATCCCCTGCTTTTTTGCATGCACTTTATGTCACAGAGTGTATGGATTTGGGCATAAGATAAGACACATTTTAGTTACTGTAATCCAAGTGTTTTATTCAACAAGCAAGGAATTGTTAAGAGTCAGGTACGGGGGAACAGAGAACATAATTGCCACTGCTAAAGGAAGAATTGTATAACTAAAGAAAGATTAAGTTCAGCTGTTTCAACTTTTTTCTGGGTGGTATCCTCTTCGCACATGGATAGAAAAACAAATCTGGCTATGAGATGGGACATCTCAAACAAAGGCAACAATGGACGGTCCATTACAATGTTCTCAAACAGATACGAATTAGAAGTCCAAGTGTACAACAGTAAAATAAATGAAATCTCCTACGTAGGTCTTAGCTTAGGCTCATCCTCACCCCAGTTCTCTGTCTAATGAAGACCACTCGGCTTTCTTTTTAGGTTACAGGTTTTTGAGAATCCCAAACACACTCCAGTAGAATACACCATGAGAATCTACTAAGGCAAAACTGTCATGCGTTTGGCAAAGTCTTTGTTCTCCTTCATTAGTACAAGACTTAGATGAATCTACTCCACTGAGGTGTTAATAGCATGCTAGAGTGGGTCTTTTTCACCTTACCACCTCCTTGCTCTACTGTCATTGTGCCGGGACAATCCCTTCCTTGCTCCTCTTAAGGGAGCCTTCATGCCCATCATGCCCATCAGTAAAGATGTTTCATCTGGTTCATCCTCCCACCTGCAGAGTCTGTCCTGGACAGACCTAGTCTGCTAGAACTTCCCTGTTCTTATTGGCTAGGGGGGTCACCTGTCCTCTTCCCTCCTACATAAGTTAAGTAAGTATATCTCCTCCACTAGCCTGATTTTACCACTCCAATCTCCTTCACTCAAACTAGGGGCAACTTCAACTCTCTCTGCTCACCTTAATGCTTTCTTCCAAATGACCGCTGAACCGGGGGCCTTAAATCAGTAACACGTCATGTATGGATGGGATGCAGAATAACTCTTACACCAAATAAGACCGACTCAGGAAGTTGGCAAAAATTCTCCTCCAACTGTTTAATTATCAATTGTCTAAAACATGGAGTTACAACGGACATCAACAGACATTCGCTTATGTTCTCTCCTACACATGTCTTAAAAAATTGTACTTTTATAACAAAAACTTGTCATACGTGAAGTCATACTATGTGACAAACAAGAACAACCTACAGGGTTGTGATTGGCTTAAAGGGAACATCTAAGTATACTTTCTATATAGGGACGGGTTGTGATTGAGTCTCTACAGTCAGGTGGACAACTTATGCCCACCCGTAGGGCAAGTCATCATCAACCGTTATTTGATACACAATGTATCATTGGCTCTCCATCTATAGGATCCTTCATTACATGGCCCTCTATATTTGGTTGGCACGCTTGTACCCTTCTGGAACATTCTGCTCACTAGCAGCAAATAAGCTGGTACCCCAGGTGCCAGTGGGTGGACTTGACCGTGTCTCCACACCTAATTAGCCCAACATCTCTGTTCACTCATGCTTTCTGCCATTCAGATTGTCTTTGCACTCGTCTTTGCAAAGTATCCTTGCTCCTGGGAATATAAGGGAGTATAGGCACATTCTTATCACAGTTCTGGTCTGCACGCCAAACTCCTATTTTGATCGTTGACTCGCATGACTGGAGACTGTATTTCGGCCTGTCTTGCAGCATTTAATTGCCTTCAATTAATAAACCTGCCAGTCATGGTGTTTTTTCTTTGCACCTTGACAAGAGATGATTCAGCGTCTCACGGTTCCTGTTATTTTCAGTTAGACAACCACTTCTTGGCTACTTCATCGTTTGACACTAGGGCAGACAGCTCTTCCAGGCCTTACCATGCTCTTCATGTTGCTGCGACACAGCTTTCCAATCCTTCTTTCTCTGTGGGTCTGAGCTTACTAAATATGTAACACCGATGTCCAGAATTCTATATGGCGGCACCGCCTGCAGTCTATTCACTCCGAATAGTTAGGCTTTATATCACCTAGTCTACTTGCGTTGCTGGATCTGAAACACTTGTGTATAGGCGCGTTATAAATGCCATATCATATCATATCGTAACTATAAAAGGCATGCATTTTCAGCAGTGCTCTTCACACGTGCATTCTTCATTCTGCATATGAAAGTTCACTTCATCCTTTATTTCGTCATCAGATTCCGTAAAGTCTATACATCCTCTTTTTTAGCCACTCTTCTCAGTGCATCACACTTGCTTCTTGTGACGTCACCATTTCTCTTTCTCTCATCTTCATATTCCTTCAGGGATCTCCTCTAAGAGATTACATCTCTACGGGGATACATTGTATAGGCTTTTCTCAATGGATAACTTTTCTCAAAGACTCTTGGGGAATAGGCACAATCACTGGTGTTGCGCATGTCACGATGTCTAGCTGTCTTATAGGAAGGATGGGGCGGGACTTCCTACAGAGGCATTCAACTGCTCCTCTACACCGCTGTCATCTTCCACCAGTGTACTCTGGATGGTAACCTTCCTCCTTCAATACCACTCTTCCCAAGGGCAATCCTCCACTCTCCTCCCATGTAATTTACTCTAGATGATACTCCTCCTCCTCCTCCTGTACAATTCTCTTCCTATGATAAGCCTTCTCGATCTAAATAACTCTTTCTAGATGGCAACCCTATTCCATCAGTAGAATAATCTAACAATCTCCAGATGAAAACCGCCCCTCACTATGACGCCTCCTTCCAACCTCCAACTACCTCCTCCAACTTCCTTCCTGCTAAATAGACCTCTCACTCATCAATCTCCTCTGAACACCTTCCACCTGTTCCTTTCCAAACATCCAATTCTCTTATACTGATCAGTCTGGGTGGTAAAGTCTGGTCTCTCCTCACCTAAGGTGGTGCTTAAGGACATGGGTAGCACCTGTGCAGTGTAGGATAGACTGGCCTATGATTGGGCCACATGCTATTGCTCATGTGGACTGAAAGGGGCTTGGCCTGAAGTTATATCCTGACTTCCCACTATCTTGGATTTTAAAATGGTTCTGGACATGTGGTTAATCTCATTATCTCCTCATGGTTGCATTGCTGGCATGGTCTACTTTGGACTTTGCCCTTTGGTGTCCTTAGCATGGAAATCTGAAGTCAGGGAAACCATTGTCATGTAATGTGAAATGTTTGTTTAAATGGAAATATTCTGTCATGGGCAAATGCTAATAGTGTAATCCTTATATTGGTAGCAGGAGTGGGATAAAATTGTTTGTTTCATCCTTCCCATGCTAAAAATGTGCAAGTCTATTTTTCATCACTTTGGTTGTTATGTTATGCTATATTAGTGTGATGTATACCATGCACCACTACCATTTGCATGGTCACCAGGCTCTCTGGCAGACCCTAAAATAAGAGAAGGGTGGGTTTGCTAGTGGGAGGAAAGAGTGGGCGCAAGAGTGTCTTTTCTATGTGTTGGTAGTTTCAATGTATATACAATGTCACTCTGTGTGGGTTTGCTTCTAGGTGGTCTGGGTTGGTGTGCATGCAAGGAGCTTGTATCCATATTCGAGGCCTTGTTCACCCCTGACATAAGGATGCATCGGTTATGTTAAAATTGTGTGAGAATTATTGGACAAGGTATGGAGTTCTGCTCTTTCGTGTCAGTATGAGGGATGCTATAGGTATTGGGCCTCATTACGAGGTAGGAGGTAAGGGAAAAACGATGCCGGTAAAGGATTACCGGCATCGCTTACCGCTCGGCACCATTACGACCCGCCAACCCGCTATTAGCAGCACCGTAAATAATGGGACCTCTAATAGTGGCATTGGCCCTGGCACGCAACCCTACATGCTGGCAATAGTGGCATGGTGTAAACAGGAGCTCAACACAAGTCAGGCGGACATGCAAATAACGGCCTACTGAAGCGCAAAAAGTACCTTACCGGCATGGAGTAAATACTGCCATCGCGAACCACCCGTAAATGGCCATGTGCAGTGTTCCCAACTGCCACAGGTGCACACAATCAGCTCAGGTGGAGGCAATGTAGACTGGGCCAGCCCAAAAGGCACACCCCACCCCTTCCCACACCCAGTCACACACCTAAATGATACCAATACTAGTAGCTATATTGGGGCTAGAGGACATGATTGCAGAGGAACTCCAGCAACAACTACAGCAACAACAACAGGCAGCACAGAGGAGAAGCAGGAGGAGAAGGAGGGTGAGGCAGGCACAGTATGCACCACCAGTGCAGGCAGTTGTACCACACAGGCAGCCCCCAACCCCTCGAACCAGAGCCAGTCCCTTCAGCCTAACCCCTGAGCAGATCCACACACTGTTCCGTCTGGACCGGGACACCATCACCACCATTGTGGACATGATACATAACGACATTGCCAGCCTCATAAGCATCCGTACCGCCATCCCCCCTCTACTGAAGGTGGTGTCTGTGCTCCACTTCCTGGCCACAGGCATCTACCAGCACTCAGTAGGGCAGATGCATGGCATATCACAACCATTATTCACACGTACGCTCAACCAAGTGCTCGATGCCCTCCTGAAGCACACAGGCGACCACATATTGCTACCACGGACTGCCCAGGAGATAACCAAAACCAAAGTTGGCTTCGATTCACTGGCAGGCTTTCCAGGTTGCATCGGTGCCATCAACTGCACCCATGTGGAATTGGTGGTCCCACATGCCATGGAGGTAGTGTACCGCAACCGTAAATTGTATCACTCCATCAATGTGCAAATGGTATGTCACTCAAACAAGATCATCACACATTGTTGTGCCCGATTTCCCGGATCAACCCATGATTCGACGGTCATGCGGAACTCCACAATACCATGCTACATGGAGCGACACGCAGGGCAACGATCCTGGCTACTCACTGAGTTGCTTGTCATGCTCATGGCATTGTGATGTGGGGAGATGATTGGGAGGAGAGATGGCATACTTCACCTGGCTGAGAAGGGGGGGGAGATGCATACTTCACCTGGCTGAGAAGGGGGGAGAGATGCATACTTCACCTGGTTGAGAAGGGGGGGGAGAGATGCATACTTCACCTGGCTGAGAAGGGGGGGAGAGATGCATACTTCACCTGGCTGAGAAGGGGGAGGGGGAGATGCATCCTTCACCTGGCTGAGAAGGGGGGGGGGGATATACTTCACCTGGCTGAGAAGGGGGGAGAGATGCATACTTCACCTAGCTGTGAAGGGGGGGGAGATGCATACTTCACCTGGCTGAGAAGGGGGGCGGGGGGGAGAGATGCATACTTCACCTGGCTGAGAGCAGCTGTGAAGATGGACCATGCTCATGCCCCAAAGCAGGCTAGACTGGAGCTGACACTTGACACCTAAATGCAAGATGTAAGCCCACGATCGCCGCCTTCAAGTCTGTGAAGGCAGGATGTTACCTGTTCTTAGTTAGGCCGATGATGTGGCACTGTAAGCTAGAAATCCCAGGTCCCTATGCATTCTCGTCAAAGGGTATGCTAAATTCATTAATGACAGGAGACTCAAGGTAAATGTAAATAAGTGGTATGTAATATGTTTCTCAACTTACCATCTACATGATCCTATTATCCTTATGGATGGCCAAAAATGGAAGGTTTGTAAAAGCTTTGAGTGCCTTGGTATATTGGAAGGAGAATCTGACTGTGCAAAGGCGGAAAATGAACCAGGCTTCGGGATGTATTTTCATAAGCGCAAAAACCATTAAACAATTTTCCACCAGCCACATGCTAACCATATATAGGGACAAGAGTGTGGCAATGGATGTCTATGGAGGGGAGCTTTGGGGTGTGGGCAATTCAGCCGGCCTTCAAGCAGAGGAAAATTCCTTTCTCTCCTGCCTCTTGGAAGTGCCCGCGGCCACAGCTTCATATAACACACACTTGTAAACAGGCCTTTCTTACATCACAGTCAAACTGAGGCTCAAACCTATTCTCTTTTAGTTGTCTTTGTGGATGAATCATGATGATAATCCAAAACATTTTTGATTAAACATTTCTTGTCCCTTGGTAACCACCATAAAATGAAATGGTTACTTTACATCAAGAAGACCTTACGTACTGTGAGACTGGAGGCCATTTTCACATATCCCTGTAGTTCCATTAAAAGAACAAAAAAGGGTGCTTAGTATCCTTTGGAACAACACCAGAGAGGACACAAACCTCGTTAAACCCTCTTTTAGGTGCTTTTCACCAAGGGGCTCTTTGATTTGTTCAGAGGAGGCGCTTTCCAGTTCCCGCAGTACGGCGTCTACGGGTGTGCCAACCGGCTTATCTGAAGCCGAGTGCGGGAGGGGCGCTGCATGTGATGTCACCGATTTGACCTTGACAAGAGGAAGTGCCCGCAGCCACAGCTTCATATCGGTTATGTTAAAATTGTGTGAGAATTATTGGACAAGGTATGGAGTTCTGCTCTTTCGTGTCAGTATGAGGGATGTTATAGGTATTGGGCCTCATTACGAGGTAGGAGGTAAGGGAAAAACGATGCCGGTAAAGGATTACCGGCATCGCTTACCGCTCCGCACCATTACGACCCGCCAACCCGCTATTAGCGGCACCGTAAATAATGGGACCTCTAATAGCGGCATTGGCCCTGGCACGCGACCCTACATGCTGGCAATAGCGGCATGGTGTAAACAGGAGCTGAACACAAGTCAGGCGGACATGCAAATAACGGCCTACTGAAGCGCAAAAAGTACCTTACCGGCATGGAGTAAATACTGCCATCGCGAACCACCCGTAAATGGCCATGTGCAGTGTTCCCAACTGCCACAGGTGCACACAATCAGCTCAGGTGGGGGCAATGTAGACTGGGCCAGCCCAAAAGGCACACCCCACCCCTTCCCACACCCAGTCACACACCTAAATGATACCAATACTAGTAGCTATATTGGGGCTAGAGGACATGATTGCAGAGGAACTCCAGCAACAACAACAGCAACAACAACAGGCAGCACAGAGGAGATGCAGGAGGAGAAGGAGGGTGAGGCAGGCACAGTATGCACCACCAGTGCAGGCAGTTGTACCACACAGGCAGCCCCCAACCCCTCGAATCAGAGCCAGTCCATTCAGCCTAACCCCTGAGCAGATCCACACACTGTTCCGTCTGGACCGGGACACCATCACCACCATTGTGGACATGATACATAACGACATTGCCACCCTCATAAGCATCCATACCGCCATCTCCCCTCTACTGAAGGTGGTGTCTGTGCTCCACTTCCTGGCCACAGGCACCTACCAGCACTCAGTAGGGCAGATGCATGGCATATCACAACCATTATTCACACGTACGCTGAACCAAGTACTCGATGCCCTCCTGAAGCACACAGGCAACCACATATTGCTACCACGGACTGCCCAGGAGATAACCAAAACCAAAGTTGGCTTCGATTCACTGGCAGGATTTCCAGGTTGCATCGGTGCCATCAACTGCACCCATGTGGAATTGGTGGTCCCACATGCCATGGAGGTAGTGTACCGCAACCGTAAGTTGTATCACTCCATCAACGTGCAAATGGTATGTCACTCAAACAAGATCATCACACATTGTTGTGCCCGATTTCCCGGATCAACCCATGATTCGACGGTCATGCGGAACTCCACAATACCACGCTACATGGAGCGACACGCAGGGCAACAATCCTGGCTACTCACTGAGTTGCTTGTCATGCTCATGGCATTGTGATGTGGGGAGATGATTGGGAGGAGAGATGGCATACTTCACCTGGCTGAGAAGGGGGGGAGATGCATACTTCACCTGGCTGAGAAGGGGGGAGGGGGAGATGCATCCTTCACCTGGCTGAGAAGGGGGGGGGAATATACTTCACCTGGCTGAGAAGGGGGGGATAGATGAATATTTCACCTAGCTGTGAAGGGGGGGAGAGATGCATACTTCACCTGGCTGAGAAGGGGGGGGGGAGAGATGCATACTTCACCTGGCTGAGAGCAGCTTTGAAGATGGACCATGCTCATGCCCCAAAGCAGGCTAGACTGGAGCTGACACTTGACACCTAAATGCAAGATGTAAGCCCACGATCGCCGCCGTCAAGTCTGTGAAGGCAGGATGTTACCTGTTCTTAGTTAGGCCGATGATGTGGCACTGTAAGCTAGAAATCCCAGGTCCCTATGCATTCTCGTCAAAGGGTATGCTAAATTCATTAATGACAGGAGACTCAAGGTAAATGTAAATAAGTGGTATGTAATATGTTTCTCAACTTACCATCTACATGATCCTATTATCCTTATGGATGGTCAAAAATGGAAGGTTTGTAAAAGCTTTGAGGGCCTTGGTATATTGGAAGGAGAATCTGACTGTGCAAAGGCGGAAAATGAACCAGGCTTCGGGATGTATTTTCATAAGCACAAAAACCATTAAACAATTTTCCAGCAGCCACATGCTAACCATATATAGGGACAAGAGTGTGGCAATGGATGTCTATGGAGGGAAGCTTTGGGGTGTGGGCAATTCAGACGGCCTTCAAGCAGAGGAAAATTCCTTTCTCTCCTGCCTCTTGGAAGTGCCCGCGGCCACAGCTTCATATAACACACACTTGGAAACAGGCCTTTCCTACATCACAGTCAAACTGAGGCTCAAACCTATTCTCTTTTAGTTGTCTTTGTGGATGAATCATGATGATAATCCAAAACATTTTTGATTAAACATTTCTTGTCCCTTGGTAACCACCATAAAATGAAATGGTTACTTTACATCAAGAAGACCTTACGTACTGTGAGACTGGAGGCCATTTTCACATATCCCTGTAGTTCCATTAAAAGAACAAAAAAGGGTGCTTAGTATCCTTTGGAACAACACCAGAGAGGACACAAACCTCATTAAACCCTCTTTTAGGTGCTTTTCACCAGGGGGCTCTTTGATTTGTTCAGAGGAGGCGCTTTCCAGTTCCCGCAGTACGGCGTCTACGGGTGTGCCGACCGGCTTATCTGAAGCCGAGTGCGGGAGGGACGCTGCATGTGATGTCACCGATTTGACCGCGCCTTTGTGGGCTGCCGAGTTGGTTGACCCTGAGTGTATTTCCTCCGTACCATGCCGCGAGCCAGGGGCGGTGTGCTGCAGAGAGGGAGCAGCCCCAGAGCCTCCTTCTTGCGGGTCCGTGTGCGGTCCACCTCATTGTGTGGGTGGCGGCCTCTCGGCAGCTAAAGAGGCACTGCCTCTGATTACTGTAATCTCCAAGAATTTGAGCGGCCTCCTGCCGCCTACAGCTTCGGTTAGTAAGTGCCTCGCAATGGCGACGCATAAGACCACTGGGGATACAGGTGGAGGGGATGTTGTGCCTCACCCGGTACTCATGCCTGCCACTTCAAACTTGTTAAGGGAGACAAGTGTTCAAATCTAAAAGCCCAAGGAAAGGTCAAATTTGAAACTGCTATATAACGACAGCTCTACAATCAAAAATGCTGTTGTTCAGCATTGCTCACGCCCAAAAGCTATAGAGAAACTTGGAATACATAGTCAAACAAAACAAGCAAAAAAAAGATGCCACTCTAGTTCAGAGATTGGAACTCTGAGGTGGCACTTTAATGGAAAGTTTACTCAAAACGAGGAGACTAACTTAATAAAAACTGGAAAATCCCGAATACATACTAATTTGCAAGAAAGTACAATCCCAAAAACAATGCCTAAGGACATAAGTGATTTGACAAATGTTCTTGTTACTTCAGAAATAACTGATGATGATCTTTTAACAAATACAGCTGAGCTGATTGAAGCGCAAAAAACTAATTTGGTCGTGGAAAAAGCAAATACCACGACTGCAATTATGAAAGTAACTCCCATTGGAGCAAACCTAGGAATAACCGTGCCAAAGCAAAACAGGCCAGGCACACAAAATGAATCATGGGTCCCTAAACGACCACGGATGTATTCGCCTGCAAAGAGTGACTTAATAAACATACAGTGCGAACCCCTTGGTCCCATAGAATCCTTTGTATCGCCAGCTAAAAATTCTAACGAGAATATTGCTGAGCCAGAATCACATTTAATCCAGCCAAAGGAGGCTTGATTGGTATACCCTCTGCAGGCTTAATAACCATGATCAAAAATGGATCTGGAATAACGGTGATCGAATCTATAAATATAAACCCATATATACAGTCAACAATAGTGCAATTTCAGTCAGAAACCCCTAGGCCCGATCAAACCCTAGTAATAATTAATGTATACTGGAATCCTCTAAAAAATGAAAGCGACCAATTCATATAACTAATCATCGAGTGTCTGGACTGTAAAAGAGAAGCACATCAAGGTATGAATATCCTTATCTGTGGTGATCTCAATGTAAACTGCTTTGAAGAAAAAAGATCTATACAGGAAGAAACAGCAGAAAAAAATGGATAAAAATGCAAACACGGACAAAGGTGGAATGATGAAATGGATGTGAGGAGACTTCATAGATTAAATGGAAACATGAAGGGGGATATCACCTCTGCTAATACCTGGACAAATGGTAAATTGAACAAAATAATAGATTATATGTTCGTTTCTGAACAATTGTTGCCGAAAGTGTTGAGCTTAGGCGTAACGTCAGTTATCCATAGTGACCATGACCCAATCATTGCTGTGATCTCGCAATTGAAGAAAATGAAAAATTCGGTATGGAACACTCAGGTTGAATTGGAAACAGGCTTAAATCGCCTGAGGTTGAAAAGAAACAATTTCGACACTGTATTACTAAATTTGGACAAATGGCAAATCAAAGAAAAAATGTCTGTAGAATATCATATGTCTCTACAGAGTTTTAAACAAAGTACAGGAAAACATACTAAACCAAAATTTAAAAAACTGCATGTATATGATTCAGAAGTAGTGATACAAAAGAAACAATTGTGAAAAGATCTATATGTATTAAAAACTCAGAATAATACAGAAACAAAAGAACTGAAACGGAAAAGAAAACAAAAATATAAAAATTGGCAGAAATCATATAAAATGTTACAATAACAACATGAGACTGAAGACATGCAAAAAGCTATGAATGACACAAATAGCAGAACATTATGGGACCTGCTAAATGAGAAATATTCAGCTCCATCTCTTATAAATCCTATCTCAGAGACTAGCTGGACTGATCACTTTACAAAACTATTCAATGATATAAAACAACCGTATTTACCAAGCGACAAAAAAGAAGAGGATGTCGATGCCTGGAATATCAAGTTTGATGATGAACATATAAAAATGCTGATCCAAAAAGCAAGTACATCAAGAGCCCCAGGTCCAGACGGCTTATCCAATGAAGTACTAAAAGAAGATCCAGAAAAATGGGCCAATTACTGCGAAATGCTTTTCAATCGGATTGTCAAGCTTGGAAAAATTCCAAAATCATGGAAGTCGGCCATCGTTGTCCCTATTTTTTAAAAAGGAAATCGGATGGAGCCAAAAAAATACCGACCAATTGCCTTGCTGGACTGTGTTGGAAAGATCTTTGCTACACTCCTACTAATATGTTTAAAAAGGTGGATTAAAGAAGTTCACTGTGCCTCTCTAAGCACATTGAGCAGGGAGTGCACGTCTGGTTGCCCCCAGGTAATTTAGGGTGCTGCAAATTCTCATCTCAGAACAGGTTATCATGCCATGTTCTTTCTGGAGAGGAGCGCCTGCTACCTTCTTTGAAATGTTTGCAAGGAACTTGGGGTTGGTCACCCTGAGTTACCTGGGGGCAACCAGACGTGGACTCCCTGCTCACTGTGCTCAGAGAGACAAAGCTTCACCTCACTGATGAGGCCCAACAAGGCTGAAACATGTGTATGGGGTTACTTTTGGTACTCTTGTTCAGAGAGGAATTGCCATAGCATTTCGGTGCTGGACTGCCCATGTGGGCGGGACAAAGACTGATATGCAAATGGATATATTTCCCATCTGTGAAAGGTACAGTGAGCAAAAAGTGTGTGCTGCAAACTCTCCTCTCAGAACAGGTTATCATGCCATGTTCTTTCTGGAGAGGAGCGCCTGCTACCTTCTTTGAAACCAGTCGGGCTTTGTCGAACAAGTAGGCTGTAGCTTAAATCTCCTGTTATTAGGATTGATGAAAAAATACCCTTTACAAATAAACACAAATTGTACATAGTCAGCATTGACTTGCGCAAAGCTTTTGATAGCATAAATCGAAAACACCTGTGGGAAAAACTAGCTGTAAAGGGGTGCCCTATAGACTTATTAAAAGCAATAAAAGAATGATATGCTAACATTTCAATAAGAGTTAAATTAGATCAAAGTGGCAATATATTAAATGAAATCAAAACAACGAAAGGCCTGAAACAAGGCTGTCGGTTAGCAGCCACTCTTTTTTGCTTTTATATCGAAGATCTGCAATATTCTTTGGACAACAGTAGAACTTTTCCACCAAGACTAAATGGCAGACCAGTTGGCCGTTTATTTTATGCCGACTATTTGATGATACTAGATCATACTCAAGTGGGCTTACAAAGAGCCTTAGTCCAGGTTGAAAAATATGTCAAAGAAAAGAACTTGGAAATAAATGCGAAAAAAGTCTGAAATATTGGTGTTTGGCAATAGAAGATGGAAAAAAGGCAAAAATGAGATATGGTACGTGAATAATATGCAAATAAAGCCATGCAGTGAAATAAGATACTTAGGTATACAACTAAGTGGGACAAAAAATGAAGAGCCTTGGAAAAAGGTGTTAAAGACGAAAACAAAACAACTAATTGTGCAAGGAAATATCATCAACAAAAGGTATGGGAAATTCTCCCTCAAACCTGTAATTACATTCTACAGACTTAAAGTAATACCGATACTAATATATGGTGGTGAAATGTGTATGAACATCGGAGAAGACTTCTGGAATGCCTTGGAAGGGTTATTTTGGAAAAATATTTTGCCAGTACCGAAAGCCACTCCAATGTCGGTGATTCGACACGAACTTGGCTTGACAGCCTTATATGTATATATTACACACAATAAGCTTATGCTCTATAGAAAAACAATGAGCAACCTCATGCAACATCAATTTGAAGTATTCTGCGATAATAACAACTTCACAGAAAAGGTAGTTGAAGATTGGAAAGGAGAGAACAATCAAATCCTTGAAGATCTGGGCCTAGATAAACAAACTCTGGCAGAAAACCCAAAACTTGTTAAAAGAATTTTATGGGCAGAGGATTGGTCTAATACTGGAATAAAAAGAGCATCATCAAAGACTCATACACTTCTAAAAACAAACTGTGGTGTGATGTCTATAATACCTGATTATTTGAAAAAATTCCCAAATCGCAAGCAAAGAGATCTATTACTGCGCTTCAGACTGAATGTTCTTCAAAATAAAACAACAATGACAAGATACAACAAAGAACTAATATGCACAAAGTGTAGATTATGCAAAAAAATGAAGAGTCTCTTAGCCATTTGGTGCTATTTTGCACACAATTAAAAGAAATCAGAAATGTATATCTAAAGAGCAACATTGTAGATTTATGTGGCATACACTCTGAAAAATGGTGGAGTTTGATATATGACTGTCGAACACCACAAATTAATTACGTAACGGCCAAATTCCAGGAAAAAACATTAAGGGGACGATTCATGGAACAAACGTGCGTCGAAAATCCCAGCGCAAGGAGGCGCAAGGTGGCGCAAGCGTGAGAAAGCAAGCGCATGCGCACGTGTGCAATTCAAGGAAGGCGCTGCGCTTGTTTCCCACTGGTTGTGCACCAAATCTGTGCATGGCGCACGTGGGCACACATGTCATCAAACGGCGTGCGCTACGCGCGCAGCAAAAGCGCACATAGCACGGTGCACACAACAAAAGTGGGCGGAACAGTGGGCGGAACACCGGAATGGGGAATAACATGTGAAAAAGAAGGCGTAACTGGGGAAGTACTGCAGGGAACTACACGGAATGCCCACACGCAGGCGAACAACCCGTATTCATGGATTCGAATACAGGAAACCCGTGCATGGCAAAAGACGCGCACAGGCGTCAACGCGTCCGCCACACAAAGGCAGGCGAAAGTGTCCCCACGCACAGTATAAAAGTGTGCGCAAACAACAAACAAGTATATACAGCTACGATGAATGCCCCATTTGTCGCAGCACTGATCGTGGGACACCGCAGGAGGAGGAGAATAGCCAGGGCATGCATTTTTTCACCATGGACAAGCCTTTTTGGGATGCCTGATCACCAGGTCTATGGCAGGTATAGGTTTCCACCTCGTATCATCCTAGACCTGGTCAGGGAGTGGGAAGATGACCTTACATCCCTCACCCTCTGCTCCCAAGCATTGAGCCCCTTGGAGAAGGTGCTCAATGTCCTGCATTTTTTGGCCACTGGGTCTTTTCAGCGGACTACTGCCATAGTGGGGGGGGGTCACACAGGCCACGCAGTAATGCTACCTACACCAGGTCTTGGCAATCATGACAGTGCGCCCCTCAGTCCGCAGGCACATATACATGCCCAGAACACCCGCAGAGAGGCAGGTCGTTGTCCAGGACTTTTACAGGGTGGCACACTTCCCCAAAGTGCTCTGTGCCATAGATTGCACCCATGTGGCCCTACGTCCACCTAGGGCCACTGAGCACATCTACCGAAACCACAAGCACTGGCATTCCTTCAACGTACAGGTGGTATGCGATGCAAAGGGAATCATCACCTCTGTCTATGCAAACTACCCTGGCTCCACCCATGACAGTTTCATATATAGAATGTCCACTCTGAGCCGGGCCCTGGAAGCTGGGCAGCATGGAGACACATGGCTTCTAGGTGAGTACAAATGCCTGTGCACATGCATGCATGTCACACACACACACAGAAATACACAAACCCCAATAATCACAACCATTGTCACCTCTCCGGCGGACAGTGCCTACCCTCTGAGCAACCACATGATGACGCCAATCCGGAACCCCAGCACACCGCCCCAGGTAAGATACAACGCCGCCCATATTGCAAACAGGGCCATAGTGGAGCGCACATTCAGAGTGCTCAAGTCACACTTCCGCTCCCTTGACCGCTCTGGCGGGCAGCTACTCTATGCACCCCCAGTAGTGTGCAGGATCATTGTGGCAGCATGTGTCCTGCACAATGTTGCAACACGGCAGAGCGTACCGGTGGACATGGTGGTGCCCCCACATCCCCAACCACAGGCACAGGCGCTGCACATGGGAGGGGATAGGGCACGTGCCGAGGAAGCCCGGACCCAGCTATTGGCCACATTTTTCTCCTAAACTCCCAACCCTGCGGAGTGCACACAGGCCTGGCACATACCAGGTGACAATCAATGATGACAAAGAGACAGTCAACTGTCACAACCTTACCACCCTGAGATTGTTGCCATGGAATTGCCACATTGTGTGCATCCCTAGCTACTTAAACACAAGCAATCCTGTGTGACCAAAAGGCACACATGCAAGGTGTGAATCACACAGACCTGCAAAACAGGCCATGACTATCACTGGTATGTCACTCAAACCCTCCCAAATCACAACATGACATGGCAAGCAATAGCCATACACCAACACAGTACCAATAAGGTACACATTGCCATGTGAAAAATGTAAATTGGCATCAGACAATGATGCCTGACATGGAATCAGATGAAATGACTGACCAACAACCTCCCACCCAAAATAAGTCATACCCAAATGCATTCCAAAAGTTGTAGTTGTAACATAACAATGAATGCCTGTCTACATGCACAATGTGCATTGCAAAATCAACACTGCAGCTTCTGTGTGCCGTGTCCACCTCCTGCAACACACTGCTCAGTTCACAGCACAGTGAACAGCCATTGTGTGTGATGCACACCGTGAGCATCACATCTAAGCGACAAACTACATCAAAAGGCAAATTAGGCATGTACAGGATCCACAATTGTTCATAGAACATGTGCTGCAGGGACACAGTGGGCGCCATAAGGCAAACAGAGTATACACGTGGACATGGAAACCACAACTATTCCCTCACACCTGAAAGGTAAACACAACACATGAACAGGCATTGATCAGCAGAATACATCATGTACATAGGATACCACAATAACAATGTCAGGGGGCCCATCACACTGCAGGGCAAGGCAACTATCAACAACAAAACACCCTCCCCCTCACAAATCACCACGACCCACTGAACAACTGCACCTGGGTTATTCAGCCTCATCCTTTAATTTCACCTGGCCACAGGATCACCCTTCTCCTTTGTCACCATCTCCCACCTTGTGTGTAAAAAGTTGCCAGCACCCTCAGAGTCCACCTTGATTTGCAAAAGCACCAAATCCAAGAGAACTCAAAGCAGGCCAACACAGAAGTCAAGAAAATAGCATGCAGGCAGGAAAACAAACCAGAACAGCCTCCAGTAGATGACTTGAAGTAGCAGTACACCACAAAGGCCAAGTACTACCACAATGATGTTAACAACCAAGGTAGCACAGTAAAACAATGTCACAACAGGATGTTTACCATGTGTGGTACATAACATAGAATGATGCACCACGAACGGATGTGTATTGTCACAGCTCCCATGTACAGGCGCAGGAGTGGCATGAACCAACCACCCCCACCGCGGTCTGGTTGCCTGCAAGGTCAAACTCACACAGGCCTCTGAGACCCTGGTGGGGAAGGAGGGTCAGGGATATGCAGTCGGGACAGGCATTGGCATACTGGAAAACCGGAATGAGGGGCAGGAGAGGGGAGTAGGATTGACACGGGAAAGTAGGGAATGCACAAAAATGTAGTACTCACATTAACACATACACAATTAGACCAAACTTGTTCATCATGCACATAGCAGGAAATTACTCAAATGGAAGTCAAAGAGAAACTTATCTCTGGGTTGAGTGCTGGCCTCCTGCCTGCGCACTCTCAGGACTGGTAACAGGAGCAGTTCAATGCTGCAAAGAGAGCCACAGTTAATAATCTGTGCGTGCCCAAAACACACAAACACACTACCAAATATGCCCCAAAGTAAAAAATAACTCTACAAACAGACAATCTTGCGTGGATGCTTCGTACCCATACGTAACATTACCCCTGTGATGGTTCATACACAGTCAATGCAGTAAGTCAGGCGCCGCTGGGTGCGTGGCAAATGGAACACCAATGTGTCACGATCCACACAACATGCAATGTTCCCTGGGTAAGCAGACAGACGCATATAGCAAGGTATAACTTCAGAACAAGTCATGTACCACCATGACCAAAATAAAGTAGGCAGTGCATGTTTCAAATTCTACTTGGAAATGAAATGCACTGCACCCAAGTCTGTCCCTTGCTGTCTGTCCCTGTGATCTGCTTCTTTCCATGTCTCGGAACGCTACATGGCTAATACAAGTGCCTCAATGGCCCATGGCGGAACAGAGGGTATGTGCCACTGCTCCTGCAGGTGCCCCAGACAACTTTCCCTATCAACTAGCCATCAGTCCACTAACACATCTGAGCTGTAATGTGCGCTTCAACACCAATATTTGTCCAAGCTCACCGTCAGTGCTGCTACTAAGCATGCATGTGCAACTGGCCTGGTGGAAGGTTTGCTGTGTTGTGACCCCCCTGTGCTGCTCACCTTGCCCGGAGTCCCTTGAAACACGTCAGCAGTTTTCGGATGTATGATCGCAATCCCTGTGCCTCTGCTTGCGCACACATGCGCATGTCGGCACCACCAAACGTGTCCAGATTCCAGACATCCAATGGCCCATGTCTTCTGGCAAAGGTGGTCTGGAGGCTCATCCCCCTGCAGAAAGGCCATGAAACACATGATTAATGCTTTAGATTCATCTGTGTGTTTCTCTTCAGGCATTTCATGACTGACCATGTCAGAGACGTACATCAGAAATCACCCCATCAGTCGGTCTTTCACAGCCAAAGTGTGGAACACACTATCTACGGCATGAATTGCAACACGCACATGTACAGTAAAGATAACAAACATACTACACAATGCATAGCAAGGAATGTACACATGAATCATGAAACACCCCATCTAGAAAAAGAAGAACAGTGGTCTATTACACCCCAATCATCCCCACTAGGGGTGTCAACACAAGTTCCACAGCAGCAGACATGCCACATATATGACAGTCCAAATCCCTTGTGTAATAGGCTGTTACACCGAACCATCCTTGCGAGCCCATGGATAAGGGAAGCAGGAGTGGCATATGTGAGTCAAGGACTCCAAGCAGCAAACACATACACAAGACAAGCTTGAAGGGCCCTGCTGGAACAGACAGTGGATGCTTTCAAAAGCCACAAAGCACCACACCATCACATGAAAGCACAATAGGCAAGCAATTTTAAACTATATTAACTAATTACACTAACTATGAAAAACCTACATTACCTATTTAAACTAACTATCAAACAGAAACTTAACTAACTAAACTAAAAGAAAAAGAAAAAATGGCCACATACGACCCGGGGGGTAGGCACCCAGGAGGGGGGAGGTACAGGGTGCTGCTCAACACCCACATGCGATGATGCTGAGGAAAAAAAAAACCTCCATGGGCTCAACGCCTGACCTATGTGGGAGATAGATTGTTGTCCGAGTCTGGCTCTTCTTGGAAAGGAGGACGTGGCACAGGAGCATGACCACGCCTAGCCGCAGCTTGCCCCTCGTCGGCAGCAAGTCTGCCGGACGGGTGAGCCTGGTTCTGTGTGGCGATGACACGTAGGTCTGCATGCAGAACCTCCCGTGATACACGTGCTTCCTCTTGCAAGGTAGCACGTGTAACACAGAGTTCCTCCTGCAAGCCCTGGCTAGACAACGGCTGCACCTCCCGGCAAGCATGTAGCTCAGCCGAGATGGTACGCTCAAGCTGTGCAAACCTCTCCTCTGCCCGCTCCCTCTGGGACATCAGAAGGACACCCAGAGTGGATCTGAGGGAAGCATACTCCTCCCTCAGGGCCTCCATGTGTGCCTCTGCATGAGCAACAATTGTTTGACGCAAAGACGACATTTCAGCCTGGCGTGCCCTGTCTGAGGCCGCCATGCCCATCCTGAGGAGCGGTCCGTGGACCGTGCCGTCTGCTGCTGGAGAAGCACCTGTCTAGCAGGGGGAGCACGGATCGGGCCACACGCTCCATGCTCTCAGCGATGTTCTCCGTTGCTGCCCCCTGGCGTTCAGAATTGGCAGTCATGTCTTGCTCCCACTCAGTATACAGCGATTGCGCGCGTCGACCGCGTTGCTGGGTTTGACCCCTGCGAGACCTAAGGACCGGGTGTCCTCGTTGTGTTGGCACCGCCCGCGGCTGCACGACTACATGCCCCCGTCCACGTGATGTCCCAGGCACATCAGTGACTGGTGTGGAGGGTGACCCTGCATCCCGATCCACCACGGGCGGAGGTTCCAAGACTGTCTGACCCCTCAGTGCAGGTGTCGCGGACAGAGGAGTGTCCACATCAGAATCACTCACCCCTGACATATGGACCTGATGCTCATCCAACTCGACATGGTTGTCAGAGTGTTCATCAGGGCTGGTCTCATAGGCAGCCAGAGACAAGATGGACTTTAGCACTTGGGGGTTTTTGTGGCCTACCACCCCACGACCCCCACTTGTGCTGGGTTGATGTAGTGATAACAACCCTGTGCCTGGCATGACAACACCATCCTCCGGCTCCATTGCGTCATCACCTGAAAAATAGAAAGAAAAAAGGTCACTACAAATGTTAGAAGCACACAACACACACATACCCCGACACCAAACACATCAGGCAGACATGGGACACACAAAATAGAACCTGGCATGCATGCTGGGTCAACTTGAAATTGCTTCTGTGATTAGACCTGTGGAAAGGTGGCAGTTTGCACTGAAGTGGGTCTATGCAGTGCAGCAAATATGTATGTTACTCACTATTTACATGAACAAGGACTTCATAGTGTGTGTCAGAAAATGTGAAGGCAGTGCAAGGTCAACTTCAGGCATCACGTGCAATGTGCATTCAATGGGTAGCATGTCTACAAGCAAACCACCCCTCCCCCAAGTGCAAAAGCAGGGATGCCTAGCATGGTATCAAAAGGCTGACCATAGACCTGTGTACTGACAGACAGTGTTGACTAGCATCAACAGCATCATGTGAGTCAAGTGACAACACTGCAAATGATGATGGGACAGTAAGCAGGACACATGATGAAACCTCTGGAGTACACCCACGTGTGAAGAAGACACTACACCAGTTGGACAGAGTCATTGGCCATTAAACAGGCTGAGGCCTGTGATCCACACAGATTGTCAAACCCTAAAGCCTGAGCCACAGTTCACATGGGAAGGCAGATGAAATGCCATGCAATGTAGGTCATCCAGGACTTGTATTACAGTGATCATCCAGTCATGGACACACAGGGGCATGCGTGGAATGCACATGGAGCATGAATGGGCACTCATGTCGCTGCGGGGCATCTGACCTCTGCACAATCCAAGTGAGACACCCTGCATCAAGTACTAAGGATGTATCACACAGCATATGTCTGGCAAATTGGCCGCTGGATGTTAGCATGTACACAGGAGGCATGAACAGGGAAGTACCCAACGGCAATATTGTAGCAGACCAGTGCTAAGGTGGAATTGGGGTGCAGAGCGGGGGGTTGAGGGGCAAGGGAGCATGCCTACATTGAGTACCCGCTTGCAGGCAGAGGACACGTGCACGTCAGTCACGCTATGCATAGTCCCTGGGCTGAGAGGAAGGTCACCCCATGCTACATGCAGAAGTGCCAGTGAGCTGGAACATGGCCCGGAGGGGCATACTGGTAACCAGCATTTGAATAGGGTGCAATAGTGGTGATGCGGACAGTCCCCGTCTGCTCCACATGTCCACCATCCAGCAGAGTAGACATGCATCAGGGAAACATTGCATTACTTGCTCATCAGAACCATGTACACGTGACATGTAGTGGCAGTCATGCACAACACATCACACAAGTAAAACATACACGTCCTCGACAAACACGCATCAACACTCACTGGACTGGGCATCGAAGTCCGGCATCTCTCCCACTCCTTCGACTGATTCAGATGGTATGAACTCTGCAACGAGTGACTCATGCGGAGTGAGGTCTTCCTCCTCTGGTGCAGGCCCACTGCCAGTCACCAGAGTCAAGTTGTAATTTGAGGCACGCTTCGCCTTAGCGCTGCGTTTGAGGTCATTCCAACGCTTTTTGCACTCTTGCGCCGTGTGCACCTCATGGCCGAATGCACTCACATGTTCCGCAACTTGCTTCAAGTGGGTATCACGGTGGGCAGCCGTAGTCTGACAATTAGCACCCACTAGCATGTCACGGCTGTGGTCCCGCACGTAGTCCACGAGGAAGTCCAGTTCCTGTTTGCAGAAAAGCTTCTTCCTCGATGTGCCAGAGGTCGTGGTTGTGTGTGGCGTCCCAGCCTGTGCTGCAGGTGCAACCTTCCTCCTCTTGGATTGTGGCGCAGACCCTGGCTGGCTAATGCCGCCCTGATAAGTATGGCCAGTGGGTTCGTGGATTGAGCCAAGGGAGTGGCAGGTGGAGGGACGACCAAAGGCCTGACTTGTGTCAGTGGCAGCTGGGTGCCCTCTAATGGACCCTGCGCAACATCCGCTGTGGCAGGGTCATTGACCGCAACTGTCCTGGTTGGCGGACTCACAACCGGGGTGTTGTTGGGTGCATCTGCCCCTGCACTTGCCAACACCCGGCTGTTCGGGGCAGCAGATGCAATAACTGCCCCAGGGACACGTGTCTTGGTCAGGGCAGCCCTGCGTGCCCCTACAGTTTCCCTCCTGGCCTGTTGGAAATCTTCCAAGGGCTCTTCAAGTGCCAACGCAGCCTGCGCTGGCAGACCCTGAGCCTGGGTGGTGGTGTCCACAGCTGCACCTGCAGCTACCACTACCCTTGGGCCCGTGGCAGTCTATGAAACGGACTGCCGGGTCACACGGGCACCAGTGCCAGATGCAGAAGCTGCATCTCCCGGAACCACAGGGGGTGGTGGCATGACGGCGCCGACACATGGCACAACATCGTGCTCAAGTGGTGCACCCTGCCTCTTCCCCCTCTGTGGCCACCCTGGACACCCTGGAGCCCCCCTATTCCCTGGCCACCCGGGCCATGTCCCCAACCACGCCCTCCATCAGGAGGATGCCCAGCTGAGGCGCCCCTAACCTTTAGTGGCCTCCCAACCATGGCACAGATGTAGTAGTGCCGGCACAGATGGAGTAGTGCCAATGGGAGGTGTACACCACAATTGACCTGGGCAATTGGGGTGAAGGGGTTGGGATGCAAGATGTTAACAGCCCCCCTGCACCTGCAAGGCTGTATGTGACCCGGGTGATGTAGTGACGGATCACGCAATGCTCAGGCACCCCAAAATTGCAGTAAAACTCTGCACGCAAACCTGCAGCCTACGTGCATTGTAATCAAACTCCCGCAGTACGCGGTGGCACCCAGTAACACGAGAAACGCGTACGCGTGGGACACGCAGGCTACTATGACCTGGAAAACGGGGGCACCCGCAGTGGGAAAAATAGCGTGCGCGACTCACCGTCTGACTAGCGCGATGCAGAAAAACACGCATAGCCAATACCCCCGCCAAAAGAACAGATACGTCCTTGATAGCTGTGATGTTGTGATGGCACACGAAACAACACGAAGCAGCAACACACGTCGGTCTCCACGAAAGGCACATACAGCGAACTGCTGGCCCTGCTCACCTTTAACCCGTGCTGAGGGAAATGCCCACGTACATCACGTCACTTACACGCATAGGACCTTTCCTCGGATTATACGCATTCACACGCGGACGTGCAGTTTTTTCATGTGCCAAATCACTCTGTATCAAGCTGGCCACGCGAAAACACAGGGAAGACCACGCTCCTGCCCAGAAGGCCAAATTACTGCCCCCCAGAGCCCCGAGCACGCTCCCACCTGCCATCTGATGCTACCTGACTGCCTGCTGCCCAGGTGCCCTGCTATTTGCTGCCTGCACGTCAGCCAAGGGTGCAGTTGCTGTGACCACCCCTGCTGGAACCGAAGACTCCCGACTGGGATACCATCGCTCCACAGCCCAGCCCCAGGACCCAGTTGTCCACCCACTCCTGCCTCTGGGGTTGCCATGTCGGGCACAACACCATTTGGCACCACTGGCAACCCCCAGCCAGAGAGGCAGAGGGCCACCAGCTTCAGTGCCAGGGAAGTTGGTGTCCTGGTGGAGCAAGTCCTGGGGCAGTATGATGCCCTCTTTGGAAGTTTGCGCGCCGACTATGAAGGACGGACCAGGATCTGGATGTACATCGTGACTGCCATCAACGTGGAGGGGGTGGCAGTCCGCAACTTACAACATGTCAAGAAGCGCTGGGAGGACTTCAGGTCCAGGACCCTCAACAAGGCCCGGCGCCTCTCGAAGGCAGTGAATGCCAAGGGTCACCTGTCCGACCACCAAATGAGGGTCCTGGAACCATATGTCCAGCGCTCCACGTCCAGGTCCTTGAGAGGCAGACCCATCTGGAGTCGAACGGTAAGTGTACATGCATACTGATTGGACGCTGTGCGTGTCGTGGTGTGCCAGTAGTGTGCAGGTTGCACATGTGTTTTTGTAGGGCCATGTAGGGATGTGTATGAACATGGCCGTGAGGCTGCAACATGTGAGTCCTCTCAGGTGTGAGACACATCGATGGTGTGTGTGTTGGTAAGCATGCTGGGCAAATGCAGGTGTGGGAGCACACATGTTTGAATTTCTGTGTATGTACGTTGGCATGGTTGTAGTGTCACACATGGATGGTGGTTCCTGCTGCATGTATCTGCACTGTGTACATGTGCATGTGTGTGTATTTAACAAGTGTGCAACTGTGATGCAACTTGGATGCATGTGACACTGACATGTAGAAGGCTGAATGCCAGATGTGACATGGATGGTGATATCATCACTGTGACAGTTGGTGGACATGTACACATGCATGTAAGTGTGGTGGTGTGTGTGCATGTGTTGTGCATGTGTTGTGCACTCCTCATATTTTATGTGACGTAAGGCTCACCTTCGGCTCACCTTCGGATGTTCATGCTGTTGTATGTGTCTGGATGAATATTGCTGTGGAATTGCTCATGTGTGTGAGTACAATTGACATGTGTGTTGGGGAGTGTGATGCCATGTCTGAAGTATGACACTGCCAATCACTGCCACTCATGTACAACTGTCATGTGTGTATCAGTCCATTGTACAGTGCTCTGATGCCTGTGTTTTATCTCTCCCTGGCTGCAGCGTCAACTGATGAAGAGGGCGGAGAGGGTGCTGTGGAGCACAGCGGCAGGTATCGCACCACCAGCCGGAGATGCAAGCCCGGTTCCCATCCCAGATTGTCATCTCATCAGGGAGTGAGGAGTCTGGTGCCGCGTCCCAGGCCGCAGCTGCCGAGGGTAGGTCCAAGAGGCGGAGGTCGGAGGTGGAATCCTCGTCAGCAGAAGGGGCAGCTGAGACCCCACAGGGTCCGACAGAGGAAGATGGCACAGAGTCATCCAGGTTGGTGGGGGGTTTGGTGGAGGAGGAGGCTGCGGAAGGGACACACACGGGGTCTGGAGGTGGGGATTCCACTGGTGCTAGTGGTGCAGTGCAGGGGCAGGGACAGGAGGCAGCACAGGCAGCCGTGGAGGTGCCTCTGTGTAATCCTGTCTCTGATCCTGTCACTGCATCATCTGGCACCAGCAGGGATGCCTACGTCCAGACCCGTTTTCAGGGAGGGGATGAGCGCTCAACAACTGGCCTTCCTCTCCCTGCGGACGTGGTTATCCGGGACCGTGTTGAGCCTGTCCTGATTGGGATAGCGTTGCATCAACGGGGCATGCGAGGTGACCTGCAGTCTTTTTGTGGAGAGACTGCACGTCATCTCGCATGCCTCGTTGACCACGTTGACCTACTGGGACGGGTGTCCGGTGCTGTATTCCTCCGTGTGCTGGACCTTCTTGCAACCCCCTCCTCACCTGAACCCCCTATGCGCCAGTCGTCCTCCATGCCATCTTCCCAACCATGTATCACCTGGGTACCCTGTGGAGCTGCCTCTGACCCAGCGGCCAGGCTGGTGGATGTTACGCTCACCTGGCTCCCACAGGGGCGTCGATCTGAACTGGACAGCTGCAGTCTCCACCAATGTGACGCGTAGTGCCGAGATGACGGACTGGACTGGCCCACCTAGCTTCGTTTGCTTGGCCCGTAGGAGTATTCTTCTGCAAATGGAGAAAGGGAATTAACCACATGTGGAGTTGAGTGTAAACCCCCCTCCCCCGCTGTTCTCCCCACTGATCACCTTTAATGTCCCCTCTTATAGTTTCACCTGATGGTTTGGAAAGATGAGCTCTCCATCCTGCATTGAGCGCAGGGGCGCGTAGATAAACAGTTACTTCACTGGTTCGAAGGAATTGGTGAGTTCCAGAACAATATTGACTCTGAGATTTCCGGCAAGACGCCGTAAGTATATAGTTCGTAAGAGTTCAAATGTCTGACTGTCACTCTTGTCCGATTCCTTGCAGGTTGCAGCTTGACCCTAGCGAAGAGTTCCTCGTGGCAACTGGTAACATTCAGGTAAGGATTTGTATTATACAACACAGTTCGATAAAATAATGTCAGTATGTAACCTGTTGCTTTCTCCCTTATTCAGGTGCTGAGAGAAAGTATGACGTCTCGGGGAATAATGCCTCCGGCGATAAAATTAGGAAAGTCTATTGTGGTGAGGAGGTTTCCCCTTGTTTGTCCCTTTCTTTCACCTTGTTGTCCTTTTGTTCCCGTTAGGGGCCGGGGTACGGCGAAGATGCGGTGGAGGCTGCGCCGACCCGTGAAGAGGAATAGTACCCCCAGTGGTAAAATCAGGTAAGTCTATCGGGGGTAACTAATATTGCCTCTGTTTATTCCCTTGGCTCACTTTGCTGTTCTTGTGTTTCCCTTAGGTGCCGGAGTGTGGCGGGAACATGCAGAAGGATGCGGTGGATAGTGAAGATGCTGTGAAGGCCGGTGAGTTCAGCGCGGCGCTGCAGCAGGCGAGGCAACGCGCATAAAATAACTTCTTTCTCCCAGCTCGAAGGCACGGTGGATTGGGAATTTAGGTAAGGATCAAAGGTATTGCTCTTGTTCTAACTTTTTCTCCTTCTTTCTCCCTTTTTCTAGGAGCTCCAGACTCGAGGCGGGCTTAGCAGAAGACTGGATGTAGACTTGCAGGCATGGTGAGCGTTACGCTGCTGGATGCAGAGTAACGCGAAGCGTGTGCTGCTCTTCGGGCGTGGTTTAAATAGCCTCCAAAGTAGTCCCAGGTAAGTATTCTTCCCCGACCCCACCCGAGTAAAAAATAGTCCAAAGGTAAAGTAGTCCCTTCCAATCCTCTTTTAGCTTGGAGCTCTTGCAGCATGGTCTGCATCAGGTAAGTTTGCAGCATGGTCTGCATCAGGAAAGTTTTAATCTATGAGCCTGGCACCTATGGCGCCAGGACTGACTCTCCATATGAGCCTGGCGCCATAGACGCCAGGACTGCACCCAAATGGCCCCTAGCAGGGGTTGTTGGGCTTCCTTGGAATAACTTGATGCCTGCTTCCGGGGCTGCTGGACTTGATCTGGATCCTCGTGGGTAGGCATCATGACAGTGGAGGACACATCCCTGCCACAGTCGGGAGTCGAACGTCCAGCAGGGGTGGCCAGCACGACAACTGCACCCCAGCCGGAGGAGGACGTGCAGGCAGCAAGAGCCAGGGCACAGGCACAGCAGCAGCAACATGGTGGGAGCAATGATGGCTCGGGCCCTTCAACATCGGAGGGGCAGGCATCGGCCATAGGGCAGGAGGACTCCGGATATCAAGTGTCTTCCGTGTGGCAGCGGTTGGGCCACGCCATAGATGCAGATCGGCAGCGGGTGGAATAGGCACGGCTCACAATGGTCAGGGCGGAGAACTCCATGCGGAGGGCCCTGAGGCGGGCCGAGTGCCTCCAGGCAATTCGCAGGGAGTTGTAGGTGAACATGTCGTCGTCCCTGCGAACCCTCTGGGCCATGGAAGAGGACCGCCTCCAGGACATTGAGCGGGAGTTTGATGATGCCCTGGCCCGGGACATCCAAAAGTGAGCCGTTGGACTAGCCGGCTGCCATTGTAAATAGTTTTTAGAGTTAGGTTTCCTTTTCCTTTGATTTGTGGTGAATGGACTGTGCCACACACATTTGTATATAGTTTTTTTATTAGGTAGTTTCTTAGGAATGAACTTGATAAAAAGAGAAAAGCACTTCCCTCACACTTAGGGGCAACGTCTTTTTTAGTTTCCTCTTTCCTCTAAAAAAGTTTTCCTTTATCATATGTAGAAGAACTTTTGTTGACATTTTAATTTCAGTTTGTCATGTTGTTAAATATGTTTCAAAAATGTCTACAATTTTCCCACTTACTTTCCTGTAGCTAAAGAATCATGAAGTTAAATGATTGTGTCTGTTTCTGAATCTATGTAATGCACAGAATTTATCTTATGCACATTGAAAATATTAATACAACTTTGTAGAAAATGCACAAATGTTTTGGACTAAATTATTTCTCCAAATGGAGTTTTTGATTTACTGTCTCCAACCTGCTAACGATTAGTGGCTAACACATTATTGTTTTGGTTTTCTTTCTCCCTCCAACCTTATCATCCTCACTAGAAAGTGGACAAATACTAGCACTAGTGGTTTGATAAGATCTTTAGCACCCTCGCAAAGAAATAGTCGAGTACTTGCTCCCTCAACAACCATTGAAACTTAGACCTAGTCTAACAAAGGGTAGGATACACCTATTGTTTATGTATCTTAGGTAGGTTTCATTTCTTTCGTTGGGCTCATGGACCCTTGACAATGGATTGTACATAGTTGGACAATGGATTCATTTGAACTTTTTATTTGATTTTAAACATGGATTAATGGAGTTTTCTTTTGGACAATGGATTGTAAATAGTTGGACAATGGATTTTTTAAAACTTTTTCTTTTGATTTAACCATGGATCAATGGATTTTTCTTTTTAAGTTTTCTTTGGATTTGCGTTGGTGGAGGGAGAGTTTTGACTATTTTTCTTTAGGATTACTTTGGATTGGTTATACTTTTCATTTACTCATCTTTTGCACATGGTTTTCATTTCATGTTTGCTATTTTGTTATGTTTTCATTTCATTGCTTTATTTTTGTACATAATACATTTTCATATTTTAGTTCCATGTGTGGGATTCGCTCATTGGGTTGATGCATGTGAAAATGTGGGTTTACACAATCAATGCCAACCAGTGTGTGTTTGTGACGGACATGTATTGATGTATATAGTTGACTTTTGGTTTGTGTCTTGAGATAGGCATGTCAGTGTGGGGTGGATTGGGAAATCATTGCGTCTCAAGAATGGGGTGGCGTGCTGTGGTATTTAGGTGTAGAAGTGGGCCATGATTGTGCATCTTTACTTCATGTAGGGGGGGACACGAGTGGGGGCCTGCTGGCAGGTGCCCCTCACTGCTGGGGGTGGGGGTGCTGGGGGACATGAGTGGGGGCCTGCTGGCAGGTGCCCCTCACTGCTGGGGGGTGGGGGTGCTGGGGGACACGAGTAGGACATGAGTGGTGGCCTGCTGTCAGGTGCCCCTCACTGCTAGGGGGTGGGGGTGCTGGGGGACATGAGTGGGGGCCTGCTTGCAGGTGCCCCTCACTGCTGGGGGGTAGGGGTGCTGGGGGACACGAGTGGGGCATGAGTGGGGGCCTGCTGGCAGGTGCCCCTCACTGCTGGGGGGTGGGGGTGCTGGGGACATGAGTGGGGGCCTGCTGGCAGGTGTCCCTCACTGGTGGGGGGGTGGGGGTGCTGGGGGACATGAGTGGGGGCCTCCTGGCAGGTGCCCCTCACTGATGGGGGTGCTCGGGACATGAGTGGGACATGAGTGGGGGCCTGCTGGCAGGTGCCCCTCACTAATGGGGGTGGGGGTGAAAGGGGCCCCTAGGGGTCCCTCGTGATATGGTCACAAGGCAATAACCATACACGAAAAGATGCGCCAGACACGAGGTTCAAATTCCCAATGCTAGGGTTTATTGCAAGCAAAAATAGTCTCAATTGGCCAATTCTGGTCTCACGCCCCGCGACGTGAGTTTCCTAGACCTCGAGGGACGCAAGAGCAAGAGCATTACGTACATCAGTTACATATATACAAAATGCATACCATACAATCAGCAATGTCATGTTTAACAACCCCTTTGGTTAGCTTCTTTGAACTTGGGATGACGATGGACATTTCCGACGGGTATGACAATTATGACACTTTCGATGTCTATTCTAGTAACAATGTGCAATTTAGAAAGTGCGGAGGCATCTTCTAGTTGTTGAACAGAACACGGTGGTTCTGTTCTTGGAAGCAAGCTGCACACGGAGGAAGAGCCACATTCCATGCTCTGCTATCTATGAGGTACTATTCGTGTCCTGGGAGCCGACACGCTCTAAAGGGTTTTGTGAGGGGGGGCCGTAGGAAGAGCATAATTCAAGCCTTTAGCTGTTTTATTCTAACATATTCTACCATCGTACGAGACTGGCTGGCAGCTGAAAAGTGATTAAATGCCCTGCAGCTCTCTCTCAAGGCTACAGAGAGGGAGCGTGGGCATTCCTTTCTGGGCTACTCATGAGGAGTTTCAACAAACTCATCAGACCCGCGACCTTGTCCTTTCATATTCTGACAACAATGTTAACAGTTGAGCAGAGTAAGCAGAATTCGCAAGAATTGCAAGCTGCAAAGCAGTTTAGACAGAAAGCAATGAGCAATGGTTAACAAGCAAAATGGCGATTCTTGCTATGTTTAAAATGGCCGCTTGTTGGTCAAGCATAGCAGTCTATATTTCTATATTTTGGTGCATAAGTCGGTTGGCCTACGGCCATCAAGTTACGTCTGTCATTCAAATAAAGGATATTCACTTTTCCAGATTGACAGGGGTGCTGGGGGACATGAGTGGGGGCCTGCTGGCAGGTGCCCCTCACTGGTAGGGGATGGGGGTGCTGGGGGACATAAGTGGGGGCCTGCAGGCAGGTGCCCCTCACTGCTGGGGGTGGGGGTGCTGGGGGACATGAGTGGGACATGGGTGGGGGCCTGCTGGCAGATTCCCCTCACTGCTGGGGGGTGGGGGTTCTGGGGGAACATGAGTGGGGGCCTGCTGGCAGGTGCCCGTCAATGGTGGGGGGGTGGGGGTGCTGGGGGACATGAGTTGGTGATCACTAGTGCAAGGTGACATGTGGCTTGGCTGGGGGGCATGCCCGTGGTGAATGGGCTGCAGGCCGGACATGACCAGCGGTGCAGGGTAGTCCCCTGTGGTGTGGGCTGCCTGCAGGGGCCGTGGAGGGGGTAGAGGGCACACCTGAGAGGACCCACACTGCCAATTCACATGTAGGACTCCCGTGCACCCCTGAAATACACGTACCCCGCTCTGACAGCAAAATCGCGTGTGAAACTTCCTGCGAAACCCAGTAAGATGCGTACTCCACTTGCATAGGGCCTATCGCATGTGAAACTTCCCGCGAACCCCAGTTATACACGTAACCCACTCGCACAGGGCCAATCACGTGTGAAAATTCCTGCCACCCCAGTTATGCACGTACCCCACTCGCACAGGGCCTATTGCGTGTGAAACTATCCACGAACCCAAGTTATATGCGTAGCCCACTCGCACAGGGCCTGTCGCGTGTGAAACTTCCCGCGAACCCCAGTAATACACGTACCCCACTCGCACAGGGCCTGTCACGTGTGAAACTTCCCACAAACCCCAGTAATACGCGTACCCCACTCGCACAGGGCCTATCGCATGTGAAACTTCCCACGAACCCCAGTAACACACGTATCCCACTCGCACAGGGCCTACCGCGTGTGAAACTTCCCGCAAACCCCAGTAATACACGTACCCCACTCGCACAGGGCCTACCGCGTGTGAAACGTCCCGCAAATCCCAGAAATACACGTACCCCGCCCGCACAGGTCCTACCGTGTGTGAAACTCCCAGCGAACCCCAGAAATACACATAACCCGCTCGCACAGGTCCTACCGCGTGTGAAACTCCCCGCGAACCCCAGAAATACACATACCCCGCTCCCACAGGGCCTACCGCATGTGAAACTCCCCGCGAACCCCAGAAATACACGTACCCCGCTCGCACAGGGCCAATTGTGTGTGAAAATTCCAGCGAACCCCAGTTATGCACGTACCCCACTCGCACAAGCCCGATCGCATGTGAAACTTCCCGCAAACCCAAGTAATACGCGAATGAGCAGGCTATGTGTATTTAGAGGGTTGCGCTGGGAGTTTTACACCCGATTCGCATAGCGCGAGCAGGGTACGTGTATTCCGAGGGGTGCGCGGCTAGTTTTACACGTGTTTTCGTGGTTGGGGGGATGTATGCTGGTCCACTGGCCTATGCGCCATGTACTGGATTTGTGCGCTGTTCATGGCGCACGAGGCGTGGTTGGGGGCGTAACTGGCGCTGCTGCAGGGTCGCTGCGCCACTCTGCACCACGGCTGCTTAGGGATGTTAAAATCCATCAATACGCTGTGCGCCAAAATGGGTTTTGGCGCACGCGGCTAGCGCAGACTGCCGCACGCGCACACTGTGCGCCAGCCGCGTGCATCACTTGTGCGCTGAATTCTATGAATAACCCCGTTAAAGCATTAGAACATTGTAGGGAAAATTATGTAAATCAATAAGTTGTAACTGGCATTTTGTGTACAGCTTGATGAATTTGAAATGCCCTTTTTTAATTCAATGTTAAAAGTATAAATTAAGTAATGCTTTGTATTTTATTTTGGTGGTTCCTTTTTATGCTTTATTTATGTTCTATCTTGTCTTCTTTTTTCTGTATGATCTTTTCATCAATTAAGAAATTGTGAAAGGTTTGTAATAAACCAGATACACTTAATAAAAATAAAAAAAATAAAAAAATACTGGAAACCTGCTCTCATGCTGTTGTTGAAGCCTGCTCGTGTTACTAGTGCTTCCGGACTGGTTTGCTATCTTCAACGTGCTTGGAACATTTTCATGATGATGTATGTATCCATTGCAATACATTTCATGCAGGGCCACATGAATGGTTTTGCAATGCTGTGGTGGTATGTTTTTATTATGTTTTATATGACTTTGAGTTTTTTCATGTATGACCATGTACTTATGCATTTTTATGGATTGTTTTGTGCAATTCCGAAATAAACTTCACACTACTGCTACTACTATGCCCCCTGGGCACAGCTTCCACCAGCTCAGGAGGACC
Organism: Ambystoma mexicanum; assembly: GCF_040938575.1. NCBI lineage: Eukaryota > Metazoa > Chordata > Amphibia > Caudata > Ambystomatidae > Ambystoma > Ambystoma mexicanum. The sequence continues at coordinate 218,146,678 of NC_090936.1, read as the reverse complement.
GAGGCCCCTTCAACCATCCCACTCTCAGTCCCCAAGGTCACATATTATACAGTCTAATTATTTTGGGGTGCTGGAAATTAAGCACCAGTGAAAGTGTGCAGTATTTATTGTTACTTGTTTATTATTTCTTTTTAGTTGTCCCCTCCTATTATTTCAGTAAATATTCTTATCAGTGTGTTGTATGTGATACCAACTCTCACAGCTGCATTCTGGATGCTGTTTTAAGATTAAATATCGTTAATAGTGTGTTTGTTAATTATCAATTTATTTTGGTACAAACCCTCACAGATGCATTTTTGTTTTTACAACTAGAGTACTACATGTCCCAGAATGAATGGTGCATACCTGTATGTATTACATACAAAGCACATATCTTGAGCTAAACTGGCCTGGTAGGGACATTTTGGAAGCCATCCCAGACTGTACTGAGAAACAATCTCCACTTCTTGCTGGGCTCTCTTCTGCCCCACACCAACAGCTGCTTCGAAAGTACTATTCAGCCTGAGTACTGTGCCAAAATTACCAAAACAAAATAAAACGAATGCACGTTTACTACGCATTCGGCAGTAAACGAAAATGGCGAATTCCCATTATACCGTACAAGGGGAGCAGGCGTTGCAGGGGTGTTCCCCGCTCCCCTTGCATGGTATATTGGGTTTGAGGGTTGCGGGCGTGTCCCCCGCATACATTAAATGTAAAGGGGGGACAAATGAAGAAAACCCCCAAATCTCGACTTTCAAACTGCGAACAAGTCGGCTTTGCAATTTTGTAACTCGAGCGTTTGGGATTTGTTTTTTTGTAACGTAGATCCGTCAGCCGGATCTGTCAACCCCTTGCTGGCCCCACCTCGATGCCCCCCCATCCCCCACCCACTGAAACCTACCTGACTGAGTGATGAGTGCAGAGGCCTAGAGTTTGGCTCTGCGAACGTGCAATGCAATCCCTTGAGAGTGTGACATAGGCAGTCCTACCACCACACAGAGTGGGGGTCAATACGACCCAGGCGGTAAGTACGCCAACTTTACCACCATGGTGTAAACTACGTTTACACCATGGTGGATGGTGGATTTACCGCCCCATTCCAAGGTGAGTGGGGCGGTAAATCCCCATTTCCCATTTTACCCTTCCCCATTCCCATTTTTGCCCCATAGGGCATAATGGGAGTGGGGAAGGCGCTAATTACGCCACCGTAAATTACGGTGGCGTAATTAGCACCAAGGCGGTTTAGCGCCATGGATTTTAACGGCTGCTAGAAGCAGCCGTTGAAATCGGAATCAGGCGTTAAGGGTTAACGACGGCGTTAACCCTTAACGCCCGAGTTGTAATGAGGCCCAGTGTGTCAGGCTGGTACATACTGGGCCTCATTACGACTCAGGCGTTAAGGGGTTAACGGCGCCGTAAACGGCGCCGACCCTTAACGCCTGATTCCGAGGTCCCTTTGCGGGATGGTGTTTTTAACGCCTGCTTTTTGCAGCCGTTAAAATCCATGCCGCAAAGGGACCTTGGCGATAATTACGGCACCGTAATTTACGGTGCCGTAATTATCGCCTTCCCCATTCCCATTATGCCCTATGGGGCAAAAATGGGAATGGGGAAGGGGCCATTGGTGAATGGGGAATTACCGCCCCACTCACCTTGGAATGGGGCTGTAATTCCGCCATCCACCATGGCGGAGTTGGGACCTTAGCGGCATGGACCATGGTGCTAATAGCGCCATGGTCCTCCGCCAAGGTCGTAATGAGGCCTACTGTCATTAGTGTGTTTATTATTACATGTTTCTACTAGAGACAGGCTCTTGCAGATGCCTTTCTTTTTTTACCATGAGGACATACATGTCCTAGAACGCAGGGGGCGTATGGGCATGGGCTACACACAACAGGCACTCACAATTTCACGTTTGTGTTATATTTTAATTACTTTAAATATATTGCTGCAATCTGGAAGTCCTCAAGCAGTGCATAATAATGCACTGTGCACTAAAGTGCATCAATAGCAGTAATAATTGAACAGTGTGGTGCTCATTGTGAGGAGCCTTTGCAGGGGTGGACTAGCCTACAGGGAACTCTGGAGATGTCCAGGTGGGCCTCTGAACCCTGGGCCTCTTTTGTGTGGTATTTCCCATAGGAAAAGCACTGGGCTTGCTGAAAATGTCTCATATGATGCCATTTTGAACATTATTTCTAGGGCCTCTTTTGGAGCCAGTAATTATTTCTAGTTCCCAGTCCACCTCTGAGTGCTTGGATTGAAAGGCGAGGGTGCCTGGGTTGCACATGGCTTAACTCTTTTAATATTGAAAGTTGTAGGTTTTCGTTTGTCTGTTTGGTCGTTGCATTTTCAACTTTCTTTTGCTACAGGGCATCTCCCCACTCCCTGCATTCCCCTCCATGCCTAGTTGCTCTGGCTCCAGCCCTGCATATCCCTACCACCCCAAAATATCGACCATTCAAGCAGACTCATCCAAACCTACCACGTTTAATATTATAACGGTGAAGCCACTGCATTACCGGTGCTGGGGTAGAGGCATGGACGGTATGGAATGCGGAGTCAAAGGTCATGGGCAAGGCGATCAGCTGGGGCAGGTGTGAACTAGGATGAGGGCATAGATATGGTCTATCATTCACATCTCTGACAATCAACTCGCCAACCACACACCACTAGCACCTCCTCTTAACAAAATCACTCTTGAGATGAACTTGTTATCACCTCACTGCACTTCCTCCCCTAGAGATTCCGATCTGACTGAGTGCTGACTTGAGTAAAACCCGCAGAAGATGTGCCCCATTGCAAGGAATACTTATTCCCCCCTGAAAGCTCCTGATTTGTTTTGAGGGTGTGTGACCCCCTGTTTTACCTCGGCCCACAGGGGTGGGAATTTCATTTCATTGCTTGTTTTCAATTATTCCGTTTATTTTTGTTGGTGGGGGGAGACAGTGAACCACGTAACACTGCATTTCTAACATTGAAAACTGGATGTGTGCATAAACCTTGTAAATAACTTTTGAATCTTTCTTATAATCCCCGATGATGGGGATCAAGCATTGGGTATCATCTGCATATTTGCTATATGCAATATCCAAATTATCTAGCAAATCAAACAAAGGTCTTGTGAATAGGTTGTACAACATCAGCGAAAGCAAGAATCTGCAGCACCCCACAGGAGATTTTAATACCCTCTGCAGCTTCTTCGCCACTAAATACTCTAGATGAACGATCCATCAAAACTTGATTTTACCCATTTTGCAGCTTCATCTGAGATATTTGCATTAGGTTGCAATGTATCAAGTAAGATGCTGTGGACAACACGATCAAATGTAGCCAAGAGGTCTAGCAGCACCAAGAAGATGTTGCCCTGATCCATTATTGAAAACATTTAATTTTTTAGATCTAACATTGCCGTTTCGGTACTATGTGCCTCTCTAAATATTGATTGTCATTTATTTACCCAAGATGTTATGAGTGTTCAGATATTTCTGGACTTGTATATAGGTGCATGGTCTAGGATTTATAGTAGGAATGTGACATTGGTAATCGTTCTATAGTTCGTGGGTATATCATAGTCCAAAGAGGGCGTCTTCAACAGCGGTGTGACCTATGACTGCTTTATTATTTCCAGCACAAAGATCTATAAATACATTTTATAATCAGCGGTCCAAGTTCCGGCGCATAATCCTTAACCAGTGTAGCAGAATAGTTATCACCTCTACGCATGGTAGGCTTCAATTGTGCAGTTATCTTAGCAACTTCCTTTTTTGAAACTCCACAAAATAGGGTTTCTTATCTTCTTGTCGTGTGGACAAAGGTTTCCACATTTCATGTTTATTTTTAGAGTGATCTTGAGGACTTCTTATCCAGTTTCCAGGTAATATTCTTCCTGATGTTCATAACCTTATCGGTCATTGCCTTTTGAATGGATTAACACAAATGTCCATTCTCAACTAATTTGATTTCAGGAGAAGTTGGATTTTCCATTTCTTTCAAGATGTTAGAAAGTTCCTTCATGTCAGACTGCGCATTCTCTATTCGGGTTTTGTAATCTGATTTTTTAGCATTCATTAATTCCATCTTTATACTGTTTGGCAGCCAAAACAAAGGAGTCTCTATTCCCTGATCTAGTTTTTGTCAATGCATTGAAAGCTTTCCTGTTAGCCAATTACAAGTTGTGTAGGTCTGATGAATAGCAGTTTTTAGATTGCTTATTGACTGGTATATTACAAACTCCTAATGGGGCGATATGATTAACTACTTCGGACAAAGTTGACTGAAATACTGAGGCCAGAGCATCCGATGTTTCATAAGAGTTTGTTTATGTAACACTGCGGACATAAGTGGAAACACTGCATCTGGTGTAAGAAGTCCAAGATTCTGAGAAGTGACAGTAGTATTTAGAGGTTTACTCTCAAAGTGTATGAAGTTATGATCTGGCCATGGACATGGCTGTGTGTCTGTTTTATTGATGTTGACATTAATATTAACTAACCAGTCTCGTACATTTCCTTTCATTTGTGTCAGTTTTTTCATGTGCTGTATAAATCCTAGGTCTGTCAATACGGCCTCCATCGATACAGCAGTTAGGTCTGCATTATTTAAAAAAAAACATACATTAAAATCACCATACAATATAAATCTAGATGCTGGCTTAAGTAGTGGGATCAATGTCGCTAGCAGCTGTTCTTGAAAATCTTGCATAGACTGTGGTGGTCAATATAATAGCAACAGATTATTCATAGTATTTGGGTCTGCCAAGATTCTAGCAGGAATAATCTCATAGCTCAATATGTGTTGTATTTGTACTTTATGATGAATATGTAGTGAGGTTTTAAATATCAGGGCAGCCGCACCCTCTCCCCAATATTTTCATCTTTGTCTGCTCGCCAGATTCTAAAACCTAGGGGAACCACTAGTGCAAGTAGAGGACCTGATTTACTATGCAGCCATGCTTCTGAAATAGCGAGAATGTCAACTTCAGTAGTAAGAATGGAATCTGTGATTTCCTTCGCATGTTTCCTCAATGACCGTGCACATATAATAGACTCAGTGGATGATAAAGTGACATTAATTTCCGATATATGATTAGTCACAGAGTTCAGCATTTGATCATTCAGTGGAACAGTCCGATCCTGGGTTACATTATCACTCACTCCATCTGATATATAACTAACTTGATTGGGTGCTTCCTAATTCTAAATTTTGAGTTTTATACCCTCTTCAAATGGTTTAACAGGACTAGCCTTGTCAGGAATAGCCAGATATATTGTCTCATATTGATCCCACAGAGATGGTATCTGATTAGGTGGCATATTTTGATTCGGGATACTGAGAGAGTTAGATTCATAATAGCATGGATTGTTAGTTGAAATTGTTAGTATATCTTCTATATTTGTGCAATTGTTTGTTTTATATTACACGCTGTTTCTAAATGTATCTTAATGTCCACCTTACTTTGCACTTTGACAGGTTTCTTTATTGTACCTGGTGAGCTTCTAACTGCAGCTGTCCCATTGAAAGATTATTCCTCAGTGAAAGGGAATGGGTCTAATCCATAGCAAGATATTTCTGTAAGATGTCAGTAGACCTGGGCTCAGCCGGATGCAATATCATTGATCAGTCATTATTACAACCCAATCGATCTCGGATAGCATAAATTATGCCCATTGGATTTTCCTTGGAGTCTCAAGCCATAAATATGTTCTAATATAACTCGAACTTGCACATTTTACATAAAACAAGAGAAGAACAATCAGGCAGATACAAGCTACCTACTAGCCTGGCCTTCAACACTCCAGACACTTCCGGACACTAACCTTCAAGATGGGGTCCTCTCAATGGGGTAAGGTGGACATTTCAACACACTGGAAGATGGTTTGAACAGACACTATAGCTTTGTGGGTCACTATCTCAAATAACACATTTGCTGTATTTGCACCCATAGAGAATCAGAGGTCACAACAGATAGACCTGTTATTTACTATATTTTCCATAGCTCTCCAGTTACAAAATGTATGACACATCCCAAGCCCCAGCTATCTCTCTGAGGCAATGGTAGGCTGCTGCACTAACCCATTCTCAGGCCCTTACAGTGCTTCACAAGCCCTGCCTCACAATCATCTCAGATGATTGTGGGTGCTTCTGTTCCATGTCAGACTGACTTTGTTTTTATCTCACTTAAATGTAAAGAAGCACACTCTCAGTATGACATGAACTACCTTCTAAGGTCTATTTGAGGCAAGAGCTTTTGGTTCAGAGGAAGGGCTGCTTGAAGCTTGAGAACCACAGTCACCCATTTGACCTTCCTTAGAATCGTGGTTGGCAGGCTGCGGGATGTCACAAATATAACTTTATCAAGCTTAGCTGCTATGCTCTGTGAATAGTCTGACCTTTTTCCTATCAAGGGCAGGGGCTGTCGAGGCAGGGCAAGGTGGTTGTCAAGTGTTGGTTAGAGATAGGTCGAGTCAGGGACCAGAAACCTTGCTCATTTCACATATAGGTCTACCCTGCTGTCTCCCACAAACCCAAAAATCTTCTCACACAGTCCAAAATAAAATTCCACCCAACCCCCCACCTGTAATCACCAGAACTCACAGGTTTTGACATGCCATCAGTCCTTCTGTAATAGATTGATGCTACAGCCCTGCAGAGGGTTGTTCACAAAGAAACAAGGAGCAGAAAAGATAGCCGGTGGAGTGTGATTTCCTCTAAATGTGCATCGCTGTGCCCTAAAAAGGGAGGGTATTGGGGCAGCAACGGCAGGATGGTAAACAGCAGTGTGTTGGCAGTGACAGACAGAGAAAGAGAATTTGGCTAAGGGGATTGTTTGAACTTTCCAATAACATTTCAATCTCGAGTTTGAAGTACATTGGCCCCTTACTAATTAATGGAGTGTTTCCTTACACAGCTGAGTGCTTGTGCCAAAGCTAAATGATGGAGCCAGGGCACAAACCGCCATGATTTCTTCATCCAGATTTTAAGGACTGTCCCTCAATAGTATGGGGGGGGATGTCAGGGATTCGCATATGTACAGGGTGTGAGCTGTTCCCCACATGAGGTATCCTGGGAAGGTACAGCCTCAAACATTAATATAAGAGTGAAAGGAGAAGAGAGGCTGCCTCTCAGAAGCTTGATGTTCACTGAATTGTGCTCTTGCATTAACACCTTTTACAAAATCTTGTAAAAAATGGCTGAGGAAAAAAGGGAGAGTTAAGATGAAACAGTAAACATAACAAAACCCTTGAAAGTAAGTGAAACAACGTTAGTTTAATCGAAGTTAAGGTGATGGTTTAATGCAAAAATAGCCCTGTAATTTAGCAAGTGTTGGAAGATGCGTCCCCTTAACTTTGAGTGCCCCCCCTTTGTGCACCCTACACAGTATACACTTTTTTCAGTATATTTTTGTAGATGTCCCTTTTTTCTGCACATGAACAATTATGGCTGCATGCATGCTCCTCTGTCTGCAGATCTATTTGTCAGCTGAAACTTCTTAGGAGTGGAAACATATTGGTATCCTCATTGAAAATATAAACGGACATCCTAGCCTCGGGTTTAAAACTGTGTTAGTCAGAGTATTTGTAAAACGTTTCATGTCTTACCATTTGATTGATAGAATTCTGGTTCTAAGTGTACTGTGTGTGTTTCTAATGTATTGATGGATTAATTATTGATATCTATGCATTCACCTGAATGATGTAGTGTAATGTAAAGAGCTCTTATATAGCAATCTTCCGACAATAATGTTGGCCTCGCTGCACTGTAAGAAAGGAGGGCAGGGTGTGTTTGTCGTTTAGCAGGCAGGCAGATGTAGAAACCTGTGGTCTTGATGGATGCAGGTCAGAAGTGCCCTTTACCTGTGTTTCGATATGAATATCTCTAAATTGATTGTAGTTGGTACCAACTGGGCAGATTAGCCACATGAGCATCCCTCGGATTGTGGAGTGCAAACATTAACAGCATGGTTGTTGACAGAAGATGGCTAGGGTCTGAATCTGTTAAGTGTACTAGAGCTTGGAGGCCATCTTTAGGAGTGTGGGAGGTGAAAGGATGTAACATTTTAGTAGTGAGGAGTTAGTTGAGGGTTAAGGGGGTGCAGAGTGGGGGCAAGGGTGTTGTCACTTCCTTGCCCTTGGTGGTAGATTTCACTGAGATTAAAGGTGTAGAGCATTGCCACGCAGGAGAGATTCCATGAGCAAGCTTGATTTGCCTCAGATGGTAGTGCTGAGAGTTTCTCAAAACATTTTTTTAAAATTAGAACACATGTTTCTGGTGCACAGTTTTTAGTTGTTTGCTATCATTTTTTATTTCTTCCAAAGTAGCTGGTTAAAAAGCCAAGTCTTGAGCTGTTTCCAGAAAGTCAGGTTTAGGTAAGGTGTTCCACAGTTTTGTGGCTAAAACTGTAAAGCAAGATCCTCCTTGCTGTTTCCTGTTCAATTTGGGGACTAGCACTAGTGCAGCATTGCTGGACCTAAATGTTCTGGAAGGAGTGTAGTGTTACTTCTGAAAGAGGAAGAGTCCAATCCATGGAATGAACGATTGGAGACGCACAAGGTTTTGATACGCACCCTTTTTTTCGGATAAGCTTTGCTGATTACGTAATAATGGTGTGAAATGTTCAATTTACTTCATTCGGAGAAGTATTCTTGCAGCTGCATTTTGCATTCTTTGAAGTTTCCTCATTAGGTAATCTGGGAGTACGAGTTAGAAGCTGTTTGCATAGTCTAGTTTGAATAGTATAACAGAATTATGGCCATGACCCTGTGGGTGAATGTGAAGTAAGGCAAGATGTGGCATAGAATGTGCATCTGAGAGAAAGAGCCTCTGACAATGGTGTTCACCTGTGGTTCAAGAGCAAGGGTTTTGTTTATTTTAATTCCAAGATTACTTACCATAGTTGATGGGTTTGGGCAGGGTCCCATCTCGTCAGCCCACGGTATTGTGGTGGAGTTGGAACCTGTAGGATTGCAGAGCATCAGCTCTGTTTTGCTAGAGTTTAGTTTAAGTCTGTGTGCTGTCATCCATGCATCCACCTGTGCTAGACAGTATTTAATGTCCGGGTATTTGGTGATAGGTGGTTAAAAAATGTGTCGATTATTTTTATTTAATCTGCATAGTTGCAACAGGAGATGCCAGATGTATCATGCATACGTTATATACAGTCAACATTTATAATAGCAAAAAGAATAGGAATGTTTCTCTACAAAGTTTACAACCTTTTGTGTATCAGTGTGTTACTCAAAGTATTAGGGTATTCTCTTTGGACATCTTGCTTGGCATTGGCTGTTACTGGAATACAATCACCCATTGACACATCTAGTAGCCCCAGTAGACAGTGTTGAATCTCTGCCAAAGGTTGTAGATAATTGTGAATCTTCTCTGACCAGTCTAAGTCAGAACCAATTGAGTTTGCCTTCCCAACTTCCACTGGTGGGCAGGAAAAGGTTCTTTCCCATCTATCTATTCCTGCTCTGTTCCTGCTCCTCCTCAATGCCATGCCACATGATAGTTTCTTCTAACATTGTGGGCTTTACACATTCTTATTTGACCTCCTCCTGCTGTCTCCAACCATCTTCTTCCTGGTACTACCAGCCCTCATTCTGATGTTTCCAAACAACCCCCTTACTGTACTCTCTGTAGTCTGTTATGCACATCCTTATACTCTCCTCCTTCAACCTGCAACCTCTGTCTCCAGCTCCCAATCTGAACACCCAGCCCGTGAAACTGATTGGCTGGGCTTATATAACCAAGTAACCCCTCCCCTTGGGTAAGATGTCATATGAGGGTCTGCACCTTTGAATGTATATGGTTGAGAGGGTGTGATTGGCTACTTATAGAATTTTCACCTTAGTTTACTGAGGTCCTCTGTGGGCAGGTCAAGCATTTAGCACTTTGAAATCTGCAGCCTTTACTGGGTCCAGCACTTTCATAGAGTGAGTGTCCATAAAAGACAAACACTGGTTTGGGCATTTAGGCTGACTGTCTATGTAGGCCATGTAGAGAATTTCAGGGTACCTTTCATGTCTCTGAGGGCTGATTCTGCGATACCCTCAGGTAAAATCGAAAGGCTCCCTGATTTACAAGTGCATTTCTATTCTCTGTCTTGGTAGGAATTAATTTGTGTACCACAATGTGTTGTTGATGTTCAGAGGTCAACTCGCTTATAGGGGTGGCGAGCCTAAAATGTTTAATTTTCTGAATGGAGGAAGTATACTCATCACAGTACAGGGATATGTGTTAATTATGTTTTCCTGAATGTTCAGTGTTAGGGAGAATTCTCTGTTTAGGCTGAATTTCCTAACCCAGTGAGTCCCCCAGCAGCTTTGCTGGATTTCTGGAGTTTGTTTTTTCCATCCTGCCAAGAGTGAGACTCTTTTTCACCCACTCTTGGACATGTATGTGTGTGTAATTCCTTTGAAATGTCAATGTGTTCGATGGGCTATGGGGTCTTTTACTCCATAGGGTCTCATATGTTTGTTTGTTTGTTTATTTATTTAGTATAGCGCGCAAAACCCAGAGGTAACAGGGCGCAACAGAGGTCAGGAAGATAGGATTACATAAAAACTTGGTTACAGAATAAGATAGGCATGAGAAAAAGAGCATTACATTTACAGTTACATTGTGTGGGATGTGCATATATACATATAATTGAGCGAAAGCTTACAAATTTACATAATTAGTGCTGTGCATGGGGGCAGTTCGGTTGCATTTACATATTTACATATTTAAGGCTGTGCATGGTAGTCAGGTTATAGCACTGGCATGATCAGATTAGATGGCAGAGTTAGTCGTGAGGATCATTGGCCCGCAGCCAAGTGAGGGTGTTTCGCCTGAAGCTATAGTAGGATTGGTCTGTCCTAATGTAGAGTGGGAGGGCGTTCCAGTGTTGGGCTGCCAAGACAGGGAAGCTGCTGCCGCCGGTTTTCTTTTGTCTGAAATTGGGTACCTGCAGGCAGTAGGAATTAATCGATCTGGTGGGGCGGGTGGACGTTTTTTTCTTTATTCTGGATGCGAGATAGGGGGGGGCTGCGTTGTTTAAACATTTGTAGGTGAGTGATGCCGTTTTGAGGGAGATGCGGTCGTGGATTTTAAGCCATTTGTGTTCTCTCCTTTTGTTGGAGATGTGTTCCTTGGAGGGTAGGTTGAGGGCTGTTCTGAGAGCGTTGTTTTGTAGTGTCTGTAGTTTGTTGGTTATGCATTTGTTGGCTCCTAGGTACATGGCGTTGCAATAGTCCAGTCTGGATAGTATTAGGGCGTTGGCTATGATGATGCAGCTAGCTTGGGTGAGGAAGGCTCTACTTGCCCTAATTAGCTTGCATGTGTAGGCGGTGGAGGATGCTAGTGAGTTAACTTGTTTTTTTAGTGACATGGTTGCATCAAGGTGAAAGCCTAGTGTTTTCACTGTTTTGGCCACTGTGATGGTGTTGCCATCAATGTTGAAGGCCTTATAGTTGGAACTGAGTTTTTTGAGATTGGTATTGGATCCGAGGAGCAGGATTTCGGTTTTCTCATCATTTAGACATAGACCGTGTGTGGCCATCCATGCCTGAATGATGAGATATATTTTGTTTACCAAGGCCGTATCTGAAGCGTAGTTGCCTGAAAGGGGTATGAGGATCTGGGTGTCATCTGCATAATTGGTATATGAGACACCCAGTCTGTCCAACTTGTCAAATAGGGGCTTGGTAAAGATGTTGTAGAGGGTGGGAGAGACGCAGGAGCCTTGGGGCACCCCACAGGTTATTTTAATGGAGTCTGCTGAGGCTAGGGTGGAGAAGACCCTCATAGTTCGGTTGTCCAAGAATGATTGGATCCAGGCTATGGCCTCTTTCGAGAAGTGGGCTGCTGAGGCCAGGTGTTCGCACAGGACTGCGTGATCTACCAGGTCAAATGCTGCCGACAGATCGAGGAGTAGTAACATGGCAGTGTTCCCTTTGTCGTTAATCTCATTGATCTGGGTTTTAAGATCGATTAAGGCTGTTTCGGTGCCGTGCTTCGGTCTGAAGCCTGATTGGTGGGTGCCTAGTAGTTTGTGAGTTTCAAGATATTGCTGAATCTGCAGGTATGCTACTCTATCTATTATCTTTAACAGGAATAGCACCGTGGTGATGGGCCTGTAATTGGTGGGAATAGCGGGGTCTAGGGTTTGCTTCTTGAGGAGAGGCAGGACCCAAGATTCTTTGAGGTTACTTGGTATGGTGTTGGAGGAGAAGGATGCGTTGATCAGCTTGGTTATAAAGGGGGCTAGATCCCTAGCAGCATCCTTGATTATCTGGGGAGGGCAGTTGTCGCCTTTGCAGTTAGATGGTTTAAGTGAGGCTATAACTTTTTCTGTTTCTGGGATAGATATTTTGGTAAATCTGAAGAGATTCTGGCCTGGACGGTTGGCTGTTTTGTCGTGGTTGCTGGGAGATGCTTCATTGGTGGTGAGAGAGTCTTTTTTCAGAGCGATTTTGGTTTGGAGAGTTTTGATTTTATTAGTTAGGGCGTTTTGGACGCTGGTGCACCATACTTTATCTTTAATTATATTGTCTGGTGGGGGTATAGGGGATTCTAGTTCCCTTAGTATAGCAAATAGTTCTCTGGTGTTGGAGCTCGATTTTTCGATTCTTTCATTGAATAGTTTCTTTTTGGTGAGTAGAATTTCTTTTTTGTAGTTGTTTGCATAAAGTTTGAGTTGTGATTTGTTCTCTTCTGTAGGGGAGTTGCGCCATTGGCTTTCAAGTTTTCTTTTGTGCAGTCTAAGTTCTTTCAGATGTGGGGTGAACCAGGTGTTCAGGTGGGCTTGCTGTTTGCTTTTTTTGCAGTTTTAGAGGGGCAATGATGTCTAGTCCTTTTTTTATGGTATTGTTATAGTTTTCTACTAGGCGTTCTGGTTTTAGATTATCGGGGAGAGCATTGAGGGTTGGCAGTAGTAGTGGTAGGAGGTTGTCAGGGGTTATGTTTTTTTTTGCTCTAGTGGGTAGTGGTGGTGCCATGATTTTTCTTTTGTTGACTTCTTTATTGAGAGATAAGGTGAAGTCAATGAGGTGATGGTCTGTCCAGTGCTGGGGAGTGGTTTTGGTAATGACGGTGTCGCAGTTTAGAGTGGCGATCCAGTCCAAGGTCCTACCTTTATTATGAGTGGGGGTGAGCACTCTTTGGATTAGGCCGTGTTCATCTAGCATGTTGGCTATAGCTTGTGCTGATTTGTCGTCAGGGTCGTTTAGTCCTAGATTCAAGTCGCCTAGCAATAATATTTGGGTGGTGTCTTTTATGTTGTTGGCTAGGAGGCTGGATAGGTCTGCTTCGAATGAGCCAGTGGGGCCGGGTGGCCTATATATTAGAAGGATGGTTAAGGTGCGACAGTTGGAGATGGGTAGTTTGGCTACTAGGAGTTCGCAGGATTTGAGAGGTGCTTGAGGCAGTGGTCTTAGCTCGAGGTTTGTTTTAGCTATGATGGCTAGGCCGCCTCCTCTGTTGTTGGGCCTGTCCATTCTGATTATTTGGTAATTTTCTGGAATGGCTATTGAGAGTGCTGGGCCTGCTGCTTCATGCAGCCATGATTCAGTGATAGCTAGGAGGTCGAGGTTGTTTGAGGATAAGGTGTCTGCTATTTCTGTGGCGTGGGCCATTATCGATCTGGCGTTGATCAAAGCTCCGGATATAGTGGTAGTGTTGGGTGTATCCTGGATTGTTATAGGGATGAGTTTGGGTTGGGTGGAGTTGTAGCAGGGTGTGATGTGGCTCGGGTGGATTCTGGTGTGTTGCAGGGTGGGTCTCTTGTTGTGGTAGATGGGCTCGTAGAGACGGGGTAGTCTGGCTCGTAGTCTAGTGTTTCTTTCTAGGGTTGGACAGGGTGCATTTTCTGCAGGGTACATGGTTATGGTGGCAATGAAGATGGTAAGGTGTAATATATGTATGAGGAGATACAGTAGGGTGGCTGTTTGGCTCTTGCTGAAGTACATTGTACGGTTTGGCATGTGTAAATAGACAGGGGGTTTACCTGAGTTCGCAACTCAGGCTAAGAAAGGCATGTGCAAATAGATGCAAGTAGGCAAGGGGTTCACCTAAGAACAGTAATCACATTTGGGCTAAAGGTGGCATGTGCAAGTAGATGCAAGTAGGCAAGTAGTTCACCTAAGAACAGTAATCACATTTAGGATTAAAATGACATGTGCAAGTAGATGCAAGTAGGCAAGGGGTTCACCTAAGAACAGTAATCACATTTGGGCTAAAAATGGCATGTGCAAGTAGATGCAAGTAGGCAAGGGGTTCACCTAAGAACAGTAATCACATTTAGGCTAAAAATGGCATGTGCAAGTAGATGCAAGTAGGCAAGGGGTTCACCTAAGAACAGTAATCACATTTAGGCTAAAAATGGCATGTGCAAGTAGATGCAAGTAGGCAGGGGTTCACCTAAGAGCAGTAATCACATTTAGGCTAAAAATGGCATGTGCAAGTAGATGCAAGTAGGCAAGGGGTTCACCTAAGAGCAGTAATCACATTTAGGCTAAAAATGGCATGTGCAAGTAGATGCAAGTAGGCAAGGGGTTCACCTAAATTCGGTAATCACATTTGGGCTAGAAATGGCTACAGACATATAGATAACTCTGCAAGTTGGACCAGTTAGTAGAAAAAGACTACCACATGGTCGGGGGGGCGCATGATACCAAGAAGGATCTGTGGTGTTGAGGGCATTGCTGTGTATGAGTAAACATGTATTCGTGTCTACTGTACTTGCTTCTTGAGTACTATAGAATGATAGCTGTTCAGTAAGTGAGAGAGCTCCAATCACACATTAAGAAATGCGTACAATTTGTTTAACGTTAGAAAATCTCAGAATTTGCGCAGCTGGTGATTGTTACCGCTTTTGTTGTTAGAAAATCAACAATTACAAATGTAGGTGTATCGCTTCAGTTATTTCTTAAGAGAACTTAGCCGTCTTATGTAGTTAAGCATTACTCACCAAAACAGTTCAGTTAAGCTGATAGGTATCATGGTGCTGTACATGGCCAATGTACCATACATGTTTAGAATCAGTGTAATGCGGCTGAGGGCGTCTCCAACTTCTGATAGTGAGAGATCCTGGAGTTGAAAGGGCAGAGATCCTGGCCCCTGGCTCCTACGGCTCCGACTTGGAGCTGGCCGCCGGCGTGATCCGCCTGCCGGCGGTTACCGCTGATGTAAATGAGGCTCAGCCTCGGTTTCAGGCCGCGCTGCGCCCGGCATGGGCGAGTCAGGCGCCGTGTGGGGACAGGGTCAGGCAGGCCCTGTCCTGTTCCCCGCTTGTCGCGTGGTTCCTCTGCTGGGCTGGGGGTGCTGGGGGGGCTCCTGCCCTCGCCCCACGATGAGGAAGAGTGGAGTGAGGGGGTTAGCAGGCACCCAACAGGCCTTAGAGTGGCCTTGGAGCTGGCCGCCGGCGTGATCCGCCTGCCGGCGGTTACCGCTGATGTAAATGAGGCTCAGCCTCGGTTTCAGGCCGCGCTGCGCCCGGCATGGGCGAGTCAGGCGCCGTGTGGGGACAGGGTCAGGCAGGCCCTGTCCTGTTCCCCGCTTGTCGCGTGGTTCCTCTGCTGGGCTGGGGGTGCTGGGGGGGCTCCTGCCCTCGCCCCACGATGAGGAAGAGTGGAGTGAGGGGGTTAGCAGGCACCCAACAGGCCTTAGAGTGGCCTTGGAGCTGGCCGCCGGCGTGATCCGCCTGCCGGCGGTTACCGCTGATGTAAATGAGGCTCAGCCTCGGTTTCAGGCCGCGCTGCGCCCGGCATGGGCGAGTCAGGTGCCGTGTGGGGACAGGGTCAGGCAGGCCCTGTCCTGTTCCCCGCTTGTCGCGTGGTTCCTCTGCTGGGCTGGGGGTGCTGGGGGGGCTCCTGCCCTCGCCCCACGATGAGGAAGAGTGGAGTGATATGTTTTTCTATGTGTGTTACACCGCACCCTACGTGCCGTAACACTGGGGCGTCCTAGCGGACCTCCACCATAGACTCCATACCCGGGGACTGACTACTGTCTGCCTGGGCATGTTAAGTCACCATTGGCTTTACTAGACCTAAATTTACTAAGAGGACTAGTACAAACCATCTTATTGTGGACGTACTAGTAGGGGTACTTCGATTACTTCTGGACCTGTTACTCGAGGGGGCACTGTCCCGTCCCCCCTCGTCGAGTTTTGGCTGGTGGCAGTGGAAACTACTTGTTATGTTCGACCCCGAACATAACCCTATGGGACTCGTCCCATTGTTGGAGATTGATACTTTTTCTCGTTAATCTCTAACATACCACCGATCTACTTATCTTAAACAAGTTTATCGGATGGTATTTTCTGCCAGAACTCGGTTTGTAAAATGGCGTCTGTGTTCGTCTCTGTGACTCCTAAACCAAAGGTCGAGCCCTTTGTTCCACTTTTGGCGGGCTCTGTACAGAGACCCTCCAAAGTGGTGCCATTCTGTCTGGGTTACCACAGGGGTGTCGGAGGGGGTTTAGGCACCCTGGACCGAGTTGCCTTGCCAACTCCGGTCGCACACTGGAGTGATTGGCCCAAGTGGTGAGCCTTCCCGCTCACCACTTAGCATGTGTTGATTGACAGCTAGGCTGAATGAATGGGGGTTTTCTGCATAAAAGCAGGGTTTTTGGGACTGGATCTTCAGAAGTCGCCACAGGACCTAAGAATCCGACGAGGGTAACGCTGAGCCGACCTGCACGACGACACCTCCGGTGGAGCCCTGCGGAACCGACTCACCACTTCCCGACGACAGAGGAGATCTCCCTGCCGGAGAGTCTCTTCCCCTGGCTGGTGGGAACAACCAGTCCCCTTTGCTTTTTATTCGCCTCAGGACGCAGTGGTCGAATTGCCCGTGCAGAGCACCCCGGCAACCGGATAGCCACTACCCCTGTACCACGACCAAAAGGTGGTGCCTTGTGACGGTGCACTCCGCGGCTGGTCTCTTACCTGGCGGTGCACCGGACTTCCTTTTTCTTCGACGACGAGAACCTCTCTACTCTTGGCAAAGACCCGACGTGCATCCACCACCAGGAACATCTGCCCCCGCCGGAGTTGCCCTCCACAATAAGGTACCGTGTCCGCCTGGCTTCCCTTTCGATCGGATTGAGCGAGGTGTCTTAATCCTCTCCTTTCCGTTGGGTCGCCTCCAAGCTGTTCTCATTTATAGTTCTGAACTGGTTCAACCTGCCGATAACAATTTGCTACTAAGACTTGAATGCATCTCCACTAGAGACTTTTTGGGACATCGCGCCTTGCCTCTCTCCGAGTGGGCCTGGCCTCTGAACTTCATGATCTATTGTGATTCTTGCCTTCCTGCCTTGCATTTTATTCGCGAAGGATTGAACTGTGTTGATTTCGTGACCTGCCTATCTTTTTCTCTCCCCGTCCTAACTAATGTTCGAGTGTCATCTAGGTTGAGGTATACACCTCTGTCTGAAAATAAGTGATACCTTTAGAACCTAGAGTTGTCGAAATATTGCTAGGGGGATTGATCGTTTTCTACTCCGTAGAGTAATTGTGTCTGATTTGTTTGCCGTGATTTGCCATAGTGTTTTTCATAGATGTTCTGTTATAAATCAATACCTTAATATCTTTACACTAAGCCTCGTTGCGTGTTTGCTTGTCTTGCTGTGAAGAATTGCCCTATTTTGTATGCTCCACATACTGCTCAACTTTTCTTGAGAGAAGTCTGACTGCTCAGCCACAGCTACCAAGTGAATCTGTGTGGTGCAGACTGCTACCAAGTGGATTCACCGCCAACGCCTGTAGTCCTAAATCTTTTGCAGTGGTCCCAGAGGGAACTGCACAGGTTTCCGCCTAACACTGGTGTACAGCGGTGGGATTTGTATCGAGTATACAGTTTAGAGTGCTTTTCGACACTGTAGGATAACTAAGCACAAAACTTTGCACAAAAGCAACTTTCAAAAGCATGTCTACGATGGAAACTTACAGCCAAGAGTCCTTGTCAGGTGAAAATACTGAGAGTTTGCGAGCTCTCTGTAGGCAAGAGAATCTTTCTGTAAGAGGCAAGAAGTTAGAACTAATCGAGAGATTGCTGGCGAACCAAAGTCTGGGTGCTGGTTCAGAGGAACCAATCTCTCCAGCGACTGTAGATAACAGTGATGGTGTTGATCTGAATCGTAATTCTGATGATAGCGATGAAGAGGCTGCCGAGGACGGCGAGGCTAACGAAACTGTCTCCCCTGCTTCTCTACCCGCCTTACCAGCTGTGCCTACGGGGCCCATACCAGGTCCCACAAGTAACCCTGCTTATTTTAAACTTGAAAAAATGAAGCTCGAACTAGAATATAAACGGGTCTTGGCTCAATCTGAACGAAACCAAGAGCTCGAGTTCAGACGGATGAATGCCCAGGCTGAGCAGAAGCAAGCTGAGTTAAGACTCAGGGAAATAGAACTTAATCACGAGTTAGAGATGAAAAAGTTGTCTATGGAAAATGCTTCTCTCTCCTCTGGTTCCTCTAGGAGCTCCAGTCCCAAAAGTCCCCGGATGCCAAAGGAATTAGTGGGTATGTATGAACCGAGATTGGATGTGTTGGATTGGTTGAAACTGTTTGAATACAATCATGGGCACCAGGACATCACCGGGAATGCTTTGCTTCCCTGGTTGATCTCTAGGCTCCCTCCTGTTGCGACTGATGTGGTAATGGAGTTGGGGGAGGCGGATAAGACGGATTACGAAAGTGTGAAACTAGCTTTAATAGCTAGATTCGGGAAGACCCCTTCCCAGTATCTTAAGAGGTTTAGAACCCTCAAAAAGCATGATGGTACCCATTGGGCTACCTGGGTGAGTGAAGGGTTGAAAAACTTAGAGGGATGGATTAAGGGTTACAAAGTGAACACTTATGAGGGTATGAGGAATCTTTTTATGTTGGAGTCTATTTATGATGCCTGTTCTCCTGAGCTCAGACAGCACTTGGCTGATTCGAAGGAATTGGATTCCAGGGAGCTAGCTAAGGCTGCTGACTTGTGGGTTGCCAACTGGGCTACTCATAAGGATTCTGGGGCAACTCAGAAAAAGGATGAGGGAAAACAGCCTAAAAAAGACTCAAAAGAGAATTCTAATAACTCACATTCCAAAGAGGGCCCCAAACAAAACCAGAAGGGTAAGCCACCGGGAAAACCACAGCAGAATAGTGTGTCTTCTGATGCCAAACCGGAAGGAGGTCAGAACAAGCCACCATTCCAGAAAGCATTCGGTAAATGCTTTGTTTGTGGCTCGACTAATCACGTGAAAGGAGATCCCAGATGTAAGGGTAAACCTTCAGGGGTCCAGCTTGCCTCCTTAGCCTTCGCTCCAGAGGAGGAAGTCCAAATGGCAATTGGAAACTTTCTACTGCTAGCTGACGAACCCATTGGAGTCTCAGCCAGCGTTTCTTTAGTATCTCTGGGGTTGTGGGAACAACCATTCACCTGGACAATGTCCTTATAATACTCTTTAGTATTATCGGAATTTAGATGTCTATAATTCTATCCCCGATAATACTAAAGAGTATTATAAGGACATTGTCCAGGTGAATGGTCAGGAGACTCCTGCCATTAGGGACACTGGGGCCAGCATAACTGTGGTGGATACATCGTTTTTTCAGGCCGAGGATGTTGCTAAGGCACCCAAACGCCTCACCAAGTTAGCTGGAGGGCCTGTGCAGATGCTTCCCCAATTACCAGTTCTCATCCAGTGTAACGACATGACTGTGAAGATCCCTGTCAGCATACAGAGTGAGGTAGCAGGACGCGTACTGTTGGGTAACGATTTAAAAACTCTCGGAGTTGCATCGCATACTCCCAGACCTCCTAGTAAACGGTTACAGGAGCAAACCAGACCTGCAAGAGAGAGGACCATGCGCGGTACTCTCGGGGAGATGATGAAGAAAGAAATCACTCCTGCTCCACTGGAATTGTCGGCCGCTGTCTCCAAGACGTCAGAAGCAAAAGGGAAACCTAAGGCTTCTATCCCGAAACCAGCAGCCAGCATTCCAGTGCAGCCAACACGGACTTCCCCCCGGTTGTCCAAAGTTACACCCTTAACTCCACCTCCAGCCGAGGCTGAGAGGGAGGTACGACCCTGTGTGGTAGAATTAGACCCTGAGGAAGAGCTAATGGAAGGCCAGGAACTCATTGGAGATCTGGATCCTGTTGACCATCCTGAGCTGCAGTCTTTACTGGCAGAAGGTGGACCCAGCAGGGCAGACTTCAGTAAGGGACAGAGAGAATGTCCAACTCTGGAAGGTCTTCGCCACCAGGCAGAAGCTCAGGCTGAAGGGCAAGAGCCTGGGAAATACAGGTTGCACTGGGAAGATGGCTTCTTCTACAGTGAACCGACCGAGTCTGCACCTGGAGACTACAAACGACTTGTAGTACCCCAAGAGAACAGACCACAGTTCTTGCAGTTAGCCCACGAGATTCCTTTGGCTGGTCACTTGAGTTTCAAGAAGACTAAGGAAAGGCTCTCTCTCTACTTATATTGGCCAAAGATGGGGGCCGAAGTAGAAAAACACTGCAGGAGCTGCCACACCTGCAAGATCTCTGGTAAGGTTGGTACCAAGAATGTGGCACCTTTAGTGCCTCTCCCAGTTGTGGGAGTCCCATTTGAGAGAGTAGGGATTGACATCGTTGGTCCCCTTGATCCTCCAACCTCCTCAGGCAACAGGTTTATACTTGTTGTAGTAGACCATGCTACTAGGTATCCTTAGGCAATTCCTATGAGGACTGTTACGGCTCCGGCTGTGGCTAAGGCCCTCCTTGGTATTTTTACTAGGGTCGGGTTTCCTAAGGAAGTAATCTCTGACAGGGGGTCAAACTTTATGTCCCACTACATGAAAGCCATGTGGAAAACCTGTGGAGTTACTTACAAGTTCTCAACAGCCTACCGTCTCCGTGATAACCTCGGTATCACTGGTCAGGCTCTGGCGTGGCTGACCTCTTTCCTCTCAAATCGACCCTCCCAGGTCCAACTGGGGTCTTTCCTCTCTGACATCTTCTTCTCTACCTGTGGTGTCCCCCAGGGATCTAACCTCTCTCCCTGGCTGTTCAACCAGTATCTGGCACTTCTCGCCCACCACATCGCCGCTCTCTGCCCCTACTTTCAGTGCTATGCGGATGATACCCAACTCATTTTCAGGCTACCCTCGGCCTCCTCTTCTCCTTCCCTCATCTCTGACTGTCTTACTGCTATCCAGGAATGGTGTGCCGCCAACGACCTCTGCCTTAATGCCAGTAAGACTGAGATTCTACTCATAGGCACTCCCACTCCCTCCTTCCCTGCTGCTCTCTGGCCGGCCTCTCTGGGCCCTCTTCCTACTCCTACCTGCAAGGCAAAAAACCTTGGGGTCATCTTCGACTCCTCACTCTCCTTCTCTCCTCACATATCCGACGTATCTAAGAAGTCACACTACCAGCTACACCTCCTCAGAGGTATCCTTCCTTTCCTCTCCTTCCCCCAGAAGCTCACTGTCTCTAGAGCCCTGGTTCTCTCTAAGCTGGACTACTGTAACAGCCTCTATCTTAATCTGCCTGCCTCTACTCTCCGCCCTTTGCAACTCATCCAGAACAGGACTGCAAGACTTGTCCTTGGCCTCAAGCCCAGGCACCGTATCTCTCCAGGACTGAAATCACTACACTGGCTCCCAGTGACTGCGAGGATCAAGTTCAAAACCCTCTGCATTGTCCACAAGGCCGTCTGGGGCCTTGGGCCAAAATACCTTCAACTCACTCTTCCTAAATATCTTCCTTCTCGAGCTCTTCGCTCATCCGCCTCCAACTCCCTCAGGGTCAGCCGCTTCTTCAAACAACGAGTTGGGGGCAGATCTCTTTCCACTGCAGGGGCCTCCCTCTGGAACAGCCTTCCTACCTCCCTGAAACTTGAGGAGAACCACCTCCGGTTCCGGAAGCACCTCAAAACCTTCCTCTTTGCCTCCGCTTTCTCTCCCCCTCTCCCCTGCTAATACTACTGAAACTGCACTGAATCTGCAACTGGGCCATTCACCGTTCTCGGGCCAGCCACTCTCCCCTGCACTGCCTCCACGGCAACCCCTGCACTACGGGACTGTGTCTGTATCCATACAGCCCCCCTTCCCAGCACTTGTTTGCACTTACCTCGCACTTGCCACCAGCTGGCCCTTGTTATTTATCCTGTATGCTGTATGCTTATAACCCTGTACTGCACTTTCCCCTCTCCCTTTCCCCCATGCACTTTTCCCTTCCCCTCTACCCTTGCACTTGCGCGATCTGAATGACACCTGGCCTAGTAAGATCGTTGTCTGTCTCCCCTTGTTCCCCCCCCCTGCCTCGTTGCGCCTTGAAACACTTGTGTATAGGCGCGTTACAAATGCCATATCATATCATATAATATCATACCACCCACAAACCAATGGGTTGGTAGAACGGTTCAACCGAACCATGAAGAGCATGATAGGTGCTTTAGAGGAACCCCTTAAGCGTAAGTGGGACCTTCTACTGCCATGCCTTCTCTTTGCTTATAGAGAAGTCCCTCAGGAGGGAGTAGGTTACTCTCCCTTCGAACTACTCTATGGTCATCCCGTCAGAGGTCCATTGGCCCTGATTAAGGAGGGGTTGGAGAGTGCTCCTTCCCCCAAGCCAGTCAGAGTGACTGACTACGTGATAGGTCTCCTCATGTCGCACATGATGACGGAAGCAAGCGATAACTTGAAAGCTGGACAAGCATTGGTCAAGCACTGGCACGATCAAAAGGCTAACATGGTTGAGTTCGCTCAAGACCAGCTCGTTCTCGTTATGATCCCAACAAGGCAGAGGGCCTTGCAAGATAAGTGGATGGGACCCTTCCGAGTAGTGGGTAAACTCAGAGAGGTTAACTATCTGGTGGACTTGGGCAATCCCAAGGAGGCTCCGACAGTCTTTCACACCAACCGACTTAAAGCGTATGTCTCACGACCTAATGTAGGAGCGTTGCTTCTAGCATCATCCGAAGAAGAAGAAGAGAGTGAAGCTCTTCCGGATCTCCTCAGAGGCTTGCCTTTAGACGAAAAAATTGAAGGAGTAAATCTCTCCTCCAATCTGACACCCGAGCAACAAGAAGAGTGCAAATCTATGTTGAATCAATTTGCCCCTCTGTTCTCGCTTTCACCAGGCTTGACCCCTTGGGGCCAGCACGACATACTCACTGGTGACTGTCTGCCTGTCAAAAGCAAAGGATACCGCATGTCAGAACACGTACGAACCCACATCAAAGGTGAGGTCAGCAAGATGCTCCATCTCGGGGTAATAGAGCCCTCTACTAGTCCATGGTCTAGCCCAGTTGTGTTAGTACCAAAGGCCGGATCTAAAGAACTTAGATTCTGCGTGGATTATAGAGCTCTTAATGCAGTCACCAAGACTGATGCCCACCCTTTGCCAAGAACAGATGAGTTGGTGGATAAACTTTGCGCCGCCAAGTTCCTCAGCACATTTGACTTGACGTCAGGCTATTGGCAAATAGCCCTGACAGACCATGCCAAGGAGAAAACTGCATTTTCTACCCCCGTTGGCTTATACCAGACTCTTTTTCTCCCACTCTTGGACATGTATGTGTCTGTAATTCCTTTGAAATGTCAATGTGTTCGATGGGCTATGGGGTCTTTTACTCCATAGGGTCTCATATGTTTTTCTATGTGTGTTACACCGCACCCTACGTGCCGTAACACTGGGGCGTCCTAGCAGACCTCCACCATAGACTCCATACCCGGGGGCTGACTACTGTCTCCCCGGGCATGTAAAGTCACCTTTGGCTTTACTAGACCTAAATTTACTAACAGGACTAGTACAAACCATCTTATTGTGGACGTACTAGTAGGGGTACTTCGATTACTCCTGGACCTGTTACTCGAGGGGGCATTGTCCCGTCCCCCCTCGTCGAGTTTTGGCTGGTGGCAGTGGAAACTACTTGTTATGTTCGACCCCGAACATAACCCTATGGGACTTGTCCCATTGTTGGAGATTGATACTTTTTCTCGTTAATCTCTAACGTACCACCGATCTACTTATCTTAAATAAGTTTATCGGATGGTATTTTCTGCCAGAACTCGGTTTGTAAAATGGCGTCTGTGTTCGTCTCTGTGACTCCTAAACCAAAGGTCGAGCCCTTTGTTCCACTTTTGGCGGGCTCTGTACAGAGACCCTCCAAAGTGGTGCCATTCTGTCTGGGTTACCACAGGGGTGTCGGAGGGGGTTTAGGCACCCTGGACCGAGTTGCCTTGCCAACTCCGGTCGCACTCTGGAGTGATTGGCCCAAGTGGTGAGCCTTCCCGCTCACCACTTAGCATGTGTTGATTGACAGCTAGGCTGAATGAATGGGGGTTTTCTGCATAAAAGCAGGGCTTTTGGGACTGGATCTTCAGAAGTCGCCACAGGACCTAAGAATCTGATGAGGGTAATGCTGAGCCGACCTGCACGACGACACCTCCGGTGGGGCCCTGCGGAACCGACTCACCACTTCCCGACGACAGAGGAGATCTCCCTGCCGGAGAGTCTCTTCCCCTGGCTGGTGGGAACAACCAGTCCCCTTTGCTTTTTATTCGCCTCAGGACGCAGTGGTCGAATTGCCCGTGCAGAGCACCCCGTCAACCGGATAGCCACTACCCCTGTACTGCGACCAAAAGGTGGTGCCTTGTGACGGAGCACTCCGAGGCTGGTCTCTTCCCTGGTGGTGCACCGGACTTCCTTTTTCTTCGACGACGAGAACCTCTCTACTCTTGGCAAAGACCCGACGTGCATCCACCACCAGGAACATCTGCCCCCGCCGGAGTTGCCCTCCACAATAAGGTACCGTGTCCGCCTGGCTTCCCTTTCGATCGGATTGAGCGAGGTGTCTTAATCCTCTCCTTTCCGTTGGGTCGCCTCCAAGCTGTTCTCATTTATAGTTCTGAACTGGTTCAACCTGCAGATAACAATTTGCTACTAAGACTTGAATGCATCTCCACTAGAGACTTTTTGGGACATCGCGCCTTGCCTCTCTCCGAGTGGGCCTGGCCTCTGAACTTCATGATCTATTGTGATTCTTGCCTTCCTGCCTTGCATTTTATTCGTGAAGGATTGAACAGTGTTGATTTCGTGACCTGCCTATCTTTTTCTCTCCCCGTCCAAACTAATGTTCGAGTGTCATCTAGGTTGAGGTATACACCTCTGTCTGAAAATAAGTGATACCGGTAGAACCTAGAGTTGTCGAAATATTGCTAGGGGGATTGACCGTTTTCTACTCCGTAGAGTAATTGTGTCTGATTTGTTTGCCGTGATTTGCCATAGTGTTTTTCATAGATGTTCTGTTATAAATAAATACCTTAAGATCTTTACACTAAGCCTCGTTGCGTGTTTGCTTGTCTTGCTGTGAAGAATTGCCCTATTTTATATGGTCCACATACTGCTCAACTCTTCTTGAGAGAAGTCTGACTGCTCAGCCACAGCTACCAAGTGAATCTGTGTGGTGCAGACTGCTACCAAGTGGGTTCACCGCCAACACCTGTAGTCCTAAATCTTTTGCAGTGGTCCCAGAGGGAACTGCACAGGTTTCTGCCTAACATTCAGTAGTCTCATTCCACCTTTGGTCAGTGTTTAGGATTGTGTCTGTGTCACAGCCACATAACATTTTTCCCTTTGGACACATTGGGCCTCATTACGACCCAGGCGGTAAGTTACCGCCTGGGTCGTACCTTTACCACCATGGCGTAAACTACGTTTACGCCATGGTGGTTGGCGGACTTACCGCCCCATTCCGAGGTTGGCGGGGCGGTAAGTCCCCAATCCCCATTTACCCTTCCCCATTCCCATTTTTGCCCCATAGGGCATAATGGGAGTGGGGAAGGCGTTAATTACGCCACCGTAAATTACGGTGGCGTAATTAACAACAAGGTCCCTTAGCGCCATGGATTTTAACACCTGCTAAAAGCAGGTGTTAAATCCTCCATGGCGCTAAGGGACCTCGGAATCAGGCGGTAAGGGTCGGCGCTGCCATTGCCTCTAAAATCCTTGTTCTTTGACTTTACAGGTATAGGGACTCGATCTTAAAGAAGTAGAGTAGTGTAGAGCATCCCATGTTATTGTCCCCTGCTCTGAGTATTGGTAGTGACAAGAGGATCCCCCTATAGCTACCCTGGGCCCATCATCCACTAGCTCAGTGAGGCACTCACCCGCCTTAGTTGTCTCAGAGATAGGCAGAGAACTTTGGCACAGGCCATACAGAATATATTACACACAATGGGGGTCATTACGACCCTGGCGTTAAGGGTTTAACGGCGCCGTAAAAGGTGTCGGCACCGTTAAACCCTTAACGCCTTATTACGAGGTCCCTTTGCGGCTCCTGACCTTAAAGGCTGGTCTGGACCAGCTGTTAAAGTAGGGACCCGCAAAGGTACTTCCGAGGTAATTACGGTATCGTAATTACCGCCTTCCCCAGTCCCATTAAGCCCTATGGGGCAAAAATGGGAATGGGGAAGTGCCAATGGTAAAAGGGGAATTACTGCCCGGCCAACCTTGGAATGGGGCGGTATTTCCCCATTTACCATTGGCGGACTCGTTACAATACCGGCAGCAACCATGGTGCTAATAGCGCCATTGGTTACCGCCGGTGTTGTAATGAGGGCCAATGTAAGGTGGGGGCAAATAAGGTAACAGAAAAAATATTAAAAAATGTGATCTTCTGTTCTAATCCACCTAATTCTTCATCTAAACCGCAAAGGCAATGAATTCTGAACAAAACAATTGTTTCCTGGTGTGATGGGATCTATAATTCTCCTCAATTGTGCAATCTCTTTCCTCGGTCACCTGTGCTAATCAGCTCACATTAATATTTGAATTGAGGCAACCTTCCTCTGTAATTTAGAAGAACAACTGATCTGAGACATGTGAATTCCAGGGAAATTGAGAGTGCATGTATTTTAAAAATAAATGTTTCCTAAGAAGCATCAATGTGAAGACAGTGTTTATCTTTGTTTGCAAAGATAAACACTTGGCAAATCAACATCTGAGTCATCTCATTCAGATACTCTGGAAAGGAAAAGGTCTAATACTTCTGTGAACCATTGTCATAAGTAACATTTACTATGGGTTAGCTCACCCTGGTCTACACAATGGAGGGAGCACCCCGCTTCTGAAAGAGGTATAGCCAGCTACCCATAAGGATTTGCTGCATTGGACGAAAAACTGCATCAATCCTGCATGGTTCAAAGAATGTCTCAAGTGGATGTTTAGACACTGCTGCATACAGCCAAGGTCTGCATGAGATGGTGGAAGCTCACAGAGAATGCTGTATGGAGAGTTCAAACCAAATTAGCAAAAGCAGGCATGTGAAGTTGTCACTCCGGCAGCACAGGTCAAATCCAAGATGGAGGGCTTTCCTGCTTCAACCCATTCCTGTACCCTGGGACCCTTAAGAATGTCCTGTTATTCAGCTTCCTATCTGATAACCTAATCTTTGTTATTCTCTGCTGATTCCGACCTTGCCTGGTATTTCTTCTGGCCAGGTTGCTCTCTTACCCCTTGCACATCTTTCCTTGCATAGGCAACAGTTATAATGGCAAGTCTGAAATTGCCAACAGTTATCTGTAGTTATCCTTGAACCATTCTCAAGTTATCCATCCCTAAAACCTGAAGCCAAAATTTGTCACCATTTTTACATAGGTTATTTGTATTTTTTCTGTCCCAGTGCAGCCTTCTGACTCCCATTTCTGTTAAGCACCTGAAGTCTTGTTTTACAACTGGACCTCTAGTGGACGTGGCTTCTGGAAGGCGAAGACTGTGGACCTCACGACGACCCTGGCGGAACGGGTTAACGGTGCCGCAAAAGGATGCGGACCCGTTAAACCCGTTCCGCCACATTACGAGGTCCCCTTGCGGGACCCGGTAGGCACGCCTGGTAAAACCAGGCGTGTTTACTGGGTCCCGCGAGGGGAAGAGGAAGCAAACAACGGCCCACTCATAATCGGCCCGTTGTTTGCTCCCTCTCCCATTCCCATTCAGCCCTATAGGGACTGAAATGGGAATGGGGAAGGTCCGGGTCCTTGGAGGGAGGAATTACCGGGCCCTCCGAACTCGGAATGGCCCGGTAATTCCACATTCTGGGAACCCGGACCCGGGGGCGATTTCAGTGGCAGCCATGCCACTAATAGCAGCATGGCTACCGCCGAGGTCGTAATGAGGCCCTGTATATTTTTCTCAAGACATAAAGGACTGGTGTTATGGTAGGACCTATGGGTGACAGTTTGTGGCCACAAGCTACAGAAAAGCAAAACATGGAACAGATCCAGGGACTTCTAGGCATAGGCCACTCTCTAATACCTGAAGTACAATCCCTGAAATAGGAAAATGGTGCCCTAAGGCAAGTTGTGGCATAACCAGAAACCCTGACCTTGGATTCCCCAATGGGAATCCTAGAAAATGACAAGAATCTCTGACTGTCTGTACTATTTAATTTATCTTTACTCCCATAGCAGTTCTCAACCAATTGAGCTCAAGTGCGCGATATGATTAGCAACATGAACGCCACCCTTGTGTGGACCACTCTGTTTATAACTATAGTTAGTCCTCTTCAGTTTAATTATAGTTTATTTTTGGCTGTTTTGCAAGGCAGATGTAAGGTCGGATTTTGATCAGGCCATTGTACTGTGGTTGGTGGGGGGGTGTGAGGGCAGTTGGTGAAAGTGGCACACTGTCTGAACACCACGGTTTCTGTACCAGTGGATTTTGATGGTAAATGACTTCAGCGTGTAGAGGGAAAATATTAAGTTAATCCCACATTGTTCTATTAGGTCGCCCTTATTTTGGTTATGTTTCACGTGTAGGAAAAATGTTAATATAATACATTTGCAAACTCTCCACAGTGTGTTTCCGTTGTTTTTGAATATGCCAGAAAGAAATGCCTTACTTGAATTTAAAACATGAGTGTGATAGTTAAGTCAGAAGAGCGCTATGCCCGAAACCTGCAGGGCCGGCTTAAATCCTGTCTCAGACAATTTAGGGGTACCTTAGAAAATAGCCATTCCTCCAAATTGTCTTTATGCAGCACATGTATTCAAACACATGTGCTGTGCTAAAACCATTTCCATACAACAGGCCTATGCTCATCGTGAAACGTTATGGCCCATTGCTAGTTAGTCATGTAAGGGAGGCATGGTATCACAAGTATGACACTGACACAAGCACTATAACTATGATGGGAGTAATCTCTACCATCAAATAATAAAGAAAACACAGTCCTAGTCAGTCTTTGTCAAATCAAAATAGCCTATACTAACAAAACCTAATGCATGCCCTATCTCTTATGCAAAAAGCGTGTAAAGGGGAATATGTATGCAAATGAAAATCAGTGTTATAACATAAAGGATCAAGGTGGCTGAGTCAGCTCTCCTCCCACGTTGGACTGCACGGAGTAAGGCAGCCCCGGTAAACAGGATGACACACTCTGGCTCAGGTTATCAATAAAGGCAGTTCAAAACGTGGATCGAGGCCCGCTTGGCCTTCCATGTTAAAGTCAATTATTCCAGCTTTCCAAAATTACTTTCACAGTTAAACAAAATTTCACGTAGGTCTCCCTCTGTTTGGCTCGTACTTCTGAAGGCATGAACAGTTCACGTGGGTCTCCCTCAGTCGGGCTCAGACCTTTCAACCAAAAAGTACCTGATTCAATGTAGATCTCCCTCAGCCGGGCTCGGACCTCTCAATCACAGCACTTGCAGGGGTTCTCTTCCCCAGACTTCATTCAGATTTTTTAGGGGTTCCCTTCCCCTAACTTATTTCATATTCCAGGTCTCCCTCAGTCGGGGTTGGACCTTTCACTGATGTTGAAAACTTTTCAAATGTGCAAGGTTTTTACTATAGACATCCGCAGGACTACTTCGACTTTCACTTCAGCTCACCCTTCATGTTATTTGCCCAAGTGTCTTTTGGTATTGGTAGTTCCATGCCACAAGCATAAATATTCAAAGAAATATTTCTCTTAAAGCATTCACCTTTTCACTTTCCCTTTTGCCGGGGTTAATCTTGACCATTACGCATTTCAGAGTTTTTTCACTTTGCGCTTTATAACAAGACATCAAACATTTCACTGAGACTTTCGAGTGGGCTCTTCCTTTTTCCAGACCACTCTGTTACTCAGTATCATTGGCTTTGCAGTTATTGGTAACTTAAAAGTTTACTATTCGTTTGTTTTCTTTCACATCTCATCAGCACGCGTGCAACCTTCAATTGTGGGGTACACTGCTGCAGCTTCAATCTTTCCTTGGCACAAACCGGCCTTTCATTTCTTTCACTAACTCATTGGTTGTGTGCATTCCTTTCTTGTCTCTGCTGGCTTTGATTCAGAAATCGAGGTTAATATCACATGCTTGGTTTCGCCTCTCCAACTCTGTCGTTGAAATGGGAGGGTTGCTGGTGTCTTTGAAACACAAGGCAGGTTTCTTCTTGTCTTGGATTTGGCTTTCACTGCATATCCTTCACTGTTTACCGGAGGCAACAACCTCCTGCAGGGATCTTCAGGGTTTCTCTACCCTTTGCTCTCGTCCATCGATTGATTGAACAGTGGGTTCGCCTTTGCCCCGGAAGATCTGCTCCTGCTTGTGTTCCACCTTGAACAGAGTGTGGCTCTATGTTCCGTCTTTTATCCGTGTGGGGCGAGGTAATGGGTATCAGATCTATGTGATTAAAGTCAAGTGCCTGGCTTTGCCTGACCTGATTAGCGGGACATGTCCAATGAGATAC
The DNA here is from genome assembly GCF_040938575.1 of Ambystoma mexicanum. Classification (NCBI taxonomy): domain Eukaryota; kingdom Metazoa; phylum Chordata; class Amphibia; order Caudata; family Ambystomatidae; genus Ambystoma; species Ambystoma mexicanum. The sequence goes on along the minus strand of NC_090936.1, from coordinate 218,115,999 downwards.
GTAAGTGTTAGCCTTTTTACCTTCAGTCACCCTCTTCCTGGGCCCAGTGTTTGTGTCGAAATGGGGGAAGGGAGATTGGAGAATCCTATAAAATAGGATGGGTATGGGTACTGGGAAGGGGGGAATACCGCTTGCCACCATCGGTTACCTCACCCCCACTCCCTGAAGGCCCCACCCAGGTGATCCTCCCTCACTGGGGTCCCACTGCAATCCAAAGGCGATGACTATGCCCTGGCCACCTAAGAGAGAGAGAGAGATCCCTGGGAACGTGCATGCATGACACCCTTTGGTTTCTCACAGTAAGGAGGAACAATGCAAATGGTATATATTTACCTGGCTGCCATTTTAAAAGACAATTCTGCTTGTGATCAAAATGAATCACTATCACACCACACTACCTTTGAATGCTTCATCAGTAGAAATGAAGCTCACCTGCCCCATCAACTCAGCTCCTTCGTGTAAAAGGCCCAATAAACATTGCTAGACTTTCATCAAGGAAGCCAAAAAGTATTTTCCTATGTAAACTGCTTCAATGATTTAGCTGATGGAATCAGGTTTGCCCTAAAATTACCTATTTTACTCTCTTCCACAGAGGATAAAATAATGACCTCAGGAATGAGTTTGTTTAGATGCTCAGGCATGCCTCCTTTTCTGACTTAGTGAGAATGGTAATACAACTGCATTACTTAATATAAGAAAGGACATTAGGAAAAAGGAAGAAAGGGGAACGGGGTGCATAATGTTATGAATCACCCCACATAAATATTAATGAAATGTAGTCACATGCACCCAGGCAAGAGGGCCTAGTAAAATGTCTCTTCTGTAGATAAAAGAAAGTACATGTATACTCAAGGATTCTGCATATATTGTTCATGAAGGGACTATAGCTCCAGAATGCCAAGTTACTCCCAAAGAAAGGTTGAAAAACAACAGCTCCCACTCCTACATGGAGAAGAGGACCAGGAGAACACTGATGTTCACCAATAAGGGAAATAGTCCAGTTTGTCATCATCTGCTGTTGTTGATATTGACTTTTTTGTAATTCAAGTCACCCTAGAATCAGAATATCACCCTCATGCCTGACCTTTCGGAAAGAGAAACTGCAGGATGTTTCATGGATGCCTTTTGGGAGTAAACTACGGTGTGCAGTGAATAAGTCGGAAACATTATGTCAAAAGATATAATGTCGAAAAAAAATGTTGAAAAAAAATGGAATGTTTTATTTTTTTAATTACATGTTTTTTTGGGGTTCCGGAGGTAAAAAAAAGGGGTAAAAAAAGGGGGGCTGTGGGGGACCCCCCAATTCGAACAAAAAGCAACCAAAAAAAGACATTCAAAACATTTTTTTTTACTTTTTTTTTTTTAGACATTATGACTTTCGACATAATGTCATTTGAATTTATCACTATAAACCGTAAACTACTCCATGAAAACATAGGGAGCAAACATTAACCTGTGGAAAATGTTGGTGGTCAGCCACACATATGTGCCCAAATAAATAAACAAGCCTTAATCCTTAGACTTTGCATCATGAAGCTAAGCAGAATTCACCTTGGACTTAATAATTGCTTCTCATGTTCTGAAGATTCAGAACCTAACTTGGCTTCATTTACATAATCGATACATTCATTGAATTTCAAAAACCCTTTTCATGGTTTTGGAATATTGTGCATGGCCGTGTCTGTATGATTCTACTTAATCCTTGACACCAGCTGATGATACCATCCCACATGTGCAGAGTGTTACTTGCCTGCACGTGATAACTCAGACATACTTGGAATATAAAGATGTCTTCCTTAAACTGAATACAAGGAATTGCATCTACACTGATAATATGACGTTTCCATTGAATTGTTCTCTATGAACTTAGGATAGTCAGGGCAGTACCTGAAAAACTGTACAAGAATATATTCAAGTTATTGTAAAACTGGATGGATCACAAAAGCAACATCTCCTATAGCAGCTTCTCTCATTATGGACCCAATATTGGCATTAATGACCTGAAGCCAATCATTGACTAGAAGGGCTTGAACAAAGTCAGTATCTGGGATCACTATCCTTTGCATTTAATTTGATATATTATGGAAGCTTTAAGAACTGATATGATATTTATGAAGCTCGATATCATTGGGACTCTTCAGCTAGTTCAGATAAAACAAGGGGACAAATGGAAGACAGGCTTTAGAACTCTTTGTTGGCATTTAATAGTATAGTGATGCTGTTCCAGATATTAAACCTGTTTTCTCTTTCAAAAATTCTAAGATCAAGTGTTTGTGATTATACTAAATAATTGAGCAATAATTGAGCAATAGTTGAGCAATAGTGTACCTTGACATAAGTAATTCCAACATTAAATATTAAAAGAATCACACAAAACATGTTCTTGAAGTATTACCCGGACTGTACAGAACTGGGTTGATTGACCGTACAATCAACCCAGTTCTGCCAAACCAGAGAATGCTGCATTCCATACATCTATGATCACTCAATTCTTTAATAAATGGGAAAGGAATTTCAATGGAGACTAAATAGGTATCTTTGATTGGCTAGTTCCTGCTTTAGCAAACACAAAACATGAGGTTCATGGCTCCTGACAATGTGTACTGTAATTTCATTCAATAGTGTTTTCACATCAGACCCATTACTACCTATTTATTGAAGAAAGAAAACAAGAAATTAAACTGTAAGGATTGAGCAGGTTCCCTTTTTATGTAGTTGATGCAAAACATTATTCAGACTCTGATACTGTGTCATCTGGATCTCACACTTCATTTCATTGTGAGAACTGACACCATGTCATTTGAGCTATTGTGAAGCAAAGGCAAAGTGATGAAAAAGTGTCCCTGTTGCTTACTAGACCTAAAAACCTCCAGGAAATGAGTTCAACTATTCTGTCTTAGAAATACCATAGCCAGCCATATAACAAGCTTAATTGTGTGAATTGACATCACAGACGATGATGCTGGAGCTGCCATTCAGCAAAGACAAAATGATCAAGAAGTATTCCCACTTGCTTACTTGACCACAAAACCTCCAGATAATCTGTTGACATATTATGTTTAAAAAAATAATTTCTGTCCACAAACAAGCATGTATTGATTGATGACATCTGTTACTGAGAGCAAGATTCCATGTAAAGATTCATACAAATAATAGTATTTCATTAATGCAAAAGACTGAACAGTCATCAGGAGAGCTGGACCAACTGCACAATATGGTGTGTACCTCACATACATACCTGGAAATAGAAAGGTTCTTGAATATGTTACATCCAGAAGGTAACGAAACATTAAGAAATTGAATTTCATAATTTCTCCAGCAGATCTTCAAGTGTATCTCTATTTTGCAGTATCTTCTTACACCTCAAGAGAAGGATATTGCTTTTCTTTCATGAATGCTTCACCTCTATGGATTCCTATAATGCAACCCCTGAGCATAGATTACAAATCATCCCACACTTTTTGAAAAAAAATTAAATCCTTCAGAGTTAACCAAGCCCTAACATCTAATTACCATCCAAAACCTAATAGCCAAACAGAATGACTTAGCCAAACATTGAAGCAATATATTCACTGTTTATTGTCAGCTGCTCAAAATAATTGGAAATTACTAATGCACACAGCAGGATGTTCTTCCAATAGTTTCCTTACAGGATTGTGTCCCTTCTTTTGTTCTTACGGTTGTCACCCCAGATTTTCTCCTGGAGTTCAATTGATAGAATCCTCATTTCCCACTGCAGATTAGTTCCTGTAAGACATTCAAGATATTCACACAAGAACTAAACAGAAAATAGAAAAAGTACATGCAGAGTTAAAAATGTATGCTGCTATGAAACATCAAGAGACCTGTGACTTTAAGGGAGGAAACAAGCTAATCTCACTCCAAAATACTCTGGATATTTTCCTGTCATCTGAGTTAACAACCCTGCAGCCTCCCATCTGAAATCAATTTTTTCCTTGAATCATATTCCTCCAGTATTCCATGTACCTTTTAAAGAATTTTCAGGAACGTGCTTTCTCATATTGGACAAATAATTGTCCTCCTTCAGTCTTGTTGACAATACTCCCAAATATGAATTCTAGGACATTGTTTTACTCCTACTTCCATCATGGATGCATTTATGATGGATTGGAAAGGATATTGAGTTTTTGATTGAACACAGAAAACTGTGGTAAACACCTCTTTGATTAGACATTTGTCATATCAGCATCCTTGCAAACCTATGGCTTCGGGGCTTGGCAAGTGGTGTACTGTCATGAGTCCAGTGTCATCAGGAGAAATCCCCAGTGCGGTTTTTCATAAATAAACCAGTGGCTAAATATTGGACATTTCTAATTAAGCAAGGTTCTCCGAACATTATCAATGTTTTTTCGGGGTAAATTGTTTTAAATGGTTCATGAAAAAATAGTATAAATGTGCATGTGTGGTTTGATATTAGGATCAGTACTGTTAGAATGAGGCAGGAGGTTGCCAGTCAGTTTAGGGAATATTCTTTAGCTATAGGGAAGGGACAATGCTAATGTTCAGATCTTTAATTGGCATTTGCATGCTTACTTTACTCATTTGCTTCACTTGCACATACATTTGGTCCAGTGGTTCTAAATTGTAAACTTGTATCTCCTCATCATTATTAAACAAATATCCCTCTTTTTTTAACTCTCTAACGTTGATAGAAATATTTCTGCTGCCACAGACTGGGGCATTTTGGTTACACATTTATTTTGTAAATCAACCAATCCTTTAGATAGCCACATTCTTTAGTAACATTGGTCACATTTAACCAATTTAAAGGGACTCATTTTGGCAACATAACACAGTTGGAAGGCAGGAATTGTAACCCATGTTTTGTTATTACAAGCACATCTATGCTGCAGGCCCATTTTCCACTGAGCCATCATACTTGCTTCATCACCTTAGCCTGCAGGCTGAATACCGTTTTTTGCTGCAGGCACACTATCCCCTGAGCTATTTTACTCAGTGTTTTGAATTTCCTGGATCTCCACAGTAGTTATATTAATCCAGTTAATTATATTACTTGGATGAGAATTGGTGGATTGGAACCTGTGACTTTTAGATTGCTCACACAGATCATTAACAAATCAATAGGCCCCTAAAGAAAATACCATTTTCCAATAGCGACTTTGTAAACTTTTGTTCTAGCTCAATGGTTTTCACCTGCAAAATACAGGGTGGCCAGAGACATCTCATTGCACATTAAAAATATTGAAATGATTGCTTCAGCTCACCCCTCACCAGAAGACCACCAGATTACAATCTGCATGTCCAGCACTTGAAGGGTTGAGACTTTGTTTGCACTTTCACACCCCTGGTCTGTCTGCAGTCAATTAAATAAAGTGACAGCAGCATTTGTTTAATGATCCTTTTAAAGTATTAATATGACATGCCTGAATGTGTTGACAGGCAGAGTCCAAACAGTACTTAATGTATTTTGTAGTGGAATCTATTCAGCTTCGAGTGAAAATTAAGTATTTGGCAGAAGCCGAATACGCAATTTTCAGCTGGAATTCGGACAAATTTTGATACACCTCTAATTTTGAGTGCCAATATGTTTGGCAACCTTAACATGCCAAGTAGAAAAGTTAGCATGCAGTAAGGTTCAGCCTCCTGTCTCTGAGTTAGAAGAGGGAGGCCAGTTACATATTGTATCTTCTGATGAGCTGGGAGAAACAATCGCAGATGACTATATAATATGATGCTTCTGTTTTCCTCCACTCTCCCCACATCCACTTAGGATGAGTCTATGGATGATGATTCTAGTGACAACCAAGAAAAATGATGATAAAAACATTTAAGTCCAGGCCATAATAAATTATTTTGGAAAGTAGTGATACAGAAGACTACTCTTCCACCTTTGCACGGTGTCTTTAAAAGACAGCATGTCAGATCTGAAAGTGCAAATTGGTTGTGCATGGCAGTTACAGCAACAATGCATTTACTGCCCTTGGCTTCTTGCCTCATCAAGAAAGTGCAAAGTGTGGAAAGTCTTTATAGTACACGGCAAAGAACAACATCCCGCCAAGTGTTCTTTATGCAATTAGTCTTTATGTCAGGAAAAAACTGGGATGAATGTGGCTACTAAATATGTGCATTCCCAAATGATGCAAAAACAGCCATGAGACTGAGCTTCATCTCACCCGTAGCAAGCCACCATACCACTCCAGCCTATATGGCCACTACAGAACATGTTTCAGATGGTGTGCCATTGTCACTGAGTGCAGAGATGATCCATTATTGGTTACATATGCCATCAGTGTTTGTGCTATTTTTCTTTTCATGAGTCCCATTCCTCTTATTTTATACCACAAAAATGAAGAGAGAGTGTTGTGTTACAAAGTAAAATATTGTCATTCAAAATTATATGATGTATTCATCTGTAGTGAAGTTTACCTGCACTAGGATGTGTATATGTCTCTGGAGGATAGCTCAGGGGCAAGGTGCTCTCCTTGGAAGCAAGATGACATGGAGCAACACAGGTTCGATCCCCGGGTCCGTGCTTAGAAACCTCTGGGTATTAAGCGAGTTATAAATAACCTATCACATCACATAGTTTGGTGTTTGGGTTCTAGCTTGGAATGTGGGGAATGGAATGTTATGAGATAACTGGTGACAGCTTGAGAGTCCATTGGAAAGGAATAAGTGAACAAGGAGAGGGAGCATCTGTGGACTTACTTACCCATGCCATGGAAGAGTGAAATCCTTTCTTACCTGGATATCATTGTATATGGACTGCTATATAACAGTGATGATAGCCCTGTTCACCCTCTATGTGATTACCTCGTCTGGATTGTTGGATACGTGTGAAGCTGCTTTTGCACTCAGTGCTACGGACGGCAACAGGGCTGACACCCGGGTACCTCCACAATTCTGTATGGCTGTGGCCGGACCCATGAGGATTGCTGGTTTCCTTTGCATCTGTTTGTCCGCTCGTGTCTATAGAAAGCACATGATCCAGGTATCCCGTTCCCTGTATCATTATGGCATAAGACATGAGGATTTCTGTTGCGGTCTCTGTTTTGTGCTCGAGCAGAGGCACCATTAGGCTGCCTTCACCCAACATTGTTTGCGCTACAGATAAGTGCTGCGGACGTTCGGGACATACTGAAGGATAGGACCTAGGAACTTTCTGCTGCATGTGTGCAACTCCCATGGCAAGGAATGTGATTCTGTCAGCTTGGAGGTAGTGTATTGTTATGCTGGTTTGAGCTTAGACCTGCTACCAACTTTCCAAACACAAACAGCTTATTTTAGTAACTGGCGATACCATACCTGGAGTAGTGCAAGTTGAGGAACTGATCGAGTGACTGATTTGTTTTCATAATTGGGTATATTAGATGATGGATACATTGGTGTGGTCAACATTGACCACATGTTCTTCACAACCAATGGAAATGAACTAGACATCCACGCCTGCTGATAGGTATACGTCTTGGGAATTGTGATGGACATAAGAATACAAGCTGAGAGGAGGAGTGTAACAACTGGATAATACAATGGGTATCTTACCAGCCCCATTCATACCCAACTCCTATGCATACCTACAGTCAAGTGACAGACATGGAAGGAGGACTTCCAGGACTGTGTATTTGTAATACATGGGCCATCATATAGCATGGATTGCTGACGTGTTTTCCTCATGCACTGTCTTGGGTTTAATGGAAGGAGATTCTTGAACAGTCTTCCAGAACTTAGAGCTGCGGATGAGGACACTGGCGTGGGGGGAGGCTTTAAATTGTAGTATAATTTAGCATGTTTTGGAGTGCAGCGCCACTGCATGGGATCACAGTTAATTTAGCGTGTTTTGGAGTGCAGCACCACTGCATGGAATCACAGTATTGCTGTTATGTGGTACAGCAAGCCATGTGTTGCCAGGGTAACATATGGACAGGTATATGAAGACAGGATATTTATGTTAATCACACCATTTTTCTCAATAATTAGTTTAAAAGCACACCATCTTTTTCTCACCTGAAATGCCTCAATTACAGGAGAAACATTAGATACTTAATTAATTAACTTGATTAACAAATACTAACACGATTTTAACTCCTTAACATTATAATGTGTTCTCCATATGCAAAATGAGGCAGGCTGAGATTCATTTTAAACGTGTTCAGATTTTTTTTTCTCTCTCTTTGCTCTGTTCACGGTCTTTGCAGGAAACAAAATTCACATAGCAGGAAATCAGTTAGATACAGTTGCTTAATGTAAAAGTGAGCCATTGTTGCGGAAGGAGGGTAGACTATTGTGTATTTTGATTGGTGACACGTCACCTTATGGGCTGTAACAGATGTTTCTTGAAGTAGCTCGGGGAGAAGGAGAGGGAGAAGACATTTTGCGGAGTTGCAGTGAGGTCGCCTTCGTTCTGCTGCTGTGAGGAACTGGACCACTGACCTTCATAGACTGGTGTTTCCTAGTCACTTGGCACCGGCTTGAGAACTGCATGTTCTCGCTGGGTGCGTTAAAGAAAGAAAAAAGACCCCTGGGTCACTGCTCAAAGACGACAAGCCAGGACACTTTGAGTGCTGAAAAGCTACACATAGCTGGTAAATATACAAATGGAGTGAGATTGCTGTGACTGCCGGACCAATGATCTAATATTAGACAGGCAGTGTAGCGATAGGGAAGTCTCCTGTGTTTAAATGCCAATTCATAATGTTGCCATCTAAATGACTGTTCTTTGTATTGTTGCAAAAGATAATGAAATGCCTTGTATTTTTGCACTTGTTTCGCTTCTGTTTCTTCTAGAAAAGACTGCCTCGCAAAGATGGTAATGTATTATTTTGAAATGAAACTGTTATAAATCACAGCCTGTGTAAAGGTTTTTGTTTTTGCTTCTGTCTTTCTCTGGTGCATTTAGCACATATCACATAATAAAAGGGGAGGTTATTATGTAATATATGTGCCAAACTTCCTATGCAGATGAAGTAATGTTATGAGCAATTACAAATAGCTGGGTGAGTGGTTCCACTCAGGGTATGTATGTGTGTGTGGCTTCTGAGTGAAATATAATGCAATAGTCTGCTGAGCGTATATGAATCAGCAGAGAGAGGCCTATGGAAACATAGTCTCACTAATGTAAATAAATTAGTGATAATGCCACATGTTATTGTGAATACTCCATGGAAACATAGTCTCACTAATGTAAATAAATTAGTGATAATACCACATGTTATTGTGAATACTCCATGGAAACATAGTCTGACTGATGTAAATAAATTAGTGATAACAGCCATAGGTGGCACTCTATGTGAAAATTGTGGTATCCATAAAATGTAGGCCCATGGTCTCTAGTGATCACACGAACAGACCAAGCAAGAAGAAGGGTGTTTTGTATATTGGGGACCACAAGTAGAACAGAAAATCATGCTCATCACTATACCACAACAAAATGTATACCAACCAAATGTATCTGTGTACTGAAATCATGCATAGCAACTATACCATTATAATACCAAACCCAATCTAAATGCAAAGAGTGATTATTGCAAAATTGTTTTTGTTTTTGGCGGTAAGAAAATACCGCTGGGCCCTAAATCTACACAAAATACCCTACATATTTATGGTGCGTTGCAGGCCGGGAAAGTGATCATAGAGCACCTACTGGGCGTGGCAAGTGTGTCTCACACTGCCATCTGTACATTAAAGGGAACCCATTTCATAATAGCAGTGTGTCACTAAAAACGAATTTCAGAATGTCTCAAAGGGAAGCTACATTCTCAGACCTAGAGCAATATTTAGAGGCAATATTATTTGCACATGGGACCTGGTCATCGAATAGTACCTCAGAATGGCATGACCGCATTCATGGTGAGGTGCAGAAAGAAAAACTAGACAATATTTTTGCAGAAGGCAGCATAATTCAGGTCTGCCTTCTAAGGTTATTAAATGCAGCTGATAAAAATGCAGAGAAAGACTGTTTGATACGGCTATGCGCCAAGATCTGGTTTATTTTGAATAGGTCCCTGCGAATGCAGGAAAATGATACCCAGCTAATTAACAGGTTAAAGACTGACTTAGATGTGGCAAGTAAGAAAGAGGAAATGTTAAGAGCAGAATTAGAAGGATGTCAGAAAGATATGCAGTTAAAATGCAGAGATTTTGATGTTCAATTGCCCAAAAGCAAGAAACAGTTTGAAGACAGTGAGCAAGAATTGGTACACTTAAAAGCATTGGTGGACCACATTAGACAAGATAAAGTTGAGATAGTTTCAGAAATGCAAGTTTTACAAAAAGAACATTTTGAAAAAGAAGGTGATCTCCAAAATGCAGAACAAGAAATGGTTAAAATGCTTCAAGAAAGGGACAAGAGAAATAAAGAATTTAATGAATGCCAAATGCAAATGTGCGACATACAGGAGGTAATTAATAAAATGAGTGATGAAAACAACCATTTGCAAAACGAAGCAGACAGGCTCCTTAAAAAGTGTAAGGACTTGGAACAGCAAATGTGCATTCCCAGGTCCCAGGAGAGGCGGCAGGGCAGCACATTCAATGGAGTTGAGGTGAATTCTATTTCTACCCAAAGAGCTAGTGCCCCACTGACTGGGCCGGTGACTGAACTTGGTTGCAGCGCTCTTGGGGGATTTGATACTCCCATTGGGTGCCGCCACCAATCCCGTACACCTGGAAGCAGGGTTGAGTCACCAAGTAGTGCAATTCCATGCATTGCAACAAGTAGCCCCATAAAGATAATGAAATCCATTAAAGCCCTGATCAAACCATTTAAAAAGGGAGGGGAATGCTGCATAGAGGATCACTTAGAAGCGGTTCATGACATTTTTAAAGCCCTCCAGATACCTAAGGAACAGTACAGGCAGTATTTTCATTCAACTTTAGATGCTCCGACGGCTAGTGTCATAAGAGGATTGAATGAACAACAAAATATGACTGGGCAGAGTTTGAAAAAGAGATTAGGCGTCATTTTTCTCCTTTCCAGTCATTGCAGGAGGCAAAGAAAGTCGCTTACACAATCACTGCTGGGCCTAATACATCCCCTCGCCAGTGTTTACAAGACTTAAAAAGAGCATTTTCTCGTTTTGATGTATCTTTTGACCCCAATTCCAATGAGTTTAAAACTGCCTACTTCTATGGGCTACAGAAAGACATCATATCCCAATTGGTCCGTGAATTTGATCGTGACAAGTCCCGTGAATGGATTGTGCACCAAAGCACAAAACTTTATGAGGTACTCTATTGTCAGGGTAGAGAAAATGAAAAATACTAGACCTAAATCTAAAGAAACCTCAGCAACAGTGATGGAAATCAGGTCAGCCAAAATGTCCCTTGAGTCTGCTCAAAGCCCAAGTAAAAATAATTTGGCACCTGAACAAAGGGGTAATCAACAAAAGTCACCACACCCTGAAACAATGTTTCAATCACATGATCCTAGTAATAGGGAGAGCTACATCAGCCCCAGGTACTTAGGAGATAGGCCCCGGGCAGGCTATCGACCTGATAAGTCAGGTATAAACAATAACCAGAGACAAAATCAGGATCAAAGAAATGATGGTCCTTATTAGACATTGGGGACACAAAGCAGATTTAATCCCAATACCATGATATATGGTAATCAGGATAGACCCCGATATGTGGATCGATTTGCTGATAATGGGAATCAACATAGAGGCCAGTACCCACAACATGAGAGACAGGACATGAGGCAAAGCATAAACTACACTCCACGTCAGTACAATGATTCCCCACCAGGGGACTACAACCAAAGGATGGGTGCACCCCACTCCCCTCCATAAATGAATCAAGAGTTCAGGAACCATCCCAATAGAAACCATTCCCCTGAGAGGTATCAGAATAGATCCAATCAGGGAGAAAACAACCAATATCGATTTAGGCCTCAGAGAGAGGATTCTAGAGAGATGGAAAGATTCTTTCAGTGTCTCGAAGCCCAAGTGAAAATGTTACCTGAGCAAATAGGAAAGCTCTGTACAACACAAAAACAGTCATCAAAGGAGGGGGCAGAAGGCCATAGCAATGACCGGGTGGCTTCTGAAAAGTGACTAAGTATTTATGATACCTGCAGTGCCAAAAAGACAGTTTGCTCTGATGTAATTTTGCATAATGACTCTGAGATGCCTAATGATTTAAAAGTGAGAATACCAGAAAATGAACATGTAACAGAAAATGCAAATGATTCTAAAAGAGAGGTATGGTTTAACCTAGAACTAAATCAAACATTGGAGATTTGTACAAATGAAATAGGAAAACCTGAAGATCCAAAAGGATCCAAAAGAACATACAGACAGATGTAAGAAAAATGACTCATGCATGGGGAATACCAGTGAACAGGGAGTAAGTGGTGATGCTATAACTCCTTCCCTGGGCAATCAAAACAATGACCAAACACGGGCAGAAAAAGAAATGCTCAAAAGTAGGGTACAGGTCAATCACCTGAAGAATTCTTTGAGCCACATATTTTTTAAGAGGTTAAAAGAGCTGGTACCATACTGAATAATTACAAATGCACAGAATTAGACAATGACAAATTGCCAAGTGATGTTGTTACACATGGTCAGTTGGAGGGTTGTAGTGTGACCTCTGTTGATACCTGGATGGATGGGCGAATGGTGGCCACACTCCAAAAAACCTCTGAACATGGGGAAATGAATAAAGTCTCTCACAGGGAAATGGGCAAAAAGGAGGGAAAAGTGTCTTTCCATTTACCAATGTGCTTAGCCAAAAGTGAAAAAGGCCTGAGAAAGGTGAGCCCTGAAATCAGTAAGAATTCGCACTTCTTATGTGTGTTAGAGGAAGTTGAAGACAGGTATTATGCTCCCATCACTGTAGAAGAAAAATGCCTTACATTTGCAATGATTGACACTGGCGCACAGGCCACAATTATGTCTAAAGAATTAGTAAAGAGTATCAATGAAGGGAGATCCCCACAGAATCAGATCACAGTGAAGTAAAATCAAGGTCCAGTGCATAATTTTAATGGGGAGGAGGTGCCTATCATAGGCATCACTGAGGTTGACATAAAGATAGGTAAACACGGAATGAAACAGGAGGTATTGGTCACATCCATTTGTGAAATTCTATTTCTGATGGGAACGGATTGCCTGAAAAGGTTGTCTCCTCTCATAGATGGGGTGAATGGGGTACTGTGGTCCTTAACAAAAAAAACATTGAGACCTAAAAAATAAAATAAAAAAAACAGCAATATAAATTAATGTCACACCGTTGTCAAAACAAATGATGCAGTGGAGGTATATCTCCAGAATGGTTGCATACCTAGCGTCACTGTTATATTAATGTGTCAAGATAAAATGCAGAGTGAATATGAGAAACAATCTGTACAGATATACTTGGACCTAAGGAAAAGATGGCAAACTGCCATAGATGAGCACACATTACGCTTTTATTTAAAAGAGAAGACATGCAAACAGAATATTGCTCCTAAAGCAGATTCAGAAAAACACATCACCACTCTTGCTGAAATACACATGGAAGATGAGCAACCATGGGTTCACATTGGAATAAATGACTATTCTAAAACAATAAAAGCCACTTTAGCACTTGAACAGGAAAGGAGTTTCATTAATGAGAAATTGTTGCAAAAAATAATGGAGAGGGAGGAGATCCCGAAATTTAGAATTAAAAACCAATATGTCTCTGGTTTGGACAGTCCAGATTTTGAAAACTGAATTGCAGGAAGATGCATGCTAAAAATTAGCATTGAGCAGAAAACAATTTCCCATAATGTATGGATAGTGAGTGGAACACAGAATGATATTTACATGGGCAATGATATAATGCACAGAATGTGTATGATGTTAGATTTCATTAATCAAAAGATATGGTCACGCCTAGGTGGAGACCCCTGAATTTGAAGACAAAAGAAGGGCTTATCATTGCGCACAGCTGGTCCCATATGCAATTGAATTACAACTGAGGAAGGATACTATTATCCCTGCATTCACCAAACAGGTTGCAATAACACTGAAATGCAAAAATGGACAGCAGTTGAAAGATTCTGATGCATTTGTCTGTTTGAATGAATCTATAAAACAGCAAGGCCTGGATTATGAATACATTCCATTGGTAGATATTGGTGGAGGGTCTGTAAAAATTATGGTGAATAATAAAGGTTGTCAAGATATTCATTTAGAGGAAAACTCCCCATTAGGAATGGCCATACAAAAATCACATTCCACAGCAGATCTAAATTACATGGTGATTGCAAATAACGCTGAAAAGTATGTGGATGTCAAGGGTGAATTGCCAGAATACCTGGATTCTCAGCCCAAAGGAATATTTAGAATTCATTCTGTGTACCCTTATGATTCAAGTGAGACAATGTGCTGTCATCAAGAGGATTGCATAACATTTAACTTAAATGAAAATTAAATAGAAAATCAGCCCATTGAAGTGAAAGCTGATATGCCAAAATATTTAAAAGTGGCAGCTTTACAGAGAGACACAGCCACACAGTTAGAGGAAAGTGCCGAGATTCCCCTACCAGAACATTTTCCAGAATTCTCCAAAATGGTAGCATGTGACAACGATGAGGATAGAAATGAACTGAGGAAGATATTTATGGAGTTTAAAGATGTATTTGCAAAAGATGCATATGATTGCGGTCTAACTAATTTACATGTGGCCACGCTACCGGAAGGGTGTCGCAGAAGCCCATTATTTGTGCACCGGTATAGATTACCATTGGCATGTTTAGAGTCATTGGCAGAGATTATTAAAAATTTGGAGTCACGGGAATCATCAGGCCCATTCATAGCACATCCAACACACCTATTTTAGGTGTGTTTAAGCCAAATGGTCAATGGTGGCTATGTGCAGATTTGAGGGAGTTAAATAAAAGAGTGCCAGTATCCAGATGGCCACTGCCATTCATTGATAAGGGCCGAGCTCAGGTACATGGTTCAAAAGTGTTCACCACGTTAGATCTCACCTCTGGATATTGGTGCGTGCCATTGGCAGAGGAGATACAGAATTTATTTTCATTTTCATTTGATAAGACTCAATACACATGGGTTAGAGTTCCATTTGGGTATGTCAATAGTGGGAGTGAATTTGGAATATTTTTGAGAAAGGCCATGCCTGATGCAGCGGAAAGAGGTACCATCGTTTATGTGGATGATGTACTGATAAAAAATGAAAGTTTGAAAAACCATTTTGATGAAATAAGACATGTTCTTGGCCAATTGCAGAAAGCAGGCGCCAAAGTATCTTTACAAAAGGCACACTTGTGCAAGTAAAAGGTGAATTTTCTAGGCCATGCAGTGACTGAACATGTATTAAACCCACAAAAGAAGAAAGTGGAGGCTATACAAAAACTAAAAGACCCTAAAAATGTGAAAGGGGTAAAAAGTTTGTTAGGAATGACGGGCTATAACAGGAAGTTCATTGAAAATTATGCTGAAATTACTCAACCATTAACTAAGCTGTTAAAGCTGAATACACCCTGGAAATGGGAAACAGAGCAGTCTGAGGCAGTGGCTAAATTAAAGGAATGTCTTATAAAAGCACCATGTTTGGCATACCCCATAAAGGATAGGGATTTCTTTATAGAAATAGGTTTCTCTGAACAGTGTATGTCAGCAGTGCTATCACAAAAACATTATTTGAATCACAAAACCATTGCCTATGCAAGTAAGGCGTTTTCCCAAGTTGAAATTAAATTCAGTGAATGTGAAAAGGCCCTTTTGACCACTGTGTGGGTGCTACAGCATTTCCTCCCCATTGTTCAGGGAGAAAAGGTAATTATTGAGACCAATCACCAACCATTCAAGTTTTTAGAGCGTAAAAGAATCAGGTCAGGTAACCTAGCACAGTCCAGAATCACTTCATGGACGCTAGCATTACAAGGTTTTCCTGTAGAAGTGAGATATGGCCAAAATAGAAAAAGCCCAGTTGCTCAGGGTTTAGAAGATCTACATGACTGTGCAGCTGAACATGTATCAAACGAAGTAGAAGGGGAATCTAGTTTACAGGATTTTGGGCAATCACCACACAAAGCTTTTGATGAAAAGACATGCACGGATTTGGATTTGCCAACTGTATATGTTGATGGTTGTGCTTTTCACATTGAAAATTACAGTAATAAACAATTAGTGTCAGGAATAGGAAATGTCTGGTTGAAATGTGAAGGCGGCCCCAGTAAAGGGATGAGAATTGGAGCTAGGAGCAGTCAAGTAGCGGAATTGGCAGCCATTTATAAAGCAATTGCTACTGCAGTTGATAATAAATTTAGTGAAATTGTCCTGGTGACTGATTCTGACTATGCACAAAATAGCTTTGTGGAAAAATGTACCTGGCTGGAAAGCGAGAGGTATGATTACATACAACAAAAAGCCACTTAAACATGGAAAAATGATACAAGCCATAGACAAGTTGGTGTCAGAGAATGATTTAACAATATACTGGAGGAAAATTCGTGGGCATTTAAAAACTCCTGGAGAGGATAAGGAGGGGAATGATAAGGCGGATCACCTGGCTAAAATTGGGGCTGTGATGGGAGAATTGCTACCTATTGAACATTTACTTGGTGAAATACAAATTGATGCATTAACACAGTCTAAAGCACCAAAGGAGGTAGATCAACCAGTAGTACAATGGAGTTATGGTACACCAGATCAAGATCTGATTGAGGCACACAAGGATGATCGGATTTTGGGAATCTATTATAATCATTTGATAGATCCTGAACAAAACCCTTTAACAGAAAATGATTGTATAGGAAAAGAAGAGTTGAGGGTGCTATTAAAGAATAAAAAACGAATTAGACTACAGGATGGACTCATTATTAGAGAGTCCATAACAGGACAGATACAGTGGGTGGTACCCCTTTCATTCAGAGGGTTAATGCTACACCATGTATATGATGCAATAACTGCAGGCCACAGAGGTTCACAAAAAACATTGGAAATACTAAAAGATTATGCTTACTGGCCATATATGTCCCAAGATGTGGAATTATATACTAGAGGATGTCTAGTATGTGCCCAATTTAAACCTGCTTCACCAATGCATAGAGCTCCATTAATGAAAAGAGGCTTAACTCTTCCATGGTCAGATTTGCAAAAAGACTATGGGCCTCATTACGACACAGGCGGTAAGGGGTTTACAGCAGCGTTAACAGCGCCGACCCTTACCGCCTGAGTACGAGGTCCCTTAGCGCCATGGCGCTTTTAACACCTGCTTTTAGCAGGTGTTAAAATCCATGGCGCTAAGGGACCATGGAGTTAATTACGCCACCGTAATTTACGGTGGCGTAATTAACGCCTTCCCCACTCCCATTATGCCCTATGGGGCAAAAATGGGAATGGGGAAGGGTAAATGGGGATTGGGGACTTACCGTCCCGCCAAGGTCGGAATGGGGCGGTAAGTCTGCCAACCACCATGGCGTAAACGTAGTTTACGCCATGGTGGTAAAGTCACGGCCCAGGCGGTAACTTACCGCCTGGGTCGTAATGAGGCCCAATGTAGGGCCTGTAAAGAGGTCGAGCAGGGGGAACCCTTATATTTTGAGTGTGGTGTGTTTGATGTCGAAGTGGATTGAGTGTTTTCCTGCACCAGATTGTAGTGCGCAAACAGCAGCTACATTACGGGTGAATCATGTGTTTTCAAGTTTTGGGTTACCACAAAGAATCAAATCAACAGAGGAAGTCATTTTACAAGTGCTCTAATGAGTAAGGCATGGCAAACACTGGGTGTGAAAAGAAAATTACATATTGCATATCGGGCGGCTTCTTCAGGGGGAGTTGAACGCTGTAATAGGTCTGTTGTGGACATATTAAAGAAATTTGTAGCAGAAGCAGGTTCCAGCTGGGATTTACATTTACCTTTGGTTTTAATGGCAATCAGATCAACTCCTGCCAAAGCAACAGCCCCCATGAGGTTTTGACAGGTAGGAAAATGGTGTTACCACAATACCTGCTATACAGAACACATGAGCAAACACTTGTGAGTGCATCCACAGTTCATGAATACATTGATGAACTGAGGAGGCATTTACAATATGCATTTGCTTTTGTACAGCGAAATCTAGAAAGAGCTGCTGACAGTGCAAAGTCATATTATGATAAAAAGACATCAGTGAAAGAATATTGTGTGGGCGATCAGGTGTATAATTTTCATTTTGGAAAAGGTAAACAGAAAAATTCCAAATTTCTAGCAGCCTGGCAGGGGCCATTTCGAATTATAAATAAGGTCTCTCTTGTGATTTATAAAATTTTGAAAACTGAAGGTGAAACAGCAACAGAACAGTTTGTTCATGTAAACCAAATAAAACCCTGGCACCCCAGACACGAAATTAAAAGACTTGAGCGTGTAGAAACAGATAAAGTCCCTTGAATACATAAAAGAAGGTAAGGTAAATGGGTTTAGTCAGAGAGCAACAGCAGAGAAATAAAATATAGGTGATTGATTATTACATATGTATATAGGTAAAAAAAAAAATGAAAGCTGAAATTAGTAGAGTTGGTTTGCAAAATGAAAATGTATTAAATGTTGAATGCTATTTTATGTATGTTTGTTTTCTCTATAACATGTGCTTAATTTCAGAAAGCGAGAGGAAAAGGGCGAAATGTTTTGCAAAGCATGTTTTATTTTTGGCAAAAGGGTGAAGTTAGTATTATGCTATGTACATAATTTGTTTCTTTTCTATTTGATTTAGAATATTAACACATTTTGGCTTGGAGGTTACGGGACCGGAGGACACGGGAGATGATGGAGTCCTGGAGTGCCCTGGATGAAGATCAAATAATGCCTGCCTCCGGGTGGAGGTGAAGATAGAGTAACCATGATGCCAAGAGAGATGACTCCTTTGAAAAAGCATCCAAGAGTGCCAGGATGAAAGAGTACCCGAATTAACAAAATGATGTGACATCGCTGGTCGGGACATATCGGAGGCAGACAAATGTCCTGGAGTATGGAGTTCCAAGTATTTATTATTTTAATTAATTATTTTAATCTGTTATGTTAATTCTTTATTTTAACTATTTGTTTTATTCTATTGTTTTGTGATTGACTTCAAGTATAAAAGTGAGACACTGGACTATGGACACTTCCATTGGGAAGAAATATGTAAAATATTTTGTAAGAACTGATGGACTCAGAGATGAATTTTGATATTTTGATGAATGAACAATGATTTTTCAATTTTCCTTTTCCACACGTGAATATTCATTTTGTTGAATTGATACATTTTAAAAGAAGAAAAGGAGCAAGTTGGGTTTCTTCCAATTGTGGCTTGGACCATGGCCAAATTCTCAGAAAAAGGAGAGTATGTAGTATAATTTAGCATGTTTTGGAGTGCAGCGCCACTGCATGGGATCACAGTTAATTTTGCGCGTTTTGGAGTGCAGCGCCACTGCATGGGATCACAGTATTGCTGTAATGTGGTACAGCAAGCCATGTGTTGCCAGGGTAACATATGGACAGGTATATGAAGACAGGATATTTATGTTGAAGCACACAATTTTTCTCAATAATTAGTTTAAAAGAACACCATCTTTTTCTCACCTGAAATGCCTCAATTACAGGAATAACATTAGATACTTAATTAATTAACTTGATTAACAAATACTAACACGATTTTAACTCCTTAACATTATAATGTGTTCTCCATATGCAAAATGAGGCAGGCTGAGATTCATTTTAAACATGTGTTCAGATTTTTTTTTTCTCTCTCTTTGCTCTGTTCACGGTCTTTGCAGGAAACAAAATTCGCATAGCAGGAAATCAGTAAGATACAGTTGCTTACTGTAAAAATGAGCCATTGTTGAGGAAGGAGGGTAGACTATTGTGTATTTTGATTGGTGACACGTCACCTTATGGGCTGTAACAGATAATTCTTGAAGCAGCTCCGGGAGAAGGAGAGGGAGAAGACATTTTGCGGATTTGCAGTGAGGTCGCCTTCGTTCTGCTGCTGTGAGGAGCTGGACCACTGACCTTCAGAGACTGGAGTTCTCCTAGTCACTTGGCACCGGCTTGAGAACTGCATGTTCTCACTGGTTGCTTTAAAGAAAGAAAAAAGAGCCCTGGGTCACTGCTCAAAGGCGACAAGCCAGGAGACTTCAGGTGCTGAAAAGCTACAAATAGCTGGTAAATATACAAATGGAGTGAGATTGCTGTGACTGCCGGACGAATGATCTAATATTAGACAGGCAGTGTAGCGATAGGGAATTCTCCTGTGTTTAAATGCCAATTCATAATGTTGCCATCTAAATGACTGTTCTTTTTATTGTTGCAAAAGATAATGAAATGCCCTGTATTTTTGCACTTGTTTCGCTTGTTTATTCTAGAAAAGACTGCCTCGCAAAGATGTTAATGTATTATTTTGAAAGGAAACTTTTATAAATCACAGCCTGTGTAAAGGTCTTTGTTTTTGCTTCTGTCTTTCTCTGGTGCATTTAGCACATATCACATAATAAAAGGAGAGGTAATTATGTAATATATGTGCCAAACTTCCTATGCAGATGAAGTAATGTTATGAGAAATTATAAATAGCTGGGTGAGTGGTTCCACTCAGGGTATGTATGTGTGTGTGGCTTCTGAGTGGAATATAATGCAATTGTCTGCTCAGCGTATATGAATCAGCAGAGAGAGGCCTATGGAAACATAGTCTCACTAATGTAAATAAATTAGTGATAATACCACATGTTATAGTGAATACTCCATGGAAACATAGTGTCACTAATGTAAATAAATTAGTGATAATACCACATGTTATTGTGAATACTCCATGGAAACATAGTCTGACTGATGTAAATAAATTAGTGATAACAGCCATAGGTGGCACTCTATGTGAAAATTGTGGTATCCATAAAATGTAGGCCCATGGTCTCTAGTGATCACACGAACAGACCAAGCAAGAAGAAGGGTGTTTTGTATATTGGGGACCACAAGTAGAACAGAAAATCATGCTCATCACTATAAAACAACGAAATGTATACCAACCAAAGGTATCTGTGTACTGAAATAATGCATAGCCACTATACCATTATAATACCAAACCCAATCTAAATGCAAGGAGTGATTATTGATAAATTATTTTTGTTTTTGGCGGTAAGAAAATACCACTGGGCCCTAAATCTACACAAAATACCCTACAAAATGCATATGAAACGATATTAAGGAAATTGGACATTAACTTTAAAAAGAAAGCATGCATTATTCTGGAAATATTTTACTTGAGGAGACGTGATCAAGGGGTAGGAGAATCGATTAAGAACTTCATAACAGGTCTCAGAGAAGTTGCTAATTCAATTTTGGGATGTTGCATGACGAGCGGCTGCGAAATCAGTTTATGCTTTAAGTAAGAGAAAGCAAAACAAGTAAAGAGATATGAACCTACGGCGCTGTGGTAGAAGTCCTGTAATTGCAAAGAAGATGGAACACATGATGGCATGTGTAAAACAAACTAGACAGGAATGATACACCATTCAATGGTCGTGTACATGCAGCCGTGATGGGTCAGTGTGAACAAAAGAAAACTCTCCCGAAGAAAAGCACCACCTATGAAGGGGAAGGTGCTAAGAAGGTTGCACGTGACCCCTCTAATGACAAGAATGGAAAAACGTCAAACGTGAAGAGGTGCTTCAGATGTGGAAGCACTTTGCATTTTGCCAACAGTGAGGCATATCCAGGGCTCAAGGCTTTATGTCACCAATGAGGAAAGCAAGGTCATTTCAGACGTTGTTGCATGAACTTTTCAAAAGGGGTCAGAGAATAAGCATGCATACAGATAGTGATAGTAATGAATGTGAAGAGAGTGAGATTGCTGACAGTGGTAGTTGGTCCATTAACCAGGTGGGTTTAAGAATGAAGAAAGGTGAGAAGTCGCATCCTGTGGGGATAGGGAATGTGGTAGGGGTCTTCAAGCTTGTAGATACGGGGTCAGTCTACACCATAATGGATAACCACATTTGGGAGGAGAAATTTAGGAATTGTAAGCTCAAATCTCCTGAAAAAAAAGCTAATGCTTAGCGAGATGCACACATAGAAATGTTATAAGTATTTCAAGACAAGTTATAATGCAAAAGGAAGATTACTATTGCTGATGTCTTTGTTTTGGGAAAAGGAGGATGTCAATGATTGGAAAGTGCTCTGTTGCTTCCCGGAGCTAGGTCCACGTGCAATCAATAGCCTAATAATAACAATAATTGGGTTGGTATGAACAATCTAAGATTGTATTGTGGTGGACCCTAGTGTTCCTGGTCACGCTGTAGCGTTAAATGATGATAATGGAAATCGACTTGGGGAGAGATACAAATGAGTATTCAGAGAGAAATTGGGCAGCTTGAAAGGACATTATCACCAGATTCAGTATTAGAGCGTGTCAGACCTGCTGTAGCAAAGGTCAGGATGGTATCAAGGGAAAATGTTACAGCTGAGATAATGAGGTTGGAAACTGAGGGAGGGATTCAACCAGTTGAGGCATCTGAATGGGTGTCTGCTGTGGTCGTGGTACACAAACTGAATGGGCAGGTATGATTATGTGAGTACCTCACAGGGTTGGATAGAGAGGTAATTGTGGATAGGTTTCCACTTCGAAACATAGGAGAGGTGGTGTGCATGGTGGAGGGAGCAAATGCTTTCAGCACATTAGCTATTAAATCTGTATCTCATCAAGTGAGGTTGCACCCCAGCCCCAGAGATCTCACCACGTTTCTGACACAAGAGGGAATATTCAGATTTAGAAGAATGACATTAGGTTTGGTATCGGCCGCTGCATTCTTTGAAAGAGTGATGCACAATGTGTTGAAGAATTTAAAGGGGGTTTCATATTTCTAACATGACATATTGTTCACGGGGAAGGATAGGAAGCAGCATGATCAGAGGTTATACACTGTGTTAGTAATTCTATTATATACATATATATTATATTCCTGCTTCGCAGAAGACATTACGTCTATCCTATCCAACAATACCAAGCCTAATTCACAAGTGCTGCTGCTAGGAGACCTGAATCTTGGACTGTCTGACCCCAAGGATTTCATGGCCACAGAAGTTGCAAGCATTGTGTCAAACCTAGGCTTTCAAGAACGAAACCTCGAACCTACACATAACAAAGGCAGAACGCTTGATTTGATCGTAGACCTAAATTGTAACACTACGATAAGTTCCAACTCAGCCTGTGCTTGGTCCGACCACCACGTCATTATCTTCCATCTTCCAACCACCACTCCTAGCACCAAACCTACATTAACCCCCTCTATTCCCACCAGGAATAAAAAGGACATCACCAGGGACAAGCTACTTCCGCTTATCCTTCCTATTCTGAACAACTGTGCTACATCCTATAATGATCCTACGGTCTTGGTGGACACATTCAACCGAACACTGCTCAAAGCTATCAACACTATAGCCCCGCTTAAACTTAGGAAAGCTAAACAACGAGCTCACTTGAATTCGTGGTTCACTCCACATTTTAGAGCTCTGCGTAAAGAAAAACGCAAGGCGGAATCACTCTGGAAAAGTCTACCCTGTGCCTCTAAAAAAGACAACCTCTTCATTGCATCCCTTAACTACAAGGAAGCGATCATCCAGGCAAAAAAAGAAACATATAACGTACGCATTTCGCAAGCGGAATCCAACACAAAGGAGCTATTCAAAATTCTCAAGGAATTAGAATCCCCTTCACCCATACCAGATACCTGTAACAAAGACAACTCTTGGTGCAACAGCATTCAAAATGCTCTCCTCTCCAAAATAACCACCTTACAAGCTAAAATCAATGCCAAACAAAACTCTCTCCTCTCCAAACCTCTTGCACCTAAAACCTCCACCACTTTCACCTAGCCCCCATTTAGCTTCCTTCCTCTTACTACCTCCGAGGTTGAAAAAATTATCAGCAACCTTAAACCTTCCAACTGCCAAGGGTACGCCTGCCCGGCACCTATCATTAAGGAATCTGCCCATGACATTGCACCCTTCATTACCACCTTCATCAATTCCTCATTTCACTCCGGAATTGTTCCTAACAATCTGAAGGACGCCTGGGTCATCCCTCTTCTGAAAAAGCCTAAACTTGATCCGTCTATACCCACTAATTACAGACCGATCACCACGGTCCCATTCCTCCTAAAAATCTTAGATAGAGCGGCCTATCTCAAGATACAGAAGTATCTGGAGACTAACAACTTACTAGGTACAAGACAATCTGGCTTCAGACCTAGGCATGGGACAGAAACGGCCTTATTGGACCTGAAAACTCAAATAGAAGACTTAAAAGATAATGGTAAACTAGCTCTGCTGCTACTCCTGGCCAATCACCAAATCCTATGCCAACACTTAAAATCTGCTGCCCACTTTTTGGAAAATGCCACTAACTGGATCAGGTCCTTCCTGACAATAGACTCATGAGAGTATTCTCACCCACTGCATCTGCTGACCCATCTCCGGTCCCATGCGGAGTTCCGCAAGGGTCGTGCGTATCTCCGATGCTCTACAATGTTTTCACCAAACCATTGTTTGATGTGCTTGACTATCTGGGTGTCACCTACACCAACTACGTGGATGACACCCAGATACTCATCCCCATCACTGGTGATTACACTGCAGGCGCCAAAGCCTTGAATGATGTATACCAAGTCGTCCAAGCATGGATGGCACATCACAAGCTCTGTCTCAATGATGACAAGACAGAGCTCCTCATCCTTGGCACCCAACAAAGACTCAGCAAGCTTGACCCGTCCTTCAGCACATTCAACATTGATGGTAACCCCATCAAAGTGGCTAAAGAGACCAAAACCGTAGGTATTTACCTTGATCCCACACTGTCCCTCAACCGACAAACGAATGCAGTCGCCGCTGCCTCGGCCTACACTTGTAAACTGATTACAGCCTGCTGCCCATTCCTCTCTACCCAGAACTGCATTACTCTCACCAGGACGTTGGTTATGTCCAAACTTGATTATTGCAACGTACTGTATCAAGGCACTAACCAACGCAACCTCAACAAACTATAGATCGCCCCAAACAATGCCATCAGAGCAGCCCTCTCTATTCCTAGGTCGGCGCACATCTCTGTCACCAGGAAGAGCATACACTGGCTCTCTGTGGCACAAAGAATTTCGCTCAAATCACTGACACTTACTCACAAATGTGTCAACAACCAGGCCCCCACCTACTTAACTTCCCGCTTCTCTCAATACATTCCCTCTCAGACTCTAAGATCTGCCCAAGCTCAATCAATTACCATACCAAAATACAACCTGCAGACTGCCGGAGGCGTCAGCTTCCCAGTCCTCGTGTCCAAGGTCTGGAAATCCTTGCAACTGGCCATTAGAACCCTCCCTTCCACCACGCTCTTCAAACACAATGCTAAGCTTTGGCTATCCTCTACACCCTACTTACTACCAGCCTAAGCCACCTGTTCCACTCCCGTACTACTGGCTCCTTTGCTAAAGAATTTAAAATGTTTTGACTATACCTGTATTTGCCCCTTCTGTATTGCTGTGCCTAAGATATGCACCCGTGAATTTATCTATGCCTGTAACTGTATCAATGCCATTTTTTGTACCTTGTGCCTTGCGGCTCCTTTGCTCGAGAATTTAAAATGTCTTGACTATACCTGCATCTATGCCACTTTTGCACCGTTGTGCATAAGATATTCATCCGTGAATTTATCCTTATCTATGCCACTTTTTATATCTGTGCCTTAAGTTATGCGCCCGGTTGCCCTTGGGCCTAGTGCGCTATACAGATAAATAAAATACAAAATACAAATACAAATGCAGGGCTAACACTTAGGACAGAATAATGTAAATTTAGAGTATCGTTAATTGATCACCTAAGTCATAAGCTCAGTGACAAAGAATTAGAACCAAGGGGTGTATTAGTGATGATCATTGAGGAAGTAAAAGCTCCTAAGAATAAACAGCAGGTCATGTCATTTCTGGGCCTTGTTGAATAGTATGCCAATTGTGTGGTACATTTTGCAGATAGATGAAAGGCGATAAGAGATTTGTGCAAAGAAATTGAGTACTATTGTGTGGTATGAAAGATATACCAGGAGGAGTTTTGGGGTGTAAAAGAGGCTATTATTGTCTCTGCACCAGCCTTAGCTAACTTTGATACTAGGTGTAAACCTGTTGTCATGACTGATGCCAGTGATACTGGTCTTGGGGCAGTTCTTATGCAGAGACAGAAAGTGTGGATAGAGTTGTGGTTTTTTCATCACAAGTTTTGAGAGGTGCAGAAACAAGATATTCGGTCATAGAGAAGGAGGCACTTAGTGCGGTATGTCAATCAAGAAAGAAAGAAAGTTGGGGAAGAGAGTTCATTGTTCACACTGATCATTTGCATGTTTGTATTTATTTTGTATTTGTGAAAATGTACTAAAGGCCTAAGCACTGTACAAATCAACACCTAACAGCACAATAAAAGGTATCACAATAAAGTTACCATATTATAAAAGAAGGGCTTTGACAGCAACCCGTAAGGATGAATACGAAGAAATAGAGCAACGAGAAAGTGGAAGTGCATTCCAGTGTACTGGAGCAAGTAAAGAAAAGAAATGTAAACAAAACTGAGCACAAGATGGCCGAGGTATAGTTAAGAGAAATAGAAATTGATAGCGAAGAGATTGAGAAGGAGAATAAAAAGAAACAACAGCAGAAAGATAAGGAGGAGAAAGACCAAATAAAGCTTTGAAAACTAACTTTAAGACGAGAATAAAATGAAAGCCTGCCCAAAGGAGACAGTGCCAAAGAAATTGAGTTACGAGGCATTAGAGAACAAAGCAGACAGACTGAAGATTTGAATGTTAATTTAAGAGGAACAAGACAAGAAACAGGAAGACCAAAGAGAACAAAAGAACAATAAAAAAAGCTGTGGGAAAAACAAGAGAAGCAACGAGTAGCTTAGCTACATTAAATGTAAAGAAAGGTCTAGCTTTCCATATATTCTACAGGTGGGCTTGATAAAAAAGGAGACAACAGAGAAATATGAAACGAAAAATAAAGTGACGAATCAAGGTAAAGACCCAAATTAAAGGCAGAAGATGAAATAGAATGAAGAGAACAGGGAAAGGAAATGCCACTCGGAGTGATAGGAGCGGGAATAGTAGAGGCCGAAAAAAGTAGTACCTCTGCCTTAGCAGAATTAAGAACAAGATAGTGATCAGACATCCAAGATTTATTAAAAGACAAGATGTTAAAGTATCATGAATAGTATAAGAGAAATAAGAAAAAGATAGAAATAGTTGGGTGTCATCAGCATAAACATGGTGAGAGAATCCAAATAAAGAATTAATAAGAGCAAGAGGAGCAGTATATAGCGAGAACAAAAGGGCCCAAAACTGAGCCATGAGGCATACTATGCTGAAAAGGAATAACAGAAGATTTACCGCCACAAGCAACAGAATAAGGATGATTTTCAAGGTAAGACTGAAACCAAAGAAGATCAGAACCAGAAAACTCAATAGAAGAAAGTCAAAAGCGAAGAATGATTAACTGATGTCAAATGCAGCAGGTAAAGCTACTAAAAGAAGTAAAGAAGAATGCAAAGAATAACGTGCCGAAAGTAAAAAAATCACAAACTGAAAGTAGAATAGTCTGTAGAATGAGAGGAATGAAACCCAGATTGGAAACGAGGAATACTAGAATCCTTAACCCCTTAGATGGAATTTTCATGAGCAAAGGGCTCGATGCCGGTTGTCGTAGGATTGTACAGTGGGTGTCGGCTTTACAATGTCATGAATTTGCAGTTGCGCAAGTGTCGGGTAAGGACAACATGGCAGCAGATTATTTGTCTAAGGCAAGTCTGAATGTAGACAACACCACTCTTGAAGAGACTGACGTGAAGGGTGCAGATCAAGTGTTTGTGGTATGTGGTGGAGTAATTTGTAAACAGCAATGGTATGAAGCTGCCAAGGAGGAAAGTGATTTTAACCACATTTTTTGAGTATGTCACAACACATTGGAGTGCGTGGACAGACAGAGAAGGTTTGGGATCATTTCACAGAGAGAAGGATGAGTTCAGCTTGGAGGGTCTTCTGTTATGCAAGGCGAGACGTGTTGTTTCCCCTATGGGGATAAGGTCCAAAATATTGGAGGCAGGACATGTGGGTTGTGTGTGGATGACCAATACAAAAGGGAGGTTAAGGGCTGAGTATCAGTAGCCAGGATTGGATGCGCAGCTGGAAGAATTAATCAGATTCTGCAATGTGTCTGGTGAAGCAGATAAGACATTAATAAGCTATGTGCAACCTTATAGGACCTCAGAATTGGCAAGTATGCCCTGGGAATTCATAGCATTGGACATATTGGGACCAGTCGCGAGGGAGAAGGGTAGAAGAAAATACATAATGTTTCTCATGGATTTGTACTCAAAATGGGTTGAAGCTGAGATAGCGGAGGAGGCAGATATTAGAGCAGTGATTGGTTTTCTTGGTGGAGTGTTTCAAAAGGAGGGATATCCAAGGAAATTGCTAACAGATAATGAAGTGCAACTTACTTCTAGGATGATAGAGTCGTTCATAAATCACGTATTTATACTTCCCAGGAAGCAATGGTGACATGGAACATTTTAATCAAACCCTAATGCCAGGAATTAGAAGGTAATTAGGATTGGGAAGCAATTCAGAAGAGTTGGTGAAGAAAATTGTGTATGTGTACAGGTGGGCCAAACATGCCACCACAAAATGGCAGTGTGTCCGCCGTGGTTCAGAAGGGCAGGCTTTGTAGAATGGGATCAAGAGACATTGAAGAAGGTGGTTGACCATAAGTCTCAGTACATGAAGGAAATATTTGATGCATTGAGGAGGGTAAGGAGATGCCAAGTTTTGGAAGGAGGAGACTTTTGTGTCAAGAAGCCAGGTTTAGTTCCTAACGAACAAAGCAGATGCTGGAGGTCATAAAGGATCAGGAAGTTGTTGAGTGATGTGTTTTTGGTTGAGGATGGTATAACTTGGAATAAGGGTAAGGTTGCAACAAAAGGTATGACATTGTGAGAATTCTGGCTTTACATTACTTGTTTTTATGAAGGGGTGTGTGTGTTATGTTAAGGGGGAGGTGTGTGTTGGCATTACAAAGTAATTTGTTATCATTCAAAATTATATTATGCGTTCATCTGTGGTGCAGGTTACCTGCACCAAGATCTCTGGATAGTTGAGTATGTTCTGTGTTCTAGCTTAGAATGTGGTGAAGGGAATAGACAACTGGTGACAGCTTGAGAGTCGCTTGGAAAAGAGTGAGTGAGCAAGGAGAGGGGGCAGCTGGGGGTGCATTTACCAATAACACAGAAGAGAGAAATTGAGCCTTTCTTCCCTGCATATCTTTGTGTGTGGTCTACTATATAACAGTGATCCTTCTCCTAACAGGGCACACAGTAGTATTCATGGCAATTCCTTTTGTGATTACTATGAAATGTTGCTGTAAACATTCTCATTTTTTGGTTTCTCCAGTCCCTGTTACTCAAGAGCACGAAGTCTGTTCGTTAATTTACCATGGTGCGTTTTCATGTTCTACAGAAGTAACTTCTTTCATTGGTTTGTCCAAAATTGCAAACAGCTTCACAGTTGCTTCAGAAAATATAGAAAATAGGAGAGTGACACAGTCTGCCTGTATCATCTATGAATGACAAGAGCCTCAGGAAAGATCCGCTGGGCATTAAACACAATTAACAAACAAATATAAAATAAGTAACCTTCCTCAACAACATTCTGTACTGCTTTGTAAGAACCAATGCAATAACTGTTCATCATCTATCGCTATGTTTTTTAAAAATAACAAATAAAAAGAAATATATAAATACATATACACCAGAAATAGCTACATTAAAACACAATTGGGCCTCATTACAAGTTTGCTGGTCCGTAAACAAGGGTACCAGTAAGCTCACTGGCACCCTTGTTTCCGGACCGGCAAACTAGGATTCTGACTGCCAGAGCCTCTGCGTCCAACAGTTCTCACCCTGCTGGGCACAGTGGCCATGGTAGGCAGATCGGTCACAGAAGCACTGGCACCGTTAGTAACAGTGATGGTGCTTCTGAGTCCCCCCTACTGGACTCTATGGGAATTGGGTCATACATTTCACCAGTGCCTGACTTCCTGGGCCACCAGAGTTATAATCTCCCAATGGCACGAGAAGTCAGGCGACGGTACCATTTTATGAATCCTGCAGCAACACTCCGGTAGCACCAGCAGGGTTACCGCCAGACTCGTAATGAGGGCTAATGTTTGTTCACAACCTTACTCCCCTCATTGCATTTTACATTCCATTGTTAAAATTCCCTAAATTCCTCCACTGTAACCCTGGGAGCAGCTACATGCAGCCTCCATATTTTTGGGCTGACACTTCGTTTTGTACGCAATAAAATAATTTTAAATTTAGCTAATGCATAGAAGTTTAAAAAAACAATGTTTTATCCAAGCAGATACTTATAGTAATTCTTCAGTAAGATGCACAAATCTAACAAACCTTCTTTACTAGAATCTTATATATGGGATAGTTTGCTAGCATGTGTGGCAGTAAGAAATTATAGAATTATTCAAATAAAAAATATTAAAGAATCCCCAGAGATATGTATCTTCCCCAATGTTTAACAATTAATAATATCTGCAGCATGTGTAGCAATGTGAATGCTTTACACTGGTAGTTGCCATCACCAAGGATTTCTATAACTTGTGGATCCAAAAGCAAATAAAATAATGGACACAGAAATTGTTATAGCAAGAACCACTTGTGGAGGAATCAACGCTGGATCCAAAAAAATCAGCTTTTGTTTGAAGAACTCATTTAACGGGCAGAAGGTGCTGTGATCCTGGAGCCTCTTTGTTCATGTGTGCAAACAGTTCTATCTCCATGCAGCCTGGGTAAGGACAGCTAGGGATCAACTGGCAAGACAGTGGATAGCCCTAATTAGTTCTTGATTCATATGTTTACTCTCTCCAGTGGAGGCAAAGAGGAATCAGCTACAATCAGTATAAAGGTGTCCAATCTACAATGTTACGTATTAGGGTTGGACGTAGGGGATTGTGAGAGATCAAGGTGACCAATTAGTGCAGGGGCGAGGTGGAAGATCAGCTTTAAGGGGAAGAGGGGAAGAAGACAGAGAGAGACAGCAGATGAGGAGAATCAGGTGAAAAGGGGGAGCAGAACGAGAGAGAGGGAGGGAGAGAGAAAATAAATAGGTAACTGTAGAGAAATAAAAGTGGTGGAGGGGAATAAGAAGGATGTTGGGGAATGTCAGAAGGGGCTGGAGGAGAATGAGTAGAAGCAAGGGAAGTGTAGAGAGAAAAGAAGTGGAGGAAGTTGGTAGCAACCAGAGACAGTGGATGGGAATGAGGAGGAGGTTTGCAAAGAGCAGATGGTGCTGTAGATGGCTGAGGAGAATCAGAAGCAAATGTAAATCAAAGCAGAAGAGATGGCAAGCAGTGTACAATGGGAGTTTGAGGAGGATAGAGGAGACAATTATGGGCTAAGAGAAAGAGAAGTTAGAACTAGGTGGTGGAGAAGGAGACCATGAAGTAAGGTGAAGAAGGCCCGAAGGTTGCAACCATTGATAGGAAAGAAGCAGAGAGAGCAACAGAGAGGAGGAAAGGAGAAAGATCAGGGAAGATCAGGAGAAGGAGGATGTTGCACCACCCGTTGGCTGCACATTCTGATTTACCTGCACTGAGTCACCTGCTGGCTGTACTTTTGAGTTACTTGTATGTCTCCCTCTTCCTGACCCCCTCAGACCTTCTGTGAGACTTTGAACCTTTGGAGCCCCTCTCTTCCAACTCCTCTTCACCTGAATCTCCGGTGGAGTCCTTCCGTCTAGGCCTTCTGGGATCCTTGCTCTTCTTTTGATGCAGATACGGACGTGACTCCCCAGAGGCCACCGTGACCGGATGGGGAACCAAGCCCCGGGAGCTCCCCGGGAGTCAGTCCCCAATGTCAGGGAAAAAGCCGTTAGGCTAGAAAAAACCCTGTTGAGATGGAGTCCTTCCGTAGGTTTCAGGCAGTGAATCCGTAGTATAAATAGTCCAATGAAACTGAACACACTGTTCCCAGTATCCGGGAGAGGAGGCCTTTAGAAGTCCAACTCCTATTACCGGTGGTGAAGGTAAG
The DNA here is from genome assembly GCF_040938575.1 of Ambystoma mexicanum. Classification (NCBI taxonomy): domain Eukaryota; kingdom Metazoa; phylum Chordata; class Amphibia; order Caudata; family Ambystomatidae; genus Ambystoma; species Ambystoma mexicanum. The sequence continues at coordinate 218,083,944 of NC_090936.1, read as the reverse complement.
GAACAGAGATGAGAGGAAACGGCAATCCAAAAGGAAATGCAACTTGACTGTGGAGCTCGCAGGCGTCCGGAGGCCGGACAGAAGCACTCGCAGGCATCCGATAGCCGGACAGAAGGGCACTCGCAGGCATCCGATGGCCGGACAGAAGAGCACGAAGGTAAGGCAAAGGAAAGAGCGAGAGATTGAAGGAGAGAGGGAGAGATAGGAAGGAAAGGAGAGCTGAAGACAGGAAGAGCCAGGACAAGGAGACAAACGGAAGGGAGATAGACAGAGGTGTAGGGCTTACCTCTCAGTGCACTTTAACAGAGACAAACCACAAGAAAATAAACCCACTAAGACGGAAACCGCGGTGGGAAAAGAACAACTGTATGGAAATACAGGAAAACTGAAAGTATTACAGAATAGCACAAAGGCTCGAAAAACTAGCGTTGAGTGCAAACAAGGTAAACAGATACAACACAACGAAGCCTCGGTGCGTCCCACGTAAATACGTGCCGGCGGCCATATTGGGAGAAGCATAGACCGCTAAAGACGTTCCCAGTCGCCAGATTAGGCACGTCTCCAGCGACTCCAGATCTTCCACTGGCGATGCATTACAGTATGCCCCCTTCTTTGACCGGGGCCACCTGGTTTACACGGATACAATCTGTGGAACCTCTGAACCAGCCTTGGTGCACCTTGAGCCTTGGGCTCCCAGGTCCTCTCAGAACTGGGAAAACCCGTCCAGTGTACTAGGTACTGTAAGGTTCCTCGTTGATAACGGGAATCCACCAGTCTAGCAACCTCGTATTCCTGGGTTTCCTCTGGTACATCTACCTGTGTCTTCTTGATAGACCTCCGGTAGGGATCTTCCACATGACCCTTAAGAAGAGAAGAATGGAAGACCAGATGTACTCAATTGAACTGAGAAGGTAACTTCAATTTGTAGGCAACAGGATTTATCTTGGCCTCAATCTTGTATGGACCGATATATCTAGGTGAGAACTTGCCCATTCGTGCCCAGCGAGGTTAAATACCGGGTGGACAGCCTGACCATTGAGCCAGGATTTCATTGAGGGTTAGGTCTTCTTTTTGCATCAGCATACTTCTTGTATGTCTTACGACTTTCCACCAAAGTTTGCAGAGCTGTTTTATGAATCCGTTGGATCCTGGAGACAAGCTTGTCCACCGCCGGTGCCTTGTTACCGCCAGAAGGTAATGTCGGTAGAGAGTGGGGGTGGTACCCATAGGTGCATTGAAATGGACTCATACCAATAGCAGTGTGAACGGTGTTGTTGTACGTGAATTGTGCCATAGACAACATAGATGCCCAATTGTCTTGTTCTTTATTGCAGAAGCACCTCAGGTATTCTTCCAGAGTGGCATTAAGTTGTTCTGTTTGTCCATTAGACGGGGGGTGATATCCCGATGATAATGCCCTGTGAATTCCCAGCTCTTTGCACAAAATGGACCAAAACCTTGAGGTGAATTGTACTCCTCGGTCGGAAATGATGACGCGAGGTAGTCCATGGAACTTCACTATGTCCCTGAGAAACACAGAGGCAGTCTCAGTAGCAGAAGGTACCCCAACAAGGGGGGGGGGGGGAAATGAGCCAGTTTGGAAAAGGAATCGACAGTGACCATTATAGCTGTCTTTCCCTGAGAAGGAGGCAATTCAACTATAAAGTCCATCGACAAATTCTCCCAAGGAAGAGAAGGTAAGTCTGCTTGCTGCAACAAGCGAGCGGCATTTGCCTAGAGACCTTGGAACTTACACAAACTGAACATGATCTGACGTATGTGTTGACGTCGATCCGTACAGAAGGCCACCAAAAACTTCTAGTGAGTAATTCAAAGGTGGCTTTTTGCCCCTTGTGACCGGCCAAGAGTAGGTCATGACAGAGATGAAGGGCTTGCCCCTGGAGGTCCTTTGTTGGAAGGAAGAGGGCTGATTCAAGAAACCATAATCCTTCTCTTTCTTGGAGACCCATAGACAAGAGCTCTCGTCTAGACAAGGTTTTATATGCACACTGCACATTCTGCAAAAAGCTGTTGATGGTGGTTATGATTTCAGGGTTAGGTAGTATTCTATCCCTTACAGTAGGTGTAGATCCGATCTCTAGTTCTGTGTTGGCCCAGCTTCGAGAAAGTGTGTCTGCTACCCCATTCTGGGTACCTGGAATGTAGTAGATGAGAAAGTCAAAATTCATAAAGTAATAAGCCCATCTGGCATGACGTGCATTCCGGCATTCCATCTGCTGGAGGTCCCGCAGATTTCTGTGGTCTGTGCGAATAAGGAATGGCTGAGATGCTCCTTGAAGCAAGTGCCTCCACTCTTCGCATGCTCGTCGCATAGCCAGTAGTTCACGCTTGAGTACGGAATAGTTCCTTTCACTGGCCGTCAGAGTGCGTGAATAATAGGATATAGTACGTTCTGCACCTTCGTTATCTTCTTGTAGTAGAACTGCTCCGATGGCTCCACCTGAAGCATCAGTCTCCACTATGAATGGTTTAGACTGGTCCGGTTATATAAGCACCGGAGCAGTAGTGAATAGTCTTTTCAGTTCAGAAAAGGCGGACTGGGCTGCCGGGTTCCAATCAAAGATGCTGTCCTTCTTAAGGAGTAAAGTCAGAGGGAGAACCGTGTCAGAGAAATGTGGAATGAAGCGGCAATAGAAATTCGCCAGACCAAGAAATCGTCGGATCTCTTTTATGGAGGTAGGTTCTGGCCATATGAGTATGGCCTTTATCTTATCGGGATCCATCCGGATACCTTTGGAGGACAGGATAAACCCAAGGTATGGTACTTCGGTAGCCTCAAAAGGGCATTTCTCGGCCTTGGCGTACAAATGGTTCTCCTGCAGCCTTCGTAACACCTCCTTCACTTGGTTCCGATGATCCTGGAGAGTTGTGGAATATATCAAAATGTCATCTAGGTATACCACAACGGAAGTACCCAGCATGTCGGAAAAAACATGGTCCATGAACCTTTGGAACACCGCTGGGGCATTGACTAGTCCGAACGGCATCACGCAATATTCGAACAACCCCAACGGTGTTCGAAAAGCAGTCTTCCACTCGTCCACTGGATAGATTCTGAGAAGATGATAAGCCCCACGTAGATCGATCTTAGTGAAGACCTGAGAGTCCTTTACTGCTTCGATGATGTCTCTTATGAGGGGCATGGGATAACGGTCACGTACCGTAATCCTGTTTAATTCCCTGTAATCAATGCAAGGGCGCAACTCTCTGGTCCCGTTCTTGGCAACGAAAAATAGAGATGCCCCTCTGGAAGATCGTGACTTCCTTATCAAGCCGTTCTTGAGATTCGAATCCAAATACTCCTTCAGGACTGACCGCTCTTGTTGTGACAGCGGATACATTCTACCAAAGGGCAGAGGTACTTCTTCCTTGAGGTCAATTCTGCAATCTTCGGGACGGTGAGGTGGGAGGAGTTTGGGTACCACATCTTTGAAGACTTCTTCGTATTCCTTGTATTGGGTAGGTATAGCAGATATGGAAACGGCTGACTGGTTTGTAGGGAAGCCAGAGACCACTACCCGATGTTCCTTAATGCAGTTCTTGCCGCAATAGTCTGAGTTAAAACTCAAGCGATTAGCGCTCCAGTTGATATCCGGGTTGTGCTGTCTTAACCAGGAGATTCCCAGTATAACCGGAAAGTGTGCTGCCTTGATGACATCAAAGATGATCACTTCTGTGTGTTCTTCCATAACGACCTGTAGGGGCAAAGTCTCCATGGTTACTGGACATGAAGACAAAGGGCGTCCGTCAACTCCTTCCACTGGAATGGTTCTGCTCTTGGATCTGAGCGGAATGCCTTTGTTCTGTGCCCAAGAAGCGTCAATAAAATTGCCCACCGCCCCTCAGTCCAGCATAGCCAACACTGGAATAGAGGAATCAGCAGACGGGCTTAGGAACGCCTGGAGTATCATCAATTGGTTGTCTTCTCCTGCTTTAGTGGTGTTGCAAGGGTTTGTGCCAACTTCCCCGTAGTCTCCCTTGCATAGACTCGGGGCAATGCGTTTCCCGAACGCCGAGATGGGATCTCTGTGCAGTCCTTCAACTGGTGTTCTGATGAACCACAATACATACAAAGACTAAGTTCTTTTCTGCGTCTTCTTTCATTAACGGACAAAGGGCCTCTTGTGGCACCTATTTGCATTGGTTCCTTGGGGAAGGGACGATCCTTGGCCTGGGGAGCCGTCTGGTTGTTCCATTGAAGTCCTCGGCCCTTCTTCTTCTCGTTTCGTCTTTCATTCAAACGGAATTCAATCCGGAGGACCAAGGTTGTTAATTCAGAAAAGGTGTCTGGTCTCGCCACTCGTGCCAACTCGTCCTTTATGTCGTCGTGCAATCCTCGACGGAAAATAGTCTGCTGAGCAGTATCAGGCCAACCTGCCAACGCAGCCAATTCCTGAAAGTGTGAGATATACGATTGAACGTTTTGGTTGCCTTGCTTGGCATCCAGTAGTGCTTCTTATGTTGAGTACTGGACTTCAGGTCTTTCTAACCTAGTCTTAAAGTCACGAACGAACAAATCATAGTCGTTCACCGAGGGATCTTCTGAAGTAACAAGGGGGGTAGCCCATTTCAAGGCACTTCCCGTCAGATTGGAAATTAGAAAACCAACCCGAGACCTTCCGGATTCGAAGTTCTTCCTCCTGAATGAGAAGTAGACAGTGCAGGCATCAAGGAACTCCTTCATTCCCTTGGGATTGCCATCATACTTGTTCATGGAAGAAGGCATCGGGGGTAATTCACCTCTTCCTTCGTCTCTGGTAGCCACCTGTTGCCAAAGGGTCTGGTTCTCTGCCTGTACGTTCTGCATGTCGACCCGCAAAGCCTGGATAGCATTGCACATCTCCAGGACTTGTTCAGGAGTAGCCATGGTCTTACTCTTTGGGCGTTGTATACTGTGAGACTTTGAACCTTTGGAGCCCCTCTTTTCCAACTCCTCCTCACCTGAATCTCTAGGCCTTCTGGGTTCCTTGCTCTTCTTTTGATGCAGATACGGACATGACTCCCCAGAGGCCACCGTGACCGGATGGGGAACCAAGCCCCGGGAGCCCCCCGGGAGTCAGTCCCCAATGTCAGGGAAAAAGCCGTTAGGCTAGAAAAAACCCTGTTGAGATGGAGTCCTTCCGTAGGTTTCAGGCAGTGAATCCATAGTATAAATAGTCCAATGAAACTGAACACACTGTTCCCAGTATCCGGGAGAGGAGTCCTTTAGAAGTCCAACTCCTATTACCGGTGGTGAAGGTAAGGAACAGAGATGAGAGGAAACAGCAATCCAAAAGGAAATGCAACTTGACTGTGGAGCTCGCAGGCATCCGGAGGCCGGACAGAAGCACTCGTAGGCATCCGATAGCCGGACAGAAGGGCACTCGCAGGCGTCCGATGGCCGGACAGAAGAGCACGAAGGTAAGGCAAAGGAAAGAGCGAGAGATTGAAGGAGAGAGGGAGAGATAGGAAGGAAAGGAGAGCTGAAGACAGGAAGAGCCAGGACAAGGAGAGAAACGGAAGGGAGATAGACAGAGTTGTAGGGCTTACCTCTCAGTGCACTTTAACAGAGACAAACCACAAGAAAATAAACCCACTAAGACGGAAACCGCAGTGGGAAAAGAACAACTGCATGGAAATACAGGAAAACTGAAAGTATTACAGAATAGCACGAAGGCTCGAAAAACTATCGTTGAGTACAAACAAGGTAAACAGATACAACGCACCGAAGCCTCGGTGCGTCCCACGTAAATACGTGCCGGTGGCCATATTGGGAGAAGCATAGACCGCTAAAGACGTTCCCAGTCGTCAGATTAGGCACGTCTCCAGCGACTCCAGATCTTCCACGGGCGATGCATTACACCTCCCCTTCCTCTTTCCTGCACTTGCGCGATCTGAATGACTCAATGCCTGGTAAGATCGTTGTTTTATCCTCTCCCTGTTTCCCCCTCCTTTTCTTCTCCTTGTCTTGTTGTGCCTAGAAATACTGTTGTACAGGTGCGTTACAAATGCCATATCATATCATATCTATTCTGGGAACTAAACAAAAGAAACAGAAAGAAGTGCAAATAAAAAAACAGATGGCTTACAAAGGTTACATAAATCTAAGTGGACAGGTACTTCAAACAAAAATGAGTACTATAAAAATATACACAATTGCATAACTAAGCATCAATGGTGGGAGTGGTGGGGTCAGGTATGGAGGATGAGGAAGAGGGCAGGTGGAGCTCTCTCTTTAGCAGTAAGTGAAGTTTAAGTGAAGTTTAAGCCAAGCTTTGAAGAAATCGACAGTTGGACTGGCTTTGATTGTGATTAGCAGTGGATTGCACTGGAGCAGGACGAAAAAGGAGTAAGTGTTGAAGCGAGACGAGGCACTGTGAGGGAATGGACAGTGAGGCTGACATGAATGGAAGGTTGGAGGGAATGACTAAACAGGGATACAATCAGAGATGTACTGAGGAGAAAAAACATTGTTAGCTTTCTAGACTAGAAGAAGACATGTGATTTCTCTCCTCTTTGTGAAGAAGAGAAGAGTCATCATGCCTGGATACTTTGAAGGAGAGAAAGGGGTCGGCAAAGGCGGCACCAAGAGGCACAAATTTGATAAGGAAACGTTTTGCATGGAGAGCAAACGAGTATGTTGTCGGTAGGTAGAAGTGGGGGAGGATCTAAGTAGGTTGCAGAGAGTGTTGTTAGCAAAGCTCAGGACTTTGTCTAAAGGAAGGAGTGAATTGTGAGGAAGTCCAAGTAGTCAAGTTTGTTGAGCATGAGGGCAGAGATTAGAATTTCCATAGAGTGGTTATTAAAAAGGACACATTTTCCAGATGTTGAGGCGGTTAATACAAGCAGCAGAGGCAGCACAAGTGACAAATTGTTGCATTCATAGATCGCTATCAAAGAGGACCACAAGATTGCAAGCTTTGGATGAGGGAGCAAGAAGCTCAGGCAGGAAGGAAATAGGAGAGGGAGCAAAGGAATGGCATTTTAAGCAAGGAGAAAAATGACTTCCATTTTTGATGAGTTCAACACAAGGCATCAGAGAGCCACCCAGTCGTCATGATTTGCAGCTAGACAGTTTGTTCCAAGATGGCTGAGGTGGAGGAGGGAAAGGAAAAAGCAATGTGAGTGTCATCAGTAAAACGGTGATAGTGAAATCCAAAGCATGAGATAAGTCATCCTATGGTAGAGGTAAAGAGTGCAAATATCAGAGGTTCAAGGACTCATTCTAAGGGGACATTAACAGGGAGAGGGGTGGGGACATAGGTTTGCGAATTCCAAGAGATTTGAAAGGATTGACCTTCCAGGTAAGAGGTGATTCATGCAGGAGCAGATGTGCAATGCCCAAGGTCCTGGAGAGTGAGATAGAGAGTGGAGTAGTCATCTGTTTTGAAGGTGATAGAGATGTCCAAAAGCATGAGTATAGAAAAGAGTTTGGATTTACGAGCGTCAGAGAGAAAGTTGGCAACATGCATGATCCAAGTCTCAGTGGAGTGTTTAATACTGAAGCCAGATTGAAGTTGATCTCCAAGGGAATATCCTCAAGGTTCTTAGTGATCCATTTGAAGACCTAATGCTGAATGTGATTTGAATATTGGGAAGGAAGGAAAATGGGCAATAGTTTGCTGAGAATTGTGGGTCAGCAGAGGCTTTCTTCAATATGGGTAAAACCAGGGCTTTCAGTGGGCCTCTAATCTCCCCCGGCAGCCCCGGCCACTACACGAAAAGGCATTTGAGCCATAATGGTGGCGCCGCACCTGCGCGGCATCCCTTTAATCAAGTGATGCCCGTGGGCCGGCGCCACCATTATGGAGAAAACGTGAGGCCGCTGGAAGTAGAGGCCTTGCTTTCTAAATACTGAAGCTCCCGCGGATTCACGGGAGTTTCAGTCTTTCGGAAAAAGGCCTCTGCTTCCAGTGGCCTCACCCTTTCAGCCTTAATGGTGACGCTGCCCCTCCCCAGCTGGCGAGGGGCAGCGCCACCATTAAGGCTCAATAGGCGAGGCACTGTCCCCTGCCAGGCAAGCCTATACAAAATAAATGCTGAGATCAGCAATCTCTCCCCCATAGGGGAGAGGGTGCTAATCTCTACAAAAGGCTGCCTGGTAGGGGTGCTAGTAGCCCATTGAGCCAGGGCTTGTCGAGGGGGCGTGGTCTAACGGGCCATCAAGACCCCCGTTGTTAGGCCACGCCCCCGCAATGAGCCCCGGCTCGATTTGTAGTGCCACTTAAGGCACTGGGTAAAACAGGTGCCAATATGAAGGAGACTGGGAAGAGTCTAGCAGTGAGAGAGAGAGAGGTTCTCAAAGAGATAAGGGCAAGCGATTGAGGATATGTCTGGGACCATTTGGAGAGCAAAGAGCAAAGGGGCTGATGGGAGAGGAAGATGGGTTGGCACTGTGAAGCAGGTTGCTAGTTCAATACTATATAGGAGAGGTACGGGATTATGTTTAAGAGATTATGCAGTAGGGAGAGAGGTGGTGGACAGAAGATGGGTTGTGGAGGGAGAGAGAGGAGGGCTGTGAGTGTCACAGATTTTAGAGTTTTCAGAAGAAAAATGAGAAAAGTAATTGGTAGAAAGGAGTAGGTAATGGATATTGGCTTGGGAGGGTAGATATAGGTTTTCAGGGGTGATTGTAAAGGGTGGAGATTAGGTTTGTAAAGAACAAAGATTTAGCAGCATCCAGTTTAGAGGTGAGGGCAGCAAGGGAACATTTTAAGGCTAGGAATAGGGTACCATCCCAGAATTGAAACCAACATCGTAGGTTACAGCAAATGTTTGCTTTCAGGGTGTATATTTCAGAGGTGGTCCAAGTCTGAAGATGGGGCCACGAAGGTGTGAATCTGTGAACAGGATACTGGTAGTCAAATGGGTTCATTAGTGTGTAGGGATATTTGGGTGCTAATTCATGCAAATAACAGCATATGTATACAGATTCCAAGGGAAGAAAAATTGGTGTTTTATTAGCAGTGTTTAAAAGCAGCCATTTCGAAATGGGTACAAATGGCAGTTTTTCTCAGATGCAGCCAGTAAAATGGATGTTCATATTTAGAAATACTAAATGAAACAGGTAGTCAATTTAAAGTGGGTGCAAATCAGGGGTACATTTCAGCATGCTAATGGGATTAACCTGAAGGTAGGAAAGAGATGTAAAGTTACATGAAGCAGGTAAAATGCCACATTAGGTTTTAAATAACAAAAAAAAACAGAATGCAGAAAAAGACAGGGGGCCTCATTGCGAGTTTGGCGGTAGCCATGGAGCTATTCCCTGAATGGGGAATTACCGGGCCATTCCGAGTTCGGAGGGCCCGGTAATTCCTCCCTCAGGGAACCCGGGCCCGGACCTTCCCCATTCCCATTTGAGCACCCATAGGGCTCAATGGGAATGGGAGAGGGAGCTAACAACGGGCTGACTACGACCAGCCCGTTGTTAGCTCCCTCCTTCCCAAAGCGGGACACGGTAACGACGCCTGGTTTTACCAGGCATCCTTACCGGGTCCCGGGAGAGGACCTCGTAATCAGGCAGAATGTTGTTAATGGGCCCGCCACCATTAGCGGAGCCCGTTAACTCATTCCGCCTGACTTGTAATGAGGCCCAGGGTTTCAATGTGCATGTTTACAAATTAGGTATTTCTATCTGTGACAAACTGCATTGTGGAAAAAAACCTATATATAACAGAATATACAAATCAAAAGCCCCGTAATCAACTAATTGTCCCAAATTAACATTGTAATGCAGTTGTTAAACACAGATGAAAACTCATTTGATTTTAGTACTCTTCTATGGAGAAGAGAAAACATGCACAGGAAGGAAAAAAAAACTAGATGAATATCTGACTTTTATACAACGAAAGCTCCCATTGTTCTGGCAGGAAATAAGTTGTTACATGAAGGCTCTTGTAATGTGATTGGTAGAAGTCTGGGGGTGTTAAAACCACGTCAGGGAAGGCTGAGTTAATTTATGTAAGAAGCTGAGCTGGGGGTAGTCAGAGCCTCCTGAGATTCGATTCTTACCAGTGCCTCTCTGGGATGCTGGGCTCCAGTGGCTGCAGCTTGAAGAAACTTTGAAGACAGGGCAGAGGGAGTGTTGTCCTGGCTTCGGAGTGACTGGAATTCCAAAGGCGACATGTGATCAATTAGCTTAGGGTGCTAGGTTATAAAACAAAATGCTTTATTTTTGTTGCTTTCTGTCTGCATTTGTTCAGAAATAAATTACACACGTTTACAGACTCTTCCATGTTGCCCTGTGCATGTTTTCTTCTCTCTTTTTATCTATCAGAGTGTCGAAGTTGGGCTTGCTGTTGGTAAGAATATATGTAACTATAATATTATGAGTTGTAACATTTTCCTCTGGATTATGTACAATAAGAACAAATATCATAACAGCAAAGCTGGTGCATTTTCTGCTTTCATTTCATGCCTCGAACGATTACTGTTTCAAGGGAAAGGAGTGGTTGGCAGGTTTTGATGTTTACACCATGGTTGTAAAACATTTACCACTTTTGTTACCGCCAAAGGTGCATTTAGGAAACAAGGAAGAATATACATATGCAAGATAGAAGCTTGTGTGTGTGTGAATGGGTTTTCTCTGCATGCTGAAGAGAAAGTGGTGCCCTCCAAGGCACATAGGTTACTGATGTAAATAAATCAGTAACATGAGATACATGCAATAAGTTACATTCTATATAATCTTGCTGGGTTCCCTGAAAGTGTGCAGGGTCCAAAGGTTCTTTATCGTCAGCCAAAGGTGGGACATAATTATAAAGAGGGAAGGTTTGTTTTATCATAGGGCTGTATGATGGAAGCTATGATCACCACTAAAATTACCACTATACCACAAAAATAACATACCACTTAAAATGACCACCAAAATAAGATAGTTCTGAGCTATTACCAAAATTGGCTAATACCGAACTACCAACGGTAAGGCCAAATTACCACCAAAATACCACCAAAATACCACAATACTAAAATACTGCCAAATCAGAAATTAGCCCCAAAGACAAAATCTCCTACATATATGGTGCGTTGACCAGGAACAGACGTTACAGCAATTACTGGGCGTGGTAGGTGTGTCCCACACCGCCATACGTACATCAAACAGAACTAATTTTGTGAGATTAGTGTAACGCTGGAAATTGAATTCCATGATGTCTCAAATTGAAGCCACATTCCCAGAATTGGTGAAGTACTTAGAGGCAAAATTATATGCACATGGAATATGGTTGCCAGTTAATGCCATGCAGTGGCACGACCGCCTGTGTGGGGAAGTTCAGAAAGAACCACTGGACAGCATTTTTGAAGATGGCAGCATAATTCAGGTCTGTCTTCTGAGATGATGTAATGCTTCTGACAAAAATTCTGAGAGAGACTGCTTGATACAGCTCTGTGCCAAAATGTGGTTCATATTGAATAGATCTTTACGAATGCAGAAAAATGATGCTGTATTGATTAGCAGATTAAAAATTTAACTGGATAAAGCTAAAGAACAGGAGAAAACATTGAAAGCAGAACTAGCATTATGTCAAAAAGAAATGCAGACAAAATGTAATGAATTCGACACCCAATTGTCTCAGAGAAGAAAACAATTTGAAGACAGTGATCAAGAATTGAAACACCTAAAAGGTTTGGTAACCCACATTAGACAAGACAAAGAGGAGGTTTTCTTAGAGATTCAAACTCTCCAAAGAGATAATATCGACAAAGAAGGCGAACTCCAAGCTATTGAACAAGAAATGGCTAAAATGTTTCAAGAAAATGACAAGCGGGACAAAGATTTTAATGAATTCCAAATACAGATGAGTGAGATGCAGAATGTAATTAATAAAATGGGCGATGAAAACACTTACCTAGGTCAGGAGGCAGTCTGGCTCCTTAAAAAGTGCAAAGATTTGGAACAGCAAATATGTCATTTTAAATCTCAGGACAAGCGACAAGGGACCACATTCAATGGAATTGAGGTTAGCTGCATTTCTACATGGGGGAATAATGTCCCAGTGGCTGTGCCAGTGGCTGGGCCTGGTTGCAACGCCTTTGGGTGATTTGACTCACCCATTGGGGGTTGCCACCAATCGCACACACCTGAGGAAAGGGTTGAAACATACAAGAATACAAGTCCAAACATAGCATCAAGTAGCCCTATCAAGATAATTAAATCAATCAAAGCCCTAATTAAACCGTTCAAGAAAGGAGAGGACTGCTGTATAGAAGATCATCTAGAAGCAGTGCATGATATGTTTAAATCCTTAGATATACCCACGGAACAATACAGACAATACTTTAATTTAACTCTTGATGCTGCCACAGCGAGTGTTATCAGAGGTTTGAATGAACAGGAAAACACGTCCCGGGCAGAATTTAAAAGGAAGTTAGGCACCATTTTTCTCCATACCAATCATTGTAGGATGCAAAGAAAGCTGCATACACAATGACAGCTGCGCCAAATGTGTCACCTCGACAATTTCTCCAAGAGTTGAAGAGAGCATTCTCTCGTTTTGATGTATCCTTTAGTCCCAACTCTACTGAGTTTAAGACTGCTTACTTCTATGTCTTACAATAAAGATATTATATCACAGTTAATATGTGAGTTTGATCGTGAGAAGTCCCTTGAATGGATTGTAGAACAAGGTACTAAACTATATGAGGTACTCTATTGCCAGAGTGGAGAGGGAGATAAGGTGAAAGAAACAAGATCAAAATCTAAAGACTCCTCAGTAACAGTAATGGAGATAACATCTACCAAAATGTCGCTTGAATCAGCCCAGAATCCCACAAGAAATAATGTGACATCCAATCAGAAGGGTGCACCACAAAGGCTGCCACCCCAGGTGCCGATGTTTCAATCACACGATCCAAGCAATAGAGAGAGTTACATTAGTCCTAGGTACATGGGAGATAGACACAGAGTGGAATACCGGCCCGATATGTCAGGCGATAACAATCAGAGACAAAATCAGGATCAAAGAAATAATAGCCCCTACCAGACATTGGGGGCACAGAGCAGATTTGACCCCAATAAACTGGTATATGGCAACCAGGACAGAGCACGATATGTGGATAGATTCATTGAAAATGGAAACCAGCATAGGGGTCAGTACCCACAAAATGAAAGAAAAATGTGAACTATGCCCCACGCCACTATAATCAATCACCAGGACCAATGGATCTTAGCCAAAGAATGAGCACACCATGTTCCCCACCTTCCATGAATCAAGAGTTCAGAAAAAATCCAAATAGAAATCAGTCTCCTGAGAGATACCAGAACAGATTTAACCAGGATGAAAATAACCAATACCGGTCTAGACCTAGATTCTAGAGAAATTGATAGATTTCAATGTCTTGAGGCCCAAGTAAAAATGTTGTCTGAACAGATAGGGAAAATCTGTGCAGTTCAAAAACAGTAATCAAATGAAGGGGCGGACGGTCGCAAAAGCGATCTGGTTCCTTCTGATAACAAGTGAATAAATGCTAATGACAACCGCAATGATGAATATCTAGAATCCCATAAACCAGTTTTGTGTAATGGTAATGAATTGCTTACTGATTTAAACATGAAGATGCCCGCAAATGAGAATGAGGAAGGGATTGCAACCACACCGAAAAAAGAGGTTTGGTTTAACCTAGCGTTGAATCAGACTATGGAAGTCTGTGCAAATAGAAAAGAGAAAGGAGAAAATAAACATGAAGTTCCAAAATAGCAGAGACAGATTCAGAAAAGACATCATATGCACTGATAAAATAACTGATGGAGGAGTAAGTGTGACGGCTAAAATATCCTCCCTAGATGATCAAAATGCCTATAAAATGCAAACAGGAAAAATAAGTACTAAAAAGGGGGGTACGGCCCAGTCACTGGAATAGTTCTTTGAGCCACATATTTTTGAAGAAATCAAAAAGTCTGATACTGGATCCTAGGAAAGAATGGCAAACTGAAATAGATGAAAATATATTGCGATTTTATCTAAAGGAGGAGAAGTGCAAGCAGAATTCTATTCCTGAGGCAACCACAGAAAAACATATCACAACCCTTTCTGAAATACACATGGAAGATGAGCAGCCATGGATTCATGTTGGTGTAAATGGCCATTCTGGAAAGATAAAAGCCATTTTAGCACTTGAACAAGAAAGGAGTTTTATTAGTGAAAAGTTACTTCAGAAAATAATGGAAAGGGAAGAGATCACAAAATTCAGAATTAAAAACCAATGCGTTGCTGGGTTGGACAATCCAGATTTTAAAAATAGAATTGCAGGAAGGTGCATGCTAAAAATTACTTTTGGTCAGAAAACCATATACCACAATGTGTGGAAGGTAAGTGGAACACAAAGTGATTTTTATTTGGGAAATGGCATTATGCACAGAATGTGTATGGTGTTGGATTTTCTCAACCAAAAAGTATGGTCCCAGCAAGGTGGGCCTTCGCCCAAATTTGAAGACAAAAGAAAGGCGTATCATAGTGGACAGAGTGCTCCATATGCAATTTAGCTATAGGTGATAAAGGATATTACCATTCCTGCGTTCACTAGGCAGGTTGCTATAACATTAAAGCATAAATGTGGACAGTAAATGAAGGATTCTGACGCATTTGTGTGTTTAAATGAATCCATGAAGCAACAAGGGCTGGAATTTGAATATACACCCTTGGTAGAGATTGGGGATGTACCCATGACAATCACGGTGGATAACAAAGGGTGTCAAGACATTTATTTAGAGGAGAATTCTACATTAGGAATGGCAATACAAAAATCACATTACACTGCATATTTCAATAATACAGTGATTGGGAACATCCCTCAGTGGTATGTAGATGCACAGGGCGTGTTACCAGAGTCTCTGGATTCTCAGCCCAAAGGGATGTTCAGGATTCAATCAGTGTATCCTTATGATTCCAATGAGACAGTATGCCACCACCAAAATAATTGCATATTATTTGATTCAAGTGATAATTAAACAGAAAATCTGCTTATTGAAGTGGAGTCTGTTATTCCAAAATATTTAAAAGTGGCAACTCTGCAAAGAGATACAGCCACACAATTAGAATAAAGCACACAGGTTCCTCCATTGGAGGATTTCCCAGAATTTTCAAAAATGGTAGAGGAGAAGATTCTTTTAGCAGATGCCTGTGATAGTGAAGAGGACAGGAATTAATTGAGGAAAATATTTATGGAATTTAAGGAGGTGTTTGCCAAGGATGCATATGATTGCGGCCTAACTGATCTACATGTTGCCACATTACCAGAGGGATGTGGTAGAAATCCGGTATTTGTGCGCCAATATCGGTTGCCACTGGCATGCTTGGAATCATTAGCAGAGATAATTAAGAATTTAGAATCCAGAGGAATTATCAGGCCCATTCACAGTACCTCAAACACTCCCATTTTGGGTGTGTTAAAGCCAAAAGGTCAGTGGTGTCTGTGTGCAGACTTGAGAGAACTAAATAAAAGAGTACCAGTGTCTAGATGGCCACTTCCATTCATTGATCAAGGCCTCGCTCAGGTGCATGGGTCAAAGGTGTTTACCACATTAGATCTTAGATCTGGGTACTGGTGTGTGCCATTGGCAGAAGACATTCAGGATTTGTTTGCATTTTCATTTGATAAAACGCAATCCATTTGGTCCAGAACACCATTTGGGTATGTCAATAGTGGGAGCGAGTTTGGCCTATTTTTGAGAAAAGCAATGCCAGATGCGGCAGAAAGAGGGACCATAGTTTATGTAGATAATTTACTCATTAAAAATGAAAGCCTAAAAAGTAATCTTGATGAGGTTAGACATGTGCTTGGCCAATTGCAAAAGGTGCGTGCAGAAGGCCCAATGGAAAGTGTATTCCTTAGGCCATGAAGTAACTGAACATGGGTTAAATCCACAAAAGAAGAAGGTGGAGGCGATACAAAAATTAAGAGATCCTAAAAATGTGAAAGGTTTGAAAAGTCTATTAGGGGTGACAGGGTATAATAGGACTTTTATTGAAAATTACACTGAAATCACTACACCTTTGACTAAATTGTGGAAGCAGAATGTACCCTGGAAATGGGAAAAAGAGCAATCAGAGGCAGTTGCTAAATTGAAGGAATGCCTCTTGAAGGCACCATGTTTGGCATATCCCATAAAGAATAAAGATTTCTTTGTAGAAATAGGATTCACTGAGCAGTGTATGTCAGCGGTGTTATCTCAAAAACATGATTTCAATCATAAAACTATCGCCTATGCAAGCAAGGCATCATCTCAGGATGAAACTAAATTCAGTGAATGTGAAAAGGCCCTTCTGACCACTGTATGGGCATTACAACATTTCCGTCCCATTATTCAAGAAGAAAAGGTAATTATTGAAACAAATCATCAACCATTGCAATTCTTACAGAGTAAAAGAATTAGATCAGGCAACCTAGCACAGTCCAGGATTACTTCCTGGATGATGGTGTTGCAGGGATTTCCTGTAGAAGTAGGATATGGACAGAACAAAAAGAGCCTGATTTCTCAAGGGATAGCAGATCTACATGACTGTGCAGCTGAGTGTGTCTCAGATGAGATAGAAGTGGAGCCCAG
Source organism: Ambystoma mexicanum (assembly GCF_040938575.1). Classification (NCBI taxonomy): domain Eukaryota; kingdom Metazoa; phylum Chordata; class Amphibia; order Caudata; family Ambystomatidae; genus Ambystoma; species Ambystoma mexicanum. The sequence continues at coordinate 218,067,404 of NC_090936.1, read as the reverse complement.
TTTAAATGAATTTGAACAATCACCACACAAAGCTTTTAATGAAAATGTATGCAAAGATTTGCCAACCATGTATGTAGATGGGTGTGCTTATCACATTGAAAGTGACAGTGATAAACAGCTAGTGGCAGGATAGGAAATGTCTGGAGAAAGTGTGAAGGCATTCCTGACATGGGGATTAGAATTGGCGCCAGGAGTAGCGAAGTAGCAGAGTTAACTGCCATTTATAAAGCAATTAATACTGCAGTCGATAACAAGGTCAAGGAAATTATTTTGGGAACTGATTCTGATTATGCACGAAATAGCTTTGTAGAATATTTGCCCAGCTGGAAAGCAAGAGGCATGCTCACATATAACAAAAAGCTCCTAAATCATGGGAGAGTGATTCAGGCTAAAGATAAATTAGTGTCAGAGAATGATTTAACAATACACTGGAGGAGAATTCGTGGACATTTAAAAGTACCAGGAGAGGATAAGGAGGGAAATGATAAAGCAGATCAAGTGGCCAAGATTGGGGCTGTTATGGGAGAGATATTGCCCATTGAACACCTAATTGGTGAAATACAGGTGGATGGTGTCACACGATCCAAATCTCCAAAATAAGTTGAACAATCTTTAGTACAATGGAGTCATGATATGCCAGATCAGGATCTGGTTAAGGCACAAAAAGAGGATCCAGGGTTGGGTGCTTTTTATAATCACTTAATAGACCCCAAACAGAGTTCCTTAACTGAAAATGATTGTACAGGAAAATAAGAGCTAAGGGTGTTGTTAAAGAACAAAAAGAGGATCAAAATACAGGATGGTCTGATGATTGGGGAGTCTGTAACAGGGCAGATAGGGTAGTGCCTCTTTCATTCAGAGGACTAATGTTACACCATGCGCATAATGCAATAACTGCAAGACACAGGGGTTCACAAAAAGCTTTAGAAAAACTGAAGGACTATACTTACTGGCCACATATGTCCCAGGATGTGGCATTATACACTAGCGTATGTCTGGTATGTGCCAAATTTAAACCTGCTTCACCAATGCATAGGGCTTCATTCATGAAAAGAGGTTTAACTCGTCCATGGTCAGATTTGCAAATCGACTATGTTGGCCCTGTAAAAAGATCAGCCAGGGGAAATAAATATTGACAGTGGTATGTTTAATGTCGAAATGGGTGGAGTGCATTCCTGCACAAGACTGTAGTGCACAAACAGCAGCCACATAGTTGGTAAATGATATATTTTCAAGATTCGGGTTACCCCAAAGGATAGAATCAGACAGAGGAAGTCTTTTTACGAGTGCTTTGATGAGCATGGTGTGGCAGATATTGGGGGTAAAAAGGAAATTACCTATTTCCTACAGGCTGGCCTCTTCTGGAAATGTAGAGAGAAGTAATAGGTCCATCGTAGCGATATTAAAGAAGTTTGTAGCAGAGGCAAGTTCCAGTTGGGATCTACGGATACCTTTAGTGTTAATGGCCATTAGATCGACTCCTGCTAAAGCAACAGGTATCAGTCTTCGTGAAGTATTGACAGGAAGAAAAATGGTGCTGCCACATCATTTATTGTACAGGACACATGAGCAAAGACTTGTAAGTGCATCCACAGTTCACGAATATGTGGAAGAATTGAGGAAGCACTTACAACATGCATTGACATTTGCTCAACGGAATCTGGAAAGAGCTGCTGAAAGTGAAAAGACCTATCATGATAAAAGGACATCTGGGAAAGAGTAGCAAATAGGTGATCAGGTGTATAAATATAATTTTGGAAAGAGCAGACATAAAAATTCAAACTTTCTCGCAGCATGTGCAATGAAAACAAGGCAGGTAGTAGAGAATAATGATGAATACATTTATTTGTTGGCAGATGCATTGAAGAGTGACTGTTCATAATGAATGTGACTTAATGAAATGGGAGTAGGCACAAGGTGGTGTATGGTTCACTTCATGAATGAGCAAAAATATCATCCGGTAAGTCAGCAGAAGCAATCAAAAAATGCCATATCTAGTATTTGACAAGAGAAATATGATGCCATTTTTATAAAAGACACTGAATCAGACTAAGATATTCTGATGATGTGTTGCAAAGTTATTTTGCATGAAGAAATAATGTAATGTGTAATAATGCAAGGTATACAATGTTATGTGTTTCTCTGTGATATATGTTTAATAGCAGGTGTCCAAAAGTGGCAAGTTCTGGAAGCTACGATATTTGGGCTGCATTTTAACCAAGTAGTAAAAAAGGGATAGACAATTGTTCTATGCTATGTACCTAACCTGTTTCTTTTCTATTGAATTAAGATCTGATTAACATGTTATCCTGACAGGGCCAGTACCAGGGAATGATGGATTGGAGGCCACTGGATCAGGGGCAGCAGTATTGGAGTCCACGGAGAGACCCAAGGGAAGCCTCCGGACCCAAGTATGGAGGTGAAGATAAACAGCCCAAGATGCCAAAAGAGATTACTTTTATGGAGAAAAGTCTATGAGTGCCAGGCCGGAGAGATTCTGCTGGCAAGGATGCTGTGATGGGAGTCTGGTGATCAGGACATCTCAGAGGTGTGCACTTGAGCATTGTGAATGGTGAAAATGGAACAGTATTTAGTTGACTTTAGTTTCACATTTAATATTGTGCTGTGCTTTACCAGTTGGGATTGAAACTGGGAACAGTGGAAATTGTTTATTTCATTTTAGCTATTTTATTATTTTGTTTTATTATTTTATTTGATTGTTTTACTTAGTACACACTGATAAGAAATGTTCACTCCATAAAATACATGAACAGAGACTATAATTTAGACATTATAACAATGTTATGGAATTTGGACAACTCATAGACATATGGACTATTAGAGATGTGCGCTTCAGTCATAAGTGTGCACGTATGTTTTTCCATCACACATGCAGATTCATGTGAAGACTGATATGCCCTATGTGGGTTCTGCTTCATTTCTGTTTTACAGTTAAACAGTTATTTGTTGTTAAATGCTTATATGTTGATTTTGTTAAGATGTTATTGTTTCAACAATTATTCATCTGGTGACGATGGAGAAGGACAGATATCCTATGACACATACATTCTAAATATTGCTATATGTTTCCTCAATTATGATTTTGCTAGCAGTCATATTTGTCAGAAAAAGGGGATATATGTAGGGATATTTGGGTGCTAATTCATGCAAATAACAGCATATGTATACAGATTCTAAGGGAAGCAACATGGGTGTTTTATTAACAGTGTTTAAAAGCAGCCATTTCAAAATGGGTGCAAATGGCAGTTTTTCTCAGATGCAGCCAGTAAAATGGATGTTCATTTTTAGAAATACTAAATGAAACAGGTAGTCATTTTAAAGTAGGTGCAAATTAGGGGTACAGTTCACTATGGTAATGGGAGTAACCTGAAGGTAGGAAAGAGATGGGAAGTTACATGAATCAGGTAACATGCCACATTAGGTTTTACATTTAAAAAAATCAGAATGCAGAAAAAGACAGGGTTCAATGTGCATATTTACAAATTAGGTATTTCTATCTGTGTCAAACTGCATTGTGGAAATAACCTATATATAACAGAATATACTAACCAAAAGCCCTGTAACCAACTAATTGTCCCAAATTAACATTGTAATGCAGTTGGTATACACAGATGAAAACTCATTTGGTTTTAGTACTCTTCTATGGAGAAGAGAAAACATGCACAGGAAAGAAAAAAAAACGAGATGAATAGCTGACTTTTCTACACCGAATGCTTCCATTGTTCTTGCAGGAAATGAGTTGTTACATAAAGGCTCTTGTAATGGGAAGGCTGAGTTAATTTGTATAAGCAGCTGAGCTGGGGTAGTCAGAGCTTCCTGACATTCGATTCTTACCAGTGCCTCCCTGGGATGCTAGACTCCGGGGGATGCAGCTTGAAGAATGTTTGAAGACAGGGCACAGGGAGTGTCGTCCTGGCTTCGGAGTGACTGGAATTCCAAACGCTGTGTCTGTTGGCTGTGTGAAGTTGTGCAGATTATCTCCGGCAGCAAGAGAGGCAGCGGAACATAGAAGCAGACTTCAAAATAATTGTAAGTCAAGTTAATTGAGGAGTACATGGGATCAGTGACATGTGATCAATTAGCTTAGGGTGCTAGGCTATAAAACAACATTCTTTATTTTTGCTGCATTCTGTCTGCATTTGTTTAAAAAATAATTGCACACACGTTTACAGACTCTTCCATGTTGCCCTGTGCTTGTTTTCTTCTCTTTTTGTATCTTTCAGAGGGTCGAAGTTGTGCTTGCTCTTGGTAAGAATATATGTAACTATAATATTATGAGTTGTAACATTTTCCCCTGGCTTATGTACAGTAAGAACAAATATCATAACAAAAGCAAAGCTGGTGCATTTTCTGGTTTCATTTCATGCTTCTAACAGTTACTCTTTCAAGGGGAAGGAGTGGTTGGGAGGTTTTGATGTTTACACGACAGTGGTAAAACATTTACCACTTTTGTTACTACCAAAGGCAAATGTATGAAACAAGGAAGAATATGCATATGCAAGATAGAAGGTTGTGTTTGTTTGAATGGGATTTCTCTGCATGCTGAAGAGAAAGCTGTGCCCTCCAAGGCACATAAGTTAGTGATGTAAATAAATCAGTAACATGAGCTACATGGGATAAGTGGCATTCTGTATAATCTTGCTGGGATCCCTGAAAGTGTGCTAGGTCCAAAGGTTCTTTATCGTCGGCCAAAGGTGGGTCACAATTATAAAGAGGGAAGGTTTGTTTTATCATAGGGCTGTATGATGGAAGGTATGATCACCACTAACATAACCACTATAACACAAAAATAAGATACCACTAAAAATTACCACCAAAATTAGATAGTTCTGAACTATTACCAAAATTGGGCCAACGGTAAGGCCAATTTACTGCCAAAATACTGCCAAAACCACCAAATCAGGAATTAGCCCCAAAGACAAAATCTCCTACAAGTGCATAGTGAAAATCATAAAAAGCACAGTTAATGCAAGAGCCATTAATAAGGGAGAGAGACAGGGAAGAGGTCCTTACTCCATGAAGATAAAAGGCAAGAGGTTCCTCCCTGAATTTCCTCCTAGTCATTGAAGAGGGAAGAGGAGGAGTAGAAGATGGAGGGCCCACAATGTAAAAGTGAACAATGTAGTAATCAGAGGGAGATGAGTCGATCTAGAGGTCAGAGGAGGAGAGTAAATAAGAGAGAAAAACCAGAGTGGGTAGGCTGTTTGTGGAGATAGCAGAGTCAGTGGTCCTACAGAAGGGAGTTAGGTTCAACTGAGATGTCCGCAAAGGACTTGGGAATGTTAAAGTCCTCCAACATGACAGTGGGCATGTTGACAGGAAGTGGGTCAAGGTACAGAACAGGGAAGAAGTTGAGGGGCCAAGGGGGTTGCTAAAGACCCAGAATAGTGAGAGCAGTAGGTATGAGAAGTTGAATAGTTGAATATTCAAAGGAGCAAGAGGTGACATCATCTGGGCTAGAGGGGTAGAGTTGAAGGCCTTCTTGATGAGAAACCAGACTATCACCCTTCACAACAGATCAGGGAGTGTAAGAGAAGGTAGCACAGTCCATGTAGAGAGCTGCCATTGCAGCAGAAAAGATTCAAGAGTCAGAAAATACTTTATTTCGGGTGCTAGCCCAAAAAAGTGCATTAGAGAAAGTCGTACAGTTCATTAAAAGGAACATCAAGTCAAACCTTATGATTGTATACTGGACCAACAATTAAAACATGTAAAAATAATAAAACCATGTACAAATGCAAACACCCAACAGTTCACAGAAAGATTGTTTTTGCTTTGATATGCCAAGCCTTAGCTAAATACCTTGATACTACAAATACCACTTCATCATGGCACGTCATTGTGCATACCAAAATTCGAAACAATGACATCGTCCTTAGGAATTTATACTTCAGCAAGTCCAATAAAATGGATTATGGATTCTACCAAGAGAGGACTAAAGTGGCACAATTTTGTAGAGCTATGGGACTCTGCTGTAAATTGGGAATGTTTCATTCAAGTACCAATCTGGAACTAAGTTAGTTTAAAATGTAATGTAACCTGGAAACCTTGATTGGTGTATTGGGTCTAACATTTCATCTCTAGACACAAGCTGTCTAGATTACTCTTAATATCACTGATAATTGCCTATGTGATTTTTACGTCCTTGTTGAGTAAGTGTTTAACACCTATTTTTCTCAACAAGGCGAGTGAGTATATGTCTGACCCTGTTCCAGGATTTATCCATTTGCCCCATCCCCCACCGCTGGAGAGAATATTACACAATTACCATCACCTTGTAATGGTTCAGTGTATCTACTTTCTGCAAATGCAACCACTAAAAAAAGAGGATTGCACTGGGCTACAAAATGTATAGATGCAATCCCAGCTTCCATGAACAGCGACATTGTAGATGTATTAGTAAGTAAATAAAGGCCTTGTTTCACACATATATTTTACACTTTAGTAGGGAAGTCCAATCCTTCAACACCCCAAGGTTTGCTTCCATATAGTGCATTGGAACTGGTTGGGCTTTGTCTATTTCTAACACTGTCGTGGTAGTTCAGTGTGCAACGTGCACCTGAACACCGTTTTAATGTGTAGCCACTCGTGTTACATTGTGAAGCCCATTTTCCATCATTTTGAAATATTATCCCCAGGTAGTCAAAATGACTTATTTCCTGCAGTGGCTTGCCGTCTATTCTGGTGCTTGCCTTAGATCTGCGTGAGAGGTGACATATAATAACCATCGTTTTTGAAGTATTTATTGATAAATTCCTTTGATTACAAAATTCTAATATTTATCCACCTGCTTTTGTGAACCCATCTTCGTTTTGGAAATAAGAACAGCATCCTCTGCTTGTAGTAGAAAGCCAACATTTCGTTTGGCTATCTTTGGGGTACCTACCTCTGTGTTTAAAATGTTTAATGACAAGTCATTAATATAGATAAGGATGAACAGGGGCTGCGACTGCATTTGGAAAACCTCACTGGTCCCCAGGAAAGTGTCTGTTCATTTTCTGTCCTGCTCAAATCTGACTACTGCTGTATAGCTTTCACAAAGTCTCTGGATGGGATAGCGAATATCAATTAGGATTTTTAAATTGTTTAAAATTGTGCACAGTGCGCTCTGATCCACCGAATCAAACTCAGTTTTAAAAATTACATAACACAAATATTAATGTTCTTTCCTTAAAATCACGTTTGCTTAAAATTGGAAAAAAGACAATAAACTGGTCTACCATACACATTCCAGATTAGAAGCCTGCTTGAAGATCTGAAATTATTTTCCCATCCATCGCCCTGTTCTGAAGACGATTTATAAATATTGTACATTATATTTTTGCTAGGCTATCAATTAGGCTACTTGGTCTGTAATTCCCTGGGGGTTGCCGGTCACCTTGTTTTTATGGCTTGTTGCCTGGTGGACATAAATAGCTGCATACAAGAAAATGGGATCCATACATGTTGTCCCTCTTTGATGCGGTCAAAGGGGGTTCAAACCTGGTCAGGTGCCTTACCCTTTTTTGTGATTTCATTGCCATTTCTACCCCTATATCAGATCGTTTTGGATCTGTATAACTTACTGAAGTGCATGATCCATCTATCCTTGGTGATAAATGTCTCAATGTCATGATTGTTTACTACACTAGTAGATAGCATCTTAGAGCAAGGTGCCAAAAGCTCTAGGACGCTTTACTCTCTGTAGCCTTGTTTAAAGATTCCCATTTCCCAAACTCTTCTGCCTTTTAGTTATTTTAAATTAAGTGTTTATAGGCCGTGCGGAGCATCGCGATTCTATTGCAATCTTTAGTGGATTTCAACTCCAATGAGAAGAGTCGATTTTGCCGATCTGCATTCCCTATCATACCACAAATTTCACTTCCTCGCCTAACATTTGATCTGTTTGGTTGGTTTAGTGACTATTGGAAGAAGTATATCAACGAAGATTTGGTAGAATATCTTATGGTAACCATATCTTGCTTCTCTTGGGATTAACAGGTCTCAAAAGATGGTAAAATTTCTCTGTATATCAATGGAGCGTTGAAACTGTATAAAATAATCTGTTTATCTGATGCACCTTCTTTATTTGAGAGGGAAACATAACTAACTGCGATATCTTTAATTGTTTTAAGGTCAGGTGTTCTAATTTGATGAAAACTTTGTCATGATCACTCTCAATCTCAGGGCTTCACAGCAATAGTTTGCCAATGCACCATTAAGTCACCCCTAGAAATATGCAATCAATATGACTCATTTGCAAGACAATTCTTAATGTTGTGGTGGCTTGGGTGCCACCCATTTTTAATCACCCATTTCAACCATGAAGGCCCATGGTGTATCCAAGGGATGCTATTTCACATGCACAGCTATACATGTGTTATGGGGGTGGACATCCCATTGAAAGAGAAACGATTATCACTTCACGACCTGATGAAATCGGTTTTAGTAAAAGCACCTTCCAACTGCTATACAGGCCGAAAACACAGTTGTGTTGAAAACCAAACCCAATAGCAGGGTTAAAAACACTGTATAATTAGCTGACCAATGCTGCATTTTTGTGTTGTACACAACCCCAGTAGAATGCAAAGGGGCCGTTGCATATTGATATGAGTCACAATGTGTATATTTGTAATGTGTTCATTATTTGGTACATGTAATGCCCCTTCTCTGTTTTTCCTGTGCTACGCTGTTGATGTATTTTAATTCTGCAATTTCACATGTACCATTGTACATATGATAGGTGGAATAGAAAGGAGCGGGTCACACTTTATTTGCGTTTGCTCTGATCCTTTTTACATATATATATATATATATTTATATATATATATGATTACCTGAGTAGATCAGGGAAATGCAAGGTGTCCCTTAGTATATTTGATTTTGAGGCCCCTCATGCCCACATGGTAGACTAGTGAGTCTTTAGATGGACCCTGCTTTTCTTAATATGAATGTATCATTTCTTTGACCAAGCACATCCTTTTTATTCAGCACTCCTGTACTTCCCAGCTAGGTCTGAACACAAGCAACAAACAGGAATGCATAATGCCACTGTGACAGATTGCCATTTGGCAAGGGTGTAAAGCTCTGGCTTGTTTATGTGTATTAATAAATAAAACAATGCAGGTAATTCCATCTTTGAAAGTGTAGTCTGCTGATCAGATTACCCTTTCATAAGCATAGTGTGTATCTGCGTCCTGCTGCATTCTGATTTACAGCTCCTGCTCTACCAGTCGCACATAACAGGTTCAGAGGTGCCAGTAGCCCATTTGAAAGCTGTAGTGAGAGCCAAGTCTCTGCATGGTAAACTCTAAAATAACTCATGAACTACATAAATTCCAAATACACAACATCGGCACAGCACTCCCCTCAGCTCTCGCACTCACACCCCTCACTCCAAAATATTCCAAACACATGGGACACCTTCCACCCTATTGACCCTGACACCCTTATCAGCCTCACTGCCAAAACAAAACCTGCACACTTCCTAGATGATGACTGCCGACCGCAAGCTGTGTCCGACTCCATCACCACCTTAGCTCCATACTGTCTCAACATCATCAACTCCCTGTGTCTCACATGGTACTATCCCCACTGCACTCAAAATGGGACACATCTCACCCCTCCTCAAAAAAAACATGTCCCGCCCCTTACTCCCTGAAAACGACCGCCCCATTACTATCCCACCATACCTCGACAGAATAATGGAAGGCTTTGTAACAACCCAACTGCAATAACACATCACCATAAACAACCTACTCAACCCCTTCCAATCTGGCGTTCAACCTGAGCACAGCACTGAGACCACTACTCTTCACATCCTTGACGACCACTAAAGCATCACAGACAAAGAACACACAGTACTTCTCGTACTCCTCAACCTCTATGCAGCCTTCGACACCATCAACCACACCACTCTACTAGACATCTTAGCCCACAGTATGAATCTCTCTAGCACCGTACTCAAATGGTTAACCACCTTTCTCATTGGCAGGACACACTTTGTCTCTATACCACCTTATTGATCAGACCCCACCCCTCTCAATGAAGGGTTCCCAAATGACTCCTCCCTATCTCCACTCCCCTTCAAGATATGTTTTGAATCCCTTGGATAGACCCTTAGCAAACACAATGTATATGTCCACTGATACGCCAATGACACACACATCTACTTCCAAATGTCATAACCATCAGAACGCCACACCCTCAAACCTGTCACTCCACCATCACCAACTGGGTGGCCACCCACTTCCTCAAACACAACCCATCCAAAAAAGACTATATCCTCATCTGAACCCCCCCACCTAACCCCCAAGGCACAAATTTGACGTCAACTCCTAAATCATAGAACTCACTACGGACAATCCACACATATCCCTCTCCACACCTGCCAAGTCCTGTGGCTTCACCATTGACCGCACCTTTCCTTCACATACCACATAGTTACTGTCACCAAAACATGCAATCTACAACAATACCTCCTATGGAAAATCTGAAATATACTTCCTTCTGATGACTTCCACACCACTGTCCAAGCACTGGTTCTCTCTAAGCTGGACTATGGAAATGCTCTGATCACTGGACTTCCCAACAAGACCCTTGCCATACAAAGCACAAAAGCCAGACTCATCCTTCACTTACTAAAACATTCAGACATCAAAACCGTCCTTGCTTAGCTCCACTAGCTCACCAAACCCTTGAGAATTGCCTTCAAAGTACTCTTCGTTGCATTCAAAGTAATCCACCTCAAATCTCCATCGTACCTTCACAGCAAAATTAAACCCATTCCCCACACAAACACAAGACAAGCCAGCCAACACCTCCTACATATTACACTCTCCAAGTTCACATTCACACAAAAACAAGCATTTAGCCAATAGGCAACCCGGGCATGGAACATCCTACCTCTTCAAATATGCACTATATTGTTGATCAACACTTTCAGAAAGAGCCTCAAATCATACCTGTGTTCCCAAACATATTCCTGCTCTCCTCCACTGCTATCACTTGTCTATCTAATTATTCCGACCCTTTACTGAAAACATTTAGTAACTTCTTTTTTCAACTCCCACCTTAACAAAACATGTAAGGCACTCTGAGACCCTCTGGGTAGGGGAGCGCTAACCAAAAATGTAAAGAATAAAATACTTAAAGCAGGATGCATGGCACTACTTATGATCATTGCAGCCACATCCAATTTGGTATTACACATGTGTCAGCTCCTGTGAGTTAGCTCAGCTGTGGAAGGTGATGTGTATTCTGGCCAGACAGGCTGAGCCTGCCAAATGACAGGACAGCAACCCGGATATTCGTTGATCTCTTTTTGAGGGCAGGTAACACCTTCCACCAGAGACAGTTGCACAACAACACCTGTCAGTGGCCCAGGTATCAAAGGAGCACACCAATTCAAAGGAAGTAGCCTCACAACAGGGTGATGCATTTCTAAAGGCCTTTGATCCTAGTGAGAAGGGAAGGGGTGGGGTTGGAGTAGAAAGGAGGGCTCTGTACAGTGTAGGAGGAATTCCACCATCTTGTTTCTCTCTGTCTCTCCTTCTCCTTCCTGTCCCATTCATTTCTCCTAGAGAAAAGCACTTGTGGTGTGATATTAGAAAGGCAAAGTCCACTTCTTTAGAACAGGCATTGGACCACTAAGGTGGGCTGGCTTCAGTCCACACACCTGCTGGCTTTTAGCTTTAAGTGAAGGGGTCTCTCACCACTTCTTTGAATCATCTTGGAATCATCTTTTTTTCGGCTCCACATTTTCAGGAAGATTTCATTGGATCTCTTTTAGGAAAGCTGATCTTTCCAAAGTCCTCCAGCAGTGGTGTCCATGCCATCTTGTATAATGGCAATTGCATTCAAGCCCTTCTGCGATACAGCACAAATGTGTTTGTGTCCCTTGTTCAGTGGAAATACTTCCATGGCGCATTTGTGTTAGCACCATCCCTGGGGAGTTTTCCCTGTGTATTGTTCTCTTGGCGATAATTGTCCACTTTAAGGTCATCTTCATGGACAAGCATGTTGCTGGACTTGTCAATGGATCTTCTAGAAATTAGAACTGTTTTGGGACTACTATGTTTGTGCCCACTTGTACATCCGAAAAATTGTACACCCTCCAAGCCGATTTTAATGGGGTCACTGGTTGAGCCACCCGGGACACCTACAGGATCATACATTTCAACATGTATTATAAAGTTTTGTCTGCCACTTGATCTAAATCATGGGTTACTTCATACTGGGACAGGTTCCTAACATCAACATCAGGCAAAATTGAAACACTATTAAAAGAAGGGAGGGCTGTGTCTTATTGAAAGGCAATGTTAGCTCTTTTAACCAGGATAAAATCTTTCAGGGCCAATTTTGTTGTCAGCATTTGGGATATAACCTTTTCCTTTAACTATGTCCAAAACGCCATTTGTCAGGTCTAAATCACTTAGTAAATCTTTGATATTGTGCAGTATTTAAACACAATTTCCTTTTAGCTGACATTGATATAAACAACTGCAGGATATCAGGGGGATGTTAGAAATGTCAAAGAGTCCAGCCACTAATAGAAACCAGATCCAGTGGTGCAGAGTTTCTACTTAATACTGATAATGGACTTTTTAAAATACTGTGGGGAATGCTTGATTCGCTCAAAGGACAGGCAAAGTATGACTCCCCCACAGTAACTTGCAAGAAATAGGTAAGGCAGAAACACCACTGAAATCAGAGTTTTCAAATTGCGGTACCTTTAGGTTCTGTTTGTCATACATCAGAGGAGAATTTCACATTACACTCATAAATTGTAGAGTATGGTGGGACTGCACTAACTTAGAAAAGGCAGTTCTAAATGGGGGAAAAGCTGGTGATGGGTGAGGTTGGGGATCCTGGGAAAACTGGAGTGCATTGATTGAGGTTTGTGGGTGCAGAGGAGAAAAGGAGAAAGAGGGATATGCAGAGGCCAGGGAGTGAGGCAGAAGTTAGGCCGTGTTGAGGCTGAAGGCTAAGTGGGAGCGGAAAGGGAAGAGTGAGAAGAAGGAAGACTGGAGTGGAGTCAAGGGATTTCAGAGCTGGAGAGATACGATCCCAGGGCTTGAGGCCAAGGACACAAGACTTGCAGTCCTGTTCTGGATTAGTTGTAAAGGGCGAAGAGTGGGGGCAGGTAGATTAAGAAAGAGGTTGTTACAGTAATCCAGTCTGGAGAGAACCAAAGCTTGGGAGACAGTCAGCTTTTGAGGCAAGGAGAGGAAAGGCAGAGTACCTCATAGAAGGTGCAATAAAAGGTTTGACTTTTTGCAGACGTCAGAGATGTGAGTGGAGAAGGAAAGTGTAGAGTCAAAGATAACCCAGAGGTTCTTAGCCACATAAGTGGGAGTCGGGGGAGGGCCAAGTGAGGCCAGCCAGAGAGTGAGAGGAAAGGAAGCAGATGGTGTACCAATAAGGAGGATCTCAGTCTTGTTGGCATTTAGACATAGATCATTGGCGGCACACCAATTTTGAGTAACAAATTGGATAATCAGAGATGAGGGAAGGAGAGTAGGAGGAGGCTGAAGGAAGCCTGAAAATGAGTTGGGTGTCATCAGCATAGCACTGGAAAGTTGAACAGAAATTGGAGATGCAGTAGATGAGAGTTGCCAGGTATTGGTTGAAAAGCCAGGGCGAGAGGTTAGACCCCAGGGGGACACCACATGTGGAGAGAGAGATAGAAGATCAGAAGGAACCAAGTTGTACCTGAGAGGGTCAATTGGAAAGAAAAGAGGTCAGCCAGGCCACAGCCTGATCAGTGATACCCAGGTTGTCACAGAGAGGATTGAGCAGGGTGGTATGGTTGACCGTGTCGAACGCAGAGGAGACATCAAGTAGGATGAGGACAGAGGGAATGTTAGAGTCAAGGTTGGAAAGCAGATATTCATGGATGTTCAGGAGAGCAGTTTCTGTGCTTCTGGCAGCTCTAACGCCAGATTGGTGGTCATGGATGGAGCCAACAGAGTCAGAATGAAGATTAAGCTGAGAGATGGCCAGCTTTTCCAGGAGCTTACCCAAAAAGGGAGTAATGGAAATGCTCTGTAGTTTGCAAGACAAGATAGATCAGCAGTGGATTTCTTGAGGTTAGGATGCACAAGGGAGTGCTTCAGAGGGGAGGGTAAAGAGCCAGAGGCAAAGGAGAGGTTGCAGAAATCGGCAAGGGCTGGAGCAAGGGTGTCAATGTGGTCCTTAATGGTTTTAGAGGAACAGGGATGGACCTGTTTTGATGATGTTTTCATAGAACGGAATTGTTTAGCTATCTCCTCAGGGGAGAAAAGAGGAAAGGAGGAGAAGGAGGGTGTGGCGTTAGCTGAGGGAGGGTCAGCAAGCTGAGAGAGAGGAGGAGGGGGAGTGGAGGAGAGGTTAGACAGGATGTCCTGGGTTTTAGAGATAAAGTGAGAGATGCAAGGGCATTGCAAAGGGCGACAGGAGGGGTCGAGGCTGCCGCAGGGTTGGCCAGCTCCTTGCAGATTTTGAAGGATTTGGCTGAATTGTTAGATGCCGCAGGGACGCAGAGAGGTACTGGGAGCTATTTACAACCCTCTCAGGTGCAGGCCAGTAGAAGCAGTTGGAGGCAGAGTAGTAGTAGGAGCTGTGAGCGGGAGTTACAAAAGCAAAAGATGCCTGGACCATAAATGGTGTGTATGCGAAGCTGGGTCCTGAGAGGGTCCTCAGAGCACGAGCTCTGAGCTTCAGAGGTCGTGCAGCGGGAATCAGTATATTTGCAGACTGTTTCGAAAGAGAAATAGACTTTCTTAATTGCTTGTTCACTCCTGGTGGCTGGCAAGCACTGATTACGATGGACCAAAGCAGGCTCCTTTTCCAGGTGGCACGGACCATGGGAGAGCAAACAAAGGGCCAGGAGCCTTTAAAGCAGGAAAAGAAGCAGAAGCAGCATCGTGCACGGATGCGAGTGAAGAACCAGTGAATTTGCCTATGTCTGGAAACCCAGGAATGTTTTGTAAGTTACCGCTAGCTTCTAATGACATTTTTGAATATTGAGCTGATGTTAAGAAGTCAAATGGGCAGAGCAGAAACATTGTGAACAAAAGAGAAAGAAAAGTTAATGATTAATTGCCAATATAAAAAGAGGGAAAAACTTGGACGAGCAAACCAGAACTGTCAATGCCAAAGCCAAGAGAAAGTGGTTCTTAAGCAAGCCCCTTTTTACCGTCATTATGAAAGTCCAAAGAGGGCAATACAACAGCAGAACGATTACAAAAAATATTGCTTAAGACAAAGAGGAGCAAATGTGATAAAAGAAGATTGTTCACAGTTTTGGGCCTGTAAGGATATTTGGCGTGTTACAGCACAGAGTACAGCACTACTGCACAGGTAGCATTTTTTATGCAGCACCACTACATGGGTGTGGTGCATTGCTATATGTGTTGCCAGAGTAATATGGACATATAAGTAAAGACAGGCTATTCAGTCAAAAACGATTTTTACATATAAGATGCAAATCCATTTTTACAGTTAAAAGGACACATCTGCACATTCAAAATGCATACTATTTTTCACCTGAAATGCCTATGTTGCAAGAGACACATTTGAAAATTAATAACTAACCTTATTAACAACTAACCTGACTAATAAAACTTCATTTAACATAACCCACTAATAAAAATGTGTCTCCACTGCAGAATTAGGCCTACTCTGAAAGTGAACTTTTAAACGCACATTATTTTTTTTTCTCTGCTGCTCTGTCAACATAACTACAGGAAGCAAAGAGCTCGAAGGAGCAGGAAATCAGTTTGTTACAATTGCCACTGTAGAGGTGAGCCATTGTGTAGTGAGGGAGGAGATGACATGATTGATTCTGATTGGAGCAGCGTCATAGCAAGTATCATGCTAGAGGCTGTGATTAGAACTTTGCTGGAGAAGCTTGAGAAGAGGGGGATGAGTCGACATCTTGCAGAGCTGGGAGAAGGATCTCTTTCCTGGCTGGGGCATTCCTGCTGCAAAAGCTGAGAGCCCCAGGCAATAACCCCGGTTTGAGAACGGCAGACGCTTGTTCTCACTGGGGTTGATCTTCAAGGGAGCCAAATTCAGAAAGAGAATAGCCGGAGAAAACTCATGCTGAACAGATAAGGTAATTACAGAAGCGAGTGGGAGCTGTGCGAAAGTGCGCAAAGCTGTTCAGTCAGTGTATTAGAGGGAGTCTCAGTCTCTTATTAGCATATTTAATGTTACCAATTGGATATATTCTCGCAGCTCTCTGTTTATTTTAACACAAATAATGTTGTACCATTTTATTTATTTCTGTAAAAAAGTTAAACTGTGTTTAAATGAAATTTCTATAATACAAAAATATTTGAAAACAGATAGCTAGTGTGTATTATTTTTCTCTTTCATTTTGCATGGGGAAAGGTTTAAACGTGGGTAGATTTTTAAACAGTGCAATTGTCATTTTAAAGCAGATGTGTGCATGATTCTATTCAGTATGGACAGTTGTGAGTGACTGTTTGTAGCATAGCCTGTTGGAGGTACATGAGTCAACGGGAAGAGAGACTCTCTGGACATAGTTCCCTACCGTATATGAGGTAGTGGAAATTACCACAAAAATACCACAATTGCCCATGGTGGCACACAACACTAACACTGAAAATGTGGTATCCCTAAAATGTAGGCCTGAGGTCTCTCTAGTGATCAAGAACAATCTAGATAAAAAACAAGGGATGTTGGATATTGGGGCCACAAATAAACCAACCACTATACCAACCAACCACGTAAACTACTGTGCATACCATCTAAATAGGTCTGAATTCTGAAATAATGCAATGTATTATTGTCATGTGTGACCCAATATGAATACAGAGAGTCATTATTGCTAAAGGTATTTTGGCGGTAAGAAAATACCGCAAAGCCCCAAATATCCACAAAATAGCCAACAGGCCATACAGCAGCACAATTATTATACTGAGTATTGCCTAAATCAAAAAAGAGCAGGAGTGGGAGAAAGTTGTTATCAGTACTTGGTTAATGCAAGTGTGGGAAAACAAAATTGGCAGGAAGGCTGTCCTTCTGACCGGAGGTATTCAGGAGGAGAGGAGCATAACCTGCATTGCAAGTGGCAATTAAAAGTGTGGAACAAACAACACCAATGTGTCTCATGTCTTCCCAAAAGGAGTCGTCAAAACTGATGGTGTGGAACAGGGATGGACCTGTTTTGATGATGTTTTCATAGATCGGAATTGTTTAGCTATCTCCTCAGGGGAGAAAAGAGGAAAGAAGGAGAAGGAGGGTGTGGCGTTAGCTGAGGGAGGGTCAGCAAGCTGAGAGAGAGGAGGAGGGGGAGTGTAGGAGAGGTTAGACAGGATGTCCTGGGTTTTAGAGATAAAGTTAGAAATGCAAGGGCATTGCAAAGGGCGACAGGAGGGGTCGAGGCTGCCGCAGGGTTGGCCAGCTCCTTGCAGATTTTGAAGGATTTGGCTGAATTGTTAGATGCCGCAGGGACGCAGAGAGGTACTGGGAGCTATTTACAACCCTCTCAGGTGCAGGCCAGTAGAAGCAGTTGGAGGCAGAGTAGTAGTAGGAGGTGTGAGCGGGAGTTACAAAAGCAAAAGATGCCTGGACCATAAATGGTGTGTATGCGAAGCTGGGTCCTAAGAGGGTCCTCAGAGCATGAGCTCTGAGCTTCAGAGGTCATGCAGCAGGAATCAGTATATTTGCAGACTGTTTCAAAAGAGAAATAGACTTTCTTAATTGCTTGTTCACTCCTGGTGGCTGGCAAGCACCGATTACGATGGACCAAAGCAGGCTCCTTTTCCAGGTGGCACGGACCATGGGAGAGCAAACAAAGGGCCAGGAGCCTTTAAAGCAGGAAAAGAAGCAGAAGCAGCATCGTGCACGGATGCGAGTGAAGAACCAGTGAATTTGCCTATGTCTGGAAACCCAGGAATGTTTTGTAAGTTACCGCTAGCTTCTAATGACATTTTTGGATATTGAGCTGATGTTAAGAAGTCAAATGGGCAGAGCAGAAACATTGTGAACAAAAGAGAAAGAAAAGCTAATGATTAATTGCCAATATAAAAAGAGGGAAAAACTTGGACGAGCAAACAAGAACTGTCAATGCCAAAGCCAAGAGAAAGTGGTTCTTAAGCAAGCCCCTTTTTACCGTCATTATGAAAGTCCAAAGAGGGCAATACAACCACAGAACGATTACAAAAAATATTGCTTAAGACAAAGAGGAGCAAATGTGATAAAAGGAGATTGTTCACAGTTTTGGGCCTGTAAGGATATTTGGCGTGTTACAGCACAGAGTACAGCACTACTGCACAGGTAGCATTTTTTTATGCAGCACCACTACATGGGTGTGGTGCATTGCTATATGTGTTGCCAGAGTAACATGGACATATAAGTAAAGACAGGCTATTCAGTCAAAAACGATTTTTACATATAAAATGCAAATCCATTTTTACAGTTAAAAGCACACATCTGCACATTCAAAATGCATACTATTTTTCACCTGAAATGCCCATGTTGCAAGAGACACATTTGAAAATTAATAACTAACCTTATTAACAACTAACCTGACTAATAAAACTTAATTTAACATAACCCACTAATAAAAATGTGTCTCCACTGCAGAATTAGGCCTACTCTGAAAGTGAACTTTTAAAAGCACATTCATTTTTTTTCTCTGCTGCTCTGTCCACATAACTACAGGAAGCAAAGAGCTCGAAGGAGCAGGAAATCAGTTTGTTACAATTGCCACTGTAGAAGTGAGCCATTGTGTAGTGAGGGAGGAGATGACATGATTGATTCTGATTGGAGCAGCGTCATAGCAAGTATCATGCTAGAGGCTGTGATTAGAACTTTGCTGGAGAAGCTTGAGAAGAGGGGGATGAGTCGACATCTTGCAGAGCTGGGAGAAGGATCTCTTTCCTGGCTGGGGCATTCCTGCTGCAAAAGCTGAGAGCACCAGGCAATAACCCCGGTTTGGGAATGGCAGACGCTTGTTCTCACTGGGGTTGATCTTCAAGGGAGCCAAATTCAGAAAGAGAATAGCTGGAGAAAACGCATGCTGAACAGATAAGGTAATTACAGAAGCGAGTGGGAGCTGTGCGAAAGTGCGCAAAGCTGTTCAGTCAGTGTATTAGACGGAGTCTCAGTCTCTTATCAGCATATTTAATGTTACCAATTGGATATATTCTCGCAGCTCTCTGTTCATTTTATCACAAATAATGTTGTACCATTTTATTTATTTCTGTAAAAAAAGTTAAACTGTGTTTAAATGAAATTTCTATAATACAAAAATATTTGAAAACAGATAGCTAGTGTGTATTATTTTTCTCTTTCATTTTGCATGGGGAAAGGTTTAAACGTGGGTAGATTTTTAAACAGTGCAATTGTCATTTTAAAGCAGATGTGTGCATAATTCTATTCAGTATGGACAGTTGTGAGTGACTGTTTGTAGCATAGCCTGTTGGAGATACATGAGTCAACGGGAAGAGAGACTCTCTGGACATAGTTCCCTACCGTATATGAGGTAGTGGAAATTACCACAAAAATACCACAATTGCCCATGGTGGCACACAACACTAACACTGAAAATGTGGTATCCCTAAAATGTAGGCCTGAGGTCTCTCTAGTGATCAAGAACAATCGAGATAAAAAACAAGGGATGTTGGATATTGGGGCCACAAATAAACCAACCACTATACCAACCAACCACGCAAACTACCGCGCATACCATCTAAATAGGTCTGAATTCTGAAATAATGCAATGTATTATTGTCATGTGTGACCCAATATGAATACAGAGAGTGATTATTGCTAAAGGTATTTTGGCGGTAAGAAAATACCGCAAAGCCCCAAATAACCACAAAATACCCAACAGGCCATACAGCAGCACAATTATTATACTGAGTATTGCCTAAATCAAAAAAAGAGCAGGAGTGGGAGAAAGTTGTTATCAGTACTTGGTTAATGCAAGTGTGGGAAAACAAAATTGGCAGGAAGGCTGTCCTTCTGACAGGAGGTATTCAGGAGGAGAGGAGCATAACCTGCATTGCAAGTGGCAATTAAAAGTGTGGAACAAACAACACCAATGTGTCTCATGTCTTCCCAAAAGGAGTAGTCAAAACTGATGGTGTGGAAAGTCAAAAGTCTTTACAAACTGCATGAAGTAGAACTGTGCCACAGAGGTTCTTGTAGTAGCGTAAGTAGCTTCATTGGTCTTGGTAGGTGAGTACACCAAGGCTGTGTGGTGGTAGACCTGGCAGGTGAGTTGACCAGGTGGAAGTTAATGAATTACTGTGGTGTGGTTACCAGTTTTGAAGAAGTAGTGGCAAGACCACAAAAGCATATTGTGAATTGTTATGAAATCATCATGACAAAATTAACATTGCTGAAGCAAGTATTTAGTGAACTGTGAAGAATCATCCTAACAAAGGAAATGCTGTGGATAATGATGAACATGGAAGTATTCTTATTTTCTGAGAAGAAGTTGTGTTGAGCTTGCTGCCACAAGTGGGGCGATAAAGGACTTGTTGAATATCTTGAACTGTTGATCAAGTCCAAGTGAGATGCTCACTGGAGCAAGAGGAAGATTATTGGAGATTTTTTTTTACAAGAAGGGATGTCCTTACTCTTTCGAACTGTTGATTGAAATCCTGTTTGAATCTGGGGAAGGGGAATTCACCCAGGTTACAAGGAGAAACAGTCATCAGGTTGTGAACAAAACTGTTATTTGTATTTTTAATTGCCAGATATTACCTTGTTCAATATTTCTTGTACAAGTGTGAGGGACAGAATCCTTTTGTTAGAGTGTTTCCTTTAGTTTATTGTGTAGGCAGGGAAATCCTTGTTATGGTAGAGGTAGTGAACGTTTATCCAACCTTGACAATTTAATAAATTGGCATCTCGTGAGAAACCTTCACTAGGTTGTCTGCCTCACATTTCTGACCCCTCACAATAGGCATCATTCATAAGGCAATCGAGTGCTGTAGTGGGAGGGGAGGTCAAGAAATTCCAGGCTGCCAATGATAGCGACACATTCCAACATTGTATGTGCATATTTTAAAGATCAGATAAGGCCAGATATCTAACCAGACCCTTTTGGTATATTTCTGCTTCCCTTCAATAAGGTACAAAATGAGGATCCGTTAGCTAAACTTGAGGTGACTAGAAAATTAGACCAGCTTGGGGGGTGGGGTGATATATTTATCTTGCCTAGAGAGATTCATCACAAGCCCCACAACTAGATTAGTAAAAAAAATAGAGTTTCTGATTTGGTGTGACACATAAGAGGAGGTTTTTGTGATTGATGATTCCATCCCTTTGTCAAATACATTTTCTGTCCTTGATGTGGAGATGGAATTGGTCAAACCAACTCTGAATCAGGATAATCTGTCTCTTAGTTTTATTAAAATAAAAGAAGCAGGGAACAAAGAATGGGGAGTATGTGTACCAGTGCTAGGACCTGGTGTAGATAAACTAGGGGGACCCGTTCCCCTGACCTTGGTTGAATGCTCAACATGTACTCACTTATGCAGACTAGCTGCTATTATGCAGACGAAATAGCAGAATTAAAGAGGTCTTGTCTTGCAGTGCACAATGTCCCACAGAGAAGTAAAAAGAGACTTAAGACGGTTTCATTAGGTCTGACTGACCATTTCAGTGGATGAATGGGAACCTTCAGTTTTCAAAAAAGTACTTATAAAAATCCTCTACCTGTTTTACAACAAATGTATATCCTGGTAAGACACACAAAAGGATGATTTTCTATCATAAGAAGTGATATTTTGGAATATAATCATGATGACAATCTGGGGAAACCACAATTTGAAGGGATGAAGAAATTATTAAAAGATTAATTTTAGCAGGTCTTCTATCAATTGAATATCATTCACTACTTCCTTTTGGATCCTCCAATCAACTACATTTGCCAATTTGTTATCTATTAGCAAAGACAATGGAGGTTAACCAGGAATGGACTGCACTGCCGGGGAGTTCTGAGCAGGTCACATGCAGAGGTATAGAGGGATATGTAAGTGATCTGATTACTTTTGATGGACCTTATGTGCCTTCTTTGGCATGTTCTCTGTCCGGAGCCCTCCGCTCTTATAGAGTGAATGGGTGCACAATGAGTGAACCATTCAAAATAATTTCTTGGAACATCGCCAGTTTAGGAAATACATGAGTGGATATTGACTGGCTGAACGTTATTATGCAATCTATGATTATTTTTCTCCAGGAAACATGATGCATCGATATTCCCTATATTCAAGGTTTTATGTCTTAGTTTAAACCCGCCCTGCATGAGCCTAAAATAGCCAAGTAAGGGAGTATTAATTTTGGTGTCAGTGGAGCTAAAAGTTTCAATCTTAGTGATTAATATTGCCTCTAAACACTAACAGGGACTTGTTTTTAAATGTAATAATGACCTGGAATGTGTTATTGCTTACTATATATTAACGCCATTCACTGGAGATGGTACATTTTTTGTACTTTCTGTTCTGATCATTAAGTGAAATATAGCGCTCCAGTTTTAACAATGTAGTGTTCATACATGTTTTTAATATCCATGTTTAATTACTTGCTGAGAGGGAAGATATACATAGTAGTGAGGATGATTTAGGGGGACTACCTGTTCCACAGTTCTACAACCATCAAGGCATTATATATCATCAAGGCATTGTATATATGCTTTACACCATGCAAATATTTTTATTTGTCAGGTTTTAGATCGTGTATCAGCTGCTGGAGGGAGGTTACTGCGGATCTGCCAACTTTTCAAGCTCAGGAACAAATGAGTTATATTGATTATATTTTGCTTACCCTAACTGCTTGTACTGATCAATTTTAGAGCAAACCATTCATAAAAAGCAACCATGTCCCATTGATGGTATTACAGGGACTGGGAAATTAGAAAAACAATGAATGTACAAAGATACTAAGCTTAAGGTAACACACACCAATCAGATCATTAAATAGTGCAATTTATCAGTTGATATTTTTATACCGAGGTTGTATTATGAATTGTTACCTCTTTTTTTAGCAACCATTCTTTATAACTCTTCTACTCCCATGGACCCTTTTAGTATATACGATTCATTATCTGAGTGTATCAAACCCTTTGTACCAGTACCTGCGGATAAGTTATCGGGAAACAACATAAAGCAGTTGTCTGGTTCGATTAGGACTGTGTCTGTCTTGACTCAGGCCCCAAAAACAGATTATTATCAAACACATAGTGGCATGAAGAGAACATAAAACAGTGATTGCAAATAAAAGAAGACCCATGAGGACAAATGCAAAGTCTTAGAGAGACTCCTGTGACTAAATATCAGAAACACTTTTGGGAGATAGCAATTAAAGGAGAGACTTATTCCGCTAATGTCCCCCTTCAAGCTTATCAGCGAGGATGTGGTATGGGAATTTTAGAATTATCTATGGACAGAAAAATATTGATGTAGATGCTGGGATGCCCAATGTTAATGCTTCAGACAGTACAATTCCTACACCCTTCCTAGTCTTCACGATGAAAGAGATTGAGACTGATCTCAATATTGAGCACCAGGGCAAAGCCCTGTGTCCCGATTCAGTACTAATTGATCCAAAAGGATCCCTTTCTTGTTTATTGTATTTAATTCAATCAATCAGACAGGGGCCTCCCTGTCTAGCTTGAAGGGGGCACAAATTGTACTGATTTTTAGACTAGGTAATTGTGCAAGTTCCATGAATTATCAACCTCACTACTTGAGAGACTGTATGGCAATAATATATCCAAATAATTTAACAAACTGATTAGACGCCTGGTGCAAAGAGTCAATGATCCTATTGAATGTGCAGGCCACTTTATATTTCAGAGATTTAACTTCTAGGAAAGACCAGGATTCTATTATATTTGTGTGGATCTATAATTGGCATTTGAAATTGTACCAAGAGACAATCTATGAGACATTTCAGAGACCTTACTAGTTCCATCTTGTTTGTTATTTGGGTCAAACTGATCAAAAGAGATTGCAGACAGAAAGAAGTATCTGACATGTACACAGTGTTGAAGGAGGATTACAAAGTAATCCTGTGCATGGCTAAGTACTCTCATCAGCAATCAGTAAATCGGCTCAACAGTGCAAGATGGGCCAGCACGATTCAATCTAAGCATGAGTCCATTCAAGGCCCAGTTGCTTCAGCCTCACCACTCCTTTTGAGATCATCAAGGTACAGTGTAATATCTATGACAAGCTACTTCTTGCCTCAAAGCAGAATAGCACATTGTTTTGTAGTTTTCTGCTAGGACTATTTGAAGGAATCTGAAAGTAATTCCTAAAGTATGTAGAATATTTGGGGGCATTTTGGAAAGGTGCATTTTCTAGCAAATGAATTGTAATTGAACCAAAAAAACAAAAGAATTTGTTATTTCCATCCTGCCTTCAATGCATGCCCTGTGTTACTCATCTCTGTGTAGATCTGGCTAGGGCTTCAGCTATATGCCAAAGATCCTTGATCAGTTTATAAAGGGATGAGGGTCCCATCAGCTGCTTCATTAGAAATGCCTGTGTGCATATTGGTAAAGGCTCTGTGAAAGGATAAGCCATTTTGTAGATATCACTGTGTAAGTTGGGGGAGAGTTGAACAATGGATGTTTGTCAGAGTTTTGTTTGGTCTGCCTTGCCTATTGCACTGACCATTGTTCCACCTATGTGAAGCAATTATTTTTATTTGTATGTTTTTGTTAAAGGAGCGGGATTCTCAGTCATGCAAGACTAACAATGGCAAATATGTTTTGGCCAAAAAGCATATGCAACCGTCTCCTCCCTCCACCCCCAGGGAACATTTCTGCTTAAGTTAAAGCGGGAAGCCTGTGCACAGAAGAGAGAAGAGGACATCTCTCAGAAGAGACAATGATTAATGAGTGTATCAACATAAGGATAGTCACGGCTTTTGTAGGATTAGTCATTTTTTTAGAATCCGGGGTCATCGTGTAATTTGGGTGACAAGAGTGTAACAGATGACCTCAAGAATCCACAGACAACAGAGGATGCGTTTTCACCATTATCATGATTAGAAATATGCTTCTTGGGAGCGTGTGGTGCACATGGACTGAGGGGTAGCCTGTCGATTCCCAAGTGATACTGGATCATCTAATTGCGGCTGTTTCACCATAATTAGTGAAGTGGGCGTTATGGCCTGTTTTTCACTGTGTTTTTTATGGGCTACGTTAGGGTGCATTATAAATCACATTTTTGGGTACTAGGATGGTTGGGCAGGGTTGGGGGTTATGGGATAGGCATGCTGCAAAAAATGCATATGCGATCAGATGGGCTTGATCCGTTTCAACATTCCTGTGGGTTCCGTCCACCATAGCCTATGTGTCCCAATTTCCCACAACAAAATACAAGATACAAATATTAAGCACCGTAACCCCTACTATCTATGCTTAATCTGGTCTAAGAGAAAGCTTAATGGCCTTGTTCTTCTCAATCTCTCTCTTTCTGTGGTTTTTATGAAAGGGACGCTTACTCTAGGTTGTTCTTGCCAATTTCGGTATCTCCAAGAAAATAAAGATTTCTTAGTTCTTCTCTTTCTCATTCTTTAACCCTCTTTTACGCCATCTCTCTCATGACTATGTTTCCTGTTCTCCCCTTCTTGCTATCACTCTTGCTCTCTCTGCTCTCCTCCCACCTTTAATTGCACGTGTCTCCTTCTCTCTCAATCTCTCTCCCTGCTTCTCTCTCCTCCCCCGTCCCACCATTCAGACCTTTTCCCACTCTTGACTTCTCTGTAGCATCAACTCTCACTTGTTCTGTCTCTTTCTTCTCCCATCTACCACCTTCCGTCCCCTATTCTCTGCCCACTGGTACTACTCTACCTCCTCTCTATCACTATGGACTGATCTCACTACCTCAGCTCACTTCCACCTTCATGCACATCACTAACATCTTCCCTCTCCGCCTTCCACTCAAACTCCTTTCTCTATCCCTCACAAAGTGTGCCAACCACTATCTGTTCATCTTCCTCCTGTCTGGCTGGGCGTTTATATGGAAGCTTAGCCCATGTCAGTCTTCCCCCAGACTCACAATGGTTGTTAAAGCCACCTGTCACCAGGGGTCAATCTAACCCTATCTTTTCCCCAGGTATTTGGGTTTGTACTATACAGCTTACAAAAATATTGGTAATATATTGGGACGCCCCACCCATTTTTGGTCTTCGCCGTACTCTCCAAGCTTGAAGGAAATGGTGAGCTATTTCCATGCATATTTTCCTTGACAGGTAAGCTCGTCGATTTTTGTCTGGTGGGACAATGGATAGAAGCCTATGCATGAATGGTTGGTGAGTGGAAGTAGCAAGCACTGTACAGTGTTCTGCTTTCTCATGTAGCTCCGGTCCAGATTCTGTCGACAGCCACCTTGAATCTTCTGGGATGTGTAGTTCTGAACAAGAAATAGAAGAGTCTAGACGAGAAAAGAGGCTGCGAGGCATTGTTGTTCAGACCATGGTACCAATGTTGTTACACCACAACACACTCTCAGGGGAGTCAGGGACTGGGGCCCCCTCAGGTTCGCCGCCCTGCCACTGGGGTAAAGAGGACTATGGAAACTGCTCTAGTATGTCATCCTACCCTAGGCTGGGAGGGGTCCCTGCTCCCCTTTTTCAGGTTCAAGACCCTGACCCTGTCACACAGTTTGTAGAATTTGACATGTAAGAACTAATTTGGTTAACCTTCCTTGTGCTTTTATATTTTTCCACCTATGTGCTTCATTTATTCTCCTTATTATAATGTTTTTAGCCTAAAAAGGTTGCAACATTCACCTCCCTTCACCATAATCTAGTCCAAGTAATACATTTAAAGTGTATTCTGGGTGAACCTCTACCATGCCCATCTCATGGGCCAAATTAATCCCATGGGAGGATTAAGTGGCCCTGCAAGATGACATGGGCCACCCCGAAAAAACAAAATAGCACCTAAACTCACACGCATGTTCTGTTGCAGGGGTTTTACTTTTGCAGGCCAAACAGTACTGCTAAATCTCCCAGAAGGATTTGGCAGCTGCAGTAAGTGCCAGTGACCCTATAAAAGTCCCTAGCCACTTCCCTTTAATAGATTTGGTTACGTGAACGAGAAGGAGTTCACATGCCAGGCCAACATGTGTTTTGCAGACTTTGGACGAGTTTGGTGATTTATTTGCTAGGGTTTCTGGTTTTAGTTCTTGATCCCTACTTGTTCCCTTTTACTGGTGTTTGTGTCTATTATGTCCAGTGTTGGTTTTTGTGTTGCTTTTGTAACCCCATTTTCCCTCATAAATAGTTAAAAATCACCAACGCAGGTTAACCCTGTCTGTTGTCTTCAAACGGTCCCCTTTAGTTCACTCCTAAAACTTGAAACAAGCAACAAATGATACCCTCTCCCAGTTTGTGCTACTAAACCCGTTTACTTATGCTTTACTGGGCCAAGTGCGGTCAGTTATATTTATTTCACTCTCCTTACCCTTTGAACAAACGTTTTTTTTAAATAAAACATTTTATATCGCTGCTTATTTGCGAGAAGCCTTAAACATCTTCCCATGGTGTATGAACCAGCAAATCCTTCTAATGATTTAGTAGACTTCCAATTGTCCATGTGAGTCCACGGAATGCATAGTCCTGCTAGCTAGGAATTTGCCCTTTTTGTCATTCCACTGTCATGGATGGAGAATCAACAGTGTGTATTTGACATGGGGGAGACTTATTGTATAGAAAATACGCCAAGCTGAAGAGCTGAAGAGGATGTGAAGTGAATTGATATTACACAACACCAGACGCCTAGTAACAATGTTTGAACATCATTTTGTATTTATTTATTTATTTTGCATTTTTAAAGCGCTCACACAGACCGGGCGCTGTTGCAGGATTTGTTTGTTTTTAGTTGCGTAGTTGTTTGTCTTAGTTGCGTATTTATAATGCACTTAAATGCCTGGAGGTTTCTAAGCACGGACCCGGGGTTTGAACCTGCGTTGCTTCGTGCCGTCTTGCTTCCAAGGCGATCACGTTGCCGCTGAAACTCCAATTCTTGTGAACTTCAGTGCTGGTCAAACCTTCGTGATAGCTTGAACATGCATGTTACTTGCTGTTGTGTTGCAGGGGCTGAAGTACACAAATAAATGTCATGTTTGCAGCTCCCGTTTATTGGGGGTAGCTGAAAAGCTGAAAGAATTGCCAGCGACCGTGTCCATGGTGACAGTGGCCTATGTATTAGTATACGTAGACTAAGGCAGGGAGTTCACTAGACTCTGGGGCCCATGTAAATCCACCCGCTCCATGAAGCAGGCCCTGGACACGTATACAGGGGATCCCACAGATCCTTTCTTTCCTCCACAGCCTAGGTAGCAGGGTTGCCCCGACACCCTATGTGTCCTTTCTTGAAGTTTTAACATTTTCAATACTAACTACCTCAAACTCTATTGGTTTAATAAGTCAATTTTATTTTATATTGAGACACCTCAACTCCTTGTTAATAATCAAAGGATTACTACCTCATTCATAGATAAACAAAAAACATGCAGCCCCATTCGGACTCCATGGGCCTCGTTACACGGTAGGCGGTAAGGGATTACCGGCACCGGTAAGGGCACCGATGCCGGTAATCCTTCATGGACTTCATGGACTCGCTCCTCCCTATCTTGAGCAAAGGATTCACAAACAAACAGCGTCCAGACCCTCCAGAGCCGCCTATGCCAATCGCATCCTGACTCCTCACACGCGTAGAGTGCGTGCTGGGGGCTCAAGTTTCCCAACTATGACAGCCTCTCCCTGGAATAACCTTCCAAATGAGATCAGATCAATTGAATCCCATGCTGCCTTCCGCAAGGCACTAAAAACTAGGCTCTTTGTCTAGAGGGCTTCCCTTTGTATGATCCCTGTCATATGCTCCTGCATTGAATGATAAACTGTATAATACTGTTATGTAACTGTACCATCTAAAGCCAACGTTATTTACTTTTTGGGCCGCTTTTTGTAACCCTCAAGCAAGCCTTCTTAAGTATCCTTGACAGCGCCTCTATGCCCGTGGGCTGCAGCGCGCTCTACAAATGCAAAATAAATAAATCCCTTACCGCCCTACTACGAGGTCCCTTAGCGGGTCCCTCCCCTAACGCCTGGTTTTACCAGGCGTTATGGAAGGGACCCGCTAAGGGACTTCAGAACTAATAACTGTACCACAAATTGCGGTACCGTTATTAGCTCCTTCCCCATTCCTATTGAGCCCTATGGGGGCTCAAATGGGAATGGGGAATGGTTCCCGGAATAGGGACTTACCGGGTCCTCCAGGGTCGGAATGACCCGGTAAGTCCCTATTCCGGGAACACGGACCCGGGATGCAGTAAGGGGGTAGCCATGGCACTAATAGCACCATGGCTACCGCCTACCGTGTAATGAGCCCCCATGCTGCATAATGAAATATAATAACACCCTTTTCAATACTGCAGACCATATAGTGGCAATGAAAACTAACATATTTATGTTCAGATCCCAGAATAATCCCTGGTTTACATTAGACTTATGCTCTCATCGTAATAAAATTAGAGCCCTTGAAATAATGATTTGGAACAGCTCTCTTCCTCGAGCTGTACTGAACTTAAAGCTGCTCGTAAAATCTCTTCCACAGTCATCATCGTGTGTAAATAAACCTTTTACTTTACTGAAACAGAGGCTGCTGAAAATGCTGCTAAGGCTGTCTTCAGCATTTTGAGAAATCTTGAAAATCTGTCTCCATCATAGCAACTCCATCGGAGGCTGGTGCAATGGTGGGTAAAACTGCCTCCACTAATATGATCCCCATTGTGAGGGCTAAGATCTCTCACTCTCATGCTTCCTTATCTGTAGCCCATAGACAGTGATTGTCATGCAGTCCAGAATTATTTTAGTTTTCTGCTAAACGCAATAGATACAATTCCTCAAATCAGTGTGAAACTGAACATCGCGACTTTTGTCTAAGGGATCCTTGTCCACCCGTAGTGACAACAAAAATGTCCTACAACCTTTACTCCCCTCATCATAGACGTTATAAGCATTTCTTTCCGTAAGGGCACTATCACTACTAATCGTGAACAAGTATTGGTCAACAAGTATGGGTCGCTGCGCTACTTAAAAAACAATCTTCGTTTACGCTAACCACTATGAATTATAAATAAGGCTTCCGGTTTTATGGTTTTGAATGTTTCTACTATTTCCGTCTGTATTCATCCATATTTCTTTTTTTGGCCTTTTTTTTCTGTATTTATCCACATTTATTTTTTGTCATATAAAAAGATAATTCGCCACCAGTATTTATCCGAATGTATTAACATTAAAAAAATGCATTTATTAAAGCACACATGCAGCGATATATAGGGAAGAAATGCTAGCTCAATGTTTTCCATAACACCAAACCGTTGCTCCTTTGACCTCTGCTGCCTTCAGGTATATGCTGTCAGCAATTTGAAGCACTTTAATGCTATTTTCATTCAAAGTTTACATTCTCCATGCTGCTACTCTGGAATGTGATTGGCCTGCGATGTATGAGTGACATCATAGAGAACCAGACAGAAAGACCTGTTTTCCGTTTTTTATCATTTTTATAAATAAATACAGACAGAAAGCAGATATATTTCTGCATGTATTTATGTGTAAAAATCAGTAAAAACTGAAAACTGGTAGTCTTAATTACAAATAAATCACTGCTCTGTCCTTCCTCTTGAGGATTCTGGATAAGACCACATATGTGCAAATCCTGAGCTTTGTTGAAGGTTATCCGTTCTTGGCAATTGGCAATCAGACTTTGGCCTTGTAGGGGTACAGAAAAAACTCCCTTGGATGTGAGGGATTTCACCCACATCCAGAATCTGGATGTGGGTGAAACTGACCTTATGTTATTAGACCTGTGTGTCATGGCTACTATTAAATATTTATATATGTATGACATCAAGCCCCTTCATGGCTTGCATGTACAGTCTGGAGTCAAATTCCACAAGGGCAGCAGGGGTTGCAAATTCCACTCAGGTCCTTTTTAGATTGAATGGAGACCCTGATACAAACCATGGGAAAGTAAAAGCTCTGCTTGGCAATACTGAACAATGCAACTTAACCAGACCGTGACGGTAGATCAGCAATCGCTGGTCAGAAATATAAGCGTATCTATGCTGATTATCCATCACCGACATTAGTAACACTAGAATTGTCGCAGCCACGCCCAGGCATGAAGATATCACTCAGGTGCTTCATAAATGATTCAGGCTTCCGGTTGGGTCCAGAGCCAAACTCACTGCATGAAGAACGTACACACTTTAGATGTTCTTGCTGGGCCAAGAAAACAAGTCCTTCTATACTCGCTGGACTTTGAAGGTGATGGAGTTGGTGGAGTTGGTGCTGAGATTTTCAGATCTGATGATTTACACTTTCACATCTGCCTGGCTGTGTTTGAAAGTCCCAGTAAAAAGGATGAAGAATAACCTTTTCTTTCCGACCTGTCAATGGAACTGTGACATGTTCCCACTTATTCTCTTGCAAAGCATTACTCTTTGCCAAGATCATGTGTTGCAGTATGGAATTAGATGGGTCATCTTTATTTTTCTCATCATCATCACCACCATTATTCTCAGACTCATCAGTGGGAGTGGATGTTGGTGGAGCAGGGGAGAGGAACTCCCCATGTCCTGAACCTCTGCACTGTGTGTTGTTTCTCTTGGCCCATCTGTAGGTACAATTTATTTATTTTTTATTTATTTGCATTTTTAAAGCGCTCACACAGCCCGGGGGCCTCAATGCGCTGTTACAGAATTTTGTTGTTGTTGTTGTTTTCTTAGTTGCATATTTATAACGCGCTTAAATACCAGAGGTTTCTAAGCGCGGACCTGGCGATTGAACCTGTGTTTCTTCATGTCGTCTTGCTTCCAAGGTGAGCATGTAGCCACTGAGCTATCCTCCCGGGGACAATATGCAACTCCTCTCCACCTTCTGCCCAAATAAAAAGGTCTATAACTCCTCATCCTCTGGGTGAAATATATGATAATGCACTACTTTATCATGCACATTAAGATGATGTGTGGACAAAGGTGCTGCTCCACATTGAAAAATGTATGTTTTACCATCCACACTTCTGATATCTCCAGGAACACTTCAAGTAATGTGGCTGATAGTAAATGCTCTTGAGCCAAATCCCTACCTCTCCTCCTGGCAATTATAGATGCACCGGACATGATGGCAATCAAAATGGTTACTTCCCCATGGCTTCAAGAAGATAACACTTGTTTTGCACACTGAGTTACAGCCACTGAATATAAACTCCTGCCTCCCAAAAATTCTAAGTATGTTTTCTCTGCAACTAGCATTTCTTCTCTTACATCACAAAATATGACCCATTGAATTACAGCCACTGAATGTAACCTCCTTTTGCCTCCATATATTTCTGAGATATTTTCTCTGCAGCCAGTATTTTCTCCCACACATGAATAGAGAGTTCCAGACACCGAATATAGGTTTCTCCTGCCTCCAAAAAATTACAAGCCTATTCTTCAGCCGCTAGTATATTCTGTAATTTATCACAAAAATATGGCACATTATTTTACAGCGACATTGTCATGTGCCCTATATGACTTTACTTCTGTCTGACACCACTATTACTCAAAGGTATTCCTTGCTTCAATTCTGTCACTATGTCATTTCTCCTGAGGGTCCCCATTGTTGCCTATATCTGCAAGACTTCCATGTTATTTTGCTCCACTGTGCGTCAACCACACTCCTGTCCA
The DNA here is from genome assembly GCF_040938575.1 of Ambystoma mexicanum. Lineage (NCBI taxonomy): Eukaryota > Metazoa > Chordata > Amphibia > Caudata > Ambystomatidae > Ambystoma > Ambystoma mexicanum. Next base: position 218,034,687 of record NC_090936.1, on the reverse strand, counting down.
CTCTGTGGTATTCCCCGCTGCTATTTCCATTCAACTGAGAATGTTTCCCCACTGCCGCCTACTCCTACATGCTTCCACATAGTTATTGCCCCACTGTGATTTAGTCCCAGGTGATGCCTGTTGCCAAGGATACCAGCCCACTTTAGGTTACTCCAGGATTGGATGAATATGTCCCAGGCCGCACCAGTGTGATGTCAGCATGGTTACTTACACCAGATGCGATGCTCAAATGCCCATCAGGGTCTCCACTCCCCACTCCTCCCACTGGCATGCTCAAGTGTTACTTTCCACCTCATAATATGAATACCATGTGAACCACCTGCACACGCAATTCAACTCCCCCCTCCAACACACATCAAGACATCAGACCTCTATGCCTCTCCCATCAACATGTGTAATTCAGTCCAAACCAAGGCACACTCGCACTGCTGGCATGCAAGACTCCCTTCTGGATAAAGGTACCTCAAGTGCTCACAGGAAAACACACTTGCATGCATTCCTTGGGTACTTCCTAACTGCATGTGCTAACATAAGAGCAAAGATATGTAGCATGTATCACCGCTAACCAAATTGAACCCCCTTCTTTTTCTGGTCCTGTAGAGCCAAGAGATGATGGAAATGGCAGCGGAGCATAGTGTCAAACCTAATAACATGACGTGAAATATCTTATTATAAGCTCCTGCTGCCTCCAAATACTTCTACAACGTATTCAAGTCAAGTCAAACAAGTTTATTCGGATTTTCAAAGAAATCCATCAAACACAAAAAAAAATGCAGAAACATCACAAATAGGCACTTACATTCACTACTCCCAAATAAAAACAATAACTCCACAGTTCATTAAATCCGTAATTCTGTCCCAAAATGACCCTTTACGGTGGCCTCTCCACCAAGGTACTTAAACGATTACGACCCAGAGGGATAAGGTTAGCGCCGGACAGTGGGGATGACCACACAATTGGCCGCCAGGTGCACCCGGACCCTGTATCCGGATATGGACTAATTAAGATCCCACTCCTGGGTGTCCTGCCTGCTCCCTCACGTTGTCCCAGGACTTCGTTTGCTACACTCGGGTCCCTAAAGGCCAATTCCACAGTATCCCAGGGCTGATTCCCCCAACTAGGTACTCTGACACAACCCACCATGGATTCCCTTTGCACTGAAGCACAACCTTTAGTGGACCGTAGCCAGTGTAAGGTTTTATTTAACAGGGCATCCTTGGATTCATACACATCCCTCGCCAGTTTGGGAACCCCATGAAGGAACACCCTAGCGTGTTTGAGCTGACAATGAGGTAGGGGCTGGAAGGGAGCCCCACTACCCCGTGGACCATACACTCTCTTTTTCCCTGGGTAGGTACATTGTGGGCCCTCTCTTTGTGGAACGTAGACCCGCAAGGGGGTAGGCTTTGCTTTGGGGTCGGGCGACCTGCGGGGCTCTTTCAATTTGGCACTTCTTACACTGGGGTTGATGGCAATTGCTGGTCCCGCGTTCCCCCGCCCCAAACTAAGGGAGGCGGTTGTAGGAACTACAGTTACAGGGCTCAGGGTAGCCTGTTCCCCCTGATATACCCAAGAAGGGTCAGGGGGACCCTTGCCCATGTTTGGAGTAATCAGAGGCACCCCGTCCCTCAAAGCCCACCCCTTAGATTCTAAGAGGGATGAGAGCAAAGTTCTGATAGCTGCTAGCTCCACCAGCACTTGATTACATTTACAGCCGGCCCCCCTAGGTATAGAGACACCCCCGACTGGGGTGTCAGTACCTGTTCCAATGTCAATGCTAGTGCTACTACATGGTCGATCGATGGACCTAAGTGGGGAGAGATGGGGATAAGGGCTGGCTACTGAACAGGATGAAGACCCTTGCTCATTGCAAGGGTTACGGGAGCGGAGGGGATGGTTATGCATGGAGCCTTCGATAGGCTGTCCCTCCTCTGTGGGAATGGGGGCTGGAGAGGAACAGGACAAACCCACAGCCATTCCAGAGCCAAAGTTACGGTGGCAGTCCTCTACAACATCCTCTACAACATCTGAAGCATGTGCAAGTTCTGGACAAAACGCATTCAATGAGGTACCAGGGGAAATGCCAAAGGAGAGGCTGGATGGTTGACAGCCACTGGTAAACACTGAATGTCGAACCAGTTCCCCCTCCGTCCCCGGGCATGGCTCACCAAAGGCAGGAAGCGGAAATGATGGGCAAGATGTCATAGTGGGGGCCCGGAACTCCCCTGCAGCGGGGGTTGGACAAACTAACGTGCCGCCCTTGTTTGGGGCTGTATCTGCGAAGTCTCCCAAACTCAGCCGTCCATCCATGGTAACTTCTGTGGTTAGAGATGGCTCCTTGGTTACCACCTTAGTTGCTATAGCCCCTCTTCCCCCAAGTAGGTGAGACAGGCCAGCCTGACCACCAGCCTCTCTATCACCTCCAGCACAAAGACCTTCCAGATCAGTTTTACTGTCCCTTATGTCTTGGAGAGTTTGCTGGGCTTCTATTTCTAGTGAGGAAGAAGTGAGGTGGCTAGAAGAAGTCCCTTCCCCGACAACAGGGGCAGTATCGATGAGCGAGGAGACTGCAGTAAGGGCCTTGGCTCCAGTTGTTCCTCCTTGGTGGCTCAGTCTCTTAATAACCACAATTTTACGTGCTGATGACTGCTTAATACTAGAAGGGGCAGGCTCAGAGCAGCTCAGGAGTGGGGTGAGAGGCAAGGTGGGAGAGGGTTTCTTGAGTACAACATGGCCCTTGTGGGACCTTAATGACTTTAGTAGGCGCATGGCGGATCCCCCCAAGCCAAGACCTCAAACACAAAACAGTTCCAGGCTTTTACTCCTTTACTCCTTCGGGCACAGTCACAGAAGCACTCTCCTGCACTTACTTGCTCCCCAGCCGCGCCTTGAAAGGGCCTCCCACCATGAACGCCGAACACCTGCGGCGCCAAACACCGCGCCCTTGCCCCGCCGCGGGCTTCACCGCTGCGGGGACGTGGAGGGAGGCTTATGAGCCTGGGGGCGTGGCCTGAAAAGCAGCTGGAAGTCCTGCGGCGCCAAACACCGCGCCCTTGCCCCGCCGCGGGCTTCACCGCTGCGGGGACGTGGAGGGAGGCTTATGAGCCTGGGGGCGTGGCCTGAAAAGCAGCTGGAAGTCCTGCGGCGCCAAACACCGCGCCCTTGCCCCGCCGCGGGCTTCACAACGTATTCTCCGTAGCTAGTCTTTCCTCGGATTCATCACAAGATGACAGACTGAGTTACAGCCACTGAATATAATCTCCTTCTGCCTACAACCACTTTTTCTGTACAAGTATTATTTTTTGTTGTTGTCACAAAACTATTTGCACTGAGTTAAAGCCACTGAATGTAACCTCCTCCTGATTAGCAACAATTCTGGAATTGTTTCCTTCCTCAATAGTCACTGACAAGAAATGGATATGTAAGCTGCTCACTGGAATTCTCACTGTCCCTATTACTTGTCCATAGTAGTGACAGAAAGATGGACTATCCTATTTCAATTTTACACGACTCCCTTGACTAAACCCTGTTTTCATTTTGTACATCTCTCTCAACTCAATTCTGTTAATGTTCTACCTCCCCCTCAACTAAAGTGTGGTCCTTTAACAGCGGTAACAACCTACTGCCTCTGCCATTGCCAGCAATACTGATTCCAAAAACGGATCCATGCATGCCCCATTTATTTTAGTTTAGCCCGGTCCAACAAAACTGCCCTGCACAAACCCTGGATCCATTTCAGAAAACCCTGATTTTACCAAAAGGCCCAAGGTTCAGGTGATAGGCAACGTAGTAGACTATGTTCACCCAGGCCTATTAGAGAGACCTTCATCGCAGAAGGGAAGAATTCAACATTCCTGAAAATTAGCGATATGTATTATGAGTGTTTCATAGTGAAGGTTGGGTTATATCAACACCCAATTTGTAGAAGCCAGGGCAACTGTATACATTGGTAGGAGAGTTGTAGAAGGTTGTGTATTAAGAACTCCCTTTGACTTCACTGCCTAGTTCATTGATATTTTGTCACCTGTGTGATGCATTCATATTTATTCTTTATATATATTTAATGGAACCCTGCTGCTGCATGGTGCTTCTATGAACACTAGCAGTTCTTTTCTTTAGTTAAAATAACATGCAATGCTCTGCTACCTGCACCCCAAGCTAAATTCCCTATTGTAAATCCAGGATTACAAGTCACAGGATGCATGAAAAAAAACAGGTTTGAAATTCCATCTCCTGAATGGAATTGGGCATCTTGGCATTTATAAAAGACTAACCTGCTACACATGGGAGCGCATTAATACTCCCTCAAAATAGCAAAATGCCTGGTGAGTGTATGGTGGTGAAGGTTCTTGTATAAGATTGATCAATTGTAGAAGCCAAAGCAACTGTGTACGGTGGGTGGAGAGTTGTAGAATGATGCCTCTTAGGGCAACTAGATGGGGTGTTCAAGGGACCTGGGTATAGCCCAAAGCTACGGGATGCAGGAATGGGGAGAGGCGTGGGGAAGACATTGGCTTACCCAACCCCTCCTCTGAGGTTGGCAGGGGATTGCCCCAAGGGACAATCTGTTAAAATGGTTCTATATGAATTGACCTTTTTTTATTAAAGATCGATTTAGTTTGACCGATTTTCTTTTGATCGGAAATCAGTCATTGTAAAGGTCTTTTTCTCCTGAGACCTTTAAAATAAGACCGCCCCCTTTTTATATAATCCAGACTTTCAACCCCGAGCCCCTGATTGTTCTCCCCCAACCTCCCACCCCCACCCTCAGTGGTGGATTTCGGCCTCCTACCCCCACACTCAGGTTTTCAGTCCCAGCCCCCTTCCTCACCCCACCCCCTAAACCAAAACACATACTCACAACACACACACGCACCCATGAACCCCATCTCTCAGCCCCAGCCCCCACCCCAAACCCCCCACTGCCCCAAACCAAAACATATGCATACTCATAACACATACACCAACACACAAGCACCCACACACTTACCCGTTCTCCTGGTCCTGCTAGTCCGGGTCCTGCAGAGGCTGCCAGCACCTGCGCAAACTTGTCTGCGGCAGGGGCATGACAGTTCGCTTTAGAGAGACCGCTCTGTGCTCTTCCTAAAGCGACCTTTCAGTGAAGAGATCTTTAGAAAAAGATATTTTCACCAGGAACGTTAAAATAGCACCTTTTAGAGGCGATCAGTTCAGTCAGTAAAACTGCAGGGTGATGCATGGGAAACACCCGTGAAGAAACAATGCACACCAGACAGAGATTCCCAAATATATTCTCCCTTGGAGGAAGCTTGGGGGCTCCACGCCTGAACCAGATTGCCGCTGACATTGGGGCTTGTGATTCTGGAAGCCCTGCTCACCTCTACTTTATAAGGCAGGTTTAGAAAAATGAAGAGATGAGCGTTCATGACATGCAGACTGCCATACAATCGCCCAGACCCAACTCCCTGCCTTGGAATCCAAGGTGATGGACCGATGCCGAGAAGGTTTGCTCTGTGCAGTGGAAGAGGGTGGGGCTAGAGACCTGTAGATGGGAGATGGAACCTGGCCTACCTAATTACGAACCCTGAATCCTAAGCATCCTCACCTGAAACCCAGAACACTGTGACCCAGAGGTGGGATTAAAAGAGTCTGACTAGGAAAAAGAGGCAAGTAACAGTGAGGTAGTTTTGAGGGAGCCTAGACAAGGAGAGGTGTGTAAGAGAGATCTTTGGAGGTGAGTGGTGGAGAGGAGATTAACTAACTGGGACAGAGGAGGAGTCTTGGTGGGGAGCAGGGTGAATGTCCTTGGAGCGCGAAGGAGGAGGGCATGATCATCAGAGGGAGGATTAGGTGAGGAGGGCCCCAGAGGTTGAGAAAATATATACCCAGGAGGAAGGGAAGTAAGATACCCCAGATTCCGGGGAAAAAGATACCCCAATAGTGGATGAGAACGATATATCAGAGGTTGATAAGAGAGGAAACCCAGAGCTCAGGTTGGAGAGACACCCCAAAGTCTGGGAAGGGCCAGAGTTTTGGGTGATGCAGACACAAGACACTGGGGGAGACAGAGTCTGGAGATTGGGCTGAGCTAGACCACAGAGGTCAAAGAGGAGTGAACATGGTTGGAGAAGGAGATAGAAGACAGGGAAACCTAGATAGCCAGAAACAGTGAAGGGAGGTCCCACAGACATGGCAAACGCCTGATGGACTAGTAGGACAGCACATTATGAAACAATGAGAAAACAACAGCAGTCCAGAGTAGGGAAAATAGAATAACTGAAATAGGACAGGAGGGATTCCCAAGTACCAGACCAAGACAGAAGCATGGGAGGTCAGTGAGAGCGGAATTGTGTGGAGTACTCAGTGAACCCCAGAATTAGAGGTCCCCCCTCTGCCCTCGTCCTCCTACTCATTGTCGCCCATCTCTGGGGCACATCAGGGCATGACCCCTGGACCATCATTATCCAGAGCCAGTGAAGACGACAACAATAACTGAAGCATTTCTGGATGAACCACATCAGACTGCCAGTGACTGTTATCCCCAATGGTCATGTGGACAGGAAGAACCCAGACTTTGACAGGGTGACTCTTAAAGTTACTTATTGTCTGGCCTCTTATAACTTGAAGGGAAGCCACCCTTTTATTTGTTTAGCCTGTTTGTAATCCAAGGACGATATATCCTGTAATGTGTGTGAGTGGAACCTCTTGAAGGTAACCATTTGGGTCTAGGCGTTGCATTGATCTTCACTCAGCTCTATGACAGGGTGCATCTATTTGCTTCAGCTGCTGTGATACTTCTGTTCTGTGATAAAGCAGTAGTGCCTACTCTGTACAACAGATCTTCATAAGTATGCAAATGAGACATGCCTTATTTGGGGAACATACATTATAGGTGATGGTCAGATAAATTCAGGCAGTGCAGTTAGTTTAGTAATATGGCACACATTATGAAGCAGAAGCATTGGCAATTCTTTTAAATGGCAAAATGTCAATAATAAGCATTGGGAAAGCCAATAGTTCTAGCTTACAAAGTCTTTTTTGCCCGGTGGAGATTTACAAACAAATGCGTACATTCTACATTTGCAAAGCCAGAGCATAGGTCTACTTGTTCAGAACTGTGCCTTTCCACATCTAAAAAGAGTTGTGCCGCAGGATCAGGTAAGGCAATTTGTTTGCATCTGATGCTCAATCACTGCACACTGAAAGCAGCAGAAGTGGTGCCAGTTCAGCATTTGCAAGGCTTTGTAGTGTGCAAGAGGACACAGGTTCAGAGCAGCTAAGCTACCAACCTGGCACTGGGAAGAGATGTGTGCACCAGTCTTGACAGTTAGACAGAGAAATATTTGTATGGAAGGAGTCTGCCTTACCTGTCTTCCAGTTCAACATATTTGACTCAGGGATCAGGTTGTAGTCGAAGACCACTTTGTCCAGTGTTGGTGAATATATTACCACACATACATAAATCACCAAAGGCAATGTGCTATGTAGAAAACACCAATATAAAATGTTCCTTAGTATTGTAGACCTATCCAATGAATGTTGTTTCACTACCTCATGTGAAAAGGTCACATTAGGTGAAGCTGATGGGCAGAAGTGTAGGACTCTGGGGGCTAAGGGAAGCCACCTGCTGTGCGATGCTACTTCTGGATATAGTATGTGCAGGATCCCCAGAGTCCAGCAACCATCCCCAAATGAAAACAAATGCAGGGTACTGGCAGCCAGTTTAGCCTCATTCAGCAAGACCTGTTGCCAGTGAGCAATCAAGTGTATGTTGGTGACGCCACGCCTTGCCTCAGCCCCAGATGATGCATGGCAGCAAGGAGCAGATTCAGACAGCCAGGCAATCGTGGACTGCAGCACTGATCAGAGGGAACGCATGCAGTGTGTTATATGGCGTCATTGGCATGAGTCATACAGCAAGGATGGCCTGGTGTGGAAAGCCTAATAGAGGCTCTAGCCCAACACCTGGCAAGGGCCTGAAACAACAACAGAGAGAGGATTTTTGATAGCCTGCTTCTGGCTATTAACCATATCCTGGCATAAGCCTGTGATTTTTCAAGTATAAAGAGTCCTGCTAGAGTGATGTAGGGACTCTATAGCTAGTGTGATGGAGAGTGAGAAGGAGAGAGAGAAAAAGAGGGAGGGACATACAGGCAGAGAGCCTGTTGTGGCATCAACACATCCATTTGCATATCAGTCTAGTTCGGAATATTACCAAAATGTCACCCCAAAAAGGCTGACCCGCACTATATGGAAGCAGGGGTCCAGGGGAATCCCCCACTCCCCTTTGTCGGTGTAGTGGGGGCCGGGGATTGTGTGGGTGTCCCCCACTTCTATTTGATGGAAGCAGGGGACATTAAAGAAAAGTTAAAAAAGGACCCTGCAACGCCAGGTCAGACCCACGTTAGTGGGTGAGAACTGACGCTGCAGGGTCGGACGAAAGATGGTGGCACACGTCCCGTTGTGCCGCCGAAAAGGTGAGTGGGTAGTGAGGATGCGGTTGAAGGGGATGCGGGGCACAGTGATAGATGTGATCACCGCACCAGGCCATAATGGAGTTGGCAATTTAATTGTTGACATTATGGGCGGCGCAGTGATCACATATATTTGTCTGTTTCCACCCACCTGGGCAGTCCAGCACCAAAATGCTAGGCAAGCCTCCTCTGAACAAGAGTACTAACAGCATTCCCAGACACGTGTTTCAGTCTAGCCAATCCTCATCAGGGAGGTGGAGCTGTGCCTCTCTAAACACTGTGAAAAGGGGTCCATGTCTGGATTACCCTGGGTAATTTAGGGTGAAACCCCAAGTCCCTAAACATATATGCAAAAGATCTGGGAGCCCTTCTACCGAGAATGAACATGGGCCAAATCACCTGTTCTCTGGGTAGGTTCCCACTCGGGAGGGTCTACAACCACATTTTAGCTCACTGTACCTTTCACAGGGGAGAACTTTCCATTTGCATTTCAGTCTGTTTCCACACACCTGGGCAGTCCAGCAACAAAATGCTATGCCATTCTTCTCGGGATAAGAGTACCACCAGTAACTCAGACATATATTTCGGACTTGTTGGGCCTCATCAGTGAGTTGAAGCTGTGTCTCTCTAAGCACAGTGAGCAAGAGGTCTACATCTGAATTATCGTGGGAAACTTATGGTGAGACCCCAAGACACCCAAGATTTATGCAAAGGTCAGGATGCCCCTCTAATGGGCATGATATGCAAGTGGATATTTCACCTCTGTAAACGGTACAGTGAGCTCAAATGTGGTTGCAGACCCTTCTGATAGGAAACCTACCAAGGGAATAGGTTGTTTGGCCATCTTCGTTCTCAGTAGGGGGTCTCCCACACCTTTGTTAGTTCACTTTTCACATATGTTAGTTATACCCACATCCTAACACTATTATCATATGCTGCCCCCCATCCCTTATAAATTCACCCAACCACGTATTGTGATACAATAATGGTGTTGAACATTACCCTGAGCTTTGAGTGTTCTGTCATACCCACTGTGACTAAATGACTACTGTTCTGGAGGAGCAAATGGATGAGTAGTGGTTTCTAAACTCTGACTCAGCCTCACACTAGTACTAAACCAGCAGTGATCCCAGTCATGAAGGTAACACAGGCCCAGTACGAATAATGCACCTTCTTTGCCTCTTTAAATTAGAATTGACTGAGGGAAGGGAAGTCTATACTCTTCAGCAGGGGTGTGTTGTCATGACCGCAGCCTCCAAGGAGTCAGGTTTAGACCAACTGCCTCGGAAGCTGGGTCACAACTTCATTTCCAGGCACCCATCGGCTCCCATAGGGGCCTTATGTACCTTGTCCTGGCGCCAGTGGTGCCAGGCTCATAAGGGGACCCAGTCCCGGCACAGGACGTGCCGGGCTCATGATGTAAGGAATGGTGCTCGGGTGGACCTACCTGCTGCAGACCATGCTGCTCACTCACCTGCAGGATGAAATCCTCATCCATCCATGGCTGGAACTACTTTACCTTCTGGGTGTGGCTAGCACCACTCCCTGGGACTGGATACTGGAACTATTCTGGAAGCTGGGACTTCTTACCTGGGCGAGGCTGCTGTGGAAGGAGACACCTAAGCACTCCAGTAAGCTATTTAAACCACGCCCGATCAGAGCAACGTGCTTCGCGTTATTCTGCAATAGCAGCAGGACGCTCACCGTGTCAGCTCCAGAGAATCTTCAACTTCTGCATCTGGGGAAGAGAAATCCGCAATCTTACCTTCCGAAATACCATCTTCGTCTTCAGCAGCATCTGAAAAGGGAAAAGAACACCAGGTTAGCACGAGATAAAAATCAGCGCAGCACTTACCCAGTCCATCGGTGCATCTCAAGCCACGGGCTGCAGCTTTCCATTTTTCCGGCACCCTGTGGAAGCAAAGACATTGGTTAGTAAACCTCCGTGAAACTTTCCTTACCTGCGCTGCATTCTTCTCGCCTCCGCCGACGCTGCTACTCGCATCTGCAAAACAAAAGGACATCATTAAGAAATACAAAACTCCATCTATACGCACGTGTTTTGGGCAGCGCTCATCTTTCTCACTCCTCGGTGCATTCCTCGACATCGATTTTTCTACCCAGCTGCTTCTGCGACCTGAAAAAGGAAAAGAGACATTAAGAAGTGCTATTAACTTCGAATTGACATTTTCTACTTACTTGCCTGCAATACCTTTGCCATTCCATCGCTCTCCAGACCTCCATATTCAAGCAACCGTCGTTCGTGCTGCAAACAACGGCCTAGCTCCAAATCTTCATCCTCTGCAACCAAGAGGCTGGACAATTAACCAGTGAAGTAACTGGCTTCGGCGCACCTGCACAGACGCAGGATGGAGAGCTCCGCTTTCACCTACATAAGGTGAGCGCATTTAGCCTACGAACTACTTGGGAGTACCAGGAAGGGGAGGCAGCTTACCCAGTCAGGCTTATATATCCATATTAACCCCTTGATCTCATAATTGCAGACACCTCACCCTTCAGATCAAGATCTCAGTGAGGAAAGGGCCTTTCCAGGGTGGCATTCGAGGCCTGCGCGTGACCCTAGAAGACTCCGAGAACCCCCAGCCCAGACCTGCGCCTCTGAGGGATTCAGGTGAGCGTTACAGAACGCGAAGCCTACCGCAATTTTCCCACCCAGACGCAATGTAAACCTCGGACACAGATCAACTGGCTCAATTGCTAGGGGAACTAAGGGCAGAAGTACACGCATCTCGCCAAGAAACAAACGCTTTACGAAGGGAGTTGATCATTGCCAAGGAACGGATGGACGATCTGGCCAGACAGTTGCTACAGGCTCAAGCGGGACAGACGCCACTGCCTCCCTATGGAGGGGGCGGCACTCCTACAACCTCAAGTAATCCGGTGCAAATTAATCTTCCAAGGAATGTGCCTTTGGCCCCGCCCGAACGTTTTTCCGGTGATCCAAAGCGATATGCAGTATTCATCAATCAATGCCGCTTGCACTTTCTGTGTAGAACCGCCGCATTCCCAACGGACCAAGCCAAGGTAGCGTTTGTACTTTCCTATCTTAGCGGTAGTGCTGCAGATTGGTCCATTCCTCTCGTGACACAGAATGACCCACTCCTCTATAACTTTCAAGACTTTCAGACCAGTATGGAAAAGTTGTTCGCAAGACATTCACAGGGGCAGGCCTTGGACAATGAACTCCTGTCACTCAGACAAGGTAATCAGGATCTCCTGGCTTACATAGCGTCCTTTAATAGACTGGTGGTTGAGACCAGGTGGCCTGAAGATAAGAGAATCACGCTCTTCTACAGAGGTCTACGTGGGGAACTTAAAGACGTTTTAGCACAGGTGGTTAATCCGCCGCAAGACTGTTCAGATTATATCGACCTAGTAGTCCAATTAGATCATCGGCTACAGAACAGGAAGACCGATCGATCCAGATTTGAAACCCGGGTACTTTCGAGACCTCAGAGCTCCGCTAAAGGGAATGACTCCGTGGAACCAATGCAAATAGGAGTAGTAAAAGGACCATTAACTCAGAAAGAACGGGAAAGAAGAAGGCAATTACAGCTGTGCCTATACTGTGGGAATTCTGGACATTTCCTTCGTGATTGCTCAGTGAAACCGGTCAAGAAGACCGTAGGTGTTTCTGATAAAAATGCTGAGAAACTGGAATCGGGAAACGACCTCGCCCGACAAGCGTAGAGGTCCGCTTGCCGAGCGTTAAAACCAGTTCCTTGACCTTCGCATTTGGTAATGCCTATGGTCCTCATAAGTCCCAATAGACCAGATCGCATGCATGCTATCAAAGTATACATTGATAGCGGAGCAATCGGTAATTATGTGGACCAAGACTTGGCTATCAGGATGGATCTTCCCCTACGTCCCAAGATGGTAAAGGACGTAATCACTACAGTGGATGGTACTGAAATAGCTTCCGGACCAGTTTCTCATACCACCATGGAGGTAACGTTGTTATGTCAAGACGGACATCGGGAGAAGATCGTGTTTGATGTAATCAAGGCCCCGCAGTTTCAGGTGATTCTGGGAATGCCTTGGTTGGAAAAGCACAATCCTCAGATAGACTGGCGAGCCAAGGTAATTCGGTTTCCAGAATGCGCTTCAACCTGTTATCCTCAGCCCGAAATCAAGCTAGCAGCCATCACTTCCGAGGACCCCCGATTACCTCTGGAATACCAAGAGTTCAGCGACGTCTTTCAGAAAGATCAAGCCAACACCCTGCCTCCGCATCGGTCATACGACTGCCAGATAGACCTAATACCTGGGTCCACCCCTCCGTGCAGTAGAATATATGCCCTCACTGAACCAGAAAACCTCCATCTCAGGCAATACTTGGACCAGTACTTGGCTAACGGATTCATCCGCCCCTCGAAATCCCCGGCTTCCTCAGCTTTGTTCTTCGTCCCGAAAAAGGAAGGTGACCTAAGAACTTGTATCGATTATCCTGCCCTGAACCAGATTACAGTCAAAAACCGATACCCGTTGCCCTTGATTCCTGAATTATTGGACCAGGTAAAAGGCGCCTGCATATACACAAAGTTAGACCTCAGAGGAGCTTACCATTTGGTACGCATTAAGGAGGGCGACGAATGGAAGACGGCCTTTCGCACTAAATATGGATTATTTGAGTATCAAGTAATGCCCTTCGGACTATGTAACGCACCGGCCGCTTTCCAGTTTTTCATGAATGATGTCCTCAGAGAACTTATTGATGTGTGCGTAGTCGTTTATATTGACGACATCCTGGTATACTCAGCCTCAGAAACTGATCATCGTAGACACGTCACAGCGGTTTTACAGAGACTTCGCCAACACTGCTTGTTTGCTAAACTGGAGAAGTGCACCTTTCACGCAAAGGAAGTGGAATTTTTAGGGTTCATCTTGTCACCCAACGGAGTTCACATGGACTCAAGAAAAGTGGATGCTATCACCAAATGGCCTTCCCCAACTTCCGTGAAAGGTGTACAGAGCATGCTGGGCTTCGCTAATTTTTACCGAAGGTTCATTCCTGAATTCTCTCGGGTAGTCCAACCTATCAAGGCTCTTCTGAAAAAGAATAAAAAATTCGAGTGGACTTCAGAAGCCGAACAAGCCTTCCAAGAATTAAAAGCCAAATTTATCTCTGCTCCAGTCTTAAGGCATCCCCGTCCAGAACTTCCCTACATCGTCGAGGCAGACGCTTCCAGTCTTGCAATTGGGGCGGTGCTGTCACAAAGAGACCCCGAAACGCACCAGTTACACCCTGTAGCCTTTTGGTCTCGCAAATTTTCGGCTCCTGAGATCAACTACACAATTACGGACAAAGAACTCTTGGCAATTAAGTCCGCCTTTAAGGCCTGGCGGCATTATCTTTTGGGAGCCCGGCACACAGTAACTGTAATCACGGATCACCGTAACCTCCAGTACCTGAAGTCAGCTAAAGCTCAATCTTCGAGGCAACTACGCTGGGCTTTATTCTTTGCAGAATTCGATTTTGTAATCACATATCGACCAGGCGTTAGGAACGGAAAAGCAGACGCCCTTTCCCGGATAGGGGTAGACGAACGTACAGCTAATCCGGAGCCGGTGCCAATAATTCCTGAACAAAAGATACTAGGAGCAATCAACACACTATCCCTCGAAGAGATTAAAGCAAGGGTCAATCAACTCATAACTCCCGAAGATTCATCGAATTGGCAATTGAAAGGAAAGGATTTTACAATAGATCAGAACCTATTGTATTTCCAAGGAAAACTATTCTTACCCTGCGTTGACTTACAAAAACAGGTCATCACCTGCTACCATGATTCTCTAATGGAAGGACATCCTGGAGTTGCCAAAACCTCAGAGAAAATTAAAAGGCATTTTTGGTGGCCATCTTGGAGGAAAGATGTTAAAGAGTTTGTGGCTTCTTGTGGTATCTGCGCACAAAACAAGAGTCAGAAGGAAAAACCAGCAGGATTACTACGTCCAATAGACATTCCACCAGGCCCTTGGCACACGCTCTCGATGGATTTTATCACGGATTTACCCCCTTGCTCCGGATACAACACAATTCTAGTGATCGTGGACCTTTTTTCAAAAATGGCTCATTTTATCCCACTGAAGGGTTTACCTACAGCTTCCATTCTAGCCCGAGAATTTCTTGTAAACATTGTCCGGTTGCACGGTTTCCCTTCAGTACTAATCTCTGACTGAGGGAGCCAATTTATTTCCCATTTTTGGCGGAGTTGTTGTCGTTTAGCACAAATTGATGTACGACTTTCCACCAGCCATCACCCTCAAACCGACGGGCAGACTGAGAGAACTAACCAAACTTTAGAACAATATCTGCGCTGCATGTTGCATCAATCTGAGGGTACTTGGAAGGATGTCCTTTGGATTGCTGAATACGCTTACAATAATTCAATCCATTCTGGGACGGGAAAAACCCCTTTTTTCCTGCTGTATGGAAGTCATCCTCGAACCTCAAATCTGGACCCACCTCAAGCTCTCGGAACACCTGCTGTTGACCATCTGCATTCGACGATAACTCAAGCATTTAAAGAAGCCACAGCTCATCTTCAACGAGCTAAAGAATCATACAAAAAAGGAGCAGACCAACATCGAAAAGAGGCTCCTCAATATCAAAAAGGAGATCAAGTCTGGCTGTCCACTAAACATTTATCTTTAAAAGGGCCACGCACCTTCAACCCAAGATATTTAGGACCCTACTCGATCACGGCCGTGATTAACCCAGTGGCTGTCAAACTAGAATTACCTACTCGAATGAAGATACATCCTGTCTTCCATGTTTCTCTCCTGAAACCTGTGCAACCCGGAACCCGTTTGACTAAACCTCCTGAGCCAATCCAAGTTGACGGAGAATCCGAATTTGAAATTCGAGACATCTTGGACTCTAAAATTTCCAAATCAAAACTATACTACCTGATTGATTGGAAGGGATATGGACCCCAGGAGAGATCTTGGGAACCCTCAGAATATGTACATGCACCTCGTCTAGTCCGAAAATTTCATCGGGCTTTTCCCAACAAGCCAAAACCTCCGGAAAAGACAAGCTTGGGAGGGGCCTTGAGGGGGGTGCTGTCATGACCGCAGCCTCCAAGGAGTCAGGTTTAGCCCAACTGCCTCGGAAGCTGGGTCACAACTTCATTTCCAGGCACCCATCGGCTCCCATAGGGGCCTTATGTACCTTGTCCTGGCGCCAGTGGTGCCAGGCTCATAAGGGGACCCAGTCCCGGCACAGGACGTGCAGGGCTCATGATGTAAGGAATGGTGCTTGGGTGGACCTACCTGCTGCAGACCATGCTGCTCACTCACCTGCAGGATGAAATCCTCATTCATCCATGGCTGGAACTACTTTACCTTCTGGGTGTGGCTAGCAGCACTCCCTGGGACTGGATACTGGAACTATTCTGGAAGCTGGGACTTCTTACCTGGGCGAGGCTGCTGTGGAAGGAGACACCTAAGCACTCCAGTAAGCTATTTAAACCACGCCCGATCAGAGCAACGTGCTTCGCGTTATTCTGCAATAGCAGCAGGATGCTCACCGTGTCAGCTCCAGAGAATCTTCAACTTCTGCATCTGGGGAAGAGAAATCCGCAATCTTACCTTCCGAAATACCATCTTCCTCTTCAGCAGCATCTGAAAAGGGAAAAGAACACCAGGTTAGCACGAGATAAAAATCAGCGCAGCACTTACCCAGTCCATCGGTGCATCTCAAGCCACGGGCTGCAGCTTTCCATTTTTCCGGCACCCTGTGGAAGCAAAGACATTGGTCAGTAAACCTCCGTGAAACTTTCCTTACCTGCGCTGCATTCTTCTCGCCTCCGCCGACGCTGCTACTCGCATCTGCAAAACAAAAGGACATCATTAAGAAATACAAAACTCCATCTATACGCACGTGTTTTGGGCAGCGCTCATCTTTCTCACTCCTCGGTGCATTCCTCGACATCCATTTTTCTACCCAGCTGCTTCTGCGACCTGAAAAAGGAAAAGAGACATTAAGAAGTGCTTTTAACTTCGAATTGACATTTTCTATTTACTTGCCTGCAATACCTTCGCCATTCCATCGCTCTCCGGACCTCCATATTTAAGCAACCGCCGTTCGTGCTGCTAACAACGGCCTAGCTCCAAATCTTCATCCTCTGCAACCAAGAGGCTGGACAATTAACCAGTGAAGTAACTGGCTTCGGCGCCCCTGCACAGACGCAGGATGGAGAGCTCCGCTTTCACCTACATAAGGTGAGCGCATTTAGCCTACGAACTACTTGGGAGTACCAGGAAGGGGAGGCAGCTTACCCAGTCAGGCTTATATATCCATATTAACCCCTTGATCTCATAATTGCAGACACCTCACCCTTCAGATCAAGATCTCAGTGAGGAAAGGGCCTTTCCAGGGTGGCATTCGAGGCCTGCGCGTGACCCTAGAAGACTCCGAGAACCCCCAGCCAGACCTGCGCCTCCGAGGGATTCAGGTGAGCATTACATGTGTGCAGCAAAGGAAGCATCTAAAATAACCAACATAAGATAAACATCCAATCAGTGCACATACCAGGACACGATTTTAGTCAAACCGAAAGGATAATAATTTAAATGCTAACAACCCACCCTGTAAGGAAATACCCAGAATATTCAGACTTTTAGTTGAAAAGGGCAATCTGTGTATGAAGTCAGGGGTATGCAGGCAATCGTATTTCCAGCAATGTTCAAGTGTAAATATATGTCTTTTAAAAGGTAAGAAGTCGGTCTTAATTATCAGTAGGCCCCATCGAATAAAGCTAGTGGGTGAAAAATACTATAAATACCTTAATATTTATTTCTGGGGCGCCACAGCTTAAGGTGGGGCTTATTAGTGCTATGCACTTCTTACATTCTTACTTGCAACATCCGAGCTGGAGAAGCCTGAGAAACTTAGAAAGAAAAACCGCAGCGTTTTCAAACACAATAACTTATTTATGTTTGGGGTCACTTCAAAAGCGACCGCAAACATAATTACAACGTTTTTAAAGCTGTGGTTTTATTTCTAAGTTTTCCAGGCTCCTGCAGCTTTTCTGCCTGTCGTCTCCGGTCCCCGTCCTCCAGCGTAGAGCACCAATTAAGGAAAAGCCACCCAGTGGTAGATTTTGTTTACTACATCTGGCTGCCTTTTCCTTCATTAGTGCCGCAAAAGCCAAAGCGAGCACAGCGGCGGGCATCCATTTCACAAAATGGATGCCCCTATGTGCTTTCTTTGATCTTGATTTGCTCAAAATTTTACATAGGGACTTGGAGAAAAAAAAATTGCCAATCGATTTTTTTTTAATATTGCCTATCTATTTTTGAAATAAAATATTTTGGGCAAACCATTCCTTTAAGCTGGTGCAACCGAATTAAGCAACACAGTAAAATTCAACACAGTTCAATGGCACTTGGCTCATAGAAGCCTGAGAAAGTCTGATGATGTTCAGGTCTGGCTAGATCGCCAGCACTCAATGAGGTTTGAAATTTCAGCTAGAGCCAAAGGTAGCATTGTTTGCTCACTTGGGAGTTTTGAGTGGGGTCCTGTTCAGGGTCTCTGGGGAAAGGTGAGTGTTGCTTCTGCCCTTCTCAGCCAGGAAGGTTTCCAGGAACACGTAGGTTGTGCCACTTCAGCAGGTAGCGTCCTGGGTACTAGTGTTTAGGCAGCAGGCATGCCTTTTCCAACAATCGATACCTTCAAATGTTCCATTAAAGTGCTTTTGCAGAAGGTATGACTCTCTCCCTGAAAGCTTTAGCTTCACCCCAAAGGCTGAGGTCTTTGGGCAGACTGCACCCCAATAAGGTGCCAGTGAAATCCTTCTGCTTCCTGTGCCCAAAGATGAATCAAATAAGAGGGATAGGGCTACTCATTGTACCACAGTTTTTGTAACAAGAGTGTTGTTGCCTTCTGATGTCAGCTACAAGAGTGCCTTGTCTGCAGGAAATGCAGAGGCGGCACAGGTACGTGTGAGTGGCTTTGGAATTTCCAAGATGGTGGAATGCCTCTACTGGTTGAAACTGCTTTCCTTGGCTACTTTATACTTCCGCAAACCTGCTGATCCTACATCAAAGAGACCCAAGTCATTACTGCCCTGTTGTGATTTACCCATTGTGCTGGCAGAGTTTCCTTTGAAGCACTGGACCCCTCCTTATCTCCTGGGTGTGTATCCTGTTCTCTTGGTAAGGTGACAGGACTTTCCAACATAGAACAATGGTAGAGTCTAGGACAGGACCCAACAGTTTGTTGTGGGTGAAACTTAGTCCCATACAGCAATACGTTAATACTTTGACAGTCCTATGCGTTACTAGAAACCAGTTTGGCAATAGTATGCCATGAGATCGTTTTTTGGCAATTCTAACTCTATCTCCTGTGACTATGCCAGGGTGTTTGTCCCTTCTGCCCTTTGGGACTAGGGAGGTGAGCATGCTATGCAAAAAACTCCCTAGGGGACAGGGCAAGTGAGATTCCACTGGGGGTGACACCCCGTAGGGAACAAGTAATCCACACTTGACAATTCTATAGCATCTCCCTTAACATCAGTGTCCCAATGCTTTATGGCACATATGGGGATTAATCACAACACAAATGTGCATGGTCCTTTAAATGTTCCTGCTTTGGTTGATGACCCTCCCATGCTGACCGAAACTCAGAATCAATGGCATTGTGTTTCTTGTTGTGGAGAGAGATGTATTATCCTGGATCCTCTGAATGGCAGGTCTCCTGTCCCAGCTGACTCACCTGATGGCCGCAGTCTGTTTCCTTACAAATGAAGTTTCTACAATATTTATCTGATACTTTTGCATTTTGTCAAAGAGACATGATTTTGAAGCACCATAGTGCTTCCTTTGGTGCCCCTTGCAGCATTTCGGCCCATTAGAATCATGTGTAGCCCATATGTGCCCTGATGCGTTGGCCTCCTTGTGGCCTCTCTAAGATGGCTGCCTCCCCCATCGATTACAACAAGCACCTTGGGGTGCACTGTGTACCGCCTCCTCGCCGCCCAATTGGCTGAGGCTGCATTCTTCTGGGCCTATTGTGGGGGCCGGCTGGTGGTAGCTGGAACCCCTCTCAAGGACTGCTCCTAAGGGGCCTGGGACTCCCTGGATGTCGCTGTCCAGGACTGGGAGGGCTGTGAGGGCACCCCGTCAGTATGTCTTCGCACCATGGACTACCATCTCCCAACCTCTTGTATTGTGGCAGGCTCCCTCTTCTCCCTGCAACCATTCTCGTTGGAACTACATACCTCCCTTTTTGCATCAGGACCTGATCTGCATCCATATTACCCTCACTGACTTTTGTACTTTTACTGAATGCCAGAACTCTGCCATTTGCACATCATTGGCTCTTCTCTCTACGCTGAACTCTCGTAAGTCTAGCTAAACACTCTCACATCTGGACCAACGCCCAATCTGTCACTGCAATGTGCATGTATTTTTCTACATCCTGGTGTGACTTCTCTTTATCTGTTTCCTATGTTCAATGGATTCGCCTACATGCCTCTTCCTGGAACACCATCCTGTGCATTTTGTATCCTGCTGCCCTGAATACTGCTGCCTTGTCCATATGTGCCTATATTACATGTGCATTGTGTATCCTGCTGCCCTGAATACTGCTGCCTTGTCCATATGTGCCTATATTACATGTGCATTGTGTATCCTGCTGCCCTGAATACTGCTGCCTTGTCCGTATGTGCCTATATTACATGTGCATTTTATATCCTGCTGCCCTGAATACTGCTGCCTTGTCCGTATGTGCCTATATCACATGTGCATTTTGTATCCTGCTGCCCTGAATACTGCTGCCTTGTCCGTATGTGCCTATATTATATGTGCATTGTGTATCCTGCTGCCCTGAATACTGCTGCCTTGTCCATATGTGCCTATATTACATGTGCATTTTATATCCTGCTGCCCTGAATACTGCTGCCTTGTCCATATGTGCCTATATTACATGTGCATTTTATATCCTGCTGCCCTGAATACTGCTGCCTTGTCCATATGTGCCTATATTACATGTGCATTTTATATCCTGCTGCCCTGAATACTGCTGCCTTGTCCTTATGTGCCTATATTACATGTGCATTTTAGTGCTTTGAAAAAAAGCTCGAACATAGGTGTGCCTCTAAAAACATTGCATTCTAGTGCTTTGCTGTAAAAATCGAACACAGGTGTGGCTCTATAAACTATGTACTCCAGTGCTTTCCAGAACAATTTAACACAGGTGTGGTTCTAAAAACTTTGTATTTTACTGCTTTGCTGTAAAATCGGACACAGATGAGCTTGTAAAAACTATGCATTCAAGAGCTTTGCTGAAAAATTGATCATAGGTGTGCTTCTAACACCTTGCATTTCTAGTGCTTTTTGTCGAAAAGTAGATGCGCCTAAATCCTTTCCCTTTTCGTTGCTGTTGAAAAGTTGTACATTGTTGTGCCTGTAGACCTGGGTATTGCTTTCCACTGCATTCTAGCGTCCACCCAGTCTGGGTACCTCATAGCCAGCTACCCTGTGCATAGCCATTTTAAAGCACCCCCACAGCTGTGCCTGCTGGCTGCTAGGCCACCTTGTGAGCTTTTTCATGCACTGCAGTCTTCCTCCTCGCTCCCAAACCACTTGCATGGCGCTCTCTTTCTCCCTTATCTATTCTAACTGCTTCTCTATCACATATCTTATCTCTCTCACAAAGTCATAAAGAAAAAAGCTTAAAAGAACTCTAATGGCCTCTAAACCTGCCCTACCTATTGCAGACACCTATGTCAATGCTACATCTAGACAAACTATTAGTGATATCCTGAAACAAAACACAGATCATCTGCCCTGGCTACAAGCGTGCAAGTGGCATGGGAAGATCCTTCCCAGTAAAAAGTGCTAGCTTTTGGAATGACCTACCTACTGACATGAGAGGTGAACCTGAGTAATGGACGTTCAAGAAATCCTTGAAAACCTTCAGGTTCAAGTAATTTCTCTTTGCCCCTCAGTTCCTTCCCACTGTCCTGTCTTTCATGTTCATCTGCTTTGTTTGTGTGCTAGTGCCCTGATGCCCTCTATTCTGTCCAGTCTCCTGACCTATGGACTCCCTATATGGTCTCCACTCTCCGCCCCTTTTCCTATTCACCTATTAATGGCGGCACTAGATGGGAAGTACTCTTGGCATACTTCTCATACTCTAGGTGCACCATTAATGACTATCACAATGGCACTATCATGGCCCAACGTTCTCAACCTTCTCTACTCCTTCTTGACCAGAGCCTGCCCTCTCTTATGAACTTCCCCCCTCCTCTTGCTAATCCTCCTTCCTCCTCACTATTCTCTCCACTACAACTGATGGGAGTACCACACCCCTATTCCCCCCTCAGAAAACCTTTAAAGGTGGCAATCAGTTTCACTTAGCTACTTTGAATGCTTGCACTGCTGTCCAACACTCCTCTGATATCTGTCTCGTTCTTGAAGACTCTGACCTAGACATCCAAGCCCTTACCAAGACATTGTTCAATGACAGCTCTGTCACTGATCTTGACACGCTCATTCCTGAGGGCTACAAACTCCTCTCCAAGCTCAGGCCCAACCAGCCCGGAGGTGGAATGGCACTGATTTTCCCTGAGTGGGTCCCTGCTTCTATCATACCTACTCAATTCTATACCTCTTTTGAATGCCTCGTCTGTAGGCTTGGGGTCTCTCTCACCCTCGCTACCATCTACAGGCCCCCTGGTCCCACCCCTCTCTTCCTCTCTGAATGGGTTGACCTCCTCTCCTCCCTCTTGACCTCTACTTCCAAACTCCTCCTCCTCAGTGACTTCAGTATCCATCTCGACTCACCTGGATCAGCCACTTGATGGTTCTGTGACCTCTGTGACTCTCTCTCTCTCTGTCTCTCTCTCTTACTATTCTTCCTTCCGTGCTGACCCACTCAGCCAGACACACTCTGGATACCTTAATCTCTGGCAACATCCCTATCTGTAACCTGGTCACCACCCCCCTTTCTTGGTCCGACAACTCTCTCCTTCCCACTTGGGGCCCCTCAGTCCTGTGACCAAGCCGCCTCCCGCACTGCCATGCTCCTTCGCAGTCATTTCACCGATGAAGCGAGTGTCAGTCACTGCTTTTGCCTCCACTTTCATCTCCCCTCCTTCCCCTGCCTCTGACTCCCTCTCACACTCTATTTTCGCTAAGCTTTACCTCTCCATCTCTATCACCCTTTATATCATTGCCCCTGTCATGAGGATCTGCCTGAAGCCTGCCTCCAAGTGCAACGGATGGTATGACTCTGATGTATCTTTTCTGAAACATTTGCAGAGTTGCTGAACAGAAGTGACAGACATCGGGATTCATTCTTCCACAAACTGGCCTGTCACCTGTTCCAAAAGCAATATTGTTTATCTATCCACTCCATGAAGAGGGCCCACATCCAAGCCTGCATCTCTGGATCCACATACAACACAGATACATTTTTCAAAATCTGCAAGGAACTTGCCAATCCAAATGCAGTCTCCACTTCTCTCCTTCCTTTCCCAGCTCTCTGCACTGCTTTGGCCTCCCATATTGCATCTAAAACTCAGGACATCCTCTCATCACTCACCACCACCCCCATCTCCACCCCTGCTCCCCTGCCTCCCTTAGCTCCCCTCGATCCACACTCAGCACTCTCCTCCCTCCTGCCCATAGCAACTGATGAGGATTCTAAAGTTGTCAGTTCTATGAAGCTCTCATTCATACAGGTGCTCCCCTGTTCTTCTAGAACCATCAAGTACAACAGCTGCTCTCTCACCCCAGCCCTTGCCGACTTCATTAACCACTCCTTCACCTCTGGCTCTTTGCCTCTATCCCTCAAGCACTCGCTTGTGCAATCTCTCCTAATAAGCCGTCTACTGACCCCACCTGTTCAGCTAACTACTGCCTTATTTCCACCACCCCCTTCCTGGGAAAACTCTTGGAGACGTTGGACCTCCCTCAATTGATCCTTCATACTGAACTTGTTGTTAACATTCATGACCATCAATCTGGATTCTGGGCTTCCAGATGCATGAAAACTGCTCTTCTGACCACCCGTGAAATATGCTCACAAATCTTGATTCTAACTCTTCTGCTGGTCTCATTCTCCTCAATCTCTCCTCTGCCTTTGACATGGTCAACCATTCTATATTCATAAAATGGCTCCATGATACCCTCGACATCGCGGACCGGGCACTGGAATGGCTGACCTCTTTCCTCATTAACTGCCCCTCCCAATTGTAATTGGGCCCGTTCCAATCCACAAACACACTCTCTACCTGCGAAGTCCCCCAGGATTCTATTGTGTCATCTTGGCTCTTCAATATCTATCTTGTCCCTCTTGCTCACCTGATCTCCTCCTTCTCTCCTCATTTCCAGTGTTATGACACACAGCTTTCCTTCAGAATTCTGTCTACTACCTCCTCTTCCTCCTCTCTCATCCCAGATTGTCTGATCACATTTCGAGGCATGGTGTGCGGCTAACAATCTCTGTTTTAACGCCAGTCAGATGGAGAGTCTGCTCATTGGGTCACCAGCACTCTGTGACCCTCCTACCCTCTGGTCCTCCTTGGGCCCTCTACCCTCACCATACTGGGAAGCCAAAAACGTTGGGGTCATCTTCGACTCAGTACTCTCCTTCCACCCCTCACATCTTGGACCTTGCCAAGAAGGCCCACCTCCAACTTCACCCCCTTAGAGGCATTCTCCCTTTTCTCACCTTTACCCAGAAGCTCAATGTCCCCTCATCTCTGGTCCTCTCTAGGCTGGACTACTGCAGCAGCCTCTTCCTCATTCTCCCCCTTTCCTCCTTATGCCCCTTTGAGCTAACCTAGAATAGGGCTGCAAGACTTATGCTTGGCCTCAACGACAAGGACCATATTTCTCTAGCCCTAAAATTTCTCCACTGGTTCCCAGTGGCCGCGAGGATCAAAATCAAGACCTTATGCATCATCCAAAAGGTTTTCTGGTGCATGGGAGCACGCTATCTCCAACTTTTTCTCCCGAAATATTGCCCTACTAGAGGCCTCCACTCCTCTAACTCCAAATCTCTGCTTGTCAGACGCTTTGACAAGAAGAGAATGAAGGGCAGGTCTCTCTCTTCAGCTGGTGCCTCCGTTTGGAACAGCCTCCCAGCCCCTCTCAGGCTTGAGCCGAAACTCTTTAAGTTCCGGAAACCTCTCAAAACTCTGATTTTCTCTACCTCTTTCCCTCCCCTGCTAATCACCCTACTGCCGCTGAGACCGTTGGCCTGGTCCTTCATGAATCTAACAATCTAACAGGTTACCAGACCCTCCACGCAGTCGTCACTAGCATCCTCTGCCCCCTCAGTACTTCCTTTGCAGGCCCCCTGCCTGGCACTTGTGGATCCTCTGCCTAAGCACTTAGCCAGTGGTCTCCTCCCCTGGCTCCCCTTCACACTTCCCTCCCGGGCTCCCATCAGCACTTGTCCATACCTTGCCCATCCTCTACACTTCACCTCACTGCATTTGCAAGTCCGAATGCCACAAGGCGTATTAGGACCGCAATGGCATATTTACTGGTTTGCAACTAATATGTACTCTCCTTGTTCCCTCCACACTTTGCCTTATGTTGCCTGGAAATACCATTCTGTTGTATAGGCGCCTAACAAATGCTCAATAAATAAATAAATAAAAATAAAAGGACTGAGATCTTTACTTGGGCGGGAGGAGCTGCTTAGGAAGTGAACCAGCTATGAAACAGAAGCCAGCCAATCAACATCATGCTCAGCGTAAGCCTGTGTTGCAGTGCATAGCCAGGAAATCCTGGAAGCAGGAACACATTGCATACATGGTGGATGGAGAGCCCACAGAACACTGAGTTGAGCTGGGCTGAGAGACCAAACTGGCACCTTCACAGCATACCGAGGAAATATACCAAAATGTTGCCACGTTTGTGGCCACATTACTAATACTGCACCTGAGCGCAGTACAAAAATCCCAACCCCCACTACACTGACTAAGGTGAGCGTGGATTGCAGGATTGTGTAATGGGTGTTGCAGGGGTGTCCCCCGCTTACCATTACAGTAAGCGGCGGTAGGAATTTTTTTAAAAAAGGACCCTGCAGCGTCTGCACTGCCCCACGTAAGTGGGAGGAACTGATGCCGCAGGAGTACGAGGCATACGGAGGCGCACACAGAGGTTTGTAACAGTAAAGGTAAAGCCCAGGAGAGCATGACTCAAGAGAGAGACATTTGGGGAGGGAGTCATGCACCAAGTAGCAGAGGCCAAGAAAGGGGAGAAAGAACACTTCTGTAGGCTAAGTATTTTTGTTTTCTTTGTTCGTAGTAGGGTAGCACAGGTATGGAGGGAGGGTGAGACTGATTTATGTAAGACGTCCTGACAAGCACCCATTTGTTTTTTCTAGATTAGGGAACCTCCATCTTAGAAGTAGGACTAGGTGAGGCATTTTCCTTTACTTTAATAAAAAGCAAGCGTCTTTAAAAATGTGTCCATCCCCTGCGTCTGACCTACCACACTTCACAAAGGCCACTGTAGCTTGGGGATGCACAGTTAACAATTGAACCCAGTTTATTTACCTTCAAAAGGATTCTCGTTTTTATTCCAAAAAAGGCCAGTGCGAAATTTAGAGTTACTTTGGTTCTAGACATGCCAGCAAGAAATACTTTAAAAGCCACCTTCCAAATATAGTGAAGAATGTTCCTTCCAATGTGTATGCTGCTATTTACTTGTAGCAGGATAGCCAATCGAAAACGTGTTTACACTTTTGAGTGAACAGATCAGCTGAGGCACTTTCTAAAGGTTCAGCCACACTATTGGTAACAGGTGCTAGCATGCCAATTGCGACACTGAGCTGCAAGTATACATGGGGTGTCTTCTATATGGATACTGGTAAGTCCGATCATACACCCAATGACCGGCAGGAGCTTACAGATACAAACCCACAGACACGTTTTTAAAATACCAAGCACTGTCTTAAAACGAGACATGTAGCATCTCTGACTTTCATGGCAGAATCCATTGATAGAGGTACTCAAATTTAAAAAGCAGTTGGAGATTTCAACTAGCAGATCAGAATCCGCCACACCCAAATCATCACAATAACCAGACACCAATCAGAAAGTCTGGAAGAATGCATAAAGGATGATAAATGAAAAACATTCTTAAGGGTGTTTGGGCTAATTGTGTTTTCATTTATTTGGGAGGGAAAGTGCACAGTAGCCTGTTATGCTTGACGCGCTGTACTCTTTTAGTGTGGCAAAGTACTGCTTTTAGAGAAATTGTGGCAGTTTGTTAAACTCCTTCTTATACCTCCTCAGAGGTACCCTATTTCTACAGGTGTGGCCTGCAGCACTGGGCTTAACTTCAGAATCGCACAACTTTCATGCAGGTCAAAGTAAGTGTTGTTTCTAGGGTAAGCTCCATTGGGATGAATTGTCTCTTCTTGGGGCAAGTATATATTCTCTATGGAGATACACTTGTCCAGGCTATGAAGGTCTTTCCTCTGTGCTCAAAGACTTGTAGTGCTATGTATGGAAGAGTGTGATATTTTGACATGAGAGAGAGACATGGAAGAGTGTGATATTTTGTCAGGTTTTTAGCTATGCCTCTCCATGATAACTCAATCTTCAGTTGTCTGTTTCAGGATCCCTAAGTTTCCAGATGCAAAAGTAAATGTAAGTATAAGGCAAACTATAACTGCCATTTATCTGAGGTTAGGATTCATGTTGTACGCTTTGTGTTTTCAGTGTATTGCAACACACAGTAACTTTGTGTTCAAAACTCTGCGGAAACTTAAAGTGAGTAGTACTGGCTTGACAAGATAATCCTGTGCTTTCCTACAGACACTTTGGGCCTCATTACACGGAAGGTGGTGAGCCATGGCACTATTAGCGCCATGGCTCATGCCGGTAAAATACCGGCACCGCCTTGGCGGAAAGGGGATTTACCGCCCCATTCCAAGGTTGGAGGGGCGGTAAATCCCCCTTCCGCCATTGCCCTTCCCCATTCCCATTTCTGCCCCATAGGGCTCTATGGGAATGGGGAAGGCGCTAATTACGGCACCGCAATTTTGCGGTGCCGTAATTAGCTCCGAGGTCCCTTAGCGGGTTTGATTTTAACGCCTGCAAAAAGCAGGCGTTAAATCCCCCAACCCGCAAAGGGACCTCGTAGTAAGGCGGTAGGGATTTACCGGTACCGGTATTTTACCGGTACCGGTAAATCCCTAACGCCATCCGTGTAATGAGGCCCTTTGGCTTTTTATAAAACCTGGATTTCCATCAATGACACCCAAGCCTGTTGTACACTGTGCATCTGTACCCTGAGTACTCCAGAAGCCTCCCCCCCCTTCGCCCCTCCCCTCCCACTCGCCCACGGAAGACTCTAGGAAAGCTGCAGACTGTTCCTGTGAGACCTTGCAGAAAAAGTGATAGGTTCTGAATTCCATCTGCTTATGCATGAACGGTTCTTCAAACCAAGTCCTCCATTAGATTTCGACCTCCTTGGGATCTGACCATTTAGCCCTCTGTCCTCCAAATTTAGATGACTTAAGCCTTGTACGCTGATATTGTTTACTATGCCCCATTTATGCAAAGTTTTTAAACACATTAAAAATTAGCAATATTTTTTAGAAACACCCACACTGCATGGCCTTTGTTGCAATATTCTTTTCCAACTATTTCTGGTTTGTTTTTGGCAAACTGCTTTTTTATTCATATTTTTAAATCCACTGTGCACGTTGTATTTTGAAAAAGATTCTGCTCTCAGCATTTTAGAAAATACAAGGTCAAATTTAAGGTACAACGTCCTTTCACTGTGGGATTTTTTTTGCAGGGTTTTTTACCGTGAAATTTTTACAGAAAAAACTCATCACATTTTTTTGGGGTGGATAGAAAAATAGGTGTCGGTGTACAGGAATATATACAAAATTAAAGGGAATGGGGCATTGAGGGTGAACCCCCCAAAAGTAAAAAAATAAAAATTTGAGATTTTTCATAAAAAAAATCAGCGGTAAAAAAAACACAAAAAAAACATCCCGTGATGAAATGACATGAACCGTCAGTATGAATGTTTTATGTATTTATGTTGTCTCAGGTACTGTCTGCCAACCTAGGCTACTCTGCCACCTTTCTTCAGAGCCTTAGACATGTAAACAGGTTTTAATCCATATAGAAAATATGTATTGTTTGAGAATCATTAGTTCTCCCGCAGAGCTAATGCCCTTTACAGTTTGCGTGCCTGAAAAGGCTGCCTTCACAAATAAGCGTGCATGGGTGCACACAGGGGCCGGCGCAGCCGCCACGCTGGTCTTTGATTGCTCCAGTACCTACTGTGGGGTATTCAGGAGTCACCCATGGAGGCATTCACAGACTTCACTGCTGCTGTGGTTTCTCCACATTGCTGTTGCATTTGTCCCCGAAAAATAGTAAAAAGCAGCCTCGTACTGACCTATAGGGCAAAACGGCACTGCCCGAACCAAAAACGCAAAATGCTACTATGGGCCTGTTTTTTTGGGGTCAAAGTGGGCAATTTTTTGTGCCCACGTGGGCCAGTGTGATAAATTACTTCACCATGCGTCTAGTAGTTTTGACCAGTGTTACTGAATAAATATTCTTTCAAATGCACAATGTGCATCACATTTGATCAAAAACCTCTCTCATGGGTACTACTTTTTAATTGGGGCCCGAGATGCTTTTATGCCCCAGTCCGACCATGGTAAAAAGGGCTCAGACTCCAGTGACTTGGAAGGAGGCAAAGTTCCTGAAAGCACAGCAGAACGGTGAAGTTACAGAATGGCGGCACACTGCGGTGAGTGGCAGCAAAACACCATGAAGAAGAAATCAAAAAGGCGATGCTGGAGTTGCCAGTCGAGAAGAGCAGCATGACATGGACCACTATGTGTTATGTAGTGAGCTAGTCCTGTTTGTCTTACTGGCCATGAATGTATGCTAACAGAATGTTGAATTATGGATGATGTCAGCTCAGGGGAATGTTGAGTGAGCGTTCCATGTTTGTCAGTTGGGGACCTGAGGTGGATGTATGAGGATGGCCAGTGGGTGGCTGTGTCTTCCCTGTAACTGGATGTTACTTACTTCCCATGAGACATGTAAATACCCCAAGAGTAACAGGAATTCTGTATATATATATATATATATATATCCACCATATGTACAATAAAGTCACCTGGAAGCAATCATTGCTCTGCAGCTGTATGCCCCTTTCTTTTTTTCTCTTTTGTAGCCTTGGTGCAAGAACATCCAGAGGTTGTTAATAAGGAAGGAAAGAAAGTAGCTACTCTGAATTTTTAAATACAGACATTGGGCCTCATTACGAGTCCGGCGGTAACCGAGGCGGTAAAACCGCCTGGTTACCGCCGGACTCGTATTACCATTCCGCCTCCGTGATTCCCGGAATTAAGGGGGCATTACAACCCCGGTTTTCCGGGAATCACGGAGACGGAATGGTGTTAATCCCCATTCCCATTGAGTCTTATGGGACTCAATGGGAATGGGGATCATGGAAACGCCGGCAGCATCTTGTGATGCTGTCGGTGTTTCCTCGGCTGCCTGCAGGCGGGCGGTGTTAAACTCGCCAGATCAAACCTGGCGGGAACATCACCTCCCGCCTGCAGGAGTCGGGATCAGGCGGTCCGGAAACAACGGTGGCGGCGGGTTTACCGCCACCGTTATTTCCGGACTGCCTGATTTGTAATGAGGCCCATTGAGTCGCTTATGTCTCAGAGTAACCTAATGTATCATTGCAATTTGTAAAGGTGGACAGCAAATAAGAGTGCAGAGAGTGCTGTGGTACCAAGGGGGATCAATGCCTCTCTAAAAGATTCTGACATCTACCACAAAGCCCTCTTCTCCACAGCACGGACCAAAATCCGGATTTCAAAGAAAGATTACTGACAATAAAATGTCAATCGGCTGAGTTAGAGTGGGTATAGTCACTGGAAGGGGATAAGAATTTGAAGATAAACCCCAGACTTTCATGTGCCATAGCAAAGGCAAGTTCCCCCCAAGTGTGGAGCTCGAACAGAGTGAAAGAGAGTCTCGATTGAGATCCGCTAGAGCCGCCTAGGTTCTAGACCTATTTGCATCCCTTTTAAATAAGAGGGAATAGGATTGCCTAAAACACACATATGAGTAACGGCCTACTAGAGAGAATACATTCCTCGAACTGTACGGAGGCTCATACTCGTCCTGAAAAGCCAGATCAAAGCTCCCTCATAATGAAGGCAAGTTAAAAGGAAGTTAGAACCATCAGGAAAAGTTGACACAAACTCTGCACTAAGAGGCTAAAAAGGGTTGGCGCATTTGCCCTATACGATGAATGGAATAGAATGGCTACCAATAAATTAAACTCACGAAGATGAAGAGGAAAAGGGTGTAAAATAATTCTCTGGGCCAATGTTCCTCTCCCTTTTCTCCTCCAGGTTGCAATACCATTATTCTCAACCGGTCTTCTCCCACGTCATTTTGGGGTCACCAGTGTAAGCACCTTTTACCACTGCGGGTCTCCCTTGCTACCCCTGTGGTTTCCCTTGCTACTTTTTTTGTTCAGGGCTAACAAGTGGGCTGTGGCGAGCGGCATGCGGCTCTTTGTTTCTGGAGTGGCTGCCTTTCTTGTTAAGGCCTCCTAAAAAAAGGGGGGGTTCCACAAGTGTAACACTTTGAGCGGTGACCCTAAATAAGAAAGAATAGGAATAACAAATAATATGTCTTTCTCGAATTCTATACAATAAGGCGCTGTCTGTTCCCCTGTCCATTACATGGCTGGGTCTGGGGACCACTCTTACAACCTTTGCTCTTATGGAGGCTGAGGAGACCTCTACACTATCTGGACATACTGGCATATGGAGCCTCTACGTTATTCCAAGGTCAGCTCCCTCTACAAACTCCTTCCATCCTCTTCCCCCCCACCTGGACGTTCCCGTATTTAAATGTGCTCATTTCCTGCCTTTGTTTTTTCCAATACTCCCTGAAACTTTAATCTAGATGTGCTAACTTGCTGCCTCTACTTCCTGCTTCTGTTTCTCCTCCTCCCCTCGCCTCCCCTTACCAGCTTACCCTTGCCCCTCGTTCCTTGCACATGCATGTGTGATGTAGCTCCCCGTAACATGAGAGGTTTTACCAGTGTGTTTACTTGCACCTACCTTGTCCTATGTTTGCATGCCTGATGTAGCTCCCCGTAACATGAGGAGAGGCACCTATCTTGTCCTACGTTTGCATGCCTGATGTAGCTCCCCGTAACATGAGGAGAGGCTTTACCAGTATGTTTACATGTACCTACTATGCCCTAATTATGCATGTCTGATGTAGCTCCCAGTAACACGAGGAGAGGCTTTACCAGATTGTTTACTTGCATCTACCTTGTCCTACGTATGCATGCCTGATGTAGCTCCCGTAACACGAGGAGAGGCTTTACCAGTATGTTTACATGTACCTACTATGCCCTATGTATGCATGTCCGATGTAGCTCCCCGTAACATGAGAAGAGGCACCTATCTTGTCCTACGTTTGCATGCCTGATCTAGCTTCCCGTAACATGAGGAGAGGCTTTACCAGTATACATATTAAGGATATTCTTGTATCAAGCTCTTAATGTAACTAGTGCCTAGATGCCTCAGGGTTTTGTGTGCTGTAAATAAATGCCAAATAACATTTTTTTTAAAATAATAAATAATTGTTAGACTCATTTAAGATTTATTTCAAGCCCACTTCAGGGAGTGAGTCACTGATTTAGTCTGTTCTTAAACTCCTCAATTTCTCAATGCAGATAAAAACTTCCAAAATGTATTTACAGTAGAATAAGCATCCATTTCGGATGTTTGGCTTTTCGCAAGTTGCAGTTATAGCATGTTTTTTTTTCTGCTGTTGTATCTGTAAGGATCATTACAAGACATTCATCTCTGGGTCCTCTGTCCTTGTGCCTACAAGCTTGCGTACAGTGTAGAACTGTTTGACAATAGCACATAAAGTGACACTTGATTTCATTGTGCCACAGTTAATGCTTTGTTGTAATGTGTCTATCTTTCCTATCTGTGTAGATTGCTGTTACGGATGTTTGTTTGCATGTATGAGGTAACGGATGCCCAGAGTACGGAATGCCAAGTGAGTGCGCTGCTTTCCATGCGCTACTCTAAATTCTTTCATACACAGTTATGGACCCTCCCAATGGTATGCATTTTGATAACCTCTGAAGCCTAAAAAGTAGTTCGACGAAGGCTTAACATGTGGCCAACTTTGCACCAGATCTGCAGATAAACTGGCCTGCTGATAAATCTCAGTTACCGCCTTAATCCACTACAGAGTGTAATTTTCTTTCTGACTTTGAGAACATTCAGA
Source organism: Ambystoma mexicanum (assembly GCF_040938575.1). Classification (NCBI taxonomy): domain Eukaryota; kingdom Metazoa; phylum Chordata; class Amphibia; order Caudata; family Ambystomatidae; genus Ambystoma; species Ambystoma mexicanum. The sequence goes on along the minus strand of NC_090936.1, from coordinate 218,001,913 downwards.
CATGTAATTGCTCACTTTACTATAGCCAATTAAGCTAGCTCATTGGCTGAACGCTCGCTGCTGTGATGTGAGTGTGATCTGCAGGTTGCAGGTTCAATCCCGGTAAGGCCAACTCAGCCATTAATCCTGCTGAGGTTGATAAATGAGTACCAACACAGGTTGGATGATATTGTCTGTACATTTGTTCTATATAATCCGATCCAATCGGCCTGGAGGGGGTGTAGCCCTTATCTTCCCTGAGTGGATCCCTGCCTCTCTCATTCCCACTCAAGCTTACTCCTCGTTTGAATGCCTAGTCTGCAGGCTCTCTCTCTCTCCTAGCAACTCTCTTACTGTTGCTACTCTCTACCGACCCCCTGGTCAAATCACCTCTTTTCTCTCTGAGTGGGCTGAGCTCTCCTCTTCCCTCTTGGCCTCCACCACTCAGCTTCTCCTTCTTGGTGACCTCAACATTCATCTTGATTCTACCTGTCCCTCATCTTCACTCTGTCGCGACCTCTGCGATTCACTTTCCCTCTCCATCCTTCCTTCTGGCCCGACTCACTTGGCCGGCCACACACTTGACCTCTTGATCTCATCCGGCCTCCCCCTCTCTACCCCCTTACCACTCCTCTCTCCTGGAGTGATCAATGCCTCCTCTCCTCTCATCTCTCCATCCCCTCCCCCGAAGCCAAGTCCACTCCTGAATTGCCACCCACCTTCTCAGATATCCGGCCCATGAAGCGTGTGTCAGTCTAGGCCTTTGCTGCAACCTTCTCCCCCATCCTCCACCCCAGGCTGACTCACACCCTGACACAGCCCTCTCTCTTCTCTACTCCTCTATTTCTGCTACTCTTGATACTCTTGCCCCCATCATGAGGATCCATTTAAAGTCCAAAGCCAAGTGCAATTCTTGGTATGACTCTGACCTAGCTACACTTAAACGGAAGTGCGGTGGAAAGGAAATGGAGGGCTTCTTGCTCATCCTCTGACAAACCGGCCTGCAGCCTGCTCCAAAGGCAATACTGACTTGCTGTCCACACTAAGCAGAGACTCAACATACAAGCCCGCGTCTCTGCGGCATCTAACAACTCGGCCGAACTTTTCAAAATCTGCAAGGAGCTGGCCAACCCTGCTGCAGTCTCCACCCCTCCTCTCTCCTTACAGGATCTTTGCAATGCCCTTGCCTCCCACTTTATCTCTAAAACCCAGGACATCCTGTACACCCTCTCCTCCGCTCCCTCTCCTTCTCAGCCTGCTGACCCTTCCTCAGCTACCCCTCATCTCCCTTTCTCCTCCTTTCCTCTTTTCTCCCCTGATGAGATATCTAGACAAGTCCGATCTATGAAAACCTCATCAAAACAGGTCCATCCCTGTTCCTCTAAAACCATTAAGGACCACATTGACACTCTTGCACCGGCCCTTGCTGATTTCTGAAACCTCTCCTTTGCCTCTGGCTCTTTCCCCGCCCCTCTTAAACACTCCCTTGTGCATCCTCTCCTCAAGAAATCCACTGCTGAAACATCATGTCTGGCAAACTACCGCCCAATTTCCATTACTCCCTTTTTGGGCAAGCTCCTGGAAAAGCTGGCCATCTCTCAGCTTAATCTCCATTCTGACTCTGTTGGCTCCCTCCATTACCACCAATCTGGCTCTAGAGCTTCCAGAATTACGGAAAATGCTCTCCTGAACATCCGTGAAAACCTGCTCTCCAACCTCGATTCTGACATTCCCTCTGTCCTCATCCTACTTGGCCTCTCCTCTGCGTTTGACACGGTCAACCATATCATGCTTCTCAATTGTCTTCGTGATACCTTCGGTATCACTGATCAGGCTCTGGCCTGGTTGACCTTTTTTCTCTCTGATCGACCCTCCCAGGTACAACTTGGGTCCTTCCTATATTCTATCTCCCTCTCCACATGTGGTGTTGCCCAGGGGTCTATCCTCTCGGCCTGGGTTTTTAACCAATACCTTGCAACTCTCGCTTAGTGCATCTCAATGTTCTACTCAAATTTCCACTGCTATGCTGACAATACCCAACTCATTTTTAGGCTTCCTTCAGCCTCCTCCTCTCCTTCCCTCATCTCCGATTGTCTAATCGCCATTCAAAATTGGTGTGCCGCCAATGATCTATGTCTAAATGCCAACAAGACTGAGATCCTCCTTATTGGTACACAGTCTCCATCCTTTCCTCTCACTCTCTGGCCGGCCTCCCTTGGCCCTCTTCCCACCCCTATTTGCGCGGCTAAGAACCTTGGGATTATCTTTGACTCTACACTATCCTTCTCCGCACACATCTCTGATGTCTCCAAAAAATCTAACTTTTTGCTCCACCTCCTTAGAGGTAGTGTACCTTTCCTCTCCTTCTCTCAAAAGCTCACTGTCTCCCAAGCTCTGGTTCTTTCAAGACTGGATTACTGTAACAGCCTCTTCCTAAATCTACCTGCCTCCACTCTCCGCCCTCTACAACTAATCCAGAGCAGGACTGCGAGACTTGTCCTTGGCCTCAATCCCTGGGATCGTATCTCTCCAGCCTTGAAATCCCTTCATTGGCTCCCAGTGGATGCAAGGATTACATTTAAAACCCTCTGCATTGTCCACACGGCTTTCTGGGGCCTGGGTCCAAAATACCTTCAACTATCCCTCCGTAAATACCTCCACTCTCGAGCCCTTCGCTCCTCTACTTCAAACTCCCTCAGGGTTAGTCGTTTTGCAAAAAAACAAGCTGGGGATAGATCCCTGTCTTCGGCTGGTGCCTCCCTTTGGAACAGCCTCCCGGCCACCTTGAAACTTGAGGAAAAACATCTTTGGTTCCAGAAACTTCTCAAGACCTTCCTCTTTGCCTCTGCCTTTGCCCCCTTCTCCCCTATTGATCTGTTTCTTCTCATGGCATTGTGCACCTGGCCACCCTCTGTTCCTTCGGGCCCAGGTATCTGCTCACCCTGCCACCCTCATGCACTGCCTTCAGGCCACCATCTGCACTAGGGTTTCTGTATCTGTACCTATACAGTCCCCCTCCCACGTTTCTTCTGCACTTATCAGATATACCTTTCTGACTAACTTTCACCTGCCACTTGCTGGCTGCACTACCATGGTTTAAAGCCCTTATTTATTATTTATTCTATTTAATATTTATTTATGTTTTTCTCTCCTCTGCTTTGCACGTTCCACTCCCCCCACCCTGCACTTTCCCCCCATTTTCCTTTCCCTTGCACTTGCACGTTCTTAAATGTCACTGGGCCTAGTAAGATCGCTGTTTTCTGTTTTTTTAAAAAATGTTATCTCCCTTGTTCTTCTCCCTTTCTGCCTGGTCGTGCTCTGAAACACTTGTGTACGAGCGCGATATAAATAAAATATCATTTAATTTCATTTAATAAAGCTCTTACGCGTAAGTGTTATATAATAACACATCATTATCATTTGGCCTTGGACGTCTGCTTTCATTCAAAGTAATTTGGTAATATGGGCCTATACACACTGATATTAACAATGCATATGGTGATCCATTCTTGTATGAAATGTATATCACGTTACAGATATATCATAACCATGTTTCGCGTAGTGTACTTAGGAACAATGCTATGTGATGCTGCTTCCTGTTTTGTCAAAGGTGAAAGGTCGTGTTACGTCACTTTTTGGGCTGTCACTTATGGGTGGGGTCAAATTACATCACTTTCTGTGATCTCATCAGATGTCAAGGGTCATGTGATGCCACTTCCGCTATCCTTGACATTTTGGTGAAATGACGTCCCTGCTCCCACCTAGCCCAGGTCATATTGCTCACGACATGTATAATTTCTTCCAACAGAAGAAACCCCTGATGTAAAGTTGGAATCAGGGATAATGTTGGAGAAAATAGACTTAATCCTCAATGGCAGGCCCAAGACCCTAAGATACAGTGAAACATCTGAGGAAGCAAAAGTCTGCTTGGCGAGGCAAGGAATGGAATCAAAGTGCTTTTAGCCTAATTAGACATAGCTCAAGACACTCTGGCAAACATTCTCCAAATGTTGGCAAAAAAACACAGTAGGTGGAAAAAAAGGTCAAAAGGAATAGTTCTGCTTATTGACCCATGGATTTGGGGGCTTTGAAAATGGAGGCAACCCATACTGATTTAGGTTACTACTAATTCCAAAGTCAGTGTACTAGAAAGAAGCCCACCAAAAAAGGCCAACGATGGAATCTAGAGCCATAGCCATAGTGCAACTCACAAAACATCACAATGCCCTATTGAGGAAAGAAGACCTCGTAGGGTAACAAGAATGTCCAAAAATGGGGGGTATGGCTTGGCGGCGAGGATAATGGCCACTTGACCGTGCCACTCCAACCCATCATTATATTAAGTACAGCCTTTTTATACTTACCGCCTTCTTTCCATCAAGTTTTTCTGTTACCTGCATTGACGGTCGGCGTCTGCTGCTCCTGCTAGATTGTGGCTGCTCCTGTGTTCCATTTTAGTGGGCTTTGTCGGTGGTGACAATTGAGCACTCGCCACTCCAGATAACGGCCGCTCTTCATGCGGAGACGTCTGGTGTTGAGTGTGACACAACGGGCCGGCTCGGGCCTTGTTGGCTTGTCGGCTTTGCTCGGATATGAAGCGCCACCACTTGCCTCATCAGACTTACCCCTTAAGCTGTTCGCTTAAAAGCAAAGTTATTGTATTTATTTATTTGTTTTTTTAATTTTTTGTTTCATTCCTTTTCTTTGACAATTCATAGAAACGCTTGCAGTTGTGACTTGACACTTTCAATTTACCTCAAAAAGAATGTTATATTTGATTAGTTCTATCTTGAATACTTCTGATGTGAGCTTTCCTGGAGTTATGGGCCATTTCTCTTCACTTTTTTTTCTGCATTAACTGTTCTAGTAGTGCCTTGATACTACTTAAATACCTTAATAAGTATATTACATCGGATTTGAGGAGACTTGAAATACTTTATGGCCATGCTCTCTTAACATCAGTCAACCTGTGGACATAATTACAGCAGCGCCTTGGCGCAGTCTAAATGCCATAGCTTGAATATTTCAACTGATGTGGGTTACCTGTAGTTTTATAGCTCAGATCTCTTCACTTGGATAATTTGTGGCCATGTTTACAACAGTGCCCTGTAACCTCTACAATACAAGCGCTATCTTCAACTCTGCCTATTTTGCCTACTCTATTTGCTGGCATGGCCACTGGTAAGGCCTACTAGAACAGCCCAGTCGCATTGCGTCACCATTCCTCACTTTAAACAACAACGTGCAGGTGGGGTTAGCTTCCAAGTCCTTGCTGCTAAGAAATGGAATGCATTCCCAGTATCGCTAAGAGAGGAACCATCTTTCCTCCTTTTCTGGGAAAAGGTTACAATCTGGCTTTATGAGCAACCATTAATTTGATCTCATAACTGATATGCCATAACTGGATGAATTCACTAGCCAATGTACATTTTGAATGTGTATATATGTAACTTTGCTTTAGACATTTTTGACCTTGATGTACCTTGCTGTTGACTGATATATATCTGTAAAGCTTTGTATTGATCCTTTATACTGTATTCCTTTCTGTATTGTTTTTGTAACTTGTATTCAAAGTGTCCAGATGCCCTTGGGCTTGGCTGTGCTCTACAAATAAATAAACTAAACTAAACTAAACTAAACTACTTTTCTGGTTTGCTTATATTCCTTGCTGTCTATTGGTACAGATGTTTTTTTTTCTTTCATTAACGTGCTGCTATGGTTTTTAAGTGCGTAACTTGGATCATCAAAGGATGTAATAACCCTATTGAAAGACACAAGATCATTTCCCACCTTAATAAAATGTAAACCCTCTATGGCATGTGCACAGGAAACTCACCTATCACTTCCCGAAGCCATGAAGCTCAAATCCTTTTGGTTTAAGGATGTGATCGCCAGCCCTGCTGCCGTATGGAAAAATGGTGTTGCTATACTTATCAGTAAAAAACTGTCATTCACGATATTGGGTCAGGATGCTGATACTAATGGGTGCTGGGCTTGGGTCAAACTTCTCATTGGCTCTGACTCTATTTCTATAATGAACATTTATAGTCCCACCCTACCGGATCCTGTTTTCTGGGGTTCCATTAAACAAATTATTCTTAGTTCTGGTCTGAATACCCTTATTCTGTGTGGTGATGAAAACCAGGAACTGGATCCCGTCTTAGAGAGGAAATCCAAATGTATTTAAAAAAAGCTATAAGTCCCATAAGGCCTTTGTGCGCTGCCTGACTGAAACTGGACTTCTTGATACCTGGAGGCTTTCCCACCCAACTCATTTGGAGTACACTTTTTACTCACCCCCATGACACACTTTCACACCTTGATTATATATTTTCATCTAAATCTCTCACTGGCACCAACATCGATTTGTCTATCTCTAACATCATCATCTCTGATCATGCTCCTGTCAGTACCACGTTTAACCTTGCTGATATCAAAAAGCTGTCTTCATGTTGGAGATGTAACAGTAGCTTATTACAAGACCAACAGTTTATTCAGTCATTTCACTCTTTTCAACAACAGTACTTTGCTGAGAACTTAGATCGTGATACTTCAGTGGTCACAAATTGGGATGCCTTCAAAGCTTTGTGACGTGGTCATATTATTGCTCCCCAGAGCTGAAAAAACAATTTTATCGGTCCCCCTCTGATGCTAATCTTCGCTCGGTCCTCTCCTTGCGCTTTCTGATAAATAACAAACTCACTGAGATGACCTCTGGTGCTTTGTTAAAATACAAAACCAAGATTTATCAGACCTCCAATAAGCCTGGCAAATCTCTTGCCTCATACCTGAAGACCAAAAAGAAAAAAACTTTCATCTCGCACATCAAAGATAAATCTGGCACCATCATCACTAATCCCGACAACATTTTGAACCACTTTAAACAATTCTATTCTGATTTATATACCCCAGAGACCTCTGTCTCTCCCTCTATTATTGACACCTTTCTAAATAATATTAGCAGACTATCACATCCTCAGACTGATCTTGCCCGTTTGGAGGGAAATGTTACACCTCTTGAGATTAATCGTGCCATTAAGGGATTGGGTAGAGGGAAGGCCCCTGGTTCTAATGGATTCTCTTTTGAGTTTTTTAATCATTTTGCTGGTTCCCTCTCTTCCAGGCTCAAAACGCAATACTCCTATTTTGCAAACACAGCATTGCTCGTCTGGATCCTTTTCCGAGGCACTTCTTATCCTATTCCCCACACCCGATAAAGACACCGATCTTCCCAACAATTATAGACCAATCTCCCTCATTAACGTGGAAAGCAACATTTTTGCCAAAGTTCTGGCTAACAGAATTGAATCATCTTTACTCGCTTTGGTCAAATCCGTCCAAGTTGGCTACGTCAAGGGCAGAAACATATCTGCAAATGCTAGACTTCTGCTAGACGCTTTGCATGTGGTATGGAAGGATAAAAAAGACAAACAAGGCTATGCAGCTATTGCGCTTGATGCTGAAAAAGCCTTTGATCGGGTCAACTGGGAATTCATGTTTCAAACTCTTTGTTGGCATGGGTGCAGTGAAAATTTCATATCCCTTATTAGACTTCTTTATTCTTGTCCCAAATCTACTATCTGTATTAATGGCCTATCCTCACCCTTCTTCCCTTTGCAAAGACAAACCAGGCAGGGTTGCCCTTTATCTCATATTCTTTACATCCTATCTCTAGAACCTCTATTAGAACTTATAAGGTCGGATGGGAACATCCCTGGGTTTTCATGTGGGTCATCCAGTTATAAGATTGCAGCATATGCAGATGACATACTAATTCACGGTAAAAAAAACACCATCTTCCTTATCTACTGGATAGTCGGCTTCAGTTTTCCTTGGTTTCCGGTTACAAGCTCAACAGACACAAATCTGAGATACTTCCTCTCAATTCTTTCTGTGTTTAACACAATTTAGATGAGTTTGGGTTTAAATGGTCTCATGACTCAATTCAATATTTAGGTCTTCGCTTTGCTTCTACTGTGGTCAACACCATTAGGCTCAATGCAGAGTTATTGGTTAACAGACTTAAAGAACTTTTAATGTGGTCACCTCTTTATTTGTCTTGGTGGGGTCGTCCCAACACCATTAAAATGATGGTATCCCCTATTGTACTGTAACATCTGCAACTGCTTCCGGTCCCACTTCCTTCCTCACTTTTCAAGTCCATTAATTTAATCCTTCTGAATTTTCTCTGGGGCTCAGGGAAGTGTAAATGAATTTCCGTTAGAAAATTAAGAACCTCGTATGAAGGGTGTGTGGGGGGTCAGGTATCCAGATTTTAAACTATATCACTCTGCCTTTCTACTCAAGCAGTCCTGTTGCTGGTTTGCCCCATCTGTTCCCTCTGACACTCGATGATGGTGTAAGTTGGAAAAAACTTTAGTGCTGCCTTATGACATTGCTGACCTGCTGACCTAATCTATGTCTTTAGTGACATTCCAGCAGCATTCTCGGACCCCATCAAGGCTTCTACCTCTGACCTGAAATTGTTTCTCTTCCCTCATAGCGGAACCCCTTCCCAGAATCTTTCCCCGTTTCTGTGGTACAATAAAGCTATTACCATCAACGGAAGAGCACTTATTCACGATTCCTGGTTAAATAAAGGTCAGATTTATACATCAGACTATTAATGATGGCTCCCTTCTTTCATTCCAATGGGTTAAAAGTCGGTTCCCCATTCCTACTTTGGATTTTAATTTTTATAATAATTTGGTTAACGCATGCTTAGATGCTCTTCAGTGTTTCGTAGATATCACTCTTTTGCCTGATGCCTCTAGACTTTTGTTCTTAACCATGGCTTCCGACGTCAGAGCTGCCAAACTTTATAATTGTTTGATTAATATGGATCATCCCACCACTAAATGGCTTGTGCAATCTAAATGGAAGATGACTTTGGTGTTACCTTAAATGATAATACCTGGTCTCAACTGCTTGCTAGGATCAGGGGCGTCTCCAACTCCGCCAATATCATGCAAAATCTGTACTTCTTTATTCATAGAGCCTTCATTACCCCCTGAAATTATCTAAATCTAAATCTGGTGCAGATGATAAATGTTGGTCCTGTGGGGATGCCCCTGCTTCCTACAAACATATGTTTTATGATTGACCCTATGTTTTCAAGTTTTGAAAGGAGGTGTGGAGATTTCGTCACTTCATTTTTATTGTCAATATCCCTCTATCGTTTCTGTATGTTTTCCTAGGTAGTCTTGCCGTCAATAATGGTAATCTACAGGGATCTACTAAGCTCTACAATCGCATTACTGTCCTCGCCTTGAAGCTCGTCACTGCCACCTGGAAAAACTTGCAAAATGTCTCCATTAAGGGATGGTGGAACAACAATTGCCATGTGCACAGAATGGAACATTGTATGGCTATCTACCTTAATCCTATACCCAAATACAATGCTAAATGGGCTCATTTTATTCGCTACCTGGACCACTTCAGTATGACTTCCCATAGTTTTTGAGCTATCCATTTTTGCACACATAGTTTTTATTGCATCATCTTTTCTTCTTTGATTGGAAGGCATGTTCCTTTATCTTGTGTTTCAATTGATTTCAGAAATTATAGCGTTATATGTTCCCTCCCCGCCCTTCTTTCCCATTGTTTTTCATGTCTGTCCCCGTCTGTCTTCCTTGTTTGTCTTTTATTCATGAAATCGTCATTGTATGCAGATCTTTTGGCATTTGGTTGGTGGTAGTCATTTTTATAGCATTAGTTGCCTGTTCTCCTTTTATTATTGACTGTTTTGCTCAATTGCTCTCATTTACACTTGAAGCATTTTTGTCTCTATAGTTATCCGCACTGTAATTATCATTCTGTATTCACCCTTTCATAATCTCAATAAGAATGATCAAACTAGAAGAATGTCCAAAAACCTCAACAGTTATCATAGGAATGTTGTAATCCATAGTGTGGAAAACCCCAACAGAGAGGAACCACATGAAGCATTAGGAAACTAGGCTCTCACTTGACTTATATGAATAGGACGGGTGAATAAACCTCATGTATTTTCCTTCTTGGAGCATATCTGACTGTTTGTTTTCAATCTTTGTTATGGCTGGAGCTTGAAGATTTTAAATTGGTGTTTCGCTATTGTAATGATTGTGTTTGCTGATTGTGTTTTTTGTAATGTTAATGGAGAAATTCAAAATAATTTTTTGAAATTTGATTTCACCTATAGTCATGATGTCAGGAACTTCCTTGGATGGTCGACCATTGTGGCAGATTCATAATGGAATCCATCCACAATGTCATAGCCATTTCACAACCTTACCAAAAATGAAGTTCCATGGTAGTTGACTGCCATGGGGAAAAAGGCTTTCCAAGATAAAAAAAAAAGTGCAGTTGTGGTGTTTTTTGATCCAACCCGTCCTTGGGAGATAGCGGTAGATTAGACTAGGGCCAGTCCTCACAAAAATGTATGGCACTAGAGAATTGTTGCTGATTGAATATGCACACAAGTCATTATCTGGAGCAGAGCAAAGGTGCTCGTAAATCGAACGGGAGGAACTGTCAGTTAGTCAGTCATATAGCATTGTTGACAGTATCACCTTTGTATAGAAAGCCAGTATCTATAGTAACTGACCACAAACCGCTGATACCAATCGTGTCAGGGGTGGCCCTCCACCCTCCTGCTCATATATAAATATGTTTTTTACAGTTTAAGGAAAACAATGTATCACTGGTGTACTGCCCACGGTGTGATGATCCAGCACACTACCTCACCAGGCACCCTGGAGATGGAGATTCAGACTCAGGACATGAAGAGCCGTTGGTGGAAGACCCATATGCATGATAACAGAGGTTGCCATTCCAGTATCCATGACACTATGCAGGATTGCAGATGTATCCGCTGCAGATGAATGTCTCCAGATGGTGGTTGAGGTGGTCCGGACCGATGAATGGAGAGAACTGTTGGCCCTTCAAGAACAACGCATGTGAAAGGTGTAAATGAAGTGAAAAGGATACTAGATAGATTGTGAAACATTCAACACAAGCTCTCTGTCTCACATGAAGGTCTTCTACTATGAGATGACTGCATTGTGGCTTCAGTGTATAATGACGGGCCCGTTGTTAGCATGCTGGTCTGCTTGCAGGACCCGCTAAGGACACCTGGTAAAACCAGGCATCCTTAGCGGGTCCCACGAGGAATCCTCGTAATGAGGCAGTAGGGAGTTAACAGGGCCGGCAGCTCTACCGGCCCCGTTAAACCCCTACCGCCAGGGTGGTAATGACCCCCTGAGACTATGAGGGAGGCAGGTGTCCTAGTTAATGAATAGACAGTGTTCTTCAATTATGGGTCACGTGTGATTAGACCACGTATGATTCACCCTGTATTTATTCAGATTTGAGCTAATATTAGTGTGAGTGTTATGGTGTTCTCTACCACTGGGGACACTCTTGAGCCATTCCCCATGGAGTCTTTGGACTTTTAATTATCCTGCACCTGGTTAACAAAGACTGGTTGTTCTTTTAATTAATCTAAGAATATATGGCTTGCTTCTTGGGAATCGTTATCTTGTGTTCTCTCTGAGATGTTCTGACCCTCCCTAATTTCTCAGCAACATTGGCTGTGTGTTTAGCTACTGACTGATCTCTGTAAGGATTTGTAATTTGTTATTTCAGCACTTTGACATTTTCCTGAAGTCTTGAGGCCTTTCATTTACTTAGAAGTGTGCTGCAGCTTCCATTTTGGAAAGTATGGCTGCCCATTACTATTGTGTTTCTACGTTAGTGAGCAATACTCGCGTGTCATAAATGTTCCATTCTGCTTATACATTGCTTATGTTAGTATTCTTCATTTCTTTATGAGTGCCATGTTAGCATTCTTCCTGTATAAATGCATATTTGACCTAGTGTGCTGTTTCCTCATGTTGAGTGCACATTTGCTTCATGTCTAATGCATACATATGAAATGTAGCAACTTTAGCTTGGTTTTACTCGTGTCATCTTCAGTTCATAGTGTGTTCATCTCCTGTTGTACCTGCCTGGGATATGGGCAGTACGGTTGTCTTCGTGAGTAACGTTTACAACTTGTGCGATACTGGGTCGGGGAGGGGCAGTAGCTATAGATGACATGTTCATCTGACTCTCAACATTCCCTTCTCTGGTCGTGTCCTCGACCACACCCTCCTTCATGCCCTTCCCCGTAAAGTGCTCATAGGGGATGCAAACTTTAGTGACCCTTCTCAGTGTGCCATTATGTCTCACATATTCATCCATGATCCAGGTCATATAGCAGCATTGGCCATTGGAATCTCAATATAGCCAGTGCTCAGTGTAAATGTGAGGGTCCTGAGGATAAGTAAACATTTATCCTGGAGGGGTGATAATATTTTCCAATGCTTGTGTACGAGACGGGTCATCTGTTTGAGTATACTCATGCACAGTCAGCATCCACATTTAAAACAATTTCCCTTCCAACTGCCACTTTGGCAGCCTTTCACACCCATTTATTGCTATTCTTAAAACACAGAAAGCCAATAGTATCAGTACTACTATTGCTAATAGTATTTTAAATGCATTAGCTAACCAAGTGGGTATGCAAGAGAACAAATAGCTAAACCAGTCATCATTTCAATCTTGTCTACCTCCTTCCGCCATTTGTGTGTGTGATTCTGTTAAGATGGCTATGGCCTCTGTGAGAGTTCCATTTTCTCCATCGTGGGAGGATCAGTACGTGGAGCAAGTAGGCCCATTTCTGCACACATACCACCCTCGAAAGCCGTTACCAAATCAGGGACATACCTCTTCTGAAGGTTCATAAGCCTTATGGCCCTCAGCTGCACTTTTATGCCATTAAAGCCTTTCACGGTTCCATTTATTATTTGAAATAACTCCCATCTCGATATTTGCAATCATTTGGCATTTGTGTTATTACTGTGGTATTTATTGAGAGCGGACATAGCTTCGAGAAGCAACAGAGCGCTTTACAGAGGTAGACAACAATACAGATACATAATGGAGCACTCTACAGAGGTATACAACCTTACTTTCTAAGGATGGCAGCACATTGCTCTTATATTATTGCAGTTATATTTTTGCAGTTATATTTTTGCTTTTTGAATAGTGACCTACTGCTTTGCACTTTATCAGCAGGTTTGATCACTTGGACTTGTGGGCCCCGCCCCCGCAGCCACCTCCTCTCGTTTGTCATCTTTATGTAATTGTGGCACTTACCACTTTTTGTAGTGATATCTGTTGTTATCACTACATTGACTCTGCCCTCATTGAGCGGAACACCTAACTAGCCAATCGAACTTTTTTGGCAACCTCTTTTGCCAATCACAATCTGGCTGCCAACCTGTTGCCCCAACTCGTTGGGCCCGCGGGACGTGAGGCTGCATGACATCAGCACGTACCATCGTGCGAGGCGTCACATCGCTTATCAACAGCGACTACACTAGTACATACATGGCCTTGGAAGAGGCGCTCTTCAAGTCTTTCACCGCCATGTGTGCTATGTTATTTTACTTCTACTTCTACTTACTTTTACTTCTACAATTAAGGTAAGAGCCCTGGCTGATCTGCATTACTGAATGATTGCTAACATGTACTAGATCTCCTACCCTCATGGAATTTAGTTTAATTTGGAAAACACATTTCCCCCCAGCTAGTGAGAACTCAACCCCTAAGAAGACTTGACCTGTAGAAGGACAATCTTCTTTTTTATCCATGTAACCTACTGAACTATTCATACACCAAAGACATACTTAGCCATTAAATCAGCATAATCATTGCTAACCCATACTAGGCTATTTTCAGATATCCCCAAGGCATCACAGCCAGGTAACCATTGTCATTGAATCCATGACGACAGATGATCATTTGTTCTATGTCTTTAATATATAACTGTTAAAGATATTGCCTAATATATTGTTTTGTTTTATTTTCACTTTTGTTTTCTCTCTATTATTCTAGGACCCATTGGTATGTATACACTTACCATGATCACCATTGTTATCACCATTATTATCTCTCTGAATGACACTATGTTTTTGTTTGATTTATGCCATTTCACAGTATTTAATACCCAAACCCTGAAGACGGACTTTGTCCGAAATGCATCAGCACACTTTCTAGCTGTATTTACCTTCAAGGTGCACATTGCCTTTTCGTAAAATTAAAAATCTTTATTTGAACTTCGTCTTTCTTTGAATATCTAAGGAACATGATATAAGAATATGAATAACATTGGCAGCTTTTCTATAAGAGCACAGCGCGAGCATACCTTGAACCAGTGCTCCAGATAAGATTTTGAGGTGGGAGTATTTTACTCCCTATTTTTCAACTTTGAGAGTAAATGTGATTTTAACAGAGTAAAAATTACTTTTCTCCTTTGCAAGAGAGTAAAATGTATGTGACATCCAGCCGACGTGTGCAAAAACTCTATGGCGATCATTACTAGGCGGCAGCTTTCGGCATTGTGACAGAATGCACCTTTCATTATTTCTCCAAGGTCTGGCCATATGATCTCTCCTGTATATATTTAAATGTTTAAATCACAAATACCTAGCCAACTGCACAGTAAAGCAAACATGGATTGTACTGTGCGTTTTGAGGTTCGATAGCAGAATTGGCTTTTGATGTTTAATGAAAGTTCTAATTTCCTGGAGCTATTACTACCTAATGGTATGCCAATGCTATGATACAATAGTACAGAGAGGCAAGGACTCCATTCTAAATTACATATCTAATCTAATGGTCAAATGGTTATTTATAAAGCGCTTTTGGCAAAGCGCTGTACATAGAATATATTTATCACAATTATCACCAAACCAAAGTCGGTACTCCTTTATTGATCTCGAAAGGATGAAAGGCTGGTCTGGCCTTGCCGGGATTCAAACCTGCAACCTACAGATCATGCACATCTTGCAGCAACTAGTGTTCAACCAGCTGAGGTATCTTATTGGCTAACATCCTTCAGAAGTCAGTTAACTGAGTATTGATTGGTATAATAATCACAATACCTAAATGTTGGACAAACCCTTTATGAAGCGCTACATAAAGTTAAATACCTATCTGGATTATCACAGAGACAGGTTTTGTTGAATTTCTGTTTCATTTACCAATGTAACTTTCATGTGTTTGTTTTTGAACAGTGCTTGCACTTCTAGAGAGTCGGGTTTGGGATGTTTTAATTGTAGTCTTGAAGATTTGAGAGGCTAGAACACCTGTGATTGATGTAATGACGATCACTCACCCTTGACCAAAGACTCTGCTGCGACTGCCCATTTATAGTAATGCCCCCCATTGACTGCAAGGTTGAATGGATGCAAACTAAACTGTCCATAGTCATAATTTTACACACTGCTTTTATAATTAGAGTGTAAATAATAAGTGTAAAAATGATTTGCCTCCGCATGATTATGCACACATCACCGGAATTGTGAAAAATACAATTATGCAATGCTGGTTTGCTTTCAATGGAAAAAAAGCATAATGTTACAAAATATTAATTCACAATCGCAACTTAGTTTTCCATCTTATTAATTATAAAATCCTAAAATGCAAGGAAAATCAATATGCGCAGTGCTTCTGTTTGCTCTATAAGCATCAACACAGCAGAAGCTGAATGGAAAGAAACCATTGCTTTTATCAGTGTGCCGTTTCTTTTTTTTAAAGGCTTCAGAGAAAAACATTCTGTTTCAGAGGTGGCTTGCAATCACATCCATGTAGATAACATAAACCAGAAGCCTTCTTTTGATTTTTATGTAACCTGACCTTTGCACAGCCCTCTGCTCTAAACCTGTGTGTAGTTGTACACAGGAAAATAATAAAGCTGTTGTATTTACAAGATTTTCATCCGTAAAAAGGCTTAGTACGCACCTTATCTGGAGGCCTGCCTTGAACCGTTTCACTTGTCATCATGACAGTACTTATATTGCTGTATACTGGTCGGATTACATTACAAAGGACCAATTCTCTTAATGCATTAAGAATAATAAAATAAAGGCTACAAAGCATTATGGCTAATGTGTTCCCCTTTTGGAGATAACTAGAAGTGCCATTCCTTCTAAATGATAAAAGCAAATATATAATATTATTAAACAAGCCCATATTTTCCACCAAAAGGAAGTCCTTTTTAGTTTCTTCTAGGAGCAATTATTCACAAATAGAATTGCATTAATATGGCAAGAAAGCTTCTTTCAAAAATAAAATAGGCCTGTATAATTCTCAATACAGTGAGAGAGATGTTCCACACTCCAAAAAAGCGATAGGTGTTCATCAAATAGGATAAAACCATGAAAATCATTATTATTATTGGAAGCATTTGTTATTCCTCCTTATTACACATATTCTATGCTTGCATAGTTTAAATAATCTTTGGTGAAATGTATATGTGTCTCTAAAAGAACCTATGTTTTTTTACTCTTGTTGCTGCCGATTGCTTCTCGTCATGGACATCATCTGGACTCTTCTCTCCTCTTCTACACCTTTATGTTCAGGGGTCTCTCTTTGTACACTTTGACATCACTTAGGTGTATTCAGGCCCACCTTCCTTGGACTTTAACTGCTTTTGATGTACCTGCCTCAACTCTATTATGTCCCTCAAAACGTGGCTTGTACCATTGTCCAGAACACTCTTGCATAGGACCTTATCACCACGGAACAAAACTAGTGGCTTCAGCAGCATTTCTGGATCAACCATTTAATTTGCTTCGTTAGTCTTCTTTGACTCCCCCTGCCGTGCTAGGAGCTGCCGAGACATACAATTAATACTCTCCATCAAAGCCATCAAATAATTGTGCATTTCATTTCCTAGTGCAGTAGCTACATTGTCGCTTTCAGTGTGAGCTCGAGTGAGGGGAGCAAGGGGTGTGTGCATTCAGCGTCCTGTCACCAGCTCATGTGCAAGTAGGTGGTGCTCAGAGCCGGGCTGATTGTGTAATGCAAATAGGGTTAAAGGAAGCCAAGGGAGCCAACCTTTTTTCAGTGTCACTTTTAGCTTGTAAATTTGCCCTTTTAGGAGGTTGTTGAGGCATTTTCAAATGCTGTTTGCTTGGTTTGCTTGTGGGTCGTAAGCAGATGAGAATGTATGCTTAATGCCCCCAATAATAGTAATGTGCTAAAATACATAATTTACAACATGTGGTCCATTGTCAGATCAGAGAACGTTGCACACTCCCCATCTTGGGAAGACCTCAGATATGAGGAATTTTGCAGTACATGTGGCATGGGCCGGCTTCAATCCATCTGGAAAAAGGGCATACAACTACTGGCATAGTCCTGTATCCATTACAAATTTGGAGTATATCTACATAATCGAGATGCAAATGCTGAAATGGTCCAGTAGGGTGGGGTATTGATTCTCTCGCTGTTCGTAAAGTCTATCTAACAGTGAACTGCTGGCATGTCAGACAATGTACAGTGAACACGGGTGTATATGGACACTTCCGTTTACACCAAACAAGGCTTCTTGTGGCACTCCTCCAGTTTAACGGCATCAAAAGGGTACCATATATGTGCGCTAGTTTAGCGCACATATTAAACTGGAGGACTGCCACAAGAATAGGCTTCCAAAAAGTCAGTTTACAAATGTGGTGGTTGCTAGGTTGGTTTCCAACCCATCCTAGCAACCGCCACATGTATTCCAAAAGTGGCACATTCCTTCCGACTTTGGAAGAATGCACCACCTTCAGAATAGGTCTTAAGTACCGAAAAGGTTGTTAACCCTTTTAACGTCCTTTTCGGTACTTAACACCTTGATGAGAATCGAGCCCTCAGTGTACTTAGTGCAATTGTGCATGTTATCTCCTTCCTTACTGGTTCTGCTATGAATCTGGCTGGCTTTACCACTCAGTACCTGGCACTTTTGATTGATTGGTTAGATATAATTATTTCATACCTGGAACCTCTCTTTGTGGTTAATGTACCTTTAAGCTTTTCAAGGATAGCAAATAGGGCATGCTCAAATCTAATGTAACTGTGCAGCCCATAGTTATCACTGCAGATTTCAAAATCGCAAAGGCCCCTGTCGCCAATGATTGTTCGCATGGGTAATGACCTTTCATGACTGGATGTAAGATCCCACTGTAGAATGCTAGTGGTTTGTACACCATGGTAGTTTTCTGCATGAGGGCAGCTGTCATCACTACTCTGTTTGAATGGGAGAAATAAAAAGAACTCTTCATTGTAATCAGGGATCCCTAGCATGGGGGCTGTGCTAATTGCTAGTTTCAATTAATCAAAAACATCTATCATTTCACCTATCCAGGCTATGGCACTGTTTTCTCTGTGCGCCTCTTTGAGTCCTTTTAGAAATGGCCTTACATATGCCCTGTAATCAAAGGTCCATGCCCTGAAATAGAAAAGGGCTAGAAATTGCTATAATCCTTTCACTCTCTCTGGCCTGGATGTTTTCAGTATTGCTTTTGCTCTTTCAGGTGTCACTTACGTTCCTTCTTGGAATATTAGCTAGCCTATATATAGGACTTGTTTCTGGCAATATTACATATTCTGTTTGTCACTTGTGTACCCTTTTTCTGCCAGTACTGTCATTAGTTTTATTGAGTTCCTTTTGAATTCTTCTTCTGTCATACTACACATAAGCATGTACTCTACATATTGTATCACTGTACTGTGATGTTGGACATTTCCCAAGATCATGAGAAGCACTTGGCCGGATACCAGGGGTGACTCAAAATACCCCTGAGGCAAACAAGTATGTATCAACTTGATCCTATCATAGGTAAACAATGTCAAATACTGGGACTCTTCATGCAATGGAATTGAAGAGAACGCATTATTTAAGTCAATCACTGTAAAATGTTACACAGTATTGTGGCAGGGATTGGAACCAATGTGAACTCTGTCTCATCAATATTGTTCAGGGGGTGTAAATCCTGAATTAATCCCCAAAGCCCCCCTGTCACTTTCTTCAATGGGTACACAGACATGTTAAATTGCGATTCCAACTGTACTAATAGCCCTTGCCACAAAAGGGCAGCAATTGTGTCATAAATACCTTTGTCAACCTCTTTTAACATGTGGTATTGTCTTAGCTCCTTGCTTCAATTTAATTGTGACTGTCCCTACTCCTTTCAACAGACCAAGGTCTTATGGACTGCTGGTCCACAATGTTCCTGACATGGGCCAAATTTTCCTGGCAAAAAGACAGGAGCATTCTTACAAGCGACATTCTCTTGGGAATTTTCCTGTTTTCAATGTTTAACTGATAAGTAAGTTTATGTGAAACACCGCCTCATCCTTTGAATCATCATCTAAAACAAGTCTTCATCTGTTAAGTCAGTACGTCAATGCCATTAAGAGCTATCACCGTTCTCCGCTTTATCCCTTTCTCATCGACCCTGTGCAAAACTACTCTGTCCTCTCTCACTATTGCTGCTTCTATTTCAATTGTGATTGTCTGCCCTTCTCTCTCGTCCATGGGTACTTCTGGTCGAAACAAAAATTATGTTGGTAATTGTAATATTCTGTTTTGTATTCTTCGAAGCCATACTAATAATATTTATACTCCATAAAGGTATACTTCAGGGTCTAATAGCACACCCCTTTTTGCTTTTTGCCAATAAAATGCTGTTATGAATTCTTATGCATTCACATAACGAATCCCTGGGATCGAATGGAAGATTGCACAGGGGCAATGCACTGGTCTTGGAAGTTCAAATCCCGGATCTGTGCTTAGAAACCAAACTCAGGTATGGTATTAGGGACGTTATAAAAAACAATTAATTAACTAAATTAATAAACATGTTATACCCTGGTCAGTAAATGATATTTTCATGTTTAATCTGCTCATTAAGTCTCTCACCAATATGTTTACTGGTGTCTTGCGGTAATACAATAATGACATGCATATGTCATGATGTTCGCCAATGGTAATAGGTAAGGTGTCTGTAAAAGAAACCATAGTTGTCACCCCAGAAAATCCTTGTGCATTCATGGCAATGCCTGACATTGGGAATTTCCCTTCTCTAACAGAGGAAAAGTCACCTCTATATCTAATAGAAAGTAACATATTTTGTCAATTATGGTGACCGGGACTCTCGGTTCCTCTTGTGGATCTGTTGTACTTGATAGGATGGAACACATCAAGTGTTTCTGTGGGCTGTCCTATTGTGGGTGTGTCCAGTCATGTGCCAGTAAAAGAATTCTCTCCCACTACTGTTACACTCCCTATTGTAGGGGTGGGTGTTTGTAGTACCATGTTCATGTTCCACAGTGCCACTGCATTCTGTTGTGCAAGTGCCTATGGCTGTGTTGGTGCTTGCTGTATCTGCATCAGTGCTTGGTGTGTTTTGGGTAGCATTGTCTGTTGTATTTGTGGTGCTTGTGTCCGATACTGTGTGTAATCTTGGGCATAATATTCAGGTATAATATACAAAGAAAACCAATTATGGGTATGTAAATATACCGCAGTATTGACATTTATTCATGGAGCAATCAGAGATGCATTTGCTTGGATTTACTTGTAACCTGTGACTGCAGAACTTTGAAATATCTACACTATATAAGTGACATCCTCCTGATCTGGACTGCTTGCGAACAGGACCGCCTAAACTATCACAGAAGATTTAATGAATCCCACTAAATAATCAACCTCAAACTTTCCTACTCTCCTGAAAAAGTACATTTCCTCGACACCGCCATAACAATACAAGATGGCCAGCTACAGACCACAGAATATTGCAAACCAACTGACTGTGCCTGCTACTTGAAGAGTGACAGC
Source organism: Ambystoma mexicanum (assembly GCF_040938575.1). Lineage (NCBI taxonomy): Eukaryota > Metazoa > Chordata > Amphibia > Caudata > Ambystomatidae > Ambystoma > Ambystoma mexicanum. The sequence goes on along the minus strand of NC_090936.1, from coordinate 217,981,242 downwards.
TTCCACTCAGTGCACACAAAACATGCAACAATATTCAGAAAAGCATTAAGATACAATTGGGATAAAAACATACCAAGTTTTAGATCAGACTTCATAAACCATGGATACCACCACAGAATTGTGGATAGCCAGATACACAGGGCAACATGGGTCCCAAGGAGCAACCTCTTAGAATACAGAGTGAAAGAGACACAAACCCAGGTGCCACTGGTAGTCACATACAATCCAGAGCTAGAAGCCCTCTGCAAGATTGCCAAGGAACTCCAACCCATTCTGCAACAAGATGAACGTCTGCGAGAAGTTTTTCTGGTGATTCCCCCCTTGCTTTCAGACAACCAGCCAATCTGAAGGGAATAATGGTTACAAAAACAACAAGTTTCTGGCCTGGACCCCTCCCCGGAAGTCCTTTAAATGTGGCAACCTGCTCCAAATCGCTACTCTCAACTCTTGTTCAGATGTCAAACATTTCTCTGACATCTGTCGTCTCCTGGAAGAGGTTGATTTGAATATACTCGGTCTCACCGAGATTTGGTTCACAGCCAGCTCTGTCACGAGATTTGACACTCTCCTTCCCTATGGCTACAAGATCCTCTCCAAACCCAGAACCAACTGTCCCGGTGTGGTATAGCCTTGATTTTGACAGAGTGGATCCCTGCTTCTATCATTTCAATGCAGGACTGGTCCTCCTTTGAATGCCTGGTCTGCAGGCTCTCTATCTCTCCTGGCCTCTCTCTCACTGTTGCCACGATCTACAGGCCGCCTAGCCAGGTCACCCTCTTCCTCTCTGTCTAGGCTGACCCCTGCTCCTTCCTTCTTGCCTCTACTTCTCAACTTCTCCTCCTCAGATACCTGAACATGTACCTGGATGCTACCAGTTCTTCTTCTGGACTGTTTCGCAACCTCTGTGATTCTCTCTCAATCTCTATTCTTCCCTCTGGCCTAACTCACTCTGTAGGGCACACTCTGGATATTCTGATATCCTCAGACCTCCCTTTCTCTAACCCTCTCACCACTCCTCTCTCTTGGATTGATCACTTTCTCCTTTCCTCCCAAATCTCTCTCTCTCTAACCCTCAAGCCAAGTTGACTCCAGCACTTCTACATACCATCTTGGTCATCCGACCCATGAAGCATGTGTCAGTTGAGGCTTTTGCCGCTACTTTCTTTCCTCCTCCTGCACCTTTGTCTGACTCACATACTGACACAGCCCTCTCTAACCACCATCTCTATCTCTAACCTTGCCCCTATCATGAGGATCTGTTTGAAGCCCAAATCCAAGTGCACCTCTTGCAATGATTGCGACATCGCCACCCTTAAACGCAAATGTAGGGTGGTGGAGAGGAAGTGGAGGGCATGAGGTGCACCCCCTGGCAAACGGGTCTGCCTCCTGCTCCAAAGGTAGTACAGACTCTCTGTCCTCTCTAAGAAGAGAGCCTACATCCAAGCCTGTGTCTCTGCATCATCTAACAACTCGGCCAAACTTTTCAAAATCTCCAAGGAGCTGGCGAATCCTGCAGCAGTCTCTACCTCTCCTATTCCTTCACAGACCCTCTGCACAGCCTTGGCTTCTCATTTCACCACTAAACCTCATGACATCCTGTCCACCTCTCTTCCTTGACCACTCCTGGACCACCAGATGCTGTCTATCCTCATCCTTTCTCCTCCTTTCGCCTGTTCACCCCGACGATGTTTCTAGACAAGTCTGATCTATGAAAGCCTCATCAAAGCAGGTTCTCCCCAGCTCATCCAGAACCATCAAGGACCATATCAACACTCTTGCTCCAGCCTTGGCCAATTTCTGTACTCCTTTGCCACTGGGGCTTTACCCTCCCCCTCAAGCACTCCCTTGTGCATCCCCTTCTTAAGAAGCCCTCAGCTGTTTCTTCCTCTCCAGATAAATATTGCCGGCTCTCCATCACTCATTTCCTAGGTAAATTCCTGGAAAAGCTGGCCATCGGCCAGCTAATCCGCATACTGAATCTGATGGTTTTCTCTCTCCTACCTCTCTCTCTCTCTCTACTTGTGGTGTTCCACAGGGGTCTAACCTCTCTCCTTGGCTTTTCAACTACTACCTGGCACCTCTTGGCCACCACATCGCTACTTTCTGTTCCAATTACCAGTGTTATGCAGATGACACCCAGCACTCGTTCAGGGTCCCCTTAAACACCTCTGCTCCTTCTCTCATAAAAGACTGTCTGGCCGTAAATTCAAGAATGGAGTGCCACCAACATTTTCTACATCAATGCTAGTAAGACTGAGATCCTCCTCATTGGGACACCTGTTCCCCCCTTACCCCTCTCTCTCTCTGGCCAACCACTCAGGGCCCTCTTCTGCTCCTTCCTGTGAGGCTAAGACCCTTGGTGTCATCTTCAACTCCACCCTCTGCTTCTCTCCTCAGATCTCTGATGTCTCTAAGAAGTCAAACTATCAGCTGCACCTCCTGAGAGGTATTCTTCCTTTTCTCACTATCCCCCAGAAGCTCACTGTCTCCAGAGCTCTGGTCCTCTCTGGGCTGGACTACTGCAGCAGCCTTTTCTAAATCTGCATGCCTCTACTCTTTGACCTTTACAACTTATCCAGAACAGGACTACATAACTTTTCCTTGGTCTCAAGGCAAGGAATCGCATCTCTCCAGCCCTGAAATCTCTTCACTGGCTCCCCATGGCTGCAAGGATCAAGTTCAAGACCCTCTGCATCGCCCACAAGGCTTTCTGCGGCCTGGGACCTCTCTACCTCTAACTTTCACTTCCAAAACATATTCCTTCTCAAGCTCTCCGCTCATCCACCTCCAACTCTCTCAGGGTCAGACGCTTCTCCAAGCAGAGAGTTGGGGCAAATCTATCTCCTCTGATTTGGCCTCCCTCTGGAACAGCCTACCTGCCTCTCTCAAACTTGAGCAGAACTACCTCTGGTTCCTGAATCAACTCAAAACCTTCCTTTTCACTTCGTCTTTCTCTGTTCCTCTCCCCTGCTGACGCACCTGACCGCTCCACGCATTGGTCACCTGGATACTCTCTGAACACTGGCCCAGACTCCTGCATATCCAGTTGCCTCCAGCACTTAAGGGTCTCTACCTGCCACCCTACATTCCCTTTTCTCTGCACATATGAGCCACCCGCTGGCTGCACTTATTGAGTTACCTGCACTTCGCCCTTTCCCTCCCCCTGGCACTTCTTCCTTTCCCTCTTCCCTGCACTTGTGCAATCTAAATGACACAAGTCCCAGTTGGATTGTTGTGCTGTCCTCCCTTTATTTCCCCCTCATGGTCTTGTCGCGCCGAGAAACACTTGTGTACAGCCGCATTGTAAATGCCATATAATATCATCATCAAGTGGCACCGATTCTGGAACTGTACCTTGCAGAAACAAGAGATGCCTAACTTGCACACATATCAACATTTCAGATACCCAACATGGGGCAGGACTGCAAAAGTATGGGACTGTTTACATGTGCATCCAGCAATTTTGTTTACTTGATTATGTGCATGAAACGTCCCGTATTTGGCTACTATGTTGGGTAAACTAGTCAACCTCTACATAAACGCATGAAACTCCATTGTCAAAGTTTGAAGCAATGTACTAGTAAAGGGAGTCCAGTTGGTGAGCATTTTTCAGAAGCTAATCATACCCTTAATGATCTCAACATTGCTGTACTCCGGGCTAATTTCAGGACTGACAAAACCAGAAACACCTATGAATTCAAATGCATGCACATTTTCAATACACTGGCAGGGGGCTTGAACAGACATCGCGGTTTCATGAGTCACCATTCCAACTATCAGACTTTCACTTTTCTCACTCTTAGAGATACAGGGATCAAAACATCCAGACATGACACTTTCCATCATTGTTCCAAAACCATACAAAGACATTCAACCGTCACTACACCAACCCCACCAGCCTCTCTAAGGCAATTCATTGTTGCCAGACTCCCTCCAACCTCTGTCAAAAGCTTCCCAGAAACTTATCTGGGCCCTTATCCCTAGTCAAACCCCACCCTTTCCTCTTGATTGGGATGTAACACAATCCCAATATGGTATTTGACACAAATTTACCACACTGGGCTCCACAGATCACAGACCTAACACATTATCTGGCTGTATATCCCCTCTTTCAGACTTCTATAGACACAAGTCTGATATGTTAATGATTGTGCTACCACTCATCTTGTAAACGGACTGGCCTGACATATTGAGCTTCAACTGGACTGCACATATAATGACTGACACCCAACTAACCCCTCCTGCCTTTCTTAGAGCACAATAACAGGATGTGCTGTTTTCTCATTTATTTTCTCTGCTCTTCACTTTCACAGACCCCTGCCCTACTTAACAGAATGTACCATTTAGGCAGTGGTTGACGAGAGTGGGAAAGAGCAGGAGTGGTGTTCCATTACTTCTATATTGTTGCTGTTAACAGTTCCACTACTTTTGCCAATGATTTTCACCAGTCTGGATCTGTTCTTTGTGAAGCTAAAACACACTTCTCCACTTTTCCACCCAATCAGAGTTATAGCTAAACTGAATATGGTTCAACTCATTTGGCAGTCAACCTGCAACGCTTGAAAAATGTGTTGCACATTGCTCCCTTCCTGCCTACGCTGTCCACTGCCAGGGTGTACTTTTTTTGGTACATTTCTACCACTACATTTAGGCCTTGAAGATTGCAATGTGTGGGAGAGTTGAACATCCAAATGGCTTTCTGAGCAAAACTGGAGATCAGGTGCAAACAAGCACAGCACATGGGATATCTGCAGGAGGGGCTAAGTAAGCTGTAATGCTGTGATGTTTTTCAATGGTTCATTTAATCTCTGCCTGAGGAGGTGGAGACATATATATATTCAGTGAAAGAACTTTGTTAAAGGGACGTTGTAGGTACAAGTAAAAACTGAAAACCGCCATAACTTGAGCCACCACCGTGCACTGCTAAGACTAACACCAGGCAGCAAAGTTGTATCACTATTTGTTGTACTTACTTTTTGACACTTTCAAAAAAGTAAAGCACAGGACAGATTTGTAAAAGCATGGTTTCCAGTCCGTGCTGATGCTCCTTGCGCAAGTTTACTGCACTCCCATCCAGCACTACGGCCTGCAGCCGCAAGCAGATTTATTGTTCCCATTTAAACCTAGGGCTCATCCATGCCGCATGACGCAGTAAGTAAATCAGAGTAGGCATTCATCCTTGGAGAGGGCCAGGCCCAATGCCCAGGCACTTTACCACATAGCCGGTCCCTGGTGGCCATGCACACTTTAACCCCATTGCCGGTCCCTCATGGTCATTACCCGGAAAATCTGGTCACTGGCCATGGCCACAGGCTAAACTTCAGGCACGAAAGGTATATCACATTTTTTTTACCTACATTATGACACTTTTCAAAAAATAAAACACAGACACATTTGTAAAACCATCCTTTCGGGTCCTTGCCAATGCTCCTTGGATGAGTTTGCTGCAAATCCGTCCATGTTTTGTTTTTTGAAAAGCATCAAAAGGTATGTACATAAAATAGTCATATAAATTAGCCCGCACTTGACAAAATCCATTCAGACTTTGCACACACATCGAAGGTTAAGTCTATAAGCTTTCTGAAAACTGTTGTGCAGATTTGGCGAACAGCAACTATATTAAAAGCGATCTAAATATGTTTATCTAATTTTGCCCCCTCTTGACAGAATCCCACCAAACTTTCCAAAAACGTTCAAATATGGGTTTAAAATCGCTTCCTGAGCATTTATGCAGATTCATCAAACGGCACCACATGTATAAGCATTTCAAATATTTTGGTACCACCCTCTAATTTTGCCCCTCTTGGCGCAACAGCATCAAACTGTGCCCAACCATCCAGGGCCAGGTCTAAAATGATATTGCAAAAAATGTCATGCAGTTTCATTGAGTGGCTCCAAAGTTATAAGCCAATCAAAAACTGCTTTTCACCGACCAGTTAATGCAGAAATATGCATGGATGTGCCAAACATCTGGATAGGATGTGGCTTTTTATGGCCACATCCTATCCTATCCTCATAACCCCTCACCTCCCAAGAGATTGTTTCATTAGTTTGACAAGTGCAATGTTGTGTTTTTTAATATGTTTTTACTGCTATGTCCACGGACTATGGGTGCAGTTCGTGAATCCAACATGTCTGTTTGAAAGGTTTTGATGCACCTCACATTTTTAATTGACCAATCAGCGGTCGTGTGTGATGTCCGCGAATGTCACGCTGCTCTCTGATTGGTTCAGAGGTGTCCACGGACTCCGAATCAGGAAATGAGTCTGCGGACCGGACCCAGATATAACTCATTTTCTTAGCCTACATTTTGCCAATTTTTGTAAAAACTATGGACAGATTTACACCAAATTTGTAAAGCACGCTTACGGGACCAAGCTACCACTCCTCGCATAGGTTTGGCGGAAATCGGTCCAGCAATTTGGGCTGTAGGCACGAGCAAACAATGTTTCCATGGTGTCTGTGAGGATTTTAAAAATGTTGGGATCCCCCTATAAGTTTGCCCCCGCTGGACGAAACCACACCAAACATCTCAAAATCATTCTATGAGTTGAGAAACGTAACCAAGAAATACAAGGCCGCTACTGCAGGTCCTTTGCTGCCCTATATATATATAGGGCAGCAAAAGCCACCCTATTGTTAAGGTGAGTAGGACTCCCATAGGAACCCCTCAAAATTCTATTGCTAATATCTTTTTATTCGAGTAACAAAAATTCAAAAGTGATTAGGGACTCGCGGGCCCCCCCAGACTGCAAAGGTTCTTAAAGAAATTTTAAAAATAAGCACGTTATTCAGAAGACAAAACTATTTTTTTCCAAAGTTGCAGCCTAATTCCCTTTCATTTTCCCATAGATAAACAGGGCCAATTATTGCCAAAGCGCAAAGCCCAAACCGCTGAACGGAGTTGGACCAGGTCCAAAACAAACAACTTGCGCACAAAGCGTTGACTCCCGATCCATGCCTGGCTTGGCGTTATTCTGTGCAGTAGTTATTTAAATATTTCACAGAGAAGGGGGTGCCCCCTTTCCAAAAATGGATAGTTATATTTCCCACAGTGCATTGCAGGATCATGGTTTTCAGAAATGGGAAAGCCGCCACCTTGTTTTTCCCTCGATGCAAGAGAAATTTGTGGTTGTAGCCGAGGATATGGGAAAATGAAACGCAGGAAAAAAGCTATTTGCAGGTCAAAATACATGCAAATGCCATCATGCTAGAGGTTGAGAATGGCTAGAGGGCACCAAGTGTAATTTGGGAGTTGGGGGCGGGGGGGTGTAGGTAGGGACTCAGTTTGCAACACAAAGCTTTCTGTACCCTCGGCTATAGCCGTGAATAGTCTATATCTCAAAGTTAACTGCGTCACAGAAACAGCGCCTGTTGAGGGGACCGGGAGAGGGCAGGGGAGGAGTGAGGCCACTTGGGAAGTGGGGGGAGCTGGCACATATGAGGGGGGTACTTGGTGAAGATCTGTGGGGGCAAGACAGCATTTTATTTCGCCCATTTTTTTAGATATTTGTGGCTATAAATGACTACTGATAGCTCTTTTTTTAAAATATATGTTTACAGCTATAGTGACGTCAGGGGTGAAAAATTGCCAAGGCCAGTGACAGGATTGCCATCCAGGTCTCTCATCCAGTTCTTCCTCGCTTTTAAGCTAAGCAGGGCTCATCTGAGTTACTGCAGGAATGGGAAACTCACTGTTGCTATAGCAATATCTATTTTTATGTTTTTATTATTGACTGGGAGACTACAAACACCAGAATCCAATTCAGCAAAAGACACAAAAATTGTCTCTGAGTGCAAAGCTTTGAAGGAATGGCAACAGCATGGTTTAAAAAAAAAGTGATTTGGATGCCCATTCGGTCGCCCATCTATGCAGTAACTGACCATGTTTAGCTTCAAAACAAGGAAATGGCCACCCTGTTTTTTCTAAGTGGTCTTGTAATGTTGGCTTATGTATTGGGCAACATGGCCTGAGGAGGCTGGCCCCTTCCTCACTTTGAAGCTATGCAGGGTCTTTCCCGGTTACTGCATGGATGAGAGAGAAGCAACCATCCTGAATGCTGTGTGTGTTTTTAGTTTTAAATATGTCATAACACACGTAATCCGCATTATTTCTTTTAAACACTGCTACTGTTAGTCCATAAAAGTTTTGAACTCAGAGACCATATTTTGCCTTTTGCTGAATTGCATTCTGGTATTTGTAGTCTGCCAGTCAAGGGGGGGGTAATGGCACAATTGTACACTTTTTGATTAACATAGTTCAATAAGGATTTATATATATGAGTGACACTATGGAATGTGTACTTTTCAAGTTTGATTGCTAAAGCAGAGTACTGTTGAAAGCCAGACATTAGGGTGAGGAGGGGAAATGAGACGGCAAGTAAGTCATGAGTATTTGCCCAGTATGTGGCAAGCGAGTTCGCAATCCTGGACATTGGTGCTGTTATTCTCTCCTGATTGTGACTGTGTTTCAGTGCACCAGTAAAGGACACATGTGGGTGGAGAGTGAAACTATGTTTCAGAGGGCGGATGCAAACCCTTGGGTTTATATGAGGTTGGCAAGCTTGCCCAAGTATTTTGCTACCAGGATTGTACTCAGGTTGTCATGTACCCATTGCAGATGCTTACTCACAAGACCACAAGCACTTGTTTCGTATCGGAATTTCGTTTTCATGACAGATATCTGGGTTTAAAAGAAGAGCACCTTTTATACTTTGCAGCATATTTTTTGGAACATTTCCTCTCGCAGGTCATTTTTCTGGTGTTTATTACTTTTTTTTAAAGTCCAATCCTATTTTGTCTTGTGCACTTTTGTCTAAGGATTAGGCCTATTGAACTACATATGTATATTTCACTTTAAGATATATGTTCACTTACTGTGCATATATTCATGGGTGCCATCTTTTAATTTTCGCTATGGGACAAAAGCACCTGGGCATATGTTATTCTTGCAGCTGGTCATTTTTTTCCCTATTCTGTGCTGCTTAAATGCTATTAGCTGGGGTTATGCAATGTATCTCAACAGTCATCAAGAGACTGGCCATAAAACAAAGGGCGTGTAGCACGCTGCTCAACTAAAGTGTGCTATCCCCTGAAAATATTTTATCTCACTGCACATTGCCTAAAAAACATTTGAGTTCACAAACCCTGCAATATTTGATACATAACAATACCACTGTCAAAACAGGTCAAAATCAGTTCGGGATTGATTAACATCTTTGAGTGATGGGTTGCAAGATATTTAAATTATAGGTTGGCCGTGCCCAATGGCCAGGGCCGTGCCCAATGGCCATGGCTGAATGCCTTGGCTAGTGGTCTGGTAGTGTTCTAAAATATACAGTGGGCCATCCATAGGCCATGGCCACTGGCCATGTTCCAAAGAAATCTATGGAATAGCAAAACCCTTGATGTTAAGTTGAGAACTTAATGCAACAAAACCCCTGAAATACAGCTAAATCCACCTTAACTTTGAACCCCCTGTTGCACAACTTATAGCCACAATGATGACATCACAGATAACATCACTAATTACATGTAGGAGAACACTGATAACATCACAAATTTCATAACTGATCACATCAATGGTGACAATACTGATTACCTTGTATATAACAGATTACATCAATTATGGCATTAGACATAACATGATTGATGAGTTAGCTCATAAAACATAAAAACGGATTTTCTTAATAAAAATGTAGGCCATGGACTTGACCATGACAAAGGCTGTGGTCATTGCCCATCACCAATCTCCATAGCTAGTGCTCAGTTAGTATTGCAAAATACCAATGTGCATGGTTAAACGCCATGCCTAGTGGCCCCCCACTGTTTTAAAAATGCAGTGGGCAACGTTGAAAGCTGTAGTACATGCCCATAGCTAAAGGCCATAGCTAGTGCCCATTAATATGTTAGAATACACGTTCGGGACTGCCAAAGGCCACTATTGTGTTGAAGACCGGCGCTAGTGGCTCGTTAGTGTAAATGATATACAGTGTGCACGGCCGAAGGCCAAAGATAACGGCTAGTTAGTTTTGTATAATACACAGTGGGCACGTCCAAAGTCCATGGTTTATGGCATGTTAGTATTTTAAAACATACTGTTTATGGTCAAAGGCCATGGCTAGTGGCCCATTTATATATTAGAATATATAGTGGGTACAGCTAAAGCTCATGGCTTGTGGCTGATTAGTGTATACAATATACAGTGGACACATCTGAAAGCTGTAGCCACGGGTGAAGGCCAAAGTCTAGGGTTGGTGGCCTGTTAGTGTTATAAATATACAGACTTTGGCCAGTGTCCATGACAGAAGGGCGTGATAAGTACCCATTAATGTGTTAAAATATATTTGGCCATGCCCACTGACCATGGCTGAAGGCCATCCTTAATGCCGGTTACTGTTGTAATATAATTAGTGATGTCATCAGTGATGCAATCTGTGATGTCATCATTGTGGACATAGTCTCCACAACAGGGGTGCAAAGTTAAGGTGGCTTTAGCTGAATTTCAGGGGTTTTGTTGCATACATTTCCCACCTTAGCGTCCATGCAACTAAAGTATTTCCCTTGATCACGGCCGTGTAGGTATGGTTAAGATGCTAAACCCATCGAAAACCACTTTTGGACAGTTTATAACTTTGCTCACCCTGGAGGAATACTCACCAAACTTTGCAAAGTATATGGCCCGCTCTGAATTTCTTCAGCAAGTTTGGTGCGGTTTCGTGCAGGGGGGGCAAAGTTATAGGGGGGCCCCAAATTAATATTTATTTCCATAGACTGAATGGGCAAAAACTGCGCACGGCTACAGCCCAAATGGCTGGACGGATTTTAACAAAATTTGCGACAGGTTCCAAAAGCATGATTTTGTGTGTTCGGTGGAAATCCGACCAATACTTTTGTTGCAAAGAACTGAAACGTACGTCTCAAAAAATTAGTGATATCTGGATCCGCTCTGCTGACCCATTTCCCTGTTTGCTCGGTGGACAAAAGTCTCTTTGACTTGACTTGCAGTACGGCGTGATGTCGGCGAACATTGGATGCGGCCAGTGGTTGGCTGGAGGGAAGTGTGCTGTGCGTCGAAGTTTTTGGGAAACACTGCCATGGTGTATCGGAGGACAGAGCAGCGCTGAAAGGGACTGGCAAACATATTTTACGCCATGTGGTGGTGGGAAGAAGGGATGGAAAAGGTGGGGGCGTGAGAAGTGGTTCATTTGAGATATGTGATTATTAGGTGGACAAAGACGGTGGTGTGCATACAGTATCCGTGCGCACTGCGCCAATTCACCGGTCCCTGCCCAGTCAACTACCATGTGTGGTGAATGCAGGCAGTCTTCGTTATGGCACGAAAGCTTGTGCCGCGACCTGTTACCGTGGTGAATGGTGGCAGCTCAATTGCAGAAGGGGAGTGGATTGCAAAACATATACGCCATGTGGTGGTGGGAAGAAGGGATGGAAAGTGTAGGGGAGTGAGAAGTGGTTCATCTGAAATATGTCAAAAGGAGGACAAAGAAGTTGGTGTGCCTGCAGTATCCTTGCGTACATCGCCAATTCGCTGGTCGCTGCAAAGCCAACTACCATGTATGCTGAATGCAGGCAGCCTTCATTACGGCAAGATAGCTGGTGCAGACACCTCTTACCATGGTGACTTGTGGGAGCTGAATTGCAGAAGGCAAGTGCATTGCACATGAAATGAACATTGTGAGATAATGTGTACTACAGTGTGTAGCATGTGGTAAGCCTGTAGCCCATTCGATGCATGGATGGAGGCCTTGCACCGACAACTATGTGCCATGGTTGCAATTAGATTTAACATTGTTGTCTTCCATGTGTGGTTCGTCAGCATTGCATACATTGTTGATTCCATGGGTGTGGTGATTGTTAGCACATCCTACAGGGTTTACTCCATGGCTGCAGCTAATGGAGTGAACAGTTCTGCAGTGTGTGCCCTGGGTGCAGAGTTGGAATACTGTTAGTATAGAAGAGGCTAGGGTTGAAGTGCATCTTCTATATGCTTGGATACTTCAGTGTGTGAACTGGGTGCAGAATTTAAATAGTGTGTTCATAGAAGTGGATAGGGGTGAACTGCATATTTCATAGGATTGGGTAGCGTCCATTGTGCGGGGTGCAGACTACTGAACTGAACTATGAAGTATTGGTTTTGTGCACTGAATAGAGTGCTGGGAGCAGGGCCACTATTGCAAGAAAAATGTGTAGGTTTGGCAGTAACACCATACTATGTGAATGAAAGTGAGTAGGGGTGCCGGAGGCTGTGTTATGTTCCTAGATTCTGCTAACTGTTGCATCTTTCCATGCATAGCTGTATTACAGTGCAGAGGTTGGGTAGCAGTGCCGGTGGCTGTGGTACGTGTGTGGAGTGTGGTACTTAGTCACATGTTGCCATGCATGGCTGCATTACGTTCCGGTGGGTGCGGGCAAGGCCTAGACTATTGGGTGCATGGCCAAAGACCTTAGGCCGTAGGCAATGCACCCAATAGTCTAGGCCTTGCCCACACCCACTGCAGCAATGCAGTTTAGACTACATCTCTCAGAGGGTGGTCACCTTTACAGAATGGTTGTGGAGCACATTTTAGACTTGATAGAGCACCAGAAGTCAGCTGGCATGCATATTTTGTTGGTTGGTTCGGTTGGCAGTAACACCATCGTGTGTGAATGAAAGTGGATAGGGGTGCCGGAGGCTGTGTTGAGTTTGTAGATTCTTCCAAATGTTGCATGTTTATGTGCATAGCTTTATAACAATGCAGAGGTTGTGTAGGAGTGCTGGTAGCTGTGGTACATGTGTGGATTGTGGTAGTTGGTGACATGTTGCCATGCATGGCTGGATTACGTTGCAGTGGGTGTGGCCAAGGACTAGACTATTGGGTGCATGGCCCAAGACTGTAGGCCATAGGCCATGCACCCGAAAGCCAAGGCCTTCGCCACACCCACCAAAGCAATGCAGTTTTGACTGCATCTCTCAGAGGGTGGTCACCTTTACAGAATAGTTGTGGAGCACATTTTACTCTTCATAGAGCACCAGAAGTGAGCTGACATGTATATATTGTTGATTCCATGGGTGTGGTCATTGTTAGAATATCCTACAGTTTTCGGTGTATGGCTAGAGATTGTGCAGTAAAAAGTCCTTCAATGTGCCTACTGGGTGCACTGTTGGAACACTGTCAGTATAGAAGAGGGTAGGGTTGAAGTGAATCTTCCATGTGCTTGGATACTCTGGTTTGTGCAGCTTCCTGTGAGTAGGCCCAATGTTGTGAAAATTGTGTGGTTTGGTTGGCAGTGACGCAATACTTTCTGAATGGAAGTGGGTAGGGGTGGCAAAGGCAGTGGTATGTTTGTGGTATTTGCTAACTGCTATATGTTTCCATGCATCATTGTGTTATGGTGCTGGGGTTGGGTAGAAGTGCCACTGGTTATGTTACGTTTGTGGATTGTGGTTTCTGCCCACATTTTCGCATGCATGGCTCCGTTATGTTGTGCTGGGCGTGAGCAAGCAGTAGACTGTTGTGTACATGGTCAAAAGCATGATGGGTGTCGCTCTGGATGATTTTGGATGCTGAAATTTTGGACTCTTTTCCAGACCTTTGCACTGGAGGTGCTTTGGAAGCACATGCGGCAAGTACTCAGAATGTTCAATGGTAAATATGGAGTGCTGTACAGAAACAATAGTGTTGGATGGAAAGGTCTTGGATGTGATTGCTGCATGCGTGCGTGAATATTTCACAGAACTCAAGGAGGGAGTGCTGGAAAAAGTACAGTGTAGAGGAGAGCAGGACTGTCCCTGCTTTACTGGGGCCCAGCCCTCACTGTAGTTGGGAAAGCGCACATGCCACATCCTGCCATTCCGAGCCTGGTGGGCATGCAAATGGAACTGTGGGGATTATGGAATCAGGTGTCAATGGTGTGGTTCACAGGAAGGGGTAGTACTACTTTTTCCCCAATACTCTCTGTGTAATGAGGTTGGTAGAGATGGTGAGATGCACAGTGCTGATCATGGGTGATACCTTTGTACAAGATCTGCACAGGTATACCGAGCAAAGAGGCATTTGTTTGTTTTGTTTGTTTGTTTGTTTTATTCATTTGTAGTGCGCACCAGACCCGAGGGTATAAGGGCGCATGAGCAACAAGCATATTGTCAGCTTGTTTAGGAAGGCTTTATTACAAGTTGCTCGGCCAGGCGACTCTTTAAAATCCCTTATAATTTCTGATGTGAAGTGTGTGAATATTGACCACAAAGTGATAGAAATCCAACAGTTACTGTAAATGTCGCAGGTCACAGGATTAAGACAGTAATAAAGCCCAACCGTCAGCCAATTAAGTAGTAGAAAATGAGAACTCCAGGACTCAGCGCCATTGAGAATGCATGTGCTTGATTTTAATGGTCAATCAAACAAAAAATTGCCCTCTTTAAATTGATTACACGTGTTTCGGCTCGCCTGAGCCTTTTTCAAATCTGGGCTATTGGTATGCACAAAAATGTATTAATTAAGAAATTTACCAAAGTAATCCATGAAACACATAGAAGAAAGAAAAATAAAATAATACATATAAATAATCATCAATTGCAAAATCATTGTAACAACATCCCCCAAATTAAGACAGTGATACAAACAATATGATAAAAGACAGAAAAATGAGGGTTGGCGAAAGGGAGGATTGGATGGGATCAAGAAAACAAGACCAGTAATTTTGTGATACAAGAAACACAGGAGAAAAGAACATAAAAAGAAATCCATTAGTTCAATAGTTGATGTATGCGGTTCTCAAATCTACGTCCAGCATAAAGTATATAACAAGAACCCAAAGGTTTGCTTACCCGTGGATAACGTGAAAAATCCATACAACTGTTGTCAGTTAAGTAATAGCGGGGTCAATTCCCCAAGTCAAATAATCTGTAATAAGAATGTTACGCATATTGCTATATTACCAAATGTACCTAAGAACCATATTGATATACTATATAGCATTCATAGTAATGTTGGAGTTCAAAACCTCATGCTATTCTTAAAATAGATATATTGTTGTCCAAAAGTCCATATACAAAAACCATCCAGAACATGGTAGGGTGTGAAGAGCCTTTGAACAACTAATGATCACTCAGCATTCTATTAAAGCGCAAAATCACTATGTGTAGTCTGTGTGTCATTTCAAACAAAATGCGCTGCGGATCGCCAGTCTCCGTAAAGCAAATAATAGTACAAAGAAGTGTTAAACTAGTACACCCAAATCTGATCGCTATATAGAATTCAGGCTGGTATTGCTAATAACGAAAGCGAATTTACCCTTTTGTTTAGAATCGCACACGTCGGCCGACGCCATTTCAGGAACTGGGTTGATGTATGGTCACCATGGCAACGTGGTCACGCGTTGCCAGGGTGCACACACACATCCAATTGCCCAGTCACTGAAAGAAATGGCCGCCACTACTAAATGGTGAATATGCCATGCCGATCTGATGCTCACTCATATTATTCTGAATACCTGTTATATTTAGTTAACTAATACGATTCCTCCTTTAATGCCTAAAACTCCAGCATAAAAAAACGTGACTGTTGCGGTGTTGAAATGGAAATCTTAGCAGGTACGTGCATTTTGCGTTTGGATGTCTTCTAATAAATCTTGATAGGCTGCTCGTAATTTTAATAGCCACAAATGCCTGTTGTGTTCAATCACCATATTTCTGCCAATGTTTGTCTTCACTTGATCTACACTTGAAAACGGGTATATCCCCAATAGTGGGGACCTGCTGTATTCATAAATATGGGTTTCAGCAGTAGAATGACATTGCTCTAAACCTGTTTCCAGTGTGGGGTCTTTTTATCTGTAGAGCCACCTTGGGAAATCTTGATCTGTCTATGGGATAGTAAAGTTATATAGTACCCGTAATAGACAGCGCAGATCTGTTACTTTGTAGATGGATACTCAGTCCCAGGTGTAAACTTTACTTTCACGTTGACACTCTACCTATGGTGACCAAGGAAGCACAAGAGTTGAACAACCTTTATGTTGTTCCGGTAATTCAAAAATGAATTCTCTTTGACCTCTTTTACTATCTCCCCCTTTTTGTAAGTGGCACATCAGCGCTTCCTAGGGAAAGGTTCCTTGAAACCCTTTTGAGTGAGGTTAAAGGATACGGATAGACAGTATTTTCCTTTCTGTCCTACTGTCTTTCTAAGGTAACCTTGTGTCTCCTTTGGCCACACTCTGCACAGCGCTTTGGTTCCATACCTAATGGGTCTCTCTACTGCCCTCTCAAAATGATACACAGTTGTGTGTTGCGCTCCTTTGTTGTGTTACAAGATAAGAGAGGCCCATGCAGGTGGCCAAGCGCACACAGAATTTAATGCACAAAAGGTTGGAAACTGAAGCAGATTCAAGGTGAACCAACATGTGACCAGACAGGTGCGAAGATGTACCACCGCCTGATGTCATCCAGAACCAGAGGATGACATAACTTTTCCTG
Source organism: Ambystoma mexicanum (assembly GCF_040938575.1). NCBI lineage: Eukaryota > Metazoa > Chordata > Amphibia > Caudata > Ambystomatidae > Ambystoma > Ambystoma mexicanum. Next base: position 217,964,771 of record NC_090936.1, on the reverse strand, counting down.
ATAATAGACTACAGATCCAAGGCCATACTGAGCCAACTAATTGACACACAGCCCTATAACACTGATTGATGGAAGGGAGGAAGGGTGAATCTTGGGACACTAGGCACCTGTGGTTCGACTCTAAAGCTGGTAATTGAAAAGGAGACTTATGTTTAGGGGTGTAACTTGCCCAATCACAAGGGATCATGTAATCTAGTGTCCTATAGACACTGTAACCAATGATACGTCAGACTTGTAGTGACGTCAATCATGTGTGGTGTAGAGGGAAGGGCGTAGACGCCTCCCCCCCAATAAGAGTTATCCAATCCACTTGCATTATTTCCATATTCAGATATAGCACCTATACTTAAGTTACCTTTCCCAACCAATTGTATTACATGATGATTTTTTGTAGAAGTAGACGTCAATGATGACCAATTCTGCCCATAAAAGAGGCTGTTGGACTAATGTTCGAGGAAGTCGGGGTGAGGCAGATGTTCGTGATGCTGCTGATTTCCATAAGCTGATGTATGTATCATTAAACTGACTTCCCTTTGCCAATTTACTGAGTCCTGATTATTGATCCTTGCTGGAGTATGTGAATCCTGCACTCTGTCCTCGCATGGTGCAGCTATGTTGTATTACTAGTTTTCGAGGGTGAGTACTGACAATGGGCCCGTCAGTAATTTCCTCTCCTTGTCAACACTTGGTAGCAGAGGATGGTTTCGGCCATCGATCATAGATTATCGATTGATATAGTATAAAACACATTTAGACCGACGACACGAAGTAACTCTGGGCCTTCTGTTACATCACGAGTCCTTTCGCTATTCCGGCTGAGTAGGCTGAGAAGCTCCCGGTGGACAATGATAGTGTAATCATTCCCAAAAAATCTGCAGTGGGTCTGAAGGAACCCGCCTTTCCAAGCATAACCCTTCTCATTCCCACGGGCAGCGGATCAGATGAAAACCATAAAAGCAGGAAGAGGAAGGGGCGGTGATCCTGAAGTTCCAGAGAGGAAAAGAGGCGATCGGTGAGTGAAAACAACAAAACTCATTACCTTGGCAAATGTCTTATAGGCCTTAGAGTAAGAATGGGAAAGGTAACGGAGGGTGTGGAGAAGATTATACAGTTAAAAGTAGGAAAGACTGTAGAGATATAAAGGGTAAAAACCCGGGCACCTGAAGTAATTGGGAGGAATACCGGGGGGTACCCGAGAAAAAAACTGTAAGGAATACCGGGGTGGGGGGCACCCGAGAAAAATGTTTGCCTTGTTCCTGCGCTTTAAAGAGTGGTCAGAAGGAACTTGAACCCAGAGCCCACACAGGGGGGACTTTAGGCTATGATGACTTTTAAAGACGTCATAAAGGGGTTAGTTCAAATCCTATGACGGGGTAACAATTAGAAGGCAGGTATACGTATGACCAATGACCAGCTGGTGTCCGTCTAGTCTGTCACGCGTCTGCCCTATATGTTCTTTGTATGCTGAATGTGGAATTATTGTGTTATTAATTGATGGCAATGTATTTTTGCCTTACGCGATTCTGTAAATGAGAAGGAATCGCCACTGAATTGATGTGTTTTGAGTAAAACTGTTGGTATAAAGTTTTGCAGAAAAATCGGATTGGAGCTCGCGTATGTGGTGCTTGCTCATAATAGCGTGAAGTTGAAAAACTGTATGAACTTTGTTGATGACAACATTAAGGATGGAAGAAGTTACCCCACTTGCAGACTTATGCAAGCAGTTGCCAAAGCACGCAACAAAATTGAAGAAATATAGCCAGGAGCGGGTTAAGGGCACCGCAAAAAAAATGTGTATGCCGTGGCCCCAAAATGGTTCACTGTCAAAGGCTGACCACCTTCCTACATGCCACATATAGCGGGAAGAAGCTCGAAAAATGCCTTGTTATTCTCGAGCTTTGGAAAATGTTTGAACAAACCAAAGAAGAAGAACCCCCCGCAGACTGGATATTAAATGTATGTACGGAGGGGGATGAGATGCCTACTGCGCGACCTGCCCCGCCAGAACCAGTTGTTGAGGGAAGTAAGTCGGAGGGTCTTTACCCACTAAGAGAGCTTAAGGCAGCCACAGGTTATAGCAACCCTGCATACGAGTCACCTGCGTGTAGCAGCGACGAGACGAAAGAGAAGGAACATGAAATTGACTCGGCCTCCACAGTCCCATGGGGAAAAGAGAGGCGAGGTGAGGAAAGGAAGGACCAGGCACAAACAAGTGCACCTCTAGATAGGGAGAGAGAGGGAAAGAAGCGGAAAGGAACCAATGAGTTAACATGTACAAAGGACGAATGGATGGGAGGGCAGATACTATTGAAATTAGATGGAAAATGAAGTGATGGTGCAAGGCCGAGTGAACGGTCAGATGAGGGGCAAAGAAAGGAAAGAGAAAAAGAAGTGGACATAAGAAATGAGAGGGCAAGAAAAGAAGGATAGGTTGAGGCGAGAACAACTATATCGCAAAGAGCAAAGTATACCGCTCAGTCGCACGCAATATGCAGCCTATGAAAAGTACAGGCAGAACATGCTTAGGTTAGAGGAAGAGAAGAGAGTGCACGAAAGACAGGTAAAAAAGCGAGAAGACGAGGAAAGTAGAAGGGCAAAAGAACGTAGAAATGAACGGATGAGGGAAGTAGGCAAGGCTAGAGAGGAAGCGAAGAAGCGGAGAAAAATGGATGAGGAAGCAGAGCGTAAACGCAGGTAAAGGGCGCAAGATTTAGAATATTTGCAACGGGAAGTTAAAAAACCCAATCCTGTTGTAGACTGGGAATTCTTTCCTGCAAATGATGTGGTACCAAGTACAAGCGGACAATTATTGATGATGACTTCGACACCCAAAGCATTGGGGAAGCGATTGATAAAATATATGATGAGATGGGACTGGAACGAATCTCCCAAGAAGGAAGGGAAGATGAGCGCCTAGAGAGAACTCAATTATATGAGACTGAGGTTGTCACCTGAAGTAGTGAGAGTAGGGGACGTTCCCTAGATAGACTAGAAGATGGGCAGAACGAAGATGATGCAAGAAGTTGTGCAAACTGGGAGTATTCAGAGTCAGACTCTGATGGAGAAGCGGAGAAAGTGATGTATGACGAAGGGAGGCGGTGCGAAACGCGGCTCCCAGGGAGTCGAGAGGTACGGTGGTCAGACGCGGGCAAGTCCATAAGTAGGACACCAAAGTCCGCTGGACAGTCCAGCTGAGATGAAGACATGCGCCCCGGTCAGAGGGGGCGTCGACACCTGCCTATACTGATAGATTAAGGGCATTGCCAGGTAGACGGCAAGGCGGGAACGCCACCCCGGCGAGAGACCGAGGAGGTGTAGAGAAGGGAAAGGAAGATTGTGCATTCCAATTCCCACTGTTAGAAAAGGGGGGAGCAAGACCGCAATATATTCCATGGCCACACATGGACCGAGAGAATCTCAAAAATAATCTTCCAATGTTGACATCAGGAGCCAGGAAGTGGATACATGAGCTTGAAAAGATGACGGGGGTGTCTCCCTAGCCATAGGGGACATCAAGGGTCTCCTAATTGCTATACTCGGAGAAAGAGCAGACGATGTGTGGAAAAGGGCAAGCTACCCTAGGGTAACCATAACTAACACCTCTCATGACGGAGCGCCATTTAATAACTGTAGAGCAGCAGTATGGAAAGCGCTGCATACGCTGTATCCAGACACGTCTGATATGGGAGCTATAATGACTCGAAAAATGAAGGAGTCAGAGGATCTGTTACTTTATATCCAGAATTTTCAAGACGCGTGAGTGCTCGAAACACATGAGTCTTGGACAGAATCAATCCCTGTATTCTACCATATATTGTGCCAAGGGTTACCCGAACTGGTGCAAAAACAGCTCAAAAAATTGGTAGGAATAGAAGCTAAACCGTGGGCTGAGATCCAGTTGACAATTGCACATTACTGTAGGCTGTTGCGAGAAAAGAATTGAAAGAAAGAGGCAACGCGTAAGGGAGAAGAAGCGAAGCTGGTGCAGAGGAAGCTGTCAAAATATGCTCTCGAGGGAGCGAGGCTAACAAGCCCAGCCGAATCAAGTGCACCGCGTGCAGCTAACCCGCCCCAGAGTAATCAGGGTAACGCGGGATATTACCCAGGAGGAAGGGGATTTGGAGGAAGAGGATGGCAGAGCAATCAGGGAGGCTTTAGAAGTAACGAAGGAGGTTTTCAAAATGTTGAAGGTGGTATCCAGAGCGCACCAATGGCCAGTCCAGCTATGCCAGATGGACAGATGGCCCGACCACTGCCAGTGTGTTGGCTATGTGGAGTGACAGGACATGTGGCACGCATGTGCAGAAGCCAAGGCATGTGGGAGAAAAACCAAGGGATGGGGACAGGCATGGCGAATCAACCTGCTACCCCACAACAGGGCAATGCACAAAACTATACCGTGCAGCAGCAGGCAGCTGGCTTGCAGCAAGGTGCACAGCAAATGGTCCAACCACTGAACATGGGGAATGTACCGCAGGGACAACCCCAGCAGACACTGCCACAAGTGGTTCAGGACACTAATTCAGGTGGAGGAAACCCACAGGTGTACAATGGACTGAACCTATATATGAAATAGGATGGCTCACAGGGAACTCTGATGTTTTCTATCCTATCAGTGACACCTTACCCTAACAGGGAACCAAGGTTAAATGTCACCATAGGGGGGAAAGAATATTCCTTCTTAGTTGACACGGGTACAACGCGCTCGTGCATCCTTGTCCGGCGAGGCAATAGATACCCAGAGTTTTACTGGAGCTCATAGCAGAGTTCCCTTTACTGATGCACTCCCAGTTTCTGTGGGAGAGTGTAACATGAATGTACCTTTATTGTATTCTCGACAGTCCCCAGTAAATATCATGGGTCGGGACTTGATGACAAAGTTGAATATGACCATCTCATTCACTGAGGATGGCATAGTGTGCTCCACCCCAGGAATGCATTATTCAAACGTGTGCAAAATGATCAGAGCATACTCTGGACGTGCAGCTATGAGAGCTGTACCGCTAGATCCAGAAGTATTTGCATATGGCGTACTAGTGCTTATGGCGGGGTTGCCAGGCCTCGCAGACAAAACTATGAGAACTCTGGATGAGTTTCTATTCAGACCAAGAATACCCATGCACGAAGAGGAGGGACAAGTATTTCCCTTAATGATACACTCTGCCGCAGTGCGAGGAAAAGTGGTATTGGTTGAGGGATGTGACAATGAGGGCAGACCTTGGTGTGCGATTGTCGCCATCGAAGAAGGGTATCGAGTGACTGACATCACCGATGATGATCTGTTCGAAGGACACCATGACCTAGAAGAGACGCGGGTGGAAGTGGGTCTCATATTTTGGGTCAAAATGATCAGGCGGGAGGTACCGCAGAGGATGATGTTAGCATTACTACGTCCAGAATACTTTGATAATGACATGGCCCTGGTGCCAGCCAAGGTATGGACTACAGGGCCCTATTGCGTAGGTCTCCTGAAAGGGGCCGGCGAAGTAAAAATTAAATTGAAACCAGGAGCAATTCTGCCACGGGCACGATAGTATCCCATGTCCAGAGAAGCGGATGATGGGATTGCAAAGAAAATCTCTGCCATGATGAAGCAGGGCATCTTTGTGACGTCAGAATCACATTGTAACACTGTGATTTATCCTGTCAAGAAATCAAAGGGAGGGTCTTGGCATTTAATCCAGGATTTACGAGCATTGAACAACATAGTCAAAGCCGAGTTCCCTCTAGTCCCGAATCCATCCACAATTTTGTGCAACATACCCACTGAGGAAAAATACTTCACAGTGATCGATTTGAAAAATGCATTTTTCTCGATTCCATTGCACCGTGACTCACAAGACCTGACGTCATTTACTTTCAGACAAATGCGCCTGAAAAGTACGAGGCTGCCACAGGGGTATTGCGAGTCTCCATCCATTTTCAACAGAGTCCTGCAAATGGACCTAAGCAATATTGCAGTGGACAGTGCTGTTTTGCAGTATGTAGATGACATTCTAATCTGCAGCATCACTGAAGAGCAATGCCGACAGGACTCTGTCCAGCTATTGACTACACTGGCTGAAAAAGGATACAAAGTAGGCAAGGACAAGCTGCAGTACTGCCAACAGGAGGTGTTGTACATAGGGCAACTAATCTCACATGAGGGGAAAAAGGTAACCCCAGAAAGGGCCGAGGCTATCATGCACACGGCCATGCCACGCACAATAAAGTAAATGCAAAGCTTCTTAGGCTTGTGCAAATATGTCAGAGCATGGGTCTTTGACTACAGCCCTTAAAAAGGCCCAGGCAACAAGAGAAGAAATTGAATGGAATGAAGAAATGGAGAAGAGGTTTACAGAACTCAAGGGGGCAATTTGTAAGGCCCCAGTTCTCGGGATTCCTAATTATGCGGAGGAATTCTATCTGTTCTCTCATACCGATGGCAGTGTTATGACAGCAGTGCTCGCGCAGCGAACCTCATTGGAATATAAACCCCTAGCATATTACAGCGGGAGTCTGGACCCGGTCATGAAGGGCCACTTCCCGTGCGAACAAAATGTAGCTGCCGCCGCGTTCACCATTGAGAAGGCGTCATCCATTGTGATGGGGTGCTCCATGACATTATATGTTGAGCACTCACTATTCCCCATACTAGAGAAGCCAAAGGGCACGCTGACTTCGCAAAGAGCATCAGCCTAAGAGGTGATTATCTCTAATCCATCGATCAAAATAGTGCAATGCAAAACGGTGAACCCTGCTATGTTTATAGCCAAGCCAGTCACAGAGGGAGAACCTGTGCATGACTATGTAAACTATGAAGAATACTATGATGAGATCCCCAGGGTCAAGGAAAATGCCCTGCCAAGTGGAGAGATTGTCTTTATTGACGGGTCATCAAGAATTGACCAAGATGACGGGCAGAGGTATACAGGCATGGCCGTAATCAAACACATGGCAATGGAGAGTTCAGAGTACTTGTCAGTGCGCGAATACCATCTCACTATTCGGCACAGGCTGCAGAACTAGTGGCATTGATACTCGCCATCGAGAACCATGCAGACCAGGAAGTAACAGTGTACAGCGACTCCGCCTATGTGACGTCAACAGTGCACGCAGGATTAGCGCGCTGGAAGAGGAAGGGCTACCTCCGAGCAGTCGGAACACCAGTGCAACAAGCAGCCTTGTTGGACAGGCTGATAAAAGCACTGCAGCTCCCAGTGGGCATAGCGGTCGTAAAATGCACCGCTCATACCAAAGGGACAGATTTTGTGTCACATGGAAATCATGAAGCGGACACGGAAGCCAAATGGATGGCATCCAAAACTGAAACAATCATGGACGTGGAGGTGGCACGTACCCATGAACGAATGGTGGTAGCACGAGCCACTCCAGAAGCCTATAGCAATATGGGGCAGTCTCAATTGATGGAGCTCTAGGGGGAGGCACCTCAGGAGGAGAAAAATGTATGGAAGCGTTGAGGGTGTTCTTTTAACCCCTCTGACGGATGGTGGAGGCAAGACAGCACTGGTAAACCAGTAATGCCTGTCGCCCTTCTAAAAGTAGCGCTAAAACACCTTCACTACCCCATTCGTATGTCAAAAGAAAATCTTGCTGCAACGCTTGCGGAAGACTGGTTTATACTGAATTTAGCCGAGCATGTTGCATTCTTTATGGTAAACTGCATTATCTGCCAGCAATTCACTTCTGGGCACACATTAAAAGTAGTGAGAGGAGTCATCCCCAGATCAAATGGACCTTTCCAGCACCTACATATTGATTATGTCGATATGATTCAGGCGTGTAATGGGTACAGGTATCTACTTGTGGTGGTGTGTCCCTTTTCCAGATTGGTAGAGGCAGGCCCCTGTACACACCCTGACGCTGCCTGTGCTGCTAAATTCCTGGTGAGGGAGGTTTTCCCTAGATGTGGGGTGTGCTTGGTAATGAGATCTGATAATGGGGCACATTTTGTAAATGCAGTATTTGAGCAAATTAGCTTGTTGCTTGGTATAAAGCACAAATTCTCGTCGGCGTATCACCCAGAGGGAAACGGGATATGTGAACGGATATACGGCTTGCTTAAGGAAAGGATAGCCAAGTTGAAGCTCACATTAAGAAACGGATGGATGCACTGCCTACCACTGGCATTGTATGCTCTTTGGAACCAGCCAGGCTCCGACCATCATCTAACGTCGCAGGGAGGTTCTGGGAGAGGAGATTAAGGCCTATCTGGATTGTCTCACATCCAGTTCCACTCTCATTTCAGACAGTGCTGATGCCGATGCAGCTCATAGCCTATGCACGCCTCTTGTCTTCCCTGGAGATCGCGTCCTCGTGAAGAATTTCACCAGAAAAAGGTGGGACGAGCCGAGGTTTAATGGCCCGTTTATCGTAGAGGACTGCACCCCATCAGCTATCAAGCTCAAAGGCAGAAGAGCCTGGATTTTCACGAATGATATAAAACTCTTTATAGGAGAGAGCACTCCTACTACATTTACTGCCGAGGAATCCACAGACAACGGGGAAGGACCACAGCACGTGCAGACAAGATCTATGGCAAGGAAGAAGGGCGCATGAGCAGACAAGTTACAAGAACGAAGATAAAAAAAATACAAAATAAAAAAAAATACAAAAGTGAGACTTTCAAAACAAGACAGTTCTTCAAACCAAGTGAAAGGTGACAAAAGGACAATTAAATGAACATTCAATGTAGCCAACAAAAGAACTTTTGTGAAAATCTTGTCCACACTGAACCTTTACTTTAGGCATAAAAAAGACAATAAGAAGCACGCAAACACTGTGTGCAGCCAAAGGTGCAGGGTAAAAGAAGAAAATCGCGTACTCATATCAACAGAAGCGCTAATTTCATGAACATTAAAAGCCACACAAAGCATTTAAAGCCTAAGACTCTGATTAGAAGTAAAAGTAAAATCAAGACTTTGTTCATGGACATATGGTTCATCCCAGCAGAAGTCTCAAGTGGGATGTGCTCACGTATTTTCAGCTGGTAGTACTGTCCTACCCTTCACTTAGAGGCAGAGAAGCCAGCGTTACTGAATTCATTCAAGACCCTGCAAACAAGAAAATAATCCGACAACTACTGGCTGTCATAACAGAAACTTTCATTACACTACCCGAACACAGTGGAAAAGACACAGATGCTTCCACCACAAGTAATCATTGACGAGATCACATATTCTTTGTTCTTCCACATCATCAAAGAATGTCCAGGACTTATCGGGAGAACTACAGATACATTGACATTTATTAGAGATCCAAAAAACAATTACTTTCTCAACCAAGTGTGGTGCAAGCTGAACCAAGTGGTTGCAACTCACGCAGCAGGAACGTGCAAAACGTGTTCGCATCAAAAGAATGGACTGTGATTAGGACCCAGCAAACGAGGCAAATGTCCCTATCACCTGAGGATACACGGCTGACACACAATGTTTTATTTCGATTAGTCACAGACTATCCGGAAATGGTGGGGAGACCTGCAGATGTTGACGTCATCACCTTTCTTAGGAATCCGGCCAACACATGGGTGCACTCCTCCAAGGCATCATGCTCCAGGTGGAGCTGTCCAATTTCCAGCGAGAATTCCTGAGGAGATTCCAGTGAGACTAGCCAACGGGGGACAGATCGAAGAAAAAAAAACAACTGACCACACTGCAAGAGAAGGCCTGTGACTTTAGAGCTAAAGAACCAGACAAATGTCATTAACACCTGAAGACAGTCGTTATGCTTTTCGTGTTTTCTTTCATCTCATTGAAAACTTTCCAGAACTAGTGGGCAGACCCCGCAACATTGATGTGCCTGCCTTTCTTAATGATCCGGCAAAGAATGCCCAACTGAACAGGCCCCTAAGAGCTATTGCATCACAACTCAGAAGCAACTATGGACATCCACATCTAAGAAGAGCCTTAGAAGGGGGCGTTCCAAAATAACCCTTTTCATCATCCCCAACCGGGGACAAGGCAAGAAAACAAAAGACACAGCTCTTCATGCTTCCAACATAGGCAGATCGAAAAGAGCGGAAACAAAGATATCTACATCCGTTCTTATTTTTCTTGTTTTGTGTTTTCTATTTGTTCATCGCGCAGGAGAATAAATGGGTGAGAGAGAGACTGTTCACCAACTCGACCTCGAAGGACCAAGTGAAAGGAACAGAGACATGAACTTCACTGCCGTGTTGACATTTTTCAACCTTTTTCTTATTTTGTCCTACCTTCTCATATGTTCACTTTTATTTTTATTTTTATTTTTATTTTTTCAAAATTTTCTTTTGCGTGATTTGTAGCGAATCCATCCTTTCATGGTGTCAGAGCAAACAAGGTCCTGTATGTCCCCAGGGCCAAGGCGAGTTGGAAAAGTGCCCTGGGAATACGCTGGCCATACAAATACAGGATAATTATGATGTGTTGAAAACGATAGTCTAACCTTTTTCCATAGTCTAGCAAAGGAACTGTACTCCATACTCAGAGACTATCATCATCATCACTCGTAAGGGGGGACATTGAACTGCACTTGTCACTTCAGTGTTTATTGAACTTTGAACAACGAAAACAGAATAAGAAGAAAAATAAACTATTGACCGTGGACGTATTTGAAATGGTGGCCCAAAACAGTAACTTAGCCATGCCACCAGTGGAAGGGCGCCCCTGGTTTCCCGGAAGGAGATGCTGTAAACTGTCTTTTAAGGCCTTCATATGTATATGCATTGTGACTATTGTAATATTTTTATCGTTAACTATTAGAACTGCATTTTTTATTGGTGCACGAAGTGCCCCAATGTCTGTGCTTCCAGCAGGTAATGAACATCAGGGGCCCACAAAAGCACCCAGACCTTATATTGTCATCCCTGTTCCAAGAAAAACTGATGATAAAGCAAACGATTTACAGCTGAATGTAATTAGCAGTAACACGCATACACTTGAAGTAATGAATGGTGAGAAAGACTGGAGACAGGGTCAGCACGGAATGAATGATAACATAGCACTGTCCACGGCACGCACCCATACACTGAGTGCACACGAACAAGGGCAAGTGTCAATGGCTACGAAACCGCAGGCCAAACCAACTGAAAGAGAGAAATCACCTGTGGAACAAGCAGCTCCAGAAAGCAGGGAGCAACATGAGAAACCGAACCGAAGTGAAATAGCAAAATCACTCAATAGAACAGAGGAAGCAACGAAATAACTCACTGTGAAAACACATGCGGTAGTTGAGTATGTGTTTCCACTCATGCTTAGAGCAAAGAAGCTACAAGAGGAGCTGAGCAAGACAACCACCACAACTGTGATAGCGAGCATGCCAGCTCCAACGACAGAAGTAACTACCGAGCCTACGACACAGCCACGTGTTGGAAGGATGATAAATCACATGCGGTGGGAGGAGGTCTCCATAGGAATGCAGGAGGGAAGGAAAAGAACCTCAAAACCTCCCCATATTACTGCAGGGCAGGAAATGAAACCTGCCCCTCCAAGTATCACGCCTGAGAGTCTGCCTGAACGAAAGAGCAGTACAGACGCATTCAGAGACATAGTGATAGCCAACAACAGAAAAACGCTAAGGATCAAGAGAAGTCCATATGAAACCGATAATGAGTTAAACGATTACTTGGACAGCACGGCCCATCTTGGAAACAACATATGGTACCAGCACATGAAGGAAGTTGGACGAAGGCAATCAGAACGAGAATGTTTCGTCTGTGCACTCCTGCCGTACAACATGGGCAAGTCCAAAATCTTTGTGGCTGTAGAAATAGATCTCCCCATAGCACACTGCATGTCACATGTGGCAATGTGTAACACCAGAGGATAATTAATGGGGAGAGACGCCTCGTTGATATGGGCCAACGAAAAGGACTACCCTGATGAAGACGGATATGTCCAGGACATCAAAACAAGAAACAGGGCGCACACCACGAATCATGTGATTAGATATGAAAACCCTGGCGTCAAGGGATCAGGAATAAGGTGGGAAATAAACTCAAGACTGAACGTCCAAGGGAAAACGGCAGAAGAAGCCCAAATATGGAAGAACCGAGAACAAATGCAGATCTGGGGATCAGTAGTCTCCCCAGACGGATGGGAAGAAGGAGTAGTAATTTGCCGAGCTTGGATGGTCCTTGGAGCCTGCAAAGAAGCAATAGAGAACTCACAGAGACTATGCAGACCATTGTGGCCAAAATTGGTAAAGCTGTTGACATGGGTCGTGGACAGAGTAGGACCCTTGCAGAAAGTACCGCTGGAAAACCCGAAAACCCATTTAGAAGTAATGGCACGAGGAAAATGGGGGAGAATCAAAACTGCGGGCAAATATACGAAGCCCCAGGGATGTCGCAAGGGACTGCAGAATCAAAAGGTTGGGCTCTCCGTATGGAACCTATTCTACCCAGGAGGGTTAACTAGAAAACAAAGCATACAAATGAATAGGTCCAAGGACACTATGCTCATAACAGAAACTCGCAAGGGATTGTCGACCTCTGCATTTATAAAGAAGGAATCACTCTTCAGTATTGTATTTTAGAGATAAATCTCATTTTTTTATATATTAACATTGTGTGAATCAGGATATAAATGAACAATTCAAGAAAAAAGACATCAAAATGGTTTGCTAAAACAGAACAAACAGACAAAAAAATCTTTACCACACACAGTACCAAAACATTTTTGGGATAATTTCCAAATAGTGTGTGTACAACAAACCCAACCTCTATTAGGATTTGTCAAGAAATTCACATAATGCGGTGTACATATTCAAATCAACATTGTAAAAACACATAGAACCATTATAGAAACACAAAATTGTTTTGCTTGTGTGGACAGCATTCATGTGCTGTGGTTTTAGGGCAGTAGTGCGTCTACACCAGGTGTTTCAGCTGTTTCTAGGAGGGCTAGGTGTGCCTCATGTTTAACACAGCCTTCTTCAGAACGGAGTTCTGTGCAGAATGACGCCTGTGCTATGGGTTAATAAATTTCACAAGCAAGGTAATAGAGATCCGCTAGCCGCATGGGCTGGTCTCTGTGTAATCCTCTCGCTTGAGGTATCTGGGTCGAAAAGCCTGATCCAGGGTGGTGTCACAGAGGACACTGCTTGCCCGGCTGCTTGCACGGCTGTAAAAGCTGCAAAGTAAGCAGCCTGTCTGCAGTGGTGTGCGTGCAGGGTCTCCTCTCGCTGCTGAATCAGACGAGACTGCGGGGGCCTGGCTGCAAAGCGTTGGAGCCTGCAAAGAAGCAATAGAGAACTCAAAGAGACTATGCAGACCATTGTGGCCAAAATTGGTAAAGCTGTTGACATGGGTCGAGGACAGAGTAGGACCCTTGCAGATAGTACCGCTTGAAAACCCGAAACTGTGCTTTAGAAGCAATGGCACGAGGAAAATGGGGGAGAATCAAAACTGCGGGCCAATATACGAAGCCCCAGGGATGTCGCAAGGGACTGCAGTCCTGATGGACCACTATTGGGCATGTGGATCCAAGGCATACATAAGGCTACCGAGGAACTGGGGAGGCACATGCACACCTGTGCACGTACACGTTCCAGCACTAGTGATTCCAAAAAATGAACTGAATTTGGACAGTTTCCCAAAAGCAGACGCTCACCTGAGGAAAAGGAGGTCTGTGGAACTAATGTCAAGGATGAAGAGAGAGAATTACTTCTCCGCCAAATCAGAGGATGCATTTTATGCCATTCCCTACGAACACAGGCTGTTCAGCCTAACTTCCTCAGTATTTACAACAATACTCTTGCCGCATATCCAAGTTGGTGTAAACACCAAGTGGTTGCAGATAACGAGATGGGAGTTACTGCAGACCATTAACACTACAATAAAAGGATTCAATGTGATCAAAGAAGAGCTGAGAGCAGTCAGACTGATGACCCTCCAGAACAGATATGTGCTTGACATGATCACCGCAATGGATGGAGGTGTTTGCGCAAATATTGGAGAATCATGTTGCACATTTATACCATCACACGATGAAGAAAATGGAACCCTCACAGAGGCCATAGACATGTTAACAACCCTGAAAAACCAGATGACCGATGAGACAGATTAAGTGGAAGACGACAGCTGGTTTGGGAACCTATTCTCATGGGTCCCGCAATGGATGGCAGATATATTCAAGTTCCTGGGAGCTTTGCTAGCAATGGTGCTGCTAGTAGTCTGTGTTATCAAGATAATCATCACACAGAGTCAGAAAACAGCAAAGAAGGCCATTGGGATGAAAATTATGGTCGATGTCGAGCCAGGCTGGAAGCCCAGAGACCTGACAGATGAGGAGATAAAAGACTTTGTGAAGGCCAGTGAATTTGCACCAGAAGGAACAGAATTCACTTATCCCAAGAAACAAAGAAGGTACAAAGGCAAATGGATTTACTGCAGTCCAAATGGACAATGCCAGTTGATGACCTGGAACAAAGATGAGCATGTGAGAACAGCAGGCAGCTTGAAAGGGGTGATAAAGATATGGACACCAAAATCGCATACTTTCACGCCTTCTTGTGTAAACCCAGGAGATGATGAGCAAGAAGCTGAGGAATCAAAGAAACTGAATATAAAGGAGGAAGTAGGAATGGTCGATGAACCGACCATAGGGGGGAGTGTAGAGGAGGTCCCAGATATGACCAGCACCGCTGCCCCCCATTGCGAGTTGCCAGTAAGGTACTCGCTGTGGTACGTGACGTATGAGGAGCAAATGAACCATCAGAGAGCCGCACTGGGACTCTGCCCCTTGTGCATAAGGAGATCAATACCGGTTGAAGCAGCCATAACGCGACAACCCTGGGAGCACGGTACCCTATCAGACAGCCATTCCAGCCACTGATACAGAATGAGGAATACCTGCACACGGTCCACGAGGAGGCCCCTAAAGCCTTAATGAAAGGCCAATGAAAATAAACCAAGGGCCCGAGCAGCCCCGAGAACAAACAGACTTGGCTACTGAAAGCACGAATGCCAGTACTAGTAACTGCAGGGATAATGATAATGGATGCAGGGGAGAGACACTGTTAAAACATAAGAGAATGGTGCCACAAGGCAAGATGGAAGCAACCACCCTGTTTAATATGTGTAAATAAGCTTGAAATGCAAGATGCTAAGAATTCGATACTGCTTGCAATGCTTAGTAGAAGAGTAGAGCGGCAAGCACCAACCATATATCTACCTCAATACTGCACAATGTACACGTGCAACTCCATTTTGTGAAAGCAGAAATGTACCCAGGCGGCCAAAGGCCTGACAGGTCGAGTTTAGAAACCCAGCAAAGACCAGAGAAGGAGCGGAATCGAAACTCAACAAAGAGAGGCTTATGCCGGGGAGATCGAGGTCAACCAGAGAAGGGGAGGTGAGCATGAGCTCATGAGACTCCAACTACAGAGAATACCAGCCCGCCCGTGAAGGTCAAGATAAGAGAGGCCCATGCAGGTGGCCAAGCGCACACAGAATTAAATGCACAAAAGGTTGGAAACTGAAGCAGATTCACGGTGAACCAACACGTGACCAGACAGGCGCGAAGATGTACCACCGCCTGATGTCATCCAGAACCAGAGGATGACATAACTTTTCCTGATAAGAGACTACAGATCCGAGGCCATACCCAGCCAACTAATTGACACACAGCCCTAAAACACTGATTGATGGAAGGGAGGAAGGGTGAATCTTGGGACACTAGGCACCTGGGTGTCTACTCTAAAGCTGCTAATTAATGGAGATTTATGTTTAGGAGTGTAACTTGCTCAATCACATGGGACCATGTAATCTAGGGTCCTATAGACACTGTAACCAATGAGACGTCGTACTTGTAGTGACGCCAATCACGTGTGGTGTTGAGGGAAGGGTGTAGACGCCCCCCCGCCCCGATAAGAGTTATCCAATCCACTTGCGTTATTTCCATATACAGATGTAGCACCTAGACTTAAGTTACCTTTCCCAACCAATTGTATTGCATGATGATTTTTTTGTAGAAGAAGACGTCAATGATGATGGATTTTGCCCATAAAAGAGGCTATTGGACTAATGTTCGAGGAAGTCGGGGTGAGGCAGGTGTTTGTCATGCTGCTGATTTCCATAAGCTAATGTATGTATCATTAAACGGACTTCCCTTTGCCAATTTACTGAGTCCTGATTATTGATCCTTACCGGAGTATGTGAATCCTGCACTCTGTCCTCGCATGGTGCAGCTATCTTGTATTACTAGTTTTTGAGTTTGAGTACTGACCAATGGGCCCATCAGTAATTTCCTCTCCTCGTCAACAAGGGAGTCTGGAAGGCTAGTGCAGAGGAAGGCCCCAGCCGAAGAAAGAGATCTACCGCCAACTGGTTGCTTGCAGAAGCGACTGACCTTGAGGGAGTTGGAGGCGTATAAGGGAAGAGCTTGAGCAGGGAGATGTTTAGGAAGTGAGAGTTGAAGGTATGGAGGTGCCAGGGCCCAGAAGACATTGTGCATAATGCAGAGGATTTTCACCTTATTCCTCGCAGCCACTGGGAGCTAGTGCAGACATTTTAGTCCAGGAGAGATAAGATCCCTGGGTTTGAGGCCAAGGACAAATCGCGCAGTCCTCTTCTGGATGAGTTGCAGAGGGCGGAGAGTAGAAGCAGGCAGATTTATAAAGAGGCTGTTGCAATAGCCCAGCCTAAAGAGAACCCGAGCTGTGCAGACAGTGACCTTTTGGGAACTTGCTTTCGGTTGGTAAGATACATGCAGTGCTGGTTTTGGTGCCATATTTTTACGATTTATGCAGGAGATGGGTTAGTGGGGAAAAAAATGCATAACGTTGTTAGAAGGAAAGAAGTTCCTGTTTCGATATTACAATGGATGATATGGGTAAATAAAAATGTTGCAAGCATATACCATTAAAGTGCCACTTGATGGTAGCGGATGGGAGAAAAAACAGCATGCTTTTTAAGAATGTAATGGACGGTGAGTGGCAGATACTGTGTGCAGAGGCACTTATAAAAGAGTTGTAAACATACTGCAGAAAAAGTATTTTGTGGTGATGGGTGCTCATGTGGATGAATATGGATGCACAAATCTTGCATTATTTTACTGAACTTTCTACTGGACGTGCTATCGAATGACACAACACTTGCAGGCTGAATGTGTAATGGTACATATGAAGTGTTGTACAGAACTGACAGTGTTAGATGCTAATGTCTTGGATGGTATTGGTGGCTGTGTGTGTGACTATTTAACAGTACCCTATGAGGTAGTGGTTTACAAAAAATAGTGGAAAGGGAAGAAGGACTGCTCCTGCTTTACTGGGCCCACCCAGTACTTTGGGAAGTGCACGTGCCACATTCTGCGCTCCTTACTATTCTGGCCAATGGAAATGGGACTGTGGAGATTATCCAATCATGTACTGAGGGTGTGGTTCACAGGAAGGGGCGGTCATACTGTTTTACATTACTCTGCGTAGTGAGGCTGGCTGACACGGAGAAACGCATTGTGTTGACTTTGGGTGATGCCTTTGTGATAGATCTGCACAAGTATGCCCAGGAAAGACACTTTGATGGCAATTTCAGTTTGGAAGGAGTGGACACATTGTGGTGCGCGGTCCATGACTGCAGTTTCGCCGATATGCATGCACTTTGCAGAGACCTGGCCACTTTTGCTACTGTTGATGTTGCCCTGCACTATGGCGGCATGCATTAGGGTTACATGGTTTGTTTAGGTTTGTTCCGTGGACTGAAGAGGTTGCTGAATGTAGTGAAGAGGCTTTTTCTCACTGCCCAGGTGCTTTTATCATCCATAACACCAAGAAGAGTATGGGACAATGCTAATGTATGTTGTTCCCAGCCAGAGGTTGGAAGGTGTCTCATCAACAGAAGCATGTCTATATTTTTGTCCGCTAGTGGAAGGTTCTTCTGCAACAATTACCTCATTAGTTGTGGAAATGCAGAGTTTTTCCATCCAAATGGCATTTAGTTGTTGGCTATTGGTAATGCTGTTTTGTTTGCCCATCTACAGGATGCGTTGAAGAGTTTACTGTAACAATTTGAGCACAACAAAACACAAAGTCAAATAAAAACCGATGTTTCTTCAGAGGCGCCACTAAAAACAAATGCCCCTACCCTGGTTTCAATGCATTCCCCCAAAGCCGCACGCAGTACGAAAGCCATATCTGGGGGTTTTGAGGATGGCGGCTATGGAAATGGGACTGAGGAGGCTGAGGGATTGCGCAATAATGTTTCTGGGTGTGGTGTGTACGCAGAGGATTGTTGTACAGAACTGCTACTGTTACATGGAGAGCTCTTCAATGTGATTGGTGGATGTGTGTGGAACTATTTAACAGTACCCAATGACGACGTGCTGGAAAGAATAAAGTGGAAAGGGAAGAAGGAATGTTTCTGCTTTATTGGGGCACGGCCCTCGCCGTACTTGGGGAAACGAACGTGCCACATACTACTGTTTTCAGCATGCTACCCATGGAAATGGGACAGTGGGGACTATCGCAACTGAGGGTGTGGTTCACAGGAAGGGCTGTTAATACTTTTCTCCACTACTGTGCGTAGTCAGCCGGGCTGACATGGTTGCCATTACTTGCAAAGGCAATGTAGCACAGCAGATTCAGTCCAACATCAATTACAGGTCAAACCTATGAGGCCTGCTACTCTCTTCTGAAAAGCTACAAACAGATTGCAGAGCATTACTGGCGTGTGGCCTTTTGTAGGGCTGCTATGGAGAACTTTCACCCGGAAAACAGGCCTACATTGTTCAAAAACATATATACATGTGCAATGGCACATTGTGGTGTGTTTGTAAGCGTGTACTTTCTGAAAACACTCCGTACATTGCACAACACTGTACTTTTCGCTGTCCGAGCCTCCGGATCGTGTCACCGAAATAAGGGTCCACACGCAGCGTGGGTGCAGTCGCATGGTGACGTCGACACTGTTCTCCCTTGGGATGGCTGTCCGCAGGACACGTTTTGGGCAGAATACATTGTGCGCATGTTCATAGGTGTCCTATGCACATCGTTGCCACTTCTGTACTGCTCAATACACATGTGCGCCGACCATTTTGGTACACGCTGGGGGTTTATAGCTTATAGCAGGTGGGATGTTTATGTGTATAACTACCTGTAGGATGTGGGTGGGTGGCTCAAACTAATTAAAGTTTGTTTGCATATGCTGAACAGTGGCGGTGTTACCAGGACACAGAGGAACAGATACACATGCGTGTACTTGTGCAACGAACAAACGTCCGCTCCCACACGTAATTATAGGCTGTGCACAAGATGCAGACATGCGGGTCATATTGGCATTGTACGGATGCCTCCATTGTCATTGCGGAAAGGTCAGGCAGGTGGGGTGTCCGTACACCCCGTTTTGCTTAATTGCGGTCATTCCTACGAGAACTGTGCGCCACTGAGTCATAGCAAAATTTTAAAAAAAACAATACCACATCAGCAACAATTTAAATATCAACGTTTACTTGCACACACTGATCACATCAAATGTGCATTTAGTTTTCATGAAAAGCCTCCACAAAGGGATTGTCATTATGTCATTATAATGTTGCCAGAAAACTATCAGAAGTCATTGGGAGAACTAGTTCATTAAGTAATGCATTGCTATAAACACCATTGCATTACAGAGATATTTCCAGTACATGAACCTACTCATGTGCAAACGTAGACATTGGGCCTCCTTATGAGGTGGGCGGTAAGCGTTAACGGGCACCGGTAAAGAGACCAGTGCCGGTAAACCCTTACCGCCCTATTCCGAGGTCCCTTAGCGGGTCCCACTATGGGCGCCTGGTTTTACCAGGCGCCATTAGCGGGAGCCGCTAAGGGACCAGGGATCTAATAATGGGC
This sequence comes from Ambystoma mexicanum, assembly GCF_040938575.1. Lineage (NCBI taxonomy): Eukaryota > Metazoa > Chordata > Amphibia > Caudata > Ambystomatidae > Ambystoma > Ambystoma mexicanum. The sequence goes on along the minus strand of NC_090936.1, from coordinate 217,944,968 downwards.
CCGCAATTAGCGAGCCTGTTATCAGCTCCATCCCCATTCCCATTGAGCCCTACGGGGGCTCGAATGGGAATGGGAAATGGTTCTCGGAATGGGGATTTACCGGGTCCTCCTAGGTTGGAATGACCCAGTAAGTCCCTATTTCGAGTCCCTATTTCGAGAACCCGGACCCAGAATGCGATAAGGGGGTAGCCATGGTGCTAATAGCACCATGGCTATCTCCTACCTCGTAATGAGGCCCATTGTCTGCAGCATTCACCATAAAGGAGCAATATTCAAAATCTTGCCATGTTGGATAGTAAAATGATGAATGCTTTCATTTCACAGTTTTGCGTACTGTGAAACATGTAATAAGTAGTTACCAATGCCTCACTTACTACATAATTGTACTACTACACACAAAACATAAAGAGACCACAACGGATACAAATATGAGCATATACAGAGAAAACAAAGTAAGCATAAAAGCTGCAGTATTATCAGAAAGTGTTCATAACCTAACTGCTTATCTTCATGCACAGAAATGATTGCTGTGTTTTAGGCTTGCTTCCTTCCCTATGTATATGTATCATATGATGTGACTGAACCCTAAGGAAACTAGTGTAAGAACATATGAAATGGGTATGGTCTACAAATATAGTACCTTTTGATTTTTTAGTTCCTGACTGTCAGTCAAGAAAATCACCTGGCCTAGATATGTCAGTGAACAAAAGAAGAGGGAGCCAGACATGTGATGTCATCAGTAATGTCATCAATGAAATGTGTGATGTCATGGGTGTTAGTCTTAGCAGTGCCCAGTGGTGGCACGAGTTATGGTTGCTTAAGTTACCATAACTGGCGAATTTCTGGGGTTTTTTGGTTTTACTTGTAACCATAATATGCAGAGGTTGTTATTAGTGCAAAGTACGTGTAATGTTCCTTTCAAGTACTTGTGGCACTGAATTTTATATGTTTTTCTTATGGCAACTGAAGCATATCATCCCTTTAACAACGTTTTTTGTCAGTGAATATATATATATATAACCCATAGGAAGAGCACTTTTTGGGCAGCTTATACTTTGCCCTCCATGTTGAAACCTCACAAAACTTGGCAAAAAAAGTATTTGGCCCCCTCGGAAATGATTCTGCGAAGTTTGGTGCAGTTTCGTCAAGGGGGGAGGTGGACAATTATAGGGGAGGTCCCAAAATGTGTTGAAATACTCATAGACGCAATGGAAAAAAAATGTGCTCATGCCTACAGCCCAAACCGCTGGACAGATTTTCAACAAATTTGTGCCAGGACCGGTGGCTTGGTCCCATAAGGGTGTTTTTGTACATTTTGTGTAAATCCATACAGTAGTTTTTTTTTTTTAAATGGCCAAAATGTAGAGAAATAAAAATGTGTGATATCTGGGACCGCTCCATGCAATCACTTCCTGATTTGGTCCACGAACACCCCCTGGGGCCAATCACAGGCGGCGTGTTGTCCATGGACATCGGACCAGCCCGCTGATTGGATGCCCAAATACATGAGGTTTGTCAAAACTTTTGAAACGGACACCATGTTGGATTCACAAACTGCACCCATAGTTCGTGGACATTATGGTAAAAACATATTAAAAAACACAAAATTGCACTTGTCAAACTAATGAAACTGTCTGGGGTGGTAAGGAATGTTAATGTTAATGTTAAAGGATATTTGTATCGCGCACTATCACCACAGGAGTGGTCCCCTGGCGCTCTGGCGGCTCTGAAAAGGAAGGGTGGGGATGAGTTAGTGGGAATAAGCTGGAAAAGTACAAGAGAGCATTGATGTGCTGTTGGCGGCCTCAGCCCGGTGAGTTTGTTGGCTGGGCTTGGGCTGTTTTACAGTCGGTAATCGTCATGTGCTGTTGTGCGAGTCTTTGTGTGGTTTGTTTTGTGGTTGCAATGTGGTGATGTTTGTGCAGATTGTTGTGTTGTAGGCTTGTGGTTGTGTTTAGTTAGAGTTTGAGAGGTGTATGTAGAGGGGTGCAATTGTTAGGGGATTGGTTAATTGGCATTCTGTCTGGAAGTGAAGCACTAAATTTCCGTATTCTCTCCAAGTGGGGTGCAGGAGAACTTCTGCGTCTCCGTCCTGATCTGGGGCCATCCCATGCTCACAGTCCCTTTCACACATGGCATGCACTCACATTCATAACCTTGCCCAAGTTAGTCCTCGGCCACCTCTGTGACACCTGTCTGTATGCGGGGCAGGCAGGTGTTTGTGTGTCCCTTCAAATCTGGCCCAGAGAGCATTTCCAATCCAGTCGGTGCACGGCATGAGCTAGCCAAGGCTACTCCATCCATATGTGGCGGCTGGTTGGCATTCAATATCTTATGCAGTTGCTCATGCAAGTTATCGCTCCCAGCCCCTTCAAAGCAAATGCTGAGGATAGGTTGGGATATGGCCATGAAAAGCAGAAAATCAGGTGTTTTTTCTTCTATGAAGTCTGCAAACGTCTCAAGCGTTTGAGGGTTTATTTGTGTGCAGTTCATGGACATTGCTGATGTTCAGGGACTTTCATGCATATTTCTGCATAATAGAGTCAGTGAAAAGGAGTTTTTGGGCAGCTTATAACTTTTGGGCCACTCAATGCAACTGCATGAAATTTTGCAATCTCATTTTAGACCCTGAATGGTTCTGCACAGTTTCGTGCTTTTTCACCAAGAGGGGGAAACATTAGAGGGGGGGGTGAAAATATTTGCAAGGCATATAAATGTGGTTGTGTTGACAAATCTGCACAAACTGTTACGCTCACCTGGTCTCTGTGGGGATGTTGGGGCACGGTTGGAGCCCTTCCTGGACTTGGCTCCCTTGGATCGGGTCTCTCTCCGAGCTGCTGTGAAGTCAACTGCTCTGGATACCGGTACTGCCCCTGAGGGAATACAAGAGGCAATGAGAATGGGGCGGTGGTATCGTGATTTCCCTCGAACCCTTCGTTCCAGAACGAGATGAGCAAGCGTTTGCCCATGTAAAGTCACCTGGTTTCTCGTAATGATGAGCTCTCCGTCCAGCTTCTTATTAGCAGGGGCACGTTGGGTGGACCTAGTTGCTTCACTGGTCCATGGGCAAGGCAGCCTAGGCCGGCTGCGACCAACCACTTAGAAGGTAAGTGTTCTTTGCAATAATTATTGTCTGAGTTCTTATTACAGTGTCTTTTTGCCATGATTATAGTTTGTAATTCTTGCAATGTCTTTTCTCTCCACTATAGATGTGAAGATGGCTGCACTGAGTCACAGTGTTAAGAGCGAGTCCAATGATGCCCAAGAGGATAATGAAGCCTTAAAAGTAGCTGGTAAATTGGCTTTCAGGGTTGAATGTTAGGCTCAGGTGTGGCGCGGCCAAGCATTAGTTATTTATGCAACTTCTAACCTTGTGTGTTCTTTTCTCATGAAGGGAAGGCCTGGCGGCATCAAGCAGAGAATAACTGTTCAGAGGCCAGTCCGCGGTTGCAGGATGGAGGTTCCGTGAAGATGAAGAATGGAAGATAGGCTCCCGCGTAGCTGGACGTTCGGAACAGGTGAGGAAGTGCTCCAACTAATAAACTCCGATGACTATGGAATCAGGTAAGATGCGATGCGCTGCAGGCGATGGAGTGCAGGAGACAGGTAAGATGTGCATTCAGCGATGGTGTAGCTGGAGTCAGGTAAGAGGTGCTTTCAGCAATGGTGTAGCTGGAGTCAGGTAAGGTGCGCTTTCAGCGATGGAGGAGCTGGAGTCAGGTAAGGTGAGCTTTCAGCAATGGTGAAGCTGGATGCAGGAGGATGCGCGTTCAGCGACGGTGTAGCTGTAGTCAGAAGGATGCGCGTCGAGGTGCTGAGCTGGAAAGCAATTTGACATTTACTTTCCTTTATGGTCAGATGGGCCTGTTCAAGAGCCTGCCACACAGATCCTAGGTGATGAAGATGGTCTTCCCAGGTGGGGCTGAACACTGCTATGTCATCCAAGTATGCCATGCAGATGTCTCCTAAACCATTCAGAACCTGGTTCACCATCCTTCAGAATGTAGCAGGTGCATTATTTAATCCAAAAGGCATAACCCTTAACTCGTATAGGCCTCCTGAAGTGGAAATGCAGTTTTCTCCTTGGCATGGTCTGCCAATAGCCTGAGGTCACATCAAAATTTCTGAGGAACTTGGCAGATCTAAGTTTGTCCACCAGCTCATCTGTCCTTGGTAATACATGGGCATCAGTCTTTGTGACTGCATTCAGAGGCCTATAGTCCAAAAAGAATATCAACTCTTTGGTTCCTGATTTTGGCACTAGTACAACTGGACTAGCCCATGGACTGGTAGATGGCTCAATAAACCCAAGGTCAAGCATCTTGCTGACCTCCTCCTTTACATAACATCTTACTTGATCTGACATTCTGCAGCCCCTACTTTTGACAGGGAGACTATCACCCATGAGAATATCATGCTGGCTCCAAGGAGTCAAGCCTGGTTTCAGAGAAAACAAGGAGGAAAACTGAGTCAACAGAGATTTGCACTCCTCCTGTTGCTGAAGAGTCAGATATGAAGAGTGTTTTTATCTTCTTCTTTAATGGCATCTGAAGGGTATGCCCTGAGGAGATCAGGGAGAGGCTCACTCTCCTTCTCCTCTTGATCAGAGGCTAGAGGTAAAGCTCCTAATTCTGCTCTAGACCCTAGCTTCCTCCTTGGGGTTGCCCAATTCCACTAAATAATGTACATCTCCAAGTTTGCCTACAACTTTGAAGGGTCCAATCCATTTGTCCTGTAAGGCCCTCTGCCTTGTAGGAATCATAATGAGAACTAGCTGGTCCGGGGTAAACTCCACCATGTTAGCTTTCTGATCATGCCATTGCTTGATCAGGGCTTGACCAACCTCAGGTTTTCTGAAGCTTCAGCAATCAGCTATACCATCCTCTTTCTGAGACCTAGTACACTTAAAAGACTTGTGTATAGGCGCGTTATGAATGACATATCATATCATATCATAGTCAGTGACACAGACTGGCTTTTGGGAAGGAGCACTTCCAACAATTCTTTGATCAGGGCCATGGGGCCTCAGAGAGAATGACCATAGAGGAGCTCAAAGGGGTTGAAACCCACCCCAGCTCTAGGAACCTCTCTATAAGCAAACAGAAGGCATGGCACTAGAAGGTCCCACTTTGTTCTTGGTGGTTCTTGTACGGCACTTATCATGCTCTTCATTGTCAAATTAAACCTCTCCACCAGTCCATTTGTTTGTGGGTGGTAGGCTGTTGAGAATGTATAAGTAAACTCCACAGTTTTTCCACATGGCTTGCATTTAGTGGGACATACAATCCGACCCCCTTTCAGGGATTACTTCCTTAGGAAAACCTACCCTGGTAAAAAATAAAATAAACAAGGAGGGCCTTAGCTACTTCTTGAGCAGTAATAATTCTCATAGGTATTGCCTCAGGGTACCTAGAAGCATGGTCTACTACAACCAATATAAATGTGTTGCTTGAGTGGTTGGAGGGTCTAGGGGACCAAACATGTCAATCCACACCCTCTCAAAAGGAACTGCCACCCCTGGGAGGGGCACTAAAGGTGCCACATTCTTGGAACCACTTTTGGCAGAGGTCTGGCAGGTGTGGCAGCTCCTACAATGTTAATCAATATCTGCACCCATCTTGGGCCAGTAAAAATACAGAAAGAGCCTCTATTTGATCTTCTTGGAACTCAAGTGACCAGCAAGAGGTTTCTCACCTGCTAGTTGTAGGAACCTTTTTCGAGGTTCCTGGGGCACCACCAGTCTCCTGAAGTCCCCTGGGGTGAACTCTGTAGGCTCACTGTTGAAGAGGCTATCCTCCCAGTAGAGCCTATGCTTTCCTGGCTCTTGCCCTTCCAGCTGGAAAGCTGTCTGTTGACGCAGACCTTCTAGAGATGGACACTCTTTGTCCTGTGCTGAAATCTGCCCTATAGGGTCCACCTTCTGCAAGCAAAGTCTGCAGCTCCGGGTGGTCTCTACGATCCAGGTCTTCTAAACAGGGAAGGATCTCCTGCAGCTCTGTTCTACCAGTAGATGTTTCTTCAGGGGTTTGTTCACCCACCAACTCAGGCTCAGCTGGAAGTGGGGTCACTGGAGTGACCTGGGGAAGTCCTTCTTTTGAGTGCAGTTTTGGGTTTGAGCCCCTATTTCTTCCCAAAGACTCTGGATTTCTGCTTGATCTCTTTTTTCTACCTAGAAATAGAAGGTTGGCCTGCTTGTGGGTTTGAGATACTGGATTGCGCCTTGATCTCAAACTGAGAGTCTCAAGGTTGTCTCTCTGGCCAATCTTGTCAGCTCCTGCTTCTTCTTACTGGGAGGCCTGGGTATACTGGAGACTACTCCAAGAGTGTTCAAGTCATTACCCAACAGGGCCCTCCTGGGTACCTCTGATTGCACTCTAACAGGAATGTATACCGTTATGTTATTGCACTGAATAAAGGCTGGAAAAATAGGGACCATTTGGATAGGGCATACAGCAAGTTTAGTGGGACCTTTGGGTGCCAAACCTCAGGTTTGAAAAAACGTTCATCAACCACTGTAATGCTGGCCCCAGTGTCTCTAAAGATAGGAGTCTCCTGGCCATCTACAAGTACGCTGTCCTTATATACATTTTTTGTGTTATCAGGAATGGTATGTGTTATCAGGAATGGTATTTTTAAAAAACAAAAAAGGGTTTATTTGTATAGTAGCTAGCTATACAGCTAGCATCTAGCAGACATCGTGCTAGCTAAATATGCATTTTTCAAGGCTCAGGTGGAAGCCTCGGTAAGTTCCTCTAAAGAGCTTTTTAAAGTAGTCCGTTCCCTCTCCTCCCCACCCGTTAATTCGGGGGTGCCCCATCTCAAGAGCTGTACGACTCACTGTTCTCATTCTACTACGACAAAATTGTGATTATTCGTCTGAAGATCTCAGGGGTGGCCGCCCTCTGCTTCCCTTCGGCTCACCCTGAGGACCTGAGCCTGCTCCTTTCCATCTGGTCTACCTTGCCTGTTTTCACGGAGTCCACCGTGACTGCAGCTGTGCTCTCACTTAAATCGGCTTCTCCTGCCGACCCCATTCCTCTTAGCATCATTAAGGATATTTGTTCTAACATCGTTCAACCTCTTATGGCAGCGATACATGCTTCCTTTTTGTCAGCTCATATTCCTAATTCTCTTAGGTATGCTCTTATCTGGTCTGGACTCTCCCCTCTCTCCCATTTCCCTTCTTCCATTCACTATGAAGCTCCTTGAAGCTTTGATCAATCCTCTTCTTTGTCTATTCCTTGAGGACTGTGGGTGTCTTGACCCTTTCCAGTTCAGATTCCGGCCTAGTCGCAGCCCAGAGTCGGCACTAGTTGTGGTGGTTGATGATCTGGTTCCATTGACCACGTTATTTTGCTGGAGCAATTGTCGGAGGCCGGCCTCGCTGGCCTGGTCTTGGAGTGGTTTGCTTCTTTTCTTGCAGGTCACTCCCAGTCTCTCTTTCTTCCTCCTTTCTTTCTACGGTGAAACCCCTGAACTGTGGTGTTCCCTAGGGTTCTGCACTCTCACCACTCCTTTTAAATCTCTACATTCATCCTTTGGTGAAGCTGATTCATCTTTTCTGTTCCGGTGCTTCTCCTATGCTGACGATATGCATTTTCTGGTAGGGCTTGATCTCTCCTCCCCGGCCTCAGCAGAATGCTGCTGCTGTTTTCTGCTCTCCATGCACACCTGGATGAGCAGGAACTGGCTTCCCCTGAATGGCGATAAAACTGAGGTTCTGGTGGTAGGATCCCATCCGGCCCTTTTTGGCTGGTCGTCAGCCTACTGGCCTTCCATCCTAGGCCCACTGCCCTCACCCTCGCTAGTGGTCAAAAACCTGGGGGTGAAACTCTCTGATTCTCTCTCCATGCACAGTCAGATTATTGCAGTCTGCCAGCCAGTTCACTTCAAGTTGCATGTCTTGCACAAAGTCCTCTCGTTTCTCCCCACTCACTTTCGCTCCTTGGTGGTATCATCTCTCACCTCTGGCTACCTGGACTACTGCAATGCGCTCTATCTGGCCCAGCTTGTGTATCTTCTTCAGCGACTTCAAATTCTGCAAAACGCAGCGGCCCGTCTTGCCGTTGGGGCCCCAAGGTTTTCTTCGGCCTCTCCTATCTTCCCTGAACTGCATCAAATTCAAGGCCCTTTGTGTGGTCCATCATGGATTCTATGCCAAAGGTCCCATATTCCTGCAGGCCAAATTTCACCCCTACACCCCCACTCTGCACCTGCATTCTGCTTCTTCTCTTAGGATCACAGTCCGCCGTTTTCGGTTGACTCATATGGGAGGCGTCGCTCCTTCTCGGTGGCAGCGGCCTCTTTGTGGAATGCCATGCCAGTCTCTTTATGGGCCATGGATGACCATTTAAAGTTCTGTCGTGCTCTCAAAACCTTCCTCTTTACAGTCTAGCTTGCTGCTTCCATCGTCTTGGTTTTTTCCTCAGCGCCATGATGCACTTTATAAGTTATTTTTTACATTACATTATATTGGTTTACAAAAATAAAACCGTTACAAAAAAGGAAACAGTACATTTCCAATTTCATTTACAAAGAAAGTCATAAAACCACAATTGCTTAACACTACACATCGACGCAACTTAATTAAAAAAAGAATAAAATCCCATATATTCAGTTCATTTCTTTAAAGTAAGTTCACAGTTTTAATAAAACCGCCACTGCCAAACCTTCTGAAACGTTCAAGACACTTGGACATCTGATCCAAATTTGATCACTATCATAAATAATGTTCCTTGCTAAAATATTCTTCATAAAAAACAGCCTAAACCCTGTCAACATACTACATTCATACTAGTGTATAGCTGTTTCCGTCTCTCCTTCATAGCAAAAACAGCAGGCACACTCAGATTCGATGATTTTGTGTCTCTTAAATAGTACTTCTTTGGTTAACAACAAGTTCCAAAGCAATTTTTATAAAATAGAAGAGTAAATTGGGTTAATAAAAATGACAGGGTCCCACGTCTTTTATGGTCAAATGTTAAATAATTCAAAGACAAATATGAGTGAAACTTATCAATGGTTCTCACCCAATCCTGGTCAAACAGAGCCTTCTTTACTTTATCAGGATTCTTAATTAAAATATCTTTGTCCATAACAATATCTGACAATATGGAGTAATATTTGTCTCATAAGGCTAATAGGAATTGGCTACACTATCCGCCTGCATAATCAATTGTAAATGAAGCTCCCAATTCCTCATAAACCGAATTGGGTAATGGGCTGATCAATTTGAGATATAACAATAATAGACACCATTGTGCACATGCTCCTAATGAAATAGTCCCCAGTTCGAATTTTAATGCATCCAGGGGAAATAGCATTTGGCACATTTAATATCCACCGCCATAACTTAGCATCAATTTTATCCCAAACGTTATACATATTCTCAACAACCAACTCGAGGCCATAAATAAGCCTTGGAACGGTTTTGCTTTTCTTAGAAATGTAATGCTGGTTTGGCAGAAAATCGTCCAAACTTTCTGTCAATTTTTATTGCTTGATTTATCAAACTCATAGCCTTGTTCATCAGAGATTCCTGTATCATCTTTAACCCAGTTTGTGCACAGGAATTAAAGCCCAGGTAAACACAACTTGCCAACATACCAATGCAGGTATTTTCCAGTGACCATTTCCCACGCCTATGCTTTTTCCCTCTAGAGATTACAAGAATCTTAGTTTTAGTTGGGTTTATCAAGTATAAATTTTCCTTTGCGTATTTAGAAAAGCACCCAATAACTTTTGTAACCCCATCTTAGTATTATCAAATAATAAAAAGTTGTCAACATAAGTCAACTAGAGCACTTTACACTGGCCCACTTTTGGTACTATCATGCCAGCATCGGATAAGTAGTCCCCTACGTCTGAAACATAAAGATTTAAAAGGCAGGGAGTCAAAACGCATCCCTGCCTTAATCCACCATTAGTATTTATTCTCCTCGACAGATCGCCTTCTTTGTCAAGTCAAACACATATCCCTTATTTTTCATAAACACCCATGATGAGCCTCAGCAGACCCCCTGTAGGCCCCAGTCCGCCAACTTCTCCCATAATCAATTGTGGTCAACCTTATCAATGGCCGCCGAGAGGTTTATCAAAGTCATACAAGTACACCCTGTTGCCTCAGGCCATGCCCCCTCTTGTATCCCTCTCACGAACAAACCATTGATGTTAGTAGAAAATCCTCGGCTAAACCCTGTCTGTAGTTTGTTCATCCAGTGTGTTATCCTTGCCCAATTTTCCAGATGATTCAATAAAAGGGCGGGAAATTTCTTGCAGTCGGCCACAATGAGGGAAATTGGCAGATAGTTCTTGGGTTTGGATCTAGATCCTCGCTTAAATATTGCCACAAAATGGGCATGCTCCAAGACTCCGGAAAAACCCCTGAATTATTGATACTCTCAAAAAGTACTGCCAGGACCTTTGACCAATTTGGCATGTCTGATTTTAAGTTATTGTTCGTCAGTCCATTAGGCCCTTATGCTCTAGATTTTATAAATTTTTTCAACAGGTCCAAATCTCGTCCTGGTCCACAACAAGAACCCAGGATAAAGCAGGACAAATGTCCCTAAGAGAGTCTTAGTTAACCCACTCACTGTCCCACAGAGGTCCTTAAATAACCCCACCCATTGATCTTCCAAGACCGCATTTAACCGAGATAGTTTGAATGCAGTTATTCACCAAAGCCCAAAATGCACTAACCTTATTTTTAACCAAGATGCAGATCATCTGCTCAGCACCGTCCTGCAACAGCTTGGCCTATTTAAATTTACAATAATTTTGATAGTTTTGTTTTAACTTCTTAAGATAGTATCGAGTAGTTTCTAGGTCAAGCCGCCAGGCTTTAGTTTTCCTGATTTATTTGCCCATTTCCCTCATAGCAAGTGCCAACTCTTCATTAAACATATGCCTTCTGCTTAGTTTTCTTCGGTCTATATTTAGAACTAGCTTTCATTCTGTTGACCATTTCAGTCATACAAAAGTCAAAATTAAAAACCTTGAAAACCTTGTTTCCATTCGAAAGACTACTGTTTCATAATCAAATCCAAATCTGAATTCAGAAGCTTAATATTTGGATCCGACAACCGAATCACATTACTTGCGCAATTAGTAGTACTTTGCAGCATGTGTGTTCCTTTACTACGTTTAATGTAAATATGAAATAATGCTTTAAGGATACAGTGGTCTTCTCTCCAAATGTTTTTCATAAAAATGAAGTTAGAGCAACAATCTAACAAGAAAGCATCAACAAAAATGTAATCTAATGTGGAAGAACTAGTGCCTCTGTGCCATGTTCGTTGGGTTGTTTCCTCCACCCACTTAGCTACATTCAAGGGGCAGAGGCCTAAAGCCTCCATAGCCAAGGGCCAAGTCATACCTGCTTGAGAATTAAAATCATTAGGGACCATATCCTGAGTCAAATCAAAGACTTCCCCCTTCTCCTTGTGCAAGATACAATTAGAGTTAAGATCCCCTGCAATCAGAATCCTCCCATTAGGGGTGTTATCTAACCATAGATGAACCAAATTTGGAATGTTTTTTAAGAAGATCAGAGACTCCCTTATGCCAATAGACATTCCTTTTATTTCCATCCAGTGATATTCAATTTATTTACACAATCGTAAAATAAATAAAAAATGTATTTGCTTGCATCGCAAAGCTTCTACTGGAAGCCATAGGTGGTACATAGAGTTAATTAGTTACTCCATATACAGCCCTGTCTGTTCATGCTATCCTGCAAGGACCCAGGACTCTTTAAAACATCATGGACTAAGTATTGAAAAGCAGAGTATTCATTAACATACATTTACCAACCTCCACACAACAACAAATCCCCATCTAAACAGTCTCTGCTTGACTAAAATTCATAGTCTCAGAAGCAGCTAAGAAGTTAGTAAACCTTTGCTCCCATTGCAGCAGATTAATGTGGTCCATTGGGACGGAGCATGATCAGCAGCAAGGAAGCAGTGCATGTTGCTATCGGACATACAACTCCACATTTCTTTGTAATACATAAATATTGAGTTGGAGACAATTATACCTTTCTGAAGGAACCTCAGATCATTTTTACATTCAACATCAAAATTGCCAATTGGGAGTCTAATGATGTCACTGAGGCTGCCATGCCACCAAATGGGAGATTGAGGAGGGTAACAACCTGCATCTCCAAAAGAGAATTGACCGCAATCAACAGGCCCCCAGAGGCCCAACCCCCCCCCTACTTGGTTTTTCTGATTGTATGAATACCTGATGGCCATCTAACAAGGCGGATCTCCTAACCCTGTCTCCTGCAAGAACATTAAATTAGCCTCCTTTAATGTCCTATGTGTATCTGGGTTAGAAAGCAAATGTTGATTTCCCCTTGAGTTCCATGAAATAATATGAAGCTGTAGTGCACTATTTACAACACTGTCTCTTCTAGACAGTCTAAATTGCAATTCTCAGATTAACAGGCTTATCAACAGAGTCTTGTAGTTGAAATAACACATTCCCCTGCTTGTCTGAGGGCCGGACTGATTGTAAATTATTATCTCTGTTTTCCAGAGGGCTAAAAGATTTACGTTTTGTTTAAGAACTAATCTTAGGCAGAGCATGGCTTCTCAACGTAGAATTTGTTGCTAGTTTTTTAAGAATCTATTACTAAATCAAGGCTGTCAAAGGTTGCCAGAGCGTGTAGATGGGATGGATCACTATTACCAAGCATGTTTTTAGGACTCATTCCTGTACCCATATTATCATGAATCAAATACCCCCCCTTGAATCAAATTGAGATCCCACATCTACCGTTAGTCCAGGTTTAATCAAATTAGCCCTCCCAAAACGCAATTTGGCAGGCAATCAAGGCAAAACCTTACTAGTCTGATTAGAGGAATCCTTAATATCGGGTTTATTGGAGGCACCGCTGTGGATTCCTCAATCAATGACAAAATAAGTGAGGGTGGAGCATTGTTAATCTCACCCTCCTTATTCTTAGAGGTAAATAAAGGGAAAGCAGATATACCTTTCCCCGGAGGCATTCATTTTTATGAGGCTTGTTACTGTTTACTTTTTTATTGATCTGCAATGCTGAAATACCAGGGTCACAATCAGTATTAACCCGTCGCCTTGCCTGACCAGGCTTGAAAGATAAAACCTCAATCGGCTTACATATGTCCTTCTCCTTACTCCATTGATTAATTTCATTGCTGGCAGTGGTCGCCAATTGATTGTGCATCAAGTCAACAATGGGCAGGGGGACAATCGGGGGTATCACTGCAGTAATTTCCAACCAGGCGTCGCTAATAATTATCGGATTTGCAGTAGCTGCCACCTCTATGGGCTTCTCTGAGGGGAAATTTGTCAGTTCAGTGGGAGAGTTCATAATTGATGCATCACAAGTTTGTTGCATCACACTCAGCAGTATATTATCATGAACCAAACCCGACTGATCTACCCACATTTCCTCAGCATATTCAATAATACTTAAATTGTGCAATTCCCTTGTATCAACCATGTTGTTCTTTTTGATGTTCATAATAGAATGGTCCAACATTGCAACACCTTTAACCGGAACAACAGGTTTGATTTTAATACTTGTTCCTAGATGTTTAGAGAAATAGAAGTCCGTTATTCTTCGTCCCACAATTGGCGATTGCAGAATACTGCATTTCTTAGGGGCAGCCCATATTGGACCCTTGATAAAGTTTTCCCACCACTCACATATCTTGGGGTTGGAGTACAGGATGCAAACAATAGTCACTCCGGTTGTGGGATAAAGGGACTAATGTCAGGTTTTCCTGATGCTTCCTCGACAGATTAGCTTGTTCTATCGCTGAGTTGTCCGCCAAAGAGAAAGTTGTCTGCAAACATTGTGGAATTAGTACATTTGACTTCATCAGCTGCAGATTGACTCCTCAAGCCCTTCCGCATGACTAATGATCAGAACAAAAATAACACCAACCCTGACAATTTCCTATTTGCCAAGTTAGCACCAACCAGGTTGCTTGGCAAGGAATTAATTCAAAATCAGAGCTCACTATCCCAGCAGTAGTGTGAGCTCCGAATTGCAATTGAGTGAGACGAGTCACCGGTAAGTTTCCAAAAAAACATGAGGTAACAGATTGTCTAAATCCAGCAGGAACCACTCCACTTGGCCCAGGATGGCAAACCCAGATCAAAGGGTACTCGTCCTATAGTCTCTCTGCTCCCTTAATGAGCCAGGGCCTGTCACGTGGTCAGTTTCCAATAACCGTAGTCCGGTCAAGGATGCCCAGATGAAAGGGTACAAGCCCAATAGTCTCTCAGCTCCTGTAATGAACTGGGGACCCCTGTCACACACACAGTTTTATAAAAACAGCTAACATTGCAGTGAAATGGAAAGTATGGTTTAAACAATGCCTCTCACGCGGAAAGACGTAAAGGTCTCAACCTCACTGGTGTAGAAGACAGAAGTTGTGAAAGGCTCTGAAATATCAGAGAAAAATCGAGCTCCCCGACCGCTGCCTGCTGACTGCAGACTGCTACAATTAGGATGACACGTTGTGGCCTGCTTCACAGATGTGGCAGCACAAACAGTATTCACACACCAGCAGGAAGAGCTCCAAGTAGGAGTCACAGAAGAAAGACCAGCAAACATCCAACTCTGCAGGGACTGCAGACTGCTACACTTTGGATCACACTTCACTGCCCTCTTCATGGATGTGGCAGCACAGATAGCATTCACACACCAGCAGGAGGAGCTGTAAGTAGCAATCCCAGAAGAAAGACCAGCAAACATCCAACCCTTCAGGGATTGCAGCCTGCTACACTTACGATCACACTTCGCGGCCCGCTTCACAGATGTGGCAGCACAAATAGTATTGCCACACCAGTAGGAGGAGCTCCAAGTAGTAGTAACAGAAGAAAGACCAGCAAGCATCCAACTCTGCAGGGACTCCTACACTTAGGACCACACTTCGCGGCCTGCTTCACGGATGTGGCATCACAAATAGTATTCACACACTAGAAGGAGGAGCTTCATTGTAGTAGTCACAGAAGAAAGACCAGCAAACATCCAACTCTGCAGGGACTACAGACTGCTACACTTAGGACCACACTTCGCATTATACACAATTAAGCATCTTATGTAGAATGTTCAGAGCTACTTCACCTGCGAATGCAACTTTTCAAAAAATATTTTGAACACTATGGCATTATGACTCAAGAGTGTCTGTGGATGAATTTATATCATACTGAACTGCAATCAGTGAGATTCTCAATTGTAAAATTCTTACAGGTTCTAAATTAGATGCTATTAGCCCTATGTAGAGATCAGATTTAACAAAGACATGTTTATATAGACAACGTCTGTGGTCTTTTGAGTGAGCAATCCAGTGATAATTGATCTTTTATTTTCACTTTTTCCAAATGTATATGTCTTTCCTTTTTTATGATTAGTAACTATGATTTGAAGTGAATATTGTATATGTATTATTTTTTTTTTACTTTTTGAGAACGGCAAAAGGTTAACTGTAATATAATGTAAACTCTTAATGTAAAGTTTGAATGTAAATATTGTTTTAAAATGTGTTTTTGAAAGGTTGCTTAAAATATATCAGCTATATCAAATAAATAAAAAATACCATCTATAGTATGTTGTTCCCACAGACCCAAGAACACTAAAGAAACACTAGCTTGAACTCCAAAGGGATCTTCAGCTAGTAAATGAAAGTGAGCACCTTCACTGGAATTTCTCCCTCAGGGATGAAGGCTAAGGAGACAGATTGGACCCCTGAAGGGTTACCCTTGCATCTGGGATCACCTTTCACATGGTCACCAGACCCATAAACCACACATTTACCAAAGCTTTTCTGGAATGGGGGTTTCTGGTAACCTCCCTTTGGCACCAGACATTTCACTAGAACTGTATGGCTTCTCTTGATATTTAACCTTATGGTTTTTCTTGCCCTCTTTTGGTGGTGGGGGATTAGAATTTTCTTTACCATCTTTTTTGTGCTTCATCCCCTCATCCTTTTTCTGAGTAGCCCCTGAATCCTTATGAGTAGCCCTGTTGGCTACCCATAAGTCAGCAGCCTGAGCTAGTCTCTTGGGTTCAATTTCCTTTGAGTCAGCAAGGTGCAGTCTCAGCTCAGGGGAGCAGGCATCACATATAGTTTATTGTAAAAAAAAAAATGTCTAATTCATTCAAAGGAGTTTACCTTTTAACCCCTAACCTAAATTCACACACTCAGGTAGCCCAAGGAATCCCATCCTTTTTTGTGATCACTAAATCTGTTTAGGTACTGTGAAGGTGTCTTCCCAAACCTGAAAATAAGAGCCTGTTTGACTGGTTCATAGTCCCGTTTATCAATCGCATTCAATTCCATCACAGCATCACATCCATTCTGGGGAAGCATAGACATTATCCATGAAACTAAATAATTCCCTTTTATACCTTGCAAACCATAAGTGAATTCAAATGTACTCAATCAATCCAACACATCAAGCTTAGGCTCATACATACTCACCACTTATTTTGGTAGGCGAGGTCTTTTGGTTCTTTCATACCTAGAAGACCCTGAAAAGGAAGCAGTGTCCAGGGACATCATTTTCATATCATATTCATGCTGCATTTCCCTCTCTCTGTGCCTTTTGTCTTTTTTTCTGTCCTCAGATTGCACTGTGAGTTTGTTCTTTTAAATTGTAGTGCCAGTCTCATTTTCTCAAGTGAGAGGTATTCTGGGCTTACAGTGTGGCCTTGCTGGGTCATGGTACGAGGTAACTGAGATAGAGGAGAAGGCTGTGGAGAGGGGTTGTCAGCCCCTTGTGAATCCTCTTCACTTTCTGATCCATTTGGCAGATTAGAACTAAGCTCCAGACTTTCATTCTCAAAATATTCTTCCATATCAGTGTTGGTAGTAGGGGTTATGGGTCTACTCCCAGGGTTTTGATGATTCAACAGTTTTTGTATAGACTCAAGTGTTCTCCCCTTACAACTCATACCCCTTGGTTTACATAAATCTTTCAGTTGTTATACTGTAAGTGTAGTAAGGTCCTGTTCATTGAAAGCATCCATTGTTGACATGCTATATGTTACTATTGGGTTGGGTCTAGCTTTGTGGATGGTTTTCTTGGACACAAGTCTAACCAATAATCACTGTAGTCCACTCTACACCAATCACTTGCCAGAAGTGTTAGGTAGGATTTTGTAGAGTCCAACTGGTGTGGGACTTTAAAAGAATTATCTGCTTTGTATTAGTGGCCAACATTTAACATAGGCCTGTACTACACACGTTGGTAGAGTGGCTGAGCAGCCAGGCTTATATTAGAAGGGGTACAGTGAGCTGTAGAGTAGAACAATGAAATCAGTAAATACAAGTATTCAAGTAATCACTTACACACTTAAAAAGTTATATCAAATTATGTATTATCTAAGCAAAATGAATCACACTAAATATGCAGCAACTAATAGTAACATTCAATGGAATTTCAGAATCAAGTTATTTAAGAAGCAGTAATGCAGGTGAGTAATTTCCGTTTGTACTAAAACATTTCCAGCATACAGAGTGACATCAATCAAGGTCAGTAGTAGCACTTATGGTTCACCATACAATATTGGGTTTGGAGTGAAAATGTGTTAGAGTACAATAGGACACTGTAGCACTGTAACAATAATCTTTTCTCCCAGAGGGATGTACAAAGTCTTTTCCCCAGCACTAAGAGTGTCAAAAAATTAAAACCTTTATAGGGAAAAAGCCAATGTCAATAGGACAGTTCTAGTTATGATGCCATCTTAGAAAGTGTTAGTTGAACAGTCAGTAGTTCCTTGAAGAAAGATCCAGGAGCTCAAGAGAGCCTACCTGATGTGCACAAGCTGTTAAGCATGCACAAGTGAATTGAAATAATTCAAATGGATAGACAAAAAGCACTCCCCAAGCTAGGAAGCACTAGATTTGGCTAATGGTGGTTAAACCCAAAGCCTCACAGTACCTTAGAATTGAAGTAGATGTTCCAGCCAACTTCCTACTTGATGTAACAATGCAGACCCTTGTTACTGGAACTTGGTTGTGGCGATGAAAGGGAGGATGTCTGGGGGGCTTCTGTGGCAGCAATCATGGGAGGGAATCTGCAGCAATGGATTTCACTCATTTTAGCATCTATTTGTGGTTTTGGTGTCTTTTTTTCAGTGCTAAAAATGACAAATATCCCCGGTTGGACTTTCCTCTGTCCCTCTGTCCTTAACTCTGGTGAGGGGACTCTGGACAAAGGTTTTTGACTTCTGTACACTCACAATGATGCCTGTGAAGTTTCAGCCGGATTAGTCCTTCGGAAGACATTGCACTCATCGATGGTCCAGGAACCCTGGTATTGGGAAATTGCAGCCCAGGAAGTTTGCAGCGACACAGGGTATTGGTCCAGAACTAAACAGGTCTTGAGACTTGTTTGTTCCACTAGCCTAAGGGAGGAAGCCATCCTTGGCAGAGCTTCCCTGTCAGTGGGAAAACGGGGTCAGCACAGTTGCTGGTCTTCACTGGTTCTTTTGCGGTCCTGGAAGATGCTGCAGGCTTCTCTCTGCGTTTTCTTCTTTGCATTCAATGTTCCAGTGGTCGTCTCTGCCTGTAGTCCCAAAACCCTCGCCTTACATGCAAAATCCCTTTCATTCACAGCACTAATCTGTCAATCAAACAGGGGGGCGTCCTTAGGACAGCCTCCCACCCAGTTGGAACTGAGTTTGGTCAAGCATGCCTACTAACAAAGGACAGTGAGGTTTCAGGCTCCTCCGTCACTTCCTGCCTTCCCAGACACATTGGAGCCTCGGTGGTATTCAGGACTGAAGCCCACCAAAGACAAAACACACAATGGACTCAAACCTGATCTAACCAACAGAGTAAAACCCAAACGGAACTAACAAACTAGAAATTGTGAAAAAAAGAAGACAGGGGTGATTTAGGTAGAATGGTCACCCTTGGGTACTGTACTACAGCTGAGAATTTTGCCTGCAGATACATTGCAAAAAATATAGTAAAAACAATCCACTGCCATCAGCCATTCAGGTTAGTTAGTGTAACAAATACATACATGAGAAGTGGGTTCAGGAGTCACCAGGTAATCCCCCAGCCACTTCACATAAGGTGGTGTGTTCTGGACCCACAAAGGAAAAGGGTAAGTAAGACAAAAGTTGTCCTACTATTCTTGGGAACTGTAGTTCACACAAGAACATTTAGTTAAACATTTAGAGGAGTCTAAGGCAATTTTCAGTGGCACTTCACAAAGGGTTCTGTTTGTCACTATATAAAAAGCAGATGCCTAGGGAGTTTACCAGACTACATGAAAACATTAGGAACACAGAATCTTAGAGGGAAAAGGCATGAGTGGGTGGCGAAAAGTCCCACTCACTCAGGAGGTTGTAATAAAAAAGGTCTGAGATTCCAGAAAAGGGCTGGGGGTCACTAAGGTTAAAGGGAATTCACACAGAAACTGAAAATGCTCCCTAACAGATAAAATGAAACATGAAGAGATTTGCAGCAAACCTGTGCAAGGAGTTTTGGTAAGGATCTGAAAGCATGGTTTTGCAAAAATATGTCCGTGTTTTATTTTTTCAAAAATGTCATAACGTAGGTACAGTGGATTTTGTCAAGATTTAGTCATTTATATGACTATTTTTTGCACGTACATTTTGACACTTTTCTAAAACTAAAACATGGATGGATTTGCAGCAAACCTGTGCAAGGACTGTGTTTCATATTTTTAAAAGTGTTATAATGTAGGTACACAAAATTGTGATATACCTTTGGTGACTGAGGTATAGCCTGTAGCCATGAGCAGTGTTCGGATAACCACAAGGGACTGGCTATGTGGTTAAAGTGGGCATGGCAACCAGGGATCGGCTATGTGGTAACACTTTTTGAAATCGGGATAGGTTTGAATGGGAAAATGAATTCTGCTCATGGCTACAGGCTGAAGTGCTGGACGGGATTGCAGCAAATATGCACAAAGAGCATTAGGAAGAATTTAAAAGCATGCTTTTGCAAATTTGTTTTATTTTTTGGAAAGTGTCAAAATGTAAGTACAGAACACAGTGAAATAACTTAGGTGACTGGGAAATAGGTTTGGCCCTCAGCAAGGAGAAATGTGTACTGTAATTTGCTTATTGGGGTACGCAGGATGGGCGAAGTCATAGGTTTGAATGGGAAAAAAATATTCTTCTTGCGGCTACAGCGAGAAGTGCTGGACTGCATTACAACAAACTTGCGTGATGAACATCAGCAAGGACCTGAAAGCATGTTTTTGCAAATCTGTATTGTGTTTAATTTTTCCAAACTGCCAGACTGTAAGTAGAAAAACTAGTGATATACATTTGGTGTCTGGATAGTGGACCTGGCGCTCGGCAAACGCAACTGTGTACTCTGATTTGCTTATTGGGGAATGCAGCAAGGCCAAAGCCATGCCCCATGGATTTTGGAGACTGGCCATGGCTGCAAGCCACGAGCAGTGGCCATTGGTTACATTATTAGTGTATAGTGGACACTAAACTATAATGCAGGTTAGGTGCAATGAAAAATAGGAGTGGTTTGGTGGTGCTGGAGTCATGATACGATATGATATTTATAACGCGCTTAATACCCAGAGGTTTCTAAGCGCGGACCCAGGGATCAAACCTGTGTTGCTCCGTGTCATCTTGTTTCCAAGTCGAGCACGCTGCCGCTGAGCTATCCTCCTGGAGTCATGATCGATCCTCGTGCCCTAGGCAATTCAACGATAGTGTGCATCCCCAGCATGTGCTGGTGATAACAACACACATAAGTATGTGTTGCAAGAAGTATGTTTGTTAAAGGAGGTTTATAGGTCTTTCATATATGTTAAAATAGGAATTATTAATAACTTATATACAGTGATGCAACATCATGAAACATTTTAAAAACCTATGAAATTGACAGTAAAAACATTGTTAAAGGGACTTAACGGTAAGATGCACCCCGTCCTTGGGACACCTCCACCCCAGCAGTTGGCAAGGGGCCTACCACCTTGGCATCCCTTGACACTTCCCACCTGGGCTCCCATGAGCACTTGCCCATCTGTACTACCCCTTCAATTTACGCACTTCTCTCACTGCACAATGCATATGTGCATGCATAGGAGTACTGTGTCATATTTTGTAGTATAATTAAGGGAAATGCAGATGCAAAAGATTTGTAGAACATTGTTATGCCGCAGTTGGTGTGTGGAAGTTTAATATGTTGATAGGGTTACATGAAGAGTCTTTGGAAGTGATTGGTGGATGGGTGTTTGATTGTTCGAAAGCAGGCAATGAGGGAGTGTTACAAATATGAAAGTAAAAAGGGCAGAAGGGCTGTCCTGTGTGATGGTATGCATGTGCCATCCAGGTATTTTAATGATGCATGGCCTGGAAAGGGGACTGCAAAATCTGCAGATATTTATAAAGGTCCATGGATTATGGTCCTTGGTGTATGCAAGAGAAAATTATTTGAGATAGAAAATTGTTTCTGTCCCTTTATTTTTTTCTCTAGTATACGATTGTCCATTATTTCCATTGGCATAATACAAAATGCTAGTGGAAATGTTGGAGAATATTATTGAGTTTAACTACTTTAGTGTGAAATGTACAGAAGATGGAGCCTATAAGATTAGTTGGTTTAGTTCTATTTTTGAATGGTGAAATGAGGCTGCTAAAGGAACCTTTTTTGGTGTTTTTTTTGCAGGAGAGGCCAGGAAGTAAGGAGGGGAGAAAAATGAGAGGTGCACCAGTGAAAGATATAGGGCCTCATTACACGGTAGGCGGTACACCATGGCGCTATTAGCGCCATGGTTCATGCCGGTAAAATACTGGCACCGCCTTGGTAGAAAGGGGAATTACCGCCCCATTCCAAGGTTGGCAGGGCGGTAATTCCCCCTTCCACCATTGCCCTTCCCCATTCCCATTTTTGCACCACAGGGCTCTATGGGAATGGGGAAGCCGCTAATTATGGTACCGCAAATTGCGGTACCGTAATTAGCTCCACTGGTCCCTTTGCGGGTTGGTTTTTAACGCCTGCAAAAAGCAGGCGTTAAATTCCCCAACCCTTAAAGGGACCTCGTAATAAGGCAGTAAGGATTTACTGGTACCGGTAAAATACCGGTACCGATAAACCCTTACCCCCACCGTGTGATGAGGCACATAGAGAAGCAGGTGGATAGAGAACAATGTTGTGTGTGCCTTAAATCTAAGGAAATGGGTTATTTCTCATGCTCCTTGTTTGCTGCCTTGAAAGCACTTTGAAACTGCCCCCCCCTGCAGAGTGGTGTGTTGCAGTATATACAGAGTACTGTTGCCTTGGAAAGATGTGGATCAACAGCCTCTTTCATGGCTTGCAAGGTAGATAGTGGAATCTTCTGCCACACAGGAGTAGCCTGTGTGGTAGCAGTATTGTTTGAGGAAGACAGCCTACTACTTCCTCAAATAAGAACGGCTTTCTCAGAGCATCCGGTGGCTGGATTTGGTGTGGCGTCGCATGGATGTGGTCCCGTAGGAGAACTGCCCAGGAAGCCCGTGACTGAAAACAGTGCATTTAATTTTTCTAGCCTTAGCCTTTGGTACACCCAACAGTGGTAAAGAACCAACGCACCCATGATTCTCTATGGGTGCTGGAGGTAGGCATTTCCTCTATCCCATCTTCCTGGTCATCTTGATTGGTTTCTGCATCACTGCATCACTTGCACCTTTTTCGGTTGTGGAGGCACTCCAGGTGGTGGTGGATCCTTGGGAGGAGGGATGGCCATGGCTTCTGTCATTTTTTTAATTAAATAGCAGTTGTGCTAATATTGTTCCAAGCATGTGCTCTCTCCTGAATTGTAGATGGTAAATCAGTAAGAATAGGTGTAGGAGTTGTGCAAGGGTACATTTTCAACTTGAAACTTACTAGATCAGCTGGAAATGCAGTTTCGACTGTTCACGAAGTGCGGACCCATTCAGGAAAACATCAACATGGTCTGCATGCATGCGGGTGGCCACCTGATGCTGTTTGGGAAGTGTGCATTGATGTCAGACATCCGCAAATGTCTGGGAACAGGAAACAGTGCTAAGAAGTTGCAGAAAGTTCATAGAAGTGTTCAGAATGTTGCTAGAAGGTGGTTTCTAGATTGGAGAAAAATGCTGATATATTTTGGGTAAGTATAATATTAGGAAGTTTTATCACATTAGGGGGCACTGGTAAAAACCTATGAAATTCATTGAAAAGATTTTGTTAAAGGGATGTTATGGTTAAGTTGCACTAATAAAAACCTATGAAATTCCGTGAAAAAACTTTGTTAAAGGGATGTTATGGTTACAAATAAAATGAAAAACACCCAGAAATTCACCAGTTAGGGTACGCTAAGCGACCACACCACCACGTGCACTGCTAAGACTAACACCCAGGAAATCAAAGATGACAACACAAATTGCAAATGTCACTGATGGCATCACATGTCTAGGCCACTTGTTTTTGCCCACTGACATATGTGGCCTGGTGTTTTTGTTCACTGACAGTCAAAATATTCACATTCAAAAGGTGCTATATATCTAGACGTTAATCTTGTCGTATGTTCTTAAAGTACTTTCCTTAGGGTTTGGTCTCAGTTCATGGTGCACATACACAGAGCAATAAGCAGGCCTCAAACACACAATTCATTTGTATACATGAAGATGAACTTTAACATTATCGATATTTTCTGGTGATGTTTCGTTCTTCCTTACTTTAGTTTCCCTGTACGTGCCTCTGATTTCTATGCATTGTGGGTTTTTATATGTATTGTTTGTACTAAAACAAGTCTGTAGTAAGTCTTGAATTGTTAGCTAGTTGTTCCATATTTCACATTACTCAAAACTCTGATAAGGTAGCATTCATTATCCAAAATTAGCAGATAAAAAACACTGTACTTCTATGGTGCATGCTGCAGCCATTGCCTATGTGTATGTATGATTAGGATCCTGTATTAACAACAACAATCCAATATAATGTTTTGACTGGATGTTAACATTCTTTAATACATTAAGTAGTTAATGATAGGTCTCCCGATCCCCCCTGACATCACAACCCCTTGTAGGGACTTTTCATCAAAATTAATTGCATATGTGATTTCATCAGTGATATCATCAATGACATTTGTGATGTCATCTTTGATGTCCTTAGCAGTGCATGGTGGTGGTGCATGTTATGGCTTCTTAGCTTACCATTACTGGTGAATTTCTGGGGGGGGGTTCGTTTTATTTGTAACCATAATGTCCAATTAACAATGTTTTTTTCAATTAATATATATATTACAGGATCTGCGGTAGCAGCCCTGTAGTTATGGTTAAGTTGCTCAACCGAAAGGTAGAGAAATTTTTGGGTGGCTTATAACTTTGCCCCATCCTGGATGAATCTTCACAAAACTTTGTAAAAAAAAGTATATGGCCGGCAGACTGATCCTGCAAAGTTTTTTGAGGTTTTGTTAAGGGGGGGCCAAGTTATAGGGGGTCCCAAAACTTGTTTTTTTTCTCATAGACGCAATGGAAAATAAATTTGCTCACACCTACAGCCCAAACCGGTGGATGTATTTTCACCAAATTTACGCAAGGTGCAGCAGCTTGGTCCCAAATGCGTGCTTTTGTAAATTTCATGTAACTCCGCCCAGTAGTTTCTTTTAAAACAACCAAACAGTATGCCAAATAAAAATGTGTGATGTCTTGGTACGGTCCGCAGACTCACTTCCCTGTTCGCTCCATGGTCAGGCCTCCAATTGACGCAGAAGGCGACGTGATATCCGCGGACATCGAATGTGCCTGCTAATTGGATGGAGAAAAGAGTGAGGTGTGTCAGATTTTTGGAAACGCCCACTATGTTGGATTCACGGACAGCGTCCCTGGTCTGCGAACATCACAGTAAAAACGTATCGAAAAATACAACAATGCACTTGTCAAACTTATCAAACAATCTCTCGAGATGTGAGGGTTGATGAGGGTGGGATTTCCTTCTCCAATGTCCGCAAACAGTCCGGGACAATCCTGTGATGTCCGCGAACATCGTAGATGTCCAGTGGCATTTATGCTTATTTGTGCATCACAGAGTTGGTGAAAAGCATCTTTGGGATGGTTTATAACTTCGGCACCACTCAAAGAAACTGCATGACATTCAGGAATTGCATTCTAGGTCTGATTCTGAATGGTTTTGGAAAGCGTGGTGCTGTTTTGTCAAGAGGTAACAGAATTAGAAGAGGGGTCCCAAGATATTGTAAAGGCTTATAAATGTGGTGCCATTTGACAAATCTGCACAAAGGTTTGCAAAAACATTGTAGATCTAGATATACATGTTTTTGCAATGTTTGGAGGGATTTTGTCAATAGGGGGCAAAATTAGAGTGGGGTCCCAACATATTGTAAAGGCTTATAATTGCGGTGCCATTTGATAAATCTGCACAAAAGATTGCAAACATATTTTAGAGCCAAATATACATGTTTTAGCAAAGTTGGGTGGGATTTTGTCAAGAGGGGGTTAAATTAGAGGGGGGTCTCAACATGTTTAAATGGCTTATAACTTATTTGCCGTTTGAGGAATATGGACAAATGTTTTCAGAAAGATTATAGACCCAACCTTGAATGTTTGTGCAAAGTCTGAATGGATTTTGTCAAGTGGGGGCTACGTTATATGACTATTGTATGTACGTATTTCCAGCAAACTCATGTAAGGAGCATTGGCAAGGACCTGAAAGCATGGTTTTGCAAATGTGTCCGTGTTTTATTTATTTATTATGTCATAATGTAGGTACAAATAGTGATATACCTTTGGTTACTGAGGTATAGCCTGTGGCCACGGGCAGTGGGCAGATTGTCCAGGTCATGGTATAAGGTCATGACCCAGACAATCTAGCTACTGGCCATGACCATGAGGGATGACTAATGGGGTTAAAGTGGCCATGTCCACCAGGGACCGGCTATGTGGTAACGTTTTTCATAATTGGGATAAGTTTTGACAGGGAACGATTAATGTGCTTGTGGGTAGAGGTTGAAGTGCTGGATGGGATTGCAGCAAATATGCACGAGGAGGATCAGCAAGAACTGGAAAGCATGGTTTTGCAAATATGTCCAGTGTTTTTTTTTAAGTATAAATTGTAAATTCACAACACAGTGATATAACTTTGGTGTCTGGGCAATGGGCAAGGCTATCAGCAAGAAGAAATGTGTACTGTACTTTGCTAATTGGGGCATGCGTCATGGCGGAAGCGGTAGGTTTGAATGGGAAAAAAATATTCTGCTTGCGGTTACGGTAGCGGAGTCAATTCCAACAAACTTGAGCTTAGGCAATTGAATGATGATTTCCATCCCCAGCATGCCCTTCTGATAATGACAGACATAAGTATTTGTTGCAAAAAATACGTTTATTAAAGAAGCGTTATAGTTCTTTCATATATATGAAGAGTAATTATTAATAACTTATATACAGTGATGTAACACCATGAAACATTTTCACTTATAAAAAATCTAATAAATGGACAGAATAAACATTGTTAAAGGGATGTTATGGTTAAGATGCATCCCACCCTTGGGACCCCTCTCGGGATAACGATCTGGAGCCCTCGTTATCTGCCCTCGCTTCGCTTGGGCCGATAACTTGGGCTGCTGTGGCATTATTCCCCATTCCAGTCCCTGGAACGGGGGATGAACGCCACATTATTCCTATAAGCATAACACAAAATACTCATGGAAATGTTGGAACATTTTATTGAGCCTATGTGCTTTACTGAGATATGTAAAGTAAATGGAGTCTATAAGATTATTTTTTTAGTTGTACTTTTTAACCGTGAAAGGTGGTTCCTAAAGGAACCTTCTTTGTTGCTTTTTCATTCTTTTTTTGCGGGAGAGGTTAAAATGTAAGGTGGGGAGGGAAATGAGGGAAGTGGCACAAAGCACTAATATGGAGTGGCAGGTGGACAGGAGAAGATGTTGCACGTGTGGTACATCTAAGGTAGGGGCAGTGTTTCTCATGCTCCTTGATTACAGCTTCAAAAGCACTTTGAAATTGCTCCCCCCTGCAGGGTGGTCTGTTGCAGTATATACAGAGGACTGTTGTCTTCGAAAGATATGGATCAACAGCCTCTTCTATCGCATGCAAGTTAGCTGGTGGGATTTTGTGTCCCACAGAAGTAGGCTGTGTGGTTACAGTATTGGTTGAGGAAGATGAAGTAGAGGAAGACAGCTTACTACTTGCTAAGAAAGGAACAACCTTTCTGAGAGCATTGCAGTGGTTGGATTGGGCGTGGCGGTGCATGGAGGTGGTCCCATAGAGTTTGAAAGAAAAGTGAGTACCACATCCATGTTTAAGCCCTTATCCTAATAGTACAAGAATTCACTATCAATGTTGCTACAAAGGTACATACAACAATATTTGCCTCTCCCAATAGCATAACTACACAGTTACATCAATACTAGGGATTTAATAAAAAACTTCCCAAGAACCTTTTTCTTTATAAGGACCAACTTATAACTGATTCTGTTAATTTTGTTTCAACAAGCAGTCGAATTTTGTTACTTATATGTTGCATTTTGTTCACAGCTTTTTGGTAACCAAAATGTATAACACTCCCTCCTGAGGAACCAAATGACTTAATTTGGAGAAACATATGTTGATGGTTTGCCTAAATGTGAAACAACATTTAATCAAGTTTGTACTCCAATCAAGAGGCCATTCTCTTAAACATCCAACTAAGCTTCACTCTGAATCAAATTAAAAGTTCAATTCTTTAATGCACAGTAAGCTCGTCTTTTATTGAATTCCAACAAACAATTAACCATTTGGAGGGTGCAGATACTTTAAAGGTGTCTTCATGAGATTTAGTAATTTCTCATCACACTGGGCAGCCTCAGTGAGAAAGCACCTATCTCTGCAGCCCCAAGTACTAACACATAACTCAAAAATAGCTGCAATTCAGAAACCGCCAAAGGTTGCAATAAGGCTGCAACATCCCACTATTCTGTCATTTCTTCAGTAACCCGGGCAGAGCACAGTCAGTAAAATATAATTATTTGAAGGAATGTATCATGTCACAAAGATTCAAAACAAGATTGGAAGAGGCAAAACAACTTTTTTCAGGTTCTCAAACCACCTCAGGATCCAGAAATGCCAATGCCAACCTTAATACAACTTCACTCAAAAAATTGTTTGCAAGATTGGAACAACTCGCCAAAATAGAAATCTCAAGATGGTGGGAGGTAGCAACCCTTCAAAAATATCTTGAAGTTAATAGAATACCGAGAGGTTTACGCATTTGTATCTTCCTGTCGTTCGAGGAAGAAAAGCTGGAAGCACTTAAAGATTGGGAACCTCTTCTAATTAATACTTCAAAAGAGATGAACTGTAAAGTAATAGAACAAGCAAAAAAAGAAGCACATGAAAGACTATTCAAGGAAATAGAAATTACCAAACAACAAATTACAGACCTCAATATACCGGAAGCCACCTTCAAAAGTTTTCAAATACTGGACAACTTTCTGAATATTTATACCAATGAACTTAAAATAAAAAAAAAACGGAAGTTCTTTAGGGACAAACTGGATTATAAACACAACAGAGTCTACACATTTCAAAAACCATCTATTCTCCAATAAACCTCCAACCAAATCGCCACACCCATTACCCTCATCACCGCAATCATCAGAACTGGATTCAGCAAATGGTAGTGACACAGAAATGTCCAATATACCAACACCTCTTGAGGCCACCTCCACCTCCCCACAAGCTGAAAATGTCTTCCCTTTTTTAGAGGAATACCAAAGGTACATATTAGCTCGAACCTATCCACTTATTCCTACCAAAAACAAAGGAAATTACATCCACACCTAAAAGGAGAGGCTTTAGGAGAAAGGGGAACTCCAAACGATACCAACAGCAGACAAGGACTTTAACCAGGTCCGAAAACAGCCAACTAAGGAAAACATACTTATTAACCTGACAGGACATGACCTACCCCTCATCTAAATTCCACGCTCAACAAAGGCCTTTCCTTATGCCCCAAAAGCACTTTGGATTATTTCCAGACCAATGTGGATCTCATCAAATTTTGCAGAAGCTTGAGATTGAAAAAAATATTTCTCTACCAAAACTTCAAGTATCCATAAAGAACCAGCCCCAATAATTTCCACCTTAACCACAACAATTGCTTAATACACAATAAATCTGTTGAGTCTAGAGGACACATCTCAAGAACAAACATTGGAATCCTTCGCAACAGAATTAAACTTAGATCTAGGTTTGGCACAAGAAACTAAGTTAAAGCCCAAATCAACATTCAACCCCAATTTACCAACAGCGACCTCAATAGATATTTTTCAAAAATTAGTCACTAATGACTTAAGACATTATTACTTGACCAGACATCTCAACAAATTCATCAAACACAATTTGACCCATTTGGAAATCAAAGCCTTACAGGAATTAAGTAATAACAATGACATAATTCTAAAACAAGCCGACAAAGGTGGGAAAATAGTTTTACTCTCAACCACTGACTACATCACAATGGCTCAAGAACATCTACAAGATCAAAACTGTTATGATAAACTTGAGGGAAACCCCTTATTGGCATTGACACATGAATGGAATAACATGAACAATCACTGGTATGATTAAGGTCTTTTGACAGAAGAGGAAAGAGACTTTATAAAAACTACTCATCCTATCATAGCGACAGTTTACTGTATTCCCAAAATTCATAAACCTTTACTCACTTACCACCCACAAGACCAATAATCAATGGAATTGTTTCCTTAACATAACCCATCTCCGGGTTCATTGATCAACACCTTGAAACATTGGCAGCAAGCCTATCTTGATATGTACAGGACACAAAACAATCATCCAACAACTGACCACCGTAAATTGGTAAGAGAACTTTAGACCCGTGACACTCGATGTCTCATCACTTTATACCAGTATCCTACACACAAAAGGCATCAAAACCACCAATTATTTTTTGAAGACATAGTCAATTTCTTAATATTTACAGATTTTAATGATACTGGAGATGGTCAATTTCACTTTACAAAACAAAATGTATTTGTTCAATAATGTGATTTACAGGCAATAACAAGGAACAGCGATGGGACCCAAATTTGCCCCTGTAGATACCAACCTTTACATGGGTCATTTTGAGTTACAACATGCCTGGCAACACCCAGCCTTCACAGACAGCGACAATATTATTTTTCTGGGGAAGATAAATAGATATTTAGTTGATTTAGCACGGTTCATCACAGCAGCTTAAAGAATATCATGCACAGCTCAACAATAATACCTATAATCTTCAACATACTATGCAGGAAAGCACAGAGAGGATACAATTTCTTGACTTGGAACTATATGTGGGGGACAATATCATCCATACCACACTCGATGTGAAACGGACAGCAGGCAACAGTATGCTATATGCAACCAGTTACCACCCCAAACATATAATATCCAACATCCCATATGGAGAATTTTTAAGAATTAAAAGAAATTGCACAGACACCAATGAATTCAACAAACATATAGCACAAGCGAAACACACATTCCAAGCTAGAGGCTATGACATCAAAAGCCGCAATCATGCATATCAGAAGACAATTCAAAGAACATGAACTGAACTACTACAAAATAAAATCAAAATTCAGTCAGCCTTTCCAAAAGAAGTAAGATTTATAACAACCTACAACACAGAGACATCCAAAATTCGCAAAATATTACAAAACCATTGGACGATCCTTACATCAGATGAAGATCTTCAACATTATCTCAAAGCAAAAAATCTCAAAAACCTGTTATGTCATCCCATTTTCAATCTCATGAACCACAAAAAGGATTACCACAACTCTGGAACATGTTAACTCTTAAAGGTAACTACAAATGTGGGTCCTGTTCAGTTTGTGCTTACTCCGAAAACTCCAAAACATCCATATGTTTGCCAAATGGGAAAGATTACAAGCCATTGAAGATTATAAACAAGCACAATTTTTTGGCATTGAGAAAGTTGCCAAGTTGGCAAGAGGAGGTAATAGAGAAAAGCAACTGAGGCAATGCGAGGCCAAATGGATTTGTCTGGCAGACTGTTGCTTCACTGGACTCAATTCGGACTCAGAATTGATTGATTTTCTATAACTTACTATCTATATCTTTTGGAGCTATTGTATTATCTCTCTGTTCATCACTTTCAATTAACAATTCACATTGCATCCTTCAATTTGTGAGATTTTGTCTAAGGTTAAAATTGAATTCTGTCACCTAAATGTCATCACCCCAGCCTAATCATTCCTTATAAATATAGTGCACCATTTAAAAGTGTCATAGAAGCAAAGTCCTTCTAATAAAAGGCACTTTTCCTTATTATTTGGAATTAAGGGTAGTAACCCTATTATTATAGATAGGAATGAATCACACAGAAGCAGTTTCAACCAATACCTAGCTTCTTCACAAACTTTAATATGTACTATACTAAGTTTACATTACATTTTTAACTCGCATTGCATTAATATCCCGATCCAAAATGGCGGAAAACGTGATGACATCATTATGCTGCAAAATGACCTAGCGCGTCATCACTTAACAATAAATACAGGGACATTTTGAATTGAAACTTGCACACAGCTGCGGTTATCAGGCCAGTGAGGTCCTCCAGA
The DNA here is from genome assembly GCF_040938575.1 of Ambystoma mexicanum. Taxonomy (NCBI): domain Eukaryota; kingdom Metazoa; phylum Chordata; class Amphibia; order Caudata; family Ambystomatidae; genus Ambystoma; species Ambystoma mexicanum. Next base: position 217,913,348 of record NC_090936.1, on the reverse strand, counting down.
ATATGTTCCCTATTTCATCTGAAGATTAACCAACTATACAGCAGGTAAGATTATAACTTAAGTCAGGACACCCTACTAAGTATCTCTTTTAAGAGCATTGCTCCTGTTAAACCCACCGCGATAAACTCCAATCACACCTTCTTCTTGTTTAGCCATATTAAGGATAAATCCACCCACAACCTCTACAGGGACATAAATGTGTCTATTGACTAATAAACACCCCTATCAAGACAAATTGCATTTTGTTAAGTTGCTGAACTGCAATTATACAACCATGGTAGCATCGAATTATTAAGAATTTGAAAGAAAAGTGAGTTCCACATTCATGTTTAAGCCCTTATCCGAACAGTACAAAAATTCACTATCAATGTTGCTACAAATGTAAATACAGCAATGTTTGCCTCTCCCAATAGCTTAACTACAAAGTAACATCAATACTAAGAAGTTATTAACAATCTTGTCAAGAACGTTTTTCTTTTTTAGGACCAACTTGTAACTGACTCTGTTCATTTTATTTCAATAAGCAGTAAAATTGTGCTACATATATGTTGTATTTTGTTCACAACTTTTTGATAACCAAAATGTATAACGCTCCCTCCTGAGGAACCAAATGACTTAATTTAGAGAAACACCTGTCGAGGGTTTGCCTAAATGTGAAACAACATTTAACCAAGTTTGTACTCCATTCAAGAGGCCATTCTCTTATTTTGATGTGAATCAACATCCACGTAAGTTTCACTCTGAATCAAATTAAAAGTTCAATTATTTAATGCACAGTAAGCTCAAGTCTTTTATTGAATTCCAATGAACAAATAACCATTTGGAGGGTGCAGATGCTTTAAAGGTGTCTTCATAAAATTCAGCATTGATCCCATAGGAGTAGTGTCCAGGTAGTCTGCAACTGAGTACAGCATTGCACTCAGTGCATTTCACTTTGGCAGCTTTACCCTTTGGTACATTTCCAACAGTGGTAAGAACTGCCACACCCATGATTCTCTCTGGGTGCTAAAGGTGCGCTCTTCCTTTGCCTCTTCTTCTTGGTCCTCTTCATTGTCTTTGGAAGTACTGCCTTTTTTTTGTTGTGTAGGACCTCCAGCTGGTGGTGGTGGCTCCTGGGGAGGAGGGATGGCAATAGCTTATGTCATTTTGAAAATAAATAGCAGTGTTGCTAATATTCCTCCAAGTATGTACTCTGTACTAGATTGTTAATGGATAATGAGTAAGAATAAGGGCAGGAACTGCTCAAGGGTACATTTTGAGCTTGAAAGTTGCAAGATCAGCAGAAAGTACAGTTCTTAACTGTGATGTTCCCGAACACTTCAGATGTTCGGAGACATCTATGTCTATTCTGCATTACATGGTTGGTGAAAAGCAGTTTTTGGATGGCTTATAACTTTGGCACCACTTAATGAAACTGCATGAAATTATGGAATTCTATTGTAGCCCTGATGTTGAATGCTTGTGCAAAGTTTGGTGGGATTCTGTCACGAGGGAGCAAGATTAGAGGGGGGTCCCCAAATATTGTAAAGGCTTATACATGTGGTGCCATGTAGACTCTACACAAAGGTTTGCAAAATCATTTAAGATCTCGATATAAATGTTTTTGTAAAGTGTGGTGGGATTTTGTCAAGAGGGGGCTAAATTAGAGGCGGGTCTTAACATTTTTACTTTGTTGCTGTTTGATGAGTGTGGACAAAGGTTTCCAGAAAGATTATAGAGCCAACCTTAAATGTGTGTGTAAAGTCTGAATGGAGTTTGTCAAATGGGGTATAAGTTATATGATTATTGTATGTATATACATTTTGACACTTTTGAAATAATAAAACATGGACGCATTTCCAGCAAACTCATCTAAGGAGCATTGGCAAGGACCTTAAAGCATGGTTTTGCAAATGTTCTGTGTCTTATTTTTTGACAAATGCCCTAATGTAGGTACACAAAATAGTGATATACTTTTGGTGACTGAGGTATGGCCTGTGGCCATGGACAGTGGGCATGGGTCATGACTTGGTCAATCTGGTTACTGACCATGACCAAGAGGGACGACAAATGGGGTTAAAGTGGCCATGTCCACCTGGGACTGACTATGTGGTAAAGTTATTCGAAAGGGTGATAGGTTTGAAAGGGAAATAAAATTGTGCTCGTAGTAATATGGTCATAGGGTTCTCTCTTCACCTTCTACAGGCTGCCATGGAAAGGGAAGAGGGGCTCTGTACGGAGCCCCGCCTTCCCATTCATGGTGACCATATTGGAAAAGGATTCTCCCTCCTACATCAGGACGTCGCAGGCATCCCAGTGGAGGAAGAAAAACACTTTTTTTAACACCCCGTGTTAGAACTTTGGGAACCCGGAGGGCTAATGGTCTTCATCCCCCATTGCAGGGGCTGGAACAGGGAATAACTGTCCGGAGCCCTGATTATCCGCCCTTGCTTCGCTTGAGCCGATAACTTGGGCTGCCGGGCCATTATTTCCCATTCCAGTCCCTGCAAGGGGGAGGAACGCCACAATTTTTCCATTAGGATAATACAAAATGCTAATGGGAATGTTGGAAAATCTTATTGAGTCAATGTACTTTTCTGAGAAATGTAAAGTAGATGGAGTCTATAAGATTTTATTTTTAGTTCTATTACAGTATCACCAAAGTATTGGTTGAGGAATATGAGTTGGAGGAAGACAGCTGAAAATGGAACAAAAGGAACAACCTTTCTGAGAGCATTGCAGTGGTTAGATTTGGTGTGGCGGTGCACGGAGGTGGTCCCGTAGGGTACTGTCCAGTTAGTCTGTGACTGACTCAGTATATTTAATTTTGGGAGCTTTAGACTTTGGTACATTCCCAACAGTGGTAAAGAACTGCCACACCAAAGATTTTCTCTGGGTTCTAGAGGTAGGCACTTCCTCTGCCTCATGTTCTTGGTCATCTTCATTGTCTTTGGAAGTACTGTGCTTTTTTTGTTGTGTAGGTCCTCCGGCTTGTGGTGGTGGTTGCTCTTGGGGAGGAGGGATGACAATAGCTGATGCCATTTTTAAGTTAAATAGCAGTTTTATTAATATTCTTCAAAGTATGTGCTTTGCACTAGATTGTTAATGGATAATGAGTGAGTTTAGGTGTAGGAGCTACACATGGGTACATTTTCAGCTTGAAAGTTCCTAGATCGGTAGTAAATTCAGTTCCAAACTTTCCTCGAAGTACGGACCCGATCGAGAAGTGTGGACACTTTCGCGGACACGTCATCATGCCATGTATGAGTGCTTGGTCACATGGCACTGTCCGGAAGGTCTGCAAAGAAGCCAGACATTCTTAGATGTCAACAGATGAAAAAACAGTGGAAAAGTTGCAAAAAGTGTATAGAAGTGTTAAAAATTATGCTAGAAGGTTGTAAATGGCAGTTTTAAGGTGAAACTTTGTAAATTATAAATTGCTATATTGGGATAAGTATGTTATTAGTAAGGTGTAGGAAAATAGAATGCACTGGTAAAATCCCATGAAATTCACTGAAAAAACTTTATTAAAGGGACATTGTGGTTAAGTTGCACTAATAAAATCCTATGAAATTCAATGAAAAAACGTTATTAAAGGGACGTTGTGGTTACAAGTAAAACTGAGAAAAAAACTCAGAAATTCACCAGCTATGTTAAGCTAAGCAACCATAACTCGTGTCACCACCATGCATTGTTAGGACTAACAACCAGGATATCAAAGATTAAGTAATATATCCAATATTGCGCAATTTTATATTGTTCTCTTGGCATGAGAATTAAACACTGTTTTACCCACATATGTGTGTGAGTCAAGAGAACCATTTCTCACTCCACTCATCCCCTTTAAAGAAATTTTTCTTTCTGCATATTATCTCCTTTGTTATAATTATTTAAAAAAAGAAAGACTGGTTGACACCCCTGCAAACACCGCTCCCCTTGTTCGGTATTATGGGCTTCAGTCTTTGTTACCATGCCGAATGTGCACCAAATGCGCATTCAGCTTTTTGTATTCTACTTTTTCAGCCAAAACGTATTTTAGAACAGAACAGTCAACTCCTTAAACACTTGTGTTCCTGTAGACATTTGGCCAAGGGACTCTAGAAATGCTAGCTGCAAATAAGGAGCAAGGGAGACACAAACATTTAGCGGGGGCGCAGAGACAAGTGAAAGCTTGAGATTTTCTATTTATACCGTCCAGATTTAATTATTTTGTGTGCCTTCAAGCCCTAACTGTTTCATATATTCGTAGGGTGGAAAACATAGTATGACAGTATTGCCATTTAATACATGTTGCACAACCTGGTATGACCATTTTAAAACAAAATGTTGCTGGTATTTACCTTTACTCATGTCAGCAGAGTAAGCATATAATTTTATATTTTGTAGGGTCCTAGATCAAATGCCGTTTTGGATTAGAAATCTATTTCAACAGCTCCTTAAATACAGGAAGTTGCCATCCTGCTGCAAGTGACCATGTAGGCCATTTCAGAGGATAGTACCTTTACTGTAAATGTTCCATCTTGGTAATGCAGCAAATTGAATCAGGCAAAGTGTCTCAGTGGTTTTGCCTGATCTCAGTCAGCTGTAATGTATTCCTAGGGCACTTCTTGTTGATTCACTTCCAGGTAAGTATAGAGAACTTCAGAAGTGGGCCCTGTGACTATTCTAATGATATTGGGATATATATGTGGCTCCTTCACATTTTTCTTCCATTCCGAATCTGCTCGAATCTCCTTTAAGAGCCATACATCTTCAGGAAAGTTCAGGAGACGTTTGGGCAGAATTGGACTACTTTTTGTGTGAGGAAAAAGACACAGAACAACATAAAAGGGTTCAGGAAGGGAGAGAAATGTTAGGGGAAAAGGAGGGGCTCAGGTGAGTCTGGGTGGAGGGGGTCTCTTAGCAAGAGGAATTTGAGTCCTGTGCATCTGTTAATAGTATCCAAGTAGGACCCAACATGAAACTCTGCAGTATGTGGGGTGTGTTAAGGCCTAAGGCAGACCCCCTACAACGAAACTGCATTCAGCAGTTGCCAAGAAAGCATGGTGGCACTGTGTTTACTGAACACCTATTCCGTGGCATCACAAAACTGCATTTAGCAGCTACTGAATTAATGGCTGCACCTTGTTTCTTCATTCAAAGAAAAGAAAGTAAATGAAGAATGACTCTGCACTGCAATTGTCCTCCTTTCATTTTAAAACATCCCAAATCTGTTCCCTTCATGGAACCCTACCCTGGCACTTGTGGGGCAGGCACTTTCAACACTGCCAACAAAAACAGGCCTGCATGGCCTCAGTCCCCTGAATGACAAAAAGTTATGTGCTGCTTTGAAAAATGACATGCATTCCGGATGACTTCAGCCTGGTGACTTTTTTGTTTTAAAACAGCACAAAATTTGTTTTATGCAACCTAGCCCTGCCTGTGTCTTGCATCTGAATGCCATGAAATCACATAGACCCTGTAGGACAGCATTGTTTTCATTTGATCAAGTCTGTGAAAAGCAGGAATTACATTTCCTTTTCCACGGCTAGCATTTCACTTTGAAAACAAAGTAACACACGCAAAATTCTTCAGAGGAGCTTTCTCTCATTTGGTTTTTGTCAGTTTCACAGAACTCATTTACCACACATATTCCTGTATAGACGAACAAAAGTAAATTCCCAAAGAAGAATCTCATTATGAACTGAAATAAAGACACGTGTGAAATCTGCTTTGTAAAATGAGAAAACTGCTCCTTGAAAGTTAAAAGGGCAATAATACTGTAGCTTGCACAGGAACACAATTGTACATTATGGGGAGAAAAGATGCAAAAATGTCTACATTGTGCTTTGTTGTATTTTCCCCCCCAAAAGACAGGTGCTCCTAGCTAGGCCCAGGAATTGCTGTTAAATCAGTCTTGCAAGAAAGGCATTTTCTCCACAAACTCTGAAAAGGCCAAGGTGGGGGATTTCACAATCTCTTCAGACTACATGGCATTCTACAGCCAAAGGACAATGGGCAACCCTGTCACTGAGGTGGGAATTCTTGTTAACATCTCTCCTCAGCTGCAACTGCCTACGATCAAAGAAGTAGTCATGACAACCACTGTGCCAGTGGGCCAGAGAGAGACATTTGGAAAGACTGCCCACCTTTGGGGACGAAGCCAGCCCACCTGGGTCAAAAGACTTTTCTTATTAAGACTTTTATTTCTGCAACCTGAAAATGCAGTAATGTGTAATTTTAACAGTTTGTATGTCATTTTTGCGCTTTTAAAACAAGACAATGTGGACCTCTCTAGCATAGGGGGGGGTGCAAACACCAGAAAAGTGACATTTCTGGGGAAATTGTACGTGACACAGTTATGAGAGTTAGATGCAAGTATGTCCCACATTGATATGCTTCAGTGTACCTATTTGTAGATTTTTGTGGAAACGGTTCCCACCAAAAATTGCAAAAGATTATTAGGACTAAACAACATTGTACAAACTTGGGAGTTGGAATGTTATGTTCTGTGTAAAATATGGAATCTGCCTATGTAATTTTCAAAAGCACAACAACTGTAAAAATGTGCATTTTATGTCATAACTGATTTTGGCAAGAGTAACTGTGGGATGGCCATGTACATCATAAAGCACACAGCATAAAACGGGTGTCATGTCCCTGAGTCTGACCAGCTGACAGGGAGGTGGTGACATCCACAGCTGACCTATCTGATGTTAAGGAGGTACGTCCAGCTTGAGTCTGCCCCCATAGTAAAATACTCTGATGTCATGTTCCTTATGTAAGGGGGCATAGGGACTCTCTTCTGACTTTTCCAGCTCCTGCGCATCCAGAGACCCAGACATTCCCTATTCACCCTGCAAGATTCCAGATTCTACTGCCAGGCCAGGGGTAGCTAATCCTGATCCTTGCAGTACCTCCTGAAACTGCAGAACCACCATCCAGAAGTAAAGCCTACAAAAATCTCAGTAATTCAGCGAAAAAGGGGAAAGGCTGTGGAGCCCTGTTTGGGGATGATCCAGTGACCAGAAGACTTTTGCCCCGCTACCTGTTTTGCCCAGATGATGCCCCGCTGTCTACAGAGACCAGACTAGGCCCAGTTGTTCCGTAAAGGAAAGCCACTGCTGCACAGTGACAAGATCCTGGTCCCGCTGTCCAGATAACATTTGGCTGTCCAAAATCCCCAATCCAAGCACTTAACGTAAGTATCACTCCTTCCCAATATCAAAATGCAGCATATCCCATTCTGTTACCTTGCCATGTGTTCAATCCTCTAAGAAATTCTATAAGTACCCTACTAACTTCTTAAAATTGTCAGAATCCTCTGTGTATCCTGTCCTTTAATCTCCATGTGTTAGTGTCATTCTTTCCAATCCTTTTAGTCTGTTGTGTAAGTCCTTAGTATTATTTGGAATAAATTAATTAATTCCCACATAAAGAGACACATGGCGTGAGGGGGTTGGGACTGCAGCTTAACCCTTTTCGAAGGCAGCATTTATCTTTTTGATAATCTAGTCACGAAAAGAAGTAGAACTGGTCATTTTCCTTTTGAATTCCATTTTCCCTGTTTTGCTTTCACTTTTAAAACCGAGTTTCCTTTCCCTTTAAGAATCTCATACTGTCATCCATCCAAAGTTATTTTTTCACTTTCATATTGTACCTGTGATGTGCCTTTGTTCCTTAGCATTAAAAGTGCATTCTGATTTTGTCTGCCAAGCCCATTTTCCAAGCCGTTTTGCTATTTTAAACCCGTGAAAATAAGCAACAGCAGTTTCCCCACAAGTGATTGTGCTGCACTGTGTTTTCCTTCCAAAGTCGATTTTATAAACTGTATGCCTGTTGTCAGTACATTGCCTTGTAGTTTTAGTGTTCTTACTTCTTCTATACAGCCATACTCATTTCTACCTCATTCATTCAACCGCACATGTAAAATAACTATTTAGTAACTCGGAGTGCTATTTTGCTCAATTTCAAGGGTTTTCAATCCAATTTTGCCTCCCATTCAGGGGTGGGTGGAAGGTTTGATTTTCATTCTGTTTGCTGCCCAGTATGCCTGACTCCTTGCTACTCCTCTCTATCCGCACACAATCTGGTTCACAGGTGTTTGAGCGAGCGTTGCAGGGGGAAATACTAACTGTGGTGCTATCTGCAAATAATCCCCGAAAAGTAATCTTGCTTTTATTTAATTGTGCACTGTGTATCTAATGTTAAAAGGTCAAACTAAGTGTGTTCTAACATTTTACAGTGTAATTATGACCACACTAGTGATTGCTGACGTATATTGAATGTGTTTGATTTTTATTCCAAATAAAAATAAATAAATATTTCATTATCACACACCGTCCTGGTTCATGGTCCATTGTGACATGGGATGTACGTTAAGGGGGTGTGAGATGGATTGGCTGCCTTCTCAAAGTTGAAAAAAAAATTCATACATTTAAAAGTGTTTTAATTATGCGCTGCATCCTTGGCCAGTATCAAGAGTCCTGGTCTGGGGTGTGACACCTCTTCAAGATCCTTAACAAGTAAGATACCCCAATAGATGAATGCATCTCCCATAGGGATCTATGTGTAACCTACAGGCCCCAGGATTGAATCTGAGTAAGAATTCAGCCTTTCATCCTTCTGAGGGGAATTAAATTAGTTAAATTGAAATAATAATATTGTGTGTCTGCTTTTCATCATTCAGAGGTTGCCACAGTGAGTATTATTGAGTTTCATCATATTCAATACAGGGAATTCATAACAGAAATGGACCTCTGGAAAGCCTGTATGCTGTGTATTTGCTATCTAACACAAAACTTGGTTTACCATCAGTCTGTGTCTAATCTCCTAATTTGTTGCAAGCTGAGGATGATGCCGAGGGGGCCCTTAGGAAGGGGCACAACCTTGGCTAACACACCAGCAAACCTTCTACTATTTTATGTTGTTTCACATAACGGAAAACCAAACAGACCCGTTTCAAACGGATTTTTAATGCTCCATTGTGCGACTGCATCTTTGTATCTGATTCTTTTTTTAGGTAAACTGAACAAATCTACTCATGAGTCATGACCCATCTGAACAAAACGTACAAAAGATCTGATATCAATTAATCTCTCAATGCACCAACATTGAAATGGATCGGTGTGCCACCATTCTATGTTAACCCATGAAAATGTTAGTTTGATGCGAGTACTACCTGGAAAGCATATATAATGCTGAGATGTCCACTCTCCTGGTTGACTTTATCAAATTAAAAAAAAAACATCTTTAGACTACAGGGATGCAAATGTTACTATGTACAGCATAGTTTCTTATGGGGGAGATAATCCAGACAATTCTAACATCGTCGACTCACGTGCCAGAAAGCTGGACAGATTTGGGAAGGGGCAAGGTTTGTAGTAAAGCACATTTTGAACTGCATTTTAGAAGAGGAATGAAGGGCTTGGCAGAGAAAAGCCAATGTATAGCAAAAAAAAGGTAAGTTGAGTACAACAAAGATTGGGTTTTAACGCCAATCCTCTTCAGTGTATATATTTAGATGACAAAAATGACACAAAGGTCTATCATTTTAATTATTAAAAAAAAAAGAAATGCAAATCAAAAGGGGTGAATGTTAAGGTTAAAAGTCTTGTCGCTGCTCTATAGTTAAAATAAAACTTATTTCACTGACGTTTTACAAAAATTCTCTTGCTAATAACCTTTGACTCGCTGGACGGATTTCAATTGCATTTTTTAAAAGCACTGTTTGGCATGGGACGCGTAAAACTGGATATTTTAGGGAAAATTCGTGAAATGGTACAAAAGTTATTAAGAAAATGATAAAATGTTAATGTTTTTTGTCTGCTCCCATTTATTTCCCCCTACAGAAAAAGGTGCTTCCATTGAATATCGGTAGTGAGAAAACTTCTGGGTGGATTGCACCAAATATGAAACAAGTCAGGCACGAAATGCTTAAATATTCCTTTTCTTTGGTGTACATCTTTCCAGATTTTTTTGTAAACTTTGTTGGGGAAGGAGGTGCCCTGTTCAGAAAACGGTATGTCTCTCCATGTGCATTGACGCAGTGAGGCTTTTCAGAAATGAAAAGACGTCTTATTGTTTTGTTTTTCAGGATGTGATGGGTTACCATGGGAATGACGCAGAGAGCAATAAAGGAAAAGTTTCCAAAACAAGATTTGGAGGGGGGACAGGGTTGTTTTTGCCTTAGATTAGAGGTGGGGGTGCAGTAAGAGAAGTACATGTTTAGTTAAAGAGTTTGGGTAGGGCTGGAGAGCCATTTTGTGACAGACTGGGAATTCCGCTGAATTCTTGCTGGATTGATGAAGAAAAATTGCCGGACACAAGCATAAACAAATATTCACCACAGGAACTTGCAAGTTAAAGAGGCTAGAGGAGAAAGTTAAGGAGGATTTACACAGCGTGGGGCAGATTGGAAGACCTAGAAAGCAAGAGGGGGCATATGGAGAGAGGCATTGGGGACTTTTAAAATGTTAGCATTTTGTCATTAGCGCAGTAAAAGTCGAATGATGTACTAGTACCGGAATGATTACTTGGAATGATTAACATTAATAATAGAAGACGGCATTGATGGGACCGCAAATTGTTAACATGGGAATTTCACCTGGGAAACTACAGTGACTATGAAAGGAATGGGAAAAGGGGAGAATGGGTTAACATCCACTGGCCCATGCATTTTAAGTTGTGTTGGTGCAATGGTACAGTATGCGTGGCCCATTCTGCAATCTGAATATTTAATAGTGAGGAGTATATGAGATTCAGCAGGAGGCCCGTCCCACTGTCCATATTTTGTGGAAAAGATACAGCCTAATGAAACTCTTGAAACTCAGTGAAAACACTTTACTTAAAAACAGAGTTAGGATGATCCGATTCATCACAACAAAAACCTTGAAATTCGGCAGGCGTGGAAAGTGACGACAATCATAACTCAAAGTCCCACTTGTTGCTCGGCCTGTGAGCACATACATGAGATCACAGCACGGACCAATAAGGACAGCAAAAATGGCATCATGGCATAAATCTAGAGGGGGCGGGGCTTGGAGCTAAGAGTGTCATCACTTCCCACACCAGCTGAATTTCAGGGGGTTTGTTGTGATGAATCGGAATACATTAACTCTGTTTTAAGGAATGTTTTGCCACAGCACTCAGCATTTTGTAAGATAACAAGATCAGTTTTTTTTTGTTTTTAGAGGTACAAGCCCCTCCTCTACTACCATTTTGAGTTTCTAAACTGGGCTGCAGAGGCATTCTGCTCAGGCTGCTGGTAGCCTCCCAGAACCCTCCAGCCAATAATTGCCATTGTGTGAATTGCTACCGACGTGTAAATGAAACATCCTGGAAATATCTTCCAACAGAAAGCTAACTTTTGGGACACATTGAAGCTTGGCACACGTAATAAATATCATATCCTAGTAAAGTGTCCACATGTATTACAACACTTAGCAAACAAACAATATGCACAGCTCTGACAATGTACTCCACAAAAGTACAACATGGGATAGGATAGCTCCAAATGTTAACGTTCTGTAAACAAAGGTGGGGATTTCCTTAAGACTTGCATGGCCACAGATTTCACACCTACAACTTCAATCTGAATAATTGCATATTTCTGCATAGTCACTTTGACAGGGTCAGTGAACTGGCCCTGTGAAGAGGAGATGGGGACCCCTCTCACCCTGGCACAGGAGGACTACCCGGGTACTTGTCAGAGCCTGTTCTACCCCACGGGGGTGGAGTTTGGGGTCTCAGACTCTGCCCCTTCTTTTTGTGTCTGGCTAAATTATCAAAGTACCGTTTTTACTGGCCCCATGCCTGCTGTACAATACGCTGGCCAGTGCTCTTTCTCATTTCCCTTAAAACCACGAATACCGGGATTCCTAGCGGTAAAGACTTGGGGCTCCAGCTCACCAGAGAGAGAGGTGGCGACACACAAACAAGAGGAGGAACATCACACACATCAAACCGGAGATCCAGACATTCCACTTCATATGGATCCCAATTGTGAAATTGACTATACGCCGGCAGACCCATGTACGAAAAGGGGAAGGTCTTGAAGCCAGTTATATGTTCTTTGATGCCTGTAATCTGGGAAAAGGAAGCTAGTTATTGGCCCATGGACCAATCTGGGTGGGAGAGGCCATGGAATTTGATGGGGAGGATCAATAAGTACCGAGAGATGAGGGCAGTGTGTGTTGTTGGGGTGAGATATAGGGAGGAGAGTCAGACCAAGAGACATGTGGTGGAAGAATGGTGCGGCAGAGGATGGAGGAAGATAACAGAGGATGGAGGAAGATAACAGAGAGTGTGTACACGTTGCAGCATTGGTTGGTGAGAGAAAGTGGTACTTGGGTGTGAGAGTGCATGTGAGTGAGGATAAGGAAGAGTACATAGTGTGAGTGATAGTGATGGACTATATGCCAGCTAGACACAATAAAATAAAAACCCTACTAAATCAGATGACTGCCCTGTATGTGGGAATGATCCTGCAGATTTTATACATATGGTGCGGACATGTGGAAACATACCCCGGTTTTGGGAGGATGTTAATAAGGAGCTGAGACTGATGTTGAACAGGAATTTTCATGATGGGTGACTGTTGGGTTTCAGTGGTGAAGACCAGTCAGTATAACCAGTTTACTAGGCTGGCATTGCTATTGGCCAAATGTTGTATGTCAGTAGATTGGATACAAAGCAAACCGCTGCTACTTTTTTTTCGCTTCACGAATTTACGTGTCATTCATGCACAGGGGCCATACTCATCTTCTCTGTATCATTCCAATTTTAGCATATGTGCTGCCGAAGCAAGCTACTGACAGGCAAGTTAAAGGATATTATGCGCTTCCATGAACTAGACAGTGAGTACTACAACCTTGTCCCTATTCGAGCCTGCCCTAAAGATATTGAGGGTGTGTTTCATGCATACAGCATAAATAGACCAATGGCGATCGAGGCGTCAACTCAAAACAGGGCTCTGCAAGTGACATTTAGAGTGCCATAGGGATGGCCATGTGTTGAGTAAAGCCAGAGCTGCATCATACTAAGAGGAGGTGTAATACATGGACAGTGACCAACCACACTACCACAACTAGAGCTTAGTATGCGACTTGATCCTGTATTTTATATTGGTCTAGAATATAGTATCACAAAAAGGTACGGTTAGAATTGCAATTTGTTGTTCATTTATATTGCAATGCCTTTTATGCTGTTGTAGATGTACAGTTATTCTTAGCTTTAACTTGCATATAACTATCGAATAATCAATAAAAACAACTTAAAACTAGGGGATCCATACAGGCCTAACTCTCACATGCCCCTGGTGTTACTCTTTTTCCTGGCTAACTGAGGTTATACAGTTTGACATGGGATCCTAAATCTAGGTGGCGAAACTAATTTTTTGGTCATATATTTTGCCTCTACAAAAGCCTGTATGTTCAGGTTGCAAAGTAAAGGAGGACCAGAAGTGGGCAAAACCCAGTGAGAGGGCCTGTAAACCCACTAGCAGCTCCATACATTTTAGCTCCCTAGGCTCCCTGGCTATTCTAATTTGCAAAATGCAGTCCATGCGTGGGAAAAACATAGAAACAGACAATTTAGCTGCCGGGGGCACACAGGCTAATCGAGATATACAAAGTAAAGTCCACGGCTGCTGAATCATCGCAACCCGTATCCGTGCTTTTAACCAGGTCACTTCCCTCCTTTGCACATTACTAGTGAATTTTTCCCCATGGTCTTTTGGGTCCATTTTCTTTTTATTACAGTGTGGCGGTCGCTGCCCTGTAGTTAAGTTGCATTGTTGGTTCCATAGGAAACTCGAAAATTGAATTGCTAACAACGTTTGACTGGCAGGACAGATTTAGCTGCTAGTTTGCAAACAAAATGTTTGTGCAGGGCACCCTCCAGACAGGACATTTTGGGAATGATTCATTAAAAATGAAAAATGTATTAGCAAAGCAAAAAAACACTGCTTTTTGGCTACTCCCAATAATTCGACATTCCTGCACAGGGCAAATACAGCTGGACGGAATTGAACCAAGTACCAAAGTACTTGGACACAAAGGCTTGACTCGATTTCCGGGAGGGGTCTTGGTGTATTCTGCTCTGTAATTTTTTTAATATTTGATAGGAACTGAGATGCCTCCTTTTCCAAAATTATAGCTGCATTTTCCCATGGTTCTTTGCAGCAGAGATCTTTCAGAAATCAAAAAGCCACCATTTTCTTTTTTTTTTTTTTTGCTCGATGAGAGAGATAATTGCAGTTATTCCGGGGTTAGCCGAAAAGGAAAGTGGTAAAAAAGCCATTTGGTGGAGGTTAAAGGATAAAATGGCATCAGGCTAGAGGTGCGGTGGGGGACTAGGACAACCTGTGATATTGGGGAATTGGAGGGGCCATGTTGATAGGTCGAACATTTTCGCATAACCACAGGAATAGTGTGGGCAAACTGTGGTTACAATAGAAAACGTGATCGGGAATTAAAGTGTGTCACATTAAGCACGTGTTTAGGTGGAATGGGAGAGGGTTAGTCTTAGCAGTGCATGGTGGTGGCATGAGTTATTGTTGCTTAGCTTACCATAACTGCCACATTTCTTTGGTTTGTCGGTTTTACTTGTAACCATTACGTCCCTTTAACAAAGTGTTTTCATTGAATTTCATATGTTTTTATCAGTGCAACTTAACTATATGTTTTTTTCAGTGAATTTCATGGGTTTTTACCAGCGCACTCTAATTTGATTAGAACTTCCTAATATCATACTTACCCCAATATAGCAGCATTTTTGTCCAAATAAAAAAGTTTCACCTTAAACCTCTGCCGTTCCCCACATGCAAGCATAATTTTGAACACTTCTTTAAACTTTTTACAACTTTTTTGTGTTTGTCGAAATTTGCAAATGTCTGACATAATCGCGGACTTTCCGGACAGTGTCATATAACCATGCATGCACAGTATAATGACATGTTCGCGAACGGACCAACATTTTGCAAACGGGTCTGTGCTTCACAAACGGTTCACATCTGCATTTTCCAGATCATCCAGGAACTTTGAAGCTCAAAATGTACCCTTGCATAGCTCCTACACCTATTCTTACTCATTATCCATTAATAATCTAGCAAACAGCACATACTTGGAAGAATATTAGCAAAACTGCCATTTATCTTAAAAATGGCATCAGCTATTGCTACCCCTGCTCCCCAAGAGCCACCACCTGCACCACCAACACCACCAACTGGTGGACCTCCACAATGAAAGAAGCACAATACTTCAAAAGACAATGAAGAGGACTAGGATGATGAGTGAGAGGAAGTGCCTACCTCTAGCACCCAGAGAGAAACATGAGTGTGGCAGTTCTTTACCAATGTTGAGAATTTACCAAAGGCTAAAACTACCAAAGTGAAATGCACTGAGTACTCAGTTGCAGAATACCTTGGCAGTACTCCTATGTGACCACCTCCATGCACCGCCACACCAAATCCAACCACTGCAATGCTCTCAGAAAGGCTGTTCCTTTCTTAGCAAGTAGTAAGCTGTCTTCCTCCACCTCATCTTCCTCAACCTATGCTGTAACCACACGGCCCACTTCTGTGGGACACAAAATTCCAACAGCTACCTTGTAAGTGGTGAAAGGGGATGTTCATCCATATCTTTCGAAGACAACAGTTCTCTGTATATACTGCAACACACCACTCTACAGGGGGGAGAAATTCTGTTGTGCTTACGAAGCTGTAATGAAGGAGCATGAGAAACAAAGCTCCTAGCCTATTTGTAAAACACACACAACAACTTCCTCTGTCAACCTGCCCCTGCATTTATGTGGTTGGTGCCCTTCCCTCATTTCCATCCCCACCTTACTTTCTGGCCTCTACTGCAAAAAATAAAAATAAAAAATGTAAAAAAATATAAATGTTCCTTTAGGAACCACCTTCCACAGTTTAAAATAGAACAATAAATGAGCTTATAGACTCCATCTACTTTACATTTTTCACTGAATTATTTAGATTCAATAAGATTCTCCAACATTCTCATTAGCATTTTCTACTATGCTAATGGAAATAATGGACAATTGTTTACTAAGAAAAAGAAAAAAAACAGAAACCATTTTCTGTCTGAAATTCCTCTCCCTAGTATACAATAAATACCATAATCCATTGCCCTTTATGACTATCGGCAGTCTCTGCATTCCCCTGTCTAGCCCATGCCTTATTGGAAAACCCGGAATGCACACGCACACCATCACACAAGACAGCCCTTCTACTCATTTCACTGTTATGTTTGTAACACTGCCTCATTGCCTGCTTTAAACAATTCACACAATCACTTAGAAAACGCTACATATAGCCGATCAACATATTAAACTTGCACCACTTAACAATTTTTTACAAATCTTTTGCATCTGCATTTCCCATACTTATACCAACATAGTGTTCTCTTAAATGCACATATGAATTGTGCAGTGAGAGAACTCCATAAATAGAAGGGGGAGTATAGATGGACATGAGCTGATTGGAGCTCAGGAGGAAAGTGGCAAGGGATGGCAAGGTGGGAGGCCACTAACTACCTGCTGGGGCAGAGGTGTCCCAAGGGTGGGGTACATCTTAACCGTAACGTCCCTTTAACAACATATTTTTTCTGTCCATTGGCTAATGTTTCATAATGTTGCATCACTATATATACATTATTAAAAATCCCTCTTTTAACATATATTAAACAAATATAAACCTCCTTTAACAAACATATTGTTAGAAACACATACTTATGTGGATCTTTATCAGCAGTGCATGATGGAGATGCAAGTCATTGTTCAATTGCCTTGGGCATGAGGCCCGACCATGACTCCAGCCCCACAAAACCACCCCTTTTATCCACTGCATCTACCCAGTATCCTAGTCCAGTGTCCACTATACCCTCATAATGTAACCAATGGCCAGTGCTCATGGCTTGCATGGCCAGTGTTCACAGGCCAAGGGACATGGGCTTCGGCCATGCCACATACCCTCGTAGGCAAATCAGAGTAGACATTTGTCCTTGCCGAGGGCCAGGCACACTGCCTACAACAGAAAAGTGATATCACTATGTTTTGTACTTAAGTTTCAACAGTTTCAAAAAAGTAAAACACAGACAGATTTGAAAAAGCATCCTTTCAGGTGATTACTAATGCTCCTCACACAGGTTTACTGCAATCCAGTCCAGCATTCTGCGCACCAGAGGCAAGCAAAATTCTTTTTCCCATTTAAACCTAGAGATTCGACCAGGCTACAGAGCCCAATAAATTCCCAAGGCCAAGGCCCATTGTCCATGCACCAAACATATATCACTATTGTTTGTGCCACTGTCCACAGCAGAAAAGTTATATTACTATGTTTTGTACTTAGTTTCGACACTTTCAAAAATATAAAACACAGGACAGATTTGCAAAAGCATCCTTTCAGGTCCTTGCTGAAGCTCCTCACACAAGTTTGCTGCAGCGGTCCAGCACTTCGGGCTACAGCCGCAAGCAGAATTTTGTTTTCTCATTTAAACCTAGAGCTTCTGCTATGCTGCGTGCCCCAATAAGTAAATCAGAGTATACATTCGTCC
This sequence comes from Ambystoma mexicanum, assembly GCF_040938575.1. Lineage (NCBI taxonomy): Eukaryota > Metazoa > Chordata > Amphibia > Caudata > Ambystomatidae > Ambystoma > Ambystoma mexicanum. The sequence goes on along the minus strand of NC_090936.1, from coordinate 217,895,817 downwards.
TTGCCGAGGGCTAGACCCATTGTCCATACACCCATTGTTATATCACTATTTTGTGTGCTTACATTTGGACACTTTGGAAAAATAAAATACAAAACAGATTTGCAAAAGCCATGCTTTAAGGTCCTTGCTAATGCTCCTTGCGCAGGTTTGTTGTAATTCAGTACAGCACTTCAGGCTGTAGCCGCAAGCAAAATATGTGTTTACATTCAAACCTATGGCTTCGGCCATGCTGCATGCCACAATGATCAAATCAAAGTACACAGTTATCAAGTAAGTGCAGGGCGGTAGAGTGGGTAGATCACTACGCTTCATCTAGTACTTTAGATGAATTACCCTGCTGTTGTTACAGGGTTCTATTATGAAGGTGCCCTTTTTTCTTCGAGTGTTAGGTTTCGAATAGGAGAGTGAGCCCTGCTCAGCTTAGCAGTGGGTTACTCAATAAGTAACTATTGTCGTAATAAAGCAGTCTTGAAAACAATTGTTGGTAATATATTCATTGTTAGAAGTCAGCTGACATGTGTTTCTACTCTCTAGGGTCTTTCTCAATGCGTGTGGATTGTGGGCCAGTCATTGCTGCAAAGTTGTGGAAATGAGCCCAGCATGTAATTCCAATATCTTGTCCCAGTATAATCGCAAATAAAGGGGGTTAATGATTTGAAGGGGTGGCCTGGTGACCACGTGTGCACCTGGTTTGGCATCCTCAGTAATTATCTGCTGATTAGTATTGTCTCTGAGTGTATGCAGCAGTAGTCACGGCGATCTGTTGATGCAATCCTGCGCAGCACTACAAGCTGTAGCCACGGGCAGAATTGTAGCCACAAGGAACAAATAAAATGTCCATTCCAACCTATTGCGATTTTGAAAAACTTTACCACATAGCACTTCCCTGATGGCCATGCCCACTTTAACCACATTGCCAGTCGCTCGTGGTCATGGCCAGTAGCCAGATTGTCTGAGTCATGGCCTTTGACCGTGGCTCAGACAATCTGGCCACTGCCCATGGCCCCAGTCCATGACTCATACAATCTTGCCACTGCCACTGGCCACAGGCTATATATATGTCAGTCACTATTATTTGCACCTACATTATGACACTATCCAAAAAATAAAACATACTTTCAGGTCCTTGCCAATGCTCCTTGCATGACTTTGCTGCAAATCAGTCCATGTTTTATTTTTTGAAAAGTGTCAAAATGTATGTACATAAAATAGACATATAATTTAGCTTGACAAAATCCATTCAAACTTTGCACAAACATTCAAGGTTGGGCCTATAACCTTTCTAAAATAATTTGTACACATACGTCAAACGGCAACAAAGTTATAAGCCATCTAAAAATGTTCAAACCCCCCATCTAATTTGGCCCCCTCTTCACAAAATCCCACCAAACCTTGCAAAAACATTACAATCTGGACATAAATCTTTTTGCAAACTGTTGTCCACATTTGTGAAAAGGCATCAAATGTATATGCCTTTCAAATATTTTGGGAACCCCTCTAATTGTGTTCCCTATTGGCAAAATCGCACCAGACTGTGTAGGATCATTCAAGGTCAGATCTAGAATATCACAAAATGTTATGCAGTTTCATTCAGTGGCGCTAAAGTTACACGCCATCGAAAAACTGCTTTTCACCAGCCCTGCAATGCAAAAATATGTATGGATGTCCCCGAACATCGGGGATTTTCGCGAACATTAGAAGGCTGCCCCGAACTGTTAGTGAACTTCAAAGGTGGAAAACCACACTTTTTTTGGCTTTTTAAGGCCAGATAACACCCCATCCGCATCACCCTCAACTCCTGAGAGATTGTTTCATTAGTTTGACAAGTGCAATGTTGTCTTTTTTAATATGCTTTTACCGCAATGTCCACCGACAATGGGCACTGTTTGCGAATCCAGCATGGCAACAATTTCAAAATATCAGACAAGCTCATGTTTCTCACCATCCAAACAGTTGGCGTGTCTGATGTCCACGGAGAACACGCCGGGCCCCGATTGGTCCAGTGGGATATCCACGGACCGAATAGGGAAGTGAGTCCACGGACCGAACTCAGATATCACAAATTTATTTTACCTACCTTTTGTTCTTTTTTAAAAACAAACTACTGGACGGCTTTTCACCAAATGTACAAAAGCACGCTTTTGGGACAAAGCTGCCACTCCTGCCGCAAAATTGGTAAAAATCCATCCAGCGGTTTGGGCTGTAGGCATGAGGAAAATTATTTTTCCACTGCTTCTATGAGAAAAACCACACATTTTAGGACCCCCATATAACTTTGCCCTGCCTGGATAAAACATCACCAAGCTTCGCAAAATAAATCTGAGGGGGCCATATACTTCTTTTTGCAAAGTTTGGTGAAGATTTGTCAAGGGGGGGGAAAAGTTATAAGTTGCCCAAAAAGTGCTCTTCCTATGGGTTGAGCAACTTAACCATAACTACACACCGCTACCGCAGGCCATGTAATATATATGTTTTATGTTAGAGGATTGGGGGTTGTGGGTGGCAGTGTGAGGTGGTGGGGGTAGGTTAAAAGGGGAACAACTCTATGTAAATATAATGTTTTTACCAGAACGACTACGGGGAGAATTGCATGAGTAATGTGCAAATGAGGAAAGTGACCTTGATAAAGACACAGACATCAACAACCTTTTACAGTTTGCATACATGAATTTTCCCTCGTTCGGAGGTCATGCAAGTGTGGCCATTTTTCACTTCCTTTTCCATATTTCCATTTCCCTTTTGGGTTTCCAACATTGACTTGATTACACAGCCAACACTTGTCTCTTTCATTGCTGTCAGCTGACCTGGTATTCCGATATTATATCTGTGGTGTTTGTGGAGGTTGACCATAAACTGTGAGCCGACATTTCTGCCCTCCAAACTTCAAGGGTATCCCAGGTCAATATCAGGGTCATCGCAGAACCATGCTCCCACTAATTCTAGTATTCTCCTTCAAGATACTAGAAACAATCATCACAGGACAATACTCATTATCAAGAGATATCTTATATTCCCACCTTTCTGATCAGCATTCATTTTTCTGATAAAATACCAATGATGACTCAGACACCTCCACTGATACATCCAAAATCCCGCTACCTCAACTCCATTGTACCGTCCCATTCCAGTTTTAGTGCTGTGTGTCTCATTCCAATCTTCGATTTTCCCGGTATGCTGTTTTCTTCACAGACTGTCATTTCATAATCCAGGTGGGGCCCAATACTAACTCTAAGACCTCAGACAAGGTATTGGGTTCGTAAGACTACCATGGTGGGGACTGGTACTGTTAGAAATAATGACAAGATAACATACCTAACCAACTTTGATTCTTGTATTTTTTCTGTCTTAATTCTCTCTTTTCCACATTCACTCTTGAATTTGTATTGCATTGTTCAGTGTTAAGGGAGTTCTTCTAATTTCCCTTTTATTTATAAGTCCCAATCAATGGACCTTTTATTCTAGAAATAGTGCTGATTTGGTTATACTGGCTAGATATGTCGAAGTTACATAAGATTATATAGTGTCCCGGGATATAGGCTGGTAGAGAGACACTCCCAGGACACCCCTTGTTTGTGCATATTTTATTTTTAACATTAATTTCATGTTGCTTCATGTGAAGCAATTAAGCACATTGAATCATCCAGGAGATGAAATGTAGCACTCCGCAAAACAAACAAATACATAAATAATATATGTAAGCCACACTCAGTACATGAAAAAGGTCATAACACCCAAAGAAGACCTCATATATAAGCTGGTAAGCAGGCTCTACACCCTTGTTGGACCTAAGATCCCTCTTGTTCCCTCTTTTAATAGGACACAGTAACTACAGCTCAGGTCAAAAAGGGAATACAAGGTTGATTTATACAGATTAACTCCCAGAAGAGCACAGCCTCAGACCAAAAGGAATCCTGCCTCTCATACCACTATACCCATCCCTATAAAACTCCTTCCTATAAGGTAGCAAGAACTTCCTGGCAGCCTGGTCCATGGCATTGCTCTCAGAATAGCCACAGTTCAAATACCACCCTGAGTAAAATGTGGCAACAGTTGGTCATGCCTATAGAATCTGGTTGATCATGGCCGCTTGGGGTTTGGGATTAATTAAAAGGGCATTTGCTCTCCTGTTACCTAGTCGCTTGTTTCTCCAGCCATCCTGATAACATCACCTTGGCATTTGGGAAGGTCTCAATGCCTGAACCAAATTCATGTTGAAATCACTAGAATATTTAACACAAAAGGATGCCAGAATGTAACTCTGTACAGAAGGACAGACATCTAGACCATCTCTCGGTCTACTTACTTGGTTTTCTCAGTCCCCATTTGCCTTACACGCAGTCTATGATTGACTTTACTGCTATTGGCATTAGGCTTAGCAGCCTGTGAATTAATTTTTCTGGTGTTTGTCTTGTGGAAGTCCACCACACAGCCGCACTACTTTTTGTAATACGTAGGTATCTCTCTGCAACTGCCCAAATGTAAATATTCTCTTCTTCTTCAATCACTTTAGAAATTACCATCCTAATTTCAAGACTCCCGAACTAAGATTCTAAGATCAACTTTGACAGAAATCTGCAAGAGCTGTTTGTTTCTCATACAGGGAAAATTCCTTGCATATTTGTCCAAATCAAAAGAATAGATGGATTTTTCTAACAAATCACTAAATATTCATGCATAATGGTCCATCAAACGTTAAGGGGAAGTTCAATATATATTTTTAATCAAAAATACAAAAACGTAATTTAGGGTATCAAAAAATTAATAAGGGTGAAACTGGTATGTAGTTGTCTTCAGCCTTAAGAAATGTCTGTCTGGGGTTGATAAACTGTGTATAAAGTAGCACTGCCCTATAAGACAGACGATTTCCTGGAGCAAAAAGCTTTAACTTGGGCTACTTTTCATACCCAAAAGGCCTTGCTGTTGTGGCTCTGAACTGGAGGTGAACTTCCAGCGATGGTTAATAGGTGGCTCTGTCACATTTGCGACTTGGCTCAAATTGGTTTTCCTCTTTAAAAGGAAAAGCATAATTGCCTAATTGTCAACCAAACATGATTTCATATAAGCCCAAGCGTGTTAACATCCCTATGTTGTGCTGTTTTAGGGTTAGTAGAAGATCAATTTCTCAGGGTTACTAGAAGTTCAATTTCTCTACGCATTTCAAGTCTGAAATGGAGCCCTTCATAAAGAGCACACATCCAGGACTTACTAGTTAATGATTAAGTACCCATAAATTCAATTCATAAACAACATCACAAGATGCAAGAACATATTTTAATATCTGAACTTGTCTTGAATATATAATGGGCAATATCACACCTTAACATTCCACGAGAGGTATACTAGAGTAATGTGTGTCAGCATTTTGTATTTTGCCCGGTAAGCCGAGTGATTCCCAATGCAGTGCTAAACATTTCACACACTGAATTATTCATATTGTTACAAAACTTCAAAATGACTGGCATTCATGTGTTTGTGCTTAAGAGCAGCATTTCATTATATTTTATCCCAGAGTACAAACTCTAAGATCAGTGGAGGATCTAGTTCACTTTAACCATTTTACTCCGATCCAAGGAAAATCCGACTCAAGCCCCTTCTAATAAATGCCCAGACTCTGAGGGCTCTGGAGGGGCTTGTATGGACTAAGGAAAACAGTGTTACTTTAGGTGTAGCCATTTTTTGTTTAGATCATAGAATGTCAGATCTAGGTTGGGGTGGGGCAGTTCATCTAGAACAGGACACATCCATGTATATTGAATGGGAGCCTCTGAGATTTCTAGTTGAAAGGAAAATAAGAGAGCTCTTGCATGAGAACCTGCAAGCACTGTGAGCAATAACATTTGATTTGCTTCTGTTAGGGGTTCAGGACCAGTGTTCCATGGAATGTATGTTTCTGCTGTTTTCAGGTTGTTTTCTGTATGCAAAAACCTTTGTTGATCCAACTATCGGTCTTCCCACACCCCAACCAGTCCCCATTGTTGGGCCTCTTCCCCTCTGCACAGGATAACAAGCAACTCCAGAATGTACTGGTGCACACTCTGCATAGAGGCCCAGACTTAACCTCACTGATGAAAACCACAAGCTAGAACGTGAATAGGGTTGCTTTTTTGCTTGTAACCGTGTGCAGCAGGAGCATGACCTTGGTGTCTGTATGGCAATGTTCCTTTTGAGACATGGTTAGACTAATTTGCATAATGGTTTCCATTTGTTTAACCAAAAAGAGGAGCAAACGAATGTTAAAATGTGTCCAAAGGCATATAGGTCAGACACTATGTGGACTTTCATTCACATTACATCTCCCTGACCTTACTGCTGGTAGGCTGCAGTAGATCCTCTAACTGAAAAAAATGGTATCAAAAAGATCAATGCAGAAATATCAAATTATTGTTTTCTCTAACTAAAAAAAAAAAGAAACATAGCCTTATGCGTTTATGAGTCTAAAAGTATTCGCAAACATTATATTTGGGTTGCCTGCACAAGTTTAGTGGGCCCATTCAATATTTTTAAAAAACTAATTCTCATAGACAGACATGACTATTTGATTGGATATATTAATTACATCTGGAATTCTCCATGTGAAAGTTCCTCAGTAGTTACCTGACCCAGAAGAACTTTGAAACAAACGCGTGATCTAAGTCTTACTATCATCTTTTGATGTCCCCACACAGCACCGCATATGCTTCTCCTCTTAAATATTTTGAAAATGGCAGGTCAATTTTGGCTGGATAGATCTGCACCGATGCATTAAGCCTGCCCCGCTTCAGTATGAATGCTCCTGTTTGTTTTATCTGTGCCCTCTTTCCAGCACTGCTTTCTTCCTTCCTTGTTCCTTGCCTATTCAGACTGCAATCGTGACACCTGGAATGCAGGCACAATATGCCAACTTCCAGAAAAGCCGGGGCATGGTGAAACCACTATGGTAGCGATTTGGTGCAGTATTAAAGATCTCTAACATGACCAATCACACTTGATGGCATTGTATTGCATTGCATTACCTTTTCTTCAAGTTTCTTTCGGCAAACTCTGCCTAGGACACCAACTCTAGATATATCATGTTTTATGATGCCCTAATGCCTTCTTCCCTAACAGAGAAGAGTTCACAATACCATGATCTGGAAGTTTACGTACAGTTATTTCTTTCATTGTCACATAGCTCCTAACAGGGATCATTTAATCAATGCATTCGCCAAGTGTTCAGGCAGTTGTGGCTCTTGGAGGATATGACCTTTTGTCTTCCCTTTTTCTCTATCCTTCTTGAATTCTCCACGGTCACCTGTATAGAGAAAGCTCTACGTTCTGGCATGCATGCCCATTTAAATACCCGGTTTATGCAGATGGTGCAGAAAGGGCACACTGTACTGACTGCACAGATGCCTAATGTGAGCAGAGTCAGGCTGCAAAACCTGCTGCCTCCTGGCACAGCAACTAATGCTGGACATGGTGGGCAACTGGGCGTCCACTCACCATCCAGGATACATTCAGGTCTCGGAAACAGTAGGAGACAGCACCAAAAACAAGTAAATTAGATTTAGCTCTGAGCAGAGCCTGTCTGTACCCAACCAGGCCTCACCTCATGCCCCTCCTCCAGCAGGCATAGCACACTGATTGGTCTCAATGCTAGAGCGGAGGGAGTGAACAGAAGAGGAGAGTATTTGGGAAATGGGAGTGTAAAACATTGCAAAAGAATATTGAAAAAGTGCAGAGATAGATGTGACAGGGTCAGGGTCATGACTCTAGCATGGGCAGCATGGAGTCCTCCCATCATGGGGCAAGAGGCTCACCAGGAAAAACGCTTTGTCATGTAATGCTTCCTAATACTGTTTCTGTCCCATGTCCTCTTTTTTCTGTTTCACGACAACAACTCCCAGAAAGCACCTGGGAGCAACCAAGAAAACCCAGACTGGAGCCAGGAGAATTGAATCAGGAACAACCAGGTAATAGACTGAGAATGCTCAAGTTAAACAGGCATTAAACACCCATCATCCATCCTACCCACACCACACGGATGCCTGGCGAATGGTGGGGCCACATAAAATGAACTGGGGATGAGGAGAGATTTGAAGGGGGTAGGATAGACACAAAAACCACCCTCACACCGAATTGACAACAAATCTCATCAGCACCTGAGCAGGAGACACAGGGAGAAAGACTAGCCTGAGTCCCTTGCTGCTACCACACCTTCAGAGACTTCAAACAGAACTGTGCTGTAAAGATGGGGGGGGCACAGCAGAGAGGGGTTTTAAAGTCTCTCACCTGTGTAACACAGCCTCTGGGGAAACGACAGGTACAGATTGATTCCTAGAGCCAGGTGAATGCTGCAGCCAATTGAAGATGGAGGGGGAAAAAGAAGAAGAAGCACCACAGTATAAAAGGAGACTTAAGGAGAGGCAGAGTGGGAGTTGCAGGGTTGATGTCAAGAGGCATGAAGGTGGACCAAGAGACCTGGCGGAGGATAGACAGAGGAGCGGAGTGCTTGAGAGGTGGTGGCAGAGTTGGAGCAGAGTGCAGGTGAGATATTTGTGAGAGAGAGTGGTACCAGATGTGTTTGGGGGGTGTAATAGATGAGTTAGATAGGGTGAAGTGTAGCGGGAATTAGAGAGCGAGTGCATGTTAGAGAGAGTGTATGTGGAGTGTGTGGAGAGAGTGCAAGGCAATAGTAGGAGTGGGGGTGTGGGTGAAGTAAAGCGGAAAAAGGGGCAATGGTAGTGGTAGGAGAGGTAGAGAGAGCGTGGTAAAGCATTGATAGAGAAGAGAGGTGAGAAGAGGGGTGTAGCGAGAGGTGAGGGGGATGTGGGGAGAGGTGTAGTGTAATTTGAGGAGAGGGGATTAGTGAGAGATGTGAAGTGGGATGTAGTACGCCCTTCATCCGGTGCATTCCATTCAGCACATCTCCCTGTCTTAATATTGAGTCCTCTGCCTCTCTTCACACTAAACAATGTATCCATTTGATGATAATAACAGTCAATACACCGTACAATACTTTTTTGTGAAAAAATAAAACCCTTGCATCTTTCTTGAAGACTCAGCAGGTTATTAAGGCCCTCTGTGACACAGACACAGGAGAAAGAAGTAAGGTGAGAAAGGGAAGAAAAGGAGTGGGGAGATTTGACAATGGAGATTTGAGATGAAGGAATGGTGTAATTAGCAGAATGGAGAAATGAATGAAGGAGAGACATGAATAATTAGAGAGGTGGAAGGAGGACAATGAGGATCAGGCACAACTGACTACATGGGCCATCTCACCAGATTTTGTTTAGTGGTATTTCTATTTGAGGCAAGCCCCCATACCACCATACCACTCATGTATGCTCCCTACCACCCTCTCCCCCTTCCATAACCCTACAATCCCATTAAAACTATCCCCTTGTGTTGCACCCACGGAAATAATATAAAATATCCTGCAAAATGGCCCTTCACCAAATGCAGTCAAATGGCTGTATTGAGTTCGGCGGGTACCAAAAGTGAGCAGATGGGTAAAAGAATGGCGAGCAGAGGGGAGAAAATAATAAAACTGTAGACTGAGAGTTCGAAAGATGACAGGAACACTAAAGGAAGGGGAGACAGGAAATGGAGATAGGAGAAAGAGAAGCAGAAAATATTTTGAAAAGGGAAGTGAAGAAGAGAAAATGAGAAGGAAAGGAGAGCCTAAGAGGGAATGGAGAAGAGATGGGAAAAGAGAGAAGGGTTTGGAAAGGAGATAGAGAATGGAAAGACAGAAGAGATGGGGTAAAGGAGGTTAGCACATCTATAAAGGCAGGAGATGTTTCAAAATGTAGTTGTATAGTTAGAGGCAAAACACGGGAAGAGGCACATAGAAGTAGAATGTTTTAAAATGATGACAACATTCTCTTTCAGGGGTCTGAGCTTTAAAGTATTCATTTCTTTAGGCTAGCAATATCCAAACCCTGTGTGCTGGCAAACACCTAGCAGACAGCATCCCATGAAAAGAGGGATTATTATTTTTGCTAAATAGATATCATCAGGAAGGGCGCGCCCAACAGATGCAAGGAGAACTCCTTATAATCTTGTAGTAAGGAAAACATGCCACAGCTACAGAGAGGAATTCATCTCTTTGTGAGGAGCAGAGAGTCGAAAGAAACGGATTCAGATACTGGGAGAAATTGACTTCGATTTCGAAATGACGAGGTTGGAATAACCTCCTGCGCCTGCAGGGAGCGTTTCACCTAATTTCACCTGTGTAGTGGGAAGCACCCCTTGCAGCCACAGGGAGGTCTCAAAACAAAGAACATATATTTGGAGGAAACTCCTGCTCGTGCGTGCAGAAAGGCATTCTTCTCTGTTGCGGCGTGAGGGTTTCCCATATGGCTGGTCCCTACATTTACGAGAATTGCTCTTTGTAGCTGCAGAAGGTCTCGAGCTCTGCGTGTGTTACCTGCATAGATGCAGGACTTCTCTGCAACATATTATCTATGCACGGAGATGAATCCCCGTTTATAGCTGCAGGAAGTTCTCCCCATTAAGTGTTCTCCATCCGTCAATTCAGGTTATCTTTCCCTACAAGAAGTTCCCTCATTAGATGTTCTCTTTGCAAACATGAATTCCTCTTGCCACTTGCATGAATTGTTCCCTGCTCTGTGCTCTTATTACAGGGTTGAATTTATCTCTGAAGTCTCAGAACTTGATGAAGGATATTGACCATGGTATATCTGCACAGGACTCTGAACTATGCCTGTAAATCTACACCGGGCTGCTTAGACCTCCATGCCGTGATTTTGTCCATAATTATGTTATGATTAGGTGAGTATTTCTGAAGCAATGGAAATGCTTAATTCCATGAGTCTAATCTACTGCAGCTAATACTCTTGTGTGCCCAGGATAATACTGCATGCTTTCCTTATGTGTCTACTGAATGTTATTACAGAAAATGACCAAGTCTTTGTAAATCAATCTGGTCCTTAGTTCCAACTGACCCAATGTCATGCTTGATACCTTTAATCAGTTCTGGTATTAACACTGAATTCTGGGACTTGCGGTTTCAGTTTTCTCTGTGGAAATGTTGGCCTAAAGGCATAACACAGGCAATAGTGAACATGGCAGCTATGCAGACCCAGCACCAACATGAGTTCTCCGTGTAGAACTTCTAGGTCATGTCTCCTTTGCAAAAGATAACAGCAGTAGAAATCCTTATGCAAATTGGTCTAACCATGCGCCAAATGGAGCATTCCATCCAGACCCCAAGGACATGGTACATTCCATCCAGACCCCAAGGACAAGCTCATGTTGCATAAGATAATACCACAAACCAAAAGGAGCATTCAATCCAGATCCTAAGGTGATGTTGCATAAGATAATACCACGCGCCAAAAGGAGCATTCCATCCAGACCCCAAGGACAAGCTCATTGCATAAGATAATACCATGCACCAAAAGGAGCATTCCATCCAGACCCCAAGGACAAGCTCATGTTGCATAAGATAATACCACACGCCAAAAGGAGCATTTCATCCAGACCCCAAGTACAAGCTCATGTTGCATAAGATAATACCACGCGCCAAAAGGAGCATTCAATCCAGACCCCAAGGTCATGTTGCATAAGATAATAACATGCGCCAAAAGGAGCATTCCATCCAGACCCCAAGGACAAGCTCATGTTGCATAAAATAATACCATGCGCCAAAAGGAGCAATACATCCAGAACCCAAGGACAGGCTCATTGTATAAGATAATACCACGTGCCAAAAGGAGCATTCCATTCAGACCCCAAGGACAAGCTCATGTTGCATAAGATAATACCATGCACCAAAAAGGAGCATTCCATCCAGACCCCAAGGACAAGCTCATGTTGCATAAGATAATACCACGAACCAAAAGGAGCATTCAATCCAGATCCCAAGGTCATGTTGCATAAAATAATACCACGCGCCAAAAGGAGCATTCCATCCAAACCCCAAGGACAAGCTCATGTTGCATAAAATAATACCAAGCGCCAAAAAGAGCAATCCATCCAGAACCCAAGGACAAGCTCATTGTATAAGATAATACCACGTGCCAAAAGGAGCATTCCATTCAGATCCAAGGTCAAGCTCATGTTGCATAAGAAAATACCATGCATCAAAAAGGAGCATTCCATCCAGACACCAAGGAAAAGCTCATGTTGCATAAGATAATACCACGAACCAAAAGGAGCATTCAATCCAGATCCCAAGGTCATGTTGCATAAGATAATGCCACGCGCCAAAAGGAGCATTTCATCCAGACCCCAAGTACAAGCTCATGTTGCATAAGATAATACCACGCGCCAAAAGGAGCATTCAATCCAGACCCCAAGGTCATGTTGCATAAGATAATAACATGCGCCAAAAGGAGCATTCCATCCAGACCCCAAGGACAAGCTCATGTTGCATAAAATAATACCATGCGCCAAAAGGAGCAATCCATCCAGAACCCAAGGACAAGCTCATTGTATAAGATAATACCACGTGCCAAAAGGAGCATTCCATTCAGACCCCAAGGACAAGCTCATGTTGCATAAAATAATACCATGCACCAAAAAGGAGCATTACATCCAGACCCAAGGACAAGCTCATGTTGCATAAGATAATACGCAAAAAGGCAAACAGAAAGCTTGCATCTTGTTGGGCATAATCAGTGGGGTGTAGCCTGAGTTTCTACACAGAGTGAGCAAAGGGACATTCTCAGGTTGCTTGTTAGGGTGTGCAGAGGGGAAAGTGGCCTAACAATTCAGAATCACATGTTCTTTTTTGGGTCAGACCTATTTGCAAACAGTATGTACTTCAAGTTTGAAACTTAATTCATAACAACAAATGTTTTTGCTTACAGAAACACCAGCCACATACATTCAATGAAACAGAGGCATTGAACCCCTATAAAGGGTCTCATGCAGAAAAACCTATTTTACAAATATCTTAAATATCCTTTCACATAGGCATCCCGGAAACACTATTCAACATACATGTATCCTTTGATTTTCGAGATAAACTGTCCACTCCAATCTAGATCAGATTTTCCATGTTCTAATGGGGCAGCACCAAAGTAGTAGATGAGAAAATGAATTGCTTATCGATACCAGCACATCTTGAGCTCTCTAGATCTGGGCATTTATCAGAAGGGGCTTGTGCCAGATATTCCGGTTACGCAAAAGTGGTGAAAAAGAAATGAATTAGGTCCCTCAGTGATCCAAGAGATGGCACTTTTTTGCAATGGCACAACTGAGATAAAAGATGATGGAATACTGTTCTTAAGCACAAACGCATTAGTGCCAGTCACTTAGAAGGTTGGTATCAACATGAATAATTAAATGTACTACATTTATAGCACTGCATGGAGAAACACTCCGCTTACCCGGCAAAATAGAAAATGCTGACACACATTACTCTAGTATCCCTCACTTCGAGTGCTAAGATGTACTGTAAAATCTATTAGTACCCGGCGGGGGCATGGCTTCAACCTACCAGCCAATGAGGAGGCTAAGAACGATAGCTGGAGGCTGCCATCTTCCCCCAGCAGGTAAAGGTAAGTGCGCCCTTCCCTGTGTCCCCCCTGATCCCCAGCCCCCTTTTCCATATCTCCTCTGCCCTCCTGCCCCCACTCCACTTACCTGACCCTGCTAAGCCCCTCACTTACACCTGGAACACTGACCCGGTCATTTCTCAACTTTAAAAAAACACTATAAGTACCCTGGTACAGCTTCCAGGGGTACTAATAGTAATATGACCCTGGCTGGGGGTATTAACGGGGCAGGTAATTCCCCTGGCTATCGTTAAAGCCCTTGTTTCACTCAGACTTCTAACTGGCCCTGGGCATTTCCCCACCCGTAATGCCCCCCCCCCCACTCGGCTAATTTTGCTTAAGTATAAATTGGTGGCACTGAACGTCAAAGCTCGTACATAATAAAGAAACTCACGAGGGATGATATGAACAAACTACTCATATGGAAATGTAAACCGAATAGAGCAGTGATGCCTAAACTTTATTACGTATTTTTAAACAAAATGTTATTCATACATTGCCTTTTTGGAAATTCAGATACATGACAAAGGGCCTCATTACGTGTTTGCCGGTCAGGATACAACGGTACCAGACCGGCAAACTGAGTTGTGCTCACGGGTGCCTTTCATTCTGCCAGGTCTGACCTGGCGGAATGAAAGGCACCCGCGAGCACAGGCACCGTTATGAACTGTGCCGGTGCTACAGGCATCGCAATTCCCATTGAGCCCTATTGGGCTCAATGGGAATTGAGATCACCCGATTCCAGCACCCGCGAAAGGGCAATTACCGGGTCTGGCGGTAATTTACCGGCAAGGTTACCTCCAACCTTGTTATGAGGCCCAAAGTGTTTTTTTTTATCAACTATGTCCTGTCGATTCATAATTTAGATAACCCAAGAGTGTTTCAGAACTGTGACTGCGTTGTGATGTCATGCAGGCGTCTATTTAAATCTCAGGTGAACACCAGTAAGACCAGATACTAATATTCTCAGCTTCCTTTCGAGTGGTTCTCTGGCTTCAGAGAGATTGCTTCGAGGAAAGGAAAGGAAACTGTATTCTTGGCAGGTAGAGGAGCCTCTTACTTTGTACTAAGTATGCAATTACAATGCCACATTTGATATCACACAGCAACAGACTAAACACTTTGATGGCGTTTGAAAATGCAGTGGATGTCATTAGCAGTGATCATTTTCAGATTCTTACCTAGATGAATACTGCAAAGGAGGATAGGTTATTTTGAAAGAAGCTGCAACATGTTTTTTTATGGAAAAAAGAAAAAATAGCTTGCTGGCAACAAGGAACATCAAGAACCTCATTACTGGCAATGAGGGACATTAAAAAGTATTTATAATTGTTACAAAGAAAATGCAGATTGTGCAGTAAGTAAACTAAGTAGAAACATCTCGAGGAAAGAAGTGCAAGTGAAATTGTGCCTTAACAGTAACTCCTCAAAATATAGAATCACTCTAGAAACACAGGGCTCGATGTACAAAATCTTTCCCCGTGGGATCGAGCCATTATAAACCCCTTTTGTAAATCATGGCCATAAACTCATATGCAACTTTGCACCAATGATGCATTCCTTCAAATATGAAAACATTGGCTCATTTTCACAAATACAGTTACAACTCTTATCAAACGCTTTGTTTTCATGGTGCACATTTGCAACGGTTTGTAGTTATCTTAGGATCTTTTAAATTATACCCAATAATGATACGTGTGGTGTGGGTTGTGACAGCATCTGCAGTTTTTGCAAACAGACTCATTTTGGAAACAAAAATATGGCAAGGGCAATTCCAGCCTGGCCATAAGTCCTAGCCTTTGCTGTAAAGGTGTGCTGCCACAGGTGTATTGAATTAAGGCACTGGTCCATGAGAGAAGCTGGACATATTTTAATAAGAAAGTGTGACCCCAATAAAAAGAAAGCAAACACTAGTGGCCCATACAAATTCGGGCCCCGTTCCAATGTTCTGCCCCTTTCAGCGATCCCTGTGCAAGTATTAGCTTTCCAGCTGCAGAACTTTGGAGAACATTAGGGTTTGTTTTGACATCAGGTCATTGGGCTTTCTTTGTGCTCAGGGAACGGATACAGCTATTATGGACACCAGGGAACAGCTACTAAAAGCATTGGACTTAAGGAAGTTCACCTTCTGTTGGCTAAATTGCTCCCTTCAATACTGCTGACCATGTGATTTTGCTCAGTATGGTTTCAGTAATGGATTTGGCTCCTGGGTGGATAGCATTCTTCCTTACCGGAAGCTCATAATGAGTCTGGACGGGAATACACACTCTTCGGAGTAGAACACGGAACTCTGGGGTGCCGTAGGGATACCTTTGCTGGTCACTTCAGATCTTTGTAAATGCCGGTGGGCTTCGATGATTCACCAGCCCAACCAAATAATCAGTGTTACGCTGGTGGTATGCAGCTCGGCCTTCACCATTGGGGCAGTGGACAATGTGATGCAATCTTTCTCGAGAAATTGACTATTCATACGCTTTTGAAAGACATCCAACTGCGGATGATCCCCAATCGGCAACTAATAATACAGGCTTGGGATCTCAGGGTGTTCCATTGGTCACCCACGCTGGGACCAACTTCACTATTTAATGTCGACTTTCTAGCTGGCCCAGGTGTGACATTTGGACACCAAGTTAATCATTGTAATACCTGTTTAGAGAGCAGCATCATGAACATCACGAAACAGCGTACACCTCTTTCAGGCAAGTGCTATCAATCTAGAGACACAAAACTGCACCCATGTAGGATTCACTGATGTGCTTCAAATGACCCAAAATAAAGTTGCAAAACGTGCCTAGATCATCAGCTGTGAGCGCCCCAATGGGTCGCTCTTACATCGAGATTCATAACCAAAGCAATTCATTGGATGTGACAAGCGTCTTGTAATAGAAGACTCATATACATGCAGACTAACCAGAACGCAAAGGCCTATATCTCTGTTCTGACCACTTTGGTAAGCACCAACTGCTAATGCAATGGTGAGAAAAGGCAAGAGGGAAATTGTACACCGTGCATGCTGGATGCTCAGAGGTTGAACATCCTTCTGCAAGAAATGAGCAGCATTCTAGATGACAGGAAGTTCAGAGTGAAATTGAACACATAAAAGTGTCATCACGTTTCAACTAACCTCAGCTTAACCTCGGTGTGACCCACCAAGATGTGCGGCTTCTGAAAATAGCTTTGGTGCCTTCAAGCCCCAGGCAAGTGCCGTGTAGTGTATAGCATACCATATAACACAGAACACCCATCCATACACAATCAAGATATTGCAACTAAGGAAGGAGGCCTACTAGTCTATAAAGGAACATGTCTTCAGGGTGAGTACACATTTTCATTCATACCAATCCACTGGGCCATCTGCATAACAAACACTGCTGGTGGTAACAAATGCTCCACTCAGACTACCGCTCCACTGGGTAGTAATCCAAGTGGAATTGCAATTACACATTACTGTCGCTATGTTTCCATTACTACCAATTATAAATCCCATTGGTGGTAAAGAATACCACTAGCGAGGAACACATGTTTAGGATTGTGAAGTTCAAAAAATAACATACTGTCAGCCACACGATACCTCAATGTCAGGGAGAGGGACAGAGTCCCTGATGCTCTCGCCACCCCCATGTGACCTAAACTTGAGTTATTGCAGCTAATGTTGATTTCACCCTTTTTAATAGGTCCTCATACAAGATTCTATTTCAGAGGCAACCAACACTATTTGTAAGCAGTGTTTTCTTCTGTAATGGGAGTTACCAATATTACTGCAATTACATTTGTTGTTCATATATCCACAACAGTGGTTATTTTTACCACTGTCAGTAATAGATTTACTCATTCTGTAATGGGTGGAATTTTACTTCTGGTAGCAAATACTACTTACCACTACGAACATCGTATTGCCATTTCCATAATGGGACCTCAGGTCTTTTGACTTGTCCTGATTAACAAACTAGAAATGTTATGATTCCTGTTGAGATGTTAAATGCTTTAGCTTCCAAAATCCCATAGACCTCTTCATCTGATGATAGCCTCAGAGTTAATGAGTAATACAAAAAAACTGGGCAATTCTTCGTCATTAAAAAAAAATGAAAGTCAACCGGACAGAGAAAGCTGTTTAATGTACCATCTCATGACATGACAAGATTTTCAGTTAGTCGAAAAAAAGATATAAGAACTTGGGTTTTCTTCGATTTTGAAACAAGATAACATAGCGTCAAAACTTTTTTAGCAAATAGAAATTGACAATTCTGTTCGACACAGAGTTTCAGAAACTCGTCACCTCCACAGACATCCCAATTACAGTACATACCTACAGAATATTGTGGATTTTACAAAGTTGATGGCTCCGGTTAATTTCAGTGCCGCAATTAAACAATGTCTTATGGAAATAAGGATGCATGTATGACGTCCTCCTGACAGCAGTGAAAGGTTTAGGGACTTTTTAGTGTTAAATGAAACCAGAAAGTGTTGGTACATGGTCAACATTTGCAGAAATTGTTTGAACAACCTAAATAGGGAATTCTGCAATCTCTGCCAGGATACAATCGTGAGGAAATGGTGAGCATGTCCACATTTAGGAACGTCCCCCATACCCAATGCATGGCAATACATGAGATGCTAGAGGTTTGGCGAATTGGATGCATCAAATGCATCGTTTTGAACTAAGTTGCTCTTTGCATGTACCTTTTTGAGATCATCTTGTTGATGAAAAATTCACAGTAAGAGCAATGGATTGTAACTTTCTACAACTTTGCAGGAATTTGTGTTTCATTCAGTGGGGAGGAAAAAAATATCTCTGAGCATCTCAAAGCGAGACTACGAGAGATGCCCTTTGCTTACTACAGGGAATCGCCCGATCTTCAACAATGCCACACTAACTCTGCTCAATTGTCATTTTTAACATTATTCACACTGTTCCAAGTTCATGGGCTAGGGTGTTTTAATAACAGTCTCTAAATTTAGGAATAATTTCTACAATACTGTGTAATTTGCAAAAGACAGACCATGGAATGTGTGCAGAGTATTATTTGGGGGAAATGTGTGAAATCATTGCATTAGCAATCTCATTGCATCCCGGCGAAGGCATCGGGTCTCAGAGATGCCATTTTCTGTGAACGCTTAGTAACCATTATATAATGTTCTCGAAGTACGTACAGTGCGCCGACTCCAGAAGCCGCAGCACGAGAACACCTCTAGCATCATCCTCCTTACTTTCCTCCAGCTACCCCATCGCTGATCTCAATCCAAGCTTTCACAGAGGAGACTACGTGGTGCCCTGACTCACTTCTCTCTGTGGAAGGAAGGGACCTCCTTTACAGTCCACGGTTCCTGTCTTGACCAAGTTATGTGATCCGTAGGAATTTGGTTTATCTCACTGTGCTAAACATCCGGCATCTGATAAGTTTTTGAATGCTGACAAATCTACAAGTATTAAGAACTTTAAAGAAAAGGGATGATTTCCATAAGCATGGTATCCCAGAAATGTTTACGTAACCTTCAACCTATGCATGTCACCATTCAAAAACCACAACCTGGAGTATCTGAGGGGGAAACAAACTGGGTTAATGTCTGTTCCAGAAGGCTGAAGTTCAAAACAGTACACTTAAAAAGCATGTAACCTTGGCTCTGCAACTGCAGAAGACCTGGGTGCATGACTAACATGTGGCAATGTACTACCAGCTCTTGAATATCAAATCGCAGTCGTACACAAGTCGCGTGTTGCATTATCACCACTGTAAGAGTGGGCTTCAGCATGTCATTTACAGGACTATTTTACCGTCCCTTAAAAATTGTCTCAACTTTCAAGCTCCCGCTCTTTCTAAATTGCCTTGTGTGTGTCCTCTGCCTGCACCATCAGCCTTCATGCAGGATGGCTCTCAGTGCATCATCAATTTCTCTTCAAATTCCTCCTTTCATTCTTCAAACGTATGTGGTCTACCCTGTGCATATCCAGCGGTGTCTTTTTACTGATAGTACCCAACTGACAAACTTTGCCTTCGCTCCAATTAATGATATGATATGATAAGTCATTTATAACGCACCTGTACACAAATGTTTCTAGGCGCGACAAGGAAGGGAAGACGGAAGGAGGAATAAACAACAATCTTACTAGGCCTTGTGTCATTCAGATCACGCAAGTGTGGGCTGAGGGAAGGGGAGAAGTGCAGGGGGGGGCGAGAGTGCAGGGATCTCTTCAGTGCTGCCAGGGAGGTGGCTCATACGTGCAGAGAGTCAGGGGACTGTAGGGCTGCAGATACGGTCCCCAGTTGTTTGGGGGGCCCGCAGGCAGTGCGAGGGCAACTGGTCATGCAGAAGCCTGGTCCCGTAAATTCAGTGGGTGCCCAGGTAACCAGTATGCGCAGCAGATAGGGGCATCGGCAAGGGAGAGAGAAAGCGGAAGCAAAAAGGAAGGTCTTGTGTTGCTTCCGGAACCTTAGGTGGTCCTGCTCTGGCCCCCAATTACACTGTGCTGCCTCCCACTTCTGCTCATAGGGGTACTTTAATAAATACTGCTACCAACTGTGTGTATTTCCAATACGACACCCCATCTGTAACTGGGGTGCAATCTTCTATGAATGCGTCCACGTAAAACGCTTGGCCATGGGACTGCTCTGACCCCGCATATGATCTATTTTAATGCACTTCTAATCGAAAAATCGTGCCTTTTTTTAAATTAATAACAACAACAAATACAATTGTGTCATGGATTTTTGTTTTATGCGTAAACTTGCATGGCTGGGACGTGTATGTTCTGGAAAAGCCCGCCACTGTGCATGAGTAGCTCTAATCATCTTTGACAGTGGAAAGCCTGATCTTTAAAGTCTTTACTTTAAAACATATATAATGTTCGGAAACATTTAAACAGTGATGAGAAGCCGCGTTTTGCATTCTGACCACTTAGGAGCCTGCAAGAATGCCCTGGTCCCGCTGTCCATGGTCCTGTAATTGTGCTGCAGGAAATCAATGAAAGCCTTTGCAGCGAGCATCCGAGTGGATGGCCAGACAGCAGGAGGCCCAGCAGAGTGCTTTCATCCCATACAGGCATTTGGATAATCAGGAAGCGACTGTCCAGTGGGAATTGCTGAGATCATGGTCTAGGTTCCCATTAAAAACAGCAACCTTTCCCTGGCGGTAATAGAACCGTTCACGGTGACGAGCCTCGGCGGTGGCAGCATTTGAGAGTCCATGCGCTGAGCTCTGATCAATAGGGGTGCAGGTAGGCCTAAGAACAGCGCATGCCAGGCAGCGCACAGCACATTTGAATGGGGGTGTTAGACAGGGCGCATTCACAAAAACACACGCGCATTCACAAAAACACACATTTTTGCGAAGTCTCCCTCTGAAAACGAGGCGGTTCGCGAATCATGCGGACATCACATTCTCAAGCCACTTACCCAGCCGCCTTCCACCCTCATGGGGTTTAACGCCACAGTCATTTCCGCTGAGCTCCTGGTGGGGCGCTGTGAGCCCACGCTGCCTCTGCTGCAGGGGTGCATCAATTAACTCTTCTAACATCCCGGTGTAGGGGTCACGGGGCCAAGCCAAAACACTAACGCATTTCCAATATCCGATGCCTGCATGGTAAAATTATTCCGATGTGGGCGGTGGCAAGCTTGACCCTGCGGGGGCTTCTGAACTCACTTGAACAGCTTTCTCTCTCTCTCTCGCCTCTCGTTTGTTTTTGTATTGCTTTCATTTTGAGCTAACAGGAAGGGAAACCCCCATTATTATTGCTTGGATTCCACAAGCAGCTTTTAACTCTGCAGTGACAATGATGAAAACATGGCGGGAGCTAAAGATGACACAAGGCCACAGCAATGCTGTATTAAATGTAACTAAACCAGGTGCCTGTTCTCTACAGCCTCTAAGAACGATGTATAGATCTAGAGATGTTGTTATGTTATGTTAACGGTAGTTATATAGCGCACCATCACCAACTGAATTGGTCCCCAGGCGCTCTGATGGTGAATGCAACCAAATGCCAACCACATTTAGCACCAAGTATCTTCTGCTCTAGTTACGGCCGTCCCATGTAAGTATTGCTTGTAAAATGGCTGACGCGTCCCTTAAGTTTTCTCATGCTGACCAACAGCTAATCAGAGCTACGATACAAGCACCCCCGCTAGAGCAACCACGATCCACACTCACCATCTCATGTATTTCTCACACCAAATTGTTTGTCTAGCGTGACCAGATTTCAAAAGTAAATTTCAAAAGTAAAAAAACGGTACAGGGCAACTACCATAAAAGTAGGACTAACTCTGGAAAGTCCCATTCCTGGCTGCCAGCTATGAAGACCTACTACAAAAAACTAGGACCACTGCAGTTTCCAATGGGGACATGATCTTGAGAAAGGGGGATAGAGCATCAAATACCGGGACAGTCCCGGCAAAAGCGGGACGTCTGGTCACCCTATCTAAACCCACCTTCGTATAAGACCTCCTCTTCCGCCAACCCTTTTTCTTTTATATCCACAGACCGAGGTCTGACGACACCCCAGCAGGGTCACAATACACCACTTCTCAGACGAGGTCAGGTGCTGTACGACCACTACAGTGGTGAGGGTTGCAGTGTAAGTATTGAATACATAACATATTGTTACAAATGAAAATGCTTCCTTTAACAGCTTTAACTGGAGAAAATGGTTGCCATTGTACATGCATGCATTTCCTGCGTGTGTTTTTAGAGAGGGGTTCCTTTTCAGGTGTGATTACTGCTACACCACAATGCTGCTGCAACATAACGAGCTGTAAGCCTATGTGATGTGAGGGCATGTCTTTTCATATTCAAGGAAATTGACTTCTCAGATTACAAGAGCAACTGTACTGTACCTGTCTCTGGGCTGCTCTGGTGTCTTTTTCTGAACAGTTGTTTTTTTTTTCTTATTTTTTATTTTTTCTGGCCGCGTGATGTCTGCGAGGAGCTCCAACCTAAACCAAGTGGGTCCTTGCTTTGGCCACCGTGATAGGTTGCATGGCAGGGAACATCATGCAATGAACCTGGTCGGCTCGTGGTGAGTTTATATGTCGTCACTGAAAACAGGACAACGCCCCCTGCGGGAGTGCACCTCACAAAAACAATGACAACGGCCCCTTTGGGCAGATGGAGAGCATCTCCCTTGGAAAGACATTGCTCCTGCGTACGCAGAACCCTTGCAACATCCGCACTTATGTGCTTTCACTGTGCTGCAGGGTCTTGCTGTACGCCTAGGGCGTAGCCAGCACAAAGGGAGACCCCATTTTCTGTAAGCATTGCACTGCTTTTTAGACACCATTTCCAAATAAGCTGAATAGCAAACACATTGTACAAAAAAAATTACATTTATTTGTAAGAACAGGCAGTTGTTAAGTGCACCTTCAGGTCTACAAAGATATTTTAGCACGTTTAGTGCAAGGGATAAGAACAGTATTTCTTTGCTTTTAAACTTGCCATAAATACATGCCTATGCTCCGTGAGTTCTTCCCTGTACTCAAGACTTAATATTCTCGGTTAGTTCATGAGCTATGAGTGGGTACATCAGTCATTCATACTCCCCAAACCACCCCAATCAAACGGGTCAACCAACCCTCGACCCGGCCAATGGGACCACTGCATGCAGCACTTCTCCCATTTCACATGCAGAAGAGTCAGTCCAACAGTCAAACTAAGGTTCAGTTACCCAACTACGAGAAACCAAGTCCAGGGAGGGGGACCTCGACTGTCAGGTGCCAGTCTCAGAGCAGGGAGTGCGTGGTCATTGCTGTTCAACTGAAACGCAGCATTCGGGCCACCCTGACATGGGGTGGTGTCGCGGACCTCCAGGTTTGGTGACGTGGAAATACCAGGAGAGACTGTATTTACTTTTTTTCGGCGGATTTGGCATAGCTCTCAACCATTTGTGTTGCAAAGGCGGGTGAAATCACCCGATTTTGTTTTTGGCGGGTGAGACGCCCATTGGAATGAATGGGCGTGCAGGAGGCTTGGCGGGTGAGTCAGCCCTTTACAAGGCGAGTGACACCCGCCAAAAGCGTGTGAGTTGAGAGCTATGGATTTGGGGTGTTTCAATGGTTTAAAAAAATTGCGTATGATGCTTCGGTGTCCTGGAATGGCGGGGGTAATTAATAACCTCTTTCACAGAAAGTCTCTCTCGAAATTAAACAACTCTTTCGGCAAACCTGCTATTGTTTTTTTTTTATTGTGCATAGCTCTCAACCATTTGGGTCGCGAAGGCGGGTGAAAACACCCGATTTTAGTTTTGGCGGGTGAGACGCCCATTGAAATGAATGGGCGTGCTGGAGGCTTGGCGGGTGAGTCAGCTGTTTACAAGGCGGGTGACACCCGCCAAAAGCGTGAGAGTTGAGAGCTATGTATTGTGCGTAACTGAAGAGAACTCCCCTTGTCGCTTTTTTAAGTGCCTTGCTATAGTCAAAGGGTGTTTGTACAATCGACGAGGTCACCAGCAGTTTGCCACAAGCTAAGTGCGAAAACGGGAGTGGCAGCGTGTCCGGTGGGGGTGATTTGTAGTGCCTAATTGCGGTTGAAAAACATTCAATTCCCTGGCCCGACTCGAGCCTTGCATATGGCACCGCTCGCCTTCAAGAGCTGCTTCCGGGTCAAGGGTTCGCCGTTCGCTCGGTGCGTCTGAAGCCGGATGACAGGCTTGGGTTACAGGACTGATTTGCAGGCCGCTCTTGCCCAGTGTTGCCAACTTAGCGACTTTGTCGCTATATTTAGCGACAAACGGCAGTCCCCTAGCGACTTTCTTCATGGAAAGCGACTAGCGACTAATCTAGCTACTTTCATTGGTTTGAAGACGTACACTTTTTTCTATTGGTTTGGAGACTTGCAAGTTTCCAAACCAATAGAAAAGGGTGTATGTCAACAAAACAATAGCAGTACCCCGAATCAATGCACCCGTCCTTGTAGCCAGGCTCCAGCACAACAAGTCACGTCATGTCACTGATGCCCCCGTCCAGCCGCGAGAGGCACGAGAATGCTGCGAGATTATGCTAATTAGGCAGTGATGTCATTTAGCTACTTTTAGCTACTTTTAGGACAGCCTCTAGCTACTTTCCGGACTGAGGAGTTGGCAACACTGCTCTTGCCCCTCTCTCGGAGAGGCAGCACCTGCTCGGTGTTCCTTCCAGGGGGAAAAAAAATGCGCTGCGCACATTTTTATGCCTGTGTAGAGGAAGACAAGGACATTGGTACTTGTGAAAATGGCGTGGGAATTAATGGTCCCTTTGCCATTCGCTAAAACATATTTGTAATGAGTTACCTAAGGATATAGTTCATAATTTGGTGGAAAGGGGCGGAGGCTCCCTATCCTTTTTTGAGAATTGATGGGCTGCACAGACATACAAGTGCATGACTTAATCTGGCATAAACAAAAATACATTTATCTGGCAGAAACAAAAATGCATGGACCAGCAGCAGGACAAATAAAAAATAAAAACAATCCTTAGAAAAAAATCTGTGTCAATGTTCAGTGCAAAGCATTTTCCCGGGTAATGCTATGTTCACGGTGTCGTCTCACTAAATAAAACGTGGTTCCACTAAAGAGCTTTCCCGCACTAGCCAATACAATCAACAGCACACGCGGTATTTCCCAGCGTCCACGTAACCAGGGAAAAATACATCCAATATGGCGCCCACATTACTGGCCATTGTTATCAGCTCTGAAAACGAGTTGTCCTTCCTGCCAGGCCTGCGTGAGAGCTGGTGGGATAACACTGTACATTCCTTTAGTTTACTGGGAGAAGCCAACCTGCCCCTCTTGCCACTAGTGGTCCTAGCGCTTCTCAGCTTGGACCCCAGAGGCACTTTCAAAGATTCAGGGGATAAAGGATAAAGGCACTGGCAACTATCTGAATCAATCGTGTCAGCTTCGTCGGGAGTGGGTATCCGGGGAGTACAAAAGTCAATAGACCTAAAATCATGACTGCAAACAAAATGGGCGGTACTTTGGATGCATACAATACATACATTGAATTTACATTCTGAGATTGCACCAACAGGCATGCAGTTGCACCTTGGTTTTCAGATAAAATGTAAAGCATTTCTTAGGTGTTACTACGTACAACTTGATTTCATAATTTTCCTTATACTGCCCCCCAGCGGAGGTGGGATATGTCACTTCCCTAAGTTGCCTGGACAGACAGAAGTCAACACGCTTCCCTGAGCACTTTAGGGAATTCCTCGCGACTCGTCCATCCCTTCTAGTCCATTTATCCCACAAGCACTCGTTTTTAATACTGAAATCATGCATTAAGTATTTCGGGTTACACCTTAGTCAAATGAGCCATAATGCTGAGTATTTGTTATCATGCTGTGAATTCCGAAAGGTATTGTTCCCATTTGACTAACATACGCACTTAAATACAGTACTTTAAATGACTAATAAGGTATTTAATAAATTAAGGAGTGCACTTTTGGTGAATGCAAAGGGAAATAAATAACACGTCTCTTTAGATTCAGTTCAAACGAAAGCTTATCCCATATGGTCTGAGGTAACATTTCCCATGCGATTTACAAAATAAATATTATCAAAGTCAAAACATGCTCTTTATATGAAACTCCATTGTGCTGTCTTGCAACAAAGGGGCAAATGTTTTGCATCCAATTGTGGACCCCGAACAAAAAAGAAATGGAATCATCTGCACTTAAAAACCTAGCAGCATTGCAGATGGTTTTGTCCTGTTTCTTTGTCTATGTTTACTTCTTAGAATACTTCTAATAAAGAAAGATCGGTCAATTCATTGCTTGATCTTAAGGTGCTTTGTAGGGCTGTGAGAAGAGGCGCCATGGAACAGTAAGGGTGGTGCTTCCTGGGGTGTTTGGGAGGGGGCGTTTAGGAGCAGTAGGGGGGGCATATTGCGAACCTACATGAGGGTGCTTTGTGGACCTGGAGCAAAGTGCATTATGGAGTTGCAAAAAGGTGTTTTAAGGAGTCGTAGGTAGGATGGGTGCCTTGGAGCAGCAGGAGGCTACTTTGTGGGGGTGGGGGTAGTGCATTATGAAGTTGAAAGAAGGTACTTTGTGGAGCAGCTTGAGAATGTGCAGTAAAGCTGTAGGAGGGTACTTTGTGGATACATGTCATGGAGCTTTGTGTTGGAAGGTGTTTTGTGGAGCTATAGGGTGCGTTTGGTGGCTTTGTAGGAAGATGGGTTGTGTGGTGGAAATAAGGTGCTTTGTAGAGCGGTAGAAAAGAGCAATATAGAGCTGTAAGGGCTGCTTTGGGGAGGTGTGTGGGGTGCGCTGAGGAGCTGTAGGAAGATGTTTTGTGTAGTTGTAGATATCTGTACTATGTCGTGAAAACTAAGTGTTTGGTAGAGCTGTGTGGAAGAACTTTGCAGTTGCAGGAGGGCAGCATTGTGGAGATGTAGGAAGGTGATTGGCGGATTTGTGGGACGATGTTTGGTGCCATTATTGGAGTTGTATTATGTGGTTGTAACGAGATAAATTGTGGAACTATTGGAAAGAGCATGGTGGGACTTTAGGGTGTGCCTTTTGGAGCTGTAGGGAGGGTGCTCCACAGAACGGTTGCCAGAAGTTTGGTGAAGCTGCATGGCGGCATGCTGTGGGGAGGTGTTTTGGAGCTTCGGGAAGGGGCTTTGTGGAGCTGTCCGAAGGGCGTTTTATGGAACTGTGGGAATGTGAACTCTAGAACTCTGCTTTGTAAAGCTGTAAGAGTGTGCTCTGTGGAGCTGCCGAAAGGTGATTTGTGAAGGTATATGATAGAGTGTTGCTGAGTTGTAGGGGTCTTTATGGGCCTGCACAGAGGATATGTGTGGAGATTTTGGAGGGTGCCCAGTGGATATTTAGCAATGTGCTATTTTTTGAGTTGTTGGGGCCTTCTTCATGAAATGCGAATTGTGGAGCTGTGGAAAGGTTCTTCGAGTTCCTATAGACGAATGCTTGGTAGGGGGTTGGGCATTAGCTGCACAAGGGTGCACCGAGGGGCTGTAGGAAGGTAACGGAAAGGGTGCATTGTGGAGATCTAGGAAGAGATTGGTCTGCGGGTGCTTTGTGGAAGCCGAGGAAGGTTCAATTTGGTACCTCAAAGGTCACTGTGTAACGTGATGGAAAGGAATGGGCAAGATGGCAAACTTGTGCACTCATTTACCATAATTGGATTTAATAAAAACTTTGTTGGATGCAGTCTACAGAAAAAAGTTACTATATATTCATGCTGTACATTATCTGATATCAATAGTGATTGTTCATGTTTCACTCTTAGGGGCAACGAGCAAAAGGGGGGGGGGCAAGGCCCCTGCTTGGGTGCGTCCTTATTCCTATTTAACTGTACTGGCTGGAATCGTTTGTTTTTCTTTCATGTACCAGTAGAAAAAAATCCATGTTTTAAAAAATAAATGACAATATTATCTTTCACAGATTCTGAAAGCATGTTGATCGCTGAGCATAAATTCGCAATGCAAAAATTCATTGACGAGGTAAATAAAGCATTCAAAGAAGTATTTTAAAGCATCTACAAATTGTCACTTTCCAGTCCCCAAGCTGCAAGGATTGCCTACACGTCTGTCAACAGCTTGTTTTTATTAACGCAATTTTGGTTGGCTATGGTGCAGTTGCCAGTTCTGAGATTCGACTCCCTAAAATTATCTATGCTGTTATTCATGTCTTCTTCGATTTCCATGTAATCGGACTTGCTGACAGTGGAGGAGCTACGCCGGCTTAGGTCACTGTGGGATGCCAAATTGGGAGAGCTAACATGGAGCAATTGGGCCTGTTCTTCCCCTTCAGTTTCTCGGTGGTAGA
Organism: Ambystoma mexicanum; assembly: GCF_040938575.1. NCBI lineage: Eukaryota > Metazoa > Chordata > Amphibia > Caudata > Ambystomatidae > Ambystoma > Ambystoma mexicanum. The sequence continues at coordinate 217,867,576 of NC_090936.1, read as the reverse complement.
AGTAGTTGAAGTTGGACACAATGACAGGTACGGGCAGGGCAATTGTCAGCACGCCAGCGATGGCACACAGAGAGCCCACGATCTTGCCTCCAATTGTCACTGGGTACATGTCACCATAGCCCACAGTGGTCATGGATACCACCGCCCACCAGAAAGCATCGGGGATACTTGTGAAATGAGACTCTACTTCTTCCGCCTCGGCAAAATAGACTGCGCTGGAGAACAAGATGACCCCAATAAACAGGAAGAAGATGAGTAAACCTAGCTCTCTCATGCTAGCCTTGAGAGTCTGTCCCAAAATCTGGAGGCCCTTAGAATGTCTGGAGAGTTTGAAGATTCTGAAGACTCTTACCAGTCTGATGACCCTCAGGATGGCCAGAGATGTGGCCTGTTCCCCCTTCACCGGCCCGTCTTGCTCGGCCATCTCTGTGCCCAGGGTGATAAAGTAGGGAATGATGGCCACTATGTCGATGAAGTTCATGATGTTTTTAAAGAATTCCGGCTTGCTTGGGCAGGCAAAAAATCGAACCACGAGCTCAAAGGAGAACCAGATGATGCAGAGGGTCTCTACCACAAAGAAGGGGTCGGTGAAGATGTTGGTCTTGTAGAACACGGTGCTGTTGTCACTCTTCCTCTGAGAAAATATCCTGTCTGCTTTAAGCTCTGGAAGTGTCTCTAGGCAAAATATCACTATGGAAATGAGGATCACCATGACTGAGACGATGGCAATGATTCTGGCAGGACCTGAGCTTTCTGGGTATTCAAACAAAAGCCAAATCTGCCTTTGGTACTCTTTTTCCGGCAAAGGGCGCTCTTCTTCTTTTATAAAGCCCTCATCCTCTCGAAACTTCTCCATGGCCTCCTCTCCAAGTTCATAAAACTTGATCTCCTCCGAGAACATGTCCAGGGGCACATTGACCGGCCTTCTCAAGCGGCCCCCAGACTGGTAATAATACAATATGGCATCAAAGCTAGGGCGGTTCCTGTCGAAGAAGTACTCGTTCCTCAGTGGGTCAAAGTACCGCATCCGCTTTTTGGGGTTCCCCAGTAAGGTGTTTGGAAACTGGGCCAATGTCTTGAGCTGGGTCTCAAACCTGAGCCCGGCCACGTTGATGACCACACGCTCACAGCACTCGTGGTCTTCGTGGTCGGGCTGATAGCTGTCCTGAGGGTGTCCCGGCAGGGCCGAGGTCTCGTCCATGTTCTCCCCTGCAATCACAGTCATTTTGCTCCCAGCGGCTGGGGCGGAGGGCGCGGAAGCAGAGGGCGTTCACCTTGGCTCCAGGGTGCTTCCTCTCTCTGAGCAATGGCGTGCTTGAGTTTGGGTGTGTATGTGTGTGTGTGTGTGCATGTGCTTCCTTTAGACTCTCAGTCACACACGCACACACACACACACACACACATACCTGTGCACGCTCAGGCTCCAGCCAGGCAGGTGGTTCCCCTGTGCTGGGCAAAAAGGCTGGTCGTCCCTTCTCTTTTTCCAGCTTTTAGTGCAATCTCGCCTTTCTGGCTGACTCAACCATTGCCGTTCTGCTGCTGTCACCCAGCTTCTCCAACCAAAAAAAAAATTAAAAAAAATACGAAAAAGGATGGCTGCGATGGTTTGCAAACTCAGCAGATTTCCACTGCCTGCCTTCTCTCTCTTCCTCCGCTCACAGATGAAAGGTAATCTCACGCCAGTGCGGTAGTTGACGACTGCAAGAAAACAAACAAAAAAACAAACAAAAAAAAAACACAACCAAAAAAAAGCTTTCAGTTTGGGATACAATAACCAAATATGACACAATGAATCATCAACTTGCCCTAAAATCACCCTGTACTTGTTGGTTTGTTTTTTAAAAAAAAAACATCCAGGTGCCCAGTTACTACAACTACCACTGCACAAAATCCCAACACACTGTACACACACCGACTATGGCTTTGAAATAAAATAAAAAATCCATCAACAAGACACCGATAAGGCATTCACAAAATAAAGAGTAACCAAAGCATGCAGAGACACTTAAGAAAAATAAAGAAATAGATAAATAATGTGGTCTCTTACCTGGCGCTCTCGGCAGCAGGAATGACAGAGGTATAAAAGAGTGAGCAAGCACCGTCCGAATGCGTCAAGCCTTGCAGCGATAGGCGCATGCAGCTAGCCCGTCTGCGCCCTTTTTTCTGTTGTTAGTATTATGGATATCGTTTTACAGCACTGGGAGCATAAGATCTGCTGAAATATTCGTAGACCACATTAGGCTGCACGAAGAGCAATCATATTTAATTAGTTACTGATGTCGAACCGCATACCAATTTGGGTGGGTTTTTTTATTTATTTATTTTTTATCCATCGTTGAGGTTAAACGTGGGAGAAAAAAAGGAGGGTGGGGGGTTCGTTGCTTTTTCCCCATTTCACAAACCTCCAGACGTCCAAGCGCCGGGAGGTGGCCGGGCATGCAACGGGGTGCAGCCGGGCTGCGGTCCCGCAGGCAGAGAGGCCGCTCTACTGCCGCAATAATGAGCGCGGGTTCGGGGCGGCGGAATACATTAGGCGCAATGAGCGCACTCCAGCCGTTTTCTCGACGTTGCAGCCTCAGCAGAAACATGAGAGCTCTTTGGTGCAGAGACAGGTCCGGTCCTATCTGGGTAGCATCGCGGCTTCTCCCCGCCAGCCCCCCCCCCCCTCAACCCCCACCTCCCAGACCCCCAGCCCAGCAGCTTCCAGGCAGGCGCGTGTTTACGGTTCAAGGGTGGCGGCAGGGTGCGGAAGGCGAAACCACCTCTGGGCAAAACATATAACCGTATAGACGCAATGCAGGCAGCGTGCAAGGCACCCGGTCCCGTCCCCCCTCCCCCCTCCTCCCCCCCAAGTCCATGTTGTGCGGCCCTGCCCCCGGTGCAGCAGCGGCAAGCAGGCCAGTCTCATGTCATGTATGATGAACCAAGGGGGGAGCCCCGCGACGCAGAGGGGCAAGGCAGAGATCCGACGCGGGGGCAGCGAGGCGCTACTCGCTCCCCCTAACCCCCCACCGGTCAGGCACATGCACGGAATGATACATGAGGAGGAGCAGGCAAACGAGTCGTGCAGCGAGCAAGCCATACACTCTCGCACACAGTCACCCACACAGGCACCCGATGCCCAATCTCAGACAACAGCAGCAGCGTCTACCACGAAGGGGGGGGGGGAGGGTTGCACACACATTTCCCTATCTCTGGACACCTATGTGCACACCGCCCACACACCTACAGCTCACAGAATAAACAGGAGACCACGCCATGGCTATTTGCTATGAGGGCTCTGGGCACACATCTGCATGATCAAGACCCAGGAATTTATTGCCAGATCAATGTTGACATTTCGAGAAAAAAAAACACAACAGAGACATATGCACACGGTCCAAGGGGACACTGCGCGTTAATTCGCAGGGGGGGGGGGGTGGGGGGTAGATAATATGGGTTAGTAGAGCAAAGAGTCACGTACCCTGATTCTGCCTGGGACACACAACAAGAGGCAGTAGCAGGGCCAGGGCTGTGGGCGGTGAAGTCTATAGGGCGCCCCACGGAGCGGTGACAGTAAGGCGTGATTTGGGGCGAGGCGTGGAGCGGTGAATGCGGTAAAGCCGGCGTGCGCACCCCGCAGGTATCCTCATTCCTCCAGGGGCTAATCCCGGGCTCCCGGCGGCCACCAGCGGCGACATGCTTGGGTCATTCTCTCCAGCAAGGCGTCCGGGCGGTCCGTCGAGAGGGTGACGCGCGCTGCTCCCGCTGCCACCCCAGCAGCAGCAATAGCAGCAGCTGGCTCTGCGGCTGCAGGAGACGCTGGGAAACGCCCAGACTCGCTCTGACGGGCTCCGGGCTGGGGCTGCTGGCCGCAGTGTGCTTCGGCAGGCACTGCTTCTGCTGCTGCCGCCGCTGCTCCTGCTGTATTACGCAGCGCCCGCTCCGCAGCGTCCCCTGGTAGGCCCGTCCTAGCACAGCAGCATCACAGGGTGAGGCGGGGTCAGTTCGAGTGATGGGCTTTTCTCTCTTGCGCTCTCTGCTTCCCACGACCGAGTCTGGCTTTTTACCACCAAGCGGCCAATTGGAGTGGCTCTTCCCCACCCGTGGCACAAAGCGACACGGGGCTGCGTATGGCCTTTAATGTCTGTCAAAAGAAACGCCAATGACGCACAATGGGGTCTTAAACTGCACCCACAATCTCAGGGAGTTGACAAAATGGCATCAATGATACAACTTATCATCACATGTGTAACATGCTATGTATGTACACACCATGTACTTTCTCCTGATGCGCGGCCCTTGGTCTCAGGGAGCGCATCTGGGGAATTGCATGTTTCTGTACCTCATCAGCATAGGCCTACCGCAGGGGTCAAAGTGTATACAAAAATGTTGGAACTGAGTACCCTCTACCCCGCCCCACCCTCCTACCCACTCTACCCACTGACCTAATAAACCACCTCACCCTCCCTCCCGCAATACAAACCCCATACCCTGGCCCTGTCTTTCCTCCACTACACCCATAACACTGTGAACTAACTATCAAGACTAAAACAACACAGTGAAGGAAAATGCATCCTAAACGACCAGTGTTACTTTCAATCATTGTGCCCCACACCATGCACTTATATACACCGTCCTCTTTCTAATCGCACAAAGGTTCCCACCTCTTAAGGGATATGCTAAAGACTATAGCCACCACCATTACCTACAAACACAGCTGTGCATGCAGCAATTTCACTTCAATCATGCTTAAAAGCAGAATACAACCTTTGATCACTCTGGGTGCAGGGCTATGTAGTGGTTAGGGAATAGGCTTTATGTCCCAAGCAGGCAGTTGGAATAAACAAAAGCAACCAGTGATCTACAAGATAATTTATTAAGACGTGACATTAGAAAATGCCCATAAGACCACGGTTCAAATCTCCAGAAAGGGGCAACAGGGATCAAAAAAACAAAAGTGCCATTCACCTGCCACCCAGGAACGATGTTCTAGGTGACAAAAAGAAAGATAGGGAACGATGGGGCAATTTTTCAGAACGTAGAGGAACGCTGTACCCTTTAGGTCTGGCACACTTTGACCTCTACCAGTGGAGTAACTTTGCTGAAAATGTTGGGGGGGGGGGCATGACATATGAAGAAAAGGTGCCCCAGCCAAATGAATGGGGACAAAATGGTGTGCCATGAAAGTTGGGGTGGACAAACACCCGTGTGGCCCCCTAAAATTACGCCTATGACCTCTACACCCCATGCTGTGGTGCTAGCAGTAAGCTAGAGGCGGAGAAGCCAGACGATTCATCGGTAGAGCTGAGATGAGGTGAGATAGTCTCTGCAGTCTGCTGTGTTGTGCCGTGCTGCAGGTCTGTCCACCATTGCATTGCGGATTGGAGGTGGAACTCTGATTGAAAACACCTGACTTGAATGTGGATAGTTCATAGATCTGAGACGTAGTGAGACAGTCTGCAGTCTTGGTAGACCTCGGCGACTTGGCAACTGGCTGTTAAAGGATGCTTGTATGGAGAAACCGAGTGTGGAATGGAGTCTAGCAGAACAAACGGACCCGGGTGAGTTGGGCAAGTTGGGATGTAATCAACATCCGGCTGCTGATGTTTACATGAAGGAAGGGGGGGTGATTGCCCCATTAGAGGTTAATGATGAACAAGGGTATCCCACAAATGTTTTCTTTGATGCCCCCTTCTACAACCACACTTCAACGTTTCTGTGGAAATCATTGCATCTACAGCCTCATATATTGCCGAACTACAGAGGATTGAACCCTTAGGATCTGAACTTGACATATGTACATTGGACGTCCCGCAAATGCAACAAAAGAAACTGTCAATGCCAGAAGAGATAAGGACAACAAAAACTGGTGCACAAGGGTCGATTCCAAAAGACTCAAATAAAGACCGGGAGACTCCAGGCATAACGAGCAAACTGACTTCAAAACTTTTGCCGAACCAGTCAAATGATGAGAGTGAAACAAATAGTGAATGATCCAACAGTTTACGCAAGGGAGATAGAGAATATGGGCAAGAGATTAGAGGCAAGATGATACAAACAAGAGGAAATTACAGAGGCCAAGGAACTATTAGAATCAACTCCAAACAAAAGAAAGTCTGATGACATCGCCAAGACACCAATGGTTTTCGTTTCTTGTTATTCGATACAAAGCAATCGAATTAAGTCGGCGATCAAGAAAAACTGGCTTGCAAAGGGTGGAACATTTATTCAAAGATGTCCCCATATTCGCATACAAAAGGAGCGCGAATCTGAGAGATAGACTTGTTAAGACCCTACCACCGACACGAACACCACTAACTCTTAGGAAGGGAACCTTCCCATACCTACAGTGCAGTAATTGCCGGCTTGTAACAAAAGGCGGCAGCATCAATCACCCATGCACGGGGGAGAAGATACAGCTCAAAAGCTTTGCTACCTGCGATACACCAAAAATTATTTATGCCATCAAGTGCCCTTGTGGCATATATTATGTGGGCCCTTGCAAGAGACCAGGAAAACAGCGGTGGAATGAACACAGATCATGCATATGCACGAACAATTTGAATTCTGTAGGCGCAAGACATTGGAACACTCTGAAGCACAACATAAGCCAAATAAGGATCCAGGTGGTAGAGGTAATCAAAAAACACAATGCACATGAAGACCTAAGCAGACGTCTCAATCAACAGGAGACATACTGGATCGATCGACTGGACCCCCTGAAACTAGGGGGCATTAATGAAGAAATTAACTACACCTGTTTTCTCTAAAGGACTTTTTTACTTTTATTTTTTCACTCAGATTGTACTGTCTACATGTAATGGTCATACTAGTAATATCTAAAGACTGAACATAGAGTTGAATAAACTCTGAACACTTGATTGGGCTTATTACAGGGGCCTACTGAGGTCAATGACTGAACATAGAGTTCAACAAACTCTGAACAATTAATTGGGCTTATCACAGGGACCTTCTGAGGTCAAGGAGGTCTCACAAAAATTGGTTATGTCAATAGAATTTTGCTTATCTGTCTACACGTGCTCACATGCGGTTCACATGTTCACTACTGCCCATCATCACTGGTTATACATCTCTGACATTTTTGAAATGCTGTTCATTACCGTTAGTTATGTATTGATCTGTTCATGTGTACTCACAACTGTCCACTACCATTGATCATGCATATGTGAACATTTATGTAAGGTTATGTTGAGCATTACCTCCCATATCTGTCTATAACCGGGAGTTATGTAGTATGAAACATTCATGAAGGATTGGGTCCATTATCATCAGTTTTATTTATTTATTTATTTATTTATTTATAATATGCTCATAGCCAAATAATGGCTTTACATATACAAACAATTTACACACACAAACAATTTAACATACAAAAATCACACAATCCATAAAAGTTAAAAACAAATTTCATACAAAAATACTCTCAGATAAATCCTTTAAAATTATTAAGACTAGTTTGTAAAATTTCATCATATGATATATTAAATTAATATCGTTTCCTTCTAGTAGTTGTTTCCAAATAATCTCAACATCCTCAGTGATACTGGTGTTATTATAGCGAAAGAGAAATTTTCCACGAATAACTGTAAGACTTTCACAGTAACATATTAAGTGCTTCGCATTTTCGATTTCTAGGGTTCCACATAATCGACAGAACCTTATATTTCTCTCGAGCTTGAGTTTAGCTCCTAAAATTTCCAGAGTATCACAACGGTTGAACTTAAACAAAAAGTACTGTCTTATAGTGGCTGCGGTCGGAAACGCAAATTGATATTTAGGTTTCACAGTTTCTGGCGTCCAGTATTCTAGGAATAAGCCACTAGTGGATTTTGTGGACAGAGTAATCATATCACGTTCTTTTGCATGACTATATATAGTTCCTTGTAATACGTTTTTAATCTTAGTTTGTTTGAGGAGTAGCCAACTCTTTGAATTAACTGTCGCCCATTTCTCATATATCGTATGTAATCTGCTTAAGGATACAAACTGTTTTTTATGACCCTCCTTGGTGAATGTTTTCATCAGTTCAACCACAAAAGTACTGATAGATAGCATACTTAATTTAGCGTATAACATTGCGGATTTGTATTCTAAAATGTCTTTCGCATATCTAAAGTTACATTCTAATAAAATGTATTCACAAGATGTTGAACTAGGTAACCTGAACAGTGTTTTTAAAATTTTTCCTTCTAATAAACACATTTCATTGGTAAATTTACTCCCCCAGATCTCAGCACCATATAATAAGCAGGATATTATCTTACTTGCGTACAGTAATAAAATTGTATTTACAGAGATGCCTCCTTGTTTTCCTATAAATTTACTAATGGCACCGGTGTTATTTAAACATAGCAGTTTGGTAGCCTCCCAGTGGGGTTTCCATAGTAGCTTAGAGTCAATTATGACTCCTAAGTAACGGTAACAGTCGACTTTTTCAAGTATTTCTGAATTCAGCATCCACTTAAAGTTGTTAGACCGTGTATGCTTCGTAGTGTTTCGAAATGCCATTACCTTTGTTTTTGCGATGTTAATCTTTAACCCATTATTTTCAGAGAAATGGAGTAGACAATCTAATCTTGATTGAAGACCTGCCGGTGTGTAGTCTAATAGAACCAAATCATCGGCATAGCCTAACCAGGGTAACTCTATTGTGCCCGTCCGCACTGGGTTAACGATGTTTTTGTCTATCTCATTCATGCAATCGGCTAGATAAAGATTAAACAATGTTGCTGCTAGTCTGCAGCCTTGTTTTACTCCACAAAAGGTGGAAATTGGTTGGGAGAGCCGTCCTTCACCATCTAGACGTATCCTGACAGAGGTATCAGAATATAATAACTGTATCATAGCTAGAAGGCCTTCGGGAATCCCCCAAAGTTTTAATTTGGACCAAAGTTTACCTCTTATTACAGTATCAAAGGCCACAGAGTAATCTATGAACACCACATATACTGGAAGTTCGCGAACATACCAAGAATACACAATTGCTGATACTAGATTAATTATATTATGAGTAGTGGAGGATTTCGCTCGAAACCCTGCTTGGTATATTGGTAGGATCTTCTTCTTCTCTATCCATATGTCAAGGTCGTCTAGCAAAACTTTTGCAAATAATTTAGCCGGAATATCTAGCATTGCTAGCATGCGATAGTTACGTGGGTCTTTCCACTCTCCCTTTTTGTAGATTGGCAAAATGACACTTTCATGCCATGTTTTTGGAATCACCCCATTCATGCCAATCCATCTAAACAACAGATATAAGGCTTTAGCCCAAACTTCTGGAGATAGACGTAAAAGAGCATTACATGTCCCATCAGGGCCAGTGGCTCTAGAGGTATGCAATTTCCTTATCATATTTACCAAGGAGGATTCAGAGAAGTTACCTACCCAGATTGCTCGTCGAGACAATGGGCTGATTTTAATACTCTCTTCAGAGCCCAGGGTATGTATAACGTGCATAATCCACTCATTTTCTCCCACGCAATTAATAGGGAGGTTACGTTTTTTTGCATCGTTTATCACTCTCCACATCCCTTGTTGGTTATTACTTCTCGCTTGGTCTGCAATCCTTAACCAGATTTCACTTGCCTTGAACCTTTTATGGTTACTCATCCACTTCTTGTGTTGTTTTTTTAGCCATTTTATTTGTGAGGTAGCTTCGGTGCTCTTGATTTCAGCAATATGCTTTATAGCCTTCCTTAAGATGTTTTTTGCTTTATTTATTGTCGGGTCAAAGGAATTATGTTTGCCATGAGTAAGATTCCATTTTTCACCATTGCTGGAATACTCTCGTTTTTTAGAGGAGGTTACTTTGATCTTACTTATGGCTGCTTCATATGTGACAATCAATGTATTGTCAGTAGCAGTTTGCCCAGCATCAATTGACTCCCACCATTCTAGCAGTTCTTTAACGGCTACGCAATTAGTTTTTTTAAAATTGGTAGGATTCCAAGAAATTCGGTTAGCCGCATTATTGCATTTAATATTCCCAGCCATATGAAAGTCTGCCTCGTCTTTGGGGTGTTCCAGCATCACAACAAGTGGAAAGTGGTCACTTTCTTCACGACTGCCTATTGCCATATCAATAATAAAACTATTGGCTTTTTCATTTACTAAGATGTAGTCAATTGTGGATAAACTACCCCAGCCAACTCTTGTTATCCCACGGTTGGTATCACTTTTAGTGTGGCCATTTAGCATTAAAAGCTGTTGGCTAATGATCAGTTTACACCAAGCATCACCACACCTATTGGGAAAATCCCTAGTAATGGGGCCAGAGATCTTATCGTCACACATAGGGTCTACAGGTAAGAATATCTTGGCATTAAAATCTCCTGCGATAATGATAGGTAGCACAGCATTGTATTCTAACAATATTTCAGTTAACATCTCAATGTTCTCTTTGTTCTTAATTCCATTTGGGGGGTTGTATATGTTTATCAACAAAAAATTGGGAAGGTGGATGCTATTAGTTTTGACAATCACTCCCAGGATCATATTATTTGACCAGCTAGATTTCACACCGGTCCATGGATATTTGATAGCTGTTAGGAGTCCACCTTTCGGGCGGCCTTTCAACCCTTTACATGCTAAACTTTGAAAGGAGCACCACCCATCTATTTCACAGGGGTCACACAACCATGTCTCTTGCAGTGTGACCAAACTAAATATGTCTAAATTATTAAGGAGACCCGCATTCTTCTCATAATGCATATTCCCTCTGGTGTTCCATGAGATCATCATGCAAGTGTCATCAGGAACTTTGTTCCAATCTGGATTTAAATTCTATTGGAAGCCATTGCCAATAGCCTGCGGTGTTTGGATCACTATTAGACATACCATGAGCTTTTACATTACCGGGTATTCTCGATTGGTTATCCTTACTAGCTTGGATTTGATTTACTATTGCTTTGGTACATTTATGTGATGAATTCGAATTAATGTCGATGTGAGTCGTAGTCAGATTTACTGATCTTACATTCGCATTTCTCTTTACTTCGACTGGTAATCTTTGATATTTCACTCTACGCATAGAAGTTTCTGTGCAGGTGAATCCAAGTTTAGTAAAGCACTCATGGTAACTAAGCATAAATTCATGGATGGAGTCTTCTAGGCACCATACATTAGTCGTAATTGAATTTGGAGTTACTAGTTGGTCAACGATCTTAAAGTCACTAGTTTTTACCATCCGCAACGGTACTACTAGAGAACAGAGTTCGACTATTCGATGTCTATTTAGTAACACTAAGGGATCATGTTTATCAATTGCCTGAAACTGTAGTGCCTTGACAAAGTGTAATGGGTCTCTCTTATAGGCAGGATCGTACACTTTGTCGTCACTATTTTCACTAAAGCGGACAGCTTTTTCTACTAGTTTCTCTGCCTCTTCACATTCATGGGTGAGGACAGCCTCAGAAGATGAAACTAGGTTGAGAACAGGTTCGAATTTCTCTTCTAAGAAGAGAGTTTTAATGGCTTTTAGTACCTTGGTAGAGATTTCATTATTCTTATTCGTCTTTTTACCTCGCTTTTCTTTTTGACTTATAGGGACTACCCATTCATCAAGTGTTGGTGCCACTAGCTTAATTTGTTTTGGGATCTTGTAGGTTTTACTTGGATTTTTTTGTTTTTTGATGCTACCATTACCAGTCTTATCGACTGGAGCGTGGATTGTAACTGTATGTTTACCGAAGAAATTAGGTTCTTTGGTAATATGGGTTGGTTTGGTTTTCATAACTTCCATCGTACCCTCTTCTGAACTGATAGTTGCACATTTTTCTACTTTATTGGGCAGAGTCTCATCATTTACGATACATCCGTTCGTGAATGGTCTCTCACACACCCCACGTGAGGATGGTTGCTGAATTTTTTCCAGTTTTCTTTGGTACATTGCTTTTTTTTTGCCTTTTTTCAGCTTTTTCTTATACCAGCAAACTGTCGCATTAGAATCAATAGAATATCCCGCTTGATGGTCATGTATTGCCTTAGATGTATTTACGTCGATCACAGGACAGCTTTGTGTATTTGGGGTTATAATTGGTTCAGTATTGGTGGAAGTTTCTCTGAATGTTGTGCTTACTTTAGAGGAGTGAACTTGCAGTATAGTAGTGTGACTATCTAACTTTCGTTCAATTATGTCACATCTTTCAACTATCTCATTTAGCACTCGCTCTAGAGCTTCCCACAATTCCTCATTTTTCATGAGTGTAAAGCTCTCATTCTCCTCAGATTGTCGGCTGTTTATGGTGATCATACTAGCATTCATACAGGTATTGGGGATAGCTGTATTTGTATTTATCTCATTAAGGCAAGTGGCAGTGTATTTTATTAAACCTGAGATGGGGTCGACAATAATTCTGTCTTTAGTGCTTCCATCTAATTTGCACCATTGACTGGAATTCAAACTGCTGTCCATCTTGGGGGCAGTATCGTAACATATGTCTTGTTTAGTTGATGTATGGGTAATGGGGTCGGGTGCTTGCCATTTTTTTAGATCTATAGAATAGGGTAAGTCCGGTCGGTGCACTGCAGTACTACTCCATATAGCCATATCGGTACATGAGTTACAGTAGTCTAAGGTGTGACTACCCTTGAGTGGTTTCAGCTCCTCTTTGTTGTTTTGGCTTTCTAACAACTCAGAAAGAAACTTAGAACCGATACATGGAAGTCTATTAGCAAGATCTTCTAGTAATTCAGCGCTTGTCTCCGATCTGACACTTTCAGCTAGTATAGAATTAGCAGACTTTATTGGCTCAATTTTGTCAAAAAATGACGTCATTTTGGCTAATTTGGCCTCCGGTAGGAGACCCTGTTTGCCTATGATCTTTCTTTTGCACGCACGATTGGGGCGCTGAATCATCTCCGTAATTTTTTTCACTTCAATATCAATGCTGTTGTTAGATCTTAAATTCATTCTCAACCGAAATATATTTTAAGAACAGGAAAAATGTTAAATAACTATTATAATTCCACACACCTTTATTGTAATATACACAGGTGGAATCTTTTAGTTAAAATCTGTATTGCGTTTTTAAAAAAATTAAAAAGCAGACCTAATTAGTTACCTCTCATGTATTAGTCTCTAGTTCTCTTAATTGAACTTCTCGCAATGCGACTTGCGCTCGCGCCTCGCACCGCGAACAGCCAACAGCACACTTTCGTGCACTTACAGGTGCGCGCGCGAGGTGCGCTGCATGCTGGGAATAAGTTCCAGTTCCGGGGAAGTGGGGAGGAGGGACCAAGTAGGTCGGGCCAATCCGGTGCTCTAGAAAGTCAGAACAGATAAAAAACTCATTAAAATCATGTGCTAACACATGAAATGTGTCTTAAAACAAACGAGGATCGGGTATATTTTCTAAAAGTGGGCGTGTCTAAGAGGGGCTGTATTAGAGCATTTATACAAGGAGGGTGGGCGTATCCAAGAGGGGCTGTATTAGAGCATTTGTACAAGGAGGGTGGGCGTATCCAAGTAAAATCAAACCCCGAGTGACACAGAGGGGGAATGACGTGCTAAACCAAACTGCTCAAATATATTTACTGCAAAGTCAGGCAGAGTCCCAGTGTAACTGAAAAGGACTTCCTCCACGTGTCTTGCCGACTGTGTCCTCAGAAGAAAAACGCTTCCTCCACGTGTCCAAATAAAATCCACGAAGCGTGTAGAATTCCTGCTCAGCCAACAGCACACTTTCGTGCACTTACAGGTGCGCGCGCGAGGTGCGCTGCATGCTGGGAATAAGTTCCAGTTCGGGGGAAGTGGGGAGGAGGGACCAAGTAGGTCGGGCCAATCCGGTGCTTGCAAAGTCAGGCAGAGTCCCAGTGTAACTGAAAAGGACTTCCTCCACGTGTCTTGCCGACTGTGTCCTCAGAAGAAAAACGCTTCCTCCACGTGTCCAAATAAAATCCACGAAGCGTGTAGAATTCCTGCTCAGCCAACAGCACACTTTCGTGCACTTACAACTCATCAGTTATACACTTTGAGACATTTATGTAGGGTTTGCTACCCCCTAACACCATTTTCAGTAACTTTTGCACAGCAATTAGCCGAAATTGTGATTACACGGGCCGCAAGATGAGATCACATGAGTAGATATAGAATTTGGCTCTTTGTATGCCATATCGTTGCATTAATATGACATTCACTATGCGTTAGGCACTCTGTGGGCCTCATTACACGGTAGGCGGTGGACCAAGGTGCTATTACGGTAAAATACCGGCATCGCCTTGGAGGAAAGGGGAATTACCGCCCTATTCCAAGGTTGGCGGGGCAGTAATTCCCCCTTCCCCCATTGCCCTTCCCCATTACCATTTTTGCCCCATAGGTCATAATGGGAATGGGGAAGGTGCTAATTACGGTACCGCAAATTGTGGTACAGTAATTAGCACCCTGGTCCCTTTGCGGGTTGGTTTTTAACGCCTGCTAAAAAGCAGGCGTTAAAGTACCAACCCGCAAAGGGACCTCGTAGTAAGGCGGTAAGGGTTAACGGTCACCGATACCATTACCGGTGACCATTTACCCTTACCGCCTTCCGTGTAATGAGGCCCATGTGTGTCTATATTTCATAAGCAGAAAGCTACCCACAATTGAGCCCCTATGGGGCCCTGTGGCACGCGAGGCAATGACATGGTTCATTTCCATACATCGCTTCCTTCGCTCCCGATCGATATGTATTGAAGGTACTTCAACCACAATAATTGTAATACAGAGGCAAACTAGCAATCATGTTCAACACAGAAGGTAATGAAATGCACACTGCGCATGCATGGGTGTATAGTGTGATGCATCATTAGAACTCGCTGTTTTACATTCGATCGCAATAATGATAATTATTTAATCTCTTATCTTATGCATGCAGATATTAGAGGATTGGGTCGATTTTATGTATATAGATGGATGTATGCAGACGGGTCGCTGTAATGACAAAACCGTGTACTTGGGTCATACGGTCGCGAACACGCATTAATTAGTTGCCAGGAAACTGCAGGAAACTATTATATCAGGAACCGTCTAACAGTGTTGCTGCTTTTCCGAACGTCATGCATTCGTGATGGGGAAAGCAGAACTTAGGTGAGTGGAACTTCGCTATTACAGAGATATAGGCTATTACCCAGTTACTAAGATACACTGGCCCTCATCACGAGTTTGGCGGTAACCCTTAAATCCGGCGGTCACGCTATTACCGCCGGATTTAAGGGTCCGCCAAATCAGAGCTTCGGCGGATTTTTGACCAGCTCTGAGCTATCCGGTAATACCGCCAGCGTTACTGCCCAACATGTGATGAGGCCCACTGTGTGAGGAACACAATTAGCATTAATAGCTATCATGCTTCTTGTGTTTTCACAGAGCTTGGCTTCCTGAGTACTCAAGCATTGTTAAAGTACGCTGGTGTATACCGCGCTCAGAATGAAACACTATAGTCATTAAAATGACAACTGATTTAGGTACTGTCCTGTCACTTAAATGTCTACAATGGTTCAAGAGGACAATAATTATTTAAAACTTGTTAATTTTCGTCTTATTTTGATTTTGTTTTTGTTTATGGTCTGATCTTCGTGACAACCACACAAACGGTATGTGCAAAATTTTCGTTTGAATTCAACTGGTTGTGTTATGTAATCTGCAATTGATATCTGATTATGTAATGGATGGTGAATTGTTTATTTTATACATGCTATCATGTGGATAATCATGTGAACTGTATATCAATGCCCAAAGGCCCTGATGATGGACTCAAGTCCAAAAGGCATTGGCATCTATAATTTTGGAACTGAACAGTCAGACACATTTTAGGCCTTAAGTATTTGAAAACATTAAAAATATGAAAGTGGACTAATCACAATGCAAGATTGGTCTGAAGTTTGTTTTCAGGTCTACCAATATTTAACTTTTGACCTAAAAGACACAAGTAACTCCAGACGGAGGACAAGGAGTGAGCCCATCCAGGATCAGATTAGGTTCTGATTCTTCTCTAGTGTCTAAATGCCTGTCACTCATCTGATAAGCAAAAGCCATGCCGTTTTTGTTGCAGTGTTTAAATGCCTGCCATTCATGTCAAAGGCAAAAGCAACAGCCAGGCCGTTTTCGTTGCAGGGTTTAAAAGCCTGCCATTCAGGTTAAAGGGACTTCTGTTTGGGGCCTTTAAATGCACCCACCCCAATCCCCCCTGTTCTTCCATGACTCTTTGACTGGGGAAAGCAGGGCAGAGTGGGGTTTCCTTGGCGTCATTTTTCTTCATCAGGGAGTGGGCACTCCAGTGTCCGCTTCCATCTCTGGTATGGGGGGTATGGCATGGCACCCCCATTTCTTCCTTCTTTTGGGAGTGGGCACTCCAGCCTCCCCTTTCATCTTTGGGTTAGAGGGTGTGGCACAGCACCCATTTTTTTCTTCCCTTCCAGGTCCACAGGGTTCTCATGGGCTGCGCGCTCAACTCCAGGCTGAAATTTAAAGAGGTTAGTTCTGTAATAGAAGGTACAAAAAAAAGGTTTCCATACTTTTTACACACATTTTTCCCAGAAGATTTACAGAGAATTTACAATGACAACAACCTACAGTTTTACATGACTTTTCGGTTTCATAAACAATTTTTATTATTATTATTATTTTTTAATTTGTACAATAGCACCAAGTAAATTATATATTCAGTGAAAAAACTTTGTTAAAGGGACGTTATGGTTAAGTTGCGCTACTAAAAAGCTATGAAATTCAGTAAAAGAAACTTTGTTAAAGGGACGTTATGGTTAAGTTGCGCTACTAAAACCTATGAAATTCAGTGAAAAAACTTTGTTAAAGGAATGTTATGGTTCAAAGTAAAACCGAAAAACCCCTGAAATTCAGCAGTTATGGTAAGATAAGCAACCATAACTCGCGCCGCCACCGTGCACTGCTAACACTAACACCAGGACATCAAAGATGACATCACAAATGTCATTGATGACATCACTGATGACATCACGTGGCTGGCTCTCCCTTTTTTTCCTTTCCTGACATATCTAGGCCACATGATCTTCTTCAGTAACAGTCAGGAACTAAAAATTGTAATTTACTATATTCGTAGATTTATCCTTCAAGTATGTTCTTAGAATAATTCCCTTATGGTCCAGTCATATCATATGAAACATATACATAGGAGAAGTCACAACCTTGAAAGACAGCAATCCTTTTTGTGCATTCAAATTATCAGTAGATTTATCAGCACTTTCTGATACTTTTGATGTTTTTTTATTACTGTACTTTCCCCGTATATGCTCATATTTTTATATGTTGTACTCACACTATTTTCCTTAGGGTCCAGACACATCATGTGATATATATAGATAGGCTAAGTAACAGCTTTGAAACAGAGCAATCATTTCTCTCCATAAAGGTTATCAGTTAGGTTATGAACACTTTCTGCTACTATTGCTGTTTCTTTTTCCTACTTCAATTCCCTTGTATATATTCATATTTGTATGTGGTGTTGTCTCTTTGTGATTTGTGTATAATAATGCAATTATGTAGTAAGTGGGTTTTATTACCTACTTACCACAAGTTTCACTGTACGCAAAACTCTAATATGAAAACAGTTATCATTTCAATATTCAACATGGCAAGCTTATGAATATTGCACCTCTATCATGTATGCTGCACAGAATGCCTATGTTTCTACATGAGTACCTTAGTATACTGGATTGAAGTTAATAATAGAATGCTATTTATATCAATGCATAGCTTAATGCACTGATTAGCACTTGATATTTATTCCAATAATCTTTGACACTTTTTTTATTAACATTACACTAAGAAAACCTTGTACAGACTTTTCATGAAAGGTAAATGCACATGTGGTGTCATCAGTGATGTCATCAATGACATTTGTGATGTCATCTTTGATGTCCTGGGTGTTAGTGTTAGCAGTGCACGGTGGCGGCGCGAGTTATGGTTGCTAATCTTACCATAACTGCCGAATTTCAGGGGTTTTTCGGTTTTACTTTGAACCATAACGTCCCTTTAACAAAGTTTTTTCACTGAATTTCATAGGTTTTTAGTAGCGCAACTTAACCATAACGTCCCTTTAACAAAGATTTTTTACTGAATTTCATAGCTTTTTAGTAGCGCAACTTAACCATAACGTCCCTTTAACAAAGTTTTGTTCACTGAATTTCATACATAGGTTCTTAGTAGCACAACTTAACCATAATATCCCTGACTTCATATACATGTAACATAGAACATACTAACCCCCTCGTAGTGATTTTCATGTTCGCGGACTACCGCCATGTCCGCGGACACATCGAAAATCTGAGCGTGGTGAATGTAAATTTAAATATTGTGCCCCATTTCCCCTTTGAAGTTGGCTCTCAAAAGAGACATTTTTTTTTTTTACAGATGCTTGATAGACACCTGTTATTTTGTATTTTTTTCTTGTTTTTTTTTCTTACTTTACTCCTAAAATCTTTACATAACCTTCTCCAAAGCAACCCTTACATTCCAAAATAGAAAGGCATTTCCCGTAAAAGATAAAGAAATGCCATCTTCTTTAAAATTAACAGCATTACTGGCATCAATATTCTCATTGTTACAGAAGAACATACCAGCTCTAAGCATGAAGGCACACATGCCTCGGTTGATGACACACCTAGCAATGTTTTGCTGAGGACAAAAAACTGAACTATTGTCCCATATTGCCCTAGGTAGTAATCCAGAAAGAATTACTTTCGCATTTGGAAGGATCATCATTATGGCTTGAACCAAGCGTTCCAAATCAGCCAACAAAGTAGGGGCACTGAAGTTGCCCAAATGGAAAGCACCATAGTGCAAAACTACCACATGCGGACTATTCATCGTGGCCATATCCTCACAAACTTGTACAATTCCCTGTACATTGCAATCAGGCACAGTGCTCCACACCACCCCCACTCCTTTCACATCAAAGTTCTTTGCAACATGCCTGCATTCAGCGTACTGCTGTAAACCATGCACAAACATATCTCCGAGCACCAACACCCTGACTTTGACAGACAGAGATTGTGATGAAAGACTTCTCTTGAAGGAGTGTTGCTAAAACGTAGGAGAAGATAAGGATGAAATTTATGAAACGAAACCACTTTTATATATTATATCACTATGCGAAAGATCGTTGGCACACGCTGAGTCGTATTTTGGGACTGCACCACTCGTAGACAATGGAAATTGCAATTGTACTGTAAGTAACCCTTTAGATTATTTTATACCAAATATAATTACAATAGCGTAGCATTAAAGACCGCTCAAGTGAACTTTTTCGTTGAAAGTGGCATAATGTTTTCTACCGCGCACTATCACCGCCAAATTGATCCCCTGTTGTTTAGAGGGCTCTGAAAAAGGCAGACGACACATTATGGGTTAATACAAATAATTTAACCGGTCTATAGGTGGTCAAGCGCTCTACTCGCTGTGCCACTTCACTGTAGCCTGTCAAATGGCACAGCGAGTAGAACGCTTGCTTTGACATCCGTGCACAGCTTGGTAACGCAAGTTCAAATCCCGGCAAGGCCAAACTCAGCCTTTCATCCTTCCGTGGTCGATAAATGAGCACCACACACCATGGTTAATAATAAGCACCACTTAGATACCTCACGGTTCTTAGCGCTATATGAATGGGAAAATATTATTATTTTATTATTAACATACTCCGTTGCACTATCTTCGATAGCAAATAGTTTCACGCCCTAATAAATAAAATGATGATTTTTAATGAAGATCGGCTGGTGAGACAAATTTATGTTTTTTAAAACAGATATGTGGCCCCATTTTGCCTATGTCACGATTTACAGACTCCAGCGGATGGGGTCTTCAACTGCCAGGTGCAGGTCCAAATATGCAACTTCATGACCCTCACCATTTTATGGGACAATCGCCAAGGACCAATATGCCCTTACGCAGTACTAGCGGCTACAAACAACATACCAACCAATAGGGTGGTCTAATGGCTCGTTTTTGGAGCAACCTTCCGATTATCAGAGCGACCATTTACTGCTTTTATCATAAACCAACAGCCTATCCACCGCAAAGGAACAACGCGTGGCTCCAAATAAACTTTTGCTGATCAACAGCAGCGACAATAGAAAATCGCTGAATATTCACTAAACATTTCATGTGAAATAAATGTACTTTACCAAATGTACAATCCTGCTGTTTGTTTTTAAACCACAGTTTCATATTCTGAATTGTGGCGCACTGAGTTGTAAGCTGATCTAACACCCTCTGTACCGCAAAGGAACATCGCGTGCCTCAACATGAACTTTTGCGGATCGACAACAAAGACAAATGCAATTTGCTGAATATTCTCTAAACATTTGATGTCAAATAAATGTACTTTACAAAATTTACAATCTTGCTGTTTACTTTTAAATCACTGTTTCATATTCCGAATTGTGGCGCGCTGTGTTGTGACATAATATGTGTTGTCTTCCGGGTTCTGTGTAAAGTCACTTAGGACTGGAGAGGACTGGGCGCATTTGATGACGCACCCTGTAACATCATGGAGAGAGGCGAGGAATATGAATGCTTTGATAATATCAGGCTTAGGGGCGGGAGATATGATTTAGTGTCGCAAAAGCAAGTCAGCCAGGTCAATAGCGCCAGTCATAGGATTATCACATAATGTCAGCGCACACCAGCCGGATTTATCGTTTCTTTAGTGGACAAAAAGTCATTTGACGCCCATAGGAAATTGTACTATTAGCAGACAAAAGGAGTGGTCTTAAAACACTTTCACCCTGACAACGAACAATACAAACAACGTTCTCAGAACACCCCCATTGTGTGTAATTGCAACCATTTCGGGACACCGTGAGTGTTCTTAGAACACATTCAACTAGACAGATTACAATACAGACAGCGTCATGAGAACACCCCCAGTTTGTGTATTTACGAACAATTAAGTACACCGCGAGTGTTCATAGCTCATTTTTACCTTCCTTGCGAACAAAAATGACACATACTCCGTCCTCTAAACACCCCACCATTTAGTTTATTTACAAAATGTCAGAACAGCCGTGTTCTCCGCGGACAAATCGACCACAACAAAAACGTCTAGCACATAAAAAAACAAAACATTGAACCTATCTCATACTCCCCCACCCTCTCCAAACTCTCTTACACACCAACACAGGGCACTAAATACAATTTTTTATCCACGTTTCACCGCGCTGTACGTGGTCGTGGTGAATACAAGATGGCGGGCGCCACAGAAAATCTGACGCACTCCACGCCCCTCGCCGTCCAATCAGCGAACACGTCGCATGTCCGCGGACATGACGCAAGCCGCTGGGCCAATCGGGGTGCTGTCCGCTGAGCGAACAGGGAAGTCCGTCCGCGAAGGGAACACAGATATCACTAATTTTTTTGCCTTACATTTTGGTCATTTTTAAAATACTGGACGGATTTACACCAAATTTGCAAAAGCACGCTTTCGGGACCAGGCCGCCGGTCCTGCCGCAAATTTGGTGTAAATCCGTCTAGCGGTTCGGGCTGTAGCCGTGCGCAAAGTTTTTTCCCATTCAGTCTATGGAAAAAAAAAAGTTTTGGGACCCCCCCTATAACTTTTTCCCCCCTGGACGAATCCTCACCAAACTTTGCAGAAAAGATTCAGAGTGGGCCATATACTTTTTTTTGCAAAGTTTGGTGAGGATTCGTCCAGGGGGAGCGAAGTTATAAGCCGCCCAAAAAGTGCTCTTCCTATGGAAACACCAACTTAACCATAACTACATGGCCGCGGCCATGTAATATGTGTGTGTATATATATATATATGTGTGTGTATATATATATATATATGCAGAAGAATGTCAGCAAAAAGATACAGGTAGGCAGATAAACAACACCTCCAACTTAATACCAAACTTGCCCAAGCACTCACGACCATTTACTAAGTTTAAAACATTTTCTTTAATTAATCAAAAGTTGTGCAAAATGTTATAAAAAGCATACATGGCAATACCTGGTCAGACCAGGCACAAGGCACCACTCACCCCAACGGGTGGAAAGACGCCACGCGTTCCGCTCGACTCGCAAGCTTCCTCAGGCTTGTAGTTGTTCCCAACATGTGTATTCTCGTTTTTATAATGGCTCATGGGCAAAAAGTCTATACCTTATGGAGAATTCCTTAGGGCGAAAAGAATATGCAGTAATGAGGCAAATTTCCAAAAAGAAGCGAAAAATATTGGCAACAGATTTGTGAATAGAGGATACTCAAAAAGTACAGTGACGGATTGCTTCACCAAAGCTGAAAAACAACCGAGAGGAGATCTTATTAGACCACATCCTAAATTGAAAAATGAAACGATAAGATTCATAACGAGCTACAATCAGCAAGCTAAACATATCAGGGCTATTATGCATAGACACTGGAAAATACTAACCACTGACAGAGACTTGTGTAAAGTTTTGGAAGAGAAACCTAGTGTAACTTTTCGTAAAGCTCCAACACTGAAAAATATACTAGCACCCAGTACTGTAATTACCGAGGCTTCTTCATCGAGCTGGTTTCCTAACAAACATGAACATACAGGTTTTAAAAAATGTGGTAAATGCAAAATGTGCAATTATGTCTCGAGAAAACCTCCAATCAGTGCTAATGGGCAAGAATGGAAGTGCAAGCATAAAATAACTTGCCTTACAAAGTTTGTGGTTTATGCAATAACATGCAGCTGTGGGTTACATTATATAGGATCAACTATTGGCCCGCTAAAATTGCGTATTTTACAGCATTACAGAGCCATAAAAAATGGAGATTTGACATACCCTCTAGCTTCACACTTTGGTGAGAAACATAATAAAAATACATCAGAAATGAGCTTTGTGGGTTTAGCACACATACCACAACATAAGAGGTTGGGCAATAGGGAACTCAAACCGCGCCAACTAGAAGCCAAACTAATCTGTAGGTTTGATACACTAAAGCCTAATGGTTTAAATGTGGACCCAGAGCTATATGTCTTCCTATATGATTAATCAGCGGCTAGAAGCCATTTTCATTAATGAATGTCCCATATTCCAGTACAATGCTTGCTTTAGTGGTACACACTCATCCTGTATACTTTACAACTTAGAAAGCAACATCATAGTGTGTTTAGGCTAGTCTCTGATGTAGACAAAACACATAGAGAGTGACTTAACACTGACTCTAATTCGGGTAAATGTGTAGTGATCTAATATCTCTTTTTCTTTCTCTTTTTCCTTTTTAAAGTAATGTTTCTATGAATTTATACATACATGTATCACTTTGCACTTTATGAATGAACCAACTGCACATGTCACTTTATATGACAGGCAGAATGTTCACTCACTTTTTAAAGATGGTAAAATTGATCATTCAGGAAAATATGGCAGAGTTTTGGTATGCCATATGCACAATGTAGGGAGATAGAAAGAGATGGTATTTGTCCGGATACTTTAAATCATGCTGTTTTAACTTGCACGAGCATCCATCCAATGCATTGAGGTATTATCCACGGATAGCCTTTTATTACTCTATATGGGACGACAGGTGTTTTCATTTTTGTCTGAATTCACCTTAATCCCTAACCTAATGCTGCTCCTATGATGCACTAGCACTTTATCAATGCATTGAGGCATGGGATGATAGGTGCTTGCATATTTGTTTAAATTCGCCTTCATTTCTAAAAATATGCACTAGCATTTGTGATTTTGGCGAATTAGGGACTAGCCGGTTCAACATGCATTGCGCCAAAACCAGTCATTGATTGAGCACACCTGCTGTATAAACTAAGGCTATCTCCTTCTCATGTATTGTGCGGGTGGACATTACCAACATTGGGCCATAGCAGCGACATTCGTTTTTTTGCACTCACCCCTTCATGCGGATAGTTTGCCACACCGTGGAGAATGTTTCTCGCACGGTGAGGCAACAAATATTTATATTGCGCACTGGCACGAAATCTCGTTACAAAGTTTTTATATATACTGTTCTCTCAATGGGACATGTCTGACTCCCCCTGCCTTTGTCATTCACGCGCGCTAGTCTGAATTTAAATTTATAAAGGATTCCCGAGTATTTTACCTCCCTACATTTACACTCAAGGTCCATTAGACCTGAGCCATTCCAAGATGGCAGATTCTCCGTCATGTAGAACCATAGAGTTCTTTTTTAGCCAGATTGCAGTAGTGCATCACGTGATGCGTGAAGTAGCAGGTGGGGGAAGCACATGACATAGCCCATGAGCCATTATAAAAACGAGAATACACATGTTGGGAACAACTACAAGCCTGAGGAAGCTCGCGAGTCGAGCGGAACGCGTGACGTCTTTCCACCCGTTGGGGTGAGTGGTGCCTTGTGCCTGGTCTGACCAGGTATTGCCATGTATGCTTTTTATAACATTTTGCACAACTTTTGATTAATTAAAGACATTTTTTTTAAACTTAGTAAATGGTCGTGAGTGCTTGGGCAAGTTTGGTATTAAGTTGGAGGTGTTGTTTATCTGCCTACCTGTATCTTTTTGCTGACATTCTTCTGCAAATTTTAGAGCCCTGTCTGCTCTAGCCCAATAGCACCAGCTCAATAATGAGGCAGAGCGCAGTTTAGGGGCAGACAAATGTTTTCCCATATATATATATATATATATATATATATATATATATATATATATATATATATATATGTATATACATACATATATATGTGAAAAAACAAGGAAAGGTGCGCACTCCAATTCTCTGCATAACCTTCCAGGCCACTGGTGTACTCCTCCGACCGGTTTCTGTGCCAATACACGTCATCAGGTGCAAGGGCTACTGGTAGATGTAGTCATCTGGTCAGCAGAGAAAATGCTCACGCCCAATCCCACAGTGGAGAAAGGGGGGGAGTGTAGCCACAAGTGAGGCACTCCAAAGCCGGGCATATATAACCCTGGTGCGCACCTTGTCAGGTCTTGAGGATTCCACCCCTCAAGGTCCTGCGAAAAATGAAAAAACAAGGAAAGGTGCGCACTCCAATTCCCTGCATAACCTTCCAGGCCACTGGTGTACTCCTCCGACCGGTTTCTGTGCCAATACACGTCATCAGGGAGGCTGGGTGGACTTGCAGCTCACCGCAGGTGCAGGTGATAAAAATCTGCTGCAAGGGCTACTGGTAGATGTAGTCATCTGGTCAGCAGAGAAAACGCTCACGCCCAATCCCAATGTGGAGAAAGGGGGGGGAGTGTAGCCTCAAGTGAGGCACTCCAAAGCCGGGCATATATAACCCTGGTGCCCACCTTGTCAGGTCTTGAGGATTCCACCCCTCAAGGTCCTGCGAAAAATGAAAAAACAAGGAAAGGTGTGCACTCCAATTCTCTGCATAACCTTCCAGGCCACTGGTGTACTCCTCCGACCGGTTTCTGTGCCAATACACGTCATCAGGGAGGCTGGGTGGACTTGCAGCTCACCGCAGGTGCAGGTGATAAAAATCTGCTGCAAGGGATACTGGTAGATGTAGTCATCTGGTCAGCAGAGAAAACGCTCACGCCCAATCCCACAGTGGAGAAAGGGGGGGAGTGTAGCCTCAAGTGAGGCACTCCAAAGCCGGGCATATATAACCCTGGTGCGCACCTTGTCAGGTCTTGAGGATTCCACCCCTCAAGGTCCTGCGAAAAATCAAAAAACAAGGAAAGGTGCGCACTCCAATTCTCTGCATAACCTTCCAGGCCACTGGTGTACTCCTCCGACCGGTTTCTGTGCCAATACACGTCATCAGGGAGGCTGGGTGGACTTGCAGCTCACCGCAGGTGCAGGTGATAAAAATCTGCTGCAAGGGCAGATGTAGTCATCTGGTCAGCAGAGAAAACGCTCACACCCAATCCCACAGTGGAGAAAGGGGGGGAGTGTAGCCTCAAGTGAGGCACTCCAAAGCCGGGCATATATGTCATGATCCGCCGCGACTGGCGTGCATGGAGCCGATGGCGATGGAGCGGCCATTAGCGGTTCCGCCACGTCTCCGTGCAACGCACAGTGGCGGTCTAGTCTTCTAGCCGGCTGCCGGAAGGTGATCGCTTATTAGCCGCTCCTACCCGGAAGTCTGCGCGTTGCAACCTACTCGCGTCAGGCTTTCGGGTTGAAGCGCTAGTAAGTTTTTCTCTCCCGCTGTTGTTGCTCGGCGCCTTTTCTCGGTGCCGGTATTTCTCCCTTCTGCTTTCCCCCTTCCTTTGTGTCTTTCTTACTGCCCTTGGTTCCGCAGGCTCACGTCAGTTTTAGCAGGGAGCGCAGCTACTTCCTCTCTCCCGCTCCCCTCCTGTTTTCTCTCATTTTCCCCGCTCCTGCATTTCTCGCGTTCTGCTCTCAGGATCGACTTCTCTTGTATCCTGGTCTGCCACTTCCAGCCGGCTTCTCAGACAAGAAATCACCTTGTGTCGTATCTCATCTCACTACATCACCTAGGGGTTTTTTATGCCTACGGCTTTTTCCCCGCTGGTCTGAACCGGAGGAGGGGCCCCCCTAGATCTTCTATTCAGAAGTCAGGGTGGCTTCCCTTTGGGGCAGATCCCTTCCACAAAAAAAAGGAAAGAGGAAAGAAGAACTGTGGAAGAAGCGGTTCGGGGGAACCTTACATTCGGAACTCACAGGTGAGGAGGAGGGGGATTGGAGTGAATCGGATGAAGTGAAGGAAAGACCGGAATCTGACAGTTTGCAACGCCAAAAGATTCAGATGGCTACCCCGGAACAATTACAAGAGTTGGTAGCCGCGGTTCAGGCTATGAACACAGAACTACAGAACGTCAAATCTGAGAATGCCACCCTGAAGCAATTGTTCACTCACCGAGAAGCAAGGGAGTTTGATTTACCTCCCATGGCCTTGTCCTCCGGCAAGTTTGATGGAGCCCCTAAACACTTGAAAGAATTCTTGGAAGCGTGCTCAGTCCATTTTGCCTTTCGTCCACAGACCTATTCCACAGACCACATAAAGGTGGGATTTATGGTGTCTAATATGACAAGCAATGCCCTGACTTGGGCTACGCCTCTTGTCACATCCAACGACCCAGTTCTTCGGAATTATGATGCCTTCTTGACTGTGCTGAAACAGACATTCGAACAGCCCGATATAACACTTGTAGCGGCTGAACAGCTACTCGAAGTACAGCAGGGATCCAGCGACCTGCTTTCCTACATTTCCTCGTTCAAACGGTTATCTACAGAAGCAGGGTGGCCGGAACGGGTCCAGTATACCCTCTTTCGTCGAGGTCTTAGGGAGGAACTCAAGGATGAGCTGGCTCGCATAGCTCGACCTACAACCTTATCAGACCTCATGTCGATAGTTCTGCAGATAGATTATAGACTCTCTGAACGAAAGGCTGAAAGGAGAAAGCAAAGGACCCCAGTCATCCATCCCGCTGGAGCCTCCTCTCTACCTTCCGTCCCATCCTTGTGCCATAAGGAAGAACCAATGCAGATCGGAACAGCTCGGCCTCCATTGACACCAGAGGAAAGAAGACGACGGAGAGAAACTGGTCTATGCATGTACTGCGGTTCTAATACCCATCTACTTAGAAGCTGCCCAGCTGTACCACCTAGACGGGCGGGAAACGACCAACCTCGGACCTAAAGGGGACCAGTGTCCGAGGTCTAAACTTTAGTCCCTATGTTTCTGTTACTGTATCGCCCCAAGTCCCAGCTATGGATGCGCGTCTCATGGTGGTAGCAATCCAGTTGAAGATAAGACATGTAGACCTTACCACTATGGCTTTGCTTGATTGTGGGGCCGCGGGGGTGTTCATGGACACTGTATGGGCCAACCAGCAAGGTCTCATCCTCTTGCAACGTGAAGACGCTCAGAAGGTGGAAGGGGTGGATGGTACCCCACTCTCCTCCGGACCAATTACTCAGTCCACGGAAGTCCTAACTGCAACCATCCTTCAGCATTCCGAACTGATTCAATTCGATCTCATCAGAGCGGCTCATTTCCCTATTATTCTCGGGATCCCATGGTTCAGGAGACACAATCCAACTATAGACTGGAACCGAAACACTATGGCTTTCGAGTCAGACTTTTGTAGACAGAAATGTCTCGTTCAGCCGCAGGCCGATACTGTGCAAATCATTACTTCTGAAGATAAAAACATTTGCACTGTGTGTCGGATCCCCCCAGAATTGTTGGAATACCAAGAAGTGTTCAGGGAAACTCCGGTCCTGGACCTGCCTCCTCACCGGCCAGAAGACTGCGCCATAGAGCTGATCCCAGATGCTCTTGTGCCCTTTGGGCGCATGTTTTCGTTATCCATGACAGAGAAGAGGGCCCTTCGCACCTATTTGGACACTCATTTGACTAACAGGCTTATTCAACCTTCACGGTCTCCTGCGGGAGCCTCGTTATTTTTTATACCTAAACGGGATTCTCAGGAACTAAGACCGTGTATAGATTATCGTGGCCTTAATAAAGTCACTATCCGGGATCGCTACCCCATGCCGCTTATTTCTGACATTCTTGAGGCAGTACAAAACGCCTCAGTCTTCTCCAAATTGGATTTACGAAGCGCCTACCATCTCCTCCGTATCAAAGAAGGGGATGAATGGAAGACGGCGTTCAGAACACCTTTTGGTCTGTATGAGTATAGGGTTATGCCCTTCGGACTCGTTAATGCACCTGCCGTTTTCCAGCGCTTTATGGACCGTCTATTCTCGGATTTACTCTTTTTGAATACCATCGTTTACCTGGATGACATCCTAGTGTTCTCAACCTCTCATCAAGAACATACTCAGCACTTGAAAACAGTACTTAACCGTCTTCGTTCTCAACACTTAAAGGTCAAAACAGAGAAATGTCTCTTTAAAGTCTCGTCCGTGCCTTATTTAGGGTACATCCTGTCCTCTGAAGGCATCAAGATGGATCCCAGGAAGGTGTCGGCTATCCTGGACTGGCCAGCTCCTACTTCCCTTAAGGAGGTTCAGCGCTTCCTGGGTTTGGCAAACTTTTATAGGAAGTTCATTGGTCAGTTCTCACATATTGTTCTACCCATCACCGCCCTTCTCAAGAAGGAATCACGACCTTTTCTCTGGACAGAACAAGCGGACCAAGCCTTTTCTACGCTCAAAGAGAGGTTCTGTACTGCTCCGATCCTAAGTCAGCCTGATCAAACCAAACCTTTCATCGTAGAAGCAGACGCATCAGCGAGAGCACTAGGAGCGGTTCTTCTACAAACTAAAGATGGGAAGGAACATCCTGTGGCTTACCTCTCAAAAACCCTCACCATCAGTCAGAAAAATTATTCGGTGATCGAGAAGGAATTACTGGCATTGAAGGCTGCTTGCGAGGAATGGAGACACCTTCTACAAGGAAGTCTACATCCTTTCACTTTACGCACGGATCATAAAAACCTACGGATCCTCAGGAACATGGAATGTGTGAACTCTCGACAAGCGCGTTGGGCTCATTTCTTTAGTCAATACGATTTCATCATTACCTACATACCTGGAACCTTGAATGGTTTGGCAGATGCGTTATCTAGGCGCAACGTCCCCGATCTACTACCAGAACCCACACCTGAGTTTATGTTTCCTAGGAACCGTCTTGTGGGTATGATCTCCGCCTTTCTTCAAGAGGTCAGAACGGTTACTACGTCTGAAACAGAGACTCTGATACCTCGTAACCAACAACACCAGGTTAGATGGTCAGATGGTCTATTGCTTGTGGGTCAGAAATTGTTCATCCCCACCAAGACCCTACAATCAGGGATCCTACGTTGGGGCCACGACCATGTTACAGCAGGTCATAGAGGGATAAAGGGTACCCTAGATCTTATTTCCCGATCCTTTTTCTGGCCCACTCTTGCCCAAGATGTCAAGAGACATTGTAAAGCTTGTTTGACCTGTGCCAAGAACAAAAATCCAACTCATAAACCTTATGGTCTCCTCGAACAATCGGAGACCCCTGTACAACCGTGGTCCCATATTTCCACAGATTTTATTGTAGATCTACCTCCGTCTCAGGGTTGTACCTGCCTGATGGTTACCATAGATTCTTTTACCAAAATGGCTCATTTCTCCCCTCTTACCGGAGTGCCATCTGCCTCGGTCATGGCGGAAGTTTTTCTTAGGGATGTTTTCAAGTTACATGGACTACCTGAGAAGATTACCAGTGATCGAGGAAGTCAGTATACCTCTCGGTTTTGGGCGGCACTATGTCAGCGTTTGGGAATCGAACGTGCCCTTTCCTCAGGGTTTCATCCACAGACAAATGGGCAGACTGAGAGACTTAATGCCTCACTCGAACAATATCTCAGATGTTATGTTAACAGTGTACAAGATAACTGGGTATCCCTCCTACCTACTGCGGAATTCGCATATAATAACTCCTTGCCCTCAGCCACAGGTTTAAGTCCTTTCTTTTGTACATATGGTATACACCCACGGGGACTGCTTCCCTCTTTCAAATCCTTTTCCAATATACCTACGCTTGAATCCCATTTAGCGGAGATAACCACCGCACACAAGTCTGCTCATCAAAGTCTGCTACATTCCCGCAGTAGGTATAAGGAGCTGGCAGATCGATCTCGCCGTCCTTGTCCCGAGTGGAAGGTAGGAGACAGAGTATGGCTGTCCACCAAATATTTACCACGATGGGTTCATCCGAACAAACTTACTCCCCGATTTCTTGGCCCATTTAAGATTGTCAAGCAGATAAATCCAGTGGCCTTTAGACTACAACTCCCCAGAAGTATGCACCGGATTCATCCTGTATTTCACTCCTCTTTACTCCGACCGGTGGATTCTGGTACTCCTTGGAAACAAAAACTAACCTTACCTGTAGCCCAACCACCTTTCCCCGAGGAATACGAAGTTTCAAGTATTCTAGACTCCAGGTATCGACGTGGGCGTCTGGAGTATTTGGTCGCCTGGAAAGGGTTCCCCCATTCTGAGGACTCTTGGGAGCCGGTGTCTTATGTACATGCACCCAGGCTTACTCGGCGGTTTCACCGACTTCACCCGGGTAAGCCGGGGGGTGTGGGCCGTGGAGGGGGGCATACTGTCATGATCCGCCGCGACTGGCGTGCATGGAGCCGATGGTGATGGAGCGGCCATTAGCGGTTCCGCCACGTCTCCGTGCAACGCACAGTGGCGGTCTAGTCTTCTAGCCGGCTGCCGGAAGGTGATCGCTTATTAGCCGCTCCTACCCGGAAGTCTGCGCGTTGCAACCTACTCGCGTCAGGCTTTCGGGTTGAAGCGCTAGTAAGTTTTTCTCTCCCGCTGTTGTTGCTCGGCGCCTTTTCTCGGTGCCGGTATTTCTCCCTTCTGCTTTCCCCCTTCCTTTGTGTCTTTCTTACTGCCCTTGGTTCCGCAGGCTCACGTCAGTTTTAGCAGGGAGCGCAGCTACTTCCTCTCTCCCCCTCCCCTCCTGTTTTCTCTCATTTTCCCCGCTCCTGCATTTCTCGCGTTCTGCTCTCAGGATCGACTTCTCTCGTATCCTGGTCTGCCACTTCCAGCCGGCTTCTCAGACAAGAAATCACCTTGTGTCGTATCTCATCTCACTACATCACCTAGGGGTTTTTTATGCCTACGGCTTTTTCCCCGCTGGTCTGAACCGGAGGAGGGGCCCCCCTAGATCTTCTATTCAGAAGTCAGGGTGGCTTCCCTTTGGGGCAGATCCCTTCCACAAAAAAAAGGAAAGAGGAAAGAAGAACTGTGGAAGAAGCGGTTCGGGGGAACCTTACATTCGGAACTCACAGGTGAGGAGGAGGGGGATTGGAGTGAATCGGATGAAGTGAAGGAAAGACCGGAATCTGACAATATATAACCCTGGTGCGCACCTTGTCAGGTCTTGAGGATTCCACCCCTCAAGGTACTGCGAAAAATGAAAAAAACAAGGAAAGGTGCGCACTCCAATTCTCTGCATAACCTTCCAGGCCACTGGTGTACTCCTCCGACCGGTTTCTGTGTATATATAGTTCCGTCTGATTTTTCATCCTTCCTTTTCATTCTTCATATGGTTCCTCTGCTCGACTTTCATTTGGCTCATCAATCAGTCGCAATGCGTGTCTGGGATGATAGCTTTTCGACTGATTGATGTGGACCCATATTTCTTCTGTCAGTTCTCCTTTTGGGATGCGGATCTTAAAGGCGACAGGTGAGTTTTTATCCACAACTTCACAAGGGGCTGTGCCAGGAAAGGAGGAACGTCCTCTCTTTGGTCTGGTTTCTTTGTAAATTGTACAAATAGACCCTGTCTCCTACTTGATACTCTTTCTTAGTGGTCTTTAAATCGTAGTGGGTTTTCATCCCCTCTGCCAATTTTTCCAGATTTCGCTGAGCGTACGCAAAAGCATGCTGAAGGTGTTTTCTCAAATTCTCAATATAGTAATGTGCCTTGGGTGCATTGATCAGGGTCTGCTCTTGAGTTCTCTATAGCAGATGCTGAGGTAGCACAATTTTTCATCCAGTCATTTGCTCGAATGGAGACATTTTTGTCGCAGGAGATGGTGTAGACCTGATGGCCATCACGACATGCAGTAGTCGGATGTCCCAACTAGGCCCAGAGTCCGCCACAAACCTCTTTAGGATGCCCATAATCATTTTATTGTACCTCTCAACTCCCCCTTTAGAGGCTGGGTGGTAGGCAATGTGGAGTTTTCTCTTTACCCCAAGTATCTCCCACATCTTTGTCATCACCTCGCTGGTAAAGTGACTTCCTCGGTCCGACTCAATCTTTTGGGAAAGGCTGAAACGCAAAAAGATGTGATTGATCATCAGGGCAGCTGCTGTTTCTGCCTTGCAATTTGGGACATTCCACTCACTTGGTAAAGAAGCATGTCACAGTTAACATGTACTTTTTTCCTCTAGAGGAGCGAATCACTGGCTCGATGAAATCTACTTGTAAAACTGACCAAGGCAGTGTCATCCCCCTTTTCTGCAGGGGAGCTCGGTGTGTGAGGGAACTTGGCTGGAATTGCACACACACAAGATACTCATTCAAGTATTGGTCGAGGTCCTGACCCATGTGTGGCCAGTATGCGACCTCTCGCAAGATTTCCAAAGTTGTATGAAACCCCCTATGACTGGCTGTGGCCGCATCATCAGCATGACTTAACATCAGGCTACGGAATGAGGTAGGTAACACCCATTGGTCACATCCAGAGATGAATCTCCATACCAACAAACTGTTTTGGATTCAAACATTTTGGAAAACTTCAGCTCTGGGGCATCATTCACAGAGGCATTCTGCATTGTCCACAAGGCTTTCTGGGGCCTGGGTCTAAAATACCTTCTGCTATCCCTCCGCAAATACCTCCCCTCTCGAGCTCTTCGCTCCTCTACCTCCAACTCACTCAGGATCAGTTGTTTTTCTAAGAAACGAGCTTGGGGTATATCTCTGTCTTCGGCTGGGGCCTCCCTCTGGAGCAGCCTCCCTGCCACTCTAAAACTTGAGGAGAACCATCTCTGGTTCTGGAAACACCTCAAGACCTTCTTCTTTTCTTCTGCCTTCGCTCCCCCTCTCCCCTGCTGATCTGTTCTCTCTTGGCACCGTGCACCTGACCACCCTCTGTCCTTTGGGCCCAGGTACCTGCTCATCCTGCCACCCTCCCACACTGCCTCCAGGCCACCCCTTGCACTGGGGTCTGTATCTGTACCCATACAGCCCCCCCTTTTTCTTCCTGCACTTATCAGACATACCCTCTCTGCTGCCTTAAACCTAGCACTTGCAAATTGCTGGCTGCATTACCACTGTTTGTTGCCTTTATTATTTATTTATTGTTATTTATCTGTTTCTCCTCTGCTTCGCACTTTCCACCTCTCCCCCTTCCATGCACTTTTCCCCTCCCCCTCTCCCATGCACTTGCGCGTTCTCAATGGGCCTAGTAAGATAGCTGTTTTGTTCTCCCTTGCCTTGTCGCGCTCTGAAACACTTGTGTACGAGCACGATAGAAATAAAATATCAATCAATCAATCAATCAATCATTTCCCAATGCCAGCCACCAGTTCCTTTTCCCCGTTGTCAACATGGTAGGAGCACCCATCCACATAAACTGTGGGTATCCCCTGGCACGTGTCTTCCTCATAGACGTTGTGGGGGGACCAGTTGCACTCCCTGGGGCATGGTATAACCGTCATATCAAAGGCTGTGGAAACACTAGTTGGACAGATTTTGGAATCTGTTGGGCCCAATGATTTTGTTCAAATAAGAATGAGATTTAAACAGACCTTTGTTTACATGGCAATCCCCTCGGGATACTTTCTGCATTTTGCAATTTCTGGAGAATTTGCAGGGACTTAGGCAGAGTAAGACCGAGATTCTGTGTTTTGCCCCACTAAGAATAGTGGCACTAGTTGTCGGACCTTGTTCGGGCGCTGCTTATAAACCTTTAAGCAAAATTCTGCACAGCCACATCATAAAATCCAAAGGCAGATGGTTGTTAAATATTGGTCACAGCCCCTTAAATCTCTGGCAGGCATCTAGTCTCATAGGTTTAATAGAACTGCGAAGCATTACAGATGCTGATATATGTGCAAAAGCTCTGCAAGTACGCAAAGAGATGGGGCTCCGAAGGTCACTCTTGTAGGGTTTGGACAGCTGAATCACTTAAAAAGTATTTTGATAGACCCATCAAGATACTCTACTTTATCAATGAGGTGTGGCAGAATTTTCTGCTAATGGCTTAAACAGCCAGAAACACTTTGTATGTGTGACACCACGATGACCAATTCTACAGTCTAATAAATCAAAAAGGTTTTCTGGGGGCTGAAAAGCTCTGCCAGCACTGCCACCACATTTCCACGAACAAACATAAACACAGTTGTCAGTAGCACTGTAACTTGTGTTTAAGAGAGGAACGTCAAACGCTTAAGGAAAAACCTGCAAAATGTCCCTGGTGTCACGCATTCACAAATTCTTTGGCCTGTCTAGACGGTTAGGGAGAGTTCTCAATATGTTCTAATTTCCCTTACCTTTTGAGACACCAAGCAACTTTGCTGGATTTCTAGGATTTTATTTTTTTACCTGGGAAGAGTGAAAGCCTTTTTTCCCACTCTTCCATGTATTTTGATGTGTGTTTTACGTTTCTGTTCTTTGGTTATGGAGTTTTAAAACAACTCCATGGGCATCATCTTTTTCTGTGTGTCACACCGCACCTTCAGTGCAGTGGCACAGGGATGTCTTTCAGACTTCTGAAGGTTTAAATACCTTCTCTGTGATTGACTACCGTCTCCCAGAGCATGTTAAGTTGAATTGACTTTACTATTCTTTTTTAATTTACTGACCCAGCACACACTATCTTACTATAGTCTGCTGGAGGGGTTGTCAAAACACTCATGTAACAGTCAAATGGCTGGTGGCAGTGGTTTAGATCAAACTACAATGGTAGCTAAAAATCGAGTCAGCCATGTTTTTCAATATGGCACCCAAGACCTATCTGTAAAAACAGACTCTGGTCATCTTTTTTCGCAATTTCTTTTAGGAAAGGTTCTTCTTGTGTTGGTCTCTGCACGGCAAACCAGGATTTTTCCTTTGTTCTTTGGCCTTTGGCGAGCTTCAGTGCTCAAGCCCTCCTCTGGCGCCAGGGTGTCTGGGGTGGACAGGATGTGAGGGAGGTGCCCGAAACTCCCTGTGCTTAGTATCCTAGGAGACCTGAGTGCACTCTGGCGTGATTGGCCGGCTGGCTTTCTGGCAAGGACAGCCACCCTGCTATGTGAGTGACAGCCAGGCTGGAATGAATGGGGGAAAACTGTTTAAAAGCAGGTCTCTGGGACTTGGAAAGCAGAGTCAACTACTGGAACGAAAGAACCGAAAACGAGCTGAAGGAAGAGGGCTGCTGGAACTCCTGGACGACCGGTGAAGTCCTGCTGCAGGTCTGAATTGCCTGAAACTCCATAGACAGAGAGGCCCTTCAAGGTTAATTTCTTCCATGAATTTGGTGGGAACAACCAACTTACAATCCACCTGGACACTGTCCCAATCTGGTCGAATTTTCATCAGAGTGCTGTTGAAAACCGGATAGCTAGAGGGAAGGAAACCAACTTGTGGACTTTTAGGCACTCACACCTTAAACTGATGTCTTGCTAAAGCTTTTGGCCTTATCCCTGGGCAGTGCAGGAACCTCCCGACGTCCTCCTTCTTTTCCCCACGACTGAAGCACAGGAACAGCGAGATCTGCTTGAACTGCCAGGAACATCTGCCTCAATTATGAAGGCTTGTCCTTCCCTTAACATTCATCTAACTTTTCACCTAGCCAAATTCTTCTAATCTGCCCTGCAAAGACTTAACCGTTATATACCAGAACTGTGCTATCCTATACAAAAGACTCTGAACCATTGACCTTGGCCCAGGCCTATTGAGAAGAATTGCTGGTTGTATTTAACTGAAACCCTTTGCCCTGCCTATGAATGTATTTGGGCTGTCTATTCTTATAACCTTGTCTTTTTACCCCTTTATTAAGTATCTCAAGTGCCATTTTTCTCCCACTTCAGGGGAGCAAAACGTGTTCATGTACTTACCGGTTGTGTATTTGTGGTTTATTAGTGTGTGATATTGAGCTGCTTATGCTAGTGTAATGTTTTCTAACTGACTGAGTAAATAAATGTATTTTCCTTTACCAGGAAACCTTAAGTAAGTGTATATTTGAATTACTGTATTTGTGGGTCCTTTTGTAACTTGTTCTACTGCTCACTTAAACTCTTGAGATAAGTCTGGCTGCTCAGCCATCGCTGCCACTTTACTGTGTAGTACAGGCTTATACCAAAGGTGAAATTGTGCTTACACCTGTAGTCCTAATTGCATGTAGTTTTCCCAAAGGGTACTGCAGGTGATTCTGCCTAACATAGACATGCACATTCAGAAAGCAGCATTGGGGTCGGTCATGTGTGAACTGTGCATTGACTGCCCTGCCTGCAAAACATTTCTCCCCGAGTGTCAGAACTGTAACAGAATAATCTGTAGGGTGTGCAGAGTTTCCATTGTCAACATGACTGAAAACATTTTTTGCATGACGGCTGGTAGACCTCAAAATAACAACGAGGACTACATAGTGTATGACATGGAGGCCCACCAAGAGAATGTAAGCCACCAATCGAACTATCTCTATGCCATACATCTACCCGGTGACAGCTGTTGGGAATTTACAGGTGACTCGTGTGTGGCGGCATTTGTCAGCATTTTTATAACAAGCAAATTCATGAGTTATACCTTTTTACCACATAATTCTAAAGGTTATGATAGATACTTTGTATTGCGACATTTGGTTTTGGGAACATTTTAAAGTAAAACTTATCACCCAGGGTGCTAAGCTTCTGGCTGTCCTTGTGGTACATTTACAGATGTGCTTTATTGACTCATTGAACTTTTTACCCATGAAACTCAGCAAATTCCTAAGAGCGTTTAGTTTCCCCGGTTCAAAGGGTTTCTTTCCTCATCTTTTCAACACAGCGGCTAACCACAACTACATAGGTCCGATTCCATCCCCGGACCAGTACGACGTTCAATACATGATATCTAGCAGGAAAGATCAGTTCATGGCATGGTACAAGGTGAATGACACAGCATGCTTGACTTTCGCCAAGAGTTAAAGGCCTACTGTCAAGAAGATGTCAACATTTTAAGACAAGCTTGTAATTTGTTCAGGGACAGGATCATTCAAATGACTCATCATTAAACACCTATGAAGAGTTTGGTAAACATGTCATACATCGACTACAACTATATGTAAAACCTGAAACAATCACGCTGCTCCCCCAGGATTCATATCATGGCTGACAGAGACATTATTCCACAGCATCAATTCAGTGGTTCTTTTACATCTCAGAGATCGAAACCATCTCTATACAACACACCCTAACTGGCAGCAGTGAGAAACAGTATGGGCAATATTGGTTGGATGGCTATGCAGTGATTCAGGGGGTGGAAACAGCCTACAAATTCAATGGCTGCTTTTATCACAGGCATCCCGATTGTTACCCACCGGGGGTTCCATCAATTTGATGGGCACAACTTATGAACAGCTGTATAGACGTACCCTGTTGAAACAGGCTTTCATAGCCGGCCGAGGTGTATGCGTCATCAGCATCTGGGAACACAAGTGGCATGTGATGGGGTGGAACAATCCTGATGTATGCCGTTTTCTTAAGGAAGGGGATCTCCGCAACCCTGTAAACCCCCGAGATATGAATGCTTTAAAGTTACATCATTGCATCTCAGAGGGTGAGCAAATACACTATCTAGATTTTACCAGTCTATACCCCTCTGTGAATAATGTTGTATTATGTTATGTTACTTTGCATTTATATAGCGCCTTATGTACCATTGGTATGGTCTGAAGGCGCTGGTAGGTTGAACGCCCTTGGGAACTGGAGTTCAAGTCAGTAGAGAGAGAAGAAAGAGTCAAAAGGTCTGTGTGATCACCGGAAAGTGTGCAGCTGGTGCAGCATTTGTGTAATAGCTGCTTCTTAGCAGTAGGTGTGGTGGTTGAGAGATCAGGAGTATGTGTTCGTTCTGGCAGGATTTATTCAGACCAAAAGTGGTTGCGTTGGGCCTGAGAAGAACGCCTGGCTGGAGGGTGTGTAACCAGCAGTGTTGGGGAGTATGCGGCAGATGTTGGTATGAGAACAGTTATACCGAATGGTGTCATAGTATCTCTGTGTTCTAGTTGAGTGGTGGTGTAAAGAGGAGTGTAAGCGTGGTGATGTGGTATGATGGGTTATATGCTCTTTCAAACATTCCCTGCACTCCAAACCATTCCATGCAAGTCACGCAACTCTATGCGCTCCAGGCTGCTCCATGCACTCCAGTCCGCCCCATGCACTCCAGTCCGTCCCACACACTCCAGTCCGCCCCACGCACTCCAAACCGCCCCACGCACCTCAATCTGCCCCACGCACACCAATCCGCTCCACA
The DNA here is from genome assembly GCF_040938575.1 of Ambystoma mexicanum. Taxonomy (NCBI): domain Eukaryota; kingdom Metazoa; phylum Chordata; class Amphibia; order Caudata; family Ambystomatidae; genus Ambystoma; species Ambystoma mexicanum. Next base: position 217,828,759 of record NC_090936.1, on the reverse strand, counting down.
CACTCCAATCTGCTCCACACACTCAAATCTGCTCCACACACTCCTATCTGTTCCACGCACACCAATCTGTTCCACGCACTCTAATCCATTCCACGCACTCTAATCCGTACCATGCACTCCAGTCCGTTCCATCCACATAGGTCGCCCGTTCCATCCACATACGTCACCTGTTCCATCCACATACGTCACATGTTCCATTCACCTAAGTCACCCGTTTCATTCACTTAAGTCACCTGTTTCATCCATATACGTCATCCATTCTATTCACATATATCACTCGTTCTATCCATATACATCACCCATTCCATCCACTTACTTCACCCTTTCCGTCCACTCTATGCATTCAGCAGCTCTACATACTCATGCGCTCTACGCAGTTATCCGCTCTTGCACTCTTTCACTCTAGGCACTCATCCGCTCTGCATGCATTCTGCATTCATCCGTTCTACGTACCTATCCGCTCTATGCAACTCATCTGCTCTACACAACTCATCCGCTCTACACAACTCATCCGCTCTAGGCAACTCATCTGCTCTAGGCAACTCATCTGCTCTAGGCAAATCATCCGCTCTAGGCAACTCGTCCGCTCTAGGCACTCGTCCGCTCTAGGCACTCGTCTGCTTTATGCCCTTGCACACTCTATGCACTCACCCGCTCTATGCACTCACCCGCTCTACGCACTCACCCGCTCTATGTACTCATCCGCTCTATGCACTCACTCGCTCATATACGCACTCGTCTGCTCCATACACTCATCGGCACTACCCATTAGTTTGTTCTTCGCAATCATCCACTCTACACACTCCTGCATTCCTACTCACTCCTCCGCTCTGCGCACTCTTCCGCTTTGTGCACTCTTCCGCTCTGCGCACTTTTCCGCTCTGCTCACCCATCATCCTCTGCTCACCCATCTGCTCGGCTCACCCATCCCCTCGGCTCACCCATCCGCTCGGCTCACCCATCCGCTCCACGCACTCATCTTCTCCACGCACTCATCCGCTCCACCCACTCATCCGCTCCACCCACTCATCCGCTCACCGCACTCATCCGCTCTATGTACTCACCCGCTCACCGCACTGATCCGCTCTATGCACTTGTTCTTTCCACGCATTCATCTGCTATATGCAGTCATCTGCTCTACACAGTCTTTCGCTCATATGCACTCATCCGTTCTATATACTCATCCGTTCTATACACTCATCCTTTCTATACACTCATCCGCTCTATACACTCACCCGTTCTATACCCTCATCCGCTCCATACACTCATCCGATCTGCACATTCATCTGCTCCAGCGTTCTACACACTCTTCCGCATTTCCGCACTCATCCGCTCGACATCCTCATCCGCGCTACACACTCATGTGCTCTACACACTCATGCGCTCTACACACTCATGTGCTCTACACACTCATGCGCTCTATACACTCATCTGTTCTACAGACTTCTCTGTACTTACGCACTCATCCGCTCTACACACTCATCCGTTCTACACACCCAACCGCTCTACACACTCATCCGCTCAACATACTCATCCGTTCTAAACACTCATCCGATCTACACACTCATCCGATCTACACACACATCTGCTCAGCGCATTCATCTGCTCAGCGGATTCATTCCTTCCACACGCTTCATCCATTCTAACTATTTTATCCACTACATTCACTTCGTTCATTCATTATCCATCCATCGATCTACACACTCATCTGCTCAACGCATTCATTATGCATTACATCCATGTCATTAGTTTAAATCTCGTTACTGTTTTAGTACGATTTATTCTTATTGTCCACTTCACTGCTTTGATTTACTTTACTCGTTCAATTCTGTTTGTCCTTTTAGCTTATATTAGCGATTATTAGATGTCGATTTCTCGCATCTGGTGGTTTGTTGGGTTGGTGTCATTGGGATGCTGTTATTCTGTTTGGTTAGTTTGCGTACGGGTTGGTTTTAGGGGAAGAGCCAGGTTTTCAGTAGTTTGCGGAAAGACATTAGATCCTCAGTTAGGCAGATGTGGGGTGGGAGTGCGTTCCACAGCGTGTGGGCCAAGGCTGAGAATGATGATCCACCTAGCCTGACTGAGTTTGTCTTAGGTATGAATAGGAGGTCGGCTGAGCTTCATCTTAGAGTGCGTGGAGGGTGATAGGATTTTAGCTTGTCTTGAAGGTATTGAGGTCTGGTTTTATGCAGTGCTCGATGGGAGATACATAGGGTTTTGAAAGTCACCCTTCTGGCCACTGGAAGCCAGTGCAGAGTCTTAAGGGCTGGGGAGATGTGGGCCCTTGGGCCGAGCGCAAGTAGCAGTTTGGCTGCAGCGTTTTGTGCCCTTTGAAGTTTATTCAATTGGTAAGTGTGGACTCCGAGGTAGAGGGGGTTTGCGTAGTCCAGTCTTGATATAACAATTGATTGGACCGCGGAGAGTCTGTTTGGAAAGGAGAGATATGGAAAAATGCCCGAAAGGGTTTTAAGGTGGTAGTGGCAGGACTTTGAGACGTTGTTGACTTGGCGCAAGGGTGTTAGGTCAGAGTCAAGGGTGCATCCAAGGTTTTTAACTGAGTTAGAGGGGGTCGGTGGGTTGCCCATGGCGGATGGCCAGGGTAGTGGGTGCGGAAGAAGTTCGGAGGTACCACATACCATGATTACAGTTTTGGAGGGGTTTAACAAGAGGTGGCTTTGGGTCATCCAGAGCTCTATGTCAAGGAGGCAGGAGGCGAGGTCAGGTCGGCAGTTGGGTTTTGAGTTCAGGAGTTTTAGAATTAGTTGAGTGTCATCAGCGTAGTTGTAACACAGGATGTTGTGTGAACGAATAATCAGTGGGAGGATGATCAAGTAGAGATTGAACAGGAGGGCAGATAGGCATGCTCCTTGTGGGACTCCTGTGTCGACTGGTCGGGCTTGGGAGAAATATATGGAGAGTATCGTTATTTGGTACCTATCTTTGAGGAATGAAGCTATCCATTTAAGAGCGGTTCCACAAATTCCTAGGGAGTGGAGGCGGTCAAGGAGGATTGAGTGATTGATTGTGTCAAAGGCGGCGGATAGGTCAAGAAAGATTAATGCGGTGCATCCCGCAGAGCCTGCCGTTATTTTAAGGTCATCCCAGATTGAGGTTACGGTGGTTTCAGTTCCGTGACGGGCTCTGAAACCTGACTGTGCGGGGTCTAGGAGATTGTTGGCTTCGACAAAGGCATTTAGTTGGGAGTAGGTGGTCCGGTCAATGAGTTTGGCAAGGAACCTGGTGTTTGAGATGGGGTGTTAGTTTTTGGGCTCGAGAGGGTCGAGTGAAGGTTTTTTTATTAGAGTTTTGACATGAACTGTTTTGAATGCGTCGGGAAAGATACCCAAGGAAAGGGAGTCATTTATAATGGATCTGGTGTGTTCTCCTGCGCAGGTGGAAGCGAAAATTTCTTTGAGGGTTGTGGCGGGGCAAGGGTCCAGCAGAGAGCCGGATGGTTTGCGGGCAGATAGAACTTTGAGAAATTGGTCTGGTGATATTGGACTAAAGGATTCAAACGTTGGTTGCATAGTAGTCGCGGGCGGTGGGTTGGCCGGTATGGGGGGAGGGTTGCCTGGTGGATGTAAGAGAGCCAGTTTGGTGGTTAGTGCATTTGTTCTATCGAGAGCCATGGCGTAAAAGGTGAGTCGCATAGTGATTGTGAGGGTATCGGGACGGTCGTAGTGCATGCCGGTTTGGTGAATTCAGAGATGATTTTGTGAAGTTCTTTGCTGGGGTTTTTGCAGTTTAGGATTCAGGAGTTGTAGTGGGCTTTTTTTGCTTTCCAGATTTCGGCCTTGTACTCATGAAGATGTCGGGCCAAGGTGGCTCTGCTCTCTTGGGTTTTGTCTTTCTGCCATTTGCGTTCTAGGTATTTATCTAGTTGTTTAGTGGTATTCAACTCAGATGAGAACCATCTAGGGAACGGGCCACGGCTGGCCGATGGTTTGCAAGAGGGTGTGAGCCGCATTAGTGGGGTGTTGAGCCATGAGTCAAAGGCGTCTGGGGTTAGATGTTTATTGAGTTGACAGGTAGGAGGTGGAGGCTGGAGGAGTGCGTCAGCTATGTCAGGCACGATTATTAGTTTTTTCCAGCATTTGCGTAGCTTTGGAGGTTCAGATTCGAGTACGGGAAGGGGGTCGGACCAGATGATAGGGGTGGGGGGGTTTAGATGTATCGAGTTGTGGGAGCTAAAGATGGCATCAAGAGTGTGTCCTTTATAGTGAGTCGGGCAGTTTATGTGGGGTTATATGGGGTTGGAGGTTAATTGCGTCTAGACCGTCAACCAGAGTGTGCGTCATAGGGTTGGTGGGGATGTCGTGCCATATGTTGAAGTCTCCAACAAGAAGGGTGAGGTTGGGATGGTTAAGTTGAAGGGCGGCAATAGAGTTGCATAGGTTGTTTGAGAATTGTCTATCGTAGCCAGGGGGTTTGTAGATTATTAGAAAGCTGTATGAGGACGATGGGGAGAGGGATAGTTTAACGAGGAGTGATTTGCAGGGAGGAATGGAGGGTTGGTTGTCGATGATGTAATGACAAATCCTATCCTGTGGGACACCCTGAGATTATCTGTAGAGATGTTGGTGATATAGAACAGTATTTCTGCCTAATCAGGTGCAAGGTCCACCCACTCCAAGGTCTTTACATACCCATGTTACCCTATAGATGATATGGTAAACTAATGTTTCCACTTGGCCGTACATGCACGAGCTAAAACAGGCCGGTTGTGGGTACATGGATGAAGAGCTAAGGCTGACAGGGACTTGGTGAACGATCAAGCTACGGACAGCTTTGAAACAGAGATATCGCCTGTGGCGCATACACAAAATATGGCATTTTAAAACAATCACCCTCAATCTCTTCTGTAATTATGTCCACATGTTCCTACAGCAGAAACAGGAAGCCTCTGGCTTTTTTGTCACATGTGTGGACAACGCCACTAAACAGTCCTAAATAGATGATTATTTTAAACATCAGGGCATACGCTTGCATGTGGAACTCATCGAGGGAAAATCTATGCCTTCATTCTTTGTGGGGCAAGTTTGCGCACAGAGTTAATTTATCCAACACAACCATCATCACAGACCCGGACATGCTCCACACTATCTATTTGATCATTCTTACAACGTGAGCAGCTGAGTATTCATAGATGATGAAACAGCTTTTCTGTGCTGGCGCTACACCATGGAATATCCAACAAAGTCAGACAACAGAGATATATTTATAGCCACATTCACAATCTCTCACACCCGCATAAAACTGTTTGCTGCGATGGATCAATTGCAAGAGCGGGTTCTGTGCCATAATAACATTAGCGTTATTTTTTTTCAGCCATCTCTGTGATATCAACTTGCCCACCAGTGATTACCTTGGGGATCTTACTTCAGAGCTAGCTCCCGGCGAATACATTGTGGAGTTTGTATCCATGGGTCCCAAAACAGATACCTATCGCACATCTCTAGGAACCATCAGTATGAAGGTGAAAGGTATAACCCTGAACCTTAGCAACACTGTCACTATACATTTTGACAGTTTGAAAGATCTGGTGCAATCCTTTGTACTGGAAGCCACATGTAACACTGTGCAGTCTATCATCCTTACACATCTGGGTACAGTGCATGATAAAAAAAACAGTAGGAAATTAGCACTGTCACTCTACAAAAGATGCTCAGTGTTGTGTTTAATAAAAGAACACTGGCATCAGGCGGATTGACGTACCCCTATGGCTATTAAATATTTTGGTGTTAATCTCTTACCCACCCTTATCTATTACACAGCGCTCCTGATATCTCTCGACCTCTAAATCATCTAGGCCACACACGCTCTGCACCCGTCCTAGCTGAGTGTCTGAGAGTTGGGTGTTTGTATGTGCATGTTTATTTTTCCTTTGCATTAAAGCTTTTCCTTTCTGCATTGAACTGATTCCAGATACGTTTTTCCTTTCTGTATTAAATATATCTTTTATAAATAAAATATTTTTACAATTCATAAAACAGCCTTGTTCTTTAGTAGGTGGTCCTGTTTATTATGTATGATAATACACATTGCTTGTTGAATTATTTTTTTTAAATTTTATTCAGAAGTGTAATGCTAGGATGTGACTGGGTCAACAATTTAAAGAGAAACAGTTTCTATGTTTTTAATCACACATAAGTTAAAACACAGGGTAGCACTCTGTCCTTATTTCAAATGTTGCCTTGTTTTATTTTCTCAGATGATGCTACAAGCTCTTAAAATCCATCCATAAGTGTTGATGTCACTTTTTTCTTAATATATTTCCAACAACTTCATGCCCAGGCATGTTCGTCCCCATAACCATTGAGCATAAAGAAGTAACATTTTTATTAACATTTAAAACAGTGATTTTTATTCAAATTCTATTCACAATAGTTTGGGTTATCAGATGCTACACGACGATCTTTTAAGCTACAAATTCCGATGTATCAGCAGCTTGTTCCTGGACAGACTGTCTTTCACTGCTTCGATAAGCAAATATACATAATAGAGAAATGGTTGACAATAATTCATAAAGTTCCCTGTCAAACAGCCACTGTCCTTTAATGCAGCGAAAACTCTGTTGCAGGTTGGCTGCCTTCAATCGCAATGAGGGCCTGACCGGTGACCTTAAATCGGACACTGCCGACCATAAATCGCAAAAAAACCTTTGTGGTGCTTTCGCCAGTAGATGTTCACTAGATGGTGGCTTGTGTTGATGCATATGTTTACGATACGATAAAGATTTTTACATTCCATTCTGTATATCACCATTGGTGTTTCCAGATAGCACTGTTAGGGAGAATTCTCTGTTTAGGCTGAATTTCCCTACCTAGTGAGTCCCCCAGCAGCTTTGCTGGATTTCTGGGGTTTAATTTTTTTCTCCTGCCAAGAGTGAGACTCTTTTACCCTCACTCTTGGACATGTTGAAGTGTGTTTTCTTGGTTAAACCTTGTGTTGAATGGGCTATGGGGTCTTTTACTCCATAGGGCCTCATGTATTTTTGTGATGTGGGTCACACAGCACCCTCTGTGCCGTGACCCAGGGGTGTCCTAGGGACTCCCCAACATAGACTCCATACCCTGGGACTGACTACTGTCTCCCAGGGCATGTAAAGTCACCAAAGACTTTGCTAGTCTTGAATCCTGAACAGAACCAGTACAAACCATCATATTGTGGACGTACTGGCTGGGGCAATTCGGTTGCCCCAGGGTCTGTTAGTCGAGGGGGCACGTCTCCGTCCCCCCTGATCGAGTTTTGGCTGGTGGCAGTGGAAACTACTTTTTATATTCGACCGCGAATATTTTCCTATGGGATTTCCCATTGTTTTAGGCTAACACATTTAATTATTTATTTACGGTAGCCTTAAACATACCGCCGGTTTATATCTTTATTTTTATAACTCCGGTTGGGACTTTTTGCCAAAACTTGATTCTAAAATGGCGTTGGTGTTCGCCTCTGTAACTCTGACCCAAAGTGGAGCCCTTTGTTCCACTTTTGGCGGGCTTCTCCACAGAAGCCCTCCAAAGTGGTGCCACTCTGTCTGGGGTACTTAGGAGGGGTGGAGGGGGATTTAGGCACCCTGGACTGAGTTACCTTGGTAACTCAAGTCGCACTCCGTCCTGATTGGCCCAAGTGGTGAGCCGCCCGGCTCACCACTTAGCATGTTTGAGTGACAGCTAGGCTGGGTGAATGGGGGCTTGCTGCATAAAAGCAGGGCTTTGGGGACTGGGACTTCAGAAGTCGCCACAGGACCAAGAATCCGACGAGGGAAGAGCTGAGCCGACCTGCTTCGACGACACCACCCGGTGGAGCCCTGCTGAACCGTCTCACCACTTTTTCCCGACGACCGAGGAGAACTCTTAACGGAGTGGCTCCTTCCCTTGACTGGTGGGGACAACCAGTTTTCGCCTTCTTTCCGTTCTTTTGAGGTATCTCGTGGCCGCCTTGCCTGTGCCAAGCACCCCGGCATCCGGAATACCACACTTTACCCCCATACCGCGAAAGTCGGTACCAACCCTTTAACCGGAGGACTCCGCGGCTGGTTTCTTCCCGGGCAGTGCTACGACCTTTCTCTTCTGCTCTTCAGCGAGATATTCTTCTCCCCTGACCGACGTCGAGCCTTGCTGTCACTGCCTGGAACAACTGCCCCCGCTGGAGGATCCTTTCCGCTTAAGGTACTGTGTTCCGCCTGGCTTCCCTTGCTACCGACTGTACGGGGTAGATTTAGTCCCCGGCTTTCGAACCTGGGAGTGCCTGGGACACTTTGGCTAAACTTTCTGAGCCACTCTAAACTCTTTTTGACTCTTTGCAAGACTTTGAATCTCTAACTAACAGTGTGATCTTGGGCACATTTTCGCTCCGGCTACTCTAAGAGTGGGCCCTGCCTAGTGACTTTTGCTCACCTGTGACTTTATTCTTCTTTAAGCCTATTGCAAGTGTTCTGGACCTTAGAGTGGTGTGTCTAACCTATCTCTGCTTTTTCTCTCCCTTTCTTGGAAACTACTAGAGTGTCATCTAACGTTAAGCACTCACCTCTGTTTTAATTAAGTGGTGTTAACCTAGAGTTGTCTAGATAGGAGAAAGGATTGAATTTACTTTCAGTATAACTGTGTTGAAGAGTTTTTACCATATTCGTTGCTAGAGTGTTTTTTTTTACTTATGTGTGTTTTTAAATAAATAACTATATTCTTTTGAAACCAAGCTCTGGTCAGTGTTTGCTTGTGCTATTGTGTTTTGGTACATATTGTGTATACTTTGCATACTGCCTAACTCTTCTTGAGAGAAGTCTGACTGCTCAGCCACAGCTACCAGGTAAATCTGGGTGGTACAGACTGCTACCAAAGGGGTTTACTGCTCTACCTGTAGTCTTAAATCTTTTGCAGTGTTCCCCAAGGGAACTGCACAGGTTTCTGCCTAACACTGGTGTACAGCGGTGGGATTTGTATTGAGTATACATTTTATTGTGCTTTAGATACCTTAGTGCAACTAACCACAAAGCTTAGCACTGAAAAAGTAAAACCTCTAACATGTCAGTTATAGAAAGCTATAGTCAAGAGTCCCTTGCAGCCAAAACTGCTGATTGTTTAAGAGTGCTCTGTAAACATAAGGATCTCCTGACTAAGGGCAAGAAAATGGAGCTGATTGAAAGATTGTTAGCTAACCAAAGTCTGGGTGATGGTTCAGAGGAGCCTACCACTCCAGCAACTGTAGATGACAGTATTGAAGTTAACATGGAGCAAAATGTTGATGATTCTGAGGAAGAGTCAGAAGAGGAGGGTGAGGCTGTTGTAACTGTCCCCCCTAGGCCTCTGCCTGCTCTACCTGCTGTACCTACTGGACCTTTACCAGGTCCCACATTTAGTCCTCAGTACTTTGAACTGGAGAAAATGAAGCTAGAATTGGAGTATAAGAAACTTAATGCTCAAACTGACAAAGAACTAAGGCTAAGGGAAATGGAGCTCAAGTATGACTTAGAAATGAAGAAATTATCTGTTGGGAATGTTTCTCTCTCTGGCTCCTCTAGAAGTTCCAGTCCTAAAAGACCCCGGATGCCTAAAGAATTGGTTGGTATGTATGAGCCTAAGTTGGATGTGTTGGATTGGTTGTCTCTGTTTGAATATAATCATGGGCTCCAGAACATCACAGGAAATGACTTACTCACCTGGTTGTTCTCTAGGCTTCCCCCTGTTGCAACTGATGTGGTAATGGAGATGGGGGAGGAGGATAGGAAGGACTATGAATGTGTGAAACTAGCTTTGATAGCTAGGTTTGGGAAGACCCCTTCCCAGTATCTTAAGAGGTTTAGGAGCCTCAAAAAGCATGATGGTACCCCTTGGGCTACCTGGGTGAATGAATGTTTGAAAAACTTAGAGGGATGGATTAAGGGTTACAAGGTGAACACTTATGAAGGTATGAAGAATTTGTTTATGTTGGAGACTATTTATGATGCCTGCTCTCCTGAGCTCAGACAACACTTGGCTGATTCCAGGGAATTAGATTCCCGGAGGCTAGCTAAGGCTGCTGACTTGTGGGTTGCCAACAGGGCCACTCACAAGGATTCTGGGGTAACTCAGAAGAAGGATGGGGAGAAACAGCCTAAAAAAGACTCCAAAGAGAATTCTAATAATTCCTATCCCAAAGAGGGCCCCAAACCACAAAATAACCAGGGTAAGCCACATGGGAAACCTAGTCAGGCTACTGTACCTTCTGGCCACAAGCCAGAAGGAGGTCAGAACAAGCCACCCTTCCAGAGAGCATTTGGACAATGCTATGTCTGTCAGGGTACTGACCATATCAAAGGAGATCCCAAGTGCAAGGGTAAACCTGCAGGGATCAGCACAGTCTCCTTAGCCTTCACTCCTGAGGATGAAGTACAGATGGCTAGTGCCCACTTTGAACTCTTTGCTGAAGAACCCTTGGGTCTTCAAGCAACTGTAAACTTAGAGCCTATGGGTCTGGTTAGTCCCCAGAATAGGGTTGTGTATAACTCCCTACCTGTTAACTCTAAGGTGTATTATGTGGACAGTGTTCTTGTCAATGGCCAGGATACTCCTGCCAGGAGAGACACTGGGGCCAGCAGAACAGTAGTGGATGAAAGCTTCTTTCAACCTGAGGATGTGGCCAAAGCACCCAAAGGTCCCACTAAAATGTCTGGAGGCCCTGCCCAAATGGTTCCTATTCTACCAGCCCTCATTCAGTGTAACAACATGACAGTGAGGATCCCTGTCAGTGTTCAGACTGAGGTACCTGGGAAGGTCCTGTTGGGGAATGACCTAAGAACTCTAGGAGTAGTGTCACATACCCCCAGGCCTCCCAGTATGGAGAAGCAGAACTTAACCAAATTGGCTAGACAGGCTACCTTGAAGGACCCTTCTAAGCCTGTGGGACCCTCTACTGAGAACCCCACTACAAGCCCTGGTGTTAGTAAGTTGACCTCTAACCCAGGCACATTTCAGGATAGTATGCTAGGAACATGGGAGCCCCAACCAAGCTCCACCCTTGTTCCCCTAGTTTCCGAGTCTCTGACCCCCCCTGCTTCTGAGGAAGAGGTGGATAGACCAACTAGGCCCCTATCTGGACCTGAGAGAACTGGTAATTCTCAGTGCTGGTGGAAAACCAGAAAAGAAAAGTCTAAGGCCAAAAACCTTCAGACTGTTGGACCTTCTACTGAAGACCCCAACTCAAATCCTAATATTAGGGGGGAAACTCCTAAAATAGGTAAGGGTAGATCTAAGAGGAAGGGGAAGCAGGTACATTGCCTAACCCCAACCCCTCCAACCAAGAGGCCTAAGACCCAACCTGCTCCCACAAGAGAGGTGGTGAGGAACCTTGGAGGCCCCTCTAGATCTAAGGGAATCCTTTATAAGGACCCCTTCAAAAAGCCTAACATAGGTTCAGAAGTTGTACCAACTTCTGAGGGACTGGTCAACCAGATCCCCTATAACAAAAAGACTGATGTTCCTCAAAGGGTCTGTAGGTCCTTTAGCTTGCAAAAGAAAACCTTTGAGTTCTCCATTGAACATAGGTCAAGGTGTCACCATCAAAATGCTGATGGACTCTCTAGGATGTATATCATCGACTAGAGGTATGAGGTTCATCCAGGAGTGGATTAAATCCTCCTGTCCCTTAGTCTGGGGGGGGCGAGTGTTAGGGAGAATTCTCTGTTTAGGCTGAATTTCCCTACCTAGTGAGTCCCCCAGCAGCTTTGCTGGATTTCTGGGGTTTAATTTTTTTCTCCTGCCAAGAGTGAGACTCTTTTACCCTCACTCTTGGACATGTTGAAGTGTGTTTTCTTGGTTAAACCTTGTGTTGAATGGGCTATGGGGTCTTTTACTCCATAGGGCCTCATGTATTTTTGTGATGTGGGTCACACAGCACCCTCTGTGCCGTGACCCAGGGGTGTCCTAGGGACTCCCCAACATAGACTCCATACCCTGGGACTGACTACTGTCTCCCAGGGCATGTAAAGTCACCAAAGACTTTGCTAGTCTTGAATCCTGAACAGAACCAGTACAAACCATCATATTGTGGACGTACTGGCTGGGGCAATTCGGTTGCCCCAGGGTCTGTTAGTCGAGGGGGCACGTCTCCGTCCCCCCTGATCGAGTTTTGGCTGGTGGCAGTGGAAACTACTTTTTATATTCGACCGCGAATATTTTCCTATGGGATTTCCCATTGTTTTAGGCTAACACATTTAATTATTTATTTACGGTAGCCTTAAACATACCGCCGGTTTATATCTTTATTTTTATAACTCCGGTTGGGACTTTTTGCCAAAACTTGATTCTAAAATGGCGTTGGTGTTCGCCTCTGTAACTCTGACCCAAAGTGGAGCCCTTTGTTCCACTTTTGGCGGGCTTCTCCACAGAAGCCCTCCAAAGTGGTGCCACTCTGTCTGGGGTACTTAGGAGGGGTGGAGGGGGATTTAGGCACCCTGGACTGAGTTACCTTGGTAACTCAAGTCGCACTCCGTCCTGATTGGCCCAAGTGGTGAGCCGCCCGGCTCACCACTTAGCATGTTTGAGTGACAGCTAGGCTGGGTGAATGGGGGCTTGCTGCATAAAAGCAGGGCTTTGGGGACTGGGACTTCAGAAGTCGCCACAGGACCAAGAATCCGACGAGGGAAGAGCTGAGCCGACCTGCTTCGACGACACCACCCGGTGGAGCCCTGCTGAACCGTCTCACCACTTTTTCCCGACGACCGAGGAGAACTCTTAACGGAGTGGCTCCTTCCCTTGACTGGTGGGGACAACCAGTTTTCGCCTTCTTTCCGTTCTTTTGAGGTATCTCGTGGCCGCCTTGCCTGTGCCAAGCACCCCGGCATCCGGAATACCACACTTTACCCCCATACCGCGAAAGTCGGTACCAACCCTTTAACCGGAGGACTCCGCGGCTGGTTTCTTCCCGGGCAGTGCTACGACCTTTCTCTTCTGCTCTTCAGCGAGATATTCTTCTCCCCTGACCGACGTCGAGCCTTGCTGTCACTGCCTGGAACAACTGCCCCCGCTGGAGGATCCTTTCCGCTTAAGGTACTGTGTTCCGCCTGGCTTCCCTTGCTACCGACTGTACGGGGTAGATTTAGTCCCCGGCTTTCGAACCTGGGAGTGCCTGGGACACTTTGGCTAAACTTTCTGAGCCACTCTAAACTCTTTTTGACTCTTTGCAAGACTTTGAATCTCTAACTAACAGTGTGATCTTGGGCACATTTTCGCTCCGGCTACTCTAAGAGTGGGCCCTGCCTAGTGACTTTTGCTCACCTGTGACTTTATTCTTCTTTAAGCCTATTGCAAGTGTTCTGGACCTTAGAGTGGTGTGTCTAACCTATCTCTGCTTTTTCTCTCCCTTTCTTGGAAACTACTAGAGTGTCATCTAACGTTAAGCACTCACCTCTGTTTTAATTAAGTGGTGTTAACCTAGAGTTGTCTAGATAGGAGAAAGGATTGAATTTACTTTCAGTATAACTGTGTTGAAGAGTTTTTACCATATTCGTTGCTAGAGTGTTTTTTTTTACTTATGTGTGTTTTTAAATAAATAACTATATTCTTTTGAAACCAAGCTCTGGTCAGTGTTTGCTTGTGCTATTGTGTTTTGGTACATATTGTGTATACTTTGCATACTGCCTAACTCTTCTTGAGAGAAGTCTGACTGCTCAGCCACAGCTACCAGGTAAATCTGGGTGGTACAGACTGCTACCAAAGGGGTTTACTGCTCTACCTGTAGTCTTAAATCTTTTGCAGTGTTCCCCAAGGGAACTGCACAGGTTTCTGCCTAACAAGCACAACAGCCATGAACATATATTACTCAGGTGCTCTTTAAGTAAATCCAGCAATAATCGTTGAACACATCCAATGGCGGGTTTCACTTAAAACTTTATCGCATTCCAGTGGTGTAAATTTTTTATTTCTCCAAATAAGTGCAAATACATATGAAAACATCTACAGTCTCAATCCTCGTAGGTCAGTTTACGGGGTCCATGCATGTTGCTCTACCATAGTTTATGACCCCACCTACAAACTGTTTTCTCAACGATACTCATAACACACATCGGACACCCCTGTCTAAACTGCTTCATTTTCAGAATGGGTTTATTTGCTGATTGTATAGCCCACAATGTATTAGATATTCAGCCCTTAGCTGTGTTAGTGACTGTATCATTCGCATAATTCTACAAGGCATATTTTACATAGCAAATTATCTGTATAAGATATTTCCAAACATGCATGAGCATCCTGTTGGTGATCATCAATGTTATGTCATGAGCACTATCTGTGAAAGTGTTGTTTAAACACGTTTTCACCACAATGGCCGTTAAACCCTGTATGTCCAGATTATCAATCTGGGTCGCAGCCGATGGGACCGCATTGTCTTTATATGCTACCGGTCGCCATTAGCGAAACATAGCCTTACACAGACTATTATCGCAATCCCCCGGGTTTTCAATTTGGTTTGAGCAGCAAACTCAATAAATATTGATAGTTTCTGCTACAGCTTGGTTCTCTTCAACGCCATCCACTCTATCGGTTAGAGGCTGTAAACAAAACAGAGACGCATGGTTGTAACTATAGCTAATTCTTACACCCTACAAAATACAAATGCTCACTTTAAAATATACCCACAGGGTAACAGGCCATCTGATAGCCAGGGCACTTGGACACCTGTTTTTCCCGTTGCTCCATTGGGACAAAGTCACTCCCCTGCATCATGTCCGCCTACAGAACCATAGATTCATATTCACTGTCTTCAGAACCCACATTGGCTGGGGACGTTCCCCACCAGTACCACACCCAGTGGCTTCTCCAGAACCACATTATCGCCATTCCACATCGCTATTTCCAGATTAGCAACCGTTATGGGCACATGCTCCTGAATGTTTTGAATGCAATCTCCAACAGACCGGTCCATAACCATAACAGTGAGAGGATTTAGGGGTTCATGTAGAGAGTGTACTGACCTCTGGCACACCATCACTACTGGAAATGGTATGTATCCAAATGCCTATGTGCTTGCAAATGGTGCGCCGAAATGTGTGTGTTGTGGCTAGAGTTGGTGCTTGGACCCCATTGCCAACATTATAAACAATGCTACTCTATCGTAATATGCGTGCTGCATATCACAGCGATATAGTAAATGCCAAACAAATTTACTTTGGTCAGTTGGTAGAGAAGGCTTTAAACAAACCCAAAGCCCTCTTCAACCTTGTCCAAACTCTGTCACCCCTAAAGCTGGGCACACTGCAGCTCCCACCTTCTCAGGAGCTATGCAATGCTATCTCCACCTTCTTTGTGGAATAAATTCCTACCATCCATGACACTATAAAAGCTGACTCCCAGCTAATCACAAAGGTCCCTGCGGCGGCCATATCTCCTTATACGACAGGATCCTGGTCCACATTTCCCCACTTCTCCAACGCGGATGTGCTATCCACTCTTTTGAAACTTAAGTCTGCCTCCCCGGATGATGCCATACCTCTGGCCCTTTTGCAGGAATCATCGCCTGATATAATCATTTCTTCTGCTGTCAACATCTCTTGTACGACAGGGGTGATACCAGGCCCCCTCAAACATGCTTTAGTTATTCCCTTGCTAAAAAAGCCCTCACTCAACTCCGAGGTACTGGCCAAATACCACCCGATTTCTCTCCTCCCATTCTTGATGAAGGTTCTGGAGGCACTGGTGTCCCCCCTCCTCTCGGCTTTCCTGGAATCCTTCCATTTTCTCGACCCCTTTCAATCTGGTTTTCGGCCTGGTAGAGGCACTGAGTCAGTACTCAACTCAGTTATGGACGACCTGCTGTTCCTGGCTGACCGGTCGGTGTCAGGGCTGTCTGGTTATTAGACCACTCGGGTGCCTTGGACACCTTCAACCATGCCCTTCTTATCGCCCGGCTCTCCGAGGCTGAGATTGATGGCCAAGTGCTAAAATGGTTTATCGCGTTCCTGGAGGATTGCTCGCAATCTGTGTCTCTCCCCCCTTTCCGCTCTGTCCCAGTTCACCTATCCTGTGGCGTTCCTCAGGGAATAGCTCTATCCCCTATCCTATTTAATATCTATATAAGATACCTACTGTTCCTCTTCGCCTCTCATGGGTTCCGCTTCTATTCCTACGCGGATGATACCCAGATTCTGGTCCGCCTTGACCTAACCAAAACCGAAACGTCATCTCGCCTTAGGCATTGTCTTGAGGAAGTAAGCAAATGGATGTCACAAAACTGGTTGAAACTTAACGGTACTAAAACCGAGGTTCTTGTTCTAGCCACTTCCAATCCACAATCCTTCTGGACTATTGAGTTCTGGCGTCCATCCCTTGGTCCCCTTCCTTTACCGGGATCATCGGTATGTAACTTTGGAGTATGGATCTCAGCTGCACTGACTATGGATGAACAGGTCAGTGCGGCATGTAAATCCGGTCATTTTAAACTTAGGATCCTATGAAAGGTTCTCCCGTTAATTCCAGCCATCAAGCAGGCTCCCGTAGTTGCAGCTCTGGTGCTGAGCGTGCTGGATTATGGTAACACGCTCTATCTGGCGCAACCTGCCCAACTGATAGGACGGCTTCAGCTCCTGCAGAACGCCGCAGGCAGATGCAATCTCCATCCCCATTTTGGTACCCACATGACCCCTCTGTTGCGCCAGTTGTACTGGTTGCCAGTTGCGCAGCAAATTGTTTCAATGTGCATGGTGCACAGGAACTTCTACAGTTTTGGAGCCCAATACCTGCAGGCTAAATTCCCTCGCTATCAACCCACTCGTGCCCTCTGCTCTCAAGGGACTTGTTGACTGATGGTACCTCGCTTCAGATTTCCTCGCAAAGGTAGCCATGCGTTCTCGGTAGCAGCGTCTAAGGAATGGAATAATCTGCCTCTACCCCTGCGCGAGACTATCGACCATGTTACTTTTCGGCGCAACCTGAAAATGTTACTGTGTTAAATAAGTTATTTGCTTCCTGTTGGCTTTCTTTTCTTTTTCCACCTCACTCCTAGCACCATGATATCTACAGGTGAGCGTGCGCAGTGCCTCATCAGGCTGTATCAGCCTTTTATTTCAGATGAATTGGTGTCAAAATAGTAGTGTAATATGTTAGTTGTATTGTCATTTCGACTGACAATACTGGGCAGTATGTACAAATGCTGCTCTCAAGAACAGTTGGATGCACAAAACAGATGCTGAGGGAAAAGATTGTTTTTAGATGATATGAGATGATTTCACATGGTATTTATAAGCACCAGTGTTTCTAGGCACCAAAAGACAAGGAAGTGAAGACATAGGGAGGACAAGACAAACAATCCTATTAGGCCTTTTGTCATTCTGATAGTACATGTGCGACAATATAAGTGCAAGGGGGAACAGAGGGGGAAGTGTAGGAGAGAGGAAGAGGGAGTGCCAATAGGGCAGCATGGCTCTAGGTAAGTGCAAGAAGGAGGGGGGCTGAAAGGGTTACAGTTACAGCCCCTAAGTGTGCAGTGGGCCAGGAGGCAGTGCAAAGGAAGACTGGTCACGGAAGTAGCCTGGTACCCAGTGATACTCTGAGGGAAACACGCAACCAGTCGGCAGAGCAGACAGGTAAGTTAGCAAGGGAGTGAGAGAGAGAAGTCCGAGGAGAAAAAGAGGGTCTTGAGCTGCTTCAGGAACATCTGGTGGTCCAGATGAAGTCAAAGAGGAGCAGAAAGGCTGTTTCATAGGGAAGCAACTGCAGATGAGAAACATCTTCCCCCACTCTTTGCCTGGAGAACCATAGAACCCTCAAAGAGTTGTAGGTAGCTGAGCGAAGGGCTCTGGAAGGTGGGTATTTTGGAAGAGAAAGTATAGTGCAGTCCCAGTCCCCAGAAAGCCTTGTGCACGATGCAGAGGGTCTTGAATTTGATTCTTGCAGCCACTGGGAGCCAGTGGAGAGACTTCAGGGCTGGAGAGATACAGACACTGGGCTTGATGCCAAGGATAAGATGGACTTTTTCCTTTTCTTGACTTTCAGCATGGAACAGATGTGTCAATAGGTATTTTGCACACAATCTTTTATGCTTAAGTCGGCAGAGGATACACAGCACAGACAAGCTGATCTCTGCTTTCTAATTGCTTGGTACGGGTTGATGAGCACAACTCCTGCTGTCAGTAGCCAATGGCTTCAGTCTTACTATCACATCTGGATGGGGGCAATGCACTGCTCTAAGGCCTCCCGTCATCCTCCATTGTGCCCCTGAGAAGTGTCCTACACACAACCGCATACTTCAGTAAGGTTTCACGCAGATACAACCACATCACCCTGGCCCTCATCGACCTTCACTGGCTCCCACTGCACACACAAATCACCTTCAAGTCTTGCTACATCATCTATAAGGCAGTTGCCCTCAAGTCACCCAGCTACCTCGTGGAGGATCTCAGCATCTCCGGCGGACAGTGCACCACCAGAATCCAGGACAGGTGCAGACTTGAAAACCCCTGCTGCAAAAAGGAAAGGACCAGAAAACAAGCCCCTTCTCGCTATGACCTAATACTATGGAATCTCCTCCCCGTCGGCATTAGACTCAACCCCACGCTCCCACAATTATGAAAGGAACTCAAGACCCACCCCTTCAAGGAGTCTCTCCCCATCAATACCTAGGCAATCACGTTGCCCCTCTCCTCCCCACCCCCTGTACAGATGTACCCCTTCTATGTCCCCTTCTGTATCCTACCCCCGCAGTATATCTATTCTGTTGTTAGCACTGATAAGCGCTCTGTTATGCATCTGCAATGTTGTACTTCTGTGTAAAATGCTCCGATATGCATCTGTATTGGTGCATGCCTATGTAAAGCACTCTGTTGCTCCTCGAAGCTAGGTCTGTGCTCAATAAATATAACAATAATAATAATAATAATAATAATAATAATAATAATCATAATAATCATAATAATAATTATAAAAATGTTATATGCTCTGGGCCACATATTAATTTGGCAGCATTATAAACAAACTGCACCATCATGACTTCTTTCCTCTCTGATCGTCCCTCAGAGGTACAACTTGGGTCCTTGCTCTGCTCTATCTTTGTCTCTACCTGTGCTGTTCCCCAGGGGTCTAACCTCTCTCCCTGGCTGTTCAACCTACACCTGGCACTTCTTGCCCACCGCATTGCTGAGCTCTGTCCCAACTTCCAATGCTATGCGGATGACACTCAGCTCATTTTCAGACTACCCTCAGCCACCTCTTCTCCCTCTCTCATCTCTGACTGTCTGTCCGCCATCCAGGAGTGGTGTGCCGCCAATGATCTCTGCCTCAATGCCAGTAAGACTGAGATTCTCTTCATTGCCACACCCACTCCCTCCTTTCCTGTCACTCTCTGGCCAGCCTCCCTTGCCCCCCGCCCCCCCGGCTCCAACCTTTGAGGCCAAAAGCATTGGGGTCATCTTCGACTCCACATGCTCCTTCTCTCCTCACATCTCTGGCCTCTCTAAGAAGTCACACTACCAGCTACACCTCCTCAGAGTTATTCTTCCCTTCCTCTCCTTCCCCGAGAAGCTCACTGTCTCCAGAGCTCTGGTTTTCTCTAGGCTGGACTATTGCAACAGCCTCTTTCTAAATCTGCTTGCTTCTACTATCCGCCCTCTGCACTTTATCCAGAACAGGACTGCGAGACTTGTCCTTGGCCTGAAGCCCAGGGATTGTATCTCTCCAGGACTGAAAACTCTCCATGGGCTCCCAGTGGCAGCGAGGATTAAGTTCAAAACCCTCTGCATTGTCCACAAGGCCTTCTGGTGCCTGGGGCCTCATTACCTTCAACTCTCTCTTCCTAAATTCCTGCCTTCTCGAGCTCTTCACGCATCCGCCTCCAACTCCCTCAGCGTCAGTCGCTTCTCCAAGCAGCGAGTTGGAGGTAGATCTCTTTCTTCAGCTGGGGCCTCCCTCTGGAACAGCCACCCTGCCTCCCTGAAACACAAGGAGAACAATCTCTGGTTCCGGAAACACCTCAAAACCTTTCTCTTTGCTGCTGCTTTTTCTCCTCCTCTTCCCTGCTGACTACCTTGCTGAAATTGCACTGGCTGAAATTGCACTGGTTACCTGGCCACCCTCTGATCTCGGGCCCAGGTCCCCTCCCCCACCAGTTCGCACACCTCCACTGCCTTCCTGGCAACTTCGCTTATGAGGACTGTTTCTGTATACCTACAGTCCCACTAATAGCACGTGACACCCATTCTCTGCTCTTACCCCTGCACTTGCCACCTACTGGCCGTATTCTATTTATTGCATATTTTGTCAAATATCCCATGTATTGCACTGTCCCCTCGCCCCCTCCCCCCCTCACTTTCCTGTTGTTCCCCCTTCCTATGCACTTGCGCAATCTGAATGACACCTGGCCTAGTAGGATTGTTGTCTGTCTTCCCTCTGTTCCCCCTCCCTTGCCTCGTCGCACCTTGAAACACTTGGATATGGGCGCATTATAAATGCCTTATCATATCAAATTATATCATAAAGCCTTTAAACTACTTACAAAATATTTTCTTATTTGAGCTATGCAATACAACTAAACTAAAAATAGTCTCAACATAGGCAACAAAACCCTTATTCATAAACAGACATAGGTAATCTGATACTCCTAGAACATCTCATCTTGCCTACACTCTCACCTGATAGTTTCCAATGTGTGCATGGAGACAGATGTCCTCCTCCAGCATCTCATCAAACTGGTCATCTCCCAAAGTGAGTAAGTGGGTATTAGCTTATCTGACCGTGGCAAACTGACCGAATGACCAATTTGGTTGAATATGAAATGGGTTATTTGGTCATCGGGACAATTTGGTTGCATATATTGCTACATACCAACCTGGAGAGCGGGAGTTGGTGGGGGGGGGTCCCTGACAATTCAGGGTTGGTATTTAGCAATATTGGGGTGCTTCAGTATCCCCTGCTTCCCTAAAATTGGACGCAGAGGACAAAAAAAAAATGCACAAGCGTTTAAATTGGGCATCAACCGAATTGGTTTACGGTCAGTTTGCCACGACCAGTTTGCATTCGGTCAGACGTACCCAAACCAGTAAGTGTGGTGTACTAAGGCAAACACAGCTTCAGGGCCACCATTGATACAGCGACTTCTTTTTCATACTTGGACATCCCAAAAACGAAAATGTGTCAGTAGCAACATGCAGGGGCTTCTGGGAGTGGTTCTGCACAAACTTAAACATTTACATTGTTTGAAAGGTCTTTTAAACATCTACCCTCTTGGTGTTTCAGCAAACATTTTGGCTAGTTCCATGACGGACCAAGATTGGTTAGGCATTAGGCTCAGTCTGGGATTTCTTTGATGCTTGTTTGCATCAATGTACTTGCTAGCCATATTATGTTGTTTACAAACAGTTCAAGTTAGAGTTTAGCACTTATCATTTCAGTGGTTCAGCTGTGTCTCAGTCTGTGCTCTTGGTGCAATCTACTGACTCCTTCCTGGAGGATTACAAAGTATTTTGGCAATTTTGTACTAGATATTTGATCAGATTGTCTGCTGATTATGCTGTTTGCAACTTTCCGCAGGACAAGCAATACTATTTTTATGGCGATAGGTTTAAACAGTCGGCTGCTAAGACAAAGTGGGTAATAAAAACCCTCATTAGGAGTTTGAATGTAAGTTGATGGTAAATCTGCAGATTTACTGCCAATACCACTTACAATTACCTCCACTCGATACTGTTCCATTACCACAGGATTGCAAGTGGTGGCATGGCTGTGTATATCCCCGTTTCTGAAGTCATTAGGACTCGATGGTGTTTAACGTGGTGGTAATTCTACGTTGTAAATCTGCTAATTACTGCAAGTAAAGTGGAGGATCTACCATCAGCTGTTTTCTAGAGGATGACTCCACTTTACCTCCACACTCAGAATTCAGTGGTACGACAATGCAGTGGCAAATTGATGGTACTGGAATTGCCAACACCATATCACTGCGCCTCATTACGAGTTTGGCGGTAGCCGTGCCCTTTTTAAGGGCACGGCTACCGCCAAACTCGCTATCGGCCCAGCGCCCGCGAATGGGCCATTACTGGCCCATTACGAGATGAATGGGCTGGTAATTGCCCATTTGCGGGTGCCGGTATGGCCGGCCTCCCGATCCCCATTCTGCCCAATAGGGCAGAATGGGCGTCGGGAGCATGGTTGCACTGGCACCATTTATAACGGTGCCAGTGCAATCACGAGTTCTGCTCGCGAGTGCCAGTCTGCACGCCTGGTCAGACCACGCATGCAGTCCGGCACTGGCAAGCAGAAATTGTAATGTGGCGGAGAGGTAACAACATCGCCGGTAGCGCTACCAGCGCCGTTGTTGCCTTTCCGCCACATTCGTTATGAGGCCAACTGTCTTTAATGGTGCAGCATAGTCGTAACAATGACCCTTATCTTGTTTGGTGCACGACTCATGGAAGGAATTTAGAATGAGTTGGCACCATTTTTGCACCGTCTGACCTTTCAAGGACATATTGAGTTGGTCCTTCATAGTTGGTATTTAGCTTCAGGAATGATGACAGGACAGACAGAATGGAAACAGCTCTTTGTCTCTTTAGCAAAATCGTATTAGTAATAGAGAAGACGCCAGTGATGGCTCAGTATAATTTTCTATTCTGACAACAAAGGCATCTTGTTAAGAATTATTTAGTTCACCCTGAGAAATGGACAGAAGACAGGATCATGCACCTCATATGATGACGGAGAGGAAAGGTGGTGATGTTTCAACTCATCAATGAGCTGGCAAAGCTTAACAGTTCTATAAGATTTGATATTTGGCAGTGTTAAAAGTGCTACAGTATTTTGTGGACAGTTGTATGTGTTTTCTGCATGTTTGAGTGCAACTGGAATGTATATGCAACATACCTAGCCTGAACAGTTAGGGATTCCAGTAATTCCATAAGCCCAGGTGATTATGATCCATGCAGTAGATGGAACAATGTTGTTCTCTAGGCAACCTAACAATCAGGAAAGTGTGGTAGAAAACTAGTTCAATAGCCACAATAAAATACAAAAAACCCTTACAGAAATTGGTACTCTCTGTTGGTCATCTTGTAGTCTTATATTTTGATTAACAATTGCCTGTCTGATGTAGGGTGTGTTGGGTGTCCTGACCCACGTTTGAGTTATCATGCTGCAACATTTGGTGCTGTGGGCTTAGAAAATCCAAGATGGCCAAAAAGCCCACAAGTGCGCCAGAATCCAGGAGAACCACGCAGTTTGTGCGCACACTAAAATGGTTACCTAACTTGCCAACCACCAGTGTAAAGAAAGATCTTTGTTAACAAAATCCACTGTTACTGATGTCAAAAAGTTGCTGAAATCGTGGCTCATTGGACCACTTTAAAGATTCAACCCTTTTGTGGGGTTCCACATAACCATCTTACTGTAAGGAGCCCCATCAAAACAATGTTAAGCAAGGATTATTTACTACCATGTAAGAACCATTCCTGTTTAGAATGCATTAATCCAAGAAAGATCCCAAAATTGCATGCAGTACCAACAAAATCCTCAAGGTGGCGCTAGCGGTCTAAACTCGGACAGGAGAACTGAGTGCAGTTGCTGACAAAGGGATTTGACTCAGCTGACTTCAAAGGCTGCATTTCAATTACAAATTAGCCACCTGCTGTTCCCAGAGGCCTGAAGCCTGGGAAACCCTCTCACCTCCAGAGATTCACACCAGGAGTTAGAATCTCACTTGACCTCTTGATTGATAGAAGGCAGACTGGCTGGGAGCCTCCTGGAGACCACTCAATAGGCTCTTGCAATTGAATAGGATATGTTGATTTTGACTGTTTCCTGTCAACAAAGGCCTGCCTGCCAGAAGACACATGTGACTGACCCACCCAAGTCTTGGAGGCGGACTCCAACACTCTGAGAACTGAATTGAAAGCAAAATATATATTTTACAGAAACACTGATAACTCTTTGTAATCAAATGACAGAAATGTATAACTTTGAGAGCCTTAATTTAAAAAATGTACCTTCAATTCAAGCCCAAACTCCAATTTGTGTGATGTTCTGGGGCAAAACCCTGCTATTTATGTATACTACAGACTCTATGTTTAAGCTAGAGACATGTTAATTTACTGGAGTATGTATGGACAGGCCGTGTACATGTGTACAAATCTGGAGAAAAATCTGATGTTGCAAAACCACTAAAAAGCACAAAATATTGCCATTTCTGAATGCAAGCCCCCAGGAAGAGCAGAGTTTGAACAGGGGCTACCATCAGTAAATGCATGATGGGTGCATGTAATTTCAAACCACTGTGTATCTATGAAATATGTCTTTTTGAGCAAATATAGATTGTGTGTAAAGTTGACAGGGGTGGGTTCTCTGTATCATAAACAGACCTCATCATGATGACACTTCATTTCATTCCCCCAATCAAGGGGAAAAGGATGAAGTGGCCAATGACAAGTGGAGAGGGGTAGGGCCTAGGAAGCTAGCCTTTCCACCCACTTTCAAAACACATAAAAGCAGACAGTCAGGACAGATAGGGACATTCTATTCCATCTGCTGCGGGACGCTCTGCCGGGAAAATCCATATTTTACCTCCATCAACCTCCAGAGAGCCAACATAGAGACTTCAATCTATCCACCTTCAGAGACCAAGACTTTACTTCAGAATTTGTAGCAGAGAGGTCAACTACAAGCTAAATCCCTCTTTAGCAGGCCTCAAATCATTGCCATTATGACAGCCAGGCGAGCTGTTTGAATTCTTTGCAAGAACTCTTGCCATTTGCCAGAGAGCAGTGTTGTATCCAGAGAGAGACCAGCTGAACCGGAGACCGCTGTATCCGGACCCACAGACCTGATCAGAACCAGAGACCCAGACCAGACCAGCAGAGTAGAGCTGACCCAGACGCTGTGCGCAGAGACCGTCCGTGGCGAGTGAAGAAAACCTGACCAGATCTGTGGCGAGGCTCATTCTATTTCTAAATATATTGTGAGTACCTAGCAGAACTGTGCAGAACCAATCTCTTAGTTAAAATAATATAATTCAATCTATTTTAATCTAACCAGAACTGTCTCCTGTCACCTGTCATTTGCAAAGCTGTCACTTGTCACTTTGAACGTTAAAATTTCAAATCTGAAAAACGACCTTTATCATATCGCTCATATCTCTGTGACCGTTTGTCTTAGAGACTTGCAGTAACTTTCCTCTGAAAGCTGGGAATCTTGGCTTTTCAACGAACCTAGAACCGCATTCCTACCCCCTATACTTTTGCCGCGATTTGCAATTTCTCCACGTGTGAAAACAGCAGCTTCCTTGCTTTCCTTGCTAAAAATTTGTTTGCCTCTTAAGAACCATCCCTGAATCATTGCTAGAGTGAGCCTGGACTAATATTAACTTGATACCACTCACCCTGAACCTCTAGAGGGAATTAAAAGCATTTTAGCATATTTTTCACTTCATTGCCAGCACATATAAAAGCATTTTGGGCCTGTGTTTCAAACTTCTGTAGTCTAAGCTTGCTGGGGTGAACTGAATTACATTTGATTGCATTTCTGAGAACTGTGTGCTTTCCTTCCATTTCCTTGCATTGCATAAAAGGGGGGGGGTGAATTGTCCAAGAAAGTGATTACATTGTCTTTTGCTGAAATCCTATCAAGTTATTTTCTGTACTGCATTTCATTCCACATTGCATCCATTTGAAACCATCAAAGTATTGTTGCTATCTTATCCATCCTATAACCACTCATCATTGATTATAAAGAAGTGTGCTAGTGCCGGACTATCCATTATTGATTACTGCTCAGATAAAGTGCGATATTCAATTATTAATTTATTATAAAGTGTGCTATATATATCTATTGTTTAAATTATCAAATAAACCTTTTAAACTTGCAAAACAGAACTACTTCTTGGCTCAGCGGGGTCAGGGGCATTCCAAGAGAGGGGTGTTATATAGGGGTAGTCATCCAGAACGCATGAACTGGACATAAGGATATATCAATAAGGGTTTTCATTCAGTATTCTAGACTAGGCGTTGACTTAGCTGTAGTGTTGAATTGAATCCTCTTACAAATTGGGGGCTCGTAGCCGGGGATTTCGGATTAGATCTATCACTTGTGCAGATTAATACAGTGTGCCAGCTGACCAGATACACATATCCGGTCGGATCACCACGCTGTGTTACGCTGTAAAGCACTCCTCAAAGGAACGCTCTAAGGAAAAGGTCTGTTTTGCAAAAATAAAATACAAACTTCTGTAAGTCAGGAAGGAACTCAAATTCCAAAATGACGACCTTGGTAGATATGAAAATAGCCAGAGAGCACTTCTTACATAAGCTATTTGTGAGAGGTGAGTGGACTCATCAGGACCAGACGGTCTGGTTGCAAGCAATCGCACCCCAGATCAAGGAAACAGGGTCAGATATATGGAGAGACCAGGTTCCCTTACATGTGGCCCTGAGTGAACTATATATGTCCTCTAAGGCCAAGGATGGGCACAACAAGATTGCCAGGGTAGCGGCATATTTATATTTACATATGGGAGCCATGCAGGACAAATGTGCTGAAGGCCAAGATCTGGCGAGTAGGCAACTGCTGGCATTACAGAAGGCCCAATCTGATCTGGACTCTTCTGAGCAGAGGCTGCAGAGGAGCCAGGAGTCAGAAAATGATAGTAGGCAGTATATCATTAAAATAAAAGAGGACATGGATATACTGCAACAGGAAAAGGCTGACCAGGATACCAGATTTCTGGCCCTGCAGAAGGAGCACCAAGACAGTTTGGACTCCTTACTGCAGAGCCAGAAAAAGCTGGAGCAACAATTAGACTTTAACAGGGCATGCACGGAGCAGGTAGCCACCCTGCAAAGTCATCTAGATAGAGTGAAGGCAGAGAGCAACAAGCTGATTTTGAAAGACCTGGATACCCAGGCAGAGTTTGATGAAGAACGCCAGAAAGCTGGTGCCTTTCAAAGGCAGAGGGACGACCTGGTGGCACAAATGCAGGCTCTTAGCCAGGAAAGAGACGCCTTAGGCCAGGAAGTCTGCCATTTAAAAAGAAAAACAGAAGAAAATCACTTGGCCCTCCAGGGGCTGGGTGACCTCCAAAAAGAACACCAGAACTTGTTAGAACACACCAGGAGGGTGGAGGATGCTCTGGCAAGAAAGGAGCAGGCCAATAGGGACACAGCTCAGGAGGTAACCCTCCTGCAGCAAAGACTGGCCCAGTGCTCCAGGACCAATCAGGAGGCACAGAGAGAGAATGAGGCTCTCTGCCAGCACAATGATAGACTCCAACAACCGGTAGCGATGCAGGAGAGACTGATAGAGTCTAGTAAGGCCTTAAATGAGGAACTGAAGGCGCAGGCTCTTGCATTGCAACAGGGAGCAGGGGCGGATAGAGATGAGGTTCGCTGGGAAAGAGAAACTCCTGAGCATAACCCCAGGAGCCCTAGTACCAGAGGCCTTTATCTCTCTCAGTCCCTGGACTCTGCCAACCCCATGTCCCCTGGCGCACATGAGCACAGGGCCACAGGGATGGCAGATTACTATCCAGCCAGAAGCATGGGGCTCATAGGCCAGTTACACCCAGGAATGGAGGGGCGGGCATCCGGGTATGGGCACCCAAGCACAGTGCAATTTGATGGGGAACCCCAGGAGAGTAGGCCCATTAAGGGCATCCTGAAAACCTCTGCCCAGTTAGGTCAGTGGGGGGGGTACCCATCAAATCCTGGCAGCCAGGAGGGATCTGAAGACTCCTCTGAGCGGTACAGGACACAGGAGACCAAGTCCCCACATTCTGCCAGCCATTCCCAGGCTCGCAGAATCCGGGAAAACCTGGAAGAACAGACGGGAACCTCTGGGAGCAGTGCCTCTGAGTCAGAAGATGAATGGACCAGGGTTACCCGGACCAAAAGGGCCAATAAGACAAAAAGGGCCTTGCTTAAGGACCCCTTAAAGCAGATTAAGGCAATCAGGAGCGTCATCACGCCTTATCATAAGAACGCCAAGTATTCTGTTTGGGAGCACTTAGAGTTGTTTGAGCAAATTATGGAGACTTTCCATTTGAAGGACAGCCAAAGCTGTATTCAATATGTAAAGTGGACCTTCTCCCCGGAATACTCCAGTTTCTTTGCGGGGCTGGAGGACCAAAATCATTTAAGATGGTCCACCTATAAGGCGGCCATCTTGAAACATTTTTCTACTCATAGAAATCCTCAAGAGGCTCGCAAGGCAGCCTACATTTTACAATGTGGGGAGGATCAGGCCCCACAAGAATTTGTGCAGGAGTTAAAGCGTGCTTTTGCACAGACCAAAAGAAGGGTGCGCACGGATAGCAGAGAATGTATTAATACGTTTTTCCATGCCTTGCCCAAATACATAATGACCCAGCTCGTGAGGGATTTTCACGAGAAAAGATCTTTAGACTGGGTCATTGAACAGGCGACCCGGATCTATGAGGTGCAGAAGCCAATAGAAAATAAAAATAATGCGCCCAAAAACCCCAAAGTCAACAACACCCCTGCTGCTGCCAAGGTGGCAGAGGTAAAGGTCACCCCCGTTTTAGAGTTGGAGATGGGGGGGCCTAAAAACCTACCTGCACCTAATAATGCTACGCCCAGAAGGTCCTCGGGCCAGTCACAGACAGGGAGGCAGCCCCACAAATGGGGTCCCTCGCTCTCCTGATTATGTAAGCCCCCGTTACAAGGGAAACAGACCCATCCTGGGTTATGTGTGGACTCCTCCAGCCCAAGGGGGGGATCCAGCCAAGCACCTAACCCAGAGAACTTCCCTCCCAACTTCTCACAGGAGGGCAGAAACTCACCAAACCCAGGGCAGAACTTCTTCCCCAGGTATCCACCCAACTTCCAGCCCCAAAATCCTCCACCCTTCTTTCCTCAATTCCCTGAGCCCAGACAACCGAATCCGGGAGAGGGGAGGCCAAGGGCGGAGGGGTATCCAAATCTTCCCAACCAGGGCTACTACCAAAGAAGGGATAGCTACCCTTCCCGGGATCAGCCCAGGGGAGAAAACAGGGCCCCGTATCAGCCTGAGCGGGTTTCCCAGTTAGAGCGCCAGGTTCAAAACATGGCGCGGGATTTGGGTCACATACTGAGGGCTCAGCAGAACCCTCAGATCGGCATGCCGGCGCAGAACGCACCCAACTCTGGACCTGGTGCTCCAGAACAATGACGGGGGCAGCACCCCGATAACTCACCGGTTCCCAGAGAGGAGGCACAAAGGGAAGGGGGGTGTAAAGCCTTGGGGGAAGCTTCCTTCCTCACTTGTAAACAGCCCCTGGAAACCCAGGAACCGGAAACAAAATCTCTTGCCCCTGAAAGTCTGCCTCCTAAGGAGCAGAGGGGGGGTAGGAGAAACAAAAGACCCAAACAGACTCAGTTTGAGGAGGAGGTACAGATCTTCCAATTTGAGGGAGAGGGATCCTCAGAGGATCCTGGGAGAAGGATCTTCTCCTTCAGAGAGGGGGGAACTCCTCCCAAAGAAAAATGGGTCCCAAGGGATTCCAATCCAGACTGGGGAGATATGGAGACTGAGCTACCGCCGCCCATCATCTCATCCCAGAGCCCACAATACCAAAATCCCCTGGTTCAAACCCATCCTGATGACTGCCTCCAAAAAGGGGGGGGGGGCGGCCCAGAACCGGAGCCAGGGGAACCCACAATGGCTCTGATCTCCAGTTGCCAACTTTTTCTTTCAGATTCCCAAGGCTCTCCACAGAATTCTGCCCAAATCTCTTCGCTAGCGATGTCCAAAACCAGAAAGTTAGCCCACCAGTTGTCCAAAAATGTGCATTATCTGTGACCCCTTGAGGAGAAGGAGGGAAGATATTATGCCCCGGTACAAGTACAGGGGCAGGGTACAATTTTGGCACTGGTGGACACTGGATCTCAAGCTACCCTTCTGTCCAGAAGGGCCTTTGACGAACTGAATGCAGGAAGGGGAGAGAATTACCAAATTCCTCTCACCTCTCTTCCTGGACAACTGCAGAACTTTGACGGGAAGGAAATTCCCGTTGAGGGGACTGCAGACTTGGACATTAAGATCGGGCGACACAAGGTGAAACACCCGGTCATAGTAGTGACTCCAGAGGGCACCCCTTGTTTACTGGGGAATGACCTCCTGAGGAGGTTGTCACCCTTAATAGATTGCGTAAACAAGGTCCTCTGGACCCAGACTAGCCGACCAATAAAATTAAAACAGAGTGTCAACCATGTTAGTTTAAACGGCACCTGCCACATGGTTGAACAAAAATCTGACCAAGTAGAATTTCACTTCCAGAATAGCCAAATTCCAGACGTGACAGTAATAGCAGTAGGACAACAGACTGGTGATGGAGGGTCCTCTCTATTTCTGAAAATCAACCTTCCTTCCAGTCTAAAGTGGTATTCCACGCTGGAAGGAAACACTCTGAAATTCTATACTAATCCACAATCAGAAACTCCCACTCCTATAGTCCAGAAAGATGTGAAATCAGCTCAGAGCCTGGCTGATATTCAGCAAATTGGAGAGCAGTTGTTCATCCCTGTCCAATTAAATGATGGGAAGGACTCTGTTCTCGCTCGAGTGTGTGTGAACAACGGTAAGAGCTTCATCAGCGAAGCCATGTTACGCCAACTCCCAAAAGATCCAGCCATTCCCACATTCAAACTGATAGACAAATGGGAAATGGACCTGGAAGCACCTAATTCCAAACAGCTCCTGCCAAGCAGGTGTATGCCCAAAATCTCCATTGGCAACAAGAGCATAGTCCATAATTGTTGGGTCGTGCGAGACGTCACTGCCGCCTTTTACTTAGGCAGTGACATTCTCAATCGCTTTGCCATTAGTTTGGACCTAATAAACTTCAAAGCTTGGTCCCGATTAGCGGATAATCCCATGGGCTTTGATGATCCAGAAAAAGCATTTAGGTCAGCTCAATTGCTACCTTATGCAGTTGAAATTCAGATCAAAGAGGAGGTCACCATCCCAGAAAGGACCCGACAATGCTCCCTGGAAGTGAAAGTTAAAAGAGGACAATATTTGCAAAACCCTGATGCTTACATACATCTAAACGCTTCTCTCCAACAGCAAGGGTTGGGGGTAAACCCAACTCCATTAGTCAACATAGAACATGACACCATTCTAATAAAGGTGGATAACAGCGACTTGAAGAGTATTACTCTAGCCGCATGCACCATTATTGGAATGGCGGTTGATGACCGACATTTTTCCATTGATTTAGGTAATGAACTGTTAGGGCCAATCCCCAAGGACTGCTTTGACAGTGACAGTGATGACAATACAACACCAGACAGGATTTTTACCCGGCATGGGGGGAACTTCCTGGTGTACACTTCCTGCCCCTATGGTAAGGAAGATGTGACTTGTGACTTCAGGAGGGATGAGGTGATTTTCCAGGTCCATGAGGGCTGCCTTTCCCACCTGAAGCCTCCGGTCCAAATCAGCACTCTGACCAGGGACTTCTCCACCCAGCTGGAGGAGGCCGCGGAGATAGCCAAACCAGAAGTCTTTCCAGGCTTCAGGCAGATGGTGGAAGAGAGAGTCAACCTAGCTGATGCCTGTGTGACTCTGGAACAAAAGCAAAAGTTGAAACAAGTTTTCTTGGATTTCCAAGATCTCTTTGCGGTAGACTCGTATGACTGTGGTCGCACTGACATCCACACAACAACAATCCCCACGGACCCTGGCATGACTCCAGTGTTTGTGAAGCAATATCGTTTGCCTCTCGCATCCATGGAGTCCCTTACTGAAATAATTAAGAAACTTGAGTCCAGGGGAATAATCCGTCCCGTCCACAGCACCTTCAATAATCCGGTGCTGGGAATATTGAAGCCAAACGGCCAGTGGAGACTCTGTGCCGACCTCAGGGAGCTCAACAAACGGGTCCATACTTCCCGATGGCCTCTTCCCTACATTGACCAAGGGCTGGCCCAGATTCAGGGGTCACAGGTATTCACTGCAATAGACCTGACCAATGGATACTGGACCGTGCCGGTCAGTAGGGAGG
The DNA here is from genome assembly GCF_040938575.1 of Ambystoma mexicanum. Classification (NCBI taxonomy): domain Eukaryota; kingdom Metazoa; phylum Chordata; class Amphibia; order Caudata; family Ambystomatidae; genus Ambystoma; species Ambystoma mexicanum. Next base: position 217,796,818 of record NC_090936.1, on the reverse strand, counting down.
ACCAATACAAGCTGGCTTTTACCTTTGGGGGCCAGCAGTATACATGGACCCGGACTCCCTTCGGAAACCTCAACTCCGGCAATGAATTCAACATTTTCCTACATAAGGCCATGCCCGACCTGGGTGCGAGGGGTAACCTGGCTTATGTAGATGATGTCCTCATCAAAAGTTCATCTGTGGAGGAACACATAGCGGAGATCCGTTATGTTCTGACGCAGTTGAGGGCCGCCGGAGCAAAACTTTCCTTTCAGAAAGCACAGTGGTGTAGAACCCGTGTTAATTTCTTGGGGCATGAGATTACTCCTCAGGGTCTCTGTCCCCAGGAAAAGAAAGTGGAAGCACTTCAGAAACTGAAAGACCCCACAACTCTGCGGGAACTAAGGAGCCTCCTTGGACTGACTAATTACAGCAGAAAGTTCATTGAGGGCTACGCAGAGATCACCAGACCCCTGATTTATCTCCTGAAGGGGGGGTCAAGTGGGAATGGGGTCCAGAACAAGCCGAGGCAGTAAAACAACTCAAAAGAAGTCTCTCACAAGTGCCTTGCCTAGCTTACCCTGTCAGAAACAAGGAGTTCTTCCTGGAGACGGGGTTCTCTAATACGTGCTTGACAGCAGTATTATACCAAAAGCATGACAAGGTCAATAAAGTAATCTCCTATGCTAGCAAAACTTTATCCTCTGTGGAGGAAAAATTCAACGATTGTGAGAAGGCACTCCTGGCAACTGTGTGGGCATTGAAGAATTACCGCCCGTTTATCCAGGGGGAACACATCATAGTGGAGACTCCACACCAGCCTCTGCAATATCTCCAAAGTGACAGAATCCGGGCCGGAAATGTGAGTAATTCCCGAATTACTTCCTGGATTCTGTCAATGCAAGGCTTTCCTGTGGAGGTCAGATATGGCCAAAACAAGAAGAGTCCCCTCGCGCAAGGTCTGGCTGACTTGCATGATTGTGTCAGAGAAAACTGTCTCGAGGACGAAAGTCTAAAAATAAAGGACAACATGGAGGCATACCTTAATTCCCCCCACAAAGTCTTCGAAGAAGACAAGTGTGAGGGAATGCCCACTGTATATGTGGATGGATGCTCTTACCATGTTGACAACGACGGGGTGAAAGAACTGGTGGCCGGCGTAGGGAATGCATGGGTGAATGAGTCCCCAGAACCCTCCGCTGGATACAAAATTGGTCCCCGAAGTAGTCAGGTGGCAGAATTGATGGCTGTGCATCAGGCCATCCTCACTGCTGTCCAGCATCAACTCCGCGAACTGGTCATAATCACAGATTCGGATTATGTACGGAACGGGTTCGTGGAGCACCTGGTTAATTGGAAAACCAGAGGCATGTTATGTGCTAACAACAAACCCTTGAAACATGGGAAGCTGATCCAAAACATTGATGATCTGGTCACCTCGAATGAGATGACCATCTATTGGAAAAAGATCAAGGGTCATTCCAAAGTAGAGGGACCAGACAAAACTGGAAATGACTTAGCTGATCAGCTGGCCAAAACCGGGGCCATCCAAGGGGATCTAATTGAGATTGAGTCCCTGTTGGGGGAAATCCAGGTCACTGCTATCACTAGGTCCCAGACAAATGCTCACAAAGACCTTTCAATTGCACAATGGAGTAAGGAGATCCCTGATGCTGATTTGATTACCGCTCAGAAGGAGGATCCAATAATTGGTAAATTTTACCAGCACCTTGAGGACCCTGAGAACTTTCCCCTGACGGATACCGATTACATTGGGAAAGAGGACCTAAGAGTGTTGATGAAATGTCCAAAAATGTTCCGAATCCAAGACGGTTTGTTGGTAAGGAAATCCAAAGCTGGCCACGATCAGTGGGTGGTTCCTACCTCATTCCGAAGCCTGATGTTAAGTCACGCCCATGATGCGGCCACCGCCGGTCATAGGGGGTTTCACACAACACTGGAAATCTTAAGAGAGGTTGCATACTGGCCACACATGGGGCAGGACCTTGACCAATACTTGAAGGGGTGTCTTGTGTGTGCACAATTTCAGCCATCATCCCTCACGCACCGTGCGCCTCTCCAAAAGAGGGGGATGACACTGCCATGGTCAGATTTACAAATCGACTTTGTAGGCCCCGTGATTCGCTCTGCTAGGGGGAATAAGTACATGTTGACTGTGACATGCTTGTTTACCAAGTGGGTGGAATGTCTCCCAGCACCAAATTGCAAGGCAGAAACTGCAGCTGCCCTGATGATTAACCACATCTTTTCCCGTTTCGGTCTACCTCAAAGGATTGAGTCAGACAGGGGTAGCCACTTCACTAGTGAAGTAATGACAAAGATGTGGGAGATACTGGGGGTCAAAAGGAAGTTTCATATTGCTTACCGGCCAGCTTCTTCTGGGGCAGTAGAGAGATATAACCGAACCATTGTGAGCATATTAAAGAAGTTTGTGGCAGATTCTGGGCCAAGTTGGGATATCCGATTACCTCTGGTCCTAATGGCCATCAGATCTACCCCTTCATCTGCAACCAAAATGTCACCATTTGAGTTGATGACTGGGCGCAAGATGGTGCTTCCTCAGCATTTGCTCTACAGGACCCAAGAGCAGACCCTAATAAATGCCTCCACAACTCACAAGTATGTGGAGAATTTAAGGAAACACCTTCAACATGCTTTTGCTTATGCTCAGCGGAATCTAGAAAGATCAGCTGATAGCATGAAGACCCACTATGACCTGAAGACTTCCAGGAAGGAATATCAGGTGGGGGACCGGGTCTATCTATACAATTTCCAAAGGAACCATGCCAAGCAGCGAAAATGTTTGCCTACATGGAAGGGACCCTTTGAGATTATAGACAAAATCTCCCCTGTGGCCTACAAGATCAGCATCCCCAAAGGCGGTTTGGCAGAGGGGGAAGACAAGTGGGTCCACATTAACCAGTTGAAGTATTGCCATCCCAGGCACACTCTGCAACAACTGGAGGAATCCTCTGGAATCCTAGAGGGTACTGTCTCAGATTAATTCAGTTCTAACTTAAAAGATCCTACATAAAGCCTATCAAATTCTGTGTTTCTCAAGTTTATGTGTTCCTGTCTCTTAATTTAAAAAAATGTGCATGTGCATATCTGTTGAGTTCTAAAATTCATATGCCACCCCACTATATCAATGGTGGGGGAAAAATGTCTATGAATAGGTATTGCCGCTCTTCCTTTGTCGTCCTAGGAGAAAGAAAACCTCGAGACTGGCCAAGGAGGATGATCCGGAGACCGGGAGCAGAGACGCAAGGGGCCCAGTGTACCGCCCAATACTCCCATCAGGACCGGCGAGGAGAACCGATCGATCTGACCGGATGGAGGAAAAGATGCTGAACTGTGCCATTTGCAGAATTGGAAGAAGATTATGCGGACAGACCAGTGCGTGGGTCAAAACCCTTGTGCACCCGACTCCCCATCGACTCAAATTCAAAGGGCAGTCACGTGGGGGGATCTGTTGGGTGTCCTGACCCACGTTTGAGTTATCATGCTGCAACATTTGGTGCTGTGGGCTTAGAAAATCCAAGATGGCCAAAAAGCCCACAAGTGCGCCAGAATCCAGGAGAACCACGCAGTTTGTGCGCACACCAAAATGGTTACCTAACTTGCCAACCACCAGTGTAAAGAAAGATCTTTGTTAACAAAATCCACTGTTACTGATGTCAAAAAGTTGCTGAAATCGTGGCTCATTGGACCACTTTAAAGATTCAACCCTTTTGTGGGGTTCCACATAACCATCTTACTGTAAGGAGCCCCATCAAAACAATGTTAAGCAAGGATTATTTACTACCATGTAAGAACCATTCCTGTTTAGAATGCATTAATCCAAGAAAGATCCCAAAATTGCATGCAGTACCAACAAAATCCTCAAGGCGGCGCTAGCGGTCTAAACTCTGACATGAGAACTGAGTGCAGTTGCTGACAAAGGGATTTGACTCAGCTGACTTCAAAGGCCGCATTTTAATTAAAAATTAGCCACCTGCTGTTCCCAGAGGCCTGAAGCCTGGGAAACCCTCTCACCTCCAGAGATTCACACCAGGAGTTAGAATCTCACATGACCTCTTGATTGATAGAAGGCAGACTGGCTGGGAGCCTCCTGGAGACCACACAATAGGCTCTTGCAATTGAATAGGATATGTTGATTTTGACTGTTTCCTGTCAACAAAGGCCTGCCTGCCAGAAGACACATGTGACTGACCCACCCAAGTCTTGGAGGCGGACTCCAACACTCTGAGAACTGAATTGAAAGCAAAATATATATTTTACAGAAACACTGATAACTCTTTGTAATCAAATGACAGAAATGTATAACTTTGAGAGCCTTAATTTAAAAAATGTACCTCCAATTCAAGCCCAAACTCCAATTTGTGTGATGTTCTGGGGCAAAACCCTGCTATTTATGTATACTACAGACTCTGTGTTTAAGCTAGAGACATGTTAATTTACTGGAGTATGTATGGACAGGCCGTGTACATGTGTACAAATCTGGAGAAAAATCTGATGTTGCAAAACCACTAAAAAGCACAAAATATTGCCATTTCTGAATGCAAGCCCCCAAGAAGAGCAGAGTTTGAACAGGGGCTACCATCAGTAAATGCATGATGGGTGCATGTAATTTCAAACCACTGTGTATCTATGAAATATGTCTTTTTGAGCAAATATAGATTGTGTGTAAAGTTGACAGGGGTGGGTTCTCTGTATCATAAATAGACCTCATCATGATGACACTTCATTTCATTCCCCCAATCAAGGGGAAGAGGATGAAGTGGCCAATGACAAGTGGAGAGGGGTAGGGCCTAGGAAGCTAGCCTTTCCACCCACTTTCAAAACACATAAAAGCAGACAGTCAGGACAGATAGGGACATTCTATTCCATCTGCTGCGGGACGCTCTGCCGGGAAAATCCATACTTTACCTCCATCAACCTCCAGAGAGCCAACATAGAGACTTCAATCTATCCACCTTCAGAGACCAAGACTTTACTTCAGAATTTGTAGCAGAGAGGTCAACTACAAGCTAAATCCCTCTTTAGCAGGCCTCAAATCATTGCCATTATCACAGCCAGGCGAGCTGTTTGAATTCTTTGCAAGAACTCTTGCCATTTGCCAGAGAGCAGTGTTGTATCCAGAGAGAGACCAGCTGAACCGGAGACCGCTTTATCCGGACCCACAGACCTGATCAGAACCAGAGACCCAGACCAGACCAGCAGAGTAGAGCTGACCCAGACACTGTGCGCAGAGACCGTCCGTGGCGAGTGAAGAAAACCTGACCAGATCCGTGGCGAGGCCCATTCTATTTCTAAATATATTGTGAGTACCTAGCAGAACTGTGCAGAACCAATCTCTTAGTTAAAATAATATAATTCAATCTATTTTAATCTAACCAAAACTGTCTCCTAACTGTCACCTGTCATTTGCAAAGCTGTCACTTGTCACTTTGAACTTTAAAATTTCAAATCTGAAAAACGACCTTTACCATATCGCTCATATCTCCGTGACCGTTTGTCTTAGAGACTTGCAGTAACTTTCCTCTGAAAGCTGGGGATCTTGGCTTTTCAACGAACCTAGAACCGCATTCGCGAATTTTACCGCGATTTGCAATTTCTCCAAGTGTGAAAACAGCAGCTTCCTTGCTTTCCTTGCTAAAAATTCGTTTGCCTCTTAAGAACCATCCCTGAATCATTGCTAGAGTGAGCCTGGACTAATATTAACTTGATACCACTCACCCTGAACCTCTAGAGGGAATTAAAAGCATTTTAGCATATTTTTCACTTCATTGCCAGCACATATAAAAGCATTTTGGGCCTGTGTTTCAAACTTCTGTAGTCTAAGCTTGCTGGGGTGAACTGAATTACATTTGATTGCATTTCTGAGAACTGTGTGCTTTCCTTCCATTTCCTTGCATTGCATAAAAGGGGGGGTGAATTGTCCAAGAAAGTGATTACATTGTCTTTTGCTGAAATCCTATCAAGTTATTTTCTGTACTGCATTTCATTCCACATTGCATCCATTTGAAACCATCAAAGTATTGTTGCTATATTATCCATCCTATACCCACTCATCATTGATTATAAAGAAGTGTGCTAGTGCCGGACTATCCATTATTGATTACTGCTCAGATTAACAGGCCGATTCATGGAATAATTAGCGCGGCGCAAGTGGGCAAAAATGTGCGAATCGCAGTGGAATAGCAAAAATCGCAGTGCAAGTGCGAAAATCGCACGAAAAGCAGCGCACATCGATTCATGGAAGTCCGTGCGCGAGAAAACCAGCGGATGTGTGATAAAAAAGTGCGCGGCGCACGTTGGCGCACAGGCCATCTAACAGTGTGCGCCAGGTCACAGCAAAAATCGCACAGGCCACAGCGAAATTCGCACATAGCGCGGCGCACGCAACAAAAGTAGGCGGAACACGGGCGTAACACTCGGAATGGGGAACAACTTGCCAAAACGTGGGCGTCACGGGGGAAGTACAGGGCACAAGTGCGCGGAACGCCCACACGCTCGCCTACAACACGTATTCATGGAATAGAATAGGGCAAAAAAGCGCACGCTCAAACCAGCGCACAGGCACAAACATGACCGCCACAAGAAAGCAGGCGGTAGCGTCTCTGCGGCTGTAAGAAATGTGCGCCAAAAGGTGCGCCAGCAAATAGCACCTATATTCTGCCATGATGAATGTCCTATACTGTGGCCCTCCAGGACAAATGACGTGCAAAGGGGTACCCACAAACACGGACACCCGCTGACAAAAAATACGTGTGCGTGTATACTGGGGTGCGCGGGAAGTCTCACACGCGATTTGGCCGGGTACGTGGATTTCAGGGGTGCGCGGGAATTTCAACACGCGATTTCAGCAGGGTACGTGTATTTCAGGGGTGCGCGGGAAGTTCCACATGCGATTTCATCAGGGTACGTGTATTGCAGGGGTGCGCGGGAAGTTCCACACGCGATTGGCCCAGTGCGAGCAGGGTACGTGTAATTCAGGGGTGCGCGGGAATTTCCACATGCGATTTCAGCAAGGTATGTGTATTTCAGGGGTGCGCGGGCAGTTCCACACGCGATTGGCCCAGTGCGAGCAGGGTACGTGTATTTCAGGGGTGCGCGGGAATTTCCACACGCGATTTCAGCAAGGTATGTGTATTTCAGGGGTGCGCGGGAAGTTCCACACACGATTTCATCAGGGTACGTGTATTGCAGGGGTGCGCGGGAAGTTCCACATGCGATTGGCCCAGTGCGAGCAAGGTATGTGTATTTCAGGGGTGCGCGGGAAGTTCCACACGCGATTTCATCAGGGTACGTGTATTGCAGGGGTGCGCGGGAAGTTCCACACGCGATTGGCCCAGTGCGAGCAGGGTACGTGTATTTCAGGGGTGCGCGGGAAGTTCCACACGCGATTTCAGCAAGGTATGTGTATTTCAGGGGTGCGCGGGAAGTTCCACACGGGATTTCAGCAGGGTACGTTTATTTCAGGGGTACGCGGGAAGTTCCACACGCGAATGGCCCAGAGCGAGCAAGGTATGTGTATTTCAGGGGTGCGCGGGAAGTTCCAAACGCGATTTCATCAGGGTACGTGTATTGCAGGGGTGCGCGGGAAGTTCCACACGCGATTGGCCCAGTGCGAGCAGGGTACGTCTATTTCAGGGGTGCGCGGGAAGTTCCACACGCGATTTCAGCAAGGCATGTGTATTTCAGGGGTGCGCGGGAAGTTCCACACGCGATTTCAGCAGGGTACGTGTATTTCAGGGGTGCGCGGGAAGTTCCACACGCGATTGGCCCAGTGCGAGCAAGGTATGTGTATTTCAGGGGTGCGCGGGAAGTTCCACACGCGATTTCAGCAGGGTACGTGTATTTCAGTGGTGCGCGGGAAGTTCCACACGCGATTGGCCCAGTGCGAGCAGGGTACGTGTATTTCAGGGGTGCGCGGGAATTTCCACACGCGATTTCAGCAAGGTATGTGTATTTCAGGGGTGCGCGGGAAGTTCCACACACGATTTCAGCAGGGTATGTGTATTTCAGGGGTTCTGGGGAGTACCACACGTGAATTGGCCGTGTGGGCCCTCCCAGGTGTACGCTCCACAACCTCCACGGACCCTGCAGGCAGCCCACACCACGGGGGACTACCCTGCACCCATGCTCATGTCCCGCAGGCAGCCCATCCACCATGGGCATGCCCCCCAGCCAACCCACATGTCACCTTGCACTACTGATCAACAATGCATGTCTACCACCACCCCCACCCCCCTGCCACCATGGGCATCCTCCACCAGGCCCCCACTCATGTCTCCCACCACCCCCACCCCCCTGCCACCATGAGCAGCCTCCACCAGGCCCCCACTCATGTCTCCCACCACCCCCACCCCCCTGCCACCATGGGCAGCCTCCACCAGGCCCCCACTCATGTCTCCCACCACCCCCACCCCCCAGCCACATGGGGCAGCCTCCACCAGGCCCCCACTCATGTCTCCCACCACCCCCACCTCCCAGCAGTGCAGGGGCAGCCTCCATCAGGCCCCCACTCATGTCTCCCACCACCCCCACCCCCCAGCCACCAGGGGCAGCCCCCACCAGGCCCCCAACCATGTCTCCCACCACCCCCACCCCCAGCAGTGCAGGGGCAGCCTCCACCAGGCCCCCACTCATGTCTCCCACCACCCCCACCCCCCTGCCACAATGGGCAGCCTCCACCAGGCCCCCACTCATGTCTCCCATCACCCACACCCCCCAGCAGTGCAGGGGCAGCCTCCACCAGGCCCCCACTCATGTCTACCACCACCCCCACCCCCCAGCATCCAGGGTCACCCTCCACCAGGCCCCCACTCATGTCTCCCACCACCCCAAACCCCCCGGCAGTGCAGGGGCAGCCTCCACCAGGCCCCCACTCATGTCTACCACCACCCCCACCCCCCAGCATCCAGGGTCACCCTCCACCAGGCCCCCACTCATGTCTCCCACCACCCCCACCCCCCAGCAGTGCAGGGGCAGCCTCCACCAGGCCCCCACTCATGTCTACCACCACCCCCACCCCCCAGCATCCAGGGTCACCCTCCACCAGGCCCCCACTCATGTCTACCACCACCCCCACCCCCCTGCCACCATGGGCAGCCTCCACCAGGCCCCCACTCATGTCTCCCACCACCCCCACCCCCCTGCCACCATGGGCAGCCTCCACCAGGCCCCCACTCATGTCTCCCACCACCCCCACCCCCCAGCCACCAGGGGCAGCCTCCACCAGGCCCCCACTCATGTCTACCACCACCCCCACCCCCCAGCATCCAGGGTCACCCTCCACCAGGCCCCCACTCATGTCTACCACCACTCCCACCGCCCTGCCACCATGGGCAGCCTTCACCAGGCCCCCACTCATGTCTCCCACCACCCCCACCCCCCTGCCACCATGGGCAGCCTCCACCAGGCCCCCTCTCATGTCTCCCACCACCCCCACACCCCAGCCAGCAGGGGCAGCCTCCACCAGGCCCCCACTCATGTCTCCCACCACCCCCACCCCCCAGCCACCAGGGGCAGCCTCCACCAGGCCCCCACTCATGTCTCCCACCACCCCCACCCCCCAGCAGTGCAGGGGCAGCCTCCACCAGGCCCCCACTCATGTCTACCACCACCCCCACCCCCCAGCATCCAGGGTCACCCTCCACCAGGCCCCCACTCATGTCTCCCACCACCCCCACCCCCCAGCAGTGCAGGGGCAGCCTCCACCAGGCCCCAAACTCATGTCTACCACCACCCCCACCCTCCAGCATCCAGGGTCACCCTCCACCAGGCCCCCACTCATGTCTCCCACCACCCCCACCCCCCAGCAGTGCAGGGGCAGCCTCCACCAGGCCCCCACTCATGTCTCCCACCACACCCACCCCCCAGCATCCAGGGTCACCCTCCACCAGGCCCCCACTCATGTCTACCACCACTCCCACCCCCCAGCATCCAGGGTCACCCTCCACCAGGCCCCCACTCATGTCTCCCACCACCCCCACCCCCCAGCAGTGCAGGGGCAGCCTCCACCAGGCCCCCACTCATGTCTACCACCACCCCCACCCCCCAGCATCCAGGGTCACCCTCCACCAGGCCCCCACTCATGTCTCCCACCACCCCCACCCCCCAGCAGTGCAGGGGCAGCCTCCACCAGGCCCCCACTCATGTCTCCCACCACCCCCACCCCCCTGCCTCCATGGGCAGCCTCCACCAGGCCCCCACTCATGTCTCCCACCACCCCCACCCCCCAGCCACCAGGGGCAGCCTCCACCAGGCCCACACTCATGTCTCCCACCACCCCCACCCCCCTGCCACCATGGGCAGCCCCCACCAGGTCCTCACAATCCCCAATCATGTGCGTAATGTACAGCCTCCACAGCCAAAAAGCCCTACCAAGTAACCCATTCACCCACATGGAAATGGAAATCACATGTTACACCCCCAATGTTCATGAAGCTAATGAACCCATGTCCGTCACACACAATGGTTGCAATTGAATGGGAAAACACACAACATGACATGCATGAAACCAATGAGATGATAACACACAGTGAAGTATGGAAACAAAATTGTATTGAAAAAAATAAAGAATGCTAAAGAAAGAAAACAAACTACAATGTGAATGAGAAAAAAAAACCTGCATGTCCGTATAAAAACACAAAACTGCAAATCAGAATCCAAAAAATATTTGGCCAAAGTCAAAAGTAAAAAAATCTCCATGCAATAAAGAACTATGTAAAAAACTACCAAGGGTCCATGAGCCCAACTGAACAAAGGAAACCTACTAAAAAACCTACCTAAAAATCAACTATATACAAAAAGTGGAGCAGTGTCCGTCGACTCCAAATCATAATAAGAAAGAAAGGAAACCTAAAACTAAAGAACTATATACAAAGGCGGCGGGCAAGTCCAGCAGCTCACTCTGTGGTGTCCCGGGCCAGGGCATCATCGAACTCCTGTTCGATGTCCCAGAGGCGGTCCAGTTCCATGGCCCCGAGGGTCCGCAGGGACGACGCCGTGTCCTCCTCCAACCCCCTGCGGATTGCCTCGAGGCACTCAGCCCGCCTCATGGAGTTCTCCGCCCTGACCATTGTGAGCCGCGCCTCTTCCGCCCGCCACCGCTCCGCACCTATGGCGTGGCCCAACCGCTGCCACACGGAAGACACTCTCTGTCCTGGGTCCCCCTGCCCTCCGGCCGATGCCTGCCCCTCCGATGTCGAAAGCCCCGAGCCTTCATGTCTCCCACCATGTTGCTGCTGCTGCTGCTCTGCCTCTGCCCGTGCACTGCCTCCTGCTGCCTGCACATCCTCCGCCGGCTGGGGTGCAGTTGTTGATGTAGCCACCCCTGCTGGACCTCCGACTCCGACTGTGGCAGGGATGCCTCCTCCACCAGCCTGGCTGCACCGTCAGAGGCAGCTCCACAGGGCACCCAGGTGACTGATGGGTGGGAAGATGGCACAGAGGACGACTGGCGCGTAGGGGGTCCAGTTGAGGAGGGGGTCGGAGCAAGCCCCATCAGACGGAGGAATCCGGCCTGGGTGACCTGTCCCAGCAGGCTGACGTGGTCAACGAGCCATTCGAGATGACGTGCAGTCTCTCCATGAAAAGACTGCAGGTCACATCGCATGGCCCGTTGACGCAACGCCACACCAGCCAGGACAGGCTCAACCCGGACCTGGATGGCCACGTCCGCAGGCAGAGGAAGGCCAGTTGACGTCAGCTCATCCCCTGCCTGAAAACGGGTCTGGACGTAGGCATCCCTGCTGGTGCAAGATGATGCAGGGACAGGATCGGGGACAGGATTGCACACAGGCACCTCCGCGGCCGCCTGTGCTGCCTCCTGTCCCTGGTCCTGCACTGCACCACTAGCACCAGTGGGATCCCCACCTCCAGACCCCGTCTCTGGTGCTTGCACGGCACCCTCCTCCACCAAACCCCCCACCAACCTGGATGACTCCGTGCCATCTTCCCCTGTTGGGCACTGTGGGGTCCCAGCTGCCCCTTCTGCTGCCGAGGAGTCCAACTGCAACCTCCGCCTCTTGGACCTCCTCCCGGCAGCTGCGGCCTGGGACGCGGCACCGGACTCCTCACTCCCCGACGAGATGACAACACGGGAGGGGAGCCGGGCCTTGCGTCTCCGGCTGGCGGTCGGATCCCCGCCGCTGTGCTCCACAGCACCTTCTCCGCCCTCTTCATCAGTTGACGCTGCAGACAGGGAGAAACAAAACACAGGCATCAGGGCACTGTACAATGGACACATACACGCATGACAGTTGCACATGAGTGGCATTGGCAAACCTCAGACATGTCATCACAATCCCCAACACACATGTCATTGCAACTCGCACACATGACCCATACCACAGCCATATCGCAACTGCCACCACCATCCCTACACATACAACAGCATCAGCAGCCAAAGGGGAGCCAGACATCACATGCAACACAGGAAGTGCACCACACATGTACACACACCACCACACTTGCATGCATGTCTACACCTCTGCCAAGTGTCACACTGTTCAGACGGGCATCCATGTCACATCTGCCAATCAGGCTTCCACATACCGCTGTCACATGCATCCATGTTGCATCACTGTTGCACCCTTGACAAATACACACACATGCACATGTACACAGTGCTCATACATGCAGCCGAAAACAACATACATGTCTGACATGACGGACATGTCTACTTACATACACATTCATCCAAACATGTGTGCACGCACAACTGCATTTGCCATGCAAGCCCACACACAAAAGCACCATCCATGTCTCACACATTACAGCCCTCGCATGTGTCAGACCCACGGCCCTGTACACCCCCACCCATACTCGACCCCATACAAACAGATGTGCAACCGGCACAATACCGAATAATCACCACACGCACTTCTCACAATCAGGATGCATGTACACTCACCGCTCGACTCCAGACGGGTCTGCTTCTCTAGGACCTGGACGTGGAGCGCTGGGGATATGCGTTCCAGGACCCCCATCTGTTCTTCCGACAAGTGGCCCCGGCGCCCCATGGCATCCGCTGCCTTCAAGAGGCGCCGGGCCTTGTTCAGGGTCCTGGACCTGAAGTCCTCCCAGCGCTTCCTGACATGTTGTAAGTCCCGGACTGCCACCCCCTCCGCGTTGATGGCAGTCACGATGTCAGTCCAGATCCGAGTCCGTCCTTCCTTGTCGGCGCGGGAACTTCCGAAGAGGGCATCATACTGCCCCAGGACTTGCTCCACCAGGACACCAACTTCGGTGGCACTGAAGCTGGTGCCCCTCTGCCTCTCTGGCCGGGGGTTGTCAGTGGTCACAGATGGTGTTTGCCCCGACATGACAACCCCAGAGGCAGGAGTGGGTGGGCAACTGGGTCCTGGGGCTGGGCTGTGGAGCGATGGAATTCCAGTCGGGAGTCTTCGGTTCCAGCAGGGGTGGTCACAGCAACAGCACCCCTGGCTGATGTGCAGGCAGCAAATGGCAGTGCACGTGGGCAGCAGGCAGTCAGGCAGCAGCAGATGGCAGGTGGGAGCGTGCTCGGGGCTCTGGGGGGCAGTAGTTCGGCCTTCTGGGCAGGAGCGTGGTCTTCCGTGTGCTTACGCGTGGCCAGCTTGGTACGGAGTGATTTGGCACGTGAAAATCCTGCACGCCAGCGTAAAAACCGAGGAAAGGCCCTTAGCGCGTAAGCGCGTCAGCACGCATACGCGAATCTATTGGACCAAAGGCCCTCAGCGCGTAAGCGCGTCTGTGACGTGACCCGCACGGGTGTTTCCCACACAGCACGTAATGACAGAGCACATGTGGAAAGACTGCACGTCAGAGTGTCATCGCGTGTAATTGGACAGCACGTCAGAGTCTCATCGCGTGTAATTGGACAGCACGTCAGAGTCTCATCGCATGTAATTGGACAGCACGTCAGAGTGTCATCGCGTGTAATTGGACAGCACGGCAGAGTCTCATCGCGTGTAATTGGACAGCACGTCAGGGTGTCATCGCATGTAATTGGACAAAAGTGCGCGTACACGCGATTGGCCTATGTACGTGTATATCAGGTGTGCGCGGACACTTACACACGCAAGTACGTCAGCGCACCTGTATCCCGGTGTGCGCGGGAATTTCCACACGCTATTGGACTGGGTACTGGATTTCAGGGGTGCGCGGGTCACACGCTCGCCTACAACACACGCAACGCATTAATTTGCGCGCTAACAAAATAACAAGCTCAGAACCAGGATGAACATACCGTTCCTAGCAGCAGTGGGCGTGGCCTACCAAAGGAGGAGGAGGAGGATAGTCAGGGCCAGAATATTCACACCCAGAACCAGCCTTTTCGGGATGCCTGATGACCAGGTGCGTGGGAGGTACAGGTTTCCACCACACATCATACTGGACCTGGTGAGTGAGTGGGAGGATGACCTCACATCACCCACCCTGTGCTCCCAAGCACTCAGCCCCCTGGAGAAGGTCCTCAATGTACTGCACTTCTTAGCCACTGGATCATTTCAGCGGACAAGTGCCATTGTGGGTGGTGTATCACAGGCCACCCAGTCACGCTGCCTACACCAGGTCTTGAACATCATCACTGCACGCCCATCAGTCCGCAGGCACATATACCTGCCCAGAACCCCTGCAGAAAGGCATGCTGCCGCCCTGGATTTTTACGCTGTGGCACGATTCCCCAAAGTGCTAGGTGCCATCGACTGCACCCATGTGGCTCTACGTCCCCCCAGGGCATCTGAGCACATCTATAGGAACCGCAAGCACTGGCATTCCATCAACGTGCAGGTAGTATGTAATGCCAAGGGAATCATCACCTCAGTATATGCCAACTATCCCGGGTCAACCCACGACAGCTTCATTTACCGAATGTCCACCCTAAGCCGGGACCTAGAAGCTGGGCGGCATGGCGATACATGGCTGCTTGGTGAGTATGAATGCCACTGCACATGCATGCATGTCAGATACTGAGCAAGGTCACAACCCCACCAATGATACCAATCACCACCTCCACAGGGGACAGTGCCTACCCTCTCAGCCCCCACATGATGACTCCAATTCGGAACCCCACCACGCCACCCCAGGTAAGATATAACGCAGCCCACATTACAACCCGGGGCATAGTGGAGCGCACATTCGGAGTGCTGAAGTCACGCTTTCGCTCCCTTGACCGTTCTGGCGGGCAGCTGTTGTACGCTCCCCCAGTAGTGTGCAGGATCATAGTGGCAGCATGTGTCCTGCACAACGTTGCAACACGCCGGGGCCTGGCCGTGGACATGGTGGTGCCCCCCCCATCCCCAACCACATGCACAGCCGCTGCGCATGGGAGGGGAAAGGGCACGGGGAGAGGCAGCCCGTACACAGCTAGTGGCTAATTACTTCACATAGAAATCACACCCCTGTGGAGTGCACACTGCCCTGGCACATTCCATCTGACAATCAATGATGACTCTGATCCTGAATGTCTGGAGAAAGAACCGTGAAAACCATATCAGCCTGAGATTGTTCACCTGGAAGTGTCACAATGTGTGCATCCCTACCCACACAGACACCACCAATGCAGTTTTGTGAAGTTACACATTCAAGCAGCTAAAATGAATACCCACTTGCAAAATGCAACAAGAGGACAGTGCCATGTCAGCCAACCCAACCCCAGCACCGCCACACGACACACCGTGCCATGTCATGCTATTTGCAGGTAAACAAAGTAATCCCCACAACATGACACTAGTGTCACAATGTACAGTGTCCCTATTAGAAACTTGCAACATCTGAAATGCTCACAGTAATGCCGGACCAACAACAAACTTGAGCACCTACTACCATTAACATGACATCACTAATGTTAAATATTAGTAGTCTCACCACCTGGAAATGCCTGCACTCCCACCACTACCAACTGTGCAGTGTTGGCGCCATGTAGAGTTGTAGGTGCACTGCTGCCAACATGGACCACATCTCCAGACTAGAGGTCCTTGTGTAGACATGAGGAAGGGACCTGCAAATTGGGAGGTAGACACAGAAGATGAGTTACACATCAATGCAACATGCAGTGTACAACACAACAGCAATATGCACTAGGAATGTATACACAGTATTGACTACAGACTGCCCACACAGCTCATGGGAGTCCAACGTCACTGTGTAATTCACTGTCACTTGGGCACACCCTTTGCAAGCCCATGGAAACGGGAAGCAGGAGGGGTGTGTGTGACTCAAACCCAAGCATCTGGACCAAATACATTACAAGCCTGCATGTGCCCAGCCACAATGCAGCGTATGCCCACAGGAACCACGGAAGCCAACAAATCGTCCCAAAAAAATTGGGAATAAAAAAAAAATAAAAACAATAAAAAAAAAAAAAAAAAAAAATGCCCATTGAAGGGCCCGGGGGGGTTTGGGAGGCCACCCAGGAGGTCCGAGGACAGGATGCACACCAGAACCCACCTGCGTGGATCCTGGGGAAAAAAAACACCTCCATGGGCTCATGGCCCACACGGCTACCCTATTGTGGGAGTATCACTGCTGTCGCTATTATCACCCTGTGCAGCTGCATCCGGAGGTGGTTGCACTATGGGAGGCAGCCCACGCAAGGCCCTAGTCTGCTCCTCCATGGCTGCAAGCATGCGGGTGTGGTAGGTCTGGTTCTGGAGGATGAGTGTGCGGAGGTCCCCATGCAACAACTCACGGGATGCCCGGACCTCCGCCCTCGTTGCCTGCATCTCAGCTGAGAGCGTACGGGTGAGACGCTCCAGCTGCTGTTCTGTCCTTTGGTGTGTTGAAGCCTCAAGCTCAACAAGAGGCGTCCTGAGGTGAAGGAGCTCCTGCCTCAGGGCTTCCCTGTGGCCCTGGGACTCAATGGAGATAGCCTCCTGAAGAGTCGCCAGTGCCGCCCGCCTGTCCCTGTTGGACCCCAACATGTCCTCCCTGTGTGACTGGCAGATGGAGTCGGTTGCCTGCTCTAGTCGCTCCATCAGCCTTTCAGGGGGGACAATGGAAGTGGCCACCCTATCCATGGCCTGAGCCATCATCTCGGATGATGCTGCCTGTTGGGTTGCCATACCGTAAATGGATTTCTCCCATGCGGTATTGCCAGGTGGCGTACGGCCACCACGTCGGCGGGCACCACACCTGTCTGGGGCAAGGCGAACTGCGCCTTGCTGTGCCGGCACTGCCTGAGGCTGCAGGACTGCATTACCCCTCTGATCTGCTGGCCCAGGAACAGGATCAGATGTCGCAGAGTGTGACCCTGCATCCGTAACCACCAAAGGCGTAGCTGCCAACACTGACATCCCCATTGAGGGTTCTGACCCTGGTGCAGGTGGGTGAGACAGAACAGAATCCCTCCCTGGAACACTCACCTGCGACGGCACGTAGGTCTCATCCGAATCAACACCTGAGTACAGCTCGGGGGAGGTGCAGCCAGAGACACCCCTTGAGAGCAGGACCTGCAGCACTTGTGGGTTCTCACCCACCACCACACCACGTCCCTCACTGGTGGTTGGTCGGCCCTCGGACCCCTCCTGGGTCTGCACCATCTCCACAACCCCAGCAGTATCAGGTGCGTCTTCCCCTGCAAAGACATAAAAACAAAGAAATGGAAACAGGCATTAGCACCATGGCACACAATGAGGGCTGAGAAGCAAGAGAACCAGTACTTGTTTGACACATGTCCCACATGACTAAAACCCTCCCATGCATGCACCCTCACTGCGTATGAAGGGCAGGCAAATGGCACACACTGATGACACCAAGATGGAAGATGAACACATTTTCTGCATGCTGCCTGGCAGTGGCATCACACATTGGCCTGTGATTGTCAGGTGAAACACACATGCCATCACACAGATGGCATGTACCATTGCTATTGAGTGAAGATGGAGAGGAGGGCAGCACCTATTCATTCAGTCCAGTTCCCGCATGTAATAGCTTTTCTAATTCAAACAGGTCAGATTCTTCACCTGGAGCTGCCAGTCCGAAATGGTGCAATTGCACAGGGACATGTTTGAACAAATGATATCCAGGTAACAAAGTCACTCCACTTTACCATAGCCATGTCAGACATGTGACTAGAGGACTGCGACATGCCTAGTAAAAGTGGTGGAATGCAAACAATCTGACTAAATGAACAGTGAAAAATTAAGCAACAATGTTGTGGCAAGGTGACACTTCAAGGGCAACTGGCGTGCAGTTGGGCTAGATGTCTACTGTTGGCAGAAGGGATACTGCTATGGCCAAATGCAGCTGCGCAGGATGTATTGCATGAAGCACATGGCTGACCCATACGACTCAGGCGCACACACTCTCACCTGTCACACAAACAGAAGCCCTCACACACACCATGCACATGGATGACACACACATGCATGTGCACTCACCGGACAATGCCTCGTAATCAGCCAAATCTCCCACGCCTTGGATCTGTTCCTCCGTGACGTAGGTCCCAGCGACTGACTCATGTGGAGTGAGTTCCATGTCTACTACTGGAGACCCACCTCCAGTCAGTAGAGTTGCGGCATGACTTGAGGCCAGCTTACTCTTTGCCCTGCGCTTTAGGTCATTCCAGCGCTTATAGCAATCATTGGCTGTGCGCCTCACGATTCCAAGGGCACTTACGATGTCCGCAACGGTCTGCCAGTGTGCCTGGCGTTGTGCAGGTGTGGTCTTGGATCCTGCAACAATGACCATCTCGTTGTCATGTGCGGACACATACTCGACAAGTGCATTCAGTTCGTCATCCGTGAAGCTGGGCTTCCTGGATGGGCCGGACTGTGTAGCCGTGTCTGGGGCATCAGCCTGTGCCGGACGAGCACTCTTCCTCTTCCGCTTGGAAGGTGGTGGTGATCCTGAGTGTCCTGCGCCGCTCTGGACACTAGGGGCAGGAGCCCTGGTGGACTCTGTATCAGGAGTGTGGGATTGCACACTCAGCATGGGAGTTGGTGCAGGCATTGGCTCTAGTGTGATGGTGTCAGGGGGAATGTCAGCAGCATGGACTAGGACCGACACTGTCCGGGCTGGGTGTGTGAGGGCTGGGGTGGATGGAGCCGCAGCTGCCCCTGCAGCCTCTCCGCCCTGCCTACTTGGTGCAGCAGATGACCTTGCTGCCCCAGATGCACGTGGCATGGTGACATCAACGTGCACCAGCGCACGTGTCATAGGCCTGCTGACCTGGAAGTCAGCCATGGAGTCAGCCAGGTCTGGTGCCACAATGGGCTGGTCCAACAAGGGCTGAGCATGGATGGTGTCAGCCACATCAGCCTCAACGGGAGGGGGGGTTGGGGGGATTATGGGTGTCCTTGACTGGTCCTCCACACATGGGGGGACAGGCTCACCCTGCAAGTAACGACCACGTCCCCTACCGGATCCACCACGGCCACCACTTGTGGCTCTTCCACCTTTGCCACCCTTACGGAATCCTCGCCTCCCAGCCATGGCACTGATGTTAATGTGCGTATGGGAGTGGCTGTAAAATATTGTCCTGGGCAATTGGGGGTCAAAGGGGTTGGGTACCAGATGGTTATTGTACCCTAGTGCTCTTGCAAGGCTGATTGTAACCCCTGGGGAAAGATGACGGGTCACGCTACGCACAGGAGCCCCAAAAAAGGGAGATGACGTGCACGCAACCCCTCCTAGACCACGTGTGCAGAAAGAAAAACCTGCACTATGCTGTGGCACCCAGTAACACAAGAATGAACGTATGCGTGTCACACACAGCCTAGAATGACCTCTGAAGGGGTAGGCTACACATGGGGCAAGCACAGATGTTAGATACGTGCGTGACTCACCGTCTGCCAGGTAAAAGAGCATGAAAAAGGAGCGCGTTTGGTTGGCAACACCCCCGCCAAAAGAAGATTTGTACGCTGTCTGAGGAGACAGGACAACAGTAGAAGGGAACACTGTTTGAGGGAACAGGCCCAGGTAAACCAGTAAAAGAGCAAAAAGAGAAAAAGCTGTCAGAGGTAACAGGGAATACGAACTTGAAACGCTGTGAAGTAAATCGCCTGTGAAACGACAAGAAGTACAGAATTCACCCACTCGCTCTCCACGAAAAGCACGTACAAGGAAATGGTGTTCTACGCATACCTTTTATACAGGCCCACACGTCCAGCGTCACTTACGCGGCGTGTACGCGCTAGGGCCATTTCCACCAATTACACGCTTTGTCACTTATGCGTGTAGGGCCATTTCCACCAATTACACCCTTTGTCACTTATGCGTGTAGGGCCATTTCCACCAATTACACGCTTTGTCACTTCTGCGTGTAGGGCCATTTCCACCAATCAGACGCGATGACACTCTGACGTGCAGTCTTTCCACGTGTGCTCTGTCATCACGTGCTGTGTGGGAAACACCCGTGCGGGTCAAGTCACAGACGCGCTTACGCGCTGAGGGCCTTTGGTCCAATAGAATCGCGTATGCGTGCTGACGCGCTTACGCGCTAAGGGCCTTTCCTCGGTTTTCACGCTGACGTGCAGGATTTTCACGTGCCAAATCACTCCGTGCCAAGCTGGCCACGCGTAAGCACACGGAAGACCACGCTCCTGCCCAGAAGGCCGAACTACTGCCCCCCAGAGCCCCGAGCACGCTCCCACCTGCCATCTGCTGCTGCCTGACTGCCTGCTGCCCACGTGCACTGCCATTTGCTGCCTGCACATCAGCCAGGGGTGCTGTTGCTGTGACCACCCCTGCTGGAACCGAAGACTCCCGACTGGAATTCCATCGCTCCACAGCCCAGCCCCAGGACCCAGTTGCCCACCCACTCCTGCCTCTGGGGTTGTCATGTCGGGGCAAACACCATCTGTGACCACTGACAACCCCCGGCCAGAGAGGCAGAGGGGCACCAGCTTCAGTGCCACCGAAGTTGGTGTCCTGGTGGAGCAAGTCCCGGGGCAGTATGATGCCCTCTTCGGAAGTTCCCGCGCCGACAAGGAAGGACAGACTCGGATCTGGACTGACATCGTGACTGCCATCAACGCAGAGGGGGTGGCAGTCCGGGACTTACAACATGTCAGGAAGCGCTGGGAGGACTTCAGGTCCAGGACCCTGAACAAGGCCCGGCGCCTCTTGAAGGCAGCGGATGCCAAGGGGTGCCGGGGCCACTTGTCGGAAGAACAGATGGGGGTCCTGGAACGCATATCCCCAGCGCTCCACGTCCAGGTCCTAGAGAAGCAGACCCGTCTGGAGTCGAGCGGTGAGTGTACATGCATCCTGATTGTGAGCAGTGCGTGTGGTGATTATTCGGCATTGTGCCGGTTGCACATCTGTTTGTATGGGGTCGAGTATGGGTGGGGGTGTACAGGGCCGTGGGTCTGACACATGCGAGGGCTGTAATGTGTGAGACATGGATGGTGCTTGTGTGTGTGGGCTTGCATGGCAAATGCAGTTGTGCGTGCACACATGTTTGGATGAATGTGTATGTAAGTAGACATGTCCGTCATGTCAGGCATGTATGTTGTTTTCGGCTGCATGTATGAGCACTGTGTACATGTGCATGTGTGTGTATTTGACAAGGGTGCAACAGTGATGCTACATGGATGCATGTGACAGCGGTATGTGGAAGCCTGATTGGCAGATGTGACATGGATGCCCGTCTGAACAGTGAGACACTTGGCAGAAGTGTAGACATGCATGCAAGTGTGGTGGTGTGTGTACATGTGTGGTGCACTTCCTGTGTTGCATGTGATGTCTGGCTCCCCTTTGGCTGCTCATGCTGTTGTATGTGTATGGATGGTGGTGGCAGTTGCGATATGGCTGTGGTATGGCTCATGTGTGCGAGTTGCAATGACATGTGTGTTGGGGATTGTGATGACATGTCTGAGGTTTGCCAATGCCACTGATGTGCTACTGTCATGCGTGTATGTGTCCATTGTACAGTGCCCTGATGCCTGTGTTTTGTTTCTCCCTGTCTGCAGCGTCAACTGATGAAGAGGGCGGAGAAGGTGCTGTGGAGCACAGCGGCGGGGATCCGACCGCCAGCCGGAGATGCAAGGCCCGGCTCCCCTCCCGTGTTGTCATCTCGTCGGGGAGTGAGGAGTCCGGTGCCGCGTCCCAGGCCGCAGCTGCCGGGGGGAGGTCCAAGAGGCGGAGGTTTCAGTTGGACTCCTCGGCAGCAGAAGGGGCAGCTGGGACCCCACAGGGCCCAACAGGGGAAGATGGAACGGAGTCATCCAGGTTGGTGGGGGTTTGGTGGAGGAGGAGGCCGTGCAAGCACCAGAGACGGGGTCTGGAGGTGGGGATCCCACTGGTGCTAGTGGTGCAGTGCAGGACCAGGGACAGGAGGCAGCACAGGCGGCCGCGGAGGTGCCTGTGTGCAATCCTGTCCCCGATCCTGTCCCTGCATCATCTTGCACCAGCAGGGATGCCTACTTCCAGACCCGTTTTCAGGCAGGGGATGAGCTGACGTCAACTGGCCTTCCTCTGCCTGCGGACGTGGCCATCCAGGTCCGGGTTGAGCCTGTCCTGGCTGGTGTGGCGTTGCGTCAACGGGCCATGCGAGGTGACCTGCAGTCTTTTCATGGAGAGACTGCACGTCATCTCGAATGGCTCGTTGACCACGTCAGCCTGCTGGGACAGGTCACCCAGGCCGGATTCCGCTGTCTGATGGGGCTTGCTTCGACCCCCTCCTCAACTGGACCCCCTACGCGCCAGTCGTCCTCTGTGCCATCTTCCCACCCATCAGTCACCTGGGTGCCCTGTGGAGCTGCCTCTGACGGTGCGGCCAGGCTGGTGGAGGAGGCATCCCTGCCACAGTCGGGAGTCGGAGGTCCAGCAGGGGTGGCCACATCAACAACTGCACCCCAGCCGGCGGAGGATGTGCAGGCAGCAGGAGGCAGTGCACGTGCAGAGGCAGAGCAGCAGCAGCAGCAACATGGTGGGAAACATGAAGGCTCAGGGTTTTCGACATCGGAGGGGCAGGCATCGGCCGGAGGGCAGGGGGACCCAGGACAGAGAGTGTCTTCCGTGTGGCAGGGGTTGGGCCACGCCATAGGTGCGGAGCGGCGGCGGGCGGAAGAGGCGCGGCTCACAATGGTCAGGGCGGAGAACTCCATGCGGAGGGCCCTGAGGCGGGCCGAGTGCCTCGAGGCAATCCGCAGGGGGTTGGAGGAGGACACGGCGTCGTCCCTGCGGACCCTCGGGGCCATGGAACTGGACCGCCTCCGGGACATCGAACAGGAGTTCGATGATGCCCTGGCCCGGGACACCACGGAGTGAGCCGCTGGACTTGCCCGCCGCCTTTTTATATAGTTCTTTAGTTTTAGGTTTCCTTTCTTTCTTATTATGATTTGGATTCGACGGACACTGCTCCACTTTTTGTATATAGTTGATTTTTAGGTAGGTTTTTTAGTAGGTTTCCTTTGTTCAGTTGGGCTCATGGACCCTTGGCAGTTTTGTACATAGTTCTTTATTGCATGGAGATTTTTTTACATTTGACTTTGGACAAAATTTTTTTGGATTCTGATTTGCAGTTTTGTGTTTTTATACGGACATGCAGCTTTTTTTTCTCATTCACATTGTAGTTTACTTTCTTTCTTTAGCATTCTTTATTTTTTTCAATACAATTTTGTTTCCATACTTCACTGTGTGGTATCATCTCATTGGTTTCATGCATGTCATGTTGTGTGTTTTCCCATTCAATTGCAACCATTGTGTGTGACGGACATGGGTTCATTAGCTTCATAAACATTGGGGGTGTAACATGTGATTTCCATTTCCATGTGGGTGAATGGGTTACTTGGTAGGGCTTTTTGGCTGTGGAGGCTGACCATTACGCACATGATTGAGGATTGTGAGGACCTGGTGGGGGCTGCCCATGGTGGCAGGGGGGTGGGGGTGGTGGGAGACATGAGTGGGGGCCTGGTGGAGGCTGCCCCTGCACTGCTGGGGGGTGGGGGTGGTGGGAGACATGGGTGGGGGCCTGGTGGGGGCTGCCCCTGGTGGCTGGGGGGTGGGGGTGGTGGGAGACATGAGTGGGGGCCTGGTGGAGGCTGCCCCTGCACTGCTGGGGGGTGGGGGTGGTGGGAGACATGAGTGGGGGCCTGGTGGAGGCTGCCCCTGCACTGCTGGGGGGTGGGGGTGGTGGGAGACATGAGTGGGGGCCTGGTGGAGGCTGCCCCTGCACTGCTGGGGGGTGGGGGTGGTGGGAGACATGAGTGGGGGCCTGGTGGGGGCTGCCCATGGTGGCAGGGGGTGGGGGTGGTGGGAGACATGAGTGGGGCCTGGTGGAGGGTGCCCCTGCACTGCTGGGGGGTGGGGGTGCAGGGGGACATGAGTGGGGGCCTGGTGGGGGCTGCCCCTGGTGGCTGGGGGGTGGGGGTGGTGGGAGACATGAGTGGGGGCCTGCTGGAGGCTGCCCCTGCACTGCTGGGGGGTGGGGGTGGTGGGAGACATGAATGGGGGCCTGGTGGGGGCTGCCCATGGTGGCAGGGGGGTCGGGGTGGTGGGTGACATGAGTGGGGGCCTGGTGGGGGCTGCCCCTGGTTGCTGGGGGGTGGGGTGGTGGGAGACATGAGTGGGGGCCTGGTGGAGGCTGCCCCTGCACTGCTGGGGGGTGGGGGTGGTGGGAGACATGGGTGGGGGCCTGGTGGAGGCTGCCCCTGGTGGCTGGGGGGTGGGGGTGGTGGGAGATATGAGTGGGTGCCTGGTGGAGGGTGACCCTGGATGCTGGGGGGTGGGGGTGGTGGGAGACATGAGTGGGGGCCTGGTGGAGGCTGCCCCTGCACTGCTGGGGGGTGGGGGTGGTGGGAGACATGAGTGGGGGCCTGGTGGAGGGTGACCCTGGATGCTGGGGGGTGGGGGTGGTGGGAGACATGAGTGGGGGCCTGGTGGAGGCTGCCCCTGCACTGCTGGGGGGTGGGGGTGGTGGGAGACATGGGTGGGGGCCTGGTGGAGGGTGACCCTGCACTGCTGGGGGGTGGGGGTGGTGGGAGACATGAGTGGGGGCCTGGTGGAGGGTGACCCTGGATGCTGGGGGGTGGGGGTGGTGGGAGACATGAGTGGGGTCCTGGTGGAGGGTGACCCTGGATGCTGAGGGGTGGGGGTGGTGGGAGACATGAGTGGGTGCCTGGTGGAGGCTGCCCCTGCACTGCTGGGGGGTGGGGGTGGTGGGAGACATGAGTGGGGGCCTGGTGGAGGCTGCCCCTGCACTGCTGGGGGGTGGGGGTGGTGGGAGACATGGGTGGGGGACTGGTGGGGGCTGCCCCTGGTGGCTGGGGGGTGGGGGTGGTGGGAGGCATGAGTGGGGGCCTGGTGGAGGCTGCCCCTGCACTGCTGGGGGGTGGGGGTGGTGGGAGACATGGGTGGGGGCCTGGTGGAGGCTGCCCCTGGTGGCTGGGGGGTGGGGGTGGTGGGAGACATGAGTGGGTGCCTGGTGGAGGGTGACCCTGGATGCTGGGGGGTGGGGGTGGTGGGAGACATGAGTGGGGGCCTGGTGGAGGCTGCCCCTGCACTGCTGGGGGGTGGGGGTGGTGGGAGACATGGGTGGGGGCCTGGTGGGGGCTGCCCCTGGTGGCTGGGGGGTGGGGGTGGTGGGAGACATGAGTGGGGGCCTGGTGGAGGATGCCCATGGTGGCAGGGGGGTGGGGGTGCAGGGAGACATGAGTGGGGGCCTGCTGGAGGCTGCCCCTGGTGGCTGGGGGGTGGGGGTGGTGGGAGACATGTGTGGGGGCCTGGTGGAGTCTGCCCATGGTGGCAGGGGGTGGGGGTGGTGGGAGACATGAGTGGGGGCCTGGTGGAGGCTGCCCCTGCACTGCTGGGGGCTGGGGGTGGTGGGAGACATGGGTGGGGGCCTGGTGGAGGCTGCCCCTGGTGGCTGGGGGGTGGGGATGGTGGGAGACATGAGTGGGTGCCTGGTGGAGGGTGACCCTGGATGCTGGGAAGTGGGGGTGGTGGGAGACATGAGTGGGGGCCTGGTGGAGGCTGCCCCAGGTGGCTGGGGGGTGGGGGTGATGGGAGACATGGGTGGGGGCCTGCTGGCAGGTGCCCCACAATGCTGGGGGGTGGGGGTGGTGGGAGACATGCATTGTTGATCAGTAGTGCAAGGTGACATGTGGGTTGGCTGGGGGGCATGCCCATGGTGGATGGGCCGCCTGCGGGACATGAGCAGGGGTGCAGGGTAGTCCCCCGTGGTGTGGGCTGCCTGCAGGGGCCGTGGAGGTTGAGGAGCGTACACCTGGGAGGACCCACATGGCCAATTCACGTGTAGTACTCCCCAGAACCCCTGAAATACACATTCCCTGCTGGTATCGCGTGTGCAACTTCCCGCGCACCCCTGAAATACACGTACCCTGCTCGCACTGGGACAATCGCGCGTGGAACTTCCGGCGCACCCCTGAAATACACGTACCCTGCTCGCACTGGGACTATCGCGTGTGGAACTTCCCGCGCACCCCTGAAATACACGTACCCTGCTCGCACTGGGCCAATCGCATGTGGAACTTCCCGCGCACCCCTGAAATACACGTACCCTGATGAAATTGCGTGTGCAACTTCCCGCGCACCCATGGAATACACGTACCCTGCTCGCACTGGCCCATTCGCGTGTGTAACTTCCCACGCACCCCTGAAATACACGTACCCTGATGGAATCGCGTGTGGAACTTCCCGCGCACCCATGTAATACACGTACCCTGCTTGCACTGGCCCATTCGCGTGTGGAACTTCCCGCGCACCCCTGAAATGCACGTACCCTGCAGAAATCGCGTGTGGAACTTCCCGCGCACCCCTGAAATTCATGTACCCTGCTTGCACGGGGCCAGTCGCGTGTGGAACTTCCCGCGTACCCCTGCAATACACGTTCCCCGCTTGGCGTTTGCTGTTTGCCAGCCCGGTGAACTGGTCCAGGGTTAGCGCAGCCCTTTGCGATAATTTAGCGATTTTGATGGCTTTTCCTTGCGCGAGGGCGTTCTTGGGGGCGTTACTGGCGCTGCTGCAGGGTCGCTGCGATTCTCTGCGCCACGGCTGGTTTGGAAGCCTGAAATCCATGAATACGCTGTGCGCGGAAATCGGTTTTAGCGCACGTGCCTGGCGCAATCAATTGCACGCGGACACTCTGCGCCAGCCGCTTGCGACACTTTTCTGCGAAATTCTATGAATTACCCTCTATGTGTGATATTCAATTATTAATTTATTATAAAGTGTGCTATATATATCTATTGTTTAAATTATCAAATAAACCTTTTAAACTTGCAAAACAGAACTACTTCTTGGCTCAGCGGGGTCAGGGGGATTCCAAGAGAGGGGTGTTATATAGGGGTAGTCATCCAGAACGCATGAACTGGACATAAGGATATATCAATAAGGGTTTTCATTCAGTATTCTAGACTAGGCGTTGACTTAGCTGTAGTGTTGAATTGAATCCTCTTACAGGTGTTGGGTTTAGCGATTGGCCAGTATGTTTGTCCAGTCAACATTGAACATGGCTTTTTGGTTCCAGCTAGCCAAATGTATTGTTTTTCTGAAATGTGAGACATTAGGGTTTTGTCAGCAGGAGAATGTACCTATTTACTGATTCTTCTTTCTAAATCATTTGCTAGGTGTTCATTTTTTTTGTATCAAAGAAAACATCATAATTGCATTCGTGTGTCAATCATTCGGGCTAAGTAACATAGGGATAATGACACACAACCCTCCACCTTTGATTGGTGATTCATTATAGCTTGTTTGAGGCAGTCATTTTTCTGCAGTGGAAGCTGCAGAGTGATTATCAAATTGTGCATATACCGTTTGGTGTTAAGTTAGTGAAATACATTTTTGGAACATGAATGTAGTTCTTTTTTATTTTTATTTGTTTGGCTGAATTGATTCAACCTTTCAAATTTGAAATGTATAATTACAATAGGATAAAGAGAACAAAAAGATAAAAAAATAACTTCATAGATTCCTATTTACAATAAAACAATTTTTTTGCATATTTCATAGATTCCTATATACATTTTGTCACTTAATGGGTTAACATCTCACAAATTCTTATGTACTTATTAAACAAAAACAATCGCTTTTTTTAGTTTGGAAATAAGGCAATTAAGAAATGGACAATCGCTTTCCTCACAGAGAATTTTGTACTGCAAAAGAGGCGCCGCCATATGTCCTCTTGACTAGTCAGTGCATATAATCACAATATATTTGGAAAAAAATAGGTTTCTCTGTGACTCCAAATCAGGGCAAGAGACTATGATGTGTTCCAGCGTCTCTCTCTGGTTATTATTATTGCAAAAACGACAGACATTTCACTCTTTTGGGATCTATTTTCTTCTCGTTAAAATGTCATTTGTAAGCCATAGATTTAGCCTGAATCTTAAATACTTGTTTCTTATATATGGCGATGGAAATTTAATCAAATAGTCTGACATTTGGCGATGCCTCTTTTGACCAAACAGCGCAATAGAGAAGTCGTTATAAGTAGCACATTTATCTGTATTCACAATCCAATTGTACTGATACAATTTCTTTTTGGCTTGTGTTGGATTTTCAAGCAACATTTGTATACCAATGCTTGTGTCTGCTAGATTCTTATAAACTTCGAGACGCCATTGTTGCGAAAAGGAATGTTTTGAGGTCAATAAGTAATATGCAACTGTTCCTAAAATATTATTTAATTGCAAACTTAATAAGCATTTACGCAAAAAGGCGCATTTTTTCTATATGACATAATGTACTAGCGGTGACAAACCCAGTTTGTATCGTAGAATAGGCATTGGTGTGCATCTGGGTAATCTTAGGACCTTTTTCCAAAATCTGGCTTCAAGCACATGCCATTTTGGATGTTGGGTATTTAACAATGTTTCCATTCCGTAAACAAAAATTGGCACAACTTTTTGTTCATAGAAACCTAGAATATGTTTGTATGAACATTTTCCATATTTATAGATCAAGATTTTTGCGTGGGAGATTAGCATTGTTAGTTTACAATCAAGAATATGAAAGTGCTTTGCAAATGACATAGCGTCTTGGATACATGTACCCAGATACTTATATTCAGATGCTATATCCAACACCTTTTGATGAATATGCCAATTGTGGAATGTAGTTCTACTATTTGGATGATTCAGGGTGCTGCTACCTTTCATGTAATATTTTATGGTGCTTTCATTTTCATAAACCCCATACAAGATTCGGATGGCGCAGTTATAGGGAAGCACATTTGTATCCTAAGAAACGTTTGATAGCACTAGCTGTACACCACTGTTGAAACAGAATGTAGTCATAGAATTGTTTCTAGTGAAGTAAGTTGAGGCCTTCTTATCAGCTTTTAAAAAACACATTAAACATCAATCTCTTAATTATGCCTTTCTTGTTATTTCGAATCCCCAGCTCATGATGCCTAGTCCTAAACTGTTCTTTTTCTAAGAACCAACTGATGATCTATCCTCCGTGCTCCATAGAAGCATGATATTCTTTGAGTATTGTGCCTCTAATAGCCTAAATACATTATCTTGTGAAGGTTTGAGATGGGATATTGCTCTGTTTAGCTGAATTAAAGTATTGTCCTGAATCCCCTGCAATGAAAGCATCTCATTCTGGTTAACTCTTCCAGCTGAAAATAGACATGAAAATCAGAGAGGAACTACCTCCCTTTCCTGGTGGACTGTCGCACTTTCTTCCTGGAAATTCCTGAGATCGATGTAAGAGATTATAATTTAGTGAAAGAGAATCAGGAATGAACAGCATCATCACTATCAAAATGTTAAGTGTGACAGGATAACCATTCCTACAGGATTTTCTAATACAAAAAGTGATCAGTGTAAATTACTTAATCACTTGATTACCTGCTTTCAGTTATCTTGTTTAGTTAACTGAACTCCAATACAGTGGCCACATGCTTTCTAAAATACAGTCCTGATTTCAATGACCAAATCTAATAGCAGAATAGCCACATTCTTATTTAGATTTTTTGATTGACAGTGTTTGAGAGGTGAAGTCTTTTATGATAATGAATGCCGACTGGTTTTGTTATAGAGCCAAAACAGAACATATCATATTGTTTGGAAGCTGGAATTTATCAATAGTATGATACATGAATTTCAAAGGTTACTTGATCATTGGCCTTTATGGCACCTGTCGTTAATAATGAAATAGGAAGGTTTTCAGAAGTGGGAACATCTATGGAAGTGAACAATTAATAAGAATAGCACATATAAACTTGTGTTGATCTTTATTGAGTATGATTGTCATACATTTGTTTAATGGATTTGATAAAAAATACTTTGAAAATAGCTTATCACAAATATTCCAAAAATCATATGTATTAATAGATTAGTTTGGATTTGAGTTGATTTTTAATTACCATTAATAATCTTTGCAGCCAGTAAGAGGGTGCCGGTCTTCTCTGTGACAGATGGTTGAATATTTTAGTTGTAAAACCTTAAATCAATGATTTCAAATGTGTTTGTACATCTCACTAGGGACCCCATTTGTTCCAGCTGATTTTTCCATGTTTTTACACTCGCTGGCAATCTTTCACGTCTTGTATTGATACAAATCTATAGCAGAAAATAAGAATGCAATTGAGAAAATGGGCAATTAGATCAATCAAACTGAATAATATTTGGAAATTATTCAGGAGAAGGTGATGTTAAATTCTGCTACCGTAGAAGAACTCATGTATTCAATGAGGAATTGCAAGATATGTTCGAGGCTCTAGAAAATAAGTCATGTTGCGAGAATATTCTAATCCAGCATTTAAGGGTAGGACTGGAGCTAAAAGAAGCAACAGGATGCCTTCAGGCATTGTTCTCCTTGTTGGCGCAGGACCCACACATCGAGATGAGCAAAAATAGAGGGCACCATGTCGATCACGTCTGGACAGATGGGCGAGCTGCCTAAGGGATCTGCTGATCAACCTCCATAACAGCACAACCAAAGAAAGTATTTTTCTGGCTGCATTGAATTAAAGGGAAGGTGCCATTTCTTGACAGTGAAGCGCAACTATACAATGACATTGCTCACTCTAATTGCTAAATAAGCTAACTGATGAGCATGCTTGTCATGGAACTTTCATTAGAGATGCTCTTTTCTTTTGGCTTGCAGTGCAAGATTGACAATAAAAGAAGTAACTATCCACTCACCCAAGAAAGGATTGAAAATATTGAAGCTCTCGGCAGGAGGTGGAGGAAAGAGTTTTAGAGGTGCTTCTGGCACAATATCTTTTCACACTGGACCTGATTAAGGTACATGTAGGTATTAATGTATTGCTGATTAGCATATTAAACCCCTGTAAGGACGCTTGTGGGCTCTTTAATATGCTCACAGAGTATGGATTGAGATAATGATGCTTTATCTGTTAATTGTAACCTACTTGGGGGAGTTATTGTCTCATTTGGGAGACTCTGGACGTGGGCTATCTTGATAAGAAACCAGGATTTCTTAGATGGGCCTTGGAGTAGGAAGAACTGAGGGGATAGCAATTCATGATATCACAAAAGGTAAATTGCATGATACCTAATGGAAATTATGTAAATTCACAAATGTGTATGTTCTGGAGTGTGTTGAATGGCCTTTTCACTTGATCTGTACATATGCACTCAGTCTTTTAGATTAGTTATTTTTTGGGGGATTCTGAGCATTATGACATGTTTAACACTTGGGGCCTATCTGAAAGATGGGCAATTGAGGGTAGCTGGTTTCCAGGAAACCGGTTGTGGAAAATTAAGTTATATCTTTGACATGGTTAATCTTGGAAATCATATACCTTTGTGTAATATGTGAAATTGTGAGATATTAGTAAGGAACAGGGTCATTCTGAAATCTATGTACTGGAGTGTGGGGAACATTTTGAGCTCACCTTTTTAACAGAGAGATCTTTGGTGTTAAAGTGATCTACATTTCAATATGATGTTTTAGGGTTCTTCTACCCACAGGTTCAGATGATTAAATTGTGTTCTCTGAACTTGTAGCAACTTCATTTACCCATCAGAACATTTTTGCAGAGCTTGGCGGCAGAGATGTAATCCATTGCATGTTCAACAATTGCAATTGCTCTTATGTTGAACTTGTGCTAACTTGTTGAAATACATAGTAGTGATATGTTTTATGTTAAATAAATGAGATTTCTGTGTAAACTTTGATTGAATGAATTTTGTTTATAAAGATTTTATGCAATGGAATGAAGTAGGGGCTTAGATATCATATTCAGTCCCTAACAAATATACTATTATATTAGCTGTGGGTTCGGAAGAACCCTTTTGGAGTGCATCTTGGGGGTTACTGTACAGTGACACACAGTTCTGTTTTGCAACAATTGCATCTAAACACAGTGGACTAATTTAAATTGATGCATAGAGATGTCCCTACTGAAATCCATGCAGGAATAACCAGAAACAATTTAGGATTTGCAAGCAGTTCCCTTTCACACCTGAGGAGTTCATTAAGTACAATATATTAACCATTTCCTCAGCATGCACAAACAAAACTAAGGTCAAGAGAAGTCTTTGTTGGAATTTCTCATTATCCAGAGGAACATGCTAAATGCCAAATCATTTGTGCTGGAGACTTCAACTGGGAACTAAGTCTCATAAAATGAAGGAGAAATGTAATATGCAGAGGTGTGGTTAGTAGATATTTGGAATTCTAGAAGCTCTCAGGATAAGGGCTACACATTTTATACTCTGTTTCCACTGCACTCGCTCCTGTATAGACCTTTTTCCTACCTACCATCTAAGCACATGGTTTTGACGAATGGGTGATAGCTGTATGAGATCATGCCCACTTGCATGTGTTGATGGGATATGGAGGTAAAAGGGCAGGACAAGATCTGCAGAGGGGAAAGGAATAGCACTTAGACATGTGATTCATCATAGGGAACAATAGCAGCTTTTGAGGGAACAATGGAACGATAATAACACCACAGAAGTATCTGTACAAATAAAACAGGTTGCCATAATTAAAGTGGTTGGAGGAAATTCATTCAGCAGACAAAAGAGTCTAGGTTTTTGA
This sequence comes from Ambystoma mexicanum, assembly GCF_040938575.1. Classification (NCBI taxonomy): domain Eukaryota; kingdom Metazoa; phylum Chordata; class Amphibia; order Caudata; family Ambystomatidae; genus Ambystoma; species Ambystoma mexicanum. The sequence goes on along the minus strand of NC_090936.1, from coordinate 217,763,896 downwards.
GGGGATTCATGGAAATACAGCTCCCGAAATAGGAGTGGCCCTGGAATTATAGCACAAGCAAGATAGCTCTGTATGAACATATAGGAGGCTAACATGGGCCAATTCAATACACCTATCTCTCTATATATGAAAGGGAATGTGTGGATATGTGTGTGTGTCTGTTGAAAATGTTTAGCATACTTCCCAACATGCTACAAACCTGAAATAATCTGGCATGTGGGTAGGTTCCATAGTGTAGACAATGTAAAAAGTATAAAATATACATTTTTCTTTTATTTTTTTAAGTGCTTTTTTAAGAGGTCTGCAATGCTTGGATATGTGTGTGTGTGTTCAGCATATTTCCTAACATGCTACAAACCTGAAAGTTGGCATGTGGGTAAGTTGCATTGTGTAGATCATTTGACAAGTATAAAATATAGCTTTTTTTCAGGAATGTATTTTTAAGCGGTCTGCAATGCCTACCCCTGCCATGTGGTTCTTTGCGCTTTAGTTCTATCGTAGTTCTACATTCATCATTTCTAAAGTCAGTAGTTCATGAACATTTCAGCAGTTCATTGTTCCTAAACGTTCCACACTATCAGCATTCTAGCTGACATTAGCAGCACTCACTTTTGAAGGCATGAGGGTGACGCAATACAGTGCTTTTGTAGTAAAGCGGGTGGCAGGAAACAGTACCTGTCTCTCTAATGGTGTCTGAAATGACATTATCCATCATATCATGGCAAATCTCTCATGATAATTACTGGAACTTCATTTCCCAAGAAAGTTGATGAATGTATGCCATCTGAAGAGTACAAAGCTTACATGCTTCTGCCGTACATGTAAGGGTACAGCACCTCAAGCTTACATGCTTCAGCCTACATGTACGGCACTCATGTTGAGATTGCTGCTGCCTCGTCTGTAGATGTGGCTTGCTCCAGAGTTGGAAACAAAGACAATTTGTTCGCACTAGCTCCTACAGGAAAGATTATCAATACTTTCTACAAAGAACAATTAGTTTAGTTCATTAAATAAACTTCAAACTAAGACTGAAGCAGGAATTACTGTGCAATGCTAACATGCTTTTTTATGAATATGGCAGCAACACCGGCTCTCTTTTGGTGAAATCATTGAGATTTCAATATAACAATGCCTTTATACATATCGCCAATATGGAGAAAAAGCCCATACAGAGGTTGGTAAGAGTTCTCTTTTAAGAGTTCAGATACTTCTATCAGAGAATTTAAAAGGCAGAGCTCCAAAGGAACAATGAACAGCTCGTTTACCCGAATGAGATAGTTGCCTAAAATGTTGTTTGAACAATGACCAATGCTGGTGTGACACATTTACGGGTTGGAAATTTAATTGGCTAGTAAACAACTCAAACCTAATGAAAGTCCAGATCTAGAAGTCTTCTTTTATTTTTTAAATCTTTAATACACAATCTGGCTCTGATCCTAACCAAGCTATTTTAATACTTTTGTCGAATCATGGAATGCTATCGAACTGTATGGACATCGCCAACATTGCAGTCATTCTAACAACAGGAAGCAACCGTAATCTATGTGCCACCAACAGGCTGATTACGCGTGTCAATCTTGATGCAAAATGTTATGCTTCCATTCCGTCAAAGAGATTAGAGCTGATTCTTCATGAACTGATAGATAGTGATCTGTCAGGATTTGTCTTAAATAAACGTACTTTTAACAATGCAATAAGGGTGTTATATCTAACAGAGAAGATGAACCTGTTGAAGTTAAAAGCCACATTTTTGGCACTAAAGACTGAAAAGCCCGTTTACAAGGTGGGCAGGCGTGTTCTTGAACTTACACGCAAAGACATCAGGTTTGGTAGTGAGCTGATGAGAATGATTCTAGTCAATTATGCTTACCCTAAAACGAGGGTTGCAAACAATGGTGGATACACTGGCACTTTTTCACTTTTTATTTTCAAGACAAACTAACAAAAAAGGGCCTTTTGTGGCCTATATACAGTGAAATCAAAGTATAGAAGGAATCATGTGGGCTAAATCACATCATAAAATCTCCCTGTTTGCAGACAATGTTATCTTAATGTTATGCTTCTTAATCACATCTCTCATGGCATCGATGAATGAGATGCATGCCTTCTAGAAGGTATCCACATTTAAAGTCAAATATTCTAAATCTGTGAGCCTTAATGTTTCGGCTCCACCCAAACTAGCAGAAAAATAGCGATCTGAAATGCTGTTCCAGTGGGGTGTAAAAAAACAGATGAACTATTTGGATATTCTCTTAACCCCTAAAACATCCTCTCTATACAGAGCTAGCTAACACCAAATATTTGTGAAGATTAATGTTCACATAAATAATGTGAAAATGTGGACAGTTTCCGGGTTGAGGAGGATTGATCTTATTAAAATGAACATCCCCCCCCCTGATTATACTTTTTTACATACTTTCAAAGCCCACTTACAGAACTGCAATGTATGCAGGTTAGAATATTGAATTGTATTTGGGAGAGTACAAACCCCACAGTTAATACAGTTATGGTGAGTCTGAAAGAAAAGGCAGGACAGAATTTTCCAGACATTTAGAAATACTACATAGCTGCCAAACCAAGGGTTTTGGCTGAGTGGGTGAGAGAGGAAACATAACACCAATAGGGGTAGCAGATTCTCTTATCTGGGCAAAATTCTTTTAATATAGAACTAATAGATCTTATTCACCGCTCCCCCCAAAAAACACCAGCATCACCCTAAATGTCTAGGATGTGTTGTGCAGTGATTTGCATTAACTACATGCCATTTCCCCTTAATTTGGTTTTTAGAAATCCTGATTTTTACCACAGTATTGAACACATGAGATTTGGGGTTTGAACATATGGTGGTTGCAAAAAGCAGGGTATATGGTTTGTGGTGGATCAAAGAAGACTTTTTAAGTGTGCAAGAAGTATTTGTTGTTGAGGAAACGATTGTCAATCTTTACAAATAAGGCACTAAGTGATGCATACCTCAGTACATCCAGGGGAAACCACACCTCTCACAAATGTTGAGAAAGTTTGTGCAAACTTTGAAATTGACATGTCAAGGATTTTCAAGCTCCTGTCAACAACTACTAGATTTGGGATAGAGACCTTAGGTTAAATTGGGGAAACAAATGGGGTCTCTTGTCTATTGAACAGGCCTAGGGCTAAATATGGCAGAGAGTTACTAAATCTATCACAAATGTTAAGCTTGATGAAATCCAATATAGAATTATACATATATGTCACTATACCCCATTTAGACTCCATGTAATGTATCATGACAGACCCAGTACCTTCCAGAGAGGCTGGATTGATCCTGCTACTTAAGCAGATATTTGGGGAGGATGTCCTCATCTACGAGGATTCTGGCCTGAACTGCTGTCAATAATAGAGAACATATTGATATGCTGAAGTCCTGGAGATCAAGGTATGCTCATATTGAGTATTAGTGACCATCTGTAGCATAACGTTCACATCTACCACCCTGCAGGGCTGCTGAAATAACTATTAGTAGCTCAATGGAGAATAGCCATTAGTTGGAGTTGGAACAAGTGTCACTCGGGCACTGGTATGTGGTTGATGAACATTTGGATTTCTTCTACAAAATGTGATCTTCATTTGGGGATTTTGTATTCTTAGACTGTGATGGTTTATCATGTCCCAAATGACTGCAAGCTTTAGGATTTGCCTCTCTATGACCTCTGTGATTAGGCGCTGTTGGTCTTGAACTAAATTATATGTGGCCCTAACCATTTATGGTCATATATGTTCCTATACACCATTTTATGTCTCAGTTATGGTATGAATGTGAGAGTGGGAGGGACTAGAGTCTTTTTGTTAGGATTTCTGGGGGTCTTGTTTGCTTCTAACAATACTTTTAAATCCTGTTAATTCCCCCCTATATGTCCCTAAGGGTTATGTATTCGCACAATAACCTTGGTTCATTAAAAGAAAGTTATAATGAGATGCACAAGTTTGCCTAAGCCACGTTACTTCCATACACTCCTCCAACTGTTTCAGTTTCTCTAGATGTCTTTCCTTTACCACTCCATCACCCATTGCCTCCTATTGCCACTTTACTTCTACTCCAGCCCCGATCTCTGTTATCTTCTTCTAATCCTCAAAAATATATCCCATGTATCCACTTTGTCAAATATATACAGGACCTCTGTTTGTTTTTTCTGAGATCTAACTGCCTGGATTTCAACTTAAAATGAACCTCACACTTTTCTAGTAAATGCCAGAAAGAATGCACATTATGGCAAAGAGGAGTGGATTGATTTTCCACTTGGCTTATCTTCTGCTGGAAAAAATACTGAATTGAAGAAAAACAGGTTATAAAGGCCATACCTGACATGACCATAGCCTAATTCATATTATTTAAAATCCTCAAAGACAAATTCATATGATTATATGTAGTGATGCCATAAGTCAATTTCACTAATAATTGGAGATACAAAAGAGAAAAGGGTAATCAACTGTGTAATAAAGTTGTCAGGATAAATATGCGCTTTGACATGTTTGTGGAGACCAATAGGTTTACACAGACTCAACTTAACCTTAGCCTGTATAATAGCAACAGTTGTATTACAGGTACACATACTTCATTTGAAGTAGGGCGTGCCAGACTGAGTCAAACAAAGTCAAACAAAGCGAAAAGAAGAGGGGTTGGGGGTAGTTTATTTTCATTACTCTTCTTCCAGCTGCCAGAACTACATGATTCCCAAGTCTGACCCTTTCTGTATTTAGTACGGATGGTGCAGGTTAATTGAGCACAAACAGCAGCATGATCATTGCGCCTTGATCGAAGTAAACCTGTTTGGGGAGATGTGGGGGAGGGCAGCGGGCACTGATATATAGTCCTTGAGTTTTCATTTCAGTACTTGTATACTGTCCAGGGCGTAGGGCTGTGTTGACTGTAGGGCTATAAACCCTGAGCTATATGTCTCCCATCCATTGAACCTTGTGTATGCTCATAGCCCTCCTAGTCTACATGGATGCTCAATGGGTGATTTTAGAGTCGAGTGGTTCTTCTGCTCCTAATGCCTACTCTGTTTCACAAATGTCCATCAATAGCACCTATATCCCTGTACCTTCCGTATTTGTATTTATTAACTTTTATATAGCGCTTTACGCCGTGTTTGCTTCCTGCCCCTGTCCCCCATTGTAGCCACCCAGCAGTCCCATCTCATGGACATTGCAGCCAGCTTACTCCATGACACTCTACTTGAGTTCCCGGGCCGCAGTCCCGTTCAGTGGCGGCTGCTATGATAGGGCGGCCGGGCGCCGCCCCCCCCAAAAAAAAGAGAGAAGCTAAAAGAGATTCAATCAGAGAACTTCTCTGATTGAATCTCTTTTAGCCTAGAAGATGCTGCTGCATTTCTTTTGCCAATAGCGCGGGGGCGCTGTGGCAAGGAAACAATGGTCAGGCCGGCCCAGCAGGGGGGCGCATCCCAATTTAGTATATTTGTTTATATAGTAGAGTGCGTGGAGCTTGTAGCTCCATGCACTCTACGTAGCCCCTTTAATTAGAAGCCTGGCGGGGCGCTTCAGGGGTTGCCCCGCCAGTATTAAAATGTGGGCAAACAGCGCACTTATATTCCCTCCCCTGCCATAGATATAGTAATGTCATTGGCTGGCAAACAGCCAATGACATTGCTGTATCTATGTGTATGACTGGCAGCGCAGGGTGTGTGCGTGCGCCTGCGCTGCCTTCACACCCGTCTCTTTCTTTCAGCCGAGCCGACGTGTCAACAACACACACGACAGCAGCACCAGGCCACCAGCCCGGTAAGTACCCCATTGTGCGTTGTGTTTAACTTTCTTCTCTGTTTGGGCCCGGGGACTCGGGAGTTTTACACTTACACTCCCCTCCCCGCGCACAAACTAAGTGGTCCACCATGCAGCCCAGGCCCAATCAACAATGAACGACGTGTAGGCCAGTTCCATGGGCCCTTGTGCCATGGCACGGACCAGGAGCAGCCGCGGCCAGCGACCCTCCCGCATCATGCTAATTGGGCCGTTTTATATTTTTGGCATTTTTCGACAAAAAATGCAGAAAATATAAAACGGCACAAGTCACCAGGGAGAGCCCTGGCAGGGAGAGGGGCACAATTAGCATGATGCAGGAGCGTGGGAGAGGCCACTGTACAGCACCACCTGTTCAGCAGGGTGTCTGCCAATGGGATCAAGGTGCTTCTGTCCTGGGTACAAGCACCAATTGTGCAGTGGGTGGAAAACAGGGGCACGTGACAGCACTTTGGCATATCAAGCGCCCAACAGTTGGGGTTCATGGGCACGGTGATCCCAAATCTGGGACTGTCAGGCTGGCTCCCAGACCCATGTCATTATCCAGTAGCAAAGCCAATGTTTGCCGATACTTGTTACAATTAATCCATACCTAGATAACTGCCACTTGGAAGTGCCACCACAATGGGACTGTGCATCGCCACACGCTTACAGGGGTATCCAGTTAGTGAAAGGGCCAGCGATATGATGCTGTGAAAGGGAGCTGGGGACCCCTCTGAACAGGGTGCCACAGGCCTCCCAGGGTGACAGCCGGTGGCCAACCAGTGGTCCATGCTTAGAAACCTCAGCCCTTTATAAATAACCAATTACAATTACGCAGTCTGAAAAACAATATCGCATTATGTTATTAGTGGCGACTTATAGTGAACTTACTGGTCTATTTCGCCCACTCAATGCGCTGGATTCGGGGATTGAACACATAGTACATTGCATTGTTGAATATCTCTTTTTACACCTGGGAAGACTTGTTTGCTAGGTATCTCTTTGTCTGCTGTTTGGAGCAAGAATGTGTGGAATACTGGATGGGCCTTTCCATTTATTGGGCAGCTTTAACTTATAGTCCAATTGGCTGATATGTTTGATTATAACAAAAGGAAATAGGAACTGAGGAGACAACTTTTGGGAGGTTTTAATATGTTTAGGTTTCTTGTTGACAGCCAAACGGGATCAGTGGGTAGATACTCATGAGCTGCTTTTCTTTTTGTATCTGTATTTTTTTTGTAAATGCTTTTAGCTCCTAGCTCATACTTCTTAGCTCATAGGAGATGTAGTTGTGCTTCTTGACGAACTGCCATCCCAACGTAGCTCAAGAGGATTCATTTTCAAATGTATTAGGGCGCAAATATCTTGCTTGGAACAGATAAAGGATTAGGAAACATTCAATGAATGTTCCAAACAACATTCATTGAACGTTTCAGATATAGGAATGATGGAGTGAGGGAAAAGTCTTTTGCGATGTAAATTCCTAACAGCACTACCAGTGTGAGGGTGGTCCACAAGAAGGAATGTGAAAGCCGACTACGTTTGGAATACTTTACGCAATCAGTGTTTGTCAGGTTCCGAATATGCAGCCTGATTGGTGTATGTCAGACACAAAAGGCAACCGTGTTTGCAAACATGCTGTCAGGAAACTTCTCTAGGGAATTCAATGTAATAGGCTACACATGAATGTGACCAACCAGCATGTCATTGGTTACATGTTTTGTTTTGGTCAATTTACTAAATTCTCAAGAAGAAATGTTGTGCAGATGATCTATGACAGAGTGCATGGCAACTTACCAGCAGATCTTTTATCCATTACCGATGGGCCAATTAGTCAATGTGACTGTGCCCAGCTTATGGAGGAAACACTTCTTAGCAAATGTTTCACCAGGGCGCATTCCTGCGGTGTGATGGGTGCAGTCCGTGATCTTATGATGCCAGCCCAGCCAGCAGGCTATGCGATAGTAAGAGTGTCGGGCAGGAATTACATTGAGATGATCTCTCATGACAATCTTTAAAACAATATAAGAATCTGGAAACAGTGCATGGTGAGAGGTATTTCCCTGTATAAATAATTATGCACCTCAAGGTTATGCACCCCCATGTTGTCTGTCTTTCCCAACCCTGCGCTTTACTACCCCTTTACCCTACTTGGATGACTGCCCTTTCTGCTGTTTACCATCTGGTTGATACTTTGCCTCCTGGTCCTGGGCTGTGCAATGTTGCACCTACTTGCATCCATTGATCTGACTTTTGAACCGCTTTCCTTGATTTCCCCCCTCCTCTGCCTTCTGTCCTCCACATTCTTTGTTACCCCCTTGCCCCTCTTCTCTCTGATCTACAACCAGTTCTCTGACTTGCCGTTTCTCCTTCTTGCTTATCTGAACCCCTGGTATTTAACTGGCAGCCTGTGCTGCTTCTTCTTGCTGTTTACCCACCTTCCCCTTTGACCTCGGCTCACTGCCTTGTGTTGTGCTTGATCTGTCTACCTTCACCCCTTCATCCCTTGTTGTGGCCAGGCACAGCTGTAGCACAGCTACACTTGCCAGGCACAGCTGTACCAGAATTAACTACCCATTGTTGTAGAAGCAGACCATGGTGCAAGTTCCTGGGCATCATGATCTAACAGTATTACCTGGCAGAATCTTACAGCGTATGCACAAGGCCAAAATGTTGGCTTTGTCAATGCTTGTGTTTGAACAGGATATCAGTGGCTTTGCCAATGCTGTTTTTAACAGGACTTCAGCGAAGGACACGCAGAGTGCTTATAAATCGGGTGCCTGAAGGGCTGCAGCAAATTAATTTTGTAATGTGAGCTCCGCAAAGCGCACTTTTAAAGCCCCAGGATGAAAAGATTACAAAAATGTATATATTGCAGCGTTATACAACTGATGACTGGCACATGTAGGTAGTTACTGGTACTTTCTTTACACATTGTACTAATGATTATTCTGGTGCAGCTTCAATGTTACAAGCAGTTAACTCTCTCTCCTTCATGTGTGAAAACCATTTTAATACTGCTCTGAGCCTATGTTGCCCATTCTCAGATCAGTCTCTAGCTTTCTCTTTACAGACCTTCAGCAACACCTTACATGAACAAATCCAACCAGTCCAGGGCAATTGTGCAACTAAAATCATCGGACTTCAACCTCCAGAGTGCACCTTCCGGGATTTTGATTTCCCATAGCCTGCGAAGGAGTTCATTGTAGTGACCATTCTCCAGAACGAGGTGAGCTAGCATGAGTGTTTTGTAGGGTTTGGTGCTCAGGGCACTCCAACTCTGTTTCTGTTCATCTGTAGTAAAGAAGGCACACAGCTGTCTTGTTTACATTTTGTTTTTAAAAGAAGCCCATGTTTGTGGGGATCAATGAGGTGGGGGAAAATCTGATGAACAGTACAGACTACAGAATGGCATCTATGACTATCTTAGAGGGTGGCATGTGAAAATGGAAAGTCATACATATAATGCAAAAAGGCCTGCTTATGGTTCAACGGAAGCAAACCTGTCCATTTGGAAACTGTTTTTCGAAGGATACGTACTATGGTGTATGCATAAAGAATTCATTAATAATTAATTTCTTTATGCATACACCATAGTACCAGCTGTGTTTAAAGATGTAAAGGAGTCCCGGGCTCACAAGGCAATGCAGCAGGGCCATCATGCCTTACATTGGAGAGCCACATCCATGGCTTTCCCCCTCCCCCCATCAAGGGGAAGATTTGTGCTATGGAGGGAGTTGTTTCCAGTCACCTGCCAGCAAAATCAAGTGCGTAAAATACAAGTACCAGAATCCTCAGAGCTAATTAACTTGTCACACCTGAAACAGAAATGCAGACCCACCTGAAAAAAACAAAGAAACTCAGCCTCCCTTAAGATTGATGAAGTCATGAAAATGTGCGTTAGGAGGAGAAGCTAAATACTGGTAACAGAGTGCCTGCCTTCACATCTTTAAACATTGTTCCAGGAGTCCTGGGCTCACAAGGCACTGCAGCAGGACCATCATGCCTTACATTGAAGAGCCACAACCATGGCTTTTCCCCTCCCCCATCAAGGGGAAGATTTGTGCCATGGAGGGAGTTGTTTCCAGTCACCTGCCAGCAAAGTCAAGTGCGTAAAATACAAGTACCAGAATCCTCAGAGCTAATTAACTTGTCACACCTGAAACAGAAATGCAGACCTGCCTGAAAAAAACAAAGAAACTCAGCCTCCCTGAAGATTGATGAAGTCATGAAAATGTGCATTAGGAGGAGAAGCTAAAGACTGGTAACAGAGCGCCTGCCTTCACATCTTTAAACATTGTTCCAGGAGTCCCGGGCTCACAAGGCAATGCAGCAGGGCCATCATGCCTTACATTGGAGAGCCACAACCATGGCTTTCCCCCTACCCCCATCAAGGGGAAGATTTGTGCTATGGAGGGAGTTGTTTGCAGTCACCTGCCAGCAAAATCAAGTGCGAAAAGTACAAGTACCAGAATCCTCAGAGCTAATTAACTTGTGACACCTGAAACAGAAATGCAGACCCGCCTGAAAAAAACAAAGAAACTCAGCCTCCCTGAAGATTGATGAAGTCATGAAAACTTGTTTTAGGAGGAGAAGCTAAAGACTGGTAACAGAGCGCCTGCCTTCACATCTTTAAACATTGTTCCAGGAGTCCGCGCTCACAAGGCAGTGCAGCAGGGCCATCATGCCTTACATTGGAGAGCCACAACCATGGCTTTCCCCCTCCCCCATCAAGGGGAAGATTTGTGCTATGGAGGGAGTTGTTTCCAGTCACCTGCCAGCAAAATCAAGTGCAAAAAATACAAGTACCAGAATCCTCAGAGCTAATTAACTTGTCACACCTGAAACAGAAATGCAGACCCGCCTGAAAAAACAAAGAAACTCAGCCTCCCTGAAGATTGATAAAGTCATGAAAACGTGCGTTAGGAGGAGAAGCTAAAGACTGGTAACAGAGCGCCTGCCTTCACATCTTTATTCTCAATACAAGCTGCTATCACACTTGCACACGTAAGAATAGTGTACCACCATTAATATGTTGAACCGAATGCTTTTTTCATATTTCGGTGGTTTTTTTGGACAGTAAATTTGCATTTTGTAGGCCATTTTTCCAAAAATCTTGCGAGGGGAGAACGCTCCTGCACCCCCCTTGGGGGGTGGGCTCGCACTGCACGCACTCGCTACTAAATTTGCCCTGGATAATTTACGCCCCACCAGCTTTCAAACTCACCAGCCACCACTGGTCCTGTTGCACAGGATTCTTCCGATTGCCACTTATTTAGTTGAATCCACTGTCTGAGCCAGCCCCCTAAAAGAAGGTGGTGATACAAAGAACCCAGGGGAGACTCACAAGCATGCCCACGAGGGTGCATGGTGCTGTAGTCTCTGGCGAAGAAAGCAACCCCAAACAAGGACAAAGGCTTCATGGGGTTCCTCCTCGCCATACTCCACTCAGTCTGCCATGCTTTGCAGGGCAGTTTCATAAGCAGTGCCCAGACCCGTGTGCTGGAAGCCTGACACTGGAATAGAATCCGATAGTCGAGGGGATGAGAGCTGTGGCAGAATATTAGGTGGCGAAAGACATTTCACAACGTTTCCCAGTTTGTTTTCTGGCTTAGTTTCTAATAAGTGCTTTACAGTGTCAGTTGCACTGGATGTTATGTTATGTTACTCCTAGGTGGGTTTCCATTAAAACAAATAATTTCACTGCAAAGCGAACACCCGGAATAGGCCCATTATTAGGCACAGGCTGAAAGGGGATTTGGGCAGTAGACAAGCTGCAAAATCTTTCAACACCCTTGTATGAGAAAACAAACTGGCATTCAAAACATTCTTCTGAAACTCCTCTCCAGCAGTTGCCGCTTTGCTGCCAACCAGTATCCTCAGCTATTCATCCCCACACCACCCTATGTTCACTTATCCTGAAGACCAGAGATGTATTTCCTCATTTGAAGATTCTGGACAAGGTGGCACATTTACAGATCCCAGAATTCCTAGAATCTCACAACCTCCTGGGACAGAAAACAATCTAGCTTTGGGAAGGCCCATAACACCAAATCCACCCTACTTGATCTGAAGTCTAACATTTTACATCATTTCGACAGGGGCAGCACTGTGATGCTGATGCTTTTCGACCTGTCGTCGGCATTTGATGTGGTAGACCATAAAATACTGGTTCAAAGGCTCTGTGATACAGCCTTCTTTTCCCCTGAAGCAGCCACCTGGGTCAACTCTTTCTTATCAGGGCGACTGGTGAAGGTCTTCCACAAGCATGCCATGGACGAGAACTACCCGGTCTTACGCAGAGTACAACACGGAGCATGCACGTCACACATGCTCTTCAACATCTATAACGTGCCTCTTTTTGAAATGCTAGAAGAAGAAGACACTGCATATGCAAACTATGCAGATTGCACTCAGTGTCTTATTACCCTCTCCGGTGATTACACTAAGGACACACTCACGATCAATAACATCTAAAACCAGATCCAATCATGGATGGTGGATAATGGCCTCGCGCTCAACACACAAAAAACAGAACTGATGATTGCAGGCACAGCTGCCCAGTTAAGGAAACTCAGGAACGAATACAAGGTTTCCAATATCTCGGGCTGCACTATAGTGACCCTCCCTTAAGTCAAAATCCTGGGTACAGTCTTGGACTTGGAATTGTCCATGACAGCACACATCAATAGCCGTGTTATCAGCTGGGCATATCACCTAAAACTACTGGCATAAATCAGACCCTTCCTCAGTCGGTCAAATTGTGCCACCATTGCCAGGGCAATTATCGTTGCTCACATTGACTACTGTGCAAGCCTCCTCGAGGGAACCTGTAAAGGCGAGCTGGCCCGCCTTTGGGTTGTCCAGAACAATGCAGTGAGTGGTGGAGGGCCGGAAAAGATCAGATCACATCTCAAAGATCATGAGGGCCCTTCATTGGCTCCTGGTGGAAAGGCGAATGACCTATCAGACCCTCTGCATTACATCCAGATGTCTCTACAGGAATAGTCAGAGCTATTGCGCAGACAGACTAGAATGACTACCTGCAAGGAGATTCCTTCGATCTAACAATTCCCACCTCCTGCTCATTCCCAGAGCTAAACTGGCATCAGTGGCTCAGAGATCATTTCCACACACAGCACCTAGACAGTGGAACAAACTGCCCCCTGAAGAACGTGCCCGAGCTTTGGGAAATTCAAACACAAGCTAAAAAACGTCCTCCTTACGTAAACTCTCCTGTCTGCCTTTTAATTTACCTTTTGTTTTATGTTTGTACGTCTTGTTCTCTGCACTATTATGCCCACGGGCTTTGTCCACGCGCATTACAAATAAACTAAATAAATAAAAATAAAAGAAGACCTCAGTAAAGTACCTGCAGGCCACATAATCCCAGACTAAGCCGCTGGAATATTATTAAAAACCATCGGCAAGATCTGTTACGTGTCCTGTTGTTCTTGGCAACACTGCACGATCAGCACCTCTATCTTATTTGCATTACTGCTCACACATTTGAACAGGCTTTCTGTTCCTCTCGCTTCACTGAATGAGCCAGTAATGCCTCAGACCTCATCAATGGATAGATCATTAACTTCTTGTCCTCTTTCCATTTTATTCCATGATTCTTATTTAAACCTTTCCTTTTATTCTTCAACTCAACATTTCCACTTTGCCAACATGTTGGAACTACACACCACCCTCCTCCCATTAACAAAACATTTCTGAATACCATAGTTAACTACACAGACCTTTAAAAAGCAGGTTTGCCCTCCTCCGTTATTACGCCCCACGTCACCCTTACTCCATGTTTGACTGCATACCCTGTTCCTCATGTTTACTCACATATTTGTTACAATTCACTTTGCATTTACTTTAACTGACCCATGCAGTGTTATATTTTGAGTTTACATTGCAAACTGTCTTAAATGTAATAGGACGATATCAATATGACTTCACTGTGGGCTGTACACATACTTCGTAGAGCCTCTTTCAAAGCTACCCCAATTCCATTCCTTATGGCTTGCTGTCTAGCTGTACTTATCAACCTGTTCACATGATCTACCTTTAAGTTGCCTACTAAACGATATACTGAAGTGAGTTTCCTTTTAAAAGCAATGCTCTCTCCTCTGTTTCCATGGACATTTTGGTCACTTAAAATTACATCTGGGCGTTGCTATCTCCTGAAAATCTCTTCCAAATGAGTTAACTTGCTCCACAGTCTTTGCCTCTGTCCATTTTTAAAACAGGTCAGTTATTACTATTTGCGCCCTGTGGGACAGAGCCGGCCAATAAAATGGCTAGAAACACGGGCTGATACTCCCAATCTAGCTGGTGTTCCATGCCGCCTGATCGTCGGCTCCCCACCACTGCAGTCATGTTGCCCTCCAAATCTCCACTTACCTGTTTGCTGCAGTGATGGCTGCCACTGGAGCTCGTGCAGCTTCTCTCATGCTCCGTTTGGCTGCCATGGAAAGGGAAGAGGGACTCTGTATGAATCCCCATCTTCTTCAACCATGGCAGTCATCTTTGCACAGTATTTTTATTCAATGAACAGGACGTCGCGCTTGTCCCCTTTTTGAATGAAAATCTTTTTTTTTTTTTTAACACCCGGGTTACTGCTTTGTTAATGGTGTTATTAACCCATTCCAGTGCCCTTGTTAAACGCCCTTGATTAGCTCTGACCTTTAAATTGGGCTACCCGGGCGTTACCCCCTGGATAAAGCCCCTGGAACAGGTTAATAACGTCATATGATGACTACTTATTTCTTATCTGTGGAGAATACAGTCCCGGCTCACCAAGACCTTATCTTTTCCATACACCATATGGTATGGGTAAAAGATATACAGCTTATCTTGGCACTTTTATCTGAATCAAGGCATCTGCAACATGCTTTTCTACGCTCTATTTCAAACCCTTTGACAAATACTACGCACATACTTTTCTCTTGGTAGTTGGAATGTCTGGATGTCCTTTATGAACTGTCTGCATAATGTGTTCCCTCAACTTTATTGGAAAGACAAGTTTACATTTTCTTACCAACTGTATAATGGGCAAGTCCACCTTAACTCCCCAGCATCTGGAGACCCTTTCCTCCATATGACCCTTCTGCATCTACACCTCTTTCATCCACAGTTCTATCATATGAACTGCTCATTGAGTGACGCTGTTTACTTTCGCATTCTGATGCCAACGTTCGCATGCAGCTGTTCCCCTTCAGGTTTGCAACAAGTGCGAGGCGTATAAAATACATTTTACCATGTCTGATCGCCATGTTATGTAGACACAAAGCAGCACACTGTGATTTAAAAGTGTGTGCTTTTAAATCCCTCATGCGTATTTGTTTCTAGGGCTACAACCATAATGTTTTAACGTGCTGGACCCCCTTTTAGGATTGCTTGTGCCTAATTTTATGAACATTTGATGTACAAAAGTTCTTTCATGAATAGCATATGCCTTCTTGAAGTCTGATCCCAAGCACGGCTAAAATTCTGAAATGGGTCAATGTGCATCATTCCTGTTGCCAGATGTGTGCCTCTGTAAATAGTGTGGCCATCCCAGACATACTCTTCCTTCACCTGAAGAAGTTTAAATTGAAAAAGTCCCTTTTTGTATGAAAATGAATGGTCCATTGTTTTGTGTTTTAGTCACTCACCAGCTCCCCAGCTACCATCTGATGAAGAAGTCTATGGGACTTTGAAAGCTAATGCATTTGCCATGTGAGCATAATATTTTCCGTCAGTCCAATAAAAGTTATCAAAACTTGGATTTTATGTGTTCCTCATCTTGTAAGGGTAGTGGATTGAGATCCAGTTTGGGCTTTTGTGTTTTGTTAGACCTAGTGCATTGCATATCTACACTGTGGTATGGTCGGATATCAGTATGATTTCTATTCCAGTGGTAATGGTGACTTTTGCTGCCTCCTTGTCTGTGAGTATGTGATCTATATTATTTCAGTGCAATTGGTGGGACACCAACTGGAACATGAATTCCAGTAATATAGCTCAGCGGGTTGAACTCTCGCTACTGCAATCTGTGTGTGATTTGCATGTTGAAGGTGTGAATCCCTGCAAGGCTAACTCAGCCTTTCAGTCTTGCAAGGTCGATAACTGAGTACCAACTTCCGTTGGGTGATAACTGTATGTAAATGTTCTATGTTCATCACTTTGGTGAATGTGCCACATACATATCAAATCATTACTATTATGTAGTCCGTCTTCATTAGATTAATTAATCTCCATGTGTAAAAAAAAATCTGCAATTCTCTTGAAATTATTTAGATTTTTCTGTTGTTCTCATTGCGGTCCCTGGATATACTATGACAGTGCATGATGCTATTTAGACATACACTGAAGTCACTGTTCATGACATTACTACTTCCTAGAGAGGTGCGGGTATCTTACATATTTGACAATGTTTCCTCTGAGTTAGCTAGCATGACAGTCACCCCATCTGCCGTTCAGGGAATTCTCAGTTGTAATTGTTTTCACTTTGTATCCTGTATGAATGAGGACACTAACCTCTTGCAGGCAGATATTTTCTGTCCCTACAAATTGCTTGAATAGTTTGCTTGCTTTGAGATCGATCAGATGGGTCTCCAGCAGCAACATCAAGTTTTTCCTCCTTTTAATCCGGTTGCCCAACACATCAAGATTCATCATCATGTTCTTATTTGGACTCATGTTGTAGGTGTAAAAGGAAGAATGCAGAAGGGATTGGAGAAGAATGAAGAAGCATTGGATAGGAGGTGGAAAGCGAAGTGTGGCGGTTCAGAAGAAGGGCGTGGATACTTCAAGGACATGGTTCACAATATTTCTATTAACATGAGATAAGGCCGAACTTTCCCTGTCTCTATGGGTAGTCCCTGCCTATTTTTCTAACTATGGAGTCATGAATGTCCAAAGGAAAAAGTCTGCTGTCCAAAAACTTCCCTAACTGACCCTACCATTATGTAAACTAATTTGTAGGAGGACAATGACTCCCGTCTCCTGAGGGTATTTCTAGAACCAGTCTATAGGATTCTTCACTAATAGAAAATCCTCAAATAGTCCCTTGTTTTGTCTTGAAACAATCTCTGTAATTCTTCAAGTGGGATTTCTATTTTTCCCTTATCTTCAGAACTCCCTTTTTGGGTTCTTTATGTCAGAACAGCTTTTCTCTGTTTGCCCATTGTGGTTGGGATTACTTTGGTCAGTTGACCCTATTGTTTAGCTTCACTTGTATGATATCTCTGAACTCAGATTCACTATAATGTCTCCTTTGTATATTCTCTTATTCTTGTATAAATGGGCTTGTGACACTCCCCATTTCCCAGGGTATTGTTATCCTCAATTGGTTTATCTATGTATTATTCTTTCCTATTATATTGATATTTTCTCTTGTATCCCCATAGTTTAAAGTAATTTCCTCAAAGGTGAACTTTATCTTGGGAATTCAACTGAGGTTTGTTATTTGCTTAACATACTGATTGCTTCTTGCAAGCCCATTATACTGATTCTCCCTGTTAACGTCTATCGTGTGATGTGGGGAAATGCTTTTGGTAGCCTTGTTATTTCGGGATGTCTTCCTCTGTCTCCTGCCATTGCAGCCTGCAGTTCAACATCCTCCTTCTCCTTCGGTTTCTCTCCTCTCTGTGATACTCTTGTCCGTTGATACGCAGAGGTATCGGTAATGTCGGAGGGGCTGATTGTCCATCACAGGGATATTGTGGTCTGTGTTCAGGGTCCTGCGCCACAGATTTCTCGTGCTCAGCTGACACCCTAGCTCTAGTGTCCCAGCAACTCTCTGTGTCTCTTCTCGCTATGTGTCTCTTCTCTCTATGTGCACACCCACTCCCTCCTTCCCTGCAGCTCTCTGGCCGGCCTCCCTTGGCCCTCTTCCTGCTCCTACCTGCAAAGCAGAAAACCTCGGGGTCATCTTCGACTCCACACTCTCTTTCTCTCCTCACATATCTGACGTCTCTAAGAAGTCACACTACCAGCTACACCTCAGCAGAGGTATCCTTCCTTTCCTCTCCTTCCCCCAGAAACTCACTGTCTCTAGAGCCCTGGTTCTCTCGAAGCTGGACTACTGTAACAGCCTCTATCTAAATCTTCCTGCATCTACTCTCCGCCCTTTGCAACTCATCCAGAACGCGACTGCGAGACTTGTCCTTGGCCTCAAGCCCAGGGACCGGATCTCTCCAGGACTGAAATCACTACACTGGCTCCCAGTGGCTGCGAGGATTAAGTTCAAAACCCTCTGCATTGTCCACAAGGCCTTCTGGGGCCTTGGGCCAAATTACCTTCAACTCTCTCTTCCTAAATATCTTCCTTCTCCAGCTCTTCGCTCATCGACCTCCAACTCCCTCAGGGCCAGCCGCTTCTCCAAGCAACGAGCTGGGGGTAGATCTCTCTCCGCAGCAGGGGCCTCCCTCTGGAACAGCCTTCCTGCCTCCCTGAAACTTGAGAAGAACCATCTCCGGTTCCAGAAGCACCTCAAAACCTACCTCTTTGCCTCTGCTAACTCTCCATCTCTCCCCTACTAAAATCACTGAACCTGCACTGAATCTGCAACTGGGCCAGTCATTGATCTCGGTCCTTGGCCCAGCCACTCTTCCCTGCACTGCCTACCTGCACTACGGGACTGTCTCTGTATCCTACAGCCCCTCCTCCCGGCACTTACCTTGCACTTGCCACCAGCTGGCCCTATTATTTATCTTGTATTCTACTAACCATGTACTGCACTTTCCCCTCTCCCCATCCCCTTGCACTTTTACCTTTCCCCTCCACCCTTGCACTTGCGCAATCAGAATGACACCTGGCCTAGTAGAATCGTTGACCGTCTCCCTTTATCCCCCCCTTGCCTCGTCGCGCCTTTAAACACTTGTGTATAGGCGCGTTACAAATGCCATATCATATCATATCATATCTCGTGGTCTGCCGGCACTCTGGCATCCCAGCATCGATCTCCTCATCTCTCCTCTCTGGGTTTCTCATGCTCCGCTGTTGCCCTCACTCTGGCATCCCAGTGTCTCTCCTTGCATTCCTTTGCAGCGTTTCCGTCTTCCGCTTTAAGTAAGTTTCAAATTCTCAGGCTTGTCGGCTTGTGCTGACACTGCCTCGCTCATTTCTGTACATTATTCAACCTACTTGTCACAGTGTATGGGATATTAGTATTTAAAGGGACATGTTCCTTGCCCGTAAGATTCTGCCATCTATTTAGTGTTTCTTCATCCCAAGTGTTAAGAGTGTATGTGGTTATGGAACACATCATGTAGGCAATGATGTGGCTGTCTCTAGGAAGTTCCTCAAAGGAACAGGAATCCTTGTCTCCAAAAAGGGGAGTCTCTCCTGGTGATGTCCCACTTGCCTTGACTCCTAGGGAGGGTGTTGTGGAATGGACTCAACTCATTAGCCTCACAGGGGGGCTCCCGCTTAGGGTGAACGGGTGAATTCCCTTAATTTGTCACAGAACGAACAAGAACTCCTATTTCAATTAACTATTTTCACACATTTTTCATCAACTCGTTAGCAAGAGATACATCATTTTAAATCTAATTCTAAAACAAACAGTGTTTTTTAAGCTTCCTCCAAAGGTATGTATCTGGTTTGACAATCCTAGTGTTGTATGCACAGCTCCTCTGCTTGTCAAAGTACCCACTGCAAATTACCCTGTAGTTGCCATCTTTTAGAAAAATGACGCTTACACAATATAATTTGAAGATCAGCAAAGGAAAGATATTATTTATTGCATTGCAAGTGAAAAGGACATACAACCTGATCACTGTACCCTTCTAACCTTCCAGCAGAAACTTAGCTTCCACCCCCAGACTCCAAACTTTGTAGGGGAAAGAGCAATTTATTTGTTTATTTATTGTGCATTTTTCTAGGTGCTTATACATCAAGTAAATTGTGTTTCAAAGAGTCCACAGGGCAACAGGGAGGGAACATGTGAGCGAAATCAAATATAACAATGAAAGATAGATGCAGGCCTACTTGGCCTTGTGAGAATTCAGAACGTGCAAGTACAGAGATTGAGAGAGAATGGATGAGGGAGTGGGGTGTAAGATCTAGGTGTACCATGAGGAAAGTGCTAGGGAGTGAGCAGCTGTAAGTGCCTGGGTGAGTGGCGAGCTGTCAATAAAGAGGTAAGTGCAGGCCTGTGGTGGCACAGGCCCATGTGTGCCAAAGCAAGTGCTGAGAGTGGGCGGTGGCTGAAGGCGATTGGGTGTGGGAGGCCAGGGCACAAGAGGACACATAAGGGCTCTGGTCACCAATCTCAGTGACTGTGGGTTATTAGCATATGATGGAGGAAGGGAAGGAAGAGGTGAAAAGGAAATTCCTGGGGAGCTTCTCGAATTTGAGGAGATCTGGTTCAAGACAAATAGGAAGGGGGAGGCTGTTCCATAGGGGGGAGCCTGCTGAGGAAAGAGATCAGCCACCAGCTCTTTGTTTGGCAAAGCATTTAACACACCAAGAGTTACTGCCAGAAGAACGTAAAGATCTGGAGGGAGAGTATTTAGTGAAAGCAAGTTGTAGATAGCATGGTCCCCAGCCCCGGACAGCCTTATGGATGATGTTGAGGGATATGAATTTGATACTTGCAGCAACCGGGAGCCATTGGAGAGTCGAGGCTGGAGAGACGACAATAAGGAAACCAAATCCTAGGATAAGACACACAAAATATGGCCTTCACTATACTGACAAGACGCCTTGCTCCACTTTGAAAGCTCGGTCTCACTAATTCCTTTCTCCATCTCTGCACTAGTCCATCATCAATTTAGATGTATATGCAGTCCTGATCATCTGACTCAGAACATTCTAGAATGTTCAGCCCCAGCGGTAACCTATGGTTGACTACCTCCTCCTTCACATGCCATTAACTTTACAGGTGTACTTTCACATCTGAAATGATCCATTGTTTGAGGCCTCAAACCATGTGAGGTTTCCCGGCAACAAGCTCTCAAAAAGCATTGTTTGCATTATTTAGTGTCATAATGGCATTAGTTTGTGCAAATACTTTTAATTGTTTTAATGTCAAAGCTAAAAGAAAAGGAAATATCATGATTCATGATGAAGCATAAAACAAAGGAATGATGAAACAAAGAGAAAATGGCTCATTGGGAAAGAATGAGACAAAACAAAATATTTTACCACACCTCCCTTTTTGATAATTGTCCATCCAGTTCAGACTTATGCTTGGGTAGACCAACAATGTGATCTGTCGATCAGCCACTTACGGGGCCTATTCAAGTCCATTGGCCTCATTACATCCCAGGCGGTAAGTTCCCTACTTTACCACCATGGTGTAAACTCTGTTTACACCATGGTGGATGGCGGATTTACCGCCCCATTCCAAGGTGAGTGGGGCGGTAAATCCCCATTCCTCATTTACCCTTCCCCATTCCCATTTGTGCCACATAGGGCATAATGGGAGTGGGGAAGGCGCTAATTACGGCACCGTAAATTACGGTGCTGTAATTAGCACCAAGGCGGGTTAGCGCCTTGCATTTTAACACCTGCTAAAAGCAGGCGTTAAAATGATAATCAGGCGTTAAGGGTTAACGGCGCCGACGGCGCCGTTAAACCCTTAACGCCTGGGTTGTAATGAGGCCCCATATCTGTATTCCGGTGGCATTTATGTATAAAGCACCTTAGAACATTACCACCAGTGCTTGCATTTTGGTCCCTCATTATATAGACCAATTAGATGCCTGTGCTGACCTAATGAGTAATAGGGACTCTGGTCCAGTTGACCCTCATCACCCTGGCAGTCCACATGTATACAAACCATCACTTCCCAAAGCACCCTCCAGGATAGAGCACAGCTTCCTTCCCCTGCATTACACTTGATGTATCATGTTAACAGACATATTTGATGAGCAAGAAACAAAGGACCATTTTATTTTATTACTCTCAGAATGTGCGCATATACCTCTTGAGAAGCTGGGTGACCAATCAACTAAAAATCAGCCCTCTTCCATCACCTTGTAAATTCCACTTTTAAAAAGAAAAAATGTGTTTTTGTTGGTTGAGAAAACTCAACCCTCAATAATACATAATAAACAGAATATATTTAATTGCAAGAATTTCATCTCACATTGACAAACCTACAAACCAGTGCTTTGGATATTTACATAAAAAATGTAATTTCTCATCAAATCTAAACAGAGTAAAAAACATTACAATTCATAGATCATCGTCCTAAAACCTCTTCTAAATTCAGTGCTCTAATAAAACCTGTATCTCCTATAACTGTCAAAGCAGTCTTCCCCGCCAAGCAAGAATGCTAAATCACATCAGTATCTAATCTGGTAGGTATATGAAATAACTTTCCTAGATGAAGCCTAAGAAAATTGCTTAAAGCAGTACAGTCCCCAGAAAATTCCACTTTTAGAAGTCATCAACTGCTCTATGTCACAGTGGTGGATATAATGATAGAACATCTCTGACATTTTGGGTCAAAATAAGAGCACAACTGATTTTGTATGGCCATGCTATGTTTCTTGCCACTAAATTCATAATCTTCATTTACAGGCCATAACGTTTTGTGAAACTGGGGGCGTGGCTACGAGGGCCATATAGGAGGACGCGATCTGGAGGAGCTCCCGAGATCCTGAAATGATCCTGGCGAAATAGTGCATAACAACGTGCCTATGACTGCTGAAAATACACATGTGGATGTGTGAACGGTTTGATTGCGCTTGGTGAACTTTTGGAAGGCGTGGGAGGAACGGTGGTGGAGTTTTGTGTGAAAAAGATAAGGAGTGCCGGAGACGGAATTCGAAACAAAATGGCTGATCAATGACCTGAACAAAGGAATGAGCAGCCTGTCGGGCGATAGGAGCAAACTGTGAGCGCATTTGTAACTTGCAGGTCCTCTGGGCCATGTCTAATGGAACAGTGAGACCGAGGGCGAAGCAGCCCATATTGGACGACTTCGCCAAGATGTCCCCTGGTCTGTAAAGTTCTAAGAGCAAGGATAAGTCGCCTACGGGCAGCATGCCTGCGACGGGTACTAACCAAGAGGTCCTGGCTGCGATTGCGGACTTGAAGGCGACCTGGGAAGCTAAGCTTGAACTGGCCGTAACTGAGCTGAAAACAGCATTGGACCGTAAGGTCGGTGAGGTGCAGGAGGAGGTGAATTTACTCCGGCAGGATGTCAGGTCCTTGGCGGAGCGCACTGAGACCCTCGAGAAAGAGGTGAGCCCGAACACCGTGGATTGTGCCTCCCATAAGGCCGAACTGCATGCCCTGGTGCAGAGAGTGGGCAACTTTGAGAACAGGGCGGAGGAGGCGGAAGGACGCACCCGATGGAATAACATTCGCATCGTGGGCCTGCCAGAAGGATCGGAGGGCCACGATCCCACAGAGTTCATCGAATCTATGCTGTTGCAGGAGATACCCGGAGGAGCCTTATCTCAAGGATTTGCGGTGGAACGCGCGCATAGAGCTCTAACAAGGAGGCCGCCGTGTGGAAACCTGCCTAGGCCAGTAATTGCCAAAATCCTTAATTACCGGGACCAGGAGAGGATACTAGAACACTTCCACAAGGGAGGAACGATTACACGAGGAGCGGCAAACATAACGGCCTACCCGGACTATACCCTGACTGTGCAGCGTAGCCGCATGAACTTTGGGACGGTAAAGCAGAGATTGAGAGAGGCGGGCCATAAATACATATTGCTGTATCCGGCGAAATTGAAAGTTTTTCATAAACACAAAACTTTGTTTTTTGAGACTCCGGAGGATGCCATGGGATGGCTCGACGCGCAGGGATGTCCCCAGGAGCCTGACGTTCGGACGGGAAGAGGAGATGGAGGAGATAAGTAGTGCACAAGGAGGGTGCTACAAGATGGCGCGGAATAGGTCTCTGGGACTTGATTATAGTCATTTGAGCGGCCTTAGGCAGAGAAGGTCAGACTGTTGCACAATATATTATGAGCACTGTGACTATTGCTGTGTTTAGGGGAGCCTTGCAGAGCGGATCTCCTTACCCCACTTAGTAACTTTAGTTAAGTGGCCATTAGGGCGACTTCACCTTACTGAGCTCTGGGCATTGGTTGGTGCTTGCAGGGCTAGATGTGGGGGTACCTGAGTTCCATGGATGCAGCTGGGCAGCAGTTGGGGAGTGTGGTGTTGGGGAAGGGATGGGTAGAGGGTGGGGAGGGAAGTGGGGAGTTTGGGGTGTGTATAGTTATGGGGAGTTCGAGTTTGTACATGACGTTACAAGAAAAAGCCAGAGGGCTGTATCTGTATCGCGTGGGCAGGTGCGATTTGCTACACGGAAGGGGGGAGGATACTTATGAGCTATGGGGGATCTTAAGATCGTAACGTGAAATGTCAGGGGACTCAATAGTTACTTAAAGAGGAACAAGGTCATGATGTATTTGAAAAGACAGAAGATTGATATTGCACTGTTGCAAGAGATGCATCTGACTCGGGAAAAGTTGGAACTGGTGGGGAAGAAGTGGAGAGGTACTGTAGTGGGCTCTCCGTATTCTGCCTACGCTAGGGGAGTGTTGGTCTGGGTGGCAACGCACGTTCCGCTCCAACTCACACAAGAGGTGGTGGATACGGAGAGGAGGATGGTCATATTGAAGGCACTGGTGGAGAATAAGGAGGTGTGTATTGTAAATACGTATGCCCCCAATCAAAACACGGTATAACGCTCACCTGGCTCCCACGGAGGCGCTGGTCTGGATTGCTGTGGCCTCTTCAAGCGTGATGCGCAGAATTCGGACCACCGATTGAACAGGACCCCCAAATCTTGCTTGTCTGGTCCGTAGGAATATCCTTCTGCAGATGAGAAAGGGGATTAACTGTCTGCTGAATAGTGTGCTTGCTTTCCCCTTTCCCCCTTCCTTCTTCTCTGACTTCCTCCAAACCCCCGGTTTAAGCTTACCTTATGGTTTGGAAGGATGAACTCTCCATCCTGCTTCTGGTGCAGGGGCGCGCTTTAGTCCAGTTACTTCACTGGTTTTCAGAATGGCGCTGGCAAATCCACTTGACTTTTCTGAGCGATACGCCGTAAGTATGAAGATGCAAAAGTTCAACGGTGAGCCTCCTTTTATTTTGTTTTTCCTAACCTGTGATCTGTCCTTTATTTCAGGTGCAGAACAAAGGCGATGCGTTGAGGGGTTAAATTGCAGGTGGTAAAATCTGGTGAGTTAGTGCTGAGGGCGACCCCTCTAAATGTCTTTATAATTCCCCAGTAATGCCTTTTGTCCTTTCCCCATAGGGGCCGGGGTGCGGTACCTGCCAAAGATGCGGCGCCGACCTGAGATGTGGAATGGTTCACCAAGAGAAGCTGGTAAGTAATATGGCTGAAAATTCGGCTTTCCTCCTGTGTTCCCTTGCTCACCTTTTGTCTCTTCTTCTCTCCCCTAGGTGCAGAGATGTGGCGACCGGTGCTGAGAGCCGCGATGGAGCCAGGCGGCGTCTCTGGAACAGGTGAGTGAAGCGTGGCGCTGCAGCGAGCAACGCAGTGCTTTTAAATGGGAGTCTTCCTTCAGGAATGCTGGCGTGAACATTCTGGATGCAGGTAAGAAGGTTGAATAGGTTCTTGGTTTTCACCTTTCTCTTCTCTTCTTTCCTTACAGGTGTTCCAGGTTCGAGGCGGGCGTGGCTGGAGTCCAGGTGCAGGAGCAGACACGGTGAGCGTTCAGCTGCTGGGATGCAGAACAACGCGAAGCACGTGTGGCTGTCCGGGCGTGGCTTAAATAGCCTTGGAAGAAGTTCCAGGTGAGTGTTCTTCCACAGCCCCACCCAAGTAACAAAATAGTTCCTTCAGAAAAATAGTCCCTCCTAAGGCTCATTTGGCTTGGTTCTTCATGCAGCATGGTCTGCATCAGGTGAGTGTGCAGCATGGTCTGCTTCAAGTAAGTGCACCCAAACACTTCCCCTTATGAGCCTGGTGCCTATGGCGCCAGGACTGATGTCCAACATGAGCCGGGCACCAACGGCGCCAGGACAGAGTCCAAAGAGCCCCCATAAAGGGCCGCTGGGCTTTTACCCGGGGGCGTGATGCCTGCTCCCGGGGGTGCTGGGCCTGGCCTGGTGCTCCGGGGGTAGGCATCATGACAGCACTCCCCCCCAAGGCCCCTCCCAAGGTCGTTCCCTCAGGAGGTTTCGGTTTGTTCGGGAAATTCCGATGGAGCCTTTTTACTAGCCGAGGTGCATGTACGTGGTCGCTGGGTTCCCAAGATCTTTCCTGAGGGCCGTACCCCTTCCAATCAATTAGATAGAAAAGTTTTGATTTTGAGATCTTAGAGTCCAAAATGTTCTTCATCTCGAATTCAGGCTCCCCATCTATCTGGATTGGTTCTGGTGGCTTTATTAATCTGGTTCCTGGTTGCACTGGTTTCAAAAGCGACACATGAAAAACGGGTGAATCCGCATGTTAGCTGGTAGATCTAGCTTGACGCCACTGGGTTAATTATAGCTTTGATGGAGTAAGGGCCTAAATACCTTGGATTAAAAGTCTGGGGTCCCTTGAGCGATAAGTGTTTGGTAGCCAATCATACTTGATCCCCTATTTGGTATGGAGGCGCCTCCTTTCGATGCAGAGCCGCATTCTTTTTGTATTTCCCTTTTGCATGTTGTACGTGTGCAGTAGCATCCTTGAAGGCTTGAGTAATCGTAGAATGCAAATGGTCCACTGCGGGCATTTCGAGGCTCAAATGTGAGTCCAAGTCTGAAGTACGAGGGTGATGTCCATATAGGGTATAAAAGGGGCTCTGACCAGTTCCAGAGTGTATCGAGTTATTGTATGCATATTCAGCCACCCATAAAATAGCCTTCCAATTACCCTCCGATTGGTGCAACATACATCGTAGGTATTGTTCAAGGGTCTGGTTCGTTCTCCTCATCTGACCATCGGTCTGTGGGTGGTGGCTGGTTGAGAGTCTTACGTCGATTTGTGCCAGTTGACAACACTTTTTCCAAAAATGAGAAATAAACTGGCTTCCCCGATCGGAGATTAGTATGGGCGGGAATCCATGCAGACGGATGATATTTTCGAGGAATTCCTTGGCAAGAACAAAAGCTGAAGGTAATCCTTTCAACGGAATAAAATGGGCCATCTTGGAAAATAAATCCACCACAACCAGAATAGTATTGTATCCATTACAAGAGGGCAGGTCCGTGATAAAATCTAGTGACAAGGTGTGCCAAGGTGCTGGTGGAATGTCTAAGGGTTGAAGAAGACCGGCGGGTTTTGTTTTTTGACCTTTGTTTTGGGCGCAAACTCCACAGGACATCACGAAAGATTTAATATCCTATCGCCAGGACGGCCACCAGAATTGTCGTTTAATTTTTTCCTCTGTTTTGGCAATGACAGGATGTCCTTCCATCAGAGTATCGTGATGACGGGAAATAACCAGTTCCTTTTCTGGCAAAAATAAACGTCCTTGGAAGTAAGGTAAGCCATCGTTGATTGAAAAGTCAGACCCCCTTTTGATCCAATCCTGCAAGGCTGAAGAGTCCAGGAATAGTTTTACCCGTGCTTGAATGTCTTCAAGGGTTTGTAAAGTGGTTATCCCCAAGATTCTTTGTTTGGGAATTATCGGCACAGGTTCTGAGTTTGTGTCCATTTCTCCCATTCCAATTCGAGATAGCGCGTCCGCTTTGCCATTCTTACAGCCGGGACGGTAAGTGATTACAAAATCGAACTCAGCAAAGAATAAAGCCCATCGGAGCTGTCGTGAAGACTGAGCCTTGGCAGTTTTTAAATATTGTAAATTTCGGTGATCAGTGATCACGGTGATGGTATACCTGGCGCCAAGAAGATAATGCCGCCAAGCCTTAAAGGCGGACTTAATGGCTAATAATTCCTTATTGGTGATTGCATAATTTATCTCCGGCGGCGAGAACTTTCTGGACCAAAATGCTACGGGGTGCAGTTGGTTGGTTTCGGGGTCTCTCTGAGACAGGACAGCTCCCATGGCTAAGCTGGATGCGTCGGTTTCGACTATATATGGGAGATCGGGACGCGGGTGTTTCAAAATAGGTGCGGACGTAAATTTAGCTTTTAATTCCTGAAAGGCCTGTTCAGCTTCCTCGGTCCATTCAAAACGTTTATTCTTTCGCAAGAGTGCAGTGATGGGTTGCACCACCCGTGAAAATTCCGGGATAAACCTGCGATAAAAATTGGCAAAACCAAGCATGCTTTGGACACCTTTCACCGAACTAGGTGATGGCCATTTGAGGATGGCATCCACTCTCCGTGAGTCCATTCGGACCCCTTTAGGTGTCAGGATGAATCCAAGAAACTCAACCTCGGTGGTATGGAAAACGCATTTTTCCAGTTTTGCAAACAGTTTGTGCAGGCGCAATTTCTCAAGGACGGCCCTGACATGTTTTCTGTGATGTGATTCCGAAGAGGAGTACACCAGAATGTCATCGATATACACGACAACACAGACATCAATGAGTTCCCGAAGGACATCGTTCATGAAGAATTGGAAGGCAGCAGGCACGTTGCACAACCCGAAAGGCATCACCTGGTATTCGAATAGTCCATATTTTGTACGGAAGGCCGTTTTCCATTCGTCGCCTCTTTTACTCGTACCAGATGATAAGCCCCCTGGAGATCTAACTTGGTGTATATGCAAGTGTCCTTCACCTGGTCAAGGAGTTCAGGGATCAAAGTCAGAGGGTAACGATTTTTAACAGCTATCTGGTTCAATGCGCGGTAATCGATACAAGTTCTAAGGTCGCCTTCTTTTTTTGGCACGAAGAACAAAGCCGAGGATGCCGGAGACTTTGACGGGCGAATTAAACCATTGGCTAGGTATTGATCTAAATATTGTCTCAAATGCAGATTCTCCGGCTCAGTAAGGGCATAAATCCTGCTACAAGGGGGTTGTGCACCGGGCACCAGATCGATTTGGCAATCGTACGATCTGTGAGGAGGTAATGTGTTGGCCTGTTCCTTTTGGAAGGTAGTTGCTGTTCCGGAGGTAGTTGCATGGAGACAGAGGTTACTGATGCTAGACTGATCTTCAGATTTTCTGGGTAGCAGGTTCGTGCACACTCCGGAAAGGTTATTCTCTTTGCTCGCCAATCAATTTGAGGATTATGTGTCTCTAACCAAGGGATTCCGAGAATAACCTGAAACTGTGGAGCCTTGATTACATCAAACACAACTGCCTCCCGATGGCCGTCCGGACCTACAAGTGTCACCTCAGCTGTGGAATGTGTTACCGGTCCCGAGGCAATTTCGGTACCATCAACTGTGGTGATGACATCTTTGCTGTTTTTAAGATGCAGAGGGAGGTTAATCCTGGAGACCAATTCACGATCCACATAGTTTCCTATAGCCCCACTATCGATCTATGCCTTTATTGCATGAAACCGCTTAGGCTGTTCCGGATCTATGAGGACCATTGGCACAATGAAATGCGAGGTCTGAGAGTTCGTTTTCAAGCTCGGCAAGCGGACCCCTACGCTTGTCGGGCGGGGTCGTTTCCCGATACAGAGGTTTCAAGGATTTTATCAGCGGCTCCTACCACCTTCCTGGGTGGCCTTGCCGGGCAATCTCGTAGAAAGTGTCCAGAAGAACCACAATAAAGACATAAGTGCATCTGCTGTCTTCTTTCACGTTCCTTTTGAGTTAAAGGTCCTTTAACTCCTCCGATTTGCATTGGCTCAGAGGCTTCAGCCCCCTTGAGGTTAGCGTGGGTCTTGTCTAACACCCGCGTCTCAAACTTGGACCGATCTGCTTTTCTGTTTTGCAGTCTGTGATCCAATTGGACCACTAAATCTATATATTCTGAGCATTCTTGGGGCTGATTTACAACTTGGGCCAGGACATCTTTAAGTTCTCCGCGTAGACCTCGATAAAATAACATGATTCTTTTATCCTCTGGCCACCCAGTTTCCACAATTAGTCTATTAAAGGTTGCAATGTAGGAAAGGAGGTCTTGATTGCCCTGTCGCAGAGATAGAAGTTCATCATCTA
Organism: Ambystoma mexicanum; assembly: GCF_040938575.1. NCBI lineage: Eukaryota > Metazoa > Chordata > Amphibia > Caudata > Ambystomatidae > Ambystoma > Ambystoma mexicanum. Next base: position 217,734,183 of record NC_090936.1, on the reverse strand, counting down.
GAGCCTGCCCCTGGGAGTGACGAGCAAATAACCTTTCCATGCTTGCTTGAAATCCTTGAAAATCACGAAGAATCGGGTCATCTTGAGTTACCAGTGGAACTGACCAATCGGCAGCACTGCCGCTGAGATATGACAATACAAAGGCTACCCTGGTCTGGTCATTAGGGAAGGCCCCAGGTCTGCACAGGAAATGCAAACGACACTGATTCATGAATATGGCGAATCGTTTGGGGTCCCCAGCAAAGCGTTCAGGTGGGGCCAGCGGCATGTTTCCAGGTAGATTAATCTGCACCGGGTTACTGGAACGCACAGGAGTGGGGTTCCCTCCGGAACCGGCTAAAGGAGTTTGTCCAGCTTGACCTTGCAAAAGCTGTCTAGCCAGGTCATCAGCTCTTTCCTTTTTTACAATCACTTCCCTCCTGAGAGCATTAGTCTCTTGACGAGCGGGGTGTACTTCGGCCCGTAATACCCCCAGTAGTTGGGCCAACTGGTCAGTCTCAGAAGTTTCCATAGCGCCTGGGTGGGAATTTGTAGGATGGCTTCGCGTTCTGTAATGCTCACCTGGCTCCCACGGAGGCGCTGGTCTGGTCTGGGTTGCTGTGGCCTCTTCAAGCGTGATGCGCAGAATTCGGACCACCGATTGAACAGGACCCCCAAATCTTGCTTGTCTGGCCCGTAGGAATATCCTTCTGCAGATGAGAAAGGGGATTAACTGTCTGCTGAATAGTGTGCTTGCTCCCCCCTTTCCCCCTTCGTTCTTCTCTGACTTCCGCCAAACCCCCGGTTTAAGCTCACCTTATGGTTTGGAAGGATGAACTCTCCATCCTGCTTCTGGTGCAGGAGCGCGCGTTAGTCCAGTTACTTCACTGGTTTTCAGAATGGCGCTGGCAAATCCACTTGACTTTTCTGAGCGATACGCCGTAAGTATGAAGATGCAAAAGTACAAGTGTCAGCCTCCTTTTATGTTGTTTTTCCTAACCTGTGATCTGTCCTTTATTTCAGGTGCAGAACAAAGGCGATGCGTTGAGGGGTTTAATTGCCGGTGGTAAAATCTGGTGAGTTAGTGCTGAGGGCGACCCCTCTAAATGTCTTTATAATTCCCCAGTAATGTCTTTTGTCCTTTCCCCATAGGGGCCGGGGTGCGGTACCTGCCAAAGATTCGGCGCCGACCCGAGATGTGGAATGGTTCACCAAGAGAAGCCGGTAAGTAATAGGGCTGAAAATTCGGCTTTCCTCCTGTGTTCCCTTGCTCACCTTTTGTCTCTTCTTCTCTCCCCTAGGTGCAGAGATGTGGCGACCGGTGCTGAGAGCCGCGATGGAGCCAGGCGGCGTCTCTGGAACAGGTGAGTGAAGCGCGGTGCTGCAGCGAGCAACGCAGTGCTTTTAAATGGGAGTCTTCCTTCAGGAATGCTGGCGTGAACATTCTGGATGCAGGTAAGAAGGTTGAATAAGTTCTTGGTTTTCACCTTTCTCTTCTCTTCTTTCCTTACAGGTGTTCCAGGTTCGAGGCGGGCGTGGCTGGAGTCCAGGTGCAGGAGCAGACACGGTCAGCGTTCAGCTGCTGGGATGCAGAACAACGCGAAGCACGTGTGGCTGTCCGGGCGTGGCTTAAATAGCCTTGGAAGAAGTTCCAGGTGAGTGTTCTTCCACAGCCCCACCCAAGTAACAAAATAGTTCCTTCAGAAAAATAGTCCCTCCTAAGCCTCATTTGGCTTGGTTCTTCATGCAGCATGGTCTGCATCAGGTGAGTGTGCAGCATGGTCTGCTTCAGGTAAGTGCACCCAAACACTTCCCCATATGAGCCTGGTGCCTATGGCGCCAGGACTGATGTCCAACATGAGCCGGGCACCAACGGCGCCAGGACAGAGTCCAAAGAGCCCCCATAAAGGGCCGCTGGGCTTTTACCCGGGGGCGTGATGCCTGCTCCCGGGGGTGCTGGGCCTGGCCTGGTGCTCCGGGGGTAGGCATCATGACAGCACTCCCCCCCAAGGCCCCTCCCAAGGTCGTTCCCTCAGGAGGTTTCGGTTTGTTCGGGAAATTCCGATGGAGCCTTTTTACTAGCCGAGGTGCATGTACGTGGTCGCTGGGTTCCCAAGATCTTTCCTGAGGGCCGTACCCCTTCCAATCAATTAGATAGAAAAGTTTTGATTTTGAGATCTTAGAGTCCAAAATGTTCTTCATCTCGAATTCAGGCTCCCCATCTATCTGGATTGGTTCTGGTGGCTTTATTAATCTGGTTCCTGGTTGCACTGGTTTCAAAAGCGACACATGAAAAACGGGTGAATCCGCATGTTAGCTGGTAGATCTAGCTTGACGCCACTGGGTTAATTATAGCTTTGATGGAGTAAGGGCCTAAATACCTTGGATTAAAAGTCTGGGGTCCCTTGAGCGATAAGTGTTTGGTAGCCAATCATACTTGATCCCCTATTTGGTATGGAGGCGCCTCCTTTCGATGCAGAGCCACATTCTTTTTGTATTTCCCTTTTGCATGTTGTACGTGTGCAGTAGCATCCTTGAAGGCTTGAGTAATCGTAGAATGCAAATGGTCCACTGCGGGCATTTCGAGGCTCAAAGGTGAGTCCAAGTCTGAAGTACGAGGGTGATGTCCATATAGGGTATAAAAGGGGCTCTGACCAGTTCCAGAGTGTATCGAGTTATTGTATGCATATTCAGCCACCCATAAAATAGCCTTCCAATTACCCTCCGATTGGTGCAACATACATCGTAGGTATTGTTCAAGGGTCTGGTTCGTTCTCCTCATCTGACCATCGGTCTGTGGGTGGTGGCTGGTTGAGAGTCTTACGTCGATTTGTGCCAGTTGACAACACTTTTTCCAAAAATGAGAAATAAACTGGCTTCCCCGATCGGAGATTAGTATGGGCGGGAATCCATGCAGACGGATGATATTTTCGAGGAATTCCTTGGCAAGAACAAAAGCTGAAGGTAATCCTTTCAACGGAATAAAATGGGCCATCTTGGAAAATAAATCCACCACAACCAGAATAGTATTGTATCCATTACAAGAGGGCTGGTCCGTGATAAAATCTAGTGACAAGGTGTGCCAAGGTGCTGGTGGAATGTCTAAGGGTTGAAGAAGACCGGCGGGTTTTGTTTTTTGACCTTTGTTTTGGGCGCAAACTCCACAGGACATCACGAAAGATTTAATATCCTTTCGCCAGGACGGCCACCAGAATTGTCGTTTAATTTTTTCCTCTGTTTTGGCAATGACAGGATGTCCTTCCATCAGAGTATCGTGATGACGGGAAATAACCAGTTCCTTTTCTGGCAAAAATAAACGTCCTTGGAAGTAAGGTAAGCCATCGTTGATTGAAAAGTCAGACCCCCTTTTGATCCAATCCTGCAAGGCTGAAGAGTCCAGGAATAGTTTTACCCGTGCTTGAATGTCTTCAAGGGTTTGTAAAGTGGTTATCCCCAAGATTCTTTGTTTGGGAATTATCGGCACAGGTTCTGAGTTTGTGTCCATTTCTCCCATTCCAATTCGAGATAGCGCGTCCGCTTTGCCATTCTTACAGCCGGGACGGTAAGTGATTACAAAATCGAACTCAGCAAAGAATAAAGCCCATCGGAGCTGTCGTGAAGACTGAGCCTTGGCAGTTTTTAAATATTGTAAATTTCGGTGATCAGTGATCACGGTGATGGTATACCTGGCGCCAAGAAGATAATGCCGCCAAGCCTTAAAGGCGGACTTAATGGCTAATAATTCCTTATCGGTGATTGCATAATTTATCTCCGGCGGCGAGAACTTTCTGGACCAAAATGCTACGGGGTGCAGTTGGTTGGTTTCGGGGTCTCTCTGAGACAGGACAGCTCCCATGGCTAAGCTGGATGCGTCGGTTTCGACTATATATGGGAGATCGGGACGCGGGTGTTTCAAAATAGGTGCGGACGTAAATTTAGCTTTTAATTCCTGAAAGGCCTGTTCAGCTTCCTCGGTCCATTCAAAACGTTTATTCTTTCGCAAGAGTGCAGTGATGGGTTGCACCACCCGTGAAAATTCCGGGATAAACCTGCGATAAAAATTGGCAAAACCAAGCATGCTTTGGACACCTTTCACCGAACTAGGTGATGGCCATTTGAGGATGGCATCCACTCTCCGTGAGTCCATTCGGACCCCTTTAGGTGTCAGGATGAATCCAAGAAACTCAACCTCGGTGGTATGGAAAACGCATTTTTCCAGTTCTGCAAACAGTTTGTGCAGGCGCAATTTCTCAAGGACGGCCCTGACATGTTTTCTGTGATGTGATTCCGAAGAGGAGTACACCAGAATGTCATCGATATACACGACAACACAGACATCAATGAATTCCCGAAGGACATCGTTCATGAAGAATTGGAAGGCAGCAGGCACGTTGCACAACCCGAAAGGCATCACCTGGTATTCGAATAGTCCATATTTTGTACGGAAGGCCGTTTTCCATTCGTCGCCTCTTTTACTCGTACCAGATGATAAGCCCCCTGGAGATCTAACTTGGTGTATATGCAAGCGTCCTTCACCTGGTCAAGGAGTTCAGGGATCAAAGTCAGAGGGTAACGATTTTTAACAGCTATCTGGTTCAATGCGCGGTAATCGATACAAGTTCTAAGGTCGCCTTCTTTTTTTGGCACGAAGAACAAAGCCGAGGATGCCAGAGACTTTGACGGGCGAATTAAACCATTGGCTAGGTATTGATCTAAATATTGTCTCAAATGCAGATTCTCCGGCTCAGTAAGGGCATAAATCCTGCTACAAGGGGGTTGTGCACCGGGCACCAGATCGATTTGGCAATCGTACGATCTGTGAGGAGGTAATGTGTTGGCCTGTTCCTTTTGGAAGGTAGTTGCTGTTCTGGAGGTAGTTGCATGGAGACAGAGGTTACTGATGCTAGACTGATCTTCAGATTTTCTGGGTAGCAGGTTCGTGCACACTCCGGAAAGGTTATTCTCTTTGCTCGCCAATCAATTCGAGGATTATGTGTCTCTAACCAAGGGATTCCGAGAATAACCTGAAACTGTGGAGCCTTGATTACATCAAACACAACTGCCTCCCGATGGCCGTCAGGACCTACAAGTGTCACCTCAGCTGTGGAATGTGTTACCGGTCCCGAGGCAATTTCGGTACCATCAACTGTGGTGATGACATCTTTGCTGGTTTTAAGACGCAGAGGGAGGTTAATCCTGGAGACCAATTCACAATCCACGTAGTTTCCTATAGCCCCACTATCGATCTATGCCTTTATTGCATGAAACCGCTTAGGCTGTTCCGGATCTATGAGGACCATTGGCACAATGAAATGCGAGGTCTGAGAGTTAGTTTTCAAGCTCGGCAAGCGGACCCCTACGCTTGTCGGGCGGGGTCGTTTCCCGATACAGAGGTTTCAAGGATTTTATCAGCGGCTCCTACCACCTTCCTGGGTGGCCTTGCCGGGCAATCTCGTAGAAAGTGTCCAGAGGAACCACAATAAAGACATAAGTGCATCTGCTGTCTTCTTTCACGTTCCTTTTGAGTTAAAGGTCCTTTAACTCCTCCGATTTGCATTGGCTCAGAGGCTTCAGCCCCCTTGAGGTTAGCGTGGGTCTTGACTAACACCCGGGTCTCAAACTTGGACCGATCTGCTTTTCTGTTTTGCAGTCTGTGATCCAATTGGACCACTAAATCTATATATTCTGAGCATTCTTGGGGCTGATTTACAACTTAGGCCAGGACATCTTTAAGTTCTCCGCGTAGACCTCGATAAAATAACGTGATTCTTTTATCCTCTGGCCACCCAGTTTCCACAATTAGTCTATTAAAGGTTGCAATGTAGGAAAGGAGGTCTTGATTGCCCTGTCGCAGAGATAGAAGTTCATCATCTAGAGCCTGCCCCTGGGAGTGACGAGCAAATAACCTTTCCATGCTTGCTTGAAATCCTTGAAAATCACGAAGAATCGGGTCATCTTGAGTTACCAGTGGAACTAACCAATCGGCAGCACTGCCGCTGAGATATGACAATACAAAGGCTACCTTGGTCTGGTCATTAGGGAAGGCCCCAGGTCTGCACAGGAAATGCAAACGACACTGATTCATGAATACGGCGAATCGTTTGGGGTCCCCAGCAAAGCGTTCAGGTGGGGCCAGCGGCATGTTTCCAGGTAGATTAATCTGCACCGGGTTACTGGAACGCACAGGAGCGGGGTTCCCTCCGGAACCGGCTAAAGGAGTTTGTCCAGCTTGACCTTGCAAAAGCTGTCTAGCCAGGTCATCAGCTCTTTCATTTTTTACAATCACTTCCCTCCTGAGAGCATTAGTCTCTTGACGAGCGGGGTGTACTTCGGCCCGTAATTCCCCCAGTAGTTGGGCCAACTGGTCAGTCTCAGAAGTTTCCATAGCGCCTGGGTGGGAATTTGTAGGATGGCTTCGCGTTCTGTAATGCTCACCTGGCTCCCACGGAGGCGCTGGTCTGGTCTGGGTTGCTGTGGCCTCTTCAAGCGTGATGCGCAGAATTCGGACCACCGATTGAACAGGACCCCCAAATCTTGCTTGTCTGGCCCGTAGGAATATACTTCTGCAGATGAGAAAGGGGATTAACTGTCTGCTGAATAGTGTGCTTGCTCCCCCCTTTCCCCCTTCGTTCTTCTCTGACTTCCGCCAAACCCCCGGTTTAAGCTCACCTTATGGTTTGGAAGGATGAACTCTCCATCCTGCTTCTGGTGCAGGGGCGCGCGTTAGTCCAGTTACTTCACTGGTTTTCAGAATGGCGCTGGCAAATCCACTTGACTTTTCTGAGCGATACGCCGTAAGTATGAAGATGCAAAAGTACAAGTGTCAGTCTCCTTTTATGTTGTTTTTCCTAACCTGTGATCTGTCCTTTATTTCAGGTGCAGAACAAAGGCGATGCGTTGAGGGGTTTAATTGCCGGTGGTAAAATCTGGTGAGTTAGTGCTGAGGGCGACCCCTCTAAATGTCTTTATAATTCCCCAGTAATGTCTTTTGTCCTTTCCCCATAGGGGCCGGGGTGCGGTACCTGCCAAAGATGCGGCGCCGACCCGAGATGTGGAATGGTTCACCAAGAGAAGCCGGTAAGTAATATGGCTGAAAATTCGGCTTTCCTCCTGTGTTCCCTTGCTCACCTTTTGTCTCTTCTTCTCTCCCCTAGGTGCAGAGATGTGGCGACCGGTGCTGAGAGCCGCGATGGAGCCAGGCGGCGTCTCTGGAACAGGTGAGTGAAGCGCGGCGCTGCAGCGAGCAACGCGGTGCTTTTAAATGGGAGTCTTCCTTCAGGAATGCTGGCGTGAACATTCTGGATGCAGGTAAGAAGGTTGAATAAGTTCTTGGTTTTCACCTTTCTCTTCTCTTCTTTCCTTACAGGTGTTCCAGGTTCGAGGCGGGCGTGGCTGGAGTCCAGGTGCAGGAGCAGACACGGTCAGCGTTCAGCTGCTGGGATGCAGAACAACGCGAAGCACGTGTGACTGTCCGGGCGTGGCTTAAATAGCCTTGGAAGAAGTTCCAGGTGAGTGTTCTTCCACAGCCCCACCCAAGTAACAAAATAGTTCCTTCAGAAAAATAGTCCCTCCTAAGCCTCATTTGGCTTGGTTCTTCATGCAGCATGGTCTGCATCAGGTGAGTGTGCAGCATGGTCTGCTTCAGGTAAGTGCACCCAAACACTTCCCCATATGAGCCTGGTGCCTATGGCGCCAGGACTGATGTCCAACATGAGCCGGGCACCAACGGCGCCAGGACAGAGTCCAAAGAGCCCCCATAAAGGGCCGCTGGGCTTTTACCCGGGGGCGTGATGCCTGCTCCCGGGGGTGCTGGGCCTGGCCTGGTGCTCCGGGGGTAGGCATCATGACAGCACTCCCCCCAAAGGCCCCTCCCAAGGTCGTTCCCTCAGGAGGTTTCGGTTTGTTCGAGAAATTCCGATGGAGCCTTTTTACTAGCCGAGGTGCATGTACGTGGTCGCTGGGTTCCCAAGATCTTTCCTGAGGGCCGTACCCCTTCCAATCAATTAGATAGAAAAGTTTTGATTTTGAGATCTTAGAGTCCAAAATGTTCTTCATCTCGAATTCAGGCTCCCCATCTATCTGGATTGGTTCTGGTGGCTTTATTAATCTGGTTCCTGGTTGCACTGGTTTCAAAAGCGACACATGAAAAACGGGTGAATCCGCATGTTAGCTGGTAGATCTAGCTTGACGCCACTGGGTTAATTATAGCTTTGATGGAGTAAGGGCCTAAATACCTTGGATTAAAAGTCTGGGGTCCCTTGAGCGATAAGTGTTTGGTAGCCAATCATACTTGATCCCCTATTTGGTATGGAGGCGCCTCCTTTCGATGCAGAGCCACATTCTTTTTGTATTTCCCTTTTGCATGTTGTACGTGTGCAGTAGCATCCTTGAAGGCTTGAGTAATCGTAGAATGCAAATGGTCCACTGCGGGCATTTCGAGGCTCAAAGGTGAGTCCAAGTCTGAAGTACGAGGGTGATGTCCATATAGGGTATAAAAGGGGCTCTGACCAGTTCCAGAGTGTATCGAGTTATTGTATGCATATTCAGCCACCCATAAAATAGCCTTCCAATTACCCTCCGATTGGTGCAACATACATCGTAGGTATTGTTCAAGGGTCTGGTTCGTTCTCCTCATCTGACCATCGGTCTGTGGGTGGTGGCTGGTTGAGAGTCTTACGTCGATTTGTGCCAGTTGACAACACTTTTTCCAAAAATGAGAAATAAACTGGCTTCCCCGATCGGAGATTAGTATGGGCGGGAATCCATGCAGACGGATGATATTTTCGAGGAATTCCTTGGCAAGAACAAAAGCTGAAGGTAATCCTTTCAACGGAATAAAATGGGCCATCTTGGAAAATAAATCCACCACAACCAGAATAGTATTGTATCCATTACAAGAGGGCAGGTCCGTGATAAAATCTAGTGACAAGGTGTGCCAAGGTGCTGGTGGAATGTCTAAGGGTTGAAGAAGACTGGCGGGTTTTGTTTTTTGACCTTTGTTTTGGGCGCAAACTCCACAGGACATCACGAAAGATTTAATATCCTTTCGCCAGGACGGCCACCAGAATTGTCGTTTAATTTTTTCCTCTGTTTTGGCAATGACAGGATGTCCTTCAATCAGAGTATCGTGATGACGGGAAATAACCAGTTCCTTTTCTGGCAAAAATAAACGTCCTTGGAAGTAAGGTAAGCCATCGTTGATTGAAAAGTCAGACCCCTTTTGATCCAATCCTGCAAGGCTGAAGAGTCCAGGAATAGTTTTACCCGTGCTTGAATGTCTTCAAGGGTTTGTAAAGTGGTTATCCCCAAGATTCTTTGTTTGGGAATTATCGGCACAGGTTCTGAGTTTGTGTCCATTTCTCCCATTCCAATTCGAGATAGCGCGTCCGCTTTGCCATTCTAACAGCCGGGACGGTAAGTGATTACAAAATCGAACTCAGCAAAGAATAAAGCCCATCGGAGCTGTCGTGAAGACTGAGCCTTGGCAGTTTTTAAATATTGTAAATTTCGGTGATCAGTGATCACGGTGATGGTATACCTGGCGCCAAGAAGATAATGCTGCCAAGCCTTAAAGGCGGACTTAATGGCTAATAATTCCTTATCGGTGATTGCATAATTTATCTCCGGCGGCGAGAACTTTCTGGACCAAAATGCTACGGGGTGCAGTTGGTTGGTTTCGGGGTCTCTCTGAGACAGGACAGCTCCCATGGCTAAGCTGGATGCGTCGGTTTCGACTATATATGGGAGATCGGGACGCGGGTGTTTCAAAATAGGTGCGGACGTAAATTTAGCTTTTAATTCCTGAAAGGCCTGTTCAGCTTCCTCGGTCCATTCAAAACGTTTATTCTTTCGCAAGAGTGCAGTGATGGGTTGCACCACCCGTGAAAATTCCGGGATAAACCTGCGATAAAAATTGGCAAAACCAAGCATGCTTTGGACACCTTTCACCGAACTAGGTGATGGCCATTTGAGGATGGCATCCACTCTCCGTGAGTCCATTCGGACCCCTTTAGGTGTCAGGATGAATCCAAGAAACTCAACCTCGGTGGTATGGAAAACACATTTTTCCAGTTCTGCAAACAGTTTGTGCAGGCGCAATTTCTCAAGGACGGCCCTGACATGTTTTCTGTGATGTGATTCCGAAGAGGAGTACACCAGAATGTCATCGATATACACGACAACACAGACATCAATGAGTTCCCGAAGGACATCGTTCATGAAGAATTGGAAGGCAGCAGGCACGTTGCACAACCCGAAAGGCATCACCTGGTATTCGAATAGTCCATATTTTGTACGCAAGGCCGTTTTCCATTCGTCGCCTCTTTTACTCGTACCAGATGATAAGCCCCCTGGAGATCTAACTTGGTGTATATGCAAGCGTCCTTCACCTGGTCAAGGAGTTCAGGGATCAAAGTCAGAGGGTAACGATTTTTAACAGCTATCTGGTTCAATGCGCGGTAATCGATACAAGTTCTAAGGTCGCCTTCTTTTTTTGGCACGAAGAACAAAGCCGAGGATGCCGGAGACTTTGACGGGCGAATTAAACCATTGGCTAGGTATTGATCTAAATATTGTCTCAAATGCAGATTCTCCGGCTCAGTAAGGGCATAAATCCTGCTACAAGGGGGTTGTGCACCGGGCACCAGATCGATTTGGCAATCGTACGATCTGTGAGGAGGTAATGTGTTGGCCTGTTCCTTTTGGAAGGTAGTTGCTGTTCTGGAGGTAGTTGCATGGAGACAGAGGTTGCTGATGCTAGACGGATCTTCAGATTTTCTGGTTAGCAGGTTCGTGCACACTCCGGAAAGGTTATTCTCTTTGCTCGCCAATCAATTCGAGGATTATGTGTCTCTAACCAAGGGATTCCGAGAATAATCTGAAACTGTGGAGCCTTGATTACATCAAACACAACTGCCTCCCGATGGCCGTCCGGACCTACAAGTGTCACCTCAGCTGTGGAATGTGTTACCGGTCCCAAGGCAATTTCGGTACCATCAACTGTGGTGATGACATCTTTGCTGGTTTTAAGACGCAGAGGGAGGTTAATCCTGGAGACCAATTCACGATCCACGTAGTTTCCTATAGCCCCACTATCGATCTATGCCTTTATTGCATGAAACCGCTTAGGCTGTTCCGGATCTATGAGGACCATTGGCACAATGAAATGCGAGGTCTGAGAGTTCGTTTTCAAGCTCGGCAAGCGGACCCCTACGCTTGTCGGGCGGGGTCGTTTCCCGATACAGAGGTTTCAAGGATTTTATCAGCGGCTCCTACCACCTTCCTGGGTGGCCTTGCCGGGCAATCTCGTAGAAAGTGTCCAGAGGAACCACAATAAAGACATAAGTGCATCTGCTGTCTTCTTTCACGTTCCTTTTGAGTTAAAGGTCCTTTAACTCCTCCGATTTGCATTGGCTCAGAGGCTTCAGCCCCCTTGAGGTTAGCGTGGGTCTTGACTAACACCCGGGTCTCAAACTTGGACCGATCTGCTTTTCTGTTTTGCAGTCTGTGATCCAATTGGACCACTAAATCTATATATTCTGAGCATTCTTGGGGCTGATTTACAACTTGGGCCAGGACATCTTTAAGTTCTCCGCGTAGACCTCGATAAAATAACGTGATTCTTTTATCCTCTGGCCACCCAGTTTCCACAATTAGTCTATTAAAGGTTGCAATGTAGGAAAGGAGGTCTTGATTGCCCTGTCGCAGAGATAGAAGTTCATCATCTAGAGCCTGCCCCTGGGAGTGACGAGCAAATAACCTTTCCATGCTTGCTTGAAATCCTTGAAAATCACGAAGAATCGGGTCATCTTGAGTTACCAGTGGAACTGACCAATCGGCAGCACTGCCGCTGAGATATGACAATACAAAGGCTACCTTGGTCTGGTCATTAGGGAAGGCCCCAGGTCTGCACAGGAAATGCAAACGACACTGATTCATGAATACGGCGAATCGTTTGGGGTCCCCAGCAAAGCGTTCAGGTGGGGCCAGCGGCATGTTTCCAGGTAGATTAATCTGCACCGGGTTACTGGAACGCACAGGAGCGGGGTTCCCTCCGGAACCGGCTAAAGGAGTTTGTCCAGCTTGACCTTGCAAAAGCTGTCTAGCCAGGTCATCAGCTCTTTCCTTTTTTACAATCACTTCCCTCCTGAGAGCATTAGTCTCTTGACGAGCGGGGTGTACTTCGGCCCGTAATTCCCCCAGTAGTTGGGCCAACTGGTCAGTCTCAGAAGTTTCCATAGCGCCTGGGTGGGAATTTGTAGGATGGCTTCGCGTTCTGTAATGCTCACCTGGCTCCCACGGAGGTGCTGGTCTGGTCTGGGTTGCTGTGGCCTCTTCAAGCGTGATGCGCAGAATTCGGACCACCGATTGAACAGGACCCCCAAATCTTGCTTGTCTGGCCCGTAGGAATATCCTTCTGCAGATGCGAAAGGGGATTAACTGTCTGCTGAATAGTGTGCTTGCTCCCCCCTTTCCCCCTTCGTTCTTCTCTGACTTCCGCCAAACCCCCGGTTTAAGCTCACCTTATGGTTTGGAAGGATGAACTCTCCATCCTGCTTCTGGTGCAGGGGCGCGCGTTAGTCCAGTTACTTCACTGGTTTTCAGAATGGCGCTGGCAAATCCACTTGACTTTTCTGAGCGATACGCCGTAAGTATGAAGATGCAAAAGTACAAGTGTCAGTCTCCTTTTATGTTGTTTTTCCTAACCTGTGATCTGTCCTTTATTTCAGGTGCAGAACAAAGGCGATGCGTTGAGGGGTTTAATTGCCGGTGGTAAAATCTGGTGAGTTAGTGCTGAGGGCGACCCCTCTAAATGTCTTTATAATTCCCCAGTAATGTCTTTTGTCCTTTCCCCATAGGGGCCGGGGTGCGGTACCTGCCAAAGATGCGGCGCCGACCCGAGATGTGGAATGGTTCACCAAGAGAAGCCGGTAAGTAATATGGCTGAAAATTCGGCTTTCCTCCTGTGTTCCCTTGCTCACCTTTTGTCTCTTCTTCTCTCCCCTAGGTGCAGAGATGTGGCGACCGGTGCTGAGAGCCGCGATGGAGCCAGGCGGCGTCTCTGGAACAGGTGAGTGAAGCGCGGCGCTGCAGCGAGCAACGCGGTGCTTTTAAATGGGAGTCTTCCTTCAGGAATGCTGGCGTGAACATTCTGGATGCAGGTAAGAAGGTTCAATAAGTTCTTGGTTTTCACCTTTCTCTTCTCTTCTTTCCTTACAGGTGTTCCAGGTTCGAGGCGGCCGTGGCTGGAGTCCAGGTGCAGGAGCAGACACGGTCAGCGTTCAGCTGCTGGGATGCAGAACAACGCGAAGCACGTGTGGCTGTCCGGGCGTGGCTTAAATAGCCTTGGAAGAAGTTCCAGGTGAGTGTTCTTCCACAGCCCCACCCAAGTAACAAAATAGTTCCTTCAGAAAAATAGTCCCTCCTAAGCCTCATTTGGCTTGGTTCTTCATGCAACATGGTCTGCATCAGGTGAGTGTGCAGCATGGTCTGCTTCAGGTAAGTGCACCCAAACACTTCCCCATATGAGCCTGGTGCCTATGGCGCCAGGACTGATGTCCAACATGAGCCGGGCACCAACGGCGCCAGGACAGAGTCCAAAGAGCCCCCATAAAGGGCCGCTGGGCTTTTACCCGGGGGCGTGATGCCTGCTCCCGGGGGTGCTGGGCCTGGCCTGGTGCTCCGGGGGTAGGCATCATGACAGCACTCCCCCCCAAGGCCCCTCCCGAGGTCGTTCCCTCAGGAGGTTTCGGTTTGTTCGGGAAATTCCGATGGAGCCTTTTTACTAGCCGAGGTGCATGTACGTGGTCGCTGGGTTCCCAAGATCTTTCCTGAGGGCCGTACCCCTTCCAATCAATTAGATAGAAAAGTTTTGATTTTGAGATCTTAGAGTCCAAAATGTTCTTCATCTCGAATTCAGGCTCCCCATCTATCTGGATTGGTTCTGGTGGCTTTATTAATCTGGTTCCTGGTTGCACTGGTTTCAAAAGCGACACATGAAAAACAGGTGAATCCGCATGTTAGCTGGTAGATCTAGCTTGACGCCACTGGGTTAATTATAGCTTTGATGGAGTAAGGGCCTAAATACCTTGGATTAAAAGTCTGGGGTCCCTTGAGCGATAAGTGTTTGGTAGCCAATCATACTTGATCCCCTATTTGGTATGGAGGCGCCTCCTTTCGATGCAGAGCCGCATTCTTTTTGTATTTCCCTTTTGCATGTTGTACGTGTGCAGTAGCATCCTTGAAGGCTTGAGTAATCGTAGAATGCAAATGGTCCACTGCGGGCATTTCGAGGCTCAAAGGTGAGTCCAAGTCTGAAGTACGAGGGTGATGTCCATATAGGGTATAAAAGGGGCTCTGACCAGTTCCAGAGTGTATCGAGTTATTGTATGCATATTCAGCCACCCATAAAATAGCCTTCCAATTACCCTCCGATTGGTGCAACATACATCGTAGGTATTGTTCAAGGGTCTGGTTCGTTCTCCTCATCTGACCATCGGTCTGTGGGTGGTGGCTGGTTGAGAGTCTTACGTCGATTTGTGCCAGTTGACAACACTTTTTCCAAAAATGAGAAATAAACTGGCTTCCCCGATCGGAGATTAGTATGGGCGGGAATCCATGCAGACGGATGATATTTTCGAGGAATTCCTTGGCAAGAACAAAAGCTGAAGGTAATCCTTTCAATGGAATAAAATGGGCCATCTTGGAAAATAAATCCACCACAACCAGAATAGTATTGTATCCATTACAAGAGGGCAGGTCCGTGATAAAATCTAGTGACAAGGTGTGCCAAGGTGCTGGTGGAATGTCTAAGGGTTGAAGAAGACCGGCGGGTTTTGTTTTTTGACCTTTGTTTTGGGCGCAAACTCCACAGGATATCACGAAAGATTTAATATCCTTTCGCCAGGACGGCCACCAGAATTGTCGTTTAATTTTTTCCTCTGTTTTGGCAATGACAGGATGTCCTTCAATCAGAGTATCGTGATGACGGGAAATAACCAGTTCCTTTTCTGGCAAAAATAAACGTCCTTGGAAGTAAGGTAAGCCATCGTTGATTGAAAAGTCAGACTCCCTTTTGATCCAATCCTGCAAGGCTGAAGAGTCCAGGAATAGTTTTACCCGTGCTTGAATGTCTTCAAGGGTTTGTAAAGTGGTTATCCCCAAGATTCTTTGTTTGGGAATTATCGGCACAGGTTCTGAGTTTGTGTCCATTTCTCCCATTCCAATTCGAGATAGCGCGTCCGCTTTGCCATTCTAACAGCCGGGACGGTAAGTGATTACAAAATCGAACTCAGCAAAGAATAAAGCCCATCGGAGCTGTCGTGAAGACTGAGCCTTGGCAGTTTTTAAATATTGTAAATTTCGGTGATCAGTGATCACGGTGATGGTATACCTGGCGCCAAGAAGATAATGCCGCCAAGCCTTAAAGGCGGACTTAATGGCTAATAATTCCTTATCGGTGATTGCATAATTTATCTCCGGCGGCGAGAACTTTCTGGACCAAAATGCTACGGGGTGCAGTTGGTTGGTTTCGGGGTCTCTCTGAGACAGGACAGCTCCCATGGCTAAGCTGGATGCGTCGGTTTCGACTATACATGGGAGATCGGGACGCGGGTGTTTCAAAATAGGTGCGGACGTAAATTTAGCTTTTAATTCCTGAAAGGCCTGTTCAGCTTCCTCGGTCCATTCAAAACGTTTATTCTTTCGCAAGAGTGCAGTGATGGGTTGCACCACCCGTGAAAATTCCGGGATAAACCTGCGATAAAAATTGGCAAAACCAAGCCTGCTTTGGACACCTTTCACCGAACTAGGTGATGGCCATTTGAGGATGGCATCCACTCTCCGTGAGTCCATTCGGACCCCTTTAGGTGTCAGGATGAATCCAAGAAACTCAACCTCGGTGGTATGGAAAACGCATTTTTCCAGTTCTGCAAACAGTTTGTGCAGGCGCAATTTCTCAAGGACGGCCCTGACATGTTTTCTGTGATGTGATTCCGAAGAGGAGTACACCAGAATGTCATCGATATACATGACAACACAGACATCAATGAGTTCCCGAAGGACATCGTTCATGAAGAATTGGAAGGCAGCAGGCACGTTGCACAACCCGAAAGGCATCACCTGGTATTCGAATAGTCCATATTTTGTACGGAAGGCCGTTTTCCATTCGTCGCCTCTTTTACTCGTACCAGATGATAAGCCCCCTGGAGATCTAACTTGGTGTATATGCAAGCGTCCTTCACCTGGTCAAGGAGTTCAGGGATCAAAGTCAGAGGGTAATGATTTTTAACAGCTATCTGGTTCAATGCGCGGTAATCGATACAAGTTCTAAGGTCGCCTTCTTTTTTTGGCACGAAGAACAAAGCCGAGGATGCCGGAGACTTTGACGGGCGAATTAAACCATTGGCTAGGTATTGATCTAAATATTGTCTCAAATGCAGATTCTCCGGCTCAGTAAGGGCATAAATCCTGCTACAAGGGGGTTGTGCACCGGGCACCAGATCGATTTGGCAATCGTACGATCTGTGAGGAGGTAATGTGTTGGCCTGTTCCTTTTGGAAGGTAGTTGCTGTTCCGGAGGTAGTTGCATGGAGACAGAGGTTACTGATGCTAGACTGATCTTCAGATTTTCTGGGTAGCAGGTTCGTGCACACTCCGGAAAGGTTATTCTCTTTGCTCGCCAATCAATTCGAGGATTATGTGTCTCTAACCAAGGGATTCCGAGAATAACCTGAAACTGTGGAGCCTTGATTACATCAAACACAACTGCCTCCCGATGGCCGTCCGGACCTACAAGTGTCACCTCAGCTGTGGAATGTGTTACCGGTCCCGAGGCAATTTCGGTACCATCAACTGTGGTGATGACATCTTTGCTGGTTTTAAGACGCAGAGGGAGGTTAATCCTGGAGACCAATTCACGATCCACGTAGTTTCCTATAGCCCCACTATCGATCTATGCCTTTATTGCATGAAACCGCTTAGGCTGTTCCGGATCTATGAGGACCATTGGCACAATGAAATGCGAGGTCTGAGAGTTTGTTTTCAAGCTCGGCAAGCGGACCCCTACGCTTGTCGGGCGGGGTCGTTTCCCGATACAGAGGTTTCAAGGATTTTATCAGCGGCTCCTACCACCTTCCTGGGTGGCCTTGCCGGGCAATCTCGTAGAAAGTGTCCAGAGGAACCACAATAAAGACATAAGTGCATCTGCTGTCTTCTTTCACGTTCCTTTTGAGTTAAAGGTCCTTTAACTCCTCCGATTTGCATTGGCTCAGAGGCTTCAGCCCCCTTGAGGTTAGCGTGGGTCTTGACTAACACCCGGGTCTCAAACTTGGACCGATCTGCTTTTCTGTTTTGCAGTCTGTGATCCAATTGGACCACTAAATCTATATATTCTGAGCATTCTTGGGGCTGATTTACAACTTGGGCCAGGACATCTTTAAGTTCTCCGCGTAGACCTCGATAAAATAACGTGATTCTTTTATCCTCTGGCCACCCAGTTTCCACAATTAGTCTATTAAAGGTTGCAATGTAGGAAAGGAGGTCTTGATTGCCCTGTCGCAGAGATAGAAGTTCATCATCTAGAGCCTGCCCCTGGGAGTGACGAGCAAATAACCTTTCCATGCTTGCTTGAAATCCTTGAAAATCACGAAGAATTGGGTCATCTTGAGTTACCAGTGGAACTGACCAATCGGCAGCACTGCCGCTGAGATATGACAATACAAAGGCTACCTTGGTCTGGTCATTAGGGAAGGCCCCAGGTCTGCACAGGAAATGCAAACGACACTGATTCATGAATACGGCGAATCGTTTGGGGTCCCCAGCAAAGCATTCAGGTGGGGCCAGCGGCATGTTTCCAGGTAGATTAATCTGCACCGGGTTACTGGAACGCACAGGAGCGGGGTTCCCTCCGGAACCGGCTAAAGGAGTTTGTCCAGCTTGACCTTGCAAAAGCTGTCTAGCCAGGTCATCAGCTCTTTCCTTTTTTACAATCACTTCCCTCCTGAGAGCATTAGTCTCTTGACGAGCGGGGTGTACTTCGGCCCGTAATTCCCCCAGTAGTTGGGCCAACTGGTCAGTCTCAGAAGTTTCCATAGCGCCTGGGTGGGAATTTGTAGGATGGCTTCGCGTTCTGTAATGCTCACTTGGCTCCCACGGAGGTGCTGGTCTGGTCTGGGTTGCTGTGGCCACTTCAAGCGTGATGCGCAGAATTCGGACCACCGATTGAACAGGACCCCCAAATCTTGCTTGTCTGGCCCGTAGGAATATCCTTCTGCAGATGAGAAAGGGGATTAACTGTCTGCTGAATAGTGTGCTTGCTCCCCCCTTTCCCCCTTCGTTCTTCTCTGACTTCCGCCAAATCCCCGGTTTAAGCTCACCTTATGGTTTGGAAGGATGAACTCTCCATCCTGCTTCTGGTGCAGGGGCGCGCGTTAGTCCAGTTACTTCACTGGTTTTCAGAATGGCGCTGGCAAATCCACTTGACTTTTCTGAGCGATACGCCGTAAGTATTAAGATGCAAAAGTACAAGTGTCAGCCTCCTTTTATGTTGTTTTTCCTAACCTGTGATCTGTCCTTTATTTCAGGTGCAGAACAAAGGCGATGCGTTGAGGGGTTTAATTGCTGGTGGTAAAATCTGGTGAGTTAGTGCTGAGGGCGACCCCTCTAAATGTCTTTATAATTCCCCAGTAATGTCTTTTGTCCTTTCCCCATAGGGGCCGGGGTGCGGTACCTGCCAAAGATGCGGCGCCAACCCGAGATGTGGAATGGTTCACCAAGAGAAGCCGGTAAGTAATATGGCTGAAAATTCGGCTTTCCTCCTGTGTTCCCTTGCTCACCTTTTGTCTCTTCTTCTCTCCCCTAGGTGCAGAGATGTGGCGACCGGTACAGAAAGCCGCGATGGAGCCGGGCGGCGTCTCGGGAACAGGTGAGTGAAGCGCAGCGCTGCAGCGAGCAACCCAGTGCTTTTAAATGGAAGTCTTCCTTCAGGAATGCTGGCGTGAAGATTCCGGATGCAGGTAAGAAGGTTGAATAACTTCTTGGTTTTCACCTTTCTCTTCTCTTCTTTCCTTACAGGTGTTCCAGGTTCGAGGCGGGCGTGGCTGGAGTCCAGGTGCAGGAGCAGACAGGGTGAGCGTTCAGCTGCTGGGATGCAGAACAACGCGAAGCACGTGTGGCTGTCCGGGCGTGGCTTAAATAGCCTTGGAAGAAGTTCCAGGTGAGTGTTCTTCCACAGCCCCACCCAAGTAACAAAATAGTTCCTTCAGAAAAATAGTCCCTCCTAAGCCTCATTTGGCTTGGTTCTTCATGCAGCATGGTCTGCATCAGGTGAGTGTGCAGCATGGTCTGCTTCAGGTAAGTGCACCCAAACACTTCCCCATATGAGCCTGGCGCCTATGGCGCCAGGACTGCTGTCCAACATGAGCCTGGCGCCAACGGCGCCAGGACAGAGTCCAAAGAGCCCCCATAAAGGGCCGCTGGGCTTTTACCCGGGGGCATGATCACTACTCCCGGCGGTGCTGGGCCTGGTCTGGTGCTCCGGGGGTAGGCATCATGACACACGGCAGCATATTTTAGGACTCTGTGTACCAACCTGGGTGCGTGTGTGGGTGGGGCGGTTATTTGGGGAGGGGATTTTAATTGTGTGCTGAACCCCAGGGTAGACAGATCTGATGATAAGATTGATAGGCCCACCCCAGCAGCCAGAGCATTGCAGACACTGCTGAACGACTTCGGGCTGGCAGATGTTTGGAGGCTGAAGCATCCCAATGAGGAACAGTATTCGCATTACTCAGCCCCGCAACAACTGCATACAAGACTTGATTCTTTTTTTGCCACACCAGATGTGGTGTTAGAGACCACCCAAATAGAATACAAAGCGAGGGTCCTGTCGGACCACTCGCCTCTGGCCCTGGGATGGCAGTACTGCCGCCCCAGAGCGCGGATACCGACGTGGCGCCTCCGGGCTGAGGCACTCAAGGATCCAGTCTTCAGAGAGGATATCAGGGACGAGATCACACATTATTTCGAAGAGAACGCTGGCAGTGTGGATTCGGCGGGCACGCTGTGGGAAGCCTTTAAGGTGGTATTGCAGGGTGCTGCCATTGCTAAATCAAAGGGCCTGCAGGGTGGGGTCCTAACGGAGTTAGGGGAAGCTGAGGATGAACTGGAACGGGAACTCAACAGGGGAGGGGGGGATGCGAAGCCAGTACTTAAACCACAGCAGCGGTGTGCGGAACTTTGGGAAAGGCTCTGCAACCTCAACTATAAGAAGTATGTTGAGAGACAGCATGCAGGTGGGGATAAAACGGGCCGTCTCTTGGCGTGGTTATACAAGAGTGAAACCCCTACGCCCCCGATTAGGATGATAACCAGAGAGGATGGAGAGGTAGCGAACACCCAAGAAGGAGTCAATGAGGCATGTTTAGATTATTACAGGGCACTATATGAGGACAAAGGGGGGGGCAGCCGAGAGGAGATGAGGGAAACTTTAAGAGATATGGGATTACCTAAGATTAGTGCCGAAGAAAGAGAGGAGCTGGATGCACCGATTACTTTGGAGAAATTGGAAGAGGTGGTGAGGCAGCTTCCCACCAGTAAGACCCCGGGTGCGGACGGACTCCCTAGCAAATTTTATAAAGCATTTAAAGAGCAGGTACTCCCCCCCCCCATGCTAGAAATGCTTAATGAATCGTTTGAGGTGGGCCGTCTGCCGGAATTACTTAGACAAGCGATAATAATACCGCTCCCTAAACCCAACAAATCAGGGCATAGCTCCGGCTCCTATAGGCCCTTGTCAATTCTGAACCAGGATGGCAAGATATTGACGTCGGTCCTGGCCAATAGATTGCGGAGAGTTATTGGTAAATTGATACATCCGGACCAAACAGGTTATGTCCCCAACAGAAATATAACCCACAACCATAAGCTTTCGACTCAGTCAGGTGGTCGTGGTTGCTGGAGGCCCTGAAGGAATACGGGATGGGGCCGGGCTATGTTAGGTGGGCGAAGTTGCTGTACAGTGAGCCGCTGGCTAGGGTACGTACAGGAGCGGTGATATCCGAGAGGTGGCAACTTAGCAGAGGCACCAGACAAGGGTGCCCCTGGTCTCCGATGCTATATATTCTGGCCCTGGAGCCCCTTGTACCTTCGACAACAATATGACATGATAGGCATTGAGGTAGGGGGAGAGAAACACCTAATATCCCTGTATGCTCACAATTTGCTATTATATTTGAAATATCCGGAGGAAAATCTTCAATATATTCTGGAGGTAATGGAAAGGTATGCAGAACTGTCTGGCATAGCGGTGAACCCCCAAAAATCGAGCATGTTCCAATTGGGTAGCTACAGAGGAACCCTTCCGGAGTGGTTGCCAGTGTTGCCGATATCATTGGCGGTTGGTTCCTTCCGCTACCTCGGAATAGATGTGTATCATACGGTAGAGGAGGAACATTTGCACAACACCGAGGTGGCTGTGGGAAAAATCCGAATAAGCATGAAGTTTTGGGAGAAGTTGCCATTGGCGATGATGGGACGGGGGGCGATGCTCAAAATGGTGGTCCTACCCAGGCTCTGACATTTTTTCAGCAATATTCCGTACATGATACCTAAGAAGTTTTTTGCCAAGCTGAATAGTATGTGCAGAGACTTCCTATGGCATGGCACTTGGAATAGAGTGGCGCTATGGAAGTTGCAGAATTTCTATGAAAAGGGAGGTATTAAGCTGCTGAATTTTGAGGCCTATTATGTAGCTGGTCAGTTGCAATATGTGGTCAAATGGCTCTCTGATGAGGTAACTCCTGAATTTAAGCTGTTTGGACAGGACTGTACTCCGTTTTACCTGAAGGAAATTATTTGGTTGCCTAGGTCAGAAATGAAGGAGCGCCCGGGAATGATGTTGCTTGGGTGGAAGATGTGGCGTAGAGTATGTCGAATGATGGAGGACCCGTACCCGTGTTCCCCGCAGGTGCAGTTGGTTGCTTTGGCAGGGGAAGACAAACAACTAAGGACGATAATCAGGACCTACTGGGAGTCGGTCGGGCTGGTTACATTGGGGGATGTCTGGCAAGAGGGGGCCATTAAGGATTTTGAAGGACTAGGGGAAGAGGCTGGCTTGCATAGGGGCCAGTATGTCATGTATCTAAGGCTGGTGCAGAATATTTGTAAAATCTGGCCTGAGACTGTATTGGCGGAGGAACCAGACGCCACTATGGGGACAATGTATGACATATCAGAAGGGGGGCATGAGATCTCTAGTTTGTATGAGATGGTGATGACCCGGGTTGGGAGGGAATTGACGCATCTGAGGTTGGATTGGGAAACAGAGGTGGGAGCACAGATGGAAGATGGGATGTGGGAGCGTGCTATGGGATACCACAAGAAGGTGTCAAGAAATGCCAGATTACAACAAATACAGTTGTATATAATGCACAGAGCTTACATGACCCGATGAGAATATCGAAGTTTGTAAATGCGGGACGACAAGCGTGCCCAAAATGCGATTAGGAAGATGCTGATATGACACACATGTCTTGGTCTTGCCCAGTGATTGAGAGTTTCTGGGGAGAAGTGGCGCAAAAACTAGCGGACAAAGGGGTCACGCTCACTATAGATACGGCCTGGGCCTGCCTGTTGGGAGGGTTTCCCAGACCACGGAAACTTAAACATGTTGGGAAATTGAAGGACTTGGCATATATGCTCTCAAAACGAAGGATTGCCATGGGATGGAAGCAGTGCCATAAGCCACTGGTGGAGGTATGGTGGCGGGATTTGAAGAAATGGGCGGAGGCTGAAACGGTGCTATTGCAGGAAGCATGTAGCAAGTGTGGGGAAGAAGAAGTGAGTACCTTGCTAGCATGGAGAGTATTAATAGCAGGACTGTTTGGAACAATAACTGATTCTGCAGTTTCAGAAACAGGTGATACCCTGCCACACGCAGCAGATACGGAATGAGAAGGACAAACAAGCTCTTGAGGGGGGAGGGATTGGGGGAGCAGTGGTCTTGACTAATTGATGTTCATGTGTTTGTTGCAAAAAGCGGTGCCAGTTTGGTTTGTGTTGTTTGTTTGTTTTAAAAAAATAATAAAAACCGTTTAAAAAAAAAATAAGTTTTGTGAAACAGAATTAAACATGTTTTCACTTCCACATTTTGGATACATCTAAAATTATGGGTACATATCTCTGATTTGGTTGGTCATCCCATAAGAGTGTGGTAGTTACTCTTGGTGGTATTTACAATCAATAACCATAATATGTACAAATGGTAAAAAAACATGTGGCATTGTAAACATGGCCTTCTTTTACAGATGCCAACATACAAGTAATGAGCCCATTAAAAACAAATCATTCTTGTGCCAAGAAGGCATTCGTTTTTCTTTGTTTTTGGCACAAGAATCCTCCTAGTCTCTGTATCATGACTGCAAATGTCTGCTGTGATGTGTTTGCTACTTTTCTTACATGATGTAAGTGCAATTATGCTTATTTTAAATAGTCAAATCATGATTTCCTTTCATAAATCTTAATTGCAAGTATGGTTTCATATATTCTAGATTAATATCTGTTAATAATTGTTGCAGTTGTATTTGTTGAGTATTTTCTTTTTTTATTATTATGGTAACAAACACAGATAGAAGCACCTAAAGTAATGACATAATTACATTAACTGGATATGCTCTAATGGTGACATGCCCGTTTCGTTCGATTTATCAAAGCATTATTCAGTAGCTTCTTCATCCCGAGGAAGGGCCAGAAAGATAAAGGGCCTCATTACGACTCAGGCGGTAAGGGTTTTACGACGGCGTAAACAGCGCCGACCCTTACCGCCTGAGTACGAGGTCCCTTAGCGCCATGGCGGATTTAACACCTGCTTTTAGCAGGTGTTAAAATCCATGGCGCTAAGGGACCATGGAGTTAATTACGCCACCGTAATTTACGGTGGCGTAATTAACGCCTTCCCCACTCCCATTATGCCCTATGGGGCAAAAATGGGAATGGGGAAGGGTAAATGGGGATTGGGGACTTACCGCCCCGCCAAGGTCGGAAAGGGGCGGTAAGTCCGCCAACCACCATGGCGTAAACATAGTTTACGCCATGGTGGTAAAGTCACGGCCCAGGCGGTAACTCACTGCCTGGGTCGTAATGAGGCCCAAAGTGTCCGAAATCTGGTTTGATTTCTCCTTGTTAACCCATCCCATTTCTTCTTCTAAAAAAAATAATTCCAGCAGGGAAGATGTAGTTTGTAATGCTCTGTTTCTCTTCTACATCATCATACTATATAATAAAAGGTCAGATGTATGTTTGTCTGAAGATGTCCTACCCTATGTGCCTAATATTACCACTAGAGTGAGCTGTTGCCTTACACATACAACAATAAGACTTCAAGTTTATCTTCCAAGTGAACAAAATGTGTATTTCATGTTATCAACGCTAGAGGGAGATGGTGTGTTACGCATACAACAATAAGACTTCAAGTTCATCTCCCAGGCGAACAAAATGTGTATTTCAACATACATATACAAAAAACATATTACACAGAAACAGAAATTCATTTGATTATTACTATTTCTCTAAGCAAATAAATTACTTTTTTTAATGTACATATGCATTATGTAATTATTCATTGTAATATGTATTTGTTTTGTATTACGATTTCAATATTCTTCATATGTGCACGTGACTTGTACTACTCTCACATCCCTCAACATTATATTTTTGATTCCAAAACGCATAAGTGGAATCCAAGACAATGCAGAGCAGATACAAGAATTGGCCGTATATAATATGTTGAACTTTCAACTGATTCTGTGAGATTTTGCTTGAGGTTGCTACTCCTCCATGTAAAAGGAGCAAGATCCTTTACAAAAAAATGTTTTTTTTTCTATTAATATAAATTATGTTAAAATACACCACATAATATACTTACACTCTGAAAATGTACTCCTTTACGCACATTAGTCTGTGTTCACAGGGTTTTACACTAGTATGGCATATTAGGAATTATGATCATTTTTGTAAAAGGATCTATTTCAATATGATATTTAAAATGTGACTTGGCTGGGGTTCATTATTAATAATTACTAGTCGACTAGGGTTCATAATATTTTTCTAGCAAAATGCAGGAACTAGTCGAAATAAAACCCAAAATGTGGGATTCACAAAAGGCATATGTTTCGACAATTTGCTTGGTTGATGTCCTGCTTTTTAGAAACAAATTGCATTTGAACGAGACTAGACAGAAGAGTGCCGAAGCAAATTTGAGACATCACTGATTCACAAAGAGAGTTGTTTAGGAATTAGCTCCTCCTGTTGTTCTTCTTACTCGCTGGCCCTCATTACAGTTTTGACAGTCCCCCGCTGGTAGTTCCAGTGGGATACCGGCAAAACTGCCTTTCCGATTACGCCGCCCGATATCCCGGTATTACCGGGATACTACAGGTAGTGGAGATGCCAGTAAGTTCCCATTCCATGGAGTCCCATGTATCGGTTTGCCAAATTTACAGACACTGGTAGTGCCATTGCTGGTGATTCTGGCATTTATTTTCCGTTAGCGGCCTGAACTGCCGCCACCAGCAAACTTGTGCTTCCCAGGTCCCGAAAAAATGCTGCTGTCAGAATTACTGGCATATTTTCAAGCATTTTTTCCAGCCCGGGGAAGTTATAATGCGCCCCTTGTCTCTGACTTTCCTTTGCTCTTTTCGGACCAGATGCCGACCATAAATAAGGAATAGCTCATGTTTGGGTCATTCCATATACTGCAGTTTTTCATTTCCACCCATGATTTAGGAAGGGAATGTAATTCTGGTCTGCAGAAAGCAGAGGCTGTTCTGTTTTAGGGTGTTCACCCAGAACGTGCCACTGCAAACATGTGGGTGGGGAAGGGGAACTATGGATGCCAGTAGGCCCAGATAAAAAAAAAAAAAAAACACAAGTATCGAATGCATGGCCAAGATGTAAATAAGGAGATGGGTGCGTCTGTACAGCCCCAGCACTCAAAGCTCAGCCACTGCACAACACGCCTGGTTCCTTTTGTGACTCAAAGGTCCTTTGCGTTCCACAACCCAGTCCCATGCTTGGATATGACTGTGCACAGCACAGAGTGCAGCTGAGGGAATGTATTGTGAATAAAGCACTGTCTCTAGAATCCTTTGCTGAGACTAGGCATTGGTTTTAGACAGGGCTCAAAGGGATCTAGGCAGACATGGAGAGCCAGGGAATTTGAGGAACCTCAGACGCAGTTGCTTTTCTGGAGAAATAGTCTCTGAGAAGAAGGTGATGGGTTCTGTAAACAGTGTGAGATGCTTTCACCCCACTTTTGCCCATGGCAACTTTACAGGCTGCATTTAACCACTTTTGTTTGCCACAGATGATAAGTATGGATAAGATAAATAAAAGGTAGGGTGGAAGGAGGGGTTGAGGGGGACTCTCCCTTCTTTCTATGATAATTTAAAAGTGGTAAAAACAGTGAAATAAAATTGGTGAAGTTGCCATTCGGCAAAAAGAAATAAGCAAAGCTTCATAGAACCCTAAAGGTGTGAGGTTTATTTACACTTATCTTAATACTGTGAATTTGTTTTGACTTGTTGCCAGGTTGCATCAAACGTCACCACTTGCAGGGGTCCCTTCACTGCAGATCCTGCAAGACCCTGAGACATGGTCCACGCCTCTGGGCTTCTCAGAACTGTTAATGTTGGAACATTATATCAGCTCTCACCCTACCTTTGAAAATAAGGATATGCTGCTAATATTACCAAAGTTCCTAGTCATTGCATCGAATGCCAAACCATTGAATGCCATACCATAGAAAAAATGCATCGAAAAACAGCATTGCAAGCATTTTTAAAAAAAAGATTTTTTAATGGGGGGTTCCCCCCGAACCCTCCTTTTTTAACCTTTACAAGCCATTATAATTACACTAAACCCATTACCATTTTAAAAAACGCATTCCATTTTTTCGATGCATTTTTTTCTATGGTATGGCATTTGGTATTGTATGCAATTACCAGATACCATTAGAAATACCAAAACTGGGCATGGCCTTAGATAAACGATTGTTGGCACAAGTGGCGATACTGGTCGACTCCTGTCTGCTGCTTCCAAATTCTCACTTCTTGAGTTCAAAGGGTTCTCCTGAGATCCCCTAAGACCTGGAAGATTCATTTGTTCCACACCACGTGGTAGGCAGCGAGATCTGCAGAGTCCAGTGAATAGCCCCATGCTCATGACACAGGGCAAGGAGCGCGGCGGTAACTGTGGGGGTGCACACTGATGATGCTGAGTGCGAGTTTCAGGTTCAGACATTAAGACATTGACGCAGCTCCTTAAAGAAGGGGATTTCCTGTCAATTTACTGAAAACTCAATTTCCAGTGCTATCAATGCAGCACCTTCCCCAATCTCTGCATTCAACAGCAAGGCATCCATTGCTTTGCTGCAATGGTCTAGTATTGAACTATGGATGTGTTACTACGTAATGGATAGGGAAAAGTGCATTATGCCTTCACTTCAAACACTAAAGAGTTTTGCTGATATCAGCGTACTGGGAGAGCAATATCTGCACGGGCTCAAATGACCCCTTTTAAGAGCGCTGCTGCTTGCTCTGAGTATTGATCTCCATCATTTGAAACCTGAGGAATAACTAAATGTGAGGCTCATGAACAGACCCAGCAGCTCGTCTGCATTGCATAGTGTTATGTTTAATTCACGCTTGCTCTTCGGTCACTGGGCATGGAAGCTGTGAAAGGGAGTCACCGCCGCTGCGGCCATCCAGCAGTATGCCCTTTATTTAGACCCTAATATCATATGGCGTCAGTTGAATGGCAAGCATTAGAAATTCTAACTTCTCATTGTCGCTCACACCCTCAATGCATCATTCATCTTGCTTGGTTCTGGTTCCGCAAGCGTGTGTACCTATGTTTTGCCAGATGTCACCAATGTTAAATTTGAAGTCATTGTCCACCTTTATAAATCCGAGAGATGATTGATGTTTGTAACAGAGGTCTTATCCGAAGTGGCTGTTGACACTGCCATTGCCTTCTTCTGAGCTGTAACTATGGAGGATGTCTGAGCAGATAGGCGCATGGACCAAGAGGGCAGCCATGTCTTATTCTGTGTATTGATGAATGTCGGGACCTTCACAAGCATGGAGTTGTAGGATCCCGAAGGCGAAGTGGCATGATGGAAAGCCAGCATAGCTATTTCGGAGTTAAGGTGATGGAGCCAAAGCGGCCCTTCCCAGCTGCCAATCTTCCAGTGTTGTTCTGCACTACTTCCAAGTGATCAATGTGATATTTTGTCAGGGAACAGTAGAATTAGTTCTCATGGAGCGCGTGGAGACTGCTCTTGGGTGGCAGCGGTGCACAGTATAAATCAACATAACATAACATACGCAAGCTAGGAGTTGACAGTGGTTCCCACTACGGCTATTGTGCAGTAGTCGGGTGAGTTCTCTTCCCGGGAGGTGATAGAAACCTGCCTTATTGTTCACCCTGAAATCTAGACCATAACAGAAGGCTCAGTATCATTGAGCAATTTAAGTGTTGCTTAGAAAACCCTGAAATAATGCGTGTAATAAGTGCTCCGATGTGCAAGTGAATTAAATCAATGTAGGAGTGTTTTGGCCACTTAACTAAATAAAACATGTCCTGTTAGTCTAGGGTTGGAATCATTTGGCGTTCCAGCTGTTTTGTTCTACAACTCCCCTCAGCCCTAGCCAGCTTGGTCAATGGTGAGAGATCATGGGATTTGTAGTCCATAACATCTGGAGAGCTGCAGGTTGCAGACCCATGTAGTTAGTGTAATACCATTGGGCTTGTAATAGGTTCTCCAATGTGCATGGGATTTAAATTAATGTAAGAGTGTGTTGGCCGCTTGACTAAATAAAACATGCACTGTTAGTCTGGTGTCGGCAACCTTTGGCGTTCCAGCATTTTTGTTCTACAACTCCCCTCAGCCCTAGCCAGCTTGGTCAATGGTGAGAGATCATGGGGTTTGTAGTCCACAAAATCTGGAGAGCTGCAGGTTGCAGACCATCTAGTTAGTGTAATACCATTGTGCGTTTACTGCACTATTGAGCTTTTTATTATAAAAGGTGATGAGTCAACTATTGAATCTAAGCTAACTATGCACACCGAAACAAGTACATATTTCTAAAGGCAGATACGTTTTGGGATGGAATGCTGCACTTTAAAAAAATATATCCCTTTATTATTACGTAGTTCAAAATGTCTAGGAACAGTGAAACATAGATGGAACACCTGGCACACTGACTGAATGTCGCTCTGGAGTATATTGTTTGGTTTGGGATGTGTCCAGGCAAGGCACATTCAAAAGAACATGCTGAGTGAGACACTATTGCGGGCCCCTTTTAGATCATAAAATGTTCGTTTTTCTCCTTATAGGTGCACATCTAGAATCTGCACGCATGCAATTTGAAACGGTATGCCATGCCGTCATTTGACCCGTGCTTCATGACGGCGTGGTCTATATCTGCACCAGCTGTACATTACCTGCTGAGGTAACATGTTCTTTCTATTTCGAACGCATTTCGATTGTACAAAAAAGCCTTTCAAGGGCACCTTTGGAGCTTTCGCAACTCTTTGTAGAGATGAATAAAGTTGTTTCATGGCTGTGGTCTTATAAATAAACAAATCAATTGAGCTTCTATTTCCTGCTAATTTTCATAGACCAATCTCTAAGCACGGGACCGGGATTCGAACCCATTATGCTCTGCGTTGTCTTGCTGCCCCTGAGCTATCCTCCCTTATGCTGAACATAGACACTTTTGCAATTTTATAAAAACAAAATAGCATTTGTGAAAAACTTTAACAATACCATGTTAGGCAGCATTTCAAAGCTAACAAGCATATACGTTATGCATATCACTATATATGTATTAATTTAGAATACTATACTCATTTTTATTGAACGACTTTAGAAATGATCAACAAATCTTTTAAGTGCATACGTATTGCCTTATGTTTGATTTTGCAGAGCTGTCGTGAGTAGGGTGGCACAATGCTGTACAAGTGCCTATGCGACATAAAGCCATATCATTAAACACTTAATGAGAATGATGTGCACTGATCAACATAATAGCTATTTTGGGGCATGCACAGCTACATTGTGTATCTTATCTAATGATGTTAGTCATTTCTTGCTGCTAATATAAAAACAACCTATCGCTTTGATCTATTACCCAGCCACATGACACTACTGCCTTAAATGTTCACCACACTCACACTCACAATATATTTAGAGACCCCCTTTAACATGGGGAATTCATTGCCCCCCCCACTCAGTTAAAGTTCCACACAATATATCATGTGTCTTATTCAGTTTAGCCCTGTCTATGACTCATGTAGAGCCACGTAGACACCTGCCCCAGTGCCACCAATAAGCCAAGAACCAGGCCGGGGCACAGAAAGAATATAGATGTATTAAATAGGTTCAATGAATATTTGCAGCAAATTATTACACATGCCACCTTCTCTGTGGGGCAAAACAAAGCTTAAAAATAACTCACTTTTTGGGATTTCACTTTTGGGTCTCATGTACATGGAACGCAGGCCAAATAAATAGTCCAACTCTCCTGTCCCCCAAAAACCCCTGAATGTCAGAATTAAACAATACCTTGGAACACTACAAGATCACGAGCATTAGCATTCCTTGATAAGGTTTATATTTAAACCAATTGCACCCTTTTTTTCTATTTTCAAAAGCAATTTCCCACATGCAGCGCTTTGTATGTTTAATTTCCTTATGCAGTTGAAAATGCTAGCAGTTTTGAAAGCACCGCAGACTTTGGATAATATTTTGGATTGCTTAATTTCCCTGTGCAGTTGAAAATGCTAGCAGTTTTGAAAGCACCGCAGACTTTGGATAATATTTTGGATTGCTTAATTTCCCTGTGCACTTGAAAATGCTAGCAGTTTTGAAAGCACCGCAGACTTTGGATAATATTTTGGATTGCCTAATTTCCCTGTGCACTTGAAAATGCTAGCAGTTTTGGAAGCACCGCAGACTTTGGATAATATTTTGGATTGCTTAATTACCCTGCGCACCAGAAAACGCTAGCCGTTTTGGAAGCACCGCAGACTTTGGATAATATTTTGGATTGCTTAATTTCCCTGTGCATTTGAAAATGCTAGCAGTTTTGAAAGCACCACAGACTTTGGATAATATTTTGGATTGCTTAATTTCCCTGTGCACTTGAAAATGCTAGCAGTTTTGGAAGCACCGCAGACTTTGGATAATATTTTGGATTGCTTAATTACCCTGTGCACCAGAAAATGCTAGCCGTTTTGGAAGCACCGCAGACTTTGGATAATATTTTGGATTGCTTAATTTCCCTGTGCACTTGAAAATGCTAGCAGTTTTGAAAGCACCACAGACTTTGGATAATATTTTGGATTGCTTAATATTCCTGTGCACTTGAAAATGCTAGCCGTTTTGGAAGCACCGCAGACTTTGGATAATATTTTGGATTGCTTAATTACCCTGTGCACCTGAAAATGCTAGCCATTTTGGAAGCACTGCAGACTTTGGATAATATTTTGGATTGCTTAATTTCCTTGTGCACTTGAAAATGCTAGCCATTTTGGAAACACCGCAGACTTTGGATAATATTTTGGATTGCTTAATTTCCTTGTGCACTTGAAAATGCTAGCCGTTTAAGTTTGATAAAACCCTTCTTCGTTCTTCACCCGGAAGCAATAGAAAATCTTTCTTCTATCAGGGTCACTTTCTCACTCTCAAGAGAGAGTGTGCATTTTCAATTAGGAACTCACTTTGTTTAATTTAGCAAAACCCTTCTCTACACAGCACCAAAAAACCAGACCTTCAGTTACATTCAGAACCCCCCTGCTTAAAGCCCAGGTCTGAGAAATGGTGACAGTTACAAATTTCGTTTTTAGACAACAACCACCTCTCTTTAGGGAATTCCAGGGTTGACAAGGAAAATAGGTGTACCTGATTACATTAACAGACTATAGTTTTTATTCACACTGCGAGTACATTTTGTTAATTTCGAATGCAAAATCACCCATTGTTATTTATCAATAGGGGAATTAATTGAATTATTTCTTATCAAAATATACTAAAGGTCTATGTCCATACCCCAACCATTAACTATGGGGAGGGTATTAAATCAAACAAATCCCCACGCTTGGTGCTGTTGGACAAATTAAAGTTGGATTTCCGGGTTTGGCGCTCAGGACAGAAATCAGCATTTCAGGACCCTCTCTTGGGGGAAGTACAGGGATCTGGCTCTTGGCACTTCACTCATGGAAATGTTGGGATAGTTAATAAAGGTCCCACAAGTAAAGATAAGTTTGAATTGCATGTGCCATACTGGGGACTGGGGAGACGTCAATACTGCAAATTGGCACAAATATAGTGTAGTGAACGTGAATGGGATAAATGTTACTTTTAGGGTTATTTGTGTAAAATGATACATTTTTAGATTTGCACGTGTACAGCAATATAATGACTACTTTGTTGATATGGTATTGATACAATATAAATGCATGGAGTGTCACTCAGCCTTAATGAGAAGCAAATAGTTAAACATGCACATGCAAGATAGAGGGTCGTGACTCAAGATTGTGATGAGGTGAACTTAGTCTATAGAACACACATGAATGAACATACATACACAGGAAGCTTTATGGGAAAGTTGGGAGATATGGGGGATATTATGAATACATTATTGTGTGAAGTGTGTCCCCTTTTTGTGGGGAGTTTGTGTGAATCACCGAAGCTTGGATCTGCGAGGTGAAACGCTGAATGTCCAAGAAACTGATTATTCAAGATTAAAGGCTGAAAAGGAGAAACAGCTGTGGTCAGTTTCGACCAAACCTGTTTTATGGCCTGCTGCAATTGTGGAAGAGAGATGTAATCTCTGTAAGTACATGGGAGCCTGTTATAGAATGACTGAGGGATTTCGGGCACCTGGTGGGGCTGGGTTTAAGGGCCAGACAATTAACATGATGCAAAGGTTACTTGCGGGTAAGGTGCACAAATAGATCATGGATTTTCAAGTGATTTGTCAGGGTATGGGTTGGGACCATGTGGGCTGAAATGGTACATCACATAGGTTAGAATGAAATGTGGACACCAACACTGTTAGGCGATAAGACAAGCAACAATAGATGAAAAGGAAGTTTGTTTGTTCCCCTTCTCTTCACATCAATGACATTTCTGTAGAATGGCCGTGTGCGTCACAAGTAGGGGTAAAGGTTTCCAACCAGATAAAACCTGTAATAATTAAAACTATTTGTAAGTTGTGTAAACTGTG
The DNA here is from genome assembly GCF_040938575.1 of Ambystoma mexicanum. Classification (NCBI taxonomy): domain Eukaryota; kingdom Metazoa; phylum Chordata; class Amphibia; order Caudata; family Ambystomatidae; genus Ambystoma; species Ambystoma mexicanum. Next base: position 217,700,917 of record NC_090936.1, on the reverse strand, counting down.
TAACTAGGAGATGCGGCTGTGACCAAATATGCAAAGGCGCAAGAAGAGGGGTTTATTTTAAATGTGAAACATGGAATTATAGGTTTAAAGGTGGTGGTGCTTAGATGAATGTATCCAGTGAGAAGTGTGAGAACTGAAGGGAATATGGTTACATTTTTTAGGTTTGACCAATCATGTGTGGGGTTTTATTTTTTTAAATTTTTTAATAAAATGTGTTTGGTTTGTATTTTAAACCTTACATTTGGATTCTACTAAAATACATTTATGTTTCTTCAATTAGTTCATCATTTAGTTTTTCCTTCCTCCCTGTTAGGTATCTTTCTCGGTTGTGATGTCTTCCCAAAAGTGGATGATGGTAGCAACCATTTTCCTATTGTTTCCCATCAGGATTTGGCTCCATCTTTCCTTGGAGGTCAATTCTAGGGTAGCACTTTGGTATTTGCCACCATATATCAGGCGTTTTTCTTTAAGAGCCCCGCATTCCATTAGGATGTGATATATCGTTTCGCTCTTCCCGTCGGCTCGACAAAATCTGCAGTCTTTATTATCCGCCTTGTTTTGGGTCCAGTTTCCTAGTACTTCTCTTGTGGGGAGGAGATTCAATCTCACTCTTAAAAACTTATCTCGGTTTCTTCTGTCCAGATACAGGTTGAGGTAATGTGGTAGTTGGTTAAGTGCTCTTGATTCATTTTCGCATTTTAAGTTCATTTTGTATCGGTCTTTATGCTCTTGGGTCTCAATCCAATCTAGTTGAGCCAGCTTTTTTTTTGCGATCTGGGGCATTTGTGTCAGTGTCTCTAATGTGATATCTCTTTTCATACATAACCTCCTGGTTCCTTCTTTCTATTTGTTTAATACTAGGTCATTGACTTCATACTTTGATCTTCTCAGGATTTCCAGTGCCCGGATCTTTTCTTCGCTTTTTACTTTCCTGAACAGATCTAGTGTTTTCCATTTCACTATTGATTGTAAGGATTGAAGTCCCAATTCGTAGCGTATCCTGGTCAGTGTCGTTGCTTTCGGCAGCCCTAATGTTTTCCGCCAGAATATCGCCTCCAATTTTGTCCATATAGTTGGATCCAGGTTAATCATTGTTTCTGGTCCAGAGGCTAAGATCGCTGTCACCTTTTGTTTGTAGAATGTCAGCACTGCTCTAAGAGAAAATGTTCCATATTATCTATGTATCATAAGGCCCTGTCTTGCTAAGGCTTTGGTTTTTGATTCCAGATGTTGTGTCCATGGTCTTTCCGTTATTGATTGGTTAATCCAGATTCCTAAGTAATTGTATGTGGTAACCTGGATGAGTTTTTATTTTTTCAGGAGGTACGGATGTATATTTTTTCCTTTCTCTCTGTCAACAGCATTATTTTTGTTTTCTTTATGTTTATTGAGAGTTCGTTTTGTTCCATGTATTCCTGCATTTTATTCAATGCCATTTGGAGTCCACCCAGAGTTTTGGCCAACAAGATGATGTCATCTGCATATATTAAGCAAGGAACTTTCGTGGCATTCAGCTTTGGAGGGTTTATCCTGGGTTCGTTTATGGCTTTCTCAAAGTCTGATGTGAACAAACTAAATAATGCGGCTGCCAAGGGGCAACCCTGTTTCAGTCCATGCCAAGTATTGATTAATTTTGTTACTAGTCCATCTGCTGTCATTCTTACTTGGATTCTGGTATTTGTATATAGGAGTTTAATGGGTTCAAGTATATCGCTCGGGCATCTCCATTGTTCCAGTTTAGCCCATAGTAGGTCACGGGTGACTTTGTCATAAGCCAGACTAAGATCAACATATGCTACATATGTTTGTGTTTTTGTCTTCAGTGCTTCGTGCTTCAGCATATTTAGGATTATCAGGTTTATGTTCGTACCGACATTACGGACAAATCCTGGTTGTCTCACTGCCAATGATTTGCTTGTTTAGACCATATGTTGAGTTTTGTGAGAAGCAGGTTGGCGAATATTTTCACTAGAGGAAAAGTGCTAATGGATGGTAATTCATCGGTTCTTTGGTATCGCCTTGTTTGTATATTGGTATCAGTGTGGCCAATTGCCAGGAATCTGGTAGCTTTTTAATACGGTTGATGAGCATGATGATTTCTCCACAGAATATTGCCCAAGCTTCAGGATTCTTTTTGAGGGTAACGTTTGACATGCCATCTGGGCCAGGTGCTCTTGATGCATTTAATTGTGTTGGTGATTTCTTCAATATTGTAGTAGACTTTCCAGCTCTTTTCGCTTGGTGAGGGTGTCTTGTTGATTTCTGATGTTCTCTATTGGTATAACTCCGTAAAATATGTTACCCAGGCGGATTCAGGGACGTCTACTATCATTACCTCTTTGGTGTTTTTGTTCGGTTTCAGTAGCTCCCATAGACGTCTCGTATTGTGGTTTTTGAGTGTCTTCATCATCTGTTCCGCATTTTCTTGGTCTTGCATCATTTTTGCATTCTTTAGCCAGTTTTTAAATCTCTGTTTGGCTATGCTTATCATTCGCCTTTTCGTACGTGGTGATTCTGTTTTAGCTCTCTTTATTGCGATTTTCTTTTCATGTTTTTTTTCGGCTATTGCTTTATTATATGTGTATTTGGGTGTGAGTTGCAACTGGTCTTTCTGTTTCTCTGTTAATCGAAATTGTTTGAATATCCATCCATAGTTGACTCTATTGACATCCTCTAGCGTCAAGGTCTTAAACCTTTCGGTGAGCGTTGTTAGTTTGTTCTGTGGGATCTTGAGTCTGTTCATCCTAGTCGCCACTGTGAGTTTGGGGATATCTATTCTTGGGCACTCATATTCATTAAGGATGTAGTGATCGCTATATTTACTGTACATATTCACCGCTTTAGTTCGGGATTGGGCTATTCCTTTAGTGGTGAAAATGTAATCAATGATTGATTTAGTTTTTCTGCGCGTCCTTGTCGGATCTGGTCTGTTTGTTTCTTTATTAACTGCATCCCAGCGTTCAAAATGCCTGTTGTATAACTCTGTGGCCCATCTGCGTGCTCTTTGTTCAAGAGCATGTTCTTCCATTATTTCCCCTTCGTCATCGAATAAATGGAGGTTAAGGTCACCACATATGACAAATTCTACACCTTCATATTTCTGAGCAGTGCTATCTATCGATGACATTATTGAATCTATCACCGTCTCCTCTTTAGTTTTCCTAGGATTCCAATAGACGTTTGTGATGCTTAGATAAACATTTTTAGGGCTCAATGGAATTGGTGTAAACCTTTGCTGATTTGTTGTGTCAATTTTCAATATCAAATTTTGGCCCCAGCCACTTATGTTATGGTATTCAATAACTTCTGAATTCAAATCTTGTTTTATTAGCGTGATGAGGCCAGCTGTTGGTCGGCCTGTCCTGTTAGCAATAGCCGGATTTGTATAGGTGAGGTAACCTTCGCATATTGGGGGATCAGTCAGCCATGTCTCTTGTAGACACATAATCATTGCTTCGTTCAGTTCTGGTTGATCAATTTGAAATACGTGTTGGTGGCCTCTTGTATTCCATGACCATAATACCGCTGTTTTTTCCTTGTTTACTGTTTGTTGTTATAGGATCTCCTGTCTGTCTAGGCCTCTGTGTTCTATTTCTAGGCTGGTGTCTCTCCAAAAGGGTGAGGTCTCTTGATTCCATCCTGCTGGGTCTTTCGCTGTCTGGTATTGGTATTTTGTATTTATATACTGGGTAATTTCTTTCTTTTCTTCCCTGTATGTCATCCTTTCTTCCACCTCTGTGGACGTCATATCTGCGCTGTTGCTGATGTCTGAAAGCTTTCTGTGATTATCTCGCCAGGACGTATTGTTGGCATCGGTGAATCTGCTATCTTGGCTGTCCTCCTCTGTAACAGTGAACCCCAATGACATAATCTGTTTGGTGCAAGCTGTCATTTGTCTCATCAATTCTGTTGTACAATATATCCATATTTTATCCAGTCTTTTCTCGTCGATGAATTCAATTAATTTAAGATCTTTGGTATTCAGTTTCCTCAATTTCGGTATTGCTTGCAGAAGGCGTAGTGTGTTTGTTCTATTCATGATGATTTTGGACTCTTTATCAGTCTTTCCTTCTAGTCTCAGACAGATTGTTTTAGGTTTCCAATGGGGGTCAATGAATTTCGGTTGTTCAAGTTGCGTGATTTCCACCCTAGAGTTGTTTTTCTCATTTTGCTCTGATTCTTCTTAGCTAATGTAACTGTCCTCCATTAATTGGTTCTCGTAATCTGCTCGCTCTCGACTAGTTGACGAGAGATTGTAGTTTCCAGAGGGCAGTTCATCATCCTATATTTCCTCGCAGGATAGCTCTATGGATATCTGTGTTTCTATGTTTGTTTCTTCGTAACAATCTACTATGATCATTGAAGCCATATCTGTTTGTTGTGCAGATAGCGTTTTTCTCATTGAGTTTTCGTTCTCATTATTTTCAGTGTCGTGTGTCCAATAAGTGGATAGGTTCATCAACATATCGATGTTTTTCTGTTCTATTTCTTCTGTTTCTAAGTTCTGAATTGTTGATTTTTCTGTCTTCTTTCCTTGTCTTTGGGTGGATTCTTCGACTCCTCTTTTATTTTCGGTCATGCTTCCGTTAGCTTTAGTTCTAATTGGCATCTTTATTTCTGTCTGTTTCAATTTTCTGGAAGTTTCCCTATCACTCTGTACCAAGTTTCTGAGGAACGCTCTTGAGCCTCTCTGTTGTTTTATTATTTGTTTTTTCGTGCCCCCGTTCTTACTTTATCTGGGGTTTTGTGTGTTTGTTGTTCGAATATACTATAGTTCTGGTCCCCTTTGCATTGTTTCTTATTCTGGTCAATCTTTGTTTCTGCTAACTCCCGATTCTGGATCGGATATTTTTCATTTGTCTTGTTCCTTATAGTATCTGATGTTAAATCAATCAGAAGAATATTGGCTTCAGGGCACGTGTCTTCTTGTTGGTTTTTATTTTCCTTGTCCTGGTTGATTAAATTTCTTAATTTGGCTTTCTGTCCTTTCGTAATTTCCTCATATAATTTGTTCTTCTTTTGGGTCTGTTCTCTGTGGTTATTACTCGTTAACGATGTCTTGGTAATTGTGATTAGGGCTTCTGTGAGTGAAGCTTTATCCATTCGGTCTTGCCTTGCTATTTCTGCCAGACGTTGTTGCCATATGTAACTATTTTCGGCTTCTACACTCAGCCTTTCTTGTATCTTGTATACATTTTTTGTTTATCATATTTAGAGTTTAAGATCTTTGAGTGTTCTTTGATTGTTTCTATGTTTACTTCCTGTAGTCTTACATATGGTATCATTGTTTGGGTGGTTACGGCGATCAACATATTTTATAAGTCTACCATTGTAGTGGCCACGGATTCCTGCTGTTGACTTGGGTTTAGAGGACAGGAACAAGTGGGCTCTTCCATCTTGATAGCCTTTCTTTTATCATGGGTACCTTTGCTTGACGTTAAGTTCTTTTTGCTGTTGTGACCCCAAAATCACTGGTAAGAGGAGTTCTAAGTTCCCTAACACTGTTTTCTGTTCTCTGTCCCAAATCATTGCCAAGTCTTTTGTTTTTCTTGTTTGTTTGTTGTAATTGCATTAGTGCTTCAATTTCCGATAGGTCCAATGAGAGTCGTTCCATGCAACGTGGGCTTAGTGGAGCTGTCTCTTTCCAATGGTGTTCAGATTTGGTTGCTCTCTGATAATATGGTTTCCATTTTTCCTTTGCCTTAATTGCTTTATCCTTCTGGGAGAGTGGTTCACCGCCAGCTGCACCATTCTCGTTACCGTGAATGGGCAGCCTGATGTTTTCCTTTGTGGTTGTTTCTGCTTCTGATTGTCTATCACTGATTTTAATTTGTTCACTCTTGATCTGTTGATCTTTTCTCCATTGTATTTGTGGCAAATTTTCAGTTCCTGCCTCAATATTTCCAGCATTCTCCTCTTTATCATGCAGTTGCTGTAATGTGTTGGAAGTGGCACCATTAGTGGGATTTTGTGTTTTGGTGCTTTTTTCATCGTTTCTTTCAGCCACACTTTTATTCAGGGACAGTGATTTTTTCACTTCATTGGTGCTTCCTTGGATGTTAAAATTAGGTACTGTCACTTTAAAGGGGGAGGCTTTGGATTCTTCTTCCATGCAAGGCGTTCGTGCTCTGCTGCTCTCCTGTTGTTTTCCTTTGTGGCTTTGCGCAGCTTCTCCAACATTTTTTTTTCTCCTAAACCTCGTGTGGTGTGCTGGCAACTCCTCCATGTTCAAGGCTTCTTCGTTTGTTCCTTCTTCCATCCTCACGTCTCCACAGGGAACGCAAGTGCAGCTAGGCATGCCCGTGGTTATTCCGACGCAGGCCTCTGCCTCACCAGCGCCCGCGCTGAGATCAGGAAGTTGCTGGTCCACTGCGGGGAGGCTATTCGCTCGCCGGCAGGACCCTGAGCACCAGCCCCGGTCTCCTGGAGCCCACAGGTAACAGGGAATATGAACTACCGGGGGGGCGGGAGCGGGTGTCGGGTAGAGGGTTGTAGCTTTCTATATTAATGTATTTACTGCGCTGGTGACTAGATGGCTAAAGGGCGCACTTTTATCTTCAAATGTTGGGTTGTCGCAATGTTTATTTATTTCCCAATATCTGCATTCATCGTTTGGTGGATGTTTGTTCACTTAAAGCATAACCTTAAAAGGTGTCTTGCGTTCAGCGCGGGGGTCAAAGGACATGTCCCGCAGTCACCCCAAGCTTTGTTTTTTTTTGATTGTTTCGCTTTACTTGTTATATGATTTTCGGTTTCCTCGTGGGGGTCAAAGGACTTGTCCCACAGTCCCCCCACACTAGGGTATCACTCTGGCTATTTGGCTGTTTTGCTTATGTTTTAGGTATCATGTGTCCGGCAGTTGAAATTGCAAAAGTTAATGAATTTATGACAAGACCATTAGGCGGTAAGGGGGGGTTAACAGTTTACCATGCAGGGAAGGTTTCCTTACCTATTGAGGGTGTGTGCTCCCCGCTTCACCGCTAATCCTGCGGACTCCTGCAGACTCCACACTCTGCTCCACACTCCGCCTTTGTAACGAAACCTGTGGCAGTGTTTTAACTTTTGCAAATTGTATTAAATGTGTGTTCTCTGTGTGGTTCAGGGAGACTCTGGTGAGTTTGACTCTTTGATGTCATCTAGCCCCTTCTGGCTCTTTGTACAATAAACATGCTCTATGGACAAACGTGCACTTGCTCTTTAAGTAGTGGGTCTACATTGGTTTAAGGCGATCAAAGGCACACTTCTACAAATAGCCACCAGCATTCAACTCCCTATCTTGCTCTCCTTGCAAAGATCCAAGCCTCTTAAGTCTTTCACAATTGCTGTCTCCCAGGCATCGGCAGCATTTTTCAAGATTTTCACTCAGATGACTTCAGGCAGATGCCCTGACAAGGTTAAATTCTGCAATCCTCTTTCAGTATTCACCCAGATGATGTATAGGCAGTTCTCACCCTCTGGATTGTGCAACACTTTTTAACCTCGAAGCCACACCTCAGAAATAATAAAATTAGGAGGTGTTAAATTATTAGCCCTGAATTTTCCTTAGATTCCTGCGGTCCCTCAACCCCCAAGGACTAGCCTCTCTCTGTGGATATACTCCCAGAGTTATGAAGTTGAAAGGATGGGAGGGATGAATCCACCCACATGCATTTATGTTTTTTATATGTCAATTTTGCAATCAAAAAGTCCTAAGTAGCAAAAACTTTATTTAACAAATGAACACCACATAATATATATATATTCAGACTCCGCTAATCATGTCACACTTGATGAACTGACTCCCGTCTTGGCAGGAGGTTGCAGTTGCGAACAGTTTTGATTCCTGATGCTACTACCTCCTCAACTTTCTGTTTGATGACATTTTATGGGGAGAAAGAAATACTTTTTAGGTTGTAACTCTTGTCCCCAAGGTCTAATTCAGATGGCAACAAAACTGCACTGGGATAGGTTTTAAAATATGTGTCCCATTTCTGTAAGTATCATGGTTATAAGGTTAATGGGCAAAATGGATTCCTAATATAAACCTTTAGTCACATAATTACATACATATGATTCTGACCATCAAACAGCCCCCTAAGTTTCATTTCTTGTTCAAGGTTCCATTTTCCCTTGGAGCATCTGCTCTCCACTGCTGCCTGTTGTTGATTTTAGCCTGGTGTAACGTACTTAATCATTTTTGTGAAGTCAAAGGCCAGGCTAGTGAATGCGGAAGAAATCCTATCTCCCTGGCCAGATGGGTTTCTGGCATCATGTGATAACTTTGTTGGCAGGCCATCCCCAGTCAGCCCAGCGATGGTTCGCAACATTTCTTGCATTTTGGGGATTTTACAAAGTTCAGTCCATGAAGAGTGACCTTTGTTGACTTAGCCACACCAATACATTCATTTTTCATGCATGAAGACAGCTCTCCTGTATGGGCCTGAAACTTCTGAAATATTGTCTTTTTCAGAAATTTAGCACAGCATGCAATCGGGGGAACGTAGCTGTGCCTGGGCCTTCAATCTCATGAGAAATATAATTCTGGGCTAAACACAGAGAGTGTCTCCATGCACAAAACATGCACTTTAAAAATTCCATTTATATCACACATGAGGCCTTTAAATATCTCACATCAAGCGCAGCGCGGCATGGAGGAAGTGGAGAAAGTGTTCTGTCATGGTCCATTGTGGGTTGGAGGGGGCCCACCACTCCCCATCATAATGTTGGCTCACGATATTTTCAGCCGAGCCCCATCAGACACCTTAATTGACAAGGTAAGAGATATGCATAGCCTGCCATTTCAGTCTGCCTAATTCTTTGCCAGTGAGGTCGCACTGAAACAATACAAAGACTATTAGACTACAAAGACTACAATCTCCAGAAATCCTAAGAAAAACATCAATCGGATAAAAAAGTCTATAATCTAAGAAAGGGCAAGAACTATAGAAAACCATTGGCTCAGATAAGACCTAAGCCTATTGACTTGGAAACCGAAGTGACATTAGAACCAGAGGGAAGGAGACCTGAGGACGTAGGCCAGCCTGACTATTGCTGGTGAGGCAAAATAACCAACTTCTTCTTGCATGGAGCAAACAGCAATGTGGGGGGTGATATGAATAAAACTGGTGAAATTACAGAATCTTACAAAGGGGGTGGTACACCAAGAAAGCTTGAATCGGTCAGTCTTAGACATTGATAACAACTTGTTGCTAGAACTTTGTTACTCCCTTCAGGGTCAAACAGTGAACAATCGCCGGAGTGACAAGTCTGTTCTATCCCTGACCCCGGGCAGAGGGAACATCGCAGAGAATGTCAGATACTGCAAACCTGTACCCGTAGCTTGATGAGGAAATTATTTGTGGGATGCTGTTTAATCTAACCATTCAAAACTAGCACCGCAGGCACAAATTCAAACACAGAAGCATAGGAGTGTTGCAGTTTGTAGTGAAAATCCTCCTGAAATTGTGCAGAAGGAGTAGCGAGGATGTGAAACTGCAGGGGATCTCTATACTGCATTTAACTGCCCTACTTGAACAGAAAGCAGCAAGCAGTAAAACAAACAGACTACAAGCCGAATTGGTAGTGGCTACAAATGCATTTCTCAAGGATGGACTTATGCTGAGCGATAACATTCAGGCCAACATGGCCGATGAGGAAAATGTGGTCACTCCAAATGGAGAGGCACAAGGACAAATGCCAGGAGCGACTAGCACGGAAACCAGCATCCATAACACACTCCTCAAACGAGCCTCTGAATAAACCCCTAAAATTCCACCATTGCAGCAACATCTATGCAAAAGTCCAAAAAGCTGAAAAGGAGGGAGAGTCATCGGGAAAAAGGCTGCAAAAGAATGCTGGCACTCAACAAGCTGGCCAATTAAAGAGGATGGAGCAGAGAACGTGAATGCTTCCGGGGAGGAGTCAACCCTGCTCTCTCACAATTCCACTCCCCAAAAATCCCAGTAATCATTTCCCCTACTGTCTCTGGTTTGACAAATCATGGAAAATCAGAAAGCCTGGAAGTAGGGTCTTTCTCAAATAGGCAGACACACAATGAGGGCTCAGGAGGTGCAAATGCTGGACCTGAAAGTGTTCACGATTGGTCCAGAGCAACACACTCATGAAACAAGGAGTATAAATTGCTCAGAACTACTAAAACTGCTCTCTAACATCCCCACCTTGAGCGTATTAAATTCTAGCTATTTGGACTTTGTGGAACCCTTAGATCAGGGTGCAGGTAATTTTACATGCATCCACTGTTTCTGGGACGATATGGTCACATTGATTTGCTCACACCTGAACACTCTTGGCACCCTCGGCTACGTGCTGGATAGAAAAGTAGTCATTTGTTCTGTAACTTTCTGTTGTGAGAAATGTAAGGGAGAGCAGAAGGGGAGGGTATAGGAGCGTAAAACAGGCTTTTCCCCTGCCCCAAAGCCAATGGAAAATGCACAATGGCAGAAGTGGCTAAAGAGTGTTCTACCCATTCAAAGTGCAGATATTTATTTATGTATTGGTTATTTGTTAGGCGCTTATACAATTAGCAAAACTGTTTCAAAGCGCCCACAGGGCGTCAGGGTGGGGACAGGGGAGGTAGACAATGGGCCTCATTACACGGAAAGCGGTAATGGTTAACGGCCACCGTTAATGGTAACGGTGACCGTTAACCATTACCGCCTTACTACGAGGTCCCTTAGCGGGTTGGTGCTTTAACGCCTGCTTTTTGCAGGCGTTAAAAACCAACCCGCTAAGGGACCTCGGAGCTAATTACGGCACCGCAAAATTGCGGTGCCGTAATTAGCGCCTTCCCCATTCCCATAGAGCCCTATGGGGCAGAAATGGGAATGGGGAAGGGCAATGGCGGAAGGGGGATTTACCGCCCCTCCAACCTTGGAATGGGGTGGTAAATCCCCTCTCCGCCAAGGCGGTGCCGGTATTTTACCGGCATGAGCCATGGCGCTAATAGCTCCATGGCTCACCGCCTTCCGTGTAATGAGGCCCAATGAATTACAACAAAAAGAAATAATTGAATTAATAGTATAAAAACAAATAATGAGACCAAGAGGTAGGGGAGACAAACCTTCTATGCCTTGTGGGTGTTCAGAATCTGCAAAGGAAAGGGGGGATAGGTGCAGTGGTGCTAAGGAGATGTGCTCTTGGTGAAGTGCTAGAAAGGAAGAATGTAAGTGCAACCTCACATGGGGAGGGAGAGCCAAGTAAGTGCAGTGAACAGGCAGTGGCTGGGATGAAAGATGTGGGAGGGTCAGGGCCCCGAGGGTACATAAGGCCCTGCACATCAGTCACGCTACTGTGTGATCAGCAGGGAGAGAGGAGGACAAGGAAGAGGTAAAGAGAAAGGTCTTGAGGCTTTTCCGGAACTTAAGGAGGTCCTGCTCAAGCCACAGAGGAAGAAAGAAGCTGTTCCAAAGGAGGGCGTCCCCTGAGGAAAGTGATCGCCCACCAGCTCTCTGTTTAGCAAACCACTTCACACACAGGGAGTTGGTGCCAGAGGAACTAGAAGAGGAGCATTTAGTCAGGAAGCATTGAAGATATATTGGTCCCCTGCCCAAGAAAGCATTGTGGATGATGCAGAAGGATATGAATTTAATCCATGATGAGACAGGGAGCTTTGTTGAGCAGGAGAGATGCAGTCCCTGGGCTTCAGTCCAAGGATAAGTCTTGCTGCCCTATTCGGGGCTAGCTGGAGGGGTTGCAGAGTGAATGAAGGAATATTAAAGATGAGGCTATTGCAATAGTCTAGCCTGGAGATAACCAGAGCACGGGTAACGTTGAGTCTCTGGGGGAAGATGAGGAAGAGTAGAGTACCTTTTGAGAAGGAAGAATTGAAAGTGGGACTTCTTGACAATGTCCTGAATATGGGAGGTGCATGAGAGGGAGGGATCGAAGTTGACTCTGAGATGTCTGGTTACAGAGGAGGGGGCAGAGGGGCCCATAGAGGAAGGCCAGAGCGAGGGGAAGAAATAGAATCCAGGGGAACCAATAGGGAGAATCTCAGTTTTGCTGGTATTTAGGCAGAGGTCATTAGCAGTGCACCAGGCCTGGATGGCAGAGAGGCAGTCAGGGATAAAGGAAGGTGCAAGGGCATCAGTAGGATGTTTGAAGAAGAGTTGTGTGTCATCAGTGTAGCACTGGAAGTTGGGAAGAAGGGCGAAATGAGAAGTGCCAGTAGAGAAAGGTAAACGTTAAAGAGCCAGGGCGACAGAACACAGCCCTGGTGGATGCCACAGGAGGAGGAGGAAGTAGGGGAGGAGAAAAGGCCCAGAATGGTGATGGAGGAACAGTCAGTGAGTAAGGAGGTAAGCCAGTCCAGTGCCCGATCTGAGATACCGAGGGTATCATGGAGCCTTTTTATGAGGACGGAATGGTTCACTGTGTCAAAAGCCGAAGAGAGATTAAGGAGGATGAGGACAGAAGGGGAGTTGGCGTCAAGGGATGAAGGCAGTTCCTCACAAGTGTTCAGAAGAGCAGTTTCTGTGCCTCCGGATGCTTGGAATCCAGACTGGTGGTGGTGTAGACCGCCAACAAGTTCAGTATGAGAGTTGAGATGAGGGAGGGCCATCTTCTCGAGCAATTTCCCCATTGGCAGGGCAGGAAGGGTCTGCAGAGGGCGCACAAAGGGAAGATGGAAAAGAACCAGTAGCAAAGGAGTGGTTTCAGAGATTAGCAATAGCAGGGGCTGAGAGGGGAGATGTTGTCCTTGATGGTTCTGGAAGAACATGAGGCAATCTATTTGGAAGAGACCTTTATGGAGTTGACAACTCTGGTGACTTCTTCAGGGGAGACAGGAGTGAAGGAGGAGAAGGGGGAAGGAGAAGGAAGGGTGGTAAGGGGGACAGAGGAGGGAGGGTTGAGATGGAAGAGTGCGTGACAAGGCTGTTGAGTATATCTTAGGTTATGGAAATGAAGTGAGAGGCGGGTGAATTCTATAGGGCCTGTAAAGGAGTAGGGGCAGAAGATACTGTGGATGAATTGGCAAGTTCCCTGCATATTCTGAAAAGTTCAGATGTGCTGTTGGAAACATTGGACACTCGTCCCTGAATGCAGGCTCTTTTTTGGCATGGATGGAGAGTCTGTAGTATCTGTGAGACAGGCGGCAGGCAAGTTTATCAGAGTGTGCACCTCTGGTATGCCACTTCCTTTCTGCAGCCCTGCACATGCGTTTCAGGTCTGCAAGTTCAGAGTTCTACCAAGTGTTACGCTTAGAGGCAGGTTTCAGGCAGATCCTCATGACTGGGGCATGAATGTCAAGGGTGTTGGTAATGGACAGATAGAGGTTGTTGAGTGCAGAATCAGTAGTAGAGTCTGTATCGGGTGAGCGTGGGGGAATGAAAGTGGAAGAGAAGGCAGCAGCTGACACTTGTTTCATCAGACGGATAATAAACAAACACCCAAGTTGGCCTGCTGGAACACCAGAAGCCACTCTCACATGCTGCCCAGAGAGGGTTCTTTATCTATACTTTTGGAACACATTTTCATGCTTCAGTAAACCTGGCGGACTTCCCCAATATATATCTATGGCTATCAATTACACCATTTGTTGGCAAAAAAATCCCAGAAAGGACGACCTTACGGCGGGCTAGTCAAGGGGATGGAACAGGACTCAGGCTCCACTGCAATGGCGACAAAAGATAGTAACAGAAACGTGCTAGCAGAGGAAGTCACAGGGAAGACAGCAAGTACATGCTACTATTCAACATGTATGACTATCCTGGGGGAACTCACACAGATGTTACATTCGAATATATTAACAAGAATATCACTGAGTGGGTAAACACCACAGAACATGAGTCTATATTAGTTGGATGCAACTTAAAAGCAGGTGTAAAGATGAAGAAAAGTGTGCTTTGTTTGAGAATGTCAGAAGTGAAAGTGTTTTACTTAAAAACAATCGAATATACACAGAAATGTGTGGGTATCCCTTTGAAAAGAGTGGGGGACTCATTACAAGATGTGCGGAATGGGTTTAACGGTGCCGGTAATGGTGCCGACGCCGTTAAACCCACTCCGCACGATTACGAGGTCCCCTCGCGGGACCCGCTCTGGACGTCTGGTCTTACCAGACGTCCAGAGCGGGTCCCGCGAGGGGACCAGAGAGCTAACAACGGGCCGGTCGTAAATGGCCCGTTGTTAGCTCCCGCACCCATTCCCATTGAGCCCTGTGGGGGCTCAAATGGGAATGGGGAAGGTTCGGGCCCGGGTTCCCTGAAGGAGGAATTACCAGGCCCTCTGAACTCAGAATGGCCTGGTAATTACCCATTCAGGGAACCCGGACTCTGACCCGATTTTGGAGGCAGCCATGGCTGATAGAACAACATTTGAATCCTTGAATTGCCAAATGCTCTGGAAATATATGGAGCCGTTATTTGCACATGCGTTCAAAATGAAATGAGTTATAGTATTACTTATCAAATGACTGTGAATTTTGCTAAACTAATTGTTTTTATTATGTGTAGTTGCTGCTATATTGATGTGTTTTATGTAAAAGTTAATTTTATTTGTAAAAAGTTCTTTATGAACTAAAATACAATAAACAATTATTACTTATGATATATATTTAAGTGATTCGGGACCAAGGAGTTTCAATGGTAAACAGGTCCTTTCCTTCCGAACAGTAGAATGCTCACCTTGTACCATACTGTGAAATGCACAACTTTCTCCATGACATCTTTCTTGTGGGAAATGTGCATTTTGAGGCCTCGGTCACTTATATTCACATAGTAGTCCTTTAGTTTGGGACTTTATCAATCACATGGAGGACCCTTTTGAATAAGTGTCTTTCTCTTTATGATATGATATGATAAAGCAATTATAACGCACCTATACACAAGTGTTTCAAGGAGTGATGAGGCAAGGGAGGGGGAACAGAGGAAAGACAGAGACAACGATCTTACTAGGCCAGGTGACATTGAGATCGGGAGGAAAGGGGAAAGGGGTAGTGCAGTACATAGGATAACAGTAAAATAAAATAAAGACAATAAATAAAAAGTGTGGCCCACTGATGGCAAGTGCAAGGGTAAGTGCAGACATCAGGTGTCAAGTGCAGGTATGGGGCTGTAGGGATACAGAAGCAGTCCCTGAGTGCAAGTGTTGCCAGGGGGGCAGTGCAGGTGAACAACTGGCGGGAAGGGGACCTGGTGCCGAGATCAGAGGGTAGCCAGGCAACCAGTGCAGTTTCAGTTTCAGCCAGGAGCTCAGCAGGGGAGAGGAGGAGAGAAATCAGAAGCAAAGAGCAAGGTCTTGAGTTGCTTCCGGAACCGGAGATGGTTCTCCTCAAGTTTCAGAGTGGCAGGGAGGCTGTTCCAGAGGGAGGCCCCAGCAGAAGAAAGAGCTCTACCACCATCTCATTGCTTGGAGAAGCGACTGACCCTGGTGGAGTTGGAAGCAGAGGAATGAAGAGTTCGAGAAGGAGGATATTTAGGAAGAGAGAGTTCAAGGTATTGAGGACCAAAGCCCCAGAAGGCCTTGTGAACAATGCAGGTTTTTAACCCAATCCTAGCTGCCACTGGGAGCCAGTGCAGAGGTTTCAGTCCTGGAGAGATATGATCCTTGGGCTTGAGGCCAAGAACAAGTCTTGCAGTCTGTTTTCGAAGAGTTGCAGAGGGTGGAGAGTAGAGGCAGGCAGATTTAGAAAGAGGCTGTTGCAGTAGTCTAGCCTAGAGAGAACCAGAGCTCTGGTGACAGTGAGCTTCTGGGAGAAGGAGAGGAAAGTAAGAATACCTCTGAGGAGGTGTAGCTGGTAGTGTGACTTCTTAGAGACATCAGAGATGTGAGGAGAAAAGAAGAGTGTGGAGTCAAATAGGACCCCAATGTTTTAGCCTCACATGTGGGAGCAGGAAGAGAGCCAAGAGGGTCCGGCCACATAGTGATAGGAAAGGAGGGAGCAGGTGTGCCGATGTGGAGAATCTGTGTTTTACTGGCATTAGGCAGAGATAATTGGCGGCACACCACACCTGGATAGCAGATAGACAGTCAGAGATGAGAGAAGGAGAAGAGGTGGCGGGAGGGAGCCTGAAAATGAGTTGAGTGTCATCTGCATAGCACTGAAAGTTGGGGCAGAGAGCGGCAATACGGTGGGCAAGAAGTGCCAAGTATTGGTTGAACAGCCAGGGAGATGGAGAGAGGTTAGACCCCTGTGGAACACCACAGGTAGAGATAGAGATAGAGGAGAGGAAGGACCCAAGTTCGACCTGGGAGGGTCAAACAGAGAGGAAAGAAGCCAGCCAAGCCTGGGCCTAATCAGTGATGCGCAGGTTATCACAAAGACTGTTGAGCAGGATGGCATGGTTGACCGTGTCAAAGGCAGAAGAGAGAGCAAGTAAGATGAGGACACAGGGGGTGTTGGAGAGCAGGTCTTCACGGATGTTCAGGAGAGCAGTTTCCCTGCTTCTGGTATCTCTGAAGCCAGACTGATGGTTATGGAGACAACCAACAGATTCAGTGTGAAGATTAAGCTGGGAGATGGCCAGCATTTCCAGGAGTTTGCCCAGGAAAGGAGTGATGGAGATTGGGTGATAATTAGCCAGGCAGGAAGGGTGTCAGAGGGTTTCTTAAGAAGAGGGTGCACAAGGGAGTGCTTCAGGGGGTAAGGGAAGACTCCAGTGGCAAAGGAGTGGTTGCAGAATTCAGCCAGAGGAGGACACAGGGTGTCACTGTGGTCCTGGATGGTTTTGGAGGAACAGGGGTGGACCTGTTTTGATGAAACTTTCATAGATCGGACTTGTCTAGAAACCTTGTCTGGGGAGAACAAGGGAAAGGCAGAGAAGGAGGGAGGAAAGGTGGCCAAGGAAGGGCCAGAGGAAGAGCAGGGAGTAGAGGGAGGAGGCGGAGAGGATGAGAGAGAGGACAGGATGTCATGAGTTTTAGAGATGAAATGAGAAGCCAGGGCCGTGCAGAGGGCCTGGGAGGGGACAGGAGAGGTAGAGACTGCGGCAGGATTGGACAGCTCCTTGCAGATTTCAGCCGAGTTGTTAGAAGTTGCAGAGACCCGGGCTTGGATGTGGGCTCACTTCTTGTCTCGGACAAGCCGGTATTGCCTTTGGAGCAGGCAGCAGGTCAGTTTGTCAGAGGATGTACCGGAATCACGCCATTTCCTCTCAGCCACCTTACACTTTTGTTTAAGGGTGACAAGGTCTGAGTCGTACCAAGAATTGCACTTGGCTTTGGGCTTCAAGCGGATCCTCATGGCAGGGGCAAGAACATCGAGAGTATCAGATATTGCAGTATGGAACATGGAAAGGGCTGTGTCAAGATGGGAGTCAGCCAGTGGCTGAGGGGGTAAGAAAGTGGTGGCAAAAGCCTCAACTGACACACGCTTCATGGGTTGGATAATCAAGAAGGTTGGTGGCAGTGCTATAGTTGGCTTGGCCTGAGGGGTAGAGAAGGTGATCTGGGAGGAAAGGTGAAAGTGAGGGAGGGGTGAGAGGGATCGAAAGGGGAACGTTTGAAGAGATCAGAACATCCAGAGTGTGCCCTGCAGTGTGAGTCGGGACAGAGGGGAGAATAGAGAGTGAGAGAGAGTCGCAGAGGTCGCCAAAGAGTCCAGAGGAAGTACAGGAAGCATCTAGGTGGATGTTAAAGTCTCCAAGAAGAAGGAGTTGAGTGGTTGGGACCAGGTGGAAAGAGGAGAGGTCCGGCCACACAGAGAAGAAGGAGGAGATGTGACCAGGTGGCCGATAGATGGTAGACACAGTAAGGGAATGGCCAGGAGAGAGAGAGAGAGCCTGCAGACGAGGCATTCAAAAGATGAGTAGGCCTGCCTAGGTATGAGAGAGACAGGAATACACTCAAGGAAGATCAAGACTACACCCCCTCCAGAATGGTTGGATCTGGTTGTGGAGAGGATCTTGTAGCCATCATGACAGAGCTTGCCGTGAACCATGTCTCAGTGAGAACGAGGATATCGAAGTCAAGTTCCTCCAGGAGGCGGCAGATGTCAGAGGAGTGTTCGACAGCTGAGCGAGAGTTTAGAGTGGCAATATGGAGAAGGTTACCGTCCTTGAAAGACTTCCGGGGAGGAGTACAAGCCAGAGGTTTGCCCTGTGGAGGTGTAGAAGAAGCCTGAGGCGGGCAGAAGAGGAGGGAGGGCAGGGAAAGGTAGCCATGGATGAGAAAGCAGGGGGAGGCAAGGAAGCCATGGAGGGGAGAGAGGGGACAGCAGATAAGAAAGGACATTGATGAGGTGCGGGAAGCGTCTATCAAAGAGGAGAAGGTTGGCTTGAGGGCCTTGGACCAAGACGGTACCATTCAAGTAAACATTATTGATGACCTTAGAGGAGTGGAAGGAGGGCAGGAGGGCCTGTCACCTGGTGCCACCATTAATGGGAGAAGAATAGAAAGAGGAGAGAGCACAGAGACCATATGTAGGGTCCATAAGTCTGGCGAGCATACGACAAAGAGAATGTCGGTGAGAGTTTTCCTGGAGGAAGCACTGGTATAAGTGTCAGCGATAGGGAGCCCTGGGTTGGAGACCAGGATGTACTTCTTTAAACTTCTTCCTACCAGATTTAGTGAGGGGAGCAGGATAGTCGATAGAGAAGCAGTTAGAAAAGATAGGAGAGACAGAGAGCACCATAGTGTAGGTAGGGAGAGGAGAAAAGAGGAAGGGGGTGGGAGTGGGTGAACACTAGAGAAGGATGCAGAGAGGGGCACAAGCAGATGAGACAGAGATAGATGAGACAATTGTAGACAATAGGACAAGACGACAGGAGCTTAGATAGTGGTAGAACGTTTGCTAGATGAATGCTTTGCTAGGAGGCAAAATCACAGAACGGTACTACTTTCACAGTGCAGTTGAAATGCCGGAGAAAACACATCTAAGTCTGAGAGTCCCGTATAGTGACCAACAAGGCCTAGGTTTCACAATGCAATTTTAAAGACGCTCAAATGCAATTTAATGAACAAAGAAAAACACACCTAAGTGTGAGAGTCTTGTATAGTGGGGAAAAGGGCCTAGGTGTCACAATCAATTTGAAAGACTTTCAAATGCAATTTAATTAACAGAGAAAAACACACCTAAGTCTACGCTACTATTTATTTATTTTTGTATTTGTAAAGCACACTAACAGCCCTTGGGCATTGAGGCGCTGTTGCATGAGAGTGTCTTAGTTGCAGGAATATTTCATTGCTCTGGGTTACAGTGAGCAGCGCAGTATAGTTAGACATAGGTAATTACAGGTAAAGTATCATAATTATACATTGAGTGCTCACCTCAGAGAGGCAGCATTATACAAACAGCGAGGTTTGTATCGCTTTCCAGAAACCTAGGAGTGATTCAATGCTTCTAAGGGGGGGAGGTAGGGAGTACCAGTGTGTCGCGGGCAAGAACGGAAAACTGGAGCCTCCTGCACGAACCCTGAGAGACTTGGGAATTGTGATACGATTGGTGTATGCGGTTCTGATGGGTCTGTCTGAGAAGGGTTTGGAAATTCTCTGGAATAGATAGATGCGAGCCGTGTTATGGATGCATTTGTGCGTGAGGGTAAGTGTACTATTTGTCCAGGAATTCAGAGTAGAGTGAAGAGTAAGGTTCTATTCCTCACCCGGGCCACTTCTACCTTACTTAGTCACTGCTGGTTGATGGCTGGCCACTGGCTTGCCCTGCTGACACCTGCAGACAAGATATGGAGCCATCACTGTAGGAGCCGCCCTTTGCCTAGGGGCCCTTAGCCACGGGTGCTGCCGGGCAGGAGGGCTGCCCTGAGAGGGTCAGAAATGGCCAACAGACACACCAATCACGGGAGGTGGGCGGGCTGGGAGGCGGGGGGATCAGGGACCGTGAAATAAATGCCGGGAGGAGTGTGAGGGAGGTTCGGGAGTACTACAGCGCTAAGGGCAGCATGAGAAGCCACTGATTTTAAAACAAATGAAGGCCCAGGAGGGTCTCTTAGCCGGTTAGCCTCACCTGGTGATCACGCCAAAAGAGGCGCGAGGGAGGCAGAGCGGGCAGATAGGCTCAAATGCCCAATAAGCAGCCACCAATCATGGGAGGTGGGTGGACTGGAGGCGGGAGGGATCAGAGACTGGGAAATGGATGCCAGGGAGGGGTGGGAGGGAGGGAGTACTACAGCACCAAGAGTGCAACAAGCAGCCACAGATTTTAAAACAAATGAAGGTCCAGGAGGGTCTCTTAGCAGGTTAGCCTCACCTGGTGATCACGCCAGGTGAGGCTGTGTTTATTGAACACAGCATCGTAATTTGTGGTTGATGCAAATTAAATACTGCCTTTTTGTCTGTCAGTCAACAATGTGCCTTTCCAATTCCCTTCTGCAGCCTGGATT
The DNA here is from genome assembly GCF_040938575.1 of Ambystoma mexicanum. Classification (NCBI taxonomy): domain Eukaryota; kingdom Metazoa; phylum Chordata; class Amphibia; order Caudata; family Ambystomatidae; genus Ambystoma; species Ambystoma mexicanum. Next base: position 217,680,641 of record NC_090936.1, on the reverse strand, counting down.
CACTTTTCACAAGTCCCGTGCTACAATTGCAGTAGTAGATACATTTAAAATCATTAGGCACATTTTCAGTGTTGAGATTTTCGATGCTGGCTTTTCAGTCTGCCAGTGTGGCTTCCCATGACAAGAAGTTATTTGTACACATTTTGGGCCTAACATGACCTTTCGGATTATTTGATCCTGGGGCTGCTACTAAAACCCACACTCCATTGCACTCTTGTCCAACATTGCCAATCAACATATCACCTTTAATTCCATGTACTGCTCTTTGGTTACAAAAACATTTCAATGTGAAAATCACTGACCTCATTCACTCTGACATCCATCACCCAACACCTAACTTTGAGAATTGGCCTGCAACATTAAAAAGTTATGGATGAAAATGCTGTGAATAAACTGCTACCATTGCCGACTGCTCTGGGCAGCCTTCAAAACCATGGTTTATGATCCTGCTATGCCATTATAGAAAGGGAAACAATTTGCAAATGAAAGTTCCCCAGAAGTGGCCATCCATATCAAAATGCTAGGCCACATACCTTCTGTGAAAGGCCACAAGCAAGCCATGTCTTGGCCTTATTGGACATCGTTAGTGAGGTGCAACCTGGGATACCAGGCTACACCAAGCTCCGGAGGTATCCGGTAATATTCTCCCCTTATAGATGGTCGCCATATATGTGGTCGCCTGGAAAAGGCTGTGGCGACTTTATATATGGTCACCATATATATGGAATCAAGGAGAGCGGGGGTTGCAGGGGTGTCCCCCACTCGTCTTGAAAAATAAACAAAGGTTTTTGGGGTTGCAGGGGTGTCCCCTGCATGCTCAATGTGATAATGTACCTGGAAACCACAACCATTTTTTGGCGACATTTTTGTCAGATGACATTTTTGCAGGGACATTGTCACATGGAACCGCTCAGGACCCATGCCTGGGCATAAACATCAAAGTTGGGGCGACTTTGCAACACTAAAGAGTTATGGATGGAAATGCTTTGAATTAATCACAACCACTGTCATTTGGTCTTTGCAGCTTTCTGTCCAATTTTTACTATCAAACATGGTTTATGTGGACTTCAAGAAGACATGTAGGTTTTCAAATGATACCCAAGCAGTCAAATTCATACATGTTGTAGCATTTTCTCCTTCACTGACACTCAACACTATCTTCTGTCACAGCAGCGGGCTCCACAAATATTCTTATACTCATCAGGATGACATCATTTTAGGTTGGGCCCTCCTGCTTTGCCTACCAAACATGTACGTCTATATTAGTTACTATGCAGTTGTAAAGTCCTTGCTCTTTATGTTATGGTATCTACCTGTAATAACTACCTTACTTTAATTTAACACACACCCAGTCACCCTGTCACCAACGCTGGTCAAGGAACGGATCTCGCCGGGTCTGAGATCCGGCGTGACATGTATGCCCGGATCTCAGACCCGGCCTAATTCAGCCAGGCAATGCTTTATCTGTGAGGCTGGGGCTCGGTTATCTAATCTGCTCTGTGCTCTCTAGCACACAGAGCACATAACTTCACCGAGCCCCAGAGCCAGCCCGAGGCATGTGCAGTCTGTGTTGCACTGCTCAACCTACTGCTGCAAGGCTCTTGAGACAAATACCACCCCTCTCAGCAACCCACCAGACGCTGCTGCCCCCTGTAAGTGCTGCTTATGAATTTCTGTCTTCAAAAGCAGAGCATTAAAAGGGGAAGTGAGTTACAATTGGTGGCCCATTTAAAAGGCCATTGTTTTTGAGAAGATGTTCTGTTTCTCGTGTTAAGAACAGCAAAGGGACATTTGTATTTTGAAAGCACACACAAAGCACGAGCTAGCTGCTTCAAATCTGTGCCCTCGTCCAGGAAAATTAAACGTATCACACAAAACCATTTTAATTGATCTGCGTTATTTTCACATGTTCATATTTAACACACCAACAAGAGTTTATTTCAGGTAGAATGTAACATGTTTCTCACAATGTATATGAAGCATGCCTTTGTCAAATATTGAAACACAAACAGGTAACCTTTTAACACATTACATTTGTCATGAGTCTGAAAGTACATTTTCAAAATCCACAGGCTATTGTTTGCCTTCGGTTCAATTGCTTTCTGGTATCTGTAGTCTTCCATTCAAGGTGGGGGAATAATGCAACAATTGTCAACGTTTTGCCTTGGATATTTCTATAAGTATTTATATATGTCTGTGTGAGTACTTTACTATTGTTCGAGTACTTTTCAGGTTATCTTTATAAAGCAGAGTATTGTTGAAGGTCAAACAGGGGGTGTGGAGGGGGAGATGATAAGAGTGCAAGTGAGTCATGAATATTTGCCCAGGATGTGGCAAGAGAGTTTGCAATCCTGGAGACTGGAGCAGTTATTGCTGATTTTGGCCATGTGCTGCTTTTCAGGGCACAAGAAAAGGATGCACGTGGGTGGACAGTGTTGTTTCTTTCGGAGGTCAGACACAACACCTCTTGGGTGTTTATGAGGCCGCCAAGCTTGCTCAAGTGTTTGGCTACCAGGATTTCACCCAGGTTGTCACGTTCCCAGTGATGACGCTTACCCACAGGACCACATAAAATTGTCATCAAAGCACATGCCTCATATTTGGATTTTGTTTTCTACGGAATATTGCCCTATCAAAGGTTTATATTTTGCCAGTGTGGCTATTGGAAAATCTCATCTCTCTGGTTATTTTTCTGGTGTTTATTTATTTTTGAATGGCCAATGCTCTTTTATCTTGTGCACTTTCTTCTAAGGGATAAGGTCAATTGAACTAAATATGTATATATGTATTTAAGATATGTTCACTTACTGTGCATATTCATGCGTGTCAGCTTTTGATTTTCACTATGGTTGCACAAGTTCCCACACTGAGTGAAGTGAGAGAGCCATACGCATCCCCAGGTTAAAACAACACATTTTACAGCACATGTTGCAGTAGGAGGCAGGCAAGCAGAGTTCAACAAACTTGCCACAGAATCTGCCAATATTCTAAAATGTCAAGGGGTTACTTTGCATGACGGGAGAAAGGTAGATATTTTTTTTTAATTTAAAATGTTTTTGGTTTGTCTTTCAAACCTTTCATTTTATGTAATTATCTTGGATCACTTTGTTTCACCATATTTTCTGAGGTGCTGAGTAATATGCGTTGTCTTGTCCTGTTCGCAAATTCGTTTCATCCTTTCTTGTTTCTCAGCCCATCTGCGCCTGTTCCTTGATGTTGTTCCAGTATGATACCACAGCGTATATACGTTTTTTTTCCTTTCCAGCTAGGATTGAGGCCCATCTGTCTTCAGGTGAGCGTGCTGTTTGATTCCGTATGAACCATCCAACAGAAAGATTTCTTTTCTCACTTAGAGCAGGGCATATCATTATTATGTGGTGTAGATTTTCTATTGTTGCACCATCGCCGCAAAATCTGCAGAATTTTTCTTGTTTTGGTATTGCTTTCCACGTCACCTTGACTTCTCGTGTCTGTAGGATATTCGGTCTCATCCTCATGAAGGTGTCTCTGATTTTCACGGATGGGAAGTATTTTAAACATTCCGGTAGTTTATTGATCGGTCTGATGTCTGTTGTGCCCAAGATATCCAATGCATAGTTGGACCTGTCCTCGATTGTCTTTATCCAGTCATTTTCTATCAGTCCTTTTTTTGCTCTCTGGGGTCTATTTATGAGCTGATCTCTGGATATTCCTTCAGCTTCAAATTTTGCTTTGATGAAGTTTTTCCACATTTCCAAGGGTTGAACTATCATCCCACTGCCTTTGTCTTGTAGAATTTCTATTGGCGATGGAAAGTTCTCACTTGTTATCTTTCTGTACAGGTCTAATTGTTTCCAGAGGACAAGAGATTATAATCATTGTAGAGCTAGTTCTGCTCTGATGCGTGGCATGGGGAATGATGTTGGTAGGTTTAGAACTTTCCGCCAGAACAGACCTTCGATTTGTTGCCATATGTTTTTTTCTATGTTCAGCATCGTCTCTGCGCCATATGAGAGTATAGCCATCACTTTCTGTTTGTAGAACGTTGTGATTGGTGTCATACAGGATTTCCCATATTTCGCGTTTAGTACCTTTGCTTGCCGTGCTAAAGCTCGTGCTTTGTCTTTGAGGAGTGTTATTGTTTCTGCTTCTGATGTCGATTGATTTAGCCATATTCCAAGGTATTTTACTTTATTAACTTCCTCAATGTTTTCCTTTCCAATGTAAAAGGCATAGTTTGGCCTTTTCTTGGTATGTTGCTTCTTCTGCGTCATAATTTCAGTTTTCTTCACATTTATTACCAACTGGTTTTTATCCATGTATGACTGTATTTTTTCTAACGCTATCCTGCAGGCCCCTAGGTGTTTTGGCAAGTACAACGATATCATCCGCATACATGATGCATGTTGTTGTTGTGCCATTCAGTTTTGGTGGATTGATCCGGGGTGTGTAGATGCATCCTTATTAAGTCTGCTGTGTAAAGGTGAAATAGGGTTGCAGCCAATGGGCATCCCTGTTTTAATCCTTTGGTTGTTTTTATCTCGCCAGAAAGTGTACCTTCTTTGCTCATTCTTATCTTTATGGAGGTTTTCTGTTACAATAGCTTAATTGGTTCCAAGATGTTATTTGGACATTCCCAATCGCTAATTTTTTTCCAAAGGTGCTTTCTGTCAACTGTGTCGAATGTGAGTTTTAGGTCTATAAATCCCATGTAGATCTGTGTCTTTGATTGTATGGCTTGATGCTTTAGCAGATTCAGGATAAACAGGTTGATGTTGGTTCCTATATTTTTTACAAATCCAGTCTGCCTCTTTGAATACTTTTTTTCTTTGGTTGCCCAGTTGTTCAAACTCCTGAGTAGAATTTTTGCTAAAACTTTCCCTAGGGGGTCTAGTAAGGCCACTGGGTGATAATTGCAGGGTTCTTCCACAGGGCCGCTTTTGTATATTGGTATTATGATGGCCTGCTGCCATGTTTCTGGTATGTTTTTGGTTGTCTGTATGAGACTAAATATGCTGTTACATATTGAGCTCCAGGCTTCCGGGTTTTGTTTGATTATCATATTAGTCAAACCGTCAGGTCCCGGGGCTCTTGACGTATTCAATCCCTTTATTGCTTCATTGATATCATCCATATCCCACTCAAGCTGCCATGTAAGATTCTTTGCCCGTTTGTCATTGTTTTTGTTTGTTGTCTTTTCTCCATGTAGTTCGCTGAAATATTTTATCCAACTTGTTTCTGGTACATTTGCTGTCATAGCATCTAGAGTCCGGGGCTGTGTGTTGAGTAGTGTCCATAGCTGTCTCGTATTCCGGTTACTCATGGCGTGTAGCATATTCTCTGCATCGGCTTGGAGCATCATCGCCTTATTATTTTTCAATCAGTTTCTATGTTGTTGTTTGGCACATTTGACTTTTAAGGCCGAGTCTTTTGTATTCTCTTTCTTTATTCCCTTTATTACGTGTCTCAGATCTTTCTTTTTTTGTGCAACTTTCAGATTATATGCATTTTAGTGGTTCTGTGCAGTTTTTTGGGTTCTTTTTGTCTCTTTCTGATATGGAAGGAGCCAAGCATAGTTCATTTTTTGATTGTCTTACAAGTTTGATTTAGTCATAATGTCTGGAAGCTTTCTCACATTATGTTCGCTGATCCTTAGTCTGCTCATTCCTTTGTTTATCTCCATACTAGGCAGAAGACAGGTTGCTTTCTTCATGGGCGCAAGGTTCAAAGTTCTGTTCAATATGTAATGGTCACTGTTTGGGTTTTTGAGATTGATGGAACATTTGTTCTCTTTGTGTATCTCTTTTGACATATAGATGTAGTCTTTTATTGCAGTTTTTTTGCCCATTGCCCAGGTTTCGATCATGCGTCTCCCTGTGTTCTCCATGCAGTCTGATCTCAGCAATTGTCTGTTTGCAATTTCTTTGTTCCATTTTCTTACTCTATTTTCTAAAGCAATGTCATTTAATGGATTGCCTTCTCTGTTGAACAGATGTATATTTAGGTCGCCACAAATGATGAATTCTGTACTTGGGTCTTTTATCTTTGCTTGGTCAATTGTTGAAAATACACTATCTATGAAGAGTTCTTCTTTTATTGCATTGGGATTCCAATATAAGTTCATTATGCACCAGTTGAGGTTTTCCCACCGCTTCTATTGAGATTGGTCTTGGATTGGGTGTTGTTTAAGTTTATTGTGGTGGCCTGGATCCAGGGGAGGATGTTTTCCGACTTGATTATTTCCATATTTGCAGTGCATTTTAGCATAGTCAATAGTCCTGCTGGTGGACGGCCTTTTTCCCTTTGTATCGTAGTGTTCATCAATTTCGTATATCCGTGGCATATAGGTTGTTCTGTTATCCAGGATTCCTGTATGCAAACTATATCGCAGTCATTTAGTGTTTCTCCTGTATCTCTAAACAAATGCTTATGTCCGCGTGTGTTCCAGGAGCATATTGAGAGCAATGCCGTCCTTTGGTTCTTTCGTTGTTATCTTTGGTTATAATGGCTTTCATAGTCACTTGCACCTGAATCGTTGAATTATCTCCATATTCCTTTTTCTCTCCTTGATTCCTGCCACTTCCGCTGTATTTCTTCGTCTGTTCTGTTACCATTAGTCTCGCTCCTTGTATGAGTCTCCTTATGTATGTTTATGTTTTCTTTTCCGCTATTGCATTCACTGTTCCTCTGTGGCAACATTACTTGGCTATCGGACTTCATTCGCTGTTTCCCAACTTCGGCCTCTTTATATTCTGGTAGCGCTAGACTAAAGCCTAGTTGTTTTAGAGCTTTCTCATTTTGGATCATTTTTGTTAATGCTTTTTCATTGGCCAATTCAATCCATACTTGATCAGTTGTTATCTCGTCGGTGAATTCGATGGTATGGATATCTCTGGTTGATAATTCCTTCATGTCCGGTATCACGTTCATCAACCTTAGTATGTTTGTACGGTTCAAAATGAAGTTGTCGTTTTGTTTCGTTATTCTTTGCAGTTTTATCTTATGCTGAGGACTTTTTGCTTTTTTGTATGGGTCGATGAATGTCGGCAGTTGTATTTTTATTTCAGCATCTCTCTCTGGAGAATCTCACCCTTCGCTTCTCTTTCTCTTCTGCTCAACGGGAGTTTCACATTCGTCTGAACTGCTTTTTTCATCGTACGTACCATTCTCCTCTGTTGCTCTGGATTCATTTTCTAGATCTTCTTGTGCTTGTGTTGCATCCTGTATTTCGTCATTTGATATTTCTTCAAGTGAAAAATCGTATTGTTTTGAATCATACATGTCATTTTCATCGGTAGATATAGAAATCAATAGACAGCAATTTCTCAGAAGTCTGGCAAATGCCATGCAAAATAGACTCCTTAGCACAGCGTCCTCACCCCACCGCTTTGAGCTTGCCTTCAAACCTCATCAGATTAGGAATCCCAAAGCGATGTTAAAGTGGCAATGAGGACATATTTTGGGTGCACCACTGCCATAGAAGTGATTTAAAGTGAAAATGATGTACAGTGTGGAGTTTGGAAAGAAGCAGCATGAAAGACATTTTTTTTAAACTATGATTTTGAACATTTCCTTTGAGTGGAATTCAACTGCCGGCCCAGCCTTCTCAGAACTCCGCCCCCTCCTCCAAACTCCACCCTCACCCTGACCCTTGTGGGATCCCCCTTTACATTTTTTCCATTTCCACCACTGCCTGTCACCATCTAACCATAAAGCTATACTGTTGCCATGATGCCATAAAACGCATAGCATGAACCTATGCCAGGGGGCTATTTAAATTATATCTTCCCACATTAACTCTTCTCCACATGTTCGGGCCCTGTGCCTATTTGCACAAAGTGCTCTGTTAGTTTATAACTTCTTATCTTAATCAATGTACCCCCACAGAAGAGATGTCCTTTCGCCATAGATGTATGGACAACAATGCCAACTAGGCCCAGGCTTAGGGCGAAATATTGCCAAAGGACCAGGATTTTATTGCAGTTTATTTTCCATGTACTGGTTGTCATTTTTTAAATATAAAAAATATTTTGTTTTTCTGAGTCTGGCTGATCCACAACGCTGCAAATAATTTTGAGCTGTTAGCAGTCATTCCACGCCGACAGCTAAAGTCATTGATGACCAAGCTTTTATATATGCTTGGTATCCGCTTGGAAAGTTGTTTGCAGGTTTTCTACTGAAAAAACTCAATAAATGGGCAGAGGCGAATGGCAAACATGAAAAAAGACAAACTGGGTTTGTAAACAAAATAGGAACAAACGTTAACCTATTGCTATTGACTATGATCAAATATGAAGCTACCCTCAAGAAGCAGCAGGTTTATGCTGTTTTCATAGATTTAAAAATGGCATTAGATTCTGTCAACAGACTAAATCTATGGAAGAAACTAACATCTTGGGGCTGCCCGCAATCCATTCTAAATCCAATTATGCAACTATACTCCAACACTTCCATCCAAGTTAGACTAACCAAGGATGGTATAGTAACTAAACCAATTACTATTTGGAATGGACTGAAGCACGGGTGCCCCCTAGCTGCCTGCTTATATAACCTATATACATTTGATTTTAGCAAAACAATCCAGGATCCACTCTCGATCCCTCCAAAGATCAACAATGAAACAGTACAAACCCTTATATACGCTGATGACATCATAGTCATGGATAAAACAATGTCAGGTCTACAAAAGACTCTCAATAAAGTGGCAATCTTTATGAAAGAAAATGAGTTGCACATCAACACCAACAAAACTAAACTAATGATGCTATCAACTTAAAAAACTAAGATCTGGCCAGCCTGGAAATTAAATTTCGAAGGCAAAGAGATTGAAGTAATAAGCACAATCAAATATTTAGGTGCCATGATAAATTAATCTCCAACTGAACAAGAATGGAAAGATCAAATCGAGAGGAAAGCAACATCTCTAGCCCGTAAAGGTCGTTTTGTTCATTGCAAATTCAGGAATTACTCTATAAAATCCACTATTGCACTATACAAACAAAAAGTGATCCCAATCTTGACTTACGCCGGCGAAACATTGATTAACCAACAATCAATGAAATGGCATCTTTACAAGGCCATTTTTTGGAGAAAAACCTTGGCTCTACCCAAAACTTTTCTGATGCCGAGAATTCGATTTGAATTGGCTCTTCAATCACTAGAATCATTAATTGTCTGGAAGCAAATGGATCTTCTTCGAAAAATTATCATTCAAGACCGAATTCCATCTTTAGAAATCTTAAAGGAAAAAAATAACGCTTTACATGTGACAGCTCTCCATCATTGGTCCAGCGAAATAAGGAAAAGAATGAAAGATGAAGAAATCACTGAAGACATGCTAATAAACAGACCACAATATGCTAAATGAAAAATTCAGAGAAACGATTGGATAAAAACAACTATAGAAGAAACAAAATACAAACGTTTCCTGAAATGCGCAATCGAAACAAGGGCTCTCCACGAACTTCCAACTTATTTAGCATGCTTCCCTGATCGACTTACTCGTGATCTCTTTTTACGTTTTCGATTGAACATTCTACTGACTCGTGAATATCTAAGCATGATTAAACATCCAAACACAATGTCTTCTGATTGTCGATTCTGCAAGATCGCGAATATTAAAGAGACTCTTTTTCATGTAATCATGATATGCCCTGCCTTGATGGAGAAAAGAAACCTGTTCAAAGATTTTTTCAGAATATCCCAGAAAGAGATGACCACTCAAGAGCGATGGGATCACCTTCTAAAAGGCCATAACAAATATTTAATTTTAAAAGTAACAACATTTTGGACTGCGATCTACAAACACAATAATTTGCACGAGTCCGAAATACAAGCTTAAAGTTTTCTTTTTCTTTTTTTAGACAAAACGAAATGCTAATGAAATGCTATAATGAAAAGTTTGTATTCCAAACATATCATTTAATGATTAAAAAAAACAATATGCTTGGTATTTACAAAAGCTTTATTATTGGGATGATTTTTGTAGAAAAAGTAAAAAAAAAAGAAAAAAAATTCAACGTATAAGAAACTCGAGAGTGCTTTAGGTATTTAGTCATCCAGTCCTACAACTCTTACAGACATATATGACAGATATAAAGCACTTTTCTCATTCTTATCTTCGTAAAAAAAAATGCTCTTTAACATGAAAAACAGCCAAAACCTCATTGGTTTTATTGGTGCCACTTCTCATTATCTTTGGAGTTCTTTCTAACCGATAAACACATAAACTGTGCTAAACAATCACTTTTATATCCAAATTCATGACATGCATTTTTTAAACCATTGCACAAATTAGAGTTTTCCCTTCAGAAAAGTAATAGTTACACATGATGCATCATTCTACAATATTAAACACATACCTGTGCTTAAATCAAGCAGAGAGTTCCCACAGGTGGCACTAAAATGATGTTCAGAAGCAAGCACTAATTTCCCTCTCCAGCCCCACATTTCAGATGTCTGTGACTGCCACAAAGGTGCAAGCCTGAAAAAGATGATAGAGAAGTTAACATGGCGAAGAGTAAATCTGAATGCGCAAGTGCATCAAGAAACCTGTGAAAGGATACCCTAAGCCATAGAAGGGCGGGAATCAAAACTGTGTGCCAAAGGTACACACTGTTGCACAGCTGTAAAGGTGTCCCATAAAGCTATCTTTTCAGCCATCTTTACAGAAGCTGCTCAGTGCTAAGCAGGCAAATGGCATCCCTGACAGGTTTATCATGTGTCTTTGATGACATTCTGCTGCACCCTCAGTACTACCAGGAGAACCAACTGCAAAGTATGTGACACAATGCTTAACGGTGATGCTTACAAGCAGGGTCGGACTTGGACAAGAAGTAGGCCCGGACATCCAAAGAATAGTGGGCCACCTCTCGCCTCAAAATAATGGCCCTCAAACCATCATCCGTGAATCACATCAATTCAGGACTTTACAGAACATGCTATCCCAAAAACTCACACCTGGATAAATTGCCCTTTGCAACTGTGAGACACTTTGTAATTTGTGCCCGAAGCCATTTTATTCCCCAGTCCGACCATGGCCCCAACATGGCCCTGGAAGCGCGTTTTAGAAGGCGCCATCCACGCACACTAACACCTTTTAGGATGGTGGAAATCAGAGTGGAAGACTAATTACTGTTTACGAGAACAAATTCAGTACCAAAACATCACTGAACAATACAGGCAGCTTGGCCATCTGTGCAACGCTACGAACATGATGTTTTCACTGCCAACAGCATGACACAGCTACTAAAGTAATGTACACAAACCCACATCGTATTGGTTTAGAAACAGAAATGGCATGTGAAGTGGAGGACAAGTGGTCTGTTGTGGTATGGGCCAGAGTCTTTCTGCTATCCATATTGCTGGAGGAGGAGCCTGTGCAGAGAGAGGCTGCAGAGACGGTATATAACATTCATTCCAGTGTAGAGCAGGCGCAGAGTGAAGTGGAAGACAAGTGATCTGCGGTGGTCTGGGGCCAGAGTCTTTCTGCTATGCATATTGCTGGAGGAGGAGACTGTGTGGAGAGAGGCTGCAGAGACTGTATATAACATTCTTTCCAGCGCGGAGCATGCGCAGAGTGAAGTGGAGGACACGTGGTCTGTTGTGGTCTGGGGCTAGAGTCTTTCTGCTATCCATATTGCTGCAGGAGGAGCCTGTGTGGAGAGAGGCTGCAGAGACTGTATATAACGTTCATTCCAGCATGGAGCGCTGGCAGAGTGAAGTGGAGGACAAGTGGTCTGGGGTCAGAGTCTTTCTGCTATCCATATTGCTGGAGGAGGAGCCTGTGTGGAGAGAGGCTGCAGAGACTGTAAATAATGTTCATACCAGCGCGGAGCCCGCGCTGAGTGAAGTGGAGGACAAGTGGTCTGTTGTGGTCCGTTGGGGGCCAGAGAAGGAGAAGGAAGACCATGTTCTTACACCAATTTTACAGAGAAGGGTTTTGCAACAACACCACAACTGACAACTGTGTTATATCTGGGTAAGAGACTTGTTAGTCACCTTATAGTTATTGCCTTTTGTGACTCTAAGGCCGGCAGTGGCCGTGTGCACTTTTAAGTTGGAGTCTGCGGATTCGAGTCTCTTTGATCCCGCGCAGCTGATTTTGACTCTGAGGAAAGCTGTTAGCGGCGAGAGCCGTGTGTAGCATCAAGCGGGAGACTGCAGAGTCAAGTCTCTTTGATCCCGCACAGCTGATATTGACTTTGAGGAAAGCTGTTAGCGGCCGAGAGCCATATGTCGCTTTAAGCAGGAGACTGCAGAGCTGAGTCTCTTTGATCCCACACAGCTAATATTGACTTTGGTATAAGCCGACAGCGGCTGTGGCTTGTGTGCAAAGCCGATCCCCCTCGCTGCCTACTTTCACCTCGGAAAAAGCAAGTACCCCTCGAGCCGTGAGTGTGTGGCATAGCGGGAGGCAGAGTGTAAGCCTCAAATTATAATAAGAGACTGCCAGCTACCTTATAGCTCTAGACCTCCTTGGCCACTGGAACAGCAGTGGCTGCAAGCCATGAGAGACGGGCGAGCAGGAGATCGCAGAGGCGCCGCTCTTTGAACGGGTGCCTCCTACAAGCAAGGCTTTGCTAACCTCACTCCCTCAGTGAGTTGTCACACGGCTGGGGGAAGCTAAGGGCCATAGAATGAATCAAGCTAAAGTTGTAGCTGGTTACGCAAAAGGGGCAATTTCAAAGTTTAAAAGGAATTAAGAAGGCGTGCCGTTGGAGTTCCGACATGGGGTGTGTCCTGCTGAGCACCCGTTCTCCTTATATTGTTCGCCTTCTCTTTGCCCTGGGCTGCTGGGAGGGGCTTTGAAATTTAAATTGCCCCAAGTGGGGGAAAAAAGGAAAAAAAAAGAGTTTAAAAAAAAGGGAAAAAAAATACAAGAAAAGTTGACTGAGGTGCAGTAGGTGGTGAAGGTCCCAAAAGTTGCCATAACAAGGAAAAGAAGTGCCTTGCCCACGTAAGCGCCGGTCAAATTGAATAAGCCCATAACTCCCTAGTGTTTTTTTCTCTAATTTTGTTGCTGATTGGGCAGTGGGAAACCCTCCAATTCCACAAGGAGGATGAAACTACGTAGTACCTCGATGTTGCATGATCTAAGAGCACCGGAACAAGATGTTCTAATACCCCTTAATGGGGAGAAAAGCCCTGAAGTATTAAATAGTGAGCCTGAAAGGGGCCTAGAGGTACACAATGGAGACCTAGTAGAAGGTCCCAAGAGCAAGTCATCCAGGCCCAAATGCATACTCAGGCTCACAATCAGGCTGGAATGGAGCTCTGCACTCCGGTCTCAAGTCCCGGCCAAGTCGAGGGAAAGGAGAATGTAGTTCACGCTTGGAAGCGTGGACTGAAATACACAATAACGACTAAGAAAATTCAGAGGAAAATAGACAGTCACTTTGGAAAAAAGAGAAGCAAAAGCATGAATGACGAAGATTCCTTCCTAATTGCCCAAGAATTAACACCTCAGCAAAGAGAGAATGATAGGAGGAAAGAGGATTCACGCAAGGCTTCTACTTTAACAAATCCTTTCATGAAGATGAAAGAGTCCTTCATCGGATAAAAGAGGGAATCCACAATACAGGAGAAATATGTCCCTGGGAGAAAAAAGACCTGGGCTAATTAGACTTCGGTGTGGCCCGCACACCCTTGATACCCACTTCGGGTTAAACAATTGTTTAATGCTTATATATAAAAAATTTGAGTACAACTATAACTGTTTCAAGATTATTTTATTCTTCCAAAAGGTATCTTAATATTTCAAAAATCAAAATTATTGGTTCAACTCCACCAATTAGGCTAGTGCTGAGGCTGGGGCAAACAGAAACCCCCTGGCTAATGCATTTTGGAAACATTCCTTCTTCAGAGCCGGGTTACTTATGTACTACTAGTATAATAGTATTTGCGTTTCAAAAAGTATCATATCAGTTAATGAGTATTAAACACACCTAAAACATGATTTAAAACCATAGTTCAAGGGGAGACAATGATAAAGAAGACAATTATTCAATTGGACAGGCCCTCCAGATGAGAAGGAGAAAATGGAGGAAGATCTGGGTAAAGGAAGGAAGGATGGAGACAAATAGCTGGGCTCTAGTTTCTGCTGGGGTAGTAATAACAAGAGAATACCAGTGACACCAATCTTCTTAATAAATAAACAGCATGCAGCACTGAAGACTGCTGGTGAAAATAATAAAGTACTGTCATCAATCGAATCAAATAGGAGGATAGCCCTCATTTTTTTGTTGGGGCAATCCAAAACCCAAATCTCTGGGAAATCTGTGATGCTGAAGAAGTGAAATTGGGACAAGGTAAACAGTGCTCATTGAATATAGATCATAATGGAACGAGGAAAGTCCGGGAAGTGATTGATGATAGGGACATCTCAGTGGAAGCCTCAAAAGATGGGGCCCATCGGATCGATCAGGGGGGCCATACAGGAGGAAACGTCGCTTTTGCAATCCCCAAGCTTTGGTTATCCCTTGTATCGAATAGCAAAGCCACTAAATCACTCTGTAGAAGTATAATTTTGTCACACCTGAAAAAAGTCTTTATTTGATCAAATCAGAAGACATTGAATATGTCCGCTTTCCTAACGCGCGAAATGCGTTTTTGGTGGAACTCGGTCTTACTACAAGAGAGTGCAAAGAAGCAATAAAGGGAGCTTCAAAAGAGCTGGAAGGATTGGCGATTCGCGTTTCAAGTACTTGTCCGGTGGAACCACAGAAGCTAAAACAGAACTTGTCAAATTGGAGCTCTAGAGCAAAGGAATGGTCAGGGGATTCACAGGAAGGCCACTCGCTATCCACGAGGGCTGAGGTCAACGGGGTTAACAGTGATAAGACATCTATCCCTTATTTGCCAGAAATTGTGTCGCAGGTTCTCCTTAAGCTGGGGGTAGGAACCCAGCACCTTTAGACAAAGGTAGTTTAGAGTGATCAGCTGGAACACGCGGGGTCCCAACACATTCACATCACAAAAAATGAAGGAGCTTCTCTTTAATCTGGGGAACATTGTAATGCTCCAAGAAACATGGTTGGTTAACCAAATTGAAATTGAAGGTTTCAGAGTTATCTCCCAGGCTGCCACCCAAAAAGTGAAAGGCAGACCATCTGGTGGTTTGCTTTAGGCATTCAGAAATATTCTAATGAGGGACTATTTATCAATCTTAAAAAATGATGGTAGTATCCAAATTTGTCGGGCTTCCTTGAAGTGTCAGATTTATTTGTCAGAGTTGATATTTGTGAATGTATATTGGAACCCTGCACGTGCCAGCCTGGAAGCCTTCTTGGGGGGTCTGGCTGTCTCACTGGAGAAAATCAAGCTTCTCTATAGGGAAGCACACATCATCTTGGGGCGTGACCTAAATTCTCATTGCCTGTGCCTGATAAAGGAAGTCCAGGTTTCAGAGGGGAGGAAACCCTTAGAGAAGGGCAGATCTTGGGTAGAGTTCCTGGAAGGATGGAGTTTGAAAATTGGTAATGGGGCCCTTTCAGGGGACATTCCAGCCAACCCGATGAGATCTCAGGGTAAAATGACATCAATTATTGACTACTTTTTCTTGTCCTTTGATCTCTTCCCTTATAATGTATCAATGATCATTGAAAAGGGTGGGGTTGGTGATCATTCCAGGCTGGTGCTCACTTTTTCAGATATGGTTTTTGAAGGGCAATGTAGACAAAGGCAGTTGGTAGAAAGCAGAAAAGGCAGAATACGCCTACAAAAATACAACCAGGACGGGAAGACCCTGAACAATCACCTGAGCGAAACCCCAGATCACATACTAAAGGTTAACTGTACTCTGGACAGTTTTTCCCAATTTATTGGGTCTTCCTGTCCGCAACGTCTAGGGGGAGGGGGCAAAATGAAAGTACATCGTCATGCTTTTGATGAAGAATCTATGTTGAGGAAAAAACATCTAAATCAAAAGCTGAGGATGTTAAAGAAATTGAATATCAGAAAGGATGAATTGGGAATGAAATCCAAAGCACTGCCCTTGACGTATAAACAATGGTCGGTGGGAAGAAAGGTCATTCGCCTTCAGCAGGATAGTGAACTCATGCTGAAGCTGGTGGCAAATAGGGATTCAGGCAATTTCTGGAAGGTGATAAATAAAAGGGAGGGTAGCTCAAAAAGCTCACTTTGTAACCTGGTACCTGAAAAGGTTTGGGTGGAATATCTTTCACTCACTTTTGGCTCTTGTAGAACACCTTCTTATCCAGCCATGGAAAGTGTAAAATGGGACCTTCCGTTAGATGTGCAGACCTTGGAAAATCTGATTAGGACGAGCTCATCTTCTAAAGCGGCAGGCCGAATGGGTTCATGGGTTAAGTGCTAAAAGACAATCCATCATTATGGGCTAAACTGTTACTCTGGTTATTTGGGGAGATTTTACTTTGGAAATTGCTGCCTCCGTTCTGGAAGTCGGCTATAATTATTCCACTCTTCAAGGGGGGGGAATCGGACGGTTCCAATAAATTACCGCCCGATTGCCCTCTTTGATATCGATGGAAACATCTTTATGAAAATACTTTTGGGTCAAGTGGAAAAATGGGCAAAGGAATCTAAGATTCTCTCCAATTACCAAAATGGTTTCCGGAAGGCTCTCCCAACAGCTCTAAATGGGGTTTCTCTCAATGTCATGTCGGAGAAGACAGGAAGCAGGGAGGAAGTTTGCTGTATGGGGCTTGGGTGGATTTCTCCCAAGCTTTCGACCAGGTGGACAGGAGCCGATTGTGGTCAAAGTTAAGAGCTTGGGGCATTCACGAGGGGTTGCTTGCTATGCTGATTGAGTTCCACAAAGATAGTACAATAAGAGTTCGCCTAGATGAGGAAGGGAACCTGTCAGAGTCTATCAGAGTGGAAAAGGGGGTTCGGCAGGGTTGCCTAGGGGCGCCTTTGTGCTTTAACTTGTATCTGGCAGATGCGGGTGAATTTATTTTATTTATTTATTTATTTATTTAATATTTATATTGCGCCGGTAGCTCGCGAGCCTCGGGGCGCAGAAACAAGGACACGAGAACGGACGGAACAGATAGTGATTAGACAGAGCAGACGGGACAGTCACATAGAATTAAGCTAACTGAGGCATATGCCGTGATGGCCGTTTATTTGAAGATATGGGTTTTTACCTGTTTGCGAAAACGCGAGTAGTTGGTTTCCAGTCTAAGGTGGTCTGGTAGGTTGTTCCAAAGGTTGGCTGCAAGGGTTGGAAAGGCTCTACCTAAGCCACTTTTGAGTTTGTGAGGTGACGTAGCAATTTTAACAAGTTGGGATGATCTCAGTGTTCTATTAGGAACGTATGGTTTGATCCTAGTTTTTAAGTAGATTGGTGCCTTTCCGTAGATGCATCTGTGAACGATGGTTAAGGTTTTGAAATGCACCCTATCTTCGATTTTCAGCCAATGAAGCTCTCTTCTGGAGTTGCTGATATGTTCTGTTTTAGTTTTGAGCTTGACAATTCTTACCGCGTTGTTCTGTACAATTTGGTAGCTTTGTAGGCATTGCTTGGAGGCACCCAGGACTAGAGCGTTGCCATAGTCAAGGCGCGATAAGATGGTGGCTCTTGCTATGGTCGCACAATTTTCCTCGGATATGAAAGGTCTGATGGCTTTTATTAGACGGAGGTGGTAGGCACAGTTTTTTTTGATGAACTGTACTTGGGCGTCCGCACCCAACGATGCTTCTAGCAGCATACCTAGGGTTTTAACCTTGCTTAGGACCGGAATGGGGGTATCTTTAATGTGGAAGGATGTGTAGGATGAGGGTAGCTTAGCACGAGCAGAGGATGAGCCGAAAATCATGAGTTCCGTTTTTTTTCCGTTTAGGCACATCCAATTGGAGTCCATCCATTGCTCCACGTGGTTGTATATCGTGGTAAGTTGCTCGCTATCTTTCTGATAATTGCCACTTAGTTCGTGTGAATGTCTGAAACCTTTTGCTTTGGCCAGTCCGGTGATCGGTAGATCAAGGATCCACTGGCTGGCCTATGCCGATGATGTAGTTCTGTTACACTGTACACCTGTAGGATTCCAGAGATTGCTTAATAGGTGGGAAAATTATGCTAGTGGAAACGGCTCAGCCCTCAATCCGAAAAAATCAAAGATTCTGGTGTTTAAACACAGTCTCAAAAAAGTGCCTTATTCTCATTGTGAGATGGGGGGCAGCGAATCCAGAGATTGGACGAGCTTATATATTTAGGCTTTAAAATCTATGCCTCCCCTGCTGTGTGTAAGGTTGGAAAGATCTGCAAAATAAAAATCTACAATTATCAGCACAGATGAAAGATATCTCATTAAAATATTGCAGATTCTCAATTCTACCACTGATCAGATTATGCAAGGCTAAGGTTATCGCGGTAATACTTTACAGCCTGGAAACCAAACCGTTTTTATGGCACACAGATTGGCATAAATGGGAGGGATTGGGTTGGAAGAAAGTCCTTAATCTCCCCATGAGCCTCTCAATGGGGTTTCTCAGATTTGAATTAGGGTTAAGCTCTTTAAAGGCCCTAGCAATACTCCCTATTCAGGCTTATTACTGATGCACAAGAGGACTCTCTATATGGTGAAATCAGAGCGCATCTCGAGATGCTGGGTTCTCAGATATTAGGAACATTGGAAGGTTGGGTCTTGCATGAATTATCTAAGGCAAATAATGACCTGGAAACTCTAATTCAAAACCCCTGCAAGGCTGAAGAAGCCCTGGAGGAAATGGAGTGGATTAAAACAATAGAAATTATGCGTGCTAGAGGAAGATCAAATCACTTCATGGTAGAGGAGAAGAAGCTAGGTTACATTCCAAGATACTTAGTAAAACTCCTTGACCAGAAAAAGAGGAATAATTTCCTTAGAGTTCGGCTCAATGTAGCAAGAACAGGAGAGGTTCTGGCACAGAAAGGTCAAGGTAATCTAGCGACAAGGCTGTGTGATAGGTGTTCTAATCACAAAGATCAAACTTTGAGACATCTCCTAATGCATTGTCAGGGAACCTGGCAAGCCAGATCTCGATTGTTTGCAAGATTTGACTTTAACAGAGAGAACTTTATACCAGAAATGTTCTGGGATTGGCTAATTGCTGGTGACTCTCATTCCTTAACAATTGCATTGGTACAGGTGCTTGCTAGTTGAAACATTGTTGATTGGCCATTATCCCTTTTTTTCTGAGGCAAGGTTGTGCTGGATTCTCCTCCGTCTTCCTTTTTTAACTTAGTGTTATTGGTCCCTTGCAAGATCTAGAAGAGTGATGTCACAATTTTATACTATCTGTGCTTTGGATATGGACATTTTATAGAATTTTAGACCTTCAGATTGCTTTCCATTCTATTTTATGTTGTTTTGTTTTGTAGTACATTTTGTAATCGAAGATTTTTTGTAATATGTGATTGCTGTAAGAAATATGTTGTGGTTTCACTTTTGTAAAAGGTTGTTTCAACCAAATACAAATAAAAAAAAGAAAGTGCATGACCAGCTTCGCAGCCACTGGGCTCTCTCTGAAGCCAGCATCGCCTCATGCAAACAGGATGCCAACAAAACACCTGCACCCAACGTCAGTGATTGCCCCCAAGTATACCCTAACATTTGCAGCGACATTTCATTGCTCAATAGAGCAAGTGCGGACAAAACTGAAATGCACAAGTTCAAGGTAAATTTGTAAGCCAGATCCTCCAAAAGACTTTAAATTACAGACCGTGATCATAAGAACTTCAAGGCGCTTTCCGTCAGAAGGCATAGGGCCTCATTACAGGTCAGCCGGTCCGGAATGAACAGTGGTGGTAAATCCACCACCCCCGTTCTTTCCGGACCGGCTGATCTCGAGTTCTGCAGGTGGGGGGTGTCATTCCGGCCAGGTCTGACCTGGCGGGTTTAACACCACCTGCCTGCAGGTGGACGTGGAAACACCGGCACCATCATGAGATGGTGCCGGTCTTTCCACTTCCCCATTCCCATTGAGTCCTATAGGACTTAGTGGGAATGGGGATTTACCGAATTCCGCCTCTGGAATTCCCGGGTCACCGGGGTCGTAATGCCCCGGTAATTCCGGGAATCACGAAGGCAGAATGGTAATACGAGTCCGGCGGTAACCTGCCGGAATCTCAGGCACGGTTACCGCCGGACTCGTAATGAGACACATAGTCTTCTTAGAGAAGTTTCCCGCAACCCCCAAAGTGGTTCGTCATAAAGTGCAGCAATAGTTGTTGTATATGATCAAGTAGCACCCCAGTGGATGGGTTGCCTCTTGTTGGCGCTTAGTAGTTCACATGTTTATCGTGCGCCCGACACCATGTAGCCCGGGAACTGCATTTCTAAAAAGGACAAAGAGGCAACATTCATACAGTGGCTTACATACTGAACAGGGTTGCAGAGGTTTAATTATCTTTCAATGTTGTGATTGCTCTCATAAAATGGAGCCGGCAGCTCGCTGGATGATTCAGGGCGCTGTATTTCCTCTCAGCTCCAGAGACGGCCCTGCTCCCGCCTCCTCGTACAAACTCCTTTGTCGGACTGCAGGATAGATTTCCACTATGCTGTGAGGGGTCAGAGCAGGATCAAGAGGCCTTCTTGTCCAGGCCGCTCACCCGTAGCTTGAATGGGGGTGGGGGGACAATGTGCCTGCAGGACTTGGTGATGACCATCTCGGTGCCCAGCTTGCGGAATTGGTCCCAGAGCTCATTGGCCTGCATTGTGACCTTGGGGTCATCATCCACCTCGTTGTCGGGCTCCAGGCTCTCTCCTGCTGCTGTGCTTGCCCTGGGTCTGGTGCAGGCTGGGCCCGACTCAGCTCGGTTTCTGCTCAGCTGCAGGCTGGATTCCTCTGTTCCATTGCCAAAGGTGTGTGGCTTGCACCACCGTGTTGCAGCCTCATCGGCCCGTCCAGTCTACCCCCAACCTCCAACCCCATGCCGCAGCCCAGAACATTAGTGCCCTTGGAGCCTCCCTGGAGGGAAGGATGAAGCAATTTGCAACTCGTTGCAAATGCGCACGGGCCTGCCGCGGCCGGCCTGGGACTCATGTTGTTACTAAATAGTAACACTGCTGGAGCCACGGTGTCACAGCAGTTAGCTCGCCTGCAGTCTGCATCAGGCACTCAGAGCACGGTGGAAATCAATGTAATTTACGTTACCTAACGTAACCTAAGTTACATTAAACCCTTACCAAACCGGCCAGGAGTGGGCTTCAGGAACCGGCCCCCAGGGCCTCGCCCGCCTCGAATGGCCGACGTCCCAATACAACCCTGCTTATAAGTAATCTTTACATTCATTATATTTTAAATACAAGGTAGGACTTTTACTGTGAAACAGTACTTCAAACGATAGCAGGACATCTATATCTGTACCCACACATCTCAAAATGTTCCTATGAATTGTACAGTCCAACAAACTCTATGGGGTTAA
Organism: Ambystoma mexicanum; assembly: GCF_040938575.1. Lineage (NCBI taxonomy): Eukaryota > Metazoa > Chordata > Amphibia > Caudata > Ambystomatidae > Ambystoma > Ambystoma mexicanum. The sequence continues at coordinate 217,659,271 of NC_090936.1, read as the reverse complement.
CAAACATTTTAAATTACCTTAAATGCAAGCTGGCAGGACCCATAGCCTAAAACACACCCACAAAGGTAATATTGTGCTGGATCACCTGATCCATTGCTCAGTTTTACTCTTGCAGTGTTGGGTATTTTGAACAATTCACAAACAGCAATGATGTAAACAGTGTGCACCTCTTCATTTGTTATAAATGGTGCCTGCATTGTGCAGCTATGAGGAATTCTTCCCACACATGAATATTCAGGGTTATCCATTACTCCACCATGAGAATGCACAGCCAAAGATACCAAGAAACCGCTCCAACTGTCTTTACTCTACTGAGGTGTTCATACCCAGGCAGAGTTTACAAATTTCACTTGTGATTTGCCATATTTTGATGGAGTTCCAGCCCAAGGGATTGAAGGTACATCGGCTGCAGCAAGTAACTTGCCTTAGTTCCATTTTGCCCCCTGATAACACCAGAGCTGTAACCATGAGAAGTGGGTTGAGTTATTTGCATTCAAAATGTGTATAAGATGGCCCTGTACCACTTACATATATTTTGTGTGTAAACATTTTCATTTGACAAGACCGGATGTAGCAATTTAGTTATGTTGCATCAATATTACTGACCAGTCTAGGTGCTTATCATAGAGTGACAGCAGGCAATTTGTGAGAGAAACCAGATATTAGCATTAAAACCAGAATTCCTCATTCCAACCTTCTCTCACTTGGGTGCAGTTGGCAGACAGCTAATTTTGTTATCACTTCCTCTAAAAGATTGTTTCGGACCTAACCAAACGTAGACAATAGCCCTAACAATTACCTCTAGTCCACTCAACTGCAGAACACACTGCCTTTGCCAAACCTTGGGCAGCAGAGATCTGAACACACGCTTTCAAGTAACATAACATAGAAGATGACAGGTTTGAATTAATAGAGAGGAAGCAACAACTTTCTAATCCTTGCAACCTTAAAAATGTACTCATAATGTTATGCAGCCAAAATGGGGGACAAAATGGGGGTGATGGGGCGTTGTTTGGACAACGCGGACAGAATTTGTTGAAGGGGCGGAATATGGTGAAGGTGCAGAGCTGGAGTAAAGTTGTGAGGGCGCATGCACTTATTGGGGCCGAGGGCAACAGAAAGACTAAATATGCCACTGCCTATCGCAGTTTCAAAGGTACATTGTGTCATGTACAATTTGGAAATGCACAGTGCTTTATTTATTAAATCACTGTGCAGCAGCTTGCCTAGGGACATTAAAGACATCTCAGACCTCCAATGTTTCAGGAAGGAACTGGAAACTCATGTGCTTGAGGGCAAATGGACATCATGCCCCTTCAGCTTTTATCATCTTTTCTCTGCTTGGGCCTTCTGAGCGCTGTAAAACCCATCCAGGTAGTAGCACCTAACAGATTCAATGAACAGGTGTAGAATAGAACATTGTATTATCACTATTGTTCAATACCATCTAATGATATCCACTTTCTTCATGTTTTGTGTGTTTTTAGAATACTGTACAAAGCCTTAATGAGCATTTGAAGCAACAAAAAAAAAACAGCTGCCTCACTTAACTGGAGTAGTGGCCCTATGACTTAAAACCACAATGATTCTATTATTTTTCAAATAAAGACTCAATTACGTGACTTTGCAATTGCCAATATTATAGAAAACATAAGGAAAGACAAATTAAGCATGTTCTTTTTCAACATCATCTAGAATATTGGTATAATATTACTATTACTAACATACATGATCAGAAAAGAACTCAAAATAATACCGCTCAGCTCAGAGATGCAAGCTCTTCACTAACTTTTAAACTTGTCACGGGTAGGTGTAGTATATGTAAACTAACTAGTAACCCAATTAAGAACTAACCACTCGACAGAGCATAAGATATCATGCAAAATAGCCACAAAAGGAAGACTCCAGAGACTGACCACATACTTAGACCCAGACGAAAACCCTCAAGTGACTCACCCACTCGCACGTACCGAACGCATCATATCCAGACCGGCAGACGCATTTAGTTAGAATTGAGAATATTAGCATGGCCACACCTGGATGGAATTGTGGACATTGGCCTGCGTCGCATCTAGAGGGGACTTTGATTGCTAGCATGCCCGCCCTTAAATAGAATTATGAATATTAGCGTGTCTACATTAAGATAGAATTGAGAATATTAGCCTGCATCACATCTAGATAGGACCATGAATGTCGGCATGCCCGCACCTAGGTGAAACCTGAATGCCAACATGCCCACACCTAGACAGATTTGTGAATATTAGCCTGCGCCGCATCTAGATAGGACTTCGAACGTTAGCATGCCCGCACCTATGCGAAACCTGAAGACTAGCACAAACCACACCTAGAATTGTGGACAGTGGCCTGCGTCGCATCTAGATGAGATTGATTGAAGGATAGCATGCCCGCGCCTATATGAAACTTGAATGTTGGCGTGTGCCACACTTGGAGTTGTGAACACCAGCCTGCGTAGCATCCAGATAGGGTTGCGAATGATAGCATTCCCACACAGATTTCTAGACGCTAGCTCGCGCCGCATCTGGATGGACTGTAAATGTTGGCTTGCCCACACCCAGATAGAGTTCTGAACATTGGCCTGTGCCGCATCCGGATAGAGTTTTGGGGGTCAGCTGGTGCCACACTGGGACAGAACTGCAAATGCCAACATGCCAAAGGTCAGGTAACCCACTAACCAATATAAGCTCAAACTCTGCATACTTATCGCACTCAAAAAACTCACACAACCATCTTTCGCACAACAAGCCGCACGCACTTCATAACACTGCAACAACACATAAACCGGACCAACAGCACACGCGGCCTGTCACCGATCCAATACCCGCACCGAAGCTCAGCATCTGGTGTATACCGAGTTGAAGCTGCCACAGAACACCACTCCTCTCACTATCCTACTCCCTCTTCACCTTACTAACCCACCCCACCCCACCTTATTTACAGATCCGCCAGAGCGCTTGGGGACCAATTCCGTTGGTGACGGTGCGCGGTACAAATACTTTTAACATTTAACATTTAACATATATCTTATTTTGCTACATCAGTGAAGCTTTAAGCACTGCCATTCCCCATGTGTCCCTTAATTATTTTGGTAAGGTGTCTGATGAGAATCGGTGGGATGCTGTGAGAAGCCTGTCAGAAGTAGGAGTTGTTATGCCTGGCCTTTTAAGGGCATGGTGCGATAGTGCGGCAGCGCGCACACCCAATTAAAGGGCTTGTGCTATGCATGCCAGTCAGTGCAATAGCGGAGACCCGAGTAGCAGCATCCAAGGCTCTTCTTTGTAATTATTTGGGGATCGGGGGGCGGGCACAGAGCAACAGCGGCAGCAGGAGTGAAAGAAAGTCATTTGGGATGACCACCACACGAAGTACCATTGCCAGAATGTGCGGTGTCTAAATCAGTACAGAAACCCTGCGCCACAACACTGCATTTATCAAATCTTTTTATAAAGTTTCCTGCACTTTTCACTGCCATTGACTGCCAGATGTTTACAAATGTATCATCAATCTCTCTTGAATTCTGAATGTTCCTGCAAATCTCCCTACATTTCTGTGATGAAAAGTGCACATTCCAATTCAATGGGGGTCATTACGAGTACGGCGGTAAGGGGTTAATGGCACCGCTAAGGATGCTGGTGCCGTTAACCCCTTACCGGGTCCCACTAAGGCCGGATGGTAAAACCAGCCGTCCTTAGCGGGAGCTGCTAAGGGACCAGGAAGCTAATAACAGGCCCGTAATTTACGGGCCCGTTATTAGCTCCCTCCCCATTCCCATTGAGCCCTATGGGGGCTCGAATGGGAATGGGGAAGGGTTTTTTGAATGGGGACTTACCGGGTCCTCCAAGGTTGGAATGACCCGGTAAGTCTCCATTCAGAGAACCCGGACATGACTTTGGAGGCAGCCATGGTGCTAATAGCACCATGGCTACCTCCAAACTCGTAATGGCCCCCAATGTCTTCTAGTAGATAAGGATATTATGGGCCCCATCATAGAAAAAGCGCTAAATCCAGGCAAACTACTTTTCTACTTTATGCCAAAAATAACATTGCCCCTACTTGCATGTGCAAAAAGTTTAGCGCTGTGCCCTGATTCATGGATTCTAAAGAGCAAAATAACCAGCAGCTCAAGCAACAATGAGTTGCGCTTGGAAAGCCCACAACACGCCCCAAGGCACACAAAAACTAGCAATAACAAACAACATTTGCTTCTGCCTTTGCACCACCATACAGCATCCTCTGCAATGCAAGCCAGCACCCTGGCGAAACTGCGGAAACATCACCTGTAACTAAATACAGCACCCCAGCGGAACTGTGGACTGTTGTCCGCAACGCAAGCCAGCACCCCGGCGAAACTGCGAACCATACCCCGCAATGCAAGCCAGCACCCCCGCAAAACTGCAGACCGTGCCCCTTAAATGAAAGCAGCACCCCAGCGAAACTAAGGACCCCCACAATGCAATCTACCACCCCAGAGAAACTCCAGCATTTCCCCCTCAACATAACCCAGCACCCTGCTGGAACTGCAGACCATTCCCTATAACTAAAAGCAGCGCTCTGGCGAAACTGAAGACAGTCTACTCTAAGTTCAAGGTACCTAAACTGCGGGTCTGCACCCCTAAATAAAAGAAGCCCCCTCAAGTCCTCCCACCACCCCCACTCATCTCTGCCCACTACCCCAAGCTGCCCGCTCAAGTCCTCAGAACTCCCACCACCCCTACTCACCCCACTACCACAGGCTGCCCTCTCAAGTCCTCACACCTCCCACCACCCTTACTCAACTATGACCACTACCCCGAGCAGCCCTTGCGAGTTTATCCTTCTACCACCACTCCTGCTCACCTCAGCCCACTACCCCAGGTTGCTCCCGCAAGACCTCACAGCTCCCGCCAACCCCGCTCATCTATGCTCACTAACCCAGGCAGCATCATCAAGTCCTCACACCTCTCACCACCCCCACTCACCTACGCCAACTACCCTGGGCAGCCCCATCAAGTCCTCACACCTCACACCATCCCCACACACCTATGCCCATTACCCAAGACTGTCCCCTCAGGTCCTCACACCTCCCATCACCCCATCTCACCTATGCCCACTGCCCTGGGCAGCCCCTGCTAGTTTGCCCTCCTACCACCAACCCTGCCCACCTACACCGATTTACCTCAGGCTTCCCCCTCAAGTCCTCACACCTCCCATCACCTCCAATCACCTGTGCCCAAAACCATGGGCAGCTCCTGCTATTTTGCCCTCCTACCACCATCCCACTCACCTCAGCCCACTGCCCTCAATTCCTCACATCTGCCACCACACCACTCACTTATGTGCACTACCCTAGCCTGCCCCCTCAAGTCCTCAAAGCACCCCCACTCACCTATGTCCACTAACCTGGGCAGTCCCTGCTAGTTTGCTCTCCTACTACCAACCATACTCACCTTAGGCCACTATCCTCGGCTGCCCCTGTTAGTTTGCCCTCCTGCCATGACCCCACTCACGTTGGCCCACTACCCAGGCAGCCTCCTCAAGTCCTCACACCTCCCACCATGCCCACTCACCTATGCCCACTACCCAAGGCTGCCCCATCAAGTCCTCACACCTCCCACCACCCCCACTCTCCTACGCCCACTAACCCAGGCAGCCCCTTCAAGAACTCACACCACCCATCACCCCACACACCTACATCCACTACCCTGATCTGACCCTCCAAGTTCTCCACCTTCCACCACCCTCACTCACCTACGCCCACTACCCTAGGCTGCCCCCTCAAGCACTCACACCTCCCACCACCCCCCACTTACCTACACCCGCTGCCCCTCAAGTCCTTATACCTTCCACCACCCCCACTCACCTATGCCAACTACCGTGGACAGCCCCTTCTGGATTGCCCTTCTAGCACCTTTCACACTCACCTCAGCCCACTACCCCAGGCAGCCCCTCAAGTCCTCACACCTCCCACCACCTGCGCTCATTTATGCTCACTACCCTAGGCTGCCCCCTCAAGTCCTCACACCTCCCACCACTCCCACTCACCTACGCCCACTACCAAAGACTGGCCCTCAAGTCCTTATACCTCCCACCACCCCCACTCACCTATGCCAACTACCCTGGGCAACCCCTGTAAGTTTGTCCTCCTACCACCACCTCCACTCACCTCAGCCCACTACCCCTGGCTGTCCCCTCAACTCCTTACACCTCCCACTCCCCCCACTCCCTACATCCGCTACCCCAGGCTGCCGCCTCAAGTCCTCCCACCACCCCCACTCAGGTAAACCCACTACCCTGGGCAGCACCTGCTGGTTTGCCCTCCTACCACCTGCCCCACTCACTTAAGCCCACTACCCCAGGTTGCCCCCTCACGTCCTCACACCTCCCACCAACCCCACTCACAAACATCCACGATCCAGGCTGCCTCCTCATGTCCACACACCTCCCACCACCCCACTTACCTACACCCACTACCCTGGGCTGCCCCTCAAATCCTCCCACCTCCCACCAGCCCCCCTCACCTATGCCCGCTACCCCAGGCTGCCCCCTCAAGTCCTCACACCTCCTACCACCCCCACCCACCTATTCCCACTACCCCAGGCTGCCCCCTCAAGTCCTCCCACCTCCCACTACACTGACTCAGCTATGCCTACTATTCTGGGCAGCCCCTGCTAGTATTCCCTTCTGACACCTGCCCCACTCACCTCAGCCTACTACCCCAGTCTTCCTTGTCAAGTCCTCACACCTCCCACCACTCCCAATTGCCTACGCCTACTACCCAAAGCTGCCCCCTGAAGTCCTCACATCTCCCACCACCCCACTCACCTATGCCCATTTTCCCGGGCAGCCCTGTCACATCCTCAAACCTCCCACTACCCCACACACCTACACCCTTTACACAAGGCTGCCCCCTCAAGTCCTCACACCTCCCACCACCCTCACTCACCTATGTCCACTACCCCGGGCAGCCCCTGCTGGTTTGCCCTCCTACCACCACCCCCACTCACCTACACTCACTTACCCCAGGCTGCCCCCTCAAGTCCTTCCACCTCCCAGCAGCCCCACTCACCTACATCCAGTACCACATGCTGCCCCCTCAAGTCCTCACACCTCCCAGCAACCCCACTCATCTACGTCCACTACCCCAGGCAGCACCTGCACATTTGCCCTCATACAACCACCGCCACTCACCTCTCCCCCTTACCCAAGCTGCCCCCTACAGTCCTCACACCTCCCCCACTCACCTTTGCCCACAACCCTAGGCTGCCCCCTCATGTCCCCACACCTGCCACCACCCCCACTCACCTGCACCCACTACCCTGAGCAGAAACACTACTACATGAACAATTGGGAGCCCTGCTATTGAATCCATGTCTGTAGCTCCTTACAGGACTTCTTGGTACAGCACACTCAGTTTCACATCAAAAGGACAGCTTGATGTAGCACCAGCTACACTTATACCACTCCATGTACTTGTGTGATAGTAATGCAATGGAATGCAATCTTGCATATCATTGTGCCTACGTGCCATTGCACTGGCCTCAAAGCGCTATAGGCGAATGCCCTTGGAGGACCCAAGTCTGAGCTATCTGAGATTGTTCAGAGTCATTTTGAATGCATGTGTGCATTGTCGCAGGAAGGAAGGAAGGAAGGAAGGAAGGAAGGAAGGAAGGAAGGAAGGAAGGAAGGAAAGAAGGAAGGAAGGAATCCCTGCAAGTTACACAAGTAGAACTGGCTTGTGGTTGGGTGATGTGAGGACTGTCACAGAGTATCCAAGACTACGAGACGGATATTGTGTGCAGCCAGACAGATTAATCAATCATGTGAATTGGCAGCATTTGAGTGGCAGATGTGCAGCATGGTATGCGAGCATGTAGTGGTGATTGCAAATGGGTACGGTTGGGTGGCCGTGCTTTGGGCGGGATATGCTACTGAATATTGAATGCACAAGTGATGAGTCTAGCCCACACATCCACAATGAGGCCACATCCCTCCTCAACACCCACAATGCTAAATACCCATATCAGTGAATGAAGTGTGGTCACATCCACATTGTCAAGCAAGTGCCAAAGGAACAACTAAACATCAGTGACCAGAAAATAACTCAACGTACAGTGAACTCAACCTTTAGTAGTGAATGTGCAGAGGTTCATGAGCTGTCAGCAGATAGAACCACAACTAAAGCATGTGGAACATGTAGCAATACACATGAACAAGTCAGTATCCATGAAAAATGAGAGACCCTAAACACCATTATGATAAATGTCACACATCATCACAATCATCCTTCTACACCCATCATTATACTTACAACAAAACACATAATTCCTACAACACAAACACACTGGCACCAAACACACAGTGCACCTGCACAAGGAATGAAGTTAGATGAACAGCCATTGCCACCTCCAGCCATCTGATGGCCCCACTCCTACATGTGAAACACATGTGCACATGATTAAACCAATCCAAATAATGTCACCATGTCAAGAATGTATTACACACATCACCAAAAACACATGAACACATGGAGCAATGGAGTCCCTACTCAAACACAGCATACAACTATCACACACACATCCACGCCATGTGCACAATTCAACAACGTACCTGAAATGCAAAGCATGCAAATAGGCAGGCAGCACATGTGCATGTCAAAGCTGTCAAAGAATCTAAGCCAAAGAATATCACCTCTCCACATCTACAAGAGGCCTAGAGCATGGAAGCAATATCCATCACACATAGGGAGCATGCAAGCATGTACCACAGCAAACATCACATTAACAACATGACACAAACAGTGAGGCCCCAACCCATGTGACAATGATAGAAAACATGTATTTGTATAACATGGAAAAAGTGATTTTGCCCATGGAGAAAGAGACTGCAAGAAGCGTAGCATCAATATTCTTAAAACTTGTTTTCAAAATAGGTACATGAAAATACTAAAATATGGGTAAGGGTAAACATGTCCAGGGATTAAATAAAATAAAAGTCCAAAATGAAACCTATCACTATACAACTATACACTGGAAGCAGGCTACTCCTTTCCAATGTCTGCCAATGCTTCAACAGGTGAAGAGTCACTCACTTCATCCTCTGCCTCTGTTCTTGCCTGGAGGGCTTGCAGTCCTTCAAACACCCACCTCTCAACCTCCTCCACATCCCTGCAAGTGTCCTCCAGGATGGCTGCCCGCCTCCTTGTCTGCCTCCCTGCCACCTCGGCCCTGGCCCTTTCAATGGCTGCCTCCCTAGCCCACTGCCTCACACTGATGCACACCATCTCCCTTAGCCACCTCCGTTCATACTGCCAGATGTTCAGCAATTGTCTGCCTCTTTAACTCCTCAGGGTGGAATAGACCTACATAAACTGACTCCTCACACTCATCTGCTGCTGCCTGGCAGAGTGCAAGCTGTGTAGGTACCTCCTCCATCCGGGATGACACTTTTTGGGGGGTACATCACCTGCACTGTCCTGAAGGGCCAGCTGCCCCTCCACTGCCTGTCCCTGTGTAGGTGCCTGGGCAGGCACAGTGACCACCTCATGTAGCGTTCTTGGGACTGCCACCTCAGGCAAGCATGTAGGCACAACCTGAATGGTTGAGCGGACTGGTGTACATGGAGCTCTGGTGGGATATGGCATGGAAGGCTCAATTGAGGATGACTGGGCACAGAGGAAATAGTGGATGAAGGGGCAATTGCATTCACCAGCGCAGAGACCACCCAAGAGAAGCATAGTTACTGGCTGGCCTATGAAGCGGCTCATTTGCTCGTGAGGCTGAACAAGCTCTTCACAAGAAGCCTTAACAGCATCATGAATAGAGGAGGTCTGCCTTGCAATACCAGCCAGCAAGGGCTGCATCACATTGCCGATGGCCACCTCGATCTCAAGCAGGGACTTGGCCTCGGTGGAGTCATACACAAAGGTGGTCACTGCTGCAGCAGATGGCCCAGAGACAGGAGGTTCTGCAGAACCCTGCATGGTGGAATGCACATCCTCTTGTCTCTGGGCCATAGTTGCAGCCTGAAAACCTTGATGCCTCCACCTGACCCCATAGGTTGGCCTGCAATGGCCTCCTCCTTCACCTCCATCAACCCTGATGAGTCCAGAGAGTCTTCTGCCATTGATGGCCCATGTGTGGTAGCACCCTGTCCCACAGCTGAAGAGTGTTACACCGCTCCCCTGCCTGACTTCACTTACCTCGAGGGGCCTTTGGGCTGGGATTTGGCATCTCTACACCTAAAGGTGCTTTCCCCGGATCTGGCCCGCAAAGTTGCTGCATTTCATGGGCGCGGCCATGTTGGAATCACCACACATATGCAGACTGCCGTGGTGCTCATTCCGCGCATACGCAGTGTACACGGCGCTGGGCAACATCGGCTTGCTGGTCAAGCCTTGATATGGTGAAGGCTCCATATAGTAGCCGTTGATCTTTTCCTTCTCGTGTCTTAACACATTGGTTTTATCAGGTGTTGCGCTCTGGAATCCAGTGTTCCAGTTTCCTTCTCTTTGCCCTCTTGTTGTGGTTTTTGTCCTTGTTTCCTGCCCTGCTTTTCCTTGGTCCTATGCCCTGTGACCTGCCAGCCTCCATTTGCCTTCCCTTACTCTTGGTTGCCTTGTTGGTTCTCCAGCCTTCCCCTGGCTTCCTTTTCCGTCCTTCCCCTTGCTGCTGTCCCTGCCTGTTCCCTTGTGCTAGTCCTCATTTTGGCCTGATTGGGACCACACCATTCTTGTCCATATTTTGACCTGCTTGGGACCACACCATTCTTATCAATATTCTGACCTGATTGGGACCACACCATTCCTGTCATATTTTGATCTGCTTGGGACCACACCATTCCCTAGAAGTCTTCACCTGCCTTCTACTTCCTTAGCAGAGACAGCCTTGGACTTGACAACCCAGTCCGACCTTCCCAGTCAGTGCTTGCACTGTTTATATGCCAAGATAATGTGGGAAGGTCTGTGCCGTGGCGTGGGAAGTTGATTCAGGATCCCCCAATTTCAACCTGGAGGGTATTGGGTTGGCTTCTCGCTTCACATTATCTTCACTGCATAAGACAGCCTTGCGTCATCAGCACAAGCACCAGGAAAATCAGGTACACAGCACCAGCAAGATGTCCTGCTTAATATATCAAGACGCCTATCCACCGGATCCGACTTGGCCCCTACTCAGGAAATACAGAAAGAGCTCCAAGCCCTCAGACAAGAGAACTGGTTGTCACTCAGGGAGTTCCAGGCATGCCTAAAGCCGAAAAAGCCGTGAGCTTTGACGGTGACCCAAGGCGTCTGGGTGAATTTTGCAACCACTGTAAATTCTGCTTTATGTTTTGGCCATCCCATTTCACCCAGGAGAAAGCCAAGATAGGATACATCCTTCGGAACCTTACAGAAAGTGCTCTGGCTTGGGCAGCACTGTATGTTGCTTCCAATAGCCCCATCTTGGATGACCTTTCATGTATTCGAACATATCTTATTGGAGGTGTTTCAGTCCCCTTACTTGGCTTCGATTGCCCAGAACCATTCAATCAAGATCTGACAAGATGGCGTGATATAATTACCTGTTTGAGCCATTTCAAACAATTGGCATCCGATTCACAGTGGCCACAACTAACGACCTTGTTTCGTCAGGGATTGAGAGAGGAATACACGGATGAGTTATTACAGATACCAGAACCAGGAAACCTGTCGGCATTGATCGAACAAGTATTAAAGATCCCTCATTGTCTCACGGGAAGAAAAAGTGAAAGACGGTGGACCGAGCGAATGTATCTAAGACTTGCGACTAACCTAGATGTTTCAACTAATCCTGCGGATCTAGCTCCAGAGCCCATGCAGTTGGGAGCTGTTCGAGGTCCATTATTCGAGTCTGAGAAGAAACAACGGTGTACTAACCGTCTCTGCCTGTACTGTGGAGCAGTCAACACTCTACTTGGTTTCTTGTCCTTAACGCCCTGCCAGGCGCTTGGAAAACTAGTAGGCTTGCTGTTAGAAAAGAAGGCAATGACAAGCCCTCAAACACCTTTAGTCCTTCTATCATTCGCACCCATGCAATCAGTGACCCTCTTTGTTCTAAAAGTCCAAATCCTTGGGGGAACAGGCAAGAAGAAACCATTGCCTCACTCGATTGTCAGGCATCCGGGAACTACATTGATGCAGCTTTCGTTGTCCAAACCTGTATTCCTGTGCACTACAAAGAGAGAGCGGCTCTAGTGGAAGTAATCAACGGCACACCATTAGCTTCAGGACCGGTCTGGCAACATACTAGATGCCTGGGCTTTCAAATTAATAACCATTCAGAGCAGATCTCATTTAATATCATCAAGACACCATCTTTCCTAGTTATTTTGGATCTCCCCTGGTTGCTAGTGCACAATCCCCATATCGATTGGGAAACATGGACGTTAATCTTCGCTTCAAGTCATTACATCCTGATGTGTTATGCTAAACCCAAGATCTGCATTTCCTCCATGTTATTGGAGTCTCCCAAGAGCAACAATGTACATCACTTATGTTCCATGGATACCACAGCAAATGAATATCAGTACTATCATGTGTTTTCTGAACCAGAATTGATTCCCTTATCCCACCATATAGTCTTAGATTGTTCCATTGACTTGTTACCAAACAAACCAATCCCACATTGTAAGATCTATTTGTTGACCCAACCCAAAAAAGAAGCCTTGCAAACATACATTGAGGAGTGCCTGGCCAAAGGATATATTGTTACCTCCAAGTTGCCAGCGGGTTTTCCACTGTTTTTCGTATGCAAGAAGGAGGGCACTCTTAGTCTTTGCATCGATTATCATCTATTGAATGAAATGGCCCACAAGGATCGGTATCGATTGCCTCTGATTAGCAACATCCCACAAGGACTTGCCCATTATCGTTGAGGCTGATGCCTCTAATTTTTCCATCAGAGCCATACTACTGTAAAAGAAGTCACCCTCTGAAGTCGAACATCCTGCCACTTATTTGTCCCAGAAGCTGACTCAGACCGAATGGAATAGTACTATTATAGAAAAAGAACTGCTGGCAATAAAAGTTGCCTTTGAGGAATGGAGGCATCATGTTTTGTGTGGATGGTTTATAGTGGAAGTCTGAACCGATCACAGGAACCTATAATGTTTGCGTTCCCTACAGTGTCGGAATACCCGACAGGCTCGGTGGTCCTTTTTTGTTCTCTAATTTCGATTTTACTATCACTTATGCCCCTGGTGAGCAGAACCGGAAAGTGGATGCATTGTCCCACTCCCTGGATAATGAAAAAGTACCCAACGTCTTAGCGTTACCGGTCATAGCTCCCAAACACTTCCAGACAGCCTTACTGTGCCACTTGGGTTCACTACTTCATGAGGCCGTGTCCGATCCTGCTAAGACAGGCCTACTGGGGAGGAATGGTATCAATGAGAGGGATGGTCTCTTATTTACCTGGACCAGCTGTTTATTTCCACTTCTGACCGTGTGGCAATAATGCGAGGATTTCATGATACCAAAGTTGGCGGACATCATGGTGTGAAGGCAACCCAACAACTAATCGCACAGCAGTTTTGGTGGCCAGAATGGGCTCGTCAAGTTCAGGATTATGCTGGGATGTGCCATGTTTGTGCTCAAACGAATACCTCATGCAAGAAACCCTTGGGGTTGTTATGATACACTGAACATCCTCCCTTTCCCTGGCATACTGTGGCCATGGACCTCATTGTTGAACTGCCACCCTCAGAAGGCCACACATGTATTATGGTTTTGATCGACTGCTTTTCTAAATTGATGCACTTTATTCCCTTTCCCAAGATTTCAATAGCTGTACAGATGGCATTGTTTTTTCTCAATGACATTTATCGTTTACATGGCCTTCCTGAGGAGATTCTTTCAGATCGTGGGTCTCAATTCCTTTCTTTCTTCTGGTCTCAGGTCTGTAAATATTTGAGGGTATATCATGCCTTAAGCTCTGGATACCATACGCAAACCAACATCCAGACAGAGAGAACTAATCAGACCCTTGAACATTGTTTATGTTGTTGTGAAAATGCTTCTGAAGAGAGGATCTCAGGAATGCCCCTCCTCCCCACCATGAACCTGAGTGGCCGAAGAGCCAGGAACTCTCAAAGTCACTCATCCTTTCTTTGACAAATCCCAAGTGCACCACTGGTTGACATGTATGCAGGAAGGTATCCCCTCAGACAGCCATTCCAATCGTTTCCAGTGCAGATCCTTCCAGATCCAGAGGACCCAATGCAGATCGAGGACCCAAACATTATAATGAACTGCATCTATTAAGAGCCAAGAAGCCCCTGTAGTGATATCACTAGCGACACCACGACATAGCAGCATTAGTCATGAATCCCACTCGCAGCTCTGCACCGCATTACAAAAACACACATTTGCATACACGAAGAACATGCTTAGACTGTTCTGTAGATAGGGGACCGATACATATACATACTGTCAAAGCTTTTATTATTTTTCTAATTAGCCAAATGCAGTAACAAAGAAACACAAGGAAACAAGAGATCCTGAGCAAGCTTGCAGATGCTTATGGCAATTAACTCTATGGAACTACAGGAATATATATGTAGCCTGGTTGGACCACGTACAACTAACAAAGCATGGTAAGAGCATGTAGAAATCACATTATAAGTCTAAGGAAAATGACAGAAGGCTTCAAGCCCAAGAACACAAGATAAGCGGAGCAGACTCAGGCTGCACGAAGCACAGATCAAGCTCACAGCAAGGTCAGTCACATTCCAAACTCCAGACGACAAAGGGACTAGTTGCAAAAAAATGGAATACATCCTCATAAATATAGACCCAGAGAGCTCAATTTTGTGATCCACAACCATGTGATGCAGCTGAACTAGACAATGGGCCACCTTATGATTTTGGCGGTAGCCATGCCGCTAATAGGGTCCGGGTTCCCAGAATGGGAAATTACCGGGACATTCCGAGTTCGGAGGGCCCGGTAATTCCTCCCTCCAGGAACCCGGGCCGGGACCTTCCCCATTCCCATTTCAGCCCCCATAGGGCTGAATGGGAATGGGGAGGGACCTAACAATGGGCCGATTACGACCTGCCCGTTGTTAGCTCTCTCTTCCCCTCGCGAGACCCGCTCTGCACACCTGCTAAAACCAGACGTGCAGAGAGAGTCCCGCGAGGGGACCTCGTATGGTGGCGGAATGGTGTTAACGGGTCCGCATCCTTTTGCGGCACTCGTTAACCCATTCCGCCACTCTCGTAATGAGGCCCAATGGGTATTCACCCATGGTGGAAAGACGAGCTGTCTCAGCGATCCAGATGAGAAGTGAAACAAGTGTTGCAATACGGAAACACACTCTCACAGGCAAAAGGTGGTCTACTACCAGATACAATGCAGATACAAAGTCATTGCACATCATCTTGAAGAGGTGTTCAGAGGGTTGAGAACCGAGCTTGGCCCCAGGCCTGGGGTGATCAGCTCCATCCAATCAAGAGACAGAAACCCAGTGGTGGATGGCGAAGGGGCAAGGGCCAATGATAAGTCTGCAACCCTGCAACAATTTCATAGATCATTTTTGGGGACAGCCATCTGACATGCGAGGGCCAGTAGAATAACTTCTATATGGGGTAGATGTAGGTGATACCACTCTGAGCACCCTATCCGGAGTGGATATAGGTTTTTGGGGAAGGGTCCAGGTGATGACGACATGTAGCATCAAAACTGGGAAACGCACCATGGAAAATTGAGATGCACTGGAGAATCGTGATTGTCTTATATGATCCCTGTTTAAAAATAAATAAATCACTGTTCGAACTTGCCCTTGGCTGAGTCCTCCATTCATTCTGGGGAAGGGTTGATGGGCCCTTGGTTGTCGGATGGACCACCAGACAACCTCTGACATACCTGATATTTATCCCAACAAGTTGGTAGCAGAGGTGATCGTTCAGCTACGCTAGTCAGCCATGAAGCTGACTCTCCTGCCGCAGAGACGGGGGGCTGCGGGACACCTTGTAGGTTTCAAGACAACAGGGAACACATGCCCCATGTAAAGGCCATCAGTAGCCAACCTGGGAAATATGCTGCATGCGGTCCATGAGGGATCCAGCAGACCAGAAGAGCAGCGTGGCAGCTTTGGGGGATGCGGGAGCTGAGCAGCATCAGAAGATCACGGAGTGTAAGTATTGACCGTGCCATACGGGAACTAAGGGAAGAGGTAAAGTAGCCGGGGGTGCAAGGGTGGTATTGGGTATTGTTAAGTACCTTTGGAGTATTGTCAAGCATTGTTTAGTAATGTGTTGTTAGGCAGAATCCTGTGCAGTTCCCTTGGGGAACACTGCAAACAGATTAAGACTACAGGAGCAGCAGGAATCCCAATTGGTAGCAGTCTGCACTACACAGATTTACCTGGTAGCTGTGGCTGAGCAGTCAGACTTCTCTCAAGAAGAGTAGGGCAGTTTGCAGAGTATACACAATAGGGTCAAGACACAGTAGAGCAAACAAACTCTAGCCAGAGCTTTGTATAAAAAGTATATTATTATTTATTTAAAACACACTTTAGGCAATACACTAGGACTCTCAATGAAAAGTAATCTAAAACACAGTCAGGTAAGTATACACACCTCCCTTGACAACTATCAGACAAGTCAGGGTTAAAGCACAACTATTTGTTAAGACAGAAGTGAGCGCTTAACCTAGATGGCATGCCAATAGTTTAGGTTAAAACGGGAGAGAAAAGGCAGAGCATAAAATAAAACAGTTCCCAACACTTTTAAGTGTTCAGAGCAAGGGGAGAAAGGCAGGTTATACTGTAGAGCCAAAGTTCATAGGCCAGGCCCACTTTAAATGGAGCCAAGCGAAATGTGCCCAGGATCACACGGTTTAAAGTGCACTGAAAGTCTTTGCAGAGTGTTCAAAAGAGGTTGGGGTGATTCAAAAGATATAGTTAGCAGGCCTGGAGCAAACCCAGTTTAGAAGCCAAGGATTTAAGGGTCACCTTTAGCAATCTGTAGAAAGGGAGGCCAGGCAGGACACATAACTTAAAGAGAAAGGAAGCTCCAGCGGGGGCAGTTGTTCCTGGCAGTAGTTGAGGTTCGTGGTTCCGACTAGGGGAAGAGAAGATCTCGTGCAGGAGGAAACATGGAGTCGTTGCACTGCACAGGGTTGAAACCAGCCGCAGAGTTCCCGCTCAAAAGGTGCAGTCCTTTTATTCGCGGTCAAAAGTGGTGAGCTTGGCTATCCGGCCGCCGGGGTGCTTGGCACAGGCGATTCGACCAAGTGGCGTCTTTGGAAGCGAAAAGTGCGAACTGGTTGGTCCTACCAGCTCAAAGGGAGAAGACTCTCCAGCAGAAGATCTTCTCTTGTCATTGGAAAAGTGGTGAGTTCGTTGCAGCAGGGCTTCACCAGTGGTGTCGTCGGTTGCAGGTGGCTCAGCTTCTTCCCTCTTCGGATTCTTAGGTCCTGTGGCGACTTCTGAAGTTCCAGTCCCAAAGGCCCTGCTTTTATGCAGAAAAACCCCCATTCATCAGCCTAGCTGTCAATCACACATGCTAAGTGGTGAGCCGGGCGGCTCACCACTGGGCCAATCAGAGTAGAGTGCGACTTGGGTTGCTAAGGCAACGCAGTCCAGGGTGCTAATTCCCCTCCACCCTTCCTGTGGAACCCAGACAGAGTAGCACCATTTGGAGGGCTTCTGTGGAGAAGCCCGCCAAAATAATGGAACAAAGGGCTCGACCTTGCTCAGAGTTACAGAGACGGACACAAACGCCATTTTAGAATCGAGTTCAGGCAAAAAGACCCAACCGGTGATTTAATATTAAATAAATAAAGCAGCAGTATCTTTAACATTGCACCAAAAAGTGGTGCATTTAAAATCAATGGGAAAATCCCATAGAGAATATTCCGAAGGAATATTTTGCGTGGTAACCACTGCCACCAGCCAGAAACTTGACAAGGGGGGAAAGCACAGTGCCCCCTTGGAAACAGACCCAGGGGCAATCGAATTACCCCTACCAGTACTTCCACAATATGATGGTTTGTACGGGTTCTGTTCACAATTTAGGACTAGTAAAGTCAATGGTGAATTTACATGCCCTGGGAGACAGTAGTCAGTCGCAGGGTATGGAGTCTATGTTGGGGAGTCACTATGACACCCCTATGTTACAGCAGTGAGGGTGCTGTGTAACACACATACAAAAACAGATGATGCCCTATGGAGTAAAAAGAGGTTACCCCATAGCCCATGAACACATACCAAGTCAGAAAAGTACCTCAAATCATGTCTAAGAGTGGGAGGAAAAGAGTCGCACTCTTAACAGGAGAAAAAAACAAACCCCAAAAATCCAGCAAAGCTGCTGGGGGACTCATTAGGTTTGGGAAATTAGCCTTATAAGAGAATTCTCCCTAACATGCGTAGCATTCTCAAGTTTAGTAGGGACAGGAGCGCAGGTAGATGTTGTGTCTTGTGGTTAGAGCGCTTTCGGTTTCGAGATAAAAGGTTCTGATGAATAACCTAGACTATTTACTTGATGGCACAGGGGACAGAAGCTATGTAAATATTGTATTTCCTGTGTTTTGGGTGTTTTAGCTCGGGTCATAGATGACGGTATCCTGTAAGGTTTAGCAAAGGGAGCTGGCCTAGATTGCGGAAGATTATTCATCTGGTTAAGTCTCACAGAGGCAGTTATCTTCAAGGCGATGCTGTAGGTACAGATCGAACAGAGTATAACATTGGTATACTCTGCTAGGAGTCAGGAAGACAGCTGTGGGTTTAAGGTGGGATTTTGTGCATTTTTGGCCAACAGAATGTTAGCAGCGTGCATGCTGTAAGTGATTTTTAGGACTAGTAAAGTCAATGGTGACTTTAAATGCCCTGGGAGACAGTAGTCAGTCCCAGGGTATGGAGTCTATGTTGGGGAGTCACTATGACACCCCTGTGTTACTGCACTGAGGGTGCTGTGAAACACACATACAAAAACAGATGATGCCCTATGCAGTAAAAAGAGGTTACCCCATAGCCCATGAACACATACCAAGTCAGAAAAGTACCTCAAATCATGTCTAAGAGTGGGAGGAAAAGAGTCTCACTCTTAGCAGGAGAAAAAAACAAACCCCAAAAATCCAGCAAAGCTGCTGGGGAACTCACTAGGTTTGGGAAATTAGCCTTATAAGAGAATTCTCCCTAACACTTGCCCCCCAGACAAAGGGACAGGAGGATTGAATCCACTCCTAGATGAATCTCATACCTCTCGTCGGTTACAAACATCCTAGAGAGACCATCAGCATTTTGGTAGTGACACCCTGACCTGTGTCCAATGGTAGTATCAAAGGTTTTCCTTTGTAAGCTATATGACCTACAAACCCTTTTGAGGAACATCAGTCTTTTTAAAACTATAGGGGATCTGGTTGACCAGTCCCTCAGAAGTTGCTAAAACTTCTGAACTTGTGTTAAGCTTTTTCAAGGGGTTCTTATAAAGGATTCCCTTAGATCTAGAGGGGCCGCCAGGGTTCCTCACCACCTCTCTGTTGGGAGAAGGTTGGGTCTTAGGCCTCTTGGTTGGAGGGGATGGGGATAAGCAAGGTACATGCTTCCCCTTCCTCTTAGATCTAACCTTACCTACTTTAGGAGTTTCACTCCCAATACTAGGATTTGGGTTGGAGTCTTCAGTAGAAGGTCCAACAGTCTGAAGGTTTGTGGCCTTAGACTTCTCTTTTCTGGTTTTCCACCAGCAATGAGAATTAACAGTTCTCTTAGGCCTAGAGAGGGGTCCAGTTGGTCTATCCACCTCTTCCCCAGAAGCAGGAGGAGTCAGAGACTCTAAAACTGGGGGAACAATGATGGATCTTGGTTGGGGCTCCCATTTCCCTAACATTTGAGCCTGAGATTTGCCTGGGTTAGAGGTCAATTTACCAACACCAGGGCTTGTAGTGGGGATCTCTGTAGAGGTTCCCACAGGTTTAGAGTGGTTCCTTACGGTGGCCTCTCTAGCCAATTTGGTTTGGTTCTGTGTCTCCATACTAGGAGGCCTGGGGGTTCTGGATACTACTCCTAGGGTTCTTAGATCATTCCCCAACAGGACTCTCCCAGGCACCTCAGTGTGAACACTGACAGGAATCCTCACTGTAATTTTATTACACTGAATGAGGGCTGGTAGAATAGGATCCATTTGGACAGGGTCTCCAGGCAATTTAGTGGGACCTTTGGGTGCCTTAGCAACATCCTCAGGCCTAAAAAAGCTTTCATCCACTACTGTTCTGCTGGCCCCAGAGTCTCTCCTGGCAGGAGTATCCTGGCCATTGACAAGAACACTGCCCATGTAATATACTTTAGAGTTTGCTGGTATGGAGTCATACACACCCAAATTCTGTTTGCTAACCAGATCCATGGACTCTAAGGATACACTTGCTTTTAAGATCCAAAGGTTCTTCAGCAAAGACTTCAAAGTGAGCACTAGCCATTTGGACTTCCTCCTCAGGAGTGAATGCTAAGGAGAATGTGCTGATCCCTGTAGGTTTACCCTTACATTTGGGATCTCCTGTGATATGGTCAGTTGCCCCACAGAGATAGCATGTTCCAAATGCTCTCTGGAATGGGGGCTTCTGCTGACCTCTGTCTGGTTGAACACCAGAGGACTCACTAGCCCTATTTGGTTTCCCTTGGGGCTTACCCTGGTTGTTTTGTGGTTTGGGGCCTTCTTGTTACGCTCACCTGACTCCCACGGAGGCGCTGGCCTGGTTCGCGCTGCTGTGACCTCTTCTAAGGTGATGCGCAGGGTTCGGAAGACGGACTGGACCGGGCCCCCAAATCTGGCTTGTCTGGCTCACAGAAGTATCCTTCTGTAGGCGAAAATAGGGGATTAACTGTCTGCGGGGTAATGCAATCGGCCTCCCACTTTCCCCTCTCACCCTCCTTGAAACCCTTCTGTGATTTCTCGTAGCGTCTCACCTTAGGGTCTGGAAGGACGAGCTTTCCATCCTGCTTCTGATGCAAGGGCGCGTTGGTATCCAATTACTTCACTGGATTTTCGGATTGGTGAGAACCAAACTTGCTTGGCTTCCAGGTAAGTTTTTTTTTATAAGAGGTTCCCCTTGTGTCCATGCATTAATGTACTAATGCTAGTGTCTTTTTCCCCATAGGGGCCGGGGTACGGAATGCCGGGGGAACAGGCACCGACCCGAGATGATAGGTAAAATCCTTGTAGAAATCAGGTAAGTCTTTAATGAGCGTTTTTTGGTAATGTCTTTTCATTCGCTCATTAACGCTGATGTCTCTTTTTCCCCTTAGGGGCCGGGGTCCGGAAATGGTAGGATGCGGCACGGACCCGAAATGAAGAGGGAATTAATCAACAGGTAAGTCTTAACATGGAGATTTAGTTTTCCTTATGCCCTTCTCTCTCTCACCTTTGTTCTGGTGTTTTTCTCCCTAGGCGCTGGGGCGTGACTGCGAATCCGGAGGATCGCTGCTGAACATGGAGGCGCCCTGTAAAGGTGAGTGGAATGCGGTGCTGCAGCGATCGACGCGATGAGCTTTTAAATTAAAGTCTTCCTTTTCAGGATTGTCGACGAGATGTCTCTGGGATGCGGATTTAGCAGGTAAGGACTTTTCCTTCTTCTGTTCTCTTCTTCTCTTCCTTTGCAGGTGATCCAGGATGCTGGCAGGCGTGGCAGAAGTCAGGATGCAGGAGCAGACACGGTGAGCGTCCAGCTGCTAGATGCAGAACAACGCGAAGCACGTGTGGCTGTTCGGGTGGGGTTTAAATAGCCTTGAAAGAAGTTCCAGGTATGTATCCTTCCTCCAATCAGGTATGTATCCTTCCCCGACCACGCCCAGATGGTAAATTAGTCCGACAGGTAAAGTGGTTCCTTTCAGGCCTCAAGGAGGCCGGGATCCTGCAGCATGGTCTGCATCAGGTAAGTGCACCCAAGCATTCCCATAATGAGCCTGGCGCCTATGGCGCCAGGACTGATGTCTTTTATAAGCCTGGCGCCATAGGCGTCAGGACACTGTCCAAAGGGCCCCTATATGGGGTTGCTGGGTCCTTCCTTGGGGACTGGATGTCCGCTTTTGGGGACGCCGGGCTTGAACCGGCTCCCCGGGAGCGGGCATCATGACAGCACTCCCCCCCAAGGCCCCTCCCAAGGTTGTTCCCTCCGGGGGTTTTGTTTTGTCTGGGAAGAGTCGGTGGAATTTCCTGACTAATCGAGGTGCATGCACATGGTCGCTGGGTTCCCACGACCTCTTCTGAGGTCCGTACCCCTTCCAATCAATTAGGTAGAACAGTTTTGACCTAAACATTTTTGAGTCTAAAATGTTCTTCACTTCGAATTCGGGCTCCCCATCTATTAGAATAGGTTCTGGAGGTTTGAGTAGTCGGGTTCCGGGTACCACTGGTTTCAGAAGTGACACATGAAAAACAGGGTGAATTCGCATACTAGCTGGTAAATCAAGTTTAGCAGCCACTGAGTTAATTATTGCTGTAATAGAATAAGGTCCCAGATATTTTGGGTTAAAAGTTCGAGGCCCTTTGAGTGGTAAATGTCTTGTAGCTAACCACACTTGATCCCCAATCTGATACGGAGGTGCTTCACTCCGATGTAGATCAGCATTCTCCTTATATTTTCTCTTTGCTTGTTGTAAATGCGTAGTTGCCTCTTTGAAGGCTTGGGTAATTGTAGAATGCAGATGTTCTACTGCAGGCATTCCGAGGTTCTGAGGTGAGTCAAGGTTTGAGGTTCGAGGTTGATGCCCAAACAAAGTATAAAAAGGACTGTGGCCAGTTCCAGAGTGTACCAAATTATTATATGCGTATTCGGCTATCCAAAGAATGCCTTTCCAGTTGCTTTCAGATTGCTGTAACATACACCGTAAATACTGTTCAAGGGTCTGATTTGTCCTCTCGGTCTGACCATCAGTCTGAGGGTGGTGACTGGTCGATAATCTTACGTCGATCTGCGCTATTTGACAACATTTGCGCCAGAAGTGGGAAATGAATTGGCTTCCCCGGTCAGAGATTAGTATATATGGGAATCCATGTAGCCGAACAATATTTTCGAGGAATTCTTTGGCTAGGACAGAAGCTGAAGGTAAACCTTTCAAAGGAATAAAGTGGGCCATTTTGGAAAACAAATCCACAATTACCAGAATAGTATTGTACCCAGAACAAGGAGGCAGGTCCGTAATAAAATCCATTGATAGGGTGTGCCAGGGTGCTGGTGGTATGTCTAGAGGTTGAAGGAGACCGGCTGGTCTTTTCTTTTGACTTTTATTTTGGGCGCAAACACCACAGGACATCACAAAAGATTTAACATCTTTTCGCCAAGAGGGCCACCAAAATTGTCGTTTCACCTTTTCCTCTGTCTTGGCAATACCGGGGTGTCCCTCTATTAATGTATCATGATAACCGGAAATAACTAGTTCGTGTAATTCCTTATGTGGCAGGAATAAGCGTCCTTGGAAATAAGGTAAACCATTATCTATGGTAAAGTCTGATCCCTTTTGTATCCATTCCTGTAAGGTTGTAGGGTCCAGGAGTTGTTTCACTCTGGCTTGAATGTCTTCAAGCGTCTGTAACAAAGTCATGCCTAGAATACTCTGTTCGGGAATTATTGGTACTAGTTCTGAGTTTGTATCAGATTCTCCCATTCCAATTCGGGATAAGGCGTCTGCTTTGCCATTCTTGCAGCCAGGTCCATAGGTAATCACGAAATCAAATTCAGCGAAAAACAAAGCCCATCGGAGCTGCCGTGATGACTGAGCCTTGGCGGTTTTCAAATACTGTAAATTCCGTTGATCAGTGATCACTGTGATGGTATGTCGAGCGCCAAGCAGATAATGCCGCCAGGCTTTAAAAGCGGACTTAATGGCTAACAGTTCTTTGTCCGTGATTGCATAATTAATCTCGGGTGCTGAGAATTTTCCTGACCAAAATGCTACGGGATGCAGTTGGTTGGTTTCGGGATCTCTTTGGGACAGGACAGCTCCCATGGCTAGGCTGGATGCGTCAGTCTCGACGACATAAGGGAGATCTGGACGCGGGTGTTTCAATATAGGTGCGGAGGTAAACTTAGCTTTTAAATCCTGAAAGGCCTGCTCGGCTTCTTCAGACCATTCAAAACATTTATTTTTCCTCAAGAGTGCAGTAATGGGTTGTACCACGCGTGAAAAGTCCGGGATAAACCTGCGATAATAATTGGCAAAGCCGAGCATGCTTTGAAACCCTTTTACAGAGCTAGGTGATGGCCATTTGAGGATGGCATCCACTTTTCTTGAGTCCATTCGCACTCCTTTGGGTGTCAGGATGAAACCTAGAAACTCGACTTCTGTGGTATGGAAAACATATTTCTCCAATTTAGCAAATAGTTTGTGTTGGCGCAGTTTTTCAAGTACTGCCCTGACGTGTTTTCTGTGATCAGATTCCGAAGAGGAGTACACCAGAATGTCATCGATATATACGACAACACAAACATCGATGAGTTCCCGAAGGACATCATTCATGAAGTATTGGAAGGCAGCCGGCGCGTTACACAATCCGAAAGGCATCATCTGGTACTCGAATAATCCGTATTTAGTACGGAAGGCAGTTTTCCAGAACAAAGCCGAGGATGCCGGGGACTTTGACGGGCGAATAAAACCATTAGCTAGGTATTGATCCAAATATTGTCTCAAATGCAGATTCTCAGGTTCGGTAAGGGCATAAATCCTGCTACAAGGGGGTTGTGCACCGGGCACCAGATCGATTTGGCAATCGTACGATCTGTGAGGAGGTAACGTGTTGGCCTGTTCCTTTTGGAAGACGTCCTGAAAGTCTTGGTATTCCGGAGGTAGTTGCATGGAGGCAGAGGTTACAGATGCTAGATTAATCTTCAGGTTTTCTGGGTAGCAGGTTTGTGTACAATCCGGGAAGGTTATTCTCTTAGCTCGCCAATCAATTCGAGGATTATGTGTCTCTAACCAAGGGATTCCAAGAATAACCTGAAACTGTGGAGCCTTGATTACATCAAACACAACACCCTCCCGATGGCCGTCGGGACCAATAAGAGTCACCTCAGTAGTGGAATGTGTTACCGGTCCAGAGGCAATTTCAGTTCCATCGACTGTGGTGATGACATCTTTGGTGGTTTTAGGACGGAGAGGGGGGTTAATCCTAGAGACCAATTCACAATCCACATAGTTTCCAATAGCCCCACTATCGATGTATGCCTTTATTGCATGCAACCGCTTAGGCTGTTCGGGATCTACGAGAACCATTGGCACAATGAAATGCGAGGTCTGAGAGTTAGTTTTCAAGCTCGGCAAGCGGACCAATACACTTGTCGGGCGGAGTCGCTTCCCGAAAAAGAGTCTTCATGGTTTTTATCAGCGGCTCCTACCGCCTTTCGGGGCGGTTTTGCCGGGCAATCTCGTAGAAAGTGTCCAGAATTCCCACAATAAAGACATAATTTTAACTGCCGCCTCCTTTCACGTTCCTTTTGAGTTAAGGGTCCTTTAACCCCTCCAATTTGCATAGGCTCAGAGACATCAACTCCCTTGGGATTAGCATGGGTCTTGACCAACACCCGGGTCTCAAACCTGGACCGATCTGCTTTTCTGTTTTGAAGTCTGTGATCCAATTGGACCACTAAGTCTATATACTCTGTGCATTCTTGGGGCGGATTTACAACTTGGGCCAAGACATCTTTAAGTTCTCCGCGAAGGCCTCGATAAAACAACGTGACTCTTTTATCCTCTGGCCATCCCGTTTCCACAATTAGACTATTAAAGGTTGCAATATAGGATAGGAGGTCCTGATTGCCCTGTCGCAGGGATAAAAGTTTGTCATCCAGAGCCAGCCCCTGAGAGTGTCGAGCAAATAACCTTTCCATGCTTGCTTGAAACCTTTGAAAATCACGGATAATCGGGTCATCTTGAGTAACCAGTGGAACTAACCAATCGGCAGCGCAGCCGCTGAGATATGACAATACAAAGGCTACCTTGGTCTGATCATTAGGGAAGGCCCCAGGTCTGCATAGGAAGTGCAAACGACACTGATTCATGAATACGGCGAATCGTTTGGGGTCCCCAGCAAAGCGTTCGGGTGGGGCCAGCGGCATGTTTCCAGGTAGATTAATCTGCACAGGGTTACTGGAAACCACAGGAGCGGGGTTCCCTCCGGAAACGGGTAGAGGAGTTTGCCGAGCTTGACCTTGCAAAAGCTGTCTGGCCAGGCCATCAGTTCTTTCCTTTGATATTATTAATTCCCTCCTGAGGGCATTAGTCTCTTGACGAGCGGCATGTACTTCGGCCCGTAATTCCCCCAGTAATTGGGCCAACTGATCAGTTTCAGAACTTTCCATAGCGCCTGGGTGGGAATTTGTAGGAAGTCTTTGCGTTCTGTTACGCTTACCTGACTCCCACGGAGGTGCTGGCCTGGTTCGCGCTGCTGTGACCTCTTCTAAGGTGATGCGCAGGGTTCGGAAGACGGACTGGACCGGGCCCCCAAATCTGGCTTGTCTGGCTCGCAGAAGTATCCTTCTGTAGGCGAAAATAGGGGATTAACTGTCTGCGGGGTAATGCAATCGGCCTCCCACTTTCCCCTCTCACCCTCCTTGAAACCCTTCTGTGATTTCTCGTAGCGTCTCACCTTAGGGTCTGGAAGGACGAGCTCTCCATCCTGCTTCTGATGCAGGGGCGCGTTGGTATCCAGTTACTTCACTGGATTTTCGGATTGGTGAGAACCAAACTTGCTTGGCTTCCAGGTAAGTTTTTTTTTGGGGTCCGGAAATGCCAGGATGCGGCGCGGACCCGAAATGAAGAGGGAATGAATCAACAGGTAAGTCTTAACATGGAGATTTAGCTTTCCTTATTCCCTTCTCTCTCTCACCTTTGTTCTGGTGTTTTTCTCCCTAGGCGCTGGGGCGTGACTGCGAATCCGGATGATCGCTGCTGAACATGGAGGCGCCCTGTAAAGGTGAGTGGAATGCAGCGCTGCAGCGATCGATGCAATGAGCTTTTAAATTAAAGTATTCCTTTTCAGGATTGTCGGCGAGATGTCTCCGGGATGCGGATTTAGCAGGTAAGGACTTTTCCTTCTTCTGTTCTCTTCTGCTCTTCCTTTGCAGGTGATCCAGGATGCTGGCAGGCATGGCAGAAGTCAGGATGCAGGAGCAGACACGGTGAGCATCCAGCTGCTAGATGCAGAACAACGCGAAGCACGTGTGGCTGTTCAGCTGGGGTTTAAATAGCCTTGGAAGAAGTTCCAGGTATGTATCCTTCCTCCAATCAGGTATGTATCCTTCCCTGACCACGCCCGGATGGTAAATTAGTCCAACAGGTAAAGTAGTTCCTTTCAGGCCTCAAGGAGGCCGGGATCCTGCAGCATGGTCTGCATCAGGTAAGTGCACCCAAGCATTCCCATAATGAGCCTGGCACCTATGGCGCCAGGACTGATGTCTTTTATGAGCCTGGCGCCATGGGCGCCAGGACACTGTCCAATGGGCCCCTATAGGGGGTTGCTGGGTCCTTCCTTGGGGACTGGATGTCCGCTTTCGGGGACGCCGGGCTTGAACCGGCTCCCCGGGAGCGGGCATCATGACACTTCTTTGGTGTGGGATGTATCAGAAGTCTCTTGGTTCCCTTTTGGTGGCTGCTTTCCCTCATCTTTTTTCTGAGTGACCCCTGAATCCTTGTGAGTAGCCCTGTTGTCAACCCACAAGCCAGCAGCCTTAGCTAGCCTTCTAGGACCTATTTCCTTTGAATCAGCCAAGTGCTGTCTGAGTTCAGGAGAGCAGGCATCATAAATTGACTCCAACATAACAAGATTTCTCATTCCCTCATAAGTGTTCACTCTGTAACCCTGAATCCATCCCTCTAAGTTCTTTAAACGTTCACTCACCCAGGTATCCCAAGGGGTAGCATCATGCTTTTTGAGGGTCCTAAACCTCTTAAGGTACTGGGAAGGGGTCTTCCCAAATCTAGGTATCAAAGCTAGTTTCACACATTCATAGTCCATCCTATCCACCTCCCCAATTCCATTACCACATCAGATGCAACAGAGGGGAGCCTAGAGAACAACCAAGGAAGCAACTGATTCCCTGTGATGCCCTGGAGCCTGTGATTATATTCAAACATAGCCAACCAATCCAACACATCCAACTTAGGTTCATACATACCCACAATCTCTTTAGGCATCCAGGGTCTTTTGGGACTGGAACTCCTAGAGGATCCGGGGAGAGAAGCAGTTTCCACACACCATTTCTTCATCTCTAGCTCATGCTTGAGCTCCATTTCTCTCAGCCTTAGTTCTTGGTGCTTTTGTTCAGATAGGGCACTAATTCTTTTGAACTCTAATTTAAGCCTCATTTTTTCTAGTTCAATGAATTCAGGACTTAATGTGGGACCTGACACAGGTCCAGTAGACATAGCTTGAGGTGCTAGATCAGGTAGAGGGGCAGTGGGGACAGTTGTTACATTAGCCTCACTTTCCTCTTCTGAATGTACAACAACATTATCAATACTTTGATCAATATTACCTTCATCACTGTTGTCTACATTTGCTGGAGAGGTAGGTTCCTCTGAACCACTACCCAGACTTTAGTTTTCTAACTTTCTTTCCATTAGTTCAATTTTCTTGCCTTTAACAGGAAGATCCTTATGTCTACAAAGAACTGTTAAACAATCAGCAGTTTTTGCAGAAAGGGACTCCTGGCGGTAACTTTCCATAGCTTGACTTGTTAAAAATTAACTTTTACAGTGCTAAGCTTTGTGGTAAGTTGCACTAAGGTATCTAGACACTTTAAAATGTATACTCAATACAATTCCCACAGCTGTACACCAGTGTTAGGCAGAATCCTGTGCAGTTCCCTTGGGGAACACTGCAAAAAGATTAAGACTACAGGAGCATCAGTACACCCAATTGGTAGCAGTTTGCACCACCCAGATTTACCTGGTAGCTGTGGCTGAGCAGTCAGACTTCTCTGAAGAAGAGTAGGGCAGTATGCAGAGTATGCACAATAGGGTCAAGACACAGTAGAGCAAACAAACACTGACCAGAGCTTTGTATAAAAAGTA
This sequence comes from Ambystoma mexicanum, assembly GCF_040938575.1. Taxonomy (NCBI): domain Eukaryota; kingdom Metazoa; phylum Chordata; class Amphibia; order Caudata; family Ambystomatidae; genus Ambystoma; species Ambystoma mexicanum. The sequence continues at coordinate 217,630,261 of NC_090936.1, read as the reverse complement.
TATTATTATTTATTTAAAACACACTTTAGGCAATACACTAGCACTCTCAATGAAAAGTAATCTAAAACACAGTCAGGTAAGTATACACACCTCCCTTGATAACTATCAGACAAGTCAGGGTTAAAGCACAACTATTTGTTAAGACAGAAGGGAGCGCTTAACCTAGAAGGCACTCCAATAGTTTAGGTTAAAACGGGAGAGAAAAGGCAGAGCATAAAATAAAACAGTTCCCAACACTTTTAAGAGTTCAGAGCAAGGGGAGAAAGGCAGGTTATACTGTAGAGCCAAAGTTCATAGGCCAGGCTCACTTTAAATGGAGCCAAGCGAAATGTGCCCAGGATCACACGGTTTAAAGTGCACTAAAAGTCTTTGCAGAGTGTTCAAAAGAGGTTGGGGTGATTCAAAAGATATAGTTAGAAGGCCTGGAGCCAACTCAGTTTAGAAGCTAAGGATTTAAGGGTCACCTTTAGCAATCTGTAGAAAGGGAGGCCAGGCAGGACACAGTACCTTAAAGAGAAAGGAAGCTCCAGCTGGGGCAGTTGTTCCTGCCAGTGGTTGAGGTTTGTGGTTCCGACCAGAGGAAGAGAAGATCTCGTCGAGGAGGAAACATGGAGTTGTTGCACTGCACAGGGATGAAACCAGCTGCGGAGTTCCCGATTAAAAGGTGCGGTCCTTTTATTCGTGGTCAAAAGTGGTGAGCTTGGCTATCCGGCCGCCGGGGTGCTTGGCACCGGTGATTCGACCAAGTGATGTCTTTGGAAGCGAAAAGGGCGAACTGGTTGGCCCTACCAGCTCAAAGGGAGAAGACTCTCCAGCAGAAGATCTTCTCTTGTCGTTGGAAAAGTGGTGAGTTCGTTGCAGCAGGGCTTCACCGGTGGTGTTGTTGGTTGCAGGTGGCTCAGCTTCTTCCCTCTTTGGATTCTTAGGTCCTGTGGCGACTTCTGAAGTTCCAGTCCCAAAGGCCCTGCTTTTATGCAGAAAAACCCCCATTCATCAGCCTAGCTGTCAATCACACATGCTAAGTGGTGAGACGGGCGGCTCACCACTGGGCCAATCAGAGTAGAGTGCGACTTGGGTTGCTAAGGCAATGCAGTCCAGGGTGCCAATTCCCCCCTCCACCCTTCCTGTGGAACCCAGACAGAGTGGCACCATTTGGAGGACTTCTGTGGAGAAGCCCGCCAAAATAGTGGCACAAAGGGCTCGACCTTGGTCAGAGTTACAGAGACGGACACAAACGCCATTTTAGAATCGAGTTCAGGCAAAAAGACCCAACCGGTGATTTAATATTAAATAAATAAAGCGGCGGTATCTTTAACATTGCACCAAAAAGTGGTGCGTTTAAAATCAATGGGAAAATCACATAGAGAATATTCCGAAGGAATATTTTGCATGGTAACCACTGCCACCAGCCAGAAACTTGACAAGGGGGGAAAGCACAGTGCCCCCTTGGAAACAGACCCAGGGGCAATCGAATTACCCCTACCAGTACTTCCACAATATGATGGTTTGTACGGGTTCTGTTCACAATTTAGGACTAGTAAAGTCAATGGTGACTTTACATGCCCTGGGAGACAGTAGTCAGTCGCAGGGTATGGAGTCTATGTTGGGGAGTCACTATGACACCCCTATGTTACTGCAGTGAGGGTGCTGTGTAACACACATACAAAAACAGATGATGCCCTATGGAGCAAAAAGAGGTTACCCCATAACCCATGAACACATACCAAGTCAGAAAAGTACCTCAAATCATGTCTAAGAGTGGGAGGAAAAGAGTCTCACTCTTAACAGGAGAAAAAAACAAACCCCAAAAATCCAGCAAAGCTGCTGGGGGACTCACTAGGTTTGGGAAATTAGCCTTATAAGAGAATTCTCCCTAACATGCGTAGCATTCTCAAGTTTAGTAGGGACAGGAGCGCAGGTAGATGTTGTTTCTTGTGGTTAGGGCGCATTCGGTTTCGAGATAAAAGGTTCTGATGAATAACCTAGACTATTTACTTGATGGCACAGGGGACAGAAGCTATGTAAATATTGTATTTCCTGTGTTTTGGGTGTTTTAGCTCGGGTCATAGATGACGGTATCCTGTAAGGTTTAGCAAAGGGAGCTGGCCTAGATTGCGGAAGAATATTCATCTGGTTAAGTCTCACAGAGGCAGTTATCTTCAAGGCGATGCTGTAGGTACAGATCGAACAGAGTATAACATTGGTATACTCTGCGAGGAGTCAGGAAGACAGCTGTGGGTTTAAGGTGGGGTTGTGTGCATTTTTGGCCAACAGAATGTTAGCAGCGTGCATGCTGTAAGTGATTTTTAGCACTACCTTGCTTAGTGAATTGGGTGACGTCCCCCGTAGGTTTGTGCGTAGTATGGAGAGCACAAGGTGGTCTGGAATCACTTGAAATTGATAGAGGAGGTTGTTTAGTGGCAGTGCAGTGAAGGTGCATGCATGAGAAATCTGGGTGTACCTGAAGAGCCAGAGAGTTGTGGAGGGGCAGTGCATGAAGTACGCCTGACGGTTTATAGTGATAATTTCGAATACCAAAATGTCGAAAGTCATAATTTTGAAAAAAAAATATCGAAAAAAAAATATAGAATTTCTTTTTCACTATGTTTTTTATTCAAAAACGGGGGGTTCCCCCCAAACCCTCCTTTTTTTTAAAACTTTCTTTTTACTCGCGAATCCCCCCCAAAAATATATAAATAATAAAATAAAGAATTCAATATATTTTTTGGACATCATTTTTTCGACATTATTGTCTTTCGACATCATTCTTTCAAAATTATGACTGACCACCACGCCTGACAGGGTGTTGTGGAGTCAGACTCTTCCGTCTATAGGGACAAGATTTGTAAATATAGCAGAGAATGGACTTAAAGCACTCGAGGTAAATTGGCTATGCCATTGCCACAATGCGGACGTTTCTCCAATAATGTGCAGCAATCACTACTGATACTCTTAAAGGGCACTTTTAATGGAAAGAAGTTAGAAAACCGCATGGCAATATTCTAGCTGTGGCAGAAGTTCCAGGAGGGTGAGTGGGAAGCAGTGAGACATCAATTGAAACTAAAACAGCAGGAGGCAGCGGGGCCAGTGCCCCCATCCTCTGCTCCTCCACCCTCTCCTATGAGTGAGAATGCTGAGGACACAAACAAAGAGCAGGGGATGTACCCATTATGGAAGCTAAAAGCAGCAGAAGGGTATTCAAATCCAGTGTTTCAACCACCACCATATACCAAGGAAGGGTGGCAGAAAGGGGTCAGGCGAGCGACCAGCAGAAATGCAATAAGTAGCGGTGTGTCGTAGGATGTGAAGGAGGGGCTAGAGGGCAAAGCCACAAACGAGTGGGTAGGGGGAGAGATTCTCCTAAAGCTAGAAGGGAAGACAACAGGAGAGGCAGCAGGAGCGACCAAGGAAATAGAGGGCCTAAAGGGGAGCAGTGAAGCAAAGGAATGGGAATAAATAATGGAGGAAGTAGACTGAAGAGAGAGGGAGGCAGAAAAGAAACGCGAGAGAGCGCGCAGAGAAAGGGAAAAGGAGGAAGAGAAAGAGCAGGAACAGCAAGAAAGGAGGAGAAGGGAGATGGCAGAAAAGGAGAGACAAAGGTAAGAAGATGACAAGGTAAAGGAAGTGTTAGTGGATAAGGGAACTAAGAAAGTGGCAGATAGAGCGAATAGCAAGAGAGCACAGATGCAAGGAGGAGGAGCGTGCAATTAGAGACATAAAACACGAAGGACAATGAGCATGGGAAATGACAGCAGGAGGGGGCAGATGAGCGGAGCCGGACAGCACGACCACACAGGATAAGACTACCGCCATATCAGACAGAACAGCCCTGGGGTCCTGCGGGGAAGGGGGCAGGCTCGATTCGCGTGATATCAACTTCACTGTGAAGCCCAACACAGACACAACTTCTAGGAGACTGAGCTTTGTGGACAATTTTTGTATTAATATGGGCTCTGACTCAGACAATGAAGCAAGGGATAGTGGGGACGAGGGAAGCCGGCAATTCAAGCAGCAGTCCACAGGGAAAAGAGCAGACAAAAGTGTGACTTGGGATATCGGGAAAGGTACAGGGGGATCTAAGGGAGATAAAGACGACCGAACACTGATGTCAGTGGACGATTTATGCAACATATCTAACCTGGCCCCAGGTGTACAAAGGCTTTGGGATCTCCCAGGGCGACAGGAAAGGGAGCCAGTAGACGCATATGCTGACATTAGAGATGCTGACAAGCAGACTAGACTGTCTCGAGGAGCGAATGGGGAGGTGGGGATAACACAGTTGCCCTTACTGGCAAAGGGAGGGGGGGGCGACCTCAATATATACAATGGAAACACAATGATAAGAAAACCGTGAGATGTAGGCTTCCCTTGTTAACCGCAGGTGTGGGGAAATGGATATATGAAATGGAAAGAATGACAGCATCAGGTTTTGCTGCATCGCACAAGGCGCTTTGTCACCCATAATGCTTCTGGCGACCTCTTGGAGAACAACACAGTGCCTGCATTTGTAGAACTTTTGCCTGCCGTAAGGAGGGGTACATATATACTTCTCAAATTCCCATTTGCTGCCCATATGGTGTACCTTTCAACAGCTGCCCTGCACCTTCCATTAAGCAGTACTTACAGCTCCTTTGAGCACTTCCAGGATGGAAGCCTGGTCGGACATTAACTCACGTAGTGGCCCCCTTGAATGATCCAGAACACTGCACGTCATGGATGGTCATTTCGATAGGGTCGGCAGAGGCTGAAGTAGAGAAGACTCTCATGGTCCGGTTAGATAAGAAGGATTGGACCCAAGCTATAGCCTCTTTAGAGAAGTTGGCGGCAGATTGGAGGTGGTTGCATAACACTGCTTGATCCACCAAGTCGAACGCTGCAGACAAATCTAGTAGGAGTAGCAGAGCCATTTTTCCATTATCTTTTAGTTCTTCAATTTGTGTCTTAAGGTCTAGCAGCGCTGTTTCAGTGCCATGGAGAGGGCGGAAGCCCGATTGTGGTGAGCTAAGTAGGTGGTTGGCTTCCAGATAGTCCTGGATTTGTATGTAAGCAGCTCTATCTAAAATTTTAAGAAAAAATGGCACAGTGGTGATGGGTCTGTAATTGGTGGGGATAGTGGGATCCAGAGTTTGTTTTTTGAGTAACGGGAGGACCCATGATTCTTTAAGATTGGCCGGTACTGTGTTAGCTTTAAATGAGGAGTTTATCAGTTTGGAGATAAAAAGGGCTATGTCTCTAGCTGCATCCTTTATTATCTGTGCTGGGCATGTGTCACCTTTACAGTTAGAAGGTTTGAGGGAAAGTATTATTTTTTCTGTTTCAGTTATGGAGATAGTCTTGAATCTAAAGGGAGTGGTTGTCCTAGTCACCGAGGGTTGACTAGTTTGTTGGTCAGTGTGTGGTAGTAAGACCTTTTTTTTTAGCAATTTTGCATTGTAGGGACAAGATTTTGTTTGATAGAGCATTTTGTATGTTAGTGCACCATGCTTTATCCTTTGGGGCATTGTCTGCCAGTTGGATTGGGGATTCTAGTTCACGCTAACAACCCTAGAAAGAAACACTAGACTACGAGCCAGACTACCCCGTCTCTACGAGCCCATCTACCACAACAAGAGACCCACCCTGCAACACACCAAAATCCACCCAAGCCACATCACACCCTGCTACAACCCCACCCAACCCCCCAAACTCATCCCTATAACAATCCAGGATACACCCAACACTACCACTATATCCGGAGCTTTGATCAACGCCAGATCGATAATGGCCCACGCCACAGAAATAGCAGACACCTTATCCTCAAACAACCTCGACCTCCTAGCTATCACTGAATCATGGCTGCACGAAGCAGCAGGCCCAGCACTCTCAATAGCCATTCCAGAAAATTACCAAATAATCAGAATGGACAGGCCCAACAACAGAGGAGGCGGCCTAGCCATCATAGCTAAAACAAACCTCGAGCTAAGACCACTGCCCCAAACACCTCTCAAATCCTGCGAACTCCTAGTAGCCAAACTACCCATTTCCAACTGTCGCACCTTAACCATCCTTCTAATATATAGGCCACCCGGCCCCATTGGCTCATTCGAAGCAGACCTATCCAGCCTCCTAGCCAACAACACAAAAGACACCACCCAAATATTACTACTAGGCGACTTGAATCTAGGACTAAACGACCCTGACGACAAATCAGCACAAGCCATAGCTAACATGCTAGATGAACACGGCCTAATCCAAAGAGTGCTCACCCCCACCCATAATAAAGGTAGGACCTTGGACTGGATCGCCACTCTAAACTGCGACACCATCATTACCAAAACCACTCCCCAGCACTGGACAGACCATTACCTCATTGACTTCACCTTATCTCTTAATAGAGAAGTCAACAAAGGAAAAATCATGGCACCACCACTACCCACTAGAGCAAAAAAAAACATAACCCCAGACAACCTCCTACCACTACTACTGCCAACCCTCAATGCTCTCCCCGACAATCTAAAACCAGAACTCCTAGTAGAAAACTATAACAATACCATAAAAAAAGGACTAGACATCATTGCCCCTCTAAAACTGCAAAAAAGCAAACAACAAGCCCACCTGAACACCTGGTTCACCCCACATCTGAAAGAACTTAGACTGCACAAAAGGAAACTTGAAAGCCAATGGCACAACTCCCCTACTGAAGAGAACAAATCACAACTCAAACTTTGTGCAAACAACTACAAAAAAGAAATTCTACTCACAAAAAAGAAACTATTCAATGAAAGAATCGAAAAATCGAGCTCCAACACCAGAGAACTATTTGCTATACTAAGGGAATTAGAATCCCCTATACCCCCACCAGACAATATAATTAAGGATAAAGCATGGTGCACCAGCGTCCAAAACGCCCTAACTAATAAAATCAAAAGTCTCCAAACCAAAATCGCTCTGAAAAAAGACTCTCTCACCACCAATGAAGCATCTCCCAGCAACCACGACAAAACAGCCAACCGTCCAGGCCATAATCTCTTCAGATTTACCAAAATATCTATCCCAGAAACAGAAAAAATTATAGCCTCACTTAAACCATCTAACTGCAAAGGCGACAACTGCCCTCCCCAAATAATCAAGGATGCTGCTAGGGATCTAGCCCCCTTCATAACCAAGCTGATCAACGCATCCTTCTCCTCCAACACCATACCAAGCAACCTCAAAGAATCTTGGGTCCTGCCTCTCCTCAAGAAGCAAACCCTAGACCCCGCCATTCCCACCAATTACAGGCCCATCACCACGGTGCCATTCCTGTTAAAGATAATAGATAGAGTAGCATACCTGCAGATTCAGCAATATCTTGAAACTCACAAACTACTAGGCACCCACCAATCAGGCTTCAGACCGAAGCACGGCACCGAGACAGCCTTAATCGATCTTAAAACCCAGATCAATGAGATTAACGACAAAGGGAACACTGCCATGTTACTACTCCTCGATCTGTCGGCAGCATTTGACCTGGTGGATCACGCAGTCCTGTGCGAACACCTGGCCTCAGCAGCCCACTTCTCGAAAGAGGCCATAGCCTGGATCCAATCATTCCTGGACAACCGAACTATGAGGGTCTTCTCCACCCTAGCCTCAGCAGACCCCATTAAAATAACCTGTGGGGTGCCCCAAGGCTCCTGCGTCTCTCCCACCCTCTACAACATCTTTACCAAGCCCCTATTTGACAAGTTGGACAGACTGGGTGTCTCATATACCAATTATGCAGATGACACCCAGATCCTCATACCCCTCTCAGGCAACTACGCTTCAGATACGGCCTTGGTAAACAAAATATATCTCATCATTCAGGCATGGATGGCCACACACGGTCTATGTCTAAATGATGAGAAAACCGAAATCCTGCTCCTCGGATCCAATACCAATCTCAAAAAACTCAGCTCCAACTATAAGGCCTTCAACATTGATGGCAATACCATCACAGTGGCCAAAACAGTGAAAACACTAGGCTTTCACCTTGATGCAACCATGTCACTAAAAAAACAAGTCAACTCACTAGCATCCTCCACTGCCTACACATGCAAGCTAATTAGGGCATGTAGAGCCTTCCTCACCCAAACTAGCTGCATCATCATAGCCAACGCCCTAATACTATCCAGACTGGACTATTGCAACGCCATGTACCTAGGAGCCAACAAATGCATAACCAACAAACTACAGACACTACAAAACAACGCTCTCAGAACAGCCCTCAACCTACCCTCTAAGGAACACATCTCCAACAAAAGAAGAGAACACAAATGGCTTAAAATCCATGACCGCATCTCCCTCAAAACGGCATCACTCACCCACAAATGCTTAAACAACGCAGCCCCCCCCTATCTCGCATCCAGAATAAAGAAAAAAACGTCCACCCGCCCCACCAGATCGATCAATTCCTACTGCCTGCAGGTACCCAATTTCAGACAAAAGAAAACCGGCGGCAGCAGCTTCCCTGTCCTGGCAGCCCAACACTGGAACGCCCTCCCACTCCACATTAGGACAGACCAATCCTACTATAGCTTCAGGCAAAACACCCTCACTTGGCTGCGGGCCAATGATCCTCACGACTAACCCTGCCATCTAATCTGATCATGCCAATGCTATAACCTGACTACCATGCACAGCCTTAAATTTGTAAATATGTAAATGCAACCAAACTGCTCCTACGCACAGTATTAATATGTAAATTTGTAAACCTTCGCTCAATTATATGTATATATGCACATCCCACACAATGTAACTGTAAATGCAATGCACTTTTTCTCATGCCTATCTTATTCTGTAACCATGTTTTTAAATAATCCTATCTTCCTGACCTCTGTTGCGCCCTGTTACCTCTGGGTTTTGCGCGCTATACTAAATAAATAAACAAACAAACAAACAAACAAACGGTGGATGGAGAATAATTCTTTAGTGTTAGATTTAGCTTTCTCAATCCTGTGTCATGATTCCTGCCCCTCATGTCCCCAGCCCTCCAAGATGTCAGGCTGGAGCCAGGCTACGATCACCTACATGGCCCTCAAGGGCCTCTCCATCCCTCCAAAGACCCAGTTGGAGTCAGACTTGGCGCTTGTGGCACCAGACTCACTCACTCCCATAGGATAACATTGGGGATTGGACTTGTAGTGCTTTGATGGGGACAAGATGGATGCCCCCACATATTTCGGTTCCCAGAACTGCATGTGCAGTCTAGTCTTTTGGGTGTGGTTCAGCCCAGAGACACCTGGCATACCCAGAGACTATTTAAGCCACGCCCAGACTGAGAAACATGCTTTGTGTTTTCTGCACCTGCAGCGTGACACTCACCGTGTTCGGATCGGTCTCCAGTAGGCCTGCATCTTTCTTCTGCGCTCAGCTCCTGCAAGAACAAGAACACTGTTAGGAACAGCCTTACCTTGCGGCGCTTCTGCCCATCATTCAGCTCTTCTTCTGTTCTGCGGGCATCTTCAGCGGTGTCATTCCCATCCCGGCACGCTGCTTCCTAAGGAAAAGGGAAAAGAGCAGAAAAAGGGCATTAGTAAGCATTCAGCAAATCTTCGCTTATTTTTAAAGACTGTACGATCTTCAAACGCTTACCTGAATCCCAGCCGCTCTGGGGGAACACTGTCTCCGGAACTTCTCATCCATCTGCAAGAGGGAAAAGACACTCCAGGTAAGCGTGGAAACATCTAGAGGCACCGCATACCATGCTTACTCACTGCATTTCTTCTTCATAACCGGCATCCACGCTGAAAACATTGCGGCACCTAAAAGACACAGAAAAAGAACTCAATTCAATATAAATATGAAAGGGTCACATCGTGCATCGCGCTCTCACTTACCTTCAGCGCTACTCATCTCAGCAGCACGTCGCCATCCCCGGACGCCGGCCATCATCTAAGGAAGGAAAGGAACGAAGTTAGAGAACTGTTCAAAAGACTCATTATACTTACCTGTCGGACTCTTGCCAGTGAAGTAACTAGGAAGCAACGAGCCTGCATCAATCAACGCGCCCCTGCGCTGAAAGCAGGACGGAGAGCACACTTTCCAAGAAAACAAGGCCCAGTCTCCAGTCGAGTAGACTCCAGGGAAGGGTTCGAGGTCATAAGAGGTCAGAACAGTCTGAGTGACGTCCCCGTGGATACCAGGTGAGCATTACATCCTGTCATTGAAGGTGTTCTTTTTAGCTTTGGTTATTTATTTTTGTACATTTTTGCAAATTCCGTTAGATTATTTTTGTTATTTTCAGAGGGGGAGTGATGCCAAATAGACTGGAGTTTCCTTTTTTGTGATCTTAAGGGTTTGAGTTGGGGAGTGAACCAGGCATTCAGGTGCGCTACTTGCCTAGCTTTGATCAGTTTAACAGGAGCGATCATGTCCAGTGCCTTAGTCATAGCATTGTTGAAGGTATTTACCAATGCGTCAGGGTTGTTACTTTCCATTTCAGAGATGGCAGGGAGGAGGAGAGGGATACGTTTTTCAGCGGTAATATCCTTCTTACTTCTGGTGGGGAGAGGCAGTGCCATGGTGTTAGACTTAGGGCTAAGGAGGTCTAATACGGCAGAGAAATGTATTAAATGATGATCTGTCCAGGATTGTGGGACAATATCGGTAATGTTGATGTTGCAGTTTAGTTCGGATACCCAGTCAATGGTCCTTCTTTTGATGTGCGTTGGGGAGAGGACTTTTTGCGTAAGACCGTAGTCATTTAGTAAGGCTGCAATAGATTCAGCATGTTTATTGTCGGTATCATTAAAGCCTAGGTTGAAGTCGCTCAACAATAGTGTTTGAGAGTGATATTTAGTGTTATCGGCTAGAAGGCTAGTTAGGTCGTCTTCGAAGGTGCCTAGAGGCCCAGGGGGTCTATACATCAAGTGGATAGTTAGAGTGTGGTTATTGGAAAGGGGCAGTTTGGCAGTGAGTAGTTCACAGGATGTGAGGGGAGCTGAGGTGGCAAGTCTAATAGGGTGGGTTGTTTTAAAGATGATGGCTAGGCCACCGCCTCTGGCGTTAGGCCGGTCCACTCTGATGATTTGGTAGTTGTCAGGTAATGAGAGTTGAGAGTTGGTCCTGCGGCCTCATGTAGCCAGGTGTCAGTTACGGCCAGTAAATCGAGATTGTCATTGTTTACGATGTCTGCGATTTCAGTAGCACGTGCTACCATTGATCTAGAGTTAATGAGGGACCCTGTTAGCATTAAGGTACTGTCAAAGTTGGCAGCTATCAAGGTTTTGTGAGAGAGGGTATTTGGTGAGGGGTGGTTTTTAGAAGGAGTTTGGTCGGTGGCATTAGTGTTTTGCGTTAGTGTGGAAGAGGGGTTCTTAGGCCGGGTAATAGTTTGATTATTGGCATTGTTAGGGAGATCTAGACCTAAGTCTCAAATTCCTATCCTTAGAAGGGTTTGTTTTTATGGCAATGACCATAATGGTTATGATGGCACAGGTAAGTAGTGCAGTCTGGGCTAGTTTAGTCAAGCAGGCAAAGGTCATTGTCAAGTTATGCTGGGTTCATACCGACATCTAACTGTTAATTCAGGGGGGGGGGGAACTTCTGTGCTATGCCTAGCAGATGCTAGTTGTAGTTGGATGATGTGTGCTAATAGCTAGTTACAATCATGGTGTGGGATGCAGCAAGCGTTTCCAAGTAATAAGTCTGGGAAGAACAAGCATCTAGATTCGAGTTTGGTGCAGTCTGTCAAAAATGCCTATGACTAAAGTGTTTGCAGTGCTAGTACTAGGGTGCAGTTTATAGAATAGGATACATTGATAGTTCTGACATGCTAAGCCTAAAGTGTACTAACAGCTAGATTCGATTTTTGTGCAAGCAGACAAAACACTGTAAGCTGAGTTGTACTCTATGCTGGCATCTGGTGCAGTTATTGCATTAAATGAGGCAAAAAAGGGCTAGTGGTACTATGATTGGGAGGTACTCTGTGCTAGATACAGATATATTTGCTAATACAAGGTCATAGGCACATTATGCTCTATCTATATTAAGCTAACAGGTGGCTAATGTTCAATGCAAGAAACAAGGTCACTCAATATTGTAGCAGGCAAATAGTCATACAGTAGAGGGCATGCTAAGTGTTGGTAACAATAATTCTAACATGCTGGGCCTAAAGTGAACTAACAACTAGGTGCAGTTTGAGTGCACACGGACAAAACACTCTAGACTGAGTTATGCTCTATGCTGGCATCTGGTATATTTATCACTTAAATAGGCATAAAGGACTAATGGTACTATATTTGGGAGGTATGCTGTGCTGGGTACAGATGTAGTTCTAATACAGGTCATAGGCACATTTATGCTCTGTCTATAGTAAGCTAATAGGCGGCTAATGTTCAATGCAAGAGACAAGGTCACTCAATATTGTAGCAGGCAAATAGGTACGTAGTAGGGGGCATGCTAGGCGTTGATAACCAAGTCAAATATAAAACAAGCGGTAGTATGTGGCAGTCCACTGTAGTACCTTGGGATAGCGTGTGCATACAATCAAATGTCAATAGGATACAGAGTGCATGGCAGGTAACATGGGACAATCAATGCTATGAATGCAAGCAATGCTTGGTGGTGAGTGAGGGTAGTACAGCGTGCATAATAATACGGTACCTTAGGGTGTAAGTTTGCGGTACTCACATAGTCTCGTAAAGAATGTACCTTGTGGGGGCGATACAGCGGGCAGAGTGACCGGCCGACGGTTGGGAAGGCGTGGACAGGCAGGGACAGGTAAGAGGCCTCAGTGCAGGTCTTGTTGCTGTAGGCCGGCTACGCCTACCGGCTTTAGATTGGCTGGATAAAAAGGCACATGGGCCTATCGGCGGATCAGGAGCCTAGTGATGCCTAAATCAGGAAGTAGGTAAACTACGTTGGTCGGGCGGCCATCTTGGAATGGCAGTCACGGCTGCACGCTCGATGCGGTGATTCAGGAAACTATGAGTAACGCTGAGCAGTGGCCGTTATAGCAGCTGTTTAGGGAATTCTGGCAGCAGGTTGGTTGGTGCGCTTTAAAGTAGCGCTCGTGGAATTCAAATTTGCACGGTTTTGATATGGGTGAGGGGGAGCCCAGGGGCCTACCTCAATAGAGTGGTGAGAAGCTCCTGCTTCTCTCCCACGCAGCGGTGCACTGCTCCAGCAGTGTTCAGGGGCTCCTGCTCCCTCGGTGCCTGATGATGCATTGATGATGGTTCTGCTGTTTAGCGGCGATGCTGTCAGTCTGTGCAGTGATTTTCAGTTCTTTGGACTGATGTGAGCAGGCCCAGCTGCATGTGTGCGGAGGGTCACATGAAGATTGGAGGATGGCGAGTCATTACTTGCAGTTGTTGCATGGCACTCAGGGGGGCACATGGTGGTGGTGTTGTGGGTGGGGATGCTTTCACTGCTTGGGGTGTTTTTCAGTGCATTGGCCTGAGGTGAGCAGGCCCAGCTGCATGGGTGTTGGGGGAGACATGGAGATGGGAGGCTGGTGAGTCATTGCTTGCAGTTATTGCATGGCTGGCGAGTCATTGCTTGTAGTTGTTGCATGGCACTCAGGTGGGCACGGGGTACAGTGTTATGGGGTTGAGGAATGCATTAGCTGCTCTGACCTTGTGTTTTCCTTTCTTCTGGGGCATTCTGCTGAGGGAGACGGTTGCTGTTATGCAAGGACACAGGGCTGTGGAATGCCTGCACGCCACACCTCAGCAGTCTGGGTTGGTTTCAGCACCTACTGAGAAGTGCATTGCTACATGACTGAGGACAGCTGGAGCAGACGATCAAAGGGCAAAAGTTGAGGTAAGATGGACTTCTTTCTTGAACTGAACCTGCACTTTTCTCAGCCTGTATTATTATTTATATGTAGATTTGTTTAACAAGCTGTTTTGTTGGCAGGGAATGGGTAAGCCACTCCACCTGCATATTAGGGTGAGACACAACTAGGGTGGCTAGAGCAGTCTTCCCAAGTATGTGTTCCTGCTTACATTATATGCTGTGCCTTTCTACTTGTGTTCTCCTGTGTGTTGTTGGATTTCTAAGTGCACAATTATTGGTGGTGGGCAAGCGCAAGTGTTAAAATTATTTCATTGATTGTGTTGTGTGCTTTTGTGTGAGCGACAAGTATACTGTTGTTTCCACTTGCTATCCCTTCAGTTGTTGGCTATGGACACACAAAGTTTGCTTCCCACATACACACATCTGCAGAGTTTTCTTATGGGCAAGGTGAGTTAGCCCGAATTCCTTTAACACCCATTGTCCTTCCTTAGCATAGATAAAGTCAGCACACATTGCTCAACAGACAATACACACCCTTCCAAATTGTGCAATCAAACCTCGATAAGTTTCAATGTAATTTAAAATGTCTTGGATAGTGCAGGTCTGCCACTATTGCTGGGTTCACTGTGTCACGCTCTGCAAGAAAAGAGATGGGCTGATTCGAAAGCTGTCGTCTTGTTGGGTGCAGGTTGGAAGCATCTGGTTCCTGTGTGGCAGTCTGATTTCTTTGGGTTTGACAAATGACCTTGGGAGTGTTTAATCCAAAGGGGGAGGTGTGGGGTAAGAGGGGTTTAGGCCTTTCAAATCAAAACAACATGCAATCATTCACTCCTACTACTGGCCTCTCACAGGCAGGTCCCATTTCACCATCTCACATTCCACTGTTAACGCGCACTCTCTCTCTTTCTTTCTTTCTTTCTTTCTTTCTTTCTTTCTTTCTTTCTTTCCTTTCTTTCTTTCTTTCTTTCTTTCTTTCTTTCTTTCTTTCTTTCTTTCTTTCTTTCTTTCTGACTCTAGCTCTTTATGTGATACACTGTATCCATTGCGCAACAAGCAAGCATAATTCTACATGCCCAGGACTATGTTAGACACGAACATTTGGTTGAGAAAAATGTTGGCTTGAAATGTAAGGACCGCAGTCAACTATTTCACCTTCCCTAGTATGTTGGATGAAAACCTGAGTGATGCATAAAACCTCACTGTAACATGCTCAGGTGCTGTGCTCAGTGGCCTGCTTGGATGTTTGCCAATCAAGAGCAGGGCGCAAGGCGTTGGTCTGTTGTTGGTCGGGGCAGCAGCTAGAAACCCTTCTTCTTTCTCCCAGAAATCTAGCCTGCTGCCAGAAGCCCCAAACTATTCTCACATGTACTGTCTCACTCCATAACAGCTATTTACATTACATAAGAGAGGAAAGGCCTTTCTGCTGTAAGCAGGGTATTGACTGAATTCTGTTCTTGTGTTTGCAACATTAAAACAAGTTGGTATGCTGTCTGGAGAAGAATGCCAGGGAATTGTGTTTGGGTAGTCTTGAGCTGGTTTCTAATTGTATGGGAAAGCATAGGTTTTGCCATGTGGGCTCTCTTTTTATTCCTGGACATTGTCTACTTTATTGTAGAGCCTAGGCTCTTTATTTAGGAGGGTAGCTCTGCTGTCTAAACCGTGAGCATTAGTCTATCTATCTATCTATCTATCTATCTATCTATCTATCTATCTATCTATCTGTCCGTCTATCTATCTGTGTTTGAGTGTCTATCTAGCTATCTATCTATTTATCTAGCTATCTATTTAGCTATCTAGCTAGCTGCCTTTGGGTGTCTCTATATGTCTATTATCTGCTTAGCTATATTCTGCTCCATCTGTCTGTCTTTAGGCATCTATCTATCTATCTATCTATCTATCTATCTATCTATCTATCTATCTATCTATCTATCCATCTATCTATCTTCTATCATCTAGCTATCTAGCAATCTATCTGCCTCTGGGGACCTATCTATCTCTCCAGCCACCTGTGTTTGGATGTCTGTCTATATCTATCTATCTATCTATCTATCTATCTATCTATCTATCTATCTGTCCGTCTATCTATCTGTGTTTGAGTGTCTAGCTATCTATCTATTTATCTAGCTATCTATTTAGCTATCTAGCTAGCTGCCTTTGGGTGTCTCTATATGTCTATTTATCTGCTTATCTATATTCTGCTCCATCTGTCTGTCTTTAGGCATCTATCTATCTATCTATCTATCTATCTATCTATCTATCTATCTATCTTCTATCATCTAGCTATCTAGCAATCTATCTGCCTCTGGGGACCTATCTATCTCTCCAGCCGCCTGTGTTTGGATGTCTGTCTACCTCTATCTATCTATCTATCTATCTATCTATCTATCTATCTATCTATCTATCGATCTATCTTGGGGTGTCTATTTATTTATCTATCTTTCCACCTATCTATCTATCTATCTATCTATCTATCTATCTATCTATCTATCTATCTATCTATTTATCTATCTGTCTCTCTATCTTTGGTTGTCTATTTATCTATCTATCTTTCCATATATCTTTCTATCAATCTTTTTATCTATTGGTCTATGTATGTGTCTGTCTTTTGGTGTCTAGCTATCCAGACGTGGACCCCTTGCTCACTATTCTTAGAGAGGCACAGATCCACCCTACTGATGAGGTCCAACCAGACCGAAACACGTGTCTGGGGTTTCTGTTGGTACTCTTGTTCAGAGGAGAATTGCCTTGCATTTCGGTGCTGGACTGCCCCAGGGCAGGACAAAGACTGATATGTTTGGGATATTTCTTCTCTGTGAAAGATAGTGAGCTAAAGACTCTGGGTAAGTCCCTCATAACCAGGACTAATGTCTGGCAGAGGGACTCCCAGGACCCCCCTTGTTAAATCTGCATATTTAAGTAACTTTGGGTCTCACCCTAAATTACTAGGGGAATCCAGACGTGGACCCCTTGCTCACTATTCTTAGAGAGGCACAGATCCACCCTACTGATGAGGTCCAACCAGACCGAAACACGTGTCTGGGGTTTCTGTTGGTACTCTTGTTCAGAGGAGAATTGCCTTGCATTTCGGTGCTGGACTGCCCCAGGGCAGGACAAAGACTGATATGTTTGGGATATTTCTTCTCTGTGAAAGATAGTGAGCTAAAGACTCTGGGTAAGTCCCTCGTAACCAGGACTAATGTCTGGCAGAGGGACTCCCAGGACCCCCCTTGTTAAATCTGCATATTTAAGTAACTTTGGGTCTCACCCTAAGTTACTAGGGGAATCCAGACGTGGACCCCTTGCTCACTATTCTTAGAGAGGCACAGATCCACCCTACTGATGAGGTCCAACCAGACCGAAACACGTGTCTGGGGTTTCTGTTGGTACTCTTGTTCAGAGGAGAATTGCCTTGCATTTCGGTGCTGGACTGCCCCAGGGCAGGACAAAGACTGATATGTTTGGGATATTTCTTCTCTGTGAAAGATAGTGAGCTAAAGACTCTGGGTAAGTCCCTCGTAACCAGGACTAATGTCTGGCAGAGGGACTCCCAGGACCCCCCTTGTTAAATCTTTTGGTGTCTAGCTGTCTTTGTCTGTTTTTCAATCCATCTTCCTGCCTGTGTTTGGGTGTCTATCTCTCTACCCATATATCTATCTATCTATCATTGGGTGCCTGCCTGTCTGTCTTTGGGTAGCTATCTATCTATCTATCTATCTATCTATCTATCTATCTATCTATCTATCTATCTATCTATCTATCTATCTATGTCTTTGGATGGCTATCAACTTATCTATGTATCTGTCATTGTGTTTCTATCTGCCTGTCTTAGGTTTCTATTCGATCTATCTGTCTATCTATAAATCTATCTATCTGTATTTGGGTCTGTCTCGCCCCACCCTCTCTGTATCTCTATCTATCAACCCATCTATTTTTGGGTGTATATTTAGCTATGTATCTAGTTGTTGTTTGGTGTATATCTATCTATCTATCTATCTATCTATCTATCTATCTATCTATCTATCTATCTATCTATCTTGTGTTGTGTTCTTGGGATTTGTTCCTCACTACACTTCCTTTGCATGGCCTCCAAAATATCTTGTGTTCTCCAAGGGAAAGTGGGGCGGGTTGGTTAGGGGACAAGAGAGTGGAAACAACACTGTGTTGTGCTTAACTGTTGGTGCTTATAGAACCAGAAGAAACAGGCTTCTGTTCGGGTGGTTTTTATAGGCGGGTAATGATTTGATCAATGTAGGCGTTTTGTTTCCAGTTGGGAGACCTCAAGTGTTTTACTTGTCACAGTGTCTGGCCAGATTGTGAGGTTTGCAAGCTGATTGAAAGATGTAGAGTTTTGAATTATTGAAACAAATGAAAAAGCAATACTGTTCTTCATCACAAAATAAAATCATACCCCAATACAAAATTCAGCAAATGATGCATGGCCATGAATCATCATAATCTTGAGTATCCGACTCTGGCTGAAGACCACATTAACATGCCCTGAAGTTGGCCGAACAGGCACATGTCTACTCCTGTGGTTAATTAGGCTATAATGATCTATTTACACTCTCTTAAATTACATAAGGCCTTCAGGTGGATTCACCTTCATCCAAAACACAATCTTCCTACTGGAAATGATAATTGCCAATCCAATGAATTTAGTTTTCAGCTCAAGTTTATCTGCAAGCAACCCAATAGGCAACCACCTATGGCGTGCAATTCTTTCAGCCCACTATGTGTACTAATATTACCAATGTTTCTACCCAAAAGAATCAGACCCCATCAAATGTCAATGGAAAATGTAAGAGCGAGCTGGCACCATCCCACACTAGGACATCTTCACCAGAATCACAATAATATGGGCCGACTACAGAATCTACACTGGACATACCAACTGGGAATTCCCTTTTACATTGTACATCTCTGAGTGCTTTGATAATATCCAACTAAAACTTTCAATTAACTCTTGTAAATGGTCCTAAGTGAACACATCCTCGGTTTCCACAATTGCCAATCAAGAATATTCTCAGAGACTTTGTGATGTGATAAATAACATCTTAACCCAAACATTAGATCAAATAGCTACTAAAATCAAGGATCAAAGAGCAAGCTTAATTCCCACCAACTGTGGCTCTCTAAGAACTGCATGCAGAGAGAGACCATTAGCCAAGATTAGAAAAACAATGGTTAAAATGCAAACTCGCAGAAGGTAAAAATTCCTCAAAATATGTATCCATCATTACAAATAGAATTCAAACTAAAAAGGCATAACATCCCACAAAAACATATTCTTCCTGAATAACATATCAGAATCCATGTGCCACACAGTAGAGCAACTGAAAATCCCTAAAGCACTGGAAATGAACACCCCATTGTCTCAAATGGTGTGCAAAACTGGGTAAATTCATTAACACTAAAATAGGGACTATTCAAATAGATATTTTGGTACTTGCCCCCACTACAAGTCTAAAAAAGACATCTTTAGATATAGATGACCCAGACAATTTTTCTCCTTTGTCTTGCCATTTATTTTTGGAGAACCTATTGGACATGAAAGCAGTCTGTCAAACATACTATTTTACAAAGCTTTACAACATTCTTAATGGTCATAATGTTGGCTTGAGGCCATGTACAGGCTCAGAGGCAGCATTTATGCCTGTGACAGAAGACATAAGTGGATTGTTTGATCGAAATCATGTCAGTGTTCTAATACTTTTGCATTTATCCGGGGTTATGGTTGATTGATACTGTCTACATTGACATTGTCCTAGGCTGCCTTCAATGCTTTGGATTTGCATATCAAGCACTAAAACAAATTGTAAATATTCTTCTGATCTAACAGCTCTCACACATATCTCAAAACATGTGCATTCCTCAGTGTTCCTTTTATAAATTTGCAAATGATTTGCAGATACTTATTCAGGTAGATAAGGATCCAGAAGAAATCAAAAATGCACACTCTTTATACATGATGGGGGTCAGCTCTTAGATGAACTTGAACCTTCTCAAGTTGAATGAAAGCAAAACAGAAGTTATGATATGTGGATCAAAAACAACTCCCATTACTATCCCAGTCCTTTATCCTACCATGGTTAACCAGGTCTTACATCTTGCGGTAAACATGAACAAACAATTACCCGTGACTCTACACATAAGTAAAAAACATTCAGATCTGTTTCTCCCAAATTAAAATGCTAAGAAGCTGTTCTCCTAGTTATCATGCCACTTAATAAGTAAGACTGCTTAATACCTTATCAAGTTCAAGACTGAGCTACTCTGATTTAGTCTACCTTGGGTGTCCTCTGTACTCATTAAACACATTGCAATGTGTTCAGAATTCTACAGACAGTGTAAAGGTGGGATCTCGATGCAGGCCTCACAGCTCATCTGGCCATAAACATCTGCATTGGGTGACTGTTCCAAGCTACATAGAGAGTAAGGCAATCTGCATGGGCGCCAGCTTTGCAAATATCCTGCCTGCTCTTTGGAGCCAGGAGCGGGCCCAGGGAGAGGCCCAGACCTGTTGTTGGTCACCCACGAACGGAAGCTGTCAGAAGAATGTGGACACGTGAGTATAGACTGCAAGGAATAACAATGTCCATGCCCCAACCTTACCATGCTCTTACCACCCAAGCATCTCAATTAGAAACTTCAGACTAGGAGCACGATTGCGATTCAACAAGCACCAACCAGACGCCCACAAGAGCAACAAACTTCGGCGCAGTAACAATACTCTAGCTAATCTGGCCACTGATTTAGACAGCAAGCTAGCCCCCGTCACCATACATGGCCCATCTCTACCATCGCAAAAAACTCCTGCAAAAGACACATTCATCAAAGCAGCCTTGGTGAATGCTAGGTCCCTATCCGCCCACGCACTGGACATCACTGACTTCATAACTCATGAAAAGCTTGATCTCCTCGCAGTTACGGAAACCTGGCTTAATGCAGCCTCTGGACCATCTCTGGCCCTTGCTATACCAAATGACTATGCTATCATAAGATGCGATAGAAACACCAACCAAGTGAAGGGAGGCGGACTTGCCCTCATCTTCAGAAACACCTACGACATTAGAGTCATTCAGGATGCTCAAATTCCCTATGCCGAATCCCTGTCCATCAAACTGCCACTATCACCTAACCACACAGCAACAGTGCACCTTATCAACTGACCACCAGGACCCATTTCCTCATTCATAGTGGATATTGTATCCCTTGTATTCACCGACACTAAACCTAATTCACAAACTATCCTACTAGGGGACTTCAACCTTGGTTTTAATGACCCCACGAATAATAATGCCCGTGATCTAGCTAACGCCCTATCAGACTTGGGTCATACCCATATTATTCATGAGCCCACACATATCAAAGGAAGAACATTGGACTGGCTCACCAACCTTAACTGCTCAATCGATCTTCTATCCAATGATCCATGTATTTGGTCGGATCATCATAAAATAACCTTTTCCATCAAAGCCAGCACACAACACCCTGCTCCTATCATCGCTCCAGCCACCCGCACTAGAAATAAGAAAGACATTACACCAGATAAACTCCTACCGCTATTACTTCCCCTTCTTGACAACGTGGCCACCTCCGACCCCACAGTCTGAGTAGACATTTACAATCAGGCAATACTGAAAGCCTTGAATACCATTGCCCCCCTAAAATTGCGGAAACCTAAACCACAACGTCACCTGAATACATGGTTCATGCCACATCTTAGAGAACTACGTAAAACTAAGAGAACTGCAGAAGGACATTGGAAAAAGTGCCCTTCAGTAAATAATAAAAATGAACTAATTCTAGCGACTTCTAGCTATAAACAAGCTATTATACTTGCCAAAAAAGACACCTATAACAAAAGGATCGAACAAGCGGAATCTAACACAAAAGAACTTTTTAAGATTCTAAATGAATTAGAATCCCCGATTGCCCCTATTGATAAATGTGTCACAGATGCACTATGGTGCAGCAACATCCAGAAGGCACTTCTAGATAAAATAGCACGTTTACAATCTAAAATCAATGCAAAAAAAGACCTGTTACTCGCTGACCCTGATCACAAACAACTTCCTAACAAGTCACCTACCTTTGAGCCAACTTGTAAACCATTTAGTTTCTCACCCCTCTCAATTTGGGAAGTAGAAAACATCATTAGGAAACTTAAACCATCGAATTGCCAAGGCGACGCTTGTCCTGCTCCGATTATCAAAGCAGCAGCTCATGAACTGGCACCATTCATTACAAACCTTATCAATGCCTCCTTCAAAACGGGAGTAGTGCCTGATAACCTAAAAGACGCCTGGGTCATCCCACTAATCAAAAACCCACTCTTGACCCAGCCAACCCATCTAACTATAGGCCGATAACAATTGTACCCTTCTTACTAAAGATACTAGATAGAGCAGCCTACCTGCAAATACAGGCTTATCTAGAAACAAACAATCTTCTGGGACTAAGGCAATCCGGATTTCGACCTAGACATGGCACGGAAACTGCCCTAATAGATCTCACTACTCAGATTCAAATTTTAAAAGACAATGGCAAACTAGCACTGCTCTTATTGCTTGATCTGTCAGCAGCTTTTGACTTGGTCAACCACCAAACGCTTTGCCACCACCTGAAATCTGCAGCTCACTTTTCCGACGCAGCCACTGCCTGGATCAGCTCCTTCTTGGCTAACAGAACCATGAGGGTCTTTTCTCCTACTGACTCGGCTGAACCCTCACCAGTACCGTGTGGTGTCCCGCAAGGCTCTTGCGTGTCCCCAACGCTCTATAATGTATTTACGAAGCCCCTTTTCGATATCCTTGACTATCTGGGTGTCACGTATACTAATTATGCGGATGACACCCAGATACTCATTCCTATCTCTGGCCACTATGAAACTGATAGCAAAACCCTCAATGAAATATACGCAGTAATACAAGCGTGGATGGCACACCATGGACTTTGTCTCAATGATGAAAAAACTGAGTTGATTATACTTGGTACTCACGCTAAACTAAAAAAACTAAATACTGCTTTCAAATCATTCACTATTGATGGTAACCCCATCCCTGTCTCTAATAATACTAAAACCCTTGGTATTTACCTCGATGCCACATTATCCTTCACCAAACAAACCAATGCAGTAGCGTCTTCAGCCGCCTAAACATGTAAACTTATTACCGCATGTAGGCCGTTTATCTCCACTCCCAACTGCATTACTCTTGCTACAACGTTAGTCTGTCCAAAGTAGATTATTGTAATGCCCTCTACTTAGGTACTAGCCGCAAAAGTATTCACAAACTACAAGTAACTCAAAATAACGTCATTAGGGCAGCCCTCAACATCCCTAAGAAGTCGCATATCTCTGAGACTAGACATAATCTGCATTGGCTCCCTATAGAGCACAGAATATCCCTCAAAGCTCTTGCCCTTACCCACAAAGCCAGGGCTAACCATGCACCATCCTACATCTCTAACCAACTTACCCCACACACATCTACAAGACCACTTAGAACAGCTCAAGTTAACACTATGTCTATACCAAGATTCAAACTCCATAACTCGGGAGGAGTTAGTTTCCCTGTACAAGCCTCAAAGCTATGGAACACTCTACCTGGTCCAATCAGGTCTGTAACCTCCTTCAATCTATTTAAACGCAACACCAAACGTTGGCTTCATGACCTGGACACATTGACAGCTTAACATCTTAGAGCTTAGATTTACTGCCTACCCTCTGTACATATTGTAAATAATATTACTATCTGTCTCACCTTCGGCCCACCGCCTTAATTGCAACATGTATGCTTGTACCTGTAATACCAATGTATGTATTTATTTGTAACCGCAACTATTGTAACTGTTGCCTACTGCTTGCTAATGTAACTGTACTCTTATGTAACATGATCAAAAAACCTATGCGCCCGTATGCCCCTGGGCCTGGTTGCGCTTTATAAATAAACCAAATACAAAATACAAATACAACATCTCCCACCTAAACACACCTAAAATGTTTTAATTCCTCCCTTGGAGAATGATGTATTCAACATTATTTATTCCCCCCCCCGTATTCCTTCAAAGTGCTCACATTTTGGTGGATATTCTTTCTGAGTTCAAGCAATAACATTATGGAATAATCTCCTGAAGGAATCGAGAATGGAAACTAATCACCTTGGTTTCAGGAAACTCCTGAAAATCCAAGCTACATCATAATGCATTAATCTTTAGAAAAGTGACTCAGTGCCCTGGCAGGGGTGTAAGCGTGACTTCCAAAAATAAATAACACAAGAATGAAAATGCATCTGTAATGGTTTTGCTTATTCAAAACCGTACATAGCCTTATCATATGCACACTATTTAACGTAGGAAATATGTTTTGTTATTTTCGAGAGCATCAAGGCAGACTATGCTGCCATACATTTGACTGTGATCCGATCTTTCCTCCAATGAAGTCTATATTTCTTAAACATTGCAAGGAAAGGTGTGTTAAGTACTTAGCATTGAAATTATTCCATGTTTATGTTCCAAGGATTGCTCTATAAGTACATCACTAAATGGGTTACCAGATGGAGAGCTAATGGGCTTGAAACAGTTAACAAAACTTCGAAATGGCCTTTTTCAATTATAGATAAGTAAATGGTTCACTGGTAGGCAACTGAAATTCTGTTGTCAGGATCTCCAGTGATGGAAAGGTTAAACCAGATAATGGAGAAATCCGAAAAGTATCCTTCATGCACGTCATCCAACAGGCATCCAACGTTTGCAATCATAATTTTCCTCTCGGCAGTGACCAATGTTACAGTCATGAAACAGAACATCATGCAAAGTGTTGCTAATTATTGGGTAACTTTCTATGAACTGGCAGCATTTCACAGGCTTCATTAACATCTGGAACAATTCATATATCCTGGCATGTCAGTTCAATGTGACAAAGGGGAGGGAGGATAGTTCATGGCCAGCACGTTTATCTTGGAAGCAAGACAATGCTGATTAACACAGTTTTGAAGCCCGATCCAGCGCTTAGAAACCACTTGCTGGTATTCAGCCTGTTATAAAAGAACAATTATTATAATTATATATTATTATTATAATAATCAATCACGTTATATTGCCCCCCAGTTAGGTGTCGAGGGACAGGGAGGATCCAGTTTGCCTGAGCTGTGATGGAGCAGTTGTGGTAGGGTTTAAACACTAGTAAACCAACATTCCCTGTTACTGTGATGATTTGACAACTTTTCATTGATAATCATGTTTTTTCTTTTAATCTAAACATAGCCATTTCCTACAGTTGGTCAAGTGTCACCTACAATCACAAACCTATTTAACAAATACCAAAGCTTAGATTAGTGTATTTACTTTTATTGGCTCAGCTTAACACATAGATCGGGTGAATAACATGTAATCTCTCAATATCTTCCTACAGATGTTCGACCCACGCAATCCTTAATAAAATGCACCATATATCCACAACAAAAACCTACCCGAAGTCACCTCTGGCACCTTCTCTCTACAGCAGAATTAACATCACAAACTGAACTTATGTCCTTAGTTCGATCCGGCACATGAGTACTGACTAAGGCAGAAATAGTGTTTGTTCTCTCTGTACCAGGGAAACTTGTGAGAAGGAAATAATGATCTAACATTCCTTCTTTTTTGTTTTTCTTTTCTCTTCTGTACTATTAAATCTAGTTGTATGACAAGTTCAAATAGTCCCTAATAGGTGTTACAGTGCAAAGCTCATGCCATCTTATCCTTAGTCCTATAAGGAATGAAGTATTAGCATTCCATCTTATACAATTGTTTGTAACCTCCTGAAGTCCAAGAGGATGGTCCATACATGTTTGATGAAAATTACATAAATAACAAATCTGGCAAACCATTACCAGAAAAGCTGTATAACTGTTTGGGATGGAGTATGCTGATGCCAAAACGGGGATTGACCCCCAACAACTGTGCATGAGTTTGTTTACTGATGACATAACCAAAAGTTGACAGATAACCAACGAAATGCTGAGGCCAAAAGGTCAGTATTACAGAATTTGACTCAAGCTATTTTCTTCTTCCACCATTTATGTACATTATAAAGGTTTACCACGAATTACTCTGAAATAACATTAGAATAGTTGGTTTTGTTCTGTTTCAAATGTTCATTTTTCGAAACTTTTAATTATCAGCCATACTTTGGAGCTCAGCCGTCTGAAAATTGCTGAAAATTGACAATTTCTTAAGGTCGTGATCCCCATGTGTCAGATATGTGAAGTGGGTGGTGGGGGAGGGCCCCCGCCCCGCCCCTTTGTGCCACAAGTGTCCCTCTGTGTACCAGTTAGTATTTCCCAATGCCTCCCAATATATTTGCTGGCCACGTTTCTCTCTCTTGCCTGTTTCAGAAGAACTTTATCTCCCAGAATAAACTACTGAGCAGCCAAGAACACCCAGACCAGAATCAAACAACCAGAAAAATCGAAGCGCAACAACTCATGCATGCTACAAATTGAGCCACAACCCAACAGCAACCTGAACCCCAGGAAAGCAGAAAACCCAACACCTAAGAAGAAAAATGAACTTCCAGTAACAATACATTACAGGGAAACATTAGAGACTGTCAGAAAAAAAAAACTTGCTGAAAAGGGAGAGGTATTTCTAAGGGTTTTTAAAGCCTGTCATCTAGGTCCATGGAAAAAAAGACAGGCAACAACTTGTACAGAGTGTCTGGTGAGCGCTGGACGCAATGTAGGGGGGAATGACACAGAACCACAATCCCACACTATAAAAGCAGCAAAACGAGAGGAATAGCGTGGGCTGTTCGGGTTAGGTAACAGGAGGACCTGAAGGTGGCCCGAGAGACCAGATGGCAGCCAGAAGGAGAAGAATAGAGTGGACTGTTCGGGTGAGGTAACAGGAGTACCTGAAGGTGGTCCGAGAGACCAGATGGCAGCCAGAAGGAGAAGAATAGAGTGGGCTGTTCGGGTGAGGTAACAGGAGAACCTGAAGCTGGCCCAAGAGACCAGATGGCAGCCAGAAGGAGAAGAATAGAGTGGGCTGTTCGGCTGAGGTCACAGGTGAAGCTGAAGGTGGACCGAGAGACCAGATGGCAGCCAGAAGGAGAAGAATAGAGTGGGCTGTTCGGGTGAGGTAACAGGAGGACCTGAAGGTGGCCCGAGAGACCAGATGGCAGCCAGAAGGAGAAGAATAGAGTGGGCTGTTCGGGTTAGGTAACAGGAGGACCTGAAGGTGGCCCGAGAGACCAGATGGCAGCCAGAAGGAGAAGAATAGAGTGGGCTGTTCGGCTGAGGTCACAGGTGAAGCTGAAGGTGGACCGAGAGACCAGATGGCAGCAAGAAGGAGAAGAATAGAGTGGGCTGTTCGGGTGAGGTAACAGGAGGACCTGAAGGTGGCCCGAGAGACCAGATGGCAGCCAGAAGGAGAAGAATAGAGTGGGCTGTTCGGGTTAGGTAACAGGAGGACCTGAAGGTGGCCCGAGAAACCAGATGGCAGCCAGAAGGAGAAGAATAGAGTGGGCTGTTTGGCTGAGGTCACAGGTGAAGCTGAAGGTGGACCGAGAGACCAGATGGCAGCCAGAAGGAGAAGAATAGAGTGGGCTGTTCGGGTGAGGTAACAGGAGGACCTGAAGGTGGCCCGAGAGACCAGATGGCAGCCAGAAAGAGAAGAATAGAGTGGGCTGTTCGGGTGAGGTAACAGGAGAACCTGAAGGTGGCCCGAGAGACCAGATGGCAGCCAGAAGGAGAAGAATAGAGTGGGCTGTTTGGCTGAGGTCACAGGTGGAGCTGAAGGTGGACCGAGAGACCAGATGGCAGCCAGAAGGAGAAGAATAGAGTGGGCTGTTCGGGTGAGGTAACAGGAGGACCTGAAGGTGGCCCGATTGACCAGATGGCAGCCAGAAGGAGAAGAATAAAGTGGGCTGTTTGGCTGAGGTCACAGGCGAAGCTGAAGGTGTCCCGAGATACCAGATGGCAGCCAGAAGGAGAAGAATAAAGTGGGCTGTTTGGCAGAGGTCACAGGCGAAGCTGAAGGTGGCCGGAGAGATCAGATGGCAGCCAGAAGGAGAAGAATAGAGTGGACTGTGTGGCTGAGATCACAGGTGAAGCTGAAGGTGGACCGAGAGACCAAACTGAGAACGGATGGGGGAATCAGGGTGTTGAAGAGTTGTTGGCAGAGCTAAGCAAAGGAAACGTAATTTGGATAGATAGGGAAACCAGTTGTGTGTAATGCAGTGTAGGAAAGTCGGGAGGGTGGTGTATCTAATTTGATAATGAAAGATCGAGATACTGTGGGAGTTGACAGTAAGGGGTTAAAGGGAGTAGTTAGCCTGAGAGGGAGTGTGTGCTAGGCGAGAGTTAGGTCCAGGGAAAGGACATATCATTGGGGAATGAAGTGCAGGGGTTTGGAGAGGAATGGATAGGCAGTGAGAATGTTTAGAGTGAGTGTAGTATAGGGGTGAGCAGGGTACCATATCCCTGAGTTTTGAAAAGAAGCTAGCAGAAGTAGTGTGGAGGGAGTGATAGTAGTTGGCAGGACAGAGGAGTAACATCAACGAGTAGAGTAAAGGTTTAGAAAAGTGTGAAAGTCAATGGAGCGAAGTGTAGAGTGAGGAGAGTAGTAGCACTGGGAGTAATAGTAGTGTGGAGAGAGGCGAGAGTGATAGTAGCATAGAGGGAGAGTAGTAATAGTGCAGAGAAGGTAAAGTACTAGTAGAGTGAAGAGGGGAATAGCTAGAGAAAGGCAAGTAGTAACATCGGAGGGTGGTGATAGGTGTTAGGAGAGAAAGAGAGAGATTGAGAGAGAGAGAAGGGGAAAGATCAGCGAGACAGAGGAGGCAGATGTGGGGAGGAGAGAAGATGGATAGAGGGGAAAGGAAGAGAGCCGGAGAGAATATGTTGGAAGACATATAGCAGGGATTTTAGATCAAACAGCAGAATATACCCCACCGTTTTCAGAACTAAACATTGGTAGTGAAGGGCAAGTTATTCCCTGAGGAAATCAGTGAGCCCACATTTTAGAGCACCTTCAGTACTGTAACTCAGAGCATAGCCAGTAGGGGTAATTAGTTGGTAGAATTAACCGGGGGCTATGGACACCTAGGCTATGCAGAGAAACCATGGGGCATGAGAGATAAAGGGCCGGCTGTACCACCACTTCCCAAATACCTTTTCCGGCATGTGCCTCTGATCAATTGCCTTTCTCACATCATTGCTACAAAGAACAGGCCATGTACTTGTATTTTAGTGAATCTCTTGAAACATCCTTGCAACACAATACATTATTCAGGCCATCAGTGATAAAGTAAAAGTCAGGTGGCTTTGCTACTTGTCATATTATATATGCACAAGCTTCATTTCACTATTTCCATACACAGAAAAAGACAGCTCTTCCCAAAGCCAAACATCCTTCTCTGATGTTAGCCCATATACCATCAAAATGCACACTTGTGGGAAAAGCATAAGGCTTATAAGCACACTTTATGATCAAGGAGATCTGTCTGGAGTTATGACAAACAATGGACTTAAGTCATGTGAATGAGGAGGCACAGAGTATTGTGACACATATATGTCATGTTAGGTATTGTGACAGAGGGCATTCACAATCACTTATCATTTGACTAAATGGTTCGTTTCTATTCCTACTACAAAGCTTAAACAGTGGGCCTCATAACAAGTATGGCTGTAAGGCAACAACGGCCAGGCTCGTAATGAGGCCCAATTACGGTGCCAGCCGAGTCAACTTCTGCCCTGAAGGATTGCAAGGATGTGTAGAGGCTAAATCACCTGCACAGACCTCACACTTCTACAAACTAAGAGTGAACTCAATCATAAAGTTAAAACAGGCACTGTTAAGAGATATACCTTGTGATGAGTCCAAGGAGTGCGTCCCTTCTTCCCAAGACAGAGCCACCCCCTTTGGGTCTAGAGGGGTGAGCCCACTATGAAAGACCCTACGTAAGGGTCAGGAGAAGCGGTATCCCACTGGGGGTAACCCCCCACTGGGGTCGAGGAAGGCCCAATGCCCAATTGTGTCGGGAGGATAACTCAGGGGCAACATGCTAGCCTTGGAAGCAAGACAACACAGAGAAACACAGGATCGATCCCAAGGTCCACGCTTAGAAACCTCTGGGTATTAAGTGCATTATAAATAACCTATCATATATCATAATGCAGGAAAATATTCCATCTCCCTCTATTTACTCAACTCCAATGTTAATGAGATACTTGAAGAGTAGCCTGGTTAAGAGGGGACATGGCGGGACTGAGCTTTGCACTTTGCAAACTTTCCATTAAAGGAAGAACCAATGGGCACCAATAGGAAGTTGTAGGGAGCTACTTAAGGCAAGCTGAGAGACTGTATTAGAGAGGGAGAGGCAGGCAGGATTTTCTGCTATGCAGTCCGCGCCAAGATGTATATCCCAACCAACAGGATATCTGACCAAAAAAGATGAACCAGGTGGAAGATGTGGTATCCGGAGAGTACCAGCACCCCACTGATGGGTGAATCTTTGGTGAAGATGGAGACCTGGAGACACCCAGGACCGCTGAGGCAGGAAGCACACCATACAAGAGCTGCTGAACTGATGACCAAATGCCGACCCACCAAGGGGACACAGAGACGCTGAAGAGCGGCCTGCGCAGACCAAAAAGGAGATGTGGAACCACCAGGGACCGAGATCCTGATGCCACCAGGGCTCCCCACTGCAGCATTGAAGGTATGCAACTTAGAAAGAGGGCTGGCAAGAGGGCAAGTTGGACAGCTATATCCAGGTCAACAGATTCCCCAAGCCCACATTCGGCAGAGAGATATGAAACCCGAGGAGACGGAGAGACAATACCTGGCAGCTGGGCAGCCGAAGCCCAGAGAGAAAAGGGGGTGACATGATACCGCAAACAGAGCAACCAAAGCCCAAAACCCACAGGTGGCAGAGGGGGTATAAAACACCAGAATGGGATGACAAAATACAGCATACTAGGCCAATCGAAGCCCCAAACCTACAGGAGACAGAGCGTTATAGTACCCCTAAAAGGCATAATGCAAGATCACAAAAGAGGGCAACCCAGCCCAGAGCGCACAACAGCCGGAAAAATATAAAAACCCAGAAAGGTATATCACAACGAAAGACACTGCAGGACTGAAGAAACCCTGAGCCTACCCATGGCAACTCAATGGAACAATCAGCGAAGATAATATTTTTTTTGCTGAGTAGACATTTATATGCCATGAGTGAGTAGAAATACATCCCCAAAGGCGAGACAAAACCAGGGATTATTACACCTTCTTTTGGCAAGAACCTTGTTTCTTTTCGTTGGACAATTTCTACTCAGCAAAGAGCTGTGGAAGACTATGGAACTCAGGGTAGGTTGGAGGCAAGAGGAAACCAGCCATCACCAGGCTTAAATGAGGGAGTGTAATCCCTGAACTAACCCAAGGCTTAGTCTTTCGTTTGATCTTTATTGTTTGTAGATAGTATAGAAATAGGTTAGATACAATTTAGGTCAGAGAACATGTTAAATTGTGTGAAGACGTCCTGACAAGTATCTCCTTGTTATTTTAAAGAGTAGGGCTTACATCTTAGATCATAAGGAATTAGATTAGGGTTTTCTTTAAGTTGTTGAATGAAGAAGTATGGTAACATCATGTCCTCTTGTCCATCTCCTATGTCTGACTTACCACAACCTCCTTCGCCTTTTGTCGTAACATGGGCCTTTGGAAGGTTATACTATCAAGAGGGAAGTGAATGTGAAACAATAGCAACCCAAACAGTGAATTGCAATGTGCAAAATAAAGGAACCTCCAATCAATGTTCTATACATATATATATATACTTCAATTAAACACACAGTGATGAAGTTGGCAGTTCCAACTGCCGTTCAAGCACTTTAGGTGCCGTGATTCTTTTTTGTTTAAGCAGTGGCAACAACACACTTCAGCTGGTGTGGTGCAGCATTGAACTTGTTGGAAGGTGCAATACTGCAGTTTGAAGGCTGGTGAGTGCCAAAGGCAGCCCGGAATGTCATGTTGGTTTGAATGGTATTGAACGAGCTTAAAACATGTCTCACAGCAGTTTGATGGTGAAAGCACAGGAATCCTGGCTGTCTTAGCTCTCAGGAGTTGGGAGACCCACACCAGGGCCTCGGGGGCAAGAGCAGTCCTTGATCTTGTGCTTCCAGATGAGGGGGAGGCTGGCACACAACTTCAGGGATCCTTTAGCAGGGTGAGGTACCAGGCAGCAGTGGGGCAGGTCTTGCTCCAGCAACAGGTCAACCCCAGTGTGCCATGGGAATGTATAGGGGACAGATCTTGCTTCTGCCTTGGCCTACCTGTGTTCATCTCACAACTAAAGGACTTTAGAAAGGGCTGGAAGATCCCTTCTTTAAAGGAAAATGTGTACAGGTGATTGATCAAAAGCAAGCCTGCTTCAATGGTCCAATCCCTGTTCTTGGAACAAGTGGACTTTTCCTTCTGACATCCCAACCAAAGTGCTTTGTGTGTAAGTAAGTGGAGGGGACAGGAAGGAAGAGAGCAAAGAGAGAAAACAAGGTGGTAGAAACCTGCTACAGCTGGTCTGAGCTCCCTCTGTCTACACGATTCCTGCTCCTTCCCTTGGCAATAGCATCAAAGGATATTTTGCATGCAGCACCCTGGTAGTCCTTTTGTGAAGGATTTCTCCTTTGGGTCCTGTTCCCAGGACAGCTTCCTGAGGAATGGCTGTCTCATTGGAGAGGTTACCTGCCCTCAGAAAGGATTAAAGAGAGGCAACCACCAGGGCTTGTGTCTTCCTGGGAACAGCAGGGACAGCCTAGATGGGGCTCCGGGGGGATACTCATACTCCATCCACAGCTGCGCTGGGCCCCTAGGGATGGCATGTGTGATATTAAATTGATGTGGTTTGGATAGATATGCAAGATGCTAGCCAGTATACCTCAAACACATGTATGGCTTATATTTACAGTGTAATATGCCACAAGGAAAGCACCCTCACAGTGATGTCATTTTAGGAACAGAGGTGCATATCTTAAATGCAGCCCCTACACAGCAGTGTCTTTCACTTCAGCTGTCAAGAGAGCACCTGTGACCTGTACCTGTACCTGCTCTGTGGCACTGGCGAGCAGGCGCAGCAACTCTGTCTACTGATTCAGCAGGGCACAGGTGTACACTATCTTTTTGGAATGGCGCTTTGGAAATGGGGGAGCTGGTTAGCATGACACCCTTTCTGAGTTGGAATTACCCGCACTATGTTATTAGTTAATAAAAATAAAAAAGCCATTCCTCCGACACCCTTGCTGGATTGCCATTCCTCACAAATACCAAAGCTCTGAACCCTACAGTTTAGATTCCCCATTGATGTCATGCTTTATCGAGAGCTCTGTCTAGCTCTACACATAATGCAAACCCAGTTCACATGTTGACACTGATGGGCTGATCGCCTATGAAAACGTGGATGCAATGTGCTCCCACGCAAATGCTCAATAGTTCCTTTGAAATTTCAATAAAGTTAGTGTGTGCAGCTAGTGAGTTCTGTTGGCTCTATTTAATTGTGCTTTTCTAATTAACGGTGCTTTTAACGTCTGACATGCATACTCGTGTTCCTACTGCAAAAATGACAAGCACAAAAAAACCTGGGCCTGGAAATATTGCAAACAAATTCTGTCTGTCACACATATTCTTTCCTAATGTCCAGTGACACATGCAGACTTTATATTCGGCCATATGGTCCTTTCTGCATTGCTCTCTCTTGTGTACATAGTTGTGTTTGTTGTTTCTGTTTGAGATATCTGTAAGGATGAAAGGATGAAAGTTGTCTTGTTGTGAAAGATTTTTTCTTTTAAAGTCTGTTCGTTTTTGTTCTTTATCTATCCCATATGGTTGTCACATGTGACCAACCTCCAAATGTCAACAATAGAAGACATATCGTTTGATAACACTGTGCAGGGCAGGGCATGATCCCCATCATGTTTGATCTGCCCTTTTTCAAGGGGCTATGTATAATCTGCCAACGTGCAAGCCCAGTATTTCTAACCAGTGCACTTATCCCTCTAGGGAATACCTGTTCCTTTCAATGAAACAGAAATTAAAATGTGTACTACTGTGTACCTTGGCTCTGACACACATGCAATGTTTGTGTTTTTTGGACTGGCAGCTGCTGCAAAATTAAACTGAAATTTCGAGGGGGATTGAACTCTGATCTCAAGCATCTAATGACCATGCACTGATGTGCCATCTCTGTAAGAGTCCCACAACCTTGACCAAGGGATGAATTTGAATGTCCAGTGCAACATCTCAGAAGGTGACATTATAAGTGGTCATGTATTTCAATGAGGTATTAGCTTGCACTGAGGTTCAGGTCTTCCACGTGTCCGTAAGCTGGAGATGGCTATCATTTTCCCTAGGTGACATGACTCTCAGCCTGCTAATTACATTCATGTCAGTTCAATAGATGTGAGCTCACTCTGACATACGATCATTCCACATACTCTTCATTCGGTATTTATGGGGAGTGTTGGAGGTCATTCTTCAAGTGTTCTGTTTACAGTTGTGTCATTGGAAAAGTTGCCAAAGTAATTGTGTATAGGAGGAGACGACTTTCACCTGATCTTGGACATTATAGTTACCAATCAATATTCTATAACAATATAGACTTGTAATCAATCAATAAAATGCAATAAATCAGTTAGAAAGCACTACAAAACATTACGAAAACCCATACCTTCAAATAAACACAGAGAATGCAGAATATGAAAGGGCACTCTGAGAAGAGGAGAAGGGGTATTTAGACCATCAGATTGGGCAACAATGTCAATGTTCAAAGTTATGTTAATGAAGAATAAGGTACTGAAGGGGGGCTTAAACATTAGCATGGCCTCTTTACGGGGACTTTTCATCCAGAACAGGACTGTGAGACTTGTCCTTGGCCTCAATCCCAGGGACTAGAAAACATGATCAGGATTTATGCTAGATTGATAGTTTGGGACAGAGCAATAAGTGAGGCTGGTAAATGAATGCAATGTTTTCATCTAGAGCTTTGTCAGTCAGTCAAATAACTTTATTCAGACATTTATTTATAAATCCCTCAATGTACAATCAATTTAAATACGCACACTAAATGTAAACAAAAATTAGTAAAGTATTACACAATAATTAAAGAAAATCATAAGACAAGTATCGAGTTCATTAGGGATATTCTTATACTCAAAGCACATTGTAAATATTGCAATAAAGTTTAGGCCAGAACAGGAGCGTTGGCCGATAGAATAAATACCATAGCTGGCCTGCAGTGTTTCAAATTAAAATTGCGTACAATCTGTTTTATTTTATCTCTGACTGATTAATTTACAGGCTTGGCAAATAAATAAGAAATGCATAGGATTTTCAGTTCAGCACTGCATAATTAACAACTTGCGTTTTTGGTAAATGCTGTCATGATGTCTACCTCCAAGGAGCCAGGTCCGACCCAGCAACCCCAGAGGCAGGCATCATTTCCCCCAGGGGAGTGCCAGCAGGCCCAAGCTTTGGCCCTTTGGATGCAGTCCTGGCGCCTTAGGCGCCAGGCTCATGTTGGACCCCTGTCCTGGCGCCTTAGGCGCCAGGCTCATAAAGCTAGACATGTGTTCAAGTGTTTTAATGTGCACTTACCCGATGCAGACCATGCTGCCACATCCAGGCCCTCTTGAGGCCTGAATGGAACTACTTTACCTGTGGGACTACTTTCCACCCGGGTGTGGTCGGGGAAGCATACATACCTGATCAGAGGAAGGATACACACTTGGAACTTCTTCCAAAGCTATTTAAACCACACCCGATCAGCAACTCACGCTTCGCGTTGTTCTGCTCCTCGCAGCTGGACGCTCACCGTGTCAGCTCCTGCATCTGGACTTCAGCCACGCCTGGCAGCATCCTGGGTCACCTGCAAAGGGAGACAAGAGACCTTACCAGCTAAATCTGCACCACGGAGACATCACCGACGATCCTGAAAGGGAAGACATTATTTTTAAAAGCATTTTGTTACGATCGCTGCAGCGCTGCATTTCACTCACCTTTCCTGGGTTCCTCCATCTTCAGCAGCGATCATCCGGATACACAGCCACTTCCCAGAGCCTAGAGAAAAAGACAAGAATAAGAGGTGAGAGAAGGAAGGGAATAAGACTTACCTGTTGGGTCATTCCCATTTCATTTCGGGTCTTGCCGCTTCCAGGCATTTTCCGGACCCCGGCCCCTATGGGGAAAAAAGACAAAGACATTGAATGAGCATATGCAAAGACAGTTCCCGAGCGCTCATCCAGAACTAACCTGCCATTTACTGGAACTGGAACTGCACGTTTCACTTCGGGTCGGCGCCATATCTCCGGCATTCTGAACCCCGGCCCCTAAGGGGAAAAAAAACATAAGCATTAGCGCTTGCTGCAAAAAGACAATGAACATTATCATTAAGCTTGGACTTTTGAATTTGCAACAGAACTTTTACAGAGCCTTACCTGAATAGTCAAGCTTACCAGAACTCCCATCAATCCTCAATCCAGTGAAGTAACTGGGTTTCAACGCGCCCCTGCATCAGAAGCAGGATGGAGAGCTCCTCCTTCCTGACCCTAAGGTGAGACTTCACGGGGAATCGTGGAAGGGTATCGTGGAGGGTTGGAAGAGAGTGGGAGGCTTGAGCATAACTCAGTCAGTAGGTAATACTCCCTTTTCACGCACAGGGGAATATTCCTGCGAGCCGGAGAAGCCAGAGGAGAGGGCCCTTCCTGTCCATCTTCAGAGTCCTGCGCTTCACCATTGAAGAAGCATCAGCACTCAAGGCCAGACCTGCGCCTTCGTGGGAATCAGGTGAGCGTTACAAATGCCATTAGATCTCTTGACCATTTGCAGTAAGAACTCTTAAGGACAAAAGGTTAAGCCACGCCCTCGTTATCAGAACACGTTCCCTTTTAAATTTAGCGCACAAGACATATTCAGAAATGGTCAATGTGGACACAAGCACAAAAGAAGATAAATAAGGTGACTCACCCTATTATAACTGGTGCTCTCATTGGGTCCCTGGCAGGGCTGCACGAGTATGTGGTCTGGTACCTTATATGACTTAAAAATAATTTACTTGCAAAAAACGTTTAAATTAATCATATGAGTTGTTTTATTCACATTCCTATATTTGTACTTCATCTAGTACTTCTGTGTCATGAGGCCAAACAAAAATACTGGTAGGCTTTTCAATGTATATGTGCCAATGTATTTCGGTCATAAACCATCTTGAGGGCAGTACATGTTAGATAGATTATATATTATGTTTTGCCAAACATTCACTTTTATCACCAAACAATTCAAAGAACATCAAGGTTAAAGTTAATGCAGTGCATAAGCAATAGTAATGTAAATCACATACCCATAGTTTTCATGTCCACGAATATGTCCCAATGTATAGATTTAGGAGAGAGAGGAAAATATATGTCAACACGGCTATTCATATCTAGAGTCACATAATGTGTAAACCTGATCAAATCATAAGCTGTACCTTTCATAGAGTGAAAATCTTCTTAAATCGTGTGAAAAACACTTAGTGATCCCAGCTCCTGTCAGGCAAAGGTGGAGCGTGTCAGTAATGATAGCTTACTGTATTCAGTCTCAAGTGTGCAATACGAAAGGTCGCTTATCTCTCTCCATTGTGCTGGTGCTTCGGAGTCAGGCGCATCTGCGATTTCGCGAGTGTGCCTGACTCCGTGAGCATTAATCTGCTACCATGGAGACGGGGGCAGGGCGATGTGCTGCAGCGGGAAGGCTGCTGCACATACGCCTCGGGACCCACCCCTCCGTGTGAACACCGAGGAGGAGGGGTTGTCTCCATGGTAGCCACAGATGCTATGTGGACTTAGGCGGGACATGCACTGCTCGAAAAAAAAAAATCAATAAGGCTCACTGTTGATCTCGTGTGCAGCAGATGCAGTGAGACACGTGGAACGTGTCTCATAACAGACTCTCTGCGACACGCTATTTTCTTGCCCTAATCTTTCAACGCAAGAGCCGTAAATGTTGTAATACCTGTTCATGTATTTACACTTCTCAATGTAGGCTGTAGAGCAAGAACTAAGTCTCATAATCAAGCCTCCTGCAACATCTAGATATCATGGTCAATTGCTGTCAAACACAAAACCGTATTTGATGTAATAGTTGCCCATGTTTTAACATTTCTAGTGAAAGACTAATGTTCCAACTGGAATATCTGATATATATGAAAGGAAAAATCTCAAATAAAACATAAATCAAATAGAATACATGTTTGTACTCATAGTTAGTCAAATGGAATCTGCAGGTACATGAACACTCAATGTTGTCTTTTGATCCTGTGAAACATACGTGTCCTCTCTCAATTAGAGAAAACACATGTAATTGATCACTTCATTAATACATTTTGGTGCCAAAGAGCTAAGTCTATCAATCCAGAAAGTTTTCACGTTGGTCTAGTCTTTTCTGTAGATTTTTGTGTTTCCCTCTTCTCTGGACTGTTTCTAAAATCACAAATTTAATTTGCACCAAGTTATGTTGTTTCTCTTGCCAATGTCTGGCTACTGCTGAGTTGGCAGTCTGGTTCCTTATGCAGGATCTAAGTTAATTCCAACTCACCTTGGCTGTACGTTGTGTTTGGCCTACATAAAAGAGGCCGCACAGGCACTTGATCCCATAAATGATGCTGTGTGTATCGCAAGTTGCATAGCTCCTTAATCTGATTTTTTCTCCAGTGTATGGATGATTCACTGATTCACCTTTCATGATGTAACTGCAGTTACT
This sequence comes from Ambystoma mexicanum, assembly GCF_040938575.1. Taxonomy (NCBI): domain Eukaryota; kingdom Metazoa; phylum Chordata; class Amphibia; order Caudata; family Ambystomatidae; genus Ambystoma; species Ambystoma mexicanum. The sequence goes on along the minus strand of NC_090936.1, from coordinate 217,591,750 downwards.
ACAATTTAAACAAAGGAATGTCCAATGCGTTTGGTGATTTTCCTTTTCTGTGGAGGTTTGGTGTTAACTACTTTATCTTTAAGGTTTTGACTGCATTGGTAGGCAAATGTGGGGATCTCTCTGAACAGGTGTTCAACTCTCTGGTCGTATGTCACCATGTTCCAGTTCTTTTTGATAATTGCTTTAATACGATTACTTTGTCTGGAATACTTCGATACAAAAACTAAAGGCGATGTGGTGTCTTTATTCGTTCTGGGCTTCAACAGGTCTTCTCTGCTCTGTGTGGCTGCACGTGATTCCGCTGCCACCACTTCTTCTTGTGAATACCCACGTTCAAAGAACTTTTTGCCCATCTCTTTGACCGCAGCTTGGTAGTCTGTTGGGTTGCTAACTATTCTTTTGACTCGTAGCATCTGGCTGTAAGGCAAGTTCTTGATCATACTCGGTTGGTGAAAGCTGAGTCTTTGTAATAGGTTGTTGCGATCAGTATTCTTCCGAAATATAGTTGTCTCATATTCGGTCTCTGTGATATTGATTTCAAAGTCCAGGAAATGTATGATTTTGCGTGAGTATTCATGTGTGAACTGAATCCTTGCGTCTATGTTGTTTAAGAAATTTAAAAATTCGAGTAGTTTGGTTTCAGTGTTCTTCCATACCCCAAAAATGTCATTGATGTAGCTGATCCAGATGGCTAGATCTTGGTGCCACAAATGGTTAAGGAGCACATGTTCAGT